>NC_056005.1:66250238-68750238 GCF_018446385.1 Zingiber officinale | reverse complement strand
TGATTTCCTTGAGTAGGAATTTTTATGTAACTCGGCCGCTCGGCCAAACACTTATCTAATTTTGTAATTCGGCCGCTTGGCCTTACTTTCTTTAATGCTATCCTTTTATTTACTTTTTTCTTTTTCTTTTGCTAATCAATATGAGTGTTGTCCGCTCGGCTCACCAACTACCGTTCATGTTCCTTTGCTTCTCCTCGTTATTCACCTCTCATCCCACCTTTCTTGTGTTCGAAAGGGGTTTTTACGAAGTATTTTGCCTAGCTGGTCCGCTCGGCGGAATATATCCTATTTCGCAAACGGGATTTTCTCCAGCTGTTCACGAAGTAATTTTGGTTAGTTGGCCGACTGGCCAAACGACTTAAGAGTCGACCTCTTTGTTGTCTTCTTCCGATCAAAGGGTTTATAGTCGCCGACGCGACTCTCAATTTTTAACGTCGGAGCTCGACGGTCTTCCGGCCGGAGGGTTTATAGTCGCCGGCGCGACTCTCGATATTTAACGTCGGAGCTCGACGGTCTTCCTCCAGGAGGGTTTATAGTCGCCAGTGCGACTCTCGATATTTAACGTCGGAGCTCGACGGTCTTCCTCCCGGAGGGTTTATAGTCGCCGGTCCGACTCTCGATATTTAACGTCGGAGCTCGATGGCCTTCCGCCCGGAGGGTTTATAGTCGTTGGCGCGACTCTCGATATTTAACGTCGGAGCTCGACGGTCTTCCGCCCGGAGGGTTTATAGTCGCCGGTCCGACTCTCGATATTTAACGTCGGAGCTCGACTGTCTTCCACCCGGAGGGTTTATAGTCGCCGGTTCGACTCTCGATATTTAACGTCGGAGCTCGACGGTCTTCCCGCCCGGAGGGTTTATAGTCGCCGATGCGACTCTCGATTTTTAACGTCGGAGCTCGACGGTCTTCCGCCCGGAGGATTTATAGTCGTCGGTCCGACTCTCGATATTTAACGTCGGAGCTCGACGGTCTTCCGCCCGGAGGGTTTATAGTCGCCGATCCGACTCTCGATATTTAACGTCGAAGCTCGACGGTCTTCCGTCCGGAGGGTTTATAGTCGCCAGTCCAACTCTCGATATTTAACGTCGGAGCTCGACGACCTTTAAGGCTAATTTCTACACTGCCGTTCGGCGAAAATTGCCAAATGCGTTTCTTATCATTTTGCTTCCTGCATTAAAAGAACATAGGTGACCAAGAGATACACAAAATGAATTACATCAGCGCACCTCTCACCCAGCTCGATACGGTTGGAGATGATTTGCGCTCCATGGTCGATCCAGCCGCCGTCCGTCTTCATCTTCCAAATAATAAGCACCCGAGCGGAGCTTTTTGATGACTTTGAAGGGACCCGCCCAAGGAGCCTCCAGCTTGCCAACGCCTCCGATCGGGTCAGGTGAATCTACACTTCCTCTTTTTCTTCATAAACCAAAGAGGGTGGTTTTTCAGTAAGGGCGTTCACCTCGATACGCGGCGTCTTCCGAGCGGAATTAGCTTAAGCTCGGACCATCTCGACGTAGCATCGCCGAGCCGCCAGCTGGTCTCCTTGTACTTCTCCCACTTTATCTTCCACCGGGAACTTGATTTTCTGGTGAAAAGTGGAGACGGCCGCTCGGAACTCGATGAGCGCCGGTCGCCCCAAGATGACATTGTATGCAGAGGGAGAGTCGACCACGACGAAGTTGGCAGTCCGCGTCCTTCTGAACGGCTCCTCTCCCAGCGAAATAGCCAGTCGGACCTGTCCGACCGGCAGAACTTCATTGCCCGTAAACCCGTAGAGGGGGGTTATCATGGGCAGCAGCTTGGCTCGATCAATTTGCAATTGGTCGAAGGCCTTTTTGAATATAATATTGACCGAGCTTCCTGTATCGATGAAAACACGGTGAATAGTATAGTTAGCTATTACCGCTTTGATGAGGAGAGCGTCGTCATGTGGCACTTCGACTCCCTCCAAGTCCCTGGGCTCGAAACTGATTTCGGGCCCGCTCGCCCGTTCTTGGCTGCAACCGACCGCATGGATCTGGAGCTGCCTGACACTTGCCTTCCGTGCTCTGTTGGAGTCACCTCCGGTCAGCCCACCAGCGATTATGTTGATTTCGCCACGGGACGTGTTGCTTCTATTTTCTTCTTCCCGAGCGGACGGCCTAGGCCGCTCCCTAGACACCCGGGGATAGTCCTCGTGCCTCTGAGGATGATGCCGCTCGGGAGATTGTCGCTGTCGCCTGTCGGATATACGCCGATCGAGTTCATGGTGTTGCTGTCGCCTGTCGGATGATGGTGAGTGACGACGGCTACTCCGAGGAGCGGGGTGGGCGATCAGGGGAAGGCTCCGGCAATCTCTTGTGTTATGCGTGTCAGTCCGGTGGAACGAGCAAAACATAGGGGTCCATACCTTCTTCTATGGTTTGGGCCGCTCGGCAGCTACCTCTTGGACTGCTTGGGACCTCGCGTGGTGAGGGCGGACTGCTTCGGCCCTCGGTCCTCTGGGCGGCTCCTGGCGATTGACAGGCTTCCGCTCGGTAGGTGCTAACCGCTCAATTGGAACTTCTTTTCTTCGGGCCGCCTGGGCTTCCTCCACATTAATGTACTCGTTGGCCCGGTGTAACATATGATCGTAGTCTTGGGGCGGCTTCTGAATGAATGATCGGAAGAAATCACCATCCACGAGGCCTTGCATGAACGCATTCATCATCGTTTCTGAGGTGGCCGTTGGAATATCCATGGCCACTCGGTTGAATCGTTGGATGTATGCTCTGAGCGACTCCCTGGGCTCTTGCTTGATGGCGAATAAGCTGACACTAGTCTTCTGGTAGCGCCGACTACTCGCAAAATGGTGGAGGAAGGCCGTGCGGAACTCCTTGAAACTTGTAATGGATCCGTCTGGCAGCCTCCGAAACCACCGTTGAGCCGATCCCGAGAGGGTGGTAAGGAACACCCGACACTTTACTCCATCTGTGTATTGATGTAAGGTAGCCGTGTTGTCGAACTTACCAAGATGATCGTCCGGGTTGGTGGTTCCGTTGTACTCACCGATCGCCGGGGGCACATAGTGCTTTGGTAGAGGGTCCCGCAGAATGGCCTCTGAAAATTGCCGGTTGATCCGCTCGGGGGAGGTGTCCGTTCGGGGGGCCTTGTCTTTTCTGTTGTCTCGCAGAGGCGCCTTGTCGGACGAAGATCCTCGATCACGGTTAACTATTACGGCTTCAGGAGGCGTACGAAATAGGGCCCGATGAAATGGAACCGTGGCCGGTGGTGCTTCCGCTCGGCCTCCCGATGCGGACGTCGCTTGTTGCTCCATCCGCTCGGCTTGTGCCTTCTATTTTTGTTCCACAAGCTTAGCGGCTCATGCCTCGATCAGAGCGTCGAGCTCCTCCGTGGAGAGCATCACCGTATGCGGTCGTCCAGCATCGTGATCCTGTCCGAACGCTGAATCAACGGACGCTGGGCACGTGGCGCTCTCCGAACTGATGATGTGGATCTCCGGCCGGTTGTAGGGATCTCCGGCGAACCTGCAAGGAAGTCGGGCCAGGAAGGGGTTCCCGGCGACGACCCTCCGACGCTCAAGTCAAGCAAGAGGAAATTACGAAGTGGCTCCGAAAATGCGAGAATGCGTGATTGCGTACCTCCGGCGAAGTGTGAGGACCCTTATATAGAGCTGTAAAGGGGCTTGTGCACACATACCGAGGTGAATACGTGTCCCCTTACCATACCTCAGTATGGGCTTGTCAGAGGAGCTTGCCTGACACCATACCGCTACAGTCCGAGCACCTCTCTGATGGGACGACAGAACCTTCTGTCGTAAGGTTCAGCGTATGACTTGGTTGTGGTACATGCCTGTTGTTAGAAGATGATTCCAGGTCGTGTGCTCAGATGAAACTGTTCTCAGCATTACTGTTTTATGCCTCGGCCGCGCGGGCTACTCGCTTGGCTCGGCGACCCTGTTCACCATGAGCGTCGGAAACCCGGCTCCCCGCCGGGTTGTCTTTGATTCTGTTCTGACCCGTCCTGCCGGTTGATCTGACCCTTACCCGATCGGCCTAACATCATCTTGCCCTTAGACTTTTGACCTCCACGTGGCGTTGACTTCCCTCAAAGGGGGTCCCCCGTCTTTACTGCCGGATCAGCAGGCATATAGCAGAACATATCCAAATAAAACCCCATTGACAAATAAAGGAAAAACCATACCATATCCATAGAGCAAAACCAGAACAAGTCTAAAACATAGTCTAGATAGTATAATAAGAAAACCAAAAGACCAAACAACATTCTTGAAATCTACAGGGGTACTAGCGACTGGAGATCTCTGGACAGCCTCAACCTGAAATAGTAATATTAACGGGGTGAGTCAACTCCTCAGCGGGTAACTATTGACATGCATAGTAAGAAATAACAATTAATAATAAAATGCGTACAGTCTCTTAGATATATATATCATATGAAAAATGTAAAACTGTAAGGAGCAGGAGTATCTGTACTAATTAGGACCTGGGTATAAGGATAACAAGGTCGTCAGACCGAGAGTATCATAAATCCTGTATGCATGTCAAACATATGCATCCACCAAATATGCAGCAAATAAGTGCAACAAACACAAGCAATAAATGCATCAATGCATATGTTGCCAATGACATGTCCTGGTCACCCCTACTGCCAGTCAGCCGTCTCACACACGATAGTGAGACCGAGTGGGTAGGGTTGTGACAACCGTGCACTCTGCCATCATTGCTCCTAATGAGTGACCGAGTGGACGGGATGCTGTTAGAGTACACCTATCCTCCTACCCCAAATCATAAGTGGGGGAGCTCAATGCTCTCATCTCCCTGAGCCAATCTAGAGGAGGGATCCTTGTCCTGCTACCACGCTGCGTCACACTACCTATGAGTGGACCAACAGAGCCCTTGACAGAGCAACCTGCTACAACACATCCTGCCTGATAAAAATCACTAACCAACCCATGAGTGGTTGTGTGTGCAGATCCATGTAACTGGCGATGTGCTCAACAATAATGGAGCAAACAATCACACAACATGCAATCATGCAAGATAATGCATGACACTAAGCATGAAAATATCCTGATCCTATCCATTTCTACCAAAATGTGTACCAAAAGATATACGGATAAAATAATATGATTTAGGTACACAGGTCAGGTATGGTAAAATAAATCAGTGTCCTGAACATAATAAGGCATGGTATGTCATTACCTTAAGGTCATATATAATCAAAGAAACATGAATTCAACAGCAAGAAATAAATACAGCATGCTCAGGTAATAGATAATGACATACCGATGCAACAGTGAACATAAATATTACTACTTGTTAAATATTACTAAGCATATCAACATGTCATATCAAAATAGATAAGTCAAGGTACCCGTTTCCAATAAGAGGATCGTATCCGAAATAGATCCCTCGTCGAGACACCGTCTCGAATCAAAGTCTGTGATATCAAACATAATGTATTTAGCTATATAGCTAAATAAAATCTCCAAACTTATTTAATAATCTTATCCTTCATTTATATTTAAAAATCCTTGAATTAAATAAATTCTAACTATTTCACCTTCCAGTTAGGATTTGCAACTAGCATTATCAACCTAAACTTAATTAAATCCAAGTATAATTTATCATTATCCTTTCCTAGCTTCAAATCTATGTATGCTACAACAAATGAAACTATTCCTCTACTCCTTACCTTAACACCAAACATCTCCGGTTGATCACAGTCAGGTAGGACAGCCACCGAAATATGCTAGCTGGTGGTACCCGTTGTCGGAGATCGTTGCTGAAGGCTCTAAGTAGTTGCTGCTTAAACAACTACTCTTAGTAAGCACAACTGAGATCAAGACCCAACCTCTACAAGCTTATAACCTAAAATCATAAAACCTTACCCAAATCTAAATGCCCCATTGTTGATTCATAGCCGGAGAAGCTTGCTGTGGGGAAACAGGGGCCGGAACTAGGAGAGGTTGCTGCAGAAAAACAACAACCTAAATCCTGATTTTCAAGTTTCTGTTGAAGATGGTGTCTCTGCCGACCCTCCTCCTTGAATCTGAACAGCACACGGATGAGGCTCTAGGACACAGGTGAAGAAACTAGGGCTCGACAGAACCTGGTGATCAGATGCTGGCGGTGTTAATTTCAGGCTGGCGGCAACCGATCGTGGGTCTGTAGTGGTTGACAGCGGTGCTGGGTCGGACCTGGTGGCCGGCGACAGTGCTAGGGCACAACGGATGGGACTCAGTCTCTCTAGTGAGGGTCGGCACAGCCCTCACATCGGCGGCGGTGGATCGACCGAGAGGAGGCACTAGTATCGCGGGATCGAGAGGAAGGTCGACGGTCGTCATCGAGTGGAAGAAGGGAGGCGACACCACTGTTTCGGGCTCACGAGGGCATCACCGACCGAGAAGAATTGCTCTGGACAAAGAGGAATCGAGTGGAGCAGCTCACAGAGAAGAGGAGAGGAGGAAACGAGACATCGCGTGCGTCGGGTTAGGGGAAGACAAAGTGGAGAAGAAGAGAGGAGATGAAAAATCCTCGGCCAAGGCTTTAGTCGTGAGGAAGAAGGAAACCGTCGGTGCGGCGCCGGTTAGGAAAAGGAGGAGATGGTGTCGCAAGGCTTAGGGCACGGGCACGCGGGGGAGGAAACGAAGGAAAAAGGAATAAAAGAAAGAAAAAGAAAAAGAGAAATAAAAATAAAATCAAACATTTTCTTGTTTAAATGGGGTAGCCTAAACAGGCTTTCCCGGGGCCCAATATTTGATCCCCTTAAACTCGTCATACGAGGTCCGAAAAACAGAAATTTTTTAAAAATTTTGAAAATTTCCCTTATGGTGATTCGCCATTTTTGGTATTTTACAAGAGTAACCATGCTTTCAAGGTTTTTCAAATAGTCATATCCACTGAACTTAGTACAAAACCTTTATCTAACTAGTTAGGATTCGTAAGGGGTAGCTTCAGTTAGTTGCACTTAGCCAAATGCATCAAGTCAAAGTCATATCTTCCTAGACATACATAGACTAAGCTTCCCTAACCTACTATTATCCAAAACTTCACCAGTATCATAGGTCAAGTTATATTTTGTCCCTTTTTACTCTAATTCTAATTATCCTACCGGGTAGGTTAGTTTTGGTTACCCTGTCGGGTAGATTATTTTTTGGAGGTGTCAGCTATTCTGGAGCCTCCCCCTAAAATATTGGCATGTATTTTTAAGTTTTAGTTCTAGGTTTATATATGTTACTTTTATAATTATATTTAACTTGATGATAATCTGATTTTTGATGGATTCTTAAATGATCCTGTCCGAATGCTGAATCAACAGACGCTAGGCACGGGGCGCTCTTCGACTGCTATCGTGGATCTTCGACTGGTGGCACGAAGCTCCGGTGAACCTGCACAGAAGTCGGGCCGGGAAGGGGTTCCCGACGGCGACCCTCCGACGCTCAAGTTAGGCGAAGCTCAAGAAAGAAATAGTGGCTTCAAAACTCGTAGAATACGTACCTGCAGCGAAGAATGAGGGCCTTTATATAGGGCAGCGAAGAAGTGAGTGTACACCTACCGAGGTGTACACGTGTCCATGGCCCATACTCCAGTAAGGACTTGTCAGTGAGCTTCCCTAACCCATACTGCTACAGTCTCAGCATGTCCTCGATGGGACAGCGGAATCCCCTGTCACAAGATTTGAAGCATGGCTAGTACGTGAAACATACCTGCTGTCAGAAAAAGACGTTCCTTGTCCTTTTCCTCTTTGCTCCAGATCTGGCTTCCGGGCGGACAGCTCCCTCAACATCCGGCCGGACATATGCGGTGGTTTACTTGGGGAGATCCTCCATCACGTGCTCTATGGAGACTATTAGTAGTGTTACCTTATGGCTTTGGCCGAGCGTGTAGTCCGCTCGGCCCTGCGACCTTTTCCACTGAGCGCCGGAACCCTGATTTCGACAGGGCGCCTTTAACCATCAGTCGAATATCGTCCGGTTGGCCAGCCGATCGGACCCATCCCTCTCCGGACGTCCGATTCCGACGGACGGCTGGCCGGCCGTCCGGTCGGACCCGGCCCTCTCCGGATGGACAACTGCCTCCACGCGGACGGGGGTCCTACCGGATCACTTGCCTCCCCTTCAAGTCTAGTCGAAGGAGGCGAATAGTCCGACTGACTGGACTAAGAATCTGGCCGAGCGGCTCCTCCGTGCTGGTATCCTCCGCTCGGCCAACCATAGAGGTAGCCTTAAGCGAATCAACAATGGCATTCACCGGATCTCCTCGTGTTCTGTGCCAATCTTCGACATTAAGGTTGAGCATGCTTTCATTAAATGCTCCGAATGATTGAATGCCACGTGGAGCACTGCCATCGGCGTACGGCGGCGGTGGCATGGTGTTTCGAGGTGATCGAAGCCATTCGAAATGGACGGCTCGATGCATGCTTTGACTCTCGTGACCTGGATCCAACGGTGGAGGCCGTCCGGCCTTCACCCTATAAATTCTTCGTTTCCTTCTCTCCCTCACTTGCCTCCGCGATTTCGACCATTGCCCCCTGCGCTTTGGAGCTCCGGCGATCCTGTTTCTGCTCTCCGACGTTCTCCGGCGCCTTTTCCTTGATCCCTTTCCCCGCAGCAAGGTTTTATATCCTTCCTTCCTCCTTTCCGGTGTTTCCTCTGTATTTCTTTCTCAGTTTCGATCCTTGAAATCTCCTTTCGTTTGCTGTTGTTTTTCTCCTGCCTTTTTGCCTTTTGATTCCTTCCGATCGGCCCATGGCTAGCTCTTCCAACCCCGAAGATCAGTCGCTTGGCCCATGGTACACCACCATGCAGTCCCGATTCGAACAGCGGGACTTCGATATTCTGACAGACAATTTCGAAATCCCAGAGGATTTTGAAATTCGCTTAGCTGGTCCTTCCGCTCGGCCTCACAGGCCGCCGCGCGGAGCTTTCTGTGTTTTCCGAGACCAGTTTACCGCCGGTCTTCGTTTTCCTGTACATCCTTTCATCATAGGTGTCTGTAATTTTTTCGGTGTGCCGCTCGGCAGTTTAGTACCCAATACCTTCCGTCTCCTCTGCGGTGTTGTCGTTTTGTTTAAGATTCACAACATCCCCCTCCGACCGGAGGTCTTCTTTTATTTCTATTACCCCAAGCAAGCCGAGCCGGGCACCTTCATGTTCCAAGCTCAGCCCGGCTTGGTCTTTTTCAACAAACTTCCTACTTCCAATAAACATTGGAAGGATTATTTTTTCTACATCCGTATGCCCGATCGGGCCAACTTCCCGACCCAGTGGCAGGTCAGCCTACCCCCTACTCCCGAGTTGAAGAAGTTCAAGACTCGACCGGACTATCTCCACGCTGCAAATATACTGGCCGGTCTGCGACTTGACATCAACAAACTTCTTCACGAGGGAGTGATGTACATCTTCGGGCTGAGTCCTATACGGACTCCTCTTCCGACCGGCTTCGGTAAGAATTTTACTTGGGCATTTGCTTTAATTGCTAACTGATTTCTTTTCTTTCTCCTGCAGCTGACATCATCATGGACTCGGTGATGGCCGGCGTTTTGAAGAGAAAGGCGGCAGCGTTAGAAGTCGCGGCTGCCAAAGAGATGGAAGCGCTGGATATCCAGCCGGTCGCATCCCATGAAGGAGAGAGCGGAACTCAAGCTGAGTCGGACGCTCAAGCTTCCCAACAAAATGTGTCTAGCGGCGCCACCCCCTCAAGAGAACGAACTTCCCCCGAGGAAGGTTCCGCTCGGGAGGAGGAGCAGCCCTTACAAAAGAGGCGTCGAGTGGAGACTCCCCTGCGGTCGGCAACCTCCGCGGTCCAACCATCCGAGCGGGTCACTGCAACTGCTCAGGGCAAGGCGCCAGAGATCGAAACCATCTCGTCCGACCGGACTCCTTCGGACTGGGACGAGCCAGCCGCTCCAGTGGAGGCTATTCCAATCAGCACCCTTCCGCCCGGTCGCCACTCAGCCCAGCGCTCGACCATTCATTCCCAGTTTTCTGCGCCGACTTCTGATCCCCTCCCGACAGCCGGTCGGACGACCCCCGGCCACGGTCGCACGATTCGGGTCACTCTTCACCTACCGACTGAAGAGCTGCTTCCAGAGGCCGACCGCCCAACTGCGCCCGAGCACACCATCACCTTGAAAGGGCCCCTAGCTGAGATGTGGGCCGATGCTCGGGCACACACAGCGCTGATCCCCCTTGGAAACTTGGCCAATAGCCACATGCGGGAGGCCACGGGGGTAAGTTTGCTCTACTAAGTTTTGTATGCATTCTTTCCGATCGGCCGCTAATAACTATAATTTTCTTTTGCCAGAGATGGGTGGAGGAAATTACGATTTCCAACCGCTTGGCCTTGGTGGATGAAGAGCTACGACAACTGAAGGCCGCAGTTGGTCCGTCTGGCCTTCAGGGCCCTTCCTATTCCGAGCTACAAAAAGAACTGAAGAAAGCTCAAACTTTGCTGGCGGCCGAGCAGAAGAAGACAGCCGACCAGGCCCATGCCCTGGCCGAGTCCGAGCGACAAGTCAAGTCGCTTGACACAAAAATAACCCTGGCCACCACTCAGAAGAATACAGCTATCTCTGATTTGGAGAAGAAGAACGTTGAGGCTCGGGGCCTGGAGCTGAAGATAAAGGAATTGACAGAGCAGCTCGACAGGGAGAAGGCGGGCCGCTCGGCCGACGCGACTAAGATTCAGAATCTGAATGAGGCCCTTACTGGCTCCCAGGAGGCGTTCAAAGAATATCAAGATGCCGAGCCGAGTCGGATCGCGGCCTTAAGACAGAGCTACATCCGCTCGCCTGAATTCTCGGAGAAAATATGCGAGCGGATGTATACAGCTTTCGACATGGCTATGACCGCCACCGTCACTTATCTGAAGTCTAAGGGTCTTCTCCCGGAGTCTACTGCTATTCCGGCCGGCGATCAGGTGGCGCTTCTGAATAACATTCCAAGGGACCTTTATGATTATATTGAGTAGTTTTCTGTAATTCGGCCACTCGCTAGGATATCATCCTTTTTTGTAATTGGGCCGCTCGGCCTAAAGCTTTAACTTTAATGCAATGTTTTCCTTATATTTGCTGTCTTTTTACCAAGTGCCTGGCATTGCCCTGCCGTTTGGCTAAACATGTAATACTTCGCCTACTTAATTTTCCGCTCTGATAGCAGAGATCCTTCGCTATGTATCGAGCAAGTACTTTTTGGCTCTGGGCCGAGCGGAACGTAGAGACGATTTAATATGTTGAGGGTGAGTTTCTGGGGCAATTGTATTCTCTTTATAGGCATTCCCCGCTCGGAGGGTTTATAGACGTCGGCTCGTCTCTCGATATTTAACGTCGGAGCTCGACGGCCTTCCGCTCGGACGTTTATAGACGCCGGCTCGTCTCTCGATTTTTAACGTCGGAGCTCGACGGTCTTCCGCTCGGACGTTTATAGACGCCGGCTCGTCTCTCGATATTTAACGTCGGAGCTCGACGGTCTTCCGCTCGTCTCTCGATTTTAACGCCGGAGCTCGACGGTCTTCCGCTCGGATGTTTATAGACGCCGGCTCGTCTCTCGATATTTAACGTCGGAGCTCGACGGCCTTCCGCTCGGACGTTTATAGACGCCGGCTCATCTCTCGATTTTTAACGTCGGAGCTCGACGGTCTTCCGCTCGGAGGGTTTATAGACGCCGGCTCGTCTCTCGATATTTAACGTCGGAGCTCGATGGTCTTCCGCTAGGATGTTTATAGACGCCGGCTCGTCTCTCGATATTTAACGTCGGAGCTCGACGGTCTTCCGCTCGGACGTTTATAGACGCCGGCTCGTCTCTCGATTTTTAACGTCGGAGCTCGACGGTCTTCCGCTCGGAGGGTTTATAGACGCCGGCTCGTCTCTCGATATTTAACGTCGGAGCTCGACGGTCTTCCACTCGGAGGGTTTATAGACGCCGGCTTGTCTCTCGATATTTAATGTCGGAGCTCGATGGCCTTCTGCTCGGACGTTTATAGACACCAGCTCGTCTCTCGATTTTTAACGTCGGAGCTCGACGGCCTTCCGCTCGAATGTTTATAGACGCTGGCTCGTCTCTCGATTTTTAACGTCGGAGCTCGACGGTCTTCTGCTCGGAGGGTTTATAGGCGGCTCGTCTCGATTTTAACGCCGGAGCTCGGCGGTCTTCCGCCGGAGGGTTTATAGACGCCAGCTCCTCTCGATATTTAACGTCGGAGCTCGACGGTCTTCCGCTCGAACGTTTATAGACGCGCTCGCCTCGATATTTAACGTGAGCTCGGCGGTCTTCCGCTCGGACGTTTATAGACGTCGGCTCGCCTCTCGATATTTAACGTCGGAGCTCAACGGTCTTCCGCTCGGACGTTTATATACGCCGGATCGCCTCGATATTTAACGCCGGAGCTCGACGGTCTTCCGCTTCGGACGCTTATAGACGCTCGTCTCTCGATATTTAACGTCGGAGCTCGACGGTCTTCCGCCGGACGTTTATAGACGCGGCTCGTCTCTCGATATTTAACGCCGGAGCTCGACGGTCTTTATAGACGCTGGCTCGCCTCTCGATATTTAACGTTGGAGCTCGGCGGTCTTCCGCTCGGAGGGTTTATAGTGCTCGTCTCTCGATTTTAACGTCGGAGGTCTTCCTGGCTAATTTTTAACACAGCCGCTCGGCAGGAATGATAGCCATCCTTTTAATTCATTTCTGCTTCCTGCATTACAAGGACATGGGCAACTAGAATATACATAAATATGTGTTACACCAGTGCACCTTTCATCCGGCACGATAAGGCTGGAGATGATTCGTACTCCATGGCCGATCCAGCTGCCGTCCGTCCTCATCTTCCAGATAGTAAGCGCCCGAGCGGAGCTTTTCGATAACCTTGAAGGAGCCCGCCCACGGAGCTTCAAGCTTGCCGACGTCGCCGACCGGCTTGACTTTCTTCCAGACAAGATTGCCAACCTGGAATGATCTGGGGATTACGCGGTGGTTATAGTTTTGCTTCATCCGCTGCCGGTATGCCATCAGCCGAACGGACGCCTTGGCTCTTTCTTCTTCGACCAAATCCAGCTCCATGTTCCTCCACTCGGCATTGTCCTCATCATAATTTTGGATCCGAGCGGATTCGACGCCGACTTCAACAGGAATGACCGCTTCACCGCCATACACCAAGTGGAAGGGCGTGACGCCCGTCCCTTCCTTTGGAGTCGTTCGGATGGCCCATAAGACGCCCGGCACTTCATCTACCCAACTTCCTCCCAAGTGATCGAGCCGGGTGCGCAGAATGCAAAGAATCTCCCGATTGGCTACTTCAGCTTGACCGTTGCTTTGGGGATAGGCTACAGATGTGAAGTGCTGCTCGATGCCGTAGCTTTTGCACCAGTCTTCAAACAACTTTCCTGTGAACTGCCTTCTGTTGTCGGAAATCAGTCGGCGAGGGATGCCGAACCGACAGATGATGTGTTGCCATATGAACTTTTTGACCATTTGTTCGGTGATCCTGGCTAGCGGCTCGGCTTCCACCCACTTGGAAAAATAATCGACCGCCACTAGTAGAAATTTCCGCTGTCCGGTCGCCATAGGCAATGGACCAACGATATCCATTCCCCATTGGTCGAACGGACATGAGACCGTCGATGTCTTCATTTCCTCTGCCGGTCGGTGATAGAAGTTGTGGTATTTCTGGCACGAAAGGCACGTCGACACGGTCCTCGCGGCATCTGCTTGTAAGGTCGGCTAGAAGTACCCAGCCAACAGGATCTTCTTAGCCAGCGATCGTCCGCCCGGATGCCCCCCGCAGGATCCTTGATGCACTTCTTAGAGGATATACACCGCGTCTTCCGGGCTCACGCATTTTAGTAACGGGCGGGAGAAAGCCTTCTTGTAGAGCTGATCGCCGATGAGTGTGAACCGACCGGCTCTCCTCCTTAGCAGCTGAGCTTCATTCTGATCGGACGATGTGGCGCCCGAGCGCAGAAACTCCATGATGGGTGTCCTCCAGTCGCTCGGAAATGCGAGGCCCTCCATCCGATCGACATGCGCCACCAAAGATACTTGTTCAATTGGCTGCTGAATGGCGATCGACGTCATTGAACTTGCAAGCTTGGCTAACTCATCAGCCGCTTGGTTCTCCGCTCGGGGTATCTTTTGGATGATAACTTCTCTGAAGTCAGTCTTGAGCTTCTCGAAGGCTTGAGCGTAAAGCTTGAGCCGATCGTTGTTGATTTCAAAGGTGCCTGTCAGCTGCTGAGCGGCCAATTGGGAGTCTGAATGGAGTGTTACCCGTCCGGCACCTACATGCCGGGCGGCCTGTAAGCCGGCTATGAGGGCCTCATATTCTGCTTCGTTGTTTGTAGCTTTATAATCCAGCCGGACGGATAAGTGCACCTTTTCTTCTTGAGGGGAGAGCAACAGTATCCCAATCCCGCTTCCGAGCCGAGTGGATGATCCATCCACAAATATTCTCCACATAGCTTCCGGCTCTGAATTCTGAACTTCAGTCACAAAATCCGCCAAGGACTGCGCTTTGATTGCCGAGCGGTGCTGGTATTGGATGTCAAATTCACTTAACTCCGTCGTCCATTTAATGAGCCGCCCGGACGCTTCTGGATTCAGCAATACATGCCCGAGCGGGCTATTGGTTTTGACAATGATAGTATGCGCCAGGAAATATGGACGAAGGCGCCGAGCGGCGAGGACCAAAGCGAAAGCTAGCTTTTCGAGCCCAGTGTAGTGAGATTCAGCATCTTTTAAAATGTGACTAAGGAAATACATAGGCTCCTCTCCGCTCGCCCTTACCAGTGCTGAGCCGATTGCCTGCTCGGTCGAGGATAGATAAATACAAAGTGGCTCACCAATAGTCGGCTTGGCTAATACCGGGAGAGAATTCAGATATGCCTTTAAATCTTCGAACGCCCGGTCGCATTCTTCGTCCCAGTGAAATTTTGTAGCCTTGCGTAAGATCTTGAAAAAAGGGAGGCTCCGGTCGGCAGTTTTGGAGATGAATCGGGACAGGGCGGTTATCCGACCGGTCAAACGTTGCACTTCCCTTGTATTTCTTGGAGGCGGCATGTCTTGTAGAGCTTTCACCTTGCTGGGATTTGCTTCGATTCCCCGCTCGGTCACTATGTATCCTAGAAAACGCCCTCCTTTTGCTCCGAACAGGCACTTCTGGAGATTTAGCTTGCCTCCATATTTGCGCAGCGTTCGGAAGGTTTCCTCCATGTCTTTGAAGAGATCGGCCGCTCGGACGGTCTTGATGAGAATGTCGTCCACATAAACTTCCAGATTTCGCCCGATCTGTTCTCAGAATACTTTATTCATCAAGCGCTGATATGTGGCCCCCGCATTCTTCAATCCGAATGACATCACATTATAGCAATAAGTGCCATCGGCCGTCACGAAGCTGACTTTTTCTTGATCTTCACGAGCGAGCGGCACTTGGTGATAGCCCTGGTAGGCGTCGAGCATACAGATTAATTCACAGCCGGCCGTAGAGTCCACCAGCTGATCTATCCGGGGCAGAGGATAAAAATCTTTCGGGCAAGCTTTGTTGAGATCCCGAAAATCTACGCACACTCTCCACTTGTTGTCTGGCTTGGAGACTAATACTACGTTAGCCAACCAGCTCTGGAACTACACCTCGCGTATATAGCCGGCCTCTAGAAGTTTTTCCACCTCCGCTCGGATGATGGAATTCTGCTCGGCGCTGAAGTCCCTTTTTCTTTGCTTTACTGGCCGTGCGTCAGGTCAGACATGTAGCTCATGCTGCGCTATGCTCGGCGAAATTCCAGGCAGCTCATGCGTCAACCAGACGAAGACATCGTGATTCCTTCGGAGACATTGGATCACCTCCTCTTTTCGATTCGCCTCCAGATCGGACGCGATGAAGGTCGTAGCTTCCGATCGGGTCGGGTGTATCCGTACTTCCTCTTTTTCTTCATAAACTAAAGAGGGAGGCTTTTCTATGATGGCGTTTACCTCAACCCGGGGCGTTTTTCGAGCGGAATTGGCTTCTATCTCGATGTAGCATCGCCGAGCGGCCAGTTGATCTCCCCGTACTTCTCCCACTTTGTCTTCTACGGGGAACTTGATCTTCTGGTGGAAGGTGGAGACGGCCGCTCAGAACTCGCTGAGCATCGGTCGTCCCAAAATGACATTGTAGGACGAAGCAGAGTCGACCACCACGAAGTTTGCTGTCCTTGTCCTCCTTAGCGGCTCTTCTCCCAGCGAGATAGCCAGACGGATTTGTCCGACCGGCAGGACTTCATTGCCCGTAAACCCGTAAAGGGGGGTTGTCATGGGCAGTAGCTCGGCTCGATCAATTTGCAGCTGATCGAATGCTTTCTTGAAGATGATGTTGACCGAGCTCCCTGTATCAATAAACACGCGGTGGATAGTATAATTCGCTATTACCACTTTGATGAGGAGAGCGTCGTCATGCGGCACTTCGACCCCTTCCAAGTCTCTGGGCCCGAAGCTTATCTCGGGTCCGCTCGCCCTTTCCTGACTGCAGCCGACCGCATGAATCTGGAGCTGTCGGATGCTCGCCTTCCTCGCTCGGTTGGAGTCTCCTCCGGTCGGCCCACCAGCAATGATATTGATCTCGCCTCGGGAAGTATTGCTTCTATTTTCTTCTTCCCGAGCGGACGGTCGAGACCGTTCTCTGGACGTTCGGCGATTCTCCTGCCTTGGGGAGCGATGCCGATCGGGAGTCTGTTGCTGTCGCCTATCAGCTTGCGTCCGATCGGCTTCATGAGTTCTTTGTCGCCTGTCGACTGAGGAAGACCGTCGGCCGCCGTTCCGAGGCACGGGGTGAGCCACGAAGGGAAGACTTCGACAATCCCTTGTGTTGTGCGTATCCATCCGGTGGAAGGAGCAGAACATCGGGGTCCATTTCTTCTTTGGCTTGGGCCGGGCGGCCGCTACCTCTTGCACGTGGGTCCTCACATGAGGGGAGCGAATTGCTTCGGCCCTTGGTCCTCTTGGCGATTGATGAGCGGCGGGAGGCTTCCGCTCGGCAGGTTGAGCCCTATCAGTCGGAGCTTCCTTTCTTCGAGCCGCTTGAGCCTCTTCCACGTTGATGTACTCGTTGGCTCGGTGCAGCATATGGTCATAGTCTCGAGGCGGCTTCTGAACGAGCGAGCGGAAGAAGTCCCCGTCCATGAGGCCTTGCGTAAAAGCGTTCATCATTGTCTCTGAGGTGGCCGTTGGAATATCCATGGCTACCTGATTAAACCGCTGGATATAAGCTCTGAGCGGCTCTCTTGGCTCCTGTTTGATGGCAAACAAACTAACACTAGTTTTCTGATAGCACCAACTGCTTGCGAAGTGGTGGAGGAAGGCCGTCCGGAAATCCTTGAAGCTTGTGATGGATCCGTCCGGCAGCCTCCTAAACCACCATTGAGCCGATCCCGCGAGAGTAGTAAGAAAAACTCGGCATTTCACTCCATCTGTGTATTGATGGAGCGTAGCTGTATTATCAAACTTACCCAGATGATCATCTGGGTCGGTTGTCCCATTATACTTGCCAATCGTCGGAGGCACGTAGTGCTTCAGCAGAGGATCTCGTAGAATAGCCTCTCCGCAAGTGTACAGAAATGTCGCAAGTAATATAAAAGATTATCGTATCCACAGGGACTGGAATAAGCACTAGAAATGTCTCAATGCGAATTAGCTAAACAACTATCCAATTGTTTCAAAAGCAAAGTAAAGGTAATCAAATCTAATATTAAAGATCAACAAACAAGAGTTTAGAGTTTTTGGTTATGATAAAGGAAGATTCTAGGAGTTTCGGTTTCTTTGTAAGATTTCTTGAATGTAAATGGTTCACCAATTCTTATCCCTCAATTACCAAACATGTAGAAAGTTGCCGGTTCCCTCTTGCAATAGACAACCGGCTAAGGACTGAGAAATGTATCTAAATAGGATTAATTAGACATGAACCTATGTTGTCCTTACACAGAAGTGCACCTATTACTATGCCTTCCTCGGATATCAACGTAGAAGCCCACGACTCATTAATCTATCAAGATACAAGAAGCTAATCATAAAATCCATCCTACTCTCTTGAATATCCCTATTTCCTCTTCAAGATTATCTCTCAAACGTCCTTACACGGGCTTGCACTTGTATGGATCCCTCGGATGATCGAGTGAGAGTTTATCTTTACAAAGTCCATAAGAAATCCAAACAATCAATCAAGAATGAGAATTAAGCACAAATCACCATCAATCATTCAAGATCTAATTGATACAAGCAAGATAATGTCATTGAAACAAGAAAATGGCAAATCCATAAGAGATTACATCAATCCATCATACAAAAACTCCCTTAATCCTAGAATACAAGATCTACTCCATGAATCGAGGAAGAAAATCCGAAGAAATAGAGATTACAAGCTCTCCTTGAATCCCCAATCCAAGAAAACAAGAAGAGGGGGAAAGAGAAAACTTATCTACGAAGAAGCTTTGTCTTCGGATCCAATCCTCGCTCCGGAGTCGAAATCGTCGAGATCTCCCTTAGAATCGCCCAGAAATCCTCCAAAGAATGGGAGGAAACCACCAAATCTTATTTTCTCCCAAAGGGGGAGATATCCCCTTTCAATTCATGAAGGAAGGTTTAAATAGAGGAGGGAATTGGGCGACACACGGCCCCTCGACACGACCGTGTGAGATCCACACGGCCATGTCCAGTTCCTTCTCTGCCAATGCTGCACGGCCGTGTGGTGCACACGGCCAAAGACCCTTCTGCTCTCTGGAAATGCTACACGGCCGTGTGGTGCACACGGCCACCTCACACGGCCGTGTAGATCCACACGGCCACCACCTGCTTGGCCTCTGGAAACCTCACATGGCCGTGTAGATTTACACGGCCATGTAAGGTTTCAGCACTAGATGCCATACATGGCCGTGTGCAGCTCACACCCCCTTGCATGGCCCTTGCACACCCTTTGTCTTAGCTTTGAATAGTTATGTTTCATTGCAACATCTTTTAGGCCACCAAGATGGGGTTTTCTCCTGTTGAAGTCTTCATCAAAGTTGTAGATCTTGAAGTTATCTACAAGTCGGTATAAAGAAAAACCCAAATCTCCAACCGAGCACAAAGTTATGGCTGTTTTAGTTTTAGTGTGCAGTGCAGAAAACCTCACACGCCCGTGTGAGGTTCACACGGCCATGTGAAGTTCACACGGCCCCAACATGACCCCTACACGGCCTTAACACTCCCATGTGAGTTCTACACGGCCAGAACATGAAGAAAACATAGTTTTGCATGCCCATGTCACTCTGGAAGCTCTAGACTTCATTTAAATTCTGTTTTTGCTCCAAATCACGTCCTATCAATCAAAATAAGCAAAGAGTAGATCTCCGAACAGAATATAATGAAAGTATGATATTCTAATGAAATAGGGTGCAATAAACATAGATTATGCCAATGAAATATAAGTAGATGAGCGTCAAAGTATGCATAAAAGAGTATATAATCTACGCACATCACACCCCCAGACTTAAACCTTTGCTTGTCCTTAAGCAAAATGCTGCAGTCTAAATTCTTATGTTCTACAACATATTCATAAAACCTAGTGCACTTTCCTAATTCTATTAAAAAGTTTCATTAACAAGCGTGATCATGGAAACAAGTAAAGTATGGTTCAAGCATAAGAATCTTGTGCACAGTGTAAAAGTAACTCAACACCCTTCAAGTTTCAATCCATGTCCTAGTCAAGTCGTCATCAAATTTGAATTTCTAATGTTTCCAGTGAAAGACAAGTAACCAGTGATAGACACTTACTCACCATTCACTTGGTTCATATTTCTCAACTAATCCAAGGTCTCAAAGGTGTGCTCAATCTCAAGGGAAGCTAAGCAGTCATTTCCCCAGTAACCTAACTCGGTCTCAAAGGGGTGGCTTGCTAGATTCCACTCATGACAACTGTTTTTTATATCCTTTTTTTTTTTTTTATAAGTGTTTGCATTGTGCAAAACTTATTCATAAATGTACTTTTAGCACACATGTTGGGATATTTTGATTTTTCCAAATGAGCTTTAATGATTTGAGCCTCATCCAGTAACCAAAATGAAAGTTGAGAAATCACCATGGAAACCAAGTACTAAGCAAACAAGATGAATCATGACTATTTCAATAACATCAACTATTCAAGCATCAAGCACAAGTGTAGTGAAGATAAAATCCTTAAGGTTGAACCAAAACTAAAACTCATCACAATGAGATTCTTAGCTTATTAATGCTTCCCAAGATAGAAAAAAGAACTACACAAAGTTTACTACTAGCATCATTCGAACATCATGAATCAAGCCAATAATCGTGCTAACATTTCACTTGAATCCAAGAAAGCATATAAGTGAAGTTTTGATGTTCTCAATATGTATGCCACAAAAAATCAAAACACAATGCAAGACATAAGCAAAAACAAAAACAAACAAAGCAAATCAAATGCATCTAATGCATCCCCCCAGACTTAAATTTTTCATTGTCCCAATGAAAACTAAAAACAATGTGGAGGAGATTTTAAAAGAAGTTACCAAGTGATGAGCTCCAAATGGTTGACGTTCATGTTTTTAAAGATACTCCTCTATCCAATACTCACATTCCTCCACAACTTTGAATTCTACAACAATAAGATAGACAAGAAAAATTAAGTAGAGGATACATGTTTATTATAAAGAGAGAACTAAAGACATAAAAGAAAATAAGGAAAATGAACTTGGGTTGCCTCCCAAGAAGCGCTTGTTTAAGGTCATTAGCTCGACCACCTCATTAGATTCATCTAAATCTTGCTCTTGGAGGGGTAAGATATTTTAGAACCCTCCTACCAATGGCTCTTATTATGGAGGGAGCTTTCATCAAAGGAGCTACAAAGTAAAGTATAACTCTCTCCATCTTCGTCTTCTTGGAAATTTTTTCAGGTGGTCGAAGACGGTTCAGATTGAGCTTCCAATTATTGGCCCATGTGAAATCTGCACATCCAAAAGAAAAACAAATCTCCCACAAGCATGTTATATAGTATAGAGCTAGAACCATATCAAGATAAGATGAATAAGTAATAAAAACTGAATCACATCCAACAAAGTCAATTATAGGTACCTCCATAAAGTTTTCCAAAAGATCACAAGAAATACTAACCTTACTTTGTTGAGAAATATCTGAAATTTCTAAACATGTAGATGTGACTTCCTCTGAATCAAATGATGGTTCTGGCTCTAGCTTAGGTGTTGATGATATCAATGATGATGATTCTCGAGACTCTAATAGCTCTGTATAAGTCCCTACACATTGTTCCACAACATGATCAATTCTTAAAACCTCTAAGGGTTGTCTTGACAAAGGTGGTGATCCTTGAGATGCTGCTTCCACAACACAGCTCCCTACACATTCTTCCATATCATCATCATCAACACATACATCAAAAAATAAACCAACATCTATGTCCTCAATAGGAGAATCAATAACAAGAGGATCAATAACTTCACTTGCAGTTTTAAGTTGATCTACCACATCACATTCATCATCTGAAAATTCAATGTCACTATAACACCTTATAAAATTTTGAGGTAGATCTGAAAACTTATTTACCACTACATTATCAATAAAATCCTCATCTGAAAAATCTTCATCTTCATATATATTCAAAAATCTACACTCAACCATATTAGTGTCACAGGATTTGCCGAAGTCTTTATTTTCATTGACCCCCACTAACCTTTGTGGAAAAGGAACCCTTAGTGAAGGTCCTAGGAAAGACTGAACTCCCTTTTTCCCAAATTCCCTTTGGGCTTTTGGAGGAGGTCCAACTTGCTTATCTAATGTTGGTGTGATTAATCGTTGAGGGAAAGGTACTTCTGGCCTTTGGGAATTTCCTAGATAAATGGAATTGAGTTCTTGTGATCTTCTATTATTCTTCTCCTCAATTCTAAACATGTCATTCTTCAGAAGTTCTTCATGATTTTTGCCACTTCTCAACCCCACATCATCACACTTTTCATTGGATCTTGACTGTGTAGGAGGGGGATCTTCTTTAAACCATTTTGAAACAATTCTATCAAGCTTTGCCCCCAAATGTTTGAACTCCTCACTCTGTGACTTGTGAATTTCAACATTTTTAGGTGGTTGAATTTCATTTTGTTTGTGACACTCTTACAATGCCTTCATTTGAATATCTGAGGGAAATTCCATCCAACTTTTGTTCGACCATTCACGGAGGTTCAATGTCACTTGATCAATTAACAAATAAGCTTCATCTACACTTTTGTCCATAAAAGAACCTCCAGCTGATGAATCCAATAAAGCCTTGTCTGAGAAAGAAATTCCCCCATAGAATATGTGCAAAATCAACCATTTTTCAAAACCATGATGAGGGCACTGTCTTTGAAGACTCTTGAATCTATCCCATGCTTCAAATAATGATTCTCCATATGCCTGAGCAAAATTTGTTATACAATTCCTCATATACACCGTTCTACTTGGAGGGAAAAAATGATTCAGAAATTGCTTCTCCAATTGTTCCCAACTTGTGATGCTTTGAGGACAGAGAGAATATAGCCAAGTCCTTGCTTTATCCTTGATACTGAAAGGAAATGTCATCAATCAAACTGCATTTGCTGATACTCCTTCGCATTTCACCAAATCACAAATCTCTAAAAATGTTTCAAGATGCAGATAAGGACTTTTTGATACTTCTCCTCCAAATTTGTGACCTTGTATCATGAAAATTATCTCTGGGTCTAGTTGGAAACTTTCTGCTTCAATTTGAGGTTGCACAATGGGAGATAAAAATCTTGCAGAAAAGGGTGTAGAAAAATTTCTCATGGGTCTGCTTGACATGTTAGTGCTCATGGATATTCAAGAAGAAAAATAAAATTATCAAGAATCAAAGACAAGAAATAAAATGCAATATGAAAAGCAAGAAAGCAAATGCAGAATTTAAATTGCAAGAAAGAAAGTGCATAATGAAAACAAGAAAGAAAAGATAAAAGGAAAAAGAAAAATATCTAGAATAATTCATATGCTAAAAATTGCAAGATATGTTTACAAAAGAAAATAAGAAAGAAACTAGATCAAAAGAGAAAACAGAGAAAAGTTAGATTAGAGTGCTAGAAATCAAGAATGCAAAGTTAGAATTAGAATTAGAATTGCAACAAAAAGAATTGTCAAGAATGTTATTCAAGAAAAGAAAAGCTTATAGAAACAGGATTCTAAAGTTACAACTATGAAAATGTAAAGAAAGAAAGAAAAGTTATGTTTAGTCTAACTCAATTGATAATTCCTAATGTTATAGCGCAGTCCCCGGCAACGGCGCCAAAAAACTTGTTACTCTACGCAAGTGTACTGAAATGTCGCAAGTAATATAAAAGATTATCGTATCCACAGGGACTGGAATAAGCACTAGAAATGTCTCAATGCGAATTAGCTAAACAACTATCCAATTGTTTCAAAAACAAAGTAAAGGTAATCAAATCTAATATTAAAGATCAACAAACAAGAGTTTAGAGTTTTGGGTTATGATAAAGGAAGATTCTAGGAGTTTCGGTTTCTTTGTAAGATTTCTTGAATGTAAATGGTTCACCAATTCTTATCCCTCAATTGCCAAACATGTAGAAAGTTGCCGGTTCCCTCTTGCAATAGACAACCGGCTAAGGACTGAGAAATGTATCTAAATAGGATTAATTAGACATGAACCTATGTTGTCCTTACACAGAAGTGCACCTATTACTATGCCTTCCTCGGATATCAACGTAGAAGCCCACGACTCATTAATCTATCAAGATACAAGAAGCTAATCATAAAATCCATCCTACTCTCTTGAATATCCCTATTTCCTCTTCAAGATTATCTCTCAAACGTCCTTACACGGGCTTGCACCTGTCACGTGGATCCCTCGGATGATCGAGTGAGAGTTTATCTTTACAAAGTCCATAAGAAATCCAAACAATCAATCAAGAATGAGAATTAAGCACAAATCACCATCAATCATTCAAGATCTAATTGATACAAGCAAGATAATGTCATTGAAACAAGAAAATGGCAAATCCATAAGAGATTACATCAATCCATCATACAAATACTCCCTTAATCCTAGAATACAAGATCTACTCCATGAATCGAGGAAGAAAATCCGAAGAAATAGAGATTACAAGCTCTCCTTAAATCCCCAATCCAAGAAAACAAGAAGAGGGGGAAAGAGAAAACTTATCTACGAAGAAGCCTTGTCTTCGGATCCAATCCTCGCTCCGGAGTCGAAATCGTCGAGATCTCCCTTAGAATCGCCCAGAAATCCTCCCAAGAATGGGAGGAAACCACCAAATCTTGCTTTCTCCCAAAGGGGGAGAGATCCCCTTTCAATTCATGAAGGAAGGTTTAAATAGAGGAAGGAATCGGGCGCCACACGGCCCCTCGACACGGCCGTGTGAGATCCACACGGCCATGTCCAGTTCCTTCTCTGCCAATGCTGCATGGCCGTGTGGTGCACACGTCCAAAGACCCTTCTGCTCTCTGGAAATGCTACACGGCCGTGTGGTGCACACGGCCACCACCTGCTTGGCCTCTGGAAACCTCACACGGCCGTGTAGATCCACACGGCCACCACCTGCTTGGCCTCTGGAAACCTCACATGGTCATGTAGATTTACACGGCCATGTAAGGTTTCAGCACTAGATGCCATACATGGCCGTGTGCAGCTCACACCCACTTGCATGGCCCTTGCACACCCTTTGTCTTAGCTTTGAATAGTTATGTTTCATTGAAACATCTTTTAGGCCACCAATATGGGGTTTTCTCCCGTTGAAGTCTTCATCAAAGTTGTAGATCTTGAAGTTATCTACAAGTCGGTATAAAGAACAGCCCAAATCTCCAACCGAGCACAAAGTTATGGCCATTTTAGTTTTAGTCTGCAGTGTAGAAAACCTCACACGCCCGTGTGAGGTTCACACGGCCTTCACACGGCCATGTGAAGTTCACACGGCCCCAACATGACCCCTACACGGCCTTAACACTCCCATGTGAGTTCTACACGGCTAGAACATGAAGAAAACATAGTTTTGCATGCCCATGTCACTCTGGAAGCTCTAGACTTCATTTAAACTCTGTGTTTGCTCCAAATCACGTCCTATCAATCAAAATAAGCAAAGAGTAGATCTCCGAACAGAATATAATGAAAGTATGATATTCTAATGAAATAGGGTGCAATAAACATAGATTATGCCAATGAAATACAAGTAGATGAGCGTCAAAGTATGCATAAAAGAGTATATAATCTACGCACATCACAGCTCGACCAAACTTAATCATTCGCTCCTTTTCCTCGCCCTTGGAGGACAGATATACTTTTCATTTCCGTTGGGAGATCTTCTCCCAACATCTTCCACCACATTGTCTCCTTCATTTGGTGGCCTACCATGAGGATGGAAATTCCATTCCTCAAGTTTATAAATGCTTGTCCTGCTACAAGCATTTAAGAGAGACGAGACATGGTTAGAGATATTAGATAAATCATATTCCAACTTTTCCTTACCAATTACCAAAGAAAGCTTATGATTTTTGACATCAATTATAGCTCCAGCTATAGCAAGGAAAGGTCTTCCTAATATGATAGGAATCCTAGGGTCCTCTTCCATGTCCAACACGACAAAATCTGTGGGAATAACATTCCCATCCACCTCTACCGGCACATCCTCTATAATACCCAAAGGGTACCTGCAGGAATGATCGGCAAGTTGAAGTGCCATAGTAGTACGTTTAATGTTTTTGAGACCTAATTTATTACAAATTGAATAGGGAATGAGGCTAACACTCGCCCCCAAATCACAAAAAGCTTTTTCAAAAAATTCTTTTCCTATGTTGCAAGGAATATAAAAGCTCCCTAGGTCCTTCAGTTTTGGAGAAGTGTTCTTCTCAAAAATAGCACTACATTCCTCACTAAGCGCAATGGTCTCGACCTCTCCTCTTCTTCTCTTATTTGACATGAGATCCTTCAGAAATTTGGCAAATCTAGGCATTTGTAGAATAGCATCAATAAGAGGTACCTCTACGCAAATTTCCTTAACCTTTTCTAGAAACTTGCCAAATTCTTCATCCTTCTTGAGCATTGTAAGTCTCTGAGGAAAAGGGACAGCCTTGCTCTGATGATTCAGTGGAAGAGTCTCTTCAACCTCAATAGTACTCTCCTCATTAGCTTGAATCTGATTCGGTATAGGAGGAGGGAGCTCTTCTTCTTTTTGTATCCCTTTTGAAGCAGTCACTTGGGAGTCTCCCAAGGTCCGTCCGCTCCTAAGCTCAATCCTATTGCAATGCTCCATAGGATTCACATCAGGTTTTCCTGGAAGTTGTCCTGGTGCTCTGGATGATGAGGAAGCTAGTTGGGAAATTTGACTATCCTGAATCTTTTGATGCTTTTCAGAATTATCCATTCTCTGAATGAGCTTTGCTATATCTTGCTTCATTTCATTCTGAGTTGAGATAATTTCTTCAAGCATCTTTTCAACATTTGACTTTGGTAAGCCTTGAGAAGATAGATGTTGAAAATTTTGTTGCCCAGCTTGAAAATTTGGTCTTGCCCCCATAGATGGTCCTTGATCTTGATTATTTCTGTAAGAAAAATTTGGATGACTCTTCCATCCAGGGTTATAAGTATTTGAATATGGGTTGTTCTGCCTTTGATTGTAACTCATGATTGCATCACATTGTTCAAGTTGATTGATTTGTGCAGTGATAGCTCCCAATGGACATGAGTCATTTGAATGCTCTGAACTCCCACATACTTCACAAGATGTACTAATAGCATTGACCATATTAGCACTAGTCCCCATATTCTCAAATTTCTTTGTAAGAGCGTCCAATTTTGCAGACAAAAGAGTGACTGCATCTACATCAAACTTCCCTGATGCTTTAATTGTTGGGTTTACAGAGGAATAGCCACCACTTCTTTCATTTGCCCATTGATGATGATTTTGTGCTACACTTTCAATGATTTCTTCGGCTTCATCTAAGCTTTTGTTCATAAGTGCCCCTCCAGCAGCTGAATCAAGGGACACTTTGGTATGATAATTGATACCATTGTAAAAAGTGTGCAACACTAACCATCTTTCCAACCCATGATGTGGGCATTGTCTGAGCATACTATTATATCTATCCCATGCTTCAAAAAGAGATTCTGAGTCGGTTTGCTTGAAGCTTGCAATTAAATTCCTCATATGAGCTGTTTTGCTTGGTGGATAGAACTTATCAAGAAACTGTTGCTCACACTGCTCCCAAGTGGTGATGCTATTAGGGGCCAAAGAATTCAGCCATTGCTTTGCCCTATCTCTTAAAGAAAACCCAAATAATAATAATCTAACTGCATCTGAAGGAACTCCATTCATTTTCATGGTACCACATATTTCATAAAAGACCTCTAAGTGTTGATTAGGGTCCTCATGAGGTCCTCCACCAAATTGGTTCTGCTGCACCATAGATATAATTGCGGGTTTGATCTCAAAGTTATTAGCTTCCACTGAAGGTCTTGAAATACTAGATCGAAAACCTCCATAATTTTCTCTATTAAATCTGAAAAAACTGCCATCATGCACCTCTGAAAAGTGGCTGGAGCATTACAAAGCCCAAATGGCATCCGACGATAGGCAAAGGTACCATAAGGGCAAGTAAAAGTAGTCTTCTCCTGGTCTTGAGGATGAATTGGAATTTGAAAAAAACCAGAATATCCGTCCAAGTAACAAAAATAAGAATGTTTAGCCAATCTTTCAAACATTTCATCAATAAATGGTAAGGGGAAATGATCCTTACTTGTTTCTTTATTCAACTTCCGATAATCAATGCACATTCGCCACCCCGTCACTGTTCGTGTTGAAATTAGCTTATCATCTTCATTCTTGATAACAGTCATTCCTCCTTTTTTTGGAACCACGTGGACTGGACTCACCCATGCACTATCCGAAATTGGGTAAATAATCCCCGCATCAAGTAGTTTAATCACTTCCTTCTTTACTACCTCTTTTAAATTTGGATTTAGTCTCCTTTGATGCTCAATTGAGTTCTTGTACCCCTCTTCTTAAACCTTTGCTTGTCCTCAAGCAAAATGCTGCAGTCTAAATTCATATGTTCTACAACACATTCATAAAACCCAGTGCACTTTCCTAACTCTATCAAAAAGTTTCATTAACAAGCTTGATCATGGAAACAAGTAAAGTATGGTTCAAGCATAAGAATCTTGTGCGCAGTGTAAAAGTAACTCAACACCCTTCAAGTTTCAATCCATGTCCTAGTCAAGTCGTCATCAAATTTGAATTCCTAATGTTTCCAGTGAAAGACAAGTAACCAGTGATAGGCACTTACTTACCGTTCACTTGGTTCATATTTCTCAACTAACCCAAGGTCTCAAAGGTGTGCTCAATCTCAAGAGAAACTAAACAGTCATTTCCCCAGTAACCTAACTCGGTCTCAAAGGGGTGACTTGCTAGATTCCACTCATGACAACTGTTTTTTATATCCCTTATTGTTTTTTTTTTTTTATAAGTGTTTGCATTGTGCAAAACTTATTCACAAATGTACTTTTAGCACACATGTTGGGATATTTTGATTTTTCCAAATGAGCTTTAATGATTTGAGCCTCATCCAGTAACCAAAATGAAAGTTGAGAGATCACCATGGAAACCAAGTACTAAGCAAACAAGATGAATCATGACTATTTCAATGACATCAACTGTTCAAGCATCAAGCACAAGTGTAGTGAAGATAAAATCCTTAAGGTTGAACCAAAACTAAAACTCATCACCATAAGATTCTTAGCTTATTAATGCTTCCCAAGATAGAAAAAAGAACTACACAAAGTTTACTAGTAGCATCATGTGAACATCATGAATCGAGACAATAATCGTGCTAACATTTCACTTGAATCCAAGAAAGCATATAAGTGAAGATTTGATGTTCTCAAATTTTTTTTTCCATGATTATTTCAAAAACAAGCAAAATAAAGCAACAAGCAACAAGCAAAGAAAATAAGAACCAACATGAAAAACTAATCAAAAACTAAAAACTGAAAACCAAACTAAACAATACATGACACCCCCCCAGACTTAAACTTTTCATCGTCCCGATGAAATCAGTATGGTGGAGGAGGTGGAGGTGGACGAGGGAAAGGAGGTCTACGACGTGGTTGGCCAATAGGAAAACTAGGAAAACCTGGAATCTCACCCAAGGATCTATGATACTCATATAAAGCATCAACTTGTTGGCTAGTAAGCGTCATACTCTGCATAAAATCTCTCATCCTAGCCTGATCAGTATCATAATCCTGCACAAACTCAGCCACTTGACCTTGAAAATTCCTCGTAAATTAAAAATGATTTTGTACCTCCCTAAACTGATCATCAGATAAAGAGAAGCGTCCCTCCAACATTTTTCGTTGGGAATCTTGCTTCTCATGAAGTGATTCTAGAGACGTACGAAAATATGAAAAATCAAACCTAGAAGATCCCGTGCCATATGCAAAAGAATGCCTAGCAGGCTCCATACAACTAGAAGGCTGCGTATGTCCAGATGACGAGGGTTCATTATGTGGCTCAGTGTCTCCAGGTATAGAAGGGTTATCCTCAAAATCTAATTCAGAAATTATCCAATTAGCCCGGTTACGAATAGTAGTTCGTTCAGGAAAAGGAAGGGGTAAAGGAGAACCATTCCTCCTAGGAAACGCGAAACCATTCTCATCCCGAACGATCATTTTCATAGCAAGACATGTATCAATGTCAATCATGTCATTACCATGAATTATTTCCAACCCATCAACATCAAGATTTAAATTACAAGCTATTCGGGTAATCAAACCACCAAAAACAATTGATCCCGATGATGCCCTAGCTGATCTCAATAAGGTTTGAACAAAATGAAAACCAGAGTCAAATTCAACCTTATAAAGCATAGCCCATAAAGCATAAAGCTCTATCTTCTTAACCACCCCATCACTCTCTCCCCTACCAAAAATAGTTTTACTCATGACTCTATGTAGATACCTAAAGATGGAGTTTTGCATATGGGAGGCCTTAGCTCTTGAAGGCTCATAAGGTTGATCTAACCCAGTTATTGCATTCCAAAAATGATTCCAATTAAACCTTGGATCAAACCTACGAGGGCTACCGGTGGTTATTCCAAAACAAGAATTAAAGTCACTAAATGCCCATAGAAATTCTTGATTCATTAATCTAAAAGAGATTTTTCCAAAATAATCATCTTCATTAGTAAAATGGACATCCAATGAACTTAAAAATTCCAAAACAAGACGAGGATATGTAGGCAAATGTGTGTACATAATATCACTCCAATCCAAAAACCCAATCATCAAATCTACATCTTCCCTAATTCCAAGCATATCAAGAACAGTTGGGTCCATATATCTAGTACACACTATCTTTCTATTGACAAGAATTGCAAATCTAGTTACTTGATCATCATTTCTGAACACAATATTGAATTCATTGTCATTACCTTCGTTGCGTGAAGTCCTTTTGCCTTTGCCCTTCACTGGTTGTTTTCCTTTGTCTCTTGATGGCTCCTTCTCTTTGTCTCCACTAGATCCACCACCTCCTTTGCGTAATCTCTTCAAAATATTGGACATCTTGATGAGTTTAGATAGGGGAAGAATTATCTAGAGTTGTGGAACTTCAAAGAACAAAAGATCTTAGGTTAGGAGAACAAAAGTCCAAGTCTTAGAGAGGAGGAGAATCGGATCTAAAAGATCTTGAGAGATTAGAGAGGAGTTTTTAAGAAATTGGGAGAGAAAGATATGTTTTGGAGAGTTGGGGGTGTGCGGAACACGGCCAAGATCTGGCCGTGTGAGGTAGGAGGTAGACTTTAATAGTTCTCCTACACGGGCCGTGTAGATCCACACGGCCTCCCCATCTTTCCTCTCGGGATCCTCTGCACGGGCCGTGTAGATCCACACGGCCTCCGCCTCTTCCTTCTCTGGATTCCTCGAACGGCCATGTCTGGGACACGGCCTCTCCATCTTTCCTCTCGGGATCCTCTGCACGGCCGTGTCTATGACACGGCCTATACCTTTTTCTCCTCGGGAGATCCCACACGGCCGTGTCTGGATGACACGGCCCAAACACTTCCCTTCTCTGCAACCTTTGCCTGGCCGTGTATAGCACACGGCCTGACTCTATTTTGCACCTAACCTGAAAACAGAATCAAAAGAATGCATCAAACTAAAAGAAATTACAATACAAATCAAAACTAACTAAAAGAACCCTTGGGTTGCCTCCCAAGAAGCGCTTGTTTAAGGTCTTTAGCTCGACCACCTCATTAGATTCATCTAAATCTTGCTCTTGGAAGGGTAAGATATTTTAGAACCCTCCTACCAAGGGCTCTTATTATGGAGGGAGCTTTCAATATTGGAGTTAAAAAGTGATGTATCACCCTCTCCATCTTCGTCTTCTTTAAAGTTGTTTCAGGTGGTCGAAGACGGTTCAGTATGAGCTTCCAATTATTGGCCTCTTGAAAACCTACACACCCAAAAGAAAAACAAACCTCCCACAAGAATGTAATATAAGAAGGAACTAGAACCATATTAGTATGAATTGAGTATGTATCAAGAAATGAATCACATCCAACAAAATCAATTATAGGTACCTCTATGAAATTTTCTAAAAAATTACTAAGAATACTAACCTTGTAGTGCTGAGAAGTACCTGAAATTTCTAAACAAGTGGATGTGACCTCTTCAGAATTTTGTAATGGTTCTAGCGCTGGTTCGAGTGGTGGTGCCTTTAAAAGTGGTGATTCTTGGGGCTTTGCTTCCATTACATAAGTCCCTACACAATTATCATCAACCAATTCTATTCTTACACATTCCATAGTATCAATTGGTTGTGTGACCAAAGGAGGTGATCCTTGGGACATATCCTCCATAGTACATGTCCCTACACTTTTATCCACCACATCATCATCATAAGTAGTGAAGAGTCCACTAACATCAATATCATCAATAGAGGAATCAACAACTTTATTGGAACTTTGTAGTAGTAGTCATAAAGCTAAGATCCCCCGTTGTACCATTAGCTCTTCAGAATCTTGTGTTGTGGTCTTCATCCGATTGGGAGCAAGAGTATTTGAGTTTTGGGAGTCCTCCCAAACAATTGGCTCATCAAATTGTGAACGATGTGGTCCATCTAATGAAGAACCATCCTGAAATTTTGACAAACCCTGATTTACTTGGGAAGTATACTCAACATTTTGTATGTAGTTGTAGTCCAAATTTTGTTGATTCATCCAAAAGTGATTATAATGTTGAGGAGGGTCAGAGATCTGCTGCTGGAATAATGACTGCTCACTCTGCTCTGAAATTAGCTGGGGTTGAAGGTACTGAATTTGATGATCTTCCCAGTCATAGCCATAAGTATCAGGAACTTGCTCATATGTATCTTGATATCGAGGTTGAACCAAACACTGAAGTTCCGGAGTTATAGCAGTCTTTTGAAAAAAATGGCAAATAGCAGCTGGATGAGATGTGCTACCACACACTCCACAAAGAAACTCAAATTGATCATCTTCTGAACCATAATATTCATCAATGGAAGATCTTACGCTCATGGGTGTGAAAAATTCTCTTAAAGCCCTGCTTGACATGTTAGTGCTCTAGATATCTAAAAAAATTACAATCAAAACTAAAAATGCAGAATTAAAGACAAGAAATAAAATGCATAATGAAAAACAAGAAAGAAAATGCAGAATTTAAATTGCATGAAAGAAAGTGCATAATGAAAACAAGAAAGAAAAGATAAAAGGAAAAAGAAAAATGTCTAGAATAATTCATATGCTAAAGATTGCAAGATATGTTTACAAAAGAAAAGAAGAAAGAAACTAGATCAAAAGAGAAAACAGAGAAAAGTTAGATTAGAGTGCTAGAAATCAAGAATGCAAAGTTAGAATTATAATTAGAATTGCAACAAAAAGAATTGTCAAGAATGTTATTCAAGAAAAGAAAAGCTTATAGAAACAGGATTCTAAAGTTACAACTATGAAAATGTAAAGAAAGAAAGAAAAGTTATGTTTAGTCTAACTCAATTGATAATTCCTAATGTTATAGAGCAGTCCCCGGCAACGGCGCCAAAAACTTGTTACTCTCCGCAAGTGTACGGAAATGTCGCAAGTAATATAAAAGATTATCGTATCCACAGGGACTGGAATAAGCACTAGAAATGTCTCAATGCGAATTAGCTAAACAACTATCCAATTGTTTCAAAAGCAAAGTAAAGGTAATCAAATCTAATATTAAAGATCAACAAACAAGAGTTTAGAGTTTTGGGTTATGATAAAGGAAGATTCTAGGAGTTTCGGTTTCTTTGTAAGATTTCTTGAATGTAAATGGTTCACCAATTCTTATCCCTCAATTGCCAAACATGTAGAAAGTTGCCGGTTCCCTCTTGCAATAGACAACCGGCTAAGGACTGAGAAATGTATCTAAATAGGATTAATTAGACATGAACCTATGTTGTCCTTACACAGAAGTGCACCTATTACTATGCCTTCCTCGGATATCAACGTAGAAGCCCACGACTCATTAATCTATCAAGATACAAGAAGCTAATCATAAAATCCATCCTACTCTCTTGAATATCCCTATTTCCTCTTCAAGATTATCTCTCAAACGTCCTTACACGGGCTTGCACCTGTCACGTGGATCCCTCAGATGATCGAGTGAGAGTTTATCTTTACAAAGTCCATATTCAAGAGATACTTGTCGAAGATTTACTTGGAAGACAAAATGAAGCATGAAAAGTATAGTGAACTTAGAAGATTTACTTGGTTTATAACTTAGGTAATTGTTAATCCAAGACAAAATGAAGCACACTAATAAACTCCTTCTTCGACAATGTCGAAGGCATAGAAGCCCCTTACATGAATTGGAAGCACGAACACTTAAACAAAATATAGTAGTATGGAAATTAAGAACACAATGTGATATCTATAAACCTTAAGCATCAGGGCCTATTTATAGTTATTGTGCTTGAAGTGTCCATTTGTTGATGTGGCGGCTTCTAGGTGCCTGAAAGTAATACGGGAGCTTGGACTCGGTCAATGACTATCCATGTAATGACCCAAAATTCCTTATTACGAGTCCTAATAATGGTTACAAATATTTAGAAATACTTTATAAATATTCTAGAGATTTTTAGAAATTTTTAGAGTATTTTTATGCAATTTTTGGAGGTCGTTTGGTATTTTTACTAAACGAAAGAAGTTTCGACAAGAAAATGTCCAAGCCGAGATTCAAACTCGAGACCTCCAGCCGAACCAAGCTTTAAGCGAGTCTGGCTGACCAAGTGTGCAAGCAGTCATTACTGATTAAAAGAAGCATGAAATGTATTTAAGTAGTAGAAGTTGATAACAGGAATTAATAGGAAGAAAAAGATTGCAGTCGAGATTTGAACCCATGAGCCAAGCCTTAAGCAACGCGCGACTGACCAAGTGTTCCAGCGAGCGATGCTGAATAAAAGAAGGAACAAATTTATTTAAGCAGTAGTTAATAAATAGGAAATAAATAGGAGAAAAAGGGTTCGACTGAGGAATCGAACCCGCAACCTCTGATTTAGAGAAAGCACAGCTGACCAAGTGTTCCAGCGAACGATGCTGATTAAAAGAAGGAACAAAATTTATTTAAGCAGTAATTAATAAATAGGAAATAAATAGGAGAAAAAGGGTTCGGCTGAGGAATCGAACCCGTGAACTCTGACTCGGTCAAAGATTTGGCTAACCAAGAATCCAAGCAGCGATTCTGTTTAGAAAAAAAATAAAAATTTATTTAAGGAGTTAACAGAAATACTAGGTTATAAAAGGAATAAGTTAGGAGAGGGTTTTATTCCTGTGACCTAAACCATTCTCTCCTTCTCTTCTGCGTGCGACGGCGGAGCTCGGGCAGAAAACAAAAGGGAGTTAGGGCATCGTCTCCGGCAGCCGGCCAAGGTCCTAGAAGCCCTTCTTGTTCGGTTGTGAGTCCAAGAAGCAAGGTAAGTGCTTCTCACCTACAGTAGGAGTAGTTTCGGACCTTTGTTCTTCTTGAATTCGAAGCATGAGAAGCGCTTATAGTGCAGATTTTTAATTAAGCCTATAGTGTAAATTTTAATTAAGCTTATAGTGCAGATTTTTATGTAGGCTTATAGTGCAGATTTTAATTAAGCTTGTAGTGCAGATTTTTAATTAAGCGTATAGTGCAGATTTTAATTAAGTTTATAGTGTAGATTTTTTATGTAGGCTTATAGTGCATATTTTAATTAAGCTTATAATGTAGATTTTTATGTAAGTTTATAGTGCATATTTTAATTAAGATTATAATGCAGATTTTTAATTAAGCTTATAGTGCAAATTTTAATTAAGCCTATAGTGCAGATTTTAATTAAGCTTATAGTGCAGATTTTTAATTAAGCTTATAGTGCAGATTTTTATTTAAGCTTATAGTGTATATTTTAATTAAGCCTATCGTGCAGATTTCAATTGAGCTTATAGTGCAGATTTTTATGTAAGCTTATAGTGCAGATTTTAATTAAGCTTGTAGTACAGATTTCTTAGAGCTTAAAATGCAAATTTCTTTAGAGCTTGTAGTGCAGATTTCTTAAGAGCTTATGGTACAGATTTCTTTAAAGTTTATAGTGCAGATTTTTGGTGGAACTTGTAGTGTAGATTTTTGGTGGAATTTATAGTGCAGCTTTTTGGTGGAACTTGTAGTGCAGATTTTTGGTGGAACTTATAGTGCAGTTTTAAAAAAAAAAGATTATAGTGCAGTTTGGTTAAGTATTACAGTGCAGAATTTATGTTTGCATAGTATGCAGAAATAGTGTAGCATAGAATGCAGAATCTTGATTAGTATAGTATGCAGAATTTTGATTAACATAGTATGCAGATTTTTGTTTACGCATTTCAAAGTTAGAATTTGTTTAAACATTTCAATTTTTAAAGAAGCATTCTTTTATTAGAGGTATTAACAAGTATAAGAAAGATAAAGAAAAGAAAGAAAAAGGCCAAGGCCTTAAGTAGATCCCAAAGTCAAGACTTTAGGGATTTTGGCACACAAGGTACTCGTTAAAATGCCAAGGCATTTAAAGAAGAAGTAATTAAGATAAATCAGCTTATAAATAAGTATTTTACTTTTATCAGTGGCCCTGTGCTGGTGTAAGATATCAGAAAATTTAAATAAATAGGGTTGTTTGGGAAATAGCCTTATAGATTTTTTCCGAAATTTTTAGAAATTTTCTGGGAATTTTTTGGAGCTCATAAGACGGGTTTTGAGGGGATCAATTTCGGATTCGAATTAAGCCTGTTTGGGATACTCGTTTAATTAAGGAAATATTTTATTTATAAAACCTTTTCCTTTTCTTTTTATTTCCCCCAAACACCGATCCCGACCCTTCTTCCTCTCTTCCCCGACGCGACCTCCCCTCTTCCTCTCTCTGTTCTCTCGCGAACGAGTCGAACCCGACGGACCTTCGGCGATCATCGGTGTTGTCTGAGGAGGAATTCGCCGGAGCTTAACAGAATCGGAGGAATCCAAGCTGTATTCGGCCGAGGAGTTACTGTTCGGCGGATCTTGTGGCCGATCACCGAAGGTGCTGCCGCTAGGGCACGGTGAAGGACCAGATATCGCGTCGACTCCCAACCAATCATCCACCGAAGCTTGGAGAGGTGCCCTAGTCCGGATTTGTGCCACTCGATCGCCGGCGTGGGTAAGCTAGCCTTAACCGAAAACCCCTCTTCCCGAATTGCCTCTCGATTCATCACTGGATCCTTGTTGATTCAAGGGTTTAGCTGGATTAGGGTTCTCCTTTTGGAATTGACTCTTCTTGTGCTGGATTCTTGCCCTGATCAGATTGGTCATCTTCTTGTGGTTGGTTTAGGTTTCGATTGAAGATGATGAGATCAATTGAGTTGTCGAGCAGAGGCTTGAAGGTTTACTGTGTGATCCGTGATCTCCATTGATTGATTCCTTCGTGATCCGGTTGAATCCAGTAAGGTGAGGTGAGGTTCTGTTCTGTTCTATGGATTGTTCCTGTTGCCTATTGTTGATTTTTCTTCTTGATCCGATTGATTCAGCAGTAAGGCTCTGTGTTGTTGGGTGGCTTTCTAGGTTCCGGCAGCAACTATCCGGGTTGAGGTAAGACGAGTAGATTATTTTCTTGAATTAGGTTCTTGTTGGAATGCTTGGTTGAATCCAAGATCTCCTTTATATTTGATCTGAACATGAGGAGTGGATTTTCCAGCAAGTGTTGTTTTTGTGGATTTAGAATTGTGTAATGTGGGTGTTCTTGGTTCAACTCTCCATGTTCCAGCATCAATGGTAGCTAGGAATTGAAGTATGTGTAGGGATTTTGATACATGTGTAGTTTTGATTCAGGGTTATGTTTGAATTGAATTTAGATTGGAACATGAGGTAGATTATGTGTAGATTTAGGAAAGATTAGGATTACATGATTATTAAATGATTAGTGATGGGGTTTGGATTTATTTGTTTAGAATTAATCTAATGGGATGATTAGGGTTAAGGTAACTAACCCTAATTGACCGTTAGATTCAATTAGGTAGGTTGTGATTGATGTGATTAGGGTTTTCCCTAATTTAGTTTTAGGGATTTTATTTAGCTATTCATTTGGATTTAGCTAAATAAAAAATATATATATTGTTTGATACAGGACTCTGATTCGAGACATGCGTCTCGACTTTGGATTTGGCGTGATAGTACCTTCTATTTGAAGCGGGTACCCTTTGACTTATCTTTTGATACTGTCTTACGATATGTATAGTTTATATATAATTACTAGTGGTAGATGGTAGATTTATCTCTTCCCTGGTCTTAGCTTAGTTGATACCTATCACATGCTTCTTCTGTTAGTTGCTTTACTTTAGAACTGGATGCTTTTATCTTTTGCCATGTATATATATGTTTATGGAGATGGATAGGTACATTTAGTGTTACTTTCCACTGGATTAGTTGCTGTAGGTACTTGTTATATGTTGTTGGATTTATGTTGCTTATATCTTTGTTATATATGCGTTTACCTTTTTGGCACCTACGCATATGGAGGAGGATATGTTCAGGTATGACATACTATAGCCGCACGCACTATATTGCATGAGTGCATGCTGGGTGATTGACGACTCCATTATTGTTGAGCTCGTCAGCCGGCTACATGAGGGCGTGCACACAGCGTGACCACTGCATGAGTAGTGGCACAACACTTAGGGTGTGTATGGAAGGTTGCTCAGTGGTGCACCGCCGGGGTGCTCATGGGTAGCACGATACAGCGGGGTTGCAGCCGGGATCCCTCCCCGTCATCGCGTACCAGGAGATGAGAGCATTGCGCTCCCTCACTATGTCTGAGGTAGGAGGATAGGTGTACTCCGACAGCATCCTGTCCACTCGGTCACTCATCAGGGGTAGTGACGGCAGAGTGCACGGTGTCACAGCCCTACCCACTCGGTCTCGCCATCGCGTGTGAGACGGCTGACTGGCGTCAAGGGTGACCATGTCATATTGCATCATATGCACGGATTGCATTCTTTATGGTTGATGCATTTTCGTGATTGCATATGATTGACATGCATACAGGTTATATGCTTTTGCTCTGACTATTTTTATCTGTGTATGTTCACAGTTAGTTGCACAAGCCTCGCAGGTGAGTACAGTTTATTTCAGTTATGCATTTTCTTATTATTCTTGCTATAGACTGTACTTTATGCCTATTGCTGGTAATTACAGTTTATTCAGTTATGCATACCTGTTATACTGTTAGAAGACTGTACTAGATGTTGTACTGTTAGGATACTGTACCGTATGATTGTTGCTGGTAGTTATATGTTGTTGTACATATCTATTGGATTACCTGCTGAGTTCTTTGAACTCACCTCGTTGTTACTATTTTTCAGGTTGAGGCCATTGGGAGATATTCCAGTCGCTAGCCCCATTATGGCGAGAATTTTCTTTGTCGGATTATATTTTGTGTTTGCCTCTTATTTACTTGTATTGTGGGTTTGTATTGTGGACATTGAACATTCAGGTTTGGAACTTTTGTTTTTCCGCTGCGGATTTTCTCATTACTTCGTGGATTTGTTTTCTTCGTTGTAGTGGAGTAGGATGTTTACATATATCTTCGAGGATTCTATATCGTCCTTCCTTATTAAACTGCGTGGATTGATTGTATGTTGAACTGTGTGGAATGTTGATATAAACTGCGTGGTTTGTTTCTTATTTGTATTGTATTATTCCGGCCGTGTGTGGCCGAGGTATAGATATATGTATTCTGGATTCATATTGTTACCCGTACAGGGGAGATGCTGTCGAAATTTCTCCTGACAGGGACTATCTGGGGCGTGACAATTTATTTGGTATCAGAGCAAGGTACACAATACTTGCTCTTCGTTTTGGATTTTCAAGGTTTATCTGATACCAATTTATTTGGTATCAGAGCAGGTTACGATACTTGCTAGGCATTCTGGATTTTTAGGATTTTATTTGATACCAATTTATTTGGTATCAGTGCAGGTTTACGATATCTGCTTCTGTGTTATGGATTTGTGAGTTTATCTGATACCAATTTATTTGGTATCAGAGCCAAGTTCTGATTTCGGATTTTTGTGTCCTAGAGTTTACGAGCGTATCTGGGAATGTTCGGAATTGTACGGATTTCCGTCGATTTTATCGTTTTGGAATTCCGAGGTATTTTGATGAGGTTTTATTGGTTCTATTTGGGGCTAAGCAGCGACAGGACATCTCCAGACGGCAAATAGGTAAATTAGGTAATTTTATAGTTTTTATACCTGTAGTAATATCTGGGTAACATTTTGTTACAGATATGACACATATACGTGTTTCGGTACCGAGACATGGTCGTCCACGTAAGAGGCCGATAGATTCTCCTGAGACAGAGTCTCCAGAGAGTTCTGCTCGGGTCGAGCTTGTCCGTTAGGGACAAACTAGTCAGGATATTATAGGCACGTCGGATTATAAGACCCCGACGGTTCCGACTTCAGAGGTACATACCTCGACAGTACCACTATTGGTATTACCTTCAGTATACATGGCACCCCCTCTAGTCATGCCTACTACTGTGTACTTGGGGTACAAGACGGGGCAGAGATCTGGTGGGACACGCAGCGCTCGATTATAGGCGAGCAACATATTACCTGGACGAGATTTAGGGAGGCATTCGAGAGTCAGTATTTTCCCCTGGCGTATCAGATGACACGTCGACAGGATTTTCTGAGTCTTCGACAGAATAACCGCTCAGTGATGGAGTATAATGCCAAATTTAATAGGTTGGCCAGATTCTGTCCTGAGTTAGCTATCGAGGACAGATCTCGTATGCTGCAGTTTATCCAGGGACTGGGTGGGCATCTTCAGGTGAAGATTGTCGGTCTTGGTATTACATCATACACAGAGGCACGGGATAGGACTCTTATGATTGAGTTAGCTCAGCAGAGAGCAAATGCAGATAAGAAGAGAAAACAGACTGATCGGACTTCCGGACAGATCCACCAGCCACCGACTACGAGACAGCAGTAGAGCAGTCGCACTCAGACGGGTCAGGGTACTTCTGGGTCATCGGGACGACCCTAGAAGTCAGGACGATCTTCATTTGGACGTTCCTGGTCTGTTCAACAGAACCGGAAACAGTCCACCGGTGACCCTCACTGCACCAGATGTGGATCCCAAGATCACATCACCTCTGCATGCTCCCTGAGACAGTCAGTTTGCTATTATTGCAAACTGCCTGGGCACATTAGCCAAGACTGTTCGCTGAAGGCTCAGCATGTAGCTTTCGGGATTTTTGTTCCGGGAGGACAGTTTGGTCAGTCCAAGACTCAGCGAGGCGGGCCGAAAGCCCAATCTTTACATTGTCAGCAGAGGACAGCTCCCCCTGTAGTAGCTGCATATGACATGTACGAGCAGGAGCATTCCGGTGTCCTTGTGAAGAACCCGACGATATTCCGCCTTAGTGTTCTCCTGTACTATTCGTCAAGAAGAAGGATGGTACTCTGAGGTTGTGCATCAATTATAGGCAGCTGAATGCAGTGACTATCAGAAATAAGTACCCCTTGCCACGGATTGAGGATTTATTTGATCAACTCAGAGATACATCAGTGTATTCTAAGATTGATCTGCGGTCTGGATATCATCAGCTTAGAGTTAGAGATTTTCATATTCAGAAGACAGCATTTCGCACCAGATACGAACATTACGAGTTTTTGGTAATGCCATTTGGGCTTACCAATGCTCCTGCAGTATTTATGGATCTGATGAACCGTATCTTTATGGAGTACCTAGATCAGTTTGTTATTGTGTTTATCGATGATATATTGATATATTCGCGTTCTGAGGAGGAGCAGGCGCAGCATCTTCGCATAGTCTTGGAGACTCTGCGATGACATCATTTGTATGCGAAGTTCAGCAAGGGTGCATTTTGGCTATCTTCAGTTGGTTTTCTGGGACACGTGGTGTCCAGCCGAGGTATCTCAGTAGATCCTCAGAAGATCGAGGCTATCACTAGCTGGGAGCAGCCGAAGTCAGTCCAGGAGATCCGCAGTTTCTTGGGACTGGCTGGATATTACAGACGATTCGTTGAGGGTTTCTCCAGTATTGCTATGTCGTTGACATGTCTGACTAGGAAAGGTGTAAAGTTCACGTGGTCAGAGGCTTGCGAGACCAGCTTCTAGGAGCTGAAGCGGAGATTAGTATCAACACCAGTTTTGGTTTTACCTTCTGGTGATGACGGATTCGTACTTTATGATGGATCGAAAGCGCTAGAGGGGGGGGGGTGAATAGCGCTCGTGGCTATTTTTAACGATTTAAAACACAGAATAGAAACGCAGCAGAAAGTAAAATAAAACACACAGAGACGCAGGTGTTTTACTTCGTTCGGAGCCTATGGCGACTCCTACTCGAAGGCCCACGGTCCTTGACCGCTTTCGGTGGGCAACAACTATATATCTGAAAAGATTACAATTTGAATTACAATTAGTGTAATAAAAGAACTAATACCGACAACACAAGATTGAAGAGTCTGAGCTTTGGGTTGTCGACGTCGAGTAGTAGCACTTCAAGATCGTCTCGTTGGCAGCACTTCACAGAAGACAGCTTAGTAATTGATGTACTTTGGCTGCACCCTCGACCCTCTTTTTATATGACCTTCCGGGCGCCTAGACCCCTTCCGGGCGCCTGGAGTGTGACGTGGCCAACCAACCAGGATGCTCCACGTGGCGAAGTCGCGGCAGGGATAACATTTGGTCCCGGGCGCCCGGACCCCTTTTTCCAGCAGGTTCTTCACCTGCAAAACAAGGTTAGTCCGAGCAATAATACCCTGCAAGACAGTGTTAGATTCTGATAAAACATAGTAACGAATAATTGACAGTCTTCGGACTGTCCGAGTCTGACTTCGAATTTCCTACCGGAAGCCCTAGGTCGACCCGACGCCTACTGTTCCCTCTACGGGGAACGCTTCCTCACCTACTCCCCTCAGGAGAGATTACCTGATGCCAGTCTGGTCCTCCAAACCGATTGAACTTTCCGCCTAGGGTTACCACCCCCTAGGACCTAGGGTTACCGCCCCCTAGGGTTTTTCTCCACCTAGGGTTACCGCCCCCTAGGACCTAAGGTTACCTCCCCTTAGGTTTTCCTCCACCTAGGGTTACCGCCCCCTAGGACCTAAGGTTACCGCCCCTTAGGGTTTTCCTCCCCCTAGGGTTACCACCCCCTAGGACCTAAGGTTACCACCCCTTAGGGTTTTTCACCTGCCTAACCGCAGCTAGGACTTTCCTGAAATACTTATTCAAACGTATTAGATCACACACTAACTTAACTTTGAATCCTTTGCCATTATCAAAACTAAGGTTCGATCGTCGGATGCTTCCCGCACCAACACTTTACACAGACGCATCTCTTCAGGGCTTGAGCGCTGTTTTGATACAGCACGGTAGGGTAGTCTCCTATGCTTCTCGTCAGTTGAAGGAGCATGAGAAGAACTACCCAGTACATGATTTAGAGCTAGCCGCTATTATCTTTGCTTTGAAGATTTGGCGACATCATCTTTATGGTATTACTTTTGAGATTCTTACTGATCATAAGAGTCTCAAATATATTTTCACACAGAAGGAACTCAATCTCCGACAGAGGAGATAGATGGAGTTCCTGAAGGATTATGATTGTACTATTAGCTACCATCCGGGTAAAGCTAATGTGGTTGCTGATGCACTTAGCAAAAAGTCCAGAGGGACTTTAGCTTATCATCGAGTTTTAGTTATGGACTTGATTCAGGGATTCTCCGAGTTGGGCCTTGAGGTACAGGGACGGACAGAGCAGGGTATTCTTATTAACATGGTTGCTCAGTCGTCGATCAGGATGAGGATTCGAGAGGCCCAGGCTGGAGATCAGCATTTACAGTTCATTGGCAGCCAGATAGCTTCCGGACAGTAGACCGAGTTTACACGAGATGACGAGGGTATTGTTTATTTCCAAGGCAGATTATGTGTACCTCAGTCTCACCCGATCATGGAGGAGTTAGTTCAGGAGGCTCATCGTTCTAGATTTGCTATCCACCCAGGTGGGACCCGTATGTATCGGGATTTGAGGTGTTCCTACTGGTGGAACGGTATGAAGAAAGACATCGCAGATTTTGTAGCTAGATGTCTTGTCTGTCAGCAGGTGAAGGCTAAGCACCAGAGACCTGCTGGTTTACTTCAGAAGATCCCTACTCCAGAGTGGAAGTGGGAATATATTACTACAGATTTTGTGGTAGGATTGCCTAGGACTCGATGAGGCCATGATGCGATTTGGGTAATCGTTGACCGATTAACCAAATCCACACATTTTATAGCGATACGGAGGACTGATTCTCTAGATCGATTAGTAGAGCTATACTATCGTGAGATTATCAGATTGCATGGAGTTCAGCTGAGCATTATATCTGATAGAGACCCACGGTTCATGTCCCGATTCTGACAGAGTCTGCAGCAGGCTTTAGGTATGCAGCTCCGTTTCAATACAGCATTTCATCTGCAGACAGATGGACAGTCAGAGCGGACCATTCAGACTTTGGAGGATTTGTTGAGGTCTTGTGTTATGGATTTCGGAGGCAGCTGGGAGGACCACTTGTCATTGGTGGAGTTCGCCTACAACAACAGCTATCATTCGGCTATCCAGATGGAACCGTTTGAGGCGTTGTATGGTTGACCTTGTCAGACACCCACCCTCTTGGAAGAGGTTGGGGAGGCTCAGCTGGTTAGACCTCAGAGAGCTCAGCAAGAGGCAGAGTTGGTTCGTATTATCAGACGGAGGATGTCAGAGGCTCAGGGTCGTCAGAAGAGTTATGCTGATCGGCGACGGAGACCCCTGAAGTTCTCTATTGGTGATCATGTATTTTTGAGAGTTTCACTCACGAAAGGGGTGAAGAGATTTGGTCTTCGAGGTAAGTTAGCTCCACGATATATTGGACCATTCCAGATCTTGGAGAGGATTGGAGCAGTAGCTTACCGTCTGGCGCTACCACCATCTCTAGCTGGCATTCACGATGTATTCCATGTATCTATGTTGAGGAGATACGTATCCGATCCGACGCATGTTCTGTCAGATATATTAGTTCCCATTCAGTTTGACATTACTTACGAGGAGGTTCCAATATGGATTCTGGACCATAGAGAGCGTCAGTTGCGGAACAAGACTGTCCGGATGGTTAAAGTCGGATGGCACCATCATTCTGACAAGGAGGCTACTTGGGAGTTGGAGGTTACGATCCGAGCTCGATATCCTCATCTTTTTACTTGAGGTATGTGAGTTAGAGTTTCTTTCAGTATTTATACTGTTTGGTTATATTCTAGTGTTTGCTGTTGGTTATAGCGAAATTTGGGGATCAAATTTTTATTAGTAGGGGAGAATGTAAGATATCGGAAAATTTAAATAAATAGGGTTATTTGGGAAATAGCCTTATAGATTTTTTTCGGAATTTTTAGAAATTTTCTGGGAATTTTTCGGAGCTCGTAAGACGGGTTTTGAGGGGATCAATTTCGGGTTCGGATTAAGCCTGTTTGGGATACTCGTTTAATTGAGGAAATGTTTTATTTATAAAACCTTTTCCTTTTCTTTTTATTTCCCCCAAATGCCGATCCCGACCCTTCTTCCTCTCTTCCCCGATGCGACCTCCCCTCTTCCTCTCTCTGTTCTCTCGCGAACGAGTCGAACTCGACAGACCTTCGGCGATTGTCGGTGTTGTCTAAGGAGGAAGTCGCCGGAGCTCAACAGAATCGGAGGAATCCAAACTGTATTCGGCCGAGGAGTTGCTGTTCGGCGGATCTTGCGGTCGATCGCCGAAGGTGCTGCGGCTAGGGCACGGTGAAGGACCAGATCTCGCGTCAACTCCCAACCAATCATCCACCAAAGCTTGGAGAGGTGCCCTAGTCCGGATTTGTGCCACTCGATCGCCAACGTGGGTAAGCTAGCCTTAACCAAAAACCCCTCTTCCCGAATTGCCTCTCGATTCACCACTGGATCCTTGTTGATTCAAGGGTTCAGCTGAATTAGGGTTCTCCTTTTGGAATTGACTCTTCTTGTGCTGGATTCTTGCCCTGATCAGATTGGTCATCTTCTTGTGGTTGGTTTAGGTTTCGATTGAAGATGATGAGATCAATTGAGTTGTCGAGCAGAGGCTTGAAGGTTTACTGTGTGATCCGTGATCTCCATTGATTGATTCCTTCGTGATCCGGTTGAATCTAGTAAGGTGAGGTTCTGTTCTATTCTGTGGATTGTTCCTGTTGCCTATTGTTGATTTTTCTTCTTGATCCGATTGACTCAATAGTAAGGCTCTGTGTTGTTGGGTGGCTTTCTAGGTTCCGGCAGCAACTATCCAGGTTGAGGTAAGACGAGTAGATTATTTTCTTGAATTAGGTTCTTGTTGGAATGCTTGGTTGAATCCAAGATCTCCTTTATATTTGATCTGAACAGAGGAGTGGATTTTCCAGCAAGTGTTGTTTTTGTGGATTTAGAATTGTGTAATGTGGGTGTTCTTGGTTCAGCTCTCCATGTTCCAGCATCAATGGTAGCTAGGAATTGAAGTATGTGTAGGGATTTTGATACATGTGTAGTTTTGATTCAGGTTTATGTTTGAATTGAATTTAGATTGGAACATGTGGTAGATTATGTGTAGATTTAGGTATGATTTGGATTACATGATTATTAAATGATTAGTGATTGGGTTTGGATTTATTTGTTTAGAATTAATCTAATGGGATGATTAGGGTTAAGGTAACTAACCCTAATTGACCGTTAGATTCAATTAGGTAGGTTGTGATTGATGTGATTAGGGTTTTGCCCTAATTTAGTTTTAGGGATTTTATTTAGCTATTCATTCAGATTTAGCTAAATAAAATATATATATTGTTTGATACAGGACTCTGATTCGAGACAGGCGTATCGACTTTGGATTTGGCGTGATAATACCTTCTATTTGAAGCGGGTACCCTTTGACTTATCTTTTGATACTGTCTTACGATATGTATAGTTTATATATAATTACTAGTGGTAGATGGTAGATTTATCTCTTCCCTGGTCTTAGCTTAGGTGATACCTATCACATGCTTCTTCTGTTAGTTGCTTTACTTTAGAACTGGATGCTTTTATCTTTTTCCATGAATATATATATGTTTATGGAGATGGATAGGTACATTTAGTGTTACTTTCCACTGGATTAGTTGCTGTAGGTACTTGTTATATGTTGTTGGATTTATGTTGCTTATATCTTTGTTATATATGCGTTTACCTTTTTGGCACCTACGCATATGGAGGAGGATATGTTCAGGTATGACATACTGTAGCCACACGCACCATATTGCATGAGTGCATGCTGGGCGATTGACGACTCCATTATTGTTGAGCTCGTTGGCCTGCTACATGAGGGCCTGCACACAGCGTGACCACTGCATGGGTAGTGGCACAACACTCAGGGTGTGTATGGCAGGTTGCTCGGTGGTTTACCGCCGGGGTGCTCATGGGTAGCAGGACAGGGATCCCTCCCTGTCATCGCGTATCGGGAGATGAGAGCATTGCGCTCCCTCACTATGTCTGAGGTAGGAGGATAGGTGTACTCCGACAGCATCCCATCCACTCGGTCACTCATCAGGGGTAGTGACGGCAGAGTGCATGGTGTCACAGCCCTACCCACTCGGTCTCGCCATCGCGTGTGAGACGGCTGACTGGCGTCAAGGGTGACCATGTCATATTGCATCATATGCACGGATTGCATTCTTTATGGTTGATGCATTTTGGTGATTGCATATGATTGACATGCATACAGGTTATATGCTTTTGCTCTGACTATTTTTATCTGTGTATGTTCACAGTCAGTTGCACAAGCCTCGCAGGTGAGTACAGTTTATTTCAGTTATGCATTTTCTTATTATTCTTGCTTTAGACTGTACTTTATGCCTATTGCTGGTAATTACAGTTTATTCAGTTATGCATACCTGTTATACTGTTAGGAGACTGTATTAGATGTTGTACTGTTAGGATACTGTACCGTAGGATTGTTGCTGGTAGTTATATGTTGCCGTACATATCTATTGGATTACCTTATGAGTTCTTTGAACTCACCCCGTTGTTACTATTTTTCAGGTTGAGGCCGTTGGGAGATATTCCAGTCGCTAGCCCCATTATCGCGAGGATTTTCTTTATTGGATTATATTTTGTGTTTGCCTCTTATATACTTGTATTGTGGTTTGTATTGTGGACATTGAACATTCGGATTTGCTACTTTTGTTTTTCCGCTGCGGATTTTCTCATTACTTCGTGGATTTGTTTTCTTCATTGTAGTGGAGTAGGATGTTTACATATATCTTCGAGGATTCTATATCCTCCTTCCTTATTAAACTGCGTGGATTGATTGTATGTTGAACTGTGTGGAATGTTGATATAAACTGCGTGGTTTGTTTTTTATTTGTATTGTATTATTCCGGCCGTGTGTGACCGAGGTATAGATATATGTATTCTGGATACATATTGTCACCCTTATAGGGGAGATGTTGTCGAAATTTCTTCTTACAGAGACTACCTGGGGCGTGACAGCTGGACTCTCAGTTGTCTTGGGTTGGGCTCTCATAGTCGTCCCTAGGTTTAGATAACCTAGTATGCTAGACTCTCAGTTGTCCTTGGGTTGGGCTCCCATAGTCATCCCTAGGTTTAGATAACCTAGTAAACCCTACTAGATTGGGGACTAGCTACCTCGCGTCTAATTAGGGATGCGCGCATAGCAAGTACAGTTGTCGGACCCATCAACAGTTTGATTATTATTAGTTTTATCTATTATGAAAATAGTTTTAAAAACTTCACAAATCAGTTTTAGATTTATTTTATTCACATGCATATTCGAGTTTTGTGAGTTAGATAGCGCTTACTAAGTAATTTTGCTTATAGTTGCATTTTCTCTTACTGCAGATAAAGGAAAGGAAAAGTTATAGCAAAGGAAGGCGACAAGGAGGTGCGGATGGATGTGTGATGCCTGGACTATAGAAGCCTTGGGACCTAGCATAAGAATTTATTAAGATTGTCATTTATTAAGAATGTATTAGATGAGTCATTTAGTTTTCCGCTGCTAGTTAATTGTATGTTTTGAGTTCTCTGAGAGTTTTAGGAATTACTATCAACCTGTGTGCAATGTTAGTTAAGATAAGTTAGTAGTCCAGTATTGCTCCGCCCTCACAGACCAGTAGTGAGGAGGGTGGGGTGTTATAATCCACTTGGTAATGGTTTGCTCAACGACTTTAGGCATCATAGGCACCTAGAAGCAATCCAATCGCTTGGATTCTACTGACATGGGTACCATCTTGGCAATGACTCTGGTGACGTGGTCACCCAATCCAAGCACCTGGAATGGATCCAGGCGCCTGGAGTCCGGGCGCTTGGAAGCGTTCTAGGCACCTGAAATGGTCAACCTCTATGTTGATCTTTCTTTAACTTCCACTTATCTAGGTGATGGTTATTTTGTTGTCCGGAGTTAAGTTCACCCGAATCCAACTTCAACCTACCTCCTCAAGCATACTTTCTCTCGACTTCTCATCCCTTAAACCTCGTTCTTCTTGTTCTGTCGGTGTACTCTTCCGTAACTTTTCATCTCTCAAATGCACCGAGCCCGTCGACTCCTTTCCTATGTCATCTTTCTTGCTCATTGTGTCTTGCGCTCAACTTCTTGTATTTCTAAGTCCTTGCACACTTAGACACAATACATCAAATATGCAAGGCCTAACTTGACCTAACTAACATTCACATCAAAACTATAAAGTACCAACAATCTTCCCTCTTTTGATGTGAATTAACCAAAATTAAGTTAGGGTCTATAAACAAACATTTTAATTTATGAGAAATTGAGACAAACATTTTTCCAAATAAGTACAAGCAATAAAGTTTAGGTACAAGTAAAAAAGTTTGCAATCTTTCCTAACCCCCATTATTTCTTCACCTTTGACGGTATAAGTGAGAAAAACAAAAATAATAGAGAAAAAATTTAATAAAAAATTTCTAGGGAATGGACATACATGATGCAAATTTGAATATTTTTTAGATATTTTTTTCATATAAAATAATTTATAAGAATTATACTTCATATTATCCAAATAAATCTAAAAAATATCTTGAATTGTTAAACAATTCTAAATTTTTTTATCAAGTTATGGAATGATAAGACTTAGTGCAAAAAAAAAATATTGTTTCATGAAAACACATTTTTATTATAATGAAAACAAATATTTTTTATACAAAAAATTAGTTATTTTTAAATTAAATACTTAAAATATATTTCAACATCAAAACAATGTGCTAATTTTTTTGAATAATCAAAATATAACAGTTATCTGCAAAAAAAAATCAAGTTTTAAAAAAATTAATCTTAAAAAATTTTTAATTTTAAAATTTTTATTTTTGTTGAAAAATTTATTAAAAATTATTTAAAAGTCAAAAAAACTTCTAAAGTTTTCACTTATAATAGAAAACATGCAGTTTAATCATACAAAAATCTTTCAATAGAAAAAAAATCTAAATGTTTACAAAATATATTATTATGCACATAATAAAATTCTAACAATTAAAGAAATTAAATTTCTAATAGAATTTCTAGTAACTAATAAAGAAAATCTAATAGATCAAAACAATTTTGGAGTCCAAAACAAATTTATTCCTACTACAGTTATCAAGTATTTTCATGAAATATCTAAATTTAAAACTTTTCTAATTTTCCCTATGAGATTCCTTAAATACCAATTTAACCCAACATATTTTGAAGTTTGACAATTTGAAAGAGCTAAATTTATTTGTAAGGACTCTTTTAGTTTTGCATTTTCATCCTTAATTTTATCAAATTCTTCTAAATTATTCTCTAATTCTAATTTATTTCTTTATTTCAATATATTTCTTTCATGTTTTCGACAAAGATCTAGACAACATTTTTATGGCTTCATATAATTTGTTGGAGGGTAAGAATCATTTTTCACTTACCATGTAAAATGATGTGGGTAAATCTGCAAGTGCACAGAAGTATCATCAAGTAATAAAAGATCGAATCTATAGGGATTGTGAATCAAGTACTAGTCGGAATGACAAAATAAGTTATCTAGATGATCTTAGGTGTATGTTGTCACACGAACAGAGAGAAAGAGAGAACGAGAGAGAGAGAGAGAGTTGAGAGAAAGTGAGAGAGCTAAGCATGAGAGAATTGAGAGAGAGGAAGAGAAGAGAGCTGAGTCGAAGAAGTGAGTGAAGGTGGATGTGATTCTACGATTTCATTTTCATCCAAATGATCATGAACACCTAATCTATATTTGGTTTCCTATCTTCAATGAGTATTTATGTTGGTATACCATCCTATGGTATCTGATGTGAACTTTTGGTACTACGACGTACTAACCCTAATCATTGTCTACTTTCAGAAGGATTGTAACTAGTGATTGAAACCTAGGGGGACCCTGTCACTAGATCCCTCGACCTTTAATTAACCATTTTTCTTACTACGTGACAATGAATTAGGTTTGATCTATTAATCTCTATGATGGTCTAGCGTTCCTTGCGGCATACCGGGTTGCACTTTCATATCCGACTCTTCGTGTCTTAGTTTTCTACGGGTTAGAGGGGCAGGTTCTTCTTTTGGTTCATCCCTAAAACCTCATGGGATATGAATATCATATTTTTGACATCGAGGTCGTGTCAATACGATAGATGTGGACTATAAACACACATTTCATCAAACAAAAAATATGTAAACATAATAGATTAAATGAAAAGATATTCACTTATCAAAAGGATTACTCCCTATATCCTATAATCAAGAGAACTACTCCATTGCAAAGAAATTACAAACCAAAGACACTAAAAGAAGTATTCACACATTCCAAAATAGAGAATAGAGATAAACAATGCTTAGGGAGAAGATTCCTAGTGTCTTCAGAGTGGTTCCTTGCGTCGATGGTGGACGAATAGTCAGAGTGGATGAAGATGATAGCTCTAGGGTTTCCCGCTCTAGGGGAAACCCTCTTTCAAGGAGGAGGACAAAGTCCTTTCATTCAAGATCCCCCAAACAAAGGTTTGCTTCACCCTTTTATACTTTTTCCCAAGCTATGCATATTTGTAGGTTTACATGGCTCCACCAAAATAAATTTTTTGACCCTTAGAAATGATTTTCTTAGTTTGGGCCTTGAATAAAAATTATAGATCTTGAAATTATCTATATTTTCATAGGTAGTTTGACTTGTAACTCGAACCGAGTTGAAAGTTATGATCATTTTATTTTTAATCCACAGTGTAGGTCGAACCGAGTATAACCTGTGGTGCCCAACATAGGCGTCTATGTCCGGCTTGGGAAAATGCCCAATTTAGGCATGGGTTGTGCCCAGCAACATGGGTGCCCTTGTTGGGCTCTATTGGAAGGTATTTTGGGGTTGTTTTTCTCCCAATTTCTTCTGTATGAATCCATTTGTGCCATGGGGCATTGTCGAAATGTGTTCCTTGATTAAAACTTCACTTTGATGATCTTTTGAATCCTATTTCTTTGTGGATGATTCATGTGCTTGGCTCAATAATGAGGCTTGATATTTAATGCTCGGTTTTACCTCCAGATTCATGCCCTATTAATAAAACAAGCAAAGAGTAGCACTCCGAACTAAAAGAGTGAAAGTAACGAAATCCAAAGGAATAGAGTGTGTGAATAAAAATTATGCTCATGAAATGCAATAAGATATATAATAAATGATACTTAAAAACATATATAAACTACACTCATCATTAGACTCATAGGGGGATGCTCCTCGTTCATCAATGTTCTCCTCCGAAGTATCTTCGTCATCTTCTTCTTGGTGGTTGGTCATTAGTGTTAGTCTGGCGTATTCCTCGGTCTTGGACTTTTCTGAAAATGTATTGCTCCAAATTGCCTTTAGATTTTTATGCTTGGACCTTCTTAACCCTTTATTCTTGTTTTTTCTCATGCCTTTTAATTTGGGGTAGTTGTCCTTGATATGTCATTCTTCATCGCAGTTGTAGCACATGACTTTTCTTTTTCTTCGTAGAAGCTTTTTTGCCTTTTTCTTATTAAAATTGTTAGAATTAAACAATTTTTTAAATTTCCTTACTATATATGCTTCTTTGTCTTCATCAAGTGAGGTTTTTGAATCTGGCTCGTTCCTATTAACTTGTAATGCTATGTTTTTATTTCCTTTTTCATTTTGTCCTGCACATCTAGATTCGTGAAGTTCAAGGGAAAAAATAGTTCTTCAAGATTGGTTATCTTGAGGTTTTTAGAGATATAGTAGGAGTCTATTACTAACGTCCACTATGGTGTTCTAGAAAATACATTTAGAGCGTCCCTTAGCGAATCTTTGTTTGGTATTATTTCTCTAGGGTTGTTAAAACCAGTGATTACCTATTTTATCTTTGTGTGCAGTCAAGCAACTATTTATCCTTCTTTCAGCCGAAGATTGCTCAATTGATTTCAGAGCAAGTCTTGTCTTGCTAGTTTGGTGACGCCAAGCGGAATATAGATTATTCTGGATGTGAAGTTACAGAGGAATTAAGAAGAAACAAGAGAGAAATAACGAAATAAGAAGTAGCTCAAGATAGTTTTTTTTTAAAAAAAAACTTCTTGAGAAAATAAGAGCGGGAAATTAAATAAAGAACAAAAGAGATGTAGTTGTAACGTGGCTTAAGCGAAATCAATTGATTCAATATCAAAATAACTTGTCCCCAAACATCATCTAAGCATAGGTTTATATAGCTCTCAAAATCCTAAAAAAAAATCTAAATAGAAAAATAACCAACTAGACTTATTCCCTAAGATTTAGGATAAATTAACTATCAAGACTCGGTTCCTAAGATTTAGGACAAAATTAAATATAAAAAATAAACTAAACTTAATTAACAGATAACTAACTTAAAAACCCCAATTTTGGATTCTCTCCTGCATCAATCACCTGGAGTTGAAAAGAACTCGTCCTCGAGTTTAGGGTGGGTGTATCCGGCTCCAAAGCACAATGACTTAGGTGTTTTACATTAAAAACATCAGAAGTTTTTAAATGGCTAGGAAGTCTCAACCTGTCGACATTATCATTAATATTTTCTAGTATCTCGCAAGGTCCAATCTTTCGATCTTTGAGCTTATTGTATTCGCCAATAGGGAAACAGTCACGAGTTAATATAACCCAAACCATATCACCAATATCAAAAAGAACCTGACGTCGATGTCGATCTGCCTTGATTGTGTATTCGGTGTTGCTTTCTTGAATAGCTTGCTTAACCTTCTCATGAATAACTCGAAGATACTCGGCCATCTCCTCAACCTTGGGGTTAGTTTGTCCGACATATAAAATAGGGACTAAATCCAGTACCCCAAATATGTTTCATCTATAAATAACTTCGAAAGGACTCAAACCAGTGGTCCTGTTCTTTGATCTATTGTATGTGAATTCTGCTTGAGGTAAAACTAGATACCATTGCTTCAGTTTGGTTCCTATGAGACATCTCAGAAAATTTCCTAAGCTCTGATTCACTACCTCGGTCTGACCATCTTTCTGAGGGTGATAGGCGCTGCTGAAGTTTAGCTTTGCCCCTAGCTTTTCCTATAAAGTCTTCCAAAATTGACTGATAAATTTATTATCATTATCCAAAGTAATAGTTTAAGGAATATCGTGTAAACACACTGATCCTGTATGAAAGCTGAATCAACGGACGCTGGGCACGTGGCGCTCTCTGAGTCGTTGACGTGGATCTCCGACCTGTCGTACGGTCCTCCGGCGAACCTGCAAGGAAGTCGGGCCGGGAAGGGGTTCCCGGCGACGACCCTCCGACGCTCAAGTCAGGCAAAGCTCAACAAGAAAGTGGCTCCAAGAATCATAGAATGCGTACCTCCGGTGAAGGATGAGGGTCTTTATATAGGGCTGTGGAGAAGCGGGTGCACACATACCGGGGTGTACACGTGTCTTCAGCCCATACCCCAGTAAGGGCCTGTCAGTGAGCTTACCTGACCCCATACTGCCACAGTCCAAGCACATCTTCGATGGGACAGTGGAACCCCCTGTCGTAAGATTTGGAGTATGGCCTAAACGTAGAACATGCCGCTGTCAGAAAAAGATGTCCCTTGTCTTTTTCCCCTTGCTCCATGCCGGGGCGTCCGGCCGGTCGACACTCACCTCCCGTCCAGCCGGCCGGTACTCACATCACGTCCGACCCTCCATATGCACTAGTATGCTTGGGAGATCCTCGATAATGTGCTATGTGAGGACTGTTCGCAGTATGCTACCTTATGTCTTCGACCGAGCGTGCCATCCTCTCGGCCCTATGATCCTGTTCAGCGAGCGTCGGAACCCCGACTCCAGCCGGGGCACCTTTTGCCATCATTTAGACACCAGTCGGCCGGCCGGGAATTCGACCCACCCATCTCCGGTCCGCCACCTAGCCCTTTGACTTCCACGTGGCGTTGACTCCCCAGAACGGGGGTCCCCTGTTCTTACCGCCGGATCAATTGCCTCCCCTTCAAGTCTAGTCGAAGGAGGCGATTAGTCCGACTGACTGGACTGCGAGTCTAGACGGGCGGCGCCTTCGTGCCATTATCCTCCGCTCGGCCTACCGCAGGGATGGGCTTAAGGTTAGTCAACAGCCACATTCCTTGAACCTCCTCGTAATCTGCGCCAATCTTAGACATTAAGGTTTAGCATGCGCTCATTAAATGCTTCGATTGGCTGAATGCCATGTGGCGCACTATCGTCATCGTACGGAGGCGGCGGCATGGTGCTTTGATGGGATCGAAGCGGTTTGAAATGAACGGCGTGATGCGCGCTTTGATTCCCGTGACCTGGATCCAACGGTGGAGGCCGCCCGACCTCCACCCTATAAAATCTTCGTTTTCTCCTCCGTCGCCTTACTCCTTCTTTCGCGTGCTCTCGGCTATTCCTCGCATTCTAGAGCTCCGGCGATCGTATTCTCCTGCTTCTGTCGATCCCAGGTGTTCTTCCCTCGATCCTCCTTTTTCCCGTAAGATTCTCCTCTTTTCTTTCTCATTTCCGGTGCTTTCTTTGAATTTCTTTCCCCAGTTTTCGCTTCTAGGGTACTCTTTTCGCTTGCTGCCGTCTTTCTTCTACCTTTCTGCCTTTTTGATTTCTCCCGCTCAGATCATGGCTAGTTCTTCTCATCCTGAAGACCAGTCCCTCGACCCATGGTACACTACCATGCAGTCCCGATTCGACTAGCGTGACTTTGATGTTCTGACAAACAATTTTGAAATCCCCGATGATTTTGAACTTCTTTTGGCCGGTCCCTCCGCTCGGCCACACAGGCCGCTGCGCGGAGCTTTCTGTGTCTTCCGCGACCAGTTTACTGCTGGTCTGCGTTTCCCTGTACATCCTTTCATTATAGATGTTTGTAACTTTTTCGGTGTTCCGCTCGGCAGTCTAGTACCCAACACTTTTCGCCTTCTCTGCGGGGTTGTTGTTTTGTTCAAAATCCACAACATTCCCCTCCAACCGGACGTCTTTTTTTGTTTCTATTACCCCAAGCAGTCCGAGCCGGGCACCTTCATGTTCCAAGCTCGGCCTGGCCTAGTCTTCTTTAACAAACTGCCTTCTTCCAATAAACATTGGAAGGAGTATTTTTTTCTATATTCGTATGCCCGATCAGGCCAATTTCCGGACCAAGTGGCAGGTCGACCTACCCCCACTCCTGAGCTGAAGAAATTCAAGACCCGACCGGACTACCTCCATGCTGCAAACATGCTAGCCGGTCTACGGCTCGACATCAATAAGCTTCTTCACGAAGGAGTGAAGAATTTTACTTGGGCGTTTTATTTGATTGCTAACTGATTTTTCTCCTTTCCTTTGCAGCGGACATCGTCATGGAGTCGGTAATGGCCGGCATTCTGAAGAGAAAGGCGGCGGCGCTCGAAGAAGAGAGCGGGACACATGCTGGGGAGTCGGCCGCTCAGGCTTCTCTCCCAGAGCCAGCGGCTGGGGCAACCCTCAGCCAAGAGCCCTCCGCTCGGGGTGACGGCTCAGCTCCAGAAGAAGAGCAGCCGCACCCGAAAAGTCTGCTCAGCCACATCTGCTGTTCAACCCTCCGCCCGAGCCACTGCAAGTGCTCGCGGAAAGGCTCCGGAGATCGAAGCCATTTCATCCGATCGGACTCCTTCGGAATGGGACGAGCCGGAGGCCCCTATTGAGGATATTCCGGTCAGCACCCTTCCGCCCTCTCAACCAGTCAGGCGTTCAACCATCCACTCTCAGTTTTCGGCGCTGGCCTCTGATCCTCTTCCGGATGCCGGTCAGACGACCCCAGGTCATGGCCGCACAATACGAGTCACTCTTCATCTTCCAACTGAAGAACTGCTGCCAGAGGCCGACCAACCGACAGCGCCCGAGCATACCATCACTTTGAAGGGCCCACTAGCTGAGATGTGGGCCGACGCTCGGGCATGCGTCGCGCTCATCCCCCTCCGAAATTTGGCCAATAGCCATATGCAGCAGGCCATGGGGGTAAGTTTATTTTCTCCGAGTTTTGTATGCATTCCTTCTGATCGGCCAATAACAACTTCTTATTTCTTTTGTCAGAGATGGGTGGATGAGATTGCTGTCTCCAACCGCCTGGCCTTAGTAGATGAAGAACTAAGGCAACTGAAGGCGGCCGTCGGTCCGTCCGGCTCTAAAGGCCCCTCCTATTCTGAGCTACAAAAGGAGCTGAAGAAAGCTCAAGATTTGTTGGCCGTCGAGCAGAAAAAGACGGCCGATCAGGCCCATGCCTTGGCCGAGTCCGAGCGACAAGTCAAGTCGCTCGACACAAAAATAACCTTGGCCACCACTCGAAAAAACACGGCCATTTCCGACTTGGAGAAGAAGAACATGGAGGCTCGGGGCCTGGAGCTGAAGGTAAAGGGGCTGATGGATCAGCTCGATGGCGAGAAAGCAGGCCGCTCGGCTGACGCACTGAAGCATATAGACGAGCTGAAAACTCTTCAGGAGTCCCTCGAAGCGTCTCAATTGGCCTTCAAAGAATACCAAGAGGCCAAGCAGAGTTGGGTAGCTGCCTTAAGACAAAGCTACATCCGCTCGCCCGAATTCTCAGAGAAAGTTTGCGAGCGGATGTACACGGCCTTCGACCTAGCTATGACCGCCACCACTACATATCTGAAGTCTAAGGGCCTTCTTCCGGACTCTACTACTATTCCGGCCGGCGATCAAGTGGCGCTCCTGAACAACATTCCCAAGGACCTTTACGATTATATTGAGTAGGCTTTTTTATATGTAATTAGGCCGCTCGGCCAAAAATGATCCTTTTTTGTACTTAAGCCGCTCGGCTTAAAGTTTTATTTTTAATGCAATGCTTTCCTTTTGCGTACTTCGCCCCTTTGGCTAGCTAATATATGTGTTGTCCGCCCATCTATTATAACACCTCTAGCATCCGAAAGGGATTTTTATGAAGTATTTGACGTGACCCTTCCGCTCGGCTAAATATATAATATTCCGCTTTGATAGCAGAGATCGCTCGCTATATGCCGATGAAGTACTCTTGGATTCTGAGCCGAGCGGAACGTAAAGACCGTCGAATGATATTGACGGCGAGTTTCTTGGACACTTGCAGTCCTTTTTATTGGCCTTATCCGCTCGGAGGGTTTATAGACGCCGGCTCGTCTCTTGATATTTAACGTCGGAGCTCGACGGTCTTCCGCTCGGATGATTTATAGACGCCGGCTCGTCTCTCGATATTTAACGTCGGAGCTTGACGGTCTTCCGCTCGGATGATTTATAGACGCCGGCTCGTCTCTTGATATTTAACGTCGGAGCTCGACGGTCTTCCGCTCAGATGATTTATAGACGCCGGCTCGTCTCTTGATATTTAACGTCGGAGCTCGACGGTCTTCCGCTCGGATGATTTATAGACGCCGACTCGTCACTCGATATTTAACGTCGGAGCTCGACGGTCTTCCGCTCGGATGATTTATAGACGCCGGCCCGTCTCTCGATTTTTAACGTCGGAGCTCGACGGTCTTCCGCTCGGATGATTTATAGACGCCGGCTCGTCTCTCGATATTTAACGTCGGAGCTCGACGGTCTTCCGCTCGGAGGGTTTATAGACGCCGGCTCGTCTCTCGATATTTAACGTCGGAGCTCAACGATCTTCCGCTCGGATGATTTATAGACGTCGGCCCATCTCTCGATTTTTAACGTCGGAGCTCGACGGTCTTCCGCTCGGATGATTTATAGACGCCGGCTCGTCTCTCGATATTTAACGTCGGAGCTCGACGGTCTTCCGCTCGGAGGGTTTATAGACGCCGGCCCGTCTCTCGATATTTAACGTCGGAGCTAGATGGTCTTCCGCTCGGAGGGTTTATAGATGCCGACCCGTCTCTCGATATTTAACGTCGGAGCTCGACGGTCTTCCGCTCGGAGGGTTTATAGACGCCGGCTCGTCTCTCGATATTTAACGTCGGAGCTCGACAGTCTTCCGCTCGGAGGGTTTATAGGCGCCGGCTCATCTCTCGATATTTAACGTCGGAGCTCGACGATCTTCCGCTCAGAGGGTTTATAGACGCCGGCTCGTCTCTCGATTTTTAACGTCGGAGCTCGACGGTCTTCCGCTCGGAGGGTTTATAGACGCCGGCCCGTCTCTCGATATTTAACGTCGGAGCTCGATGGTCTTCCGCTCGGAGGGTTTATAGATGCCGACCCGTCTCTCGATATTTAACGTCGGAGCTCAACGGTCTTCCGCTCGGAGGGTTTATAGACGGCTTGTCTCTCGATATTTAACGCCGGAGCTCGGCGGTCTTCCGCTTCGGAGGGTTTATAGGCGCGGCTCATCTCGATATTTAACGTCGGACTCGACGGTCTTCCGCCGAGAGGGTTTATAGGACGCGCCCGTCTCGATTTTAACGTCGGAGCTCGACGGTCTTCCGCTCAAAGGGTTTATAGACGCCGGCCCGTCTCTCGATTTTTAACGTCGGAGCTCGACGGTCTTCCGCTCGGAGGGTTTATAGACGCCGGCTCGTCTCTCGATATTTAACGTCGGAGCTCGACGGTCTTCCGCTCGGAGGGTTTATAGACGCCGGCTCATCTCTCGATATTTAACGTCGGAGCTCGACGGTCTTCCGCTCGGAGGGTTTATAGACGCTGGCTCGTCTCGATATTTAACGTCGGAGCTCGATGGTCTTCCGCTCGGAGGGTTTATAGATGCCGACCCGTCTCTCGATATTTAACGTCGGAGCTCGACGGTCTTCCGCTCGGAGGGTTTATAGACGCCGGCTTGTCTCTCGATATTTAACGTCGGAGCTCGACGGTCTTCCGCTCGGAGGGTTTATAGGCACCGGCTCATCTCTCGATATTTAACGTCGGAGCTCGACGGTCTTCCGCTCAGAGGGTTTATAGACATCGGCCCGTCTCTCGATTTTTAACGTCGGAGCTCGACGGTCTTCCGCTCAGAGGGTTTATTGACGCCGGCCCGTCTCTCGATTTTTAACGTCGGAGCTCGACGGTCTTCCGCTCGGAGGGTTTATAGACGCCGGCTCATCTCTCGATTTTTAACGTCGGAGCTCGATGACCTTTAAGGCTAACTTAACACAGCTGTTCGGCGAAGCTATTTGTCATCCTTCAATTATTTTGGCTTCCTGCATTACAGGTACATGGGCAACTGAAACGTATATGAAATTACATCAGCGCACCTCTTACCCAGCTCGGTACGGCTGAAGATTTTTCGCGCTCCACGGCTGATCCAACTGCCGCCCGTCTTCGTCTTCCAAATAATAAGCGTCCGACTGGAGCTTTTCGATGATTTTGAAGGGGCCCGCCCAAGGAGCTTCTAGCTTGCCGACGTCGCTGACCGGCTTCACTTTCTTCCAGACAAGGTCGCCGACTTGGAATGATCTGGGGATGACGCGCCGGTTGTAATTTTGCTTCATCCGTTGCCGGTACGCCATCAGCCGGACGGACGCCTTGGCTCGCTCCTCATCAACCAAATCTAGCTCCATGTTCCTTCGCTCGGCGTTGCCATCATCATAATTCTGGATCCGGGCGGACTCGACGCCGACTTCAACAGGAATCACCGCTTCGCCGCCGTACACCAGATGGAAAGGCGTGACGCCTGTTCCTTCCTTTGGGGTCATTCGGATGGCCCACAGAACGCCCGGCACTTCATCCACCCAATTTCCTCCCAGATGGTCGAGCCGAGCGCGCAAAATGCGAAGAATTTCTCGATTTGCTACTTCAGCTTGACCATTGCTTTGGGGGTACGCCACGGACGTGAAGTGCTGTTCGATGCCATAGGTTTTGCACCAATCTTCGAGCAACTTTCCTGTGAATTGCCGATCGTTGTCTGAAATAAGCCGACGAGGGATGCCGAACCGACAAATGATATGTTGCCAGATAAATTTCTTGACCATCTGCTCGGTGATCTTGACTAGCGGCTCGACCTCCACCAACTTGGAAAAATAATCAACCGCCACCAATAAAAATTTCCTCTGTCCGGTCGCCATAGGAAACAGACCCACAATATCCATTCCCCATTGGTCGAACGGACAAGACACAGTAGCTGCCTTCATTTCTTCCGCCGATCGGTGAGAGAAATTATGATACCTTTGGCAAGAAAGGCATGTCGCGACAGTCCGAGCGGCATCTGCTTGTAAAGTTGGCCAGAAGTATCCGGCCAGCAGGATTTTCTTAGCCGGCGATCGTCCGCCCGGATGCCCACCGCAGGATCCTTGATGCACTTCTTGGAGGATGTACGCCGCGTCTTCCGAGGTCACGCATTTCAACAGTGGGCGAGAGAAAGCCTTCTTGTATAGTTGGTCTCCAATGAGCGTGAATCGACCAGTTCTCCTCCTTAGTAGCTGGGCTTCATCCCGATCGGAAGGTGTAGCACCCGAGCGGAGGAACTCCATGATGGGTGTCCGCCAGTCACTCGGAAATGAGAGGCCCTCCATCCGGTCGACGTGAGCCACCAGCGAAGCTTGTTCAATTGGCTGCTGGATGGCGACCGACGTTATTGAGCTTGCGAGCTTGGCTAACTCATCAGCCGCTTGGTTTTCCGCTCGGGGTATCTTCTGGATAATGACTTCTCTGAAATTGGCTTTGAGCTTTTCGAAGGCTTCGGCGTAAAGTTTGAGCCGAGCGTTGTTAATCTCAAAGGTACCAGAAAGTTGCTGAGCGGCCAACTGAGAATCTGAATGTATAGTTACCCGTCCGGCTCCCACATGTCAGGCTGCCTGTAAACCGGCTATAAGAGCCTCATACTCCGCTTCGTTATTTGTAGCTTGATAATCTAGCCGGACGGACAAGTGCATCTTTTCTTCTTGAGGAGAGAGTAATAATACGCCAATCCCGCTTCCGAGCCGAGTGGAAGATCCATCCACGAATATTTTCCACAAGGCTTCGGGTTCTGGCCTTTGTACTTCGGTGACAAAATCTGCCAAGGACTGTGCCTTTATCGCCGAACGGGGCTGGTATTGAATATCAAATTCGCTCAACTCCGTTGTCCATTTGATGAGCCGCCCGGACGCTTCTGAATTCAACAGCACTCTTCCCAGTGGGTTGTTCATCCGGACGATGATAGTATGGGCCAAGAAATAGGGACGGAGGCGCCGAGCGGCGAGGACCAAAGCGAAAGCCAGTTTCTCGAGCCCAGTGTAGCGAGATTCAGCATCTTTTAAAATATGGCTCAGAAAATATACATGCTCTTCTCCGCTCGCCCTTACGAGTACCGAGCCGACGACTTGATCGGTTGAAGACAAGTAGATACAAAGTGGCTCACTCGCATCTGGCTTGGCTAGTACCGGAAGAGAATTCAAATATGTCTTCAGATCTTCGAACGCCCGATCGCATTCTTCTTCCCAGTGAAACTTGGTGGCTTTGTGCAAGATTATGAAAAAAGGCAGGCTCCGATCGGCAGTCTTGGAGATGAATCTGGACAGAGTAGTTATACGACCGGTCAAGCGCTGCACTTCCCTCAGATTTCTTGGAGGCGGCATATCTTGTAAGGCTTCCACTTTGCTGGGATTTGCTTCGATGCCCCGCTCGGTCACTATGTAACCCAATAAACGCCCTCCTTTTGCTCCGAACAGGCACTTCTGTGGGTTTAACTTGACTCCATATTTCCGTAGCGTTCGGAAAGTCTCTTCCATGTCTTCAAAGAGATCGGCCGCTCAGACGGACTTGATGAGAATGTCGTCCACGTATACTTCCAGATTTCGCCCGATCTGCTCCTTGAACACTTTGTTCATCAGACGCTGATATGTGGCTCCCGCGTTCTTCAACCCGAACGGCATCACATTATAGCAATAGGTGCCGTCGGCTGTAACGAAGCTGACTTTTTCTTGATCTTCACGGGCGAGCGACACTTGATGATAGCTTTGGTAAGCGTCGAGCATACATATCAGCTCGCAGCCAGCTGTGGAGTCCACCAGTTGATCGATCCGGGGCAAGGGATAAAAATCCTTTGGGCACGCCTTGTTAAGGTCCCGGAAATCGATGCACACTCTCTACTTATTGCCGGGCTTGGAGACAAGCACCACGTTCGCCAACCAACTCGGGAACTGGACCTCGCGTATATGGCCGGCCTCCAGGAGTTTCTCCACCTCCGCTCGGATGATGACATTCTGTTCGGCGCTGAAATCCCTCTTTCTCTGCTTCACCGGCCGAGCATCCGGTCGGACATGGAGCTCATGCTGCGCTTTAGTTGGTGAAATTCTGGGCAACTCATGCGTCGCCCAGACGAAGACGTCATGGTTTTTCTGGAGGCATTGGATCACTTCCTCCTTCTAGCTCGCCTCCAGATCGGACGCAATGAACATCATGGCCTCCGATTGGGTCGGGTGAATTTGCACTTCCTCTTTTTCTTCATAAATCAAAGAGGGTGGCTTTTCAGTGATAGCGTTCACCTCGATCCGGGGTGTCTTCCGAGCGGCATTGGCTTCTGCTCGGACCATCTCGACGTAACATCGCCGAGTTGCCAGTTGATCCCATCATACTTCTCCCACTTTGTCCTCGACGGGGAACTTGATCTTCTGGTGGAAGGTGGAAACGGCCGCTCGGAATTCACTGAGAGTTGGTCGCCCTAATATGACGTTGCATGCCGACGGAGAATCCACCACGACGAAGTTTGCAGTACGCGTCCTTCTGATCGGCTCCTCTCCCAGCGATATGGCCAGCCGGATCTGTCCGACCGGCTGAACTTCATTGCCCGTAAACCCGTAAAGGGGGGTTGTCATGGGCAGCAGCTCGGCTCGATCAATTTGCAGTTGATCGAATGCCTTCTTGAATATGATATTGACCGAGCTTCCTGTGTCAATAAAAACGCGGTGAATAGTGAAATTGGCTATTACCGCTTTGATAAGAAGAGCGTCGTCGTGGGGAACTTCAACCCCTTCCAAGTCCCTGGGCCCGAAACTAATTTCGGGTCCGCTCGCTCGTTCCTGGCTGCAGCCGACCGCATGGATCTGGAGCTGCCGGACGCTCGCCTTCCTTACTCGGTTGGAATCTCCTCCGGTCGGACCACCAGCTATGATGTTGATCTCGCCTCGGGAAGTATTACTTCTATTTTCTTCTTCCCGAGCGGACGGTCGGGGCCGTTCTCTAGACATCCGGAGATTCTCCCGCCTCGGAGAGCGATGCCGCTCGGGAGTCTGTTGTTTTCGCCTGTCAGCTTGCGTCCGATCGGCTTCATGAGTTCTCTGTCGCCTGTCGGATGATGGCGATCGACGACCGCCACTCCGGGGAACGGGATGAGCGATCAAGGGAAGACTTCGACAATCCCTTGTGTTGTGTGTGTCCGTCCGGTGGAAGGAGCAGAACATTGGGGTCCATTTCTTCTTTGGCTTGGGCCGCACGACAGCTACCTCTTGCACGTGGGACCTAGCATGGGGGGAGCGGATTGCTTCGACCCTCAGTCCTCTGGGTGGCTGATAAGCAGCGTGCGTCTTTCGTTCGGCAGGAGGAGCCCTCTCGGTTGGAGTTTCTTTTTTCCGGGCCACTTGGACTTCCTCCACGTTGATGTATTCGTTGGCCCGATGTAGCATGTGGTCATAGTCTCGGGGCGGCTTCCGAATGAGTGATCGGAAGAAATCCCCATCCACGAGGCCTTGTGTGAAGGCATTCATCATGGTCTCCGAGGTGGCCGTTGGAATATCCATGGCCACTCTGTTGAACCGCTGGATGTAGGCTCGGAGCGATTCGCGGGATTCCTGTTTGATGGCAAACAAGCTGACACTAGTCTTCTGATAGCGCCGACTGCTTGCGAAGTGGTGGAGGAAAGCCGTTCGGAAGTCTTTGAAACTTGAGATAGATCCGTCCGGCAGTCTCCGAAACCACCGTTGAGCCGATCCAGAGAGGGTGGTGAGGAAAACCCGACACTTCACCCCATCTGTGTATTGATGCAGGGTTTACGTGTTATCAAACTTACCCAAATGATCATCCGGGTCAGTGGTTCCATTGTATTCACCGATCATCGAAGGCACATAGTGCTTGGGCAGAGGGTCTCGTAGAATAGCCTCTGAAAATTAGCGGTTGATCCGCTCGAGCGATGCGTCCGCTCGGGGAGCTTTCCCTTTTTTTTCGTCTCGTCTTGGCATTTCATCCGAAAAAGATCCCCGATCTCGATTAGTTGCTGCGACTTCAGTAGTGCGGAATAGGGCCCGATGGAATGCAACGGTGGCCTGAGGTGCTTCCGCTCGGCCTCCTGATGCTGATGTTGCTTGCTGCTCTGCCCGCTCAGCTTGTGACTTTTGTCTCTGTTCCATAAGCTTGGCGGCTCTTGTCTCGATCAAAGCGTCGAGTTCCTCCGTGGAGAGCATCTCCGAGTGCTGTCGTCCAGCTTCATCCATTGCTTCCGATCGGATGCAGGAGCGTTCCCACAGACGGCGCCAAATTGATCCTGTCCGAAAGTTGAATCAACAGACGCTGGGCACGTGGCGCTCTCTGAGTCGTTGACGTGGATCTCCGACCGGTCGTACGGTCCTCCGGCGAACCTGCAAGGAAGTCGGGCCGGGAAGGGGTTCCCGGCGACGACCCTCCGACGCTCAAGTCAGGCAAAGCTCAACAAGAAAGTGGCTCCAAGAATCGTAGAATGCGTACCTCCGGCGAAGGATGAGGGCCTTTATATAGGGCTGTGGAGAAGCGGATGCACACATACCGGAGTGTACACGTGTCCTCAGCCCATACCCCAGTAAGGGCCTGTCAGTGAGCTTACCTGACCCCATACTGCCACAGTCCAAGCACGTCTTCGATGGGACAGTGGAACCCCCTGTCGTAAGATTTGGAGTATGGCCTAAACGTAGAACATGCCACTGTCAGAAAAAGATATCCCTTGTCTTTTTCCCCTTGCTCCATGCCGGGGCGTCCGGCTGACCGGCACTCACATCACGTCCGGCCCTCCATATGCACTAGTATGCTTGGGAGATCCTCGATAATGTGCTATGTGGGGACTGTTCGCAGTATGCTACCTTATGTCTTCGACCGAGCGTGTCATCCGCTCGGCCCTATGATCCTATTCAGCGAGCGTCGGAACCCCGACTCCAGCCGGGGCACCTTTTGCCATCATTTAGACACCAGTCGGCCGACCGGGCATTCGACCCACCCATCTCCGGTCATACATAAAGAAATTGGTAAAGCTTTGAACTAGATATATAGACTACTTTGACAAACACAAAAGAGCACGAAAGATTGATACCTGTACTTTATGAACTCTACCAAAAAATAAATAAATAAAAAGAAAAGTAACAAAAATAGTTCTCGTGCTTTAAAAACCCTAGCTAGTCTTGAGAATTTTTCCACTTCAACACATAAGGATTTATTAGAATTGGCAAAAAGTAGTAACAATGTTGGTGATACAGTAGTAACAATGTTAGAGAATACAATTACACCCTGAAATTTTGACAAATTGCATTAGAAGAGTAATATGGAAAAAAATATTTACATAGTTTTAAAACAATTGCATAGTAGTCTATGTAATTACTTTGACAGGATTAACTCTATCATGTGCCGAATTATCCTGCATCCTATCAGATCTGTTCATGTGGTGAACATCAAGACCACGTGATGACAATTCTGAAGCAGGAGCTATTCCTTGATGCTTAAAGTTGTGGCAGGTAAAGCAAATTCTAGCTGAATTCAAACTCTTTGCAGCATATATGTCCCAATAAAGTGGTGCCTAAAATTTTTTAAAAAAATTTGATTACGTTAATAAACCATAGATCTATAAAGCTAAGGTCCATTGAATTTCACTAGAAATCAATGACCATCTGACAACACGATTTAAGAAGATAGGATTTGGTCCATACAAACAAAGGTTGTCTGCCAATCATGATAATGGATTATGTCAGGCCTTTTCCCAGCTTCATAGAGCAACTCAAGAAAAGATAAAGAGGAAGAGAAGATAGATAGAATCTTAAAAATCTTAGTTTATAGTAAATGTATTCTATACGTGTTGTATCACCCAAATACTCTTGTAGCAAAAGGGATATATTACATCATCGCATTAAACTGACACAAATATTTTAGCATTTTTGTGCTGATCCATAATATTTCAAAGATGCAACATGAAAGGAAATTTAGAACAAAGTTTTAACATCAAAATTAAATCAGCAAATCTACATGTCATCATCTTCTTGAATAGAGAGAAAAGATATAAATTGTGTGATAATACAATGAAAGTGATGATAAAACTAAATGGTGAAAAACAATAGTCACTTAGCTACCGATTATTGGAGTACTCATACAAGCGGTCGTGGGCGGAGAAGCCGATTAGTGCGACGTCAGAGCACAGACAATTCATAGGCTTTCTTGAGTAGCCCATTCGTTCTCTTGCAAAAGGTAACTTGACGACTTGTGATGTTCTCAATACGCTTGATCTCAATCTTTCCTCTCCACATGATAATTAATTCACTTTTCTCCATGTGCATGATATCAAATCAATTCATATATATGACATGTTGTAAATATAGTTAATGTTTCTCATAGAATATGTTAACTCAAAATAAAGTTATAGTGATCTGACAATATTTTCTTTAGTAAAACAACAAATGTAAATTTGAAAATGATACCACTATAAAGTTGGTAACTTACAAGATTCTGCCAATAATGACAATGTTTGGTGCACTTTTCCTTCTTCCACGGATGAAGGTCAAACTTCTCCTTGATAAAGGTTTGTGAGAAATTCATATATTTGCATAACGATGAAAAGACCCCAAGCATGTCTCAACTGCTCCATTCACCTTCCCATCCATATCAATTTTCCACAATATTGTGAGATCTCGCTGCACCACAATATCATTATCTAAGAATAGAATTTCATGCAGTTTTAGGTACATCTCAGGTAAGTAAAACCTTAAATGGTTCAGGCAAAGAAAGGAGACATCAAGGAGAAGGGAGAGGTTGCGAGCTAACTCAATGAAGACCCACGTCTGCTTCAAGCTCTCTAGTTTGAGATGTGCACGTATGAGGTGTAGTCAAAGGCAACGGCGGCGTGGTCTCCACCTACTTTTGTATCAGCTCCATCGCGTGTTTAAGGCGTGTGATCAGAGGGTCAACACCGATCGTGAAAAATGGAGGCTATGTAAGTACAGATCTAAGGCCGAAGATGACGATGATGACAAATTCTACTCCGTTTCGGCCACCATCGGCACTGTGGTGGTGGAAGGGAGGAGGATAGATGTCACACCCCGGAGGAGTCCCTGTCTAAAGAAATTTCGGCAGCATCTCCCCTGTAAGGCGGACAATCTGAAACTTTCTATATCGCCCCCAGGGCCACACATACATCGGCCAACACGGCCGAAACAATAACAATAATAAATAAGCAACAATCACACATCCAACATCCACGCAGTTTAATAGTGAACAACTAAGAAGCAATGATAAAAAGACTCAAAAACAACCCTACTCAACTACACTCATAAAGTACAAAACTGATGTCCTACTCCACTACACTCATAAAGCTCAAATCCGACGATAAAATCAACTTACCTCTTCTTCCATCCAGGCAAGCATGTAACAAAACATATCCAATCCAAACCTCTCGACAATAAAAATCCATATAAGATCCAAATGTATCAAAATAGAACAAGTCTAAACGTAATCTAGTAAATAAAACCAAAAGACAAATAAACATCCTCGTGGATTGCAGGGGACTAGCGACTAGAACTCTCCGGACAGCATCAACCTGAAAATAACAACGGAGGAGGGTGTGAATCCAACACCCAGCGGGTATCAACTGATATGCATAATAAAGAAAATAACAATCAACACTAATCATGCGTACAGTCTCCTGATACAAGTAGGATAAATGCAACTGAAACAAACAAGAGAAAACTGTACTAACTAGGACCAATGTATAAGTACAACAGGGTCGTCAGACCGAGAGTGTCATAAATCCTATATTCATGTCAATCATATGCATCCACATAAATGTAGCAAGTAAATGCAGCAAACACAAGCAATAAATGTATCATGCATATGATGCAAATGTCATGGTCACCCCTGACGCCAGTCAACCATCTCACACACAATAGTGAGACCGAGTGGGTAGGGCTGTGACAACCGTGCACTCTGACATCACTGTCCCTGATGAGTGACCGAGTGGACGGGATACTGTCGGAGTACACCTATCCTCCTACCCCAAATCATAAATGGGGGAGCACAATGCTCTCATCTCCCGGTACACCATGACGGGGAGGGATCCCGGCGTGCTACCACGCTGCAGTACACTACCCATGAGCGTCCCAGCGAAGCACCACCGAGCAAACTGGCGTGCTATCACGCTGCGTCACGCTACCCATGAGCGGACCAACGGAGCACCGACAGTGATGAAACTAGTGATGTGCTCAACAATAATGGAGCAGACTATCGCGCAGCATGCAATCATGCGAATGGTGCATGATACTAAGCATGGCAAAATACTGAGCAGCATAGCAATATCCATATATATGTAAAATGTGTACCATCAGAAAATGAATCAAATCAAAATACATAGACCAGATAAAGTATCAAAAACCCTAGGTCCTGAACATGATAAATAACATGGTTGTGTCACTACCTCTATAAGAAGGTAAAGTCAGATAATTACTAACATGATGTGCATAACCAACAAACAACCAAGCATGTAACAGATCGGGTAGTGATCAACCGAAACAGATGAGAAAACACAATCGTTGCTATTTGTTAAAGACATTATTATGCATATCAAATGACATAAAGTCAAAGTACTCGCCTCCAATAGAAAGGATCGTATTCGGTCCAAATCCGACGTCGAGATGCTCGTCTCGCATCAAAATCCTGTAATATCAAACATATATGGATTTAGCTAATTCCCTTGTATATTTAATTAGCTAACTAACCATTAATCCAAATCCAACTAGGTTTAACCTAACCCATTTCACAATTACAATGGATTAGGTATCCCCAATTATCTACAATCAAATTGTATTAGATTAATACATGAACTAATATCTAACCATGTAAATCCAAATTCTCTACAGCATGTATCACGATCTAAAATAATCAAATTACACTATGATCTACAACTAAGACCAAAAACCTAGTACCTTACCTTGATTCCTAGCACTGTTGTTGCTGGATGAATTTGCTGCCGTAACAGAAAGTCCACAGAACAGCCTTTCTTGGTGGAATCCTTCACCGAACAGAACAAGATGAGATCACAAATCACCACTGCAATCCAGCAACAAAAATAGTCTCCCTTACCTCTCCAATCATTACTAGAGCACGGTACAGCAAAACGAGACCATAGGAACGGCTTGGATGCTCTGCTTCTGTCCACAACCCGAAGAGAAAGGATCGGTGGCTGTTGGCGCCGGGAGTGGGGCGTTGGCTGAGGCTAGGGTAAAGGAAAGCAACGCAATGGCCGCCGGAGAGATCGAACCGTGGCTGTCAGCTTCAAGCTAGGGCACAGCAAAGACAGCAACGCCCTTGCTTCGGCGTCGACAGCGACACTAGGGCTTCGGCTGGTGACTCAGAGAAGGAGACGGGCTGAGTAGGAGCGGCACCGACAATCAGTGGCGTCGGACTGGGGTGGCGACTCAGAGAAAGAGACGACTGAGTAGAGAGGCTAGGGCACGCAGGGGGGAGGGGGTCGGCGGCGCTGCTCCATGCGACGACGGCGGCTAGGGCTCGAATGCCGGCACTAGAGGAATCGGTGTCGGAGAGGAGAAGAGGAAGAGGGGTGCGGCGTCGAGCAGCGTCGACACCTAGGGAAAGGAATCACTCGGCTGAGGAGAGGGGTGATTTCCCTTGGCTACGACTTTGTACGTGAAGGAGAGGAGGAAACCGCCGAGCGACGCTGGTTAGGGAACGGATCGGGCGCGAGCAGGGGTGTCGGCACGCGGGTTCGGCAGAGGAAGGGAAACGAAGAGAATAAAAGAAATAAAAATAAAGAAAAAGGAAAATAAATAAACAAATTTGACTTTTCCTCACTTAAATGGGTAGCCTAAACAGGCTTTCCCGGACCCCGTTTTTATCCCCGTAAACTCGTCCATATGAGCTCCGAAAAATTCCCGAAAAATTTCTAAAAATTTCAGAAAATTCCCCTTATTATTTTCTGCCCTTTTTCGGTATTTTACAATAGATAATACCATGGTAAAGATGCCAATGATGTGGAGGAAGAAGTGTCGCATCACAGAATTACGCTTGGATCTTCAATTGGAGATCATTTTGGCTAGGTTTTGGGGATCAACCCTATTCGCTGTGGAGAGGGAAGAAAAGATCCTCCCTACTCGCTGTGGAGAGGGAAGACGAGATCCTCCCTGCTTGCTGCGGTGCTTGCTGCGGAGAAGGAAGAATCTGTGAAGAGAAAAGGTGCGAAGAAAGGGAAGAGGAAAGGAATGTCTGCGGGAAAGAGATCAAGTCTAGGTTAGTGAAAATAAATAGAATGAATTAAATTGTAATGACATTTATCAATTTTGTCACTATAGGTGATCTAATAAGATATTTTATTTTTATAAATAATTTTTTTTTCATAAGTGCCATTAAAAAATATTTATAATGACATTTTAAATTAAGTGTCACTAAGAAAATGTCATAATAGACATTATTTCTAGTAGTGCATCCACTCCTAAGATCAATCTTGGAGAAGATCTTTGAACTGGAAAGTTGATCCAACATGTCATCTAAGCGAGGAATCAAAAATATATACTTCACCGTGATTGTGGCAATGGCTCTACTATCAAAACACATGCACCACGAACCGTCTTTCTTTGGCACGAGTAGAGAAGGGACTGCACAAGGGCTCATACTCTCACGAGTATAACCTTGTCTCAATAGCTCCACAACTTATCATTGTAGTTTTTCAGCATCCTTAGGGCTAACACGATATGCCGGCCGGTTAGGTAAGCTTGACCCCGGAACGAGGTCAATCTAGTGTTGAATGTCTCTCCTAGAGGAAAGTTCCGGAGGAAAGTCTTCAGCTATCAAATTAGCAAAGTTGGATAGGAGTTGTTGCACCTCAGCTGGTAGATCCAAGTCTAGTTCTATTTTATCGCTTTTGTACGGAAGCAAAGTATAGACCATGTCTTCGTGCTTTATCTTGTTCAAAAATCTGGACATAAAAAGTAGTGTAGAGTTATTAGTTACCAAATTTAAAGGGATTCCATCTCGTCTAGACTCCGAATAGAGTGCAACTACGTCAGAAGACCACGAACTCATCATCTTCCTTGTATAGTCTCGATCGTTCTTCTAGATTCAAAAGGAAAGTTGGTAGCATTATTTTCTTCTCGTAACAACTCCAAGGGGAGCATAGCCATGTTGGATGGTACGAGATGATAGTGTCACTGGATGCTCCTGCATCAGACGCCCCAGGTTGAAAAGAACTCATCCTCAAGTTCAAAATAATGTCTTCAACATCCATAGTCTCCCTTTTCTTCGCATTATCTTCCGATACGGCACAAACTGCATCCTCAAATAAGACCAAAATCTCATGGTCATCACCATAGAGTACCTCATCAACTTCATCATCAAATATTGGTTCGCCTAGTGCTTTGATCTCGTCTTCATTGTAAATTGGATCACCGAATAATTCGATCTTGTCGTCGTCTTCGCTGCCTCCTGTAATTGGATGATCGAGAGAGTAGGACTGGTCATACTCGATGTTGTCGAGGTCTGCATCCTCATGGTTGTCTCCATCACTGTGAGAGGAAGGGGGGGCGTAGAGGCACTGGGGAGTTGGTGTTCTCTCAAAGTTGTAGATGGTGGGGTGGTTGAACCCGTATTTCTTGAAATCAAACTTGTGCTTGGACAACTCTTCTCGATTGAAAATTAGAGATTTTTCAAAAGAGGAATAAAGGAACTTACGATATTTATGTTCTCGTGTCGCTAAACGTTGAGATAATTTTGTGACTTGTCTCTGTAAATACTAAATCTCGTCTTGGGTGCTACGACCACAATGTGAGGATTCCTCAGTCGGAACTTGCCTTTCACGATCATGACCACATCCAAGACGACCCTCCATTGGATCTTAATGAGCTCTGATACCAACTAACGTCGAGCAGAATATAGATTATTCTGGAGTGTGTAGTTATAGAGGGATTAAGAAGAAACAAGAGAGAAATAACAAAATGAGAAGTAGCTTAAGATAGGTTTTAAAAAAAACTTTCTTGAGAAAATAAGAGCGGGAAATAAAGAACAAAAGAGATGTAGCCGTAACGTGACTTAAGCGAAACCGATTGATTCAATATCAAAATAACTTGTCCCCAAACATCATCTAAGCATAGGTTTATATAGTTCTCAAAATCCTCAAAAAAATCTAAACAGAAAAATGACCAACTAGACTTATTTTCTAAGATTTAGGATAAATTAACTATCAAGACTCGATTCCTAAGATTTAGAAAAAAATTAAATATAAAAAATAAAATAAACTTAATTAACAGATAACTATTTAAAAACCCCCAATTTTGGATTCTCTCATGCATCATTTGGCCTATGAAATTCTTTAATGAAACTCTAGGAATTTCTCCTAGAGTTCTTTAGCGGAGTCATAGATGCCAATCCTGTTGATTTCCTGAGGCAGTAGTATGCTTAGTAGGTGAAATTCTACCTTGTCGTTGGCCATGAAGTCTTCTCTTTGCTTTTTGGTCTAGCAATGTTCTTCAATTTCTTCTTTGTTTTCATTCTTTGGCACTTCAAAACTATATTTTATAGTTAGTAAAATATCGAAGTCAGTTTTAAAATATACCTCCATTTTACTCTTCTAAAGCGTGAACTCCCCCTCGAACTTTATTGGGTAGATACTTGATCCAGCCATTCTTCAAGTAGTTGTAGATAGCGGTTAGTCCTTATAAGGCGATTGGGCTTTGATACCACTTGTAGGATAAGTGGACCAGCTAGAGATGGGTTAATGACCTACAAATAAAATTAGCTTCCCTTGCTTCTTACTTAGAAAGGACATACATATTAATTAATAAAAATAAAGAACAAGAAAAGTAAAGAGAACTCAAAAAATTTACTTAGTTTATAACCTAGATGATTGATAATTTAAGACAAAATGAAGAGCACTAATAAACTCCTTCAACGATGTTAAGGTGAAGAAGCCCCTTACACGAATTGAAAGAACAAACACTTAAAACGAAATTACAGAGTATGAAAATTAAGAATAGGGTGTGATATCTGTAAACCTCGAGCATCAAACCCAATTTATAGTCACTATACTCGAAGTGATCACTGTTTGCTGACGTGACATCTTCCAGGGACCTGGAAGCAATACAAGTGCCTAGACTCGGTCGATATCGATCCATTTTGTAATGGTCTGCTCAATGGCTTTGGGTATCGTAGGCACCTAAAAGTGATCCAGGCGCTTTGATTTTGTTGACGTGGACACTATCTCAACAACGACTCCTGGTGACGTGACCACCCAATCTAGGCTTTTGGAATGAATCTAGGCGCTTGGACTCCAGGTACTTGGAATAATTTCAAGCGCTTAGAGTGATCAATCTTCATGTTGACCATTCTTTGACTTCCACTCAGATGGGTGATAGTTTCGTTGGTCAGAGTTAGGTTTCTGGAGTTGAGCTCATTCGAACCCAACTCTGACCTCCCTTCTCGAGCAAACTTCCTCTCTTCTTCTCATCCCTCAAACCGCATCCTTCTCACTCCATTGATGTACTCTTTCACAATTCCTCGTCTCTCTGATATACTGAGCTCGTCAACTCCCTTTCTATGTCATTCTTATCGCTCGTTGTATTTTCTGCTCGATTTTTTATGTTTCTAAATTCTTGTACACTTAGACATAAGATATTAAATTTATAAAACCTAACTTAATTTAATTGACGTTCACATCAAAAGTATGGGCTACCAACCCATTGTACAAAGTTTGGTGCTTGGGTTGACTGTATAAGGAACTCAAAAAAATTGATTTGGATACATTTTTCTAAGACAAATGGGCTTGAGTTAACTTAGAAGACGATCATTATTTCTTTTTGGTAATTCTGTGTTGTGATGTATTTGTACTATTCCTTCTTTTTGAAAATAAGGATTTAGGGATTGATTGAAATAATCCGTAGTATTATCCATTTTAAACCTTTTATACGGACCCCAAATTGATTTTTAATCCTGAAAAAAATATGAGAGGACATTAATAACATTAGATATATGTTTACTTAAAAATCTATATAACCCTGAGATAATGGTATAATAATTAGGTCCTTTAACTGATAATTAAGTGATCTAAGATTTAAATTTTATCTATGATATATTGTTGGAGATTTTTTCCGATGAAAAATGGATTTAAAAATATTGATTATCTGGATGAATCTTCATAAATATTTTCTGATTTATCATAATAATTTATAAAAAAAATTTATGAAATTAGACTGTTATTTTAGATTAATCAGTTCAAGTTCTTTGAATTGAATATCAACTAAAAAAATCTAAATAGAATAAGTACAATCATTAATGAATGACAAACTATTTTACCCCAAAATAGCAGTGGTGAATCCAAATATCACTGTGAATGTGACAAAGAAAAGAGTTTCTTTTATTACTTAATGAAAAAAACACGCGTCTGTGTTTAGCAACTTCACAGATTTCACTATGGAAATTCTCAATATTTACACTTTGGAAAAAGGATGGAAAGATGGATATCCAAGTTGCTGGTAGTGAAGTAAAATCTTTTCATTATTAAATCAATAAAGTTTCGAAACCAAAGAGGAAGATTACTTTTTGATAATGTTTAATTTACCAGACATTTCAAAATAGTAAAATCCATCTTCTTCTTTAGCATCTTCAATCATCTTTCTAGATCCCGTGGGTCATCCGAACCGATATGGGACAGGAGTTGCTGCAATGAGGCCACCGGGTCGAAACTCAGTGACAGCGGGGGAATAAATCCCCTATCCCTGTATCCCACCCGGTCCGTCCCATATTAACTCGGGTGCTACGATTTACCTCCCTCACGATGGCCGTGGGTCCGGTCGGTGGGGGCCCTGGGGGCGAGGACTTCGCCTTTTGCTGCAATCTTCAATCATCTTTCTTGAATTCTTGTTCTATAATACACAATAGCTATGATAAAAAAAAAAAAACAAATTCCAACATAAGTCTCGAGTAAGCATTTGGATAGATATAAGGTTAGTGAATAATCTGAGATCATGAAGAACATTTCTTAAGGTTAATAATGGGCTTCTTTTTAACATCTTCTTTACCTACTACAATAGTCGATTTTTTTTTCTTGGACATGAGGAGTGCGAGAAAAGACACTTGGTGGGTGGATTTATTGGATATATGTGAATGGAGAAGAGGTGGAAGAGATATAAAATTCTATTGTGAATGAGATTTTAATCTCACATTGAGAGTTTCAAAATATATTGGTTAGTTTATATTGATTCACATACATTGATGATATGAATAAATGCATAGGGAGATGCTCTCTTTCATGTGAGTGCACAAGAGGTGCAAATCCAGAGCCCGGATTGTACTATACTAAGTTGACTCGTGTGCGCGCACAACCTGCGTGCTCTGAATGCCGGACCAGTTGGGATAAAATTTGCTCAAGTGGAACCATCAACATTTTGCCACATAAACTTTTTACTACTTATTTAAGGGTGCAACAGATACATTAAATTAAAGATTACTGCAGCCGAGTGAAACATTGGCGTTTCATATATGGTAGATAATGATCATTAAACAATCATTAACGCTGCTTATTAGTCTGAGCTCCTATATAAGGAGGTTGCGACCACAGACAAAACCAGTGATAATAGTTGGGTACCTCTCAATTTGCCTTGACCATCAGTGCTTGGTGGGGATTACGGTTCACTGTTATATCCTGGGAAATAGACGATCCGAGGAAACCTCAAAGCATAGCTGGAGGTGGGGCAAACCTATTTTAAGGAAACTTCGACCCTCACAGGACTCGATCAATCTACCCGCTTGAATTCTGCATTCACTCGACTGCTAACTCGGTCGGCTTTTGCATTCGCTCGGCCGCTAATTTAGTCGGCCTTTGCATTCACTCGGCCACTAACTCGGTCGGCATTTTCATCCGGTCGGCTGCACACCCGTTCGGTCGCTCAATTTGCTTAGCCACTAACTTAGTCAACTTCTACGTTCGTTCGGTCGCACGCCCGTCCGACCGCAGCTCACTCGGCCTCTAACTCGGTCGACCTCTAAGTTTGTTCGATTGCACGCCCGTCCGACCACAGCTCGCTCGATCATTTCTTCATTCAGTTGCATGCACGTTCGGCCTCAGCTCGCTCGGCCGCTCACTCAGTTTGCTTGATCACTCGCCCAGTTCGCCCGACCACTCGTTCGTTTGCTCACTCGGCCACTCGATCACGTGGTCAGTCACTTGCCTGACCGCTCACTCTGTCTGCTCGGCTGAACGCTCACTCGCTCAGCCACTCGGTCTGCTCGCCTAGTCGCTCACACAGTTCGCTCAGCTAAACGCTCGCTCGTCTGATCATTTGCTCAGTTTGCTTGGCCGGTCACTCGCTCAGCCGCTTGCTCGATCCACTTGACCCTCTGCCCGATTGGACATTAGGCCGACCAACTCGCTCAGCTGCTCTGACTGCTCGGTCGCTCAGCTTGCTCGGATAATAGAAATCATCCCCTGCTGATAATCTGAGATTATCTACTCAGGTCATCTCGATAGATAAATTAAATTAAATTTAACATATTTAAATTCAGTTAATTTTTAAAATCTCCAATAATATATTATTTTGTCTAATAAGTGGGTCATATGATTGGTGACTCCTAAATTCACGAGTTAAAAAAAAAAGTTGTATATGAGCCATTTAATCCTAGAGAATGGAAATATATCTGAGTACACCAATTAGCTAGTACCTAAAAGCTCTGGTAAAGGTTACCAATAAGATATCTCATCCTCTTGACCTCTTCTTAGTTGAGTCCATCCTGCTCCTTTAGTGATGCTTCATTTTATTGTGTATTTATCATATGTATGTGACAATTGATGCTTGTTGTTCTCGTTTAGTCCCCACTCTCTGATGGGCAATTCGCTATGTAGCTTCCAACATTGCTCACGAGTATGGCGTGCATTCTTATAATAGGCGCACCATAAACTATCATGATCAAGACCCTAGATATTTTACAATTCTATATATTATTGAGATTGAATGACCTCTTCTGATTTTGTTGTGGTATTTATTTCTATAACTTTTGAAATTTTACAAGTTAAAGCTTCAAAAAAAAAAAAAAAAAAAACTGGTGAGAACTGAAATAGGAAGAATTGTCAAATTATGAAGGCTGATAAAAGGAATTCGACTAGGAAGACTAGTAAAAGGAATCTAGGTACGAAGGATGATAAAATGAATGGGAATAGCTAAAATTGCTGGAACAAGGCTAAGAAATTAGGGGGAAAAAATCAGGCATTAAAGGCTAGTAAAAGGAATCGCATATTCTATTTTGTCTTTAGAAAATAGAGCAAAATAGAAAAACAAAACCCTTTAAACCGTAAAGCATGGATGAAGGGTGGAAAAAGAAAACCCAAAATTTAGCCTAACACTCTATTACCATGTTGAAAATTATATTAACTCAAAATTTATCAAATACATGTGATTCTAACCCTTTTTAATTTACAATTTGAAGATACTTTTTATTCTTTATAAAATAACAGACTTTTGATACCTTATGGAGGTAAAGAAACATTTAAAATATTTGTTCATACAATAATATAAAAAGATGGAAAACTAAAAGCAAGAATAACAATGATACAAGTAAATAAATTTTACATAAATGGGATCTTATTTTATTTGACTTTTGATAGCTTTGGATTGACCCGGAAGGTCTTAGAATGCAATAGCACTTGCCTAAACAACCCAAAAATGTTAGTCAAAAATATAATTTTTATAAACTTCTGCCCGAGTTTGGAATCCACTATAAGTAGTCAACTGCTACATGATCTCCAACTGACTGTTCCTATGTAGCGAATGAGAATTCAAATATTGTTGCAGCTTTATCCACTTGGTGGCTACTTCCTAATTTCCTATTTTAGCATTAGTCAAGTGATATTACCATTTTTACTTTACTACTAATGCACTAATTGATTATCTAATTGACTAACAAACATTCTAACACTAAAACAGTCAATTCATCCTATGCTAAACAAGTTGACTAGTACTATTCCTCATTGATTGCTACTATTCCTAGTCAAGTGTTAATAGTACCAATCGACTCATTGATTGAAACTAGTCTTTTACAAATATGAGTTTAATTTTGAGTTGATTTCCTAATCAACTGCAACCATTATTCGACTAATTACTGTATCAGTTGATTGATATTCTAATTTTATCATCTTTAAAACTAAAATTTCCTTTTTTTCAAAAGACCTTATGTCTTTTGACTTCCACATATTCTTGTTATATGTCAACCTTGACTTATGATACGGTACATAGTCATGGGGTCAGTAAGATGATCTGGTTAGGAGTCGAGACCACAGAAGGTCAGAAGTCAAGCTTATGTGGAGGTCAGAAGTCAAGTTTACGTAGAGGTCAGAAGTCAAGCGTACGTGGAGGTCAGAAGTCTAGCCTACGTGAATGTCAGAAATCTAGCCTCCGTGGAAGTCAGAAGTCAAGCTTGCGTGGTTGTGGTCAGAATCCCAGATGACAGGGCAGTCAAAGGATAGGATTCCAAGTTGGACCAGATTCAGCCGCGATAGCAATCAAGAACGGGGTCCACAGGCCAAATACAGCTAATGAGAAGGCCCACAGGCCAGGTAAGGGCGCAGAAGGAAAGGCCTCGAGCAAAACACAGTGGGCCAGGATACAGACCTGGCGTACAGGTCGGAACGTACAAGCCATGGATAACAGTAGAGAGATGCAGGTCAGGAAACAGACCTGTCATACAGGTCGGGACGTACAAACCTTGGATAATAGTAGATAGATGCAGGTCGGGAAACAGACCTGGCGTACAGGTCGAGACATACAAGCCATGGATAACAGTAGATATATGCAGGTCGGGAAACTGGCCTGTCGTACAGGTCGGGACGTACAAGCCATGGATAACAGTAGACGAATGCATGTTGGGACCGGTCGTGCAGGTCAGAACGTACATGTCATGGATAACAGCGGACAAAAGCAGGTCAGGATACAGACTGGTCGTGCAGGTCGGAACGTACAGGCCATGGATAACAGCGGACAGAAGTAGGTCAGGATACGGATCGAGCGTGCAGGTCGGAACGTACCATCCATGGATAACAGTGAACAGATGCGGGTCGGGATACGGACCGGTCGTGCAGGTCAGAACGTACATACCATGGATAACAGCGAACAGAAGCAGGTCAGGATATAGACCGGTCGTGTAGGTCGGAACGTACAAGCAATGGATAGTAGCGGATCGAGGCAGGTCGGGATACAGACCTAACATCCAAGCACTATAGGACAAACAAGCCAGGGAATTGTAACTGCTCGTCAGAGAATGTCAGAGAATAACCAGTGTGTCAGGGAATATGCTAACAGTCGGGGCTCATTACCCCTTTGGTTATGTCGCCAGCCTATGAGGAGGTGTCGCGTGTCATTCACCGCCAGACAAAGCCTGACAGTCGACATTCCCTGACACCCGCCAGACCCCAGAAACATCTGTTGCAGTATAAAAAGGGATGCTTTGTCCCTTATGCAGGTACGCTCACTCATCATTTCTTACTCATCTTTACTTTTCGTCCTTTCTCTATATTTTCTGGGGGAAAAGTACCTGACTTGAGCGTCGGAGAGCCTGACCCGGGGACTTTTTCCCTGGTTTCTAGTCTCTAACGACTCGTGGGCTCGTCTGAGTGTGCGCAGAGCCGCAGTATCATCGTCCCGGTCTGTTGGTTAGTCTTAGAAAAACCGTACCGGCTCCATTGTACAAAAATTTTGTACAAGTGTTGAACCTTTCCTTAAATAACCTACTGTGTTCTTTAGAAGTTAAATTAGGAATCGCAGACGGAACTTAACATCATTGATTCCAAATTTAATTTATCTGTTCTTAATGGTTTAGATTTAAATCGCAAGCGGAACTTAACACTATTAATTCAAATCTACCTATGTTATTAATTCCATTAAATATTAATTTCTAAAATTGGCTTCCAGGACTGCATGGCGAGGCACATGACCTTCTTGGATATGGGAGCAACCACCACCGCCTAGACAAAGCCTTTTAAGAAAAGCTAATAATTAATTTCCTTAAATAATTCTAGGTTAACCAAAAAGAACAATCGAATCACAAATTCAAAAACAAAGAAAACACAAATTCGAAACAAATCTGAAAACTCTAGAATCATATGCCTCTTGTGTTTGGTATTTCCAAAAATAACTATACAAAGAAAACTAGTATGATGCAGAAAACAATTACTAGTTATACCTTTCTTTGTAAGCAAACAACCTCTTGATCTTCTACCATATTCCTCTTCTTATCCCGGACGTTGTGTGGGCAACGATCTACCGAGATGAGAATCCACCTAAGCCACCTTCTTCTCCAAGCAAGATTCGACCACCACAATTCTCCATGAGAAATAGAGGTCCGGCCACCACCACTAAGCTCCAAGGGATGTGAGAAACAAAACCTCCTTTCTCTCCTTCTTTTCCTTGCTAGAACCGGCCACCATCAAGAGCTCCAAGAGGGGATAAAACCGGCCACTAAAGAAGAAGAGAAGAGGAGAAGGAAAACCTCTAGGGTCGGCCACACCAAGGAGAAAAAGAGAGGAAGAAAATAATAGAGTTAGCACCCATGAAGGCACCTCTACCCTCTCTTTTATAATCCTTGGCCTTGGCAAATAAGGAAATTTAAATAAAAAACTTTCTTAATTCTTTTGCCATGAAAAGGAAATTTTATTTTAATTAAAAAATAATTTTCTTCTCATTATTATAATGGCCGGCCACAACCAAATCTCCAAGCAAATAAAATTTTAAACACAAATTAAAACTTCCTTATTTGCTTCCGGAAATTTTATAAAAAATTTCTCCAATAATTTTTTCCTTCATGGTGGATTATAAAAAGGAAATTTCATAAATTAAAATCATTCTTTTAAACATGTGGATAATTTCCAAAAAGGAAAGTTATCTTTAAAAAATTAAAATCTTCTTTCAATCTACAAATAAGGAAAGATATCAAATCTTTTCTTAATCTCTTGTAGAAACTTATAAAAGAGATATTAAATTTTTAAACTCTCTTTTAAATCATGAACATGGTTAAAAAAGGAAAGTTTTCTTAAAATTAAAATCCACCTTTCAATCTACAAATAAGGAAAGATTTCAAATCTTTTCTTAATCTTTTGTAGAAAGCTATAAAAGGAAAGATTTAAATTTCAAACTCTCTTTTAAAACCATGATATCCACATAAGAAATAATTTTAATAAAAATTCCTTTTTAATATGATGTGGTCGGCCACCTAAGCTTGGGCTCCAAGCAATTGGTCGGCCACCTTAAGGCTCAACCTTTAGGCTTGGCCGACCCTAAGCTTGAGCTTCAAGCTTGGCTTGGCCGGCCCCTATAGGTTGGGTAAGAAGTGGGTATGGTGGGTATAAATCTCTATACACAAGAGGCTACGATAGGGACCAAGAGGAGGAATTGGTTTTGATCTCCCGATGAAATTATGCTTCCCGTGTTCGCCCCGAACACAACTTAATTTCATCAATAATAATTCATTCCACTAAAGAATTATTATTGAACTACCACACCAATCCCAAATTACATTTTGGGCTCCTTCTTATTATGAGTGTGTTAGTCTCCCTGTGTTTAAGATGTCAAATGACCACTAATTAAATGAGTTACTGACAACTCACTTAATTAATATCTTAGTCCAAGAGTAGTACCACTCAACCTTATCATCATATCGGACTAAGTCCACCTGCAGGGTTTAACATGACAATCCTTATGAGCTCATCTTGGGGTCATTCTCAACCTAGATTACTAGGACACAGTTTCCTTCTATAATCAACAACACACACTATAAGTAATATCATTACCCAACTTATCGGGCTTATTGATTTATCGAACTAAATCTCACCCATTGATAAATTTAAGAAATAAATATCAAATATATGTGCTTGTTATTATATTAGGATTAAGAGCACATACTTCCATAATAACTGAGATCTTTGTTCCTTTATAAAGTCAGTATAAAAAGAAACGACCTCTAATGGTCCTACTCAATACACTCTAAGTGTACTAGTATAATTATATAGTTAAGATAAACTATTACCTAATTACACTACGACCTTCCAATGGTTTGTTCCTTTCCATCTTGGTTGTGAGCTACTGTTTATAATTTATAAGGTACTGATAACATGATCCTCTGTGTGTGACTCCACACACCATGTTATCTACAATATAAATTAATTGAACAACTACATTTATCATAAATGTAGACATTTGACCAATGTGATTCTTATTTCTAGATAAATATTTATACCAAAAGTTAGGCTTTTAGTATACATCCTAACACGATCATCTTCCTTCGTCATCCGCCCATGCGAACCTTTCCGAGGGGTGCCAGGTAGATCAGACGCCGCGGCGACTTTCCGTCAACTTGCAGTACATCAAGGCCTGCTTTCATCCGACTCAACTTCCGGACGGAATCAAATTTGGCGTCGTCTGTGGGAACACAACAACCTGTTCTGGAACGTGAAGATGGAGGAGTCTGGTCGTATCAATGTCACCATGACCGCAGGAGAATATGAACTCTTCAAGGAGGCCAAGAGGCGAGCAGCCTCCAAGAAGCAAGCGATTGTCTCGCAACCCCGCCAAGCTTCTATTGAAGCTTCCAAGGAACCCGTCCCTGTTTCGGATCGGGGCTCTAAGAGAAAACAACCTGAGGGGTTTCCTCAAGTTCCTTATCGCGAACCTGACATGGGGTATTATCAGCCAAGACCCCATGGCCTCAGCCTTAAGAAAGAACAGCCTCAAGTCTCCATGGCTGAGAGTTCCTTGCCCCGAGACTCGAAGAAAGGGAAGGCTCTCATCATACCAGAAGTATTCCCGGAAGATCTGAACGAGAGAGTACCTTTCTCGGCCAGGATTCTGAACGAGAAGTTACCTAAGGGCTACAGGGCTCCATTGATCGGGGAATATGATGGGAGCAAAGACCCAGAGGATCATCTGCACAAGTTCAAGAATGCATCCCTGTTGCATCAATATAGTGATGATGTCAAGTGTCAAATTTTCTTGAACACTTTAGCTGGCTCGACACTAAAGTGGTTTGATGGGCTACCTTAAGGATCCATCACCTGTTTCTTGGATTTCAAGATGGCCTTCCATCGCCATTTTGCCAGCATCAAAAAATATCAGAAGACGGATCATTGCCTTTTTGCTCTTAAGCAAGGGCCGACCGAGCCTTTAAGAAGTTATATCAATCATTTCAACCAAGTGGCCCAGGACGTCCCCACCGCCACTTCGGAGATTCTGATGAGCGCTTTCTCCCATGGATTAGGAGAAGGAGAATTCTTTAGAGATCTCATAAAAAATCCCGCTCAGAACTTTGATGAGATGGTGGAAAAGGTCGCTTACCATATCAAAGTAGAAGAAGCATAGGCGGCCCCGAGGAAAGCCGAGAGACCACCTCCATCTGCCAATAAGCCGGAAAGAAGGGTGCCTCAACCACCTCCTCAACCCCTGCCACGCGCTCGGGAAGCCTGACCTACCTTCCATCCCGGGCCGGAGGTTAGACCAGCCCCCCGAGTCGTAGCTATGCATGCTCCCCGACCTGGACCGTGGAACAATCGATATTGCACTTATCATCGATCTCGTACTCATGATACTAATCATTGTTTCCAGTTCGCTCGGGACTCCAAGCGAGCTGCAGGGTTAGGCTTACCGCTGCCCGAGTTAGCCCCGCAAGTACTCAAGATGATGGAGGAACAGCGAGCTGCAGCTGGCTAGGCCGGGCAACCCCGCCCCGACCTAGCAGGACCCAGTACTCATCAACCCGGTCGGTGGGGAGAGCCGGAGGTAGTACGAGAGGCCGAGAATAGAGGCAACGCTGTTGTTCGAGAGATTGGCATGATCTCTGGAGGGCCAACTGATGGAGATTCAGGAAGAGCGCGCGAGTCTCATGTGTGTCGCTTGGAGGTCCACACTGTTGGATGCAGCCAGGAGCAGACTTCTGGCCCTATCATCAGCTTCGGGCCAGCAGACCTGGAAGGTCTGGAGCTACCTCACGATGATGCTCTTATCATCAAGGCCATTATCGCCAATAGCCGAGTAGCTCGGGTTTTCGTTGACACTGGGAGCTCGGTTAATATTCTGTTCAGAACTACATTCGAGGAGATGCAGATCGATGCCACTGAACTCCAGCCTGTGGCTACGTCTATATGGATTTACAGGCAATAAGGCAAAGCCAATGGGTCAGATTAAGCTGGCCATATCTCTGGGCACTGAGCTTTTGGTGCGCACTAGGAGGAGCACTTTTATAGTGGTGGATTCCCCCTCCTCTTATAACGTCATCTTGGGAAGGCCCGCCCTACATGAATTTAGGGCTGCTGTTTCTACCTTCCATCAAAAAATCAAATTCCCCGTGGGCGAGCAAGTCGGGGAAGTCAAGGGAGAGTAGAGGGTCTCTCACCGATGCTATATTGATATGGTACAGGTGGGGGCTAGGAAGAATCAAAGGATGCAAGATGGGGCGCTCATGTTGTTCAAGAAGAGCCTTTGCCTATGGCTGAAGAACTCATCCCCTGGGAGGAGGTGCAACTATATGTTGAACGACCTGAGAGTTTAACTCGCTTGGCGAGCGATCTGCCTCCTCCTCTCAAGGAAGAGTTAGTTCAATGCTTGATCCGTAACCGGGATGTCTTTGCCTGGTCTACAGAGGAGTTACTTGGGGGCAAGCCTGAGATAGCAGAACACAAGTTACATCTACTGCCGGACTCCCGACCGGTCAAGCAAAAGAAAAGAAACTTCTCAGCCAACCAGAACAAAACAATCAGAGCCGAGGTGGATCAGCTCGGGAAGGCAGGGCACGTTCAAGAAGTGTAGTTCTCATCCTGGCTCTCTAATGTGGTCTTAGTGAAGAAGCCCAACAATAAGTGGAGAGTATGAATAGACTTCCGAGACCTCAACCAAGCTAGTCCCAAGGATTGCTATCCTCTGTCCCGGATCGATCAGATGGTGGACTCAACTGCTGGTTGCGAGAGGATCTGTATGTTGGATACCTACCAGGGGTATCATCAGATTCCTTTAGCGGTGGAGGATCAGGAAAAGGTTAGCTTCATTACGGCTGATGGTACCTTCTGTTATACTGTCATGCCCTTCAGTCTTAGGAACGCAGGAGCCACGTACCAAATGATGATGGACAAGATCTTCCGGGAGCAGATCGGGCGCAACGTGGAGGTTTATGTGGACGATATACTCATTAAGTCACCCTTAGCCGTGAACCTGATTAAGGATGTAGAAGAAACCTACAAGACTCTCTGGCAATATGGGCTGAAGCTGAACCCCTTGAAATGCTTGTTTGGGGCTAAAGGAGGAAAATTCATGGGCTACTTGGTGACCAAGTGAGGAATCAAAGCTAATCCAGAAAAAGTTTGGGCACTACGTGATATGCAGCCTCCCCAGAATTTGAAGGAAACCCAGAAGCTGGTCGGCAGAATAACAACCCTGTTAAGATTCATTTCCAGATCTGCAGACCGGGCTGCTCCTTTCTTCAAAGTGCTCAAGAAGGCCTCCAAGTTCCAATGGGATGAAGAATGTACCCGAGCTTTTGAGGAGCTGAAGAAGTATTTGGAGGCTTTGCCATCTTTATTTAAGCCGGTTGTTGGAGAACCATTATGGGTCTACTTATCTGCCACCCCCGAGGTCATAGGGGTTGTACTTGTTAAAGAACATGATAATGTACAACGACCAGTGTATTTTTTCAGTCATCTATTAAAAGGGGCCGAGTCTCGATACATGACCCTCAAGAAATTGGTTTATGGATTGGTTCTTATGGCTCGGCGGTTAAGACCTTACTTCTTAGCACATCCTATCACAGTTCTGACCAATAGCACCATGAGAATAGCCCTGACTAATGTAGAAGTTGCAGGCCGGCTTATCAAATGAGCGACGGAGTTAGGGGAATATGACATACAATACCAGCCTCGCACAACCATTAAGGCACAGGCCTTGGCAGATTTCTTAACAGAAATTCATCAGACCAACTCTGAAGAAACCTGGAAGGTCTATGTGGATGGATCGGTCACTCATCAAGGAAGAGGAGTCAGGGTCTTGTTGATATCTCCCCAAGGGGATATACTCCAATTGGTTGTTCGATTGAATTTCCGAGCCACTAACAATGAGGAAGAATATGAGGCTTTGTTGGCAGGACTGCAAGCAGCTCGACACGTGGGGGATGCTCGGGTAATTATTTACTCAGATTCCCAGCTAGTAACTCAGCAAGTGGCCGGCAACTTTATGATAAATTGTGATAAATTGCAAGTATATCGGGAAGCTTATGAGAAGATGAAAGAGAAATTTACAGAAATCACAGTGACCAAGATCCCCAGGGCGGAGAATGAGAAGGCAGATGAGCTAGCAAAGATGGCCAGTTCCTTAACCACTTGGGTGTTGGACGGATCAACGGCACAAACCTTCCTTATAGCTCAGATAGATTTACAAAACAATAGGGAAGCAACTATTGATTGGCGGACGCCCATGATCAGGTATCTTAGGCAGAGTATCTTACTGGCTGACCCAGAAGAATCATGGCTAGTCAGGAAGCAAGCCCATGCTTATGTCATGATCGGGGATCAGCTCTACAAGAGGTCCTTCTCTAGACCCTTACTCAAATGCCTGGGCATGGAGGAGGCTGACCAAGCCTTGCAAGAAATACATCTGCGATGCTGCGGCAGTCATGTAGGAGTTAGGACATTAGCTCGCAAGGTACTCCTGGCCGGGTATTTTTGGCCTACTTTGCAGAGGGATACTCACAAGCTGGTAAACACCTGTTTGTCCTGCCAAAAACATTAAAATTTAACACATCGACCGACGACTCTGCTAAGAACATCTATAGTCTCCTGTCCTTTTGATCAATGGGGCATGGATATTGTGGGACCATTTCCAATGGCCCCGGGTCAGAAACGCTTCTTACTAGTAGTTGTGGATTATTTCTCTAAGTGGGTAGAAGCAGAGACCCTGGCCAGGATCACAGAAGATGCCGTCATCCAATTTCTATGGAAGAACATTCTTTGCAGGTTCGGTATTCCGCACAAACTGGTGTCAGACAACGGAAGACAATTTCAAGGGCAAAAAATCCAGGCCTGGTGCAAGGGGTTTGGCATAACGCAGGCCTTCACTTCAGTGGCATACCCACAAAGCAATGGTCAGACCGAGGTGGTCAATCGAGAAATAGTATGAGGTCTGAAGGTTAAGCTGGATCATGTGGGAGGTAACTGGGTGGAGGAGCTGTCAAGTATCCTATGGGCTTATCGTACAACACCCCGAGAAAGTACAGGTCTGACACCATTCCATCTAGTTTATGGGAATGAAGCGGTAGTACCCATAGAGATCGGAGTGTCGTCAGTCAGGAGGACATTATACGATGAAGAAAATGCAAAGCGGTGGCTGGCTGAGCTGGATCTCATTAGTGAAACCCACGACAGGATGACCGCCCGACTGGAGGCATACTGACAAAGAATGAGGAAAAATTATAACAGAAGAGTAATTCCTCGATTCTTTGGGGAAGGAAATCTGGTCTGGAAGCAAGTTAAACCTGTGGGGGACGTGACCAAGTTAGCACTCCAGTGGGATGAGCCTTACAAAGCCATCAAAAAATTATCGTCCAGAGCTTATTATTTACAAGATAACCAGGGAAAGAAGTTAGATCGACCATGGAGCGCTAACTACTTGCGACCTTACAGAGTTTAAAGAAGCATATAAAGGAGAATAGGTCGAGTTGGCGCATGTTTGACAGACTGGGGTAACAGGCCGGGGCTAAACGTAGACCAGATAGTGCGGTAAGAGGATATGTCAAAGCGGAAATTGTATATCCTAATATTTCTTTCGACAGACTAAGAAATTTTTGCAAAACAAACCTCAAAGTGCAAATGGATGTGCATTAAGAAAAGAAATAAAGTTTCACAGGAAGTCATTAAATCACATCATGTACAGACAATTAGTGATGATCATTTAAAAGGAGCAAAGACATCATCTGGAATCTCTTGAAGGATCCGATCATGATCTAAAAACTCAGCTAGGGGAGCTGATTTCAAGTAGCCCTATTCATAAAGTTGTCGTAGAGCCCTAACCGCACCATATATAACAGATGTGGAGAAACGCTATCCTGCTTGGGTACAAAACTCTGGAGAACGCAGGTACAGGTCGCGGCTCTGTTTGTAGCGATCATTCTCCCCTTTCTTATAAATAGTCAGGGTTGTAGATACTCCTTCAGCAGTAGCTCGGGCCTGAGCCAGTTCAGTCCAGGCTGTCAGAAGTTCTGCCGCTTGAGACGTTAATTGGGTCGCCTGGGATTTTAGTTTCTTGTCCTGCTCCTGTGCTAGGGTTTCGGCGGCACATAGCTTCTGGGTCAGCTGGTCAATGGCTCATTGGTGCACCAAGGCTTGTTGATCCATGTGTTGCTAGTGCACGACATCAACCTGGCTTTTTTCTTCTCAGAGGCCTTTAATCTTGTGGTTAGCCCGCGCCAAGGATACTTCCAAATGGATTTTCCTTTTGGTCAGATCCTTTATTTCGGCTCTCAGGGCATGACTAGCCTGCGCAGGGTCCTTCAATTGAAGCTCCAATTCTGTCACCATGTCTCGTAGCACCTTATTTTGATGATGAACAGCATGGAAGGACTGGTTTATTATTAGGGACTCTGCACAGGCCTGGGACATGAAGGAAATATTTGATAAGAACGGGGAGGATAATAGCTGTGGTACTCATGGAAGCTTATCTTGATATACAACTCTGAGAATCTATCTATATGGGCAGGGGGCGGCAAGAGTTCCATCTGATGCATACTTTCTTCCCATAAAGTGGTCAAACGACCTTTCATTGTGAAGGAGCTGGTGGGAACATCCTGTCGTGATCTTAACTCAGCCTCAGAAGGAACAGTGGTATAATAATAGTTATGAACAGGTGGTGGTGGCTGTGAAGGCCCAATGGCTGAGCCAGAAGGTCCAGCAGCTAAGCCAGAAGGAGCTGAGGGAGGCACCTGAGAAGGCTCTGAAGGTGAAGCAGCTGGTGAAGGGTGATGTGAGGGGCCAGCTTCGGTGCTCTGATGCTGTTGCGAGGTAGAAGGTTGAGCTAGCGGGAGCTCGGTCGGAACCTCAAGCGGAGTAGGAGTAGCATCTGCCTGGCTCGGGATAGGCGCAGTGGTTGCAATGGGAGGTGTGGTGGTGGCAGCAGGAGGCGAAGGAGGAGGAACAACGGAGGGGCCTGAGTCTTGGCTAGGATTGGGGGCCCTGTGGTGAAGTCTCTGAGCCAAAGGCTGGTCATCCGAGTCAGAGTCTTCGGAAGGTAGTCGAACCCTACGCCGAGAAGAAGAAGGGGCATCACGATTCAAGCAGTCGTTTACAGAACGTGCCTGACGAGCCGCCTGAGAAGATTCTCTGAAGGCAGGGCTGGCATAAGGTATGTTGGTTGATCTTCGACCGCGACCGCTACCAGGGCAAGAGGTCGGTCGGAAAGGGTTAATTGATTGAAGAGGCGTCGGGGTGAAAGGCCGGGCTGTATGCGGGGACCGGGGACAAACAGGGGCTGCAGGTCGGGATGTAGGTGCAATCCTGGGATGAGCGGGACGAGCAGAGGAGGCAGGTTAGACAGTAGATGAGGCTCTGCGAGGAAGACGGGGTCGAGGGTTTGCAGGGGAAGTCACACCGACATGGGTCGAGGTCGAGTAGGGTAGTGATCTCCTTTATAAAATAACTCAACCGCGCCTCATTATCTCCATGTCACTTATAAGAAGAGGTTAAACCTCTGAAGCACGGGTTAAGACCTCAGCTGTACAAGATAGAGTAGGAGGCCAGCTACAGTGTGAAAAACAAAATGCATGAAGTTATAAGAAAACTAAAAGAGAAGATTACCCAGGGAGTGAGGTGTCTCAGGAGTAAGATAGCTCAGGCGGAAATAGGATAGCAATTCCTCAGATAATAAACGCGTCAAGTTTAGTTGCCATCCTGCCAAGCGAGAGGAAGCCTCTATATAGGAGGTGTCTAGATAAAAATCCCCTAGTGGTGGGGTCGGGGGAAGTGACGATTGCCATTGTAGGGGCCATTCTACCTCATGGGGGAATAGAATGAAGGGGAACTTGCTCCTCCAGTCCATTCCAGAAGGCTGTAGGGGTGAGAAAAAAGTAGTCTGAAGGCGCGGCTAGAATCGGAATGAGCCTTCTTCCTGTTGCTGGAGGGTGAAGAAACAGTGGAACAAAGGGGCGGACCAGGATAGCTCGCATACGTCACAGAGCACTACAAATCCACAGAGGATCCTTATAGAATTCGCCGTCAGTTGTCCTAGGGGAATTTTGAAGTGGCGGCACATGTCAGAAAAGGAGGGGTGAAGAGGAAGATGAAGGTCGGCCACAAATTGATCTTTAAAGAAGGTGCAATATCCATCAGGAGGAGCAAAAAATTGGTGCACTCCAATGGGGATGATCACATAGGCGTTATCCGCAACTCCATAAGTATATCGCAAATCATCCCGGTCTAGTTCATCGAAAGTGGATGAGCCAGGATAGTACATCACCGCCAAAGAAGACAGATAGGAGGAGGATGCCATGTGAAAAGAAATAGAAGGAGAAGAGATCAAGCGGGAAGCTATCGACGCAAAAACAGAGATTCAGGAGTAGTAATGGATTCCGGCGGGAAGAAGAAGAAGACGTGAAAAGTCTGGAGACAAAAGCGAGAGGAGATTATTTATAGTCGTTGGGCGAAGGGGTAATTTAGTCAGTTATCATCCACCAGTCCACAACAATTGGCGGGAGCAAAGAGGGCCGATGGATCTTCTTTGAAAATAACGCCCAAGGGTATATCTGGAAAAGCATTGGCACGAAGTACGAGGAGATAGATTTCAGGAAAAGACGCCACCGTTTTAAAGTGTCCTATGATTCTCGGTCTGGTCTTAACCCTCGATTTCTCACTCTGGAATTATCCTGACCTGGATTATGGTGGAAAGAACAGACTAGGGTGTGTGGCTGAGCCAAGGCAGCCAACAGAGAAGGGCAAGGAAAACAAGTCGGGTAAAATAGGGAATCCCGACCGGGGCTAGATAAAACTTGAACCAGAGAGTCGAAGTACACCTCTATATTGCCACGGTTCATATCGGTCGGGAAACATACAAGGCAACTGATAAGAAGCTAATGAGCTAAGGAAAGATCGAAAACAAGCAGTCATGTCATATCATAAGTGTTGGACCCCGTGGTAATTTTGATGTGATCAACCAAGTTGGTTAGATCCTGCTTCGTGTTTGATCCCTGTGTCTGAGTGTGCAGGAGCTTAGGAGCGCAGGAAGTCCAGCGGAAGACGCAGCTAGCGAGAAGGACGGCACGGGAAGGGAGCCGACGGGCTCAGTGCGCCCGAAGGATGAGAGAGCTGCGGAAGAGTACACCGGTGGGCGAGAAGAACGTATGCAGCGTTCGAGAGACGTTAAGCTGGGGAGGAAGGCTGCTCGAGGAAGGCCGAAAATTGAGTTCGGGTGAGCCCTATTTCGGTTGGCGAAATCATCCAAAAGAACAGAGCATCGGAAGCCGAAGCAAAAGAAGCAAAAAGCTGGAAATGCAGCTTAAAGCACCTCAGCCAGTGCTGGAGGCGCCTCCACCTTGGAGGCGCCTCAAACAGCACTGGAGGCACCTCCAGTCCTGTTGGAGGCGCCTCCAACTGGTCAAAGTGACCGTTTTGAGCTGCGGATAAAGTTTTATCCACTCACCCCTTGAAGGCGCCTTGGACCCCTGTTGGAGGTGCCCTGGACCCTCGAGATCAGATTTCCAGAGGCTATTTAAAGGCCCCTGGAACTAGGAATTCAACAAAAACTCAAGCAATCAATTCTGTAGTACTTTCTAGCAACTAGTGAGCATTTTAAGTGTGTTAAAGGCTTCTCCGCCTTCAGCAAAGGAGTTTTCTTACTGCACTTTTCTTACTGCCCTGGATTAACAACTCTCTTGGTTGTAACAAGGTTAAATTCTATCTCCTTTTATTTCTGCTATTACTTTTATTATAGTTGCTTTACTTTTGGGTTGAAAGATCTGAGGAGGGTATCGTTTTAATTTTTTCAGAAGCAATTCACCCCCCTCTTGTCGGCCTCCGCTGCACCTACAGTTGGTATCAGAGTCAGATCGCCTCAGAAGGACTAACCGCCGACTGAAGCACAACAATCAAGACGATGGTCGGAGCAAATATTCATCCTCCAAAGTTCAACGGAGATTTCGCCACATGGAAGTGAAAAATGGAGGTATTTTTTAAAACTTAATTTGATATACTTTTAATAATGAAATATGGATATGCAGTGCCGAAAGATAAAGAAGAAAATACGTGGAGCAAGAAGGAGCAAGTCGATTTTGTCGCCAACGAAAAGACTGAGTTCCACCTGCTCAGCGTTTTGCCACCTCAGGAGGTAAATCGGATCGGAAGCTACGACTCTGCGAAAGATCTCTGGGAAAAATTTCTGGAGCTTCACGAAGGTACCTCTGAAGCGAAGCTAGCGAGGCGCGACATCCTCCGGAACCAGTTGACGAACCTCCGGATGAAGCAAGGCAAGAAGGTAGCGCAACTCCAAGCAAGGATCAAAGAGCTGATCACACAACGAACCAATCTTGGAGAAGAGGTAACGAACCGGGACTCTATCCGGTACGCGCTCAACGCCTTCCCCAGAACTCCAGAGTGAGCCTCCTTAGTAGATTCGTACTACATCTCTAAGGACTTCTAGGTAAGTACTTTAGAACAATTATTTTTCACTTTCGAACTTCACGAATCTTGAGTTTCAGAGCCCAATGGAGTAGAGAAGACCAGTAAGAACATTGCCTCAAAGGCAAAAATGAACAGTTCTGACTCCGAAGCCTCGGTCGACGAATCAGAAGCGGCACTACTGGTAAGACGCTTCAATAAATTTTTTAAATCTAACAAATTTAGATCACAGAGGCATGAGAGAAAAAGAAGAACGACTCATTGCTACAACTGCAACAAAGAAGCGCACATCAAGGATGACTGCCCGAAATTGAAGAGCAAGCAAAAGGAGAAGGCAAAGACCAAGTACAAGAAACCAGAACCCTCCAAACACAAGAACCTGAAGGTCACTTGGTCAGACTCATCCTCCGAATTAGACGTTGAAGAATTTTCGGGGTTAGCTCTAATAGCTAACCATCAGTTGGAAGAAGAGTCAAGCTCAGACATGAGTATCGATGAAGGGGGAGGAACATCAGAAGAGGAAAGATGCAGTGAAGGGGGAGTCTCACCGAGTCAGGTACGTAATCTAACCCCGACTCAGTCTTTTCACTTTATTAAATCTCTTTCTAAAGACTTATTCGAATTAGAAAAAGAAAATAAAGAATTGAAAATGAAATTAGCAAAAGCATGTCCACTTGAGATGTACGATAGTATAAAATCAGAAAATAATAGATTAAAATTAGAGATTAAAAAATTGAAATCTGATGCATGTTTAAATAAATTTCCAAAATCAAAAATTAGAATTTATGGAAAATTAAATTGGTACGTCAGAAACCATCAGGGTCAACTTAGAAGAGTGCCCAAGAATTATATACCCCCTAAGTATCTGATTAATCCAGTATGAAGGAACCTCTATTGGGTTCCGAAATCTGTACTAAATTAATTTATTTAATTAAAGCTCTAAGAAGCAAAATTAAATGTTAAAGTTCTTTATGAAGCTTTGTCTAAGGAAGTGGTTGTTTCTCCAATAACCAAGAAGATCTAGTGTCTCTCCACGAACTAGAAGCTGAAATATTGAAAAAAAATATTTAATTAACTTTCTGAAAAAACATTAAACTAAAATTAAATAATGCTTTGAAAGTTTTATCAAAAGTTTTTTTAAATTAATTCTTGACTTAGAAATTAAATATTTTTAGATTTTTTTTTTAAATTCTAAAAATACAGTTAACTTAGGATGTTTTTCTTTCAACTTAAAAATCTGATACATATTTTTTTTTTTTTGTTTATACTCTTACCTCGTTTTTTCTGTGATCAAAGGGGGAGAGATTAATACAAGTTTAGGGGGAGTTAGGAAAATTAAAATTTTTAAATATTTGTCTACACTGTGTTGCAATTTTAAAAATTGTAAATTTATGCTTAACATGTTAGTTTAGTAATTTTTCTTTAAAATTATTTTTTGTGTATGTTTCTACCCTAACTTGAACTTGGGTTGATGCACATCAAAAAGGGGGAGATTGTTGGTCCCCGTGGTAGTTTTGATGTGATCAACCAAGTTGGTTAGGTCCTGCTTTGTGTTTGATTCCTGTGTCTAAGTGTGTAGGAGCTTAGGAGCGCAGGAAGTCGAGCGAAAGACGCAGCTAATGAGAAGGACTGCACGGGAATGGAGCCGACGGGCTCGGTGCGTCCGAAGGACGAGAGAGCTGCGGAAGAGTACACCGGTGGGCGAGAAGAACGTGCACGGCATTCGAGGGACGTTAAGCAGGGGAGGAAGGCTGCTCGAGGAAGGCCGAAAATTGGGTTCGGGTGAGCCCTATTTCGGTTGGCGAAATCACCCAAAAGAACAGAGCATCGGAAGCCGAAGCAAAAGAAGCAAAAAGCTAGAAATGCAGCTTAAAGCACCTCAGCCAGTGCTGGAGACGCCTCCACCTTGGAGGCGCCTCAAACAGCACTAGAGGCGCCTCCATATTAGAGGCGCCTCCAGTCCCCTTGGAGGCACCTTGGACCCCTGTTGGAGGCGCCCTGGACCCTCGAGATCATATTTCCAGAGGCTATTTAAAGGCCCCTGGAACTAGGAATTCAACAACAACTCAAGCAATCAATTCTGTAGTACTTACTAGCAACTAGTGAGCATTTTAAGTGTGTAAAAGGCTTCTCCACCTTCAGCAAAGGAGTTTTCTTTCTACGCTTTTCTTACTGTCCTGGATTAACAACCCTCTTGGTTGTAACCAGGTTAAATTCTGTCTCCTTTTATCTCTGCTATTACTTTTATTATAGTTGTTTACTTTTGAGTTGAAAGATCCGAGGAGGGTATCATTTTAATTTTTTCAAAAGCAATTCACCCCCCTCTTGCCGGCCTCCGCTGCACCTACAGTTGGTATCAGAGCCAGATCGCCTTAGAAGGACAAACCGCCGACTAAAGCACAACGATCAAGACGATGGTCGGAGCAAATATTTATCCTCCAAAGTTCGACGGAGATTTCGCCACATGGAAGCGAAAAATGGAGGTATTTTTTAAAACTGAATTTGATATACTTTTAATAATGAAATATGGATATGCAGCGCCGAAAGATAAAGAAGAAAACACGTGGAGCAAGAAGGTGCAAGCCGATTTTGTCGCCAACGGAAAGGCTGAGTTCCACCTGCTCAGCGTTCTGCCACCTCAGGAGGTAAATCGGATCGGAAGCTACGACTCTGCGAAAGATCTCTGGGAAAAATTCTTGGAGCTTCACGAAGATACCTCCGAAGCGAAGCTAGCGAGGCGCGACATCCTCCGGAACCAGTTGACGAACCTCCAGATAAATCAAGGCAAGAAGGTAGCGCAACTCCAAGTAAGGATCAAAGAGATGATCACGCAACTAACCAATCTTGGAGAAGATATAACGAACCGGGACTCTATCCGGTACGCGCTCAACGCCTTCCCCAGAACTCCAGAGTGGGTCTCCTTAGTAGATGCGAACTACATCTCTAAGGACTTCGAGGTAAGTACTTTAGAACAATTGTCTTCCACTTTTGAACTTCACGAATCTCGAGTTTCAGAGCCCAATGGAGTAGAGAAGACCAGTCAGAACATTGCCTTAAAGGTAAAAATAAATAGTTCTGACTCCGAAGCCTCGGTAGATGAATCAGAAGCGACACTACTGTTAAGACGCTTCAATAAATTTTTTAAATATAACAAATTTAGATCACAGAGGCATGAGAGAAAAAGAAGAACGACTCGTTGCTACAACTACAACGAAGAAGGGCACATCAAGGATGACTGCCCAAAATTGAAGAGCAAGCAAAAGGAGAAGGCAAAGACCAAGTATAAGAAACTAGAACCCTCCAAATACAAGAACCTGAAGGTCACTTGGTCAGACTCATCCTCTGAATCAGACGTCGAAGAATTCTCGGGGTTAGCTCTAATAGCTAACCATCAGCTGGAAGAAGAGTCAAGCTTAGACATGAGTATCGATAAAGGGGGAGGAACATCAGAAGAGGAAAACTGCAGTGAAGGAGGAGCCTCACCGAGTCAGGTAAGTCAAGTACGTAATCTAACCCCGACTCAGTCTTTTCGCTTTATTAAATCTCTTTCTAAAGACTTATTCGAATTAGAAAAAGAAAATAAAGAATTGAAAATGAAATTAGAAAAAGCATGTCCACTTGAGATGTACGATAGTATAAAATCAGAAAATAATAAATTAAAATTAAAGATTGAAAAATTGAAATCTGATGCATGTTTAAATAAATTCCCAAAATCAAAAATTAGAATTTATGGAAAATTAAATTGGTACATCAGAAACCATCAGGGTCAACTTAGAAGAGTGCCCAAGAATTATATACCCCCTAAGTATCTGATTAATCCAGTAGGAAGGAACCTCTATTGGGTTCCGAAATCTGTACTAAATTAATTTATTTAATTAAAGCTCTAAGAAGCAAAATTAAATGTTAAATTTCTTTATGAAGCTTTATCTAAGAAAGTGGTTGTTGCTCCAATAACCAAGAAGGCCCAGTGCCTCGCCACGACCTGGAAGCTGAAATACTGAAATAAAATATTTAATTAACTTTCTGAAAAAGCATTAAACTAAAATTAAATAATGCTTTGAAAGTTTTTTCAAAAGTTTTTTTAAAATTAATTCTTGACTTAGAAATTAAATATTTTTAGAATTTTTTTAAAAATTCTAAAAATATAGTTAACTTAGGATTTTTTTTTTCTTTCAACTTAAAAATCTGATACATTTTTTTTTGTGTTTATACTCTTACCCCGTTTTTGCTGTGATCAAAGGGGGAGAGATTAGTACAAGTTTAGGGGGAGTCAGGAAAATTAAAATTTTTAAATAATTGTCTACACTGTGTTACAATTTTAAAAATTACAAATTTATGCTTAATATGTTAGTTTAGTAATTTTTCTTTAAAATTATTTTTTTTGTCTGTTTCTACCCTAACTTGAACTTGGGTTGATGGACATCAAAAAGGGGGAGATTGTTGGACCCCGTGGTAGTTTTGATGTGATCAACCAAGTTGGTTAGGTCCTGCTTTGTGTTTGATTCCTGTGTCTGAGTATGCAGGAGCTTAGGAGCACAGGAAGTTGAGTAGAAGACGCAGCTAGCGAGAAGGACGGCACGGGAAGGGAGCTGATGGGCTCGGTGCGTCCGAAGGATGAGAGATCTGCGGAAGAGTACACTGGTGGGCGAGAAGAACGTGCACGGCATTCGAGGGATATTAAGCCGGGGAGGAAGGCTGCTCGAGGAAGGCCGCAAATTGGGTTCGGATGAGCCCTATTTCGGTTAGCGAAATCACCCAAAAGAACAAAGCATCGGAAGCCGAAGCAAAAGAAGCAAAAAGCTAGAAATGCAGCTTAAGGTGCCTCAGCCAGTGCTGGAGGTGCCTCCACCTTGGAGGCGTCTCCAGTCCTGTTGGAGGCGTCTCCAGTCCTGTTGGAGGCGCCTCCAACTGGTCAAAGTGACAGTTTTGAGCTGCGGATAAAGTTTTATCCGTTCACCCCTTGGAGGCACCTTGGACCCCTGTTGGAGGCACCCTGGACTCTCGAGATCAGATTTCCAAACGCTATTTAAAGGCCCCTGGAACTAGGAATTCAACAACAACTCAAGCAATCAATTCTGTAGTATTTCCTAGCAACTAGTGAGCATTTTAAGTATGTAAAAGGCTTCTCCGCCTTCAGAAAGGAGTTTTCTTACTGTAATTTTCTTACTGCCCTAGATTAACAACCCTCTTGGTTGTAACCAGGTTAAATTCTATCTCCTTTTATTTCTGCTATTACTTTTATTATAGTTGCTTTACTTTTGAGTTGAAAGATCTGAGGAGGGTATCGTTTTAATTTTTTCAGAAGCAATTCACCCCCCTCTTGCAGGCCTCCGCTGCACCAACAATAAGAAGGTTAACATATCATAAGAAGGTTAAATAGTCCAAGGCAAAAATAAATCTGAAATTACAAAGCAAATAGTTTGAGTGAAAGTTTGGCAATTTCATTTTTACATTAAAGTTCAGCATACAGTGCCACATCAAGGTTCAGTATCAGCAGGAGGCTCGGGAAGGAGAAATAAGTCGTCCTCATCTTTAAAGGAAAGAAATGACCTGGCCGGAAGCTCATTCATCAGGCGAGCAGTATCCAAGAAATCCTCTGAAGGGGCGGAGCGAAGCGGATCCTGCTCAAACATTTGACGAGCCCTGCCGGCCGCGCCACAGCATAGCATAAGGTTCATCAAACCTCCAATCTTCCTCAGGAAGAAAGGAGATGTGACGTAGGATCGCATGTATGCTCTTAGACGATCAGCTTCACCTGCCTGATAATTTGCCAGCTCTACCCGGGCCTTCTCAGCATCAGCTTGGGCCAAAGCCAAATCTTTTTGACTTTGGAAAGCATTCTCCTGAGCTTTCAAAAGATCGACCTGCATTGATTTGAGTGTTGCTTGGCTGGCCTCCCAGCTACTTTGGAGGGTCTTCTCCTGGTCGGCACTGGAGGCTAGCTGACCCAGAACATCTATTAAACTTTTCTAAAAAGTCTCTTGGGTTTCTTACAGACTCTTCAGATTGGAGGATAGGGTGGTCAACCGGGCGTCCTTCTCATCCAACTCAACTACCAGCAAGCGACGCCTCTCCGCCTCAGAAGTTAGTTTGGACTCGCTGGTCTACAGAGACACCTCCAAGGTCCTTATCTTCTCAAAAGCCGCATGAGAGATGTTCCGGGCCGACTCAACAGATTCCCAATCAATCGGAGATACCCCGCCAAGTCCCCAGGCGTCGGGTTGAGTGGATCTCGGGGAGTCAATGGCAGCTCCAGTTCTTAAAGGCGAGCTTTCAGCTCCTCATGCTCCCTCTGCAAGTTTGCCGCATATTGAATTGCACTTAGGCCGGCGGAGCAGGCCTGCACAAGACACAGAGGGAAGTATTATAAGGAGTTTTAGAGGAAAAGCCTTGAGAAAAGAAAAACTCACAGAGATTATCTGGCGAGAGGCGTGATCCAGTCCCTCCATATGCCGATTGTTTCAAAATTTTTGGTTACCTGACCGCCAGGACACGGCTAACTCGCCCTGCAGCTGAACCAGGCCGACAGTGGGAGGAACCTCTTCTGCAGCTTCTTCGGCGGCATCGGGCTCGACGGAGGAAGGTAGACACCAAGAGGTGGTGAAGGAATACTTTTTAGGGATTCTCCCCTGAGATCGAGAAGTGGAGGTCGGAGCAGAGACAGGAAGCGAAGCGGATAAAGTTGTCGAGCTCCCAGGTTGGTCCAATACAGGAAGAGGGATCTGCCCGGGAGAGAAGGCCTGAGCAAGAAGAGAGGGTTGCTCAGGAGTCAGAGCCCGATCGGGTGTTTGGGCTGATAATCGGGGCAACAGTGTGGGAACCTCTGGTCCCAGAGCCATCTCCCGGTTGGGAGTAATAGCCTTGGCCTCCGAAGATTGAGAGGCCGTGAATGAACGCTGGCCTGAAGGAAGAGGCGAAGGGGACTCCTGAATCGCAGGAGTGACCTTCTTCCTTTTACGCTGGAGGCGTAATCGTTTAGCGGGCGGGGGAGAAGTGGCTCACTCTTCCTCTGCCTGTTCCAAGGTGGCAAGGCCCTCCGTAGAAGCAGCATCCAGGGGAAGAGTCGGGGAAGCTTCCGCCCGGGCTGGCGCAGGTGGGGCAGACTGCGAGGCAGAAGGGGCAGATTGTGAGGAAGCAGCCAAGCCTTCTTTAAGCTCCACACTCAGAGCTCTCAAAACGGCGAGAGATTGGTGTTTTAGGTTAGAAGAATAGGCCGTGAGGATAGCAGCTTCTGCAAAGTGAGAAAGAGATACCTCAGTTAGCGAAGAATAGCAAGAAGAAAAGCAGGGTCTTACCTAATGGAGCCCCTATCTCTGCCTGAACTGGGCTGAGCCCGAAAGAATACAAAAAGCCTTCCAACAGTATTATAGACAAGCGAATGCTCACGCCTTGAAGTTTTTCTGAAGCGGCGTCGCAGGAAGACTGATGTTGGTGCACAGGAAGATTGGAAGGAATGTCAGAGCGCCATTGGGTTGGCTCGACCAAGGGGTCAAGTAATCTGATAAAGAAGAAACGAGATTTCCACCCTTTGTTGGAAGAGGGCATGTCAGAAAAGAACTTATAACCAAGTCTAGCCTGTACCATAAAGACCCCTGGTTCAGAGCATTTGAAGGAATAAAAATGATGAAATAGCTGAACGGTCAAGTGGATTTGATATATGCGATATAGAATGACGGTGCCACATACAGCTCTGTAGAAGTTGGGAGCAAATTGAGAGGGGCAGATACCAAAATACTGGCTCAGGGAGGAGATGAATAGATGTATAGGAAAACGAAGGCCTCCTAAAAGTTGGTCCTTGAAAACAGTCATGAAACCATTAGGAGGGGATGAGGGATGTTCGCTGGGTGTGGGGACGCGAAGTTCGTAATCCTCACTAAGTCTCAAGTTAGACTGAATCACGGACAGGTCATGTTCATCTATGTAAGAAATGTAACAGGAATATCAAAAAGAGGCCTTACCGTCCGCCATTATCAAGGTGAGGAAGGTCGAAGAAGAGGTCAGCCGAAAGGAAGAGAGGCACCAGGCGTGAGGAGTCAAGAAGGGGAAGGGCTGAGATACCAATGTAAAATACCGGAAAAATGGCGAATAATGATAAGGGAATTTTTCAAAATTTTTAGATATTTTTCGGGAATTAAACGGAGTCTGTATGACACGTTTTAAGGAGATCAATTAATGGCTGTGAGAAAGCCTGTTTTGCTATCCTAATTAAGTTGGGAGTTGATTAAGGAATGAACTTTGGGTTTGATTGAATTAACCCTAGGTATTTAATTTCTTTTCCTTAATTCTCCTCTTCACTTTCCCGATTTCTTCTTGTCACCGACGCCAACCCGATCGCGAGCCTCTCCTCTTCATCGCCGCTGCTGACCGACGCCGCCGGTGTGGAGCCGCTCTCTTCTCCGCTCCCTCTCTCTGTCCAACACCGGTGATTCCCGATCACCTACTGCCAGCCCTGCTAGAGCCGGATTTTTGGCCGAAGCAACGGGCCCTAACCGCCGCCGACCCTCTCCGCAGTCCCCCCTCTACCCTAACGCCGACAGCCGAGATTTCTCCGCCGCTGAGAGCAGGAACGCCGACGCGCAGAGATCACGCCGTGCCCTAGCCAACTCGGCGCTGATCTCTCCTACCGTGCCTAGCTTTCCTCTCGCCTCTCCTGTACCCTACCGTCGGCCAACAGATTCAATCCTGCGCCTCTCCCCTCTACCGATCTCCGGTTCTTCTCCGATTGACGACGTCGTCGGCTACCGCCGGAGCTGGAGAGACCCTCTATCGTGGAGGTCATGCCCTAGCCTCTGCTGTGATTTGGCAGCACAACTGCCAACTTCCTTCCGTGCTCTAGCAGCGATTCTTAAAGGTAAGGGTTGAGGATTTGATTCTATGCTTAGTTGTGGAAGTGTTGATTTTGATCTAGGGGTGTTGGGTTGCAGATTGTTAGTTGTGGCAATTCTTGTGGGGTCGAGGATTTGTTGCTAGAGTTCGTACAAGTCATCTTTTTCTGACAGCAACCTTCTCCAGCAGCGTATCATCAGCTGAGGATTCAAAGGAGGTAAGTTGTTAGTTAAATGTTATAAATCAAGAATTTGAGTGGAATTCTTGGTTGTGATTCTATGGATATTGATTTGGAATGTTTGAATGGAAAGGTGCAGCGGGTTTACTATGGTTTTTGGCTGAGTTTCCAGCAGCATACAGTTTCATCTCTTCAATTGTGGGTCAACAACAATTCATCTGGTTTTAGGTGAGTTTTGAAGTTTTATTCTTGTCTACATTTGGATGTGAGTAGTGTGATGTGGATAGGATGAATGATTGTTGGTTTGATTATCAGATGTGGTGGTTTGGTTAGTTGTAGACGATGATATTTGGTTGTTGTGGATTTATGTTAGCTTCTCGAGGATTTGATTTGGCTAATTAATTTATACGTAATTAGCTAAATCTATATATATATCATGTTGTTACAGGACTGTGATTCGAGACGGACATCTCGACATCGGAATTGGTTCGATTCGATCTATACTGGAGGCGGGTACCTTGACTTATCTTTTTGATATGTCTTGTTGATATGTCTAGTAGATCATAGCTTTTAGTAATAATTATGTCCGTCATTGTTTCGGTATATCACTTTTGGATACCTGTAACATGCTTGTTTGCTCACCTGATATGCATTTTATACTAGTACCCACATGATTATATATATATATATATATATATATATATATATATATATATATATATATATATATATATATATATATGCTGAGAGAAGTAGTGACATACCATGCTTGTTATGTTCAGGACCTAGGTTTTTGATATTCTATCTTACCTGTGTACTTTAGATCGTCGTATTTGACCATCGATATTATGATACTCATTTTATGTATATGGATATGGTTATGTTGATCAGTTTATGTCATGCTTAGTGTCATGCATCATGATTGCATGCTGCGCGATTGTCGGCTCCACTATGGTTGAGCACATCACCAGTTACATGTACTGCACACACCATCACTCATGGGTTAGTGGTATATCAGACAGGTGTGTGGCGGTTCTGCTGTTTGGCTCCGTTGGTCTGAGGACTCAGCGTGGTAGCCGGCAGACAGTTCCGCTCTGTTTGGCTCTGCTGGCATTTAGTGTAGCAGCGTAGTAGCCGGCAGACGGTGGACTCTGTTTGGCTCCGTTGGTCAGGTGACTCAGCGTGGTAGCTCCCCGTCATCGTGTACTGGGAGATGAGAGCATTGAGCTCCCCCATTTATGATTTGGGGTCACAGGACAGGAGTACTCCGACAGCATCCCGTCCACTCAGTCACTCATCAGGTATGGTGATGCTAGAGTGCACGGTTGTCACAGCCCTACCCACTCGGTCTCACCATTGTGTGTGAGATGACTGACTGGCGTCAGGGGTGACCAGGACACATCATTGGCATCATACACATTTATGCATTTACTGCTTGTGTTTGCTGCACTTATATGCTGCATTTGGATGGATGCATATGTTTGACATGCATACAGGATTTATGACACTTCCGATCTGACGACTTGATTATTCTGATAGGTGGCCCTGGTGAGTACAGTACTCTTTAGCCTTTTCTATTATGCATTACCTTCTTTTGTTCAAGAGACTGTACTCTATAGTTATTACTATTTGATATAGTTTACTATACATGTCAACTAGGTATCTGCTGAGTTGTTGAACTCACCCCCGTGGACTCTATATTTTTCAGGTACCAGGTTGTTATGATGTCGCTTGGAGTATCCTGTCTGCTGGTCCCCACGTCACATCAGAAGACTTATCGGTTTCACGTATGTTTTGTTTGTTTTATGTATCAGTTTGTTTAGCTCTGTACTCTGGTTTTATTTTTGGAGGGTTGATGTTGTTATGTGGTGTTTTGTATTTGTTATTGGTTGTGTAAGCCTAGCCGGCTAGCAGTTTTGTGTTTTGGTTTTGGTACAGCCGAGTAGGCTGAATTTGATATTAACTGCGTGGTGTTTGTTTTCTTTTATTGTTATTATTCCAGCCGCATGTGGCTGAGGTATATAGTGCTTGTAGTACAGGGGAGATGCTGCCGAAATTTCTTCGGACAGAGACTCCTCTGGGGCGTGACAATTTAGTGGTATCAGAGCAGGTATACGATACTTGCTATGTGTTCTGGATTTTTGAGATTTATCTGATACCAATTTATTTGGTATCAGAGATCGGCTTACGAGTTTTATTTCTCGTGTTTCGGATTTCATGTTTTAGTCTTCTCGATGTGACTTTTTGGATTTTGGGACTTGGCAGAAGCAGGACATCTCCAAGCTATAGGAGGTATGTTGGTATATGTTATCCTATTTTTTTGATTAGTTTATGCCCTGTTCATTATTACAGTCTATGACATGTATTAGCACTCTTTACTAGTACCTGTCTGGTTGTTGTAGCATATATTATATGTGATGGGTTAGCCACTGATCTTGATTGACCTTAATAGAGATTAAGGATTATAGGCTTTGGTGATTTTACATATCATACCTCTAGTAGCTTTAGCTTCTGTTACTACTATTTGGTTAGCAGATTGAGGCACATACCAGCCTCTTTATTAGTTATGTAGTGGATAGTATTTACCTATTTATGTTGACCTAGCCAGTAGTATATCATGTTATCTTAGTTAATTTCGTTAGTAGATAATTGATTTATTCTTGTTAGATCAGTCAGTAGGAGTCTGATTTACACTTATTGATTTGGGTAGTCGTATATTGATATACCTTAGTTGCTTGTGGAGGATTAAGGTATTCTTGATTAGTTAGAAGATGATTGATTTAGTTTTGATGGGTTGATCAGTAGAGGACAATTATACTCTATTTTTAGAGGTTCGAATCTTTTGATTTTTCGTGCTTAGTTGGATATCATGAGCACATTGGAGTACATGACTGTTACTGACGTGGGAAAAGACTGAATTATCGTATATCATTGTGGATTTTGGTCAGTTGATAGAGGATCGATGTATCCTATTCCATGGGTACTGTAATTTTAGACTGTATGTACCTAATTGGATAACTTAGAAGATGACATAGGATTTGTGTGATAGATTGGATTAAATATGCTGATTATGCATATCTATGAAGTGTACATATGATTGCTATGAGTTGAAGGAGTTCTATGATGGATAGTTCATTTGTGGATAGTGAGGGTATTCCCATCTAGATATGGTTATTGTAGGTTTCTTGTGGATTATAACTATTTAGTTAGCTGTACGTGCCTGATTGACATATTGGAGGTATCTTATCGATTTAAATCTGTGTCGTGGTATGTGCACATGGGTGTGAATGTCATGTTGGAAGTATCTTGTCGACAACATCGGTGTTGTGATATGTACATATGTGTTTGGTGTGGTATCTGAGGTATCTTGTTGGTTATGTGTGATTTGTGAATGCACCTGGGTTTTAGTATGCCTTATTGGAAGTATATGTTGATTATACTCTTGGCATATGTGTATATTTGTCATGTGGGTGTTGTTTGAGGGGTATTGTTGATTTTACCTACGATGATATATGCACACGGGTTCGGTATACATTGTTGGAGGTATCACGGTGATTTATACCTATGATGTGAGTATTTTTGGTGTGGACCAATTGGAGAATTATGACGATCATACATATGTTGTGTGTGCACGTGTGTCAGATGTATAGTTGGTAGCATCATGATGATTCTACCTATGTTAAATGTAGAATATTAAATGTCTACATTATGATATTGGTTGTTTTACTCTGCCAACTAATTCTCCCATTGGTGGGTGACCTACCCACTAGGAGGATGATAAAGTTGACTATGGATTTGATTTGCTTACTGGGTGGTTATACCCTAGGCTACCCACATTGATCTGTGGTAGAGAGATCTTGTGCAGTCTCTAGCTAGATAGTTAGGTGCTTTGGGCACTTATGTATTGCTGTGGTAGAGCGTAGCTCCCACATGTTATGGATCGTTTGTGGTAAAACGTAGCTTCCACATATTCTGGATTCCCACATATTTAGGGATTGTTTTGTAGTGGAGCGTTGCTCCTACATATTGCGGATTGATTGTAGCGGAGCATAGCTCCCATATTTATTGTGGATATATTTCGGATTATTTGTGGTAGAGCGTTGCTCCCACATATGTGGTATTTCGTGTGATGGAGCATTGCTCTCACACTAGAGGATCTATTCTTTGGTGATTTATGTTGTTGGTGATCAGATTTTCGACTTATTATTGGAGATCTTTTGGTTAGCAATGTCTGTGATACGGACATTATGTATCTTGGTTTTACCATTAGGGCTTGCGGAGCCTTAGAGGTTTTCAGGGACTCGATGATTTTGGTATTCCTAGGATGTTTGGATCGGTTTCCGTTGTCTTTGTTGACGATGTTGTGATCTATTTCGGATCCGCGGAGAGTCACGCACACTATTTTGCATAGTTCTAGAGATGTTTCGATGGGAACATCTATATGCGAAGTTCAGTAGTGCGTTTTGGTATTGTCTTCTCTGAGACTTTTGGGACATATGGTGACCAATAGGAGTATACCGTGGTTCCACAGGAGATCGAGGTTGTTACTGTTGGGAGTAGACGAAGTCTATAGAAGAGGCTCGTAACTTCTTTTGTTTGGCTCGAGATTTCCGGAGTTACGTTGAGGGTTTCTCACGGATGGCTATGCTACTTACACGCCTGACCAGGAAAGGCGTGAAGTTCACTTGGGCTGAGGATTGCAAGACCAGCTTCTAGGAGCTGAAGCGGAGACTAGTGTCGGCTCCGATTTTTGGTTTTTACCTTTCTGGAGAGGACAGATATGTCCTCTACACCGACGCACCTATTCAGGGTTTGAGCACTATTCTGATGCAGCACAATAGAGTAGTCTCCTATGCTTCTCGACAGTTGTAGGAGCATGAGTAGAACTACCCGGTATATGACTTATGGCTGACCGTCATTATTTTGTGCCTTGAAGATTTGGCAGCCTTATCTATACAGTGTTACATTTGAGATTTTCACGGACCATGAGAGTCTCACATATTTGTTCACTTATAAAGGAATATAATCTCCGACAGGAAAGATGGATGGAGTTCCTGAAGGATTTGATTGTACCATTAGCTATCACCCAGGAAAAGCTAATGTGGTTGCCGATACACTTAGCAGAAAGTCCAGAGGGACTTTAGATTGCCACCGAGTTTTGGTCACAGACTTAATTCAAGGTTTCTCCGATTTGGGCCTTGAGGGGTAAGGACAGACAGAGCAGAGTACTCTGGTTACCATGGTTGCTCAGTCGTCGATCAGGACGAGGATCCGAGAGCCCTAGGCTGCTGATCAGTATTTGCAGTTTATTTGCAGCCAGATAGCTTCCGGGCAGCAGACCGAGTTCACACGAGACAAGAAGGGTGTTATACACTTCTGAGGCAGATTATGTGTACTTCAATCTCATTCGGTCTTATAGGAGTACTTCCGGAGGCTCATCGCTCATGATTTGCTGTCCACCCTGGCGGTACGCGTATGTACCCAGAATTTGAGGTGTTTTTATTGGTGGAACGGCATGAAGGGAGACATCGCGGATTTTGTAGCTAGATGTCTTGTCTGTCAGCAAGTGAAGGCCGAGCACCAGAGACCTGTCGGTTTACTTTAGCAGATTTCTATTCCTAAGTGGAAATGAGAACATATTACTATGGATTTTGTGGTGGGTTTGTCGAGGACATGACGAGACCAAGACGCGATTTGGGTAATCGTTGATTTATTAACCAAATCCGCGCACTTTTTTGTTATTCAGAGGATAGATTTCTTGGATCGATTGGTAGATCTGTTTTGCCAGGAGATCATTAGATCACGTGGTGTCCCGTTGACTATTATTTCGGATAGAGACCCCCGGTTCACGTCTCATTTTTGACAGAGTCTGCAGCAGGCCTTGGGCACGCAGCTCTGTTTTAGTACAGTTTTTCATCCTCAGATAGATGGATAGTCACAGCGAACCATTCAGACTCTAGAGGACTTGCTGAAGTCTTGTGTACTAGATTTTGGAGGCAGTTGGGGGGACCATTTGCCGTTGGTAGAGTTCGTCTACAACAACGGTTTGCATTCGGCTATCCAAATGCCACTGTTGAAGCGTTGTAAGGTAGGCCTTGTCGGACACCCATCCTCTGGGATGAGGTTGGGGAGGCCCAGTTATTAGGACCTCATAGAGCTCAGCTTGAGACAAAGTTGGTCCATACTATCAGACGGAGGGTGTTAGAGGCAATAGACTGCCAGAAGAGTTATGCTGACCGGAGACAGAGACTTTTAGAGTTCTCCATTTGTGACCATGCATTTCTGTGAGTTTCACCCACGAAAGGGGTGAAGAGATTGGCCTCAGAGGTAAGCTAGCCTGCGATACAATGGACCTTTCCAGATCTTGGAAAGAGTTGGAGCGGTAGCTTATCGTTTAGCGCTACCACCAGCTTTGGCGGGCGTTCACGACGTATTCTATGTGTCTATGCTGATGAAGTATATATCTGACTCGACACATGTGCTGACAGATATCTCAGTTCCTTTTCAGCCTGACGTTACCTACGAGGAGGTTCCGGTACAGATTTTCGACCGGAAAGAGCGTCAGTTGCGAAACAAGACTATCCGGCTGGTTAAAGTCGGATGACAGCATCATACGGACGAGGAGGCTACTTGGGAGCTCGAGGTTACTATTCGAGCTCGATAACCCCATATGTTCATATGAGGTATGTGGTTAAAATTTACCGTTCAGTATCTATAGTCTTTGCCTGTTATTAGTATTTGCTGATTGTAGAGAAGGAAATTTGGAGGACCAAATTTTTATTAGTGGGGGAGAATGTAAAATACCGGAAAAATGGCGAATAATGATAAGGGAATTTTTCGAAATTTTTAGATATTTTTCGGGAATTAAACGGAGTCTGTATGACACGTTTTAAGGAGATCAATTAATGGCTGTGAGAAAGCCTGTTTTGCTATCCTAATTAAGTTGGAAGTTGATTAAGGAATGAACTTTGGGTTTGATTGAATTAACCCTAGGTATTTAATTTCTTTTCCTTAATTCTCCTCTTCACTTTCCCGATTTCTTCTTGTCACCGACGCCAACCCGATCGCGAGCCTCTCCTCTTCATCGCCGCTGCTGACCGACGCCGCCGGTGTGGAGCCGCTCTCTTCTCCGCTCCCTCTCTCTGTCCAACACCGGTGATTCCCGATCACCTACTGCTAGCCCTGCTAGAGCCGGATTTTTGGCCGAAGCAACGTGACCTAACCGCCGCCGACCCTCTCCGCAGTCCCCCCTCTACCCTAACGCCGGCAGCCGAGATTTCTCCGCCGCTGAGAGCAGGAACGCCGACGCGCAGAGATCACGCCGTGCCCTAGCCAACTCGGCGCTGATCTCTCCTACCGTGCCTAGCTTTCCTCTCGCCTCTCCTGTACCCTACCGCCGGCCAACAGATTCAATCCTGCGCCTCTCCCCTCTACCGATCTCCGGTTCTTCTCCGATTGACGACGTCGTCGGCTACCGCCGGAGCTGGAGAGACCCTCTATCGCAGAGGTCATGCCCTAGCCTCTGCTGTGATTTGGCAGCACAACTGCCAACTTCCTTCCGTGCTCTAGCAGCGATTCTTAAAGGTAAGGGTTGAGGATTTGATTCTATGCTTAGTTGTGGAAGTGTTGATTTTGATCTAGGGGTGTTGGGTTGCAGATTGTTAGTTGTGGCAATTCTTGTGGGGTCGAGGATTTGTTGCTAGAGTTCGTACAAGTCATCTTTTTCTGATAGCAACCTTCTCCAGCAGCGTATCATCAGCTGAGGATTCAAAGGAGGTAAGTTGTTAGTTAAATGTTATAAATCAAGAATTTGAGTGGAATTCTTGGTTGTGATTCTATGGATATTGATTTGGAATGTTTGAATGGAAAGGTGCAGCGGGTTTACTATGGTTTTGGCTGAGTTTCCAGCAGCATACAGTTTCATCTCTTCAATTGTGGGTCAACAACAATTCATCTGGTTTTAGGTGAGTTTTGAAGTTTTATTCTTGTCTACATTTGGATGTGAGTAGTGTGATGTGGATAGGATGAATGATTGTTGGTTTGATTATCAGATGTGGTGGTTTGGTTAGTTGTAGACGATGATATTTGGTTGTTGTGGATTTATGTTAGCTTCTCGAGGATTTGATTTGGCTAATTAATTTATACGTAATTAGCTAAATCTATATATATATCATGTTGTTACAGGACTGTGATTCGAGACGGACATCTCGACATCGGAATTGGTTCGATTCGATCTATACTGGAGGCGGGTACCTTGACTTATCTTTTTGATATGTCTTGTTGATATGTCTAGTAGATCATAGCTTTTAGTAATAATTATGTCCGTCATTGTTTCGGTATGTCACTTTTGGATACCTGTAACATGCTTGTTTGCTCACCTGATATGCATTTTATACTAGTACCCACATGATTATATATATATATATATATATATATATATGCTGAGAGAAGTAGTGACATACCATGCTTGTTATGTTCAGGACCTAGGTTTTTGATATTCTATCTGACCTGTGTACTTTAGATCGTCGTATTTGACCATCGATATTATGATACTCATTTTATGTATATGGATATGGTTATGTTGATCAGTTTATGCCATGCTTAGTGTCATGCATCATGATTGCATGCTGCGCGATTGTCGGCTCCACTATGGTTGAGCACATCGCCAGTTACATGTACTGCACACACCATCACTCATGGGTTAGTGGTATATCAGACAGGTGTGTGGCGGTTCTGCTGTTTGGCTCCGTTGGTCTGAGGACTCGCGTGGTAGCCGTGACGATTCCCTGCTTGGCTCTGCGGCATTTAGTGTAGCAGTAGTAGTAGCCGAGACGGTGGACTCGCTTTGCTCCGCTGGTCGTGTGACTCGGTGGCCGGCAGAGATACCTCCCGTCATCGTGTCGGGAGATGAGCATTGAGCTCCCCATTTATGATTTGGGGTCACAGGACACGACAACATCCCGTCCACTCGGTCACTCATCGGTATGGTGATGCTAGAGTGCACGGTTGTCACACCCTACCCATCAGTCTCACCATTGTGTGTTAGATGGCTGACTGGGGTGACCAGGAAGCATCATTGGCATCATACATTTATGCATTTCGCTTGTGTTCTTTGCACTTATATCTCGCATTTGGATGGATGCATATGTTAGACATGCATATGACACTTCCGATCTGACGACTTGATTATTCTGATAGGTGGCCCTGGTGAGTACAGTACTCTTTAGCCTTTTCTATTATGCATTACCTTCTTTTGTTCAGGAGACTGTACTCTATAGTTATTACTATTTGATATAGTTTACTATACATGTCAACTAGGTATCTGCTGAGTTGTTGAACTCACCCCCGTGGACTCTATATTTTTCAGGTACCAGGTTGTTATGATGTCGCTTGGAGTATCCTGTCTGCTGGTCCCCACGTCACATCAGAAGACTTATCGGTTTCACGTATGTTTTGTTTGTTTTATGTATCAGTTTGTTTAGCTATGTACTCTGGTTTTATTTTTGGAGGGTTGATGTTGTTATGTGGTGTTTTGTATTTGTTATTGGTTGTGTAAGCCTAGCCGGCTAGCAGTTTTGTGTTTTGGTTTTGGTACTAACTGCGTGGTTGTGTCAGCCAGAGGCTGAATTTGATATTAACTGCGTGGTGTTTGTTTTCTTTTATTGTTATTATTCCAGCCGCATGTGGCTGAGGTATATAGTGCTTGTAGAAAAGTTTCAGATTGTCCGCCGTACAGGGGAGATGCTGTCGAAATTTCTTCGGACAGAGACTCCTTTGGGGCGTGACAAGTGGAGGCAGCGGCGTCATACGATGTAAGCAATAAAGGCATGGGACAGGTGTCGCCCCCCTAGGAAGTGTATTAATGATGGACATGATAAGGAAATCATGAGATGAAGCGGGCGTACGAAAATGTCGACCACGGATTTTCTCGGGAAGCGGCGAAGAAAAGTGGCGGGAAATAAATTTGAATGTTGCAAGGCCACAAGACATCCTTTTCCTAAAGGCTGAGTAAGATTTTAATATATTCTATCTTCACAGTATGTCTGATACTGTATATCTCTTAACTGCAGACAAGGTCAAAGCGGTCCCTTCAAGCAATCCCTGGTCGGGAAATCATCCCCAGGTCGACAACATCTGTCCTAGTCGGGAAATCATCCCCAGGTCGACAACATCTGTCCTAGTCGGGAAATCACCCCCAGGTCGGCAACATCTGTCCTGGTCTAGGAATCACCCCCTGGGTCGGCAACATATTGTTGGGGTTGCAAGGTTGCAAACATAGTCCCATATTGAAAACACATGGAAAAGATCATGGGTTTATAAGAGAAAGATATCTCCATTGGCATGAAGCCTTTTGGGTAGAGCCCAAGAGCAAAACCATGAGGGCTTAGGCCCAAAGTGGACAATATCATGTCATTGTGGAGATATCTAAATTCTTTTCGATCCTACAATTGGTATCAGAGCCCGGACTGCCAGAAGGTTTAACCGCCGACTGTGCACAAGAGCTATGGTCTGATTGAATCATGTGAGTACAATATTGACCTCGAACAAAGAAAGTGGGGGCTCCTATGTTCGGATCAAGAGGACCAGGCAGGAAGTCCTAGTTGCGGCTAGGCAAGAAAGTCCTAGTAGGTCGGGTAGACCGAGGGGCAGGAAGTCCTAGTAGGTCGGGTAGACCGAGGGGCAGGAAGACCTGGTGGGTCAAGGATCGGACGTGGGAAGCCCATGGTCCTTTGTTTGAGGGGGGGATTGTTGGGGTTGCAAGGTTGCAAACATAGTCCCATATTGAAACACACATGGAAAAGATCATGGGTTTATAAGAGAAAGATATCTCCATTGGCATGAGGCCTTTTGGGTAGAGCCCAAGAGCAAAACCATGAGGGCTTAGGCCCAAAGTGGACAATATCATGTCATTGTGGAGATATCTAAATTCTTTTCGATCCTACACATATGGTCCCGAACGGGTTTTCATAAGACTTCTCGGTCGGCTGTCCCAGACTCTCACCCCAGTGCGAGTTATAAGTGAGCAAGACTCTCACGCCCAACGACCGTCCAGGTCGGGTCCCAGACTCTTGCCCCAGTGCGAGTTATAAGTGAGCATGTTCTCACGCCCAACGACCGTCCAGGTCGGGTCCCAAACTCTCGCCCTAATGCGAGTTATAAGTGAGCATGCTCTCATGCCCAACGACCGTCCAGGTCGGGTCTCAAACTCTCGCCCCAGTGCGAGTTATAAGTGAGCAAGGCTCTCACGCCCAATGACCGTCCAGGTTAGGTCCCAGACTCTCACCCCAGTGCGGGTTATAAGTGAGCATGCTCTCACGCCCAATGACCGTCTAGGTCGGGTCCCAAACTCTCGTCCCAGTGCGAGTTATAAGTGAGCAAGGCTCTCACGCCCACAACCTTCCTGGTCGGCTGTCCCAGACTCTCGCCCAGTGCGAGTTATAAGTGAGCAAGGCTCACACGCCCAACGACCTTCCGGTCGATTGTCGCAGACTCTCGCCCCAGTGCGAGTTATAAGTGAGCAAGGCTCTCACGCCCAACGACCTTCCTGGTCGGCTGTCCCAGACTCTCGCCTCAGTGCGAGTTATAAGTGAGCAAGGCTCTCACGCCCAACGACCTTTCCAGGTCGGTTGTCCCAGACTCTCGCCTCAGTGCGAGTTATAAGTGAGCAAGGCTCTCACGCCCAACGACCTTTCCAGGTCGGCTGCCCCAGACTCTCGCCCCAGCGCGAGTTATAAGTGAGCAAGGCTCTCACTCCCAACAACCTTCCCGGTCGGGTCCCAGACTCTCGCCCTAGTGCGAGTTATAAGTGAGCATGCTCTCATGCCCAACGGCCGTCCAGGTTGATGGATCGAAAGCGCTAGAGGGGGGGGGGGGTGAATAGCGCTCGTGGCTATTTTAGCGATTTAAAACACAGATTAGAAACGCAGCGGAAAGTAAATGCAAACACAAAAGACGCAAGTGTTTTACTTCGTTCGGAGCCTATCTCGACTCCTACTCGAAGGCCCGCGGTCCTTGACCGCTTTCGGTGGGCAACAACTATAAATCTGAAATTATTACAAGCTAGAAGCAATTACAGTTAAGTATAAATAAGAAAGCTTTACCAACGAACAAGAAAACGGAAGAGCTTTGGAGTCTTAGTTCATTGTAGCTGTAGAGCGTTGTTGAAGCGTACGGACCACACAAGAGCACAAAACTTCTGTTCAGAAATTGATGATTTGAGTTGCACCTCGAGGCCTCTTTTTATAGCTCTGCAAGGTCTGATCCAGATCAGGTTTGACCCGAAGCGGATCGATCGACCGATCCTCATGTTCGGTCGACCGTTTAGATGATCTCCACAGCATCTGATCTGTCGATCTGTCGCTCCGCTTCGATCTGGTCAAACTCTATCCCTGTGTTCGGTCGACCGATCCCAGGGTCCGGTCGACTGATCCCAGGGTCCGGTCGACCGATCCCAAGGTCCGGTCGACCGATCCCGAGGTCCGGTCAACCGATCCCTCGTCGAGCCCGGTCCAACTTCTGGAGATCTGATCTGGTAGTTTGGAGGTTCGGTCGACTGAATCTAAGGTTTGGTCGACCGATCCCGGTCAGTTCTAACTCTACATAAAACTGTTAGTTACCTGCAAAACAGAGTTAGAACACAAAAGATAATATATATAAATAAACTTGATAGTCACCAGACTATCCGGGTCTGACTTCGGGTTTCCGACCGGAAACCCTAGGTCAACCCGACGTCTACTGTTCCCTCTACGGGGAACGCGTTCTCACCTACTCCACTCAGGAGATTTACCTGATGCCAGTCCGGTCCTCCAGACCGACTGGACGTTCCGCCTAGAGTTACCACCCCCTAGGACCTAGGGTTACCGCCCCCTAGGGTTTTTCTCCACCTAGGGTTACCACCCCCTAGGACCTAAGGTTGCCGCCCCTTAGGGTTTTCCTCCACCTAGGGTTTCCTCCCCCTAGGACCTAGGGTTACCACCCCCTAGGTTTTTCACCTGCCTAGCCGTAGCTAGGACTTTTGCCTAAGTATCACTTAGGACTTTCCTACAAGCTCCATGAATCTTGTTAGATCACCACACATCTTAACTTTGAATCCTTTGTCATTATCAAAACTCAGGTTCAATCGTCGGATTCTTCCCGCACCAACACAGGTCGGGTCCCAGACTCACGCCCCAGTGCGAGTTATAAGTGAGCAAGGCTCTCACGCCCAACGACCTTCCCGGTTAGCTATCCCAGACTCTCGCCCCAGTGCGAGTTATAAGTAAGCAAGACTCTCACGCCCAACGACCTTCCCGGTCAGCTATCCCAAACTCTCGCCCCAGTGCGAGTTATAAGGGAGCAAGGCTCTCACGCCCAACGACCTTCCCGATCGGTTGTCCCAGACTCTCACCCCAGTGCGAGTTATAAGTGAGCAAGGCTCTCACGCCCAACGACCTTCCCGGTCGGATGTGTAACGACCCGACCCTTTGGCCTCTTGGGCGGCCCTTGTGGCGGCCCAACTGGCGGCCCTTATGTCGTCGGTCCATTTGGTGACCTCTCATGTCGTCGACCGACGACCCTTAGCCGTGCCGTTACTCACTAGGACTTTCCACCCCTGGCAGTGGATTTTTGCCTCCCCCAGGATTCGAACTCTAAACCTCCAGGCTTAAGTATTAGAGTTTATGAATCCTGGTAACCAAGTGAGAGATTGTAACGGCCTGATTTTCTCTATTTCGAGTTCCAAATGTCCATAAAAATATTTGGAAATGCTTTTAAAATATTCTAGAGATTTTTAGAAATTTTTAGAGTATTTTTACGCAATTTTTGGAGGTCGTTTAGTATGTTTACAAAAAGAAAGAAGTTTTGACAAAAAAATCGTTGAAGGTGAGACTCGAACCCAAGACCTCCGGTCGAACCCGACCTAACCGGATGCATTCGACCAGCCGAGCTACGCTCGTTTTGTTAACCTAAGGGGAAGAGAAACATATTTAAGGAGTAGTTAATAATAAAGGCAGGGTTTTAAAAGAAAACCTAGGTTTTCCTCCTCTGCGGCTGAACCCTTTCTTCCCCTCTCCTTCGCGTGCGGCAGCTGTGCGGGCAGAAAACACACCGAGGCGACGACGCTAGGTTTCCTTTCTCCGGCGGCCGGCGAGCTCTCTCCTCCACGGATCCTTCACCAAGCCGAACTTCTCTCGGCAAGGTCAGCGCGGGCACAAGAAGAAGACGCAAGTCTTCAAGCTTTGAAACCCTAGAATCTCTTCCACCCTTCGTTTGTAAGTCCAAGAACCGGCTATAAGTACTACTCACCTGCGGTGGGATTGTTTCAGAATTTTCTGTTCTTTTTAGTTCCGAATTTTTCTGTGAAGGTAGTGGAATTAGGGTTTGCTGTCATGTGTTGCTTGTTCGGTTTCCTCCTTGCTTGTTGAGATGCCATTCTCGGATTTTGCTATTGTACAGAAACATATGCTCAATTCTGTTAAGATTGGCTGTACCGAGTTGATAAACTAGAGTTGCTGTGCAGTTCGGGTTGTGCACGAGGAATGTGTTGTGCAGTTCGGTTTGGGTGTGTTTGATTTGGTTTTGGAGATTTAGAAATCCTCACAATGAGGTGAAGTTCTTCTTTTAAAGTAAGACCAAGGTCTTTAGTATAGATTTGGTTTCGGTTTTGTAATGCAGGTGATTTCCTGGACAGATTCGTAGCAGATGAAAAATAATGGATTTTTCATTGGGTTTTATTCTAGTTTTCTACCATATATGCTAGTTCCTAGATTAGTTCTTGCAAGCATTAGTAGACAATCTAAGTTCTGCATTTTATTATAGTTTCCTTCCTTGCTTCCAGGTCATGTTGTACAGGATCGAGGTTGATTCAATTAGTTTTCTTTTGCTCTATTTGGTAGCATGATTAGTAAGATCAAATTAGTCTTCCTTTGCTCTACTTTGTAGCATGATTAGTAAGATTAGATTAGCTTTCTTTTGCTCTTATCACAGCATGTTTAGAAAGTTCAAATTAGCTTTCTTTTGCTTTCTTTTATAGTATGTTTAGAAAGTCCAAATTAGCTCTCTTATGCTCTATTTTACAGCATGTTTAGTAAGTCCAAGTTAGCTTTCTTTTGCTCTATTTTATAGCATGTTTAGTAAGTCCAAGTTAGCTTTCTTTTGCTCTATTTTATAGCATGTTTAGTAAGTCCAAGTTAGCTTTCTTTTGCTCTTTTTATAGAATGTTTAGAAAGTCCAAGTTAGCTTTCTTTTGCTCTATTTTATAGCATGTTTAGAAAGTCCAAGTTAGCTTTCTTTTGCTCTATTTTACAGCATGATTAGCAAGTTTGAAATAGCTTTCTTTTGCTCTATTTTATAGCATGATTAGCAAGTTTGAATTAGTTTTCTTTTGCTCTATTTTATAGCATGATTAGTAAGATTAGATTAGCTTTCTTTGCTCTTATCACAGCATGTTTTAAAAGTTCAAACTAGCTCTCTTTTGCTCTATTCTAGAGCATGATTAGTAAGTTCAGATATGCTTTCTTTTCCTTTGTTTTAAAGCATGTTTAGAAAGTTCAGATTTGCTTTTCTGATGCTTTGTTTTATAACATGCTTAGAGAGAGTCTAGATTTGTTTCCCTTGTATTGTTTTTATATAGCATGCTTAGTTAATTGTAATCCTACACTTGTTAGACATATCTACAGGATTCTAATAGGCTCCAATAAAGGATTATAAGAAACATGAGTAAAGAAAAACACTAAAGTCTAGTTAAAAAGAGATAACAAGTAAACTAAAGTAAGAGGCTAGTACCCGACTTCCAAGGTTGTCGTTAAATAAATCCAGGTGACCAATTCCAAGGTCTTGGCCCTGGTAAGACCAAGGTCTTTACCTCATAGGACTAGAGGCTCGCTACCTCAGTCACTATTAGAGAGCGCGCAAAACAAAGATGGTACTAATCCTGGGCCCAAAGAAAAAGAAGAAAAGAAAAGAAAAGTAAGAAGAACAAGAAGAAGAAAGTGAAAGAGAAATTAAAAGATTAATTTCTAGGATAAGGATATAAGAAAAGGAAACAAGTTTTATGCTTAGAATCAATAAGAGTTTAGTTCTTTAATTTTAAGCCTACAGTAGTAGTTTCCTTATTTTCCTGTCAGTTAGTGAGCATGTTTAGTATTCAGTTTTATTTCTGTATACCATGAGTACATGCAGCTTTGCTTTAGCATTTCAGTTTCAGTATTATTGCATTACTTTTATGCACTTCGAGTTTTTGTGAGATAGATTAGTACTTACTAAGCGTTTTCGCTTATAGTTTTGTTTTCTTTCCTCCTACTGCAGATAAAGGAAAAGCTAAGATATGAAAGGGAGGCGACAGGATGGTGGTGGTGATGAAGGTGTGTGATGTATGGACTGTGGAGAGATCCAGAATTAGCTGGCAAAAATTGTCAAGACTCTGCTTTTAGTTTTCTTCTAATGTTATATTAAATTTGGGATTGTAGTTGAGTTTATTTCCGCATATGTAATTAGTCACTTTCATTATTTGTGGAGTGATGTAGTTGGTTGTTTTTGCTAGAGTAGTTTCTTTCTTTTACTGTTGATTTATTACTGCGTGGTTGTGAATAAAATGTGTTCCAGCCGCCTGTGGATGTGTATATATTGTTTGTATTATGGATTTGGTCACCGGTACAGGGGAGACTCTGCCAAAATTTTTCGGTAGGAATTCCTCTGGGCCGTGATAAATCTAAGTGTCGCTAATAATAGTATAAGTGACACTAGTAAGTAGAGTAGTAATTAGGTAACGGTCGCCCTTAGAGAGTAGTATTAAGAAGGGTGGGTCGTTACAGTTGGTATCATAGCGGTTCCTATTCTCCAGCATCACACACACATCAACATCAGCCTTGCCGTCTTCAAGTAAGAAAGTATTTAATTTCTTTCTTTATTGCTTTCCTTTATTACTATTTGCAATATAAAGTAATTGCTTATAAGTGCTTAAGTTAGATAAGAGTTTTTGCTGTTTTCTTTATTCCTGTACAAATGTGTATGTTAGAAAGGATAGAGAAAATATCAAGTCTTCTTCTTTGCATAATTAGATGGCAAGAAGAGAACATCCCCGTACCGTTCGTACTGAGAACCAAGATCAGGAGAACGAAGAGCTTAGATCAACTGAGCCCAATCTCTCTGAAGTTGTTGCCTAACTCTAGAGACAAGTAGCAGAACAGTAGCAAGTGATTGCCAATCTTATGGCAAACCAGCCAGCAGTTCCTCCCCCTCCTCCAGCTATCACTGCAGAGGCTCCAGTGGTAATTGAGACTCCACCAGTAACCCAGGGAGCCATCACAGCACCCCAGAGACAAGAAGCATACCTCATCCAGTGGCTGAAACTGAAATCAGAAAGATTCTCAGGCACGACTGAGCCCTGGGGTGCCCAGGCTTGGTTCAAGACACTTGAGAGCACAATGGAGCTTCTTGACTGACCAGAAGTCGAGAAGGGTAAGTGTGCCTCTTTCTGCCTATCTGGAGGTGCTTGTAGGTGGTGGGAGCGAGTTAAGAGTAAGAGAGCAGTCAACCAGATGAGCTGGGTTGACTTCGAGACAGAGTTTTACGAAGAAGTCTTTCGTCAACGGATCACCAATAAACAGTATGAGGAGCTTATGGAATTCAGACAAGGTGACCTACGAGTAGAAGAAGTGGTCAAAAGATTCGACAGGCTAGCCCGTCTTTGCCTAGAGTTAGTAAGTACAGAAGAAAGAACAAGAAAGACCCAAGCAGGAAGACGTTCGGGTAGTCTGTGAATATCCAAAGGTATTTTTTTTAGAAGAGCTACCTGGACTACCTCCCAACAGAGAAGCGGAGTTTGAAATTGAATTGGTTCCTGACGCCAGCCCAATTTCAAAAGCTCTGTATCAAATTTCTCTAGCAGAGCTAAAAGAGTTATAAGAACAACTCCAGGAGCTACTTGACAAAGGCTTCATCCACCCTAGTCACTCACCTTGGGGAGCTCCTGTGTTGTTTGTCAAGAAGAAAGATGGATCTATGCGAATGTGCATAGATTACAGAGCTCTGAATCAAGTGACGATCAAGAACAAGTACCCCCTTCTCAGGATCGACGACTTATTTGAACAGTTAAGAGGGGCAACGGTGTTCTCAAAGATAGACCTGCACTCTGGGTACCATCAGCTGAAGGTGAAAGAAAGAGATATACCTAGAACGACGTTCAGGACCAGATATGGACACTACGAGTTTGTGGTCATACCTTTTGGAGTGACTAATGCACCTGCGGCCTTCATGGACTTAATGAACAGAGTGTTCGGAGAATATCTTGACAAATTTGTCATCGTATTCATCAACGACATTCTGGTCTATTCAAGGACCCCAGAGGAGCATGACACGCACTTGAGGATGGTACTGCAGACTCTTCAGCAAAAGCAGCTTTATGCTAAATTCTCAAAGTGCGAGTTCTGGTAAAATCAGGTGGCGTTTTTAGGTCACATTATTTCTAAAGAAGGTATTCAAGTGGATCCAGCCAAAGTGGAAGCGGTCAACAACTGGAGTAGACCCAAGAACGTCAGAGAGATCAGAAGCTTCCTTGGTTTAGCTGGGTACTACAGGAAGTTCATGGAGGACTTTTCCAGGATAGTCTCTCCACTAACAGCCCTGACTAGAAAGAACAGGAAGTTTGAATGGTCAGATAAATGTGAGCAGAGTTTCCAAGAGCTCAAGAAGAGACTAACCAGTGCTCCTATCCTGACAGTTCCAAAAAGTGACAAGAGTTTTGACATCTACAGTGATGCTTCCAAGATGGGCTTAGGAGTTGTACTCATGCAAGAAGGAAAAGTCATAGCTTATGCTTCCAGACAACTCAAAGATTATGAGAAGAACTACCCTACTCATGATCTTGAGCTGGCAGCTGTGGATTTTGTACTTAAACTCTGGCGACATTATTTGTATGGAGTTCAGTGTAGAATCTTCACAGATCATCAGAGTCTTAAGTACTTCTTCACTCAGAAGGACTTAAACATGAGACAGCGCAGGTGGCTGGAGTTGGTCAAAGATTTCGACTGTGAAATCCTCTACCACCCAGGCAAAGCTAACAAAGTGGCAGATGCACTCAGCAGAAAATCCAGTGCATCCCTGATGTCTTTGTCATCATTAGCCCTGCCACTGCAGAAGGAGTTGTCAGATTTTGGACTTGAAATTATTGAAGGGCAACTCTCTGCATTGACCGTAGAGTCCAAATTGCTTAAGGAGATACAGAGAAAGCAAGGTGAAGATCCAGACATCCAGAAAATCAAGCAAGGGTTACAGAAAGAAGACAAATCAGAGTTTCGAGTAACAGACAGCGGGATTCTTTATCAGGGGAGTCACATTTGTGTGCCCCATGATGAAGAACTGAGGAAGAAGATCTTAGAAGAAGCTCACAGCACACCATACTCCATGCATCCTGGTTCTTCCAAGATGTACCAAGATGTGAAACAGAGGTTCTGGTGGTCAGGACTCAAAAGAGATGTTGCTAAATATGTCAGTACCTGCTTGACATGCCAGAGGGTCAAAGCAAAACACCAGAGACCAGGAGGAGTTCTTCAGCCTCTTCCAATACCAGAATGGAAATGGGAAGATATATCCATGGACTTCATAACAGGTCTTCCAAGAACCACCAATGGATATGATGCGATATGGGTAATAGTAGACCGATTGACCAAGTCTACTCACTTCCTAGCCATCAAGGTGTCCCACTCTATAGAGCAGTTGTCCCAGCTATATGTTAAAGAGGTAGTCAGACTTCATGGAGTTCCTAAATCTATCATTTCTGATAGGGATGGGCGCTTCACTTCACACTTTTGGGAGTGCGTTCAGAATGCACTAGGCACCAAACTCAAGTTCAGCACAGCTTTCCATCCACAGACTGATGGACAGACAGAGCGAGTGAATCAGATTTTAGAAGATATGCTCAGAGCTTGTGCGCTGGATTTCAAAGAAAGTTAATGCAAGTATTTGTGCTTAGCTGAATTCGCCTACAATAATAGCTATCAGGCCACCATCAAGATGGCACCTTATGAGGCACTATATGGCAGGAAGTGCATATCACCCCTTTGCTGGCAAGAAGCAGGTGAGAGAAAAGAAATGGAAGTAGAGCTAGGTATTCAGACAGAGCTGATAGACGAGACCACTCAGGTGATCCAGAAGAGTTATGCTGACACACGCCGTAGGCCATTGGAATTCCAAGTAGGAGATTCAGTTTTCCTCAAGGTCGCTCCTATGAAGGGAGTGATGAGATTTGGCAAGAAGGGCAAATTAAGTCCTCGCTATGTAGGACCTTACCTGATCATAGAGAGGATTTGGAAAGTAGCTTACAGGCTGGACTTACCACAAGACATGTCAGCAATACACAATGTATTTCATGTCTCCATGCTAAAGAAGTGTCTCCATGACCCGAGCCAAGTGATTCAGCCTCAGTCGGGGCAGATCCAAGAGGATCTTAGTTATGAGAGCAGACCTACACAGATAGTGGACAGAGCAGTCAAGACATTGAGAAACAAAGAAGTACCACTAGTGAAGGTCGTCTGGCAGAACCAGAAGCACGAGGAAATAACTTGGGAGCGGGAGGACAGTATGAGACAGAAGTATCCAGAGCTATTCTAAGTTCGAGGATGAACTTTTTATAAGGTATGGGGGATTGTAACGACCCGATTTTCCCTATTTCGAGTTCCAAATGTCCATAAAAATATTTGGAAATGCTTTTAAAATATTCTAGAGATTTTTAGAAATTTTTAGAGTATTTTTATGTAATTTTTGGAGGTCGTTTAGTATGTTTACAAAAAGAAAGAAGTTTTGACAAAAAATCGTTGAACGTGAGACTCGAACCCAAGACCTCCGGTCGAACCCGGTTACCTAACCGGACGCATCCGACCAGCCGAGCTACGCTCGTTTTGTTAACCTAAGGGGAAGAGAAACATATTTAAGGAGTAGTTAATAATAAAGCCGGGGTTTTAAAAGAAAACCTAGGTTTCCTCCTCTGCGGCCGAACCCTTTCTTCCCCTCTCCTTCGCGTGCGGCAGCTGTGCGGGCGGAAAACACACCGAGGCGACAATGCTAGGTTTCCTTTCTCCGGCGGCCGGCGAGCTCTCTCCTCCACGGATCCTTCACCAAGCCGAACTTCTCTCGGCAAGGTCAGCACGGCCACAAGAAGAAGACGCAAGTCTTCAAGCTTTGAAACCCTAGAATCTCTTCCACCCTTCGGTTGTAAGTCCAAGAACCGGCTGTAAGTACTACTCACCTACGGTGGGATTGTTTCGGAATTTCCTGTTCTTTTTAGTTCCGAAATTTTCTATGAAGGTAGTGGAATTAGGGTTTGCTGACATGTGTTGCTTGTTCAGTTTTCTCCTTGCTTGTTGAGATGCCATTCTCGGATTTTGCTATTGTACAGAAACATATGCTCAATTCTGTTAAGATTGGCTGTACCGAGTTGATAAACTAGAGTTGCTGTGCAGTTCGGGATGTGCACGAGGAATGTGCTGTGTAGTTCGGTTTGGGTGTATTTGATTTGGTTTTGGAGATTTAGAAATCCTCACAATGAGGTGAAGTTCTTCTTTTAAAGTAAGACCAAGGTCTTTAGTATAGATTTGGTTTCGGTTTTGTAATGCAGGTGATTTCCTGGACAGATTCGTAGCAGATGAAAAATAATGGATTTTTCATTGGGTTTTATTCTAGTTTTCTACCATATATGCTAGTTCCTAGATTAGTTCTTGCAAGCATTAGTAGACAATCTAAGTTCTGCATTTTATTATAGTTTCCTTCCTTGCTTCCAGGTCATGTTGTACAGGATCGAGGTTGATTCAATTAGTTTTCTTTTGCTCTATTTGGTAGCATGATTAGTAAGATCAAATTAGTCTTCCTTTGCTCTACTTTGTAGCATGATTAGTAAGATTAGATTAGCTTTCTTTTGCTCTTATCACAACATGTTTAGAAAGTTTAAATTAGCTTTCTTTTGCTTTCTTTTATAGTATGTTTAGAAAGTCCAAATTAGCTCTCTTTTGCTCTATTTTACAGCATGTTTAGTAAGTCCAAGTTAGCTTTCTTTTGCTCTATTTTATAGCATGTTTAGTAAGTCCAAGTTAGCTTTCTTTTGCTCTATTTTATAGCATGTTTAGAAAATCCAAGTTAGCTTTCTTTTGCTCTATTTTACAGCATATTTAGAAAGTCCAAATTAGCTCTCTTTTGCTCTATTTTACAGCATGATTAGCAAGTTTGAATTAGCTTTCTTTTGCTCTATTTTATAGCATGATTAGCAAGTTTGAATTAGCTTTCTTTTGCTCTATTTTATAGCATGATTAGCAAGTTTGAATTAGTTTTCTTTTGCTCTATTTTATAGCATGATTAGTAAGATTAGATTAGCTTTCTTTGCTCTTATCACAACATGTTTTAAAAGTTCAAACTAGCTCTCTTTTGCTCTATTCTAGAGCATGATTAGTAAGTTCAGATATGCTTTCTTTTCCTTTGTTTTACAGCATGTTTAGAAAGTTCAGATTTGCTTTTCTGATGCTTTGTTTTATAACATGCTTAGAGAGAGTCTAGATTTGTTTCCCTTGTATTGTTTTTATATAGCATGCTTAGTTAATTGTAATCCTACACTTGTTAGACATATCTACAGGATTCTAATAGGCTCCAATAAAGGATTATAAGAAGCATGAGTAAATAAAAAGACTAAAGTCTAGTTAAAAAGAGATAACAAGTAAACTAAAGTAAGAGGCTAGTACCCGATTCCAAGGTTGTCGTTAAACAAATCCAGGTGACCAATTCCAAGGTCTTGGCCCTGGTAAGACCAAGGTCTTTACCTCATAGGACTAGAGGCTCGCTACCTCAGTCACTATTAGAGAGCGCGCAAAATAAAGATGGTACTAAGCCTGGGCCCAAAGAAAAATAAGAAAAGAAAAGAAAAGTAAGAAGAACAAGAAGAAGAAAGTGAAAGAGAAATTAAAAGATTAATTTCTAGGATAAGGATATAAGAAAAGGAAACAAGTTTTATGCTTAGAATCAATAAGAGTTTAGTTCTTTAATTCTAAGCCTACAGTAGTAGTTTCCTTATTTTCCTGTCAGTTAGTGAACATGTTTAGTATTCAGTTTTATTTCTGTATACCATGAGTACATGCAGCTTTGCTTTAGCATTTCAGTTTCAGTATTATTGCATTACTTTTGTGAGATAGATTAGTACTTACTAAGCGTTTTCGCTTATAGTTTTGTTTTCTTTCCTCCTACTGCAGATAAAGGAAAAGCTAAGATATGAAAGGGAGGCGACAGGATGGTGGTGGTGATGAAGGTGTGTGATGTCTGGACTGTGGAGAGATCCAGAATTAGCTGGCAAAAATTGTCAAGACTCTGCTTTTAGTTTTCTTCTACTGTTTTATTAAATTTGGGATTGTAGTTGAGTTTATTTCCGCATATGTAATTAGTCACTTTCATTATTTGTGGAGTGATGTAGTTGGTTTTTTTGCTAGAGTAGTTTCTTTCTTTTACTGTTGATTTATTACTGCGTGGTTGTGAATAAAATGTGTTCCAGCCGTCTGTGGCTGCGTATATATTGTTTGTATTATGGATTTGGTCACCGGTACAGGGGAGACTCTACAAAAAAATTTCTGTAGGAATTTCTCTGGGCCGTGATAAATCTAAGTGTCGCTAATAATAGCATAAGTGACACTAGTAAGTAGAGTAGTAGTTAGGTAACGGTCGCCCTTAGAAAGTAGTAGTAAGAAGGGTGGGTCGTTACAGGATGTCCCAGGTTCTCGCCCCAGTGCGAGTTATAAGTGAGCAAGGCTCTCACGTCCAACGACCTTCCCGGTCGGCTGTCCCAGACTCTCGCCTCAGTGCGAGTTATAAGTGAGCAAGGCTCTCACCCCCAACGACCTTCCAGATCGGCTGTCCCAGACTCTCGCCCCAATGCGAGTTATAAGTGAGAAAGGCTCTCACGCCCAATGACCTTCTTGGTCGGTGCAAGGATTTTCTCGGTCAACACTCCTTATATTCGCTGAAGCAAGATACAACAAGCCAAGTTCTCTTGCCTGACTGGTCAGTAAGCCATATTTCAGGGTTTCTGCTAAATATGAAATTTCGTAGGCATATCCTCAAGTGTCTCAATTGCCCCGGTCGGGGAAGCATATGTTATGAGGTAAGAGAAAGTTGGGGTAAGCAAGTTATCCTTATTATTTTCCCTATTTTTGCTAGAAATATTAGAGAAATGCAGGTGTTTTATAGAAACATAATGATACCCGAGCAATAGGGTGTGGGGCTACACCATGAGTGGAACTCAAGAAACAAGTTTTATTCCGTTAATCAGGGGTACATTTTTTAAGGGGTTTACATTGCTGCCAGATCCAGAAGCTTGATCCTTTCTAGCCAGATGAGCTTGAGCTCTAGTTAGATCTTCCTTAATAAGATCGATGGCGTGCTTTAGTTGCCCAATGGTCTTGTCTTTGATCCGTCCTTCCTCTTTCAAGAGAGTCACCTCATCCTCGTGTTTCATCTTCAAATAGATAATATAGCGAACTTGGCTCTGGAAGTCCGATTGAGCTTTCAGCTTGAGGGCAACTTTGACCCTAGTTCTGGATTTGGCGGCCAGCCAGAGGCTTTCCATTTCATAAATAAGGGACGCTTGAAGATCTCTGCTCGCAGTTATCTCTAGTAGGGCTTCTTCTTTCTGAGCCAGCAACTCTGTCAGATGGGAAATTTGTTGAAGCGAGGCTTCCTCTTTTTGAGCCAATAACTCCATCAGATGGGTAACTTACTGAAGCAAAGAAGCAAGTTCACTAGGTTCTGTTGTAGGTTCCATGGAGACGAGATACTTTATTAACTAGAGGATAACTTGAGGCATCAGATGCTCGGACCTTTTATAAGGAAGAAGAAGGTGAAGGGATTTCCTCGGAATTTGAGGTGATGCTTGGAGAACCGTGTGACATTTATGGGAAAAGAGTACGCTCGGAAGTTGAGGAGTCAGCATACGCATAGAAGGAGCCCGTTTATCTCCTAGGACGGCGAGAAATTCCACAGAAGATAGATGGAAGACAGGTCGGCAGAGGATGCAAGACCCAGATCAGGTAATAAAGGGACTGGGGTCTAGTCAGTCGGACTATAGCCTCCTTCGACTAGACTTGAGGGGGAGGCTTGTGATACGATGCATGGTCGTGGGGTCAGTAATGTTAGGTTTCAATCAAAGTCCCACATTGGAAAGATTTGATAAAGATCATGGGGTTAAAAGGATGCATGATATCTCCATTGGCATGAGACCTTTTGGGGAGAGCCCAAGAGCAAAGTCATGAGGGTCTAGGCCCAAAGTGGACAATATCATGCCATTGTGGAGATATGTGGACATCCTTTGGCACAACAAATGGTATCAGAGCCATGGTCCAGACCAGATGCCAAGTGGGACGGCCTTGAACAAAGTTGAGGGTGGGCCCGGAGTAGGTCAGGGTGACCGGATGTTCGTGGGAGGCGAGTCAGAGTGATCGGATAATTGTGCGGAAGCAAGTAGGTCAGGGAGACCAGATGCTCGCAGGGAGGCCCGAAGCAGGTCAGGGTGACCAGATACTCGCGGGGGAGGGGGGGTGCCTGGAGCAGGTCAGGGTGACCAGGTACTTGCGGTTAGGCGAGTAGGTCAGGGTGGTCGGATGTTCGCAGGTAGGCCCGAAGTCGGTCATGGTGACCGGGCGCGGATGCTTGCGGGGAGGCCTAGAGCAGGTCAGGATAACCAGATGCTCGCGGGGAGCCCGGACTATGAGAGTAATTGTGGTCCTTCGTTTGAGGGGAGGATTGTTGGGTTTCAATCAAAGTCCCACATTGGAAAGATTTGGTAAAGATCATCGGATTAAAAGGATGCATGATATCTCCATTGGCATGAGACCTTTTGGGGAGAGTCCAAGAGAAAAACCATGAGGGTCTAGGCCCAAAGTGGACAATATCATGCCATTGTGGAGATATGTGGACATCCTTTGGCACAACAAGTAAGATGATGTGGTTAGGAGTCGAGACCACAGGAGGTCAGAAGTCAAGCCTACGTGGAGGTCAGAAGTCAAGCTTATGTGGAGGTCAGAAGTCAAGCATACGTGGAAGTCAGAAGTCTAGCCTACGTGGAGGTCAGAAATCTAGCCTCCGTGGAAGCCAGAAGTCAAGCTTGCGTGGCTGTGGTCAGAGTCCCAGATGGCAGGGCAGTCAAAGGATAGGATTCCAAGTTGGACCAGATCCAGCCACGATAGCAATCAAGAACGGGGTCCACAGGCCAAATACAGCTAATGAGAAGGCACACAGGCCAGGTAAGGGCGTAGAAGGAAAGGCCTTGGGCGAAACATAGTGGGCCAGGATACAGACATGGCGTACAGGTCAGGACGTACAAGCCATGGATAACAGTAGATAGATGCAGGTCAGGAAATAGACCTGGCGTACAGGTCGAGACGTACAAGTCATGGATAACAGTAGATAGATGCAGGTCGGGAAACAGACCTGGCGTATAAGTCAGAACGTACAAGCCATAGATAACAGTAGATAGATGCAGGTCGGGAAACAGACCTGGCGTACAGGTCGGGACGTACAAGCCATGGATAATAGTAGACGAATGCAGGTCAGGAAACAGACCGGTCATGCAGGTTGGAACGTACATGCCATGGATAACAGCGGACAAAAGCAGGTCAGGATACAGACTGGTCGTGCAGGTCGGAATGTACAGGCCATGGATAACAGCGGACAAAAGCAGGTCAGGATACAGACTCGTCGTGCAGGTCGGAACGTACAGGCCATGGATAACAGCGGGCAAAATCAGGTCAGGATACGGATCGGGCGTGCAGGTCGGAACGTACCATCCATGGATAACAGTGAACAGATGCGGGTCGGGATACGGACCGGTCGTGCAGGTCGGAACGTACAGGCCATGGATAACAACAGACAGAAACAGGTCAGGATATAAACCGATCGTGTAGGTCGGAACGTACAAGCCATGGATAGCAGCGGATCGAGGCAGGTCGGGATGCAGACCTAGCGTCCAGGTACTACAGGACAAACAAGCCAGGGAATCGTAACTGCTCGCCAGAGAATGTCAGAGAATAATCAGTGTGTCAGGGAATATGCTAACAGTCAGGGCTTATTACCCCTTTGGTTATGTCTCCAGCCTATGAGGAGGTGTCACGTGGTATTCACCGCCAGATAAAGCCTGACAGTCGACATTCCCTGACACCCGCCAGACCCCAGAAACATCTATTGCAGTATAAAAAGGGATGCTTTGTCCCTTATGCAGGTACACTCACTCATCATTTCTTACTCATCTTTACTTTTCGTCCTTTCTCTATGTTTTCTGGGGAAAAAGTACCTGACTTGAGCGTCGGAGGGCCTGACCCGGGGACTTTTTCCCTGGTTTCTGGTCTCTAACGACTTGTGGGCTCGTCTGAGTGTGCGCAGAGCCGCAGTGTCATCGTCCTAGTCATCTTCCTTCGTCATCCGCCCGTGCGAACCTTTCCGAGGGGTGCCAGGTAGATCAGACGCCGCAGCGACTTTCTGTCAATTTCCAGTACATCAAGGTCCGCCTTCATCCGACTCAACTTCCGGATGGGATCAACTTACAAGGACTTTATCCTTGTTTAATATTTGGTTGACCTGAACCCACTATGACTTCTCCTACTAAGAGACTCCTTGCCTCCAAGACTTTTAATGTCGGGAGATTGTTTCTCCAAGTATTCATCCATTGCTTAGTATCCAATTGACCTCGACCTACTAAGATTTTCATTTGCCCAACCTTAGGTCAATCTTGGTCTGTCGAGACTTCAACTACCTATAGTTCACTTCTTTAGAACTTCAACCTTACCTGATATCTAATCACTCTTGACTTGTCAGAACTTCATCACTTGCATAAAGGGCACTTCTCTAAAACTTAATCAATTATTAAGCATCTATTCTGATCCTCCTTATCCTACCTAGACTTCATCAATGTCATGAAGCAAGTCCTATATGACCTGCTTAGACTTCCACAGTCACCAAGTATTCAATCCTTTATAACCTACTTAGATTTTCCATCAACTACCAAACATCTAGTTTACCTTCACTTGCCTGCACTTCTACTGCCAATACTTGTTGAACTTCTCCACTATTAAGTATCTAATCAACATTGACTCATATAATCATTTCCCTTACCAACTCTCTATTGGAGTTCTAACTACCAACTCTCTAATATTAACTCAATTAGAATTTTTCACTGTTAAGTATCTAATCAACTTTGATCTACTTGACTTATTCAAACATACTGCTCAAACATCAAAACATATTATTCAAACATCAAAACTTAATTCATATCATGATCAACTTTAACCAAGGATCAATTGCATTAACAATCTCCTCTTTTTTAAGGTTTAACAATATATTTAAGTTAGGTAATTTCCCATTATCCCAACTTCCTATATTTATGTCAAAGCCTAAGTTAAGGTTATATTTCCCATTATCCCAACTCTGACCAAGAATCAATACAGGGTGCTTCCTCAGTTTTTCAGGCATCTATGGATTGAGTCTCAGACTCAGTGAATTAACAGATGAATTTTTATTAATAGATAATTAACCTAAGAACGTTGGGTTGATGGGTCACCTGCTGCGAGCGCTTCCTGATTTACCCTAGTGGATAGTGTAAAACTTCTATATGATTGGACCGATCACTCTCAGGATTAGTTAATGTAAGCTAGATATCTGGTGCCAATTAAAAAAAAAAGGCTCTTCAATAACCTTCTTAATCCAAAATCTAATGAACTTTTTATGACAAGGTCTAGATGAAGGTTCCTTAACCTTCCATTCTCTTCTTTGGAAATGTTTCCAAAACTTAATCTTGAGCTCATTACTTTATGAATGTGGACCTCCCCCATTTCCAATTTTATTCTCAAGTCTCCTTAATCTCGAAAAGTCCTTCTCCCCTTAAAGAAACATCTCCCCCAATCTTGGGTTATTCATGTGTTGGCATGGCGAAGCGATTTGGATCACTAGAGGAGAAGGGTGAATAGCAAACCTGCAATTGAAAAATCAATTTCTCTTGTTAACAACTTAGCAATGACACACAATTATTAAAAAAAATATAAGTAAACACATAAAGAATAGGGGCATGAGTATTTTACTTGGTTTATAACCCCTTAGGCTGCTACATCCAAGTCCTTATGCACATAAAGCGTCTGTAAACTATCCTTCTCCTCTTCGGTAAAGTGTTAGAGCGGAGAAGACTCTTACAACAATTGAGCATAAGAATAAAGAGTAAAAGAATAGAATGTATTCAAGTGTGTTATTCTTTGAACAGAGTTCTTCATGTTCTTTTATAGCCTATGGTCGAGCTCTTGATGTGACACATTTTGTCGATCAAAAAAGTTGTTCGTGTTGGTGTAATCAGCCTCCAAGATTTTAACGCACATTGATCCTACAATTCAATCGACCAAAAATTAACCTTTATCTTGCGCATTGGTTGACCAAATTGCTCTTTCGGTAGACAAAAAACTCTTTTTCAATAGCTCAAACCTTCTGATTTAGTTGATTATGTCTGAGTCCACCTAGAGTTGAGTCTACCCTTATCCGATTATAAGTCACTCAACTCTCGTCTCACCAGCTTACCTTAAGCATGTTTTCTCTTGGCTTCTCATTCCTTGGATGTCGGAGTACTCTTCTTCATATTTTCATCCTTTGGATGCACCGAGTTAATCAGTTTTCTTTCCGTGTCATCCTTCATACTTGGTTGCGTCTTCTACTAAGGTTTGACAGTCTCCGATGCTCCTCGTCCTTTCAGTCCCTCGAGTGGCTCATACTACCCTTTACCGTACTCCATAGAATCTTAAGTCATCAGGTGCCTATGTGTTCTCCTAAGTTTCAACACACTTAGACACATATATAGGAAATACAACAAGGCCTAATTTAATTTTATTTGACAACACATCAAAATACTCATGGCTTTACCATTTGGGGTTCTAACATCATGTACCTTTAAAGCATACTTTCACATTTAAACATATTTTCCTTTCAAAACTAAGGGCTTCCTTCATAGTTATTGCACCAAAACCAACACCAACAACAATCTCAAGGGTTCCTATCCTTAAGAAATTGCAATGAGGCTATATGTCTAACCTTGAACTTTAACCTCGAATGCATTCTTCTCTAAGTTGAGATCCTACCCCTTAGTTCAAAATTTTCACCTTGAAATTGACTTTTTTTTTCTAGGAGAAACACTCCTCCATATTAAAATAGTATTTTCCTTAATGCTTATTGAAAATTTTAACTTTCCCCTTTAATCCAACATATTCCCCTTTTTAGACATTCTTGCCCCTTAGTTTGTGCCAACAAACACCTTTAGATACTTACTTAAACATTCCAAAGGGTTAAGGATGATCAAATACTATAGTGTGGCAATGAACGATTAAATTTTAGCTAAAAATGTATTGTCTCAATTGACTGCTAAATAGTCTATTAGATTGCCCAACTGACTAGTTTCGAAAACATTTAGTAGTCAACTTTATAAATTCATAAATAATTCTATACTATTTGAAAAATCATTGATTTTTTCATAAATATTAGTTATGTCATAATCTAGTAGGAAAGAAATAGTTTTCTCTGAATACAATAAGCTTTCGGCTCTTTTTGTATGTCATCCTTTTCATGCCATTTACATAGTGAGCCTGAAGCCATCTTCCATCAAATTTTTCAGAGCAATATATGGATAATAATTGTGTTATGGAAAGGCTTTATGAAAATCACAGGTTTTGGAGCAATGGGTAGGCTTAATGCATTAATAGAAGCAAATTGTCTTCTATGGAGATCACAAGTTTTGGAATGATGGGTAGGCTTGGTGCCTTGATAGTGGCCCATTAAGTCTTCTATGAAAATCACAAGTTTTGGAATGATGGTAGACTTGATGTCTTATTAGAGGCCAATTATGTTGTCTATACCTAAACTAATGAAGACAATCTTCATAAGAAAACAAAATATTTGATCACTTAGATATTAGATCGTGTGCTAGTATAGTAGAAGGGGATGAATAGCACATTTTATCTACATGATTAGCATTCTACTAAAAATATAGGAAAAAAAATAAACGTAATAGAAAAGTAAACTAAAATAGCAGACTTTTTAATTTAATGTGGTTTACAATCTCCCAAAATTGATATGTCCATGGCTATGATCGGTCAGGTGGATCAATCTTGAATTCCACTATATTTAATTCTATTTCCAATCAATCACGGGAGATAGAGAAATCTCATACAATAACAACACTCATAGGCAAAAAGTAAAAATAAAAATAAAAAGGTGTGCAATAAGACTTTTGTGGAGATAGAATTTGGGTATTGTTTGTCCTGGATTATGTTGGTGCAATTGACCCTCAATCAATGTTAACCAAATTTGGATTGAGTTTTGATGTATAATCAATATGTTTGATGGTTGAGCAATGTATCAAGTAGGTCAAGGTTAACTAGATACTTAATAATAGAAAAGTCCAAGTATGCCTATGTTAACTTAGGTCATAAGGAATGAATGTGGGGAACATGATGAAAGTTTTAATAGGTTATCGAGCACATGATTGAAAGTTCAGGCAAATTAAAGTGGTTGGAGGCTTTGCATTAATCAAATTATAAGCATGTCATAAAAGACTGGATGTTTAGCAAGAGATGAAGTCATGTTAGATAAAGGTGATTGGATGCTATGCAACGATGTAAGTCCCAAATGAATGGATCTTAGCAGTAGAAGTCTTAACAAGTCGAGGGTGACTTAAAGCTAGATAAAGAGAAGTCCTTATGGGTTGACGGTGGTTGAATATAGGACAATGAGTGAAGTCCTAAAAAGTCGAGGTTGACCTAGACTAGGCATACAAGAAGTCCTCAAGATATGGGATCTTTTGGCATGAGAAATTTTAGTCTTAGAGAGACTAAAATTAGAGTATAAGTTGACTAAACTAGTGCTGGCAGCTAACTAGGTAATCGACTCAAAACTAAAGTCAAGTTGAAAAAAAAAACCTAGTTTAGATTTTTTTTTTAAAAAAAAAAAGAAAAATAGCATTGGGTAGTAAACAATCAACTAAATCTATAGTATTTTCGATATGAATAGTATTTTCAGTCGAAAATAAATAGAAGGTTATTCATTCAATTGGGGCAATCATGCATTAGCAATTGACTAGGGCAATCAACTCATCCCAAAATGGATTGAATAGAAAATTCCAAAGTCAACCATGGAAGTCAACTCTACGAAGAACAGTTGGTTGATGGTTATTTTAGGAAGTGATTAATGAGGATCCCTAAGGATGCAAGCATATCCTTTGATATTGGTCATATCAAGTAGAATACTTAACTGATGGTGCACAAATAGTCAATTGATGATGATCCTATTTAAGAAAGTACCAAGGCAAGTGTTGTTTCATTTTAGGGCTTCTAAGGAGTAATCCAAAGCAAGCAACAACAACAATCAAATAATCAAATCATTTGTAATCTTCATTTGCTACATTCTTATTATTATTGGTTGAATTTTTTTGGTATTTGTATATTATTATGAGAATATGACATTGAAAGAGATTTTTTTCATCTCAGGAAGGTGTTAAACAAGAAGAAATTAGTAGTGTTAATAGGGTTGACCCATCAAAGGTCATGGTGTAGGAATCATTCAAATCACGTAAAAAAGTATTAGGTACTTATGATTATATTTGGTATTTATTTCTATTTCCATTGTGTGTACTAACAATTTTAGTTAAGCGTGATCAATGAAATCGATGAGAAAGAAAAATGAAAGGATGAATGATCTATTCATCCCTCTCTAGCTGCATAACTCTTTCAATTAGAATCATATCATTTGTTGTAGTAGCAACCATCATTCAATTGATCATCAATTATATCTTTGAATCTTATTTGAATTGTGCTATTAGGACTACCATCTTCAATTGCATTTGAACTGGTTATTGTACATAAGGATTGGTCCTACCATCAATTGACTTATTAGTGCTTAGTAAACTAGACTAATCAATTGAAAAACATTTTGTTTGTTTCTAATGAACCCCAATCAACTAGACTAGTTATTTGGAAAATCTTCTATTTGTTTCCAAATAAATCTCAATGTCTGGACAATCAACTCAAAAATCTTATGTTCATTTGTCAAGGTCTAAACTATTGGTGCAATTTCCCTATATCAAGGTTAACTGATTTGACTAAGCTTGAGTTGGCTCAAGCTTGAGTTATAATGTTTAAGTTTTGATATTTGACAATATATGGAGATTATAGGTGCAATTGTCCATTTAGATAGATTGTTGGAGCAATTTCCCTCTAGTCAAAGTTTGGCTAGTTTGATGTGAAAAAGAGTCAAGTTGGTCAAGGTTGATTAGATACTTGACTAGAAAGTCCTAATTAGAGGTTAGGCAAGGGCAAGACCAATGGGAAGGTTGGCAGAAGAAGAAAATTTAAGTAGATCAGTATTGACCAGACACTGATGTGGAAAGTCCTGGTGGGTGAAGTCAGGAAGTTGAAAAATCCTGGTGAGTGAAGTCAGGTGAAAGTCTTAGTGAGTGAAGCTAAGCTGATGAAAATTCTAGTGAGTAAAGTTAGGTGAAAATTTCTAGTAAGTGAAGCTAGGTAGTGAGAAAGTCCTGGTGAGTAAAGTCAGGCAAGTGAAAATCCAGGTTGGTCAAGGTTGATCGGATACCTAGTGTTTGGAAGTCTAAGTGGATCAAAGGATTGATCGGACACTTGGCATGAGAAAAAAGGTCCAAGTGGGTTAAAGGATTGATCAGACACTTGGTGAAGAAGTTTCAACAGGTTAAGAGTGACCGGATGATAGGCAATGTGAAGTCCCAACAGGTAACTGTTGACCAGATGTTGGGCAAAGAACCCTAGACTTAGTTTTAGATGTTAGGATTCAGTAACCAATTAAAGTAATCGATTACACTAAGCTTAAGTGATTAAGCATTTTTCTTAATCACTTAAAAGTTGGTATGACGAGAGTACACAGAGGTGTTAGAGTGTATACTAAAAGCCTAGCTTTTGTATAAATATTTATTTTATAAATAAAGAATCACATTGGTCAAATGTCTACATTTATATGCTAAGTGTAGTTGTTCAACTAATTTATATTGTAGATAACATGGTGTGTGGTGTCACACACAGAAGATCATGTTATCAATTCCTTATAAATTATAAACAGTAGCTTACGACTAAGATGGAAAGGAACAAACCATTGGAATAGTCATAGTATAATTTGATATTAGTTTATCTTAACTATAAAAATTACACTAGTACACTCTGAGTGTATTGAACAGGACCATTTAAGGTAAGTTCTTTTTATACTGACTGAATAAAAGAATAAGACCTCTGTTATTATGGAAGTGTGTGCTCTTAATCCTAATATAATAACAAATACATATACTTAATATTTATTTCTTTAATTTATCAAAGGGTGTGATTTAGTTTGATAAATCAATAGGCCCGATAAGTTGGGAAATGATATTATTTATAGTGTGTGTTGTTGATTATAGAAGGAAACTGTGTCCTAGTAATCTAGGTTGATAATGCCCCCAAAAGGAGCTTATAAGGATTGTCATGTAAACCCTGCAGATGGACTTAGTCCGACATGACGATAAGGTTGAGTGGTACTACTCTTGGACTAAGATATTAATTAAAGTGAGTTGTCAGTAACTCATTTAATTAGTGGGCATTCGACATCTTAAACACATGGAGATTAACACACTCATGATAAGAAGGAGCCCAAAATATAATTTGAGATTGGTGTGGTAGTTCAATAATAATTTTTTAGTGGTATGAATTATTATTGATGAAATTAAGTTGGGTGTTCGGGGCGAACACGGGAAGCTTAATTTCATCGGGAGACCAAAACAAATTCCTCCTCTCGGTCCCTATCGTAGCCTCTTATTTATAAAGCGTTATACCCACCTATACCCACCTTCTTACCCAACCATTAGGTGGTCGGCCAAGCAAGCTTGGAGTCCAAGCTTGGGCCGGCCAAGCCATAGGTTGAGCTAAGTATAGGTGGTCGGCCCTAGCTTGGAGCCCAAGCATGGTGTGGCCGGCCATGAAAAGAATAAAAAGGATTTTATTTAAAATCTTTCCATATGTGGGTCAGGTTTTAAAAGAGAGTTTAAAATTTAAATCTTTCCTTTTATAGCTTTCTACAAAAGATTAAGTGAAATGTTTGATATCTTTCTTTATTTGTAGTTAAAAGGAAGATTTTAATTTTTGATAAAACTTTCCTTTTTTGTAACCATCTTGATGATATAAAAGAAAGTTTTAAAATTAAATCTTTCCTATTATAGTTTCTACAAAATATTAAGAAAAGATTTGATACTTTCCTTATTTGTAGATTGAGAGGAAGATTTTAATTTTAAAGATAACATTCCTTTTTGGAAATCATCCACATGTTTTAATAGAGAGATTTTAATTTATAAAAATTCCTTTTATAACCAACCATGAAGGGAAAAATTATTAGAGAAATTTTTATTTTAAAAATTTCTAAAAACAAATAAGGAAGTTTTAATTTTGTGTTTAAAACTTGCCTTATTTTGAGCATGTGATGTGGTCGGCCATGTAAAGGGTTAAAAGGAATTTTTAATTAAATTTTCCTTATTAACCAATGGCAAGGAGAATAAGAGAATTTTAATTATAATTAAATTTCTTTATATGCCAAGACCAAGGAATATAAAAGAGGGGGTAGAGGTGTCTCACCTCAAAACATATCTTCTATAGTTTCTCCTCTCTTCCTTGGTGTATGGTTGGCCCTATTCTTCTCCTCTTCTCTTCTTCTTTAGTGGTCAGTGCATCCCCTTCTTGGAGTTCTTGTGGTGGTCGGTTCTTGCTAGGAGAAGAAGGAGAGAAAGGAGGCTTTGCTCTTATATCCCTTGGAGCTTCGTTGGTGGCCGAGAATTGCTATCTCTTGGAGAAAGGTGTTTGGCCGAAACTTGGAAGAAGGAGGCTTAGTGGATTCTCATCTCGGTAGATTGTTGCCCACACAATATCCGAGATAAGAAGAGGAATACGATAGAAGATCAAGAGGTTGTTGCTTACAAAGAAAGATATAACTAGTAATTATTTTCCGCATCATACTAGTTTTCTTTGTATAGTTTTTGAAATACCAAACACAAGAGACACATGATTCTAGTTTTCGAATTTGTGATTCGAGTTTGTGTTTTTCGAATTTGTGATTCTATTATTCCTTTTGGTTAAACCTAGGGTTATATAAAGAAATTAAATATTAGATTTCATTGAAAGGCTTTGTCTAAGAAGTGGTGGATGCTCTCATACCCAAGAAGGCCTAGTGCCTCGTCATGTTTAACCTGGAAGTCGATTTCTGAAATTAATATTTAATTGAATTTGTAACATGGATGGATTTGGATCAATAATGTTAAGCATCGTTTGCGATCTAAGTCTAAACCACTAAGAACAGATAAGTTAAATTTGGAATTAATAATGTTAAGTTCTATTTGTAATTCTTAATTTAATTTCTAAAGAATACAATAGGTTGTTAGTAAAGGTTCAGGACTTGTATAAAATTTTTGTATAGGGGAACCAGTATGATATTTCGCATAGCAACCAATAAGAGGTGCCTAATCGATTAAATCAATCGATTAGACACGGCGTAAGCGATTAGAGAAATCACTTAAAACCCCTTTTGCTCCAGCTTAAGCGATCAGGTTAATTGCTTAAGTTATTTCTCGCGATCAAATAGAATATTGCTGAAGTGTTTTCGAGAAGGAGTGTTTTATAGTGAATGTGTGAGTGAGGGTTGGATCCTTGGATTAGTCACCTCTTCTTGAGGTGGATACCAAGTAAATCTTTAGCATTAGTATTTTCTTGAGTGTTTTTCGCTGCAACAACTCATGGAAGCGAACGGAGCTAATCACCCCCCTCTAGCTCTCAAAGTGACCCAACAAGTAGTATTAGAGCGAGGTCGCTCTTCACTAAACTCATTGCCAGAAGGGAAACGAGCTAGAGGAAGAAGAAGAAGTTGAAGCCATAAAGTCAACAAAGTCAAGGACTTCATCAAAAGGGAGCTCAACTTCAAGATGGATTTTCAGGATGGAGGCAGATTTGACATAAGTATTGAAGTTGAGTCATTGACAAGAAGAAAATCTAAGTGGGTCAGTATTGATCAGACGCTTGGTGTAGAAAGTCTTAGTGTGAAGCCAGACAGTTGCAAAATTCTGGTGAGTGAAGCTAGGTGAAAGCCCTAGTGAGTAAAGCTAGGCTAATAAAAATCTTGGTAAGTGAAGCTAGATAAAAAGCCCTAGTGAGTGAAGCTACACAGTGAAGAAGTCATGTTGATTGAAGCCAGGTAAAAGCCCTAGTGAGTGAAGCTAGATAGTGAGGAAGTCCTAGTAAGTGAAGTCAGGCAAGTGAAAAATCCAGGTGGGTCAAGGTTAACCGAATACCTGGTGTTTGGAAGTCTAAGTGGATCAAAGGATTGATCGGATATTTAGCATGAGAAGAAAAGTCTAAGTGGATCAAAGGATTGATTGGACACTTGGTGAAGAAGTCCCAGCACGTCAAGGGTGATAGTATGCTAAGCAATGTGAAGTCTCAACAGGTCACGGTTGACTAGATATTGGACAAGGAAGCCTGGACTTAGTTTTGGAGGTTAGGGTTTGGTAATCGATTACACTATGCTTAAGAGATTAAGCATTTTTTTTTAATCGCTTAAGAGCTGGTTTGACGAGAGTGCATAGAGGTGCCTAATCAATTAAGTCAATCGATTAGACACAGCGTAAGCGATTAGAGCAATCGCTTACGGCCCTGTTTGCTTTGAACAAAATGTTTCTGTTTGAAGCTTAAGTGATCAGGTTAATCGTTTATGCTATTTCTCACGATCGAACAGAATGTTGCTGAATCAATCTAGCTAATCAATTTAGCAAGGCTTAATCGACTGGGGTAGTTGATTAAGGTTGAAAATATAGCCATTATGTAAGTAGAAAAGGGGTTCGTGTGCACTGTTCACCATAGCTCTTCTCTTCCATTCTCTTCACCGAGCACAGATCTTCACACCAGTTCTTGGAAGCTTCTTGGAGACAAGTGTTGCTGCACTTCCAAGATTCAAGAGGTGTCTACAAGCAAGAATAGATCAAGCTAGGGTTTCTTCATTGTAAATCTTGTAAGATTTCATTTGTATCAGCTTGCATCTTTCTCTTCTTGTATCTACTATGTGTGTGAGTTTATACGAGGCTTCTCCACCTCCGGAGTGTTTATGAAAAGGAGTGTTTTATAGTAGATGTATGAGTGAGGGTCGGATCTTTGCATTAGCCGCCTCTTCTTGAGGTGGATACCAAGTAAATCTTTGGTGTTAGAGTTTGCTTGAGTATTTTCCGCTACAACAACTCATCAAAGCGAATGAAGCTAATCATTCCCCCTCTAGCTCCCGAAGTGACCCAACATAAACCATTAGTTGATTGATCCATACATACTAGTCATCTAGGTAAATTGACTAATATAATGCTAGAAGGATTATTGGAACAATTAGACATTAGTCGACTAATTCCTAAAGATCAATTGATTAGTTTGGAGGCATTCTATTGATAACTGCCATTTATCTTTACCCCTTGTCTTTAATTGTCCCTAACCCTCTAATATGCTTGGGTAAAAATTCAAAGGGAGAGTTTCTTAGTGAAAACCAAAAAGGAAGTATTAAAGAGAGGAGGATGAAAGCTTAAGGGGAGGTTAAGGCTCAATAAGGAAAGAGAAATTTTCTTAGATTAAAGAAAGAAGCTAAAAAAAGGAAATTGAAACAAGAGAGAGGTATCCAACTTGTTGAATTGACAAGCTCAAGGTTGAGCTTTGGACGAACTATCAAACAAAGAAAAAATTCAAACTAAGGAACCTGTAAGTATCCTAGGTTAGTTTTGATATGGTCGACTAAGTTAAGTTAGGTCTTGCGATTTTGATGTCTTGTGTCTGAGTGTGCAGGAACTTAGAAACACAAGAAATCGAGTAGAAAAAGTGGTGAGTGAGAAGGATGGCACGACAAATGAATTGATGGGCTCGGTGCATCCGAGGGATGAAAAGTTGTGGAAGAGTACACTGACAGATGAGAAGGATACGCGCGGAGCATTCGAGGGACGAGAAGCCTAGAGGAAGCCTGCTCGAGGATGAGATTGGAGTTGGATTTGGGTGAGCTCAATTCCGGACGATCGGAGAATCACCCAAAGAAGCACGAGAAAGAGTTAACCGATTGGAGGTTAACTAGATGCCCTAAAAGGCACCCTAAAGGAGCTTGGAGGTGCCCTTAAGAAGCTTAAAGGCACCCTCGCGCCTCTTGATTGGAGGAGCCCTCATAGAGCTTGGAGGCGCCCTCGTGCCTCTCTTGGAGGCACCCTGGAGCTTCCATAGAGGCGCCTCTAATGAATAATAACTGTTAGACTACTATTGAGAAGAGGATAATCTTTTATCCTTTTGAAAGCGCCCTAGATCCCTTTGGAGACACCTCCAAGCAATGGTAACTTTTTTCAGGAGACTATAAAAAGTCTCTTAGAGGTAGGAATTATTCAACAATCATTGTACTACTTTCTTAGCAATTCCTGAGCATTCAAAGTCTGTAAGAGGCTATTCCGCCTTCATGAAAGAGTTTTTTTAGTGAGGTTTAAATTACCTTAAATTAACAACCATCTAGTTTGTAACTAAGTAAAAATCCCTTGTCCTCTTACTTTATTTCTTTTATTCTATGTTAATTATTTTTTTTAATTAATTGTGCATCCTTGCTAAAGCAAAGTAAGAGAAATTTGTCTAACTTCTTTTCAGAACTATTCACCTCCCCTCTAGCCGGCCTACACGGGATCTACAATTGGTATTAGAGTGATGTGTGCTTTAGAATGACTAACCTGCCAACTGAGGCAACAAGGAGATAGTTGTATCTAACATTCACCTACCAAAGTTCGATGGGGAGTTTGCAACATGCAAAAATAAAATGGATGTATTTTTCAAAACAGATTTTGATTTATTATTAATAATCCAATATGATTTTACATTACCCAAAGATCAATACGGAGAAGAAAAAGAAGAGTTTCTATGGAACAAAAAATAGCAGACCGCCTTTGTGGCCAAGTAAAATAGAACTGTTAAAAAATTTGGCATGGTCAAACTTATATGCTCCACAAAAGAATTTTAGAAACTATAAAAGATTTAATTAGTATTTACGAAATCATAGGGGCCAAATTATAAAAGTAGCTAGAAAATATATTCTTAGAAATTACTTGATAAATATAGTAAATAGGAACTTATTTTGGGTTCCTAAATCATACTTAGTATGATTAAAATTAATTTTTACGCATGTTTTAAATTGAATTTTCTTTAATTTTTAAACAGAAAAATTTTCAAAATTTTCTAACGATTATATTATTTTTTAAAAATTTTCTTTTAAAAAATGAATTTTGATGATTAAAAATATTTGGAAAATTTATTTTTCAAATATTTAATTTTTTTTGTGATAGTGAATTAGATTTTCTATTAGAAAAAAAAAATTTGAGATTTTTTTGGTAATTATATGATATTTTATGAAATTTTTTTATCAAAAATTATAATTTTAAATTTAAAATTTTTTTGGAGATAAATTTTGAAAAATATAATTTTTTTTAGCTAAGTAAAGTTATATTTTAAACGTTGAGAAAAATCAGCAAGATTTTTTAAATTAAAAATCCATTTTAAATATTTAAATTCCAAAATAACTAATTCAGTTTAAAAAAATTATTATGCTTAAACCAATAATATTCTACATGTGAATTTTTTTTTTCTTTTTTCTAATGCTTATGTTTATCATTAACAAAAATTCTAAGAATTTATTGAAACCTAAAAATAATTTTTAAATTATTTTTTTTCTAAAACTGAGGATTAATTGATAAAAAATATTTCTTTTAGAAATTAATTTTGGCAAAATAACATATTCCTAAAAATTCTATTTATAAACCCAAGAATATTTCCCAATATTTTTATTTTATTCTTTCATATTTTTTATAATTTTTTTATATGATCAAAGGGGGATAAGGGACTAACTTAAAGGTAGGTAAACTTAGTATACAATTTCATGTTCTATACTTGTATTTACTTGTTTTTATTGTAGACTTGTTAATAGTAATGATTACAAATTTATTTTCTTAAAATATTTTATTACTTGTTTATTTTAACTTAACTTGGGTTGATGCACATCAAAATGACGAAGATTGTAAGTACCCTTGGTTAATTTTGATATGGTTAATAGAGTTAAGTTAGGTTCTACTGTTTTGATGTCTTATGTCTGAATATATAGGAACTTAGAAATACAAGAAGTCAAGCAAAAGACGCGGCGAGCAAGAAGGATAGTACGAGAAATGAGTCGATGGGCTAGGTGCATCCGAGGGACAAAAAACTATGAAAGAGTACACCGACGAATGTGAATGACATACGCTGAATGTTCGAGGGACAAGAAGTCGGGAGGAAGCTTGCTCGAGGAGAAGATCGAAGTTGGGTTCAGGTGAGTTCAATTCTGGATGGTTGGAGAATCATCCAAAGAAGTGTGAGAAAGAGTTAACCAATTGGAGGTTAACTGGATGCCCTAAAGGAGCTTTAAGGCACCCTAAAGGAGCTTGGAGGCACCCTTAAGAATCTTTGAGGCGCCCTCGCGCCTCTTGATTAGAGGCGCCCTCACTCCTCCCTTGGAGGTGCCCTTATGGAGCTTGGAGGTGGCCTCGTGCCTCTCTTAGAAGGCCCTCGCACCTCTTTTGGAGGCACTCTGAAGTTTCCATAAAGGCGCCTCCAATTAACATTAGGCTACCATTGAGAAGAGGATAATATTTTATCCTCTTGGAGGCACCCTGAACCCCTTTGGAGGCACATCCAAGCAACGATAACTTTTTCCAAGAGGCTATAAAAAGCCCCTTGAAGCTAGGAATTATTTAACAATCACTATACTACTTTTCTTAGCAATTCCGGAGGGTTCAAAGTCTGTAACAAGCTACTCTACTTTCATGAAGGAGTTTTTTAGTGAGCTTTAAATTACCTTGGATTAATAACCATCTAAGTTGTAACCAAGTAAAAATCTATTGTTCTTACTTTATTTCTTTTATTCAATGTTAATTATTTTTGCTAATTAATTGTGCATCCTTGCTAAAACAAAGCAAGAGAAATTTATTTAACTTCTTTTTAGGACTATTCACTGAGGACAGATCTTCTGGTCCACAAAAAGTGGATCGGGGAATGTACCACTTGTAATTGCGGCCAGATCGTGGTCGCGATCCGGCCACAATTGGTTGCCACAATTCGGCCGCAATTGGTTGTGATCCCTCCCTAGATTCACCGTCCCCCCATGTTACAGTTTGGGTCGGGACTGGTGGTCGGAGGCCGTTGGTAATAAGCAAGTGGCTAGGTATCTTGGCGCCAAGCGGGGGGTGGCCTCCGGATGGCCTCTAGCCACCCATCCTGACCCAAACTATAACCTAGGGGAGCAGTGAACCTAGGGAGGAATCGCAACCAATTGCGGTCGGATCGTGGTCACAATCCAGCTATAATTTTAAGTGGTTCATCCTCTGGTCCACATTTTTGTGGACTAGGAGATAGGATCTATAGAATCTTCACTTAAAGTTTGACATGAATGTAGGAGATACTTTTTGATTTACGGCAAAGACGAAGAATTAAAAGTTTAAATTAGTAAATCTTCATTTATGCTTTGGCATAGAATATGAAAATTAGGCTAATAGGAAAGTCAAACTTAAACATATTTTCAAACATCTAAAAGTATATTGTTGGTGCAATGATCGTCAAGATTAACTAAGTTCGAATTGGGCTTTAATATTTAATCAATATATTTAATGACTACATGATGTGACAAGTAGGTCAAAGTTGGTTAAATATTTGATGATAAAAAAATTCAAGTGAGTCAAAGTTGGCTGAACACTTAGTAGTTTGAAGTTTAATAGGAATTTAGTAAGGGAGAAGTTCAAGCGGATCAAGATTGACTAGATATTTAGAATATTTATATGTTCTAAAAGAGTGGATCCTAGGCAGTAGAACTCCCAATAGATCAAGGGTGACCTTGTTAGGGTCGATTTGTAGCTAGAGTTGGGGGGGGGGGGGGGGGAATAGCTTCTCGCGTTCGTTGTCTTGATGCTTCGTGATGATGTGCAGTAGAAAATAACTCGAAGAAAACACTCACAACGCTAACAAGAGGATTTACTTGGTATCTACCTCAAGAAAAGGTGACTAATCTAAGGATTCACACACGACACTCACTCCACTAATAAAACTCTTCTTCTCAGTAACTACCAAAGATGGGCAAATCTCAAACAACACTCACACATACAACAACTCAACGCAAGAATAAAAATACAATGAATATAAATGAAAAACTCTCTTTTTGCTCATTTGTTGCTTGTAATTGCCTCTTGAACCTTGGAAGTACACCAGCACTTGTCCCCAAGATCTTCCAAGAACTGGCGAGAAGTAGAAAATAACTCGAAGAAAACACTCACAATGCTAACAAGAGGATTTACTTGGTATCCACCTCAAGAAGAGGTGACTAATCCAAGGATCCACACACGACACTCACTCCACTAATAAAACTCTTCTTCTCAGTAACTACCGAAGATGGGCAAATCTCAAACAACACTCACACATACAACAACTCAACGCAAGAAGAAAAATACAATGAATATAAATGAAAAACTCTCTTTTTGCTCATTTGTTGCTTGTAGTTGCCTCTTGAACCTTGGAAGTACACCAGCACTTGTCCCCAAGAGCTTCCAAGAACTGGCAAGAAGTGTTGGAGAAGATCGCGTGAAGATCGAGAAGAAGGATTGCCGCGTTTGAACGCTTCATCGCCTTTATATCAGTGCTTCTAGGGCTTCCAATCGATTGGGGCTCCTCCCAATTGATTGTCACGTCAAATCCCAGCGATCTTGGTCATTCAGAACCTACATCCTGCGCAACGGTCGTATCCCAATCGATTGGGGAGGCTTGAATCGATCGGTTGATCGATTCAGAGTGCCTCTATTCTCTTTGCTGGAAAAGCTTGAATCGATCGACCGATTGATTCAACTTTCTCGTGTCACATGCGATTTCTAGCCCCTAATCGATCGGCTGATCGATTGAGAGTACCCAATCGATGGATCGATCGATTTGGGGGGCTTTTGTTTGCGCGATAAACACCCTCAATCAATCAACCAATCAATTAGGCTACTGTTTATCACAACATTCTCCTAATCAATCGGTTAATCGATTGAGCTTTGGTCCAATCGATCGACTGATTGATTGACCACTCTTGACTTGCTTAACTCAAGCTCAAGGGTCCCTAAATCCAATATCTGGTCAACCGTGACCTATTGAGACTCCTCGTGCCTAGCATTTGATCAACCTTGACGTGTTAGGACTTCTTCACCAAGTGTCCAGTCAATCCTTTGACCCACTTAGAATTTTCTCCTCGTGCTAGGTGTCCGGTCAACCTTGACCCACTTGGACTTACCGTCTCGTACTGAGTGTCCGGTCCTCCATAACCCCTTGGACTTCCACCAGATGTCCGATCACCCATAACCCATATGGATTTCCTTGTGCCTGACTTCACTTACCAGGTCTTTCCATCTGCCTAGGTTCACTCACTAGGACTTTCTATCTGCCTAGTTTCACTCACCAGGACTTTCCATCTGTCTGGCTTCACTCACCAGGACTTTCACCTAGCTTCAATCACTAGGATTTTCTCACTGCCCGGCTTCACTCACCGGGACTTTCACCTGCCTAGTTTCACTCACTAGGTCTTTCACCTGGCTTCACTCACTAGGATTTTCCAACTGCCTAGCTTCACTCACTAGGTCTTTCACCTGACTTTACTCACCAGGATTTTCTCTTACCTAATCTCCAGTTAGGACTTTCCCAGTCAAGTATCCAAACAACCTTGACCTACTTGACTCTTCTTCACATCAAACTGGTCATCCCTTGACCAAATGAGAATTGCTCCAACAATCTCCCCAATCGGACGATTGCTCCTGCAATCTTCATATATTGCCAAACATCAAAATTCAAATATCAAGACTCAAGCTTGAGCTAACTCAAGTTTAGTCAACCTGGTCAACCTGACACAGGGGATATTACACCAACAATATCCCCCTTTTTTATTTTTGACAATACCTTTAAGTTAGGTTAATCTCATAACCTCAACTTTTTTTTCATGTCAATGCATGAATGAGGGTTTCCTTCATTCTCTCCCTTTCCAAGAGGGCAAACTCCCCCTTTGGATAATGAAGGCATAATTTAGACCCTACATTCTCCCCCAACTTTTCTTGAGGGGCAAAGGTCTAACTTAAACCCTACATTCTTCCCCTATTGACACACATCAAAAACTCTCCCCCGAAGAGTTACTCAACGTTGTTCACAACCTACCATGTTGGTCACAACACCGCAATAAATGTCTCATACCTTTCATTGTATCCAATGCTCACCCTTGAGCATTAAACCTCTTCACAATGCTGATCCTAGAGCATTCATTATTCCAACAATGAAGGTACAATACCCTTCATTGTAGCCAATGCTCACCCTTGAGTAGTAATCCACTTCATAATGCTCATCCTTAAGCATTCACAACTTAACAACGAAGATATCCACTCTCCATTATTTTTCAATACTCAACCTTGAGCATTTACTCTAAAGAAGTTTAACCACCTTCCAAGGTGTTTAAAAAAAAAATTCATATCCTTAAAGAGTAATTACCCCTAAAGACATGCTCCAAACTTCTATCTTGCACTAACAATGACTTGGAATCCCTAAATCTTTAGGAATCCCAAAAACTTAAAGTTTTGAGGTTTAATATCAATATTTGAATGCAAACCTCAACCTAACTTCAATCTAGTGGTCTTTAACCATTTCTCCTAGTTTTCATCATGAAAACTACCCTTAAATGTATATAAATATATTCCAAGGGGTTTAGGAGTGGTTAAAGGGACTAAAATTGTCTTAAAGTGCTGAAATCATGCTTTCCCAACCAAAATCAGCCTTTTCAATTGATTGAGTTGGGACTCAATCGATTGATACCATTTAAATCGATCCATTGATCGATTCCGCGAGCTTCTGTTTGTGGAGAAAATGCTTGAATTGATCCACTGATCGATCTAGGCAGAAATGAATCGATCGGTTGATCGATTCAATGAGCTTCTACTCACGGAAAACCCATCTCAATCGATCGCCTGATTGATTGAGTCTGCCCAATCGATCGGCTGATCGATTATATTTCTGAATTTCTGAAATCCAATTTTAGCCAAAATTCAGAAATACCCTAAAAATTCTATTAAATTCTAAGAATCATGAAAATTCTTGTAGACATTATTTATGGTATATACTATCATGGAAAATAGTTTTCTAAGAAAATACTTCCTATTTTTAAAGATTGACACAAACTTGGAAACTTGTAAAAACTTCAATGTTTCTTGCAAGTTTGGGTCTAACTTTTCAATGATGATTATTATCAAAAGATAGCCTTCACCAAGGTTTTCTAAAATACATTTAAAATTATTTTCAAAATCAATTTTCAACCATGTTCTTTGGGCTCACTGCACATTACTTGTACACTAGCTTTCCCAATGATTGGAGTACACATAACTATGTATTTTGATGAAATCAAAACTCAAATAGTTGTACTAAATCAATATCTTGAGTTTTGATTATCATCTTAGTATCTCACTTATATTTAATGTGTACTAAAATACATACAAGTCACCTTATAATCTTTGTGAGATATAGATTTTGGTTTTACCCTAAAATAGGGATCATGCATATCTATCTAGGCATTTTAGGAATTATGAACATCCATCTAGGATGTCACTTGTTAGTAAATGACACTATTCTTAATTCTAAGGAAATTAAAATAATGCATGATGAGTTATGACATACATCAAAAAGAATAATTTTCAAAATAAAATATACTATAACTACATGATGTATGTATGACATGACATGGTATTTTTATTTATTTTTCATAATAAGCATGAATGCAAAATATGATGTCATGGCATATGATGGACAAACAATCATAGCAAATTAGCATAAATGAAATATACCTAGATAACCTATCTAAGCATCCTTAATCCTTGCTAAATCTAAGATTATATTGATCCTAGATTTACCCTCACTTTTTCAAGAAAATGTCAAAACCCAACTTGGCATTCCTTTTACTCTTAATTTGTTGTGCCAAATAAAATTAAGTTTAATTCCTCAAATTTTGGCACATTTTACTCTTCCAAAGAGTAATCAATATATCCTTTTCATTTTCAAAGGTCAACAAAAATCTTAAAAATGTCTCCAAGTGTTAACTTTATCAAGGTTGGGTTAACCACCCTTCCCATTTGGAGTTCACACTCTCTAAATCCATCTAGGGTGTAGAGAATATGCTCTTCGGAACTCAAAATCTATTGGTGCTCCTTGGATGCTATAGGTACTCCTCATTAGGGATAACTTCCCTAGATACCTTTCTAATGACCTTTCTAGACTTCTTAGAAGCCTTAGTCACTTTTACTAGGTTAACTCTAGGGATAGCTTCCTTTGTGACCTTCTTGGTGACTTTCTTAGACTTCTTAGAAGTTTTAGTCACATTGATCTTGGCAAAAAATACTTCTAGGGATAACTTCCCTTGTATCTTTGACTTGGCCCCTAGACTTAGGGTTTGTTTCATAACTATATGGAATCCTATGATAAGAAGGAACATCCTTCTTAGCTATGGGTTTGTATCCCTAACCTCTATGACCATTGGATGGTTCTTGTCTAACTGTCCCTAGGTTATGCATATTTTGACCCTTAATAATATTTTCCATTTTCTTTATGATATTTTTTAATTTATCAAGCCTTGACCTCAAGGCTTGGTTTTCCAACCTTAAATCCTTAGATTTTGATTTTTCTTGATTTCTATGAGCATTTCTATTTTTAGGCCTATAACTAAAATCTTTAGAATTATTGCCTAATTTATCTACCTTCCTAGCCTTAAGTGTAGTAGTCTTAGCATGATAGGCCACATGATTTTTCTTAATTCTATCATGCTTCCTATTTTCATGATAAATAGTATTAAAATGATATAAATTATTTTTTGCATGCTTTTTATTATAGGTCAAAGGAATAGATTCAATGAATGATATCTTGGATTTTACCTTGGAAGCTTCCCTTTGACTTGTGTTTCCTCCTTTGACTTTGGTCAGCTTCTTCCTTTTAGGACATTGACTCCTATAATGCCCTCTTTGATTGCAAGAGAAGCACATAATGTACTCCTTGCCCTTACGTTCCACGGGACCGACTCTCTTGGGCTTCTCCTTACCCTTGGGTACCACTTGACTCTTCTTCTTGTCTATTTGGGACACTTACTCTTATAGTGTCCATGTTCCCTACATTAAAAGCAAATGATATGATTTTTATTATTAACAATTGAAAGTGTTATACCTTTGCTTATAGGGGTGGCACATGATCCTCCATTTGATTTTTCTTGACTTGTGGAAGTGTCACCATCTTCTTCTTCTTCATTTGACCAAGAGGTGGAAGTCTCTTCTTGCTCCGATGTCAATGATCTACACTCCCCCTCAATCCTACAGGTGGAGGCTTCATCATCATCATCCTCATGTACATGAAACAAAGAGCATGCTCCCTCCTTGCCTTTTTCTTTGCACTTTGTGGAGGATGAAGCTTCTTGTTCCTCTTCTTCCGATGTTGAGCATCTCTCAACCTCGGAGTCCTCTTCCTATTGATCTTGTTCCAATGAGTCGCCCTCTTTGGATTCTTCTTGGTTTGGTATAGTGGAGGGGATCTCATGGAGTTTAGCCAATTTACTCCATAGCTCCTTGGCATCTTCAAATTCTCCTATTTGTTTCAAAATGTTACTCGGCAATATGTTGACCAATACTTTGGTCACTTTTTCATTGACCTCGTTTCTTTGAATTTTCTCTTGGCTCCACTTGCTCTTTTTGAGAATTTTACCTTTTGAATTTGTTGGAGCTTGGAAACCTTCCATTAGAGCAAACCATTGCTCTATGTCCACCATAAAGAAATTTTTTATCCTTGATTTCCAAAGATCGAAACTTGTTGATGTGTACGGTGGAGGCACCCTCGTGTCGAATCCAAATCTATCTTGGAAATCCATTTTGAAGTTGAGTCTTTGATGAAGTCTTTGACTTGTTAAAATTTGCTTCAACTTCTTCTCCCTCTAGCTTGTTGTCATTTCTAGCGATGATTCCGATGAAGAGCGACCTTGCTTTGATACCACTTATTAGGATTGATTTGTAGCTAGAGGGGGGGTGAATAGCTCGTCGCGTTCATTGTCTTGATGCTTCGTGATGATGTGCAGCAGAAAAGAACTAGATGAAAACACTCACAACGCTAATAAGAGGATTTACTTGGTATCCACCTCAAGAAGAGGTGACTAATCCAAGGATCCACACATGACGTTCACTCCACTAATAAAACTCTCCTTCTCGGTAACTACTAGAGGTGGATAAATCGCATACAACACTCACACATACAATAATTCAATGCAAGAAGAAAAATACAATGAATATAAATGAAAAACTCTCTTCTTGCTCACTTGTTGCTTGTAGTTGCCTCTTGAACCTTAGAAGTGCACCAGCACTTGTCCCCAAGAGATTCCAAGAACTGGCGAGAAGTGTCAGAGAAGATCGCGTGAAGATCAGGAAGAAGGATTGATGTGTTTGAATGCTTCATAGCATTTATATCTACGCTTCTAGGGCTTCTAATCGATTGGGGCTCCTCCCAATCGATTGCCACGTCATATCCCAACGATCTTAGCCATCTAAAACCTGCATCCTGCGCAACAATCGTATCTCAATCGATTGGGGAGGCTTGAATCGATTGGTTGATTGATTCAGAGCACCTCTGTGCTCTTTGCTGGAAAATCCTGAATCGATTGACCGATCGATTTAGCTTTCTCATGTCACACATGATTTTCAGCCCCCAATCAATCGGTTGATCGATTGGGAGTGTCCAATCGATCGACTGATCGATTGGGGAGGCTTCTCTTTTCGCAATAAACACCCCCAATTAATCGACTGATCGATTGGGCTACTATTTATCGCAGCATTCTCCCAATCAATCGGCTGATCGATTGGACTTTGGTCCAATCGATCGGCTGATCGATTGACCACCCGTGACTTGCTAAACTCAATCTCAAGGGTCCCCAAATCTAACATCCGGTCAACCGTGACCTGTTGAGACTCCTCATGTCTAGCATTCGGTCAACCTTGACTTGCTGTGACTTCTTCACCAAGTGTCCAGTCAATCGTTTAACCCACTTGGACTTTTCTCCTCGTGCCAGGTATCCGGTCAACCTTGCCCCACTTGGACTTACCGTCTTGTGCTGAGTGTTCGGCCCTCCATGACCCACTTGGAGTTCCACCAGATGTCCGATCACCCTTGACCCATCTAGATTTCCTCGTGCCTGGCTTCACTCACCAGGTCTTTCCATCTGCCTAGGTTCACTCACCAGGACTTTCCATCTGTTTGGCTTCACTCACCATGACTTTCACCTAACTTTACTCACTAGGATTTTCCCACTGCCCGGCTTCACTCATCGAGACTTTCACATGTCTAGCTTCACTCACTAGGTCTTTCACCTAACTTCACTCACCAAAATTTTCCAACTGCCTACCTTCACTCACTAGGTCTTTCACCTGGCTTCACTCACCAGGATTTTTCCTTACCTAAACTCTAGTTAGGACTTTCCCAGTCAAGTATCTGGTCAACTTTGACCTACTTGACTTTTCTTTACATCAAACTGGGCATCCTTTGACTAGAGCGGAATTGCTCCAAAAAATCTCCTCAATAGGACGATTGCTCCTACAATCTCCATATATTATCAAATATCGAAACCCAAACATCAAGACTCAAGCTTGAGCCAGCTCAATTTTGGTCAACTTGACCCAGGCGATATTGCACCAACAAACCTTAGGTTAGGCAAGGAGAAGTCTTAATGAGCCATTGATTATTAGATACGGGCAATGATTGAAATCCTAGAGATAAGGAGTCACTTGATAGAAAAAGTCCTAATAGATTGAGGTCAACTTGGTACTAAACATGCATCAAGTCCTATTAAGTTGAGGTTGGCCTGTACAAGACATGTAAGAAAGTCCCGGAGACATAGGCCCACTTAGCATAAGCAAATTATAGACTTAGAGAGGCTGAAAATGAACAAAAGGTTGTTCAGTTGATTGGGGAGTCGATTGAAAATAGGATAAATAATATTTTTAACACAAATTAATGGACTAAAAATGAATAGAAGATTGTTTAGTTGACTTGGTGAATAATATTTTCTACCCAAGTCGGAAGAATGGGTTGAAATAAAATAAAAGGCTATTTGGTCGACTGGAGGCGTCAATTCCATGAATAACATTTTCAACATAATTTGAAAGTATAGGTTGAAAACAAATAAAGGATTTTATAGTCGACAACTAATGCATTAGTAGCCAACTAAAGCAATTGATTCAGTTCAAAATGATATCTAACTAAATGTTTTACAGTCAACTAATGATAGGTAGTTGACTAATGCAAGCAACTAATGTTAAAATAGGAAGATGTTGAGAAGCTTGGATTTGAATATAATTTCGGAAATGGATGAATTCTTACCATCTATAAAACAATAATCAACTAGAAGAAGATTGTCAATCAACTGATGAGCTAAAAATCGACTGAAGGACAATAAACAATCAACTAATCAAGGACCCAAGTCACGAATGGAAATTTGTTTTTTTTTTCTTTTTTTTTTTTTTGGAGACTTCAATCAGGACTTTTATAGATCTATTTGAGGAGGTACCTAGCCAAGTGTTGTTGCATTCAGGACATTTAGAGAGTACTCTAAAACAATTCAAACAAGCAAGCATTGAAATACTCTAATTTATAATTTCTTTATTGCATGATTACTATATGTTCTTGTATCTTTTGTATTTGATTGTATTGCTTTAAGATCTATTTCTAGAGGAAATTTGAAGAGGAGAAAGTTAGCGGTGTTATCGGGAGTGACCTATCAAAATGTCAAATCTGTGGAGTAGAAATCTGTTGATTTTGAACCATGTTAAAGAGATTGATTTATGTGCTCTTATTTATCTTGTTGTGTTGTGTTGTTTGTTTGTTGTATTTTTGTTGTGTAGACAAGCATGAAATTGACAAAAAGTGAAAGAAAAGATAAACATGTTATTCATTGTGACAAAAGGTGAAAATGTTCGCCCCTAGCACCCCCGTCAATCCGTCCTAGGATCAACACGAAGGAGGTAAATCACGAGCGGCTACTAGTCTTTGGAATAGTGACTAACACATAAGGGAGGCATTTATTTCGACTTTGCTGAGATTCGAACTCCAGACCTCATGATGGCAACACCTCATGCACTAACTACTAGACTCATCTGTGGAAACTATAAGTATGCTATTCGTGCAACTAGTGAATGATACAATGATCGTAGTCAAGGCTCCAATAAATTAGAGGTAATTCTAGTCGACTTGTGAATTGAGTCGATTAAAGACTTGATTCAAAGTCATCAACAAATAAACAAAATATTTCTATTCATAATTGGGTCATTATGAGTCAATTAGACAATTGATTGTGACATGAATCCAATTGACTAATGAGCTAAGTTGAGACTCAACCTTGGTGACTTGTAATAAAAATATTTTTTATTCAAAACCTTGTTGAACAAAAAGTTACTTGATTGATGTAAGTTGACTAACGTTAGATTTCAATAGATCTATGAATCATAGAAAAAACTAGAAATACTCGTTCATTTGATAAAAATAAGATGAAATAGGAAAATGATCTAAGTTCTTTAGGAAATCAATTAATTGATGCTGGAAGACAACTGACTAAGATAGTCATTTGTAGCCTGCAAGTTGAAGTGATGAAGAAAATAGTCGACTAATAGTGGATCTAGTCGATTGATCAGTGTTTTATCACTGTAGAACAATAGGTGACCAAGTTGAAGAAGATTGAAGGCTAGTGAAGGGTAAATTGTATAATCCATTAAGTCTTGTCTCTTTTACGCTCAGCCTAATCTTCTAAACTCTCATTGTAAATCTTATTTTATAAGAGGAAACTCCATCTCCTGAAGTTATCCATGAAGAAAAAAAAGATAATATGCTTTTGAGAGTAAGAATGACAATTTCAAACCACATTGCATCACTTTGTTAGTGTTGGTATGCATTAATTTACTTTATGTTTTTATTTTATAGGTCAATTACAATGCATTCCCCCCCTCCCCCCCGCTTCCCGCTTCTTGCTTCTTTATGCTCTGTTTACTCCAAAGTACGGATGAAAAAGGAAAAAAAACTTATGATGAAAAATTATCTCAAATTCAGAGAAACCCTAGAATTTAAAATAGGCAATCCTGAGCCAAATCCTTAGTTTTATCAAACTAGAATAAAAAAAAGGATATGTGCAGAGACTCGATGGAAGTTGTTCTAACGAATGAAGTTGACTACGTTTCGTTCGTAGTTGGAATCTGTCTATCAAAATTACAGAAAAGATGTTCCTATATACCTAATACATACGTATACATACTGACATATCAAATCAAACGATTAATCATGACTCGAATCCATTATATTATATGAATAATTATAATATGAAAAATTCAGAATTAGAGTTATTGTGAATCCAGTCCAATGGAAGTTGAAAGAAGAATTGAATATTCAATTCAATTATTAAATCATTCATTCCAGAGTTTGATAGATCTTTTGAAAAACTGATTAATTGGACGAGAATAAAGAGAGAGTCTCATTCTACATGTCAATACCGATAACAATGAAATTTATAGTAAGAGGAAAATCCGTCGACTTTAGAAATCGTGAGGATTTGGAAGAAGAGATGAGAAAGGGTAAAGAAAAATCTCTTCCTTTGCATACTTGTTTATCTTGATAGAGGAAGGTATACATGCGACGTAATTTTATAAATAAAAAAGGATACATACATCATTTTTGTATACATAATATAATATCTTTTTTTCATCTGTTGTTTTTTATCCAATTTTAAAATGATCGATTTTGATTCTAAAACTATCCGTTAATAGATTATGTTTTTCTTTCATCTAAAAATTTTAATAAAATAACCATTAACTTTTTCACTATTATTTTTTTTTTTTAATTTTACTTTCCACTCTCTCAAATAACCTTTTCTTTAATGTCATAACAAGCCCATACCACAACTATGGTTAAACATTAAAAAAAACACAGATAAGAAACATTTGTGTTCACACACAACGAGAGGCATTCCCTATTATAAATTAGGGCAACAACACATCATTCAAAAACAAGCTTAATTATTATTCGACAGATAATACAGCCGTAAAACACTTGAGAAAAAAAAATAAACAATAAGAAATTGAAGATGAAAATTCTAAAAGTAAATGAAAATTCTAAAAGTAAATTGTGCTTCAAATTTACTTGATAGACGAATGAAAGATTAATCGCACAAAATCTAAACACTTTAGTGTCATTTGACTAACAATTGGATGTATTCTTCGAAGTCTGTATCATAGATTATCTTGAATCATTAATATTTAATAATCTCTCTTGATTAAGTTTGGATGATATCCGTATGGACAAAAAGAAAATGTTTTAACAGCGCTAGCTTAGCTTAGTTCTTAGCTAAGCTTCGTCTCCCCCGTTCCTCAATGGCTTAACCTTAAAGCCTGCGCGACCGAAACTGAGATAGATTGGAATTGCGTAACAAAAATGGGGAAACAGAGGAAGAGGCGCGAGGAAGCCAACTCCAGACGCGCTGAAAATAGTTCGGCTTGACCACAGTGACATGGCAGCAGCAGTCAGCCGCAGCGGCAGTCTTTCGAAGCAAAAGGGGTATGTTGAATAAAGAAATATTTCCATTTCCAATCGAATTTAGAAAGCAAAAGGGAAAGTGTCGCCGGCGCTTTGCTCTCCCAGACCAAGGAAGGTCATTTTCCGCTAGATTTGCCATTGCCATCGCCGTCACCGGCATTTACGCCGTTAGCATAAGGAGGAGGAAGAGGAGGACAAGGACGCCGATCGCCGGAGCCTCCTTGCGCCCGTACATCGCGAGGAGATGGTGACCTCGGGCTTCGAGATGTTGCTGGGAGGCGTGGCGGCCCCTTCCGGAGGGAATCTGGCTGAGTTGCTCCTCAGCCGCCGCATGTCGGCGTCCACCCCGCGCTTCGCCTCTTCCGCGCCGCGCTTCCGCACGGCCGCTACTCGCACCGGCAGCACACACTTGCAGAGGAACCCTGGCGGCGATAAAGGGTCGAATCTTTGGCTAGAGCAGAAGAGGAAAATTGCAGGTTTTAAGTGGTAGTGTAGTGAGGAGGGAAGTACCGATCTTGGCGAGGCGATTGACCCATTTGGGGATGTGGTTGCCGGTGAGGCGGAGGCAGGCGTCGTCGCAGAAGTGGTTGCAATTCTTGGAAATAAGGTTGTAAGTGTCGCCGGAGTAATCGGCGGCCATATCCGCCATGAGCGCCCGCACCTCGCGCGACCCCAGATCGGTACGGCCGATCAGGATCGCCTTCCGGAAGGCGAACCCGGGGCACTGCCGGGGCTCCCCCTCGAAGATCCCCGTCGTCGGGTGCTCGTGCGCCCCGTACGCATACTCCACCCCGTGAACTGCCAAAACGCACAAGGAACCGAACACAATGCAACAAAACCCCTAGTCACGCACCGCAGGAACAAACAAAAATCCCTAATTGCCACATCACATCAGAAGAAGGCGAGGCCAAAAGGGCGGATCGGACGATGGATCGCACCTTGGACGCCGGAGTGGTAGACGCCGAGGCCGAGCCAGTAGGCGTAGCCGTTCATAGGAGTTAGGTCGTAGACGTTGAGGTAGACGGGCGCCGACGCCGCTGGTCGCCGCTTCCGCGAGGCGCTGCGGGTGAACATGGCACGTGGCCAGTTGGAGGAGGAGAGGGTGGAGGAGGAGGAAGAGGAGAAGATCACAGAGGCGGCGACGGCGAAGGTGGATCACAGCGAGGGCAGCGATGCGACATCGGGCGGCGGTGGAAGGTCTAGTGTGCCTGCCTGTTTCGGAGGAAACGTAGAGTAAAGGGATGTAATTAATCGATAGAGTTGTCCGCATAAATCTGGAGGCGTAAATATAATACGACGTTTAGTGGCGGTTTTTCTACGTGGTGCAATTCCCGAAATACCCTTACCAGCTGGCAATCGTGGTGGGATCACACACAATGTGAAAATCTGCAAATTATTTCGTTTATATCTATGTTTACATCTAGACATCACATTTCATCCGCACGCCATTTTTTTCATCATTCATAGAAATTGACAGAATGCATATGTTTACTTCTTGTTTGGAATTTAGTTTTTGGATATTCCATCTTAATTTTTTACATCATTGGAAATGGATAGATGCTCTTGTAGCTAAAATAGACTTCTTCTATTCTTCGATATATATATATATATATATATATATATATAATCCTAATTAAGCTTTAGGGCGAATCTTAATTGGCCAATCCAAGAGTAGGAGGGAGATATCCAAGATTCAATTATATAGATCAAAGTTAAAAACATGGGAGATGATTCACGGTTTTACAATGATCAATATAACATGTTATATTGATATCTTATCTAGCTGAGTTGAAGATCTTATAACCATCCCAAGAAGTTTTACATTGAATTTTAAGAGTTAAAGGTGGATTTTTTTTTCCGATGGTTGAAAGCTAATTGTTAATGGCAGTTCGGTGTATGAATCTCTCATCAATATAGATCCCGAGGAAGGGTCAAATCACATTGAGTCTATCATACTCTATTTCTCCAACTCGAATCCATGATAATAAAATTACACTATAATAATTTTACTATTGCACTAATGTTCCCCTTCCTAATTGTTAGATTGATATGAATATTTTTCTAAGATTGCTCTAGGGGAACAACTTCTTTTTAGATCTTATAACCATCCCAAGAAGTTCAGGTGATCCTTATATATTTAAGAAACTTTACATTAAATTTTAGGGGTTAAAGGTAGATTTTTTTACATAGTTATAGGCTAATTGTTAGTTTGATAAAAGACCATTCCAGTGCACGAATCTTCCATCAATGTGGATCCCAAGGATAAAACCACATTGAGTATATTATATTAAGTTTTATCCTGCATTGTAAGATATTATTTTTGCAACTCGAATTCATGATAATAAAATCATACAGTAGAAATTTTACCATTGCACCAATATTCTCCTTCATAATGGTTAGTTTGATATGAATGTTTTTCTGAGATTATTCTAGCTAGGGAAACTATTAGTGAGAGCCCTAGAGTCGATCATGTGATGATTGTTGTATGGACTCGATGTATCATATTCATATATATATATATATATATATATATATATATAAAGGTATTTCTTTATGATTATTATATTTACTTGTATTGGTGCCAAATAACTGAGTATAATATTGTCCTTGAGTATAAAGTTCTTATCTATATCAATCGATTGGTTGAATTGATAATGAGATGATATAGATAACACTACTTTTAATCATTCCTAGTCAAGTATTAACATTCAGGGACAATGTTAATGCGATGAGATTAACATGTAGGTCAAATTGATGACTTGATCTCACAAGTCATGGATATTATATATCAAGTTGACACATGAGTATGCATTGGAGAATGTATACTGAATGACCCGTCATGAGAAAGTATTATAGATCGTTATATGAGTGTCATATACTTTCTCATATGACTATTAGTATGACTATCAGTCCTTGGACCTGAAGTCACCATGGTTCCTTACATAAGGAGTTGCATACTTTGGTTTCGTCAAACGTCACCCATAAATGGGTGGACTATAAAGGCGACTACTAGGTATGTAACAAATTATGCGGAGGGATGTGAGTGATGTAGAAGGTGTTGGTGCAACCTTAGGTCAAGGTTGACCTGATTGACTCGACTCGAGTTGACCTGACTCGAGTTGTATTTTGATGTTTGACGAGAATAGAAAAGTTCTATTCTGATGTTTGACGAGAGTAGAAAAGTTGTATTATGATGTTTGACAGAATACAAACTTGGGAGATTGTGGGTGCAATCTTTAGTCAAGGTTGACCTGGTTGACCCGAGGTGAGTCGACCTGATTCAGGAAATCCTGGTGAGTGAAGCCAGGTGAAAGTCCTGGTGAGTGAAGCCAGGCAATGGAAAGTCCTGGTGAGTGAAGCCAGGCAGTTGGAAAGTCCTGGTGAGTGAAGTCAGGCAAGGGAAAGTCTTGGTGAGTGAAGTCAGGCAGTTGGAAAGTCCTGGTGAGTGAAGCCAGGCAAGGGAAATCCAGATAGGTCAAGATTGACCAGACATCTGGTGAAAAGTCCAAGCAGGGAGCTTGGCACGAGAAAAGTCCAAGTATGGAGACTTGGCACGGAAAAGTCCAAGCAGGGAGCTTGGCACGGGAAAAGTCCAAGTATGGAGATTTGGCACGGAAAAGTCCAAGTATGGAAACTTGGCATGGGAAGTCGGAGAGGGCTCGGCAGCTCGTTCTTCGGACTAGGTCAGAGAGGGATCGGTAGTTCGTTCTCTGGACCGGACGAAGTCGGAGAGGGCTCGGCAGCTCGTTCTCCGAACTGTGGTCAAAGAGGGCTCGGTAGCTCGTTCTCTGGACCGGATGGAGTCGGAGAGGGCTCGATAGCTCGTTCTCCGGACTAGGTCAGAGAGGGCTCGGTAGCTCGTTCTCTGGACCGGACGAAGTCGGAGAGGGCTCGGTAGCTTGTTCTCCGGACTAGGTCAGAGAGGGCTTGGTAGCTCGTTCTCTGGATCAGACGAAGTCGGAGAGGGCTCGGTAGCTCATTCTCCGGACTAGGTCAGAGAGGGCTCGGTAGCTCGTTCTCTGGACCGGATGAAGTCGGAGAGTTCTCGGTAGCTCGTTCTCCAGACTAGGTCAGAGAGGGCTCGGTAGCTCGTTCTCTGGACCGGACATGGGAAGTCGGAGAGGGCTCGGTAGCTCGTTCTCCGGACTAGGTCTGAGAGGGCTCGGTAGCTCGTTCTCAGGACCAGGTAGGGTTTAGGGCTGGGAGCTCTAAACCTGGATCGGTCTGGTGACCGATCCAGTGATACTGTGGGTTGTCTGATCGGTGTGTTTCTGTGAATTACCTGATCGGTCTGATGACCGATCAGTAATCATACAGAAGCGAAGAAGATCGGGAGAAGAAAGAGGGGGATCGGTCTGTGGACCGATCCACCTGAGTCCTGATCGGTCCACAGACCGATCAGAGAGTTCGGCAACTCTCTGTGAAGCGTGCTGATCGGTCTGGGGACCGATCAGCATAGGTCCTGATCGGTCCCCAAGACCGATCAGAGAAGGTCTGGACCGATCAGGGTGGAGCCTGATCGGTCCAGCTCTAGCCGTTGAGTCACAACGGCTAGATTTCTGTGCTGCTCTTTATCTTCTTCACAGGTGCAGCAGGTGCAGGATATATATATAGAGATCGAGGGCCTCTACAGTAACGCTTCTTCTTGTTCCTCATTCTTGCGATCTGAGCTTTGCTGAGCTCTGTATTTCTGAAGCTTCGTGTGAGCTTCCCTCGGCTGGTTTGCTGATCAGTTGTTGCTGGCATCGTGAAGTTGTTGCTTCATCGAACTCCAGTCGACAAGAAGGCAAGCAAAGTGTTGTTACATTCATATTCTTCTTGTTTTCTTGCTCTATCTTGTACTCCTTTATTGCTGTTGCAAAAGAGTTTGTGGCGAGGTTTCTCCACCCAGAAGGAGTTGTTGTTAGCCGGATTTCCGGGGTCTCATCCACTGACGGATTGATAGGCTTCGTCCACCTTACGGACACGCTGAGGAGTAGGAGTATCATCTCCGAACCTCGTTACATCATCGTGTTTGAGGTTTAATCTTCTCCACTTTTGTTTCTACATTGTATTTCCGCTGCGCTAACCTAAATTGTAGGAAGAAACGATAATTTGAGGTCGGCTATTCACACCCCCCCCCTCTCTAGCCGCTATCCGAAAGTCCTAATAAGTGGTATCAGAGCCAGGTTGCTCTTCATCATATTAACACCCGGGGGAGCACAAGCTAGAGAATGGATCTACTTGGAGAAGACATCACGATTCCACCCTTCTACGATCGCGACGACTTCGCGTATTGAAGGTAAGAATGAAGTATTTTCTTATGACTAACCTAGTGAATTGGAATTGTGTACGAGTAGGTTTTACTCCTCCGGTGGATAAAAAGGGAGAACCTCTCGAGAAGAAGTGGACAAAGGAACAAATCCACCAATCCACAATCAACGACGAGGTAACGAAAATCCTTGAATTTTCATTACCTAATGATATCTTGTGTAAGATAGGTGGATACAACGATGCCAAGGAGTTGTGGAACAACTTGGCTAAGTTCCATGAGGAGAGCTCCAATTCAAGTCATGAAGAGGAGTCAAGTGAGCCAAGTAGCTCACATCATGGAGGTATAGAATTAGAAGTTGAGGGCTACTCAACATCTAAGGAAGAAGAGGAGGAGAGTTCTTCATCAAGATTGGTGCAAGAAGAAGCCTCGACCTCCGGAAGGGATGAAGAAGAGAGCGTATATCCATCCTCAACCCTAGGTAACTCAAGCAACTTAATTTCAAATAAATTACATATAATGTGCTTTGAGTGTAGGGAATATGGGCATTACAAGAGTAAATGTCCAAAGAGGATTAGGAAGACTCCACCGGCGCCAAAGGTCAAGGAAGCCGGAGTCCCGATAAGCAAGGGCAAGGAGCACGTGGTGTGCTTCCAATGCAAGCAAAGGGGACATTATAGGAGTAAATGTCCGAGGGGGAGGCAACCTCACAAGGACAAGAGACCAAACACATCTATAGGGGGAGATAAGGCAAACCCTAAGGTACCCTTTAAGGCACATTATTGCAATTCTAATAAGAAACATGCTAGTAGCTTTATTGCAATTGCCAATGATGATAAGCATGATAACCATAGAAACCGATACATGTGCTTAGGTGTCAAACATGTTAGCCTAGGTAAGGACAATTCTAGAAATGCTAACCCTAGAATTAACTCATCTAAGGCTAAGAAGAACCTAGGTAGAAATCTCAAAACAACTAGACATATGCCTAGGAATACCTCAAAGATAAATGACAAATTAAAACTTGAGGTATTAGAAAAGGAAAATCAAGTCTTGAGGTCAAGACTTGACAATTTAGAAAAGTCCCTTAAGAATTTAGAGAAGTCAACTCTAGGGTCTAAGGGTCAAAAACCAAAGCCCAAGGACATGAGAGGTTTGTGTCACAAACCTAAGTCTCAAGTAGTCAAGCCCACTTATCATGATGTTCCATTTGATTATGGAACAAGACCTAGGGCTAGGAAGACCATCACCAAGGTCACAAGGGGAGTCACCCCTAGAGTTGATCTTGATGAGTCTCAAATGACCAAGGCTTTAATGCCTAGGAGGGTCATTAGGAGAGTTGCTAGGGAAGTCATCCCTAGTGAATATTTAGTGAACCTAATGAGCTCAAATAGGTATTGGGTTCTTAGGAGCGTGATTCCATCACGCTAGATGAATTAGGGTGTGCCAACCTTAATTGAATAGGTAGTTAACCTAATCATGGAAAAAGGTGGCACTTTAGGAATGTTCAAGGTGTAATCAAGTCTTGAAAATGAAATTTAAAATTTTACTCATTTCTAAGGTGATTAGGATGTGCCAACCACACTTGAGGAACTTTCTAGGGTCAATCTAATTGGCATATAGTGATCTAAAAATCTTTAGTATATGATTTTAGATCTATTACACTTAGGAATATAGAATTTATGGTAAAATGATCAAAATTATCAAAAATGGCAACTAAAGCTAGAATTAGGTATTTTCTATACCTTTATATGTTATTTGCCATATATTGTTTGCCATATGCCATGTCATGACATCATATCTAATTTACTATCATTTGAAATGTCATGATAATGCTTAGCTTTGTTATATGTCATGCCTTATTTAAGTTTCATACTTTATGCCATGACATCATGACATTGGCACATGTTTCTAATTATGATATTATTTTATGCCATGTCATCATCTCTTGCATGTATGATCAATTAAATTGATTTAAGGATAAAAACATAATTTGATATGGAGATCAAATTGTTGTTTAGAAAATGCATGAGAACTTAGCTTAAGATGACCTAAACTCATATCTCACATCAAAATTGACATGGATGTGTTTGATATACCTTAGATGTGTGTGAGATATTAGGATTATGAGTTAGGATCAAGGTGTATAGTTCTTGTACCTACATGAGCCTAATTCGAAATTGAGGATCATAGGGAAAGCTTGCGTACAAGTCATGTACACTTAGCCCTAAGATTGTGGTCCTAAACTAAATGGTTTAAAATCATTTCAAAATTGATTTGAAAAACCTTGATGAAGCTTTTCTAGTGATAGCATTCATCATTGAGCAAGTTGATACAAAGATGGATTAACCTTGAACTATTTCAAAGTCTTTCGAACTTTGTATCAAGATTTAAAAATAGAAGTTATTTTCATAGAAAACTATTTTTCCATGATAATATATGTTATGAGGAATGTATCATCAAAATTTTACAATTTTTAGAATTTTCGGTGATTTTTTAGGGGTTTCTGAATTTCGGGAGAAAAATCAGAAATCCCTATCAGAGATTTGTGGACCGATCAGAGGGGATGCTGATCGGTTCAGGGAGGTCTGAATCGGTCACTGGACCGATCCAGGGAAGTGCTGATCGGTCTGGTGACCGATCCAGTAAAGGGCTGAGCATGCCAAAATGCTGATTTTCGACTGATTGTCTGAAATTTCAGCTGGAAGTTGGTATTTTAGATTTCTAAAGGATTGAAACTCTCCAAGACATTGTTGGTGCAATGGTCAAGGGGGAGTTGACCTTTAGGGGGAGTTTTACCTATTGGTCAAAGGGGAGTTGACTTTTAGGGGGAGTTTTTACTCGATCTCTGAGGATGAGTGATATGGGATTATCACTAAGTTGATTATTGTCTTTAGTATCAAGGGGGAAATTAAGGGTTTCAATGAAAGGTATGGGACTTTCATTAGAAATAAACTCTTAACCTTTATTCACTCTTTTTGATGTGTGTCAAAAAGGGGGAGAAATGTCTAGAGAATGTTCAAGGAAGAATATTGGAGTTTGGGGAGAATGTTCAAGGAAGAACATTGATTGGAGAACTATTGGAAAACCTAAGTTAGGTTATCGGGTTAACCTAACTTGATTATGGTTTTTGTCAAACATCAAAAAGGGGGAGATTGTTGGTGCAACCTTAGGTCAAGGTTGACCTGGTTGACCCGACTCGAGTTGACCTGACTCGAGTTGTATTTTGATATTTGACGAGAATAGAAAAGTTCTATTCTGATGTTTGACGAGAGTAGAAAAGTTGTATTATGATGTTTGACAGAATACAAACTTGGGAGATTGTGGGTGCAATCTTTGGTCAAGGTTGACCTGGTTGACCCGAGGTGAGTCGACCTGATTCGGGAAATCCTGGTGAGTGAAGCCAGGTGAAAGTCCTGGTGAGTGAAGCCAGGCAAGGGAAAGTCCTGGTGAGTGAAGCCAGGCAGTTGGAAAGTCCTGGTGAGTGAAGCCAGGCAAGGGAAAGTCCTGGTGAGTGAAGCCAGGCAGTTGGAAAGTCCTGGTGAGTGAAGCCAGACAAGGGAAATCCAGATAGGTCAAGATTGACCAGACATCTGGTGAAAAGTCCAAGCAGGGAGCTTGGCACGAGAAAAGTCCAAGTATGGAGACTTGGCACGGAAAAGTCCAAGCAGGGAGCTTGGCACGGGAAAAGTCCAAGTATGGAGACTTGGCACGGAAAAGTCCAAGTATGGAAACTTGGCATGGGAAGTCGGAGAGGGCTAGGCAGCTCGTTCTCCGGACTAGGTCAGAGAGGGCTCGGTAGCTCGTTCTCTGGACCGGACGAAGTCGGAGAGGGCTCGGCAGCTCGTTCTCCGAACTGTGGTCAGAGAGGGCTCGGTAGCTCGTTCTCTGGACTGGATGGAGTCAGAGAGGGCTCGGTAGCTCGTTCTCCGGACTAGGTCAGAGAGGGCTCGGTAGCTCGTTCTCTGGACCGGACGAACTCGGAGAGGGCTCGGTAGCTTGTTCTCCGGGCCAGGCCGAGACTCAAGCTCGTTCTCTGGACCAGACGAAGTCGGAGAGGGCTCGGTAGCTCGTTCTCCAGACTAGGTCAGAGAGGGCTCGGTAGCTCGTTCTCTGGACCGGATGAAGTCGGAGAGGTCTCGGTAGCTCGTTCTCCATACTAGGTCAGAGAGGGCTCGGTAGCTCGTTCTCTGGACCGGACATGGGAAGTCGGAGAGGGCTCGGTAGCTCGTTCTCCGGACTAGGTCCGAGAGGGCTCGGTGGCTCATTCTCGGGACCGTAGGGTTTAGGGGGAGCTCTAAACTGGATCGGTCCGTGACCGATCCGGATCTGTTGGTTGATCGGTGCGGTGACCGATCAAGTAATAACGATGTGTTTCAGGATTACCGATCGGTCCGATGACCGATCGGTAATCATCTGACGGTAGATCGGGAGAAGAAGAGGGGATCGGCGTGGACCGATCCACTGAGTCTGATCGGTCCAGACCGATCGAGAGTTCGCAACTCTACGTGAGCGTGCTGATCGGTCCGGGGACCGATCAGCATAGGTCCCGATCGGTCCCCAAGACCGATCGAGAAAGGTCCGACCGATCGTGGTGGAGCTGATCGGTTTCAGCCGCTGAGTCACAACGGCAGATTTGTCGCTCTTTATCTTCTTCAGTGCGGCAGTGCGGGATATATATATAGAGATCGAGGGCCTCTACATGCGCTTCTTCTTGTTCCTCATTCTTGCGATCCGAGCTTTCGAGCTCGTATTTTCGAAGCTTGTGAGCTTCCCTCGGCTGGTTTGCTGATCAGTTGCTGCTGGCATCGTGAAGTTGTTGCTTCATCGAACTCCAGTCGACAAGAAGGCAAGCAAAGTGTTGTTACATTCATATTCTTCTTGTTTTCTTGCTCTATCTTGTACTCCTTTATTGATGTTGCAAAAGAGTTTGTGGCGAGGTTTCTCCACCCAGAAGGAGTTGTTGTTAGCCGGATTTCCGAGGTCTCATCCACCGACGGATTGATAGGCTTCGTCCACCTTACGGACACGCCGAGGAGTAGGAGTATCATCTCCAAACCTAGTTACATCATCGTGTTTGAGGTTTGATCTTCTCCACTTTCGTTTCTACATTGTATTTCCGCTGCGCTAACCTAAATTGTAGGAAGAAACGATAATTTGAGGTCGGCTATTCACACCCCCCCCTCTCTAGCCGCTATCCGAAGGTCCTAACAGAAGAGATCTATTCCTCCTATATGACGGGAGTGATATCATGATTCTTGATAGAGTGAGACCACTAAGTGCATGGTCATGCCCAAATAAGTAAATATGAGATATTGAGCTCATTTGATTAGAGTGAGTCTACTTGGAGTTCAAGACATAAATTGATTAGAGGATGACACAGTCTATTCCTCAATTGATCAATTTAGATGTCAAGGATAGAAGGACATTGTCACATATTGTGAGAGTCACAATTAGTAGTCACAATGGTGATGTTAGATCTCAACATTCTTGTAACTTGGGTAGTAATGATGTGCTAGATACCGTTCATTACTTATGTTTCTAAATGAGTTTAGGAGCATTGCCAACGTTACAAGAACCTATAGGGTCACGCACAAAGGGCAGTTAGATGGAGATTAGGTTCATATGACGGACCAAGAGGATTAGGTTCATGTGATGAACCAAATTGGATTAAGAATAATCCAAATTAAACTAATTGAGTTGGACTCAATTTTGATTCATGTGTCGAATGAGTCTAATTTAGACTATGATTCATTGAGTCAATTTAAACTAATGAATAAAGATTCATTAGATTAAATTGATTTGAGTCAAAGGGTATATTTGATCAACCATGAGAGATAAGAGGTCAAGTTTGACTTGACTTGAGAGAGAAGATGAAGGGTCAAGTTTGATTTGATCAAATGTCACTTCATTGTGACTTGGCATGGGCCGGCCAATGATGATGTTTCACATCATCAAAGCTACATCATTGTATGCCACCTCATAAGGAAGACCAAGAGCCATGACTCTTGGTATTACATGGAGGTATAAAACACTCTAATAAGTGGCCGACCAAAATAGAGAGAAAAAGAAAGCAAGTGTGTGCTTATTCAAGGTCTCTTCTTCTTTCTCTCTTCTTTTCTCTCCTTCTCCTCCATTGTCGAAACCTCTCAAGAGTGCTAGCACACTCTAAGTGGTTCTCTCCACCTTTTGTCCGTGTGGATACGTGTAGAGGACTGTACACTTGACACTCTACGAGATCCGGCAACCATTTGGACGAGCGGGATAAGCGAAGGGCATCGCTACAAGGGTAATACTTCCTTTTCATGTAGATCTAAGGTAGATCTAGTGTAGACAAACATGTACATGAATATTTTATTTATCTATCTTCGCACGGATCCGTGGCTAGCTTCGAGGTTTCCGCAACACAAAAAGTGATTTTTGCGGCTCGAAAGTTCTAACAGTGGTATCAGAGCCACGTGCTAAGCTTGTACATGTTTGTATTTGTTATTACGAAAAGGTTTCATATCTATAAGTTTCTGTAATTTTTCTACTTTTATAGATTTTGTGAGTATTTTTCTTGTAGGCTAAGTTTCTGTAATTTTTCTCGCGAAAAGTTCTACAAGTGCTTGGACACTTGTAGGCTTCAAATACCGAGAAAAACCTCCCGAAACGGCAAGGTCTCGCCCAAATAAAATTATTTTTTTTTGGGGCAGTGACTTAAGGCGCTATTAGATCAGTTTGGGACACTCGCGATATTCATTTCGCGAGAAAGGGCACTGCCCCTAACCCCGCAAAGGGCATTGTCTCGCGATCGCGCCTGAAAATCGCTAATCGAGACCGCCGAGGAGTCGTGACTCATAAAATTAATAAAACAATAGTAAAATTATAGAAATTTATGTAAAATACATAATTTAGAATTATGTATGATATTGTGATGGGCATGACCCAAAAACCCCAATGTGATTGGTTAAAATTGTGTTGTAATTCATAATATGGCCTGTGCGCCATTTTAGTATTGTGCGTGTTGTATATGATATGCGACCTGCGCGTCGTGCCTCCCTTATTATGTTCCTGTTGTAAATAGATTTTAGACTCGAATGTAACTCGAGTTTCATATTTGTAATGTACAAAATGAAGCGGTGGAAGGTCCACTCAAGAAGGGGTTACGAAGAGGGTGTTGTCAACACATGGAGGTCAAAAGGAGGCGCTTGAAGAAGTCGTTAACCCTAGGTTGACCATCCAATCTTTTCATTGGCTTGAGAAGATCGTAGTATGGTCATGACCTCATCACAAATTAATTAATCAGTATATATATATATATATATATATATATATATATATATATATATATATATATATATCATTGCTTGTGTGTATGTGATGCATGCTAATATAGGGTAATTAGTGTCTTACTGGGTATATGATACACATTCATGATTAGATTAGATCTTAATCAAGTCAACTCAAAATGTCTACCAAGTTTTGATACTCATCACTACTTCGATCATTTGTTGTTGTTGAATCTGCCAAAGCAGAGCAACGCATATTATCTTGGTAGGGTACGGAGGGACAATCTTGGTCCCTCCTATCAAAGCTTGGGTGAGAATAAACTCAATTAGATTGAGTATAACTAGTTAACTCAATTAGATCGGGTAAAACTCTAGGCATTTTCCAACGTTTGGGAAGATAGGATAAAGATCACATTTATCTTGATCCTATAAACAAGAGTTGCATAAAGATGTAATTGATAATTAGTTATCTACCGATGATACTAAGTCTTGGGCGATTTAGCCAAAGCTAACTCAAGGCGTAGTATGATGTAGATCTTGTCCCGCGAGAATTATAACTAATTGGTATGAATCTAGTAGTGTGGTTTGACCACATCCATGACTTGATTCTACAAAAGCTCTATAATTCAGTGGGAGCATCATTTAGTTAAAGGTCTAATTAAATGATAAGTGAAATATGATATTTACTTTCTGCTTTATTTATGTTGTAGATTGTCATGTCGATGAACACGAACATTTTTTCCCTGCGTTCTGTCCTTGACAAGGACAAGCTCAATGGAGCTAATTACCTGGACTGGTACAGAAATCTGAGAATCGTTCTCACACAAGAAAGAAAACTGTATGTCCTGGAGCAACCCATTCCGGAGGCACTTCTTGTCACTGCCACGCGAGCCAACCGAGATGCTTATAAGAAGCATCAAGATGATGCATTAAATGTGTCATGCCTCATGCTCGCAACCATGAACTCTGAGCTTCATAAGCAACACGAGTTGATGACTGCTTATGATATGGTTGAACATCTTCGTCAACTATATCAAGGACAAGCAAGGCACGAGAGATTCGAGATCTCTAAGGCCTGTTTCAGTGCAAGATGTTGGGACCGAAAAGTAGCTAGAGGGGGGTGAATAGCTCATCACGTGCTTGTGTGTTTCGTTGCTTGTTTCTTTAAGGATGTGCAATGGAAATACAAAGAAACAAAAGCATACAACGCTAACAAATGGATTTTACTTGGTATCCACCTTACAAGAGGTGACTAGTCCAAGGATCCACGCACACACACACACACTCCACTAAGAATAACACTCCTTTATGGTAACTACCAAAGGCGGAGAAGCCCTACAACACTCTCAATACAAGAAGAAGGAAAGGGAAACAAAATACAAGCAAAAGCTTACAAGTTATGCAGCAAAAACCCTAACCCTAACTTCTTGTTGTTGCCCATCTCTTGATCTTGGATCACTAGCAACCTTGCTCCAAGAACCCTTCAAGAACTGGCAGTGGAGTGGAGAAGAAGTGTGGAGAGCTGCTGGAGAGGATCGGAGATGAATCGTAAAGTCGCTACCGAAGGAATCGAACGCCTGCGGCTTTTATCGACGCTAACGGTCGGATCCCGATTGATTGGATTGCTCCCAATCGATCGGGGAGGCTTTGGATCGATCGGCTGATCGATCCAGAGTGCCTCTGTGCTCTCGATAAATTGCCTGGATCGATCGGCTGATCGATCCAGGGCTTATCGTGCGAAATCGCAGCTCCCAATCGATCCACTGATCGATTGGGGTATCTGGATCGATCGACCGATCGATCTAGCGTTGTTCTGTGGGATCGCGTACTTTTCCCATTCGATCCACCGATCGATTGGGAGGAGGTTGTTGCGAAGACTCGCCCAATCGATCGGTCGATCGATTGGGCATGAGCCAATCGATCAACTGATCGATCCAACTCATAATTTCTCCCTAAAATCAAGTCTAAAGCCTCCTTAACCAACATCCGGTCAACCATGACCTGTTGGTTCATCGTGCCTAGCATCCGGTCACCCTTAACCTGCTAGAACTCGCTCACCAAGTGTCTGGTCAATCCCTTTGACCCACTTGGACTTTTCTCCTCTTGCCAAGTATCCAGTCAATCCCTTTGACCTACTTGGACTTTTCTCCTTGTGCCAAGTATCCGGTCAATCCCTTGACCTACTTGGACTTTCACCAGAAGTCTGGTCAAGCTTGGCCCATCTGGATTTTCCCCGTGCCTGGCTTCACCCACCAGGACTTCTCATCTGCCTGGCTTCACTCACCAGGACTTCCAATTTGCCTAGCTCCACTCACTAGGACTTTCACCTGGCTTCACTCACCAGGATTTTCTCTCTGCCTAGCTTCACTCACTAGATCTTTCACCTGGCTTCACTCACCAGGATTTCCTTCTGCCTAGCTTCACTCACTAGGTCTTTCACCTGCCTTCACTCACCAGGATTTCCTTATCAAGTATCCAGTCAACCTTGACCTACTTGACTCTCTTTCACAATCTTCCCACATGAACAACTACACCTGCAATTGCTCATATCATCGAAATCTTGTATTGTCAAACATCGAAACTCAAAGCAAGACTCAAGCTTGGTCAACCAGGTCAACCTTGACCTGAGGGATATTGCCCCAACACAAGATGCAAGATGGGACTCCCGTAGGTCCATATGTACTCAAGATGATTGGGTACATAGAGAACCTACAGAGGTTGGGATTCCCACTTGGCCAAGAATTGGCCACTGACTTGATCTTGCAATCCTTGCCAGAAAGTTACAGTCAATTTGTCATAAATTACAACATGAACGATATTGATAAGTCACTGCCTGAGCTGCTAAGCATGTTGCGAACTGCTAAGCTCAACCTTAAGAAGGTAAAGCCCAACTCCATTTTGATGGTGCAAAAGCATAAAGGCAAGGGCAAGTCTAAAAGTAAGGGAAAGTCCTAAGCCAAGGGCAAAGACAAGGTAATGAAACCTAAAGGAGGGGTTGCCAAGGATACTACTTGCTTCCACTGCGGTCAGACCGGGCACTGGAAGAGGAACTGCAAAGGATACCTGGAAGATCTTAAGAAGAAGATAAATGAAATTTCTACTTCAGGTATATATGTTATAGAAGTCAATCTCTCTATTTCTTCATCGTGGGTATTAGATACCGGATATGCTTCTCACATTTGTACTAGTGTACAGGCGCTGAGAAATAGTAGGGCATTGACGAAGGGCGAGATGGACCTACGAGTAGGCAATGGAGCACGGGTTGCTGCTGTTGCTGTAGGAACTTACTTTCTCTCTTTGCCCTTTAGGCTTGTACTAGAATTAGATGAATGTTGTTATGTGTCTGCTCTCACAAAGAACATCATTTCAGTTTCTTGTTTAGGCAAGAAAGGCTTTTCATTTATAATAAAGAACAAATGTTGTTCCATTTATTTAAACGATATGTTCTATTGTAGTGCACCTCTGATGAACGGACTCTACATTCTAGACTTAGAGAACCTCATCTATAACATAAGTACCAAAAGGTTCAAGTCAAATGAAATGAACCGAACCTATCTCTGGCATTGTCGCTTAGGTTATATAAATGAGAATCGCTTATCCCAGCTCCATAAAGATGGTTTGCTGGACTCATTTTGATTTTGAATCATATGAGACATGTGAGTCATGCCTACTGGGCAAGATGACCAAGACTCCTTTTGGTGGACACAGCGAAAGAGCAACTAACTTGTTAGGACTTATACATAGTGATGTATGTGGCCCTTTCAATGTCACTGCCAGAGGTGGTTATAGGTACTTCATTACATTTACTGATGACTTCAGTAGATATGGTTATGTGTATCTGATGACACATAAGTCACAATCCTTTGAAAAGTTCAAAGAATTCAAGAATGAAGTACAAAATCAGCTAGACAAGAGTATTAAGATATTTCGATCAGATCAAGGTGGTGAATACCTTAGCCATGAGTTTCGTGACTATCTAGCTGAGTGTGGGATTCTATCCCAACTCACTCCTCCTAGAACACCACAGTGGAATGGTGTATCCGAAAGGAGAAATCGTACCCTATTCGATATGGTACAATCTATGATGAGTCACACAGATCTTCCTATATCTTTTTGGGGATATGCTCTACACACAGCAGCATTCACACTTAACCGTGTTCCATCCAAAGCTGTGATAAAGGCACCATATAGGATATGGATTGGGAGAGATGCCCAGATATCTTTTATGAGGATTTGGGGTTGTGAGACTTACGTTCAACGTCAAGTCTCGGACAAACTGGGACCCAAATCTGATAACTGCTATTTTATAGGATATCCCAAGGAAACGAAGGGATATTACTTCTACATTCCCAGTCACCACAAAGTGTTTGTGGCTAAGACTGGGGTATTTCTAGAAAAGGACTTTATTTCTAGAAAAACTAGTGGGAGTACATTCGATCTTGAAGAAGTTCAAGATATGGACCATAGCACTGAAGCCTTGATGGAAGTTGAACTGGAACCGTAAAATGTTGTGGATGATGAGATTGTTGCACAAGGAGTTGAGGAACAACAACGAGTTCAAGTAGACTTACCTCTTCGCAGGTCTGACAGGATACGTCGTCAACCTGAGAGATATTCATTTCTCTTGTCTGACCATGACGACGTTATGCTCGTTGAGAATAAGCCTACCTCCTATCAGGAAGCTGTGATGAGACTAGATTCTGAGAAATGGCTAGAGGCCATGAGATCCGAGATGGAATCCATGTACACCAACCAAGTATGGACTTTGGTTGATTCACCTGAAGGTGTCAAACCCATTGGGTGTAAGTGAGTCTTTAAGAGAAAGACTGACATGGATGGACTTATGCATACCTATAAGGGTCGTTTAGTAGCTAAAGCTTTCAAGCAAATTCATGGTATTGACTATGATAAAACTTTTTCTCTAGTAGTGATGTTTAAGTCTATTCGGATCATGTTTGCTATTGTAGCATACCACGATTATGAGATCTGGCAGATGGATGTCAGAATCGCGTTTCTGAATGGAAACTTGCTCGAGAATGTGTACATGAAACAACCTGAGGGTTTTGTAGATCCACTGTAAACTGGCAGAGTATACAAGCTGCATAAGTCCATTTATGGACTAAAGAAAGCTTCTCGGAGTTGGAATCTTCGATTCGATGATGCGATCAAATAGTTTGGTTTCATCAAGAATGAAGATGAACCCTGTGTCTACAAGAAGGTTGTTGGGAACACAGTTGTCTTCCTTGTATTATGTGTGGATGACATACTACTCATTGGAAATGACATCCCTTTGTTGCAGTCTGTAAAGACTTGGCTGGGGAATTGTTTTTCAATGAAGGACTTAGGTGAAGCAGCCTGTATTCTAGGCATAAAGATCTATAGAGATAGATCTAAGAGATTGTTTGGTCTCAGTCAAAGTACATATATTGACACGATATTACTACGGTTCGCCATGCAATGTTCCAAGAAAGGATTTTTGCCGATGTCACATGGTGTGAGTCTTTCGAGGACTCAAAGTCCCTCTTCTAGAGAGGAAAGAGACCACATGGATAAGATCCCTTATGCTTCAGCCATAGGATCTATCATGTACGCCATGCTATGTACTCGTCCTGATGTTTCGTATGCTTTGAGCATGACGAGCAGATACCAGTCAGATCTAGGTGAGCATCACTAGATAGTGGTCAAGAATATTCTTAAGTACTTGAGAAGAACTAAAGAATATTTTTTGATATTTGGAGGCGATGGCGACCTAGTTGTAAAGGGTTACAGTGATGGCAGCTTCCAAACTGACCAGGATGATTATAGATCGCAGTCTTGGTTCGTGTTTTGCTTGAATGGTGGTGCTGTGAACTGGAAGAGTTCGAAGCAAGACATAGTTGCTGATTCTACAACAGAGACTGAGTATATTGCTACATCAGAAGCAGCAAAGGAGGCAGTTTGAATCCGCAAGTTCATTATTGAGCTTGGGGTGGTTCCTAGCATAGCCGATCCTATAGAGCTCTAACGTCGTTGATCCCTTGACCAAGGCTTTGACATAGAGAAAGCATTATGGTCACACTAGGTCATTGGGTGTTAGAGCCTACACTGATTGGCACTAGTGCTAATGGGAGATTGTTAGTGAGAGCCCTAGAACCGATCATGTGATAATTGTTGTATGGACTAGATGTATCATATTCCTATATATATATATATATTTATAAAGACATTTCTTTATGGTTATTATACTTGTATTGGTATCAAATAACTGAGTATAATAGCGTCCTTGAGTAGAAGGCTCTTATCTATATCAATCGATTGGTTGAATTGATAATGAAATGATATAGAGAACACTACTCTTAATCATTCCTAGTCAAATATTAACATTCAGGGACAATGTTAATGCGATGAGATTAGCATGTAGGTCAACCCGATGACTTGATCTCGTCAACTCGATGACTTGATCTCACAAGTCATGGATATTAGATATCAAGTTGACACATTGGTATGCATTGGAGAATCTATACTGAATGATCCGCCATAAGAAATATCATGGATCGTTATATGAGTGTCATATACTTTCTCATGTGACTATTAGTATGACTATCAGTCCTTGGACCTGAAGTCACCATGGTTCCCTACATAAGGAGTTGCATACTTTGGCTTCGTCAAACGTCACCCATAAATGGGTGGACTATAAAGGTGACTACTGGGTATGTAACAAATTATGCGGAGGGATGTGAGTGATGTAGAAGGGATCTATCCCTCCTATATGACGGGAGTGATATCATGATTCTTGATAGAGTGAGACCACTAAGTGCATGGTCATGTCCAAATAAGTCAATATGAGATATTGAGCTCATTTGATTAGAATGAGTCTACTTGGAATTCAAGGCATAAATTGATTAGAGGATGACATGGTCTATGCCTCAATTGATCAATTTAGATGTCAAGGATAGAAGGACATTGTCACATATTGTGAGAGTCACAATAGTAGTCACAATGGTGATGTTGGATCTCAACATTCTTGTAACTTGGGTAGTAATGATGTGTTGCTAGATACCGCTCATTGCTTATGTTTCTAAATGGGTTTAGGAGCATTGCCAATGTTACAAGAACCTATAGGGTCACACACAAAGGGCAGTTAGATGGAGATTAGGTTCATATGATGAACCAAGAGAATTAGGTTCATGTGATGAACCAAATTGGATTAAGAATAATTCAAATTAGATTAATTGAGTTGGACTCAATTTTGATTCATGTGTCGAATGAGTCTAATTTAGACTATGATTCATTGAGTCAATTTAAACCAATGAATAGAGATTCATTAGATTAAATTGATTTGAGTCAAAGGGTAAAGTTGATCAACCATGGGAGATAAGAGGTCAAGTTTGACTTGACTTGAGAGGGAAGATGAAGGGTCAAGTTTGACTTGACCAAATGCCACTTCATTGTGACTTGGCATGGGCTGACCAATGATGATGTTCCACATTATCAAGGTTACATTATTGTGTGCCACCCCATGAGGAAGACCAAGAGCCATGACTCTTGGTATTACATGGAGGTATAAAACACTCTAATAAGTGGTCGGCCAAAATAGAGAGAAAAAGAAAGTAAGTGTGTGCTTATTCAAGGTCTCTTCTTCTTTCTCTCTTCTTTTCTCTCCTTCTCCTCCATTGCCGAAACCTCTCAAAAGTGCTAGCACACTCTAAGTGGTTCTCTCCACCTTTTGTCTGTGTGGATACGTGTAAAGGAATGTACACTTGACACTCTACGAGATCCGGCAACCATTTGGACGAACGGGATAAGCGAAGGACATCGCTACAAGGGTAATACTTCCTTTTTATGTAGATCTAAGGTAGATCTAGTGTAGACAAACATGTACATGAATATTTTATTTATCTATCTTCGCACGGATCCGTGGCTAGCTTCGAGGTTTCCGCAATGTAAAAAAGCGATTTTTACGACTCGAAAGTTTTAACAGAAACCACTTCTTTTTATTCTTGAAAGGTAAGATAATAGTCATGGAGTTGGATTTTCAAGTTATCTCATGGTAGAAGAAGGTAACGGTTGGCCTATTATCAATGATCAACAAAAAGCAAACATAACTTGTTTCCATTTTATACTATATTATTGATAGTATTACTAAAAAGGAAGTTATGTTGTCTATGCTTCAGGGGTTAGAGCATGCAATTGAACAACTATTGTCGCAACTATTGCGTGCAAATTGGGGGATAAATACAATGAGAATCTCGAAGAAATTATATTGGAGAACTATGAAAACTACCAAATTATATTGGATGAATTGTACATTATGTCTTAGAATTTTAAGCTACTTTTAGGATGAATAATTTTTTTTTATTACACATATAAAAAATGATAATCCCAGTTAATTTCATTGATTATCCCTGGAATGATCGATCCATTCCCACGTAAATTTTCTATCGGTCACTAGGATAAATCGGAAAACACATATGACGGCCAGTACAGAAGTCTAATATCCTTTTATTAGGATAAATCGGAAAGCGCACGTGACGGTCATCACAGAAGTCCAACATCCTTTTATTACGTCCCCATTCGAAGAAAATTTCCTACAACATGTAGATAATATTTAAAGTCTTCAATCATGATAATGGAGATATTATGGATATTAGGGTTTTGTCAATGGAGAAAATACAAGCATGCCAAAAGAGATGATGTTGAAATATTGTAACAGTATGTATCCCAATATAGTGAAGAAGCTCAAAATGTATACGATAAACCAAAGATTTTGTGTTGCGAGATCGGAAGGTACAATGAAGTTTTTGATTTGGAAAATACTCGTGTTAAGTTGGAATGTAGATCTTGTACATGTAAGCATTAGATGAAGGAAAATCCAAAAGATTATTCTAATGATGTCTACAAGAAGAATTTATACTCAAATAAATATGTGGTGAACCTCATGCAAAGTAAGAATACATGACAAGTGAATAATGACACTCACAATAAGAAAGCATGCTATTACCAATCAAAATTTCAATCGCTAAGCGATGGAAAATTACAATCACATTTTTTTTTGGCTCACCTTCGTCATTTAGTGGAAGAAAAATTTAAAAATTGCAGCTAATTAGCGATGGAAAATAATTTTCGATCACTAGTTTGCAACGTTTTCTAGCATATGTTAGCGATGGAAATTTATTTTTTGCCGCTAATTTCAAGCAATTTTGAATGGAACCTCCCTAATTTTGCAATATATAACCTGTTTACATCCACAATATACAAACATACAACGATACACATACAACAATACCATATTGGTGAAAATAGAATGGAAATAAACAGTAAATCTCATACATTGCATTGCGGAAGATCTTGAAAAGATGGACAGAGAAAACACCAGATGGAGGAAGTCGCCTCTTGTCGTCTGCGAGAAGGTTATGGAAATGAACGCTTCTCGACGATTCCACAAACCAAATCCCTCGTTTCTGTGAATGTACCCCATCATCCCTTTGATTTGCTTAGACGCTCTTATAGGAAGAAGAGTGAACACCACTTGCCCACTCTCTCGGCAACGTGTGTCATTCACTTGGCAACATGTGCATTAACTGTACACGTCCAAGCACGTGTCCAATATATCTCACTCATCCAAGTCAATCCCCAAAGGTCATCAAGTCACAAAGACTATAGTAGAATTAATTCACCACAAGAATATTCATTTCATATATTAGGGAAAATGGTTCGTGCAACAGCAAGCATACTGAGCGATAGTTGCTAAGAAAATTGTTACACCTTACATAGTCGTTCTCTGAGCAATCAATGCTAACAAAGTTGTTACACTTTACTTAGCCGCTCTTTCAAATAAATTAGAGACATTCTCATAATGGCACATAACCTCTCTCTCTTGGTGGTACATATTCGTTATCCAAGAAACATCCAACCTCCCGATGGCACACAATCATTATCTTGGAGATATCCATGTCTTACTATTTATCTAGATTAAATAATCTTCATTTACATCAATATGAACATCTTTAATCCCTTATAATGATTATTATGTCAAGAGCATGTTCTACATTCAATATTCACAATTATTTTTATACATAACAGAAATGGGTCGACCAGTGAATAACATTAAAAAATGTAAATCTATTTAATCTTCCTTTTTAGTTAGAATATATTCATTCTAATCAGTCGCTTTCTTAGTTATGCTCCATAGACCGAATCATGCATAGTCATAGGATACATGCTAAAGTAGCAAACACTCATTAAAACTTCAAGTAAACAACTAAATAATCACTAAGGGCAAAACTAAGATTAACTTGTAATTTCAAAAGTCTAACATAGTAGATAAACATAAATTCATTCTCCTACTACCTTTTATTGTCGCAATAGCACATGTGGTATGAATCACATACTACGATATTATTCTCTTTACTAAAAAGAGCGTATGTTTTCCTCAATATTTAACATCATACAGATTTTGATCTAGACATACCTAATGTCTAATTTTGAATTCAACATATTAATTCTAATCTAACCTTTAACATGTTTAGTAAATGGTGGGTTTATTTACTTCAATTATTATTCAACATAAATGATCTCATATTGACACAATTATCAAGATAACCTTAGCTTATGGTATGTCTCTTTTCACGGCTACATGAGTTGTCCCATAAAGTAATGATATTACCTCTATTTATACTTAACAAATAGAGATAATTGTCCATGTGAGTGGACCAATCTCTATCGGTCACATACTCACCAAGATCTTATATGAATATAACAAAATCATATACATTGAATAAATTATGGCAAATTACACAATCAAATCACAATATCTGATTGTAATTATAATGCTATTACATTCTACAAAGTCCTAAAAACTTTACATGTTCTTTAAATGACTCTCTAGTTATTGGCTTAGTAAAAGGATCTACAAACATAGTACGTGTAGAAATATACTCAAGAATTACCTTTCTATTAGCCATAATATCCCTCACAAAGTTATATTTTATAGCTATATACTTGTCTTTACTGTGATATTTGGAATCCTTGGAAAAAGCTATTGTAGACTGTCACAGTAGACAGTTACTGGACTCTTACTATCATCAACAATCTTCATATGCTTCATGAACCTTTTCAACCAGACTGATTCTTACATAGCTGCTGAACATGTTACATATTCAGCTTCCATAGTTGACAAAGCTACACAAGCTTGTTTATTGTTGTCCATAAGATGGCGTCACCATTTAGCAAGAATGCATAACTTGATGTGGATTTTCTATCATCCAGGTCCTCAGCCTATCTGCATCTAAATAATCTTTCAGACTCATATATGATCCTTAGAAATAGAAACAATAATTTGTTGTTGCCTTCAGATATCTGAATATCCTTTTTACTGTCTTCCAGCATCTCAGTCCTGGGTTTGACTAGAAGTGACTGACCAAGCCAACAGCATAGCTGATATTAGGACGTGTACACAACACAGTATACATCAAACTACCAATAGCACTGTCATATGATTTTTTTATTCATTTCAACTATTTCCTATGAAGTTTTGGGATACATACTTTTACTCAAAACAGTACCTTTCATAATATGTGTATATTTTATGTTGCAATTAGACATGCTGAAATCATGTAACATCTTATTTATATAAGACTCTGTGGCAGACCCAAAAGTTTTTTAGGATGATCTCTAATGATCTTCACCCCTAAAATGTACTTAACTTCTCCTATACTATTGTATCAAATTGTGATGACAGCCACTTTTTGACTTCATTCACATACCCAATGTCATTTCCAGTTTTGAGCATACCATCAACATATAATGATAAAATGACATATTTTTCTTTTTCTCTTTTCAAGAAAATGCAATGATCCTCATTGATCATCTCAAAATCATAAGATAAAATGACTTCGTTAAATCTTATGTTCCATTGTCTTGACGCTTGTTTTAACCCATATATGTATTTTTTTAAGTCTATAGACTTTCTCCTTTTGGCCTTCAGCAATGAAACCTTCTGGCTGAGCCATATAGATTTCTTCGTCAAGCTCACCATTAAGGAAAGTGATTTTTATATCCATTTAATGTAATTCCAAGTTATAATGTGCCACAAAGGCCAAAATAACTTGTATTGATATAAATTTTATTACGGGAGAAAATGTCTCTTCAAAGTCAATACCCTCCATTTGGGTATATCCTTTTGCAACTAAACAAGTTTTATATCTGTTAATAGGTCCATCAACTTTTCTCTTTATTTTCATAATTCACTTATTCCCAATAATCTTTCGGCCCAGAGGAAGATCGATTAAGTCACAAACATGATTTTGAATCATTGACTCCATCTCTTTAACGATTGTAACTTTCCATTTTTCTCTAACTCTACACCCCAATGCTTCATTAATGGAGTGAGGTTCATCATCATCAATTGGAAGTGTCATCAATTCCTCATTCTCAATATCAAATCTCTTCTTAGGTTTGATTTTACAAACACTTCTTCGTAAATTGGGTGTTGAGAAGTCAACTCATGACTTGACATATCACTCTCACTCGATTGAGTAGACTCGGACATCCCTTTTGACACCTCTCTTATTGATAATATCTCATCCTCCTCACATAAAGGAATTCTTTTATCAACATCACTTCTGGTTGGGAACTCTATTTCGAGAAAAGTCACATCTCTCAAATCTATTTCGGAGATGATTCCATTTAGTTGTTCACCTATGAAAACATAACCTTTGGAGGTCTCGTGATATCTGATAAAGATACATTTTTTACCCCTAGGTCCTAGTTTTTCATACTAATGAGAACTATCATGAACATAAGCAGCTGATCCCAAAGTTTCAAATTACTTAAATCTGGGGTTCTAACTATCTAATGTTCATATAGGGTAAATGAAACTGACTCTAAAGGTACTTGATTAAGTATGTAGGCTGCAGTTAATAATGCATCTCCCAAATAGGAGATCGGCAAATTAACCTGCGCCATCATAAACCTAACCATTTCAAGAACAGACCTATTTCTTCTTTCAGCTACCCCATTTTGCTGTGGAATCTCAAAGATTGTCAGCTATCTAATAATCCCTCTATCATTACATATCATCTTGAATATATCAGACAAATATTCCTCTCCATGGTCAGTACACAAAGTCTTAACTTTACGTTCTATTTGATTCTCAACTTCATTCACATAACGAATGAAGCAATCCAATACTTCAAATTTATGAGATATCAAATACACATGACTGAAACGAGAGAAATCATCAATAAATGTAGTGAAATAGGAAGCTCCATGTCTAGCATTCACATTCATTGGACCACAAATATCCGAATGAATTAACTGTAATATTGATTCATCTCTAATAGTTTTACCAAATGATTTTTTAGTTGCTTTTTCAATAAGGTAATGCTCACATATAGACAAGTAAATCTTAGCTCGAGTCCCTAATAGACTCTCTTTAGCCAACCAATTCATACGTTCTTATCCTATGTGTTATAATCTAGCATGCCAAACCTTATCAGTTATACCTGCATCACTAGTTAGAGCAATGTTTGAAAAACAACCTTCAATAACAGAATTGACATCTAGTTCTACATCAAGAACCATAAAATCATTTGTTAAAAAAAAACATATTCGATTGACATTAAGTTAACCTTAAGTTCAACACACTGACTGTAAAAATTAATACAATACCCTAAATCAAGAAGACATGTAATGGAAATAAAATTCCGTCTAATTTTAGGAGCATACAGGACATCATATAGCAATAAAACGCTATCACCATGGAAGTTGAGTTTGCAAATGCCAACTTCTTTAACTTTAACTCTTACATTATTTCCCACATAGATCCATTTTTTGCTAGCTGGTACCCGACGATATTCAACAAATGTAACTTGCTCCCCAACTATATGGTTGGTTCCTCTCGAATCAATAATCCACAAAGGATAAGAATCAGCTAACAATACTGAACTAGCAACAAAATGCTCAGGAAAAGAAGACACATTTAGATTTACCTTTTTCATGTTAATGCACTCCCGAGCGAAGTGACCCTTTTTACCACAGTTAAAGCATGTTAACTTGCTTTTAGGTTTTTTTTCCAGTCTTCTTTTTTATCTTCTTGATTAAGCCCCGTTCCATAGTAGCAATTTCTTTCTTCTTTCCCTTCCCTTTTATGAACCATTTCTTTTTCATGGATCTAGATGATCCAACAAAACCAACAGCCACATAGGCTTGTCCAAAAATCCTTGCGGATTCAACTCTCTCCACCTCCAATTCTATATAACGTGAGATGTCAATGAAAGTCTTGATACTTTCACTATGAGTTAAGGTCTACTTCATGATCTCCCAAGAATCTGGAAGGGAACAAATAATAACTTGAACATGTTGTTCATCGGTCAACTTATGACCAACAGTTTTAAGCTCCTGAATCATGTTCGACATCTCCTTGAGCTGTTGAACCATTGAAACATTCGGACACTTCTTGTAACTGTCAAACTTAATCGTCAGCTATCAAAACTTGCTCAGACTTACTTTACTGTATTTTTCTTTAAGAGCTACCTAGACTGCATGAGCCGTAAGATACGACTCATACTAAAAAGTTAGGTTATCTATCATTAAACTAATCAATATGCCCTTTGTAGTGGAGTCCTTTTTCTTCTATGCCTTATATGCATCAAGATCTCATCTATTTTGTGTAGTGGGACCATCTACAGGTTCTACCATAACCTGATTTATAGTCTCTAGAATTTTTTGTTCCTCAAGTATATACTATATCCTCAGGTGTTAAATTTTATAGTTATCCCCTATTAAGTTTTTCACCCTTATTGAGTTCAACTATAATATTTTTTGTTGTCATAATCTATTATAAATAAACACATTATTTAGTATTCAATGTAATTTATATACATGCAATTTAAGATTGACTCAATATTAATTTGAGTTAATTTACAAAATCAAGTGATAACTACGTTTTCACTCATCATTTGTATAACCAATTAAATTAACATTAATCAATTATATTACACACATCCTAGTAAATGAGCTAATCATTTATTATATCATGATTTCTTTAATAAAATGAACTAATCATTTATCATGCATCATGTAGAGTAAACAACATAAATAAACATATGAATGTACATATTATTAACATAAAAATATATTGCATATTGTTAATATATAACAAACTGATATAAACTAAATAGACTAAAATTGTTCATGCATAATGATAATCACAATAACAATAACAGAACTCTAATAAACTAGATAAGCTAACACCATTCCCACTTGGACGGGCACTAGTGTAGTGGCCCATATTATCCCTTTCAACCTAAACTCATTTGATCACAGGTGGGATAGGCTCAAGATTTTCTGTCGGATCCACAATTGGATTGTCTTCTAGATCTTCCTTGATCATTTTCGGGTCCTCTTCGAACTCTTCAGGATCCTCTTCAACCATATGGTGAAGTAATTCCTCATACAATTCTGAATATGTGACGCATCCTTCATGACGCCCCCATATGTAGTCTGCTATCACCTTATGATACTCTGGCAATGAACACATCAAAGCTCAGATCCTATAACTATCCAGAACTGGAAACTCTTCTCGCTCAAGTTTTCAAAATAGTTCATCAAGCTGTCCAACGTGTCCATCGATTCCATAAGTAGATTTATACTCTATATCTTGAATGTTCTCCCTGAGCTAGTTCTGCCGCACTTCGCGACGAGTTAATGTAGTGATCGTCCGTGTCATCTAAAAAATTAAAATTAAATAAGTCAGTACAATACCAGTTTAATTCAATTTATACAGGCTTAGAACCAACATTATAAATAAAAAAATAAATCTTCTCAATTTTTAAGAATCTTAGTCGACTGACCCATTGGACCGGTTGATCGAGAATCCAGATCCTAAGTTTGGTCTGTTATCCTAGTTAGAACTAATCTAATTGGATAGGGATTTTCTATACCTATATTCTGTTATTATTTAATCTAAATTTATTTCAGTCAATCTTAGACTTTTTGATCAAACTCAAATCTATTTAATTAAACTAATATCCATTGATTTAAATCTAACCCAATAAATCTAATCTAATTCATCAAATTAGACCTAATATAATAAATTAGATCATTTAATCAGTCTAAACTTAATTAAATTAACTACTGATTTAAATTAAAGTTGGGTCTAATTAGACCAATATAGTTCAACCCCATTTTAATTTGAACATAACCGATTTAAAATATATATATATATATTTTTTTTATTTCTTTTAAACCCACTGTCTTCTCACATCAACATGCATGGGAAGAAAGGAAAAAAAAAATCCTTGTTTTTGGTTTTTTCTTGGTGAGAATCAAATCACGTTTCCTTTTTTTTTCCCTTTTTATTTTTTCTTCTCACGGATTTACGAATAAGCTTTTTATTTAATCGATTATTTTAATTAATTAAAATAGTGTAATCGATTGTTTTAATCCAGTAGGACATCCATAATCATAAAGAAGTTTATATTTCGCCACATCATTATCATATCAAAAGTTAAAAATTTCACTCATTTTAAAAACTTCTTTCCACTATCATAAATCTCTCTAATAACTTTTTATAACCCACTATCAATGTATTTATTTTTATTTTTCACTTATCTGTATTTATAATTTCATTTACTCTATATATAATAATAATTAATATTTTAATTATTATCCATCCATTCATTCGGTTTCCTATCCATCTATTCATAACTGAAGTTTGTAATTATTTTCAAATCCCGCTCACCCAGCTCGTCCTCAATTCTTTCCGCCTGCTGTGCGGCATGGTACCGAGTGCACAACATCTCACTGACCCCTCGGATTTTTCATTACTTCTATTACCTCAAACAATCCAAGCTGAGCACCTATCTGTTCCAATCCCGTATTGGTCTGGTCTTCTTCTACAAGATGTCCTCTTCTAACAAACACTGGAAGGAGTACTTTTTCTATTTGAGACTTCCCGAGCTAGCAGACCGCCCTGCCACCCCTGCCCGAGCTGAAAAAATATAAGACTCAATCGGATTACCTTCATGCTGCCAATATGTTGGTCGGGCTGAAGTTCAACATCTACAAGTTGTTACCAGAGGGTGTGATGTACATGTTTGGGCTAAGTCTGAACCGAGTGAAGCTCCCGAGAAACATAGGTATGAGATTTCTTAACCTTCTTCCTTTGGGTCTAACTAATTCTGTTCTTCTTTTGCAGCTGACATCATGATGCGTGCCCGGGCAACTGATATAATGAAGGCTAAGCAGGCCGAAATCGAAGCAGCAGCTGCCAAGGAGATGGAGGGGCTCGGATTGACCCCGATTGGCTCGTAAGAAGGCATAACTAGGGAAAATACAACTGCGGGCGACGGGACTGCCGAACGGACACCCAGTGTGGTAAGGGGCAACCGACCCAGGAGCAGTCCAAGAGGCGTCGCCCGTTATCCCTGCTGAGGGTTCGGGGTCCTCGGGCGACGACATACCGCTCTCCCGCAAGAGGCGCTGAACGGAGGCGCCTTCCCGATCCGCCACTTCAGTCGTCCAAGCCTCTGCGGGGGGAGGCATCCCATCCCCAACTCCGGCAACAGTGGAGGCTACTTCCTCTGATCGGACTCCGTCCGTGGCTGAGCTACAGGAGTCGCTCCCCGTTCAGCCAATCACCTCCCTTCCTCTAGTTAGGTGGAAGATAACCCGATCAGCCATTCTTCCAGTCCGCCCTGCCCAAGCCTCCGACCCGTCTGCTTTCGCTCAATTGGCGCCGGGCGGGAAACGATCCATCACTGCTACCCTTCGCCTGCCTACTGAGGATCTTCTTGCGCCAGGCAACCAGCCCAGCTCTCCTCAGCATCAAGTCTACATCCGGGGTCGGCTCACCCACATCTGGGAGGAGGCGGGGGCACGAACAGCCATGAAACCTCCGGGCGCGCTGGCTGACAGCCATCTGGAGATGTCCACTGGGGTTAGTGTTTGTAAATATCAGTTCATAAGTTACCCCTGCTTGGCATTAATCTTTGCTTGCAGTTCTGGGTGGAGAATATCGCCATGTGTCAGCGGCTGGCCCAAGTGGAAGATGAGCTGAAGAGGCTCAAAATTTCCGGAGAAGCCCCCTCCTCCCAAGGACCGTCGGTCGCCCGTCTGAAGGCCGAGCTGGAGAGGGCTCAACAACTCCTTGCGGCGAAGCAGCAAAAATCGACCGAGCAGGCCAGTAGGCTGGGCCAGATTGAGGCACAGCTAAAGACTTATGATCGGAAACTCAATCTGGCTTCCACAACGAAACTACGGGCCATCACCGATCTGGAGGAAAAAAACAAAGAGGTCCGACAGCTGGCCGAGGATCTGAAGAAGGCGGAGGACTTCCTGGTAGTCGAGCGGGAGAGTCGCTCAACCAAGGAGGCGGAGCTACAGGGCCAGATGAAGCGCCTTGAAGAGGAGCTGGCGGCCTCCCGTTCGGCTCTGACTACTTATCAAGAGGCCGAGCCGAGTTGTTTTGCAGCCCTGAAGCAACAGTACCTCCGCTTGGACCAATTCTTGGAGAAGGCAACCGATCAGAACGTCTGCTCGTTTGAACTGGTGATTGATGCAACGCTCGACCAACTGAAGTCAAACAACCATGTCTCTGAGGCCTTATCTGATAAAGATGCGAACCGCGTCCAGCTCCTTGAATCCATTCCCAACGAGGCCTTCGAATACATTGAGTGAGCGAGGGGTCAGCTAGAAAATATTTCTGTAAGGTTTTGAATGTACTTCTGTCGTTCGGCAATGACCTATTATCAATGATCCTTTTGCATTTTTTCTTCATAGTGTTTACTATGCCATCTGTTCGTTAGGTCATCTGTTTGCTAAGTATTTGGCCGTATAGTTCCGATCGGCCGTGGCACCCGTCCTATGGTTATTGAATATTCGCTAGGATCATACCTCCGGGGTTTATAGTCACCTCTCGACTCTAGGTTTTAACGTCTCTGCTAGACGATCTTCCAAGGCGGAAGTTTAAGGTTGTCGTTCTACCGTCGCTTGAGTCATGGGTTTAACGTCGCCGCTCGATGATCTTCCGGGCGGATATTTATAGTCGACGTTCGACTCTAGGGTTTAACGCCACCGCTCGACGGTCTTTAAGGCAGAGATTTTATATTCGCTGCTCCGACTCTGGGGTTTAACGTCGCCGCTCAATGGTCTTCAAAGCGGGATTTTTATAGTCACCGCTCCGACTTTAGGGTTTAACGTCGCCGCTCGACGGTCTTCAGATCGGATATTTATAGTCGTCGTTCAACTATGGGGTTTAACATCGCCGCTCGACGGTCTTCAAGGCGGGGTTTTTATAGTCGTCGCTCCGACTCTAGAGTTTAACGTCGCCACTCGACGGTCTTCAAGGCGGATATTTATAGTCGTCGTTCGACTCTGGGGTTTAAAATCGCCGCTCGACGGTCTTCAAAGTGGATATTTATAGTCACCGTTCGACTCTGGGGTTTAACATCGCCACTCGACGGTCTTCAAGGCGGGTATTTATAGTCGTCGTTCGACTTTGGGATTTAACGTCGTCGCTCGACGGTCTTCAAAGCTGATATTTATAGTCGTCATTCGAATATGGGGTTTAACGTCGCCACTCGACGATCTTCAAAGCGAGTATTTATAGTCGTTGTTCGACTCTGGGGTTTAACGTCGCCGCTCGACAGCCTTCAAGGCGGGTATTTATAGTCGTCGTTCGACTCTAGGGTTTAACGTCGCCACTCGACGGTCTTCAGATCCGATATTATAGTCTTCGTTCGACTCTGGGGTTTAACGTCGCTGCTCGACGATCTTCAAGGCGGGTATTTATAGTCGCCGTTCGACTCTGGGGTTTAACGTCGTCACTCGACGATCTTCAAGGCGGGTATTTATAGTCGTCGTTCGACTCTAGGTTTAACGTCGCCGCTCGACGGTCTTTAAAGTGGATATTTATAGTTGTCATTCGACTCTGGGGTTTAACATCGCCGCTCGACAGTCTTCAGATCGGATATTTATAGTCGTCGTTCAACTTTGGGATTTAACGTCACCGCTCGATGGTCTTCAAGGTAGGTATTTATAGTCATCGTTCAACTCTGGGGTTTAACGTCGTCGCTCGACGGTCTTCAGAGTGAGCTGGGCGCTCGGCAATAACTTTGTAAACACTTGCTTTAGATTTTAATCCTGCAGCCGAAGGACGCAGAGAAAACGGAAATTACATGGCATTAGTTACATCAACGCACCTTTCATCCGGCTCGGTATGGCTGGAGGTGGTTTGCACTCCATGGACGCTCTAGCCTACGCCCGTCGTCGTCCTCTAGGTAATAAGCACCTGACCGGAGATTTTCCACGACCTTGAAGGGTTCGGCCAAGGAGCCGCCAGTTTGGTGACGTCGCCGACTGGCTTCACTTTCTTCCATACAAAGTCGTCGACCTAAAAAGATCTAGGTATTACCCACCTGTTGTAGTTCTGGCGTATCCTCTGTCGGTAGACCGTCAGCCGAACGGCTGCTTTGGCGCGCACCTCGTCTATCAAGTCCAGCTCCAAGAGTCTCCGCTCGGCGTTGTCCTCGCTATACTGCTGCACTCGATCGGATTCAACTCCGACTTCAACAGGGACGACTACTTCGCCTCCATAAACCAAGTGGAACAGGGTCACTCCTGTCCCCTCCTTTGGAGTCGTGCAGATTGCCCATAGCATGCCAGGCAGCTCGTCTGCCCAGCCGCCTCCGACGTAATCGAGCCGAACTTGAAGAATTTACAGAATCTCCCGATTGGCGACTTCGGCTTACCCGTTGCTTTAGGGATATGCTACGGAGGTGAAGGCCTGCCGAATCCCATACCCTTCGCACCATTCTCTGAGATGCTGTCCGGCGAATTTTCTTCCGTTGTCAGAGACGAGCCGACGCGGGATTCCGAACCGACATATGATGTGTTACCAGATGAATTTCTTAACAATCTGCTCGGTTATTCTTACGAGCGGCTTAGCCTCGACCCATTTGGAAAAGTAGCCTACGGTGACGAGCAAGAACTTTCTTTGGCCGGTCGCCATGAGGAAGGGCCCCACTATATCCATGCTCCACTGGTCGAACGGACAGGATACTACGATCGCTCTCATCTCCTCCACCGATCAGTGCGAGAGGTTGTGGTACTTCTGGCAGGACAAGCAGGTGGATACTATCCGAGTGGCATCTGCTTGGAGGGTTGGCTAAAAATATCTGGCCAGCAGTATCTTTCTGGCCAATGACCGACCGCCCGAGTGTCTTCCGCAAGTTCCTTGATGCACTTCCCGTAGAATGTAGTCGATGTCCTCTGGCCAGACGCATTTAAGCAGGGGTCGGGAGAAAGCTTTCTTGTATAGTTGATCCCCAATTAGCGTGAATCTTCCTGCCCTTCTTCTCAACAGGTGGACTTCCTCCCGATCGGACGACGTAATTCCCGATCGTAGGAACTCTATCAGCGCTGTCCTCCAATCATTTGGGAAGGTGAGCCCTTCCATTCGGTCGATGTGTACCACCAGAGATACCTACCCGATTGGCTGTGATATAACAATTGGTGATATGGAGCTAGCTAGCTTAAACAACTCGTCTGCCACTTGGTTTTCCGCTCGAGGTATCTTCTGAATAACCACCTCCCGGAAGTCGGCCCTTAGCTTTTCAAAGGCCTCGACATAAAGCTTAAGTCGAGTGTTGCTTATCTCGAATGCCCCTGTGAGTTGATGAGTGGCTAACTGGAAATATGAGTGAATCACGACCTTGATCGCCCCGACATGTCGAGCGGCCTGCAGACCTGTTATGAGTGCCTCATACTCGGCCTCGTTGTTGGTTGCACGATATCCTAGTCGAACAGACAGATGCATCTGCTCTTCCTGGGGGGAGATCAGTAGGACACCGACTCCGTTTCCTTGTCGAGTGGACAATTCGTCCACATATATACTCCAAGTGGCTTCTGACTCGAGATTCTGTACTTCCGTGACAAAATCTGCTAAGGATTGTGCTTTGATGGATGTTCGGGGCTGATACTGTATGTCGAATTCACTAAGCTCCGTTGTTCATTTGATCAGCTGCCCGGACCTCTGGATTGAAGAGAACTCTTCCCAGAGGGTTGTTGGTCATTACCATGATTGTGTGTGCGAGGAAATATGGGCGAAGCCTCCGAGCGGCGAGCACCAAAGCAAAGGCAAGCTTCTCGAGACCAGTGTAGCGAGATTCATCATCTTTTAAAATATGACTCAGGAAATACACTAGTTGTTTTTCGTCGTTCGGCCGCACCAATGCCGAGCTGACAGCATGCTCGGTCAAGGACAAATAAATGTGAAGCGGCTCGCCGGCAACCGGCTTAGCCAATACAGGCAGAAAATTTAGATATGCTTTTAGTTCTTCAAATGCCCTATCACGCTCTTCGTCCCATTGGAACTTCGTAGCTCGGCGCAATATCTTGAAGAAAGGGAGGTTCCGATTGACAGACTTGGAGATGAATCGAGATAAGGCAGTTATCCGACCAGTGAGGCGCTGAGTTTCCTTCAAATTCCTTAGCGGCGGCATATCTTGCAGCGCCCTCACCTTACTAGGGTTTGCCTCGATGCCCCACTCGGTGACGATATAGCCGAGGAATTTTTCACCCTTTGCGCCGAACAGACATTTGCTCAGGGTTTAGCTTAATCCCATATGCGTGGAGCATCTGGCAGGTTTCCTCTATGTCTGCACAGAGGTTGGTAGCTCGAAGGGACTTGATGAGTATATCGTCGACATATACCTCCATGTTTCGTCTGATCTGGTACCGGAACACCTTATTCATGAGCCTTTGGTAGGTAGCCAACCCTAACATTATTTAGTCCGAACGGCACCACGTTGTAGCAGTAGGTGTCATCCGCCGTGATGAAGCTCACCTTCTTTTGATCCTCATGGGCGAGCGGCACTTGATGATACCCCTGATATGCGTCCAGCATGCATATCAGCTCGCATCCAACTATGGAGTCCACCATCTGATCGATCCTCGACAGTGGGTAGAAGTCCTTCGGGCAGGCCTTGTTGAGGTCTCGAAAGTCGATGCAGACTCTCTACTTATTGCCGGGCTTCGAGACCAGCACCACATTCGCGAGCCAGCTCGGGAACTGGACCTCTTTGATGTGGCCGACCTCCAATAGCTTCTCTACTTCAGCTCGGATGATCTGATTCTGCTCGGCGCTGAAGTCCCTTTTCCTCTGCTTCACCGGCCTAGCGTCCGGTCGGATGTAGAGCTCATGCTGTGCTACGCTCAGGAAAATGTCGGGTAGTTCATGGGTGTACCAGGCGAAGACATCATGATTTTGCTGAAGGCATCTAATCAGCTCGACCTTCTGCTCAGCTTATAGGTCGGGCGCTACGAAGGTTGTTGCCTCCGGCCAGCTGGGGTATATTTGCACCTCCTCTTTCTCTTCATAAACTAAAGTAGGAGGTTTCTCGGTTATGTCGTTTACCTCGAGTCGGGGGATTTTCCGAGCAGACCTGGCCTCCGCCTTCACCATCTCGACATAGTAGCGTCAAGCAGCCAGTGGATCTCCTTTGACTTCCCCGACCTGATCCTCCATGGGGAACTTGATCTTCTGACAATAGGTAGAGACTACCGCCCGAAATTCGTTGAGGGTCGGTCGACCCAGAATGATGTTATAAGCTGATGGGGTGTCCACAACGATGAAGGTGGTAGTCCTGGTCCTCCGGAGCGGCTCCTCTCCGAGTGATATGACTAACCTTGTCTGACAGATCGGCTGGACCTCATTGCCGATAAACCCATACAAATGGGTTGTCATTGGTAGCAACTCAGCCCGGTCGACCTGGAGATAGTCGAAGGCCTTCTTGAAGATGATGTTGACCGAGCTCCCTATGTCAATAAATATGTGGTGAATAGTGTAGTTGGTAATTACTGCACGGATGATGAGTGTGTCGTCATGCGACACTTCAATCCCATCAAGATCCTTGAGACCAAAGCTGATTTTGAGCCCGCTCGCCCTCTCTTGGCTGCACCCTACAACATGGATCTCCAATCGCCGAGCATACGACTTTTGGGCTCGGTTGGAGTCTCCGCTGGTTGGTCCACCAGCTATGATGTTGATCTCACCCCGAGCGGCGTTGCTTCGGTATTCCTCCTCCCGAGCGGAGTGCCTGACTCGCTCATGTGGGGCTTGGGAGTGGTCGTCACTCCTTGCTTGATGATGATGATGTCGCTCGGGTGACCGCCTAGTCTCCTCTCGCCGTCCAGCGCTCGGCCACCTATATCGCAATTCGAGGGAAGGCGATCAGCGGCGATAACTCCTAAGAGTCGGTTGAGCGACTGCAGGGACTCCGCGACAGTCGCGGGTGTTGTGGGTTGCCGATTGATGGAAGATACAGAACATGGGTGTTGTTGGGTTTTTCAGGGCGCGAAAACAGCTTTTTCGCGTCGCGGAAACCCCGAAACCCCAAGCCACGGATCCGTGCGAAGAATAAAACTTTCGAAAAATATGAGTACGAGTTTCTAATCTAGATCTACACTAGATTTACAAAGAGGAAACCCTTTATACCTTCGATGCGTGCCCTTTTCGTATCCCACCCGTCCAAGGAGATGCCGGATCTCAAGTTGTCAAGGTAGACAACTCTCTATGTGTATCCACACGAACACAATAGGTGGAGAAGCCAAACAAAGGTGTGCTAGCACCTAAGTAGGGTTCAGCAAGATGAGGAGGAGAGGGAGAGCAAAATTGGAGCAAGGAAGAAGATGAAGGAATGAATGAGAATTACTCACAAAATGAAACTTATTCTTCCAATTGATGTGGCTGGCCACATTAAGAGGATGTGTAACCTCCATGGAATGCCAAGAGTCACAACTCTTGGTAACTCCCATGAGGTGGCATCCCATTTAAGCAATCATGATGATGTGGAGCATCATCATTGGCCCACTCAATGCCAACTCACCAATGAGGTGGAATAAAGTCAAGTCAAACTTGACTCTTCATCTTCCTCTCAAGTCAAGTCAAACTTGACTTAATCTCTCTCATGGTTGATCTAATCCAACCATTTAATTCAAGTCAATTTAATATAATGAATCTAATTCATTTAATTAAATTGATTCAATGAGTCATAATCTAAATTAAACTCATTGAACACATGAATCAACTTGAGTCCAACTCAATTAGCCCAATTAGGATTGCTCTTAATCCAATTTGATTCATCAAATGAATCTAATCCTCTTGGTTCATCATATGAACCTAATCTCCCTCTAATTGTCCTTAGTGTGTGACCCTATAGGTTCTTATAACGTTGGCAATGCCCCTAAACCCATTTAGGAGTATAAGTAATGAGCGGTATCTAGCAACACATCATTACTACCCAAGTTACAAGAATGTCGAGATCCAACATCACCTTGTGACTACTAATTGTGACTCCCCACAATATATGACAAGTGTCCTTCTATCCTAGACATCTAGATTGATCAATGTGAGGCATAGACCGTGTCATCCTCTGATCAATCTAAATCTTGAACTCCAAGTAGACTCACTAAATCAAATGAGCTCAATATCTCATATTGACTCATTTGGGCATGGTCATGCACTTCGTGGTCTCACTCTATCAAGAATATCGATGTCGCTCCCGTCATATAGGAGGGATAGATCTCATCTACATTACTCACATCCCTCTGCATAATTCGTTATATACCCAGTAATCGCCTTTATAGTCCACCCAGTTACGGGTGACGTTTGATGAAACCAAAGTACATAACTCCTTATGTAGGGATCCATGGTGACTTCAGGTCTAAGGACTAGTAGTCATACTAATAGCCATATGAGAAAGTATATGACACTCATATAACGATCCATGATACTTTCTCATTGCGGGTCATTCAGTATACATTCTCCAATGCATACCCATGTGTCAACTTGATATCTCTATATCCATGACTTGTGAGATCAAGTCATTGAGTTGACCTACATGCTAGTCTTATTGCATTAACATTGTCCTTGAATGTTAATACTCGACTAGGAATGATTAAGAGTAGTGTTCCCTATATCATCTCACTATCGGTTCAACTAACCGATTGATATAGGTGAGAACCGTCTACTCAAAGACACTATTATACTTAGTTTATTTGGCACCAATACAAGTAAGTATAATAACCAAAACACATGTCTTTATTTATATAAATATGAATATGATACAATAAGTCCATAATACAATCATCGAATGATTGGCTCTAGAGCTCTAACTAACAATCTCCCACTAGCACTAGTGCCAATCAGTGTAGGCTCTAAGCCCCAATGACCTAGTGTGACCATCATGCTTCCTCTGTGCCAAAGCCTTGGTCAAGGGATATGCGATGTTAGCCTCTGTAGGTACTCTGCATATCTTCACATCTTCTCTCTCGATAATCTCTCGAATGAGATGAAAGCGCCGTAGTATGTGTTTGGTCCACTGGTGTGAGCGAGGTTCCTTCGCCTGTGCTATAGTTCTATTGTTGTCACAAAAGAGCTCAATAGGGTCAGCGATACTGGGAACCACCCCAAGTTCAGTGATGAACTTGCGGGTCCAAACTGCCTCTTTTACTGCATCTGATGCAGCAATGTACTCGGCCTCTGTCGTAGAATCAGCTACTATGTCCTGCTTCGAACTCTTCCAGCTCACAGCACTACCATTAATGCAAAATACGAACCCTGACTGCGATCGATAATCATCCTGGTCGGTCTGGAAGCTAGCATCACTGTAACCCTTTATAGCTAGCTCGTCATGGCCTCCATATATCAAGAAATATTCTTTAGTCCTTCTTAAGTACTTAAGAATATTCTTGACCGCTATCCAGTGACTTTCACCTGGATCTGACTGGTATCTGCTCGTCATGCTCAAAGAATACGAGACATTAGGTCGAGTACATAGCATGGTGTACATGATAGATCCTATGGTAGAGGCATAAGGGATCTGATCCATGCGGTCTCTCTCTTCTCTATAAGAGGGACCTTGAGTCTTCGAAAGACTCACACCATGTGACATCGGCAGAAATCCCTTCTTGGAGTTCTGCATGGCAAACCGAAGGAGTACCTTGTCAATATATGTACTCTAACTTAGGCAAAGCAATCTCTTAGATCTATCTCTATAGATCTGTATCCCTAGAATGCTGGATGTCTCACCTAAGTCCTTCATTGAGAAGCAACTCTCTAGCCAGGTCTTGATAGACTGAAGCAAAGGGATGTCCTTCCCAATGAGTAGTATGTCATCCACATACAATATGAGGAATACAACTATATCTCCTACAACCTTCTTGTAGACACAAGGCTCATCTTCGTTCTTGATGAAACCAAACTGTTTGATTGCATTATCGAATCGAAGATTCCAGCTCCAAGAAGCTTGCTTTAGTCCATAAATGGACCTATGCACCTTGCATACTTTGCTAGTATGTTGTGGATCTACAAAACCCTCAGGTTGTGTCATGTACACATCCTCGAGTAGGTTTCCATTCAGAAACGCGGTTTTGACATCCATCTGCCATATCTCATAGTCATGGTAAGCTGCAATAGTAAGCATGATCCGAATGGACTTAAACATCGCTACTGGAGAAAAGGTTTCATCATAGTCAATACCATGAATCTGTTTGAAACCTTTAGCTACCAAGCGACCCTTATAGATAAGTCCATCCATGTCAGTCTTTCTCTTAAAGACCCGCTTACACCCTATGGGTTTTACCCCTTCAGGTGGATCAACCAAAGTCTATACTTGGTTGGTGTATATGGATTCCATTTCGAATCTCATGGCCTCTAGCCATTTCTCAGAATCTGGTCTCATCACAGCTTCTTGATATGTGGTAGGCTCATCATCTATGAGCACAACGTCATCATGGTCAGACAAGAGAAATGAGTATCTCTCAGGCTAACGACGTCCCCTATCAGACCTGCGAAGAGGTATGTCTACTTGAACTGGTTGTTGTTCCTCAACTCCTTGTGGAACAACATCATCCACAACACTTTGTGGTTCCAGTTCAACTTCCATCGAGGCTTCAGTGCTATTGTTCGCATCTTGAACTTCTTCAAGATCGAACGTGCTCCCACTAGTCTTTCTAGAAACAAAGTCCCTTTCTAGAAAGACCCCAGTCTTTGCCACAACTACCTTGTGTTGACTGGGAATGTAGAAGTAATATCCCTTAGTTTCCTTGGGATATCTAATGAAATAACACTTGTTAGATTTGGGTCCTAACTTGTCTGAGACTTGACGTCGAACGTAAGCCTCACAACCCCAAATCCTCATGAAAGACACCTGGGCATCTCTCCCAGTCTATATCCTATATGGTGTCTTTATCACGGCCTTGGATGGAACTCGGTTGAGTATAAAAGCTGCCGTGTCTAGAGTATAGCCCCAAAGGTATGTCGGAAGATCTGTGTGACTCATCATAGATCGTACCATATCTAATAGGGTACGATTCCTTCTTTCGGATACACCATTCCATTGTGGTGTTCCAGGAGGAGTGAGTTGGGATAGAATCCCACACTCAGCTAGGTAGTCACGAAACTCATGGCTAAGGTGTATTCACCACCTCGATCTGATCGAAGTATCTTAATACTCTTGCCAAGTTGGTTCTGTACTTCATTCTTGAATTCTTTAAACTTTTCAAAGGATTCTGACTTATGTGTCATCAAGTACATATAACCATATATACTGAAGTCATCAGTAAATGTGATGAAGTACCTATAACCGCCTCTAGCATCGACATTGAAAGAGCCATATACATCACTATGTATGAGTCCTAACAAATCAGTCGCTCTCTCACTGTGCCCACTAAAGGGAGTCTTGGTCATCTTGTCTAGTAGGCATGACTCGCACGTCTCATAAGATTCAAAATCAAATGAGTCCAGCAAACCATCCTTATGGAGCTGGGATAAGCGCTTGTCATTTATATGACCTAAGCGACAGTGCTAGAGATAGGTTTGGTTCAGGTTATTTGACTTGAACCTCTTGGTATTTATGTTATAGATAGGGCTTTCAAGATCTAGAATGTAGAGCTCGTTCATCAGAGGTGCACTACAATAGAACATATCTTTTAAATAAACAGAACAACATTTGTCCTTTATAATAAAAGAGAAACCTTTCTTGTCCCAACAAGAAACTGAAATTATGTTCTTAGTTAATGTAGGCACATAACAACAATCATCCAACTCTAATACAAGCCCAGAGGGCAGAGATAGAAAATAAGTCCATACAGCAACAGCAACAGCAACAACCCGTGCTCCATTGCCTATGCGTAGGTCCACCTCGCCCTTCGCCAATACCCTGCTATTTCTCAGCGCCTGCACATTAGTACAAATGTGAGATGCACATCCGATATCTAATACCCATGATGAAGAAATAGATAGATTGACTTCTATAACATATATACCTGAAGTGGAAGTCTCACTTCGCTTCTTCTTAAGATCTTCCAGGTACACCTTGCAGTTCCTCTTCCAGTGCCCGGTCTGACCGCAGTGGAAGTAGGTAGCATCCTTGGCGACCCCTCCTTTAGGCTTCAGTGCCTTGCCTTTTCCCTTGGCTTGGGACTTTTCCTTGCCTTTGGGCTTGCCCTTGCCCTTGTGTTTCTAAACCATCAGAACAGAGTGGGGCTTTGCCTTCTTAAGGTTCAGCTCAGCAGTTCTCAACATGCTAAGCAGCTCGGGCAGTGGCTTGTCAATTTCGTTCATATTGTAGTTTAGAACGAATTGACTATAGCTATCCGGCAAGGATTGCAAGATCAGGTCAGTGGCCAGCTCTTGGCTAAGCGGGAATTCCAATCTCTGTAGGTTTTCTATGTACCCAATTATTTTGAGTACATATGGGCCTACGGGAGCCCCATCTGACATCTTGCACTGAAACAGTGCCCTTGAGATCTCAAATCTCTCATGCCTCGTTTGTCCTTGATACAGTTGACGAAGATGTTCAACCATATCGTAAGCGTCCATTAACTCATGTTGCTTCTGAAGCTTAGAGTTCATGGTCGCCAGCATTAGACAGGACACATCTAATGCGTCATCTTGATGCTTCTTGTAAGCATCTTTATCTGCTCGCGTGGCATTGGCAGGAGGAGCCTCCGGAATGGACTGCTCTAGAACGTACAGCTTACGTTCCTGGGTGAGAACTATTCTCAAGTTCCTGTACCAGTCCAGGAAATTTTCTCCGTTGAGCTTGTCATTCTCAAGGACTAAACGCAGGGAGAAGGAGTTCGTATTCGACGTCATGGTTATCTACAACAGAAAAATGCAGAAAATAAATATCATATTCTTTTAAATCATTTAATTAGGCCTTTAACTAAATGATGCTTCCACTGAATTCTATAATTCATGTGGGACAAGATCCACATCATACTAACCCTTGAATTAGCTTTGGCTAATACGCCCAAGATTTAGTATGATCGGTAGGTAATGATTTACCAATTACATCTCTATGCAACTCTTGTTTATAGGATCATTATCCGAAGTTATATTAAAACTTGAGTTAGCTTTGGCTAATACGCCCAAGAATTAATATAAATGTGATTTATGTCCTATCTTTCCAACCATTAGAAGAATGCCTATAGTTTTACTCGATCCAACCGAGTTAACTAGGAATACTCAATCTAATTGAGTTTGTATTCGCCCATGCGTTGATAAGCGGGACCAAGATTGTCCCTCCGTACCCTACTAAGATAATATGTGTTGCTCTGCTTTGGCAGATTCAACAACACATGTGATCGAGGTAGTGATAGGTATCACAGCACGGTAGGCATTAGAGTTGACGTGATTTAGATCTAATCTAAACGATGATGCGTATCATATATTCGATAGATCTAATCTAATCGAAGGGTGCATCATGTGCACGACTTAGATCTAATCTAATCGCACTAATTAATTACTTAATCATGCATCATATATACATGAGCAATTAATTAAATTAATTTGTGATTTTTCATGGCCCTACTACGATCTTCTCAAGCCAATGAGAAGATCGGATGCTCAACCTAGGGTCAATGGCTTCTTAAGCTCCTCCCTTTGACCACCTTGTGTTGCTCGCACCCTCCTCGTAACTCCGTCTCGAGTGGACCTTCCACGGCTCCAATTTTGTACATTACAATTTTGAAACTCGAGTTACATTCGAGTCTAAACTAATTTACAACAAGAATATAAAATAGAGAAAGGCACGACACGCAGGTCGCGAATAAAATACAACACTCACATCACATGACGACACGCAGGCCGTATTATGAATTACAACACATTTATATCAATCCAATTGGGTCTTTTGGGCTATAACTATCACAAATTATACATAATTCTAAATTATGTAATTTCCATAATTTTCTATAATTTTAATACTAATTTTTACAATTTTTACGAGTAAAATTTTCCCGGCGGTCCCGTTTAGCGATTTTCGGGCACAATCACGGAACGAATCCCCTTGCGGGGCCAGGGGCAGCGCCCCTACCCGTGATCTAACCATCGCGAGGGTTCCTTAGCGATCCTACAGCGCCTTAGCCCGCTGTCCCAAAAAGTTTTGGGGCGAAACCTTGCCTTTTCGGAAAAATCTTCTCGGTAGTCGAAGCCTACAAATGTCGAAAGACTTGTGCTTCGCTTCTACGAGAAAAATACCCATAAAAACTCTAAAAATAAAAAATTTACAGAATGTTACAGTAGCTATATTTTTCATAAAAATCAAAAATAAACTCGTACAAGTCTTCGCACGTGGCTCTGATACCACTGTTGGATTTTTCGGACCGCGAAAACCGCTTTTTCGCGTCGCAGAAACCCCAAAACCCCAAGCCACGGATCCGTACGAAGAATAAAACTTTCGAAAAATATGAGTACGAGTTTCTAATCTAGATCTACACTAGATTTACAAAGAGGAAACCCTTTATACCTTCGATGCGTGCCCTTTTCGTATCTCGCACGTCCAAGGAGATGTCGGATCTCAAGTTGTCAAGGTAGACAACTCTCTATGCATATCCACACGAACACAATAGGTGGAGAAGCCAAACAAAGGTGTTCTAGCACCTAAGTAGGGTTCGGCAAGATGAGGAGGAGAGGGAGAGCAAAATTGGAGCAAGGAAGAAGATGAAAGAATGAATGAGAATTACTCACAAAATGAAACTTATTCTTCCAATTGATGTGGCCGGCCACATTAAGAGGATGTGTAACCTCCATGGAATGCCAAGAGTCACAACTCTTGGTAACTCCCATGAGGTGGCATCCCACTTAAGCAATCATGATGATGTGGAGCATCATCATTGGCCCACTCAATGCCAACTCACCAATGAGGTGGAATAAAGTCAAGTCAAATTTGACTCTTCATCTTCCTCTCAAGTCAAGTCAAACTTGACTTAATCTCTCTCATGGTTGATCTAATCCAACCATTTAATTCAAGTCAATTTAATATAATGAATCTAATTCATTTAATTAAATTGATTCAATGAGTCATAATCTAAATTAAACTCATTGAACACATGAATCAACTTGAGTCCAACTCAATTAGCCCAATTAGGATTGCTCTTAATCCAATTTGATTCATCAAATGAATCTAATCCTCTTGGTTCATCATATGAACCTAATCTCCATCTAATTGTCCTTAGTGTGTGACCCTATAGGTTCTTATAACGTTGGCAATGCCCCTAAACCCATTTAGGAGCATAAGTAATGAGCGGTATCTAGCAACACATCATTACTACCCAAGTTACAAGAATGTCGAGATCCAACATCACCTTGTGACTACTAATTATGACTCCCCACAATATATGACAAGTGTCCTTCTATCCTAGACATCTAGATTGATCAATGTGAGGCATAGACCGTGTCATCCTCTGATCAATCTAAATCTTGAACTCCAAGTAGACTGACTAAATCAAATGAGCTCAATATCTCATATTGACTCATTTGGGCATGGTCATGCACTTCGTGGTCTCACTCTATCAAGAATATCGATGTCGCTCCCGTCATATAGGAGGGATAGATCTCATCTACATTACTCACATCCCTCTGCATAATTCGTTACATACCCAGTATTCGCCTTTATAGTCCACCCAGTTATGGGTGACGTTTGACGAAACCAAAGTACATAACTCCTTATGTAGGGATCCATGGTGACTTCAGGTCTAAGGACTAGTAGTCATACTAATAGCCACATGAGAAAGTATATGACACTCATATAACGATCCATGATACTTTCTCATGGCGGGTCATTCAGTATACATTCTCCAATGCATACTCATGTGTCAACTTGATATCTCTATATCCATGACTTATGAGATCAAGTCATCGAGTTGACCTACATGCTAGTCTTATTGCATTAACATTGTCCCTGAATGTTAATACTCGACTATGAATGATTAAGAGTAGTGTTCCCTATATCATCTCACTATCGGTTCAACTAACCGATTGATATAGGTGAGAACCGTCTACTCAAGGACGCTATTATACTTAGTTTATTTGGCACCAATACAAGTAAGTATAATAACCAAAACACATGCCTTTATTTATATAAATATGAATATGATACAATAAGTCCATAATACAATCATTGAATGATTGGCTTTAGGGCTCTAACTAACATCCGCCACAGTCGCGGGTGTTGTGGGTTGCTGATTGATAGAAGGTACAGAACATGGGAGTCTATACCTTTCCCTTGGGCCTTGGCCGCTCGGCAGCCACGTGTTGGACGGCGTGTGGCCTTGCCTCCTGATGTGGTCGTGTCACGTCGGCTCGGGGTGCTCTTGGAGGTTGGTGGCTGGTCGGCGGCCTTCGTTCGACGTGCACCAATGGTTCTGATGGTGCTTCTTTCCTTCGGGTTGCCTGAGCTTCCTTCACGTTGATATACTCACTGGTCTTCTTCAGCATATGATAGTAATCGTGGGGCGACTTCCTGATGAGTGAGCGGAAAAAACCCCCGTCGATGAGCCCTTGGGTGAAGGCATGCATCATCGTTTCAGACGAGACCGTGGGGATGTCCATGGTCGCCTGGTTAAAGTATTGAATGTAGGCCCGTAGAGTCTCTCTCGACCCTTGCTTCATAGAGAACAGACTGACGTTGGTCTTCTGATAGTTCCTGCCACTCGTGAAGTGGTAGAGGAAGGTCATTCGAAAATCTTTGAAGCTCTGAATCGATCCGTCCGGTAATCTTTGAAACCAACGTTGTACTGAGCCGGATAACGTGGTGAGGAAGACTCGGCACTTAACTCCATCTGTGTATTGATGAAGGGTTGTGGTGTTATCAAACTTACCGAGGTGGTCGTCCAGATCAGTTGACCCATTGTATTCGTCGATCGTCAAGGGTACGTAGTGCCTTGGCAGAGGATCCTGCAGAATTGCCTCGAAGAATTGGTGGTTGATCCGTTCGGGGGAGGAGTCAGCTCGGGGCACCTTGCCCTTTCTCGTGTCCCGAGTGGGAGCTTCGTCATAGGAAGATCGGTCTCGATTTGTTTGTGCAATTTCATATGGCGTCTAGAACAAGGCCCGATGGAATGGAATCGGGGCGGGCGGTGCCTCTGCTTGCTTGCCAATTAGACCCTTGTTTTGACCCCATATGGAGAGCTGTTCCAGCCGATCTTCGTGCGCCGCTTGGCCTCCAAATGCTGAGGTTGCTTGTTGCGCCAGCCGATCGACTAGCACCTTCTGTTGTTGCTCTATTATCTTGGTCGCTTGCTCCTGTATGAGCGCGTTGAGCTCCTCTTGGGAGAGCGTCACAGTGTACTAGCGTCCAGCTTCTTCCATCTCCGTTGACTCGGATTCAGGTGTGTTCCCACAGACGGCGCCAAATTTATTCCTGTCCGAAAGCTAAGTCGATAGACGTTGGGGATGTGGCACTCCCGTTGACTGGTCGAAGACTCTACAAGTGTAGATCTCCCGCCGACGTGAACCTGCAAGCACAACGCTGAGCCGGGGAGGGGTTCCCCGGCTATGGCCCTCCGACGCTCAAGTAAGATCTCTGGCAGAAAGAAGTAGAGCAAAGAGAAAATGAGCACTGTAGCTACAGTAAAGAAGTGAGCATACCTCCGTTGAAGTCTGGGGGTCTTTATATAGGGCTCCCCAGAGGCGCGTGCACGATCGCCGAGGTGTGCACGCTCCTCAAAGCATACTTGGAATGGATGTGTCAGAAAAGTGTGCTTGACGTCATACCTCAATAGCACGAGCATATCCCTGACGAGACAGTAGAAGCTTCTTCCATACGATTCTCTGTCTGACCATGTCGCCGACCATGCCACCTATCGGCGACACTGGTCCCCAAGAAGATATCGTCAACAGCTTCCTTTGTCCTCTACCAGGCCGAGCAGAGGGACCGTCCGGCTAGTGTCTTTCAGGCGACACTAGGGTCGGACCGAGCGGGATGTCCACTCAGCCAATCATCCTATTGTCTCGGTTCTGTCTCGCCGAGCGAAGAAATCGTATTTGCAGGGCCGAAGCTGTGCTCCTCGTTCGACCGAGCGGGTCGGTCGCTCGGCCGCTCGACCCTCGTTCCTCCTTGCTAGTCATGCTTGAGCCTTCTTAGTGTCGGAAGCTCAGCATCAAGCCGAGCTGTAATGCAGAATCGGACACACACACGTCCACTCAGCCGGATACTCACGGCGTTGACCGTTGACTTTTCACGTGTCATCGCCCCTACTTATTACCGGATCATAGCCATTGTGCACTATTTCAATATCCAACATAGTTATATCTATAAAATAATATTATAACACAACATTCACAATAATAATCAAATCAAAACATCAATAACTCATAAGATAGAACTATTTCAATATCCAACATAGTTATATCTATAAAATAATATTATAACACAACATTCACAATAATAATCAAATCAAAACATCAATAACTTATAAGATAGAACTAATAAGATTTAGATCTAAAAATAAATTTATCTTAACATTATAATAGCTTATAGGGTAAAACTAGTGAGATTTAAGAATTTGAATTATTAATGTTAACAGTTTGTTAGTCTTCATTGCTAGACTCTAGTACATCAAGTTCCTCACTGCTTGATATCTCTTTATTATCTATTTCCTTATAAGTAACATTGATATCTACAAGTAATTGGGATGTGGATTGAATTTGTGTATCAACTGAATGTATCTCTACTTTCTCATTTTGAAATGCATTATGGTTTTGGACTATGATGGAAGTTCAACATTTTTATGGTCGAGCGAGCCTTCATTCAACAAACTGACCATTCAGTAGTTCTTCTTCTTTTTGTCCGATATTCAAAATAGAAAACTTGACCAGCTTATACCCGAAAAATAAAAGGTTCAAATTTGTTGAATCTTTTGATTGCATTAACTTCAACTAAATTATAGTTTGAATGTATTCTAGTACATATTCTTAGAGTCGGATCATACTATGAATATTTGTATAACACACCTTTTTATGGGTAAGTAGAATATTCAACCTCAATTATTTTATCAAGTCTACCATAATAATCAAATTCAATATTAGTGTTGTTGATAGATACTTTTATACAAGCTCCTAAATTGTAGGTAAGTGTGTATGAATCATGTTGTGCCATGTGAAATTTGAAGTTATTAACATAGTAACAAGAGTAGACTCTTATATTACATAGAAATCCTGATACAAGATTCATTATCCTTTTATCTTGTACATTTGATATTCTACAGTCCATCTATAAAATGTAGGATTGAGATCGACACTAGAGGGAGAGGGGGGGGTAGTGTTAAAAAAATTGCAATAAAAATAAAGAGAAGATAGTAATTGAATTAATCAGAGTTAGCACAACAGAAATAATAAATTAATTTTGTCTAATTCAATCAATTAAGAGAAAGATTATATTGAAATCTAATAGTATAAGCATGTAAATTGATCAACCAAGTCAGAAGTATAGACATACTGTAGTTGAAAATTTTGAATTTATTTCTAATTTCTCCTAGGTGGAGAAACCTTATAGAAAAAGAATCTAAAGATTAAGTATAATAAAAAAATTAAGACAATACTAAAACAATATGAAAATCTTACTCTATGTATTGTCGATCAGAAATGAAGTGCATATCGTAGGATAGAAAGTGAAAAGAGCACTCAGAGCACTAGACAAAACTAGATGATTAAGCAATAGATGAATATAAAGCTCTTCCTTGAAGCTCCTTATATAGTACTGTCTCGGTCGCCTATAGCCCTCTCAGTCGCCTATATGAGTGTTGAGATGGCTGCAACTTCTATCCGTAAGATAATGTTAATGAACCTTCTCGGTCACCTAGGCAAGGGTCAAACTTCATCTTGACCACCATGTTCAGGTTACTGTTAACATTATTCCATGGTCGCCTAAACGTTGCTCGATTGCCCATATACTCAGTTGCTTGGACCTATACGATCGATTGGACCCTTCGAAATTCGTTCCTCAAGAATTATCACTAGCCAGTCACCTCCGACTCCATCTAGTTGTCTGGAATCGTCTAGCATGCTTTCCTGCAGTTGTTAATGAGTAAGATTTAGAATATGAAGTTACTCACACTTGACTAGATTAACCCATCTAGTTCGATTTTGCCAAGAAATCAACCTCCAGCTGATTCCACATTTTGCTAAGCAATTAGCCTCCAGCTGATTCCACTCACTTGTGTTGGTGCAGTTTGCACTATTGATCAAACTCATATTTTGATATATGATAAAGGTTCAAGTTAGATTATGTGTAATCTAATGTACTTACCAAATGTGCAGGACTAAAAGACTTGATAGGACCTGCCATCAGACTGAAATCCAGTTAGGTCTAGAGGACCTGAAAATTGGCGAGAAGCCCAAATAGGTTGATATTAGGCAAGAAGTCTAATTAGGTCTGCGGAACTTGATAACTAGCTGAAATTTAGATGGGGCATCTGGCAGGAAGACCTAGTGGGTTAATGAGATCAGAGTCAAGTAAGTCTGTAAAATATAAGTGAGGTAATCACTCGAGGAGAGAGATCTAGTGAGAATGAGCCCCAGTATAGTTGTAGGCTCTAGTTCAACTTAGATCTATTTTCGGATGTCTAAGTTGAGACTAGATTCTGGTCTTGGTAAGATAAAATCTAATTAATAATGTTATATTATTTTTAATATGCTAACTTTGTTTTGAAAGTTAACTTTTGTTATTTGGACTAATGTATCTTGCAAGAGCAAAGTGCAATAGTTAGCCTTGGATGAACAGTGTTCGAGGTGTCTTGGAGCTGACATGTAGGTGCCTTAGATGGCTGAAGGCGCCTCCGTGCAGATAACTCCCGCAAATAAAGTTTCAGCTACTGGAGACACCTCAGAGTAATTTAGATGCGCCTTGGATGAGACTAGAGATGCCTCAGATAAGGTTGAAGTCCCCTTTAAAAAGATAAAATGTGATGATTATGTATCTAATCAAATTTGAGATTGGAGGCGTTTTAGTTAAGATTGGAGGTACCCGCAACAACCTTTATAAGGAGGATTCAGCCACGAGCTTAATATAACTTTTATATGATCTTCCTCGATCATTCTATTGTGTCATCTTCGTGCTATCGCTTTACTACGACCCTACTACGTCCAACTGCTACAGTCAAAGTGGCACTGACCTCAACCTATAACCTTCAATTACTATAAGTGTCAATATAATTTAAATATTATTTTTATTATCATTACATAAAGAAAGTGTAGGTTGTTACGCTTTCTTCTTTTGTATAATCAAAATTTGAGTTTTAGTGGATTACCTATATGGTCTGAACGATAGTAGGCCTTAGAGTAAAAGTCGTCGAAGGCTTCGAACTAAGTAAAATTGATCGCGTACTGTGTGCTTGTGTTGTTTTATTCATTTTTATCTTCCATTGCGTACTTATTTTAAAAATTTAAAAAAAAAAGAGAGAGAGTTTAAAATAACATGATCTCCGCTCTGTTCATCATGTTCTTATATACTGGGAGGAGGGTTAAACTAATATTGTCATGCTAGAATTTTTCTTACACATTTTTTCGATTTTATATTGTTAGATTTTCACCTTAAGTCATAATTGGTGCAACACCACTCGAGCTATTTTTTCGCTTTATTCATTTTTCTTTCTCACTATTTACCCCAAAACGAAGTCTTGGAATATTTCTTTAAAATTGTGCTATGAAAGAAAAATGATGCACAAAGAGATGTTGGAGCGAAACATCCACGAACCTCCACATACGAAATGGACTACTTCAGAATATGGAAACATCATATGGAATCTTTCGTAATGATGGGGACTATGGTATGACACTATCACACTAAGGTGATCCATTCAAAATACAGAAGTGAATACAAAGGTAATAAGTTCAATTTTAAGTTTATTACCTAATAAAATTACGTATAAAATTGGAGAACACTAAGATATCTACAAGTATTGGACTCAACTAGCTGAGCTTCATGAGGATTTATCAACGCTGAAGGATCAAGTCAAAATAGAACTAAAAAATAAGTCCAAATCAACAAAAAAAAAAAAAAACCTACAAAATTATATGTTATGATTTTGATAAGTCAATTTATATTTTACAAAAACACCGCTAGAATATATGATCACTTAGACAATTATTTTTGCAATAATTTAGATTTGCATACTAAGGAGGAGTTAGATTTGAAAATTTTAACTTTAATTAAGGATTCAGAATTAAATAAGGATTAGGATTTTAATCAAGTCAATGAAGACTTTGTTAACCTTGACTTGGTCAAATATAACATTGACCAAATCAAATTAAATAATTCAAAAAATCTAAAATTAAATAAATTAATAAATAAAAATTTAAATATAATTAATTCACCAAATCTGAATTAAAATAAATTAATTAATAAAAATCTTAAAATTTTAGAAATAAATAATAATTTAATCAATTTAAATGTTAAGATAAATTTGAATTTAAAACTTAAGCAAGACGAAGTCAAAATAGATTTAGATAAAATTAATAAATTTTTTAATAAAATATTTGGTAATCTAGATAATGTCAATCTAGAAACTTCCATCCAAAATAAAAAATAATTTAATTAATAAAAATTTAAATCTTTTAAATAATTCTTTAGATAAAGATAAGTTAATCAATTTAGAAATTTCTATCAAAAAGAAAAAATTTAATTGTACTACAGATAAGATCGTAAACAAAGATAATTTAACAAATTAAAAATTAAAAATTAAAAATTAAAAATTAATAAAATTTTAAATATTAAAGATGACATTTTAAACAAAGACAACTTAATAAATTTGAAATTAAAAATTGATAAGAATTTAAATATTAAAAATAATACTTCAAATAAAGATAACAAATTTGAAATTAAAAAATAATAACAATTTAAATATTAAAATTTAACTAGTATTCAAGAGTTTAGGGCAGACAACAAACTTAGGCCTACTCAACTTTAGAATTGGTCAAAAGCAGAGGAACTAGCTAGTTGACTAGTGTTGAGATTCAATTGACTAAAAACCAAAAAATCATACCCTATGTGCATAAGGAGTTTTGTATAGTTTAGCTAGTTGATTGATGATTTTGTATTAGTCGACTAGTGGTTGAAAATCAATACCCCAAATGATTTGGGGTTTATAGTTTAACTCAGTCTGCTAGTAAATGAGAACCAATTTTCTTCTAGTCCAAATACACCAAGTTAGATTTGATAGAGGTATTAGTCAACTAATGGATAAGAATGTATTTAATGATTTAGACCTTGATAGAATAAATAGAAGGTTTTCCCCTAGTCAATTGAGGTTTGCTTAAAGTGAATGAAATGTTTTCTAGTCAACTAATCCAATCGAGTTCTATTGGAAGAGCATAAAAATTTCTAGTGTCGACTAATGATAAATCCAGTCAATTGATAGTACAATATCTAGTTGAAATGTAGCCAAGATGAATGTTCCACTAATATGATTTGCATAAAATTTAAGGGGTCAGTTGACTGCTGATCAATCTACTGATGGTCCAATAGTTTGCCCCCTTAAAATTTTCATTGTGTCAGTTTTACTATTTGTATTTTGTTGAATCTATAAGAAGTTTCTCCACCTCTATTACTTAACTACAGAAGGAAAAGATAACTAACTGTCTTCGTGTGTATAGGTCATGGGCATAGCATTTCTAAGAAATCATGAACCATGTAAAATTGGGAGTTTTTTGGTTTAATCTTTCTTATTTAGTGTTCTTTTATTCTCTTTTGCATATTTTTGTTGAACACTAACTACTTAGGAAAGACTGGTATTCACCCTCCTCTATTAAATCAACACTGATAGCCAACAAGTGACATTAGAGGGGGCTTGTTTTCCAAGGACTAACAGGCGATGAAACAAATGGCCTAGATCATTTCCAATATCAAAGTTCGAGGGCAGTTTCAACTCTAGGAAGTGAAAGATTGAGTTATTTTCCTAATTCGAAATCAATATGGCTATTGCACTTGAAGAGGGGTATGATTTTTCTACTAGATGAAAATAGTAAATTCAATTCCTCTTTTAAGTTAACAAAGAGTCAACTGATTAAAGCAACATTGCTACCCCATAGATTTTCAAGATTGATGGATTAGTTTATTAATATTTTTAATTTGAGTAGGAATGTACTAATTGCGTAAACAGAGGACAAGAAGATAAAATCATAGAAGGCAAAGACTAAGTAAATTGTATACACAATTGTGAATACATATTAATATTATTATTATTATTGTTAAATTTTTTTTTTTTTGGTGGACTAATAGATAATTTGTCAACATACGGATTCATAACATTAAGAATTTAAAGCCATTAAATGATCTAATTATTATTTTAGCAAGTTTGAATTAATAGATATAAATTTAGATATGTAGAATTCTTTAATTCACTTTGTTATTATTGATGGACTGATAACAGATCCATCATATGATTCCTGTTAAATTCAAGCAATTTAATTATTCTCTTGCACCCCATTGGTGAAAAGATTTCTAAGTTGTCATCATAATTTCTCCGGAAGACTAGCCTCCTCCTCCTTCTTCCACAGGGTTTCAAAATCAAGAATAGTATTCAAAGAATAATGACAATTCAACCATATTCAAGTTCTTCCTAAATTTAAATTTATATATTTAATTTGTGTCATATTCTTGAAACTACATCATTATTTTATATTTTTTAATAGAAATTTACCGTCTCATTTGATGTTGTTGATTGTTGCTATTGAATTCTACTTCTGGCGGAAGCGAAGTGTTCTTTCTGCCTTGCCGTGCAATTGAGGGAGACAGTTAAAACGTGGTTGGGTTAGGCTTTTTCTGTTGCTCTTCTTATCAATATGAAAATCTACCTCCGAATAGCAATCTCTCTTTCTTATATACACATTCACTATCTTTTCCTCTCCTCCTGCGTCAATATAACTCATTATTACTTCATAACAACTATAGTTATAAAACATAGATAATTATTCAAACCACTAGCAACATCCTCAATCCCTTAATTATTCGATTTTAGACTTTCTAACGATTGGGGGCCCAACCCACTCTTGGTCCACTTTGTATGCTCGGCCCAACAGTATAATAATAAGAGAAAGAGAAGAAAATAATAAAAAAAATTAAAGATAATAGAAATTTTAGGATAGTTGATGTAGCGTGTAGTGAAAAGTGATTATCTAAATTTAATAAAGTGAGTTATTTATTATAAATTTTAAATATAGTAATAAAAAAAAATTGATGTGGATGGTCTAATATCTTATTGTTGTAAAGTGTATATGACTATGATAAAGAGTTTTTAATGTCATTTATTTAGAAATTACTTCATATCATACAAACCTAATTATGTGGTTTTTACAAAGTCCTACCTAATTTTACTCTAGTTTTATAAAAGGTGAAATTCACTTTCAGGACTATCTTATATCATTAGGGGGAGGAAGTAAATAAAAAAAAACTGAAATTAACCATCATATAATAAGATAAGTTTTTTTTTTGAACTTTACTGGGATTCAATTTTTATTCAATTATATAAATCTGATGAGTAATTCGTTATATCATGGGCAAAATCAATTTTACTATAGGATGCACTATTTCATTGTTAAGATTACATTCCTTAATTTAAAACAAGTTATATAAATAACTTTTTCAGCTCGTCGACACGTGTCTTAACACATTTCTTCCTCTTTATCTTAAGGCCTGATAATCACTCCTTTTCTTGTTTGATCAAATTATATATAAAAAAAAAATTCAAAACAAGTTGCGCTAAGGATACGATGGGATGATAACAAATAGGATGGACTTCTATACAGTAAAAGTCCGAATTTCTTGCCGGACATGTTATACATCTATGATGTTTAAGGTTATTAATTTAAGTTGGCTCTAGTCGATTAAATTGAAAGTTTATCAATTCATTTAAAGATAGATTAAGATAGACCGTTTCAATTGGACCTGCGACCCACACGTGTCAGCTTATGATGAACTTGAATTAGTCCACAGCCCACATATTAAGAAAAAAATAAAATTTTCTTCTAAATTTAAAATTAAAATAGAAAATTCAATGAGATTATATGTTTGACCCACTTAATATGTAACATAAATTTAAAAATTTTAATCTTTTCTATATGTTTTTAGTTATTTATTTTTTGATGGACTCGTGGGATAGTTTGTTGAGCTTGCAACCCACTTTTTAAGTTAGGTTGGGTTGGAGATTTTTCAATCTGCCAAGATGATGGATCAACAGATCCCGCCCTGACAAAAGGTCATCTCGCCGCGTTATAGGTTAGTCTGTTTGATAGTTTTAGCGATGTTTAAACCACTTTTGATGATTAGGGATGTAAACGAGTCGAACTGAGTCGAACAGTATTAGGCTCGAGCTAAGCTCGTTTAAGTTATATTCGGGCTCGAGCTCGAATCGAGCTTTTATCACAAGGCTCGAGCTCGGCTCGTTTTAGAATTATCAAGCTCGCGAACAGTTCGAGCTTGGTTCGTTATTAGCTCGATTATCAAAGTTAACGAGCCTAACTCGTTAAGCGAACTCAGGCTCATTTTCGGGCCCGTTTAGAGTTCGTTTTTGGCTCATTTTAGAACTCATTTTTTGGTTCATTTTAATGCTCATTTTAAGGCTCGTTTTAGAGCTCGTTTTTTTGGCTTATTTTAGAACTCATTTTTTGCTCGTTTTAAGGCTCATTGTTTTTTGGCTCGCGAGCCTATAAACAAACATGTTCACGAGTTCATGGGTCGAATATCCTTAAGCTCGAGTTTGGCTCGATAAAACTATCGAGCTCGAAATCGAGCTCGAGCTCGTCTCGATAAGATAAACGAAAGAATTCGAGCGAGTTTTTTATCGAATCGAGCTCCGAATAACTCGCGAACCATTTGGTTCATTTACATCCTTAGTGATGATAGCTCGTTAGTCATGATCTATTTACACTTCTTGGATATACTCTAGTAGTTAGTGGAAAATTCTTATAGGATCAAATAAATTATCTTTAAAATTACTAGATTCGAAAAAAAAAAAATTAGATACCTAAATTAACAATAACAACATCAAATCGCATCAATTTTTAAAATCACCGAATAAGTATGCCATATCCAATCCAGCCCCACTTATATTAATTCCTTTTCCTAACAGATGATACAGTTTGGATAGACACTCAATTTTAAGTTTTTAGCCAACTTTTAGAAGATTAATTAAGAGAAATTTCATTTACCCCTTTATTTACACTTTCATTTTATTATATTTTACTTCTCATAATTTATTAAAAAAATAAAAATACTCTAATATAATTAAAAATTTAATTGTTTATTTTTTATATTTTTTATTGCATAGTTTATCTTTAACAAAAGAATGTTATAATTACAAAATTTATTTTTTTTAATCAAAGTTGAATGTTGAATAAAAAAATAAAATTTGTATGGAAAAGTTTTAATATCTTTATTCAATCAATTTGGCAATTGAAGATAATTAATTTATTAAATATATTTTCGGCTTATTGTTAAATTACGAAGAAAGGCTGAAAAATGCGACCACTTTTTCCTGGCAAAATATTTTTTTTTCTGTTAATCATCGTAATAATACATCTGGCGGCAACTAGTGTTAAGAGTTTAAAAAATTTCACTTGGGTGTAGGTTATCAGTAAAAAAGTTTAATAAATTTAATTAATCTCATTGATTAATTATGAGATAATTTATCTGGTCCTATAGAATTTTTCAATCAATTATTAAAATAAATTAAAAAGTATTTACAATTATCATAGTTATAATGGTAAGTGTTAAATGTTATAATAATATAATAACTAAAATTTATGCAATTGAATTAAATAGAATTTCATTTATATATATATATATATAATTACGGATTAAACTATTACAACATACCACACTTACTTTATAGTTGTTACACTTGCGATATTAAGAGGTTTGGTTTAGAGGTTTGGGAATGAATTCATTTCTAAATTTTATGTTTGGTTAATGGGAATAGAATCTAAATTTTGGAATGAAATCCAGAAACTTAGGTATGAATAAAACTCATCCCTTCCTTGGGTTTTAATGGAATGAGAATAAAATTAAGTTTTGGACGAAAATATCCTTAGTACATTTGTTCAAATTTTCTTTCATTTCACTCTCTCTCTCATCATGCTTTCTCTCTCCTCATTTTATCATCATATTTTCTCTCTCAACAATCTTTCTCTCTCCTCATTCTTTCTCATTACACATTCTCTACCATTTTCTCTCTATATTCTCTCTCTTCATTCTCTCATCATTTTTCTTCATACTTTCTATTTCATCATACTTTCTTTCTCCTCAATCTCTTTTACCATACTCTCTCTCCATATTTTTCTCATCATACTTTCTCTCTTCATTATCTTCCATCATACTTTCTCTCCTCATTTTCTCTAATCACACTTTCCTTCTCTTTATTTTTTCCCATTACACTTTCTCTCTCATCACACTTTCTTATCATACTTTCTCTCCTCAATCTCTCATTTTCTCTCATCACACTTTCTCTCTCTTCATTTTCTCATCACTCTTTCTCTCTCAACACACTTTATCTCTTATCATACTTTTTCTCTTCTCAATCTCTCCTATCACGCTCTCTCTCATTATCTTCTCTCATCACACTTTCTTTCTTTTCATTTTTTCATCACATTTTCTCTCTCATCATTTTCTCTCGTCATATGTTTATCTCATATTCAACTTTTACTTCTATCTAATTTTTTCTCTTATTTTCCTCTAAGGGTAAAAAAAGAAATTTAGGTTCATTCCGATTTAAAATATTCAACTAACCAAACATTATTTTTAAGAATGATATCCAAACTTATATTTATTATCATTTCACAATACTATGATACTCATTCTCATTCTGATTCTTAGAAGAAAATCAAACGGCAAAAGGAATAATCCAGATAATACAAATGATAAGAGTATTATTTTGATGATTAACTAAAAGCTTGTGAGAAAAAATAATGTCAAATAGAAAGGTCTTTTATATTATAAAATACAATATAATATTTTAAACTATATTACTATTTATTTTGAGGTCTGAATATAAGGTGGGAAAAAAAGAAAATGGTGAAAATAATGAGATAAATTCACGTCGCGTAAAAAAAATACAAGGCCACGGGCGTCCTTGTGGCCATATGAGGCGATCGTGTAGGGCCCCTCACGGTCGTGAGCGTGAGAAAAAACAATGTGAGGGAGGAAGGAAGGAAGGAAGGAAGGAAAGAAAGATTCATTCGTCCGATTTGAAATCGGATAAAAAATATTTTTTAAAAAAAGATATTTTCAATTCATCTATCTATTTTTTATAATAAATAAATACAAAAGAATGTTAATTTATTCTATACTGAATTTTTTTCCTTAATTTTTAGTTTTCATCCTTCCAAATAAACAAGGGTAAATGGGATAAAATAAGAGGGTCTAAGTATGGGGCAAAATGAAAATTTCCCATCAATTAGCAAACTTCTCTCGTGACCACCTGTTTAAGAAAATTACCGAAGAAGAAAATAAAATACGAAAAAAGAGCAAATAGAACGGAGGAAGAGAGGCAGAGGAGAGGGTGGATATGGCGATCTGTCGATCGGAACTGCGTTAATTTGTTGGGAAAGTGCGATCTCTGAGGCGCCTGTCGAGCCGAGGCGGAGCCATGGGGAACGTCACGTCGTCGGTGGCGGCGCGGTTGGCTTTCTTCCCGCCGGAGCCGCCGACATACGAGGTGTTCCGGGATGTCGACGGGGAGGGGAAGCTACACATGTTGGGGCTCTCGCCTGACCGGAACGTGGAGGTGCACCAGTTGGAGACGAAGGCCGGGAACCGGGTGGTGGCCACCTTCTGGCGGCAACCCCAAGCCCGCTTCACCCTCCTCTACTCCCACGGAAACGCCGCCGACATTGGCCAGATGATCGACCTCTTCTTCGAGCTCCGGGCGCACCTTCGCGTCAACATTATGAGGTATGAGGCAAGGCTGTCGGGATCCTCGGTCTCGTATTCGCTCTCTCCCCTTTTTTCTCTCTTTCACCATTTCGTCCTTCAGGTTTGCAAGGTTGGATTTATGTTCCTGTGGGAACATTTAGTTTTTTTTCGTTGATACGATTCTGTATATAGTTTCTTGTTGTGAATCTTATTTTTTAAGCATTCCTTTCATTTTCACAACGATACAATTAAAAAAATGCAAGAGACTTATTTTCTTCCAAGGAATAGATTCAACATTAAGGTAAGGAATAATAAATATGAAAATACGGGGTTCTGTTCATAAAATTTGTGAAAAATGCCGACTGATCTGTTGGCGCGGACGAATTATAGTGATTTGTTCCAATCCGAGTAATTTTGACATCTTGATTGATCATTGGTTAGGGAATTTTAGATCTTTGAAAGGAAAAAAATAAAAATGTTAAACTTGCGACCCAATGTTTCAAGGAGAGGACTCATTACATGCTTGCTTAACGTTATGTGGCATATTGGCTGTATCAATTGTGGTTAATAGGCTTCTCATGGCATTTATTTTTCTACCTATGATGAGGGTATCACAAATTCTATATCTAGTGTTGTTAAAGTGAGGGTTCTAGTAATGTGGATTCCAAAAAGATAATATACTCAGCCAAGCGTGGTGTCAAAGTCACCATTATTTGAAGCTTTTATATATCTTGTGCATCTACTACCTACTACACTTCATTTGTCCTAAGCCGCATCAGACACATTGAAGGGAAGATTAGGTAACATTTCGCCCTTTGTTCTTTTTATTTAGTAGCGTTAGCAAAATGTGGGGATTTCCGGGTTACATTTAGTCATCTTACACTGTTCTATGAATGAAAGTGGTTTGAAGAATTGATGTCCGTATAATCATATTGCTACATGAATAAACAATTTGATCTTCATTTTTTGTCTTTCTGCTCTTCAGCTTCATAGATTCTATGTTCAGGTCTAATTTTATTATGTACAAGCTTAGATTGGATAGTGGAATATATTGTTTTTGACTTAAAATGAAAAATATAGCCTTTAAAATTTAATCAAAGGCAATCTAAACCATCTAATGAACATTTTTTATTTTACAGTTATGATTACTCAGGTTATGGAGCTTCTACAGGGAAGGTATGTTTTTCACTCGAAAAAGTTAAAAGTAATATTTTTTTTATATGTTTACTTTGAATCTTATAAAATTTATTTTTAACATTATGAGAAGGATTTTGTATTGTTAAGAGATTATGAAAGAAGTGAAATGTTGAACTTGTCACTACATTTGCCCTTCATGAATATACCCACTTGTGTGTAGATTAATCAAAGGTCTGGCAGAATAGCGATTATTTTGGAGACGGAATCTCATAGAGGAATTTTAGAGAAGACAAGAACTCGCAAAACGTAGAGAAGGCGTCTCTAGGTTTAATAAAAAAATATTAATTCAAAATAAAAGATAATTCCTAACTAAACAATTGTTTAAATAGACCCAAAAACCCAAAGATGTGAAAAGATAGAAATAACCCCAATATAATGATAAAATTGTTGGGAGCCTCTGAAAAGATCTCAAACGATGTTTTTTGGACCTGAGACCATGAGATTACGGGTTATACTCGGTGACAAATTATAGATTGATTTAAGTGGTTGTAGCTCCTGTGGTTCATCTCGAGTCAAAAGTTATGACCTTTTGAAGTTCGAGTCTCGTTTGTGCCGTAACCATGTATATGATGGAACATGGCCATGTCAAGTAATATGGGCTGACCGTGTTCCTTGTTGGACGACTCCTTGTCACGACACGGAATGGGACACGACCATGCTAGAAAACAGTCTGGCTGTGATTCTTACGGGAAGGCTAGATTGCTCCTTGTCTTGGCACAGAATGGAACACGCCCATGCTAGATAACACGGGTTAGCCGTGTTTTGAATCTTCAATTCCTCCTCTTCAAGGCACAGAACGAAGCACAAGCCTATTGGGCTAGTCGTATGCCTTGATCCTCCTGCATCATCTCTAGAACCTACTTGTATATTAATTAGAAACCTTTAGTCCTTTGTAATTGTTTCTAGCAAATCTATAAGTGACAATTGTTGGAAATTGGAAATTATATTAATTCAAAGCTTATCTAATATATGAGATCCTAACCTTTTTTTTTTTATAAATTGATAACATGAGTTAAATGGTTGCATAGCTCTTGAATCCATGATCCAAGAGTTGAAAGAAGTTGTATTTGAGACATTTAATCCAATAGAGGATGAACATACTTGAGTACACCAATGTGCTAATATATGAAGGTTTGTCAAGGTTACTAATAAGAAATCTCGACCTCTTCTAGGTTAATCCGCCTACTCTTTTGGTGTTACTTCATTTTGTTGTGAATTTGTCATATGCATCTGAGAATTGATCTTTATTTGTTCTTTTTTATCTCCCCACTCTCGATTGGGTGGTTGGCCATGAAGCTTCCAACACAGGTCACAAATATGGAGTGCCTTTTTATTATAGACGAACCATAAACAATCATGATTCGTTACCCAACTTTTCTACTTTTAGAAAATATTATTTTTTATTTATTTTTTTCATTTTTGTTGTTGAATTACCACCACCATTACCCCTCGAACAAGTGCTAACACTTCATTAAAGCATGAAACTTCTTGCTTACAAAGAGCATGAGTTTTTACTTGACTAAATTCTGGATTAAGTCTTACAAAAAAATCATGAACTCTAGCTTGCTCAACGAAATCTTTAGTACAACAACATCATCTTTAGAACATTTGGTTTTGATCATCCCTATAATGATCAACTTCAAGGTTAAAATTTTGCCATGCCAAAGTTTTTGTTTTTATGACTAGAACGACAATTTCGATACACTGTCGTGTCGTGGCCATATGGCTTTGTTATTTTTTAAAATACATATATATTATTTAAAAATTATTTTTATTAATATTTGATTTTATAGCTGATTGTTATTGATAAATATTTGAGATGTTGTATGTTAAGTTCAAGTTTTGATATTATCTGGTGAAATGCTTGATATTTATTGAGTAAGTCAAGTTAGGATTAGTTAAAGTCCACTAAGTAGACATGAAAGGAATTTAATTTTCATTTATTTTGATAAGTTCAAAAATAAACCAAATTTATATATATAATACTTTAATTCATAGTAGTATATTTATAAGATTAGAAATTATATAATGTATATTTTATTTTTTCTAACAATTTTTCCCTCCATATTAAAGAGTTTTTTTTTTGTGTTCTCTTTACCTGGTGAACAGATGGAGGGAAAAAAAAATTAACCATCCTTTAAAAAGTATTTTTTTTCTCTAATAATCTTGTGGACAGATGAAGGAAAAAAATTAACCATCATTAAAGAGGTTTTTTTTTTCTCTCTATTTACCCTGGTGAATGGATGGAGGGAAAAAATCAAAGGAGGAAAAAAATTAAATATCAAGGGGGAAAAAAAATTTAGAGTGAAAATAATAAAAGAAGGAATTTGAATTAATTGTCTAAAAAATAAAAAATAGAGGACTCCGCGACCTTATGACTTCCTCGATGGCGTCGCGAGTTCGCAGAGGGTCATGCCAATGCTAAGGACTATTCTAGTGCCGATATTCCACCCATGCTGACCCACATATTACATTATTTTATACCATGATCAAGGTTTTGTCATAAGCTTTTAAATTATTTAGTGCCTTGTTTAACAATCATTATTTTCACCTTCATTTAATATACTTCGGTAGATTAGAAAAAGGAATCCAGGCTAGTAAAAGGAACACTATGAATATTCTAGTTTGTCTTAGAAAATAAAGCTAAATGTAAAATCGTACCTAATCAAAATATGCAGTGGAAATAACCAAACAAAACATCGGAAAAAAAGTTTATCAAGTTTTCTAAATCAACTAAACAAAATAAGTATGCACAACAAAAATAGTGTAACACTTAAGATCTAATATGACAAGACTAATAACATGCAATACTTAAGAGTAAAATATAGCAAGATTAAGAGAATGCAATACTCAAGATCTATTATAACAAGATTAAGATTAAAATTGCTATAGATTCTTATTAAAAACTCTCCTTTTCATAAAGCTTTTGGAGGCCGAGAAACTTTTTTTTTAACAAGAATCAAGAAATTAAAGCACAATAATAAGAAATGTACAACAACTTAAAGAAGGAGAAGTTAAAAGCCCTAATTGCTGTTAATCTTTGTGAAACACAAGCACAAACATGTCAGCACAAGGATGCAGAAGCACAATGAGCAGAATGCCAGAATGATTGATTGATCGTAAAACACTACTCCGAGCCTCCTTTTATAGAGCCCTGTTGAAGTTGATCTGACACTCTTTTGGTTGATTGGAAGTCCCTCTAGTCGCTTGGAGTTGATATGATTGTAAACTTTATCTTCGTCGATAACATTTTAGCGGACTCCGATCGTCTAGACTCCCTCCGAGCCCTTGGAGCATGGTTGAACACCTATCTTGACCGTTTTCTCTGGATCGCTGGATCATTTCTTCGCCGATCGCCTAGAGCCGGTCGCCTAGAAGCTGCTTCGGTCTCCCGGACACCACTTCTCTCTGGTCACCTAGAAGATCTTGACTTTTGAAGATTATTTCCAACTGATTTTCCAAATCCCATCTAGTTGCCTAGAACTATCGAGTAGCTCCCTGTAACATAAAGTTAATGAGAAAAAAAATAGTAATACTCTAAGTAGGCTTCGAACAACACCCATTGCTCGAAATCTTACTTACCTTTGCCTGATACCTTCAGGACTTTGCTAAATGTTCAACTCCTAGCTAGCCCTAACCCATCCAGACTTTTACTGCCAAGTCTTCAGCTCCTATCGACATCCTTCACCTAGTTCCTAACTAGGTCTGCTTTGACTCGTTCCCAACAAGGTCTTCCTTTGCCTAGTCCCACTAGGTCTTTACGCTACTCGATTCCCAATTAGGACTTCCGTTGTCTAATCCCACTAGGTCTTTTTGCTGTCTGTTCCAACCAGAACTTCCATTGCCTAGTTCCACTTGGTCTTTCTGCTGCTTAGTTCTTAATTAGGTCTTTGTCATTGCCTAGTCCCACTAGGTCTTTGCCATTGCCTAGTTCCCAACCAAGACTTTGCCTCATGTCAAGTTACCTGCAGTTGCAAACTCGACTAACTCGTCATATCACAAACAAACCTAACTTTCTATTTAGTCATACATCAAAGTATATGTTTGATGCAGTGCTCTTAACACCAACACAAAACATAAAAGAAAACACTGATGAAGGCTAGAAGAAGGAAATTCAAAATTGAGCATAAGGCTCTTAGACCATATTTAAAGTTGAATTGTATTACCTTCAAATTTATTCAATACAGAGATTGGATTCTAAACCTTTTTTATAGATTGATAACCTAATTTATTCTGTATAAAATAATAAAATTTTCTAATGAAACCCCTAATTATCCCAATAAAAACTCTAACAAACTTTTAAAAAATAATAATAAAATTTTTAAGGAAATTAACTATGTTATTATATTCCATAGGAACCATGATCCCATGATGTTTTTAGGGATATATGGTTGCAAAATCATGCTTTCCCACACCAATACTATTTAGCTATGATAAATCACTTGAATAATCACTCTCTGTCTCTCACAAATCAAAATTTTGTGATTAGCACTGCTGCCATGTACTTTTTATTTGACATAATTTTCCATTTGTATAGATCATGCTTAGCAGCCAACCCCACCTTGTGGGAAAAAGCTTGGTTGTTGTTGTTATAGATCATGCTTAGAAGTAATTGTTTAAATTTAGAAATAGTTTACATATAAGATGGTTTATGACGTTGAATTTTATTGAATTTAGACATGCAAATAGATAAGCTAGCCATCTCGCTTAGGTGAAGTATCTAACAATCCCTTTTTGTTTGCATTGGAAGGAATCTAAAAGGAATTAACAGGAATCATGAATGCAATGATATATTTGAAATGTAGCCAATCTAGGTGATGGTGATATGCATACCTATGTTTATTGCATGAACATTGTTGGATAATAATACATTTAAAGCAACTTGATGCTTCTAAATGACTTCTTAAAAGATGATAGCATCAGTAAAACTCAATTTTGGGATAAGATCGTTATAGCTGACATCAAATAGTTGGAACTGATAGTAGATGTATGATAGCTTATAATTTGATGTATCATGCCAATATTTCTCAGCAAAGAATTTTCTTATCAGAATCAATTATTTTGTCTTTAAACTCTCATGTCTGATCATAACCATGTTTCCCTTGTATTGCCCATTCTTCCTAAAGCCATCTGAGTTCAACACATACTACGACATAGAAGCAGTGTATGAGTGTTTGAAGAATGAATATGGGATAGAAGAAGAAGATCTCATTTTGTACGGTCAGTCTGTTGGTAGTGGACCAACATTGCATCTGGCTGCACGGTTACAGAAACTGAGGGGGGTTGTCCTCCATAGTGCAATTCTTTCAGGAATTCGTGTCTTGTATCCTGTGAAAGTGACATTCTGGTTTGATATTTTTAAAGTAAGTTCTGATTTAGTCTCTGATGGTTTTTCATGTCTTGCTTATTTGTATTAATGTTATTGCAAGTACTTTCCATTTTTATCTGAGATTTCTTTTTCTTGTTATGGTCTTGAAAGTTGAGATTTTTGTTTGCAGAACATTGACAAAATACGACAGGTGAACTGCCATGTTCTTGTTATTCATGTAAGTCTTTTATATCAGTCATTTCTCTATACTATTTTTTCCTTAAGAGAAACGATGATGTAGCTACTGTAGTATATCTTTCCAGTGTTGAAAATAGACAATATAAGAGGGTTGTGATAGGCTTATAATATTCTGTTACTTGAATTTCTTCAAGAGTACTATGTGTTTTTACCTTAATGTAATTGGGAGAATCATTTACTTCTTTCTCTTTTTCTTCCTTTTTTTACTTCTTCCTCTTCGCCTTATCTTCTTCTCCCAAAGGACATTTTTTACCTTCTTTCCCCTTTCTTCCCTTTATATTGCTCTTCACCTGATTTCTTCCTTCTATTTTCTCCTATGCCCTACTCTTTCCTCTTTTTATTCGATATAACCCTTCTTTGTTCTCTTACCCTTTATTCACTTCCCTTCTCCTTTTTATCCCAATTTCCACCCTCTCTCTTCCCTTTTTCTTCCCATCAGTCCCCTCATCAACATGTGGTGCTCCAACAAGCTATCTGAATTTGCATTATTGATAGTGCTAGGCATCATGCCAAGTGATTATCTAAGCATCCATAGAGATAGAATTTTACTAGCAGAAAATGAGCAATTTGGCACGATGATTGACACCTTTTTAAGGGCAATGCCTCTAGAGTTTACTTCATGTAGATCCCTTTGTATCCGAGTGGCATGTGCTTGCAGGTGTAAGGCCAAGTGCCAATTCTAAATTTGCTTCGATGGAAGTACTCATTGGAGTTGTTTTGGGTCACTAGGGGCGTAATTCCTTACCGAATGTTCATGTTGTACATCTCTCTAGAGATAGTTGGGACAGAGACACATTTTGAATGGTAGTCTCATAGTTTCCTAGTTACATATCATTGTTTGTGTATGTGTCCCAGTAGATGCTAATAGGAATAGAGCTACCTTTTCAATTAACACCATCAAAATTACATGCTTTCTTATAAGTCATATGCAACATGAAACATGCATAAGAAGCATCATTACCTATATATTGAGTGAAAAAATAGGACAAAAAGATTCCTTTATTTTTTATTTCTCCCTCTAATTATTTATCTTGTTATTTCTTATTTTCAGTTTTTTCTCAATTTTTTAATTCATATGTTTTCCAGTTTCCCTCTTTCTTAACTTGTTCCTCAACTCTATTTACTACAAATTGGCAATTCGACTAGGGTGGTTCTCAACTCTATACCCACTTATGTTGGAAATTGATTTTTATATCTGACAAATTAAAACATCCATTAAATTGATAATGGATGTTTAGTTGGATATAATAAAATTAAACTACTCGAGTGATGAAAGAAATATGCATATTGTGGATTTGGTTTGAGTCAATTTGCGATTGGACGAGGGTTCAAGCTGTGTATGAGGTTGGAAAAAATCGATGGACTAAGCACACAAACATAAGCTTGAGTATGCATAAGCATAAAATCCATGGGATGAATAAGGATGGAAAAATTATTTAGATATAAGAGGTCACATGAACCCACGGAGAGACCTACAATGGTCCACATGATAGCTCTTGTGGTTGCATGTGTGGCAACTGCATAAGCTACACACACCACAAATATTCCATGCAACCCCTTGACTCAAGAAATATTTATTCTATGTTCTCAAAATTAAGAAATGTTTTAATTTCCAAGAAATCTCAAGCAACACGCCACCCCTATAAAAAGGACCATCTTCTCCTATTCCATAACATTACAACTCAAGATACTCTCTCCTCTTTGAGTTCACTTTTTTGTTTTTTTGTTTTAAATTCTATGAAGAGGTCTAAGGTTAAGTCGTTGAAGGTTCACCAGATCTCAAAATTTGAAGCAGTCCTATTCTAACATGAAATGTATTACATATTGGGAGATGATTGACGATAATTGTAAGCATCTTGGCATGGTAAATATTATGTTTAAAGGAGACTCCAACTCGTCTTAATGTAACAATTATTCAATTCTGTAATATCTGCACCACCTACTCATGTTCAGGACAACTACATGAAGACATGTTTCAACCATCTGAAGAGTTGTGTTAACTATCCCTTGAGTTGTGACCCAAGTCACCAATCTGGTATCCTGCTGTACTAAGTCGTTGACAAGTTAAGCTCACCACCTAAAGGAGATGAAGCTACTCTTGCTATATAATATTCACGACAATATTACGATCATAGTGACCATGGGTTGTCCTCAAATGGGAGAAGTTGTAGAAAGTTTTCTAGCACCAATTCCAAAAGACAGTAAAATAAGATATTTCCTATATAAAAATTATATCCAATTCGTTGGATGACAATCTGTATAATGTGTATAGATTGATAAAGCCGACCAAGATTTTGTAGAAGTCGTTGAATATGAAAAATAAATCCTAGGCTGTTTACAGTGATCCAAAAGGCAGAAACATCACAACTTAATGCAAAATTCTAAAAATTAGGCATATCTAATGGAGGAAGATAACACAAGGATCTAAAAATCAAGTGCATCTAATTGAGGAAGAGTAATCAGGTATACCATGAATAATGGAGAATGTATATCACAACTAGAATATTGTAAATCATTGGTCGTCTGATGTATACCATGAACTTATCAGTAAGTTGAACAAATATACGAGTAATCAGGTAATGATTATTGGAAAGCATTGATAAATGTTGAGGCACCTAAAATATATAATGAGATACAAATTACACTATTTAAGATATTTAACTACATTATAAGATACTAACTGGAATATCCAATATAAAAGACTTCAAATTCATGAGTGGTTATATGCTTAGCATTAGAGAGGCACAATGTCCTAGAAGTTCTCGAAGAAAAGTTGTTTTGCTTGTCCACTATGGAATCTAACTTTTTGACTTTAGATAGAGATGGGGAAAGCATTATTGGAGCAACTCATTGGAACATCTTATTAGAGGACATTCCTTATTGAACAAAACATTTGTCGAAGATATAATGGTAAAAATATATAATGGTAGACATTAACATATCTTTTGAAGATATAATACCATTACATAATTTTGATCTTTAGTGGGATAATCTCCATGACTATACAAAGTCAAAGAAGAATCTCACATATGTGCTAACCAAAGGCTTAGAGATCAAGTGCACTGCCTGTCTAGATAAATAAGACTAAAACCCGTATGTGAGTCAAGTAGTGACAACCCAAACATGCTAACTGGAGACTTTAAGATTGTGGTTTAAAGAGATAACTAAGTTATAAAATTCGGAAGACACTTAAAAGGAAAAAATTATTCTTGTGACAATAGAGGTGTGACCTGTAAAGGGTAATGTTAAGTGATAGGCTTTTAATGATTTTTATATCATCCAGGAGGATATACTGGACTGCAGCATGATTCTTTTATATGTCACCTATGCAAGTGTCGAGTGAAACTGCTTCAAATTGAAATACATTAATCCCAAGAATTGTCTAAGGTCAAAATAGATACAACATAAAATCTTATAAATGCCTAGGGAGGCTATTATAATTGTTTTGGTTTACACTAATGGCTAAATAGTTAATGACATTACATTCACTAATTAGCTAAGTAACCTTGATCTCATTCCACTATCAAAAGTTTAATTTCATAAGCTATCTATCTATCTATCTGGATGCCATAGTTTTTCGATGGAACTCTATTGTGTTCCGTTGAAATTTGAATTAATTTCCATTTATATTAGGGTAGTTGGAAATTAGTTTTCATAACCACTAAAGTTTAGTAGGATCTAATTAATGGATAATAGATCTTTACTTGGGCATGGAAGTAGATTGTCTTAAAGTCAGTTTCTCAATTGAATTAAAAATTAGTTTCTAAAATTAAGCTACTTTGAGTGATAAAGGAAACCATGCATATCGTTGGTCTTGTTTGATTGGATTGTGATTGGATGAGGTTGTGAGCTTCGAAGACAAGCTTGGAGTTCACAAATGTGTGCGCGCAAACATAAACTCAAGAACACATGAGCATAAAATTGCATGGGATGAAAAAGGATGGAAAAATTACGTGGATTCAAGAGGTTGTATAAACCCATGACAAGATATACAAAGATCAATGGTGCAACCAAATGAGTGAGCTAAACACATGACAACCAACCATAAATGTCATGTAACCTCTCGAGTACAAATGGCTGTATATTTGCTGGAAAATATATATATACTTCAGAAATTATATTGAAAATTATAGAAAAGAGAGGTGTTAATATAATATATATTGAACTAATTAAGAATATGTATGAGGATGTAACGACTAGAGTGAAAAGGATTAACTGAAGCATTTTCAATAAAGATAAAGTTACATCAAGGATCAACTCTAAGTCCCTATCTTTTTACACTAATTATGGATGAACTACTGGACATATTCAAGATAATATCGTGGTGCATGTTGTTTGCAGATATTGTTTTGATAGATGAGACATGTCAAAGAATAAATGCTAAATTAGAATTTTGGTGGGAAACACTAGAAGTGAGATTTTAGGCTAAGTAGAGTAAAGATAGAATATATAGAATTTAAGTTTAACAATATTAGATATAATGAGACAATTGTTGAAATAAGAGATGCCGAGTTGTTTGGAATGGAGAACTTTAAGTATTGATGATCGTTTTTGCAAATTGATGGAAGGATTAAGAGAGATTTCTTACATAGAATATAAGCAGGATAGTTGAAATGGAGGAGAGCATCCAATATTTTATGTGATCGTAAAGTACCTCTAAAACTTAAAGAGAAGTTCTATAAAACGATGATTAGACCTACTATGTTATATGACACTGAACGTGAGCTATAATTTGAGCGTATGAGCAGAAGATGAAAGTTGCAGAGATGAGGATGTTAAGGTGAATGTGTGGACATACGAGGATGAATAAAATAAGAAATAAAAGCATTAGAGAGAGTCGAAGTTGCATCTATTGAGGGAAAACTTCGAGAGACGTTTAAGATGGTACGAACATGTACTTAGACGATCAATAAATGCTTGATATAAACTATGACAAATACACATATCAAACGAAGAAGACAAAAAAAGACTTGATTAGTAACAATAAAATAAAACAAAATTTATTTAAGTATAAATGATGATATAGTAGGGGATAAAATCCAATGACGTAGAAGGATCCATATAGTTGACCCCACCTAATGGGATAAGGCTTGATTATTGTTGTAATGTTAATGTGATTGATATAATAGAATTCTTTCATATGGTTAATGGATGCATTCTAACTTTTTGAAACACATAAATATATATTCGATTAATTATTATTATTATTATTATTATTATTATTATTATTATTTTGCATCTTTCTATTCCTCTTAAGTTGTGATTCCTTGTCAAGAAAAGGTAAAGGGAAAAAAAAGATAAGTAAAGGGACAAGGAAGAATTTTTTGCAGTTTCTTCATAAAGAAATATAGGAAAGGCAAAATTTGCAATCACTTTGTCACTTTTGTCTTTCATCTAGATTTGTCTAAAAGCTAGTGCAACCGCCTAATATATATATATATATATATATTGGAAAATAAATAACAATTGGAAAATAAATAATTATATATTTATTGGAACCTAAAAATGCGAACTAGGATTGAACATAAAGAGAAAGGGGATTGTAGTGATCTAGCAAATTAAACATAGTTCAGAAACCTATCTTTAATGAGCAAATGGCTAAAAGTTGCAACAAAACACCAGTAGATAGATCCTAAAAGTTATAATTGCAATTCTCTTACTCGTTAATCTCTCAATTAACAGAACAACTTTGATTTCATATGAATATGAAGGGCTTTGTGGGGATCCACCCAAACTGGTCGAATATCTTTGAATATATGAGCTCTCATAGAGCTAAATAGAGATTATCTGATATTTAGAAGCACAACTTATGTTGTTAGAGATTCTCATATAATTTTGATGGCTGCTTGACAGCACAATGGCCATAGATCTTGTGAAATATCACTCCAGAGTATGGTGGCTACTGATCACCTTTCCTATTAACAATGGCTAAGTTCCTTCTACCACAGGCTGTGAAAAAGTCGCAAGTCCACTAATTCCATCCATTTAGTCTCATTTACTGATGATACAGACTTGTACAAGTATGATATGGGGAAAAGAGATAATCCCCGTGTTCTGGTAGGATTAGGATGTATCACTGTTATGAAAATGCTATGACGTCTTCTTTTAGGGAACTGCTGATGAGATTGTCGACTGGAATCATGGAAAACGTTTGTGGGAGCTAGCCAAAGAGAAGTATGATCCACTCTGGGTAAAGGGTGGTGGCCACTGCAACTTAGAGACATATCCTGAATACATCAAGCATCTGAGGAAGTTCATCAATGCCATGGAAAGACTTTCACTCGTGAAACAGCCGAATCAAAGCAATAATCCACCAACATCAACCATGGAGGAGGATTTAAAACATAACAAGTGTCTGATGTTTGCCAAGAAATGATGCGTTAAAGAGATTGTTGTCATCCCAAAAGCTCCAAAGCTTGATATTTGAGTTAGTCATGTCTCAACCGTTTGAACAATGAAGAGCTGGATTATGCAGGAGCCTCTTGTGGGATATGATGAGATAAAGCAAACTCCAAAAAAAAAAAAAATTGCACAGAGAATTTCTGGCATTGATATCTAAGAGAGATGTACAGATACTAATCTTTAGGAGAATCTGTAGACCAAATGAAATTCATGAGTTTATTTGTTTGTATGATTTGCCAGATGGCTTGTGGAAACACTTGCGCTAAAGCAAATACATTGTTTTGTTTCTTGTGTCTTGCAATTGATATTATTTCTCTTTCTCTTGTATCTCTGTCTAGGTTCATTTTATTCTTCGTCAGTGCTTGCATAATGGAAGAATTCCCTTAATTTAAACGAAAATTAATACTTTATATATATATATATATATGTATATATATGTCATCATTTTCTCAATTTCACACAACATTTTACTTTTTCTTTGTACCATTTCTTGCATAATATTTACAAATCATATCAAAGCAACAAAAATTTTAGATGAAGGCCTTAGTGTGAGAGAAAGGATGGATGAGGAAGTGTTGGAATTGTCAGAAAAATCATAATACCCTAAATCTTTTTACCTTTAGGATTATATATCTGTGAAAGTCATGTAAGAGTTATGCCCGACCTATATTCTATCCACATAGCTCATGTTTTAAGGTAGCAAAGGTACTAGCATTCGAGAAAGAAGATGAGAAAGAGTTGCCGATTGTTCCAATTTTATTTATTTATTTAGCTTGCACTAGGTATCCAGCCCCTTTGGGTTTATTGACGTGTACATTTTATATAGATATTTTATTGTAATTTGAAATACATCATATCGTATTTTTTATGTATATATTTCATATTTTCATCTTTATATATTTTATTTTATTACTTTTAGTTTGGAGAACTACTTTTTACTTATTTTCATTGGCAAGGAGTACGCTCTGACCGTGCCCCATGACACGGGTGTGCTCCTACGACCTAGAAAGATGAAGAATGTAGTTGAAAAAGGCTCAATAACAACTAAACATACCTCATCATCAAGTTTCATTAACAAGCTTAACATATGAAGCGTCCACGAAGAACAAGGATTTAAAAGATCATCAAAATGAAGTTTTAATCAAGGAACATGCTCCGACAATGTCCCATGATACATACAAGCATGTTCATATGGAAGAGATCGGGTGTAAAACGGTGCTAAAATGCCTCTAGCAGCTTCCCACACAACCAGGTCGTGTTGTTGGGCATGACTCGTGCCTAAATGGGTCGTTTTTACATGGGTGCCTGTGTGGGGCACCACGGGTCATGTTTGGTTCGGCTTGCACTACAGATCAAAAGTAAAACGACTATAACTTTTAGGTCGGTTCAAGTGACGGGTCGAACCTGTAACACCCATAGGGTTCCTAGCAATTTCATATATTTTTACCATGGTAAAAAAAAATAGGCGTTATGTGAATATTAGCAAAAATAAAATAAAATGGAATTAAAAAGAGGCAAGACCAAGGCATGAACCTCTGGTTAGAAGCATGTATAGTGTAACCAATAGACCAAGAGGAGATATTATTAGAAAGGGAAGGGACAATATAATTAAGAGTAAGAAAATGTTTTCTTCCACTTAGAAGGAGAAGTTGGAGTTGCCTTCTTCCTCTCAAATGAAGAGATGATTCTTGCTTTCTCTTTTCATTAATGGATGAGTAAAAGAAAGAAGAAGGAAAAACCCATTTTCCCTTCTTCCTTTCATTAGGAATAAAAGAGGAAAGAATGAAAATTTTCATTTGGTTGCTCTCTTTCTCCTTCCTCCTCCTCTCCACCGAAACCACTCTCCTCTCCCTCACCATTGCCGAACCAAGCAAGAAGGGTGCTCTCTAGGGAAAGCTTCACAACCAAGGATTTCTTCTTTTAGAGAATTAAGCGAGAGGATGTGAGTATCCCCTCACTGCAGTACAAGTAGTTATCGAATGTTTGTATGTAAATGTTATTTGAAACTGTAAAGATTTTCTTGCATGTTTCGGCCAAGATAAAGACTTGTGGTCACTTAGGGTTAACAAGTTTACGAGTTATGCTTGATGTTGTAACCAAAAAGTCTAGAATCTCACCTTGGAAGTTTCGGCCAAGATAGGAAATGGGGTCTAGGGCATAGTCTTGAAAAGGAAACATGTTGTTTATGCTCCATCATGATGTATGATCTCTTATATGTTAATAGCTTAGGTTTTTCATGCTCCATGTTGTATAAAAATATGAGAACCCTAACTTAATGTTTTCGGCCAAGATTCATTATAGAGTCTAGGGCATAGTTTTGAAAAGGAAACATGTTGTTTATGCTCCATCATGATGTATGATCTCTTATATGTTAATAGCTTAGGTTTTTCATGCTCCATGTTGTATAAAAAAAAAAAATATAGGAGAACCCTAGTTTCAAGTTTCGGCCAAGAATAGAAATGAGGTTTAGAGCAAAGTTTTCAAATGATAACAGGCTTGTTTATGCTCCTTCATGATATATGATCTCTCATGTGTTGATAGCCTAGGTTTCCATGCTTTATGTTGAAAAAAATATATAAGAACACTAGTCTAAAGTTTCGGCCAAGATGAGATTTGAAGCTTAGGGCAAGAAGAAAATTTAAAACCTAATCATGCTTGTTTGTGCTTATTCATGAGGTATGATATCTTGTATGTGGTTAGGTTAAGTCTTTATGCTACATGTTGTATTAGAGGGATTGGAACCCTACTTGTAGGTTTCGGCCAAGATAGAATGTAAAGCCTAGAGTAAAGTTTTTAAAACCTAATTATGCTTAGTTATGTTTTTACATGAGGTATGATCTTTTGGTATGTTGTTAGATAAGTTATCATGCTACATGTTGTACAAATGAACCTTAGAACTTCACCCTAGGGTTCGACCAAGCAAGTATATGAGGCTTAGAGCAAGATCTTGAAATCTAACCATGCTTGTTTATGCTTCTTTGTGATGTATGATTATTTATCTAGGGTTAGCTTAAGTTTCATGCTTCTTATAGTAGTCAAAGTCTAAAAAGCTCTACTATAGGGATTCGGCCAAGATTGAATGAATAGGTTTAGGGAAAAGTTTTGAACCTAACTATGCATGCTTATGTTCTCCCATGATGTATGATTATTGATATAAGGTTAGTTAAGTCTCCATGCTTCAGGATATGATATATGTTATGCTTCATGGTATGATATGCTATGCTTTATGATATGATATATGCTATGTTTCATGATATGATATGCTATGCTTCATGATATAATAATATATGCTATGTTTCATGATATGATATGCTATGCTTCAAGATATGATATGCTATGCTTCATGATATGATATATGCTATGCTTCATGGTATGATGTGCTAAGCTTCATGATATGATATGCCATACTTCATGATATGATACATGTCATGCTTGATGATATGATAATAACATGTTATGCTCTATGCTATGATAAGAACATGTTATGCTTCATGATATATGTTTATGAAAGGCTTATGCAAGAGGAAAGCCTAAGAGATGCTTCCCTTGAGATGAGATCAAGAGCACTCTTCATGATATGACAAGAACATGATATGTATGATGATATGATAAGAAACATGATATGTATGACATGTTATTTTACTTTGTATGGCTTGTACCAACGGTGGGCTCCATAAGCGCCCCTAGGCCGATGGACTATGAACGGGTCTAGTAAAGGGATGAGCTCCTTAGTACGCCCTTAGGTCGACGGTCATAGTACGGACCTAGTTCCCTAGTAGGTTCGGGGCTAGCTACTCTGTCCTAGGGATTTGCGCGCATTCATGTTATGTGGTACATAGCCGGACCCTCATGTTGAGATTATATTCAAGTATGTATACGATATGTTAAAAAAAAAAAAAAAAAAAAAGAAGACATGTTGCATATGTTCATTTCATTATGCATGTTTTCAAAGGAACATCCTGCATCTACATGTTTATGCCATATGTTTTCCTTTACACTTATTAAAGATGCCCTTGAGAATATGGTTATGATCATGTTATATGTTATGTTCTCACATGCTATGATATGTTTATGTTATGTTCTCACATGCCATGATATGTTTTATATTTATGTTCTCACATGCTATGATATGTTGTATGTTATGTTCTCACATGCTATGACATGTTTTATGTGTATGTATGATTCATGGTTTTATGAGTAGGAAAGGAACTCACTAAGCCTATGGTCTTATAGATTATTTTTCCTTGTACTGTAGAAAAAGGAAAGAAATGAATGAACTAAGGGGGGCAGCAGGAAGGGCAAGATTGTGTGTGGAAGTGACATGGTGGATAGATCTAATTATATTTCTAAAACTTATATTTGGTTAAGTTGCGCATGTGAAATAAGTTTGGATTTTATACTTGTGATGATAACTTGAACTAGTATGTGGTGCACTTATGATATCTTATTCATGTTAGTATATTCATGACATTATGAATCATGTTTAAGTAGCAGATATGAATCAAGTATGTTGTTCACATGCCATGTTAAGGGTAAGATGCATATGACGAAAAAAAAATCTAAATAAATTCTAAATATGTCTTTCGCTGCCATGAGTCCATATGCATGTATATGTCAAGTAAGTCTAAGTAACCCCATCCCTTTAGGGTAGTCTAAGTATGACATGAGGGGCGGGCGTTACAGAACCACCTATGGAAATGTAGATAATTTCAAAATTTACAACTTTGATTTATGGTCCAACTCAAGAAAACTGGGTCTAAAAGTCAAAAAATCTATTTTGGTGGAGCCATATAAACCTGTAGATCTAAATAACTTGGGAGGAGGTATAAAAGGGCCAAGCAAACCCTTGTTTAAGAATCTTAGACCAGAGGACTTCGTCCTCCTCCTTAGGAGAGGGTTCCCCCTCTAGGGGAAACCCTAGAGCCATCATCTTCATCCATTCCGGTGATCCGTCCACCTCGGTGTAAGGGAATCATTCCGAAGACAACAAAAATCTTCTCCCTAAGTATTTCTCTATCTCTATTCTTTGTTTTGATTTATATGAATACTTTCATTTGTGTCTTTGGATTGTAATTCCTTTGATATGGAGTAGTTCTCACGATTCTAGGATGTAGGGAGTAGCTCTTTTGATAGTTGAACATCTTTTCATTTAATCTATATGTTTGCATATTTCTTGTTCGATGAAATGAGTGTTTATGGTCCGGATCTACTGTATTAATATGACCTCGATGCCAAAAGAACTAGATTAGTATTCCATGAGGGATTGGGGATGAACCGAAAGGAGAACCCAACTCTTTGACTCGTAGAAAACCAAGACGTAGAGAGTCAAATACGAAAGTACAACTCGGTATGCCGCAAGAAACCCTAGTCCGTTAGAGCTAAATGGATCAAACTAAATTTATTGTCATGTAGTAGGAAAAATGGTTAATTAGAGGTCAAGGGATCTAGTGACAGGGCCCCCCCTAGGTTTTGATCACTGTTACGATCCTTCTTAAAGTAGGCAATGATTAGGGTTGATACACTATTGTAGAAGTAAAAGTTCACATTGGATACCATAGGATGGTCTACCTACATAAATACCCATTGAGGATAGGAAACCAAATATAGATTAGGTGTTTACAATCATTTAGGGCTAAATCAAAGTCCTAGAATTGCCCTTTACCACTAAACCTTCTGTGATTTCTCTGTCTCTCTACTTTTATTACACTCTATCTTCCTGCCTTGATCACATTCTGCCTTTCTTTTATGATCACACTTTGTCTTCCTGCCTTGATCACATTCTGTCTTTCTTTTATGATCACACTCTGTCTTCTTGTTTTGATCACTCTTCCTTTTTTCTGTGATCTTTCTGCCTTCTTCTCTGCCTCTCTCTCAAGCCTCTCTTTCTTGCTCTCTCAACTCAAGCTTTCTCACTTGCTCTCATGACCACACACACAAACTTGATCGTCTAGATAATCTATTTTGTCATTTTAACTAGTACTTGATTCACAGTTCCTGCGGATTCAATCTTTTATTACTTGACGGCACTTTCGTATACTTACGGATTTGTCCACATCAAGTTTTTGGTGTCGTTACCAGGGATTGTGTCAATCAATATTAGTTGGATAACAATTTGATTAATCTAGATTTCTTTTCTTTTTCTCTTTTACTACATTTTCTTTTTTTTCTCTGATAAAGCCAAATGGATGCTCAAAATCAATGATTCAATCAATTTGATACTGTGAAATTTTCTAATCTCTATTATCATCTTTGTGATGTAAATTAACATGATACAGATGATTGCTCGATGAGTTTTGATCCTGGATATGGAGTGTATAGGCAAAAATGGGGAAACCTTTCTGATTACTTTTAAAGGACACAATAATCATATTGTGAGATGTGTGAAGCAATAGGACATACCATCGATAATTGCAGTAGGTTTTGCAACTTACAAATCAAGTATGAAAATTTATTTCAACTCAAAACAAACTGAATGAAGCCATGAAGAAAGCACTTGAAGAAACAAATTTAGTTGTGTTTGTTATGAACAAAGGAATTTAGATGTCTCTATAATGATATGATATTGTCCACTTTGGGCCTAAGCTCTCATTGTTTTTATTTTTGAGCTCTACTCAAAAGGTCTCATACCAATGGAGATATCTTTCCCTTATAAGCCAATGATCTTTCCCATATATTTTTAATGTGAGTTGTTTGCATCCTTGCAACCCCAACAATCCCCCCTCAAACGAAGGACTACATGCCCCCTCAAGCAGAAAGCTTATCCGTTTGATGTCCGATCCTCGACCCACTAGGTCTTCCTACCCATCGGTCCAACCGACCTACTAGGTTTTCCTATCCCTCAGTCCACCCGACCTATTAGGACTTCCTTGCCCCTCAGTTTAACTAACTTACTAGGTCATCCTTGCCTAGCCACAACTAGGGCTTCTTTCCCTAGTTATCCACCAGGACTTCCTACCCGATGTCTAGTCCTCTTGATCTAGACATGGGAGCCCCCACTTCCTTTGCTTGAGGTTAATATTCTACTCACATGATTCGATTAGACCATAGCTCTTATACACAGTCAGCTGTTAGACCTTTTGGCAGTCCGAGCTCTGATACCACTTGTAGAACCATTGGGCACGTGAGGGGGGGGATGAATCACGTGTATTAAAAAAACATTATCTTTTTGAAAACTTAAAGGAAAAGTGAGTGCACAATGAAATAAAAGAAAAGAAAGCACGAGAAAAATAGAACATGATCGGTTACTTGGTTCGGAGCCTCCAGCGACTCCTACTCCAAGACTCAGGACCTTTGGACTATTTTGATGGGTAATTCACTAACAAAGAATCGAGTACAAAAATAAGGCAAGTGTAACAACCCTACACTTCCTTAGTAATAAAACAAATAACTGTAAATTAAATTTTATCAACACATGGATGAAGAAGTTGTGAGCTCAGGTGTGGAGTTGATCCCTTTGCAACATTTAGGTGAAGCAGCGTTATAAGACAACAACAGAACAAAGTTGAAATAGTTAAATGAATGTGAGTTAGTGTAGAAGATTGTTATTAGAGGTTGCTGATCGAAGACTCTTTTATAGGTCTTTTCGAGTGCCCGAACCACTCTTGGACGCCTAGATTGAGGCCTATCCGATCATGCTTCATAGCTGGATTATCCACCTCTGGTCACCTGGACCACCCCCGGGTGCCTAGACCACCCTCGGGTGTTTAGACCCCTGACATGGTTACACCTCAACAAAGCTTCATTTGCGAAAGTTGATCCAACTCCGGGTGTTTGGACCTTGACGTGTGTCGTCTAGTCAGAGCACGTCATATCAACTACAGGCGTGACTGGGTTCGACCCCATCCAGGCACTTGGACCCACTCCAGGCACTCGAACATCCGAGCGCCTAAACCCTTCCCAAACGCATAGAGATCCTTTTTCCAACCAACTTTTAGTTTTGATTTCCTGCACCACTAAGTTAGCAAAATAGGAAATAATATATAAAATAAGTATTCTGACAGTCTCTAAACTGTCTGGTCTTGACTTTTGGTTTCGTTGAAATCCTAGGTTAGATTAATGCCTATTATTCCCTTAACCGGAAACACGTCCTCACTGGATTTATCTTCCAGTTGCTTACCTCACTTACCATTGTAGATTTACTTGACTTTTGACCCACTAGGTCTTTCTGGCAGATGCCCTATTTGGAGTTCAGCCAGCTGTTAGGTCTCGTAGACCCAGTTGGCCTTCATGCCAAGTATTAACCTACTTGGGCTTTCAACCAGTTATCAAGCCCTAAGAACCCAACTAGACTTCCTGCCAGGTATCAACCTATCTGGACTCGAGCCTAGTGTCAGGTCCTAAGCCTTTCAATCATGCACATATGGTAAAAGGTTAGAAAACACAACATTTAACTTTAAACCATTTATCATTCATTGAAACCTGAGTTTGACCATTAGTGCTAACTGCACCAACAATCTCTTCCTTTTTGATGCAATGATAATCTATGTTAAAGTTAGAAAAATATGCAGCAAAAACATAATGAAATATGTTTAACATCCTAATTGTTGTTGAGTTATGATTTAAAATTTTATAGATATTATTTTTCTTATCTTAAACCCTTGCTCTCCCCCTTTGGCATTGATAAAAATAAATGCATGATAAACAAGAGCAATAAACTTGTAGATAAGTTATAAATTAGGGAACATAAGTTAGGTTTGAGGGAGAATTTACAAAATATTTTTCAAAGTAATTTTAATTTTTTTAAAGTATTTTTCAAACTATTTTTAAAGAAGTTTTTCAAAGTATTTTTAAAATATTTTTTAAAGAAGTTTTTCAAAGTATTTCCAAAAAAAAAATTATCTTTCAAAATTTTTTAAAGAAAAAATAAAAAGTAAAATTGAAAAATAGATCCCCCCTAACTTGATATTTCTTAAAAAACATAGGCATCTAAAATTGGTCCTTAAATGTCTAACCTTTAGTTACTAGCTAGCTATTAGAAAATAGTATTTTTCACTTGGTTAGTCAAGTAAAATCTATCTGATAACTAGCATTTTTGTGCATTATTTTGACTCTTATTCTTGGTATTTTTACCTTCTCGCATGCTTATTTTTGTAATTATATTATATTTTGTGAGTAGGATCTATTTTGGACTTAATTATAAATTTCTTACAAATTATGGAATTTAATTTCATATTTTTATGTGGTTTTGTAGGAAATTTAAAGAGCCATGGATTAGGATTGAGTTGGATCGAATTTGGCCTAATTTGGAAGTCAAACGGAGGAGATTAGGTTGAATCAGCGTGAACCGTTGATCCAGATCAGGAGAAATCTTGTTCTGTCACTCAGATCTAATCATCCATCCCTCCATTTGGATCTAGAGCCACATGGACCATTTGATCAAATCAGTGTCAATCTAATTTCAAATGATCTAGACCGCTCATCTCGTGATACGATAACCAGATCTTCATCTATCTTCCTTATCAAGATGGACGACCCAGATTGAAAGAGAGAAAACCCCTCTCTTAAGTCTTCACGCGGACAACACAGGAGGATCTTCTTTGGTTTGTGATCCCTTTAGAAAAAGAAAAATGCCTTTTTAGAAGAGACAATCTTTATTGTAGCAATATTTAGATTTTATTGTCTATCATGAGTGGTATTTTATTAAAAAGCTATAGTAGAGATTGTCTACATGTTTATTGGATTTATGAAAAACTTTGAAATATGATATTTTGTATTAATTTGTGGTAGAATTTTTGTGAGTGACAATCTTTATTGTAGCGATATTGAGATATTATTGTATATCATGAGTGGATTTTTATTGAAAGGCTAGAGTAGAGGTTGTTCACATGTTTATTGGAGTTGTGAAAGCTAACTTGAAAGTTGAATGAGATACTTTTTGGGCATTGTTCTCTTGTACTAATCTCTGTAGCATTTCATTATGTCCATGTCTTCCACATTACTTTACATTATCTTCTTCACTTCTTTTCTTACACTATCATTTGCTTGATTCATGTTTCTCTTACACAAATAATGCCTTCATTATTTTATTGTGCACTCTTATGCATATAGTGGTGGATATTAGAAGCAAAACAAGCATATGGTAGTGTATAAATCAAGAGTAGCTTGAGTGAGCTCTACTATTGTATGTATTTGAGAGGAAAGCCACCATCATTTACCTTGTGAGGTTTATTTTATTATCATTCTCAGTTTATTCATTATGATTGAAGTTATCATGCTTGTTAATTAGTGTAAGAATTGAATTCATGAATGCTTTGGTCATTTGAATTTGATAATCGTATGTAACTTTTCTTTCACTATTTTCTAATCATGATTGAGAATTGTTAGGGGAATGCATCTTTAGTTATTTTTCTTATTTTGTTTGATTTGCTCGAGATGAGAAAGAATAAGTATGGGGGAGTTGATAACTAGCATTTTTGTGCATTATTTTGGCCCTTATTCTTGCATGTTTACCTTCTCGCATCCTTAATTTTGTATTTATATTATATTTTATGAGTAGGATCTATTTTGGACTTTATTATAAATTTCTTACAAATTGTGGAATTTAATTTCATGTTTTTATATGGTTTTGTAGGAAATTCAAAGAGCCATGGATTAGGGTCGAGCCGAATCGAATTTGACCTGATTTAGAGGTCAAACGGAGGAGATCAAGCTGAATCAGTGTGAACCGTTGATCCAGATCAGGAGAAATCTTGTTCCATCACTCAGATCTAATCATCCAACCCTCCATTCGGATCTGGAGCCACATGGACAGTTTGATCAAATCAGTGTTAATCTAATTTCAAATGATCTAGACCGCTTATCTCGTGATCTAATGGCCAGATCTTCATTTATCTTTCTTATCAAGATGGATAACCCAGATCGAAAGAGAGAAACCCCCTCTCTTTCTTAAGTCTTCATGGAGGATCTTCTCTGGTTCACGATCCCTTCCTTGCGGGCTAGGGCATGCTACAACCCCCCGCGGCGCTCTCTCCTTTCTTCCTCTTCTCTCCGGTCGGTGACCCTGCTTCTTCTCTTCACTGTCGCCAGTCGGATCTCCACAACCCACACCTTCTTCTTCTTAATTCCAGTGGCGACGTCAACAAGCATCCTTGGCGGAAGCTGCGAGCGACGACAACAATCTTCACCTTGCCGGAGAGGGTTTCTTCGGCAAGACCTCCACCTTCTGACAGTTTCTTCCGACTGGGGTTCAGGCGGCAGATTCCAGAGGCGAGGTGGTTCTTCCATTTCACAGTATACCATCTTTATTTTTTGTCCACTTCCAGTAGAGGGGTTCTTTGTTGGAAGATTCATTCACCATCACCGTTGTCGAAGTGTGCAACAACCATCAGAGCGCTACTGTTCACCAGAGTTCGGGGTTCGATCCCTGGGTCTTCGTGTGACGACGAGGGTAATCGTTGGTATTTGAAGAAGTTATGTGGATTATGGTTGGAATTCTTAGTTTATTTCATGTTCATTGCTTATGTTTACTTGTGTTGATGTTTTGTGGTTGAATGCTTGTTTTAACTTGATTTTTCATGTTTAAATTGTATGTACTATGTTTAAGTACTTTCATGCATACAACGTGTTCGATGAATTGCTTCAACTAATAGTTAGGTTTATTTTGATATATTTTAGTTTGGTTAATTCTTGCTTTGTCTTGTTCGTTCAATTTCGTTAAGTTCTAGTTTTGATTAAATGCAATTAGGATAAATTAGTTTAGATTTTGTTTCATGCTTTAGGTTTTGTTACATGCTAGTTTTGTTATGCTTTACTTCATGTTGCCCTCTTAATTTCTGCAATTGTACTTAGGTTAGAATTAGCTTTATTACTTGCATTGTCTTTCTATTTTATCTCTTATTTATATTTCCTTGTAAAAACAATTCGAAAACATTGTTAGGGTTTAATTATTTCATCTCTTGTATGAATACATTCTATCTTGTATATTTTCTTGTGTCGTTTGATGATATTTTCTTGAGTGTTTCAAGTAAAACTAGGAAATTTCTTGTGTGATATTAGAAGTTTCAGAGTTTCAATGTGATTAGAACCCTAGATTTGATGAGTAAAATGGAGAACACTGAAAAGACTCTTAGAGAGCTTTGGGCATTAGATATGTCAATTGATTCATTCTGCATCCATTATTCTGATTTAGAGGCAGACTTCGAGTTATGAAAGATTGGTTGTATTGTCTCCCATCCAGCTTTATAACCAGCTGTATTAAGATGAAGAAAGTGTTTCTGGCGAGGTTCTTTCCTGTTTCTAGGATTGTAGCTATTCGGAGGAGTATTTATGGAATCCAACAATTCACAGGAGAATCGTTTTAAGAATATTGGGAGAGATTTAAAGGACTTGTTGCTAGTTGCCCTCAGTACCAGATAAGCAATCAACTACTGATTATGTACTTCTATGAGGGATTGTGTCCCATGGACAGGAGTATGGTTGATGTAGATAGTGGAGGGGCTTTAGTTAACAAGACATCTACTTAGGTCAGAGAACTTATTGAGATTATGGCTGTAAATTATCAGCAGTATGGGACTAGACCGATGATTGCTAAAGATGTTCATTCCTTTGCCAGTGTATTCTCGACCAGGATCTAGTATCACAAGCTTGATGCTCAGTATTATCAGACTCATCAGTTGGACATGTATGATTTATTGGCAGGATTAGGGTATGGGAACACACAATAAGGGATTTCTAAGTGGCCCCAGTATTATCAGCCTTACTTTCAACACAATCAGCCTGAGCAGCATTTTAGGGAGCAGTCACAATAATTTTTGCAACAACAAGAAACATAATTCAAGCCAAGAACACATTCATCGACACAATTATAGTTGCTATCAGATCAACTACTACATCAATTCCCTAGGAGATAGATTGTAGAGTTTGTGATATTCTTGACTTTGATTCTACTACTTTATATAACTCTTCTAGTCTTTTATATCGTGATGCTGTAGTTGATTTTGATAATGTTATTGTTGATGATATTGTTGTTCTAGATATTCTTGATGTTGTAGGTGTTATTGATGATGATGGAAGTGTAGGGGAAACCCAAGAATCACTTTCTTTGACTATTCTTCTACCAGTTGAGCCAGTTGAGCATGCTTTTGTACTTTTTGATGATGGAAGTGTAGGGGAGACCATAGAATCACTTTCGTTGATTGCACTTGATCTAGAGCCAGATCCTTTACCTGATCAAGATGACGCCACATTCACTATTTTAGAGACTCTAGGTACCTTTCAGGATGGTAAGGTCAATGCTTCTTTAGAATTTTTAGAAAATTTCATGGAGGTAATTCATTTTGATTGTATTGAATGTGACACATCTTTTGATTTATGCTCTGTTTATATTGATATTGTTTATAGTCTATCTCACATTACATGCATGCAGGAATTGTATCATTCCCTTTTTAGTGCACAGGATTTCTATAGATATTTCATTGGCAGTCAATTATGTAAGGATGCATTTCACCAATTGAAGAAGGCTCAAACCTTTTATGCAATAATGAAGCTCCTGGAGTGGACACTCCAATTGAACCATCTTCGACTACCGGAGAAAATTTTTAAGGAGTCAATGGTGGAGGGAGCAGTCCTCGCTTCACTTACATTCATTCTGTTGGTTGGTCCTAGGAAGATCGTACCGGTTCCACTGTACAAAAATTTTGTACAAGTGTCGAACCTTTCCTAACAACCTATTGTGTTCTTTAGAAATTAAATTCGGAATCGCAAACAGAACTTAACATTATTGATTCCAAATTTAACTTATCTATTCTTAATGGTTTAGACTTGGATCGCAAGCGAAACTTAACACTATTGATCCAAATCTACCTATGTTACAAATTCAATTAAATATTTATTTTGAAAATTGGCTCCTAGGTCAAACATGGCGAGGCACATGACCTTCTTAGGTATGGGAGCATCCACCACTGCATCGACAAAGTCTCTTAACGAAATTCAATATTTAATTTCCTAAAATAACATTAGGTTTAACCAAAAGGAATAATCGAATCATAAGATCGAAAAAATAAAAAAACACAACTTCGAATATCTAATTCGAAAATCTAGAATCATATGCCTCTTGTGTTTGGAATTCATACAAAGAAAAACTAGTATGATGCGGAAAATAATTACTAGTTTTACCTTTCTTTGTATGCAACGACCTCTTGGTCTTCTACCGTATTCCTCTTCTTATCTCGGATGTTGTGTGGGCAACGATCTACCAAGATGAGAACCACCCAAGCTCTTCTTCTTCCTCACCAAGTTTCAGCCACCAAGACTCCTCCAAGGATGTAGAGGTTCGACCACCACCACCAAGCTCCAAGGGATGCAAGAAACAAAGCCTCTTTTCTCTCCTTCTTCTCCAAGCAATGTCCGGCCACCTTCCAAGCTCCAAAAGATGAAGAGTTTCGGCCAAGGAGAAGAAAGAAAAAGGAGAAGGGAGAACTAGAAGGGTAGACCAAACCACCAAAGAAGAGAGGGAGGAAAAATATAATAGAGTTGCTAGCCATGAAGGCACCCCTACCCCTCTCTTTTATAATCCTTGGTCTTGGCAAATAAGGAAAATTTAAATAAAAAACTTGTAAAATACCGAAAATAGGCGATTATGAATAAGGAAATTTTCCGGAATTTTTGGACATTTTTTGGAGATTTTTCGGAGCTCGTATGGACGAGTTAACGGGGACCAGAACGGGGTCCGGAAAAAAAACCTGTTTAGGCTACCCTATTTAAGAGAGGAGAAGATTATATTTATAAATCTTTTTCCTTTTTATTTCTTATTCCTTTTTATTTACATTGTCGCCGAAAATCCCTCATTAATCGCCGTTTCTGTTCTTCTCCCTCGCGCACCCGAGCCCACTCCTCGCGCCGAGTTTCCTTTTTGCCCTAACCGCCGGCACCGGCGGTTTCCCCCTCTCCTCTGCCGACGCCGTCCATAGAAGCCACCGCCGCCGAGTCTGTCTCGCCTACATCGAAGCCCTAGCCTCTGCCCGATTTTCTTCTTCTTCCTCTGCGCCTGCATCGCCACCGGTGAGCAGGGAGTAACGCAAGGATTCCTCTGCCCTAGTCGAGCAACACTGCCACCGATCGAAGCCTCTTTTCATCTTCCTCCTCATCCTTAGCGACGGCCTTCTCTACGCAGTGCCCTGGGATCTCCACAGCCGAACGATTCCTTTGTTCCTCCTTCCCGAGCAGTTCACAGAGCCATAAGTGGCTTCGATTGAGGGGGGTTGGGGATCTTTTGAGGTGAGTGATGATCCATGTGAATAGAGGTTTCTGGTGGAATGTTTGGTTGAAATCGTGACTTCTTGATCTCTCTTTTTGATCCGGACAGTGAATTGAAATCCAGTTGGTGGTTGTTTAGTGAATCCTCTTGATTCCAGCAGTGTTTCTATTTCTGGCAGCATCAACTGCTTGCACACTTGTTCTGCCGGATTCAACCAGACAGCAGTGAGGTGAGCAGTATCTCCTGATCAATTTGATTTGCTGCTATCTTTCGTTGTGTGAGATTTAATTTAGGAAGTGTGCATTTTCTGTAGAGGTCAGTAGAGATTATGCATGGTTTGATTTGTGATCATCTTGCCGGATCTCATCTTGTTCTGTTTGTGAAGAATTCCAGCCAAGAAAGGCTGTGCTGTGGACTTTCTGTTACGACATTTAAATTCATTCAGCAGCAACAGTGCTAGGAATCAAGGTAAGGTATTTGGTTTTTGGTCTTAGTTGTAGATCATAGTGTAATTCGATTATTTTAGCTAGATGATCATGTGTAGATGAATTTGTGTGAGAAGAATGAGGGTAATGTGATTAGGGTTTGCCCTAAGTTAGGATTTGAGATTTTATTTAGCTATTTGGAAGAGTTGTAGCTAAATAAAAATATATTTCTATTTGTGATACAGGAGTTTGATACGAGACGAGTATCTCGGAGTCCGGATTTGGACCATTTTATCGGAGGCGGGTACTTTGACTTATGTCTTTTGATATGCATGATAATATGTTTAACATATAACAGTAATTGTGTTACCTGTTTATTTCGGTTGGTCACTACATGATTAGTACATGTTGTTTGTTTATTTATTCTGCACTGCATATTATCTACCTGATCACATATGCCTTAGGTAGTGACCTAACCACATGCTCTGTTATATTCTGGACCTAGGGTTTATTTGATACCCTCTTCGATTTGTGTACCTTCTATTTGATACGTCTTCTTGTGGTACACACTTTGTATCTATTTATATGGATCATGCCATGTTATTCATGAGATTGCCATGTTCAGTATCATGCATCATGATTGCATGCTTTGTGCGATTGTCGGCTCTACTTTGGTTGAGCTCATCGCCATACTGCACACATCACCCATGGATTTGTATATCCGGCTGGTGTGTGGCGGTGTTTGGCTCCGTTGGTCGGTGACTCGGCGTGGTAGCCGGCCGCTCTGTTTAGCTCCGTTGGCATTTAGGGTAGCAGCGTGCCGGCAGATGGTGGACTTTGTTTGGCTCCGTTGGTCGGACTCATGGGTAGTGTGAGATATCCTCGTATCGCGGGAGATGAGAGCATTGAGCTCCCCATTTATGATTTGGGGTCACAGGACAGGAGTATTCCCGTTTACTCTGTCATTGCACAGGAGCATTGATTTCAGAGTATGGGGTTGACATATGCATTTATTGCATTTTTATTTGCTTGTGATTGCTGCACTTATATGCTGCATTTGTTTGGATGCATTGATTGACATGCATACAGGATTATGACTCACTCGGTCTGACGACCTGTTACCTTTATACTTTGATCCGGTCAGTACAGTTATCTTCTGATTTCATTTCAGTTGCATTTATCCTCCTCATATTCAGGAGACTGTACGCATGATTAGTGTTGTCTGTTATTTGTTTTATTATGCATATCAGTTGAGTGTTGGACTCACCCCGCCTCCATTGTTGATATTTTCAGGTTGAGGCTGTCCGGAGCAGTTCCAGTCGCTGGCCCCCCATCTGCACGTAGAGCTAGCTCTCTACTAGGTTGTTATTTGCTTTATTTTGGTTTTTCTTCCATCAGACTATGTTTTAGTTTTGTTTTGGATTTTATTTATGGATATTGTACGGATTGTTACCGTTTGATGGTCTTTTGGATGGTTTGGTTTTTATTCTACTATATGCCTGCCTGGACGGCAGAAGAGGTGAGTTCGTTGGATTTGAGCTTTACGAGTGTAGTGGAGTAGGGTGGATTTCGAGTCAGAGTCCTATTGTTATTGATTATCTTTATTAACTGCGTGGTTGTGACAGTCAGAGGCTGAATATCTCTATACACTGCGTGGTGTTTGTTTTTATTTTTGTTATCATTCCAGCCGCTTGTGGCTGAAGTATATGTGATATGTAGAAAGTTTCATATTGTCCGCCGTACAGGGGAGATGCTACCGAAATTTCTTCGGACAGAGACTCCTCTGGGGCGTGACAAAACTTCTTTATTACTTTGCCATGAAAAGGAAAATTTAATTAATTAAAACTTATTTCCTTTTCTTAAAACAATATGGTCGGCCACCTCATAATGTCAAACAAGGAAAGTTTTAACAAGAATTAAAACTTCCTAATTTGTTTCCAGAAATTTTAAAATAGAAATTTCTCTAATAATTTATCCCTTCATGGTTGGTTATAAAAGAAAATATATAAATTAAAATTTCTCTATTAAAACATGTGGATGATTTCCAAAAAGGAAAGTTATCTTTAAAATTAAAATCTCCTTACAATCTACAAATAAGGAAAGATATCAAATTTTTTCTTAATCTTTGGTAGAAACTTATAAAAGGAAATATTTAATTTTAAACTCTCTTTTTAAATCATGAACATGGTTACAAAAAAGGAAAGTTTTATCAAAATTAAAATCTTCCTTTCAATCTACAAATAAGGAAAGATATTAAATCTTTTCTCAATCCTTTGTAGAAAGCTATAAAAGGAAATATTTAAATATTATTCTTTTTTTAAATCATGGAATCCACATAAGAAAATTTAAAAATAAAAATCCTTTTAATTTTCTTAGGGTGTCTGCAATGGTGGGCTTACAACCCAAGAAGTTGGGTTTTGTAAACTCAATTGCATTGCATGACTTCAAAAAGCTTAGAATTAAAGAAGCCAGCAACCAAAATTTGATGTTGGCTTCATATTACTTTTAAGAATATAAAATTAAATGCACATGGGTCCTATGCATAGTAGGTCCAATAAATAGTAAATAAGATAGTAAATAGAAAATATAGATAATGATGTGATGGGTCCAATATAAAGTTGTTTGTTGGGTTTATGATTATAGGAAGAGGTTTATAAAAGTTATAGATTTTTTATTTTTAATGTGGCAGTGATGTGGCATAGTAGGTCCCACGATAAAGTTGGGTTTATAAGTTTAGGATTGCGGTTACTCTTAGGGCTGACCACACCATGCTTGGGCTCCAAGCATTAGCCGGTCACCTACTTGGCTCATCCTATTGGTCTTGAATGGCCCCTAGCTTGGGTTCCAAGCTAGCTTGGGCGACCCCATTATGATGGATATAAAGGTGGGTATAGGTCGGTATAATACTTTATAAATAAGAGGCTACGATAGGGACCAAGAGGAGAAATTAGTTTTGGTCTCCCGATGAAATTAAGCTTCCCGTGTTCGCCCCGAACACCCAACTTAATTTCATCAATAATAATTCATACCACTAAAGAATTATTATTGAACTACCGCACCAATCCCAAATTACGTTTTGGGCTCCTTCTTATAATGAGTGTGTTAATCTCCCTGTGTTTAAGATGTCGAATGACCACTAATTAAATGAGTTACTGACAACTCACTTTAATTAATTTCTTAGTCCAAGAGTAGTACCACTCAACCTTATCGTCATATCGGACTAAGTCCACCTGCAGGGTTTAACATGACAATCCTTATGAGCTCCTCTTGGGGATATTATCAACCTAGATTACTAGGACACAGTTTCCTTCTATAATCAACAACACACACTATAAGTAATATCATTTTCTAACTTATAGAGCCTATTGATTTATTGAGCTAAATTTCACCCTTTGATAAGTCAAAGAAATAAATACTAAATATATGTGCTTGTTATTATATTAGGATTAAGAGTACACACTTCCATAATAACTAAGGTCTTGTTCTTTTATTAAGTTAGTATAAAAAGAACTTACCTTAAATGGTCATACTCAATACACTTAGAGTGTACTAGTGTAATTTATTAGTCAAGATAAACTAATACCTAATTACACTACGACTATTCCAACAGTTTGTTCCTTTCCATCTTAGTTGTGAGCTACTGTTTATAATTCATAAAGAACCGATAACATAATCTTCTGTGTGTGACACCACACACCATGTTATCTACAATATAAATTAATTGAATAATTACATTTAGCATATAAATGTAGATATTGACCAATATGATTCTTATTTCTAAGTAAATGTTTATACAAAAAGCTAGACTTTTAGTATACATTTCAACACATTCCACTTCCAGATTGACTTCTGGAACTGAATCAGCTCCACCACTAGAAATTCAGGGGAGTTTGTTCCATCTCATTTCTTCTTTTCCTTTTTGCTTGTATACATGTTTTTATTTTCTTTTCTTTGTTTGCATTGTTTGCTTTTGCTTGATAGTTCATTTTTAGTTTATCTTGTAGGGGTTCATAATAAATTCCCTATGCATTCTTTTTATCATCTTAGAAATTGTGAAAGTTAGTTAAATTTGATTGTCGAATTTGATGATTTATTATCATGATTGGATTCTTGGATTGCATGTGATTACAACTTGATGGAAGATTTCATATTGGTAGATTAAGATGATAATTTTTGATATACCTAGTGAGGATTTTTAAGCCTATTATTCCTATTGATGTGTGATGCATTCGTGGTTAATGTTACTCTAGAACTTACTTAATTCTTTCGAGACCATATTATCATAGGATTGCATGATTTTTATGAAGGCTATCTTACTTTCTTTTATTCATTCCTTTTGTTATTACATGTTTCTTAAATAAAATCCATATCATTTATAATATCATTCTTTCCTCTCTTCAATTATTTCCATTTATTTCACTCTCTCACTCTCTTGGGATGTCGATATTTTTAGATATTACATGATGAGTATTTTGCCCGAGACGGAAAAAAATGTAAGTGTGGGGGAGAGAAATATCTTAGTAGAATTTAGGGGAAGGATAGGTGAACAATGAATGATCATCATAGGTAAACCATGCTATTTATCTTTTTATTTGAGCTATTGATGATGTTGTATAGTGATTGCACAACATGTTGACAGAAAAAGGAAAAACAAATCAGAAACAAAAAAAACAAAAAAGAAAAAAAAATAGAAACATAAGAAACAAAAGAAAAAAAATAGAAAAAGAAAAATGCTTTTGACATGTTATGCTATTTTATATTCCTTTGTGATATAATTTTTAGAAGAGACAATCTTTATTATAGCAACATTTAGATTTTATTATCTATCATGAGTGGTATTTTATTAAAAAGCTATAGTAGAGGTTGTCTACATGTTTATTGGATTTATGAAAAACTTTGACATGTGATATTTTTGTATTAATTTGTGGTAGAATTTTTGTGAGTGACAATCTTTATTGTAGCGACATTGAGATATTATTGTATATCATGAGTGGATTTTTATTGAAATGCTAGAGTAGAGGTTGTTCACATGCTTATTGGAGTTGTGAAAGCTAACTTGAAAGTTGGATGAGATACTTTTTGGGCATTGTTCTCAGGTAGTCATCTATGTAGCATTTCATTATGTCCATATCTTCCACATTACTTTGCTTTATCTTCTTCACTTTTTTTCTTACACTATCATTTGTTTGATTCATGTTTCTTTTACACAAATAGTGTCTTCATTATTTTATTGTGCACTCTTATGCATATAGTGGTGGATATTAGAATCAAAGCAAGCATATGGTAGTGCATAAATCATGAGTAGCTTGAGTGAGCTCCACTATTGCATGTATTTGAGAGGAGAGCCACCATCATTTACCTTGTGAGGTTTATTTTATTATCATTCTTGAGGTATACCTTCATCTTTTTTTCTAGTACGGGAAGTCATTCTTGGTGAAGATTGGAGGGCGAACAATGCTGTAGTTTTTTCTTTGGCCCATTGGATTCTGAAATAGAAAAGGTTCACAAAATTTCCAACACTATGTCTTGGGTTAAGTAGTGTGGGATGTGAAGGAAAGAATGAAGGCTCAAGTGATGTTTGCACCAATTTTGAACAAATAAAAAAAACTATTCTGAGGAGGTAGTTGTACCAATTCAGATAAATTCGAAAAGCTTAAAACCAAAACAAAAAAGAGCGAAGCGAAAGTAAACAATAAAACAAACTCTTTGCTCAATTGGTGATTGCACCAATTCAGAGTTGTCTACTCTGATAAATATTGTCAGGATCAAAGGAATTTAGATATCTCTATAATGATATGATATTATTTACTTTGGGCCTAAGCCCTCATGATTTTATTTTTGAGCTCTACCCAAAAGATCTCATACCAAGGGAAAATATCTTTCCCTTATAAACCAATGACATTTTCCATGTATTTTTAATATAGGACTTTGTTTGCAACCTTGCAACCCCAATAGTGTCTATCGATATTGTTGTTACTCCTATTGTTGATGTTAATCTTGGTGTAATTTATCCTTCTTGTGATGATGTTGTGGATGAGAGTGTAGGGACTTGTGCTGTAGAAACAATGCTCCAAGAATCACTTCCTTTGGTCACACAACCACTTGACACTATAGATGTTGTAGGAACTAAACTTGTTTATAATGAAAGTGTAAGGACTTATGTAGTGGAGGTAAAGCCCCAAGAATCACCTCTTTTTGTGGCACCACCACCGGAGCTAGAATCTTTCCTAACCACACATGAAACCATATTTGATGAATTACTCACTTTTATGATTGATGCAGGTAACTTTTCATTTGATATATCTGAAGCTACTAATCAATATTTTCTTGAGCATGTTTGTGGTAGGACATACTTTTCACAACAATCACCTAGACAATTTCATGGGAATCATGTGAATATGGGCATATTGAAGTATGACTTAAGATCTGGAGCAAGCAAGTACCTTACTCTTCTACAAGCAAGGTTCAAGATAAATGCAAGGCCAAGAACCCTTAGCAAGAGGGGTTTGAAATATCTCACTCCTCCAAGGGTGAGATTTAGATGAACCTAAGCTTATGACTATAAACAAATACTTCTTGGGAGGCAACCCAAGTTTCTTTTTTATTTTCGTTTATGTTTTTCTCTTGTTTCATAGTTTTAACTCTTTTTTTTTTCTTAATTTCAGGGTAATGAATATAATTTCCGGGAGTGACTCTTGTTATTTTCATTGATGAGACATGAAGAGAGTGAAAATGGAGTTTAAGGACAAAATCGGGAGCTTGCCACAGGTGCTTGCGCCCGGATCAACCTCCTTGCCATGGCTGTCCGTGCCTAGTGGAACGAGCCATACCCCATTCAGCGTCTTCACCACGAGCACCTATTCCATTGAGCATGGGCTGTGCCCAGGTTCCAGAGCCTACCATGGGCACCTATGCTAGCCGATATGGGCCGTGGAGGGTACCAATGGAATTCACAATGCCCAACATGGGCCTTGCTCACTAGCACGGGTTGTGTCAGGCGCCAAAAAAAAAAGAACTTGATCTCTTTCATGCCACATTTCATCAAGAGCAAGAATGATTCATGCCTCCCTTGATCTCCCTTCTTCCCTTTTTCCTAACCCTAATTCCCTACTTCGATTTTCTTGTCTAATTTTCCTTTTAGTATTCAAAGTTAAGGAGGAATATGAATATTGAATAGAGGAGTATCTTTAACACATGAATGACTTAAACGTTTGGGCTGCATCACTCGGTAACTCCCCTCACTCTAAATGTAACGCTCGAAAATTCTCAAAACTATTTTAGAAATATTCTATGATTTTTCTGGAATTTTAGAATATTTTTATGGAATTTTTAGAGTAGCGGAAGTAGCAAAAATAAATAGAACCGTAAAATAGTCTACGCGGGTATTGAACCCGAGACCTATTGGGTCCTATGACTTATGGTGAACTTTAGTAACCAAGTGAACCCAGCAGGGCCGTGCTGAAAGGAAAGAGAAATAATTAAATTTATATTAGAGTTGGGCCGAAATTACCACTTAATATAAATAGGAAATTATTAAGTGGGGTTTTATTTTGATCGGTATTTCTCCTCCTCAAACCCTCACCGACGCCACCCCTTCCTTTCCTCCTTCTCTCAACGCCAACCACAAGCAAGGCTAGGGTTCCGTCCCAAGGGTTCCAAGGGCACTTTTCGGCGACGACCTCGACACGAGGACGCTCCCCTCCTCGAGAGGAACGCGTAGACGTGAGAAGATCGTCGAAAGGATCGTCTCCTCCGGAGATCTAGCGATTAGAACCGTAAGAAAATCCAAACAGGAGGTAAGAAACCCCTCACCTGCAGTATAAGTAGCTTTCGTGTGAATTCCATGTCTTAGTTTAGTAATATGTAGACTATCGACACAAAGGATGCGAATTAGCACATACCAAGTGCTCGATTAAATGTTTAGCACAGAAAAATGCAACTTAGGCATTTTAGTAACTTAGATAAATGCAATAGAAGCATTTTATAGCTTATTTAGTCTTGCTCCAGCTTTTACAGGACTAGATGTCCAATGGGTGGGCTCCCACAGTCACCTCTAGGTTTAGATAACCTAGTTCTAGGTTTAGACAACCTAGTAAAAGCAAGACAAGAACTTATTAGCTTATGTTCAGTATTTTACTTTTCAGTGACACTGTACTGGATTAGATATCCATTGGGTTGGGTTCCCACAGTCGTCCCTAGGTTCAGATAACCTAGTAGCCCTACTAAATTCGGGACTTGCAAACCCGGGTCTAGTTAGGGATGCGCGCATAGAACGTACAGTTGTCGGGCCCATTAGCAGCATGATTATATATTTTCATCTATTATATGTATAGTTTTTAAACTCTCACAAATCAGTTGTGTATACAGTTTAAATTCAGTACTAGCTTAGTTTAGTTCAGCTCAGTTCATGCTTCAGCTCAGCTCACTCTTATGATTATGTATGATAGCTCTATGTTCAGTTCATGTTAACATGCTTTAGATGATAGTATGCCATGACTAGCTTTTGATTGCTATGTATTGTATGATAGCACGCCATGTTTTAGTTCAATCAGTACATGTTTTAAATAGCATGTTTTCAAAGCATGATTTACATCGATTGCATGTTTTAGTGAGGTAGATGGTTTCTTACTAAGAGAAAGCTTACAGATACTTTCTTTTCCTTATACTGCAGATAAAGGTAAAGGAAAGATGGACTAGCGGAGGCTGGAGGGCAATGCGATGGAGATGTGTGTGGATGGAACTTGGAATAGAGATCTTAGGGAATTTCAGCAAGCTTGTTTAAGCACTAGAACCTTTTTGCATTGTGTTATTTTGCATCTTAGCATGTTAAATGTTATGAATTAGTTAATCAAGCATCCTATCATGTTTAGAATACTATTTCTGTGATGTTAGAATGTTTGGCATTTAGTTTAGAAATGTTATAAGTAGTTTTGGCACGAACAAGTGCTAAAATCAGGCAATTGGCACGAAATTAGAAACTCGAATCGATCAGCTGATCGATTCGAGGGTTTCCAATCGATCGAAGGATCGACTGGGCAATTCGTCTCATGAATAGTAGGCATCTGGATCGATTAGCCGATCGATCCGGACGCTCTCTGTCGTGAACAGAAGGCTCTGGGATCGATCACTGGATCGATTGACCAGTCTGAATCGATCAGCCGATCGATCCAGAATATCGGCCGAGCACAGTAGCCTGCTGAATCGATCACTTGATTCGACCATTCCAATCGATCCGTGGATCGATTGGGAGGCCTGATATTAGCTAGAAACCCTTAGTTAAGTTCCTTGACCATTGGAGGATGTAATATATGTCATGAATAGCTTAGATTACACCCCTTAGCACACGTAGAATAAAGAAATGACAATAGTTTAGCAAAATTTTGATTAGTACAGCTTCCGCAATTAGATTTAATGATGGTCATGGATTAGTTAGCACAACATAATGTGATGATCGACCTTACAGCTTAGTTAGTAGAAGGTGGGTCGTTACACTAAACTTCCTCTAAATTATAATTATGATTTCTTTGAGATAATGAAAAATTTAAGTCTCAAGGAATGTATATATTTTGAGTCATTAGTTTTGTTCTTGTTGATGTTTTGGATTTGAATAGAAACATCGCATGCTTTGTCCATTAATCAATATGTTGATATGTTTAGTATTAGTGCTATCATGTGGATGAATTCTTTCATTTTTGGTGATTCATGTATCCTATCTAGTAGTAACATTTTATAGAAGTGATGTTGAGTTGATTTTTATTTTACCATATGCCTAGTTGATAATTTGACCATTACACTTTACTTTTGATTTATTTCTGAAGGGATGATTTAGTACAACATAGTCATGATGCATTCTATTGGACTAATACCATGGTGACCATAGGTGATCCTTTCCCAATATTTTAATTACTAGATCATGCTCGGTTTGTGATAGCCGATTTGGAAAAATTGAAATCCCAAGTGAGAGGAGAAGAAAAGAAAATAAAATATTTGAGATACAATAAAATATTTAAGTAAAAAAATAAAAAAATGACTAATGAGATAAAAAAATCATGGGTGGAAAGGATGATATGCCCCTTTGAGATTGAGTTGGGTTATTGGGGAAATATTTATCCATTTCTCTCAATACCGAGTATACCTTTGAGAATTTATGTTGGGAAGAGGGGGCGAACCTCATGTATGGCTAGTAAGTGCCTAACGTTGGAAACTTTGGGAATACAATTGAATGATGACTTGACTTAGGGAGGAACTTGAAATCTTAAGAATAAACTATGCACTGTGCACTTAAACTAGCTAGTTAGGCTTGGTGAAACTAATTGAATGCCCTCGCTTAAAAATGCTACTTCTTGATAGGATTAGATGAACTTATTGAAGTTTGGGAGAATTCACATGCATTCTTGATATTGATGTTTGCTTGAGGACAAGCAAAGGTATAAGTCAAGGGAATTTTGATGTGTGCATTTCATATAGGTATTTTACTGTAGTTTGACATACATCTTATCCCATTTTATATGTATATATTTCATATTTTTCATCTTTGTATGCTTCATTTTGTTACTTTTATTTCGGAGAACCACTCTTTGCTTGTTTTCATTAATAGGATATGATTTCTGGAGCATAAATCCCTTGGAGAGTGAAGTTGGAGCAAGGAGCATGCTTTAGTCATGTCCCATGACACGGGTGTGCTCTATGACCTAGAAAGATGAAGAATAGAGCGGAAAAAGACTCAACGTGAGCTAACCTTATCTCATCATCAAGCTTCATTATCAAGTAGAACACATGAAGTGTTCACGAAGAAAAAGGATTTAAAAGACCATTAAAATAAAGTTTTAATCAAGGAATACACTTCGACATATCTCATGACACAAGCGTGTTCATACGAAAGAAATTAGATGAAAAATGGTGCTAAATGACAATAGCAGCTTCCCACATGGCTAAGTCATGCTGCTAGGCATGGCTCGTGCCCAAATCGGTCGTTTTCACATAGGTGCCCATGTGAGGCACCACAGGTCATGCTCAGTTCGACTGCACTATAGGCCAAAAGTAAAGCAACCATAAATTTTAGTTCAGTTTGATTTACGAGTCAAACCACCTATGAAAATGTAGATAATTTCAAGATCTACAACTTTGATTCAGGGTCCAAGTCGAGAAAATTAGGTCTAAAGGTTAAAAACCCATTTTGATACAGCTACGTAAACCTGCAAATCTAGACAACTTGGGAGGATATATAAAAGGGTCAAACAAACCTTTGTTTGAGAATCTTGGACCAGAAGACTTCATCCTCCTTGGAAGAGGATTTCTCCCTCTAGAGGAAATCCTAAAGCCATCATCTTCATCCTCTTTGGCGATCCGTCCACCTTCGGCGTAAGGGAACCACTCTGAAGATATCATGAATCTTCTCTCTAAGCATTTCTCTATATCTATTCTCTGTTTTGATCTATATGAATACTTTTATTAATATCTTTGGTTTGTAATTCCTTTGTTATAGAATAGTTCTCTTGATTCTAGGATGTAGGGAGTAGCCCTTTTGATATGTCAACATCTTTTCGTTTAATATATATGTTTGTATATTTCTTATTTGATGAAATATATGTTTATGGTTTGGATCTATCGTATTAACATGACCTTGATGCCAAAAGCATGAGATTTGTATCCCACAAGGGATTGGGGATGAACTAAAAGGAGAACCCAACTCTCTGACTCGTAGAAAACTGAGACCCAGAGAGTCGGATATGAAAGTGTAATTTGGTATGTCGTGAGGAATCCTTGGCCATTATAGATCTTAATGGATCAAACCAAATTTATTGTCACGCAGTAGGAAAAGTGGTTAATTAGAGGTCGAGTGATCTAGTGATAGGGTCCCCCTAGGTTTCGATCACTAGTTACGATTCTTCTGAAAGTAGGTAATGATTAGGGTTGATACGTTGTTGTAGAAGTAAAACATACCATAGGACAGTCTACCTACATAAATATCTATTGAGGTTAGGAAACCAAACACAAATTAGATGTTTATAATCATTTAGGGCTAAACTAAAGTCCTAGAATTTTCCTTCACCACCAAACTTTCTGTGATCTCTCTATCTCTCTATTTTGATCATCCTCCACCTTCCCGCCTTATCACACTCTACCTTCCTTCTGTTATCACACTCTATTTTCTTGCTTTGAGCATTCTGCATTCTTTTTGTGATCTTTCTGCCTTCTTCTCTGCCTCTCTTTCAAACCTCTCTTTCTTGCTCTCTCAACTCAAGCTTTCTCACTTGTTCTTGTGACCACACATACAATTCTGATCATCTAGATAATCTATTTTATCATTCTGACTAGTACTTGATTCACAATTATTGTGGATTCGATCTTTTATTACTTGATGCCACTTCCATGCACTTAGAAATTTGCCCACATCACTTATTAATCTTAGGGATGATTGGTCTGGTCTCATGAAAGTTTTTCACCGGCCATCAAGATAAATCTGAAAGTGATCGTAGCACACGACCCAACAACTTAACATCCTAAGTTTATTATCTCATCGGAGGAAAATGTCCTGCTTGGCGCTATTGTTCCAAATGATAAGTTTGAAAGTGGTAAGGGAGAGCGAGGATGATTAGGTAATACTATATGTCTTGTGGTAGAGCAAAGGTGCTAGCATTAGAGGAAGAAGATAAGAAATAAATTAAACTTTCCAATTTATTTAATTGAATAAATTAACTTTTTGTAAATTAATTAGCATAATTAATATATAATTAATTGAAATAATTAACTCTTTATAAGTCTTTTTCAACGGTATGCATTTCATGTTTATATGAACTTCTATAAATAACATTAACATATCTAAATAATCAAATCCTTTCACCTGTATTAAGGCTCGAGAGAGATTTGTTAGCCTGGGTGACATGCGTGGGTGACGCGTGTGGGCATCTCTCACGCAAAGAGGTGTCTCTGCACGGGAGAGGCGCCCACGCACGTCGCTTCTGCTATAGGCCTAAGTGAGTCGGGGAGCCTGGAAGTGACTGAGGTGCCCGGACTCTTAGGTCTATATATATATATACCCAATTTGGGCGTCGAGCGTGGGGGATCTTATAGCATCATTCACGTTGATTTTTTTTTTAAAAATTTGTTTTAAGCTCCTGATTATGTCAATAAATTTTTGTTTTAGGAATTAGGGGTTGAGTTATAATATTAAGTACAAAAAAATTTCAAATGGAAATTTTATAGGGAGTGAAATAGATGTGTAGGGTAAGTTGTTGATGAGCACATTTTATATAGGATTTTTATCATAATTTAATGTACATCTTTGTCCCATTTTAGATGTATATATTTTATGTTTTTATTTCTTTATGCTTTATTTTATTACTTTACTCTTTTAGTTTAAAGAGAGACTCTTTCCTTATTTTCATTGATAGGACATGATTTCTAGAGCATAAATCCCTTATAATGTGAAGTTGGAGCAAGGAGCATGCTTTGACTTTGTCTTATGAGATGGTTGTGCTCCTACGAAAGATGAATAATGGGGTGAAAAAAGGCTCAATACGGGCTAACTATGCCTCATTATTGATCCTCATTATCGATTTAAACACACAAAGCATTCATAAAGAAAAAGAATTCAAAACACCATCATAATGAAGTTTTAATCAAGAAACACGCTCCAACAATGTCCCATGACATGAGCATGTTCGTATGGACAAAATCAGAGGCAAAATATTAGGGCCAAAAAAATTTAGATATCTCCATAATGGTATGATATTATCCACTTTGGGCCTAATCTCTTATAATTTTATTTTTGGGCTCTACCTAAAATGTCTCATATCAATGGAGATATTTTTCTCTTATAAATCCATAATCTTTCCCATGTGTTTTCAATGTGGGACTATATTTGTCACATCCCGCCCGATGAATGGACTTCATCTCCCCCTTGTGACAACATATGGAATCTAGATACATAACCACTTGAGTGTACATAAACAATAACATCAGCCCACATGGATGGGTACAATCACAACGAAAGACATAAGGAAACACACATAAACCCACATAAAATGTATAAATAGGAAAAATGTCTGCATGTGTGCATGTCTAACAAAGAACATACTTTATTTGTAAACTGACCAAATAGAGCAACTATGAAAGTAAAACAAATAGGTTTTTAAAACAAATTTCAAATACTAGAAAGTCAAAATGCACCAACCTAGAAATCCACAAACCTGAACAACCAAATATGGCATATACATATAACTATTGGTGCAGGGAGCACCAGATGATCAAATCTAAGTTTGATTATCGCAAAGGGCTCAAAGTTAAGGTTTCTTATTGTCTAACAAGTTGAACTGAGTGTGGAGGAAAGTTCTAGATGATTTTAGACAAGGGGAAGCCCTAGTTGAGGCTAGGCAGGTGGAAAGTCCTAGCTATGGTTAGGCGAAGAAGTCCTGGTCGGGGGGACTGGGCAAAGCCTTGGCAGGTCGAGGACGTTGGGCAAAATCCTAGTGTCAAGGACACTAGGTGAAAATCTCGGGGGTCGCAGACACTGGATAGATCAGGATTGGGCGTTCAATAAGAAGTCCTAATATCTCGGATGCTGAGCAAAATTCCAGACTATCTAGAGGACCGATCTGGCAAAACTTAATTTCTCCTGAGAGGAGTAGTTGAGGACGCATTCCCCGTTGAGGGAATAGTAGGCGTCGGTTCGACTTGGATTTTTAGGAAATCTAAAAGTCAGAACCGAGAAGTTTGGAGACTGTCAAACACTTCTATTATTCATATCTTATTGTACTAACTTTATCTTGCAACATATACTTTGTATTTGGACTAATATGTCTTATAGGAAGTGAGATACACAAAGAAAAGCTTGAATGAACAGTGTCCGAGGTGCCTCCAAGGCTGTTGGAGGTACCTCGATTGCTTTGGCTGAAGCCTTGCGCGGATAAGCACCTTGGAGCAGGGATGGAAGGAGACTTTCATGCGCTTGAAGGCGCCTTCGAAGAGATAAAATTCATAGAAAGCAGATGTTATCGATGACCAAAGCTGTGGGGATAAGATTCAAGCTGGAGGCGCCTTCAAGGAGGTTGAAGGTGCCTTCAATAGCTTATAAATGTCCTCATTGAGTAGTGCATATTAACAACTCATTCTTGCAATCCTTCACTTGTGCATTGCTTCAAGGACGATCCTACAACTCTGTGATGCGACTTCGATGACCAAAAGCGTGATTTTTCTAATCCTTAAATTGTCGATATATTTTACTTAATGCAAAGTTGTAATTCAATATACTTGTAACATTCAAACTAATAATGGATTGTCCAACGAAAGCGATTGGCGATCACAAGCCTTAGAGTAGAAGTCGTCAAAGGCTCCGATCAAGTAAATCAAAAGTGTCAACATTTGTTTGCTTTTTTCCCTTTCTTTCATTTCCGCTGTGTTATTCTCTATTTTCCAAAAAGTGTGAAAAAGTCACGAGCACTATTTACCCCCTCTAGCGCATCTTGATCCTATAATTGGTATTAGAGAGGGGCCGCTCTGAATTCGTACAACTATCGTTTGAGCATTTTTTGTCACTTTTTCATCTATTTTTTTTAAAAATAAATTCTTACACTTTTTTTTCACTTTCAAATTTTTTCCATAATTCAGGATTGATCTAATAACCCCTCCTGACAAATTTGTCGATTCATCAATATTTTTCTCAAAATTGGAAAAACACCATTTGAGCCGATTTATTACCTTATTTTCCTACCACACTACTGTAACAACCCAAATTTCCTCATTACGAGTCTTAATAGTGCTTAAAAATATTTAGAAATACTTTAGAAATATTCTAGAGATTTTTAGGAATTTTTAGAGTATTTTTATGTAATTTTTTGAGTTCGTTTGGTATTTTTACCAAAAGAAAGAAGTTGCAAAAAAAAGAGGTTTGGTCGAGGTTCGAACCCGAGACTTTCGACCGTTCCAAGTCTTAAGTGGTTTCGGCTAGCCAGGCGTCCCAACGAGTGTTTCGTGATAAGAAGGGAAGCGAAACTATCTTAAGCAATAACCGAACCTAAAAATAACCCTAGGTTATAAAAGGATAAGTTAAGGAGAGGATGGGACGAAATTTTCTCTTGACCTAATTTTTCCTCCCTGCACGCGTGCGGCGTTTTCTCCCTGGCCGAGAGCAACGAAGAAACTAGGGTTTCTTCTTCGGCGACTGACCAAGGCTTGGTTCCGAGGAACTTCCGCGGATTCATGAGCACCTTGTCAAGGAGGACGCGCGAACACGAAGGGAACGTCGAAATCGCGAGCTTCTTCGAAACCCTAGGATCTTTTCCTCGGCTGTAAGTCCAAGAACCCCAATGTCAGTGCTCTCACCTGCAGTAAGGGTAGTTTTCGAGATTTCGAAACGTTTTCTTTTACTTGCACAGCCTTTCACTCTCACAACATGGTTTAAGAATTTGCGTTGTACTTACTATACATCCATGCGTGTGTTTGTGGTTGGGTTGTTTCGTGCCACAGCAATTTCATGTGTAGGTGGCTGCAAAACCCCAGTTTCGGTTGTAATTAGACCAGCCTTCCTAGTGAGCTTTTCAGTTTGGTTTCCTTGTTGTTTAACAAGCATGCACAGTTTTGTAATTTAGAAGTTCAGTTTTGAAATCTTTGTTGAAATTCCTGCTATCCAGTTAGCATGATCGTGCTATGTAATGTCATGGTAGTTTTAGTTGTTCTCTTGAAATTTTTGAGCATGAATAGGGCATATAGATTTCGCATCACAGAATTAATGTTCCAGATTTAATTTTTCTTACTGTTTTTATCAAACTGAACAGCCATGTGCGTGCAGCATTTTCAGAATTTCTTTAAGGAAGTTCTATTGCCTTATGATAGCCTAGGATCTGTTTTTTTCCCTTCCTTACTGTTGTGCATGCCTTAAAGAACTTCATTGCTCTGTCAACCCTAGTATTTATGTGTAGGCGGCTGTGGAACCTAGAACCCGCATGTGGATGACATGATAAGAAGTTCTATCAAATCCTCTTAGGGGTTTAAGAGGGATTGTAGGTAAGGGAAGACCAAGGACTTGAAAGGGTCCCAATTTCTAGAAATTTCGGACCAGCAGCATGCCAAGTGCCTGCAGAAATGGCAAGGAATTTTATTACAAGAGTATTAAAAGATAACAAGTATTTTATTTTAAGAGGCTAGTACCCGACTTTCGAGGTTGTCGTTAAACAAATCCAGGTGATGAATTCCGAGGTCTTGGCCCTGGTAAGACCAAGGTCTTTTCCCTCGTATGACTGGTGGCTCGCTACCTCAGTTCTATTAGGGAGTGTGCAATGGTACTAAGCCTGAGCCCAAGAGTAAAGTGAGTATTATTTTGAAGTATAAAAGTATAAATTTTAAACAAGTGAAATAAGCTTCACATAGGTTTAAAATTCAGCAAGTTTAGTTTCATTTATGCTAGCATGATATTTAGAATTTTCTTGCTGTTGTTTGCTATTAGATGAGTAGCTTTACATGTTTAGCATTTCAGTATATTCACATGCATATTCGATTTTTGTGAGTTAGATAGCGCTTACTAAGTAATTTTACTTATAGTTGCATTTTCCTCTTACTACATATAAAGGAATGGAAAAGTTATAACAAAGGAAGGCGACAAGGAGGTGCGGATGGATGCATGATGTTTGGACTATAGAATGTTGGGTTTTTCGGGCTGCGAAAATCGCTTTTTTACGTCGCGGAAACCCCGAAACTCCCTAGCCAACGGATCCGTGCGAAGAGTATAGAACAAAAAATTTACATGTATGAGTTTACTAACTAGATCTACACTTAGATCTACATGTTTAGAAGATTACCCTTGTTGCGTGCCTTTTTGCGAATCTCGCTCGTCCAAGGTGCGCCGGATCTCGAGTGTGTTCAAACGTACACACCTCTAATAGTATCCACACGAACAAGAAGTGTTCTCTAACACTCAAGGATGGAGAAGAGAACACCACAAGTGTACTAGCACTTCTTGATGCTCTCGGATAGGATTGGAAGATGAAGAAAGGAAAACAAGAGAACACACTCCTTTAAAACTCTATGCGACTTTCACTAACCTTTCTTCTTGGATTAGATACACTCACCTTTCTTCTTGGATTAGATACACTCACCTTTCTTCTTCCTTGCTTGAAACCCACGGAAATAGTAGCAAAGGAGGAGGAAGAACCCAAGGAAGAAGATGCAACAATGAACACCCATCAATACCACAAAACAAAACCTCCACAAGCATTAGTGTGGCCGGCCACATCTTGTAACCCCCTCATTTAATGTGGCCGGCCACATTAAGTGAATGGGATGTGTAACCTCCATGAGGTGGTACACCATAATGAGGTGGAGATGATGTGGCAAGATTAGTCATGCCATGTAGGATGAGTCAACCTTCATAATGTGGTAAAACATCAAGTCAAACTTGATGTTTCAACTTCCATTTGGTCAAGTCAAAATTGACCAATTTTCTTCTTTGTTGAGTTAAATCCAACCTTTGATTCAAGTCAATTTTAATTTAATGAATCTCAATTCATTAATATAAATTGACTCAAAGAATCAAATTTAAATTAGACTCATTCAACAATTGAATTTAATTTGAATTAATCCGAATCCAATCTTTGGTGCATCATATGAACCTAATCCAATTGGTTCATCATATGAACCTAATCTCCATCCACTTGTTCTTTGTGTGTGACCCAATAGGTTCTTGTAACGTTGGCAATGTTTCTGAACTCCTTTAGAAAACATAAGCAATGAGCGACATCTAGCAATACATCATTGCTACCCAAGTTACAAGAATGTTGAGATCCAACATCATCTTGTGACTACTAATTGTGACTCCTCACAATATAAGACAAGTGTCCTTCTATCCTAGACATCTAAATTGATCAATATGAGGCATAGACCATGTCATCCTCTAATCAATCTAAATCTTGAACTCCAAGTAGACTCACTCGATCAAATGAGCTCAATATCTCATATTGACTCATTTGGGCATGGCCATGCACTTCGTGGTCTCACTCTATCAAGAATATCGATGTCGCTCCCGTCATATAGGAGGGATAGATCCCATCTACATCACTCACATCCCTCCGCATAATTTGTTACATACCCAGTAATCACCTTTATAGTCCACCCAGTTACGGGTGATGTTTGACGAAACCAAAGTACATAACTCCTTATGTAGGGAACCATGGTGACTTCAGGTCTAAGGACTAGTAGTCATACTAATAGCCACATGAGAAATTATATGACACTCATATAACGATCCATGATACTTTCTCATGGCGGGTCATTCAGTATACATTCTCTAATGCATACCCATGTGTCAACTTGATATCTCTATATCCATGACTTGTGAGATCAAGTCATCGAGTTGACCTACATGCTAGTCTTATTGCATTAACATTGTCCTTGAATGTTAATACTCAACTAGGAATGATTAAGAGTAGTGTTCCCTATATCATCTCACTATCGATTCAACCAATCGATTGATATAGGTAAGAACCTTCTACTCAAGGACGTTATTATACTTAGTTTATTTGGAACCAATACAAGTAAGTATAATAACCAAAAACCAAATGCCTTTATTTATATAAACTATGATACAACAAGTCTAAAATACAATCATCAAATGATTGGCTCTAGGGCTCTAGCTAACAATCTCCCACTAGCACTAGTGCCAATCAGTGTAGGCTCTAAGCCCCAATGACCTAGTGTGACCATCATGCTTCCTCTGTGCCAAAGCCTTGGTCAAGGGATCTGCAATGTTAGCCTCTGTAGGTACTCTGCAAATTTTCACATCTCCTCTCTCGATGATCTCTCGAATGAGATGGAATCGCCGTAGTATGTGTTTGGTCTGCTGGTGTGAGCGAGGTTCCTTCGCCTGTGCTATAGCTCCATTGTTGTCACAATAGAGCTCAATAGGGTCAGCAATGCTAGGAACCACCCCAAATTCAGTGACGAACTTGTGAATCCAAACTGCCTCCTTTGCTGCCTCTGATGCAGCAATATACTCGGCCTCTGTTGTAGAATCAGCTACTGTGTCCTGCTTCGAACTCTTCCAGCTCATAGCACCACCATTTATGCAAAAGATGAACCCTGACTGTGATCGATAATCATCCTGGTCGGTCTGGAAGCTAGCATCACCGTAACCCTTTACAGCTAGCTCATCATCACCTCCATATATCAAGAAATATTCTTTAGTCCTTCTTAAGTACTTAAGAATATTCTTGACCGCTATCCAGTGACTTTCACCTGGATCTGACTGGTATCTGCTCGTCATGCTCAAAGCATACGAGACATCAGGTCGAGTACATAGCATGGCGTACATGATAGATCCTATGGCTGAAGCATAAGGGATCTGATCCATGCGTTCTCTCTCCTCTCTAGAAGAGGGACCTTGAGTCTTCGAAAGACTCACGCCATGTGACATCAGCAGAAACCCCTTCTTGGAGTTCTGCATGGCAAACCGAAGGAGTACCTTGTCAATGTATGTACTCTGACTTAGGCCAAGAAATCTCTTAGATCTATCTCTATATATCTGTATCCCTAGAATGCGGGATGCCTCACCTAAGTCCTTCATTGAGAAATATGTCCCTAGCCAAGTCTTGACAGACTGTAGCAAAGGGATGTCTTTCCCAATGAGTAGTATGTCATGCACATACAATATGATGAAGACAACTATGTCCCCTACAACCTTCTTGTAGACACAAGGTTCATCTTCGTTCTTGATGAAACCAAACTGTTTGATTGCATCATCGAATCGAAGATTCCAGCTCCGAGAAGCTTGCTTTAGTACCTATGCAGCTTGCATACTCTGCTAGTATGCTTTGGATCTACAAAATCCTCAGGTTGTGTCATGTACACATCCTTGAGTAGGTTTCCATTCAGAAACACGGTTTTGACATCCATCTGCAAGATCTCGTAATCATGGTAAGCTGCAATAGCAAGCATGATCCGAATGGACTTAAACATCGCTACTGGAGAAAAGGTTTCATCATAGTTAATACCATGAATCTGCTTGAAACCTTTAGCTACCAAGCGACCCTTATAGATAAGTCCATCCATGTCAGTCTTTCTCTTAAAGACCCACTTACACCCTATGGGTTTTACCCCTTCAGGTGGATCAACCAAAGTCCATACTTGGTTGGTGTACATGGATTCCATTTCGGATCTCATGGCCTCTAGCCATTTCTCGGAATCTGGTCTCATCACAACTTCCTGATAGGTGATAGGCTCATCCTCTATGAGCACAACGTCATCATGGTCAGACAAGAGAAATGAGTATCTCTCAGGCTGACGACGTACCCTATCAGACCTGCGAAGAGGTAGGTCTACTTGAACAGGTTGTTGTTCCTCAACTCTTTATGGAACAATATCATCCATAACACTTTGTGGTTCCAGTTCAACTTCCATCGAGGCTTCAGTGCTAGGATCCGAATCTTGAACTTCTTCAAGATTGAATGTACTCCTACTAGTGTTTCTAGAAACAAAGTCCCTTTCTAGAAAGACTCTAGTCTTTACCACAACTATCTTGTGCTGACTGGTAATATAGAAGTAATATCCCTTAGTTTCCTTGGGATATCCTATAAAGTAGCACTTGTCAGATTTGGGTCCTAATTTATCTGAGACTTGACGTCTAACGTAAGCCTCACAACCCCAAATCCTCATGAAAGACACCTGGGCATCTCTCCCAGTCCAAATCCTATATGGTGTCTTTATCACGACCTTAGATGGAACTCGGTTGAGTATAAAAGCTGCCGTGTCTAGAGCATAGCCCCAAAGGAATGTCGGAAGATCTGTGTGACTCATCATAGACCGTACCATATCTAATAAGGTACGATTCCTCCTTTCGGATACACCATTCCACTGTGGTGTTCCAGGAGGAGTGAGTTGGGATAGAATCCCACATTCAGCTAGGTAGTCACGAAACTCATGGCTAAGGTATTCTCCACCTCGATCTGATCGAAGTATCTTAATACTCTTGCCAAGCTGGTTCTGTACTTCATTCTTGAATTCTTTGAACTTTGCAAAGGATTCAGACTTATGTGTCATCAAGTACACATAACCATATCTACTAAAGTCATCAGTAAACGTGATGAAGTACCTATAACCACCTCTAGCAGCGACATTGAAAGGGCCACATACATCACTATGTATGAGTCATAACAAATCAGTCGCTCTTTCGCTGTGCCCACTAAAGGGAGTCTTGGTCATCTTGCCTAGTAGGCATGACTCGCACGTCTCATAAGATTCAAAATCAAATGAGTCCAGCAAACCATCCTTATGGAGCTGAGATAAGTGCATGTCATTTATATGACCTAAGCGACAGTGCCAGAGATAGGTTTGGTTCATGTCATTTGACTTGAACCTCTTGGTATTTATGTTATAGATGAGGTTCTCTAAGTCTAGAATATAGAGTCCGTTCATCAGAGGTGCACTACAATAGAACATATCTTTTAAATAAACAGAACAACATTTGTCCTTTATAATAAAAGAGAAACCTTTCTTGTCCAAACAAGAAACTGAAACTATGTTCTTAGTAAGAGCAGGCACATAACAACAATCATCTAAATCTAGTACAAGCCCAGAGGGCAGAGATAGATGGTAAGTTCCTACAGCAACAGCAGCAACCCGTGCTCCATTGCCTACTCGTAGGTCCACCTCGCTCTTTGTCAATGCTCTGCTATTTCTCAGCGCCTGCACATCAGTACAAATGTGAGAAGCACATCCAGTATCTAATACCCATGATGTAGAAATAGATAGATTGATTTCTATAACATATATACTTGAAGTGGAAGACTCACTTCGCTTCTTCTTAAGATTTTCCAGGTACACTTTGTAGTTCCTCTTCCAGTGCCCGGTCTGACCGCAGTGGAAGCAGGTAGCATCCTTGGCGACCCCTCCTTTAGGCTTCAGTGCCTTGCCTTTTCCCTTGGCTTGGGACTTTCCCTTGCCTTTGGGCTTGCCCTTGCCCTTGTGTTTCTGAACCATCAGAACAGAGTGGGGCTTTGCCTTCTTAAGGTTTAGCTCAGCAGTTCTTAGCATGCTAAGCAGCTCGGGCAGTGGCTTGTCAATTTCATTCATATTGTAGTTTAGAACGAATTGACTATAGCTATCCGGCAAGGATTGCAAGATCAGGTCAGTGGCCAGCTCTTGGCCAAGCAGGAATCCCAACCTCTGTAGGTTTTCTATGTACCCAATCATTTTGAGTACATATGGGCCTACGGGAGCCCCATCTGACATTTTGCACTAAAATAGTGCCCTTGAGATCTCAAATCTCTCATGCCGCGCTTATCCTTGATACAGTTGACGAAGATGTTCAACCATATCGTAAGCACCCATTAACTCGTGTTGCTTCTGAAGCTTAGAGTTCATAGTCGCGAGCATTAGACAGGACACATCTAATGCGTCATCTTGATGCTTCTTGTAAGCATCTTTGTCAGCTCGCGTGGCATTGGCAGGAGGAGCCTCCAGAATGGGCTGCTCCAGAACGTACAACTTACGTTCCTGGGTGAGAACTATTCTCAAGTTCCCGTACCATTCCAGGAAATTTGCTCCGTTGAGCTTGTCCTTCTCAAGGACAGAACGCAGAGAGAAGGTGTTCGCATTTGACGTCATGGTTTATCTACAACAGAAAAATGCAGAAAATAAATATCATATTCTTTAAATCATTTAATTAGGCCTTTAACTAAATGATGCTCCCACTGAATTCTATAATTCATGTGGGACAAGATCCACATCATACTAACCCTTGAGTTAGCTTTGGCTAATACGCCCAAGTTTTAGTATGATCGGTAGGTAATGATTACCAATTACATCTCTATGCAACTCTTGTTTATAGGATCAAGATCCGCATTGATATTAAAACTCGAGTTAGCTTTGGCTAATACGCCCGAGAATTAATATAAACGTGATTTTGTCCTACCTTTCCAACCGTTGGAAGAATGCTTATAGTTGTATTCGATCCAACCGAGTAAACTAGGAATACTCAATCTAATTGAGTTTGTACTCGCCCATGCGTTGATAAGCAGGACCAAGATTGTACCTCCGTACCCTACCAAGATAATATGTGTTGCTCTGCTTTGGCAGATTCAACAACACATGTGATCGAGGTAGTGATAGGTATCACGGCACGGTAGGCATTAGAGTCGACGTGATTTAGGTCTAATCTAATCGATGATGCGTATCATATACTTGATTTAGATCTAATCTAATCATGGGGTGCATCATGTGCACGATTTAGATCTAATCTAATCGTTAGGCACTAATTAATTACTTAATTAACTAGCATGGATCACATACACACAAAAGCAATTAATTAAATAATTTTGTGATTATGTCATAGCCCTACTACGATCTTCTCAAGCCAATGAGAAGATCAGATGGTCAACCTAAGGTCAACAGCTTCTCAAGCACCTTCCTTTTGACCACCTTGTGTTGCTCGCGCCTTCCTCATAACTCCGTCTTGAGTGGACCTTCCACCGCTTCAAAATTTACATTACATTTTGAAACTCGAGTTATATTCGAGTCTAAATCTAATTTACAACCAGAATATAAATAGGGAGGCACGATGCGTAGGTCACGTATCAAATACAACACACACAAACACATGACGACACGCAGGCCGTATTATAAATTACAACACATTCCAATCCAATTGGGTCTTTTTGGGCCATGACTATAACAAAAATAATATATAATTCTAAATTAATTTTCTGTAATTTTTCATAATTTTTACAATTTTAAAAGTAAAATTTTCTGGCGATACCGATTAGCGATTTCGGGCGCAATCGCGGAGCAAATCCCCTTGCGGGGTTAGGGGCAGTACCCCTACCCGCGATCTAACCATCGCGAGTTGCTCCTAAGCGATCCAACAATGCCTTAGCCCACTGTCCCAAAAATGTTTTGGATCGAAACATTGCCGTTACCGAAAAATCTTCTCGGTAGTCGAAGCCTACAAGTGTCTAAACACTTGTGCTTCGCTTCTATGAGAAAAAACCCTTTAAAACTATAAAAATCATGAAATTACAGAAATTCACAGAATGTTTATTTTTCATAAAAAACCAAAATAAACTCGTACACGCCTTCGCACGTGGCTCTGATACCACTGTTGGATTTTTCGGGTCGCGGAAACCCCGAAACTCCCTAGCCAACGGATCCGTGCGGAGAGTATAGAACAAAAATTTTACATGTACGAGTTTACTAACTAGATCTACACTTAGATCTACATGTTTAGAAGGTTACCCTTGTTGCGTGCCTTTTTGCGAATCCCGCTCGTCCAAGGTGCGCCGGATCTCGAGTGTGTTCAAACGTACACACCTGTAGTAGTATCCACACGAACAAGAAGTGTTCTCTAACACTCAAGGATGGAGAAGAGAACACCACAAGTGTGCTAGCACTTCTTGATGCTCTCGGATAGGATTGGAAGATGAAGAAAGGAAAAGAAGAGAACACACTCCACTAAAACTCTATGTGACTTTCACTAACCTTTCTTCTTGGATTAGTTTCACTCACCTTTCTTCTTCCTTGCTTGAAACCCACGGCAACAGTAGCAAAGGAGGAGGAAGAACCCAAGGAAGAAGATGCAACAATGAACACCCATCAATACCACAAAACAAAACCTCCACAAGCATTAGTGTGGCTGGCCACATCTTGTAACCCCCTCATTTAATGTGGTCGGCCACATTAAGTGAATGGGATGTGTAACCTCCATGAGGTGGTACACCATAATGAGGTAGAGATGATTTAGCAAGATTAGTCATGCCATGTAGGATGAGTCAACCTTCATGATGTGGTAATACATCAAGTCAAACTTGATATTTCAACTTCTATTTGGTCAAGTCAAAATTGACAAATTTTCTTCCTTGTTGAGTTAAATCCAACCTTTGATTCAAGTCAATTTTAATTTAATGAATCTCAATTCATTAATATAGATTGACTCAATGAATCAAATTTAAATTAGACTCATTCAACAATTGAATCTAATTTGAATTAATCCGAATCCAATCTTTGGTGCATCATATAAACCTAATCCAATTGGTTCATCATATGAACCTAATCTCTATCCACTTGTTCTTTGTGTGTGACCCAATAGGTTCTTGTAACGTTGGCAATGTTTCTAAACTCCTTTAGAAAACATAAGCAATGAGCGACATCTAGCAATACATCATTGCTACCCAAGTTACAAGAATGTTGAGATCCAACATCATCTTGTGACTACTAATTGTGACTCCTCACAATATATGACAAGTGTCATTCTATTCTAGACATCTAGATTGATCAATGTGAGGCATAGACCGTGTCATCCTCTAATCAATCTAAATCTTGAACTCCAAGTAGACTCACTCGATCACATGAGCTCAATATCTCATATTGACTCATTTGGGCATGGCCATACACTTCGTGGTCTCACTCTATCAAGAATATCGATGTCGCTCTCATCATATAGGAGGGATAGATCCCATCTACATCACTCACATCCCTCCGCATAATTTGTTACATACCCAGTAATCGCCTTTATAGTCCACCCAGTTACGGGTGACGTTTGACGAAACCAAAGTACATAACTCCTTATGTAGGGAACCATGGTGACTTCAGGTCTAAGGACTAGTAGTCATACTAATAGCCACATGAGAAAGTATATGACACTCATATAATGATCCATGATACTTTCTCATGGCGGGTCATTCAGTATACATTCTCTAATGCATACCCATGTGTCAACTTGATATCTCTATATCCATGACTTGTGAGATCAAGTCATCGAGTTGACCTACATGCTAGTCTTATTGCATTAACATTGTCCCTGAATGTTAATACTCGACTAGGAATGATTAAGAGTAGTGTTCCCTATATCATCTCACTATCGATTCATCCAATCGATTGATATAGGTAAGAACCTTCTACTCAAGGACGTTATTATACTTAGTTTATTTGGCACCAATACAAGTATGTATAATAACCAAAAATCAAATGCCTTTATTTATATAGAATATGATACAACAAGTCCATAATACATTCATCAAATGATTGGCTCTAGGGCTCTATCTAACATAGAAGCCTTGGGACTTAGCTTAGAAATTTATTAAGATTTTGTATTCTGAATGTTAGAACTCTTTTCTTTCATGTTGCTAGATTTGGCTATTGAATACTTATTGTTTTAGAACTCTTCCTATTAATTGCTATGTACAATAGTTTCATGATTTGAGTTGTAGTACTATTGCATGCATGTTCAGATTAATAGATATGTGTTTAGCATGTTCAAATTGATATGTAGTTTTAGATGTGAACATATGCTTGAGTAGTATGATAGGATGAGTTATTTATGTTTTCCGCTGCCATTAAATGCATGATTAGAGAGTTTTATTTATTGATGTTTACATGTGAACAACTCTAATTAAGTAAAGTTAATAGCCCAGTAGCGCTCCACCCTCACAGACTAGTAGTGAGGAGGGTGGGGGGTTACAAGTTGGTATCAGAGCCGTTCCTATTCTCCAGCATCACACATCAGCACCTACCTTGCCGTCTTCAAGTAAGAAAGTATTTAAAAAATTCTTTTATTTAGTATGCTTTTCTTTATTATTGGTAGTATAGAGAAATCCTAGAAATATTTGCTTAAAAGTGCAAAAGTGAGATAAAAGTTCTTGTTTGGTTCTTCTATGTTTTTATATATATGCCTAGGAAGAATAGAGACGATTTCAGTTTTTCTCTTTCTACATAACTAGATGTCAAGAAGAGGACATCCCTGTACCACTCGTACTGAGGACCGAGCCCAGGAGAATGAAGAGCCCATAACAACTGAACCTGATCTCTCTGAAGTTGTTGCTCAACTTCAGAGATAAGTAGTAGAGCAATAACAAGTGATCGTCAATCTGATGGCGAATCGGCAGCCAGTCCCTCCCACTCCTCCAACTATCAATGTGGAGACTCAAGTGGTGACTGAGGTTCCACCAGCCACCCTGGAAGTCCCCACATCACCTAAAAGACAGGAAGCATACCTGATACAGTGGCTGAAGCTGAAGCCAGAAAGTTTCTCCGGCACGACTGAGCCCTGAGATGCTCAGGCTTGGTTTAAGACACTGGAGAGCACCATGGAGCTTCTTGACTGGCCAGAAGTCGAGAAGGTCAAGTGTGCCTCTTTCTGCCTATCAGGGGATGCTCGTATGTGGTGGGAGAGAGTTAAGAGCAAGAGAGCAGTCAATCAGATGAGTTGGGCTGACTTCAGGACAGAGTTTCACGAAGAATTCTTCCGCCAACGGATCACCAATAAACATTATGAGGAATTTTTAGAATTCAGACAAGGTGACCTGTCAGTGGAAGAAGCAGTCAAGAGATTCAACAGACTAGCTCATCTCTGCCCAGAGCTAGTAAGTACAGAGAAAGAATGAGTCAGACTGATGCTCCGAATGCTGAGGCTAGAAATAGCACTTAACGTGAGTAGTGGTACTCATCGATCACAGTCTGGTCAAGAGCTGGTCAGCAGGGCATTGGTCGCTGAGCACTATCTGAACAACATCAAGGCACAACAAATGCAATTCAAGCCAGTCAAGATGGAAGACAAGATAGTAGGGAGTCAGAAACCTCAGGCAAGTAAGCAGCACTGGAAGGGCAAAGATAACAAGAGGAAACGGTGGAATACAGGAGGAAGCCAAAAGGGCGGTTCTACAGGGCTAAGTTTCCTCCCTGTCTCAAATGTGGGACAGTACATCCAGGAGCCTGTCTTTTGGGTATGACTGGATATTATTCGTGTGGTCAAGAAGGACATCTGGCTAAGGCATGTCCTAACAAGTTCAAAGCATCTGAGCAACAAGCAGCACAATACGGGAACAAGCCTTAGTTACACTACATGCCTGCGACTCTGGACGGACCTCAGCTCAGTCAAGGAAGATTGGAAGCTCCACCAGTTTCAGCCAGTGCTAGAGTATTCTCCCTCACCAAAGAGGAGGCTGCTAGTGCCTCTACGATTGTAACAGGTCAAGTAGTTATTTTTCAGCATTTAGTTACTGCACTATTTGATATTGGGGCGACTCATTCTTTTATATCAGTACTCTTTGCCAAAGAATTTCAGATGCCTACAGAGAGTATGAACTCTAAATTTTTAACAACCCTACCTTCTGGGGAAGTCATGGAATCCAACCAGTGGCTTCAGGTTGTACCAGTCAGAATTTCAGACCGAGAGCTATATGTTGATCTAGTAGTCCTTGCGATGCAAGATTTCGACGTTATTCTGGGTATGAATTTCTTCAGTAAGTACAGTGCTTCGGTGGACTGCCGCAGAAGGAAAGTGATTTTCAGCCCAGAAGGTGAACCATCCTTTGAGTTTACGGGAGTGCCGAAGAGGAAGACCTGAAAATTTCTCTTTTGCCTAACAGCTCAGCAAATGCTAGCTAAAGGGTGTGCTGGTTTTCTTGCACACATTGTGAATACAAAAGAGCAAAAAGGACCCAAGCAGGAAGATGTTCGGGTAGTCTGTGAGTATCCGGAGGTATTTCCAGAAGAACTACCTGGACTACCTTGCAACCGAGAAGTGGAGTTTGAAATTGAGTTGGTTCCTTACACTAGTCCAATTTCAAAAGCTCCGTACCGGATGTCTCTAGCAGAGCTGAAAGAGCTACAAGAACAACTCCAGGAGCTACTTGACAAGAGTTTCATCCACCCTAGTCATTCACCATGGGGAGCTCTGGTGTTGTTCGTTAAGAAGAAAGACGGATCTATGCGGATGTGCATAGATTATAGAGCGCTGAACAAAGTGACAATTAAGAACAAGTACCCTCTTCCCAGAATAGATGATCTATTTGATCAGTTAAAGGGGGCAACAAGTTCTCTAAGATAGATCTGCGCTCTGGGTACCATCAGTTGAAAGTGAAAGAAAGTGATATACCCAGAACAGCTTTCAGGACCAGATATGGACACTACGAGTTTGTAGTCATGCCTTTTGGAGTGACTAATGCACCTACAGTCTTCATGGACTTAATGAACAGAGTGTTCAGAGAATACCTTGACAAGTTTGTCATCGACGACATTCTGATTTATTCAAGAACCCCAGAGGAGCATGACACGCACTTGAGGATAGTACTGCAAACCCATCAGCAAAAGCAGCTTTATGCCAAATTCTCAAAGTGCGAGTTCTGGTTAGAGCAAGTGGCATTTCTAGGTCACATCATTTCTAAAGAAGGTATTCAGGTGGATCCAACCAAAATAGAAGCGGTCAACAACTGGAGTAGACCTAAGAACGCCAGGGAGATTAGAAGCTTCCTTGGTTTAGCTGGGTATTACAGAAAGTTCATGGAGGACTTTTCCAGGATAGCCTCTCCACTAATAGCCCTCACTAGGAAGAACAAGAAGTTTGAATGGTTAGACAAATGTGAGCAAAGTTTCCAAGCATTGAAGAAAAGACTGACCAATACTCCCATTTTGACAATTCCGGAGAGTGACAAGAATTTTGATATATACAGTGATGCCTCCAAGATGGGCCTTGGAGCTATTCTCATGCAAGAAGGGAAGGTTATAGCTTATGCTTCCAGACAACTTAAAGATTATGAGAAGAACTTGTTGGGTTTTTTGGGCCCGAAAACCGCTTTTCGCGTCGCGGAAACCCCGAATCACCCATGCCACTGGATCTCGTGCAAAGGATAGATTTCAAAAGTACGAGTACGAGTTTCAAACTATGATCTACAGTAGATCTACAAAGGAAAAACATTTTATACCTTTGAAGCATGCCCTCGCAAATCCCGCTCGTTCAACGGTACGCCGGATCTCGAAGTTGTCAACGTAGACAACTCTCTAGTGATATCCACACGAACAAGAAGTGTTCTCTAACACTCAAGGATGGAGAAGAAGAGCACCACAAGTGTGCTAGCACTTTCTAGGGCTCTCGGGTAGGATTTAAAAAGGGAGAAAGGAGAGAAAGAAAAGGAATCTCACATACTCCTCTAGGTACCCTCCTTTGTGACCTTCACTTCACCCTTTCTCTTGGAACTCAACACATTCCTCTTCACCTTGCTTGAAACTCTCGGCCAAGAAGAGGAGAAGGAGGAGGAAGAGAGCTAAGGAAGATGATGCATTCAACACCACTTGAATTTCACAAAATGAAACCTCCACCCACATTAGTGTGGCCGGCCACACACATGTAACTCCCCTCATTAATGTGGCCGGCCACATTAAATGGAATGGTGTGTAATCTCCATGAGGTGGCACACCATGATGAGGTGGAGATGATGTGGCAAGGTTAGTCATGCCATGTAGGATGAGTCAACCTTCATGATGTGGCAATACATCAAGTCAAACTTGATGTTTCAACTTCCATTTGGTCAAGTCAAAATTGACCAATTCTCTTCCTTGTTGAGTTAAAACCAACATTTGGTTCAAGTCAATTTTAATTTAATGAATCTCAATTCATTAATATAAATTGACTCAATGAATCAAATTTAAATTAGACTCATTCAACAATTGAATATAATTGAGTCTAACTCAATAAGTCTAATTTGAATTAATCCGAATCCAATCTTTGGTGCATCATATGAACCTAATCCAATTGGTTCATCATATGAACCTAATCTCCATCCACTTATTCTTTGTGTGTGACCCAATAGGTTCTTGTAACGTTGGCAATGTTTCTAAACTCCTTTAGAAACATAAGCAATGAGCGGCATCTAGCAATACATCATTGCTACCCAAGTTACAAGAATGTTGAGATCTAACATCACTTTGTGACTACTAATTGTGACTCCTCACAAAATATGACAAGTGTCCTTCTATCCTAGACATTTAGATTGATCAATATGAGGCATAGACCGTGTCATCCTCTAATCAATCTAAATCTTGAACTCCAAGTAGACACACTAAATCAAATGAGCTCAATATCCTATATTGACTCATTTGGGCATGGCCATGCACTTCGTGGTCTCACTCTATCAAGAATACCGATGTCACTCCCATTATATAAGAGGGATAGATCCCATCTACATCACTCACATCCCTCCGCATAATTTGTTACATACCCAGTAATCGCCTTTATAGTCCACCTAGTTACGGGTGACGTTTGACGAAACTAAAGTACATAACTCCTTATGTAGGGAACCATGGTGACTTCAGATCTAAGGACTAGTAGTCATACTAATAGCCACATGAGAAAGTATATGACACTCATATAACGATCCATGATACTTTCTCATGGCGGGTCATTCAGTATACATTCTCTAATGCATACCCATGTGTCAACTTGATATCTCTATATCCATGACTTGTGAGATCAAGTCATCGAGTTGACCTACATGCTAGTCTTATTGCATTAACATTGTCCCTGAATATTAATACTCGACTAGGAATGATTTAAAGTAGTGTTCCCTATATCATCTCACTATCGATTCAACCAATTGATTAATATAGGTAAGAACCTTCTACTCAAGGACGTTATTATACTTAGTTTATTTAGCACCAATACAAGTAAGTATAATAACCAAAAACCAAATGCCTTTATTTATATAGAATATGATACAACAAGTCCAAAATACAATCATTAAATGATTGGCTCTAGGGCTCTAGCTAACAATCTTCCACTAGCACTAGTGCCAATCAGTGTAGGCTCTAAGCCCCAATGACCTAGTGTGACCATCATGCTTCCTCTGTGCCAAAGCCTTGGTCAAGGGATCTGCGATGTTAGCCTCTGTTGGTACTCTGCAAATCTTCACATCTCCTCTCTCGATGATCTCTCGAATGAGATGGAAGCGCCGTAGTATGTGTTTGGTCCGCTGGTGTGAGCTTCGCCTGTGTTATAGCTCCATTGTTGTCACAATAGAGCTCGATGGGATCAGCAATGCTAGGAACCACCCCAAGTTTAGTGATGAACTTGCGGATCCAAGCGCCTCCTTTCGCCTCGATGCGGAATGTACTCGGCTGTAGAATCACTCATCGTGTCCTTGAACTCTTCCACCACAAGACCACCATTAATGCAAAACACGAACCCCGACTGCGATCTATAGTCACCCTAGTCGGTCTGGAAGCTAGCATCACTGTAACACTTTACAGCTAGCTCATCATTACCTCCATATATCAAGAAATATTCTTTAGTCCTTCTTAAGTACTTAAGAATATTCTTGACCGCTATCCAGTGACTTTCACCTGGTTCTGACTGGTATCTGCTCGTCATGCTCGAGTACATAGCATGACGTACATGATAGATCCTATGGCTGAGGCATAAGGGATCTGATCCATGCGGTCTCTCTCCTCTCTAGAAGAGGGACCTTGAGTCTTCGAAAGACTCACGTCATGTGACATCGGCAAAAATCCCTTCTTGGAGTTTTGCATGGCAAACCGAAGGAGTACCTTGTCAATATTTGTACTCTGACTTAGGCCAAACAATCTCTTAGATCTATCTCTATAGATCTGTATCCCTAGAATGCGGGATGCCTCACCTAAGTCTTTCATTGAGAAGCAACTCCCTAGCCAAGTCTTGACAGACTAAAGCATAGGGATGTCCTTCCCAATGAGTAGTATGTCATCCACATACAATATGAGGAAGACAACTATGCCCCCTACAACCTTCTTGTAGACACAAGGTTCATCTTCGTTCTTGATGAAACCAAACTATTTGATTGCATCATCGAATCGAAGATTCCAGCTCCGAGAAGCTTGCTTTAGTCCATAAATGGACTTATACAGCTTGCATACTCTGCTAGTATGCTGTGAATCTACAAAACCCTCAGGTTGTGTCATGTACACATCCTCGAGTAGGTTTCCATTCAGAAATGCGGTTTTGACGTCCATCTACCAGATCTCATAATCGTGGTAAGCTGCAATAACAAGCATGATCCGAATGGACTTAAACATCACTACTGGAGAAAAGGTTTCATCATAGTCAATACCATGAATCTGCTTGAAACCTTTAGCTACCAAGCGACCCTTATAGATAAGTCCATCCATGTCAGTCTTTCTCTTAAAGACCCACTTACACCCAATGGGTTTTGTCCCTTCAGGTGGATCAACCAAAGTCCATACTTGGTTGGTGTTCATGGATTCCATCTCGGATCTCATGGCCTCTAGCCATTTCTTGGAATCTGGTCTCATCACAGCTTCCTGATAGGTGGTAGGCTCATCATCTATGAGCACAACGTCATCATGGTCAGACAAGAGAAATGAGTATCTCTCAGGCTGACGACGTACCCTATCAGACCTGCGAAGAGGTATGTCTACTTGAACTGATTGTTGTTCCTCAACTCTTTGTGGAACAACATCATCCACAACACTTTGTGGTTCCAGTTCAATTTCCATCGACGCATCAGTGCTATTGTTCGCATCTTGAACTTCTTTAAGATCGAACGCGCTCCCACTAACAAAGTCCCTTTCTAGAAAGACCCCAGTCTTTGCCACAACTACCTTGTGCTGACTGGGAATGTAGAAGTAATATCCCTTAGTTTCCTTGGGATATCCAATAAAGTAGCACTTGTCGGATTTGGGTCCTAACTTGTCTGAGACTTGACATCGAACGTAAGCCTCACAACCCCAAATCCTCATAAAAGACACCTGGGCATCTTTCCCAGTCCATATCCTATATGGTGTCTTTATCACGGCCTTGGATGGAACTCGGTTGAGTATAAAAGCTGCCGTGTCTAGAGCATAACCCCAAAGGTATGTCGGAAGATCTGTGTGACTCATCATAGATCGCACCATATCTAATAGGGTACGATTCCTCCTTTCGGATACACCATTCCACTGTGGTGTTCCAGGAGGAGTGAGTTGGGATAGAATCCCACACTCAGCTAGGTAGTCATGAAACTCATGGCTAAGGTATTCTCCACCTCGATCTGATCGAAGTATCTTAATACTCTTACCAAGCTGGTTTTGTACTTCATTCTTGAATTCTTTGAATTTTTCAAATGATTCAGACTTATGTGTCATCAAGTACACATAACCATATCTACTGAAGTCATCAGTAAATGTAATGAAGTACCTATAACCGCCTCTAGCAGCGATATTGAAAGGGCCACATACATCACTATGTATGAGTCCTGACAAATCAGTCGCTCTCTCGCTGTGCCCACTAAAGGGAGTCTTGTTCATCTTGCCTCGTAGGCATGACTCGCATATCTCATATGATTCAAAATCAAATGAGTCCAGCAAACCATCCTTATGGAGCTGGGATAAGCGCTTGTCATTTATATGACCTAAGCGACAGTGCCAGAGATAGGTTTGGTTTAGGTCATTTGACTTGAACCTCTTGGTATTTATGTTATAGATAGGGCTTTCAAGGTCTAGAATATAGAGTCCATTTATCAGAGGTGCACTACAATAGAACATATCATTTAAATAGACAGAACAACATTTGTTCTTTATTGTAAACGAAAATCCTTTCTTGTCCAAACAAGAAACTGAAATTATGTTCTTAGTCAAGGCAGGCACATAACAACAATCATCTAATTCTAGTACAAGCCCAGAGGGTAGAGATAGATGGTAAGTTCCTATAGCAATAGCAGCAACCCGTGCTCCATTGCCTACTCGTAGGTCTATCTCACCCTTCGTCAATGCCCTGCTATTTCTCAGCGCTTGTACATTAGTACAAATGTGCGAAGCACATCCGGTATCTAATACCCACGATGAAGAAATAGAGAGGTTGACTTCTATAACATGTATACCTGAAGTAGAAATCTTATTTCTCTTCTTCTTAAGATCTTCCGGTATTCTTTGGTTCCTGCCTTGCTTGTCCTTGATATAAGTGACAAAGATGTTCAACCATATCGTAAGCACCCATCAACTCATGTTGCTTGCTTAGAGTTCATGGTCATGAGCATAAGACAGACACATCTAATGCGTCATCTTGATACTTCTTGTATGCATGAGCCTCCGGAATGGGCTGCTCCAGAATGTACAGTGTACGTTCTTGGGTGAGAACTATTCTCGTGTTCCTGTACGGAAATTTGCTCCGTTGAGCTTGTCCTTCTTAAGGACGGATCGCAGGGAAGGTATTCGTATTCGACGTCATGGTAATCTACAACAGAAATGCGTAAATAAGTATCATATTCTTAATCATTTAATTAGGCCTTTAACTAAATGATGCTTCCACTGAATTCTATAATTCATGTGAGACAAGATCCACATCATACTAACCCTTGAGTTAGCTTTGGCTAATACGCCCAAGACTTAGTATGATCGGTAGGTAACAATTACCAATTACATCTCTATACAACTCTTGTTTATAGGATCAAAATCCGCATTTATATTAAAACTCGAGTTAGCTTTGGCTAATACGCCCAAGAATTAATATAAACATGATTTTGACCTATCTACCAACCATTGGATAATGCCTATAGTTAAACTCGATCCAATTGAGTTAACTAGTTACTCAATCTAATTGAGTTGTACTCACCCATGCGTTGATAGGCGGGACCAAGATTGTCCCTCCGTACCCTACCAAGATAGTATGTGTTGCTCTGCTTTGGCAGATTCAACAACAACATGCGATCGAGGTAGTGGTAGGTATCACGGCATGATAGACATTACGAGTTGATGCGTTTTAGATCTAATCTAAACAATGATGAGTATCATATACTCGATAGATCTAATCTAATCGAAGGGTGCATCATGTGCACGACTTAGATCTAATCTAATCGTTAGGCACTAATTAATTACTTAATTAACTAGCATGCATCACATACACACAAAAGCAATTAATTAAATAATTTTGTGATTATGTCATGGCCCTATTACGATCTTCTCAAGCCAATGAGAAGATCGGATGGTCAACCTAAGGTCAACAACTTCTCAAGCTCCTTCCTTTGATCACCTCGTGTTGCTCGCGCCCTCCTCGTAACTCCGTCTCGAGTGGACCTTCCACAGCTCTAATTTTGTACATTACAATTTTGAAACTCGAGTTACATTCGAGTCTAAATCTAATTTACAACCAGAATATAAGAGAAAGGCACGACGCGCAGGTCGCGAATAAAATAAAATAAAAATACAGCACGCACATCACATAACGACACGCAGACCGTATTATGAATTACAACACATTTATTCCAATCCAATTGGGTCTTTTGGGCCATGACTATCACAAAATTAATATATAATTCTAAATTATATATTTTTCATAATTTTCTATAATGTTCATAATTTTTACAATTTTATGAGGAAATTTTTCCCAGCGGTCCCGTTTAGCATTTTCGGGCGCAATCGCGGAACAAATCCCCTTAACCATCGCGAGGGTTCCTTTGCGATCTAACAGCGCCTAAGCCCGCTGTCCCAAAAAATTTTGGGGCGAAACATTGCCGTTTCGGAAAATTCTTCTCGGTAGTCGAAGCCTACAAGTGTCTAAACACTTGTGCTTCGCTTCTACGAGAAAAATACCCATTAAAACTATAAAAACATGAATTTACAGAAAGTTTATAGATCTATATTTTTCATAAAAATACGAATCTAAACTCGTACTCGCTTCGCACATGGCTCTGATACCACTGTTGGGTTTTTCGGGCCGCGAAAACCTCGAATCACTCATGCCACTGGATCTCGTGCGAAGGATAGATTTCAAAAATACGAGTACGAGTTTCAAACTATGATCTACAGTAGATCTACAAAGGAAAAACATTTTATACCTTTGAAGCGTGCCCTCGCAAATCTCGCTCGTCCAACGGTACGCCGGATCTCGAAGTTGTCAACGTAGACAACTCTCTAGTGATATCCACACAAACAAGAAGTGTTCTCTAACACTCAAGGATGGAGAAGAAGAGCACCACAAGTGTGCTAGCACTTTCTAGGGCTCTCGGGTTGGATTTAAAAGGGGAGAAAGGAGAGAAAGAAAAGGAATCTCACATACTCCTCTAGGTACCCTCCTTTGTGACCTTCACTTCACCCTTTCTCTTGGAACTCAACACATTCCTCTTCACCTTGCTTGAAACTCTCGGCCAAGAAGAGGAGAAGGAGGAGGAAGAGAGCTAAGGAAGAAGATGCATTCAACACCACTTGAATTTCACAAAATAAAACCTCCACCCACATTAGTGTGGCCGACCACACACATGTAACTCCCCTCATTAATGTGGTCAGCCACATTAAATGGAATGGTGTGTAACCTCCATGAGGTGGCACACCATGATGAGGTGGAGATGATGTGGCAAGGTTAGTCATGCCATGTAGGATGAGTCAACCTTCATGATGTGGCAATACATCAAGTCAAACTTGATGTTTCAACTTCCATTTGGTCAAGTCAAAATTGACCAATTCTCTTCCTTGTTGAGTTAAAACCAACATTTGGTTCAAGTCAATTTTAATTTAATGAATCTCAATTCATTAATATAAATTGACTCAATGAATCAAATTTAAATTAGACTCATTCAACAATTGAATATAATTGAGTCTAACTCAATAAGTCTAATTTGAATTAATCCGAATCCAATCTTTGGTGCATCATATGAACCTAATCCAATTGGTTCATCATATGAACCTAATCTCCATCCACTTATTCTTTGTGTGTGACCCAATAGGTTCTTGTAACGTTGGCAATGTTTCTAAACTCCTTTAGAAACATAAGCAATGAGCGGCATCTAGCAATACATCATTGCTACCCAAGTTACAAGAATGTTGAGATCCAACATCACTTTGTGACTACTAATTGTGACTCCTCACAAAATATGACAAGTGTCCTTCTATCCTAGACATCTAGATTGATCAATATGAGGCATAGACCGTGTCATCCTCTAATCAATCTAAATCTTGAACTCCAAGTAGACACACTAAATCAAATGAGCTCAAAATCCTATATTGACTCATTTGGGCATGGCCATGCACTTCGTGGTCTCACTCTATCAAGAATACCGATGTCACTTGCGTCATATAGGAGGGATAGATCCCATCTACATCACTCACATCCCTCCGCATAATTTGTTACATACCCAGTAATCGCCTTTATAGTCCACCCAGTTACGAGTGATGTTTGACGAAACTAAAGTATATAACTCCTTATGTAGGGAACCATGGTGACTTCAAGTCTAAGGACTAGTAGTCATACTAATAGCCACATGAGAAAGTATATGACACTCATATAACGATCCATGATACTTTCTCATGGCGGGTCATTCAGTATACATTCTCTAATGCATACCCATGTGTCAACTTGATATCTCTATATCCATGACTTGTGAGATCAAGTCATCGAGTTGACCTACATGCTAGTCTTATTGCATTAACATTGTCCATGAATGTTAATACTCGACTAGGAATGATTTAGAGTAGTGTTACCTATATCATCTCACTATCGATTCAACCAATCGATTGATATAGGTAAGAACCTTCTACTCACGGACGTTATTATACTTAGTTTATTTGGCACCAATACAAGTAAGTATAATAACCAAAAACCAAATGCCTTTATTTATATAGAATATGATACAACAAGTCCAAAATACAATCATCAAATGATTGGCTCTAGGGCTCTAGCTAACAGAACTACCCCACTCATGATCTTGAGCTAGTAGCTGTGGTCTTTCTACTAAAACTCTGGCGACATTATTTGTATGGAGTCCAGTGTCGAATCTTCACTGACCATCAGAGCTTGAAGTATTTCTTTACCCAGAAAGATTTAAACATGAGACAATGCAGGTGGCTAGAGTTGGTGAAAGATTATGACTGTGAAATCCTCTACCACCCAAGTAAAGCTAACAAAGTGACGGATGCACTGAGTCGAAAGTCCAGTGCAACTCTGATGTACTTGTCATCATTAGCACTGCCACTACAGAAGGAACTATTAGATTTTGGAGTCAAAATTATTTATGGGCAACTCTCTGCATTGACCTTAGAGTCAACCCTGCTTGAGGATATACAGAGAAAGCAAAGTGAAGATCTAGATATCCGGAAGATCAAGTAAGGGATACAAAAAGAAGAAAATTCAGAGTTTCAGGTATCAAACAGTGGAATCCTTTATCATGGGAGTCGTCTTTGTGTCCCCAATGATGAGGAATTGAGAAAGAAGATTCTGGAAGAAGCTCATAGCACACCATACTCCATGCATCCTAGTTCCATCAAAATGTATCAAGATTTGAAGAAGAGGTTCTGGTGGTCTGGACTCAAGAGAGATGTAGCAAAATATGTTAGTACCCATCTGACATGTCAGAGGGTCAAAGCAGAGCACCAGAGACCAGGAGGAGTTCTACAACCTCTCCCAATACCAGAGTGGAAGTGGGAAGAAATATCCATGGACTATTTCTTATAAAAGAAATTTTTAGGAATTTTTAGAGTATTTTTATGCAATTTTTGGAGTTCATTTGGTATTTTTACCAAAAGAAAGAAGTTGAAAAAAAAAGAGGTTTGGTCAAGGTTCGAACCCGCGACTTCCGACCGTTCCAAGTCTTAAGTGGTTTCGGCTAGCCAAGCGCCCCAACGGGTGTTTCGCGATAAGAAGGGAAGCAAAACTATCTTAAGCAATAACCGAACCTAAAAATAACCCTAGGTTATAAAAGGATAAGTTAAGGAGAGGATGGGACGAAATTTTCTCTTGACCTAAACTTTTCCTCCTTGCACGCGTGCGGCGTTTTCTCCCTGGCCGAGAGCAACAAAGAAACTAGGGTTTCTTCTTCGGTGACCGACCAAGGCTTGGTTCCGAGAAACTTCCGCGGATTCGTGAGCACCTTGTCAAGGAAGACACACAGACACGAAGGGAACGCCGAAATCACGAGCTTCTCCGAAACCCTAGGATCTTTTCCTCGGCTGTAAGTCCAAGTGTAACGACCCAATTTTCCCTATTTCAAGTTCTAAAAGTCCATTAAAATATTTGGAAATACTTTTAAAATATTCTAGAGATTTTTAGAAATGTTTAGAGTATTTTTACGTAATTTTTTTGGAGGTCGTTTAGTATGTTTACAAAAAGAAAGAAGTTTTGACAAAAAAATCGTTGAAGGTGAGACTCGAACCCAAGACCTCCGGTCGAACCTGACCCCAACCGGACATAGCCAACCAACTGGGCTACGTGTGGTTTGTTAATAAGTATGAAACGAAATATATTTAAGTTGTAATTGGAACATAATTAAACCGAGTTATAAAGGGATTAAGTTTTCTCTTTCTCGCCGAAAACCCTATCTGCCTTTTCTTTCCTCTCCCGACGGCGATTTCACCTTCTCGTCTCGGTCGAAAAATGCAGCAGCAAGTGAAGGTCTCTCCGGCGCCGGCGAAAGCTTTTTCCGGCCGATCTTCACCTGCGGTGGTGATTCCCTCGTCAAGGAAGGTCTGTGGGCGCAAGGGAGGTTGAAGATCCAAGCTAACCGAAACCCTAAAGCTTCCTCCTTCGGTTGTAAGTCCAAGAACGTTAGGTAAGTACTACTCACCTGTGGTAGGAGTAGCTCCGCGATTTTTGCTTCCTTCTTTTCCTTGCCGAGCGTGAACAGATTCCTTATTGATTCGTTTAAGGATTTCGGTTGGATTTTGCTAAGCACAGTAGGTTTTAAGAAGCTTTTGTTTGTAGATTGTGACTTACAGTTTCGAAGTTTGCAGTTCCAAGTGGTACAGTTCATGTAGAGTTTCCAGTAGGGCTATGAGGATTGTTCTTCAGGCTTGAACTTAGTATTTTAGTTGGCATAATCGGGTTACATGGAAGCTAGCATTGGTTTTCTGTTGTTCTATGTTGCCGTGGCACACTGCGTGAAGAGTACTTGTGGTTTAGGGTTTGATATGTAGCTGTCTTGTGCTGTTAGTTCCCTTATACCGTGTAGCTTGTAGCACTTCTTGCTTATTCTGTTAATTTCTTAATGCAGTTAATTGATAGCCTGTTCTGCCTATGTTGTTAGCTCTTTATGCCATGTAGATTAGAGCATTTCTTGCATAGAATTTCTGTTTCGAATTCATTGTTAAGCCGAACAACCCCTAATTCCAGCATGTGGTTGTGTTTTAAGCATGCCTTTAGCTCTTAAATGTTGCATCCGGGTAGGTCTACCTGCTGCCATAAATTCCAGCAAGTTGTTTTCCTTTTTGGGCCACGCAGATGGGCATAAACAGCCCTTGATCTTTAGCATTTCAAGTTAGGTAATCTTGGTTAATTAGTAGGCATGATCAGCAGGTTATCTATGTGACAATATTAGTTTTAGTGCTATTCTTGAATACGAACAGCCCTATTTCTTTCCGGCATTACAATTCTGAAGTCTTTGCCATTAGATGAGCATGAACAGTTCCTTTGTTTTGCTGTCCACAAGCATGAGCAGTATTAGTTCTTAAATCTATTTCACTTGCAGTATTAGAATAGCATGATTAGTAAGTTCAAAGTTGCTTTCTTTTGCTCTATTTTATAGCATGATTAGTAAGTTCAAAGTTGCTTTCTTTTGCTTTATTTTGTAGCATGATTAGTAAGTTCAGATTTGCTTTCCTTTGCTTTGTTTTATAACATTCTTAGAGAGTTCATATCTGCTTCCCTTATGTTATTTTTATATAGCATGCTTGGTTAGTTGTAATCCTATACTTGTTAGATATATCTATAGGATTCTAATAGGCTCCAATAAAGGATTATAAGAAGCATGAGTAAAGAAAAAGACTAAAGTTTAGTTAAAAAGAGATAACAAGTAAATTAAAGTAAGAGGCTAGTACCCGACTTCCGAGGTTGTCGTTAAACAAATCCAGGTGACCAATTCCGAGGTCTTGGCCCTGGTAAGACCGAGATCTTTATCCTCATAGGGCTGGAGGCTCGCTACCCCAGTCACTATTAGAGAGCGCGCAAAACAAAGATGGTACTTAGCCTGGGCCCAAAGAAGAAAAGAAAAGAAAAGAAAAGAAAAGAAAAGAAAAGAAGAAGAAGAAAGTGAAAGAGAAATTAAAAGATTAATTTCTAGTATAAGTAAAGCAAGAAGAAAAGAAGAAGAAGGTAAGAGAGAAATTAAAAGATTAATTTCTGGTATAAAGATATAAGAAAATGAAACAAGTTTTATGCTTAGAATCAATAAAAGTTTAGTTCTTTAATTCTAAGCTTACAGTAGTTGTTTCATTACTTTCCTGTCAGTTAGTGAGCATGTTTAGTATTCAGTTTTATTTCTGTATACCATGAGTACATGCAGCTTTGCTTTTAGCATTTCAGTTTTAGTATTGTTGCATTCCTGTTATGCACTTCGATGTTTTTGTGAGATAGATTAGTACTTACTAAGCGTTTTCGCTTATAGATCTTTTGTTTTTTTTTTCCTCCTACCGCAGATAAAGGAAAAGCTAAGATATGAAAGGAAGGCGACAGGATGGTGGTGGTGATGAAGGTGTGTGGTGACTGGACTGTGGAGAGATCCAGAAGTAGCTGGCAAAATTGTCAAGACTTTCTTTTAGTTCTCTGTTAATGTTATATTAAATTTGGGATTGTAGCTGAGTTTATTTCCGCATGTCTAGCTTGTCTCTTTTATTATTTGTGGAGTGCGGTAGTCATTGCTATTGCTAGAGTAGTTTCTTTGTTTTTATTGTGATTTTTATTACTGCGTGGTTGTGGAAAATATGTTCCAGCCGTCTGTGGCTGCGTATATTATGTTTGTATTATAGATTTGGTCACCGGTACAGGGGAGACTCTGTCGAAATTTTTCGGTAGGGTTTCCATGTGATATTTAATCATACCGGTTAAGTAGAGTTAGTAGTTAAGTAACGGTCATCCTTAGAGAGTAGTAGTAGTAAGAAGGGTGGTTGTTACAGTTGGTATCAGAGCAGTGTTCCATTCTCCAGCATCACACACACATCAGCATCATCCTCGCTGTCTCCAAGTAAGAAAGTATTTAAATCCTTTCTTTATTCTGCTTTCCTTATTATTAACTGCAGTATAGAGTACTTGTTTTTTTTTTTTTTTTTGAGTACTGAAGTAAGAAGATTTAGCTTCCCTTTTCTTTATTCATATTTATGTATGATTAGAAGGGTTAGAGAGAGGATACCAAGTCTTTTCTTTGCATAATTAGATGTTAAGAAAAAGGATGTCCCCGTACCTTTCATACTGAGAACCAAGATCAGGAGAACGAAGAGCTTAGATCAACTGAGCCCAATCTCTTTGAAGTTGTTGCCTAACTCCAGAGACAAGTAGCAGAACAGCAGCAAGTGATTGCCAATCTGATGGCAAACCAGCCAGCAGTTCCTTCCCCTCCTCCAGCTATCACTGCAGAGGCTCCAGTAGTAATTGAGACTCCACCAGCTACTCAGGGAGTCGTCACCGCACCCCAGAGACCAGAAGCTTATCTTATACAGTGGCTAAAGCTGAAACCAGAGAGCTTCTTAGGTACGACTGAGCCCTGGGATGGCCAGGCTTGGTTTAAACACTAGAGAGCACTATGGAGCTTCGTGACTGGCCAGAAGTCGAGAAGGTCAAGTGCGCCTCTTTCTGCCTGTCTGGAGATGCTCGTATGAGGTGGGAGAGGATAAAGATCAAAAGAGCAGCCGATCAGATGAGCTAGACAGATTTTCAGTTAGAGTTCTATGAAGAGTTCTATCACCAACAAGCACTATGAGGAGTTTATAGAGTTCAAGCCAGTCAAGATAGAAGACAAAACAGTAGGGAGTCCGGAGCCCAGTCAAGTAAGTGCAGAAGAACAGAAAGAAGGTAAGAAAGAGGGGGGTTCGGGTGGTCTGTGAATATCCCGAGGTATTCCCAGCAGATCTACCTGGACTACCTCCCAATAAATGAGAGGATTTGATATTGAATTGGTTCTTGGAACCGGTCCAATTTCAAAAGCTCTGTATTGCATGTCTTCCACAGAGCTGAAGGAGTTACAAGAACAACTACAGGAGTTACTTGACAAAGGCTTCATTCACCCTAGTCATTCCCCCCAGGAAGCTCCAGAGTTGTTCGTAAAGAAGAAAGACGGATCCGTGCTAATGTGCATAGATTTCAGAACGCTGAGCAAAGTAGCAGTTAAGGACAAGTACCCCCTTCCCAGGATCGACGACTTATTGGATCAGTTAAAAAGGGCAATAGTGTTCTCTAAAATAGACCTATGCTATGGGTATCATCAGTTGGAAGTGAAAGAAAGTGATACACCCAGAACAGTTTCCAGGACCAAATATGGACACTATAAATTTGTAGTCATGCCTTTTGGAGTGACTAATGCACCTGCGGTCTTCATGGACTTAATGAACAGAGTGTTCAGAGAATATCTTGACAAATTTATCATCGTATTCATTGACGACATTCTGGTCTATTCAAGGACCCCAGAGGAGCATGACACGCACTTGAGGATGGTACTGCAGACTCTGCAGCAAAAGCAGCTTTATGCTAAATTCTCAAAGTGCGAGTTCTAGTTAAATCAGGTGGCATTTTTAGGTCACATTATTTCTGAAGAAAGTATTCAAGTGGATCCAGCCAAAGTAGAAGCGATCAACAACTGGAGTAGACTCAAGAACGTCAGAGAGATCAGAAGCTTCCTTGGTTTAGCTGGGTACTACAGGAAGTTCATGGAGGACTTTTTCAGGATAGCCTCTCCACTAACAGCCCTCACCAGAAAGAACAAGAGATTCGAATGGTCAGATAAATGTGAGCAGAGTTTCCAAGAGCTAAAGAAGAGATTGATCAGTGCTCCCATTTTGACTGTACCACAGAGCGACAAGAGTTTTGACATCTACGGTGATGCTTCCAAGATAGGCTTAGGAGCTGTACTCATGCAAGAAGGAAAAGTCATAGCTTATGCTTCTAGACAACTCAAAGATTATGAGAAGAACTACCCTACTCATGATCTTGAGCTGGCAGCTGTGGTTTTTGCACTAAAACTCTGGTGACATTATTTGTATGGAGTTCAGTGTAGAATCTTCATAGATCATCAGAGTCTTAAGTACTTCTTCACTCAGAAGGACTTAAACATGAGACAGCGCAGGTGGCTGGAGTTGGTCAAAGATTATGACTGTGAAATCCTCTACCACCCAGGCAAAGCTAACAAAGTAGCAGATGCACTCAGCAGAAAATCTAGTGCATCCCTGATGTCTTTTTCATCATTAGCCCTGCCACTGCAGGAGTTGTCAAATTTTGGACTTGAAATTATCGAAGGACAGCTCTCTGCATTGACCTTAGAGTCTACATTGCTTGTGGAGATACAGAGAAAGCAAAATGAAGATTCGGACATCCAGAAGATCAAGTAGGGGATACAGAAAGAAGACAACTCAGAGTTTAGAGTAACAGATAGCGGGATTCTTTATCAAGGGAGTCGCATTCGCGTGCCCCATGATGAAGAACTGAGGAAGAAGATCTTAGAAGAAGCTCACAGCACACCATACTCCATGCATCTTGGTTCTTCCAAAATGTACCAAGATGTGAAACAAAGGTTCTGGTGGTCAGGACTCAAAAGAGACGTTGTTAAATATGTCAGTACCTGCTTGACATGCCAGAGGGTCAAAGAAAAACACCAGAGAGACCAGGAGGAGTTCTTCAGCCTCTCCCAATACCAGAATGGAAATGAGAAGATATATCCATGGACTTCATAACAGGTCTTCCAAGGAACTACCAATGGATATGATGCGATATGGATAATAGTAGACCGATTGACCAAGTCTGCTCACTTCCTAGCCATCAAGGTGTCCCACTCTATAGAGCAGTTGGCCCATCTATATGTTAAAGAGGTAGTCAGACTTCATGGAGCTCCTAAATCTATTGTTTCTGATAGAGATGGGCGCTTCACCTCTCACTTTTGGGAGTGTGTTCAGACTGCACTAGGCACCAAACTCAAGTTCAGCATAGCTTTCCATCCACAGACTGATGGACAGACAGAGCGAGTGAATCAGATTTTAGAAGATATGCTCAGAGCTTGTGCGCTGGATTTCAAAGGAAGTTGGTGCAAGTATTTGTGCTTAGCTGAATTCGCCTACAACAATAGCTATCAGGCCATCATCAAGATGACACCATATGAGTCAGTATATGGCAGGAAATGCAGATCGCCCATATGCTGGCAAGAAGCAGGAGAGAGAAAAGAAATGGAAGCAGAGCTGGGTATTCAGACAGAGCTGATAGACGAGACCACTCAGGCGATCTGGAAGATCAGACAGAGAATTGAGACTGCCTAGAGCAGACAGAAGAGTTATGATGACACATGCCATAGGCCATTGGAATTCCAAGTAGGAGATTCAGTTTTCCTCAAGGTCGCTCCTATGAAGGGAGTGATGAGATTTGGCAAGAAGGGCAAATTAAGTCCTCGCTATGTAGGACCTTACCTGACCATAGAGAGGATTGGGAAAGTAGCTTACAGGCTGGACTTGCCACAAGACATGTCAGCAATACACAATGTATTTCATGTCTCCATGCTAAAGAAGTGTCTCCATGACCCGAGCCAAGTGATTCTGCCTCAGTCAGTGCAGATCCAAGAGAATCTTAGTTATGAGAGCAGACCTACACAGATAGTGGACAGAGCAGTCAAGAGACTAAGAAATAAAGAAGTACCACTAGTGAAGGTCATCTGGTAGAACCAGAAGCACGAGGAAGTCACTTGGGAGCGTGAGGACAGTATGAGACAGAAGTATCCAGAATTATTCTAAGTTCGAGGACGAACTTTTTATAAGGTATGGGAGATTGTAACGACCCAATTTTCCCTATTTCAAGTTCTAAAAGTCCATAAAAATATTTGGAAATACTTTTAAAATGTTCTAGAGATTTTTAGAAAGTTTTAGAGTATTTTTACGTAATTTTTGGAGGTCGTTTAGTATGTTTACAAAAAGAAAGAAGTTTTGACAAAAAAATCGTAGAAGGTGAGACTCGAACCCAAGACCTCCGGTCGAACCTGACCCCAACCGGACATAGCCAACCAACTGGGCTACGTGTGGTTTGTTAATAAGTATGAAACGAAATATATTTAAGTTGTAATTGGAACATAATTAAACCGAGTTATAAAGGGATTAAGTTTTCCCTTTCTCGCCGAAAACCCTATCTGCCTTTTCTTTCCTCTCCCGACGGCGATTTCGCCTTCTCGTCTCGGTCGAAAAACGCAGCAGCAAGTGAAGGTCTCTCCGGCGCCGGCGAAAGCTTTTTCCAGCCGATCTTCACCTGCGGTGGTGATTCCCTCGTCAAGGAAGGTCTGTGGGCGCAAGGGAGGTTGAAGATTCAAGCTAACCGAAACCCTAAAGCTTCCTCCTTCGGTTGTAAGTCCAAGAACGTTAGGTAAGTACTACTCACCTGTGGTAGGAGTAGCTCCGCGATTTTTGCTTCCTTCTTTTCCTTGCCGAGCGTGAACAGATTCCTTATTGATTCGTTTAAGGATTTCGGTTGGATTTTGCTAAGCACAGTAGGTTTTAAGAAGCTTTTGTTTGTAGATTGTGACTTACAGTTTCGAAGTTTGCAGTTCCAAGTGGTACAGTTCATGTAGAGTTTCCAGTAGGGCTATGAGGATTGTTCTTCAGGCTTGAACTTAGTATTTTAGTTGGCATAATCGGGTTACATGGAAGCTAGCATTGGTTTTCTGTTGTTCTATGTTGCCGTGGCACACTACGTGAAGAGTACTTGTGGTTTAGGGTTTGATATGTAGCTGTCTTGTGCTGTTAGTTCCCTTATACCGTGTAGCTTGTAGCACTTCTTGCTTATTCTGTTAATTTCTTAATGCAGTTAATTGATAGCCTGTTCTGCCTATGTTGTTAGCTCTTTATGCCATGTAGATTAGAGCATTTCTTGCATAGAATTTCTGTTTCGAATTCATTGTTAAGCCGAACAACCCCTAATTCCAGCCTGTGGTTGTTTTTTAAGCATGCCTTTAGCTCTTAAATGTTGCATCCGGGTAGGTCTACCTGCTGCCATAAATTCCAGCAAGTTGTTTTCCTTTTTGGGCCACGCAGATGGGCATAAACAACCCTTGATCTTTAGCATTTCAAGTTAGGTAATCTTGGTTAATTAGTAGGCATGATCAGCAGGTTATCTAAGTGACAATATTAGTTTTAGTGCTATTCTTGAATACGAACAGCCCTATTTCTTTCCGGCATTACAATTCTGAAGTCTTTGCCATTAGATGAGCATGAACAGTTCCTTTGTTTTGCTGTCCACAAGCATGAGCAGTATTAGTTCTTAAATCTGTTTCACTTGCAGTATTAGAATAGCATGATTAGTAAGTTCAAAGTTGCTTTCTTTTGCTCTATTTTATAGCATGATTAGTAAGTTCAAAGTTGCTTTCTTTTGCTTTATTTTGTAGCATGATTAGTAAGTTCAGATTTGCTTTCCTTTGCTTTGTTTTATAACATTCTTAGAGAGTTCAGATCTGCTTCCCTTATGTTATTTTTATATAGCATGCTTGGTTAGTTGTAATCCTATACTTGTTAGATATATTTATAGGATTCTAATAGGCTCCAATAAAGGATTATAAGAAGCATGAGTAAAGAAAAAGACTAAAGTTTAGTTAAAAAGAGATAATAAGTAAATTAAAGTAAGAGGCTAGTACCCGACTTCCGAGGTTGTCGTTAAACAAATCCAGGTGACCAATTTCGAGGTCTTGGCCCTGGTAAGACCGAGGTCTTTATCCTCATAGGGCTGGAGGCTCGCTACCCCAGTCACTATTAGAGAGCGCGCAAAACAAAGATGGTACTAAGCCTGGGCCCAAAGAAGAAAAGAAAAGAAAAGAAAAGAAAAGAAAAGAAGAACAAGAAGAAGAAAGTGAAAGAGAAATTAAAAGATTAATTTCTAGTATAAGTAAAGCAAGAAGAAAAGAAGAAGAAGGTAAGAGAGAAATTAAAAGATTAATTTCTGGTATAAAGATATAAGAAAATGAAACAAGTTTTATGCTTAGAATCAATAAAAGTTTAGTTCTTTAATTCTAAGCTTACAGTAGTTGTTTCATTACTTTCCTGTCAGTTAGTGAGCATGTTTAGTATTCAGTTTTATTTCTGTATACCATGAGTACATGCAGCTTTGCTTTTAGCATTTCAGTTTTAGTATTGTTGCATTCCTGTTATGCACTTCGATGTTTTTGTGAGATAGATTAGTACTTACTAAGCATTTTCGCTTATAGATCTTTTGTTTTTTTTTTCCTCCTACTGCAGATAAAGGAAAAGCTAAGATATGAAAGGAAGGCGACAGGATGGTGGTGGTGATGAAGGTGTGTGGTGACTGGACTGTGGAGAGATCCAGAAGTAGCTGGCAAAATTGTCAAGACTTTCTTTTAGTTCTCTGTTAATGTTATATTAAATTTGGGATTGTAACTGAGTTTATTTCCGCATGTCTAGCTTGTCTCTTTTATTATTTGTGGAGTGCGGTAGTCATTGCTATTGCTAGAGTAGTTTCTTTGTTTTTATTGTGATTTTTATTACTGCGTGGTTGTGGAAAATATGTTCCAGCCGTCTGTGGCTGCGTATATTATGTTTGTATTATAGATTTGGTCACCGGTACAGGGGAGACTCTGCCGAAATTTTTCGGTAGGGTTTCCATGTGATATTTAATCATACCGGTTAAGTAGAGTTAGTAGTTAAGTAACGGTCATCCTTAGAGAGTAGTAGTAGTAAGAAGGGTGGTTGTTACACCAAGAACCGCAATGCAAGTGCTCTCACCTACAGTAAGGGTAGTTTTTGGGATTTCAAAACGTTTTCTTTTACTTGCATAGCCTTTCACTCTCACAACATGGTTTAAGAATTTGCGTTGTGCTTGCTATAAATCCATGCGTGTGTTTGTGGTTGGGTTGTTTCGTGCCGCAGCAATTTCATGTGTAGGTGGCTGCAAAACCCCAGTTTCGGTTGTAATTAGACCAGCCTTCCTAGTGAGCTTTTCAGTTTGGTTTCCTTGTAGTTTAACAAGCATGCACAGTTTTGTAATTTAGAAGTTCAGTTTTGAAATCTTTGTTGAAATTCCTGCTATCTAGTTAGCATGATCGTGCTATGTAATGTCATGGTAGTTTTAGTTGTTCTCTTGAAATTTTTGAGCATGAACAGGGCATATAGATTTCGCATCGCAGAATTAATGTTCCAGATTTAATTTTTCTTGCTGTTTTTATCAAATCGAACAACCATGTGCGTGCAGCATTTTCAGAATTTCTTTAAGGAAGTTCTATTGCCTTATGATAGCCTAGGATCGGTTTTTTTTTCCCTTCCTTACAATTGTGCATGCCTTAAAGAACTTCATTTCTCTGTCAACCCTAGTATTTATGTGTAGGTGGCTGTGGAACCTAGAACCCGCATGTGGATGACATGATAAGAAGTTCTATCAAATCCTCTTAGGGGTTTAAGAAGGATTGTAGGTAAGGGAAGACCAAGGTCTTGAAAGGGTCCCAATTTCTAGAAATTTTGGACCAGCAGCATGCCAAGTGCCTGCAGAAATGCCAAGGCATTTTATTATAAGAGTATTAAAAGATAACAAGTATTTTATTTTAAGAGGCTAGTACCCGACTTCCGAGGTTGTCGTTAAACAAATCCAGGTGATCAATTCCGAGGTCTTGGCCCTGGTAAGACCAAGGTCTTTTCCCTCGTAGGACTGGTGGCTCGCTACCTCAGTTCTATTAGGGAGCGCACAATGGTACTAAGCTTGGGCCCAAGAGTATAGTGAGTATTATTTTGAAGTATAAAAGTATAAATTTTAAACGAGTGAAATAAGCTTCACATAGGTTTAAAATTCAACAAGTTTAGTTTCTTTTATGCTAGCATGATATTTAGAATTTTCTTGCTGTTGTTTGCTATTAAATGAGCAGCTTTACATGTTTAGCATTTTAGTATATTCACATGCATATTCGAGTTTTGTGAGTTAGATAGCACTTACTAAGAAATTTTGCTTATAGTTGCATTTTCCTCTTACTGCAGATAAAGGAAAGGAAAAGTTATAGCAAAGGAAGACGACAAGGAGGTGCGGATGGATGTGTGATGTTTGGACTATAGAAGCCTTGGGACTTGGCTTAGAAATTTATTAAGATTTTGTATTCAGAATGTTAGAACTCTTTTCTTTCATGTTGCTGGATTTGGCTATTGAATACTTATTGTTTTAGAACTCTTCCTATAATTGCTATGTACAATAGTTTCATGATTTGAGTTGTAGTACTATTGCATGCATGTTCAGATTAATAGATATGTGTTTAGCATGTTCAAATTGATATGTAGTTTTAGATGTGAACATATGCTTGAGTAGTATGATAGGATGAGTTATTTATGTTTTCCGCTGCCATTAAATGCATGATTAGAGAGTTTTATTTATTGATGTTTACATGTGAACAACTCTAATTAAGTAAAGTTAATAGCCCAGTAGCGCTCCACCCTCACGGACTAGTAGTGAGGAGGGTGGGGTGTTACAACTACTAATCCAAGACTAAGTCTTGGAATAAGTTTCATCGTTTTTCTTAATTCTTAATAAATTGTGTAACATCAAAATGCAAGATGGAAAATTGGCAAGTCAACTACATGCCCAAATTCAAGATCTATTCAACGGCCTCCATGCGATCAGACAGAAAATGGAAAACCACGACATTATCACATATGCACTTAATGCCTTTTCAAGGAATACTTTGTAGACATCCATGGTAGATGCTTACAAAGTATCTAAGGATCTTTCATTAATTAAATTAGATGAGCTATTTTCAAAATTTGAACTTCATGAATAGACTAATGCATTATCGGTAGAGAAAGGTATTGCTTTGGTTGCAGGTACAAGTAAAACATGGGAACCAAAAATCAAGCGCCGAACCAAACCTCCGAGCTTATCAACCTTGTATGAAAATTGTATAAGAAAAAGAAAGACTTTACAAAATGTGAGATAAAAAAGGTGATTCAGTCAAAGACGATGCAACCAAGCCCAAACTCAAAAATGAAGTTTGAAGTCACTTGCTATGACTGCAACAAGAAGGGACCCATCAAGGTGAACTGTATAAACCTGAAGCAAGAGAAGAAGCAATGAAAAAAGAAGGCGCTACAAGCAACGTGGGATGAATCACCATCGAAAGATTTCGATGAAGATCTCAAATAGACAAGCTTCTTCACACTTCCGGCCCGAGAGCAAGTCGTTGAATTCGAGTCTGAGACAGATTGGAAGCTGAGTTCGAGCAAAGCCACGGATCTGCATCTAGTTCAGAAATTTCCAAACCAATGTAAGTATCTCTTTAATTAGATCGCATAACTTAATTTCCTACTTGTTAAGAAAGTTAACTAAGTCCAACCTCCAGGTCAAGTCACTCCAAGAGGAGGTCAAAGCCCTTAAGGAAGTAACTAACCCAAGCTCCTTGACTAAATCATTTCAAGCTGGAACTTCAACTAAATTCCAACAACTTGAGGAAGAAAATTCTAACTTGAAAAGATAAGTCAAGGAACTTAGGGACTTATTGGAACAATTCACTTTGGGTTCCAAAAACCTTTACATAATTCTTGGGAAACAAAGGGTATATACAATTGATCCGAACTTGGGTATAAAGCCAAACGTAAATTTAAATCCTTCTTGTCTCTTATTAATGAACAAATAGAAAAATAATCCAAGCATGAATTCCCAAGTCCAACCTGATTAATCAAGTTAGACTTGATCAATATTGAATCCCCAAGGATCAAATTCATTACCTTGATAAACCTTATCGAGGCTATAATATAGGGGGAACTAATAGAAAGATCATCTTTATTAAATAAATTTGTTTGATGTTTGATTCACTGCTTTCCTTATACTTGACTAGATTAGAGTAGATAAGGACTCAGGCTTGATCAACACTTATTTAGTTAGACCAAGGATTCTCAAAAAGGAAATTAAATATTTAATTTCTTTAAAACACTTTGTCTAGAAGTAGTTGTTACTCCAATATCCAAGAAGACCTAGTGCCTTGCCATAGCCTAGAAGCTAATTATTAAAATAAATATTTAATTAACTAACTATCAAACCTTACTCTAACTCAAATATAAATCAATCCTTAGATTTTAATCTAAATTAAAGATTAAAATAACTAACTCACAAAGCCCATAAGATTTTCTGATTGATAATCTAGAAAAGGGGGAGTTGGAGTTATGTTACATTAGTAAAATTAAATTAAAACCTAAATCAAATCAAATTAAATTAAAACCTAACTCAAATCAAATTAAAATAAAACTAACTAAATCAAACCAAATTAAAACCTAAATCAAATCAAATTAAATTAAACCAATTCAAATCAAATTAAACCTAAATTAAATATAAATCAAATCAAACCTAAATTAAATCAAACTAAAATTAAATTCAATTAACCATCTCATGATCACCTATAGGTGTAACATGATTGACGACTTAGACAGGGTGAGATGAAAAATTAGGGGGTTGAATTTGTTGGATCGAAAGCGCTAGAGGAGGGGGGGGTGAATAACGCTCATGGCTATTTTGTTTCATATTCGTAAAACACTAATCGAGTTTAAAGTAGCGGAAATAAAAGAAAACAAGCGCGAACACAAGTATTTACTTTGTTCGGAGCCTGTGGCGACTCCTACTCCAAGGTCCACGCTCGTTGAGCGTTTACTTGGGGCAACAACTATAATCGTTAAAAGTTTTACAGAAATGCAATACAAATAAAACAATCATAATCTTATACCGACAACAGAGAAAAGTAGAATTGCAGCTTCTGGTTGTCGGGGCGTCGCTTTTGCACTTCTGGGTCATCTTTTGAGCAACAAATAGTCGAAGGATCACTTGAGAATCGTTGTTTAAAGCTGCTGCTCGAACCCTCCTTATAAACAGTGCTAGAGACGCCTCCAAGCCTGTCCGAGGCGCCTCCAGGCCGCCGAGTCGCACGCGTGGATCAGCTCTGATCTGGTCGCGCCTTATCCCACTAAAGGCGCCTCCAAGCTGCTCCAAGGCGCCTCCAACGCCTGGTCCAAGGCGCCTCCAGTAACCTCCGAGGCGCCTCCAGCGTCTCTAGATAGTTGGCTTCGGATAGCACCCGAGGCGCCTCCAAGCTCCATGGAGGCGCCTCAGACATTGTTCATCCGAGGTTAAATGTGCCCCTTTGTTCCTGCAAAATGTGTTAGTCCCAAACACAAACCCTGCAAAACAAAGTTAGCATAGAAATATGATAAATGATATCGACAGTCAACGGACTGTCCAGGTCTGACTTCGGATTTCCAACCGGAAACCCTAGGTCAACCCAATGCCTACTGTTCCCTCTACGGGGAACACGCCCTCACCTACTCCACTCAGGAGATTTACCTATTGGCAGTGCGATCCTCTAGATCGATTGGACTTGTGCTCAGCGTTCGAAGCTTCCAAACTTTCTGCTGGACTTCCGCTTCCCGGCTCATCCAGTCTTCTTTCACCTGGTTCGCGACACTAGGACTTTCCACCTAGGGTTACCCCCCAGGACTTTTGCCTGAAGCTCTCGACCCGCCAAGACTTTCCGCATAGGGTTACCACCCCCTATGACCTAGGGTCCCTATGACCTAGGGTTACCACCCCCTAGGGTTTTCTACTTGCCTAACCGTAGCTAGGACTTTCCTGAAACACTCAATTAAGTACGTTAGATCACAAAACAACTTAACTTTGAATTCCTTTGCCATTATCAAAACAACGGTAGATCGTCGGATGCTTCCCGCACCAACAATCTCCCCCTTTTTGATTATGACAACTGAAATTCAAAGCTAAGTAACATAGATGCATAAAGTTTAAGTAAGCATGCTTAATAAATTTTGAATGCACGCATGGTTAAGCTAAAACTAAAACTTTGTCAGGCTCCCCCTTAATAAAGGCATTCTTTGCTTTTGAATTTTGAATTTCTATGCTTTTGAATTTTGAATTTCTCTGCTTTTGAATTTTGAATTTCTCTACTCTCCCCCTTTGCCATTTATCAAAAAGAATGAACACGTTTGAAAAAATCTTAACTTTTCACAAAGATTTTAGGACAAAGGTAAGAGGAAAAAGACTAAGTAAGGAATCTTTAAGACACTTTGTTTAAAAAGCGATATTTCTTGTAAATCAAATCGCTAAGTAAAATAGTTTGAGCTCGAAGTTAGCTTTCTAAAACTTTATCAATTAATTTTGCTAGAGAAAGATTTTTCTTTTGTAGCATAGCAAAAGCAACTTTAGTTTTAAACAACTTAGTCAAAATTTTGAAACCTTGGGCATTTAAAGAGGAAAAAATATTTTGGTGACACTTAGCTTTTTATGCTTAATATTCTTAGCTAAGTGAAATCAAGGTCTAAAGATGTAACGACCCGACCCTTTGGTCTCTTGGGCGACCCTTGTGGCGGCCCACTGGCGGCTCCTTATGTCGTCGGCCCATTTGACGACCTCTAATGTCGTCGACCGACTACCCTTGGCCGTGCCGTTACTCACTAGGACTTTCCACCCCTGACAGTGGATTTTTGCCTTCCCCAGGATTTGAAGTCTAGACCTCCAGGCTAAGTAGTAGAGTTTATGAATCCTGGTAGCCAAGTGAGTGGTACCAAATTGTAACAACCCAAATTTCCTCATTTCAAGTTCTAATAGTGGTTAAAAATACTTATAAATGCTATAGAAATATTCTAGAGTTTTTTAGAAATTTTTAGAGTATTTTTATGCAATTTTTGGAGGTCGTTTGGTATTTTTACTAAATGAAAGAAGTTTCGATAAAAATAATGTCCAAGCCGAGATTCGAACCCGTGACCTCCGGCCGAGCCGAACCTTAAGCAGATCCGACTGACCAAGTGCCCAAGCGGGCGTTGCCGATTAAGGAAGGAGCGGATTTTATTTAAGTAGTAGATAGTTAACAGAATATTGGAGTTATAAAGGGAGAACTTAGGTTTTACCGTGACCTAATTCCTCTCTTCCCTTCTCTCGCGGCGCGTCGACGTTTCTCTTCTCGGGCGAAAACGCAGCAGGAAGCTAGGGCTTCTCCGGCGGCCGGCCAAAGGGGACTCCTCGAGCTCTTCTCGGATCTGAACTCCTCTCGTCAAGAAGGAATGGTAGGCACGAGGAAGAGGCCGAGATTTGCAAGTCTTCGAAACCCTAGAAGCATTAGAAGTCTCCTTTTCAGTTGTAAGTTCAAGAACACCTCGGTAAGTTGCTACTCACCTGCGGTAAGGGTAGTTTCGAGTTTGATTTGGTGTTTCCTTTGTTTCTTTGAGTATGTCGTGAAGATGGATGATGTTTCATTCTTTTTGTTGCTTCCGAAAGTTTTGCTCCAGTTTGTGCATTGCTTAAGGATTGATTCGAGCTACTTTTACTCCTTTTTCTTCTAAATTTCCTGGTCAGATTATCGTCGGAATTGGACTTAGAATATTGATGTTCTCTTTATAGTGACGTTTCTTGTCGTGTTTCTGTCTTCCCAATGAATTAGGGATTTTAGGAGTTTAAAATGTTGTTCTTCATCATGTTGCCCTATAGATTTCCTGAGAGATTAGAAGTCAATGACATTCCTCTTCATATGGTTCATGGATTTTAATGTTGTATTGCTTTCCCGTTTGCTGTCAGAATTTTTGTCAGTTTTGGAAGATTTTGACTCATCTTCGATGGTGTACTTGATTTACTCACGTTGGTTGAACTCCTCTAATGATCTGATCTCTCTTTTGCTCATGAGTGATCCCAGGAATAGTAGGGTGATTAGAGGTGGAATCGAAGGTGTCCTTGGTTTTAATTTAGTTGTGATCCTGTGGGCAAATCAAAAAGGTTATAACATGAATTCAAAGTGGTTCTGGTTCTAAGTGTTGGCTTTAGATTTTGATTACTTTCTTTTGGACAGACAACAAGTCATTGTCTTGATTTGAGGTGTACTGGTTTTCTGTGAAGTTTAAATTATATTAGAGTTTGCTGTACATATTTGTTTTGTGCTTATTAGACCACTTCTTTTAGGACTTATGAGCATGATTAATTCGATTATGTGAAGTTTGATTTGCTTTAGAAATTATAGTGCAGGAATTTGTTAGCTTAGAATGCAGAACTTTGATTAGCATAGTATGCAGTATTTCAATTGTCTAGCAATTTCAGTTTCTCAATTATTTAGCATAGCAGTTTTAGATATGTTTAGTGTTGCAGTATTTCAATTATTTGGCATTGTAGTTTTAGATTGAAGCATTCAGTTTTAGTTTGTTATAGTTTTGTTAAGCATCTCAGTGCAGTTTTATTAAGCATTTCCGTACAATTTTGTTATGCACTGAAGATTTTTCATTAAGCATTTCAGTTCCAGATTTTGAGTTCCCTATCAGTATTTTGAGTTTAAGAAAGGTATAAGAAAGATAAAGAAAAGAAAGAAAAAGGCCAAGGCCTTAAGTAGATCCCAAAGTCAAGACTTTAGGGATTTTGGCACACAAGGTGCTTGTTAAAATGTCGAGGCATATATATTAGAAGTAATAAAAGATAACAAGTATTTTATTTTTAAAAGGCTAGTACTCGACTTCCAAGGTTGTCGTTAAACAAATCCAGGTGACCAATTCCAAGGTCTTGGCCCTGGTGAAACCAAGGTCTTTACCCTCGTAGGACTGGTGATTAGCTACCATAGTCTCTATTAGGGAGCGCGCATTGGTACTAAGCCTGGGCCCAAGAAGAGATTGATTATTATTTTGAAGTAATAAAGTATAAGTTTTTGGAACAAATGAAACAAGCTTCACTTATGTTTAGAGTCAGCAAGTTTAGTTCCTTTTAATTCGAAGCATGCAGTATTAGTTTTATTTGTTTTCTGATTAGTTTATTGAGCATGATTAGCCTTGTCTTCCAGCATGCAATTTTATTCTTGTATATCATGAGTATGCAGATTTTAGTGCTTTGCTATTAGATGAGCATGAGTAGTTTTCTTCTTACAGATTCAGTTTTTAGCATTGCTGTATTTATATGCACATTCGAGTTTTTGTGAGTTAGACAGCGCTTACTAAGCATTCGCTTATAGGTTGCATTTTCCTCTTACTGCAGATAAAGGAAAGGAAAAGCTATAGCAAAGGAAGGCGACAAGGAGGTGTTCGATGATGTGTGATGCCATGACTATGGGAGAGACTTGAGGCATTATTAAGTTTTCGTGTTTTAGTGGTTAAGAAACATTTGAGATTATTCTTGTTTTAGTTCGCATGTTAAGATGAATTTTGTTTAGTAAGTAGATACTTTTGTGTTTGCATTGAGATATAGTTTCGTATATTTCTGCTATTATGAGTTATATGCCCATGTTCTGAATTTTGGAGTATTGTATTGTATTTTAGTCCTGCCGAACAGCATATACTCTGCCGAAATTTTAAGTTTTATGGAAAAAAATTAAGTACAGTTTGTTACACTAGTTAAGTAAGAGTTTATAGTAGTTATGTAACAGACATCTTTAGAGAGTAGTGAGAAGGGTGGTCGTTACAAAAGAGCAATTTTTATTTCAATTGAGTTTAAAAGGATAATAAAAAGTTGATTTTGAAATATAGCTTTAGCCAATTTTGAAAAACTTTGTTAACAATTATTTCAAAAAGACTTTTAAGAACGGCTAAGGCAAAAAAATCAAAATAATTTTTGAAAAGATTTTGCTTTACTTAGCTAGAATTTTGAAAGCTTAGTCTAAAAAGTACAAAAATGACTTTTGAAATTTAAAGTTTTGAAATCTTAGCTAAATTTGAAAGGATTTTTCTTTTAGACGAATAATCAATTTAAAACTTTTGAGGGCAAGGGAGGAGCTTAAATCCTTAATGTCCAAGCATGAGTTGAGTTATATTGATTGTAAATTAGCTAATTTCTCTTTAAGTAAGGTATCGGAGCCCTAATGTTCATGCCTGAGTGAATTCAAAAATTTAAAAGTCAATCACTTAGGTTTTTGGCCACAGAAGGCAACAGCTTTCACTTGGTTAGTCAAGTTAAGTCAATAGATCCAGTTAGATTTGACTATGGCTGGATGACTTGACTTGATTACTGTTAATTAGGTATTTAACGCCCAAACTCATATTGATGCACAGATATAAGCATTCTTGAGTCCAGGCTGTATCCTATGCATCTCACGTCGTTCTATGTTTTTCAAACACAAGCAAGGTAAGCCTAGGTGTTTGTGAGATGAACATATTTCTAAGGTAGAGCTTAGGCTAAGTCCGAATTTGAAAATCTAGTAAAATTAGAATTTTGAAAATAAGAATTTTACCACATGTTCCTTTTTTTTTAAAATTGATTAAAAATTATTAATTGGTTATGCTTTTTAATTTTTAAGAGGTTTATAAAAATTTGAAAGAGATTAAAAAAGTTATTAATTTCTTAAGGAATATCAACTTAATTGAATTAAGTTAATTAATTTTGAAAGAATATTTAAGTTAATTAATTTTGAAAAAATATTTAAGTTAATTAATTTTGAAAGAATATTTTAAGTTAATATTTTATGTTTTGAAAAATATTTTAAGTTAATTAATTTTGAAAGAATATTTAAGTTAATTAATTTTGAAAAAACTATATTTTAAGTTAATTAATTTTGAAGGAATACTTAAGTTAATTAATTTTGAAAAAAATATTTTAAGTTAATTAATTTTGAAGGAATATTTAAGTTAATTAATTTTGAAAAAAACATTTTAAGTTAATTTAATTTTGAAAGAATTTTAAGTTAATTAATTTTGAAAAAATATTTTAAGTTAATTTAATTTTTAAGTTAATTTAATTTTGAAAAATATTTTGAGTTAATTGATTTTTTTTTGAAAACATATTTTAAGTTAATTGAATTTTTGAAAAAACATTTTAAGTTAATTGATTTTTTTTTAAAAAAAATATTTAATTTAATTGAATTTTTGAAAAATATTTTAAGTTAATTGAATTTTTTTAAAAAATATTTTAAGTTAATTGAATTTTTGAAAAAATATTTTAAGTTAATTGAATTTTTAAAAAAAATATTTTAGGTTAATTGAATTTTTGAAAAATATTTTAAGTTAATTGAATTTTTTTAAAAAATATTTTAAGTTAATTGAATTTTTGAAAAAATATTTTAAGTTAATTGAATTGTTTAAAAAATATGTTAAGTTAATTTAAATATTTTAAGTTAATTGAATTGTTTAAAATATTTTAAGTTAATTGAATTTTTGAAAAATATTTTAAGTTAATTGAATTTTTGAAAAAATATTTTAAGTTAATTGAATTTTTGAAAAAATATTTTAAGTTAATTGAATTTTTGAAAAAATATTTTAAGTTAATTAAATTTTTTAAAAAATATTTTAAGTTAAGTGAATTTTTTGAAAAAATATTTTAAGTTAATTTAATTTTTGAAAAATATGGTAAGTTAATTGAATTTTTTGAAAAATATTTTAAGTTAATTTAATTTTTGAAAAATATTTTAAGTTAATTGAGTTTTTGAAAAATATTCTAAGTTAATTGAATTTTTGAAAAATATTTTAAGTTAATTTAATTTTTGAAAAATATTTTAAGTTAATTGAATTTTTTGAAAAAATATTTTAAGTTGATTGAATTTTTGAAAAATATTTTAAGTTGATTGAATTTTTAGAATTTAGAATTTTAATTTGAAATTGAATTTCAATTTTAATCCTTAATCATCTCACTCGATCTAAATTTTTAATCAGGGAAGCCTATAATTTTTGTGAGATGAATTATGGTTCAAATTTAGGGTTTGGTTTAACTTTGTGTTAGATTCAGATTTAGCTTTGGGTTCAACAAGTAGGTATTCTTTGGATAAACTTCTGGGCTATGGTGAGTCACAAGGACATCATTAAAGTAAACATGCCTTCGAGGTTTTCCAAATAGTCCTACCCATTGAACTTAGTACAAAACCTTGGTCTAACTGGTTAGGATCCATAAAGTGTAACTTCGGTCCGTTCCACTTAGCCAAATGTATTAGGTCGAAGCCATATCTTCCTAGACATGCGATGACTAAGCTTCCCCAACGTACTATCATCCAATACTTCACTAGTACCGTGATTCAAGTTAACCCTAACCCGTTTTTATTCTAACCTTAATTACCCTGCCGGGTAGTCTACTCTTGGTTACCCTTGTCGGGCGAATTAAGTTTGGAGGTGCCAGCTATTCTGGAGCCTTCCCTTGGAAATTTTAATGTTTATTTTAATTTCAAATTTTAATTTTAATTATATTTTAATTTCGAATTTAAATGTTTAATTTTTAATTTTTATTTTAATTTTTAATTTTTAATTTAATTTTTATTTAATTTTGAATTTTAATTTTAAATTTTATTTTAATTTCAAATTTTAGTTTAATTTTTATTTTAATTTGTTAGTACAGTTTTTCTTCTGGCTCCCCCTGGATCATAGCCTCGATATGGTCTATCGAGGTAATGTATTTGATCCTTGGGAACCCAATATTGACCAAGTCCAACCTGATTGATCAGGTGGGACTTGGGTACCCATGCTTGGACTGATTTATGATTTTGTCTATTTACTAAGGATAGGTAAGATCTATATTTTCTTTTAGTTTTATAACCTAGCCCAGTTTTATTATAAACAACTCTTTGTGTCCTAAGAATTAGGTCAAGCTTCTTGGAGCCTAAAGAGAATCGTTCCAATGTATTTTGTAAATCCTCAACCTGAGTTTTCAGACTGGAGTTTTCATCCTCAATTTTTTTGTAACGACCACCCTTCTTACTACTACTACTACTACTCTCTAGAGGTGGACGCTACTTAACTACTTACTCTACTTAAACGGTATGATCGAAACCACGAGGAATCCCTACCGAAAAATTTCAACAGAGTCTCCCCTGTACCGGTGACCATAAAATGGAATACAAACATAATATACATCAGCCACAGATAGCTGGAACATATAACAAACTATCACGTAGTTTAATAAAGCTCAAACACCAAAATAACTACTTATTAAACAAGATTCATCTCAGCATGCAATCTAAGACAAAGATGAACTCAAATGATATGAAGTATAAAATACAATCTCAAATGACATGAACTAATGTACAACTCAATTGTTTATCAATCACTAAAATGAGGAAACTTAATAATATCCCAAGTCTCTTTCATAGTCCTGGCATCACACACCATCCGCGCCACCTTGTCACCTTCCTTTGCTAAATCTTTTCCTTTCCTGTATCTACAGTAAGAGGAAATGCAATTTATAAGCAAAATGCTTAGTAAGAGCTCTCTAACTCACAAAATCTCGATATGCATGTGAATATACTGAGATCTAAAACTAAATGCTCAAAAGGAAAACTACTCATGCTCATCTACTAGTAAAAGAAACAAACACACTGAAATGCTAAACATGTAAAACTACTCATGCTCTTCTAATAGCAAAGAACAATAAGCTAATCTAAATAACATGCTAACATAAAAGAAAACTAAACTTACTGATTTAAAAACAGAGTGAAACTTATTTCATTTGTTCTAAACTTATTCTTTTATTTCACTTGTTTAAAACTTATACTTTAATACTTTTATACTTATGTGAAACTTATTTTACTTATTCAAAAGCTTATACTTATAATACTTCAAAATAATAATCAACTTCTCTTGGGACCAGACATAGTACCATCTTATGCGCGTTCCCTAATAGGTTGGGGTAGCGAGCCACCAATCCTAAAAGAGCAGACCTCGGTCTACCAGGGCCAAAACTTCGAAATTGGACCCCTGGATTTGTTTAACGACAACCTCGGAAGTCGGGTACTAGCCTCTTCTTAAAAGTAAAATACTTATAATCTTAATTACTTCTTCTTTAAATGCCTTGGCATTTTAATAGGCACCTTGTGTGCCAAAATCCCTAAAGGGATCTACTTAAGGCCTTAGCCTTTTCTTTCTTTTCTTTATCTTTCTTATACTTTTCTTAAACTCAAAATACTGCTAGGGTATTTTTCCATATGCATCTATAAGTGAAATCAAGTAAGTAACACACAATCATGCATATTGAAGTAGCAAATAAACTCAAATCTGTATGCTTAAACAAATTCTAAAACTATAATTCTTAACCAAAATCTGTACTATGATACTTAACAAAAATATGCACTATACTAAACTTATCAAAAATCTGCATATTAAGCTTAACAAAAATATGCACTAATGCTTAACAGAAATCTGCACTAATGCTTAACAGAAATCTGTACTAGATTGCTAATCTACACCACTAAACAACTTAACACTGCATGTTAAAGAATTAATAACAAAATGGGTCTAACAGTAGGTTAATCAATTAATAACGCAAGGCCTAGATAAGCTCATTTCTTCTTCTCAAGTAGATGCCAAATCATCCCTCAATCTAACGCATGATATCCTCTCATTGTCTGTAGCGTAATTTTAGATATTGAATCTCTCTTCTAATTAATTGCTTGTCAAAATATGAATATTGGAATCCAATTCTATCCATTTTCTCAATTGTCCAGTTTGAAAGAGAATTAAGGATGAAGATATTAATCAAGAAGATTGTCATCCTTTGAAGAACAAACCAACTTGAATCTTCATCAAATGTAGTTGTCTATTCTTTTGAAGATCAATCCAGAAAGCATGCCTAAAGACTTCCTCAATTCTAAACTGCAAGACTTCCTCAATTCTGTACAAACACAATAAAAAAGCGTGCCTAAAGACTTCCTCAATTCTGTACAAACACAATCCGAAAGCAAGAAAGGAGGGCTAAATCCCTAGCTACTCAATTCTAAACTACAAGGCTAAAATCTAAGCTACTGTGATGAGATCTTCATTAAAGACTTCGTCAAAACTTATCATATCATGTAAAGAACATCTTTAACCCGACATAACCTCACAAATCTACAAAGGAATATACTTGAAACCTCTTAATCTACACTAGAAATTTCCACAAGCAAGGAAAGAACTAAAATGTTTCTTATCTTCTAATTCTTTTAATATAGAATGCCTCGACATTTCTTCAAGCACTTGGTGTGCTGCTGATCCCAAATTCTGAAATTTAGAGATCCTATCAAGACCTTGGTCTTTTCTTACTTATAGCTACTCATAATCCTCAGAAACTAAGGCTATCTGTTCATGATACATGTATAAATAACAAAAATCAGAACTGATGGTTTACTGAAAATTCTGGAACTGAAACCCACTGAAAAATCCGAATCTGAATTGCTTAAATTACACGATAAGGAGACCTAAAACTGCAGGTTAACGCAAGAAAACAACAACAGATCTAACAACATGGTTAACACAAGTTACTCCCACATAGAATTCCATAGGGAATCAAAAATTCTGCACTTCTACTAATTATAGAACACGCCTACTGCCAAACAAAAAAAAGTGAATGCTCATTGAAATAAAACTGCACTGCTATAAGAGAAAACTTTCATAAACCTCATTCGTGCATCATCATGACAACTAAACCTCTATAATAGAATTTAAACCAAGCCTTAAAGTATCTAAAACTTGGAAGTTCTACTCTATATATTGAGATTGCAAATTTCTCTAACTTCTAAGGGTAAACATGAAACAACTTGTAATGCACATTGTGATAACTATATAACTTCTAAAATAGAATTTTAGGACTACCCTTATGGATCTGAAACCTACAAGTTCTAAATTTATTGGGAACATAAATAATTATCTAACTTCCACGTAGAGGTGAGGAAGGAACCTAAATCATGGTATCATCTTCTTAAAAACACAAAGGACATAAGGTTCCATAAACATCCCAAAATCAGCTAACATGAGGTAAACTTCAACTTTACTCATTCTACAATCTTGCTCATTTAGTCATGATAGAGAGTTATCTGAACTAACCATTACCCTATCTAGAAGAAAGGTTTTGTCATTAAACAAGTGTTGTACCAACATTTAGGGTTATCTAGAAAGAGTAGGAATCATGCTCAGAATTGATCTAACATTTACCAAAATCTGTCCATAACAAAAGAATTCGATGCCAATACAAGGAGCAACAATCCCCTTACTTTTACGTCACAGAGTACTAGATCTATCCACAATTCTAGAAATGTTGAACTACAAACCCATATCAACTTGGGAAATCCACCAACCTGTCCATAGAGAAAGGAAATTCTGAACCCATCAAAATGTGCAGGAGCCTCAGATGAATTCACACTTCATCCTATAGATCTACTACCAAAACTATATCCAACTCCAAGAACCCCAATCACCAATGAATAAATTCCGAAATCTACAAGGCCCTACATGAACCGATCATGCCTACTAAGGTAACAAACAGAAAGGGTTTGGGTCGAAATATGAGAATACTAATTACAAGGCTTGAAGGAAATCTAACCCACATGCTTGAACTTAACTAATCCTTCTCTTTCTTTATTTAGGGTTCACGGCAGTAAGCATCAAAAACAAAACCCCTTAAAACATGCTTCGAAATCCAAAAGGAAACAAGAATCCGAAACCTCAACATATGGCAGAAAATAAAGGAAATCCCGGAACTACTCTTACCGCAGGTGAGTAAGCAACTTACAATGATTCTTGGATTCAAACCGAAGGAGAAGAGCTCTAAGATTTCGGTTGGCTGAGATCTTGGCCTCCTCTTCGTGCTCCCGGCTTATCCTTGACGCAAGAATCACGACGATGAAGGAACCTTCGAAGAACGCCCTCGCCGGCCGCCGGAAACGAAGCTAGGGCTTCGTTTTCTTCGCTCGGCAGAATCGGCGCCGTCGCAGAAGGGAAGAGGAAAGGATTCGGGAGAAATTAGGGCTCGGGAAAATTTTGCCCTCTTTTTGTAACTAGGGTTTCATTATCAACTATACCTTAAATATATTCCACTCCTTCCTAAATTAGCAAAGCCCACTAGCACAGTTGGTTGGCTGCGTTCTGCTTAAGGCATGGCTCGCGAGTTCGAATTTCGGCTGCAACCATTTTTTTCTTCCTATTTATTTCCTATTCATGAACTACTGCTTAAATAGAATATTTCTCCTTCTTTAATAAGAAACACCCGCTGGAATAGTTGGCAAGTTGGATTCGGTTAAGACTCGGTTCAGGTCCGAGGCCCATGGTTTGAATATCGACTTGAACATTTTTTTGTCGAAACTTCCTTCGTTTAGTAAAAATACCAAATGACCTCCAAAAATTACATAAAAATACTCTAAAAATTTCTAAAAATCTCTAGAATTTTTCTATAACATTTTTAAATATTTTTAAATTACTTTTGGGACTCGAAATGGAGGAATTTGGGTTGTTACATTTTTGAACTTGAGTTGAATTTCCAGTATGACTTGAGTCAAGCAAGGTTTTGGGGTTAGTCACTTCTTTCAGGACTGCTACTTCCTTTAGAAGTGACTTAACTTTAAGATTTAACTTTGCTAATTTGTGTAATAAGTAATTGACTAAATTATTAAGTCGAGGAATACCTACAGTGGGGTCTGGCCCTTCGGAAACGGATACGGATCCGTGGTTTCGTTCGGACTCGGCTTCCGACTCGCTTTCACTCTCGGACAGCTCAATCTGGTCCCGGGCCATCAGCACAAGTAGACTTGTCTGATCGAGTTCATCGTCGTCGTCTTCTGAGGAGGATTCGTCCCATGTCACCTTTAGCACCTTCTTTTTCCTCTGCTTCTTTGCATCCTTCTGATTAGGGCAGTTGGCCTTGATGTGCCCTTTCTAGTTGCATCCGTAGCAGATCACTTCGAGCTTGACTTTTGAACTGGATTGAACCTCCTTGGATTGTACTGCCTTCTTTAGATCTCTTTTGTTGAAGCCTTTCTTTTTCTTGTAAAGTTTCTTCACTAGGTTCACGAGCTCGGAGGTTAATTCGTCGTCTTCATCGTCTGAGTCGGGTTCATCTTCCTCCTCCGGTTCAGTTCTTCGCCATGATCTTGGTTTGTGTGTTCGACTGATACCTGCAACCAAAGCAATACCCTTCTCGGTTGGCAGTGTATTAGTCTGTTCATGCAGTTCAAATTCTGAAAACAATTCATCTAATCTAATGGAAGATAAGTCCTTGGAGACTTTGTAGGCATCTTGTAAAATACCGAAAATAGGCGAATATGAATAAGGGAATTTTCTAGAATTTTTATAAATTTTTCGAGAATTTTTCGGAGCTCGTATGGACGAGTTAACGGGGATAAAAATGGGGCCTAGAAAAGCCTGTTTAGGCTACCCCATTTAAGCAAGGAAAAGATTATATTTATATATATTTTCCTTTTATTTCCTTTATTTCTTTTTATTCACTTGTGTCGCCGAATTCCCTCATCTCATCCTCGCCGAGACCCCCCGCGCGCCCCTCTTCTCTCCCCCGACGCCGCCCGATTCTCCTCCGAGCCCTAACCGCCGGGCCGGCGGTTTCTTCCTTGCCGCCCTTCCTTTTCTTCTCCACAGCAACGACGTCGAGCACAGCCCAACGCCGACCACTACGTGCCACAGCCGAGCCCTCTTCGCCGGGAGATCGGGTGTCAAGCCGTGCCTTAGTTCCGGTCAACGCCTCCTCACCGGCAACTGAGTCCCTTTCACTTTCGGCTGCTACTTTTGCTGCCCTAGCCGACGCCTTCTCACTTCTGTGTTGCCACCGCCCGAAGCCAGGCCGGCCGGCCAACGGCCTGTTAGAGTGTATACTAAAAGCCTAGCTTTTGGTATAAACATTTATCTAGAAATAAGAATCACATTGGTCAAATGTCTACATTTATGATAAATATAGTTGTTCAATTAATTTATATTGTAGATAACATGGTGTGTGGTGTCACACACAGAGGATCATGTTATCAGTATCTTATAAATTATAAACAGTAGCTCACGACCATAATGGAAAGGAACAAACCATTGGAAGGTCGTAGTGTAATTAGGTATCAGTTTATCTTGACTGTATAATTACACTAGTACACTCAGAGTGTATTGAGTAGGACCATTTGAGGTCGTTTCTTTTATACTGACTTTATAAAGAAACAAAGACCTCGGTTATTATAGAAGTGTGTGCTCTTAATCCTAATATAATAACAAGCACATATATTTGATATTTATTTCTTTAATTTATCAATGGGTGAGATTTAGTTCGATAAATCAATAAGCCCGATAAGTTGGGAAATGGTATCACTTATAGTGTGTGTTGTTGATTATAGAAGGAAACTGTGTCCTAGAGATACTAGGTTGATAATGTCCTCAAGAGGAGCTCATAAGGATTGTCATGTTAAACCCTGCAGGTGGACTTAGTCCGACATGATAATAAGGTTGAGTGGTACTACTCTTGGACTAAGATATTAATTAAATGAGTTGTCAGTAACTCACTTAATTAGTGGACATTCGATATCTTAAACACAGGGAGACTAACATGCTCATAATAAGAAGGAGCCCAAAAATATAATTTGGGATTGGTGCGGTAGTTCAATAATAGTTCTCTAGTGGAATGAATTATTATTGATAAAATTAAGTTGTGTGTTCGGGGCGAACACGGGATGCTTAATTTTATCGGGAGACCAAAACCAATTCCTCCTCTCGGTCCCTATCGTAGCCTCTTATTTATAGAGTTCTATACCCACCTATACCCACCTTCTATACCCACCTATAAGGGGTCGGCCAAGCTAGCTTGGGAACCAAGCTAGGGCCGGCCTAGGTATAAAATTGGGTGGCCGGCCCTAGCTTGAACCCAAGCTAGTGGGGGCCGGCCAAATTAAATTAAAAAGAGATTTTAATTTTAATTTTTATTATGTGGAAGAAATAATTTATTAAAGAGAATTAAAATAAAAATATCTCTCTTGTAAAAGATCTACAAAAGATTAAAGAAAGAGATTAAATCTCTTTCCTTATTTGTAGATTGGTGAGATATTTTATTTTCTCTTTAAAATTATCCACATGTTGATAAAATTAAAATTATAGAAATTTCCTTTTATCAACCATGAAGAGATTTTTAAAGAGAAATTTTATTTTTAAAATTTCCGGAAACAAATTAGGAAGTTTTAATTTGTTGATTAAAACCTGTCTAATTTATTTCCTCTTGATGTGGCCGGCCATTAGAGATTAATTGGGGAAATATTATTTTATTTTTCTCAATTAAATCATGTCTAGGGAATTAAGGAAATTTTATTGTAATTAAATTTCCTAATTTGCCTAGGCCAAGGAATATAAAAAAGGGGTGAGGGTGTCTTCACAAGGAACAACCTCTATTATTCTCCCTCTCCTATTCTTTGGTGTGGCCGGCCAACATCTTCTCCTTTTCTTCTTCTTTGTGGTGGCCGAAATTCTCTATTGCTTGGAGCTCTTGTGGAGGCCGGATACTACTTGGAGAAGAAGAAGAAGAAGGAGAGAAAGCTTGCATCTCTTGGAGCTTGGTTGGTGTTTTTCTTCTTCCTTGGTGAAGCTTTATTTTTTTGTGGCCGAACCTAGCTAGGAGGAGAAGAAGGTGCTTGGTGGTTCTCATCTCGGAAGATCGTTGCCCACACAACGTCCGAGGTTAGAAGAGGAATACGGTAGAAGATCAAGAGGTTTTTCTAAAAGGTATAACTAGTAATTTTTCTTTCCGCATCATACTAGTTATTTTTGGAAATAATACTAAATACAAGAGGCATACGATTCTAGAGTTTCGAATTTATTTTCGATATAGTGTTCTTTTGTTTTTCTTTTTCTTGTGATTTGATTGTTCTTTTCGGTTAACCTAAAGTTATTTTAGGAAATTAAATATTAGCTTTCTAAAAAAGGTTTTGTCTACTCGGTGGTGGTTGCTCCCATATCCAAGAAGGCCATGTGTCTCGCCACGTCAGTACTGGGAACCGATTATGGAAATTAATATTTAATGGAATTAATAACTTAAGGTGACTTGGGTCGAACGTGTTAAGTTCTGCAGGAGATCCAAGTCAAAACCTAAAAGAACAAATAGATTAAGTTTTGGATCAAACGTGTTAAGTTCCGCAGGCGATCCAAAATTTAATTTAAAAGAACACATGGTAGCTAGGAAAAGGTTCAAACCTTTGTACAAAATTTTTGTACAGTGGAACCTCTAGGCTTTCCGAGTAGCAACCAACAATTGGTATCAGAGCTAGGGTTTTGCCTCTGTGTATTTGGTATTAGTTTAATTATGCACATGTCATACATAATTTAGGCAGGATAATAGTAGGATGTGCTAACTTTGTGGATGCAGGATCCAACTATTATGGCTTATAGTTTTATGTGTGTGATTGGACCCTTGGACATGTCAAGGGCATTTATATGTGTGTGCATGATTGTATTATAAAATACAGCAGGAGCTGTATTTAGTTTTATTAGGATTTTATTTTTGATCTAGATACATGTACATTCCTTTTATGGAATATAGGATCAAAATTGTAAAATTTTATTTATGTCGCGGATCGAATCTTGCAAAGCGTGGAACCTTCTAAGGACCAGAGGCGCAGCGGAACAAGGAGCAAGATGGATGCGACAGCTAGACCCGGTGGCCAAATATGGCAGCAGCTTGGGATGACAACACACGGAGGACAACTAGAGATTAAAGCCATAATAGTTAAAAATTAGATTTTCTATTTATTGCTTTTATATTGTGCTGTGTGTGCATGTTAGTTTACAAGTTTAGTAGGCTAGCATAGTTAAATTTCCTCATTAATAAATAACTAAGTGAGAGAGGAATTTTTAAGTAAATCCCATGGTCTCCATTACTGGTTTGTAAGTGATGCAAACAAGCTTGCGCGTTGGCTCTGAGTGCCTTCCTCCATAACGGATGAGCTAGTTTGCAGATCACTAGAACAGACTTCCATTTTTGGATGACTATAGGAAGTTAATTAAGAGCGTGTGATCTTCCCCAACGGAAGGGGCATAATCTTATTAATGGACTTAGTGTCAAGTAATGGTATACACTTAGACACATCTAATAGTATCCTCCCCAACGGAGTCACTGTTATTATTTGTGTGCCCAAATGAAACCAACTATTAATTTGTCATAAAACTAGGTTGACAAGATAATAAAATTAAAGGGTTAAAACCCCTCTTACAAATGATTGATTTTGTATACGTCCACACTAACGTGGCATACAAAATTAACGGTGTTTGAGATAATTTTATTTGTCATAAAGTTACGTTGACAAGATAGTTAATGGGTAAAACCCTCCTCTTACAAATGTTGATTTTGTATACGTCCACACTAACGTGGCATGCAAAATTCACGGTGTTTTGAGGTGTTGGTAAATTTAAATAGTATTGTTAGAGGAATCAATATTATTTTAAATTTAGAAGTCTTGACCAAATATTTGATTAAAGATAGACCAACTATTAATTTTATTCGTCATAAAGTAAGGTTGACGAGATAATAAAATTAAATGATAAAATTTCCTCTTTGAATTTGTATACGTCCACACTAACGTGACATACAAAATTCATAGGGATTTTTAAGGAGTTAGTCTTAACCAAATATTTTTGTGATTCTTAGGATGATGGTCAATCCCTAGCTGATATACTTTAGGATAGACTTAGTGGTCCCAATTATAATTGATTGGAAATAGGATTTGGACATTAAGGTAGACTGTCCTCTTAGAACTAAGAACAATATAGGTGTATTTTATTCATTAGTTGAAACATGTTTAGTGGTGTTATCTACCAGAACCTGGAGTGTAGATACAGATGCCATTAATCATGTCCGCAATTCATTGCAGGGTTCCAGGAAACCCGACAACTAAATGAAAATAAAAACACCATCCGCATGGGCACTGCTGTAAAAGTGGCAGATGTTTATCTTTTGATAAAAATAAAACATGGATTTTTGAGTAATTGTCTTTACGCACCAAGTTTAGAAAGAACTAGTTTTCAGTTTCTAAACTATTCAAAGAACATGATATTCTGCCTCTTTTAATAACAAAGTTGTTATTAAGAAAAAGAGGGAAGATATCTGTTCTGGTACGTTGGTTGGCAATTTATAAATCCAATAACTCTCACGATGCAACAAATGGAAATTAGTAACACATCTTCTAACTTTGAGAGAAAGTAACCTTCGGAAATGAACCAATTATATATTTGGCATCTAAGGCTAGGTTATATTAACTTGAGTATGATTCATTGGTAGCTGATGAACTTTTGGGTTCATTGGTAGTGGAAATCTTTCCAACCTACGAGTCTTACTTGGAAGGAAAATAACCAAGAAGCTTTTAAGTCCAAGGGGTATGGAGTCAAAGATATGTTGAAATCGGTTCATTCTGATTTGTGTGATCCTATGACTATCCAGACAAGAGGTAGTATTGAATATTTTGTCTATTTTTTAGACAAATATTCAAGATACAAATAAATTTACTTAATGTACCGCAAAACTAAGTACTTTGATTAGTTCAAAGAGTACAAGGTTGATGCGGAGAAATGTTAAAGTAAAAAGTCACTATGGAAGATCGTAGTGGCAAGTACCTCTTGAGAGATTTTAGGAGTAACTTATCAGAAGTTGGATTTCAATCCCAACTAACTGCATCTGGTACACCCCAACAGAATGGTGTAGTAGATAGAAGGTAAAGGACTCTTATGGAATAATTAGATAGATGATGAGTTATTCAGAAAATTACCAAATTTGTTTTAAGGATAAACTCTGAAAACGAAAGCGAACATAGTACCTTCCAAGTTAGAACTCTCTACTCATATAGAATTGCTGAATAGGTGAAAACCTATTTTGAAGCATATTCGGATTCGGGTAATCCAGCACATATGTTAAAGAGAGACAATGATAAGTTGGATAGGAGTTCACTTGTTTGTAAGTTATCCTAGATAAACAAAAGTAGGTTTATAGTCTTAAAAATCAGAAGGTCATTGTTAGCATCAATGACTGATTTTTAGAAAAGGACTATATAAGGAACCACGTGCTCATAAGTAAATTTGTTCTTAAGGAAATAATAAAAGATATGTCTAATCTAGTACCAACTGTATAAGATGAGATACCACAAGGAAACTGCAACACATATCACAAATGATACACAATTACAGAAAGTGTCTTGTCGTAGTGGGAGGGTTGTTAAGCAACCTAAAAAGATTCATGTTTTGGGAGAGTTTTTGGACTCGATCCCTGAAGGACATGAACCTGATCTCCGGTCATATGATGAAGCACTCCAAGATAAAGATGCAGCATCTTGGCAAAGAGTAATGAATAAAAGAATTAGAATATATGTATTCTAATAAAATCTGGAAGCTTGTAGAACCACCAAATGGTGTAAAAGCCTTTGGGTGTAAAAGGTCTATAATAGGAAAAGAAGGATAGACAGGAAGGTAGAAACCTTCAGAGCAAGGCTTGATGAAAAAGGAAACTTTTTTCACTGGTAGTCATGCTAAAATCTATCCGGATTCTTTTATCTATTTGGCAAGTGGATGTCAAGACAGCATTCCTTAATGGAAGTCTTGAAGAAAGCATCCATATAAAGCAACCAGAAGGGTTCATTGCAAAGGGCTAAGAGCATCTTGTGTAAGCTCAATCAGTCTATGGACTGAGGCAAAGCTTCAAGGTCTTGGAACATCCGGTTTATCAAAGTAATACAGACCTATGGATTTATTTAGTAACCGGATAAGTCTTGTGTATACAAAAGGCGTGATGGAAACGTGGTGGTATTTCTTGTACTATATTTAGATAACATTTTTGGTAGTTGGAAACAATATCAAAGTGTTGTCAGAAGTAAGGGTATGGTTGTCCAAAGAATTCGATATGAAGGACTTGAGAGAATGTATATATTCTTGAGATCAAAGTAATAAGGGATCGCAAGAAAAGAATATTTTACTTATCCCAAGCTTCATACATCGAAAAAATCCTTGCTCGTTTTAAGCATACAAAACTCCAAGAAAGGTTTCTTACCTTTTCAGGATAGAGTAACTTTATCTAAAGATATGTCTCTGTAGACATCAAAGGAGATAAAGGAAATAAAGGCAGTTCTTTATGCTTCGGCTGACAGAAGCCTAATGTATGCTATGCACGAGATTAGAAGATATAAAAGTAACTCTAGACAAGGACAGTGGACTGCAGTAAAGCATATATTGAAGTACCTTAGAGGTACTAGAGATTATATGCTAGCTTACAAGGCAGTTAATTTGGTCCTTGTGGGTTGCATGGATTTTGACTTCCAATCGGATAGGGACAATAATAAGTCAACCTCGGGGTTTTGTGTTTACTTTAGGAGGTAAAGTCATAACTATGGAAGAGTGATAAGCATAGGTGTTTTTCTGGACTCCACCATAGAAGCTTAGTATATGGCAAGCCTCTGAGGTAGCCATAAAAGATGAATGACTCAATAACCTCAAGATAGACTTAGAAATGATTTCTGGTTTGTCTAAAGATTATTACAATTTATTGTAATAATGTTGGTGCAGTAGTAAACTCGAAGAAACCATAAGTCTATAAGGTAAGTAAACACAATAGAGCGCAAGTACCACCCAATACGAGAAATCGTATAAACGAGGAGAAGTTGTTGCTACCTAGATTGCATCAGGTGATGACCTATAGATCCTTCCACCGAGGTCCTTAAGGCAAGAGCTTTTGATGGACATGTTGAAGGGTTAGGAATCAGATGTATGGCGGCAGATATAGCAGCTTAGTCTTTTAGTATAAGTGGGAGATTGTTAGAGTGTATACTAAAAGCCTAGCTTTTGGTATAAACATTTATCTAGAAATAAGAATCACATTGGTCAAATGTCTACATTTATGATAAATGTAGTTGTTCAATTAATTTATATTGTAGATAACATGGTGTGTGGTGTCACACACAGAGGATCATGTATCTTATAAATTATAAACAGTAGCCCACGACCATAATGGAAAGGAACAAACCATTGGAAGGTCGTAGTGTAATTAGGTATCAGTTTATCTTGACTGTATAATTACACTAGTACACTTAGAGTGTATTGAGTAGGACCATTTGAGGTCGTTTCTTTTATACTGACTTTATAAAGAAACAAAGACCTCGGTTATTATGGAAGTGTGTGCTCTTAATCCTAATATAATAACAAGCACATATATTTGATATTTATTTCTTTAATTTATCAATGGGTGAGATTTAGTTCGATAAATCAATAAGCTCGATAAGTTGGGAAATGGTATCACTTATAGTGTGTGTTGTTGATTATAGAAGGAAACTGTGTCCTAGAGATACTAGGTTGATAATGTCCTCAAGAGGAGCTCATAAGGATTGTCATGTTAAACCCTGCAGGTGGACTTAGTCCGACATGATAATAAGGTTGAGTGGTACTACTCTTGGACTAAGATACTAATTAAATGAGTTGTCAGTAACTCACTTAATTAGTGGACATTCGATATCTTAAACACAGGGAGACTAACATGCTCATAATAAGAAGGAGCCCAAAAATGTAATTTGGGATTGGTGCGGTAGTTCAATAATAGTTCTCTAGTGGAATGAATTATTATTGATAAAATTAAGTTGTGTGTTCGGGGCGAACACGGGATGCTTAATTTTATCGGGAGACCAAAACCAATTCCTCCTCTCGGTCCCTATCGTAGCCTCTTATTTATAGAGTTCTATACCCACCTATACCCACCTTCTATACCCACCTATAAGGGGCCGGCCAAGCTAGCTTGGGAACCAAGCTAGGGCCGCCTAGGTATAATTGTGGTCGGCCCTAGCTTGAACCCAAGCTAGTGGGGCCGGCCAAATTAATTAAAAAAGGATTTTAATTTTAATTTTATTATGTGGAAGAAATAATTTATTAAAGAGAATTAAAATAAAATATCTCTCTTGTAAAATATCTACAAAGATTAAAGAAAGAGATTAAATCTCTTTCCTTATTTGTAGATTGGTGAGATATTTTATTTTCTCTTTAAAATTATCCACATGTTGATAAAATTAAAATTATAGAAATTTCCTTTTATCAACCATGAAGAGATTTTTAAAGAGAAATTTTATTTTTAAAATTTCCGGAAACAAATTAGGAAGTTTTAATTTGTTGATTAAAACTTGTCTAATTTATTTCCTCTTGATGTGGCTGGCCATTAGAGATTAATTGGGGAATATTATTTTATTTTTCTCAATTAAATCATGTCAAGGGAATTAAGGAAATTTTATTGTAATTAAATTTCCTAATTTGCCTAGGCCAAGGAATATAAAAGAAGGGGTGAGGGTGCCTTCACAAGGAACAACCTCTATTATTCTCCCTCTCCTATTCTTTGGTGTGGCCGGCCAACATCTTCTCCTTTTCTTCTTCTTTGTGGTGGCCGAAATTCTCTATTGCTTGGAGCTCTTGTGGAGGTCGGATACTACTTGGAGAAGAAGAAGAAGAAGGAGAGAAAGCTTGCATCTCTTGGAGCTTGGTTGGTGTTTTTCTTCTTCCTTGGTGAAGCTTTATTTTTTTGTGGCCGAACCTAGCTAGGAGGAGAAGAAGGTGCTTGGTGGTTCTCCTCTCGGAAGATCATTGCCCACACAACGTCCGAGGTTAGAAGAGGAATACGGTAGAAGATCAAGAGGTTTTTCTAAAAGGTATAACTAGTAATTTTTCTTTCTGCATCATACTAGTTATTTTTGGAAATAATACTAAATACAAGAGGCATACGATTCTAGAGTTTCGAATTTGTTTTCGATATAGTGTTCTTTTGTTTTTCTTTTTCTTGTGATTTGATTGTTCTTTTCGGTTAACCTAAAGTTATTTTAGGAAATTAAATATTAGCTTTCTAAAAAAGGTTTTGTCTAGTCGGTGGTGGTTGCTCCCATATCCAAGAAGGCCATGTGCCTCGCCACATCAGTACTGGGAACCGATTATGGAAATTAATATTTAATGGAATTAATAACTTAAGGTGACTTGGGTCGAACGTGTTAAGTTCCGCAGGAGATCCAAGTCAAAACCTAAAAGAACAAATAGATTAAGTTTTGGATCAAACGTGTTAAGTTCCGCAGGCGATCCAAAATTTAATTTAAAAGAACACATGGTAGCTAGGAAAAGGTTTAGACCTTTGTACAAAATTTTTGTACAGTGGAACCTCTAGGCTTTACGAGTAGCAACCAACACGGCCAACGCCACTACTTCTCCTACGAGGCTTCTTCCAGATTCAACGTGTAACAACCGCCCTTCTTACTACTACTACTACTCTCTAGGAGTGACCGTTACTTAACTACTAACTCTACTTAACCGGTACGCTACTTAACTATGAGAAATCCCTACCGAAAAATTTCGGCAGAGTTTCCCCTGTACCGGTGACCAAATCCATAATACAAACAATCTATACTCAGCCACAGGCGGCTGGAACATATATTTTCACAACCACGCAGTAATAATACACACTATAACTAAAAGAGAGCTATTCTAGCAATAGTAAACAAACATAACTCCAACAGTAGGACATATCAAGCTACAAATACGAATTAAACTCCATTACAATCTCAACTTCATAAAAGCATTTAAGAAGAAAACTAAAAACATAAACTGAAACTCTAAACAGGTAGGTCCTGAAAATTTGCTAGCAAACTCTGGATCTCTCCATAGTCCAGTCACCACACACCTTCATCACCACCACCATCCTGTCGCCTCCCTTTTATATCTTAGCTTTTCCTTTATTTGCAGTAGGAGGAAAGAAAAATAGATCTATAAGCGAAAACGCTTAGTAAGTACTAATCTATCTCACAAAACTCGAAGTGCATAAAAAATAATGCAATAATACTGAAACTGAAATGCTAAAGCAAATCCGCATGTGCTCATGGTATACAGAAAATGAAACTGAATACTAAACATACTCACTATCTAACAGGATAATAAGAAATCAACACTGTAAGCTTAGAATTAAAGAAACTGCCTTTTTATTTATTCTAAGCATAAAACTTATTATATTTTCTTATATCCTTGTACCAGAAATTAATCTTTTAATTCCTCGTTTACTTTCTTCTTCTTTCTTTTTACTTTTCTTATACTAGAAATTAATCTTTAATTTCTCTTTTACTTTCTTCTTCTTTTCTTCTTCTTTCTTAACTTTTCTTTTCTTTGGGCCCAGGCTTAGTACCATCTCATGCGCGTTCCCTAATAGGTTGGGGTTGCGAGCCACCAATCCTAAAAGAGCAGACCTCGGTCTACCAGGGCCAAGACCTCGGAAATGGTCACCTGGATTTGTTTAACGACAAGCTCTTGGATGTCGGGTACTAGCCTCTTGCTTGACTTACTTGTTATCTTTCTTATTCTTTTATCTTCCTTATTATCTTTTATTAAAGATTGTGGGAGTCCTTTAAATATACTTAACAAGTATGGGTGTATAATCAACTAACCATGCTATATAACAGAATAAAACAAGTAACTTAAAGCTTACTGATCATGCTATAAGCTAAACTAAAGAAAGCAATTTAAAGCCTTTGAATCATACGGTGAAAACATGGCAAAGGATGCTATTTTAGTGCTTCTAAACATGTCGTAAAATCAAGTATGGAATGATTCTAATCATGCTATAAATAAAGCAAAAGAATACAACTTCAGGCTTCTTTAACGTGCTATAAAATAGGCAAAAAGATAACTAACTCGGACTTACTAAACATGCTGTAAAATAGGGCAAAAGAAAACTAATTCAAACTTGCTAATCATGCTATAAAATAGAGCAAAAGAAAGCTAATTCAAACTTGCTAATCATGCTATAAAAATAGGGCAAAAGAATGCAACTTTGAACTTTCTAAACATGCTGTAAAATAGAGCAAAAGAAAACTAACTACCAGCCCCATTAATCCGAGATAATGCAAACCGCATAAGTTAAACCAAATCTGCAATACTTCTTCTACTTATATAGGCTACTCCTGCCACTATTCAGCACCCTGGTAACAAGCAAAAGAGACCAAAAATGCTACCCATGACTATCCATCCCAGTGACCACAACCTGTCCCTTCTTCTCCTTCCTTCAAAGCCCACGGCAGCAAGCACAGAAGCACAAAACATCAATGTTTCAAGCATTAAACACTAATGGTCATGGCTAAATGATGGAGGAGGCATAACTCACAGCTATCTAAAAACCAAACAACCGAATTTTGAAACTGCACTTCCAAATCACTAACTGTACAACAACTCAAAACCGAGCTGTTCGTGCCAATTTAACAGCACAATCCGACACTACATGCTAAAAAGGAAATCTATACCATCTCATGTATATTGCCTAATAGCAAGAATAACCATACTTCATGCTACGCAAGCTATTTAAATCAAAGTGCTACACGAAATTCCCAACTGAAACCTGTCCACACCCAATCTGATAAATTCAGATTATGGCAGCAACCTTCACAAACCTACCGAACTCACAACAGAAATTTGGAAACAAGGAATCTCATGGCATAATTTGGAACAAGGAATCTCAACAAAGCAAGGAAGAAAAACCCTAGCTTATAAATCCACTCGGCACAGCAAAATCCGGAAGCAAGGAAGAAAATCGAAGCTCGGAGCAACTCCTACCGCAGGTGAGTAGTACTTACCGAGGGTTCTTGGACTTACAACCGAAGGGGAGAGGCGGCTAGGGTTCCGGGTGGAGCTTGAAACTCGGCGGCTCCTTGGTGCTTCCGAGATCCCCTCGTCGGGATGACCACCCACGGTCAAAGGCCGGCCAGAAAAAGGGCTTCGCCGGCGCCGGAGACCGAAACCTAGCTCGCTGCGTTTCCGCCCGAGCCCAAAAGCGCCGACGCACGCGTGAGGAGAAGAGGAAGAGAGGTTAGGGTTCGGGTTAAATTTCCTCTCCTTAACTTATCCTTTAATACCTAGGCTTATCTCTGTCCCTTACTATATCTTAATTACATTTCGGTTCCCATCTTTTCACGAAATAACCGCAGCCCAGTTGGTTGGCTTGGTCCGGCTGAGGTTCGGCTCGGGTCGAGGTCATGGGTTCAAACCTTGGCTTGCACATTTTTTTGAGCTAAACTTCTTTCGTTTAATAAAAATATCAAACGACTTCCAAAAATTGCGCAAAAATACTCTAAAAATTTCTAAAAATCTCTAGAATATTTTAAAAGCATTTCCAAATATTTTTATGGACATTTGGAACTCGAAATAAGGAAAATTGGGTCGTTACACAACGAGGGACGAACCTTTGAGACACCTCTCCTCTTCGGTCTCAAGAGGAAGAGTTTTGTGTTCACCAAAACAGTACTTGGATCTAGTTCATTCTGGAGAAATTTCAGATTAGGGTAAGTTGTTTGAATTATGGGTGTGATCCTTGAGGAATTGGGTCTGATATTAATTTTGGTCGTGTTAATTGTGATTTAGGTTTATCTGTTTGGGATATTGGCAATTTAACTTTGCTCCGACTGTTGATTTACAGAAGCAACGTTTCCAATCAGATTTGGACAAGTTGTAGAGGTAATTTTTGTATATGTACTATATTTCATTTTTTTTGTGGACTGGTTAGGGTGCCCTAATTCTACATAATCGTGATATGTGGTTTGAGTGAATTTGGGTTTTTATCATTTGTTGATGATTGATAGATAGGTTAATAACTAATGTTAACCTAGGTAGACGTGTTGAATTAAGGAATGGATAAGATTATTAAATAGGTTTGGAGATTTTTATTTAGCTATATAGCTAAATACCTTATCTGTTTGATATCACAGGACTTTGACTCGAGACGGTGTCTCGACGAGGGATCTATTTTGGATACGACCTTTCTATTTTATCGGAGGCGGGTACTTTTGACTTTTTGTCTTTGATATGCTTAGTAATGGAATTAACATGTTGCATTAATTGTGTTTCTTATCTGTTTCGGTTAATCACTACCCAAATCTTGGTTCATGCTTGATTGATTGATTGGTTTGCATCTCATGTATATTTTACCTGTTTATACATGCTTATAGGGGGTAGTGATATACCATGCTTCACCATGTTCAGGACCTAGGTTTTTATACCTTATGTGTACCTTTGATTCGATATGATTCGTTGACCTAGGGTGCACTTTTCTATATATATGGATTAGGTCAGGATGTTTATATGGTTATTGCCATGCATCATTTGCATGATTGCATGCTGTGCGATAGTCCGCTCCATTATTGTTGAGCACATCGCCAGTTACATGGATCTGCACACACCACCACTCATGGGTTAGTGGTCGATTCAGGTAGAGTGTGTTGCAGCAGGGACTCTGTTAGGCACCGTTGGTCCGCTCATGGGTAGTGTGACACAACGTGTTATCCGGCAGGGATTCCTCCCCGTCATCGTGTACCGGGAGTTGAGAGCATTGCGCTCCCCCATCTATGATTTGGGGTAGGAGGACAGCATCCCGTCCACTCGGTCACTCATCAGGAGTAGTGACGACAGAGTGCACGGTTGTCACAGCCCTACCCACTCGGCCTCACTATGTGTGTGAGATGATCGACTGGCGTCAGGGGTGACCAGGACGCATCATTGGCATCATATGCATGATGCATTTATTGCTTGTGTTTGTGGTTGCTGCATTTATATGCTGCATATTGTTTGGATACCTATGTTTGACATGCATACAGGATTCCTATACCACTCGGACTGTTTGACCTTATACTCAGGACCTGGTTAATACAGCATTCTCCTGTTTACTTCAGATGCATTTTTATCTTTCTTATCAGGAGACTGTACGCATAATTAGTGCTAGTTGTTGTTTCTTTACTTTGCATATCAATTGTACCTGCTGAGTGTTGGACTCACCCCGCCTCCATTGTTGTTATTTTCAGGTTGATGCTGTCAGGAGGGAGTTCCAGTCGCTGGTTCCCACAGCACGTAGTGCTACTCCTCTGCTGGTTTTTGAGTTGTTGTTTTATTTTAGCTTTTCGCTATTAGACTTTGTTTTAGTTTTGTTTTGGACTTTACATATGGATATTGTATGGAATCTTTCCGTTTGATGGACTTTTGGTATGGTTTGGATTTATTCTACTATATGCCTGCCTGGACGGCAGAAGAGGTGAGTTCGTCGGATTTGAGCTTTACGAGTGTAGTGGAGTAGGGTTGATTTCGAGTCAGGGTATAATCTATCTGTTTACTTATATAAACTGCGTGGTGATGCTTTATTTTGTTGTTATTATTCCAGCCGCCTGTGGCTGAGGTATATGTGAGATGTAGAAAAGTTTCAGATTGTCCACCGTACAGGGGAGATGCTACCGAAATTTTCTCGGACAGGGACTCCTCTGGGGCGTGACAATTTAGTGGTATCAAAGCACGGTTTTACGATCTTTTGTTTCATATTTTGGATTTTCGGGATTTATCTGATACCAATTTATTTGGTATCAGAGCGGGTTATGATACCTGCTTTTGGTGTTCTGGAGATTTATCAGATACCTGTTGTTGGTATTCTGGATATTTGGGTTAGCCAAGTTTGTGAGTCAAGATTTTCGATATGGTTATGTTTCGGATTTATTTGGATTTCCGATGATGTACGTTGGAATTTTGAGGTCAAATTGGGGACTGGACAGAACAACCGGCAAATAGGTATGTTGTTATTTTATGTTGGTTATATTGGTATTAATATCGTAATTTAATTTGATATGAGACGATCTACTCAGTATTGCCGCGAGACGTGGTCTGGACGACCACGCGAGGACCACGGATCTCGGATATACCGTAGATGCCCATCGTTAGTGAGCCCGCCACCGTGATGCACTCAGATGCGGGAGCATCGGGCTCTCAAATCCCGATAGCTCCTGTGGAGATACCTATTTTGGCCACACCGACGGTATCCACGCCTACCCTGTTTACAGTACCATCAGGGGTACCATTGGTGTACCCGACATCTGCTCCAGCGCAACCTACGACGTATTCAGTGCCACCACCACTTGGATCTACAGTGTATCCTATACCAGTGACTACAGTAGCAGCAGCTGCACCATATCCGGTACCATTACCTACCGTACCTCCAGCTGCCACCACTTTTATTCCCCAATCAGTACCACCGACGGCTTATGCTCCGGTATATACAGCAGCACCGGGAGTTCCTCCTCCGGTTTATTCCGCGGTACCACCTGTAGTATCAACTCCAGTGTTTCCGCCAGTTCCTGCAGCCGTCCCGACACAGCTCATTGATATTGTCGCTGCACGAGCTAGGATTCCAGCACTGGCCGAGTCGATGAAGACTCGTTTCACTCTTTTCCGCGGGGATCTCGATCCGAGTATGGCTCTGTCATGGATAGAGACTATGGAGCAGACTTTCTTTTATATGGCTTGCTCCGAGTGGGAGAAAGCAGAACTGGCTGCTTACCATTTACGGGATGAAGCTAATGCCTGGTGGGTTACTTAGCGTTCTATTATTGGTGAGTGCAACGTCACATGGACCAGGTTCAGAGAGGCTTTTGAGAGCCGTTTCTTTCCACTGTCCTATCAGATGTCTCGCCGACAGGATTTTATGAGTCTGAGGCAGAATAATCGCTCAGTGACCGAGTATAATACTGAATTCCTCCGGTTGGCTTAGTTTTGTCCAGAGTTAGTTGTGGAGGACAGTGTAACGACCACCCTTCTTACTACTACTACACTCTAAGGATGACCGTTACTGACTACTAACTCTACTTAACCGGTATGATAAAAATATCATATGGAAAACCCTACCGAAAAATTTCGGCAGAGTCTCCCCTGTGTAAATACATACAGAGTATACTCAGCCACAGGCGGCTGGAACATATAATTTCACAACCACGCAGTATAATAGCACAATAAAAATATGAAACTACTCTAGCAATGGCAAACAACCATATCACTCCAACAATAGGAGGTATCAAACTACAAATGCAGAAATAAACTCAATTTCAATATAACATTAAAAGAGAACTAAAGGAAAAGTCTTGACAATTTTGCCAGCTAATTCTGGATCTCTCCATAGTCCTGGCATCACACACACTGTCACAGCATCTCCTTGTCGCCTTCTTCCTTATACTTTAGCTTTTCCTTTATCTGCAGTAGGAGGCAAATAGTATCTATAAGCTAAAAGCTTAGTGAGCGCTATCCTACTCACAAAAACTTGATATGCATGTATATAAATAAAAACATGCTAAAACCGAATGCTAACATGTAAAGCTACTCATGCTCATAAATAGCAAAGAAATTAACTAACTGAAAAGCTAACATGTATAACTACTCATGCTCATAAATAGCAAAGGAATCATGCTAACTGAAATACTAAACATGTATAGCTAATCATGCTCATAAACCATTAAAGGAATCATACTAACTGAAATACTAAACATGTACAACTAATCATGCTCATAAATAGCGAAGAAACTAACTGAAAAGCTAACATGTAAAGATAATCATGCTCATAAATAGCAAAGAAACTAACTAAAAAGCTAACATGTAAAGCTAATCATAGAACTATCATGTGTATCAACGAGAAACTGAATTGATACCTAAGCTAAACTAATTAATGCTAAACTGAGTCTAACTTGTATTCACATAACTAATTTGTGAAGTTTTGAAAACTATTTACATAATAGATTAAAATAATAATCATGCTGTTGATGGGCCCGGCAACTGTACGGATCCCTAACTAAACCCGGGATTGCAAGTTCCGAGTCTAGTAGGGTTTACTAGGTTATCTAAACCTAGGGTCGACTGTGGGATCCCAACCCAATGGATATCTAATCCAGTACAGTGCCACAGGTGAAAATAAAATACTGATTTCATAGCTAATTTTCTTACCTTGCTTTAACTAGGTTATCTGAACCTAGAACTAGGTTATCTGAACCTAGAGGCAACTGTGGGAGCCCACCCATTGGACATCTAGTCCATAAAAGCTGTAGCAAGACTATATAAGCTGAATTAAATGCTTCTTACTGCATTCACTGTGCTATTTAGATGCTTACTGTAGCATCCTACTGAGCTAAGCATTCTATCGAACACTTGGTGTGCACTAGAACACACCCTACGTACTGAAAATCTGTATACAAAGCTTAACATAAATCTGCATGCAAAGCTTGACAAAAATCTGCACATTAAGCTTATCCAAAATCTGCATACTAAGCTAATAAAATTCTGCATATTAAGCTAACACAATTCTGCATACTAACTTAATTAAATTCTGCATTATAACTTGCTAAAATCTGCATTACAAGTTCCACCAAAAATCTGCAAATCTAGTTAAGCTACTAGGGATCTAATTGGATCTTCCAATGCTAAAGCATCAAAACTGCAATGCTAAACAAATCCATGACAACTGGTTTAACAGTATGGTAACCACATCAGTCGTTCCTACTAAAAGGTTCAACAGGAAACCAAAACTTTGTGTATGGATTAGCTACTAAGGATCCAACTGAAACTTCCCTAATTAAATCTGTTCATTGTTGTTCATTTACAATCCGATCATGCTTAAAAAAATAAATCTATTTAACTAACTGTTCTTAAACTAATAGCAGGTTCCAAAGGCAAGGAAGGACTAAATCCCTAGCAACCATAATCTGTTACAGCAGGTTCCAAAGGCTGTTCTTTTCAATGCATGGCACAAACAAAGCTAAAATCTGCTGAAGCTTAAAATCTAATTAAAAATCTCTTCTCCTCTTCTTTATCAAACTCACGGCAGTAACTAAATGGTTCTAAAACTACACACTAAATCTGAAACAGGAAACACTGAAACACTTGCTGTACAGAAAAATCCAAGCATGGAATCAAAGCATACTAGAATCCTGACTGTAACAAGCTCTAAGAGGGGTTGTTCTAAGCTCTAATTAAGCTGTTCATGGTTACGAAATGCAAATAAAACTGCATGTACAATCCGGAACCAACAGCAAGGGCTGTTCTTGCCCACTAGCAAACTAACAGATCCAAGGGTTTCATAGAACAAGCAAAGCCTCTTTACACATACTACAACAGAACATAAAGGAGCAAATAAACCTAAGTCCACATTCTATCAGACAAACACATTGAACCAACACGCTGTGCTACGCAGGAAATCCACAATCGTGGCAAGAAATCAAACCAATCGAAAACCAATCGAAGGGAACTACTCCTACTGCAGGTGAGTAGCAACTCACATGTGTTCCTTGGACTTACAGCCGAAGAGAAGAACTTCTAATTCTTCTAGGGCTTGCGGCGAGCTTGAAATCTCGGTCTTCTTCGCGCCTTCGAGTTCTCCTTTACGAGAGGAGCTTGGATCGGTGAAGAACTCACGGAAGAAGACGCTCGCCGGCCGCCGGAGACGAAGCCCTAGCCTCGGCTTCGTCTTCGCCCGAAAACAGGAAATCGCGGACGCCGTCGACGAGTGCGAGAAGAGAAATTTTGAGGGAAAAGAAAATCATTAATCCCTCTCCTAACTTATCCTTTTATAACCTAGGGTATTCTGTTATGGCTTAAGATTATTTCGCTCCTTACCTTTTCACGAAATACTCGTGGAAGAGTTGGTTGGCTGCGGTTTTGACCAAGTCAAAAGCCCCGAGTTCAATTCTCGGCTGCCACCTCTTTTCTTCCTTTTATTTCTATTATATAACTATTGCTTATATATTTTTCGCTTCCCTTCTTATTAATAAAGCCCACTGGCCCAGTTGGTTGGCTGCATTCTGCTTCGGGCGCGACTCGCGGGTTCGAATCCCAGCTGCAACCATTTTATTTCCTATTATTCTCTGTTTCCTAACTACTGCTTAAATAGAATTTTTCTCCTTCTATAATAACAAATGACTGCTAGCACACTTGGTTAACCCAGTTTTAACCAAATCCCAGGTCGCAGCTTCGATTCCTCATCCGCACACTTTTATTTTCAATTTATTTAAACATTCCTAAATACTGCTTATATATATTTCGCTCCATATAAGGTTAACAAAAATCATGTAGCTCAGCTGGTTGGCTGCATCCGATTAGAACCTGGTTCGGGTCCGAGGTCTTGGGTTCAAAACCTGGCTTTAACATATATTTTTTTTTTATTTTTTTTAAACTTCTTCCTCTTGGTAAAAATACCAAACGAACTCCAAAAATTCCATAAAAATACTCTAAATATTTCTAAAATTCTCTAGAATTTTTCTAAAACATTTCTAGATTTTAATAAGGTCTTTTAGAACTCTAAATCATGAAATTTGGGGTGTTACAGACAGAACTCGCATGATACAGTTTATACAGGGATTGGATGGTTATCTGCATGTACAGCTTGCCGGATTAGGGATTTCATCTTACTCTGATGCATTGAATCAAGCTTTGATGATAGAGTTAGCTCGGCAGACAGCATATCCAGACAGGAAAAGAAAGCATACGGGTCAGACATCAGGGCAGGTCCAGCAGACACAAGCGACAGGACAGCCTCAGAGTGGTCACAGACGGTCAGGTCAGGGTACTTCTGGGGCTCAGTAGAACCGGCAACCACCTTCCGGTGATACTCATTGTTTCATATGTGGGTCCAGAGATCACCTCACCTCGGCTTGACAGGTTTGCTTTATTGCAAACCGCCGGACACCAGAGCGAGAGTGTCACCAAAGCTCACATAGTTGCAGGAGGGTCGGTCGAGGGGTCTAGTCGGGCATATCGAGGAGGCGAAGCCCAATCTTCACAGCGGAGCAGCCCTCCGCAGCAAAGATTTGGCATGCTTGGGCAGAGTACTCGGTGCTTAGCACCCCGAGTTTTGCTCCGGACCTTATTATCCGACTCGGCGGACTCGCCCACCACCGCTCGACGCCACCATCTTCTCGCCTTATCCCAGTGCGCCTCAGAATGGCAAAGATTACCACCTCCTCCTCCGCCAGAGACTGGTCGTGTTCGGATGCACAGTGGGCCGACGGATCCGTTTTCCGCGGTACGATTTCCATTTATGCATTTACTGCTGATATTTTGATTGATACTGGTAGTTCGCACTCTTTTATATCCCGTACCTTTATGCGGGAGATTGGTAGATTACCTACTGTTAGGTTGCGGCGATTGACTATCTTCCTACCGTCTGGTGATACTTTAGACGTCACCCAGGAGATCAGAGGTTGCCCGTTAGACTTTGGCAACATGATACTTACGGTAGATCTTCTAGTATTGGAGATGGTCGAGTTTGATGTCATTCTTGGCATGGATTGGCTGTCAGTGTATCATGCTACCATTGATTGCCAGACAAGGGTGGTCACCTTCCGGCCTCCGAACCAACCCTCGTGGAGTTTCACTGGCATCAGAGATGACGACATCTCGATTATTTCGGCGATTCAGGCGCAAAAGCTGCTGTCTCACGGCTGTCATGGTTTTCTGTTGTCGTTGATCAGTACTGAGGACAGTAGTAGTTCGCAGCTCTCCGAGGTTCCTGTAGTCCGGGAGTACCCAGATGTATTTCCAGAGGAGCTGCCAGGTTTGCCTCCTAGAAGGCCAGTGGAGTTCGCTATTGAGCTGATTCCGGGAACCGCGCCGACATCGAAAGACACCGAAAGAGTTGTATGAGCTGAAGAGTCAACTCCAGGAGCTTTTAGACAGGGCATTTAGTCGTCCTTGTGTTTCACCGTGGGGTTCTCCAGTTCTGTGGGTAAAGAAAAAGGATGGTACCATGAGGTTATGTATTGACTACAGGTAAGTTACCGTCATAAATAAATATCCATTACCACAGATTGAGGATTTATTTGATCAGCTCAGGTACATCAGTGTATTCTAAGATTGATCTGCGATCCGGATATCATCAGCTGAGAGTCGATATTCAGAAGACGACTTTCCGTACGAGATACGGTCATTATGAGTTTTGGTAATGCCATTTGGGCTTACCAATGCTCCAGCGGTGTATATGGACTTGATGAACCGCATTTTTCTGGAGTATCCGGATCAGTTTGTTATCGCTTTCATTGATGACATATTGGTCTACTCGCTTCGAGGAGGAGCATGACAAAGATCTTCGCGCCCAGCGATTCTTCGACGACATCAAGTTCGAAAGTGTGCATTCGCTATCCTCGCTGGTTTTCCGGGACACGTGGTTTCTAGAGGTATTTCATTGATCCTCGAAGATTGAGGTCACCGGTTGGGAGCACCAAGTCGATTCAGAGATCCGCGGGATTGGCGGATATTACCGACGCGTTTTGTCGAGGGCTTCTCGCGTATTGCTATGCCGATGACACTTACCGGGAAAGGCGTGAAGTTCATGTGGACAGAGGACTAGCTTTCAGGAGTGAAGCGGAGATTAGTGTCGGCTCCAGTTTTGGTTTTACCTTCGAGAGGATGGATTTGTACTTTACACCGACGCATCTCTACAGGGTTTGGGCGCTGATGCAACACGGCAGAGTAGTCTCTTATGCTTCTCGTCAGCAAGGAGCATGAGAAGAACTACCAGTTCATGACTTGGAGTTAGCCGCCATAATTGCTCTGAAGCTTTGGCGTCATCATTTATACGGTATCACATTTGAGATTCTCACCGATCATAAGAGTCTCAAATACATTTTCACTCGAAGGAGCTTAATCTCCGACAGAGGAGATGGATGGAGTTCCTGAAGGACTACGATTGTACCATTAGCTACCACCGGGAAAGCTAATGTGGTTGCAGATGCACTCAGCAGGAAGTCCAGAGGGAGTTGTGGTCACAGACTTGATTCGAGGTTTCTGAGTTAGATCTTGAGGAGCAGAGACCGACAGAGCAGGGTATTTTGGTTACCATGGTTGCTCAGTCGTCGATCAGGACGAGGATCCGAGAGGCCCAGGCCAGTGATCAGCATTTGCAGTTTATTGGCAGTCAGATTGCTTCCGGGCAACAGATCGAGTTTACACGAGACGAGGAGGGTATTATATACTTCCGAGGCAGATTATGTGTACCTCAGTCTCATCCGGTCTTACAGGAGCTACTTCAGGAGGCACACCGTTCTCGATTTGCGATCCATCCAGGCGGGACCCGTATGTATCGAGACTTGAGACGTTCCTATTGGTGGAACGGTATGAAGAAAGACATCGCGGATTTCGTAGCTAGAAGTCTTGTTTGTCAGCAGGTGAAGGCTGAGCACCAGAGACCTGCAGGATTCCTATTCCTGAGTGGAAGTGGGATCACATTACCATGGACTTTGTGGTAGGATTGCCGAGGACACGACGAGGCCATGACGCGATTTGGGTAATCGTAGATCGATTAACCAAATCCGCGCACTTCTTAGCGATTCGGAGGACTGATTCCCTGGATCGATTGGCAGATCTGTATTGTCGAGAGATTATCAGACTACATGGTGTTCCGTTGAGTATCATTTCGGATAGAGATCCACGGTTCACGTCGTTTAGTCCGCAGCAGCCTTGGGCACACCCGCTTTCAAGACTTTCCATCCACATGATGGGCGGTCAGAGCGGACCATTCGACGTAGAGGACCCGCTGAGATCATGTGTTATGGATTTTGGAGGCAGTTGGAGGACCATCTGCGTTGGTAGAGTTTGCCTACAACAACAGCTTCCATTCGGCTATCCAGATGGCACCGTTTGAGGCGTTGTATGGTAGACCTTGTCGGACACCCGTCCTTTGGGATGAGGTTGGAGAGGCTCAGTTGTTGGGACCTCATAGAGTTCAGCAGGATGCAGAGTTGGTCCGTACTATCAGACGGAGGATGTCAGAGGCGCAGGATCGTCAGAAGAGTTATGCTGATCGGAGACGCAGACCACTAGAGTTCTCTGTTGGCGACCATGTATTTCTACGAGTTTCGCCCACGAAAGGGGTGAAGAGATTTGGCCTCAGAGGTAAGCTAGCTCCGCGGTACATTGGTCCTTTCGAGATCTTGGAGAGGATCGGAGCAGTAGCTTACCGACTGGCACTACCACCGTCCCTGTCAGTATCGATGCTGAGGAGATACGTGCCCGACCCAACACATGTGCTGGCAGATATCCCAGTTCCAGTTCAGCCTGACATTACCTATGAGGAGGTTCCGGTATGGATACTCGACCGGAAAGAGCGTCAGTTGCGGAACAAGACTATCCGACTGGTTAAAGTCGGATGGCAGCATCATTCGGACGAGGAGGCTACTTGGGAGCTCGAGGATACGATCCGAGCTCGATATCCCCATCTTTTCACTTGAGGTATGTGATTTATTTACCGTTCAGCATTTATACTCTATATCTGTTGTTAGTACTTGCTGATGGTAGATAACGAAATTTGGGGACCAAATTTTTATTAGTGGGGGAGAATGTAAAATACCAAAAATAGGCGAATATGAATAAGGGAATTTTCTGGAATTTTTAGAAATTTTTCAGGAATTTTTCGGAGCACGTATGGACGAGTTAACGGAGATAAAAATAGGGCTTGGAAAAGCCTGTTTAGGCCACCCCATTTAAGCGAGGAAAAGATTATATTTATATATATTTTCCTTTTATTTCCTTTATTTCTTTTTATTCACTTGTGTCGCCGAATTCCCTCATCTCATCCTCGCCGAGACCCCCCGCGCGCCCCTCTTCTCTCCCCTGACGCCGCCCGATTCTCCTCCGAGCCCTAACCGCCGGGCCGGCGGTTTCTTCCTCGCCGCCCTTCCTTTTCTTCTCCACAGCAGCGACGTCGAGCACAGCCCAACGCCGACCACTACGTGCCACAGCCGAGCCCTCTTCGCCGGGAGATCGGGTGTCAAGCCGTGCCCTAGTTCCGGTCAACGCCTCCTCACCGACAACCGAGTCCCTTTCACTTTCGGCTGCTACTTTTGCTGCCCTAGTCGACGCCTTCTCACTTCTGTGTTGCCACCGCCCGAAGCCAGGCCGGCCGGCCAACGACCAACGCCACTGCTTCTCCTACGAGGCTTCTTCCAGATTCAACGAGGGACGAACCTTTGAGACACCTCTCCTCTTCGGTATCAAGAGGAAGAGTTTTGTGTTCACCAAAACAGTACTTGGATCTAATTCATTCTGGAGAAATTTCAGATTAGGGTAAGTTGTTTGAATTATGGGTGTGATCCTTGAGGAATTGGGTCTGATATTAATTTTGGTCGTGTTAATTGTGATTTAGGTTTATCTGTTTGGGATATTGGCAATTTAACTTTGCTCCGACTGTTGATTTACAGAAGCAACATTTCCAATCAGATTTGGACAAGTTGTAGAGGTAATTTTTGTATATGTACTATATTTCATTTTTGTTGTGGACTGGTTAGGGTGCCCTAATTCTACATAATCGTGATATGTGGTTTCAGTGAATTTGGGTTTTTATCATTTGTTGATGATTGATAGATAGGTTAATAACTAATGTTAACCTAGGTAGACGTGTTGAATTAAGGAATGGATAAGATTATTAAAGAGGTTTGGAGATTTTTATTTAGCTATATAGCTAAATACCTTATCTGTTTGATATCACAGGACTTTGACTCGAGACGGTGTCTCGACGAGGGATCTATTTTGGATACGACCTTTCTATTTTATCGGAGGCGGGTACTTTTGACTTTTTGTCTTTGATATGCTTAGTAATGGAATTAACATGTTGCATTAATTGTGTTTCTTATCTGTTTCGGTTAATCACTACCCAAATCTTGGTTCATGCTTGATTAATTGATTGGTTTGCATCTCATGTATATTTTATCTGTTTATACATGCTTATAGGGGGTAGTGATATACCATGCTTCACCATGTTCAGGACCTAGGTTTTTATACCTTATGTGTACCTTTGATTCGATATGATTCGTTGACCTAGGGTGCACTTTTCTATATATATGGATTAGGTCAGGATGTTTATATGGTTATTGCCATGCATCATTTGCATGATTGCATGCTGTGCGATAGTCCGCTCCATTATTGTTGAGCACATCGCCAGTTACATGGATCTGCACACACCACCACTCATGGGTTAGTGGTCGATTCAGGCAGAGTGTGTTGCAGCAGGGACTCTGTTAGGCACCGTTGGTCCGCTCATGGGTAGTGTGACACAACGTGTTATCCGGCAGGGATTCCTCCCCGCCTTTGAGTACCGGGAGATGAGAGCATTGCGCTCCCCCATTTATGATTTGGGGTAGGAGGATAGGTGTACTCCGACAGCATCCCGTCCACTCGGTCACTCATCAGGAGTAGTGACGACAGAGTGCACGGTTGTCACAGCCCTACCCACTCGGCCTCACTATGTGTGTGAGATGATCGACTGGCGTCAGGGGTGACCAGGACGCATCATTGGCATCATATGCATGATGCATTTATTGCTTGTGTTTGTGGTTGCTGCATTTATATGCTGCATATTGTTTGGATACCTATGTTTGACATGCATACAGGATTCCTATACCACTCGGACTGTTTGACCTTATACTCAGGACCTGGTTAGTACAGCATTCTCCTGTTTACTTCAGATGCATTTTTATCTTTCTTATCAGGAGATTGTACGCATGATTAGTGCTAGTTGTTGTTTCTTTACTTTGCATATCAATTGTACCTGCTGAGTGTTGGACTCACCCCGCCTCCATTGTTGTTATTTTCATGTTGATGCTGTCAGGAGGGAGTTCCAGTCGCTGGTTCCCACAGCACGTAGTGCTACTCCTCTGCTGGTTTTTGAGTTGTTGTTTTATTTTAGCTTTTCGCTATCAGACTTTGTTTTAGTTTTGTTTTGGACTTTACATATGGATATTGTATGGAATCTTTCCGTTTGATGGACTTTTGGTATGATTTGGATTTATTCTACTATATGCCTGCCTGGACGGCAGAAGAGGTGAGTTCGTCGGATTTGAGCTTTACGAGTGTAGTGGAGTAGGGTTGATTTCGAGTCAGGGTATAATCTATCTGTTTACTTATATAAACTGCGTGGTGATGCTTTATTTTGTTGTTATTATTCCAGCCGCCTGTGGCTGAGGTATATGTGAGATGTAGAAAAGTTTCAGATTGTCCACCGTACAGGGGAGATGCTGCCGAAATTTTCTCGGACAGGGACTCCTCTGGGGCGTGACACATCTACCATCGATGCCCACAATGTGCTCCTCGGAAAAGCGTTTAGAGTGTACCTTATAATATCCCGATTCTCGACTCTTTGCCCGATCGCATGGAGGGAGTTGAGAATGTCTTGTATGCGAGCGTGGAGTTGACTTGCTGTCTCTCCGTCCTGCATTTTCAGATTATACAATTTATTAAACAAAAGATCTCTTTTATTTACCTTGGTGTCGGAGGTGCCCTCGTGGAGTTCGATCAGCTTCTCCCAATCTTTTGGCTGGAGAATGGTCCAACTCTGTTGAGTTCCTCCTTGGTCAGTCCGCACTAAAGGGTGAAGGTTGCTCTGGCATCAGCTTCCACTTTCTTGATTAGTGATGATTCCCATTTTTCGCAGGGTGTAGGCTTGCCATCTTCGTCGGTTGGTAGTTGCAAGTCTGTAACGCCCGCCCTCCCTGCTACCCTAAGGGACGGGGCTACGATACTCTACGTATAAATTTTTCTTTTTAAAACAGCGGAAGACTTAAAATAATTTTCATAGTTTTGATAAGACTTTTCTTTTAAATTTCTTTTGAACTATACTATCACATGGCATCAAAATCATAACATCAAATCTAGTGGAACCATAATGTCAAGCCACACATGTTTAGGTATCACAAGTCATAAAATACCAATGCATAGTTCTTTCAAGAAACTTTAAGCAGGTTCTTATTTATTTGGTTGCCTAGCCACTGCCACACACATCTTCATTGCCCCTCCTGCTGCTCCTCTAACTCATCCAGCTTTTTCCTTTATCTGTGGTACAAGGAAAGTAAGCTATGAGCACTCATGGCTCAGTAAGTTCCTTTCCTACTCACTAAAACCAACAATCAGCACATAATCAAGAATGCATCAACAAGTCATAATCTCAACTAATCATGGCATAACATAACATTCTATTCAAACATATCATGCATCATAATATAATCACAACTAGTCATAGCATATCAAGCATCACCATGGCCAAAACATATACATAGTGCATTGCATAAAACATAGCTAGACATGGCATAACAAACAAGTATCATGGTATATCAAAGCATGGCCGAAACATGTATATCAAAGCATCATACTATGGCCGAAACATGTACATCAAGGCATCATCATATCCATGGCCGAAATTTATATATCAAGCATCAACAAATCCATGGCCGAAACATGTCTATAAGGTATAGCATGAACATAACATAATTATCCTTATCATGGCATATCATAATCAAGAGCATAACATGAAACATAGCATAATCATAAGGTGTATGCAATATGATTTTGGAAAACATGTATCCGAAAAACATGTGTATGTCTCATGATCTTTAAAACCATTTTCTTTTACATATATACTTGAAAATAATCTCAACATAAGGGGATCCGGCTATGTACCACTTACATATTGCGCGCAACCTTGTAGGTCCAAGGTAGCAAGTCTTGAACCCTACGAGGCAAACATACTAGGCCCTTAGTCCTAGGGGCACTTAGGAGCCCATCCCTAACGAGGTCCTTAGTCCCCGGGGCGCTTATGGAGCCCACCCTTGGTACAAGCCACTCACATATAAAGTAAAGTACATGTCATACATATCATGTATCATAAAAGCATGCATCACTTAGGCACACATCATATCATAAAAGTATGCATCACTTAGGCATACATCATGTCATAAAAGTATGCATCACTTAGGCATACATCATATCATAAAGGTATGCATCACTTAGGCATACATCATGTCATAAAGGTATGCATCACTTAGGCATACATCATACCATAAAGGTATGCATCACTTAGGCATACATCATGTCATAACAATATGCATCACTTAGGCATAGATCATAAAAACATGCATATCTTAAGCATAAAGCATATCATCAAACATGCATGATTTAACCACATAGTATATCATGAAAGCATGCATATTTTAAGCACTAAACATAGCATCAAAGCATGCATAATTTAACCTCATATCATAACATAAGCATGCATATTTTAAGCACAAAGCATATCATATCATAAAAGCATGCATATCATATCATAAGTCATAAATCACAAGCATACATATTAAGCATAAGGGTGTATCTTGTGATTATCCTATCATAGGAAACATGGTATCATATTTATCTTGGTTTTAAGCTTCCTAAACCTTTGTGGCCGAAACCCTTTAGAGCTCAATTTAGGTTAAACACAACATCCAAGCATGTGGCACCTAAATTATCATCATAACATTTTCATAGGAAGCATTATAAACATGATTAACTTAGTTTCTAAGTTCCTCAAGTTCCTAATTTCATATGGCCAAAACCTTAAGGTGTAAAACAAGGTTCCATATGACATAAAAGCATGGATAACTTTAAATCATATTTATAACATTTTTACCAAGGAACAAGGTAAGCACATTTGACACATTTGAATTAGTTCCTAAGTTCTTCAAGCCCTTAACATATGTCATGGCCGAAATTTAACAAATTCTCATTAGGGCTTCAAACAAGCATACAAGCATGTGAACTTGGACTAACATTATGTATAAATTCATACAAGGCATCATACAATAGTTATGGCCGAAACATACCCTAGCATCATTTTAGGTCATAAAACAACATATAGCAATTGAACCTTGGCTTTCTACTTGTCATATTTCATGTAGAGTGACATGAGCATATTTAATTAAAGTCCTAGGGTTTCTAGGGCATCTATTCCTTCATGACCGAAGCATTCAAGGGTTCATTTAGGTCATGGAAAAATTATACAAGCATGTGAAACAATCAACACATTATCCTATTTTCATAATAAGTACTTTTAACACATTTGGTTTCATTTCTAAGGCCTCTAGGTCTTTTAAACCCTACTTGGCCGAAACTCACAGAATATGAACCTGCTTCAAATAGCCTAAAATCATGAGAATTTATACAAGTTTCATAGCATGTATAAGGACAAGCATAATGAGTATACATATGAATTGTGTCTTAGGCTTTCTAGGTTTCTTTTCCTCTTTTTCTCTTATTTTTTTCTCGTGGCCGAAACCTACCATTCCTTAGCTAGGTTTTTAAGTGGCCTAAAGCATGAAAAACCTAAGTAAGTTTCATGGAAAAAGTTACTAAGAAACATGTATACAAATTGGTTCATGAATAAGCTAGGACCCCTTGTGGTCATACATGTTATATGTCATGCAACTAATTTTTCTACACCCTAATTAAGCATGAGGGCATTAACCAACTTTCATATCTAAATAGCACAGAGGTCTTGAGCATATTAAAATTTTGTTTAAGCTTTTCTAAGCCATCCATCTCATCATGGCCGAAAAACCCTAAGAAGGAGTTCATGAAATTCTAGCAATATTCAAGCATACAAATCCTTTAAGATCTTTGTATTCTATCACATGAGCATGGTTATTTAAATTTCAAGGTCTTCCTAACCCTAAACCCTTTCTTGACCGAATCATATGAGTGGGTTTTCTCTTAGTTTCAAATATCTTCTAAGGAAGGAAAACTAATACATGATCCTTAATATTTCATAGGGAGAACCTTGTACTAGTTGGGTAAAACAATAGATTTTCCCTAGCCTCTTAAGAATATTTTTGGCCGAAATTCTAGGGTTCAGTACTCCTCTGATCAAGCATCATATAGGTATAAAAGTATGAAGAAGAACCCCTTTACATAGCATAGAAAAATCTATCATGTAGTGAAGACTAGTTTAAACACCATTAGATTTTGAAAGCTCTTCTTGGCCGAATTTTCTCAAACTTGTTTCTAGGTTTTAAAATCTTCTTAAAATCCAAAAAGCACAAAAAAGCCTTGTACCACAGGTGAGGGGAAGCTTACATCCTTTTTCGCTTGTGGATCTAAGGTATGAAGAAGAAGAAGTAGCCTCTTCTTCTAGTTCCTTTCCCTTGATTCCTTTGCTAAGTCCTCCTTGTATCTTAGGTTTTCTTAGGAGAAAACCTTGGCTTGGGGCCGAAAATGGAGGAGAGGGGAACTGAGGTTTCGGTGAGGGAGAGGAGAGAATGAGAAAAATGAGAGAAAATAGAATTTTCCCTTTACATATTCTCTTTTATGTTAAGGGGGAAGAGGTAGCAAACTTAGTTTTTGCTTTCCTTCTCCCTTAGCCCTTTTTTCTATTTTATTTTTATTTTTATTTGTTTATTTATCCTCATCATTCATGGTGAAATAAGGGGGAATGAATCCCCTTAATTTCTCTTTAAACATTTCGGCAAAATCAAAGAGGAAGAGGGAGAGGAAGGGAGGAAGGCAAATTGCCTTTCTCTTGCTCTTTGCTTGTTTCCTTTTGGCTAGCTTTTACTCTTACCTTTATCATGAGTTTCCCTCCTTTGCTATCAACATATTATTCCTATCCCAACTGGTTATTACCCATTAATTCTATGAAATATAATATAAGAGGTTCAAGGTTCAATCCTTGACCTCTCCCTATTTTTATTTCTTTTTATTTCCTTTTTGGTTCAACTCACTTCCTATTATTTTTCTAAGGCAAAATCCCACATTCATATATTTATCTTACAAGCTTAGTGGGTATTACAGTACCCCGTACCTCATAAAAAGTTCGTCCTCGAACTTTAAAATAGCTCCGGGTACTTTTGTTTCATATCGTCCTCGCGTTCCCAGGTGGCTTCTTCAAATCGTTGATTCCGCCACAAGACTTTTACTAAGGGTATTTCTTTGTTCCTTAACCTCTTGATTTCTCGGTCCAGAATCTGGATGGGTTTACTTTCGTAACTTAAGTCCTCCTGAACCTGTACCGACTGCGGCTCAATTACTTGATCTGTGCTGGGAATACACTTCTTGAGCATCGATACATGGAACACATTGTGAATGGCTGCCATGTCTGGAGGTAGTTCCAGTCTATATGCGACTTGGCCCACTCTTTCTAAAATCCGGTACGGTCCTACGTATCGGGGGCTTAACTTGCTCTTCTTTCCGAACCTCATTATCCCTTTCATGGGGGATACTTTAAGGAATACCAAGTCTCCGATGTTGAATTTTAGCGGTCTGCGCCGTTTATCGGCATAATTCTTCTGCCGACTCTGAGCAGTTTCTATTCGTTGACGGATCTTTTGTATAGCTCGGGTGGTGTCATCAATAAGTTCCGTTCGGAACCCCATTTCCTTCTTTTCACCACTTTTATACCAGCATATAGGAGATCTACACTTCCTCCCATATAGAGCTTCGTAAGGTGCCATTTCAATAGTAGCTTGGTAGCTATTATTGTAGGCGAATTCTGCCAGGTATAAATATCGGCACCAGCTCCCCTTGAAGTCCAGGGCACAAGCTCTTAACATATCCTCCAATATTTGATTTACTCTTTCAGTCTGCCCATCAGTCTGTGGGTGGAAGGCTGTGCTAAACAACAACTTCGTGCCGAGGGCCTTCTGAACGCACTCCCAAAAGTGCGAGACAAACCGTCCATCTCTATCAGAAATAATGGTCTTAGGGATACCATGTAATCTGACGATTTCCTTAACATATATCTGAGCTAGTTGTTCAGTTGAATAAGTCATCTTGATCGCCAAAAAGTGTGCAGACTTCATCAGTCTGTCCACGATCACCCATATAGCATCATACCCGTTTGTCGTCTTGGGTAGACCTGAAATGAAATCCATGGAGATTTCTTCCCATTTCCATTCTGGAATTTGGACAGGTTGTAATAATCCGCCGGGTCTCTGGTGTTCAGCTTTTACCCTTTGGCACGTCAGACAAGTACTGACGTACTGAGCCACTTCTCTTTTCATACCGGACCACCAAAATTTCTTTTTCAGGTCCTGGTACATTTTAGTGGAACCCGGGTGCATTGCATAAGGCGTTGTATGGGCTTCTTCCAGTATCTTCTTTCGCAACTCTGGATCCTCTGGAATACATAATCGATCCCTGAGGTATAATATTCCATCGTCTGCGATACGGAACCCGTCATTCTTTCCTTCTGTGGTCTCTTGTTTAATTCTTTGAAGGCTCGGGTCCCTGGTTTGCTTCTCTAACATGTTCTCGAATAACGTTGGCGTTATGGTGAGTGTAGAGAGTCGTCCGGACATGGTTTCAACTAATGGATATGAGACATATTTCAGTTTCTCGATGGATTCCCTCATCAGTTTGCTTTCAGCATCGAATAAAAATTCTAGCATACTAACTGAAATTAGATAGCTGACCTGTGACAGCAGTAGAGGCGTTCGCCACGTCATCCTGAGCGAGAGAGTAGACTCTGGCATTGGTCATAGTGGGAGGGGCCTCAATCTTCCTTGACTGATTGAAGTCCCTTCTATGGCAGCTTGCATCTGGTGAAGCTGCGCGGGGGCACTCCTGTTCTGGAAGTTCTGCGAAGGTGGTGCCTGAGACTGAGTAGGGCAATTTCTCGCCAAATGGCCTTCCCCTCCGTAGTTGTAGCACTTTTTGGTGCTCAGAAGACATACTCCAGAATGCATCTTCCCACATGTGGCACGCTGAGGGTACTTAGTCTGCTTATTGGCCGGACCACCTTTTGTTTTATTCCACTATTTCCTCTTTCCACTTGAGTTTCCTTTCCAGTCAGTTCTGGTACTGTGCGATTTTTGTCCTCCGGTCAGTGCTTGGTTCTTGCCCTTATTCATTGCTTCCTGATAGTTCTCGGTAATCAGGGCGCTGCGACTAGCTCCTCTGCAGTCTGCGGTCTATTAACTCCGCCGGCTACGTTCAGAGCTATCTCGGGTCGGAGCATCTTTAACATTAACCAGACCCTTTCTTTTTCGGTTCGGACCAGTTCTGGGCACAGTTGGCCTAGGCGGTTGAACCTCTTAACAGTTTCGTTAACTGATAGATCACCTTGGCGGAACTCAGTGAACTCGTCATAGTGCTTGTTGGTCACTCGCATATGGAAGAATTCCTCTAAGAACTCTGTCTCAAAATCTGTCCACTGCATTTGGTTGATTTGTCTTTTCGCCTTTACTCTGTCCCACCACATCCGGGCATCTCGGGTAAGACAGAACGACGCGCATTTGACCTTCTCGTGTTCAGGCCAATCCAATAATTCCATTATGTTCTCCACGGTTTTGAGCCAGGCTTGCGCATCCCATGGTTCACAGTTTCCCGAGAATGCTTCCGGCTTAAGCCTTTGCCACTGAATCAGATAGGCCTCTTGTCGGACCATCGGAGTAGGGGCTGCCGGGGGCACTGGTGCGGCTGTAGGTACAACAGGTAGTGGATTCACCAGTGGGGTGACTGGGTTGTCTTGCTGACCCATCAAGGTAGTGATCAGTTTCTGTTGCTCTGCGATCTGATGCTGGAGGTCCGCGAATACCTGTGTCAGATCTGGTGGAGTCACTGTTCCTCCGGTTCGGGCATTGCGTGTCCTAACCATGTTTATCTAAATACGGACAAACAGACTAGTGTAAGTGGTTATCGTTTTTAGCCAATCTAACCTATTGTTTTGTTTCTATCTATTTGTTCTGGTATTATTCCTAACCTACCAATATGTAATCCTAATCTAAATTATAACTAAAAGCATAGAATAAAGCATCAAACATAAGCAAGTAAAACATTAAATTAAAGCATAAACAACATAAGGAAAAATAAGGAATATAATGACAAACAATGTAACATAAAGAAATAAAGCATAAGCAATGTAGTAAAGAAATAAAGCATAGGCAATATAACAAGAAATAAAATAAAGCATAAGCATATGACAAGAAAATCAAACATAAGAATATAACAAGAAAATTAAACATAAGCATATAACAAGTAAATTTAGCATAAACATTCTTACTTGGAGCGGCAGGTAGGAGGCTTGATGTGTGTGTAGTGAGCTGGCAATAACTTTGGCTCTATTATAACGCCCGCCCTCCCTGCTACCCTAAGGGACGGGGCTACGATACTCTACGTATAAATTTTTCTTTTTAAAACAGCGGAAGACTTAAAATAATTTTCATAGTTTTGATAAGACTTTTCTTTTAAATTTCTTTTGAACTATACTATCACATGGCATCAAAATCATAACATCAAATCTAGTGGAACCATAATGTCAAGCCACACATGTTTAGGTATCACAAGTCATAAAATACCAATGCATAGTTCTTTCAAGAAACTTTAAGCAGGTTCTTATTTATTTGGTTGCCTAGCCACTGCCACACACATCTTCATTGCCCCTCCTGCTGCTCCTCTAACTCATCCAGCTTTTTTCCTTTATCTGTGGTACAAGGAAAGTAAGCTTTGAGCACTCATGGCTCAGTAAGTTCCTTTCCTACTCACTAAAACCAACAATCAGCACATAATCAAGAATGCATCAACAAGTCATAATCTCAACTAATCATGGCATAACATAGCATTCTATTCAAACATATCATGCATCATAATATAATCACAACTAGTCATAGCATATCAAGCATCACCATGGCCGAAACATATACATAGTGCATTGCATAAAACATAGCTAGACATGGCATAACAAACAAGTATCATGGTATATCAAAGCATGGCCGAAACATGTATATCAAAGCATCATACTATGGCCGAAACATGTACATCAAGGCATCATCATATCCATGGCCGAAATTTATATATCAAGCATCAACAAATCCATGGCCGAAACATGTCAATAAGGTATAGCATGAACATAACATAATTATCCTTATCATGACATATCATAATCAAGAGCATAACATGAAACATAGCATAATCATAAGGTGTATGCAATATGATTTTGGAAAACATGTATCCGAAAAACATGTGTATGTCTCATGATCTTTAAAACCATTTTCTTTTACATATATACTTGAAAATAATCTCAACATAAGGGGGATCCCGGCTATGTACCACTTACATATTGCGCGCAACCTTGTAAGTCCAAGGTAGCAAGTCTTGAACCCTACGAGGCAAACATACTAGGCCCTTAGTCCTAGGGGCACTTAGGAGCCCATCCCTAACGAGGTCCTTAGTCCCCGGGGCGCTTATGGAGCCCACCCTTGGTACAAGCCACTCACATATAAAGTAAAGTACGTGTCATACATATCATGTATCATAAAAGCATGCATCACTTAGGCACACATCATATCATAAAAGTATGCATCACTTAGGCATACATCATGTCATAAAAGTATGCATCACTTAGGCATACATCATATCATAAAGGTATGCATCACTTAGTCATACATCATGTCATAAAGGTATGCATCACTTAGGCATACATCATACCATAAAGGTATGCATCACTTAGGCATACATCATATCATAAAGGTATGCATCACTTAGGCATACATCATGTCATAACAATATGCATCACTTAGGCATAGATCATAAAAACATGCATATCTTAAGCATAAAGCATATCATCAAGCATGCATGATTTAACCACATAGTATATCATGAAAGTATGCATATTTTAAGCACTAAACATAACATCAAAGCATGCATAATTTAACCTCATATCATAACATAAGCATGCATATTTTAAGCACAAAGCATATCATATTATAAAAGCATGCATATCATATCATAAGTCATAAATCACAAGCATACATATTAAGCATAAGGGTGTATCTTGTGATTATCCTATCATAGGAAACATGGTATCATATTTATCTTGGTTTTAAGCTTCCTAAACCTTTGTGGCCGAAACCCTTTAGAGCTCAATTTAGGTTAAACACAACATCCAAGCATGTGGCACCTAAATTATCATCATAACATTTTCATAGGAAGCATTATAAACATGATTAACTTAGTTTCTAAGTTCCTCAAGTCCCTAATTTCATATGGCTGAAACCTTAAGGTGTAAAACAAGGTTCCATATGACATAAAAGCATGGACAACTTTAAATCATATTTATAACATTTTTACCAAGGAACAAGGTAAGCACATTTGACACATTTGAATTAGTTCCTAAGTTCTTCAAGCCCTTAACATATGTCATGGCCGAAATTTAACAATTTATCATTAGGGCTTCAAACAAGCATACAAGCATGTGAACTTGGACTAACATTATGTATAAATTCATACAAGGCATCATACAATAGTTATGGCCGAAACATACCCTAGCATCATTTTAGGTCATAAAATAACATATAGCAATTGAACCTTGGCTTTCTACTTGTCATATTTCATGTAGAGTGACATGAGCATATTTAATTTAAGTCCTAGGATTTCTAGGGCATCTATTCCTTCATGACCGAAGCATTCAAGGGTTCATTTAGGTCATGGAAAAATTATACAAGCATGTGAAACAATCAACACATTATCTTATTTTCATAATAAGTACTTTTAACACATTTGGTTTCATTTCTAAGGCCTCTAGGTCTTTTAAACCCTACTTGGCCGAAACTCACAGAATATGAACTTGCTTCAAATAGCCTAAAAGCATGAGAATTTATACAAGTTTCATAGCATGTATAAGGACAAGCATAATGAGTATACATATGAATTGTGTCTTAGGCTTTCTAGGTTTCTTTTCCTCTTTTTCTCTTATTTTTTTCTCGTGGCCGAAACCTACCATTCCTTAGCTAGGTTTTTAAGTGGCCTAAAGCATGAAAAACCTAAGTAAGTTTCATGGCAAAAGTTACTAAGAAACATGTATACAAATTGGTTCATGAATAAGCTAGGACCCCTTGTGGTCATACATGTTATATGTCATGCAACTAATTTTTCTACACCCTAATTAAGCATGAGGGCATTAACCAACTTTCATATCTAAATAGCACAGAGGTCTTGAGCATATTAAAATTTTTTTTAAGCTTTTCTAAGCCATCCATCTCATCATGGCCGAAAACCCCTAAGAAGGAGTTCATGAAATTCTAGCAATATTCAAGCATACAAATCCTTTAAGATCTTTGTATTCTATCACATGAGCATGGTTATTTAAATTTCAAGGTCTTCCTAACCCTAAACCCTTTCTTGACCGAATCATATGAGTGGGTTTTCTCTTAGTTTCAAATATCTTCTAAGGAAGGAAAACTAATACATGATCCTTAATATTTCATAGGGAGAACCTTGTACTAGTTGGGTAAAACAATAGATTTTCCCTAGCCTCTTAAGAATATTTTTGGCCGAAATTCTAGGGTTCAGTACTCCTCTGATCAAGCATCATATAGGTATAAAATTATGAAGAAGAACCCCTTTACATAGCATAGAAAAATCCATCATGTAGTGAAGACTAGTTTAAACACCATTAGATTTTGAAAGCTCTTCTTGGCCGAATTTTCTCAAACTTGTTTCTAGGTTTTAAAATCTTCTTAAAATCCAAAAAGCACATAAAATCCTTGTACCACAGGTGAGGGGAAGCTTACATCCTTTTTCGCTTGTGGATCTAAGGTATGAAGAAGAAGAAGTAGCCTCTTCTTCTAGTTCCTTTCCCTTGATTCCTTTGCTAAGTCCTCCTTGTATCTTAGGTTTTCTTAGGAGAAAACCTTGGCTTGGGGCCGAAAATGGAGGAGAGGGGAACTGAGGTTTCGGTGAGGGAGAGGAGAGAATGAGAAAAATGAGAGAAAATAGAATTTTCCCTTTACATATTCTCTTTTATGTTAAGGGGGAAGAGGTAGCAAACTTAGTTTTTGCTTTCCTTCTCCCTTAGCCCTTTTTTCTATTTTATTTTTATTTTTATTTGTTTATTTATCCTCATCATTCATGGTGAAATAAGGGGGAATGAATCCCCTTAATTCCTCTTTAAACATTTCGGCAAAATCAAAGAGGAAGAGGGAGAGGAAGGGAGGAAGGCAAATTGCCTTTCTCTTGCTCTTTACTTGTTTCCTTTTGGCTAGCTTTTACTCTTACCTTTATCATGAGTTTCCCTCCTTTGCTATCAACATATTATTCCTATCCCAACTGGTTATTATCAATTAATTCTATGAGATATAATATAAGAGGTTCAAGGTTCAATCCTTGACCTCTCCCTATTTTTATTTCTTTTTATTTCCTTTTTGGTTCAACTCACTTCCTATTATTTTTCTAAGGCAAAATCCCACATTCATATATTTATCTTACAAGCTTAGTGGGTATTACAAAGTCCGTCTTGATGATCATCCATGTGTCGAACTGAATTTTGAGGAAGGTTTCCATTCGCCCCTTCCAGTACCTGAAGTCTTCTCCGGAGAAGAGCGGGGGATGAACGGTACTGAATCCTTCTTGTTGGGTCATAATATGCAAAAATAAAAGAAAAATAGAAATGTCCCAAGACTAGGTCTTGGATTAGCAGTGCGGGAAATAACGTTAAGAAATAACGAACTCGAGTGGTGTTGCACCAACCTCAAGAAGAAACCGATTTGAAAAAATAATTAGAATATAGCTATTAAGCTAATTCTAATTGACTCCGTAAAACTGAAATATTCCACGAAAAAATTACGTGATTGTGGTTGCACCAGATCAACGCGACCCCGCTCTGATACCAATTGTTGGATCGAAAGCGCTAGAGGGGGGGTGAATAGCGCTCGTGGCTATTTCGTTTCGTATTCGTAAAATACTAATCGAGTTTAAAGCAGCGGAAATAAAAGATAACAAGCGCGAACACAAGTATTTACTTGGTTTGGAGCCTATGGCGACTCCTACTCCAAGGCCCACGCTCGTTGAGCATTTACTTTGGGCAACAACTATAATCGTTAAAAGTTTTACAGAAATGCAATACAAATAAAACAATCGTAATCTTATACCGACAACAGAGAAAAGTAGAATTGCAGCTTCTGGTTGTCGGGGCGTCGCTTCAGCACTTCTGGGTCATCTTTTGAGCAGCAAATAGTCGAAGGATCGCTTGAGAATCGTTGTTTAAAGCTGCTGCTCGAACCCTCCTTATAAACAGTGTTGGAGGCACCTCCAAGCCTGTCCGAGGCGCCTCCAGGCCGCCGAGTCACACGCGTGGATCAGCTCTGATCTGGTCACACCTTATCCCACTGAAGGCGCCTCCAAGCTGCTCCAAGGCGCCTCCAATGCCTGGTCCAAGGCGCCTCCAGTAACCTCCGAGGCGCCTCCAGCGTCTCTGGACAGCTGGCTTCGGCTAGCACCTGAGGCGCCTCCAAGCCCCATGGAGGCGCCTCGGACACTGTTCATCCAAAGTTAAATGTGCCCCTTTGTTCCTGCAAAATGTGTTAGTCCTAAACACAAACCCTGCAAAATAAAGTTAGCATAGAAATATGATAAATGATATCGACAGTCAACGGACTGTCCGGGTCTGACTTCGGATTTCCAACAAGAAACCCTAGGTCGACCCGACACCTACTGTTCCCTCTACGGGGAACGCGTCCTCACCTACTCCACTCAGGAGATTTACCTATTGCCAGTGCGATCCTCCAGATCGATTGGACTTTTGCTCAACGTTCGAAGCTTCCGGACTTTCTACTGGGCTTCCGCTTCCCGGCTCGTCCAATCTTTCACCTGGTTCACGACACCAGGACTTTCCACCTAGGGTTACCCCCCCTAGGACTTTTGCCTAAAGCTCTCGACCCGCCAATACTTTCCGCATAGGGTTACCACCCCCTATGACCTAGGGTTACCACCCTGTAGGGTTTTCTACCTGCCTAACCGCAGCTAGGACTTTCCTGAAACACTCAATTAAGTACGTTAGATCACAAAACAACTTAACTTTGAATTCCTTTGCCATTATCAAAACAACGGTCGATCGTCGGATGCTTCCCGCACCAACAGAATTTAATCAATCTATCTTATAATCCGTCAAAATTAGATCTAAATCAAATTCTTTATGTGTAGGAATATAATGATTTGGACCAATAGATGTTGGATAGTGGATGCTCCAGACACATGACTAGAGATCGATTGAAGTTCACCAAGCTAAAACTCAAGAATTTAGGGTTAGTTGTATTTGGCAACGACAGAGAACTTAAGGTAATCAAGACAGATAATATCGAACTGAGTTCCGATTTTATTATTCAAAAAGTTTTATTAGTTGATAAGTTCAATTTTAACTTATATAATATAAGTCAACTGTGTGACTCTAGATACTTAGTAATATTTTTCAACCTTGAATGTTTAATTAAAAATATTGAAAACCCTAAAATTACACTTAAGTGAATTAGGAAAAATAATATTTACACAATTGACCTACCAACCTCCTCATTAAAGTGTCTTTTGACACAATATGAGGAAACTAAATTATGGCATAGAAGTCTGGGTCACATTCACATTAGACTCATTTCAAAAATGAGTCAAAATGGTTTAGTTAAAGGTCTACCTAAATTAAAAAATTTAGAAAATATAATTTGTAATGCTTGTCAACAAGGTAAACAAACTAAGTCAACCCATAAACTAATAAACCTAAATTGAACCAACTCAATACTTGAGCTCATACACTTAGACTTATTTGATTCACATGGAGCGAAGTAACTAAGTAGAAACAAATACTGCTTAGTAATAATTGACGATTACTCAAGATTTAATTCCTAAAAACTAAGGATGAAACCTTTGAAATCTTTAGTAATTTTTTCAAATTAATAGAAAATGAAAAAGATACAAAAAATTAAAAGACTTAGAAGTGATCATGGGGGGAATTTGAAAATTATTAGTTTACCAAATTTTGTCAAACTAATGGATATAATCATGAATTTTCATGTCCTAGAACTCCCCAATGAAATGGTCTAGTAGAACAAAAAAAAATAGAACATTACAAGAAGCTGCTGGAATCATGCTAAACGAATATAACCTAAGTGACCAATTTTGGGCAGAAGTAGTAAACACAGCATGTTAAAATAGACTATTAATTAATAAATTTTATAATAAAACCTCCTATACAATAAATTATAATAAAATTCCTAACTTAAATTATTTAAAGGTATTTGAGTGTAAAGTTCGCATACTAAACACTATTTAGGTATATTTACATCAAAATTAACAATAAAATCTTTTTAGGGTACTCCACAACTAGTAGAGCTTATAGTGTAACACCCCACCCTCCTCACTACTGGTCTGTGAGGGTGGAGCGCTACTGGACTACTAATTTTTCTTAACTAACTAATATTGCACACATGTAAAGATCAATACATAAATCTCTAAACATGGAACTGATAGCAGCGGAAAACATAAACAACTTATCTCTACATTCTACTCCAGCATATGAACACAACTAAAACTATACATCAATCTAATCATGCTGAAATATATGTATTAATCTAAACATGTATGCAACCATTATACAACTCAGATAATAGGTCTAATGTGCATAACACTTAAATGAAAGAATTCTAAATAAATGGCAATCTTAATAAATTTTTATGCTAAATCCCAAGGCTTATATAGTCCAGACATCACACATCCATCCGCACCTCCTTGTCGCCTTCCTTTGCTATAACTTTTCCTTTCCTTTATCTGCAGTAAGAGGAAATGCATCTATAAGCAAAATTGCTTAGTAAGCGCTATCTAACTCACAAAACTCGAATATGCATGTGACTGGAAGAAATCTAAAAATTGAATGCTCAAAAGAAGATACTACTCATGCTCATCTAATAGCAAAAGAAACATAGCATACTAAAATACTAAACATGTAAGTAAATCTAAACAACATGTCAGCATATAGGAAAACTAAACTTGCTGAATTTTAAACCTATGTGAAGCTTATTTCACTTGTTTAAAATTTATACTTTAATACTTTAAAATAATAATCAATTCTTTCTTGGGCCCAGGTGTAGTACCAAAGCGCGCTCCCTAATAGAGACTGAGGTAACGAGCCACCAGTCCTATGAGGCTAAAGACCTCAGTCTTATCAGGGCCAAGACCTCGGAATTGGTCACCTGGATTTGTTTAACGACAACCTCGGAAGTCGGGTACTAGCCTTTTAAAGTAAACTATCTTAATTACTTCTTCTTTAAATACCATGACATTTTAACAAGTACCTTGTGTGCCAAAATCCCTAAAGTCTTGACTTTGGGATCTACTTAAGGCCTTGGCCTTTTTATTTCTTTTCTTTATCTTTCTTATACTTGTTAATACCTCTAATAAAAGAATGTTTCTTTAAAAACTAAAATGTTTAAATAAATTCTAACATTGAAATGCATAAACAAAAATCTGCATACTATGCTAATCAAAATTCTGCATACTATACTAACAAAATTCTGCACTTGTAAGCTTAATAAAATTCTGCACTTGTAAACTTAATAAAATCTGCATTATAAACTTAATAAAATCTGCACTTGTAAGCTTAATAAAATCTGCACTTGTAAACTTAATAAAATCTGCACTTGTAAGCTTAATAAAATCTGCAAATCTAATTAAGCTACTAGAGATCTAATTGGATCTTCCAATGCTAAACCATCAAAACTGCAATGCTAAACAATTCAAAATCTACAATGCTAAACAAATCAAAATTTTTAATGCTACACATAGCTATTCCACACTAAAAATCTGTTAAAGCTTGATACCTATGTAAAGCTTATACTTTTATCGAGTAATAGAGATCTTTAAGCATGTTACAACATGATCTAAACTGGAATACTAAGCCAAAATCACAAACTGAAAACTAAATCTACATACTATACTAATCAAGATTCTGCATTCTATGCTACACAATTTTTGCATACTATGCAAACATAAATTATGCACTATAATACTTAACCAAACTACATTATAATCTTTTTTTAAAAAAAACTGCACTATAAGTTCCACCAAAAATCTGCACTACAAGTTCCACCAAAAATCTGCACTATAAATTCTACCAAAAATCTGCACTACAAGTTCCACCAAAAATCTGCACTATAAATCCTAAAGGAAAACTGTCCGTGCCCCCTTTATAGCACCATCCGAAATCCACAGAACTTCAAAAGGAGCTGCTTTTACTTTCTTTTCCATTGCACAATACCAAGTTAAACTTGCTGAAATGTTACTATAAACTCTAAACAATTTGAACTAAATTTCATGGCAACAAGTTTCAAAAACAAACTTGCCGAAGCTAATAAAACCCATATAACCTGATTCAAAAAACTTATACCTTACAGAACAACCGAAATCTTATAGCATACTACAGCAGCAATGCAAAAAGAAAGCAAACCTTGTTAGGCTTACTGAAACTTTTAAAATCAAAACCTATGGTAAACTTGTTCACAGCTGATGTCCTAATAGAGCAACAAAATTCAAAAACTTTAAACCTCCACATTGATCCGAGCATGCTTATCAAGGTTACACAAAAAATTCCTATCAAAAGCTACAATGCTAATTTCAAAGCTTGAAAGGAATCTATCCACATACTTAACCTCTACCGTTCATCCTCTTTCTTCCCTTGGGTTTACGGTAGCAACACAAAACCAACCATCTTTACCACATGCTACGAAATCAAGAAGAAACTAAATCTGGAAACTACTCCTACTGCAGATGAGTAATGCTTACTTTGCTTCTTGGACTCAAAACCGAGAAGAAGAGCTCTAGGGTTTCTGGTTAGCTCGAGCTTTCCGGCCTCCTTTTGTGCCTACGTGTTCACCTTGCCGAGAGAGTCACAACCGCGTGGAGAAACCTTCGGACGAGTCCTTGGCCGGCCACCGGAGAGAAGCCCTAACTAGGCTTCATTTTCGCCCAAGCACAGAACAGCGCCGCTCGAAATCGGGATCGGGAAAGCTTAGGTCGCGAGAGAAAAAATAACACCTTCTCCTAACTTATCCCTTTTTATAACTAGGGTATTCTCTGATTCTGTTATGGCTTAAGACCAATTCGTTATTAATTTGTTCACAAAACACCTATTGAATGCTTGGCTATCGCGGTTCTCTTAAGACTCGGGTTGGGTCGGAGTTCATGGGTTCGAACCTTGGCCGAACCTCTTTATTTTTTTAAAATTCTTCCTTTTGGTAAAAATATCAAACGACCTCCAAAAATTGCATAAAAATACTCTAAAAATTCCTAAAAATCTCTAGAATATTTCTAAAGCATTTATAAATATTTTTAATTACTATTAGGACTCGAAATGAGGAAATTTGTGTTGTTACAATTCCCCATAACTTATAAACGTTCGTCCTCGAACTTAGAATAATTCTGGATATTTCTATCTCATGCGGTCCTCACGTTCCCAAGTACCTTCCTCGTGCTTCTGATTCTGCCAAATGACCTCTATTAGTAGTACTTCTTTATTCCTTAGTCTCTTAACTTCTCTGTCCACTATCACCTATATCGCATCGTACCCATTAGTGGTCCTTGGAAGACCTGTTCTGGGTGTATCACTTCCTTTCACTTTCAACTGATGTACCCAGAGCACAAGTCTATTTTAGAGAACACTATTGCCCCGTTTAGCTGATCAAATAGATCATCTATTCTGGGAAGAGGGTACTTGTCCTTAACTGTTACTTTGCTCAGCGCTCAAAAACTTTTCTCTCACTTTGGCACTTATAAACAAATATTTCTAAGGGTTTCTCTATGCTACAATTAATAAGGAAAAACATACTAATAAAAGAATTTAAATACTTTCTTACTTGAAGACGGCAAGGCTGGTGCTGATGTGTGATGCTGGAGAATATAAACTGCTCTGATACCAACTTGTAACACCCCACCCTCCACACTACTGGTCTGTGAGGGTGGAGCGCTACTGGACTACTAATTTTTCTTAACTAACTAATATTGCACACATGTAAAGATCAATACATAAATCTCTAAACATGCAACTGATAGCAGCGGAAAACATAAACAACTTATCTCTACATTCTACTCCAGCATATGAACACAACTAAAACTATACATCAATCTAATCATGCTGAAATATATGTATTAATCTAAACATGTATGCAACCATTATACAACTCAGATAATAGGTCTAATGTGCATAACACTTAAATGAAAGAATTCTAAATACATGACAATCTTAATAAATTCTTATGCTAAATCCCAAGGCTTCTATAGTCCAGACATCACACATCCATCTGCACCTCCTTGTCGCCTTCCTTCGTTATATCTTTTCCTTTCCTTTATCTGCAGTAAGAGGAAATGCATCTATAAGAAAAATTACTTAGTAAGCGCTATCTAACTCATAAAACTCGAATATGCATGTGACTGGAAGAAATCTAAAAACTGAATGCTCAAAAGAAGATACTACTCATGCTCATCTAATAGCAAAAGAAACATAGCATACTAAAATACTAAACATGTAAGGAAATCTAAACAACATGTCAGCATATAGGAAAACTAAACTTACTAAATTTTAAACCTATGTGAAGCTTATTTCACTTGTTTAAAATTTATACTTTAATACTTCAAAATAATAATCAATTCTTTCTTGGGCCCAGGCGTAGTACCAAAGCGCGCTCCCTAATAGAGACTGAGGTAGCGAGCCACCAGTCCTATGAGGGTAAAGACCTCGGTCTTACTAAGGCCAAGACCTCGGAATTGGTCACCTGGATTTGTTTAACGACAACCTCGGAAGTCGGGTACTAGCCTTTTAAAGTAAAATATCTTAATTACTTCTTCTTTAAATGCCTTGGAATTTTAACAAGCACCTTGTGTGCCAAAATCTCTAAAGTCTTGACTTTGGGATCTACTTAAGGCCTTGGCCTTTTTTTTATTTTCTTTATCTTTCTTATACTTGTTAATACCTCTAATAAAAGAATGCTTCTTTAAAAACTGAAATGTTTAAACAAATTCTAACATTGAAATGCATAAATAAAAATCTGCATACTATGCTAATCAAAATTCTGCATATTATACTAACAAAATTCTGCACTTGTAAGCTTAATAAAATTCTGCACTTGTAAACTTAATAAAATCTGCATTATAAACTTAATAAAATCTGCACTTGTAAGCTTAATAAAATCTGCACTTGTAAACTTAATAAAATCTGCACTTGTAAGCTTAATAAAATCTGTATATCTAATTAAGCTACTAGAGATCTAATTGGATCTTCCAATGCTAAACCATCAAAACTGCAATGCTAAACAATTCAAAATCTGCAATGCTAAACAAATCAAAATCTGTAATGCTACACATAGCTATTCCACACTAAAAATCTGTTAAAGCTTGATACCTATGTAAAGCATATACTTTTATAGAGCAATAGTGTAACGACCCAATTTTTCCTATTTCAAGTTCTAAAAGTCCATAAAAATATTTGGAGATACTTTTAAAATATTCTAGAGATTTTTAGGAATTTTTAGAGTATTTTTACGTAATTTTTGGAGGTCGTTTAGTAGGGTTATAAAAAGAAAGAAGTTTTAAAGAAAAATGTTGAAGGTGAGATTTGAACCCACGATCTCGGGTTGGACTGACCCAAGCAAAACCGGCCCCAACCAGCTGAGCTACACGATTTTTGTTAACCTTATATGGAGCGAAATATATATATGCAGTAGCTGGAACGTTTGAAATAAATTGAAGAAAAAGGGGGGCGACTGAGAATCGAAGCACAAACCTCTGGCTTCGAGCAAAGCCCAACGGACCAACTGGGCTAGCGATCGTTGCTAATTAAATAGGCTGCGGCAAATATATAAGCTATAGTTGGAACCAAAAATAACTCAAGTTATAAGGAGAGGACTTAAGTTATTTCACGTGACCTAATTCCTTCTCACCTCTTCTCCTCTCACGCACGCGCGGCGCGGCGAGGCGATTTTCTGCTCTCGGCGGAAGAAAGGGCGACGGAGCTAGGCTTCCTCCTTCCGGCGCCGACGAAGCTGTTTTCCGGCCAACCTCATCCGTGGTGGTTGTCCCGACAGAGAGGAGCACGCGTGAGCACAAGAGGAAGCCGAGGACTTCATCTTTCCGAAGCCCTAGTGTTCGTCCCGATTGGTTGTAAGTCCAAGTAAATCACGGTGAGTTGCTACTCACCTGCAGTAGGATAGCTCCGAGATTTTCGTTTCCTTGCTTTCGGAAATTGTTGTGCCGAATTTATTGTGCTAAGGATTTAGGTCCCCCTTGGTTAAGAACAAGTTGTATAGGGCTTATTGAACCAAGGTTGTTTCAGATTATAGAGTACAGAATTGGGGTAGTCCGGGAATTTAAGAGTAGTATGCGTCCTTGGGCTTTTCCTCTTAAGTTCTGTTGTAGCAAAAATTCAAGATTCTGTTGTGCTGTAAAAGTATAAGTATTGTAGTATATTTTAGCTTGTTTTCTGTGATTCTGTGAAGGTATTGTTTGAATAAGTTACATGGGTTTTGATTGTAAAATTTACAACAAGTTTAACTTGAGTTAGGCAAAGAAAAGGGGCACGGGTAGTTTCTTTAGGGTTGCTGTGCAATCCGGTTATTTAGTTGACCATGAGAAAACATATGCTTGTTGATTAGCATGTAGTTCCCTTCATGTTGTTACCTTGTTAGAGGATTTAAATGGATTCTTGTTAAGAATTTGTTAAGAGGTTATTATGAGTCTTTCTTTTAATTGCTAAAGAAATTAGAGATTTCACATGCTATTTGTAATGCTAGATTTGAGTTAGTTGCCTTTTCTTTAAGCAAGTGCATATTCGTTTATGTTTTAATTTAGTTTCCTCAAGCAAATGCAGATTTGATTTCTGTTCAGTTTTGTTCCTCCCAATTGTACATGCTAGTTTCATTTTTTTTTTTACATGTTCCATAATTTATTTAATGCTTTAGTTAGTGCTGTAAATTGTGGAATTGGCTACCTTTATTAATGTTGATGTGGTGCTAAAAAGGGGGCAGTTTAGTGCTTATGAAAGGAAAAGTTTTGGATGTAGTTTACTGATAACGTTTTGTTCCTTTGATACACATGTTTAACTCAACCTCCAAAGCATACAGTTAGTTAGTATGCAGATTTTAGTTAAGCTTGGTATGCAGATTTCTTATAGCTTAAATGCAGATTTTTATTAGTCCTATGTGCAGTTTTTAATTGCTATGAGTTGAGCATGATCAGTTTTCTTTATTACTAGATACACATGAGCAGTTTTTTTTAGTTTATTTGCTATTTTAACAAGCATGAACAGTCATGTATTTTAAATGGAAAAATAAGAATCCTATTAAATACTTTTAGAAGTATTAACAAGTAAAAGGAAGAAAAAGAAAAGAAAGAAAAAGGCCAAGGCCTTAAGTAAATCCCAAAGTCAAGACTTTAGGGATTTTGGCACACCAGATGTTATTAAAATGCCAAGGCATTTAAAGAAGAAGTATTTAAGATAAAAAGTATTTTACTTTTAAGAAGAGGCTAGTACCCGACTTCCAAGGTTGTCGTTAAACAAATCCAGGTGTCCAATTCCAAGGTCTTGGCCCTGGTAGACCAAGGTCTGCTCTTTTAGGATTGGCGGCTCGCTACCCCAACCTAATAGGGAACGCGCATAAAATGGTACTATGCCTGGGCCCAAGAGAAGTTGATTATTATTTTCAAGTATTAAAGTATAAATTTTAAACAAGTGAAATAAAAGAATAAGATTAGAGTAAAAGAAGTAAGTTTCACTTTGTTTTAAAGATCAGCAAATTTAGCTTTCTTTTATGCTAGCAGCTTTTACATGTTTAGTTTCTTACATGTTATTTATTTGCTAGTTGATGAGCATGTTTTGCTTTATATTTTAGCATTCCAGTTAGTTTGCTTTCTTTATTAGTTTATGAGCATGAGTAGTTATACATGTTATCTTTTCTGTTAGTTGATTTCTTTGCTATTTATGAGCATGAGTAGCTTTACATATTAGCATTCAGTTTTAGCATGTTTTTATTTGTATACATGCATATCGAGTTTTTGTGAGTTAGATAGCGCTCACTAAGCTTTATGCTTATAGACTGCACTTTCTCCTACTGCAGATAAAGAAAAAGGAAAGCTAATATGAAGGAAGGCGACAAGGAGATGCAAGAGGGGTGTGTGATGTCTGCACTATGGAAGTTCTAGGGATCCTTGCAAATAAGATGAATTATGACTTGTTCTTTGAGTTAATTAAGTTTTTATGTGTTAAGGAAATTTGATAACTGTTTATAAGGACACTTGATACTGTGTTTGCTATTCAGTTGTGGTTGTGGATTAGTTTTCCTTTAATGTTGCTGAGTTAGATTTATTATACTGCGTGGTTGTTAGTTATGTGTTCCAGCCGCTTGTGGCTGAGTATATATACTGCATGTATTGTTGAATATGGTCACCGGTACAGGGGAGATTCTGTCGAAATTTTTTCGGTAGAGTTTCCATGTGGTTTTTAATCACACCGGTTAAGTAGAGTTAGTAGATAAGTAACGGTCATCTTTAGAGAATAGTAGTAGTAAGAAGGGTGGACGTTACAGTTGGTATCAGAGCAGGTCCCATTCTTCAGCATCACACACACATCAGCATCATCCTTGCCGTCTCCAAGTAAGAAAGTATTTAAGTTTTCTTTCTTATGCTTTCCTTATCATTTGCAGTACAGAGTATTTGCTTGTATGCGCTTTAGTAAGATAAAAAGTTTGTTTCTCTTTATGCATACTTATGTATGTTTAGAAAGGATTATGTTTAGAAAGGATAAAGAATATATCAAGTCTTTCTTTTCTTTGCATAATTAGATGTCAAGAAGAGGACGCCCCCGCACCACTCGTACTGAGGACCAGGCTCAGGAGAACGAAGAGCCCAGAGCAGCTGAACCAAATCTCGCTGAAGTTGTTGCTCAACTCCAGAGACAGGTAGCAGAGCAGCAGCAAGTGATCGTCAATCTGATGGCGAATCAGCAGTCAGTCCCTCCCACTCCTCCAACAGTAACTGTGGAGACTCCAGGGGTAACCGAGGTTCCACCAGCTGCCCTGGGAGTCGTCACAGCACCTAGAAGACAAGAAGCCTACCTGATACAGTGGCTGAAACTGAAACCAGAGAGCTTCTCAGGCACGACTGAGCCCTGGGATGCCCAGGCTTGGTTCAAGACACTGGAGAGCACCATGGAGCTTCTTGACTGGCCAGAAGTTGAGAAGGTCAAGTGTGCCTCATTCTGCCTATCAGGAGATGCTCGTATGTGGTGGGAAAGAGTTAAAAGCAAGAGAGCAGTTAATCAGATGAGCTGGGCTGACTTTGAAGCAGAGTTTTATGAGGAATTCTTCCGTCAGCGGATCACCAATAAGCATTATGAGGAGTTCATAGAATTCAGACAAGGTGAACTGTCGGTGGAAGAAGCAGTAAAGAAATTCAATAGGCTAGCTCGTCTCTGCCCAGAGCTAGTAAGCACGGAAAAGGAACGAGTCGGACCGATGCTCGGGATGCTGAGGCCAGTGATAGCACTTAATGTGAGTAGTTGAGCTCATCAGCCTCAGACTGGCGAAGAGCTGGTCAGCAGAGCATTAGTTGCTGAGCACTATCTGGACAACATCAGAGCACAACGAGGGCAGCAAAAGTCAGTCAAGATCGAAGATAAGACAGTGGGAGTCAGAAACCTCAGGCAAATAAGCAGAACTGGAAAGGCAAGGGTAACAAAAGAAAGCAGTGGAACTCAGGAGGTAACCAGAAAGGAGGACCAGCAAATAAGCAGACCAAGATTCCTCCCTGTCGTAAATGTGGGAAAATACATCCAGGAGTCTATCTTTTGGGTAAGACTGGATGTTATTCGTGTGGGCAGGAAGGACATATGGCTAGGGAGTGTCGTAACAAGCTCAAAGCACCTCAGCCACAGCCAATACAATATGGAGGCAAACCTCAGCTACATTATATGCCTGCAACTCTGGAAGGACCTCAGATCAGTCAAGGAAGGTTGGAAGCCCCACCAGTTCCAGCCAGTGCCAGAGTGTTCTCCCTCACCAAAGAAGAAGCTGCTAGTGCCTCCACGGTCGTAACAGGTCAAGTAGTTATTTTTCAGCATTTAGCTACTGCACTATTTGATACTGGAGCGACCCATTCTTTTGTATCAGTACTCTTTGCCAAAGAATTACAGGTACCTACATAAAACATAAACTCCAAGTTCCTGACGACCCTATCTTCTGGGGAAGTCATGGAATCCAACCAGTGGCTTCGGGCTGTACTAGTCAGAATTTCAGACCGTGAGCTATGTGTAAATCTGGTAGTCCTCGCCATGCAGGATGTTGATATCATTTTGGGTATGGATTTCCTCAGCAAGTACATTGCTTCAGTGGACTGTCGCAGAAGGAAAGTGATCTTTAGTCCAGAAGGTGAACCATCCTTTGAGTTCACAGGGGTGCCAAGGAGGAAGACCCAGAAGTTCCTTTCTTCTCTCACAGCTCACCAGATGTTAGATAAAGGGTGTGCTGGTTTTCTTGCGCACATTGTGAGTACAGAAGAACAAGAAAGACCCAAGCAGGAGGAAGTTCGGGTAGTTTGTGAGTATCCAGAGGTATTCCCAGAAGAACTACCTGGACTACCTCCCAACAGAGAAGTGGAGTTTGAGATTGAACTGGTTCCTGGTACCGGTCCAATTTCAAAAGCTCCATACCGCATGTCTCCAGCAGAGCTGAAAGAACTACAGGAACAACTTCAGGAGCTGCTTGACAAAGGCTTCATCCGCCCTAGTCATTCACCATGGGGAGCTCCCGTGTTGTTCGTCAAGAAGAAAGACGGATCTATGCGGATGTGCATAGATTATAGAGCTCTAAATCAAGTGACAATCAAGAATAAGTACCCCCTCCCCAGGATCGACGACCTATTTGATCAGTTGAGAGGGGCGACAGTATTCTCAAAGATAGACCTGCGCTCTGGGTACCATCAGCTAAAAGTGAAGGAAAGAGACATACCCAGAACGGCTTTCAGGACCAGATACGGACACTACGAGTTCGTAGTCATGCCTTTTGGTGTGACTAATGCACCTGCAGTTTTCATGGACCTGATGAACAGAGTGTTCAGAGAATACCTTGACAAATTTGTCATTGTGTTCATCGACGACATTCTAATCTATTCCAGAACCCCAGAGGAGCATGACACGCATTTGAGGATAGTACTGCAGACTCTTCAGCAAAAGCAGCTTTACGCTAAGTTCTCAAAGTGCGAGTTCTGGTTAGATCAGGTGGCATTTCTAGGTCACATAATTTCTAAAGAAGGCATTCAAGTGGATCCAAAAAAATAGAAGCGATCAACAACTGGAGTAGACCCAAGAACGCCAGGGAGATCGAAGCTTCGGGTTAGCTGGGTACTACAGGAAATTTGTGGAGGACTTTTCCAGGATAGCCTCACCAGAAAGAACAGGAAGTTTGAATGGTCAGATAAATGTGAGCAGAGTTTCCAAGAGCTCAAGAAGAGACTGACCAGTGCTCCTATCCTGACAGTTCCAGAAAGTGACAGGAGTTTTGACATCTACAGTGATGCTTCCAAGATGGGCTTAGGAGCTGTACTCATGCAGGAAGGAAAAGTGATAGCTTATGCTTCCAGACAACTCAAAGATTATGAAAAGAACTACCCCACTCATGATCTTGAGTTGGCAGCTGTGGTCTTTGCACTAAAACTCTGGCGACATTATTTGTATGGCGTTCAGTGCAGAATTTTCACAGACCATCAGAGTCTTAAGTACTTTTTCACTCAGAAGGACTTAAACATGAGACAGCGTAGGTGGCTAGAGTTGGTCAAAGATTATGACTGTGAAATCCTCTACCATCCAGGCAAAGCTAATAAAGTGGCAGATGCACTAAGCAGAAAATCCAGTGCATCCCTGATGTCTTTGTCATCATTAGCCCTACCACTGCAGAAGGAGTTGTCAGATTTTGGAATGGAAATTATTTATGGGCAACTCTCTACATTGACCTTAGAGTCAACCTTGCTTGAGGATATACAGAGAAAGCAAAGTGAAGATCCAGATGTCCAAAAGATCAAGCAAGGGATACGAGGAGAAGGAAATTCGGAGTTTCGAGTATCAGACAGTGGAATTCTTTATCAGGGGAGCCGCCTGTGTGTCCCCAATGATGAAGAGCTGAGAAAGAAAATTTTAGAAGAAGCTCATAGTACACCTTACTCCATGCATCCTGGTTCTACCAAGATGTATCAAGACGTGAAACAAAGATTCTGGTGGTCTGGACTCAAAAGAGATGTAGCTAAATATGTCAGTACCTGCCTGACATGTCAGAGGGTCAAAGCAGAACACCAGAAACCAGGAGGAGTTCTACAGCCTCTTCCTATACCAGAGTGGAAGTGGGAAGACATATCCATGGACTTCATAACAGGTCTCCCAAGAACCACAAATGGATATGATGCGATATGGGTGATAGTGGACAGATTGACCAAGTCTGCTCATTTTCTAGCCATCAAGGTGTCCCACTCTATAGAGCAGTTGGCACAGCTGTATGTTAAAGAGGTGATCAGACTTCACGGAGTTCCTAAATCTATTGTTTCTGATAGAGATGGGCGCTTCACCTCTCACTTTTGGGAGTGTATTCAGACTGCACTGGGCACCAAACTCAAGTTCAGCACAGCCTTCCATCCTCAGACTGATGGACAAACAGAGCGAGTAAATCAGATTCTAGAGGATATGCTCAGAGCTTGTGCACTAGATTTCAAAGGAAGTTGGTGCAAGTATCTATGCTTAGCTGAATTTGCCTACAACAATAGCTATCAGGCCACCATCAAGATGACACCTTATGAGGCACTGTATGGTAGGAAGTGCAGATCACCCATTTGCTGGCAAGAAGCAGGTGAAAGAAGAGAGATGGAAGTGGAACTGGGCATTCAGACAGAGCTGATAGATGAGACTACTCAGGCTATCCAGAAGATCAGACAGAGGATTGAGACTGCCCAGAGTAGACAGAAGAGTTATGCTGACACACGCCGTAGGCCACTTGAATTTCAAGTAGGGGATTCAGTCTTCCTCAAGGTCGCTCCTATGAAGGGAGTGATGAGATTTGGCAAGAAGGGCAAATTAAGTCCTCGTTATGTAGGACCTTACCTGATCACAGAAAGGATTGGGAAAGTAGCTTACAAGCTGGACTTACCACAAGACATGTCAGCAATACATAATGTATTTCATGTCTCTCTGCTAAAGAAGTGTCTCCACGACCCTAGCCAAGTGATTCAGCCTCAGTTAGTGCAGATCCAAGAGGATCTTAGTTATGAGAGCAGACCTACACAGATAGTGGACAGAGCAGTCAAGAGACTAAGAAATAAAGAAGTGCCACTAGTGAAGGTTATCTGGCAGAACCAGAAGCATGAGGAAGTCACTTGGGAGCAGGAGGACAGTATGAGACAGAAGTATCCAGAGCTATTCTAAGTTCGAGGACGAACTTTTTATAAGGTATGGGGAATTGTAACGACCCAATTTTTCCTATTTCAAGTTCTAAAAGTCCATAAAAATATTTGGAGATACTTTTAAAATATTCTAGAGATTTTTAGGAATTTTTAGAGTATTTTTACGTAATTTTTGGAGGTCGTTTAGTAGGGTTATAAAAAGAAAGAAGTTTTAAAGAAAAATGTTGAAGGTGAGATTTGAACCCACGATCTCGGGTTGGACTGACCCAAGCAAAACCGGCCCCAACCAGCTGAGCTACACGATTTTTGTTAACCTTATATGGAGCGAAATATATATATGCAGTAGCTGGAACGTTTGAAATAAATTGAAGAAAAAGGGGGGCGACTGAGAATCGAAGCACAAACCTCTGGCTTCGAGCAAAGCCCAACGGACCAACTGGGCTAGCGATCGTTGCTAATTAAATAGGCTGCGGCAAATATATAAGCTATAGTTGGAACCAAAAATAACTCAAGTTATAAGGAGAGGACTTAAGTTATTTCCCGTGACCTAATTCCTTCTCACCTCTTCTCCTCTCACGCACGCGCGGCGCGGCGAGGCGATTTTCTGCTCTCGGCGGAAGAAAGGGCGACGGAGCTAGGCTTCCTCCTTCCGGCGCCGACGAAGCTGTTTTCCGGCCAACCTCATCCGTGGTGGTTGTCCCGACAGAGAGGAGCACGCGTGAGCACAAGAGGAAGCCGAGGACTTCATCTTTCCGAAGCCCTAGTGTTCGTCCCGATTGGTTGTAAGTCCAAGTAAATCACGGTGAGTTGCTACTCACCTGCAGTAGGATAGCTCCGAGATTTTCGTTTCCTTGCTTTCGGAAATTGTTGTGCCGAATTTATTGTGCTAAGGATTTAGGTCCCCCTTGGTTAAGAACAAGTTGTATAGGGCTTATTGAACCAAGGTTGTTTCAGATTATAGAGTACAGGATTGGGGTAGTCCGGGAATTTAAGAGTAGTATGCGTCCTTGGGCTTTTCCTCTTAAGTTCTGTTGTAGCAGAAAATTCAAGATTCTGTTGTGCTGTAAAAGTATAAGTATTGTAGTATATTTTAGCTTGTTTTCTGTGATTCTGTGAAGGTATTGTTTGAATAAGTTACATGGGTTTTGATTGTAAAATTTACAACAAGTTTAACTTGAGTTAGGCAAAGAAAAGGGGCACGGGTAGTTTCTTTAGGGTTGCTGTGCAATCCGGTTATTTAGTTGACCATGAGAAAACATATGCTTGTTGATTAGCATGTAGTTCCCTTCATGTTGTTACCTTGTTAGAGGATTTAAATGGATTCTTGTTAAGAATTTGTTAAGAGGTTATTATGAGTCTTTCTTTTAATTGCTAAAGAAATTAGAGATTTCACATGCTATTTGTAATGCTAGATTTGAGTTAGTTGCCTTTTCTTTAAGCAAGTGCATATTCGTTTATGTTTTAATTTAGTTTCCTCAAGCAAATGCAGATTTGATTTCTGTTCAGTTTTGTTCCTCCCAATTGTACATGCTAGTTTCATTTTTTTTTTTACATGTTCCATAATTTATTTAATGCTTTAGTTAGTGCTGTAAATTGTGGAATTGGCTACCTTTATTAATGTTGATGTGGTGCTAAAAAGGGGGCAGTTTAGTGCTTATGAAAGGAAAAGTTTTGGATGTAGTTTACTGATAACGTTTTGTTCCTTTGATACACATGTTTAACTCAACCTCCAAAGCATACAGTTAGTTAGTATGCAGATTTTAGTTAAGCTTGGTATGCAGATTTCTTATAGCTTAAATGCAGATTTTTATTAGTCCTATGTGCAGTTTTTAATTGCTATGAGTTGAGCATGATCAGTTTTCTTTATTACTAGATACACATGAGCAGTTTTTTTTAGTTTATTTGCTATTTTAACAAGCATGAACAGTCATGTATTTTAAATGGAAAAATAAGAATCCTATTAAATACTTTTAGAAGTATTAACAAGTAAAAGAAAGAAAAAGAAAAGAAAGAAAAAGGCCAAGGCCTTAAGTAAATCCCAAAGTCAAGACTTTAGGGATTTTGGCACACCAGATGTTATTAAAATGCCAAGGCATTTAAAGAAGAAGTATTTAAGATAAAAAGTATTTTACTTTTAAGAAGAGGCTAGTACCCGACTTCCAAGGTTGTCGTTAAACAAATCCAGGTGTCCAATTCCAAGGTCTTGGCCCTGGTAGACCAAGGTCTGCTCTTTTAGGATTGGCGGCTCGCTACCCCAACCTAATAGGGAACGCGCATAAAATGGTACTATGTCTGGGCCCAAGAGAAGTTGATTATTATTTTCAAGTATTAAAGTATAAATTTTAAACAAGTGAAATAAAAGAATAAGATTAGAGTAAAAGAAGTAAGTTTCACTTTGTTTTAAAGATCAGCAAATTTAGCTTTCTTTTATGCTAGCAGCTTTTACATGTTTAGTTTCTTACATGTTATTTATTTGCTAGTTGATGAGCATGTTTTGCTTTATATTTTAGCATTCCAGTTAGTTTGCTTTCTTTATTAGTTTATGAGCATGAGTAGTTATACATGTTATCTTTTCTGTTAGTTGATTTCTTTGCTATTTATGAGCATGAGTAGCTTTACATATTAGCATTCAGTTTTAGCATGTTTTTATTTGTATACATGCATATCGAGTTTTTGTGAGTTAGATAGCGCTCACTAAGCTTTATGCTTATAGACTGCACTTTCTCCTACTGCAGATAAAGAAAAAGGAAAGCTAATATGAAGGAAGGCGACAAGGAGATGCAAGAGGGGTGTGTGATGTCTGCACTATGGAAGTTCTAGGGATCCTTGCAAATAAGATGAATTATGACTTGTTCTTTGAGTTAATTAAGTTTTTATGTGTTAAGGAAATTTGATAACTGTTTACAAGGACATTTGATACTGTGTTTGCTATTCAGTTGTGGTTGTGGATTAGTTTTCCTTTAATGTTGCTGAGTTAGATTTATTATACTGCGTGGTTGTTAGTTATGTGTTCCAGCCGCTTGTGGCTGAGTATATATACTGCATGTATTGTTGAATATGGTCACCGGTACAGGGGAGACTCTGTCGAAATTTTTCGGTAGAGTTTCCATGTGATTTTTAATCACACCGGTTAAGTAGAGTTAGTAGATAAGTAACGGTCATCTTTAGAGAATAGTAGTAGTAAGAAGGGTGGACGTTACAAATAGAGATTTTTAAGCATGTTACAACATGATCTAAACTGGAATACTAAGCCAAAATCACAAACTGAAAACTAAATATGCATACTATACTAATCATAATTCTGCATTCTATGCTACACAATTTCTGCATACTATGCAAACATAAATTCTGCACTATAATACTTAACCAAACTGCACTATAATCTTTTTTAAAAAAACTACACTATAAGTTCCACCAAAAATCTACACTACAAGTTCCATAAAAAATATGCACTATAAATTCCACCAAAAATCTGCACTACAAGTTCCACCAAAAATCTACACTATAAACCCTAAAGGAAAATTGTCCGTGCCCCCTTTATAGCACCATCCGAAATCCACAGAACTTCAAAAGGAGCTGCTTTTACTTTCTTTTCCATTGCACAATACCAAGTTAAACTTGCTGAAATGTTACTATAAACTCTAAACAATTTGAACTAAATTTCATGGCAATAAGCTTCAAAAACAAACCTACCGAAGCTAATAAAACCCATATAACCTGATTAAAAAAACTTATACCTTACAGAACAACCGAAATCTTATAGCATACTACAGCAGCAATGCAAAAAGAAAGCAAACCTTGTTAGGCTTACTGAAACTTTTAAAATCAAAACCTATGGTAAACTTGTTCACAGCTGATGTCCTAATAGAGCAACAAAATTCAAAAACTTTAAACCTCCACATTGATCTGAGCATGCTTATCAAGGTCACACAAAAAATTCCAATCAAAAGCTACAATGCTAATTTCAAAGCTTGAAAGGAATCTATCCACATACTTAACCTCTACCGTTCATCCTCTTTCTTCCCTTGGGTTTACGGCAGCAACACAAAACCAACCATCTTTACCACATGCTACGAAATCAAGAAGAAACTAAATCTGGAAACTACTCCTACTGCAGGTGAGTAACGCTTACTTTGCTTCTTGGACTCAAAACCGAGAAGAAGAGCTCTAGGGTTTCTTGTTAGCTCGAGCTTTCCAGCCTCCTCTTGTGCATACCCGTTCACCTTGCCAAGAGAGTCACAACCGCATGGAGAAACCTTCGGACGAGTCCTTGGTCGGCCACCAGAGAGAAGCCCTAACTCAGCTTCGTTTTCGCCCAAGCACAGAACGGCGCCGCTCGAAATCGGGATCGGGAAAGCTTAGGTCACGAGAGAAAAAATAACACCTTCTCCTAACTTATTCCTTTTTATAACTAGGGTATTCTCCGATTCTGTTATGGCTTAAGATCAATTCGTTATTAATTTGTTCACAAAACATCTGTTGAACGCTTGGCTATCGCGGTTCTCTTAAGACTTGGGTTGGGTTGGAGGTCACGGATTCGAACCTCGGCCGAACCTCTTTATTTTTTTAAAATTCTTTCTTTTGGTAAAAATACCAAACGACCTACAAAAATTACATAAAAATACTCTAAAAATTCCTAAAAATCTCTAGAATATTTCTAAAGCATTTCTAAATATTTTTAATTACTATTAGGGCTCGAAATGAGAAAATTTGGGTTGTTACATATAGAGTTTATAACAAAAATACCCTAAAAGTTGAAAAAACAACCAATATAATTTTTGATGAAGAAAATAATTCACCTAACTCAATCAATGAAAATATTAATGAAAATACAAGAAACATAGAAGATGATGAAGATAATGAAGTTAGACCTAAATTAAGTGAATCATAAGAACCAAGTGTTAACCTTGAAATAAGACCACCTAGGGTAAGAATCAACCATCCACCTAACTAAATTTTGGGTGACCCAACCCTAGGAGTTCGAACTAGATCATCTTATAGAAACCTAAGTCAAATAGCCCTTATCTCCAAAATTGAACCCAAAACTATAGAAAAATCCCTACTTGACCCAGATTGGATAATTGCAATGTAAGAAGAAATAGCCCAATTTGAGAGAAACTAAGTCTGCAAACTAGTTCCTAAACCCACAAATAAATTCATAATTGATACTAAGTGGGAGTTTAGGAATAAACTAGATGATAAAGGTAAAATAGTTAGAAATAAAGCTAGACTAGTGGCAAAGGGGTTTAGCCAAGTAAAAGGATTAGATTATGATAAAACCTATGCACCAGTAGCCAGACTTGAATCCATCAGGATGCTGCTAGCCTATGCAGTATATAAAGGATTCAAATTATATCAAATAGACGTCAAGTTCTCATTCCTCAATGGATTCATCAAAAAAGGAATTTATATAAATCAACCCCCAGGATTTGAGGATTTAGACCACCCAAACCATGTCCTTAGGTTAAAGAAAGCTTTATATGAACTAAAATAAATACCTAGAGCCTGGTATGAACGACTATCAACATACCTAGTATCTAAGGAATTTAACCAAGGTCAAATAGATCAGATATTATTTGTTAAAACCTTAGAAAAAGGTATTTTTATAGCTCAAATTTATGTAGATGATATACTTTTTTGCTCAACAAACACTAAATTTTTAAAATAATTCACCAAATTAATAGAAAATAAATTTAAAATGAACCTAGTAGGAGAACTTAATTTTTTTTCTTAGGTTTATAAATAAAATAAATAAAGTAAGGAATTTATATTTTTTAAATAAAATATGCTAAAGAATTAATTAAAAAGTTTGGTATGAAAAATTCTAAAAAAATAAATACTCCTATGTCAACCAATGTTAAAATTGACTCTGATTTAGAAGGAAAATCAGTAGACTTAAAATATTATAGAAGTACAATAGAAAGTCTACTATACCTAACTACAAGTCAACCTGATATTTTATTTATAGTAGGTATGTGTGCCAGGTATCAATCGTGTGCAAAAGAATTACACTTAACTAATGTAAAATGAATACTTAGATACTAAAAAAACCCTAAGTGTAGGACTTTGGTACCCTAGAAATAGCACATTTTACTTAATTGGGTACTCTGATTCAGACTATGCTAGGTGCAAACTAAATAGAAAGAGTACAAGTGGAAGCTGCCAATTCTAGGTCAGTGCCTAGTAAATTGGTCCAGTAGAAAGTAACACTGTGTTGCTTTATCTACTATTAAAGCAGAGTACATAACCATGGGAGAATATGCATCTCAACTATTATGGATGATGCACACTTTAAAAGATTATCAATTAGAATATAAAAATATAAAATTTTAATTGATAACATAAGTTCTATCAATTTAACTAAAAATCCAATACACCACTCAAGGCTAAACACATAGAGGTTAAACATCACTTTGTAAGGGATCATGTAGCTAGAAGTGATATTGTACTTGACTATGTTGAGTCTAAGTCAAACCTAGCAGACATTTTCACAAAGCTCTTATCTGAACTCGAGTTCAGTACACTTAGAAGATAGTTAGGTATGCGCCTAGTAGAATAGATTCTAAAATTTTTAAAATCATTCTTTTTATTATGTTGTTTTTTTTAAAAATTATAGTTTTCAAATTATTTCTTCAAAATCAGCTTGGTTTTAAAATTTTAGGATAAAATTATTTTTTTTAAAACTCCCAATTTTACTAGTACTTTCAAATATTGAACGTAGCCTAAGTCTTTCCCCCTAGAAAGAATGCACCCATAGGTTTCAGCTAGGGTATCTCACAAACATACTAGGAATACTTTGCTTGTGCATAAAAAATACTTAGAATGGTGTGAGATGCATAGGGTACTGTCTGGACTTCAAAATACTTATGTCTGTGCTTCAAGATAAATCTAATTCAAATTGATCAAGTTAACTCATTTCTTTAGTCAAACTAATTGGATTACTTACTTAACTTAACTAACCAAGTGAACGCTACTACCTTATGGTAAACATCTAGTAGCTAAAGGTTAGACATTTATTCCAAGGAAAATAGATATTTTTTTTAAGTTTGTTTTTCAAAAGATGCCCTTTACTTTGAGCTTTCCTTTCTTGGACTCTAGGATAAATATTATTTATTTTAACGGTCCCTTGAGACCTAATGCACTTAATTAATTTTTTTAAGGCACTAATCAAGGGGAAGTTTACAATTAAAATTTTATTTAGTAGATTAGTTTTTCAAAATTAAAGTCCTAATTCTCTCTATTTGAAATTCTTTTTTATTTATGTTAAAGAGGGAGTAAAAGTAAGTTTTCAAAGTTATGTCTTTCCTAAGTTCTGTTTTCAAAGTTAAACATTTTCTTAAGTAGTTTTTTTTTTCAAAAGTTTAAAGTTATATTTTTAAGAATGTTTCAAAAAGTAAAGTTATATTTTTCAAAATTGACATTTCAAATGCATAACTAATTTTTTAAGCTTAAAATTTAGCTAAGTTTTTTTGGGAAAAAATCTAAGTCATTTAAAGTGTAAAAAATTAGCTAATTTAAAAGATAAGTCATTTTCAAAGCTTAAAAGTTAGCTAAGTTTTTAAGACTAAGTTTTATTTCAAAACTAAGAATTCAGCTAAGTTTTTAAGTTAAGAAAGTGCTATATTTCAGGGGGAGATTAAAATCTCAAACTTAGAAAAATCTTATTTGTTGAAATAGCTTTTCTAAAATTCTTACTTATTTACTTGTCCCGAACTTGTTTGAAGTATTGTGTACTTGCTTAACTTAACTTTGAACTATGTTACCATAATCAAAAAGGGAGAGATTGTTGGTGCAGGGAGCACTAGATGATCAAACTTAAATTTTGATTATGGAAAAGGGCTCAAAGTTAAGGTTTCTTGTTGTCTAACAAGTTGAACAGAGTGTACAGGAAAGTCCTAAGTGATGTTAGGAAAAGGAAAGTCCTAGTTGAGACTAGATAGGTGGAAAGTCCTAGCTGCAGTTAGGTGACAAAGTCTTGGTCTGGGGGAATGGACAAAGCTTTGATAGGTCGAGGATGTTGGGCAAAATCCTAGTGTCAAGGACACTAGGTGAAAATTCCGGGGGTCCTAGACACCGGATGGAAGACTGGATTGTAACACCCACGAATTCTTAAGCTAAGTAGGTGAAGATTTCTTTTAGAATAAAAGAAGATAAGATAGAAAAAAATATATATATAAAAAGAATTGGTCAAGGATTGAACCTTGAACCTTCTTAAGCTAAGGATTATGGAATTACCACTAGACCATCATGAGTTATTGTTAAATAGAGAATGGATATTATAGATAAAGATAAAACCATGATTAAGAGAAGGAAGCAAGAAAACATCAAGTAGCTTTCTTCCTCCTTCTCTTGATTAAGAAGAAAACAAGGAAAAGACAAATTGTCTTCTTCTCCTTCTTTTCATTTTCGTGGATGACAAGAGAGAAGGAGAGGAGAGGAAGTAGGGGGATGAATGAAGACATTTCTTCATCATTAAGAGTAAAAGATGAGTTAAGGAGAGGGGAAAGCAAAGCCTCTTTTTGCTTCTTACTTCCACCTAGCATAAGAGGGAAAATCAAGAAGGGACTTCATTTTTCTTCCCTTCCCTCACCTTGCCGTGACCTAGAGCATCCTCTCTTCTTTCCCAAAAATCCAACTAAGGTTTTCTCCCTAAGAAAACCAAACCACAAGAAGGAACCCTCAAGATATACCTCTCACAAGCAAGAAAAACACAAAGGAGCACTAGGAGGAGGAGCTCTCTTCTTTCTTTTCACAAAAGGGTACCTTCTCTTAGGAAAAGACCAAGCAAGAGGATGTGAGTATCCCCTCACCTGTGGTACAAGTGGTTATATGGTTTTTGTTGAGTTTATATGAATTTATAACCTAGAGTTTTCCCTTAGAAATTTCGGTTATGATACTTGTAAAGTTTATGGAAGCTTAAAAAAAAAAAAACCAAAACCAATATGTTTAGGTTTTCCTCATGATATGTTATGAATATGACTTTGATATTTCATGCTTGTATAAGGCTTGGAGTTAGGTAATACTCTACCTTAGGGTTCGGCCATGAAGAGGCTTAAAACCTAGGGAAGCTCAATTTAAAAACTAACATGTCTATGATCTCTTCTATGATGTTATATGAATATTTTCCTTGATGTTTATACTTGTATGTTGCTTAGAACTAGTAGGAACCTATCACAAGGTTTCGACCATGAAGGGATTTAATACCTTAAGGGGGCTAAATCTCAAATCTAGCTTGCTTATGTTTTACCTTATGAAAATATATGAAAAATAACATAAAGCACTTGAGATTCATGTTGCTTAGGGTTAGGTTTTTTTACATGGTAAACATTCGGCCACCATGAAATGTAGGGCTTAGGCAAGCCTAAATTCAACCCTAACATGTTTATGTTCCTCCCCATGATATGCTATAAAATTCATAAGGTACTCACATGCTTATAAATTCTAGAAGAGGTATCAAGTATGAAGTTTTCCACTATATGTTGTGAATGTTCTCTTGATGTTTCATACTTGTATGTTGCTTAGAACTAGTAGGACCCTATCACAAGGTTTCGGCCATTAAGGGATTTAATACCTTAATGAGGCTCAACCTCAAATCTAGCTTGCTTATGTTTTACCTTATGAAAAGATATGAAGATAACATTATGCACTTGAGATTTCATGTTGCTTAGGGTTGTGTTTTTCACATGTTGAACATTCGGCCACCATGAAAAGTAGGGCTTAGGCAAGCCTAAATTCAACCCTAACATGTTTATGTTCCTCTCCATGATATGCTATGAAATTTATAGGGTACTCATATGTTTAGAATCCATGCTTTGTAGCATTCAGCCACTTACACTTGGTGAACTTAGGAAGCTTGAACTTTAACCTAATATGCTCATGTGAATGCCTAGGATAAATACATGGAAAATTTATTTAGATTCACATGCTTACATGCTATTTGTAACCAAGTTTGGATCTTGTATGTTTCGGCCAAGGTGGGTTTAAAACCCTAGGAAGCATAGAACCTAAATCACATATGCTTATGATGTTCCTTATGTTAAATGTATGGAAATGAATGTGGGTTCATATGCTTGTATGATTTCATGAAACCTAAATGAGCCTATGCATGTTTCAGCCACCCTTAGTGGGTTGAGAATTTAGACTAAGTTATGACTCAATATGTACTTCCCTTGCCATGACTTGAATTGAAAGAAGTTAACTTGTGATCCATGCATGATTATGTTTTCTTTTTGTGTTATATTGCTCATTTGAATATGTTTATGAACCATGCATGAGAATGATATCTAAATGGCTATGTGCCCAAATATGATGACTATGTGCCCAAGACAAGTATGATGGCTATGTGCCCAAGTATGCATGGCTATGTGCCCATTTATGCATACCTTATGAATGACATGAATGATATGAACATGATATGCCATGAATGACATGAATGAAATATGCTATGAATGACATGAATATGATATGCTATGAATGACATGAATATGAAATTCCATGAATGACATGAACATGATATGCTATGAATGACATGAACATGATATGCTATGAATGACATGAACATGATATGCTATGATTGACATGAATAAGATATGTTATGAACGATATGAATATGTTATGAAATGATAGAGATATGATATGGCATGTATTTTACTTTGAATGGCTTGTACCAAAAGGGTGGGCTCCTCATGCGCCCCTAGGTCGAATTACGGGCCTAGTAAAGGGTGGGCTCCTTACGTGCCCCTAGGTCGAGCTACGGGCCTAGTTTCCTAGTAGGTTCAAGACTAGCTACCTTGGGTCTACTTAGGATGCGCGCATTATGTATGTATGTGGTACTAAGCCGGACCCCTTTCATGTTGAGATTATTTTCAAGTACTATATGATATTGTTTTAAGACATCCCACACATGACATAAATCATGTTTTGAAAGGCATATTGCACATGACATTTACATTTCCCATGTTTTAAAGGACATCTTACATCCATGCTCACGATATGATGAAAAATAATGCTTACAAGATATGCTATGATTTGATGCCTTGATGTTATGAAAAGAAATGTCATGATGTTTTCACTTATGCTATGATGTACACTTATGTTATGATATGATCTATACCATGATATGATGATTTTCTTATGTTATGATAGTACCTCCATGCTATGATAGGATCTATGCCATGATATGATGATTTTCTTATGTCATGATAGTACCTCCATGTTATGATATGATTTATACCATGATATAATGATTTCTTATGTTATGATGTGATTTATGCTATGATAGGATGTTACTTGTACCATGATAAGATTTAGGCCATAATATGTTGTTTACTTTACCTTATGTCATTACTGAGATTCATGCCATGATTTGATATGTTTTAATTACATGATGATATGAGCATCAATTACTCTATAATGTATGATATAATGATGTTGCATGATACGTTGATTTTTGTGAGTAGGAAAGGATCTCACTAAGCCTTGAGTGCTTACAGATACTTTTCCTTGTACCACATATAAAGGTAAAGAATGAAGAAACTAGAGGAGCAGCAGGAAGGGGCAAGAGATGTGTGATGGTGACTTGGCTAAAGAAACAAAATAACCTGCTTAAGTGAACTTAGAATAATATGTTATGTTATGTGATGTCTTTTATGATTCTCTATGCATGAGTTAGAAATGAATACTATGACTATTTAAGTTGAACCATGTTATTTCTTATACACATGCTTACTATGTTACTCTATGCTTAGAAACATAGATATGCTTCCGCTGTATGTATGTATGAATGTTTAAGTTTACTAAGTCTAAGGGTAAGGAAAGTAACCCCACCCTCACTAGGCAGGAGTGGTAAAAGGGGCGGGCGTTACATGGATGGGTCAGGATCGAACGTTCAGCATGAATTCCTAACGTTTCAAACACTGAGCAAAAGTCCAGATGGTCTGGAGGACTGATCTAGCAAAAGGTAATTTCTCCTGAGAGGAGTAGGTGAGGACACATTCCCTATTAAGAGAACAGTAGACGTTGGTTCGACCTAGGGTTTTTGAGAAATCTGAAAGTTAGAATCGAACAGTCTGGAGATTGTCAAACACTTCTATTATTTATATTTTATTGTGTTAACTTTGTCTTGCAGGGTATACTTTGTATTTGGACTAATATGTCTTGCAGGAAGTGAGATGCACAAAGAAAAGCTCCGATGAACAGTGTCTGAGGCACCTCCAAGGTTGTTGGAGGTGCCTCGGCTGCTTTAAGCCTAAGCCTCGTGTGGAGAGGAGCCAAGGTGCCTTCCAGGAACCTTGGAGCAGGGATGGAAGGTGCCTTTCATGAGCTTAAAGGTGCCTTCGAAGAGATAAAAATCATAGAAAGCGGATGTTATCAATGGCCGAAGCTGTAGGGATAAGATCCAAGCTTTAGGCGCCCTCAAGGAGGTTGAAGGCGCCTTCAACAGCTTATAAATATCCTCTTCGAGCAGTGCATCATTAACAACTCATTCTCGCAATCCTTCACTTGTGCACTGCTACAAGGATGATCCTACGACTCTGTGATGCTACTCCGACGATCGAAAGCGCGACTTTCTAGATCCCTAAGTTGTCGGTATATTTTACTTAATGCAAAGTTATAATTCAATATACTTGTAATATTCAAAATGATAGTGGATTGCCCAATGAATGTGATCGATGATCGCGAGCCTTGGAGTAGGAGTCGTCAAAAGCTCCGAACAAAGACTAAAAGTGTCAACATTTGTTTGCTTTTTTCCTTTCTTTCATTTCCGCTGCGTTATTCTCTGTTTTCTGAAAAGTGTGAAAAAACTATGAGCACTATTCACCCCCTCTAGTGCATCTTAATCCTACAATAACAAGTATACACCAATTATTTACTGCAACCGAATTGTCAACCAGGGCATGTAAGAAGTCACTATCTACGGGAGAACACTCTACCACAGATGGTCTCGTGGGCAAACTCATGGCCACTACCTATAGGAGAACACTCTACCACGGATAGTCCCGTGGGCAGACAGGGCATGAACGTAGCTATCTAGCTATGGGCTGCGAGCAAACACGCTACCACGGATGGTCCTGTGAGCAGTCAAAATCTATAAGTACCCAGCCAATAAAAAAAAGAAACATGCATCACCATGTACTAGGGCACACACCACTAGCTATATCACTATCTAAAGGTATTGTACTTGTATAAACAATCAAACATAGCAATAAGGAGACTGCATAAATGTCTAATGGAATAAATATAAGGGAAAACATAACAAATAGCAATATTAGGAATCAATCAAATATAGAGTCAAGGTAAGCAATATACTATCATAACAATGAAATAAAATCATGCACCAAGTACAAAGGATCTAAAAGAGAACAAGAGGGAACTATCGACCTCTAGTGTATAATATCCTAACTAGCTTCAAGTCAAAGTCATGCATCGAGCTTGAATCCTACAAGTATCATATACAAAGCCCATCTAAGTACTAAAATAATCTTGGTTATCAATCTATTGATTAATGTCTATGTAAATCTATTAATCCATCCATTTACAAATTTTTTCAATCCTTTAATCTGATTAGTAATTAACGTAACTATCAGATTAATTAAATAGATCAACTAATAAGCTAGGTGATCACTCAATTAACATTTTAATTGATATCACATAAGCATGATTTCATAATTCCACTAATCCTAAATGAACTATTAAGTCATTAAACAATTAAATCTTTGTATTAATTAACTATTAATTTCACTTCCACTAGCAGTTAACGATATTACAACAGTAACTCAGTTAATCAACCCATTCTTAATTAACACATTAAATCCAAATTTGATCAGTAGTTTAATATCTTATTTAATTTAGTAATCAATAGGATTAAAGATCTAATAATCAGTTAAACCAATTTGATTAATTACTCAACCTATTAATTTATTCGTTAGTAAGTTATACTTGATTAACCATTGGTTTCAAACAAACCTTACAGTTTGTCTTCTCCTATTTCCTTCTCCCTTTTTTCTTCTGACAATCATTGCGGTGGTGTACAATTACAGCCCCGACACTATGAAGGGAAGTGGATCTGCTGTTTGCTATGGGATAGGATCACAGGGCATGGCAACGGTGTGGTTCCGTTGGCCCGTAGCGACATGAGATCGACGTCGACAAAGGTGCGTGGCAGTCTTCGTCATCGCACGGTGCCACGATAGCAGATCATGCTATGGAACAACACCTAGAACACACAACACAGAATCATGGTCAGCAGTGTGTAGAGCGCGTAGGCACGATAGGCGACGGAGGTTTCATGGCCTCTTCTCTGCCATGGCTTACGATGGTCGTCTAGACTTGTGACGTCGTGCACACAGGAGAGGCGAAGAACAATGGCCACAAGTCACGACAGTTCACATAGGCCAGAAGTAACAGGCTGACGCTGGGGTCTCTCATTGCGAGGAGGAGAGATGGAGGAGAGGTAAAAGGGGAAGAGTAGAGAGGCGGCATTGGCTATCCATGAGTAGGGGGCATCGTCAGGTCGGGACTCGGGAGTGCAACAATGATGCTTCATGAGCGAGCACGAGGAGAAAATAAAGCGAATCTAGGTTTTTAATTTAATTAACCTAGCTTTTATATACCCCTTAAAACATAAAAGATTCCTTTAAAATCAAACGTTTTTTAGTAAATTTTATAAATTTATATAGACCTATTTCCTGATAAATTATTCCTTTTTGTGTTATTATTCTCCTAAATAATTTAATTACATCACATTTTAACTGCTTTAATTCCTATATATATATTAGTGTATTATAGTTTGTAATATTACAATCACAGCAATCTTTCTCTCAAATTCTCAACCCACCAAGTTTTCTTGCCCTTCGGTCTAACCGACCTACGAGGACTTCCTTACCTAACCGCAACTAGGACTTCCTACCCTTCGGTCCAACTGACCTATTAGGACTTTATTGTCTGGCCGCAACTAGGACTTCCTATCTAGTGTCTAGTCCTCTTAATCCGGACATGGGAGCTTCCACTTCATTTATTTAAGGTTAGTATTCTAGTCACATGGCTCAAGTAGACCATACCTCTTGTGCACAGTCGGTTGTTAGACCTTATAGTAGTCTGAGCTCTAATACAAATTGTTAGGACCAAAAGAATTTAGATATCTCTACAATGATATGATATTGTCCACTTTGAACCAAAACTCTCATGATTTTATTTTTGGAGTCTATCCAAAAGTCCTCATACCAATAAAATCATGAGAGTTTTGGTTCAAAGTGGACAATATCATACCATTGTAGAGATATCTAAATTCTTTTGGTCCTAACAATTTGTATTAGAGCTCAGACTACTAGAAGGTCTAACAACCGATTGTGCACAAGAGGTATGGTCTACTTGAGCCATGTGACTAGAATATTAACCTTAAATAAATGAAGTGGAAGCTCCCATGTCCGGATTAAGAGGACTATCCACCTTATTGGCTGCATGATTAACAGTTAGTTCACTTGCATTAATGTTGAAGAATCTCTTTATGCTTGTTTTCAATTAGTTTGTCCGTCCCGATACTTAGGGAACTCGAAAGGTCATTTTGTAATAAGGTTAAATAGGCTACCAGTCTCTTTGTGGGGGGCAGAGGAAAAATTTTTCCATTTGAAGAACTTTTCAAGCTTATCAGTTAGTTTTTGGTCTTGTGAGTTATCCAGATACCATAACAAAACTTAACATGGTATCAGAGCTCCTTGATTCCTAATACCTATGCTTTCCCTTATTTGATCAGTTTTCTTCAAATATTTCCACATTTTTTTCAAAATGTCTTTCAACAAAGGCCCACCTATTCTGGATGGAAAGAATTATTTATCATGGATCATCAAGATCGAGTCGTACATGCTTGTGGTATACAGTAGAAGAAGAAGACCTACCAATACCCGGAGAAGATGCAAGGGAGGATGAAAAACTTCGCTACAAAAATCACACCATCAACAAACACAAAGCTGCATCTCTTCTGCATGATGCTCTAACTGAGAGCATGTTTACCAAAATTGCAAACTGCAACACACCAAAGAATATATTTGATCGTTTGAAGGCCATTCATGAAGGTGGTGATCAGATTCGGAAAATCCATATTCGAAACCGTATCTCAGATTTTGAAGCAAATCGGATGAGTTACAAGGAGACTGTTCAAGATTACTATGACTGCACAATCGAAATAGTAAATGAGATTCGAGCTCTTGGTGGGGAATTACCTGAAGAAAAGGTTGTAGAAAAGGCGACTATGAGTCTCCCGAATAAATTTGAGGCAAAGTTGTGCGCTTTAGAAGAAACTGACAAACTGAAACAAATCACTTTTCTAGAACTTATCAGTGCTTTGCAAGCTTCTGAAAAACGAATGCAAATCAGACCCCCAGTGTCACGCCCCAGAGGAGTCCCTGTCCGAGAAAATTTCGACAGCATCTCCCCTGTACGGTGGACAATCTGAAGCTTTTCTACATCCTCATATACCTCAGCCACAGGCGGCTGGAATAATAACAATAAATAAAATCAATCACCACGTAGTTTATAATAGTAATCACAAACTATAGTGCTCTGACTCGAAATCCACCCTACTCAACTACACTCGTAAAGCTCAAATCCGATGAACTCACCTCTTCTGCCGTCCAGGCAGGCATGTAGTAGAATAAATCCAAATCCAAATCCATCGACATAATAAAATACATACAGTGTCCATAAGTAAAATAATCCAAAACATAACAAGTTTCAAAACAATCTAGAACAGAAAAGAAACCAAAAGAAAACCAATCATATCCTCGAGGTCTGCAGGGACCAGCAACTGGAACTCTCTCCTGACAGCATCAACCTGAAAATATCAACAATGGAGGCAGGGTGAGTCCAACACTCAGCAGGTACAATTGATATGCAAAGTAAAGAAATAACACCTAACACTAATCATGCGTACAGTCTCCTGATATAAGAAAGATATAAATATGCATCTGAAGCAAACAGGAGAGGAACTGTACTAACCAGGACCTGTGTATAAGGACAAACAGTCCGAGTGGTATAGGAATCCTGTATGCATGTCAAACATAGGTATCCAAACAATATGCAGCATATAAATGCAGCAAGCACAAACAAAGCAATAAATGCATCATGCATATGATGCCAATGATGCGTCCTGGTCACCCCTGACGCCAGTCGATCATCTCACACACAATAGTGAGGCCGAGTGGGTAGGGCTGTGACAACCGTGCACTCTGTTGTCACTACTCCTGATGAGTGACCGAGTGGACGGGATGCTGTCGGAGTACACCTATCCTCCTACCCCAAATCATAAATGGGGGAGCGCAATGCTCTCATCTCCCGGTACTCAAAGACGGGGAGGAATCCCTGCCGGATAATACGTTGTGTCACACTACCCATGAGCGGACCAACGGTGCCTAACAGAGTCCCTGCTGCAACACACTCAGCCTGAATCGACCACTAACCCATGAGTGGTGGTGTGTGCAGATCCATGTAACTGGCGATGTGCTCAACAATAATGGAGCGGACTATCGCACAGCATGCAATCATGTAAATGGTGCATGGCACTAACCACAAAATATCCTGACCTAATCCACATGTATATAAAAATGCATCATAGGTCAATGAATCAAAACAATCCAAAGGTACACAGAAGGTATAAAACTTAGGTCCTGAACATGGTAAAGCATGGTATATCACTACCCCCTATAAGCATGTATAAATAAATAAAGTATACATGGGATGCAAATCAAGCAATCAATCAATCCTGTATCAGATATTGGGTAGTGACTAACCGAAACAAATAAAGGACATAATTAATGCAACATGTTACTTTCATTACTAAGCATATCAAAGACAAAAAGTCAAAAGTACCCGCCTCCAAAAGAAAGGTCAAATCCGGTAATCGAGATACTCGTCTCGTATCAATATCCTGTAATAAATAGTACAATTTAGCTAAGTTTAATTATAACTCAAATAGTTAAACCAAAACTATTTTCCTTCAAGAACCCTAATTAAATAGTTAATCACAATTAACCATCCCTAATCCAAAGCTTAGGGTTCCATTCCTAACAAAACAGATCAGAAGAAACACACTTACCCTAATGTGCGAACAGCGATCAGATGCCTATCTCTCAACCAAACATTGTTCTGTTGAAATCAACCCTAGCAAAGATTCAATTCCTTCCAAGAATCAATCTAATTATACATTAATCATCTCATTACCCTACTTCTTACCTTAATCCATAGCCCATCAAATCCATAGCAAAGACAACTTGCTGTCGGGACAGAGATAGCCGTTGGAAATCAAGAAACGCCCTGCAATGCACTGTCTGGATCAAAATGAAGCTCAAGAAATCGACATCCAAACAACAACCAAATTTCCAGAACAACCTGAGCACCTTACCTCTTCCTCTAATTGCCTGCGATGACCAAGAACCTGACGAAGCTGCTGCTGGAAACCCTAATACCAGAGACTCAAGCCGATACAAAGGTGGCTGCTGACACTGGACGGCTGGCAGATCGGTGTTAGGGCACTGCATATCAAGACTCAGTGTCGGCACATCAGCGCTGAGTAAAGCTAGGGCAGAAGAAGGGTGGTCGACGCCCTATGGCTGGCGATGGATCTGAGCTCAGGGGGCTTCCTCCTCAGGCGACGTCAAAGATAGTCGAAGGTCTGTCGGCTTCAACTCGTCCGCGAGAGAATAGAGAGAGGAGGAAGGAGAGTTCGGGAAAGGAGAGGCGTCGGCTGTGGCGCGAGCGCAGTGGTGAGGGAGTTGGTCGGCTCTCTGTTCCCCGGCGTCGTCGGCGGCGGCGTCGAGCAGAGAAGAGGAAGAGGGCGTCGGCGTCAACCAAACACAGTGGTGGTCGGCTAGGGCAAAAAGAGAAATCGGCCGGTGCTCGTGTGGTGTGGTCGGAAAAGAATGGAAATCGACGCTGCTCGGCGTCGGAAGAGCGGTGGAGGAGAGAAGGAAAACCGCAGCGGCCGGCGGTTAGGGCTCCGGCACGTGGAACGCGGGGGAAACGGCACAGTATCGGGGGAAAGAAAAAAGAAATAAGAGAAAGGATTTAGGAAAAGGAAATAAATAAATAAAACTTTTCCTCGCTTAATTGGGTAGCCTAAACAGGCTTTCCCGGACCCCGTTTTTATCCCCGTTAACTCATCCGTACGAGCTCCGAAAAATTCCCGAAAAATTTCCAAAAATTCCGGAAAATTCCCCTTGTTATTTCCTCTATTTTCTGGTATTTTACACCCAGAGGTTGAGGGTGTGCACGAGAAAACTGAAGTCTTATTATCTGCAGAAAATCTTGATCTCAGTAATTTAGCAATCAACAGAGGAGCATCAAATTTGTAGACTCCAAGCCAGGGAGGTTATGTGCAGCAAAATCCACTGAAAAAAAGGGGAAATGGTAAAGAAATCTACGAACCTTGCCCCCACTGTAAGAAGACAAACCACCGAGCTCAATTCTGTTTCTACCATCCTAAAGCTATTTGCAAAAACTGTGGGGAAACAGGGCATGTTGAAAGAGTCTGTATACACAAAAATAGGGCGAAAGAACACACAAATTTGGTGGATTTTTCTTTGTTTGACGAAGAATGCAACTTAGAAATAGCATTCTGCACTGAAACCTCACCTGATTCTGTGGAAATAACATACTCTGTTGATGAAACTACCACACAATCGATAAAAGGTTGGATTCTTGATAGTGGGTGTTCTCACCTCATGTGTTGTGACAGAACGTTACTCTTTAATTTTAGAACTCAAAAAGGAAGAGTTGTGAGGTCAGCTACAAGGCACACCACTCCAGTACTGGGTGTTGGCAGCATATACTTATCTAGAGGGAAGAAGCCCATGATTGTGGAAGATGTTTCCTATGCACCTGGTTTAACCCAAAATCTGTTAAGTTTTGGGCAAATCCTGAGACAAAAAATAGAAATCTTGGTTCGAGGACTTCACCTTTACATCACAGACCCAAGAAATCACTCAGTTCTTCATGCTGAGCTACAACAAAAGAATTTTTTTATCTTCAACACTCATCCGGTTCAACCTGCAGAAGTTTCAATGGTATTTTCTGCAGAATCTCAACTCTGGCACAGCCGTCTTGGTCACTATGGAATAAAAAATCTGAGATTATTAAAAAAAAATGGGATGGCCAAGGATGTTCCAGACATTGAATTCGTGGAAAATTGCTGCCCAACGTGTCAAAAAGGGAAGCAGACCAGACTTCCATTCAAACAAAATTTTTCAAGAGCCAAGAATAAATTGGATTTGATTCATACTGACATCTGTGGTCCAATTAAAGAAGAATCTTGGAGTGGAAGTAAGTATTTTATTATCTTTATTGATGATTCCACACGATACTGTTGGATATATTTCATGAAGAACAAATCGGAGACATTCAATGTATTCAAAACTTTTCAAGCTTCTGCAGAAAGGCAAGCTGAAAGGAAGATAAAGGCATTGCGGTCTGATAATGGCGGTGAGTACATCTCCACCATACTCCACAACTATTGCAAATTAGAAGGTATCACTCATCTTTACACTGCTCCATATACACCACAGCAAAATGGCATTAGTGAGCGAAAAAATAGGACGATCATCGAGATGACAAGGTGCTTGCTGTTTGAAAAAATCTGTCCAAAAAATGTTGGGCTGAAGCTGCTTCCACTGCTGTGTACTTGTTGAATTCTTTACCTTCAAAGGTATTGAATGGAGTAACAGCTTATGAAATGTGGCATAATGAAAAATTATCTTTGAATCACTTACGTGTTTATGGCAGTATTTGCCATGTGCATGTTCCTGATGAGAAAAGAACCAAACTATATGAGAAGTCTAAAATTAGGATTCTTGTTGGGTACTGCTCTGGGATAAGGGGGTATCGGGTGTTTGATCCAGTTGGGGGAAAAATCATCATTAGTAGAGATATAATTTTTGAGGAGGACAAAGAGTGGGATTGGATTGGAAATGGTATTAGAAATTCTAGTGTTATATTTTTTAATGCTCTGTCTAAAACAGATCAAGAGGCGACAAAGGAGCAAACCGCTCCCTCCTGGCCAATGACGAATGAACAAGTGATCACACCATCTGCTCCAGAAATTGTTCAAAATGAAGATCAAGGAGAAAATGGTGCAAACTCTGATCTCCACGATGCAGAATCAACACCAGGTACTCCTGGTAATATTGAAAATGAAATTCCTGATCAGAATTCGGATGGTGAAAATGATTCAGCTACCCCTATAAGAAAAACCCGAAGCCTGGCTGACATATATGCCCAAACTAATGTGGCTCAATTGGATGTAGATCCATCCACCTTTTTTGAAGCAGCAAAGGATGAAAAATGGTGGCTTGCCATGAGAGAAGAATTAAATCTATCGAGCAAAATAATACACGGGAGCTTGTGAACAGACCAGCTGGAAGAAGTGTTGTAGGAGTAAAATGGATTTACAAAACTAAGAGAAATTCAGATGGGAGTATTAACAAGTTTAAAGATAGACTTGTGGCAAAAGGATACTCTCAGAAACAAGGGATCGACTACAATGAAGTATATGCACCAGTGGCAAGGATGGACACAATCAAGATGATCTTAGCCTTGGCAGCAGTCCAAGATTGGGAGGTATATCATATGGACGTCAAGACGGCATTTTTGAATGGAGTGTTGGAGGAAGAAATATATATATACCAACCAGAAGGGTTTATAGTTAATGGACAAGAGAACAAAGTTTACCGTGTGAAGAAAGCCTTGTATGGCCTAAAACAGGCGCCACGCGCATGGAATGACTGCATTGATAGATATCTGACAGCAAGTGGCTTCACTCGAAGCTATGCCGATTACTCGCTGTATGTGAAAAGAAGTGAAAACCAGGTTTTGTTGGTCTCTGTTTACGTTGACGATTTGCTTATTACTGCCAACAGCCCATCTCTAATTACAAGTTTTAAAGATTCAGTCATGAAGGAGTTCCAGATGACAGATTTGGGTTTAATGACATATTTTTTGGGAATGAAAGTTCATCAAAAGAAGGGAGTTGGAACCTTTGTAGGACAAACCAAGTACTGCATGGATCTACTGCATAAATACGAGATGAATGAAGCCTACCCAGTTGTTTGTCCTACTGTCTACAAAGGAGCAATAACCTCTATTACAGGAAGAGAAAAACCTGATGCTGCTATTTATAGAGGTATTGTGGGAAGTTTGATATATCTATCCCATACCAGACCTGATCTAAGTTTTCTGGTGAATCTTCTCTCACGCTACATGAGTCAACCAACTTCAGCACATTTGACAGCTGCTAAACGAGCCCTCAGGTATGTGAAAGGCACAATGGACTTGGGCCTGTTCTTCCCTGCAACAGGCGACAACAAAAGCTTCACAAATTTGGAAGGATACTTGGACAGTGATTATGCCGGGGGAGAGGATGCAAAAAGTACTTCTGGTTATATCTTTTACCTCAACAACGCTCCTTTCTCCTGGAGCACAAAGAAACAAGATGTTGTGGCACAATCAATGGCGGAAGCAGAATACATTGCGGCAGCTCTCGCTAGAAATCAATGTACATGGATACGACAATTGCTATCAGACATTGGTTTCACACCAGAGGCAGCAACACCTTTGATGATTGACAACCAAGCTGCCATAGCAATCGCAAAGGATCCTACTCACTTTAGTCGAGCAAAACATATCAAAGTTCGTTACCATGCACTCCGTGAAGCCGTCAAAGACAAAGAAATTCAGCTCATACATGTCCCTACCAAAAATCAAAAGGCTGATATGCTGACCAAAGTACTTCGGAAAACCTTGTTTATTCATCATCGAGACAGGATTGGTCTAAAATCACTAAGGTTCCTAAATGCAACCAAATCTGGAGGATAGGGGGAGTGTTGACATATCCACCTTATTGGCTGCATGATTAACAGTTAGTTCACTTGCATTAATGTTGAAGAATCTCTTTATGCTTGTTTTCAATTAGTTTGTCCGTCCCGATACTTAGGGAACTCGAAAGGTCATTTAGTAATAAGGTTAAATAGGCTACCAATCTCTTTGTGGGGGGCAGAGGAAAAATTTTTCCATTTGAAGAACTTTTCAAGCTTATCAGTTAGTTTTTGGTCTTGTGAGTTATCCAGATACCATAACAAAACTTAACAGTGCACACAGGAGAGGCGAAGAACAATGGCCACAAGTCGCGACAGTTCACATAGGCAAGAAGTAACAGGTTGACGCTTGGGTCTCTCATTGCGAGGAGGAGAGATGGAGGAGAGGTAGAAGGGGAAGAGTAGAGAGGCGACATTGGCTATCCATGAGTAGGGGGCGTCGTCAGGTCGGGACTCGGGAGTGCAACAATGATGCATCGTGAGCGAGCACGAGGAGAAAATAAAGCGAATCTAGGTTTTTAATTTAATTAACCTAGCTTTTATATACCCCTTAAAACATAAAAGATTCCTTTAAAATCAAACGTTTTTTAGTAAATTTTATAAATTTATATAGACCTATTTCCTGATAAATTATTCCTTTTTGTGTTATTATTCTCCTAAATAATTTAATTACATCACATTTTAACTGCTTTAATTCCTATATATATATTAGTGTATTATAGTTTGTAATATTACAATCACAACAATCTTTCCCTCAAATTCTCAACCCACCAAGTTTTCTTGCCCTTCGGTCTAACCGACCTACTAAGACTTCCTTACCTAACCACAACTACGACTTCCTACCCTTCGGTCCAACTGACCTATTCATTGTCTGGCCGCAACTAGGACTTCCTATCTAGTGTCTAGTCCTCTTAATCCGGACATGGGAGCTTCCACTTCATTTATTTAAGGTTAATATTCTAGTCACATGGCTCAAGTAGACCATACCTCTTGTGCACAGTCGGTTGTTAGACCTTCTAGTAGTCTGAGCTCTAGTACAAATTGTTAGGACTAAAAGAATTTAGATATCTCTACAATGGTATGATATTGTCCACTTTGAACCAAAACTCTCATGATTTTATTTTTGGAGTCTATCCAAAAGTTCTCATACCAATGGACATATATTTTTCTTATAAATCTATGATATTTCCCATATATTTTTAATATGAGACTATATTTGCAACCTCAATACAAAATAGTGCTAAAATGACCACAAACAGCTTCTACCATGGCCATCCATGTTGGAGGGCATGACCCATGTCAATTTTGGTCATTTTACTGAGTCTAAGACGGGAACCTGTGCCAACCAACACTGGTCGTGTAAGCCTTTGGCCCAAACTATAGACCAAACTTCAAATGACCATAAATTTCAATTTCATTGGAGTTATGGGTCGAACGACCTATCAAAATGTAGATAATATCAAAATCTACAAGTTTTCTTCAGGGTCTAACTTGAGAAAATAGGGTCTAAGGGGTAAAAAATCTATTTTGTTGGAGCTATGAAAATTTGGCAGATCTGGACAGTTTAGGGAGGATATAAAAGGGTCAAGAAAACTATTCTTTGGATGATCTCCAACTAGGGGCTCCGTCCCCTTCCTTGGGAGAGGGTTTTCCCCTTTAGGGGAAATCCTAGAGCAACTATCTTCATCCATCAAGATAATTCGTCCACCTCCGGAGCAAGAACCATTCCGAAGACATCGACAATCTTCTCGCTAAGCATATCTTTCTTTTTGGATTGTATTAATGTTTCTCTTGGTGTATTTGGTTTGTAATTCCGTTGCTATGGAGTAGTTATCTTGATTCTAGGATTATGGATTAGCTCTTTGATATGTAAATACTATTTTATTTAATCTGCTAAGTTTGCATGTTTTTTGTTCGATGAAATGTGTGTTTATGGTCTGAGTTTACTATGTACACACGATCTCAATGCTAAAAGAATGAGATTTATATCCCACGAGAATTTAGGAATGAACCGAAGGGAGAACCTAATCCTCCGACCCATATAAACTCGAAACGTAGAGAGTCGACTATGAAAGTAGATCAATATGACATGAGGAGCAATAGGTTATCATAGAACTTAATGAATCTGTGCCAATTTGTTATCACACAGTAGGAGTAGGTATCTTGGGGATTGGGAATAACGTGACAAGGATCTCCTTAGGAAAGTAATCCCTAAGCTCCATCACTCAAAAAGTAGACGACAAATTAGAATAAATACGCCAATGTACTCCAAAAAATTCACATCAGATACATAGAATAGTCTACCTATATAAATAGGAAACCAAATATATATTAGGTGTTTACAATTATCTAGGAACTGAAGTCCTATAATCTCTTTCCCCCTTCATTTACTTCCTCTCTCTCAATTGCTCTCAACCCTCACAACTCTCTCTCAATTGCTCTCAAACCCTCAAACTCAGCTCAGCTCAGCTCTCTCTCTCTCTCTCTCTCTATCTATCTCTTAACTCACTCTCATTCTCTTAAGCTCTCTTGTTAACTTAACCACTCTTGATTATCTAGATAACTATTTTGTTATTTTGACTAGTACTTGATTCACAGTCCTCATGGATCATTATCTTTTTATTACTTAACAATATTTTTGAGCACTTACAGATTTATCACACATCAGGTGTGCAGGATATCAAAACTAATCTAGGTATTCTGGCCTTTGGCCCAATTAGTCCTAGAGGTGGACGACCTAACCTCATAGACCAACGACCAGACAAATCCAAAAGTGCGAGCCTCCTTGCCCAACTGCTAACGTTTTAATGTAAGTTAATGGATAAAATCTAGTGGGTGAAGTTTGACCAAGCATTTAACAATTAGATAAATTCAAACAAATTAAGGATCAGATACTTAGGATTAGATACTTGACATGTGAAAGTTGATAAGATGCTTCTTCAATTTTGAAGGATGAAGTCTTTTTATTTTTATTCTTTTATCTTCTTTTGCATAAAAGTTACTTCTTTTTTTTTTGTCTTTGATAAAATTGTTCATGTAGCTCCATTTCATGAAAGAATCCATCAATTTTAATAAAAAACTCACATAATACTTAATTTAAATTCTTTTGATTGCTCTTGCAAATGCGAGACCTTAAAAATGTTGGATTGGTTGGAGAGACTATAGGGAGGAGTGAATAGAGTTGTAGCTCATTTTCTTTACTACAAAACTTGTATGTAGTGGAAGTTAAAAAAAAAGAAATAACACTAACAAACTAAGCAAGATGTTGGGCTTTAATGTGGTTCGACAGTTCTCCCATTAACTTCTACTCCACAACTATGATATTTTAGGTGGATCACTCCTGAATGCACTTCTATTTTTCTCTTTTTCAGCCACCAACTAGAAGTGAAGAAACCTTATACAAATCGCTTACAAAGATGAGAAACTTTGAGAACAAGAGATTAAAAGATGGCATTATAGAGAGAATATCATATTTGAGCACTTAGAACACACATAGAGCAATTTTAGGTTCTCCCAGAATGTCTTCTTGACCTACCAAGGTCTCATATAAATAGCCACAAGATTGGAGGATAATTTTTCATACAACTGATAAGTATTATATAGACCCTTGAATTATTTTTCATCTTGATTTCGAATCCCAAATTAAAAGTTATATTCTCTGAAAGATGAGGTCCTCCTATATTGATTCTCAAAACCACAAACCTTGAATTTACAATTTTAAGGTTTTGTAGTTGACTAGATATTTATATCAGTTGATTAATCCATTAATTGACTAACTTTCTCTATCAATTGATTAGTCCTTTGACCCTAACGACTTTTAAGGTTGGGTCTACAATTACGTCTAATCCCTTTCAATTCAGTGTTACAATTTCATTCAAAATCTTCTCACAAAGGTTACTGTCGTATAAAGTGTAGGATCAATGGAGTCCACTAGAATGAGGTGAATAGAACTTATTGAAAAATAAATAATTAAGTTAGAATAAACACATTCACAAAAAAAATAAAGTAAAAAGAAATAAAACTAAGTGATACAAGTGATTTAACGTGGTTCACAACCACCCGGCGACTACTCTATGACCTATTGATTTGTTAGATTAACTCTCGAAATCATCACTATCTTTCTCCTTTCAAAAGGAAATTTCAAAGAAGTTACAATTAAGTATTGGATACAAGAATGATAATAAGATGTAAGCACAATCATTAGATACACGGACTAATAAAGGCAAGCAAAATAAGATACACCGAAGATGTATTGCTACCTTTAGAGAGCTTCTGGATGAGCACATGAGCTCTTGTATTGAGTGAAGATGTGTATGCTTAAGTTAATTTTGAGTGAATTGAGAGGTCACCATCAACTCTATGTTGCTACAATCTATCTCTGTGGTTTTGATGTTTACTTGATAATATGTTTAATAGAGTCTAATCAGGTCAAGGTTGACTGGATGACTAACGAAAGGAAAGTCCAAGTGGTCAAACTGACTGAAGGCTTGACAGTGGTAAGTAGTCTACCTAGTGACTAATAAATCCAAGTGATCAAGGTGACTGAAAGCTTGAAAGTGGTGAGTATGCTACCTAGTGACTAGCAAGTCTAAGTGGTCAAGGTGATTGAAGGATCGGTCGATCAGACCAGTAAATCTTGAATGTTGCTAACACTGCTTTACTTTACTATTTTATATCTATTGTGTTAATTCAGTGTTACAGGAAAATATTAGTCGATTAGGTTGATCAAACAATAAGCAAGACCAAACAAAATCCAAACAGGTATGAAGGATCGATGTTTGGTGGGTAAGTTTGTTATTGTAAGCCCTAAGAGCCAATCAAGAGTTAATTAACTTGGGACATTTTGTATTATATTTCATTAATAAAAGGTAATAGTTATTATATTTACTTCAGATCTGTGCCAGATGAATAAGTATAATAATATCCTAGGGTAGTAGGTTCTATTGAATTGATAGTGGGAGGTTGTAGATATACATAGACACTATTATTAACTATTCCTAATCAAGTATTAATATACAAGGATAATATTAATACATTGAGGCTAATATGTAGGTCAATTGATGACTTAATTTCATAAGTCATGGATATAGGATATCAAGTTGATACATGTGTAGATATTAGAGAATATGTACTGAATTGACCTGCCATGAGAATATTTCATGGATCGTTATATGAGTGTCATAAACATTCTCATAGTGACTATTGGTATGAATAGTCCTTAGACCTAAAGTCACTATGGTTCTCTACATAAGGAATTGTATACTTTGGTATCGACAAATGTCACCTGTAATAAGGTTGACTATAAAGTCAATAACTGGGAATGCAATAAATTATGTGGAGAGATGTGAGTGATATAAATGGGATCTATCCCTTTCATATGACGGAAGTGGTATGTGTGGACCTCTTGATTAATTAGGACTACTAAAATACATGGTCATGCTCAAATCAGTTAATATGAGATATTGAGCTCATTTAGTTAAATGAGTCTACTTAGAAATCAAGAAACACAAAGATTGATAAGAGGATGACACAATCTATGTCTCATTGATCAATCTCTCATTGATCAATCTAGATATCGAAGATAAAATGACCAAGTCATACAAGATAATAGACACAGAAATGTTAGGTCGAATCTTGATATTCTCGTCACTTGGGTAGCAATGATGCATTGCTAGATGTCACTCATTGCTTATGTATCTAAAATGTTGTTTTAGTTACATTGCTAACATTATGAGAACCTATTAAATCACACACAAAGAACATGTTAGTTTAGAGATGGGTATATTTTAGTTTGACTAAAATATGATGGACCCTAAGATTATAAGGTTAAGTTTAATACAAATTTGACTCATTGAGTTAGACTCAAATGAATTTAGATTAGACTCATTGGATTAATGGGTTAGACTCATTGTCTTATTGGGTTATTGGATTATTAGGTTAATGGTTAATCTAACATACTAAATCTAACCTATTAAGAAGATTAAGAAGATTAATGGAGATTAATTCATCATTAATGGAAGAAGGCCAAAAGGTATAAAACTCTTGGTATTCATTGGATAAATATAAAAGCCTTTTGAGTGAAAGTTTTAAGAGAGATTATTCATCTTCTTCTTCCTCTTCTTCTTCTCTTGGACGAATTATCTAAGTGGCTAGTACCACGAAGGTTGTTTTTCTCCGAAGGCTAAGTTCGTGAGACAAATGAAGGATGTGTTCGTGTGGATACCGAAGAGGCGCAACCACTCTAATCGCGTTGAGATCCGACGAACCAAAGTTGCTGTCAGGATTATACCGTTCACGAAACAAAGATAACTATTCTATTTGATAGAGTAGAATAATGAGCATACTGTATTCACATGGATCTCTGGAGAGATCCATTACGTTTATGTGTTATTTTTTTACACAAGATCCCTATAAAGTTAAGGTAAACTTTTAGAGAAGAGCGTAGTGAAGTCATGTCTCTATTAGACAAATCTTAGGCGCCAACTAAAAAACCAACAAAGGTTTCTAAGTTGAGATCAGACAATCTCTTTTATACATGCATATTATATCTAATTCTATTTTATAGGATCATCATCATTATTATATCGTGGTAACTTTATTTTACAAATAAATAAGCTTGGCATGATCTAAAGGTTCGGTCGACCAAACCTAATGGTTAAGTCAACCAATCTCCAGTGATGAGATAATATCATATTCAAATTGAGTCAAAAAAAATGTTGTCTCGATTGACTGATAGTACGATCAGTCGAGTCATCCTATTTTTGTAATAATATATATAGTGAAATTAGGAAGGAAATAAATTTAAAGAATTTATTTGAATTTTAGAGATTTTTTTCTAGAATTTAATATGAATATTAGAATTATTTTTATAGGGATAAATGGGCATGCCTTAATAAAGTCTGTTTAGAATACTCAATTTAAATGAGGAGTTGATTGAATCTTGCCCTAAGTTTGCAGATTAAAACCTAAGGCTACGTTTGGTAGGGTGTAATATGTCTTGTAATGTAATCAGGATTACATTACAAGGCTGATTATATTGTTTGGTTTAATTTTAAACATGTAATATAATGTAATCTGAATTACAAAAGGTAGTGAAGTTTTGTAATCTGGATTACAAAGTAAATACTACGTAATTCGATTACATTACGAGGTCACTGTTTAACCAAAATTTAAATGTCGAATATACCCCTAGTCCATCGCGGCCGCTGCCCAACCCCGTCGCCCACCGCCGTCGGCGGCCACCGCTAGTCGTCGCCACCTCTAGCCATCGCCACCTCCGGTCGTTGCCGCCGTCGCTACTTCTGCAGACCACCTCTGCCAGCCGCCTCCATCAGCCGCCGATGGTCGTCGCCGTCACCGATTGTCGATTGTCGGTGGCCGGCGATTGTCGGTGGCGGCAGCCAACAGAGGAGGCTAACAGTGGTGACCGCTAGTTGCCACAAGCTCCGGCAGAGGTGCGGCAGCCGTCGGTAGAGGTCGCAGAATATTTTTGTCATTTTATAATAATACGAATTGCATTCCTTATAAAAAATAATCGGCACTAAACAAAAGAATGTAATCATCCTTGTAATAAAAGATTATATACATTACATTACCAAACATAGTAATGTAATTAAGATTACATTACATTACATTACATTACAAATTTGATTACATTACAAGCTAGATTACATTACATCCAACCAGACGTAACCTAATTTCATTTTCTTTCCTCTCGCACGCAACGCTCAACTCCTGTCGCCAACCACAACCTCGACCCCTCTTCCATTCACGAGCGACACTTGAATTCGACATAGCCGGCAACCACCACCTCGCACTGGACTACCTTCGCTCATGCCAAGGCGTTGTTGCTGTTGCAGTAGGCCGACCGTCGACGCCATCTCTAGAGAGACTTGTGACCTACCAAGGTTGAAGAATTTTACTGATGACTACCATTCCTTTCCCCGGCGAGCCGCACGACAACCACCGTCATTCCTTAGCCTTCGGCCATGAGCAACCACCACTGTCGCTTCCCCAGCCCAAGGCCGACCCTGGAGGAGGGCGGCACTGGGCGACAGCCCTGGGCCCATAATTTGAGAGGGCCCGACCGGAGCTGCAAAAGATGCACTAAAACTTGACGTCCTATGTTCTTCAAGCATGGCCGGAGCAGCATCGCCAGTAGGTTATACATGCTCGCTATGGCATTGGCAAGCACGAAGTATCTGTGACGAAGCCAAATGTCAAAATGCTAAATCGTAATGGATCTCAAATATCGACGCTAGAGAAGGAAGCTTACACAAAGGCAGGTGTTTGCTGAAATGCCGCAGTGAAAGACTAGAGAATGGGGTTGGCCCCTACCACGACCACTGTGATTGTTTTTGTCTCCTTGTTGAATGACATGAGCCCTGCAGCCGTGGAGGTGGCCACAAGAGCTGCCAACCTTAGTGATACGAGTAAGAGGGTTACCGTTTGATGCCACGGCCTGCTCTCCGTCTCAGTTTGCTTCCCGTTCTCGTCTGCCATTGCCGGAGAGGAAGAATCTGTGATCGTTACTACTAAGAAGAGATTAAGTGAAGGACGGGATGCGAATTAGTTTTTTCGCCCTGGGCCCCTTGTGTCGAAGGATCGGGGCTGCCCCAGCCATGTAGTCACTGCCTTCTTGGGTCCCTGACGCAGCAACCAGCAGCCACCCTTATCCTGTGGCTGTGCACTGTTGCCGCATTGGCCGCATGTATCTCTGATCTCGGCCACATCGGACGTTGCTCTCCCTGCTAATCAACAGCCGGTTGCAGCCCAGTGTTAGCTCTGCTGAAAAGAAAAAGGGGAAAAAGGTAGACGTAGGTTATTTGAGATTATTGATTAATTGATAGAAGTCTAGGGGATGAAATTGAGTTAAGGCAAAGTAAAGTTTAATTGATATTGATTAACAACAGTTCATAGAATTTCAGTTTATGCCTAATATTAATCTAAATTAGGTTTTGTGATAACGTTTATTATGGATTAACATGCTTTAACCACTTAAGCAGTTATTCCTTAATTAATAACGTGAGGTAATTAATTAATTAATTAAATCATAGGTCCACTAATTGATTGGTAGATCTTTAATCGATCAAAATCATTACATCACAATTTATAAATGTGAACAATCTTAAAGGGGAAAAATAAATGATAATTTATGTAAACGGTTCATGGTTATTAGGGTTATGTTGGTACTTAGATTGGTTCGTATCATGTACTTGTAGGATTTGAGTTTAAAGTAGATGCACTGACTTGGAGATAGGATGATCTACGATGAGGTGGGTATAGTTCCCTCTTGTTATCTTCTAGATCCTTTATACTCGGTGCATGATTTTTTTTCATTGTTATGATAGTACGCATATCTTACCTCGACTCTACGTTTGATTAATTCCTGATATTGCTATTTGTTTTGCTTGCCCTTATGTTTATTCCATTGGACATCTATGCAGTTTCCTTGTTGCTATGTTTGATTGTTTAGACACGTACTATACTTTTAGATAGTGATATAGCTAGTAGCGTGTACCCTAGAACATGGTGATGTCCGCTTCTTGTTCTTATTGGATGGGTACTTGTAGACTTTGACTGCCCACGGGACCATCCGTGGTAACGTATTTGTCCACAGTCTATAGCTAGATAGCTACGGTCATGCCTTGTCTATCCACGAGACCATCCATGGTAGAGTATTCTCCCACATGCAGTGGCAACGAGTCTGCCCATGGGACCATTTGTGGTGGAGTGTTCTTCCACGGACATTGGTGTCTTACATGCCCTAGCTGACAGTTTAGCTGCAATTAATAGTTATTGTATACTTATTATATGTATATATCATGTTTGGTTGTTCAGGTTTGAGGATATTTAGATTGGTGCTTTGCTCTTACCTTCGCTAGTAAGTGGTATACCTGAGACTATTCTTTTTTCTCCTTATATTTTAGTATCATGCACTATCTTCTTATACTTGTTGAGTTTTTTGTACTCACTATCCATTATTTTTCTTTGACCTTCCAGGTGAGTAGATAGGAGATGTTTGTGTTGCTCAAAGGTCTTGACAGCCAGCCTCACATCACACTCGAGATCATGTTTTTCCCACTGTGTCTTGTTGTTTGTTTTTTTACACTTGTTTCACTCGTGGATTTTAGCCTTATGGTGTCTTTTTTTCAGACTTGTACTTATGTAGTCGTACCGGTATGCAATTATTTGTGTTTTATATGTTGTAAGGGGATTGTGTAAATCCCACTTTATGAGTGGTGGTTATGTTTTACCTTTCGTTGGATATTTATTCCTGATTCGTGAACTTTCATCATATTGTATCAAATATTGTCATAAGAGGGCACTGTCTGCTTAGTCGAACAAGTACATATCCGGGGCGTGACAATTTTGATAACCGAAGTTCATATAAATTCAGATTGAACAACAAAGGAAATAATAGAATTTAGTCGATTGAATATTAGGTTAGTCGACCAATCAAATTTGGTAAGAGCAGATTGGATAAGATCAGATCAAGAAACAAAAAGAAATTTAGAGGTTTAGTCGACCGACAAGGAGTCGGTAGACCGATAAAGCTAGATTTTACGAAAGATATGTTTTGGGCAAATTGTGAATCTAGATGCAAAGTCAAGCAAATTCTGGAGGTCAGTCGACTGAAAAAGGATCAGTCAACGAGTCTCGAAGTCAGAGGTTTTACCATCTAAATTCTCTCCACGCCTCATACTCTATTCTGCTACTTCATACGTGTAAGTCTTGCTACTACTATGCTGACAAGCTCTCCCACATCCTACGCCCAAACTTCATTCTTCAGTTGTCGATATTTTAGTTACTTGCATTTGTTGGATTGAGTCGTACGTGAGAGAGGGTGAATCACGTGGTTTTGAAAAATAAATCTTTTTCATTTTTAAACCAAAGTATGCAGTAGAAAAACACAGAAATAAAAAAGAACAAAGACAAACAAGGTCGATTTTACTTGGTTTGGAACCTTCGAGGACTCCTAGTCTAAGACCTAAGTCCCGTGGACCTATCGATGGATAATCCACTAGATTTTCTCTTCCGGTACCTCCAAAAGAGGGAATCTAGTACAAAGAAATTCAAAATAGGTGCAACACACCGCACTTGTCCTTTTGCAATAATTAAGTGTACAAAATAAAATATTACCGAACACTCTTTCAAAGAAGGTTAGCTTGAGCTCAGTGTTTGGATGGTTTCTTAATGGTAGACGACCATGGTAGCATCGCAGCAGAGTTGTAGTAGGAAGCCAGAGCGTTCGGAAGTCCAATCAAAAGTGCAAATGATCGTTAGAGTGAATTGTTTCATGGATTGGGTGAGCACTCCCTTTATTGAGTATGGAAGGCGCCTTCAAAGGCCTTGAAGGCACCTTCAATGTGACAAGTCTGATCCCAAACAGCTCAGTCTTTATCTTTGACAAATTCTGAACTTTATCCTGCAGAAGGCGCCTTCTATACACTGAAAGCACCTTCTATGAATATTGTCAATGCGCTTTCAGTGCTTGAAGGTGCCTTCCATCCCTTGGAAGGCGCGTCAGGTACTGTTCACCAAAGAATTTTTGTGCTCTTCTTACCCTACAAAGCTTGTTAGTCCAATAAACTAAATAGTAACCTGTAAGACAAGTGTTAGCATAATAATACTGAGTAGTAATTAGACTCTATCTCCCCGAGACTAAATTCCAGTCAAGGTCTCAGTTTAGGGATCCGAAATGGACCTAAATTGGACCGACACCTATTGTCCCTCAACCGCGACGCATCCTCACAGAATCACTCTCCTCCAGTGACTTATCTTTACTTACCAACTTGCAATCGGTTGACTAGCCTCTTGACCCACCAGGTGTTCATGCCAGTTGTCAGATCCGCAGACCCAACTGGAGCCGGCTGTCAAGTCCCGTGGATCCAACCAGACTTTCTGCCAGATATCAGGTCGGCTCGTTAACCTATCTGAACTTCACACTAACTATCCGGTCTCACGGACCTAGCTAGATTTCAGCTTGGTATCAGGTCCTCCAGACCCATCAATTCCTACACACTTGGTAAAGTACTTGGAATACAAAGACTCCTAACTTAATTTACTTGTTATTTATCACAACCTGATTTAGACTATTAGTGCAAACTATACCAACAATCTCTTCCTTTTTGATGAAATGATAACCTGGGTTAAAGTTAGAAAAAAAAACATGCAAAAATTTATAAAATGACTTAAGAGAAGTCTAAGGTACGACAGTTAGTTTGTTCTCTTAAACATTTTAAGGGCTAAGTTTTCTGATTTTCTTGAATTTCTGACTTAAACCCTAATCCTCCCCTTTTGGTATTCATCAAAAAATTATGCAAAGAGAAAAAACATGTAGTAAGTTTTGTATAGTAAGCTTGGAAAGATTTTAGCAAAATATAAAATTTTTAGGTTTGTTAAGGGAAGAAGTATAAAAAATTATACTTAATTTTGAAAGAGGTCTACCAAAAAAATTGTACTGTCAATGTTTTAAAGTTGAAGTGGCTTCTCTAATATTTTCAAATTATTTGTTAAAATAATTGTAAAAGTGATCTGAGTTTTCAAAATTATCAAAATAATGTATTTTTTAAGGAAAAAATTTTGACTTAGAAATAATTTTGAATTTTTGGCATAAGTTTGGAATAATGAAATAATTGCAAAGTATTTTTTACTTAGAAAAAGTAATATAAATTTGTAAATTAGAAATATTTTCAAAAGCTTTAAATAAGAATATCCTAAGTCATTTTAAAAATTAAGTAAAGATTTCAAAACAAGTGTCAAACACCGTTTTCAAAAAATTTTATTTTTTTATATTTATTTTTAATTTTTTTTTGAAATTTTGTAATTTTGAGATTATGCTTTAACAAAATTTTAAAAACAGAATTTCATAATATAGTTTTGAAATTATGCATTTAATTGAACTTGACATTATTCAAAGACTGCAAGTTTTTCAAAAATGCTTATAAGTTAACAACACAAAAAAAAATATTTTTAAAAGTATTCTCCCCCTGAACCTGATATATTTTAAGGAAAATAAACATCTAGAAATTATTCTTAAATGTCTAACCATTAGTTACTAACTGACTCTTATAAGATAGCAGTGTTCATTTGGTTAGTCAAGTTAAGTATATGTATCCAGTTAGTGTTTGACTAAGATGGATTATCTAACTTGATCACTGTAGTTTTAATTTTTTTCACCCAGACTTGTGTCAATGCACTGATATAAGCTTATAAGTCCAGGTAATTTGCCTGTATATCTCATATCATTCTAAGTTTTTGAATACACAATCAAGGGAGACTAGTGTGTTTGTGAGATGCTTAAGTCTTATATCTATAGGATCATATTTTCTATGGATTTGATCTAGACTAAGGCTAAAGTCTATTTTTAAAAAGCTAAGGAATTAGGAATTTTTAGAAAAATAAAAGTAAAATTTTTTTCCTATAATTTGTAAATTACTTGAAAAATATTTTGAAAACAACTAGCCTAGTATATGAAACACATTCCTAATTGTCTATATAAATTATTAAATTCATTTTTAGGGAGTGGTTTGGTAAATATATTGGCTAAGTTTAACTTGTACTCAATATAATTGAGTTCAATATCTCATTTAGTGACATGATTCCTGATAAAGTAGTGTTTAATTTCAATGTGTTTAGTTCTTGAATGACACACTAAATTTTTTGTTAAGTTGATTGAGCTAATATTATCAATTAACACTTTTGTGTTTTTAAAGTTTAGATTGAAGTCTTTTAGGGTATGCATCATCCATAGTAGTTGAGCAACACATTCTCCTATTGCTATATATTCTGCCTCAGTAGTAGATAGCGCAACATAATGTTGCTTTCTACTAAACCAACTGACAAGTGATGATCCAAGTAGTTGACAACCACCACTTGTACTTTTCTTATCTAGTTTACAGTCGGTATAATCTGAGTCAGAATACCCTACAAATTCAAAACTAGTTATTCTAAGGTACCACATCCCTACGTTGGGCGTACCTTTTAAGTATCTAAAGATTCTTTTAACACTCGCCAAGTGTGATTCCTTGGCACAAGTTTGGTACCTAGTGCATATATTGACTGCAAACAGAATATCAGGTCGACTAGCTGTTAGGTATAGTAGGCTCCCTATGGTACTTCTGTAGTATTTGAGGTCTATAAGTTTTCCATTTGAATCACTGTCTAGGGTTACATTGGTGGCCATTGGAGTTTTAATATCTTTGGAATTTTCCATTCCAAATTTATTGAGTAATTCAAGTATATATTTTTGTTGACAAACATAGTTTCCTTCATTTGTTTGTTCAATTTGTAGACCTAGGAAGAATCTTAATTGTCCGACTAGACTCATTTTAAATTCTTGTTCCATTAATGTTATAAATTCTTGTAGAAGTTTTGAGTTTGTTGATTCAAATATTATATCATCTACATAGACTTGAGCTATAAAAAAAATGTTGATCGATTGTTTTTACGAAAAGAGTTGGGCTTACTTGACCTTGTTTGAAGCTTTTGAGGTTAAGTATGTGGTCAACCTTTCGTACCAAACTCTAGGAGCCTGTTTAAAGTCATAAAGGGCTTTCTTTAGTTTGAACACATGATTAGGCTGTTCTAAGCTTTCAAATCCTGGAGGTTGACCTACATATACCTTTTCTTTAATTAATCCATTGAGAAAGACCGACTTTACATCCATTTGGTATAATTTGAAACCCTTATGGTGTTGGTGCGGGAAGCATCCGACGATCGAACCTAAGTTTTGATAATGGCAAAGGATTCAAAGTTAAGGTGCTTTGTTTTCTGACAGCGTTTGCTGAGTGTTTCAGGAAAGCCCTAACTGCGGTTAGGCAAGGTAAAACCCTAGGGGGTGGTAACCCTAGGTCATAGGGGGTGGTAACCCTATGCGGAAAGCCTTGGCAGGTTGATGGCTTCAGGCAAAAGTCCTAGGGGGTGGTAACCCTAGGTGGAAAGTCCTGGTGTCGCGAACCAGGTGAAAGTCTGAACTGGCCGGTGAAGCGGATGTTCAGCAGAAAGTCCGGGAGCATCGAGTGCCGAGCAAAAGTCCAGTCGATCTGGAGGATCGTACTGGCAACAGGTAAATCTCCTGAGTGGAGTAGGACGCGTTCCCCGTAGAGGGAACAGTAGGCGTCGGGTCGACCTAGGGTTTCCGGCAGGAAATCCGAAGTCAGACCCGGACAGTCCGGAGACTGTCATAATTTCATATTCATACTATTATTTTGTGTTAACTTTGTGTTGCAGGTATTTTTGGATTAACATACTTGCAGGTACCAAAAACACAAAGAAGAACTCGGATGAACAGTGTCCGAGGCGCCTCCATGGAGCTTGGAGGCGCCTCGGGTGCGAGCCAGGAAAAGGCCAGCGCAGCAAACTGGAGGCGCCTTGAAAGGAGTTCAAGGCGCCTTGGACCGGAGGTTGAAGGCGCCTTGGATAGGCTGAAGGCGCCTTGAACCAGATAGAGTTCGACCAGGTCCGTGCTGATCCACGCGGGTGACTCGGCTCGTTCAAGGCGCCTTGATGAACAGTTAAGGCGCCTTGAACACCCTTTATAAGGGGTCTCGAGCAGTAGCACCAGAACAAGAACTTCCAAGCTTCCATTCTGCTGTGTTCTGCTCAAGTGCTGCTTCCGAAGTGCTGTTACAACATTCCGACGACCCGAAGCTCAGATTCCCTTTCTACTACTGTTGTCGGTATAATTTTAATTGCAGTTACATTTTTTTAATTAATATGTAATATTCATATGAAATTATAGTTGTTGCCCACGGAAAGCGATCAAGGATCGCGGGCCTTCGAGTAGGAGTCGACCTAGGCTCCGAACGAAGTAAACCACTGTGTTCTTGTGTTTGTTTCCTTTATTCCGCTGCTTTAATTACTCTACGAACGTTTTACGATTCCGATAATCGAACGAAATAGCCGCGAGCGCTATTCACCCCCCCTCTAGCGCGTCTCGATCCAACAATTGGTATCAGAGCGGGGTCGTTTTGAATTGGTGCAACCACCTTTCAAAACAAATTTTTTCGCAGTTTTTTTTCGTTTTCGGAGTCGAATTAGAATTTAGCCTTATAGCTATATTCTAATTTTTGTTTCCCTCGAATCGACTTTTGCTCGAAGTAGGTGCAACACCACTCGAGTTCGTCTTTATTATTCTTTATTCCAGCACTACTAATCCAAGACTCAGTCTTGGAACATATTTTGTTGTTTTCTTTTGTTACATATTATAAATGGCCCAACAAGAGGGTTTCAGCACTGTACGTCCCCCGCTATTCTCCGGAGAGGATTTTGGCTACTGGAAGGGAAGAATGGAAACGTATCTAAAGATACAATTCGAAACGTGGATGATCATAAAGACGGGACTGAAACTACCAATCGATGACGACGGCAAAACTACACCCTGCGAGAAGTGGGACGCTTCTTTAATAAAAAAGGTTGAAGCCGACGCCAAAGCTACCTGCACCCTCCAGTGTGGTCTTACCAAGGAAGAACTCAACAGAGTTGGCTCGTTCTCCTCTGCAAAGGAGCTCTGGGAAAAGCTTATCGAACTCCACGAAGGCACTGACGACACCAAGGTAAGTAAAAGAGATCTTTTACTTAATAAATTATATAATCTAAAAATGCAGGAAGGCGAAACGGCGAGTTCTCTTCACGCGAGAATACAAGACATCCTTAACTCTCTTCACGGAATTGGCCAGAAGATAGAAAATCGGGACATAATAAGGTATGCCCTAAACTCGTTTCCAAGGAATACATTGTGGGCATCAATGGTAGATGCCTACAAAGTTTCCAAGGATTTATCTTCTTTAAAACTAGATGAACTTTTTAGTGAATTTGAACTTCATGAGCAGACTAATGCACAGCCTACCGAGAAAGGTATTGTGTTGGTTGCAGGTACAAGCCGAACCCGGGAACCAAGACCACGACGGAGAACCGAACCAGCATCAGAAGCTGAACCAGATTCTGACGATGAAGAAGGTGACATTACAACCGAGCTGGTAAACCTCGTGAAGAAGCTCTACAAGACGAAAGGATTCGACAAAAGAGATCTAAAGAAGGCAGTAAAATCAAAGGAAGGCCCACAAAATACAAAGATGAAGTTTGAAGTTACATGCTACGGGTGTAACCAAAAAGGGCACATCAAATCCAACTGCCCTAACCTGAAGGAGGTCAAAAAGCAAAGAAGGAAAAAGGTCCTTAAGGCAACATGGGACGAATCTTCATCGGAGGACGACGACGACGAGCTCGAACAAACGAGTCTACTTGCATTAATGGCCCGGGACCAAGTCGTCGAATACGGATGCGAGAGCGAGTCTGAGGCCGAGTCCGAGCAAAGCCACGGATCCGTATCCGTTTCCGAAGGACCAGACCCCGCTGTAAGTATCTCCCGGTTGAATACTTTAGTTAGCTATTTATTGCGCAAATTAGCTAAGTCAAACCTGAAAGTTAAGTCACTTCTAAAGGAAGTAAGTGTCCTTAAAGAAGTGGCTAACACCAAACCTTTACCTGACCAGAGTCAGACTGAATTACCAACTCAAGTTCAAAAACTTGAGAAAGAAAATTCAAGTCTAACAAATCAGGTTAAAAATTTAGAAAATACCTTAGAATGGTTTACTTTGGGCTCCAAGAATTTGGACTTGATTCTTGGGACACAAAGAGCCGTCTACAACAGAACTGGGCTGGGATACAAAAGTAAATATAGATCTTATTTATCATTAATAAACAAACAAAGTGTTAAATCAGTCCAAGCATGGGTCTCCAAGTCTAACTTGGTCAATCAAGTTGGACTTGGCCAATACTGGGTTCCGAAGGATCAAATTTACTACCTCGATAGACCATATCGAGGCCATGATCCAGGGGGAGCAAGAAGAAAAATAATCCTAAAAATTTAAAAATTCAAAATTCAAATTAAAATTAAAATTAAATTCAAAATTAAAATTAAAATTCAAATTAAAATTAAAATTAAATTCAAAATTAAAATTAAATTCAAAATTAAAATTAAATTCAAAATTAAAATTAAAATTAAATTCAAATTAAATTCAAAATTTGAAATTAAAATTAAATTCAAATTAAATTCAAAATTTGAAATTAAAACTCAATATGGAGGATCCAGACTCGCTGGCACCCCCAACTAAATTACCCGGCAGGGTAGCTGAACCTAATCTACCCGAAATGGGTAAAACAAGAGTAGATCACCCGGCAGGGTAATTAAGGTTAGATTAAAACGGACTAAGGTTAACTTGAACCACAGTACTGGTGAAGTTTTTGGATGATAGTACGTTAGGGAAGCTTGGGCATCGCATGTCTAGGAAGATATGGCTTCGACCTGGTGCATTTGGCCAAGTGGAACTGACCGAAGCTACCCTTAAATGGATCCTAACTAGTTAGACCAAGGTTTAGTACTAAGCTCAATAGGTAGGACTATTTGGAAAACCTCGAAGGCATGGTTACTTTAATGAGTTCCTTGTGACTCACCATAGCCCAGAAGTTTATCCAAAGAATGCTTACTTGTTGAACCCAAAGCTAAACCTGAATCTAACACAAAGTTAACCCAAACCTTAAAATTGAATTATAATTCATCTCACAACAATTATAGGATTCCCTGATTGAAAATCTAGGTCGGGTGAGATGATTAAGAAATTTAAAATTAAAATTATTTTAAACTTAAATTTCAAAATTATTTTAAAACTTAAATTTCAAAATTATTTTAAACTTAAATTTCAAAATTATTTTAAACTTAAAATTATTTTAAAAACTTAAAATTATTTTAAAACTAAATCTCGAAATTATTTTAAAAAACTTAAATTTCAAAATTATTTTTTCAAAATTATTTTAAAAAATTATTTTAAAAACTTAAAATTATTTTAAACTTAAATTTCAAAACTTAAATTTCAAAATTATTTTAAAAACTTAAATTTCAAAATTATTTTAAACTTAAATTTCAAAATTATTTTAAACTTAAATTTCAAAATTATTTTAAAACTTAAATTTCAAAATTATTTTAAACTTAAATTTCAAAATTATTTTAAACTTAAAATTATTTTGAAAAACTTAAATTTCAAAATTATTTTAAAACTAAATCTCGAAATTATTTTAAAAACTTAAATTTCAAAATTATTTTTTCAAAATTGTTTTAAAAATTTATTTTAAAAAACTTAAAATTATTTTAAACTTAAATTTCAAAACTTAAATTTCAAAATTATTTTAAAAACTTAAATTTCAAAATTATTTTAAAACTAAATCTCAAAATTAAACTAAATTTCAAAATTATTCAAAACTCTTTCAAAAATTTATCTCTAACAAGTTTACTTCAATTTAACTATCATGAAATCCATTAAAACAATTCAACCACTTACTATGTAGGAATTGGATCAATGGATGCTGGATAGTGGCTGCTCCAGACACATGACTGGAGATAAATTGAAGTTTACTAAACTAACGTACAAGAACTTAGGATCAGTTGCATTCGGTAACGAAGGTCAACTTAAGGTAATCGGAAGAGGTAATATTGAACTCAACTCCGATTTTATTATTCGAAAAGTCCTGTTAGTTGAAAATTTCAAGTTTAATTTATTAAGTATAAGTCAATTGTGTGATAGCGGATACTTAGTAACTTTTGACAAAACCAGGTGTTTAGTTAAAAACATTGAAAATCCTGAAATCTTACTTAAGGGACTTAGGATAAATAATATGTATTCAATTAATCTACCGACATCCTCAAAAAGGTGTTTTCTAACACAAGAAGAGGAAACTGATTTGTAGCACAGAAGATTGTGTCACACTCACACTAGACTCATTTCAAAAATGAGTCATAATGGTTTGGTTAAAGGTTTACCAAAACTAAAATTCATTGAAAATTCTATCTGTAATGCGTGTCAACAGGGAAAACAAACTAAGTCAACACACAAATCAACAAATCTTGAAAGAACCAGCTCCTTACTTGAGCTCCTTCACCTTGACCTATTTGATTCACATGGAGCTAAGTCACTAAGCAAGAACCAGTATTGCTTAGTAATAATCGATGACTACTCTAGATTTTCATGAGTAAAATTCCTAAAAACTAAAGATGAAACCTATGAAATATTTAGTAACTTTTGTAAATTAATAGAAAATGAAAAAGATACTAAAATTAAAAGAATAAGAAGTGATCACGGAGGGGAATTTGAAAATCATAAATTTACCCAATTTTGTAAAATAAATGGTTATCAACATGAATTTTCATGTCCTAGAACCCCCCAACAAAATGGTCTGGTGGAACGTAAAAATAGAACTCTACAAGAAGCCGCAAGAACCATGTTAAATGAATATAATTTAAATCACCAATTTTGGGCAGAAGCAATAAATACTGCAAATCATATTCAAAATCGAATCTTGATCAACAAATTTCACAAGAAAACCCCTTATGAACTATATTATCATAAAATTCCTAACTTAAATTATTTAAAAGTATTTGGATGTAAAGTTCACATTTTAAATACTAAAGATTATTTAAGAAAATTTACACCCAAATCTAACAAAGGAATATTTTTAGGATATTCCTCAAACAGTCGAGCCTATAGAGTCTACAATCAAAACACCCTAAAAGTTGAAGAAACAACTAATTTAATATTTGATGAAGAATATAATCTACCAAATATAAATGAGAATGTTGAAGTTGACCCAAGAAATATAGAAGATGATGAAATTCAACCAAATCTTAATATACCAGAGGAACCAGCCCCTGACCCACTTATCAGACCAACTAGGGTCAGTACCTCTCACCCATCTGATCAAATTTTGGGTGATCCAAATCTAGGGGTAAGAACTAGATCCTCCTATAGAATTCACAGTCAGATTGCCCTAATTTCTAAAATCGAACCAAAAACAATAGAAGAAGCACTACCTGACCCGGACTGGATCATAGCTATGCAGGAAGAGTTAGCCCAATTTGAGAGAAATCAAGTCTGGGAACTTGTATCTAAACCCTCAAATAAGTCAATAATCGATACAAAATGGGTATTTAAAAACAAGCTAGATGATCAAGGCGAAATAATTAGAAATAAGGCTAGGCTTGTAGCTAAAGGATTCAGCCAAGTTGAAGGTTTGGACTATGATGAAACCTATGCCCCAGTAGCTAGACTCGAATCCATTAGAATGTTGTTAGCCTATGCAGCAAACAAAGGATTTAAACTATACCAAATGGATGTCAAGTCAGCATTCTTAAATGGATTTATTAAGGAGGAAGTATATGTAAGCCAACCCCCAGGATTTGAGGACTTAGGATATCCTAATCATGTATTTAGGTTAAAAAAGGCCTTGTACGGACTTAAACAAGCCCCTAGGGCATGGTATGAACGATTGTCAAATCACTTAATATCCAAAGGTTTCAACCAAGGTCAAATAGATCCAACTCTATTTGTAAAAACTGTAGACAAAGACATCTTCATAGCTCAAATCTATGTTGATGATATAATTTTTGGATCAAATAACTCTAAATTTTTAAAAGAATTTACTAAATTAATGGAAAATGAATTCGAAATGAGTATGGTTGGTGAACTTAATTTTTTCTTAGGCTTACAAATAAAACAAACTAAAGATGGAATATATATTTATCAAACTAAATATGCAAAGGAATTAATTAAAAAATTCTGCATGGAAAATTCAAAAATAATAAATACACCAATGGCAACCAACATTAACATAGACTCTGACCCTGAAGGAAAACCAGTAGATCCAAAGTACTATAGGAGTGTCATAGGAAGCCTGCTTTACCTAACTGCAAGCCGACCCGACATATTATTTGCAGTTGTCATGTGCGCAAGATACCAATCTTGTGCAAAAGAGTCACATTTAACCTATGTTAAAAGAATACTTAGGTACATTAAAGGTACTCTAAATATAGGACTCTGGTACCCTAGAACTTGCACCTTTGAGCTTCTTGGCTATTCTGACTCAGATTACGCCGGATGCAAGTTAGATAGAAAAAGCACAAGTGGTAGTTGTTAATTTCTAGGACAATGCCTAGTAAGTTGGTCAAGTAGAAAGCAACATTGTGTTGCTCTATCTACCACTGAAGCTGAATATATAGCCTTAGGTGAATGCACATCTCAATTGCTTTGGATGATGCACACTCTTAAAGACTATCAACTGAACTATCATAACACAAAAATCTCAATTGATAATATAAGTTCCATAAATTTAACAAAAAAACCCAATTCATCACTCAAGGACTAAACATATAGAAGTGAAGCACCATTTTGTAAGGGATCATGTAGCTAAGGGTGATATTATACTCAACTATGTTGAGTCAAAATCAAATCTAGCTGACATCTTCACAAAACCCTTACCTGAACTTGAGTTCATCTCACTTAGAAGACAAATAGGAATGTGTTGGGTAGAATAGACAATGTTTTTTTGGTTATCATTTGCTTTTAAAATTCTAGGAAAAACAGTTTTCAAAACTCCAATTTTGTTAGATTTTTAAAATTTGGATTTAGCTTAGGTTTTCCCCTAAATATCATGTACCCCTAGATTAAAGCCAGAGCATCTCACAATCACCTAGGTATACCTTGCTTGTGTTTTGAAAAACTTAGAAAGGCGTGAGATGCATAGGGTATTGCCTGGACTCAAGAATGCTTATATCTGTGCATCAATATGAGTCTGGGCGTTAAATATGCAATAAACATTAATCAAGTTAAGTTCTCCAGCTCTAGTCAAGTCTACCTGGATCAAATTAACTCAACTTGACTAACCATGTGAAAGCTACTGCCCTCTAGGCAATCAGCAAGTAGCTAAAGGTTAGACAATTGGAAAAAGTGTATTTCATTTTTTTTAAGCATGATTGTACTTTAAGGTTCTAATCAAATTACTTTACCTGATTATTTCAAGGCTCTGATACTTAATCAAATTAAACTCAGTAATTTAATTTGACTCATGCTTGGACTAGAAAACAAACTACTACTACTCCCTGTGAACCAAAACTATATATTTTTTTAATATCAAAGTTTCTTCAAAATGCATATTCAAAACTTAATTATAGTTTTTTTAAAACTTGCCCATGTAATTAAGTATTCAAATATTTTCAAAACTAGTCAACTTTTCATAACGTTTTAAAAGTTTCAAGTGACCTCATATCTTACAACTTCTAAGCAAATTCCTTTATTGAAAATTCAAATACTCATATTTTCAAACTCAGTTAATTTTAAAGACTATTTTAACTAGACTCAGTTAGATTGTACTCTAAACTTAGCTATTTGGCAAAATATTTTCTCAATACAAATCATTTCGAATCTAAATATATAGCTAAGTATTTTCAAATTTGGCAATCTAAGAAGAAAATTCATTGTTATCCCTCTTTGAAAATATTCCTTCAGAAAAAATACAAATCTACTTTCAAACTGGTTTATTTTTGATATATGGCAAAGGGGGAGAGTAGGTAAATTAACGTTAAAAGAAAATTCAAAATATTTAATAAAAGGAGGGCTTTTATTAAGGGGGAGTCTAATATTACCAAGTTAAAAGTTTTCAGCTTAACTGTTATTGCATTTGAAGTTTATTTACTTAAGCTTGGTTAACTTTATGCATATGTTGTTTTTTTTCTCTTAACTTTGAATTACGTATTGCCATAATCAAAAAGGGGGAGATTGTTGGTGCGGGAAGCATCCGACGATCGAACCTAAGTTTTGATAATGGCAAAGGATTCAAAGTTAAGGTGCTTTGTTTTCTGACAGCGTTTGCTGAGTGTTTCAGGAAAGCCCTAACTGCGGTTAGGCAAGGTAAAACCCTAGGGGGTGGTAACCCTAGGTCATAGGGGGTGGTAACCCTATGCGGAAAGCCTTGGCAGGTCGATGGCTTCAGGCAAAAGTCCTAGGGGTGGTAACCCTAGGTGGAAAGTCCTGGTGTCGCGAACCAGGTGAAAGTCTGAACTGGCCGGTGAAGCGGATGTTCAGCAGAAAGTCCGGAAGCATCGAGTGCCGAGCAAAAGTCCAGTCGATCTGGAGGATCGTACTGGCAACAGGTAAATCTCCTGAGTGGAGAGGGAACAGTAGGCGTCGGGTCGACCTAGGGTTTCCGGCAGGAAATCCGAAGTCAGACCCGGACAGTCCGGAGACTGTCATAATTTCATATTCATACTATTATTTTGTGTTAACTTTGTGTTGCAGGTATTTTTGGATTAACATACTTGCAGGTACCAAAAACACAAAGAAGAACTCGGATGAACAGTGTCCGAGGCGCCTCGGGTGCGAGCCAGGAAAAGGCCAGCGCAGCAAACTGGAGGCGCCTTGAAAGGAGTTCAAGGCGCCTTGGACCGGAGGTTGAAGGCGCCTTGGATAGGCTGAAGGCGCCTTGAACCAGATAGAGTTCGACCAGGTCCGTGCTGATCCACGCGGGTGACTCGGCTCGTTCAAGGCGCCTTGATGAACAGTTAAGGCGCCTTGAACACCCTTTATAAGGGGTCTCGAGCAGTAGCACCAGAACAAGAACTTCCAAGCTTCCATTCTGCTGTGTTCTGCTCAAGTGCTGCTTCCGAAGTGCTGTTACAACATTCCGATGACCCGAAGCTCAGATTCCCTTTCTACTACTGTTGTCGGTATAATTTTAATTGCAGTTACATTTTTTTAATTAATCTGTAATATTCATACGAAATTATAGTTGTTGCCCACGGAAAGCGATCAAGGATCGCGGGCCTTCGAGTAGGAGTCGACCTAGGCTCCGAACGAAGTAAACCACTGTGTTCTTGTGTTTGTTTCCTTTATTCCGCTGCTTTAATTACTCTACGAACGTTTTACGATTCCGATAATCGAACGAAATAGCCGCGAGCGCTATTCACCCCCCCCTCTAGCGCGTCTCGATCCAACATATGGGACGCATTGCTTAACAACATTCTAATTGATTTAAGTTTGGAAACAAGGAAATAGGTTTCATCATAGTCAAGCCCCTTAATCTGGCTTTGTTTCTAACAACTTCCCCCTTTTCATTTAGTTTGTTTCTAAAGACTCATTTCGTTTCTATCATCTTTTTATGTTCTGGTAATAGAACTAGGTCTCATATTTCATTTCTTTCAAATTGAGCCAGTTCCTCTTGCATGGTTAAGATCCAATCTAGGTCACTTAGTGATTCTTCTATTGTCTTAGGTTTGATGTTAGAAATTAGGGCAATTTGGCTAAGGTTTCTTAAGGCTGACTTAGTTTGGACTCTTAATTTACGTTTTAAATTTAATTTTAATTTAAGTTTAATTTTAGTTTTAATTTTTAATTTAATTTTAATTTTAGTTTTAATTTTTAATTTAATTTTAATTTTAGTTTAATTTTAGTTTTAATTTTTAATTTAAGTTTTTAATTTAATTTAATTTTAATTTTAGTTTTAACTATTAATTTAAGTTTTAAATTTAATCTTTAATTTAAATTAATTTTAGTTTTACTTTTTAATTTTAAATCCTTAATTATCTCACTTGATTTATATTTTCAATAAGAGAATCCTAAAATTTTGTGAGATAAATTAGGTTGAATTTTAGCATTGGGTATAACTTTGTGTTAAATTCAAGTTTAACTTTGGGTTCAACAAATAGACATTCTTCGGATAAATTTCTAGGTTGTGGTGAGTCACCTGGACATCATTAGAGTAACCATGCATTCGAAATTTTCTAAATAGTCCTATCCACTGAACTTAATACAAAACTTTAGTCTAATCAGTTAGGATTCGTATGAGGTAGCTTCAATTAGTTCCACTAAACCAAATGCACCAGGTCGAAGCTATATCTTCATAAACATGCATAGGCAGAGTTTCCCTAACCTACTATCATCCAAAACTTCACTAGTACCATTTATCAAGTTAAATTTTTATCCCTTTTTAGGCTAGTCCTAATTACCCATTTGGGTAAGTTTATTGATTTTGGAGGTGCCAACTAGTTTGGAGTCTCCCGTAAAATTATTGGACTGGGTTTTAAGTTTTGAATTTGTGTCGATTTGCTTTACAGTTATAATGAACTTGGTTATAGTTTGAGTTTAGATTAATTTTGTTTTTAGTTAATTTAGGTTTAGTTATAACCTTGGTTGACTTTAGCTTAGAGGGGTTGGTTTTTGAGATTAAGGTTGACTTATTTGGTTTATTTATTTTAAGATGGTGTATTTTATTTTTAGGTATGTAGTATTGATTGATTCCTACTTACGTAGTGTAACGACCCGCCTTCTACTAACTAAGCTGTAAGGCCGATCGTCACATTATGCTGTGCTAACTAATCCATGACCATCATTAAATCTAGGTGCGGAAGCTGTACTAATTAAAATTTTGCTATTCTAGTATCATTTCCTGATTCTATATATGCTGAGGGACGTAATCTAAGGTATATATGGCATATCTTACATCCCTGATGGTCAAGAGCTGAACTAAAGGTTTCCCTGCTAATTTCAGACCTCCCAATCGATCCACAGATCGATTGGAATGGTCGAATCGATCCAATGATCGATTCAGCCGGCTACTGTATGCGGGACTTAAGCTGGATTGATCCAGTGATCGATCCAGCATGCTACAGTGCTCGGGCAATATCCTGGATCGATCGGTTGATCGATCCAGACTGGTCAATAGATCCAGTGATCGATCCCAGAGCCTTCTGTTCGCGAAAGAACTTGCTGGATCGATTGGCTGATCGATCCAGAAGCCTACTATTCGTGGAACAGATTGCCCAATCGATCAGCTGATCGATTGGGAACCCCCAATCGATCCACCGATCGATTGAGGTTTCTGATTTTGCAGCTAAGCTCTGATTTCAGCACTGTTTCGTGCCTCAATCACATTACAAGTTCTAAAATGTCTAGGAAACACTCTAATAACAAACAGCTAACATTCTAAACAGGTTTTCTAGTAATCTAAGTAGAGTTTCTATTACTCCATGCATGTAAACACTTAAATAAGAAAAAGTAGTGTAATAAGAAATGCTAAAGGTTCTAATGCTTCAAAATAAACTTGCTAAAATTCCCTAAGATCTTTATTCCAAGTTCCTGCCCACACACATCTTCGTAGCATTGCCCTCCAGCCTCCGCTAGTCCATCTTTCCTTTACCTTTATCTGCAGTATAAGGAAAAGAAAGTACCTATAAGCTTTCGCTTAGTAAGAAACCATCTAACTCACTAAAACATGCATGCGATGCATTTATGCTTTTAAAAACATGCTATCAAACATATGTTAAACTTGTTAAAACATGGCATACTGAAATCACTGAACATGAACACTAAAGCATGACATACAAAGCGAATCATAAGCTAGCATGTGTATCAATAAGAGAGGACTAAACTGAAACATAGCTGAGTTAAACTAAAGCTGAACTAGAACTGATTTAGAATATAATCACATGACTGATTGGGAGTTTGGAAAACTAATATTATAATAGATTAAAATACATAATCATGCTGCTAATGTGCCCGGCAACTGTACGTGCTATGCGCGCATCCTTAACTAGACCCGGGGTTGCAAATCCCGAATTTAGTAAGGTTTTACTAGGTTATCTAAACCTAGGGACCGACTATGGGAGCCCAGCCCAAGGACATCTAGTCCTGTACAGTGCCCCTACTGAAAGTAAAATAATGGATCATAGCTAATTAATTTATCTTGCTTTTACTAAGTTATCTGAACCTAGAGGCGACTATGGGTGCCCACCCATTGGACCGCAGTCCCATATATGCTGTAGCAAGACTAACTAAGCTATTTTAAATGCTTCTATTGCATTCACTAAGCTATTAAAAATGCCCACTGTAGCATTTTACTGAGCTAAACATTTTATCGAACACTTAGTGTGCTCCAACTCTCCCCTCTATTAGGGAGACCACCTCTAGGCACCCGACGACATCTAGAATCTCCAACTGAAAGGAGTAAACGTGTCTGGCCCATCTAGAGGTGCTCAACTAATTCCCTAAATCTGCGAGGAGGGTTAAATACACCCTATGCGTCGAAAAATCTACATATAACTAATTTAAAAGCATTCTATCATACGAAAAGCTACTTATACTACAGGTGAGGGGTTTCTTACTTCCTGTGCTAGATTTCTTACAAATCTAATCGCTAGATCTCCGGAGGAGATGATCCTTTCGACGATCTTCTCGCGTCTACACGTTCCTCTCGCGGAGGGGAGCGTCCTCGTGTCGAAGTCGTCGCCGGAAGGTGCCCTTGGAACCCTTGGGACAGAACCCTAGCCTTGCTTGTGGTTGGCGCCGAGAGAGGGAGGAGAGGGAGAGGTCGCGTCGGTGAGGGTTTGAGGAGAAGGAATCCCGATCAAAATAAAACCCCACTTAATAATTTCCTATTTATATTAAGTGGGTAATTCGGCCCAACTCTAATATAAATTTAATTGCCTCCCTTTCCTTTCAGCACGGCCCTGCTGGGTTCAACTAGTTACTAGAATTATCCGTAATCCATAGGTCTCAGGTTCAATTACCGCTTAGGCCATTTTCGTTTTCTATTTGTTTTTGCTATTTCCGCTACTCTAAAAATTCTGTAAAAATATCCTAAAATTCCAGAAAAATCATAGAATATTTCTAAAATAGTTTTGAGAATTTTCGGGTGTTATAATCCCCCCTACCTTATAAAAAGTTCATCCTCGAACTTAGAATAACTCTGGGTACTTCTGTCTCATACTAGCTTCTGTCTCCCAAATTGCCTCTTCTGTTGTGTGACTGTGCCAAATGACTTTAACTAATGGTACTTCCTTGTTCCGCAATTTCTTAACTGCTCGGTCTATTATCTGAATAGGCCGACTGTCATAGCTGAGGTCTTCGCGGACTTGTACCAGCTGGGGCTCAATCACCTGGGTGGCATCTGGGATATGCTTCTTCAGCATAGAGACATGAAATACATTGTGGACAGCTGACATTTCCTGAGGTAGCTCTAGCTCATACACTACCTTGCCCACTCTTCTGCTGATAAGGTATGGTTCCACATATCTGGGACTTAGCTTGCCCTTCTTCCCAAAACGCATTACTCCCTTCATGGGAGCTACTCTGAGGAACACTGAATCCCCAACTGAAAACTCTAAAGGTCTGCGCCGTGTATCAGCATAGCTTTTCTGGCGGCTCTGAGCTGTCTCTATCCTTTGGCGGATATGTTGTATAGCTGCTGTGGTATCTGCCACTAGATCTGTCTGAAGTTCTAGTTCTTTCTGTTCACCACTCTCATACCAGCAGATTGGAGATCTACACCTCCGCCCATAGAGAGCCTCGTAGGGTGCCATACCGATGGTGACCTGATAGCTGTTGTTGTATGCAAATTCTGCTAAACTCAGATATTTGCACCAACTTCCCTTAAAGTCTAGGGCACATGCTCGGAGCATATCTTCGAGTACCTGATTTACCCGCTCCGTCTGTCCATCTATCTGAGGATGGAAAGCTGTGCTGAACTTTAACTTCGTGCCCAAAGCTGACTATACACACTTCCAGAAGTGTGACGTGAACCTACTGTCTCTGTCTGATATAATAGTTCGTGGGACTCCATGTAATCTAACGATCTCCTTAAGATACAACTGAGCTAGCTGTTCCATGGAGTAGGATATCCTGATAGCTAAGAAGTGGGCTGATTTAGTCAACCTGTCGACTATTACCCAGATGGTATCAAAACCATTCGTGGTTCTGGGTAATCCCACTATAAAATCCATAGAAATGTCTTCCCACTTCCATTCTGGAATTTGGATGGGCTGCAGAACTCCTTCTGGTCTCTGATGTTCTGCCTTAACCCTCTGACAGGTTAGGCAGGTGCTGACATATCGTGTGATGTCTCTCTTCATCCCAGGCCACCAAAAACGCTTCTTCAAGTCCTGGTACATTTTGGTGGAGCCTGGATACATCGCATAGGGAGTCTTGTGAGCCTCATCTAAAATCTTCCTTCTGAGTTCTTCCTGATCTGGAACACATAATCTGTCACCAAAGTACAACACCCCGCTAGTGGACACTCTGAATTCTCCACTTTCTGATTCTGCTAATTCTTGCTTGATTTTCTGAATTTCAGGATCCTGTTCCTGAGCTGTCTGGATGTCACCAAGCAGGGTAGATGCTAATGGCATAGTAGAGAGCTGTCCCACTATGAGTTCGAAACCAAAATCTGTGATCTCTTTCTGTAGGGGTGGTGACATGGCTGCTAGGGATAGTAAGGTGGCGCTGGACTTCCTGCTAAGTGCGTCTGCCACCTTATTGGCTTTTCCTGGACGGTAAAGGATGTCTATGTCATAATCTTTGACCAGCTCAAGCCATCTGCGCTGTCGCATATTCAGATCCTTCTGAGTGAAGAAGTACTTCAAACTCTGATGATCTGTATACACTCTACACTGAGCTCCATACAAGTAGTGTCTCCAAATTTTGAGAGCGAACACTACTGCTGCAAGCTCAAGGTCATGAGTAGGGTAATTCTTCTCATATTCCTTGAGTTGTCTGGAGGCATAGGCGATCACCTTACCATTTTGCATCAGTACTGCTCCTAGTCCCAATTTAGAGGCGTCACTATAAATATCAAAGCTGTCTGTGTTTTCCGGTAGAGCCAAAATGGGGGCACTGGTCAATCTCCTCTTTAGCTCACTGAAGCTGTTCTCGCAGTCCTCTGTCCACTGAAATTTTCTGTTCTTCCTGGTGAGAGCTGTCAGTGGGGGAGGCTATCCTTGAGAAATCCTCTACGAACTTTCTGTAATAACCTGCTAGTCCCAAAAAGCTTCTGATCTCACTAGCGTTCTTGGGTCTTTTCCAGTTACTCACAGCTTCTATTTTACTAGGGTCTACCATGATACCATCCCTTGAGATGATGTGACCCAGGAAGGACACCTGATCTAACCAAAATTCACATTTCATGAATTTGGCATACAGCTGGTTCTGCTGAAGAGTCTGCAATACTATTTTCTGGTGCTCTGCGTGTTCTTCTTGAGTTCTTGAATAGATAAGAATGTCATCGATAAATACAATAACAAATCTATCTAGGTAGTCCCTGAATACTCTGTTCATGAGGTCCATGAAAGTAGCTGGAGCATTTGTCACGCCAAAGGGCATGACTACGAACTCGTAATGTCCGTATCTAGTCCTGAATGCTGTCTTGGGTATATCCCTTTCTTTAACCTTCACCTGATGATAACCTGACCTGAGGTCTATCTTAGAGAACACTGCTGCTCCCTTTAGCTGATCGAACAGGTCATCTATTCTGGGAAGAGGATACCTGTTCTTAATCGTGACTTGGTTCAGTGCTCTGTAATCTATACTCAAGCGCATGCTCCCGTCCTTCTTCTTCACGAACAATACAGGCGCTCCCCATGGTGAGTGACTAGGGCGTATGAAGCCCTTGTCAAGCAGCTCCTGTAGTTGCTCATGAAGTTCCTTTAGTTCTGCTGGAGCCATGCGGTATGGTGCTTTGGAAATAGGATTGGTACCGGGAATGAGCTCTATCTCGAATTCAATCTCCCTGTCTGGTGCTAAGCCTGGTAACTTTTCAGGGAAGACTGCTGGGTAGTCACATACGACTCGGACCTCTGCTAGCTGTTGGTCCTTGTCCTGTCTGGTATTGACTACGTGCGCTAAAAATCCCGTACATCCTGAATCCATTAATCTCTGTGCCTTCATAGTTGAGAGAAACTTCTTGGCCTTTCTCTTGGGTTCTCCAATGAACTCGAACTGTGTTTCTGCTTCAGGTTGGAACACGACTTTCTATTTACGACACTCGATGGAAGCACCGTATCTGATCAAGAAGTCCATTCCGAAGATGACATCGTAGTCAGTCATATTTAGCACTATCAGATCACAAAAGAGTTCTCTGTCTGCTATAATGACTGGCACTGCTCTGAACCAGTGCGTGGATGCCATAATTTCTCCTGAAGGTAATGTTGTCAGAAACTGACTACTGAGTACCTCTGGAGGTCTTGCTAACTTCTCGGCAAATGCCCTGGATATATATGAATGGGTTGTCCCAGTATCGAATAAGACAGATGTACTTTGCTGTAAAATACTAATATGACCTGTAACAACTGTCGAGGCATTTGCTACATCCTCTTGGGTCAGTGAGTAGATCCTCGCATTGGTCGTAGCTGGAGGGGCTTCTAATCTGCCCTGGCTGATGTGTGGACCATCTAAAGCGGCCTGCATCTGATGCAACTGTGCTGGCTTGACTTCATACTGGATCGGCTGTGGTGGAGGAAAACTGCCCTTGTTCAGACACTGCTTGGCCATATGCCCTTCCTGTCCGCATTCGAATCATCCTCGTGTACCCTTACGATAAATTCCAGGGTGGAATTTCCCACAAGTAGCACACTTTGGGTAACTGGGCTGCTTGCTAGCTGGTCCTCCTTTTGGGTAGCTCCCTGGTTTGCGCTTGTTGCTGGAGTTCCCTTTCCAGGTAGATCCGTGGGAGCTGTGGCCCTAGTGTTTCTGAGTACCTGAGCCTCCTTGGCCTTTAGATTCTGAGAGGACTTGCTTCTATTGCTTTATACTGTTCTGGTAGTGCTCGGTGGTCAGAGCACTGCTGACCAGTTCTTCGGTGGTTTGCGGCCTGCGAACGCCGCCAGCCACATTCACTGCTATTTCCAGTCTCAGCATCTTGAGCATCAACCGGACTCATTCTTTTTCTGTACTGACTAGTTCAGGGCATAGACGAGTCAATCTGTTGAATTTCTTCACGGCTTCCTCCACTGAAAGGTTGCCCTGGCGAAACTCAGTGAACTCGTTGTAGTGGCGGTTTATGACCCGCATGTGAAAGAACTCCTCGAAGAATTCTTTCTCGAAGTCAGCCCATGTCATCTGGTTTACTGGGCGCTTCGCTCTAATTCTCTCCCACCACATGCGTGCATCTCCTGTCAAGCAGAAGGAGGCACACTTCACCTTTTCATACTCTGGCCAGTCCAGAAGCTCCATCGTACTTTCCAGTGTTTTGAACTAGGCTTGAGCATCCCATGGTTCGCTGGTGCCTGAGAAATTCTCTGGCTTGACTCTCTGCCACTGGATCAGATAGGCTTCTCTCTGTATTCCTGTTGCTGGAGCTACTGGTGCTGCAGGCTGGACTGGTGGAACCTCTAAGACTACTGGTGTCGCTAAGTTTGGTTCCGGGGTAACTGTGGGAGTATTCTGCTGATTAGCCTTTAAGGTGGCTATTTCCTGTTGCTGTTCGGCTAGTTGCTGCTGTAACTGAGCCACTAATGCCGTAAGGTCTGGGGTAGGCACTGAACTGCCTGCCTCATGCTGGGGCTCAGTAGTTGGTGCCCTTCTAGCTGGGCGTCCTCATGTCATTTCTAAAGAAGCAAAGGATACATACATAACTAATACAAACATAATGGAGTAACTATTGTTATCATGTTAACTACCATCATAAACGAGCATGCCGTAGTTATATCTAAACATGGAAACAAGAAGCATAAAGAAAGTGAGAGATGTTCTTACTTGGAAGCTGCAGATTCAATGCTGATGTGTGTGTAGGAAGTATGGGAACTGCTCTGATACCACTCTGTAACGACCCGCCTTCTACTAACTAAGCTGTAAGGCCGATCGTCACATTATGCTGTGCTAACTAATCCATGACCATCATTAAATCTAGGTGCGGAAGCTGTACTAATTAAAATTTTGCTATTCTAGTATCATTTCCTGATTCTATATATGCTGAGGGACGTAAATTAAGGTATATATGGCATATCTTACATCCCTGATGGTCAAGAGCTGAACAAAAGGTTTCCCTGCTAATTTCAGACCTCCCAATTGATCCACAGATCGATTGGAATGGTCGAATCGATCCAATGATCGATTCAGCCGGCTACTGTATGCGGGACTTAAGCTGGATCGATCCAGTGATCGATCCAGCACGCTACTGTGCTCGGGCAATATCCTGGATCGATCAGCTGATCGATCCAGACTGGTCAATCGATCCAGTGATCGATCCCAGAGCCTTCTGTTCACAACAGAACTTGCTGGATCGATCGGCTGATCGATCCAGAAGCCTACTGTTCATGGAACAGATTGCCCAATCGATCAGCTGATCGATTGGGAACCCCCAATCGATCCACCGATCGATTGAGGTTTCTGATTTTGCAGCTAAGCTCTGATTTCAGCACTGTTTCGTGCCTCAATCACATTACAAGTTCTAAAATGTCTAGGAAACACTCTAATAACAAACAGCTAACATTCTAAACAGGTTTTCTAGCAATCTAAGCAGAGTTTCTATTACTCCATGCATGTAAACACTTAAATAAGCAAAAGTAGTGTAATAAGAAATGCTAAAGGTTCTAATGCTTCAAAATAAACTTGCTGAAATTCCCTAAGATCTTTATTCCAAGTTCCTGCCCACACACATCTTCGTAGCATTGCCCTCCAGCCTCCGCTAGTCCATCTTTCCTTTACCTTTATCTGCAGTATAAGGAAAAGAAAGTACCTATAAGCTTTCGCTTAGTAAGAAACCATCTAACTCACTAAAACATGCATGCGATGCATTTATGCTTTTAAAAACATGCTATCAAACATATGTTAAACTTGTTAAAACATGGCATACTGAAATCACTGAACATGAACACTAAAGCATGGCATACAAAGCGAATCATAAGCTAGCATGTGTATCAATAAGAAAGGACTAAACTGAAACATAGCTGAGTTAAACTAAAGCTGAACTAGAACTGATTTAGAATATAATCACATGACTGATTGGGAGTTTGGAAAACTAATATCATAATAGATTAAAATACATAATCATGCTGCTAATGTGCCCGGCAACTGTACGTGCCATGCGCGCATCCTTAACTAGACCCGGGGTTGCAAATCCCGAATTTAGTAAGGTTTTACTAGGTTATCTAAACCTAGGGACTGACTATGGGAGCCCAGCCCAAGGACATCTAGTCCTGTACAGTGCCCCTACTGAAAGTAAAATACTGGATCATAGCTAATTAATTTATCTTGCTTTTACTAGGTTATCTGAACCTAGAGGCGACTGTGGGTGCCCACCCATTGGACCACAGTCTCATATATACTGTAGCAAGACTAACTAAGCTATTTTAAATGCTTCTATTGCATTCACTGAGCTATTAAAAATGCCCACTGTAGCATTTTACTGAGCTAAGCATTTTATCGAACACTTAGTGTGCTCCAACTCTCCCCTCTATTAGGGAGACCACCTCTAGGCACCCGACGACGTCTAGAATCTCCAACTAAAAGGAGTAAACGTGTCTGACCCATCTAGAGGTGCTCAACTAATTCCTTAAATCTGCGAGGAGGGTTAAATACACCCTATGCGTCGAAAAATCTACATATAACTAATTTAAAAGCATTCTATCATACGAAAAGCTACTTATACTGCAGGTGAGGGGTTTCTTACTTCCTGTGCTAGATTTCTTACAAATCTAATCGCTAGATCTCCGAAGGAGACGATCTTCTCGCGTCTACACGTTCCTCTCGCGAAGGGGAGCGTCCTCGTGTCAAAGTCGTCGCCGGAAGGTGCCCTTGGAACCCTTGGGACGGAACCCTAGCCTTGCTTGTGGTTGGCGCCGAGAGAGGGAGGAGAGGGAGAGGTGGTGTCGGTGAGGGTTTGAGGAGAAGGAATCCCAATCAAAATAAAACCCCACTTAATAATTTCCTATTTATATTAAGTGGGTAATTCGGCCCAACTCTAATATAAATTTAATTGCCTCCCTTTCCTTTCAGCACAGCCCTGCTGGGTTCAACTGGTTACTAGAATTATCCGTAAACCATAGGTCTCGGGTTCAATTCCCGCTTAGGCCGTTTTCGTTTTCTATTTGTTTTTGCTGTCACGCCCCGGAGGAATCCCTGTCCGAAGAAATTTCGGCAGCATCTCTCCTGTACGGCGGACAATCTGAAACTTTTCTACATCTTATATACCTCAGCCACAGGTGGCTGGAATAATAACAATAAATAAAAACATTCACCACGCAGTTTATAATAGTACATCACAATACTACACTGACTCGAAATCCACCCTACTCCACTACACTCGTAAAATTCAAATCCGACGAAACTCACCTCTTCTGCCGTCCAAGCAGGCATGTAGTAAAAACATATCGAATAGAACATCCATCAATATCAACAGAAAAACATACGATGTCCAAGTATCCAAATAACCAAGTACACACATAAGAAAATAAAAACCAAACCAAATGGTAAATAAATCCTCGAGGTCTGCAGGGATCTAGCACTACGTGCAGTGAGGACTAGCGACTGGAACTCCCTCCAGACAGCATCAACCTGAAAATAACAACAATGGAGGCGGGGTGAGTCCAACACTCAGCAGGTACAATTGATATGCAAAGTAAAGAAATAACACCTAGCACTAATCATGCGTACAGTCTCCTGATAAAAATAAAGATAAATGCAAACCGAAGTAGACAGGAGAGAATCTGTACTAACCAGGACCCGGTATAAGGACAAACAGTCTGAAAGGTATAGAAGACCTGTTTGCATGTCAAACATAGGTATCCAAACAATATGCAGCATATAAATGCAGCAAACACAAACACAAGCAATAAATGCATCATGCATATGATGCCAATGTCATGGTCACCCCTGACGCCAGTCAGCCAACTCACAACAAAAGTGGGACCGAGTGGGTAGGGCTGTGACGACCGTGCACTCTGCATCACTACCCCTGATGAGTGACCGAGTGGACGGGATGCTGTCGGAGTACACACATACTCCTACCCCAAATCATAAATGGGGGAGCGCAATGCTCTCATCTCCCGGTACGCTATGACGGGGAGGGATCTCTAACGTGCTACACGCTGTGTCACACTACCCATGAGCGGACCAACGGAGCACCGGAAGAGCCAAACTGACGTGCTACCACGCTGTGTCAGGCTACCCATGAGCGTTACAGCGGAGCACCGAACAGTGATGAAAACTAGCAAAGTGCTCAACAATAATGGAGCAATCTATTGCACAGCATGCGATCATGCAAATGATGCATGTCACTAAGCATAGTAATATACTAAACCAACCTCTGGACATATAACAATGGGCACCATAGCGAATAAATCATATCAAGGTATACTGATCAAATAAGGTATCAAACCTAGGTCCTGACATGGTAAAACATGGTTATATCACTACCCATGAGCATGTGAAATCAGATAGGTATCAATACGAGATGCAAACAAACAAACAATCAAGCAGGTAACATGTATCGGGCAGTGATTAACCGAAACAAATAAGAAAACACAATTAATGCAAATTGTTAATTTCATTACTAAGCATATCAAAGAAAATAAGTCAAAAGTACCCGCCTCCGACAAAAGAAAGGTCCAATTCTGACTCCAAGATACTCGTCTCGCGTCAAAATCCTGTGTCACCAATATACGTACATTTATTTAGCTAGAACTCAACGAATAGCTAAATAAAATCTCAACGACCAATAGGATAAGATCCTAATCAACCTATACATGATCAACAGCATAAATCCAATCCCTTATGATCTACAACTAAGCAAATGCTTAAATCCATAGACCACATCATCTCAATACGTATCTGAATTCCTAATTATTACACCTTACCTCAAAATCACAGTCGTGATCACTGATCCAATGCCAAGATATAGTTGCTGCTGGATCAAGATTTGTGGCCGAGATTGTAGACATGTTGTCTTCCAAATCAAACGCCCCAATCAATGGTTGCTGACCAAGAAACCAACAAGTTCTAGTGTTACTACTTGGATCTGTAATCCAAACGCAGATCAAAAGAATACTACTGATAAGAAGAAATAGCAAGGGTACGTTGCTCACCTCACTTACCTGTGAGCGGGGAAAGAAGAATGACCGAACGGCAGTGGAAGCTAAGCCGCGGGAGGGAGGACCTCTGGTCCCAAGAGCCAATCACCACAAATCAGTGAGGAGGAGCCAAGACTCGGAACTAGGGCAGAGATCAAACTCGGCAGGCAAGGTGGCGTTGGCACTGGGGTTCGGCACAGAGGAAGGAAGGAAAAATCGGGAAACAGAGGAGGGAAAACTAGCACTGCTCGTTGTCGGCTCTGTGAGTGGCGGCCGGCGACAGATCTAGGGCACGGCTGGCACAAGCGTCGGGTGAGGTGGAGGCCGGAAGAAGGGAGGAGATGGCAACCCTTCCGGGCAACGACAGTGCGGTGCAGAGATGCGGTAGAGAGGAAGAAGAGCACAGATAAATAAGCGGTGCTGCTCCGTGCGTCGCCGGCGACAATGGCGTCGGGTCGGAGTGGCGGCGACGCGGCTAGGGATCGGCTTCGACGCTCAAAAGAGGAAGATGATAAGTCTCGGTGGCTGGCTGTTAAGGCACAGGGAAAGGGGTCGGCGTCGGTAGAGGAGAAGAAGAAGAATCCTTGTCGAGGGGTTTTTGTCGCGTGGAAGGGGAAGAAAGGAACCACCAAGGCAGTTAGGGCAAGGAGAGTAGGCGCGTGTGGGTTCGGCGAAGAAGAGGAACGGAGGAAAAGAGAAATAAAGAAAAGAAATAAAAGAAAAATAAAGGAAAAAGTAAACTTTTCCACACTTAAATGGGTAGCCTAAACAGGCTTTCCCGGAACCCAAATCTTATCCCCGTTAACTCATCCATACGAGCTCCGAAAAATTCCCGAAAAAATTCCAAAAATTCCGGAAAATTCCCTTATTCATATTCGCCTATTTCCGGTATTTTACATTTGCTACTTTCGCTACTCTAAAAATTCTGTAAAAATATCCTAAAATTCCAGAAAAATCATAGAATATTTCTAAAATAGTTTTGAGAATTTTCGGGCGTTACACGTAGTTAGACATGCTTTCGAAATCCAAGCTTTGGTTTGATTTTTATGTTGGTTGACTAAAGATATAAACGTTTTGTTAGTTGAGTTGGACTTGCATCCGAGTTCGAACTTATTATACACAGCTCTTTGTGATACAAGTATTATATCTAGATACTTGGATCTTGTTGTGAATTTTTCTAATAGTTGTTTTAGTTCAAGTATTTCACTTTTCAATATGGAATTATCCTCATCAAGTTGTATAACTTGAGTCAAAATTTTAGGTTGAATTGGCTTAATTATTGAGTTTAAATTTAGTTGTTCGTTAAGTATTTTATTTTCTTTGGTTAGTTCGTTTATTTGTTCTTCAGATACAGTCAATTTCTTATGTAAGTATGCAATAATTTTAAAATATTGTCTGCTTAAAATAAATTGTACCTCATCAGAACCTTCGAAAATGAGTGCGGACTCATGGCTCGATTTGGGTTCGGACCCGTCTTATGATTCACTTTCTGATTCTGGTCCATGAGCCATTGGTGCGAGGTAGTTGGTGTGAGTTGGTTCATAACTATCCGATTCCTCCGTGGATGATTCATCCCATGTTGCTTTGAGGGTTTTCTTTTTCTTGAGATTCGGGCAGTCATTCTTATAATGTTCCTTCTTGTTGCATCCAAAGCATATGACGTTGGTCTTCTTGTTGTTGGAATTTGAAGTGGAGTTGATCTTCTGCAAGTCCATTTTGGTGAAGTACTTCTTTCTTCTAGTGAACATCTTTCTTATCAAGTTCACCAAGTATTTTTCATCGTCTGAGTCTTGGTCAGACTCAACTTCAGGTTTTGGTTTAGTTCTAAATTTTTCTTTTGATGTTCCTACAATAAGAGCAATACCTTTCTCGGGGTTGTTGTTAGTCTATTCGTGTAGCTCTAATTCATAGAAAAGTTCATCTAATTTAGGTTTAGATAGATTCCTTGATATTTTGTAGGCATCCACGATTGATGCCCACAATGCATTTCGAGGGAAGGCATTCAGGGCACTCCTTATCAGGTCTCGGTTCTCTATCTGATGGCCAATTGTGTGGAGCCTGTTGAGGATGTCTTTTATCCTCGCATGCAATTGACTAGTGGATTCTCCTTCCTGCATTTTGATATTAAATAATTTATTTAAAAGTAAGTCTATTTTTGTTACCTTTGCATCATTGGTCCCCTCATGTAGTTCTATGAGTTTGTCCCATAGTTCCTTTGTGTTTTCATGTGGGCCGACGCGGTTTAGTTTCTCCTTCGTTAGTCCACACTAGATTGTGTTGAGGGACTTGAAGTCAATATGGGCCTTTTTCTTCATCTCCGGATTCTAATTTTACGGGTCCATTAGAATTTCGGTGTTGTAGTTAACTGGCGCCTTATATTCTTTAGTGACGTTTAACCATTGGTCGAACTCAGTCTTCAGGTACACTTCCATATGCTTCTTCTAGTATGAGAAATCATCCCCGTTGAATAGGGGCAGATGAACAGTGTTGTATCCTTCATTTTGAGCCATTTGTTATTAAAATAGAAAACTAGAGAAATGTACCAAGACTTGGTTTTGTATTAGCAGAGTTTTAAGAAAATAAAATATATCGAGGAACTCGAGTGGTGTTGCACCAATTTCGAGTAAAAATCTAAATAAAAAAGAGTTATTTAAAGAGATAAACTTTTACCAATTCAAATAGAATGCGAAAAACTGAAATGCAAAGAAAATAAAACAATTCCCCCTATCTTGATTGGTGGTTGCACCAATTCAGAGTAGAACCTTGTTCTAATACCACTTGTTAGATAGAGTCACACGTGAGAGGAGGAGGGGGGGGGGGGGGGGGGGGGGAATCACGTGGTTTTGAAAAACAAATCTTTTTCATTTTTAAATCAAAGTATGCAGTGGAAAAATACATAAATAAAAAAGAACAGAGACAAACACGGTCGATTTTACTTGGTTTAGAGCTTTCGACGACTCATACTCCAAGACCCAGGTCCTGTGAACCTATCGATGAGTAATCCACTAAAATTCCTCTTCTGGTACCTCCGGAAGAGGAAATTGAGTATAAAGAAATTTGGAACAGGTGCAACACACTGCACTTGTCCTTTTGCAATAATTAAGTGTACAAAATAAAAGATTACCAAACACTCTTTCGAAGAAGGTCAGCTTAAGCTCAGTATTTGGGTGGCTTCTTAGCGGTAGACGAGAGTGGCATCATCGTAGCAGGAAGCCAGAGTGTTCAGAAGTCCAATCGAAAGTGCAGATGATCATTAGAGTGAATTGTTTCATGGCTTGGGCGAGCACTCCCTTTATTGAGTATGGAAGGTGCCTTGAAAGGCCTTGAAGGCACCTCCAATGTGGCAAGTCTGATCCCGAACAACTCGATCTTTATCTTTAATAAATTTTGAACTTTATCCTACGAAAGGCGTCTTCTATGAAGACTGCCAAGTTGCCTTTAGTGCTTGAAGGTGCCTTCTATCCCTTGGAAGGCGCCTCAGGTACTGTTCACCCGAGGATTTTTGTGCTCTTCTTACCCAACAAAGCGTGTTAGTCTAATAAATCCAATAATAACCTGCAAGACAAGTGTTAGCACAATAATACTGAGTAGTAATTAGACAATTTCTCCTCAAGACCAGGATCTAGTCAAGGTCTCAATTTAGGAGTCCTAAATGGACATAAATTGTATTGACGCCTACTGTCTCTCAATCGGGATGCATCCTCACTGAGTCACTCTCCTCCAATAACTTACCATTAATTATCAACTTGCAGTTGGTTGACTAGCCTCTTGACCCACCAGGTGCTCATGTCAGTTGTCAGGTCCGCATATCCAACTAGACTTCTGTCGGCTGTTAGGTCCCGTGGATCCAATCGGACTTTCTGTCAGATATTAGGTTGGCCAGTTGACCTATCTAGACTTCTCACCAACTATCCGGTCCCCCAAACCTACCTGGATTTTAGCCCGGTGTCAGGTCCTTCAGACCCATCAATTCCTACACACTTAGTAAAGTACTTAGAACACAAAGACTCCTAACTTAAGTCACTTGTTATTCATCAAAACCTGAGTTAGACTGTTAGTGCAAACTACACCAACATCATATACTATTAAAAAGATAGTAGTATGTTACTATCACCTTCATCTCTATATACTCTCCTCCTTCTCTAAAAGTTTTTCAGAGAAGAGATTTTAGTAATTGCCCTTTTGAAAATGGCCCAAAGGATCATGAGCCTTAGAGTAATAGTTGGTTGAGCTATGAACGAAGTAAACCACCCAAGTCTTTCTTGTTTGGTTTTATTTTCCTCTACCCAACTCTATTTTTGTATAAAGAAAGGTTTTTACGATGAGCAATATTTAATCCCCTCCTTCTATCATGGTTTTCGATCCTACACCCTATATATATAAGTGTTTCGATAACCATAAGGCCTTTTGGTCGCCCACAGATCAGCTGTTATCCAATGCCCATTATATGATGTTTATCCATGCTCTGATCTAGACCCAAACATGATTCAAAACCATTAGTTTGATGATTTGTGAAACATCACCTCTTAACCATAACTGTCCAAGATGATTATGACTCACGGTTTAATATCACTGGTTTATGGTTACAAGAAGATTTAAGATTTTATTATTATTATTATTTTTAAAAAAATGTATTTTAAAAAATATAAATTTATAAAAAAATATATAAAAATTTCTTTTCTTTTCTCTCCCGTACATGCCACACGCACGAACCCAGAACCCACCACCCACCACCCACCACCTACTCTCCTTTCGATCCATCGATCGCCCACCTCTTTTTTTTTCTTTCCACACACCAGCTTCCTTCCATCCTTATCTTTTCCTGTCTTTTCTCTTTTTCATTTTTATGTTTATTTTTAAGCAGCAATCAAAGTGGCATCTTGTTGTCATAGCAGCCCTTCTCTTTAGGGATTGATTTCCACCACAAGAGCAGCCCTCTCCTCTTCTTTCTCTTTCATTTTCTTTCTTGTTTTGCAAAGTTTTATTTGCATAGTAAGAACATCTCTATTTTACCTTTCGTTGCTCTCTTTGTGTCATTGTCGAGTTCATTAGGGTTAGCTGAGGTTGCTAACAAAGATCAACACCTTCTTCAAGCCCTCAATGACTTCCTCTTCCCTGGATGGAAGGTGCTTCTTCTTCTTCTTCCAATTTCTTGTCCACTTAACCCACTCTTGCTAATCCGATTCTTGTAGCATTTGAGTTGGGGATCGGAGGCATAAAGATAGAGAAGCGGAATTGAAGGTGTCGAGCGTGATCTGGAGGAACTAGTCATAAAATGAAAGAAAAAAGGTTGAACTGATGGTTCAAATCACCGATTCATGATTAATTTCGTGCTAGAATTGGAACCAGCCCTGCCCTAGATGGGCCGGTTCCAATTTTGGCCTATGTAACTAGGTTAATGCGTATTCAATCCATTGACCCGATAAAGGGTTTGAGCTAGGTCCGATTCAGACCGGCCTAGAGTCGGATCTACTCCGATCACTTAGAATAACTTTTAATCACTCGGATGGTCAAGTGGAATCCTCCATCCAAATAAACCTCCGTTATATTTGCTAACTAGGTCCTCTAGCTGCCCTGATTATCTTTGGTCACTCCGAGCCAAACTTCATCCTACCACGTCAGCACTTATCTTGGCCAGAAGTTTATCAATGACTCCGTTTGCCTAGACCTACTTTCAATTTCTTGGAATACTAACTTATCCTATAATATAGAGTTAGTCCAACAAACATAGATAACATATAATCCATGTTAAGCCAGTTAGAACTATTTATCAACCTTGACATCAAAACTCATGTTGGTTCCTCAGTCCGGTTTTCTCTTAGATGGTCTACCTTGCCTCTTAGTCAAGACTCTTTTTATAGTTTCTTTACTATAAGGACCTCTCTTGGACTTACGTTTCCCAGTTACCAAAGACTTCTTACCGTGCTAAATGTTTGGTCATGCTACTTATGTTTGGACTGTTAGAGTGTATACTAAAAGTTTATCTTTTGTAAACATTTATTTAGAAATAAGAATCACATTGGTCAAGTATCTACATTTATATATACTGAATGTAGTCGTTCAATTAATTTATATTATAGATAACACGGTGTGTGGTGTCACACATAGAAGATCGTGTTATCGATTTTTTATAAATTATAAACAATAGCTCACGACTAAGATGGAAAGGAACAAACCATTGGAATAGTCATAGTGTAATTAGGTATTAGTTTATCTTGACTAATAAATCACACTAGTACACTCTAAGTGTATTGAGTAGGACCATTTAAGGAAAGTTCTTTTTATACTGACTTAATAAAAGAACAAGTCCTTAGTTATTATGGAAGTGTGTGCTCTTAATCCTAATATAATAACAAACATATATATTTAGTATTCATTTCTTTAACTTATCAAAGGGTGAGATTTAGCTTGATAAATCAAAAGGCCCGATAAGTTGGGTAATGATATTACTTATAGTGTGTGTTGTTGATTATAGAAGGAAACTGTGTCCTAGTAATCTAGGTTGATAATGTCCCCAAGAGGAGCTCATAAGGATTGTCATGTTAAACCCTGCAGGTGGACTTAGTCCGACATGACGATAAGGTTGAGTGGTATTACTCTTGGACTAAGATATTAATTAAAGTGAGTTGTTAGTAACTCAATTAATTAATGGACATTCGACATCTTAAACACAGGGAGACTAATACACTCATAATAAGAAGGATCCCAAAATGTAATTTGGGATTAGTGCGGTAGTTCAATAATAATTCTTTAGTGGTATGAATTATTATTGATGAAATTAAGTTGGGTGTTCGGGGCGAACACGGGAAGCTTAATTTCATCGGGAGACCAAAACCAATTCCTCCTCTGGTCCCTATCATAGCCTCTTGTATATAGAGAATTATACCCACCTATACCCACCTTCTTACCCACTCTTTGGTGGCCGGCCAAACTAGCTTGGAGCCCAAGCTAGGGTCGGCCAAGACCTAAAGATTGAGCCAAGTAGGGGTCGGCCAATGCTTGGAGCCCAATCATGGTGTGACCGACACTAAGCAAATTAAAAGGATTTTTATTTTAAAAATTGTTCTTATGTGGATTCCATGGTTTTAAAAGAGAGTTTAAAATTTAAATCTTTTCTTTTATAACTTTCTACAAAAGATTAAGAAAAGATTTGATATCTTTCCTTATTTGTAGATTGAAAGGAAGATTTTAATTTTGATAAAACTTTCCTTTTTTGTAACCATGTTCATGATTTAAAAGAGAGTTTTAAAAATTATAAATATTTTCCTTTTATAGCTTTCTACAAAAGATTAAGAAAAGATTTGATATCTTTCCTTATTTTTAGATTGAAAGGATCAGAAGATTTTAATTTTGATAAAACTTTCCTTTTTTGTAAACCATGTTCATGATTTAAAAAGAGAGTTTTAAAATTAAATATTTGCTTTTATAAGTTTCTACAAAGGATTAAGAAAAGATTTGATATCTTTCCTTATTTGTAGATTGTAAGGAGATTTTAATTTTAAAGATAACTTTCCTTTTTGGAAATCATCCACATATTTTAATAGAGAAATTTTAATTTATATATTTCCTTTTATAACCAACCATGAAGGGATAAATTATTAGAGAAATTTTTATTTTAAAATTTCTGGAAACAAATTAGGAAGTTTTAATTTTGAGATTAAAACTTGCCTTGTTGGGAGAGATTGGAAGGTGGCCGACCATATTGTTTGAGAAAAGGAATTTGGTTTTAATCAAATTAAATTTTCCTTTTCATAGCAAAGAGATTAAGGAAGTTTTTAATTAAATTTTCCTTATTTGCCAAGACCTAGGATTATAAAAGAGGGGGTAGAGGTGCCTTCATAGGTGACAACTCTATTCTATTTTCCTCCCTCTCTTCCTTGGTGGTGGCCGGCCCTAGAGATTCTTCTCCTTCTCTTCTCTTCTTCTTTAGTGGTCGGTTTCATCCCTCTCTTGGAGCTCTTATTGGTGGCCGGCTCAAGCTAGGAGAAGAAGGAGAGAAAGGAGGTTTTGTTTCTTGCATCCCTTGGAGCTTGGTGGTGGTGGTCGGACCTCTACTTCTCTTGGAGAATTGGTGGTGGCCGAATCTAGCTTGGAGAAGAAGGAGTTTGGTGGTTCTCGTCTCGGAAGATCGTTGCCCACACAATGTCCGAGATTAGAAGAGGAATACGGTAGAAGATCAAGAGGTTATTTGCTTACAAAGGAAGGTATAACTAGTAATTGTTTTCCGCATCATACTAGTTTTTCTTTGTATGATTTCCAAACACAAGAGGCATATGATTCTAGAGTTTCGGATTTGTTTCGAAGTTGTGTTTCTTTTGTTTTGTTTTTCAGATTTGTGATTCGATTGTTCTTTTCGGTTAAATCTAATGTTATTTTAGGAAATTAAATATTGAATTTCTATTAAAGGCTTTGTCGAGACAGTGGTGGATGATCTCATACCCAAGAAGGCCTAGTGCCTCACCATGTTTGACCTGGGAGCCGATTTTAGAAATAAATATTTAATCAACTTTATAACATAGGTGGATTTGGATCAATAGTGTTAAGTTCCGCTTGCGATCCAAATCTAAACTATTAAGAACAGATAAGTTAAATTTGGAATCAATAATGTTAAGTTCCGTTTGCGATTCCTAATTTAATTTCTAAAGAACACAATAGGTTGTTTAGGAAAGGTTCGACACTTGTACAAAATTTTTGTACAGTGGAACTGGTACGATCTTCCTAGGACCAACCAACAATATGCTAACTTGTTTGGACTTTTCTTGCCAAATGTTTGGTTTGTCAATCCATCTAGACTTCTCGTGGTTGGTGTCCAGTCTTCTTAACCTACTAAGGCTTCTTTTGCTTAGTGTCTAGTCCTCCTCACCCACAAAGACTTCACTTGTTTGGTGTCTAGTCCTCCTCACCCACCAATACTTCTCCTAACAAGTTTCCTTCACCTGCACACTTGACAAATAAATTAAATCTCATGATGCCTAACTTTAAATCCTTTATCAAGTTCCCTACTTAGGTTTGATCATCTTGTGCTACTTACACTAACATCAAGAAGCTCTTCAAGCTTCCAAGACTTCATCATGCCTAGATGCTCATTGCCTTTGAAACTTCATCATGCCTTAAATCATCTTTCCTCTAGGGCTTTGTCTACCTACTATCTAGTATTTTTGACCTACTGTACTTCATCTTTCCTAGCATCTAGCATCTTCTCTCTAACTTGGACTTTCATTTGCCAAATATTTAGCCCTTATCAACCTACTTGTACTTACATCATTGTCCTACAATGTATGCCAAGTTTCCTACATCTACACACTTAACATATACATATGAGATCAACAATATCGCTCTAACTTAAACTGTGCCCAAACATCAAAATCAAAATATCATACCAATATAAAACAATGTGTTAGTAGATAAAAACAATTGAAATTTTAAAAAATAATGTCAATTTATTTGTTTATGTTCAAAGGTGAAACTTAGGACCTAAAACAAGCACTCCTTGGGAGGCACCCCAAGAGTTTTCTTTTCTTTTGTTTTATTATCTTCTATTTTGTGGAGCATAATACTTTCATACTTACACTTTGTAGGTTTTTGAACTTACCCATGCCATTTGGCATGGGCCATGAAGAGTTCCCGTGCCCTAAGGCACGAGTTAGGGAAATTAAATAGAGCCATTTTGGCTTTGCCTATTCTATTTAAAGGAATGCTTGTCGTGCCATTTGGCACAGGTACAAGTTGAGCAACAGAGCCATTTTGGTTCTACCCATGTCAAAAGGTACGACCTCTTATGGTGGAAAGTGGAATTAGCAATGCCAATTTGGCACAACCCGTACCGTTTGGCACGAGCCGTGCTAATAACACACGATTGTGTTATAAACCTAGCCGTGGTCGTGTCCTAGGGCACATCAGCTGCCCCAACCATCTCCCAAGATCCAAATCCCCCTTTTTCTTCTACTATTCACCTTTCTTCTACACTCTTTCCCTTTTGAAAATTTCCTACATAAGATCTACTCTCTCCACCTTAAAAATTTCCTTTTTCTCTTTCGAATAAGAGTAGACTTTGAATAAATTCTTCCTTTATCCACTCAAAATCCTAGATATATTCTTTTCTCTTTTCATCCTTTCCTTTTCTTCATTAGATCTAAGTCCTTAATTTACAAATAAATCTTCCCATATTGGATATACTTTGATATGTCTAACGCCATGAAACACATCCATAAGTTGGGTGGATTTAGCGAGGGGATGATCCGAAGAAGGACAAAGGAAAGTGCAAAGCACCCATGAAAGAAAAGGCACCAGCAAAAGGAAAAGGAAAGCACCCAGCTCAAGACGAAGGTAAAACAAATGAATTCGGTGTTTTACTTAGAAATGATGATCAAAAATTTAGATTTGATAATTTATTTAGCCGTAAATTAGTTTGTACACGTTACATTGATGTTACAACCATGGAGTGCTTAGGAATACGAGATGATGTAGATTAGTTGATTGGTAATATAGATTGGAGTGAATTAATGTATACTAGTGAACCAACCTACCCACCCCTCATCCTCATATTTTTAAGTTCCTTAGAGTCTAACTTCACTTCCGACGACGATCATGATGTGCAAATTAGCTATAGATTAATGAATCATGATTATCTTTGGACTCTTTATGAATTTAATAATTATTTTGGATTACCCACGTGGGTATCTTGAAAGTATGATTACAGATATAATGTCAATTCATTTTGGAGCTTAATCACTGGTCTAAGTGAACCCCATAACCCATCTAGGTCTAAAGCATCTCATATGAAGAACCTCATCTTTCAATACTTTCATTGTGTTATGAGCAAGACAATCTATGGTAGAGGATAGAGTGATGGTATGATAAGAAAGGTGGAACTTTACTTTATGTGGGCCATGATTCACAAGGTAAAATTTGATGGAGGGTTCCATTTTTTGGAAACTATGCAGAGAGCGAGTAAGGCAAACTCAGGAACAATTGTATTTGGTGGGTTCATTATGACCATTGCTAGGAAGCTTGAACTAGACATTTCAAGTCTATAAACTATACATGGAAATATCAAAATAGACATTGACACGTGCCTAGCTAAAAATGAAAATAATTTGTCGGGATGAAAACAGATTCAATTTTCCTAGAAGGGAAGGATTTCTTATCCTTATACCAAATCCTGAGCATACAACAATTCGTAACCCCAACAATTAGATTATTAAGGATCCAATTCCCGGTTCCTCCGCATCCCCTAGAGAGCATCACAAGTATTCCTCATCTAAAGGCCCGCCATCAGTCAGATTTCCTGATCCGACTAGACATTCATTTGCTTATGGAAGTACGAGTCCTTCTAGGTTTGACTTTTCTTATTTCTGTACATCGTTGGACATTCTTCACGAGAAGCAAGACATTTCTCATAAGATGTTGGAGGATCACTATGACTTCACTCGTGATCAGTTCCAATATGTATAGGAGCAATTTCAAAAGAGGAATGATTTTTATAGTAGAGTATCCAATTTTGTGGGAAACTACTGCACTCACCAAGGGAGAATAAATAAATTTATGGACTCCATGGATATCACTAGTCAGCAGGTGGTCTCGTTATACCAGTACCATGAAATTATGGGTCATCTCCCTAGAGTCCCTAGATATCTCCCTGGGCCACGACCTCCACCAGGTGTCCCATCTTCAGTAAGCGGTAGGCCTGTCCGTTTCCTACCCCCTTTCCATCATCCTCTCCCATAGGTTTAATTTCATTGAGGACCATGAAGTGTCCAAGTCTGGGGAGATTTTTTGTAGTTTGTTTTATAGTTTGCTTTCTTAGTCTAGTTGCACTTTGTTTTCTTTCAAATTTTGAGTTGAGTTACACTATCAACACCATCACTGCTGACTTGTCCATGAGTAAACTTCTAGCACGCCAATTATCCAGAGTCATGAGCCACATTTCATATTGCTAATATAGTAGTGATCTATTTTTCTACCTGTAGTGGAACAAAGTGATCATATGATTTGTTTGATATAAAAAAATTTTTCGCACGTTTATGGTTTAGATTCATGTTGATAGGGTATGAGTGCTAGTATATTTGGTGATCTACTTTTCTCTATCTTCAATAGCAAGACATGAGCATTATTTTTCATTGAAAGGATTTGGTTATAGTCTAGCTTGAGAATCTCTATACACCTTGCCTTATTTTGATAGTTGAAAGTTCTAAAAATAGTAATGATTCATTGAATTTGATGAGTATTTGATTTCTCATGGTGATTTATTAACTACACCTTGGCTATTAGATTGATTATCAAAATATTAAAACTCATTTGGAAAAATAGAAATCCCACTAATTGCATCATTACAAATGTGCAATTGAAAAAAAAAATAAGGCATATGAAATAAGGGGTTGAAAAATTTATTGTCATGAGTGGAAACTAGATGTTTATCCCTTTGAGACCGAGTTAGGTTACTGGAAAAATGAACACTAGATTTCTCTTGTTATCGAGCACACTCTTTAGGTAGATCTAAGATAGATGAACCAAGCAGTAGTTACTGCCAGGAATAAGAGGAAAAGATGGTTCAATGATGACTTAACTATGATTAGAAATTGAAACTTGATAAATTTAGGTCACTATTTGCACTGAGCAAGGAGAACTCATTTTTAGGCTAGTTAAATCCATTCATGATCATGCTCACTATTGAAATTATTTGATAGAATTAAATTGATTCACCAGGGATTATGATGCACTTATTCCTACATATGTTTGTAGACCATTTAATTTTGTTTGATGACAATCGAATGCTTACTTGTAGATCATTCTTGATTATGCTCATCAGTTTCCCTAGTTTGGTATAACTGATTAGAATCACTAGGGATACTCATTATTAGCTTATGAATCTAGATTGGAGGGTTTGTTTGAGGACAAGCAAAGGTTTAAGTCTGGGGGTGTGATCTGCATAGATTATATATATTATTTTATATCATTTAACACACATCTTTCTATATTCATTTAGTTATGATCTATGTTTTTGTACCCTTTTCTATCATATTTCAGCATAATTACTATTTTACATCCAGACATCTGCTCAGTGTTTGTTTTCACTTTCAGGAGTAAGTTGAAGTGGAAAGGGACTCTAAAGATGCAACTGAAAATCATTTGATGAAGACCATGGCCTAGCGTTACCAACCTTGTGGAGTGAAGTGCATGCAACAACCATTCCAGAGATAAATTGGGCCTAGTCATGCCCTGAGGCACGACTAAGGAAGCAGCAAGGAGCAAGTTGTTCCAAATGGCACGACCAAGGGAAGAAACCAGAGCAGAACTAGCTCTGGCCATGTCAAATGGCACGACCAGGAGCCAGCCCGTGCCCATTTCCAAAGGGAAATTGAGATTGGCCATGTCTAGAGGCATGGTCATGCCTCCAAATCCTAGTTTTGAAGATCAAACTGTGCTAAATGGCATGACCCAGAAGGCTAAAACAAAGCAGTCTCTACTTTGGTCGTGCCAAAAGGCACGACCAAGAAGCCAGAGATAGCTTTGGTCGTGCCAAATGGCACGGCCAAGCTATCTTACCAAATCCAATTTGGCTCTGGTCATGTCAAAAGGCACGGCCAGATGCCTAGGGAGTGGATTTGGCCGTGCCTTTAGGCACGACCACCTCGTACCTCACCTCTATAAGTGGGCACTTCATCTCCTCCATAAGGGAGGAAGCTTGGTGGACAGGAGGAGACCATCTAGGTCAAATCCTTGCATCGGGATGCGTCATCTGGGTGATCCGAGGTCGTTCTGCTACTCTATCCTCGTTGACATGTCAAAATTTGCATCCAAAGGCTTCACTCGACATCAAAGGATAAGATTTTCTTCTCCTTCTCTTGGATTTCTATTATTATGAGTCTTTAGATTGCTGTTATTATGAGTCTTTAGATTTTATTTCTAGCTATTATGGAGTAGATTACAATTGTTCTAGAATGTAGGAAGTAATTGTAATTAGTGGATATTGTAAATTCTATTGAATTGTCAATTCCCTTGTTTGATGAAGCTTATATGCATATGTTCTGTTCGATAAATTACTTGTAAGAAGACTCTTTTTATGAACATGAATTTTTATCCATCTGGATTGTATTTCTCTATACGTAGATCTCATTTCTGTAATAGATACATTGTTGTGTGTCTAAATCTGAGCATGAACCTGAATTTTCATCGAGTAGATGTATGAATTGTTACCTCTTTTAAGTGTGCATTCCGATATAGCTCGGCATTGTCTTAGGATACTTGTTTAGCATTGAGTATCTAAGGTAACTATCATTCTATATGGAGTGTAGCCTCCTAAGGGAAAATAATTCTATGTATGAATAAATCTATTACTAGACCTCATGGGCTTTCCCTAATCATATGCTACGCAAGTGACCTACGTAATCTAGAGACGTAAACCCAGGGGAGACCTTGTGATAGGAGGTATTTTACTAAAAACCCGGACTCTCTAGATTACTTCTTCACTTGATGGTATGCTTAGTTACTGGCAAGGGAAGTACTCCGATGCACCGTCATGGGATGGTATTCAATAGTAATTTAGATTGTCCTACAATCATATAAGTAGAGAACTAGGGAAGGACAAATTCATAGCACAAACATTCACCATTACAATAAAACCAACGGCCTAGAACATTTATTAAACTAAGGACTTCCTCAATTTACTTTCTTTTACTTTCACATTTTAGTTGAAAATCTACAAACACTTATTGATTTTGTCTATCTAAATTCGAAGTGTAAAACCAACTAGTATTTAATTTTCAATCCTTGTGGGATCGACTTATAAATTTTATTACTTGATGACGACCGTGTGCTTGCGATTATCATCACATCACTATTCAACCCCCCTTCTAGCTGGCCACCGATCTCTAACAAATTGTATCAGAGCGAGGATGTCCTTCATCAGACTAATCGCCGAGAAGAGCACTTTTGACAAAATAGCCAGCTCACACATTGAACCACCCAAATTTGAAGGAGACTTCTCTTGGTAGAAAAAGAGAATGAGGGTATTCTTTGATACCAACTTTGATATTATGCTAATCATGAGAAGTGTTTTTGAAGTGCCTAAGAATGAACACAATGAGACAATCAACATAACAAGATGGATCAAGAAGCAAAGAGAAGAGCATTTAGCAAACTCAGAGGCAATGCATCACCTACTAAATGTGCTTCCCCAACAAGAAGTGACGAGGATTGGAAATTACATAAGTGCCAAGGACTTATTCAAAGCTACTAGAACTTCATGGAGGCACATCGGAAGTAAAATTAGCAAGAAGAGATCTCTTTCGAACACAACTCAACAACATCAAACTCAAAAATAGAGAAAAAGTATCTATACTTCATGCTAGAATTAAAGAAATTTTAAATGGACTAACAAATGTAGGTGAGAAACTCTCGAGATGTCATAATGAAAGCCATCAATGCTTTTCCAAGAACCACAACATGGATGCCCATTGTAGATTCATTCTATATCTCAAGGGATCTAGAGAAATCTTCTCTAAATGAATTCTTCTCAATCATGGAGCTTCTCGAAACTCAAGTTGAAGGGTTGGATGGAGAAGCACATAGATCAAGAAGAGTAACTCTTCTGGCAAACAAGGGAAAGGGTAAGAATAAGAAGTCTTCATCCCCACCATCATCTGACTCTAAAGAATCAAGCGCCTCAATGGATAGCAATCAAGAGACGTATATAATAAGAAAAATAAGAAAAGCATTTAAGAATTTTTCAACTAACAAATCTCATGCAAAGAGAAGTTCAAGAGGCAAGAGTCAGAAAAGGAGAGTCATTTCCTACAATTACTAAGAAGAAAGACATATGAAGAACCAATGCCCCCTCTTGAAAAAGAATGAAGAAAATAAGAAAACAAAAGAAAAAGGGAAGAAGGTCAAAAATCTAAAGGCAACATGGGATGATCCATCATCATCGAAAGAAGAAGAACACCATGTATCCTATTTTGCTCTAATGGGAATTGATGACATTACCTCCACCTCATCTAAAAATGAAGAAGGAAAGAGCTTAAGTGAAGAAGAAGAAGGGAGCTCAAGTGAAGGGGAAGGTCAAACATCAGATTTGGACTTCTCAGTAAGTAAGGTATACAATCTACCCACTCATACTTTAGTTAAAATTATTTTAAGTACAATTCTTCATCTATTTAAGGATAAAAAAGAAAAATAAATCCTTAAAAAATAAGATTAGCATGCTTAACAAAAAATTAGAATCCACGACTCTTAAGGATAATGATATACATGTTTCCTCTTCTAGCTTAAATGCATCATGTTTAGAAGAAGAAAATAATGAGTTAAGGGGAAAAGGTAGAATATCTTATAAAAGCTCTTAAAAAATCTAAAATTGGCTCAAATACCCCAAGCATGATTATTGGGAGACAAAGGACAAGTTTCAACAAAAAGGGATTAGGATACAATGAACCTAAAAATGAGAAAGCTTATCATTGCTTACTTGTTAGGGGACAATCAAAAATAAAGACCATAGATAGGAAATAGATTCCCAAGGAGTATTTGGTTAATCCAATTAGGAAGAACTTCTATTCGGTACCAAAATTAATCCTCAAGGGTTAGAGGATTTTTGGGTTAGTCAACCATTGAAGTCATATTTAAATTTTTTTAAAAAAAATAGTTGACTTAAGACCTTAAGGGGGAACACTTAGCCTTGATAGAAATTTAATGATAAGAAAGACTAAGTAGAGGTTACCTTCATTTCATCTCACAATGACTTGCATTATATATCTAAACATAGATGTGAGATGATAGGATGATACTCATAATTCACATATACTTATGGCATATTGTTGAACCATGAAATGTATCAAAATAGTGATCATAGACCAACTATGAGGAAAACAAATATTTAATTAATGGACATCTTGTCCATAGATCATAGTTGGATATTTTAAATGTTTTTAAAATAATTCTATGTTTTTTTACAGTGGTATAGTTATTTTGAAACATATGAATTCAAAATTAGGATTCAAAGTGATATAAATTTGAGTTATTTTTAAGGTTTTTGAGTTTTTATCAAAACATCAGAAATATAATTAATTTTCATGAAAATATACTTTTCCTAATTGGAGGACATTATAAGAAATATATTTTCAAAATTTTATAATTTTTTAAATATTTTTTAATTTTCTATGCATTTATGAAATTGACTTCAAAAGGCTGAAATTCGGATTGGCTTTGTACTAGTTGACTACATCAGTTTGCAATCAACTACTAGCTATTTTCCAACACTTGTAGAAGTTGGTTTAGTTAACTTGTCCAAATTTGATGCCATGATATACATGATTGTTTGGTGCCAAATGAGGAGAAATGGGAAAGTCTAAGTTAGAAATTTATTTCTCCATATTTGTGCAAAACTTAAAATTAAGTGTTAGAGCATATGTTAAGGGGGAGCTTGTATTTATGCTTCACTGTTTGCATTTTACTTTTAATTTTAAAGTATTATATATGTCTAACTTAAATATATTACCACACATTAAAAAGGGAGAGATTGTAGGTGCAATTGTCCTAGGTTTGATCGGGTACGATCATGGTTTTGATGTGTGTGTCAAAGAGTTTAAGTTAAGTTTCATATTTAGTTTGATATGGATGTTTGAGTCATATAGAACTTGGTAAAACACACATAAGGAGCTCATCCTATGGCTCAAGTCCTTGAGTCGGTGAAGGATGGTGCATCCGAGGGACCGTCGGACGAGGAGCAATGGAGTGGAGCCGAGGGAAACAGATTTCAAGGCAAAGTGAAGGGTGTATGGAGAGGAGCTACGGGCTAGAGTGCATCTGAGGGACAAAGGCCAAGGAAGAGGGCTTCAAGGGCAACTCCAGAGAGGATGAGTGTCTAACCAGAACCAGTCGACTAATGGAAGTATCAGTCAACTGGTCTAGTCGACTGAGCAGTCGACTAGGAGCGAACAGAGACATTCTGTTTGTTCAGCAAGCAGCGACCAATCTATTGGTACTTTAACCAGTTGACTGGTAAGTGACCGTTAGTGATCTTTTACAAAATTCCAGATTCTACTAAGTAGTCGTTGGCTACATCCAACGGTAGCACCAGTCGAGTGATGGTTTTGCCAGTCGACTGGTGCGTAGGAATGCGTTGATGTGTGATCAACTCTTTCCTCACTATATATAGGAAACTTGGGGCATTGAAGGAGGTTATTGATCTTATTGAAATACTCCTAGTCTTTGCCTCCAAGCTTCCAAAGCCTATACTTTTCTTCCCACACCTAATTCCCAATCTTGTAAAGAAGAAGAGTTTCTTTGTGTGAGGTTTTGCTCCACCAACGAATTTAAACGAATATGTCAGTGTACTACGAGAAGTTCACATCGAATACCACCCAAATCGTGAGTGATCATCGATAAAGGTAATAAAATAGCTATAACCTCCTTGTGCATGAGTTAACATTGGTCCACATATATCGGTATGTTTGAGGGTCAATACATCGTTCTCTCATTCACCTTTTCCATTAAAAGGTAACTTAGTCATCTGGCATTGTAAGTATGAAGAACATGTATAATTAATCCAATTCAAATGATTTTAGAACTTCACACTTGTGTAATTTGGACATGCATCTCTTACTTATATGGACAATGTGACAATGCCACGTGTAGGAGGCTAACTAATCATCTCTTCTAGCATGTTTATTTCTCGCTTCGATATTGAAATGTCATTGGATATATCTAGCTCGTAAATACCATTGCAAAATGTTATAGTCACATAAAGAATACTATTTAAAGTTATGTAACAACAATTGTTACTAAAAGTCAAATTGAAATATTTTCTATTTAAGCAATAAATATAAACAATATTCTTTATTAAAAAAGGAACAAAATAACAATTATCCAATTTCAAAACTAGTCCACTATGAAGCTTTAACAAATAAGTTCTAATAGCTATAGTTGTATCCTTTTATCCATTGCCAACTCACAAATTTATTTTTCCTTTGATCAGTCTTTAACTATTCCTTAGACCCTATATATATATATATATATATATATATAAGACACACCTTATATTTAATACTGAAGTGTCTGCGAAAATAGTATGACAATTAATAACGAAGATACCTTAAGCAGATGGGGCGTCAGATGCCTTCTTCTTCTTCAAAGACTCAAGATAAATCTTACAGTTTCTTTGTCAGTGTCCAGTCTTGCCAAAATGGTGACATGGACCTTTTGGTGCTGGTTCTTCTTTCTTAGCCTTTTTCTTCTCTTTAGCTTGAGTTTTTTTATTTCCTCTTATAACCTTTCTTTGAAGAATCAAACAACATCACAGCTTTCGTCTCCTTAACCAATGGCTCCACTATCTTAAGCATTGTTGGTCAACTCAAGAATTGTGGATTCAAGTTGGTTCATCTGATAGTCCATCACAAACTGTGAATAACTATTGGACAAACTATGTAGAATTAAATCAATACTTAATTCATGATCCATTATAAATCTAAGTGATCCATACCACTCAATGTAGTCATTCATCTTAAGTATAAGTTGTTCTATAGATAACCCCTCATGCATCTTTGAGTCAAAGAAGAACTTACAGACATTGAACTATTCAGATCTTGCTTGCTCATCAAACAACTCACAAAGATGATAAACAATAGTATAAGCATCTAAATGCTCATGTTGCTTTTGTAGTTCAGGAGACATCGAAGCTAGCATAATGCAACTAGCAAGCTCAGAATTAATTGTATGTTTCTAATACGCCAACATTTGGTCAGGAGATGCATCATCCAGTAGACTCGTGGGAAGAGGTTGTTCAAGGATATAGACTATCTTCTCAACCTTGAGAACAATTCTCATATTTCAATACCAGTCCATGAAATTCGGCCCAGTCAATTTATTTGTGTCCAATATCGATCACAAATTAATAGAAGGCATTCTTATTCTATTAACATAGAAATACAAAATTGAGCAAGAGAGATGAATTAATTATATAATACAAACAAGTTACATGCATAAAAAGGGGTCCCACTTGCTTATCAAATTCAAGAGCCCTTACTTTAAATTTAGGAGATGGTAGATTTTCTCCAAGTAGATTGATATATAATTATCACATTATGTTATCAAGTTTTTGATATTTACATAAACTTTGGGTTGTTAACTCATTAACATATCATCAAATGTGTATCACTCAACTTTATCTCTTTCCACATTAATCTTAGAGATAGTCCAACAAATTAGTGCTTAAAGTTAAAGTCAATCTATTAATTATGAGATCATATCAATGGTCTGAACATGCCAAATTTCATGTTAGGCTTGGAGAGAGTCCAACAACCAAACATGAAATTACACTCTAGTTCTTACCATATTAATGGAAGGTGTAAGCTTTAAAATTTTTATAAAAGATTTAATTATTTAATCTAGGTCTATTCAATCACACATGTAAAATGGTATACAAAAATCTATAAACTAATTATATGGTATAACATGGCATGAATCATGACATATCTAAGAGCATAATTCATGGCATTAATTATAGCATAAACCATGGCATCTATCCTAGCATAAAATATGGCATAAATAATGTCATAGTTATCACAAATTAATTTTAAAATAAATATGATAAAATATTTTATTTTCATAAACCATAATCCCTTAATTAGATTAGGAAACAAATTTCTAAATCTAATTCTATATTCTATTTAGGAAATATTTTCCAAATTAGGAAATAAATTCTTAGATTGGATTTTTCCTAATAAATTAGGAAATAATATCCAAGATTAGAATTTCCTAACAAATTAAGAATAATTCCAAGATTGGAATTTCTAACAAATTAGGAAATCTTTCTAAAATTAGATTTCTTAAGACATTAAAAAATAATTTCCAAAATTGGATTTCTTAAAAAATTAAAAAATATTTCTAATTTCCTAACTCATTAGGAAATAATTTCTAAAATTGAAAAATTTTAGTATAAGATTAGGAAACAATTTTTATGTCTGTAATTTTTTAAAATTTCTAAAAGTAACTTTAGACAACCTATGACACGCTAAACACAGATCTATGATCTATGTCGAGATACACGGTGGCTCTGTTGGGTATCTCTATGTACGTTTTAAAATTTTATTTCCTAAATAAGCAATGGAAGAATAAAAATTTCCTAAATTATTACAGTATGCGCAATACATACATACAAGATACAATATGTGTAGACAACCATAGAACATACTGTTGGGTATCTCTATGTACGTTTTAAAATTTTATTTCCTAAATAAGCTGCGGAAGAATAAAAATTTCCTAAATTATTACAGTATGCACAATACATACATACAGGATACAACAGGTGTAGACAACCATAGAGCATAAATTTCATAAAAGGAAATTATACCTTCTGGATGACATTGAGCGAGAACGTCATCAACTAGCGAACTTGACAAAGTTTTCCTTTATTGATATCTATGTCGAGATATCTTCAAGATGACTTCACTAAGCCACAAGTTTTGTCTCCTCTTTGGTACTAATGAAAGAATGGATGATGACACAATCCGAGAGAGAGAGGTCTCTAACACGACTTTGTGTTCGGCGGTGAGGGCAACCTGGCAGTACAAAGCAAATTCCAACCAACAATGTGGCCAGCACAAAGGAGAAGTCACGACAACTAATTATTGTTGTCTAGTGCAAGAATAGGTCCTACCAACGACTGTAGATATTGTCCAGTTGTAAGCTATCTGGTAAAATTGCATTGTCATATCAAAAGAATTAAATACCAAATCTATCTACTCTAGTATAGCATAGGGTCAACTCAAGTCGTCTCGTAATGAATGCAACGATAGGACGGTAGCCATAGGATTGTATGTTATTCATATTTTTGGAGTTTTTAATATGAAAATAGGGGTTGCTTGGTTTTTGTGATTCTAAATCTATCAAATAAAAAGAAAAACAAGTAAGAAACTAATCTAATGCTTGAATGAAATCTAATTAAGTGCCAACAATTAATCCACAACAAATTGTCACTCTACGCTATGGGTTTCACCATCAACACAATTAAACTAAGGAGGGAAATAGCAAAGCATTAAATGAAATCTAATATAGTAAATGAAAGATAATGCAAGTAATGAAAAATAAGTCTAACCTAACTACAGCAGTAGAAAATAAAAGATAACATGAAGTAAAGCATCAATGAAACTAAGCATAGAACGAACCTAGAACAAGTAATGAAACCTAAGCTAATCTATCCTAATGACATTCAATCAAAACTAGAACTTAAAGAAATTGAAAGAACAAGACAAAGTAAGAATTAAATAAATTAAAATTCATCAAATTAAACTTAACTAATGGTTGGAACAATTCATCGAACACGTTTTGCACATGAAACTATTTAAGCATGGTACATGCAATTCAAACATGGGAAATCAAGTTCAATACAAGTATTCAACTATAATTAATAAACATCGACATGAATTAAACTAAGTTAGCCAAACTCTCTTCCGCAATCAACTCCAATCGACTACTCTTCGTCGTCACAGGAAGAACCCGAATTTTGAACCAGCAACGCCGGTGGACAGCAATACAGATACTAGACTGATCCCGGACAATGATACAAAATGAATCTTCCACAGAAGAACCCCTCCAATGGAAGTTGAATGGAGATGCGAAGATACTGTCCAATCCCGTCAACGATGCTCTCACCAGTGTAACCCGCACTAAATTGAACAGGTTGGATGAACTCTGAAAAGAAACAGTAACCAGGAACATGCTGTCGGAGAAGAATATTGAACAGTCGTCACAGCTCACTGAGAAAATTCCTTCCTTCGCAACCTACATCCACAGAGAGTCTCAGTGGCTCTCGGTGCTGGATCTCAGAAAGTGGTTTCACCGAAGAAGGGTGATGAACTACCACCTCCCTTTCTTCCTCTGCCCGACCAAACCACGGAAGGTAGGGTTGTAAGAAGAACACCAGGAGGTGAAGGTCACACCAAAGAACCACTCCGGTGGTCTGGAAATGATCAAAGCTCACTGCTGCAGCCGAACCATGAAGACCTTTCCATCTTTGTGAGGAATAAACTGAAGATCTAACCTTCAGATCTTGATATAAGCTCTCTAAATCACTTTAAATTAATTTGAGGTTAATTTTATCTTTAGATCTGACGGTCCACATAACTTCAAATATGGATAGAGGGTTGGATGACTTAGATCTAAATAAAGGAACAAGATCTCTCTTGATCTAAATCAATGGTTTATATTGATTCTACTTGATCTCCCTCATTTAATCTCCAAATCAAGTCAAATTCGATCCGACTCAACTCTAATCCATTGCTCTTTGGATTTTCTACAAAATCATATTAAAAACATGAGATTAAACTCCACAATTTGTAGGAAAGTTACAATTAAGTCTAACATGAATTTCTACTTGTAAAATATAATATAAATGTGAAATTAAATATATGAGAAGGTAAAACATACTAAATATAAGAGACAAAATAATACAATAAGATACTCGTTATCAGTATCCGACAACAAAGGTTGGGGCATCAAGAGGTTTTTCTTGTGGCTAGTAGGTGGCTAGTGGTGAGCTGGAGGAAGCAAGGAGGGAGCTCCTCCTTCTGTCCGATGGCCCAAAGGAAGTATAGTAGCCACTATGCTTCTACTGATGCCTAGAAGACCAGGAAAATGTTTGGCAGCTAGTGCCTAGATGGCTAACTATAGCTGGTGGTGGCATAAAGGAGGAGACAACCTCCTTTGGTCGGCAACGATATAAGAAGAGGGAGAGGGAGAGAAGAGGGGAGACACCTAATCAAATTAGGTTTTTCTCTTGATGAATAATTATTCTCCTCATAGAAGGGTATATTTATACACCTCTTCAATAACTTAGAGAGAAAGTCATCTGGAAACCCAATAATCTAATAGCAACCCGGTCCATTACCATTAAGTTTGATTCAAACCAAACCATCGTAGTTCATGACTAAACCAAACTCTTTTGTATATCATTAAACCATCTTAGTTTATAACTAAACCAAACTAATTTGTTATTATTAAACCATAATAAATCCAACTCACCTACAATAGGTGTGGCCCACCATCGCTTCCATTCAACAAATATCTTCCATATTTTCTCCTCGTCTAGTTCTATCAAACTTAGTCTCTCTCAATCTGAAAATCTAATTCTCAAACTTGTTTTAAGTCTTGCAGATATACTCATAGTTTGTGTGACCAATAGGTTCACAGTTTATGTTGGTCATTCATAATTAACCATTAATTATGAATTGATCATGAGTAGTACCTAGGAGTATATCATGATTCCTAATTAACTAGAAATCCACAGTTGATTCTAGAACCACCTCTGAACCTTTCAGTAGCTACAGTTATTCGTGTGGCTATTCTTTCACTCATCTTATACTCACTTGGTTAAGGACATGGTATATGTGTTAATCCCCACTAGGCTAACTATGTTACACCTAACTCAAGTAGTAGTTTCTTGTCCTATGGATTTAAATTACTCAAACACGTGTCCAAGAAGATCATCCTCTTGATATATAATGCTTTGTCCTAAGACTTATACTCAATCATACCGGGGCTACACCTCCGAGAAGAAGCTTGCTTAAGATGTTAAAGTATAAGCCTCCATGATGATGATGAATGAGATTTTCATGAACCACATGAAGTCTCATAATAGATCACTTCCAATAAAATAATTACTTTTAACCAACATCCATATATTAACTCTTAACATTCCAATGGTTCAGTCAGTAGGGACAGACTACTTGATTAAATTAAGGAGCATAACATATGCTAGTCTTACAGATTTGATGATATCTAATCTCATCAATTCATCGACTAGGGAATATTTCAATACGTATATAATTTACACATAGAGAGATATCCACTAATTATGATCCAATTATAATTTCTCTCATGCTATGCATTGTATTGTGAACTTCATTAATTGAGTTTAAGATCAATATCATATACATATAAAATGTACACTCAAATAAAGAATTAATTTATCTAATAAATAATACAATATCTAAATCAATTATCTTAGGATACCTCTCAAAAATAACACTTCTTTCTTGGCCCTAAGAACAATTCTCAAGTTTCGAAGTTAATCCAAGAAGTTTAGCACGGTCAGATTATTTGTTTCCAAAATTGAGCATAAATTCAAAGGAAACATTCTGATTAATAAACTAGAAATACACAATCAAGCAAACATGAGAAAGATGCTTCACTATGTAAATGTAAATAATTTACATGTTGATCCCTTGGTGGTCGGTAAGAGGGGAGGGGTGAATTGCCTTGCAAAGACAACGACAAGAGGGGAGGTGTAACGACCACCCTTCTTACTACTACTACTCTCTAAGGATGACCGTTACTTACTACTAACTCTACTTAACCGGTATGATTAAAAATCACATAGAAACTCTATCGAAAAATTTCGGCAGAGTCTCCCTTGTACCGGTGACCATATCCGTAAATACATACAGAGTATACTCAGCCACAGGCGGCTGGAACATATATTTTCACAACCACGCAGTTTAATAAATCAAATCATGTAAGTAATGAAAAGCGGAAACATAACTTCAAAGTTTTCTTATCAACTTAATAAGAAATTAAGCTAAACAAATTCTTAAACTAAGTGAGTTCTTTAGCTAAGTCTCAAGGATCTCCATAGTCCACACATCACACACCGTCACAGCATCTCCTTGTCGCCTTCTTCCTTATACTTTAGCTTTTCCTTTATCTGCAGTAGGAGGAAAATAGTATCTATAAGCTAAAAGCTTAGTGAGCGCTATCCTACTCACAAAAACTCGATATGCATGTATATAAATAAAAACATGCTAAAACTGAATGCTAACATGTAAAGCTACTCATGCTCATAAATAGCAAAGAAATCAACTAACTGGAAAACTAAACATGTATAGCTACTCATGCTCATAAATAGCAAAGGAATCATGCTAACTGAAATACTAAACATGTATAGCTAATCATGCTCATAAATAGCAAAGGAATCATGCTAACTGAAATACTAAACATGTATAGCTAATCATTCTCATAAACCAATAAAGGAATCATACTAACTGAAATACTAAACATGTACAACTAATCATGCTCATAAATAGCAAAGGAATCATGCTAACTGAAATACTAAACATGTATAGCTAATCATTCTCATAAACCAATAAAGGAATCATACTAACTGAAATACTAAACATGTACAACTAATCATGCTCATAAATAGCGAAGAAATTAACTGAAAAGCTAACATGTAAAGCTAATCATAGAACTATCATGTGTATCAATAAGAAACTGAATTGATACCTAAGCTAAACTAATTAATGCTAAACTGAGTCTAACTTGTATTCACATAACTAATTTGTGAAGTTTTGAAAACTATTTACATAATAGATTAAAATAATAATCATGCTGTTGATGGGCCCGGCAACTGTACTTGCTGTGCGCGCATCCCTAACTAAACCCGGGATTGCAAGTTCCGAGTCTAGTAGGGTTTACTAGGTTATCTAAACCTAGGAACGACTGTGGGAGCCCAACCCAATGGATATCTAATCCAGTACAGTGCCACTGCTGAAAATAAAATACTGATTTCATAGCTAATTTTCTTACCTTGCTTTAACTATGTTATCTGAACCTAGAACTAGGTTATCTGAACCTAGAGGCGACTGTGGGAGCCCACCCATTGGACCGTAGTCCCATATAAGCTGAAGCAAGACTAAATAAGTTATTTTAAATGCTTCTACTGCATTTACTGAGCTATTAAAATGCCTACTGTAGCATTATATTGAGCTAAGCATTTTATCAAGCACTTGGTGTGCACTAGAACACACCCTGCGTACTGAAAATCTGTGTACAAAGCTTAACATAAATCTGCATGCAAAGCTTAACAAAAATCTGCATATTAAGTTTATCTAAATCTGCATACTAAGCTTATCTAAAATCTGCATGCAATACTTATGAAAATCTGCTTATTAAAAATCTGCATACTTTACTTATAAAAATCTGCATGCTATAAAAATAGAACTGCTCATGTTATTCCATTAGCAATTAGGAAACTAGAACAACTTAAGCATGCTGTGAAAGTAAAACAACTTAAGCATACAAAGAGATCTAACTATACTAAAATTCTGCACTATACTACTAAATTCTGCATATTATAAGCTTAACAAAATCTGCATACTATGTTACTAAATTCCACATAACATTCTGCCCTATCATGCTTAACAAAAACTGTGCTATATTACTAACCAAAAATCTGCAGTACCTTTAATTACATACTTTAAGAACTAAACTACAATCAAGTATCCCACGGCATCTTCACCCACATTGTGACATTGTACACACCTTGCAACTAAACAAAGATTTGCTACTGAAAACTAGGAAAACATAACTGTTCTTCATGTATTGTAACATAACATACCATTCTGCAGTAGACTACAAAATCAAACTATATGCTTTAAAAGAAAACTAAACTCTTTCTTGTTCCTTGCCCAACAACAGGAATCTGAAATCTGTAACCCTTCTAATTTACTGATCATGCCCACAAGAATTCATGAACAAAAGGATTTGGATCCACATCTGAATTCTCTTAAGCTAGCTACGACAGCAATGACAAGAGAAAGCCAAAATTAACTAAACTACAACACTAAATTCTGAACAGCATGTTTTAACAAGAGAAATCTAACTACAATAAATTTGAAACCTACTGAAACTAAAATTCCATGTAAACATGTTCACCACCGAGACTTTCATAAAGCAACAGAGAACTTTTAGGGCAAAACATGCTGCGGCAGAACTTCAAAAGCCTCACATTTTACAGGAAATAAAGGTCGAACTAAAGATTCAAAAACTACCCTTATTGCTCTAGGAATCCCGATTTATACAGCCTTCCAGAAACAAAGAAAGGAATCAAAACTCTTAGCAAACTCAAATCTCTGTACAGCATGTTTCAAAGCAAAGAAGGAGAAAACAAAGCTCGGAACAACTCCTACTGCAGGTGAGTAGCAACTCACCTTGGTTTCTTGGACTCACAGCCGGAAAATTTGCTTCTAGGGTTCGGTTGAGCTCCAAATCCGGTGATTCCTTGCATCCGCGTGCTCCTCTCGACGAACCGGTCACGAATTTGTGAAGACCTCACGGAGATCTCCCTTGGCCGGCCGCTGGAGAAGCTGCCCTAACCCCCTTCTTCGTTTCCGCTGGAGAGAAGCCGCCGCATGCCGTTCGCGAGCGAGAGAGGAGATTAGGTCTCGGTAAATAATCCCCTAAATTCCCTCTTTATCTCCCTTTATAATACCTAACTATTTCTGTTATCAACTATAACTTATATGCTATTTGGTTCGGGTTTTATTAACAAACCCGCGGCTGGTCTGTTGGTTAAACGAACCTCTGCTTAACTCGGGGTCCATGGTTCGAATCTCGGCTTAAACAATATTTTTGCCGAAACTTCTTTCGTTTAGTAAAAATACCAAACGACCTCCAAAAATTGCGTAAAAATACTCGAAAAATTTCTAAAAATATCTAGAATATTTCTAAAGCATTTCTAGATTTTTATAAGGACTTTTAGGACTCCAAATCATGAAATTTGGGGTGTTACAGGAGGGGTGAATTGCCTTGCAAAGATAAACTCAACCCTTTCTCGACTTATAGCTCAATAAAGAACACTTGTAATAAAAAAAACTAAGAGACTAATTACTGAGATAGAAACACAAGGAGTCTTACTTGGTTTTCAATCAGAAGATTGCTAACCCAAGAAAAATGAAGCACACTTTTATGATGATCTCTTTCGGGCGGAGTAGCCTCTTACAACGTTAACAGCTCACAAATGAAAGTAGAACAGAAATAAATAAATTACAAGTTGTTGTCTGAACTACTAAAAATATAGCTATATATATAGCACTGTTCCAGGCGCCTGGAAGGGTTCCGGGCGCCTAGAGTGGGATAGAATTCTATCCCCGACGTGTCGGTCAACAAACACGTAGAATCTGATAAGAGTTGTGTTCCGTGCGCCCAAACCTATAAAAGTCAACATGGTTGATTTTTTTGATCCGGACCCTCTGCTTCGGTTCTGCTCTCCTCGGTCTGGGTTTTCCACTCCAGTTCTGCTCCCTTGGGTGATCTCGGTCATCCGGAATAGGGCTCACTCGAACCCAATTTCCGGCCTTTTCCTCGAGCAGCCTTCCTCCCCGACTTCTCGTCCCTTGAACGTCGTGTACGTTCTTCTCATCCACCGGTGTACTCTCTCGTGGCACCTCATCCCTTGAACACACTGAGCCCGTCAGCTCTCTCCCATGTCGTCATTCTCGCTAGTCGCATCTTCCGCTCAACTTCCTGTGCTCCTAAGCTCCTACACACTTAGACACAAGGGTTAAACCAAACAGCTCCTAACTTAAATTATTTGATCACATAAAAAAAACCTTAGAGTTCCAACAATCTCCCTCTTTTTGATTGAGCAACCCAAGTTAAGCTAAGGTAAACAAATAAAGTTAAAGCAAAAATAAATTTTGCAATAAAACACTAAAAGTATGAAATTTAATTTTAAGCTACTGCCCCTAGACTTAATCATTTTCTTCTCCCCCTTTGATCACATAAAAAATGGGGTACAATAAAAATCTAAGGGTAACTTTTATAAAACTCTGAATTTCCAAAAAAGATTTTTTCAAGTAATAAAAAAAATTTCTAAGTAAACTCTAATTTTGGAAATACTGAAAATAATTTTGATAGCACTAACAATGTAATAATTTCAGAAACATTTTCTAAAAAAATTTCAAGAATTATTTTCTTTTGTAGAAATTTTGGTAAAGTAAATCTGAAAAAAATTCTAAGTAAAAAATTTTCTAAATTTTTTTTAGGTTTAATAACTTAAAAAATTTAAGTTAAACACATTAAAAAAATTTTAACAAAATAATTTAAATGAAATTTTCAATTTAAAGAAAAATTTCTAAGTGAAATTTAAAAAAAAAATTAAGTGAAGTTTGCAATTTTAAAAATTTTAACAAATATTAAACCTTTGACAAATATTGAAAGCATTTAATTTAATTAACTATTTCATGTTTATCAGTTTGTCAATTAAATATTCAATTCAGAAATTGACTTCCAGGCTGTGGCGAGGCATTAGGGCTTCTTGGTTATTGGATCATCAATCACTTCTAGACAAAGCCTCTTAATGAATTCAAATATTTAATTTTCTACCTGAAAGCCCTAAGTCTAATTTCACTTTTTAATTTAAACAAGTTTTTGGAACCCAATATAGGTTCCTTCCTACAGGGTTAATCAGGTATTTTCTAGGGATATAAGATTTTATTACTTTTCTGATATGACCTTTGTGAAATCTATAGTACTAGTTTAATCCTCTATAGTTTCTAAAAATAGAAATAGTTGAACATGCAGAATTTTTTAAGTTTTCTATTTCTTCTTTTAATTTAACATTTTCAAGTTTTACTTTTTCAAAATCTTCTATCAAACATGATTTTACTAAAATTCTTTTTATTTCTAAGTTTTCATTTTATTAATTTATCATTTTTTATTTTTTAACTTGTACATAGATTTTGCCATAGACTTAATACTAAAATAGAGTTGATCAGGAGGTAAGAGACATACCTCACTTGTCATATTAAACTTAAAGCCTAACTCTCCCCCTGCTTCGCTGCATTCATCTAAAGTCGCTCCCCCTTCATCGATGCTGGCTTCTGAGGTGCTTTACTCTTCATGGCTTGCCATAAGTGCTAGTCCGATATATTCTTTTATTTCTGATTCTGATGATGAGGTGTCATCCCAAGTAGCAGTTAGAGTCTTGTGCTTGTTTTGCTTGGGCATCTTACCTTTTCTTTTTTGAGTTCTAGGCAGTCATCTTTTAAATGTCCTTCCTTTTGACACTGGTAGTATCGAACCCTTCTTCTATTTCTTTGATTTTTCCTGTTATGCATTTCTTTAAATTTGTTAGATCTAAAGAATTTTCTGAAATTCCTTACTATGTAAGCTTCTTGATCTTCTTCTGAGTCTGACTCGGGTTCATCCTTCTTGGTTGCTTTTAGTGCCATAATCTGGCTTGTTTCTTTTGTTGTACTTGCACATCTGGTTTCATATAATTCTAGAGTAGAAAAGAGTTCCTCTAATGTACTTACCTCCAGGTCCTTTGAGATGTAGTAGGCGTCGATTATCGAGGACCATTCTGGACTCTTGGGAAAAGCATTGAGTGCGTAGCGTATCGAGTCCCGATTGGTTACCATTTCACCGAGGTTTTCGAGTCCGATGATTAGTTCTTTGACCTTCGTGTGTAGATCGGCTACCTTCTCACCTTTTTCCAAATAGATATTCGTTAGTTTGTTCCGAAGTATGTCTCATCTTGTGAGCTTGGCTTTAGATGTACCTTCGTGGAGTTCTAGAAATTTTTCTCAGAGTTCTTTGGCCGACGAGTAGCTCCCGATGTGGTTGACTTCTTGAGGTGGCAGCACGCTCAGCAAGTGATATTCCGCTCGGTTATTTGCTACGGAATCATTTTATTCTTTCTTCGTCCAAAGACTCTCTTCCTTCTCTTCTCCATTTTGATTCGTAGGAGCTACAAAGCCATATTTGATTATTAAATGAATCTCAAAGTCAATTTTTAGAAATACCTCTATTTGGTGTTTTCAGTGTGTGAAGTCTCCCTAGAATTTTGGTGGAACGATGCTTGGTCCGACCATTGGCTTCTTTACTTCGGTCAACGGTTAGTCCTTCTGAAGCACCCTCGCTCTGATACCACTTGTTAGTCCCTTGGTGGTCGTCAAGAGGGGAGGGGTGAATTACCCTGCAAAAATAAACTCAACACTTTCTCGACTTATAGCTTAATAAAAACACTTGTAATAAACAAAAACTAAGAGACTAATTACTGAGACAGAAACACAAGCAGTCTTACCTAGTTTTCAATCAGAAGATTGCTAATCCAAGAAAAATGAAGCGCACTTTTATGACGATCTCCTTCGGGTAGAGTAGCCCCTTACAATGTTAATAGCTCACAAATGAAAGTAGAACAGAAAGAAATGAATTACAAGTTGTTGTCTGAACTACTGAAAACATAGCTATATTTATAGTATTATTCCGGGCGCCTGGAGTGGGATAGAATTCTATCCCTGACACGTCGGTCAACGAACATGTCGAATCTGATAAGAGTTGTGTTCCGGGCGCCCGGACTTCTGGCGCTCGAAATGGCTCCGGGCACCCGAACCCATAAAAGTCAACATGGTTGACTTTTTTGATCCGGGCCCTCTGCTCTGGTCCTACTCACCTCGGTCCGAGTCTTCCACTCTGGTTCCGCTCGCTTGGGTGATCTCAACCATTCGGAATAGGGCTCACTTGAACATAATTTCTGACCTTCTCCTCGAGCAGCCTTCCTCCCCAGCTTCTCGTCCCTCGAACATCACGTACGTTCTTATCATCCACCGGTGTACTCTTCCACGACACCTCATCCCTCGGATGCACCGAGCCCGTCGCCTCCCTCCTGTGCCATCATTCTCGCTAGCTGTGTCTTCCGCTCGACTTCCTATGTTCTTAAGCTCCTAAGCTCCTGCACACTTAGACACAGGGGTTAAACCAAACAAAACCTAACTTAACTTGTTTGATCACATTAAAATAATCTTGGGGTTCCAACATTACATACATATAAGAATGCTACTTATTTATCGAATTCAAGAGCTCTTACTTTGAATTCGAGAGATTGTAAGTTTTCTTCAAGTGGGTTGATATCTATTATAGATAAAAATAACCTTAGAGTGAATTCAACAAGTCATTCTTAGCTCAAGTGGTATGTATCACATATACCAACTATATATCACGCATATACAACTATCACATTATGCTATCAACCAATTGATATTCACATAAACATTGGATTATTAACTTATAAACACGTATACATCATATGTATATCACCCAACTTCACTTATATCTACATTGACCTTGGAGTAAATCTAACAAATCAATTCTTCAACTTAAGGTCAATCTGTTAATCATGAGATCATATCTCATTGGTTCGAACATATCTAATTTCAAGTTGGGCTTAGAATGAGCCTAACAACCCAATCAAGAAAACAAACTCTGGTTTTACCATATTAATAGAATGTGTAGGCTTTAATAATTTCGTAAGGAGTTTTTATTTAGGTCTCATCCCCATTTCCATGTAAATAATTAAACTATCTACATGACATGGCATAAACATATCATAACATAATTAATACAACTAATTATTGTTGGAGTGTATACTTAAAAGTTTAGCTTTTGTACACATTTATTTTGAAATAAAGAATCACATTGGTCAAATGTTTATATTTATTTGTTAAATGTAATTGCTCAATTAATTTATATAGTAGATAACATGGAGTGCGGAGTCACACTTAGAAGATCATGTTGTCAGTTCTCTATAAATCATAAACAGTTGCTCACGACTAAGATGGAAAGGAACAAACCATCAGAATAGACGTAGTGTAATTAAGTATTAGTTTATCTTGACTAATAAATTACACTGATACACTTTAAGTGTATTGAGTAGGATCGTTTAGGTAAGTTCTTTTTGTACTGACTTAGTAAAAGAACTAGACCTTAGTTATTATGGAAGTGTGTGCTCTTAATCCTAATATAATAACAAGCATGTATATTTAATATTTATTTCTTTGACTTATCAAAGGGTGAGGTTTAGCTCGATAAATCAATATGCCCGATAAGTTGGGAAATGATATTACTTATAGTATGTGTTGTTGATTATAGAAGGAATATGTGTCCTAGTTATCTAGGTTGAGAATGTCCCCAAGAGGAGCTCATAAGGATTGTCATGTTAAACTCTGCAGGTGGACCTAGTCCAACATGACAATAAAGTTGGGTGGTACTACTCTTGGAGCTAGATATTAATTAAATGAGTTGTCAGTAACTCACTTAATTATTGGGCATTCGTAATCTTAAACACAGGGAGACTAACACACTCATGATAAGAAGGAGTCCATAATGTAATTTGGGATTGGTGCGGTAGTGCGGTAATAACTCTCTAGTGGAATGAGTTATTATCGATGAACTTGAGTTGTGTGTTCGGGGCGAGCACGGGATACTCAAGCTCATCGGAAGGACAAAACCAATTTCTCCTCTAGGTCCCTGTTGTAGCCTCAATAAAGCCTCAAGTCCATCCAAAGAAAAGCCTATCTTGGTGTCCAAGAAGGGGTCGGTTCATTGCTTGGTGACCAAGCAATGGCCGGCCACATATTCTCTAGAAGTGGCCGGCCCTTGCCTTGGGCAAGGGGGTCGGCCGCAATATTTAAATTAGGAAGGTTGTTTTTGAATTTTTAAATTTCCTCAGATATTTACAATTTGTAAAAAGAGATATTTTAAAAATTTATAAAATTTTACTAATTTAAATTAGGCCACAAGGTTTTAAAAGAGAGTTGTAAAATTTATAAAACTTTCTTTTAAAAAGAAATATTATTAGAGATGTTTTAAATTTTAAAACTTGGTTTTAAATTTTAAAACTTTCCTTTTAATATCCACATTTAAAAAAAAAGAGGTTGTAAAATTTTATTAGAAGTTTTCTTCTTTCAAATTTTATAAATTTTTTTTTCCCTTTTAATAAGTGGCCGACCACCTTGCTTGGTGCCCAAGCAAGGGGCCGGTCAAATAATTAAACATCAACAAATAGTTGTTTAATTAATAAATCAATCTAGGATTGATTAATTAAAAGGAAAGAAAAAGAAAAAATTAAAAGGAAATAGGAATGAGTCTAATTTTTTATAAAACTCTTTTCATAATTTTCTGTTGGGAAACTAATATAAAAAGGTGGGAAGGGGAGGCCTTGAAAAAAATAGCAATTGATATTGTGTTGTCGGAGATCATCAAGTGGCCGACCCCTCTCCCTCTCTTCCCTTTGCTCTCTTTTGCTCCTTTGTGGTGGCGGTGGTCGAATTCTAGAGAAGGAGGAGAAGCTTTCCGGGTGGTGTTTGTCTTGGAGGATCGTCGCCCACACGATGTCTAAGAGGAGGCGAGGGATACGGCAGAAGATCTCGAGGTTTTTAGCATACAAGGAAGAGGTATAACTAGTATTTAATTTCCGTATCATACTAATTAATTTTTCTTTGTATAAATACCAAATACAAGAGGCATTCGATTCTTGTTTTTCGAATTTAATTTCGATGTTGTGTTCTTTTTCTTTTTTCCTTGTGATTTGATTGTTCCTTTTGGTTAACCTAGAGTTATATAAGGAAATTAAATATTAACTTTCCTTAAAAGGCTTTGTCTAGTCGGTGGTGGTGACTCCCATATCCAAGAAGGCCAAGTGTCTCGCCATGCAGTACTGGAAGCCAATTTTGGAAACTAATATTTAATTGAATTTATAACCTAGGTGATTTGGATCAAACGTGTTAAGTTCCGCAGGAGATCAAAATCTAAACCTAAAAGAACATATAAGTTAAACTTGGAATCAAACGTGTTAAGTTCCGCTGGAGATACAAATTTAACTTAAAAGAACACATGGTAGCTAGGAAAGGTTCAGATCACGTACAAAATTTGTGTACAGTGGAGCCATTGGATTTTCCGAGTAGCAACCAACAATTGGTATCAGAGCTAGGGTTTTGCCTCTGTGTATTTGGTATTAGTTTAATTATGCACATGTCATACATATTTTAGGCAGGTTAATAGTAGGATGTGCTAACTTTGCGGATACAGGATCCAACTATTATGGCTTATAGTTATTATGTGTGTGATTGGACCCTTGGACATGCCAAGGGCATTTATTATGTGTGCATGATTGTATTATAAAATACAGCAGGAGTTGTATTTAGTTTTATTAGGATTTTATTTTTTGATCTAGATACATGTACATTCCTTTTATGGAATATAGGATCGATGGATGTAAATTTTATTTTATGTTCGATCTAGTTTACATATACATTCCTTCGAGGAATATAGGATCGAAAAATGTAAAATTCTATTTATGTCGCGGATCGAATCTTGCAAGGCGTGGAACCTTTTGAGGATCAGAGTGGCGCAGTGGAACAAGGAGCAAGATGGATGCGACAACTAGACCCGGTGGTGGTGGCCAAAGATGGCAGCAGCTAGGGATGACGACACACGGAGGACAACAATAGATAAAAGCCATAATAGTTGAAAATTAGTTTTTCTATTTATTGCTTTTGTATTGTGCTGTGTGTGAATGTTAGTGTACATGTTTAGTAGGCTAGCATCATCAAAATTCCTCACTTTAAATAACTAAGTGGGAGAGGAATTTATTTTAGTGAATTCCACGGTCTCCATTACTGGTTTGTAAGTGATGCAAACAAACTTGCGCGTTGACTCTGAGTGCCTTCCTCCATATCAGATGAGTTTGTTTGCAGATCACTAGACCAAACTTTCATTTCGGATGACTATAGGAAATTAATTAAGAGCGTGTGATCTTCCCTATCGGAAGAGGCACAATCTTATTAATGGACTTAGTGTCAAGTAATGGTATACACTTAGGCACGTCTAATAGTATCCTCCCCATCGGAGTCACTGCTATTATTTGTGTGACCGAAGGAAACCAACTATTAATTTTATTTGTCAAAAAGTTAGGTTGACAAGATAATAAAATTAATGGGATAAACCCTCCTTTTACAAATGTTGAATTTGTATACGTCCACACTATCGTGGCATACAAAATTCACGGTGTTTTAAGGTGTTGGTTAATTTAAAATAGTATTGTTTGAGGAATCAATATTATTCTAAATTTAGAGTTCTGACCAAAATTTATTTTGTGATTCTTAGGATGACTTTCAACCCACTGGCCATTATTCTAAAAGAAAATAGACTTACTGGTCCCAACAATATTGATTGAAAAAGAAACCTGGACATTGTTTTAACTGCTAAAGGCTATAAGTTTGTACTGTCAGAGGAATGCCCAGAAACACCTAGCAATGATTCTACCCCAAAGGAGATTCAACATCATAGTAAATGGGTAAAAGCTGATGAGATGGCGCGGTGTTACATCTTGGCTTCGATGTCAAATGTATTGCAACATCAGCATCAGGACTTACCAACAGCCTATGATATAATGAACAATCTCAAGGAACTCTTCGGACATCAGAATCGGGCTGCTAGGCAAGAGGCAATGAGAAAACTGATAACAGCCACCATGACTGAGGGGACTCCCGTTAGGGATCATATTCTCAAGATGATGGCTTACTTAAACGAAATACAAGTTCTTGGAGGGGAAATTGATGGGGAAACCCAGGTCAATATCATCCTCCAAACGCTGCCCAGAAGTTTTGAGCATTTTCGCCTGAACTATTATATGAATAAAAGGATGTATTCATTGGCGGAACTTCTGACAGAACTTCAGGCAGCCGAAGGGTTGTTTCGTCAACATTCTCAAATTCACTATGCTGAAAATGGTTCTACTTCTAAGACGAAAGACAAGAAGAAGAAGAAACAAAATGGCTCAGCAAAGAAGGTGAATAAACCTCAAGGTGCAGGACAAAAAGCCGGAATAAAGAAGCCGAAGGGCAAGTGCTTTATTTGCAAGCAGACTGGACATTGGAAGGCGGACTGTCCTCGTAGGAAATAGAACAATAAAGGTATATCTCATACTCTAGTAGTTGAAACATGTTTAGCGGTGTTATCTATCAGCACCTGGTGTGTAGATACGGGAGCCACTGATCATGTCTGCAATTCTTTGCAGGGGTTCCAGGAAACCCGGCGACTATTTGATAGAGAGATAACTGTCTACATGGGCAATGCTAGTAAGGTGGCGGCTGTTGCAATGGGAGACGTCTACTTATCATTTGATAGGAATAGGAAATTGGTTTTAAGGAATTGTCTTTATGTACCCAGTTTTAGAAAGAATTTAATTTCAGTTTCTAAACTGTATTTGGATGGATATTCAGTTTCCTTTAGTAACAATGTGGTTATAAAGAGAAATAAAGTGATTATCTGTTCTGGTGCATTGGTTGGCAATTTATATACTTTAAATCCAATTTCTCCCACAAAGTAAAATATGGAAATTAATAACACATCTTCTAACTCTAATAAAAGAAAAGAACCTTCGGAAATGAACCAAACACATCTTTGGCATCTAAGGCTTGGTCATATTAACTTAAGTAGGATTCAAAGGCTTGTAGCCGATGGACTCTTGGGTCCATTAGAGTTGGAAAACTTTCCAACGTGTGAATCCTGCTTGGAAGGTAAGATGACCAAGAGACCTTTTAAGGCCAAGGGGTATAGAGTCAAAGAAGCGTTAGAATTGGTTCATTCTGATTTGTGTGGTCTTATGTCTATCCAGACTAGAGGTGGCTTTGAATATTTTGTCTCTTTTATAGACGATTATTCAAGATATGGATACATTTACCTAATGCGCTGCAAGTCTGAGTGCTTTGATAAGTTCAAAGAGTACAAGGCTGATGTGGAGAAACATCTAGGTAAAAGTATCAAGACACTACGGTCTGATCGTGGTGGCGAATACCTCTTAAGAGAGTTTAGGAATTACTTATCAGAGGCCGGGATTCAATCCCAATTATCCGCACCTGGTACACCCCAATAGAATGGTGTGGCAGAACGAAGGAATAGGACTCTTATGGAGATGGTTAGATCGATGATGAGTTATTCAGAATTACCAAATTCGTTTTGGGGATACGCTCTGGAAACAGCAGCGCACATTCTGAACTTAGTACCTTCTAAATCAGTATCTTCTACTCCCACAGAATTATGGAATGGGCAGAAGCCCAGTCTAAGACATATTCAGATTTGGGGTAGTCCAGCACATGTGCTGAAACAAGATGCTGATAAGTTAGAATCTCGTACAGAAGTTCGTATGTTTGTGGGGTATCCCAGAGGAATGAAAGACGGTTTATTTTATAGTCCTAAAGACCAGAAGGTCATTGTTAGTACCAATGTCCAGTTTTTAGAAGAAGACTATATAATGGATCACAAGCCCAGTAGTAAAATTGTTCTAGAAGAACTTAGAGAGAACACGTCTACTTCAGTACCAACAGTACAAGATGAAGTACCACAAGAGACTGCAACACGTGTCACACATGATACACAACCACAGACGGTGTCTCGTCATAGTGGGAGGGTTGTAAGACAGCCTGAGAGATTCATGTTTTTGGGTGAGTCTTCGGACTTGATCCCAGGCAAACATAAACCAGATCCCCAGACATATGATGAAGCACTCCAAGATATAGATGCAGTATCTTGGCAAAAGGCAATGAATTCTGAAATAGAATCTATGTATTCTAATAAGGTCTGGGAGCTTATAGAACCACCTGATGGTGTAAAAGCCATTGGATGCAAGTGGATCTATAAAAGGAAAAGAGGGACAGATGGGAAGGTAGAAACCTTCAAAGCAAGGCTTGTTCCGAAGGGGTACACTCAGAAAGAGGGAATCGATTATGAGGAGACCTTTTCGCCGGTAGCTATGCTTAAGTCTATCCGGATACTCTTATCTATTGCCGCTCATATGGATTATGAGATTTGGCAAATGGATGTCAAGACAACTTTCCTTAATGGAAGTCTTGAAGAAAACATCCATATGAAGCAACCAGAAGGGTTCATTGAAAAGGGCAAAGAGCATCTAGTGTGCAAGCTTAATCGGTCCATTTATGGACTGAAGCAAGCTTCAAGATCTTGGAACATCCGGTTTAATGAAGTAATCCAGTCATATGGATTTATTCAGTGTCCGGATGAGTCTTGTGTATACAAGAAGTGTAACAGAAATATGGTGGTATTTCTTGTACTATACGTAGATGATATTTTGTTAATTGGCAACAATGTCAAGGTATTATCAGACGTAAGGGTATGATTGTCCAAACAATTTGATATGAAGGACTTAGGAGAATGTGCACACATCCTTGGGATCAAAGTTATAAGGGATCGCAAGAAAAGAATGTTGTGCCTATCCCAAGCTTTATATATAGATACAATCCTTACTCGTTTTAGCATGCAAAACTCCAAGAAAGGTTTCTTACCTTTTAGGCATGGAGTAGCCTTATCTAAAGAGATGTCTCCAAAAACATCAAAGGAGATTGAGGACATGAAGGCAGTTCCTTATGCTTCGGCTGTAGGAAGCCTTATGTATGCAATGTTGTGTACAAGACCTGATATCTGTTTTACCGTGGGCATGGTTAACAGATATCAAAGTAACCCTGGACAAGGACATTGGACTTCAGTAAAGCATATATTAAAGTACCTGAGAAGGACTAGAGATTATATGCTAATTTACCAAGCAGACGATTTACTCCCTATGAGTTACACGGATTCAGACTTCCAATCAGATAGGGACAACAGTAAGTCTACATCAGACTATGTGTTTACTTTAGGAGGTGGAGACGTTGCATGGAGGAGTGTTAAGCAGAAATGCGTCTCAGACTCAACCATGGAAGCTGAGTATGTGGCAGCCTCTGAGGCAGCCAAAGAAGCTGTATGGCTCAGGAACTTTCTAATGGACTTAGATGTGATTCCTGGTTTGCCCAAGATCATCACAATTTATTGTGATAATAGTGGAGCAGTTGCAAACTCGAAGGAACCACGAGCTCATAAGACAAGTAAACATATAGAGCGCAAGTACCACCTGATACGAGACATCGTCAAGCGAGGAGAAGTTGTCGTCGCCAAGATAGCATCAGCAGATAACCTGGCAGATCCTTTCACTAAGGTCCTTCCGACGAAAACTTTTGATCGGCATGTGGAGGGGATGAGAATCAGATGTATGGCAACAGATATGACAGCTTAGACTTTTAGTATAAGTGGGAGATTGTTGGAGTATATACTTAAAAGTTTAGCTTTTGTACACATTTATTTTGCAATAAAGAATCACATTGGTCAAATGTTTACATTTATTTGTTAAATGTAATTGTTCAATTAATTTATATAGTAGATAACATGGAGTGCGGAGTCACACTTAGAAGATCATGTTGTCGGTTCTCTATAAATTATAAACAGTTGCTCACGACTAAGATGGAAAGGAACAAACCATCAGAATAGACGTAGTGTAATTAAATATTAGTTTATCTTGACTAATAAATTACACTGATACACTTTAAGTGTATTGAGTAGGATCGTTTAGGTAAGTTCTTTTTGTACTGACTTAGTAAAAGAACTAGACCTTAGTTATTATGGAAGTGTGTGCTCTTAATCCTAATATAATAACAAGCATGTATATTTAATATTTACTTCTTTGACTTATCAAAGGGTGAGGTTTAGCTCGATAAATCAATATGCCCGATAAGTTGGGAAATGATATTACTTATAATATGTGTTGTTGATTATAGAAGGAATATGTGTCCTAGTTATCTAGGTTGAGAATGCCCCCAAGAGGAGCTCATAAGGATTGCCATGTTAAACACTGCAGGTGGACCTAGTCCAACATGACAATAAAGTTGGATGGTACTACTCTTGGAGCTAGATATTAATTAAATAAGTTGTCAGTAACTCACTTAATTAGTGGACATTCGTAATCTTAAACACACGGAGACTAACACACTCATGATAAGAAGGAGCCCATAATGTAATTTGGGATTGGTGCGGTAGTGCGGTAATAACTCTCTAGTGGAATGAGTTATTATTGATGAACTTGAGTTGTGTGTTCGGGGCGAGCACGGGATACTCAAGCTCATCGGAAGGCCAAAACCAATTTCTCCTCTAGGTCCTTGTTGTATCCTCAATAAAGCCTCAAGTCCATCCAAAGAAAAGCCTATCTTGGTGTCCAAGAAGGGGCCGGTTCATTGCTTGGTGACCAAGCAATGGCCGGCCACATATTCTCTAGAAGTGGTCGGCCCTTGCCTTGGGCAAGGGGGCCGGCCGCAATATTTAAATTAGGAACGTTGTTTTTGAATTTTTAAATTTCCTCAGATATTTACAATTTGTAAAAAGAGAGATTTTAAAAATTTATAAAATTTTCCTGATTTAAATTAGGCCACAAGGTTTTAAAAGAGAGTTGTAAAATTTATAAAACTTTCTTTTAAAAAAAAATATTATTAGAGATGTTTTAAATTTTAAAACTTGGTTTTAAATTTTAAAACTTTCCTTTTAATATCCACATTGAAAAAAAAAAGAGTTTGTAAAATTTTATTAGAAGTTTTCTTCTTTTTAATTTTTTTTAAAAAAATTCTTTTTTCCCTTTTAATAAGTGGCCGGCCACCTTTCTTGGTGCCCAAGCAAGGGGCCGGTCAAATAATTAAACATCAACAAATAGTTGTTTAATTAATAAATCAATTTAGGATTGATTAATTAAAAGGAAAGAAAAAGAAAAAATTAAAAGGAAATAGGAATGAGTCTAATTTTTTATAAAACTCTTTCCATAATTTTCCGTTGGGAAATTAATATAGAGAGGGGGGAAGGGGAGGCCTTGAAAAAAATAACAATTGATATTGTGTTGTCGGAGATCATCAAGTGGCCGGCCCCTCTCCCTCTCTTCCCTTTGCTCTCTTTTGCTCCTTTGTGGTGGTGGTGGCCGAATTCTAGAGAAGGAGGAGAAGCTTTCCAGGTGGTGTTCGTCTTGGAGGATCGTCGTCCACACGACGTCTAAGAGGAGGCGAGGGATACGGCAGAAGATCTCGAGGTTTTTAGCATACAAGGAAGAGATATAACTAGTATTTAATTTCTGCATCATACTAGTTAATTTTTCTTTGTATAAATACCAAATACAAGAGGCTTTCGATTCTTGTTTTTTGAATTTAATTTCGATGTTGTGTTCTTTTTCTTTTTTCCTTGTAATTTGATTGTTCCTTTTGGTTAACCTAGAGTTATATAAGGAAATTAAATATTAACTTTCCTTAAAAGGCTTTGTCTAGTCGGCGGTGGTTGCTCCCATTTCCAAGAAGGCCAAGTGCCTCACCATACAGTACTGGAAGTCAATTTTGGAAACTAATATTTAATTGAATTTATAACCTAGGTGATTTAGATCAAACGTATTAAGTTCCGCAGGAGATTCAAATCTAAACCTAAAAGAACATATAAGTTAAATTTGGAATCAAACGTGTTAAGTTCCGCAGGAGATACAAGTTTAACTTAAAAGAACACATGGTAGCTAGGAAAGGTTCAGATCACGTACAAAATTTTTGTACAGTGGAGCCATTGGGTTTTCTGAGTAGCAACCAACAATTATGGCATATGACATGACATGACATGACATAATTAATGCAACTAATTAATATCATAGTTGTCATAGATTTTATTTCAAAATAAAATATAATTAATTTCCAAAAATCAAGATTCCTTAATTAAATTAGGAATTCATTTTCAAATCTAATTACATATTTTTTTTAGGAAATAATTTTTAATTAATAAAATCTAATTAATTAGGAAATAATTTCCTAATTTTAAATTTATTAACTGATTAGGAAATATTTTCATAATTAGAATTTCTTAACTATTTTGAAATCTTTCCAAAATTAAAATTTCCTAAATTATTTCAGAATATTTCCAAAATTGAAATTTTCTGAATTATTTCAGAATATTTTTAAAATTAAAATTTCCTAACAAATTAGGAAACTTTCCAAAATTAAATTTTTCCTAACAAATTAGGAAACTTTTCAAAATTGAATTTGCAACCAACTACGACTCGTAAAACCATTTTAGGATTATGTTGAAGCATGATCAAACTCTGATACCGCTATTAGGGTGGAGCTTAATAGATTAGTTCATGGGACACATTTCATAAATTGTGTAGAGGAAGTAAAATAATAATAAACTACTTTATTACATCATACACATACTGTTAGTTAGAGCCCTAGAGCCAATCATTTGATGATTGTATTATGGACTTGTTGTATCATATTCTTATATAAATAAACACATTTGTTTTTGGATATTATACTTACTTGTATTGGTGTCAAATAAACTAAGTATAATAGCGTCCTTGAGTAGAAGGTTCTTACCTATATCAATCGGTTAGTTGAACCGATAGTGAGATGATATAGGGAACCCTACTCTTAATCATTCCTAGTCGAGTATTAACATTCAGGGACAATGTTAATGCAATAAGACTAGCATGTAGGTCAACTCGATGACTTGATCTCACAAGTCATGGATATAGAAATATCAAGTTGACACATGGATATGCATTGGAGAATGTACACTGAATGACCCGCCATGAGAAAGTATCATGGATCGTTATATGAGTGTCATATACTTTCTCATGTGGCTATTAGTATGACTACTAGTCCTAGGACCTGAAGTCACCATGGATCCCTACATAAGGAGTTATGTACTTTGGTTTCGTCAAATGTCACCTGTAACTGGGTGGACTATAAAGGCGATTACTGGGTATATAATGAATTATGCAGAGGGATGTGAGTGATGTAGATGGGATCTATCCCTCCTATATGACGGGAGCGACATCGATATTCTTGATAGAGTGAGACCACGAAGTGCATGGCCATGCCTAAATGAGTCAATATGAGATATTGAGCTCATTTGATTTAGTGAGTCTACTTGGAGTTCAAGATTTAGATTGGTCAGAGGATGACACGGTCTATGCCTCACATTGATCAATCTAGATGTTTAGGATAGAAGGACACTTGTCATATATTGTGAGGAGTCACAATTAGTAGTCACAAGGTGATGTTGGATCTCAACATTCTTGTAACTTGGGTAGTAATGATGTATTGCTAGATACCGCTCATTACTTATGCTCCTAAATGGGTTTAGGGGCATTGTCAACGTTACAAGAACATATAGGGTCACACACTAAGGATAATTAGATGGAGATTAGGTTCATATGATGAACCAAGAGGATTAGATTAATGTGATGAATCAAATTGGATTAAGAGTAATCCTAATTGGGCTAATTGAGTTGGACTTAAGTTGATTCATGTGTTCAATGGGTCTAATTTAGATTATGACTCATTGAATCAATTTAATTAAATGAATTAGATTCATTATATTAAATTGACTTAAATTAAATGGTTGGATTAGATCAACCATGAGAGAGATTAAGTCAAGTTTGACTTGACTTTATGTCACCTCATTGGTGAGTTGGCATTGAGCAGGCCAATGATGATGCTCCACATCATCACGGTTGCTTAAGTGGGATGCCACCTCATGGGAGTTACCAAGAGTTGTGACTCTTGGTATCCCATGGAGGTTACAAACCACATAAGTGTGGCCGACCACTTTATTGGATAAAAGAAGTTTCATTTTATGAGTAATTCTCATTCATTCCCTCATCTTCTTCCTCCTAGAAGATGTGATTGTGTAAATAAGTATTAAAATTACAAAAAATTCTAGAAATTACATAATTTAGAATTATGTATAATTTGTGATGGTCATGGCCCAAAACGACCCAATCTGATTGGAAATGTGTTGTAATTCATATTACGGCCTGCGCCCGTCATTTGTGATTGTGTGTGCTGTATTTTTTATACGCGACCTGCGCGTCGTGCCTTTCTCTATTTATTCTTGTTGTAAATTAGTTTAGACTCGAATGTAACTCGAGTTTCAAAATTGTAATGTACAAAATTGGAACCGTGGAAGGTCCACTCGAGACCGAGTTACGAGGAGGGCGCGAGCAACACAAGGTGGTCAAAGGGAGGAGCTTGAGAAGCTGTTGATCCTAAGTTGACCATCCGATCTTCTCATTGGCTTGAGAAGATCGTAGTAGGGCCATGACTAATCACAAATTAATTTAATTAATTGCTTGTGTGTATGTGATGCATGATTAGTAATTAATTAGTGCCTAACGATTAGATTAGATCTAAATCGTGTACAAGATGCACCCTTTCGATTAGATTAGATCTATCGCGTATTTGACACACATCGACGATTAGATTAGATCTAAATCGCGTCAACTCTAATGCCTACCGTGCCGTGATACCTATCACTACCTCGATCACATGTGTTGTTGAATCTGCCAAAGCAGAGCAACACATATTATCTTGGTAGGGTACGGAGGGACAATCTTGGTCCCGCTTATCAATGCATGGGTGAATACAAACTCAATTAGATTGAGTATTCCTAGTTAACTCGGTTGGATTGAGTACAACTATAGGCATTCTTCCAATGGTTACAAAGATAGGACATAAATCACATTTATATTAATTCTTGGGCATATTAGCCAAAGCTAACTCAAGTTTTAATATAACTGCGGATAATGATCCTATAAACAAGAGTTGCATAGAGATGTAATTGGTAAATCGTTACCTACCGATCATACTAAATCTTTGGCGTATTAGCTAAAGCTAACTCAAGGGTTAGTATGATGTGGATCTTGTCCCACATGAATTATAGAATTCAGTGGGAGCATTATTTAGTTAAAGACCTAATTAAATGATTCAAAAGAATATGATATTTATTTTCTGCATTTTTCTGTTGTAGATAACCATGACGTCGAATACGAACACCTTCTCTCTGCGTTCTGTCCTTGAGAAGGACAAGCTCAACGGAGCAAATTTCCTGGACTAGTACAGGAACTTGAGAATAGTTCTCACACAGGAACGTAAACTGTACGTTCTGGAGCAGCCCATTCTGGAGGCTCCTCCTGCCAATGCCCTACGAGCTGACAAAGATTCTTACAAGAAGCATCAAGATGACGCATTAGATGTGTCCTGTCTAATGCACGTGACCATGAACTCTGAGCTTCAGAAGCAACACGAGTTAATGGGCGCTTACGATATGGTTGAACATCTTCGTCAACTGTATCAAGGACAAGCGCGGCATGAGATATTTGAGATCTCAAGGGCACTATTTCAGTGCAAGATGTCAGATGAGGCTCCCGTAGGCCCATATATACTCAAAATGATTGGGTACATAGAAAACCTACAGAGGTTGGGATTCTCGCTTGGCCAAGATCTGGCCACTGACCTGATCTTGCAATCCTTGCCGGATAGCTATAGTCAGTTCGTTCTAAACTATAATATGAATGAAATTGACAAGTCACTGCCCGAGCTGCTTAGCATGTTAAGAACTACTGAGCTGAACCTTAAGAAGGCTAAGCCCCACTCTGTTCTGATGGTTCAGAAACATAAGGGCAAGGGCAAGCCCAAAGGAAAGGGAAAGTCCCAAGCCAAGGGCAAAGGCAAGGCACTGAAGCCTAAAGGAGGGGTCGCCAAGGATGCTACCTGCTTCCACTGCGGTCAGACCGGGCACTGGAAGAGGAATTACAAGGTGTACCTGGAAGATCTTAAGAAGAAGCGAAGTGAGACTTCCACTTCAGGTATATATGTTATAGAAGTCAATCTATCTATTTCTTCATCATGGGTATTAGATACTGGATGTGCATCTCACATTTGTACTAATGTGCAGGGCATTGGCGAAGGGCGAGGTGGACCTACTAGTAGGCAATGGAGCACGGGTTGTTGCTGTTGCTGTAGGAACTTATCATCTATCTCTGCCCTCTGGGCTTGTATTAGAATTAGATAATTGTTGTTATGTGCCTGCATTAACTAAGAACATAATTTCAGTTTCTTGTTTGGACAAGAAAGGTTTCTCTTTTATTATAAAGGACAAATGTTGTTCTGTTTATTTAAAAGATATGTTCTATTGTAGCGCACCTCTGATGAACGGACTCTACATTCTAGACCTTGAAAGCCCTATCTATAATATAAATACCAAGAGGTTCAACTCAAATGACATGAACCAAACCTATCTCTGGCACTATCGCTTAGGTCATATAAATGACAAGCGCTTATCCTAGCTCCATAAGGATGGTTTGCTGGACTCATTTGATTTTTAATCTTATGAGATGTGCGAGTCATGCCTACTAGGCAAGATGACCAAGACTCCCTTTAGTGGGCACAGTGTGAGAGCGACTGACTTGTTAGGTCTTATACATAGTGATGTATGTGGCCCTTTCAATGTCGCTGCTAGAGGCGGTTATAGGTACTTCATCACATTTACTGATGACTTCAGTAGATATTGTTATGTGTACTTGATGACATATAAGTCAGAATCCTTTGAAAAGTTCAAAGAATTCAAAAATGAAGTACAGAACCAGCTTGGCAAGAGTATTAAGATACTTTGATCAGATCGAGGTGGAGAATACCTTAGCCATGAGTTTCATGACTACCTAGCTGAGTGTGGGATTCTATCCCAACTCACTCCTCCTGGAACACCACAGTGGAATGGTGTATCCGAAAGGAGGAATCGTACCCTATTAGATATGGTACGATCTATGATGAGTCACACAGATCTTCCGACATTCCTTTGGGGCTATGCTCTAGATACGACAGCTTTTATACTCAACCGAGTTCCATCCAAGGCCGTGATAAAGACACCATATAGGATATGGACTGGGAGAGATGCCCAAGTGTCTTTTATGAGGATTTGGGGTTGTGAGACTTACGTTAGATGTTAAGTCTCAGACAAATTAGGACCCAAATCCGACAAGTGCTACTTTATTGGATATCCCAAGGAAACTAAGGGATATTACTTCTACATTCCCAGTCAGCACAAGGTAGTTGTAGCAAAGACTGGGGTCTTTCTAGAAAGGGACTTTGTTTCTAGAAAGACTAGTGGGAGTACGTTCGATCTTGAAGAAGTTTAAGATGCGGACCATAGTACTGAAGCCTCGATGGAAGTTGAACTGGAACCACAAAGTGTTGTGGATGATGTTGTTCCACAAGGAGTTGAGGAACAACAACCAGTTCAAGTAGACATACCTCTTCGCAGGTCTGATAGGGTATATCATCAGCCTGAGAGATATTTATTTCTCTTGTCTGACCATGATGACGTTATGCTCATAGAGGATGAGCCTACCACCTATCAGGAAGCTGTGATGAGACCAGATTCCGAGAAATGGCTAGAGGCCATGAGATCCGAGATGGAATCCATGTACACCAACCAAGTATGGGCTTTGGTTGATCCACCTGAAGGGGTAAAACCCATTGGGTGTAAGTGGGTCTTTAAGAGAAAGACTGACATGGATGGACTTATCTATAAGGGTTGCTTGGTAGCTAAAGGTTTCAAGCAAATTCATGGTATTGACTATGATGAAACCTTTTCTCCAATAGCGATGTTTAAGTCCATTCGGATCATACTTGCTATTGCAGCATACCATGACTATGAGATATGACAGATGGATGTCAAAACCGTGTTTCTGAATGGAAACCTGCTCGAGGATGTGTACATGACACAACCTGAGGGTTTTATAGATTCACAGCATACTAGCAGAGTATGCAAGCTGCATAGGTCCATTTATGGACTAACGCAAGCTTCTCGGATCTGGAATCTTCGATTCGATGATGCAATCAAACAGTTTGGTTTCATCAAGAACGAAGATGAGCCTTGTGTCTACAAGAAGGTTGTAGGGGATATAGTTGTCTTCCTCATATTGTATGTGGATGACATACTACTCATTGGGAAGGACATCCCTTTGCTTCAGTCTGTCAAGACCTGGCTAGGGAGTTGCTTCTCAATAAAGGACTTAGGTGAGGCATCCCGCATTCTAGGGATACAGATCTATAGAGATAGATCTAAGAGATTGCTTGGCCTAAGTCAGAGTACATATATTGACAAGGTACTCCTTCGGTTTGCCATGCAGAACTCCAAGAAGGGATTTCTGCCGATGTCACATGGTGTGAGTCTTTCGAAGACTCAAGGTCCCTCTTCTAGAGAGGAGAGAGACCACATGGATCAGATCCCTTATGCCTCAGCCATAAGATCTATCATGCATGCTATGTTATGTACTCGACCTGATGTCTCGTATTCTTTAAGCATGACGAGCAAATACCAGTCAGATCCAGGTGAAAGTCACTGGATAGCGGTCAAGAATATTCTTAAGTGATTAAGAAGGACTAAAGAATATTTCTTGATATATGGAGGCAATGATGAGCTAGCTGTAAAGGGTTATAGTGATGCTAGCTTCCAGACCGATCAGGATGATTATCGATCGCAGTCAGGGTTCGTATTTTGCATAAATGGTGGTGTTGTGAGCTGGAAGAGTTTGAAGCAGGACACAGTAGCTGATTCTACGACAGAGGCCGAGTACATTGCTGCATCAGATGTAGTAAAGGAGGCAGTTTGGATCCGCAAGTTCATCACTGAACTTGGGGTGGTTCCCAGTATCGCTGACCCTATTGAGCTCTATTGTGACAACAATGGAGCTATAGCACAGGCGAAGGAACCTCGCTCACACTAGCAGACCAAACACATACTACGGCGCTTCCATCTCATTCGAGAGAATATCGAAAGAGGAGATGTGAAGATATGCAGAGTACCTACAGAGGCTAACATCGCAGATCCCTTGACGAAGGCTTTGGCACAGAGGAAGTATGATGGTCACACTTGGTCATTGGGGCTTAGAGCCTACACTGATTGACACTAATGCTAGTGGGAGATTGTTAGTTAGAGCCCTAGAGCCAATCATTTGATGATTGTATTATGAACTTGTTGTATCATATTCTTATATAAATAAAGGCATTTGTTTTTAGTTATTATACTTACTTGTATTTGTGCCAAATAAACTAAGTATAATAGCGTCCTTGAGTAAAAGGTTCTTACCTATATCAATCGGTTAGTTGAACCGATAGTGAGATGATATAGGGAACACTACTCTTAATCATTCCTAGTCGAGTATTAACATTCAGGGACAATGTTAATGCAATAAGACTAGCATGTAGGTCAACTCGATGATTTGATCTCACAAGTCATGGATATAGAGATATCAAGTTGACACATGGGTATGCATTGGAGAATGTATACTGAATGATCCGTCATGAGAAAGTATCACGGATCGTTATATGAGTGTCATATACTTTCTCATGTGGCTATTAGTATGACTACTAGTCCTAGGACCTGAAGTCACCATGGATCCCTACATAAGGAGTTATGTACTTTAGTTTTGTCAAACGCCACCTGTAACTAGGTAGACTATAAAGGCGATTACTGGGTATATAATGAATTATGCAGAGGGATGTGAGTGATGTAGATGGGATCTATCCCTCCTATATAACGGGAGCGACATCGATATTCTTGATAGAGTGAGACCACGAAGTGCATGGCCATGCCCAAATGAGTCAATATTAGATATTGAGCTCATTTGATCTAGTGAGTCTACTTGGAGTTCAAGATTTAGATTGGTCAGAGGATGACACGGTCTATGCCTCACATTGATCAATCTAGATATCTAGGATAGAAGGACACTTGTCATATATTGTGAGGAGTCACAATTAGTAGTCACAAGGTGATATTGGATCTCAACATTCTTGTAACTTGGGTAGTAATGATGTATTGCTAGATACCACTCATTACTTATGCTCCTAAATGGGTTTAGGGGCATTGCCAACGTTACAAGAACATATAGGGTCACACACTAAGGATAATTAGATGGAGATTAGGTTCATATGATGAACCAAGAGGATTAGATTCATGTGATAAATCAAATTGGATTAAGAGTAATCCTAATTGGGCTAATTGAGTTGGACTCAAGTTGATTCATGTGTTCAATGGGTCTAATTTAGATTATGACTCATTGAATCAATTTAATTAAATGAATTAGATTCATTATATTAAATTGACTTAAATTAAATGGTTGGATTAGATCAACCATGAGAGAGATTAAGTCAAGTTTGACTTGACTTGAGAGGAAGATGAAGATTCAAGTTTGACTTGACTTTATGTCACCTCATTGGTGAGTTGGCATTGAGCAAGCCAATGATGATGCTCCACATCATCATGGTTGCTTAAGTGGGATGCCACCTCATGGGAGTTACCAAGAGTTGTGACTTTTGGTATCCCATGGAGGTTACAAACCACATAAGTGTGGTCGGTCACTTTATTGGATAAAAGAAGTTTCATTTTATGAGTAATTCTCATTCATTCCCTCATCTTCTTCCTCCTAGAGCTCTCTCTTCTTGCTCTTCCTCTCCTCATCTTGCCGAACCCTATTAAGGTGCTAGCACACTTTAGTTTGGTGATCTCCTTCTTGTGTTCGTGTGGATACTTCTAAAGGGTTGTCTACTTTGACAATCTTGAGATCCGGCACCTTTGGACGAGCGGGATTCATGAAAGGCACGCATCAAGGGTAAAACTCGTACTCTAATGTAGATCTAGAGTTTGTAAACTCGTACTCGTATTTTTGTTTTATTTTTCCTTCGCACGGATCCGTGGCGGGGATTTCGGGGTTTTCGAGACGCGAAAAAGCGGTTTTCACGGCCCAAAATACAACATGCCAGATATAACCGCATAATTAAAATTTATGATAATAAATTATACCTGATGAATCACGTGGAGTGGAAATGACATCAACCAGCAATGTTATGAAGCCTTGCCTCTATTTGTATCCACGTTGAGAAATCATCGAGATGACTTCATAAAGTCATGAGTTTTTGTCTCTAATTTGGTACTAGCCAAACGAGGGAGATGATGGTTCCAAGAGAGAGAGAGTTTCAGCTCAACTTTGTGTCCAGCGGCGAGGGCAATCTGATGGCACAAAGAGAGGGAGAGAACAACTGAGAAGGGGGTTGATGTCCGTATGAAAAACCTACTGTGAATAGATTTTTTTGATGTTGTCCAGCTTCTAGGAGGTCACTGTCGATGAGGGACAACATACCTTGAGACATCAAGGTTTTGGTAGCAATGATTTCTCACCATAACAAAGCTTGGAGAGGCTAAAAAACCTGCTAGGGGCGGTGAATAGAATTTGTCCACAAGCTCCTTGGCTATGGACAGTGGTGGTTGGCTGGAGGAGCTGCTTTGGGTCTTGCTGGCCTGGCGAGGGGTGTTACTAGCCAATAGGAGGTGGTGGCTAGAGGTGGTGAGCAACATACCAAGGAGGACTTTCCTCATTGGGCGGCGAACCTAACACTTAGATTTTATCCAAGAGAATTCTTTTCATTTCTCTCCATCCTAGATCTATTTATAGATCTCCTAATGGGTTTAATTAGCGAATCTAAACCCATTACCTAAAACCTAAAGTTCAAAACAATAGTTTTAAGTTTGGTTCATGACCAAACCATGTTAGCTCAAAACCAAATCACTTAGTTCAATAACCAAAGCCCCTTTTAATTAAAACTAAATCAATTTGGTTTTTAATTAAACCATAGAGGGTACAATTCATATTCAAAAGATGTGGCTCATCCTCACACCTTTGTGATAAATATCTTTTCATATTTGTCCTTCATCTGGTCTAACCAGACTTAGTCCCTCTCAATTTGAGAATCTAATTCTCAAATTCATTTTAAATCTTTCGAATAAACTTGTAGTGCATGTAACCCAATATGCTCTTGATTATGTTGATCATTCATAATTAACCATTAATTATAAATAAATCATGAGTGACACCTAGTAGTACATCATGTTTTTCAATTGATTGAAAAATCAACTGTTGATCTCAAAATCATTTCTGAATCCTTCAACAGCTACAGTGAGTCATGTGTCATTTTTTTCACTCATCTTATACCTACTTAATTTAGGGCATTGTCTATATGTCAATCCCCACTAGGTTGACTACACCACACCTAGGCCAAGTTATACTTCCTCATCTTGTAGATTCAAATTACTCAGACATGTGTCCAAGAGTACCATACTCTTGACATGTAATGTTTTGGCCAAAGACTTTGAGTAATAATTTTGACAAATAGTCATAGGGTACATGTCTCCTTATGTAAGGAGCAACGAATCCTTTGTGTGCTATTCAAACACCTTCAAATACTTCAACCTATACCCAATCATCTCGTACCTACACCTCCATATAGATGTATCGACTTAGATGTCAAAGTATAAGTCTCCATGACCAAGGTCGTACCTACACCTCCATATAGATGTATCGACTTAGATGTCAAAGTATAAGTCTCCATGACCAAGGTGACTTGAATACCTCAAGCCAAAGGAAACTCGCACTTAAGCTATAATAAAATCTTCATTGACATATCCATATATGTACAGAATCGTATGAAGTCCCATGAAAGGTCACTCCAATGAACTAGTTACCCTTAACTAGCATCCACGTTTAACTCTCGACATCCCAATGTCTCCAGCCAGTGAGGAGAAGTTGCTTAGATAAACCAAGAAGTATAACACGTGCTAAGATTTTAGAATTGATGATGTCCAAACTCATCAATTCATCAACTAGGAAATATTTTATTATATTCATAATTACACATATAGAGATGTTCACTAGTTTTAATCCAATAACAAGTTCTCTCATGCTATAATCATATACATAAAGAATCTACATTTAAATACTAAATCTTTATTTATCCAACAAATAGTACATTTCATAAGGCGATTGCCTTAGGACATCTCTCAAATATAATAATAAAAAGACACCTAACTTGTCAATTTGTTGGATCAGTTTTGATTATATGGTATACAGTTGTTTCTCATAAGTGTTCATATGATGATTGTAAAATTCAATATATATTAGTAATTTAGTGCACTAATATCATAAACATAATATAAGTTATCATATAAAGGAAATTTATTACACTAAATCTAGTTGAGCAATAAATGGATTAGTTATATATCATGCTGGATGAGGATGCCTCCCTAAAGAGTATTAAAATGTATGTGTTGATTACTTCCCCATCCATAAATATACTACCTAAGACATATGTAAGAAAGGCATTTCTTGTCAATGAATAGTAGTCTTCCTCCCATACACAGTCAAGAATAGGCCAGTTCAAATTCTCAAGTACTAATATGAAGTAAGTCACATTTTTGTCTCTTTTTTTCTCTTTTATTTTTATAAATTTCTCTTCAATATACTGTAAATATACACAACTACATTTATTTAACAATTTCATACATTTAGTGGAATCTATAAATTTTCAAGTAGTATTGAATCATTCCTACAGATATTTCAACTTACTTTAATAGCCTTCAACCTCATTATATTAATTTCCTTCTCCCTTGCATTTTTTTCTACCTCCCCTACTTCATCAATCTTGTCGGACACTAATATAGTATTGTATTCTTGTTTTAAAATTTTTGTATTGCTAAATTTTCCTTCCAATTTCTATAAATAAATGCAACTCAATATATTTAAGAATTTCATAGTTACAATCGATGAATGCCAAATTATTATTTATGAATTACTATAGATATCTCAACTTACTTTAAATGTATTCAATAAGAAAGACTAGACTACTTCTGTTGGGGATCGAATGGCCAGCTAGAAGGGGGTTGGATAGACGACGCTTCCAAATCATTTTGTTCTCTACAAGAAGGTTAGTGTTCAAGCGGAAATATAACTATAACAATAAAAGCAATGTAGAGAAAGAATACCAAACGCTAACACAATTCTTTTTACGTTGTTCGAAGATTGCTTGCTCCTACTCCACAGCTTGTCCTTGAGGTGGACGAACCCTTAATCCTTTGATGGATTAGTCCTGGCAATCTTTGGATAAAGCTTACTCCTTCTCAGTGGAGTACAACCTCTCACAAGGCACTCTTCTTCTTTACAAGATTAAGAATAGGAATTGGAAGAAGAGTATTAGGCTTTAGAAGCTTGAAGGCTAAGACTAGGAGTGTATCAACAAGATCAGTAACTTGCTTTAATGCCCCAAGCTTTTAATATATAGAGAGGAAAGAGTTGATCAAAAGACAACTCATTTCCTGCGCACCAGTCAATTGTCATTTCCATCAGTCGACTGGTACTACCATCGGATGTAGTCAACGACTACTTCGCAGAATGCCAACAGTCACAAACGACCACTTACCAATCGACTGGTGAAAGTACCAATTGACTGGTCATTGCTGGATGAGCGAACAGAATGCTTTTGTCCATTTCCAATTGACTGAGCAGTCGATTGGACCATTCAACTGCAACTTCTATCAGTCGACTGGTCCTGGTTACACACTCACACTCATCCTCTCTGGTAGTCGCCCTTGAAGCCCTCTTCCTCGACCTTCGTCCCTCAGATGAACCTGAGCCCGCGGCTCCTCTCCGTGCCATCCTTAACCTTACCTTGAAGTCTACTTCCCTCAGCTCAACTCCATTGCTCCTCATCTGATGGCCCCTCGGATGTCTTCTACACCATCCTTCACCGACTCAAGGATCCGAGCCCTTGAATGAGCTTCCCAAACTTGGCCACACCAAGTTCCTCATATGTTACACCAAGTCCTGCATGACTCAAACATATATCAAAATAATATAAAAGTCTAACTTAAACTCTTTGACACACACATCAAAATCATGATCGTACCGATCAAATTTAGGTCGATTGTACCAACAATCTCCCCCTTTTTGATGTGTAGCAATATGTTTAAGTTAGGCACAAATAATAACAACTTGAAAATTACAAGCAATATGGAAAACATGAAGTGTAAATCCAAACTCCCACTTAACATATGCTCTCAACCTTAATTTTCAAGTTTTGCACACATATGGAGAATTAAGTTTCTAACTTGAACTTTTCATTTCTCCCCCTTTGACACCATCAAAAAGATTGTACCATGGCATCAAATTTTTGACTAAGTTAACAAAAACCTACTTTTGAAAGTGCTGGAAAACATGTACCAGTCGACTGGTAGCTGACACAGTCGACTGGTACAAGCTGATTTCGAATTTTAGCATTTTGATGTCAACTTCAGAAATAAAGGTAACCTCTACTTAGCCTTCATGAGGTTATATTCAAGGCTAAGTGCTCCCCCTTAATGTCTCAAGTCAACCACATAAAAAAAATTAGAATTATGACTTCCATGGTTGATTTATCCTAAAATCCTCTAACCCTTGAGGATTGATTTTGGTACCCAATAGAAGTTCTTCCTAATTGGGTTAACCAAATATTCCTTAGGGATCCATTTTCTATCTATGGTCTTTGTCTTGGATTGCCCCCTAGCAAGTAAACAATGGTAGACTTTCTCATATTTAGATTCATTGTATCCTAACTCCTTTTTGTTAAAGCTTGCCCTTTGGATCCCAATAATCATGCTTAGGATATTTAAGCCAATTTTAAATTTTCTAAGGGTTTTGGTGAGGTGTTCTACCTTTTCCCTTAAAACCCTATTTTCTTCTTCTAAGAACGATACATTTGAATTTGTAGAAGAAGCATGCTTATCATTATCCTTAATAGTCATGGATTCTAATTTTTTATTTAAGGCAAATAATATCATTTTTCAAAGACTTATTTTTCCTTTTTTGCCTTAAACAAGTCCTTATTTGTACTTGAAATAATTTTAATTAAAACATAGGGAGGAAGATTGTATATCTCACTTACCGAGAAGTCCGAATTCGAAGTTTGACCCCCCCCCCCCCCTTCACTTGAGCTCCCTTCTTTATCTTCACTTGAGCTCTTTTTATCTTCATTTTCGGATGCGGTGGAGGCTACATCTTCAATTCCTATTAGAGAAAAATGGGACACATAGTGTTCTTCTTCCTCTAATGACGATGGATCATCCCACGTTGCTTTTAGGTTTTTGACCTTCTTCCCTTTCTTTTGACTTCTTCTTCTCTTCCTTCTTCTTTTCTTCTTTCTTCTTCAAGAGGGGGCATTCATCTCTCATGTGTCCTTCTCCTTGGCAATTGTAACAAATGACCTTCCTAGTCCTACTCTTGCTCCTTGAATTTTTCCTAGCATGGGATTTGTTAGTAGAAAAAGTTTTAAATGCTTTTCTTATCTTCCTTACCATATATGTCTCTTGATCGCTATCCATTGAGGCACTTGAATCTTTGGAGTCGGAGGTTGGTGGGGATGAAGACTTCTTCTTTTTACCCTTTCCCTTATTTGCCACAAGGGCCACTCCTCTTGATCTATGGGCTTCTCTATCTTGTCCTTCAACTCTAGTTTCATGGAGCTCCATTGTTGAGAATAATTTATTTAGAGAGCACTTCTCTAGATCCCTTGAAATGTAGAATGAGTTTACAATTGAGCTCCAAGTTGTGGTTCTTGGGAAGGCATTTAGGGCTTTCATCATCATGTCTCAATTTGAGAGTGTCTCACCTACACTTATTAGTCCATTAATAATTTTCTTAATTCTAGAATGTAACATTGATACCTTTTCTCCTTTCTCAAGCTTGATTGAGTTGAGATCATAGAAGGTCTCTCTTTGCCAATTTTGCTTCTGAAGTCCCTTCATGAAGCTCCACTAGTTTCTCCCACAAGTCCTTGGCACTTGTATAATTTCCAATCCTAGCCACCACTTGTTTGGGAAGAACATTTAGTAGGTGATGTATTGCCTTTGAATTTGCTAAATTCTCTTCCTTTTGCTTCTTGGTTCATCTTATTATGTTGATTGTCTCATTGCGTTCATCCTTTGGCACTTCAAAACCACTTCTCATGATTAGCATTATATCAAAATCGGTATCGAAAAATACCTCCATTCTTTTCTTCCAACAAGAGAAGTCTCCTTTAAATTTGGGTGGTTGAATGTGTGAGTCGACCATTTGATGATATTTCTTTTCTTGGCGATTAGTCCATTGAAGGGCGTCCTCACTCTGATACCACTTGTTGGGGATCGGATGGCTAGCTAGAACGGGGGTTGGATAGACGGTGTCCTAAATCATTTTGTTCTCTACAAGAAGGTTAGTGTGCAAGCAGAAATATAACTATAACAATAAAAGCAATGTAGAGAAAGAATATCAAATGCTAACACAATTCCTTTTACGTGGTTCGGAGATTCCTTGCTCCTACTCCATTGGGGGGGGGTGAATATCGATTTAAAACTTGTCGAAAGTACGCAGTGGAAAAGTAAATGCAAAAGAATAAAGCAATGCTAACAAGAGTAATTTTTTACTTGGTTCGGAGCCTTTGTCGACTCCTACTCCAAGGCTCACACGCAAGGGTACTTTCGATGGGCAATCCACTAGCAATTCAAATATTTGATTACAAACTAAATTACAGGAATGCTAATAGGAAAGCAATACTGACAAAAGAAAGAAAACAATAGAACAGCGCATGGTCGGAGTAGCTTCGTAGCGTCGCAAGATCATAGGAGAGCATATTCTGAGTTATTATTCTAGCTCCAGCCTTGACCCTCCTTATAAAGGAGGTTCGGGGTGCCTGGAACCTTCAGGGCGTCCTGGTTGTGATGTAGCCGGACCAATCAGTGAGCTCCACGCGGCGAAATGGTGCTGAGGATAAGTTTTTGCCTCCGGGCAACCAACCCCCAGTTTTCCAACAGCTTCCTTCCTGCAAGAAAACGTTAGTCTGGAGGCAAATATATAATACATATATCCTGTAAAACAAAGTGTTAGCACAGTTCAAGTTTAACAAGTAGAGTATTAATTAGATTTCGTCTCTCTGAGACCGGAATCTAGTCAAGATCTCGACTTAGAGTTCCGAAATGGTTCTAGGTCGGATCGACGCCTAAGTTCCCTTCCCGGTAACGCGTCCTCACAGTCACTCCCCTCCAGTGACTTACCTTCACTTACCTGCCAAACGCCCGGTCAGCCCTTCGACCCGTCTGGACTTCATGTCAGATACTTGGTCAGCCTGTTGACCTAGCTGAGCTTCCCTACAACACTGAGTTAGCACAGTATTAACAGATATCAAGTATAACCTAGGGTTACCTCCTAGGGTTGCCTAGCTTCACTCACTAGGACTTCCATTGCCTGGCTTCACTCACCCGGACTTCCTCCACCTAGGTTCACTCACTAGGGTCTGGCTTCGCTCACTAGGACTTCCTCCACCTAGCTTCACTCACTAGGGTCCGACTTCACTCACCGTGACTTCCACTACCCAGCTTCACTCACTAGGACCCGGTTTCACTCACCGGGACTTCCACCACCTAGCTTCACTCACTATGGCCCGACTTCACTCACCGAGACTTCTACTTTGCCTAACCTTTGGTTAGGACTTACCTTTGCTAGTCATCTGTTCCTGACTAGACTTCTCTCTCGCAAACATCAGGTCCTGTTTGGGTCAACCCTTGGTCATATTGTCAAACATCGAAACCCTAGAGGTCGATTACACCAACACAAACGACCACTGACCAGTCGACTGGTGAAAGTACCAGTCGACTGGTCACTATTGGATGAGCAAACAGAATGTTTCTATTCGCTCCGAGTCGACTGAGCAGTTGACTGGACCAGTCGACTATAACTTCCATCAGTCAACTGGTCCTGGTTACACACTCACACTCATCCTCTCCGGTAGTCACCCTTGAAGCCCTCTTCCTCAACCTTCATCCCTCAGATGCACCTGAGCTCGAGGCTCCTCTCTGTGCCATCCTTTACCTTGCCTTGAAGTTTGCTTCCCTCATCTCAACTCCATTGCTCCTCGTCCGCCGGTCCCTCGGAAGTCTTCCACACCATCCTTCACCGACTCAAGGATCTGATCCCTTGGATGAGCTTCCTAAACTTGGCCACACCAAGTTCTTCATGTGTTACACCAAGTCCTGCATGACTCAAACGCATATCAAAACAATATGAAAGTCAAACTTAAACTCTTTGACACACACATCAAAACTATGATCGTATCAATCAAACTTAGGTCGATTGCACCAACAACTTTCTTGTCCTTTCCCTATATTTTATCCACATCATATTCTTCTTCCATCTCATTATTGACTATTATAGTCTTCTCTTCTTATAATTCACTATATACGCTCTACACAATATGGAGACCTGGGTTGAAGCTTGTTGAAGTTTTGGCAAAGGCACCCTTAGACGATTAAAGGTGCCTCCAAATGGATAAACATCGAACTTTAGGGATCGGATTAGAGTTCATGCAGGTCCCTTGATAGACATTAGAGGCGCCTCCAATGACCTATATAAGGAGGGTTCGACTAGTGCTTTAAACATAACTACTTCTAATCATTCCAAGTCATTTCATGTTATGCCACCTCTCTACTACTACCTTGTTATGACTGTACTACGCCCTACTACTACAGTCAGAATGACACCGACCTAGGAGCTAGGTGCTATGTTGTCTCATAAGGAAAGTGATGTGCGTAGATCTTATGATCATTTATTCATGTTTGGACGCACATCTACTTGTATTTCATAGCATATTCTATGTTTACTGCACCCTATTTCTTTATAATGTCATACTTCCATTATATTTTTTCGGAGATCTGCTCTTTGCTTATTTTCTCATTGACAGGACGTTATTTGGAGCAAAAATAGAGCAAAAGTGTACACAGGAGCTTGGGCAGTGCAAGCAGAGTTGAAGAGGGTCACGGCCGTACCGAATGGCATGGTCGTGCCAATCACACCGTGCCCAAGCAACACACGGTCGTGCCAAATGGCACGGTCGTGCCAACATTCCAGAGAGGGAGAGGGACATGGTCGTGCGATTCCACACGGCCGTGTGACCCTGGGCAAAGAAGTAGAAGGCCACGGTCGTGCAACCTTGCACGGCCGTGTGGCCACTCCAGTGCAGAAAGAAGACACGGCCGTGCGTAATCGCACGACCGTGCCACCTAACCAGAAGAGAGGATGGGCATGGTCGTGCCAACCTCGCACGGTCATGCCACGGGTCGCGACGCTCGTACCCTAGCATATAAAAGGGTTAAGAAACCCTATTCAAAGAGGATCTTTGGTTCGGGGACTTCGTCCCTCTCCTTGGGAAAGGGTTTTCTCCTTTGGGGGAAACCCTAGAGCTTCATCCACTGTCGTCCCTTGACGATCCGTCCATCTCCGGAGCAAGGAAGCATCCCCAAGACATCAGAATCATCAAGCATCTCTTCTTCCTTTTTTTATAGGGTTGTAAGTATACTTTTCTTTATGTTCTGGGGTTGTTCTTCCCACACAATGGAGTAGACATCTTGTTCTAGGATTAGGAAGTATTTCTAATATGATGGAGATGTAGAACTATGTAGATTCACCTTGTTTATATTCAATGACATGTTGATGCCTTGTTCGTGCTTGATGAGTTACGTGTGTGCCATGTTTACGTTTCTATGCTTTGATGGCTTGATGTGGAGGATTGTTGATCCCACAAAGGGGATACCTTAGAGCGTATTGACTAAGGTACCCTTGTGATAGGGGTAACCCTTTCCGGACGTCTAAGACGTTCCCTTAAAAGGAGAAACAATCCCTTGGGAACTGCTGCTCTCGTAAAGAGAGTGCTCTAGATCGTATACCCAAGGGACCCTAGTGACAAGGGTAACTCGTTCATGGACGTCTAGGTCATTCTCTTGAAGGGAGAGACAATTCCTCCATAAGGAGGTAGGTAACCCTTATCCTTATTGTTATTTACTAGATGTGTATCCCAGTGATCTACCGAGGCGCCCTTGTGACAGGGGGGTTAATCGTTATAGGATTTCACAGAGATCATCTCTATTTGATACTTAGGGATATTGAACAATCTAACTTTCTACAAGAGCATGGACATAGAGGGTAAAAACTAAGCAATCTATGTAGTATCTCCTAGTATTACAATGAAACTGAAATCCTAAAATCCATCTCCCGAAGCTCATTCCATCCAAGATCAGTTCTTTCTCTTTCTCTCATCCTTCTCTTTCCCTTTTCAAGCACCCTCGTTAGTTTGAAAACGCCAAAGTCAGCTTTCGACCGTCTAGATAACTTACCTTGAGACATCTCTAGTGCTTAATCAACAGTCTCTATGGATTCGATATTTTTATTACTAACGACGAAACCGTATACTTATGGTTGCGTAACAAGTTTTTGGCGCCATTGTCGGGGATTGTTCGCATTAACATTAGTAGCTTAGCAATTTAGTTAATCTAGACTTGTGAATAGTTTTTGTTTTTCCATTTTCATAACTCAAAAAAAAATCTACATTTCCTTTCTCTTCTTTAAATTCTGCATTTATTTTTTTCCCACATAGCATTTTACTTCTTGTCTTTCATTCTTTTTCTTTTTTTTTAATTCTTCTCATAAATATTTTTTCTTAGATACCATGAGCACTAACATGTCAAGCAGGTCCTTAAGAGATTTCTTTGTACCCATTTCTGTAAGATTTTTATCTCCCATTGTGCAGCGTCATATTGAAGCAAAAAGTTTCTAACTAGACCCAGAGTTAATTTTCATGATACAAGGTCATAAATTTGGAGGAGAAGTATCAAAAAATCCTCATCTGCACCTTGAGAGATTTTTAGAGCTTTGTGATATGGTGGACTATGAAGGAGTGTCAGCGGATGCAGTTCGATTGATGGCATTTCCTTTCAGTATCAAGGACAAATCAAGGACTTGGTTATATTCTCTTCGTCCTCAAAGCATCACAAGTTGGGAACAATTGGAGCAGCAATATCTGAATCATTTTTTCTCTCCAAGCAGAACAATCTACATGAGGAGTTGCATCACAAATTTTGTTCAAGCAAATGGAGAATCTTTATTCGAAGCATGGGACAGATTCAAGAGTCTACAAAGGTAGTGCCCTCACCATGGCTTGGAGAAATGGTTGATTCTACATATATTCTATAGGGGAATTTCTTTTTCAAACAAGTGTTTGTTAGATTCATCAGCTAGAGGTTCATTTATGGACAAGAGTATAGAAGAAGCTTATACATTAGTTGATCAAGTGACATTGAACCTCCATAGATGGTCAAGCAAAAGTTGGATAGAATCTCCCTCAGAAATTCAAGAAGTATAAGCCATATGTACTAGAGAGCCTATCAAACGAAATACAATTCAACCACCCAAGAATGTCGAAATTCAAAAGTCACAGAATGAGGAGTTCAAACATTTGGGGGCAAAGATTGAGAGCATAGTTTCAAAATGGTTCAAAGAAGATCCCCCTCCTATACAATTAAGATCTAGTGAAAATTGTAATGATATTAAGTTGAGGAGCGGCAAGAATCATGAAGAACTTCTAAAAAATGACTTATATAGAATTGAGGAGAAGAACAATAGAAGACCACAAAAACTCACCTCTATTACTCCAGGAAGCTCCCAAAGGCCACAAGTACCTTTCCCTCAACGATTGATCACACCTACACTAAATATGCAAATTGGACCTCCTCCGCAAGCTCAAAAGGAATGTGGAAAAAAGGAAGTACTAAAGGTTCCTTTTCCACAAAGGCTAGTGAGGATCAATGAAAATGAAGACTTTGGCAAATTCTGTGACACTAATATGGTTGAGTGTAGATTTCTGGATACATATGAAGATGAGGACTCTTCAGATGTGGATTGTGATAATAATGCAGTGGATAACAAGTTTTCAAATCTTCCTCCAGATTTTACAGGATGTTATAGTGACATTGAATTTCCAGATAATGAATGCATTGAGGTAGATCAACGTAAAAATGCAAACGAAGTCAATGATCCTCCTATAGTTGATTCTCTTGTTGAAGATATAGACGTTGGTTTATTTTTCAATGCTTGCGTTGATAATGATGATTTGGAAGGAAGTGTAGGGAGCTGTGGTGTGGAAACAGCATCTCAAGAATTACCTCCTTCATCCACACAACCTTTAGAGATTATGAGAGTTGCAAGAATTGAACATGTTGTGGATCCATGTGTAGGGACTTGTGCAGAGTTAGCAGAGTCTCAAGAATCACCACCTTTGGAAGTACCAACACCAGAGCCAGATCCAGAACCATCATTTTATTAGGAGGAAGTCACATCCACATGTTTATAAATTTCAGGTACCTCTCAGCAAAGTAAGGTTAGTATTTCTTGTAATCTTTTAGAAAATTTTATAGAGGTACCTGCCATTGACTTTGTTGGATGTGATTCACTTTTTATTTCTTATTCTGCTTATCTTGATATGGTTATGGCTCTATCTCATCTAATGCGTTTGTGGGAGATTTGTATTTTCTTTGCATGTGTAGATTTTCATGGGGCCTATAATTGGAAGCTCGATCTGAACCGTCCTCGGCCTCCTGAAAGAATTTCCAAGAAGACGAAGATGGAGAGAGCAATACTTCACTTCTTAACTCCAACATTGAAAGCTCTCTCTATAATAAGAGCCCTTGGTAAGAGGGTTCTAAAATATCTTACCCCTCCAAGAGCGAGATTTCGATGAATCTAATGAGGTGGTTGAGTTAATGACCTTAAACAAGCGCTTCTTGGTGATGGATCGAAAGCGCTAGAGGGGGGGTGAATAGCGCCCGTGGCTATTTTTAGCGATTTAAAACACAGATTATAAGTGCAGCGGGAAGTAAATGAAAACATACAAGACACGAGTGTTTTACTTCGTTCGGAGCCTATCTCGACTCCTACTCGAAGGCCCGCGGTCCTTGACCGCTTTCGGTGGGCAACAACTATAAATTCGAACTATTACAAGCTAGAAGCAATTACAGTTAAGTGCAAATAAGAAAGTTTTACCAACGAACAAGAAAGTAGAAGAGCGTTGGAGGTTCAGTTCGTTGTTGCAGCAGAGCGTTGTTGAAGCGTACGGAGCACACGAGAGCACAAGACTTCTGTTCGGGATTCGATATTCTGAGCTGCACCTTGAGACCTCTTTTTATAGCTCTGCAAAGTCTGATCCAGATCCCCAAGTCTCGGGATCAGATTTGACCCGAAGCGGATCGGTCGACCGATCCCCGCGTTCGGTCGACCGATCAGATGATCTCCATCGCATCTGATCCGTCCATCCGTCGCTCCGCTTTGATCTGGTCATGTCACGCCCCGGAGGAGTCTCTGTCCGAAGAAATTTCGGCAGCATCTCCCCTGTACGGCGGACAATCTGAAACTTTTCTACAAGCACTATACACCTCAGCCACATGCGGCTGGAATAATAACACAAATTAAAACAAACACCACGCAGTTTATAAAGATATTCAGCCTCTGGCTGTCACAACCACGCAGTTAATATTAGTAATCAATAACAATAGGACTCTGACTCGAAATCCACCCTATTCCACTACACTCGTAAAGCTCAAATCCAACGAACTCACCTCTTCTGCCGTCCAGACAGGCACGTAGTAGAATGAAATCCAATATCATATCAAAAATCCATCAAAAGGTATCACTCCATACAATATCCATAGGAAAAATCCGAAGACAATACTAAAACAAAGTCTGCTATAGAAAAAGGCCAAATAAAAACAAATAACGAACTAGTAGAGAACTGGCTCTACGTGCAGATGGGGGGCCAGCCAGCTTCAACCTGAAAATATCAACAATGGAGGCGGGTGAGTCCAACACTCAAGTACAACTGATATGCATAATAAAACAAATAATAGACAACACTAATCATCTCCTGAATACGAGAAGGATAAATGCAATCGAAACAAAATCAGGATAACCGTACTAACCGGGATCAAAGTACAAGGTAACAGGGTCGTCAGATCGAAGTTGTATCCTGTATGCATGTCAATCATATGCATCCACATAAATACAGCAAGTAAATGCAGCAATCATAAACAATAAATGCAATAAATGCATATGGTGACCGTGCACTCTGACATCACTGCTCCTGCAGAGCCACCGAGTGGACGGGATGCCGTCGGAGTACTCCTGTCCTCAAATGGGGGAGCTCAATGCTCTCATCTCCCGGTACACAATGACGGGGAGGATATCTCTGCCGGCTACCACGCTGAGTCTCCTGACCAACGGAGCCAAACAGAGTCCACCATCTGCCGGCTACCACGCTGCTACACTAAATGCCAACGGAGCCAAACAGAGCGGAACTGACTGCCGGCTACCACGCTGAGTCCTCAGACCAACGGAGCCAAACAGCAGAACCGCCACACACCTGCCTGATATACCACTAATCCATGGGTGGTGGTGTGTGCAGTACATGTAACTGGCGATGGGCTCAACCATAGTGGAGCCGACAATCGCACAGCATGCAAACATGATGCATGATACTAAGCATGGCAATCTCATGAATAGCATAGCAAGATCCATACATAAATAAAAGGTGTACCACAAGTCAATGTATCGGATGGAAGGTACACAAACAGATAGGGTATCATATAACCCTAGGTCCTGAACATGATGTATCATATGGTTGGGTCACTACCGAAAACATGTTTGGTCAGATAAATAATAACATGCAGTGCATAATAAATAAACAAACAACATGTAATAGATCATGTAGTGACCAACCGAATCAAATGGAAAACACAATTCTTGCTATATGTTAGACACTTTATCATGCATATCAAAAGACATAAGTCAAAGTACCCGCCTCCAATAAAGTGGTCCAATCCGGTAATCAAGATACTCGTCGAGATACCGTCTCGCGTCAAAGTCCTGTGTCATAATATTTAGTTTAGTTAATTCTATCATGCATTCATTAACTAAACTAAATCCTAATCCATTGATCAATTAGGGTTAATGAAATTAACCCTAATCGTTCCACCTTCTAATTAAGACTTACTATAATATAATCCATCACAGATTCAACACAAAAACACATCTAAATCTGTACTTACCCACTGCTAGGGAAAGCTGCTGCCGGACCAAGAACACTCCACAGTAAAACAAACCCTATAACTCTTCGGTGGCAATACAACAGCGTGATCACCGCTCAAAAACCCTAGCAGCAGTGTTTCTTCCCTGCTCCAACAGTAAGACAACAAAACCAGTGACTTACCAAAATGAATCGTAAATCGGTTCATCACAGGAGCCCAAATCAAAATCTTACAGTGAACAACCCTACCCAAAATCTGCCTTACCTAATTCGGAGTTAGGCCTCAGAGGGAGGAATCCAACTAGGGCAGAGGGATCTGTGGTGTGTCTGTGCTGCTCCGTGCAACGACGATCTAGGGCAGAAGAGTTTGGTCGGTTGCCGACGCTCAACAAATGAGAAGGTCGACGGTAGGGCTGAGGAAGAGGTGATCGGCTTCGGGCAGAGAAGGCGTCGAGAAGGAGTCGGCTAGGGCTCGCAGTAGCAAGAAATCTGCGTCGGCGCGCAGGAAAGGAGGAGCCAGCGGTGGTGGCTTCGGTGTCGCGGCAGGGGAGAAGTGGTGCTCTGCCGTGGGGAGGAAGGGAGGCTCGGTCGCCGGCACAGAGAATCGGAGAGGTGCGGTGATGCTAGGTTAAACCTAGTGGCCGGCGAGGTCTCGAGAAGAAGAAAGGAGGCGGCTAGGGTCGGCGCAGAGGAGATTAGGGCAAGGAGAGGCGCGGCGGTTTCGTGGAGAAGAAATGGAGGAAAACGGCGAAAAATAAAGAAAAATAATAAGAAAAAGAAAAGGGAAAAGGAAAAGAAAATAATTCTTTTCCTCATTAAAACAGGGTAACCTAAACAGGTTTTTCCAGACCCCGTTTTAATCCCCGTCAACTTGTCCGTACGAGCTCCGAAAAATTCCTGAAAAATCTCCAAAAATTCCGGAAAATTCCCTTATTAATATTCGCCTATTTTCCGATATTTTACATTCTCCCCCACTAATAAAAAATTTGGTCCCCAAATTTCGTTATCTACCATCAGTGAGTACTAACAACAGATATAAAGTATAAATGTTGAACGGTAAATTAAATCACATACCTCAAGTGAAAAGATGGGGATATCGAGCTCGGATAGTATCCTCGAGCTCCCAAGTAGCCTCCTCGTCCGAATGATGCTGCCATCCGACTTTAACCAGCCGGATAGTCTTGTTCCGCAATTGACGCTCTTTCCGGTCTATAATCCATACCGGAATCACCTCATAAGTGACGTCAGGCTGAACGGGAACTGAGATATCTGTCAGCACATGTGTCGGGTCAGGTACGTATCTCCTCAGCATAGATACGTGGAATACCTCGTGGACGCCTGCCAAAGACGGCGATAATGCCAACCGGTAAGCTACCGCTCTAATCCTTTCCGAGATCTGGAAAAGTCCAATATATCGTGGAGCTATCTTACCTTTGAGGCCAATCTCTTCACCCATTTCGTGAGTGAAACTCGCAAAAATACATGGTCGTAAATGGAGAACTCAAAGAGTCTCCGACTTCGGTCAGTATAACACTTCCAGCAGTCTTATGCCTCTGACATCCTCCGTCCGATAGTAAGGACCACTCTGCCTCGCTGAGCTCTATAAGGTCCCAACAACTGGGTCTCTCGGATTCTCATCCTGATCGACGACTGAGCAATTATGGTAACAAGACTACCCTGCTCGGTCTGTCCCTGCTCCTCACAGTCTAACACAGAGAAACCCTGAATCAAGTCTATAACCACAACTCGGTAGCAAGTTAAAGTCCCTCTGGACTTCTGGCTAAGTGCATCGGCAACCACATTAGCTTTTCCCGGGTGATAGCTAATGGTACACTCATAATCCTTCAGGAACTTCATCCATCGCCTCTGTCGAAGATTAAGTTCCTTCCAAGTAAAACAGATATTTGAGATTCGATGATCAGTGAGAATCTCAATGTAATATCATACAGGTAATGCCGCCAAATCTTCAGGACAAAAATAATAGCGGCCAACTCCATATCATGAACTGTGTATTTCTTCTCATGCTCATTCAACTATCGAGAAACATATGAGAATACTCTACCGTGCTGCATCAGAACAGCACTCATACCTTGTAGAGACGCGTCGGTGTAGAGGACAAATCTGTCCTCTCTAGAAGGTAAAAAAAACAAAAAAATCAAAGCCGACACTAGTCTCCGCTTCAGCTCCTAGAAGCTGGTCTTGCAATCCTCAGTCCAAGTAAACTTCACGCCTTTCATGGTCAAGCGTGTAAGTAACATAGCAATCCGTGATAAACCCTCAACGTATCTCCGGAGATATCGAGTCAAACATAGGAAGTTGCGAGCTTCTTCTATAGACTCCGTCTACTCCTAATGGTAACAACCTCGATCTCCTGTGGAACCACGGTATACTCCTACTGGTGACCGTGTGTCTCAAACATCTCACAGAAGACAACCAAAATACGTACTACTGATCTTCACATCTAGACGTTTCCATCTAAACATCTCTAAAACTATGCAAAGATAATGTGCGTGACTCACCGCGGATCCGATATAGATCACAACATCGTCAACAAAAACAATGAAAACCGATCCAAACATCCTCGACATACCAGAATCATCAAGTCCTTGAGAACATCTAAGGCACTGTAAGCCCATATGGCAAAAACAAAGACACATAATGTTCGTATCACAGACATTCCTATCCATAAGGTCTCAGATAATAAATAAAAATCTGATCATCAACAACATAAATCACCAAGAATAAATCCTCCAGTATGAGAGCAACGCTCCATCACAGGAAATACCACATATGTGGGAGCAACACTCCACCACAAATAATCTGAAATATGTATCTGCAATAAATATAGGAGCAATGCTCCATCACAAGCCAACAATAATATGTGGGAGCTCCGCTCCCCCACAAATGATCCATAAATGTCCAAGGCACTTAACTATCCAACTAGAGGCTGCACTAGATCACTCAACCACATATCGGCAGCCAAAGGTATAACAATCCAGCAATCAAATCAAACCCATCGTCAAATATATCAACATCGTAGTGAGTCACCCACTGATAAGAAAATGGGTTGACAGGGTAATCCAACAAATGACATAATGCAGACACTCTACATCCTGCATTCAGCATAAGTAGAATCATCATGCTGCTACCAATATATACTTGGCACACGTGCTCACACAACATATGTATGAACGACATAATCCTCCAATTAGTACACACCAAACATACCCACAACATAGGTATAAATCATCGTGATATCTCCAACAATGCATACTGAACCCATGTGCAAAATCAACATAGGTAAAATCAACAATACACCTCAAACAACACTCACATAACATATAGTATAACCAACATATACTTCCAATAAAACATATTAAACCCAGGTGCACTCACAATCAAACATAATCAAAAAGATACCTCAGATACCACACCAAACACATATGTACATATCACAACTCAGATTAAATCGACAAAATGCCTCCATCAAAACACCACCGATGTACTTATACTACAACTCGGATTCAATCGACAAGATATCTTCAATAATACATCCAGATACATACACCGAACTACATATCTATGATCTACAAGGAACATTCAAACCATATCAGAACATGGATACATATACTACTTGCAAATGGACAGTCCACCATAGGACTCCTACAACACATAACAATCATAATATACATGCAACATAGACATGCAAAATCGGCATACCAGCTCAACCAAAGAGACCAACCTTATGCTACCAACCCTCATGGGTTACGGGTATATCTAAACAAAATTCATGCATATGTATCAAGCATGAATACATCAATCAAAAGCAACCCAAAATAAAGCAGTCTAATCATCCAGTAACAACCCTGCTCTAGGTTCAAAGGAACTAATATCGGACAAGAAAGATATACACACCATGGTATAACATTGCAAGTCAATGTCATACACTACCAAGACCATATCTAATGGGGAAAATTTTATCATCATAAATCCAAATGTACTCTCCCAGTATACACTAGTAACGATTATATCCCATAAGTGTTAAACAATTAGCTCTACACTTCCTTACATCAGCAGGGTCACATATCCCAATGCACCCTCTAAGTTATTCCACCAGGTATATACAGTCCACAGTCAAACTCTTCATGGAATATGATACATCGATCCTCTATAACCTATCCAAGCCGTCAGTGATATATGGATAAATCAGTCCTTTCCACGTCAGTACAAAACATGTACTCAAATGTGCTTTAGATACATAACTAAGCACAAATATCCTAAAGGTTCGAACCTCTAAAAATAGAGTATGGCAATCCTCTACTGATCAACCAACAAAACTAAATCATTCATCTACTAACTAATCAAGAATACCTTAATCCTCCACAAGCAACTAAGGTATATCAAACCACAACTACCCAACTCGACAAACATAATTCAGTCTTCTACTGACCGATTTAACAAGAGTAAATCAATATTTACTGACGAAAATTAACTAAGATAAAATGGTATACAACATTGTCAAATAACTAAATCAGTTCATGGGTCAATTCAACACTAATTACATCAACTCAAACTAGAAAATGTCAACCCACATAATATCATAGGTATAAATGTGTACAACCTAAAAGACAAAAGTCAGAATTCAAGAACATCAAAACACCCTCATTTTTTATCCTCAAAAATATCAGCCCAAACAATATCAGGTGAATAAGTCTCTACTCCACATAAGAGCATATTAACATTCAAAACATCGATCATTATTTATCCACATAGTCCAATATCAGAGGAAGCATATATCAATTTTTATCATCCTGTTAACTAACCACAACTAACCAGATTCATTAAAATTTCATGGGCACACTCAACCGTAAACTCTCTAGCACCCAATTTATAATCTGAGCACCAACTATAATCATCAAACCTGTAAATATCATACATGACACTCATTATGTCACCATCAACGACATCCCAAATATAAATCATCAAAATAGTTATCCACTAATAGATCATCAAAACAAATATCTAGTAATTGATCATCAGACAACCACATAACATTATCCTCATAAATCATTAGAAATCAACATATCACAATATCTGATCTCCCAATATTCCTCAAATCATTCTCAACAATGATCAACATGATAACTCTCCAATGACCAATTTTCATCGTATCGGGTACCCTAATATCCAAAAGGTATGAGTATAAAAACTCTACTGGCTAAGTCAACAGGAGTCTTTAGATATCATCCACTACCCAGCTAACAATAGCAGAGGCTGGTATGTGCCTCCATCTCCTACGAGTAGTACTAGAAGCTAAAACTACTGATGGTATGATAAGAAAAATCACCAGAGACTATAATCCTTGATCTCTATTAAGGTCAACCATGCTCAATGGCTAACCTATCACATGTAATATGTGCTACAACAACCAAACAGGTACTAAATAAAAGAAACGCAAATACCTGTCATAAACTATAAAATTAAACATCATACCTATATGCCGTCTTGAGATGTTCCATCGCTGTCCAGCCCCCAAATTGACCTCAGAATTTCGTACGAGAAAAACAACACTGGAAATCCATATAAATCAATAACGGAAGTCCATAACAAAATCGAAACGGAAAATCCGTGCAACCCAAAATAACTGCCCAGACTAATCTGTCTCGCAACTAGGGCTAGTATAAAAATGTCCAAAGTACCAAACGCAGGTATCACACCCTGCTCTGATACCAATGAATTGGTATCAGATAAATCCCGAAAATCCAACACACGGAAATCAAATAAATATCGCCAAACTTTGGCGCGCTGATACCCAATAAACTGATATCAGATTATTCAAAGTATCCATAATACAAAAACAAAAATCATATAAATCCAGAACACACAGCAAGTATCGTAAACCTGGCTCTGATACCACTAAATTGTCACGCCCCGGAGGAGTCTCTGTCCGAATAAATTTCGGCAGCATCTCCCCTGTATGGCGGACAATCTGAAACTTTTCTACAAGCACTATACACCTCAGCCACATGCGGCTGGAATAATAACACAAATTAAAACAAACACCACGCAGTTTATAAAGATATTCAGCCTCTGGCTATCACAACCACACAGTTAATAATAGTAATCAATAACAATAGGACTCTGACTCGAAATCCACCCTATTCCACTACACTCGTAAAGCTCAAATCCAACGAACTCACCTCTTCTGTCGTCCAGACAGGCACGTAGTAGAATGAAATCCAATATCATATCAAAAATCCATCAAAAGGTATCACTCCATACAATATCCATAGGAAAAATCCAAAGACAATACTAAAATAAAGTCTGATATAGAAAAAGGCCAAATAAAAACAAATAACGAACTAGTAGAGAACTGGCTCTACGTGCAGATGGGGGGCCATGCGACTGGAACTGCTCCAGACAGCTTCAACCTGAAAATATCAACTGATATGCATAATAAAACAAATAACAGACAACACTAATCATGCGTACAGTCTCCTGAATACGAGAAGGATAAATGCAACTGAAACAAAATCAGGAGATAACTGTACTAACCGGGATCAAAGTACAAGGTAACAGGGTCGTCAGACCGAGGAAGTCATAATCCTGTATGCATGTCAATCATATGCATCCACATAAATGCAGCAATCACAAACAATAAATGCAATAAATGCATATGGTGACCGTGCACTCGACATGACCGAGTGGACGGGATGCTGTCGGAGTACTCCTGCCCTCTGTCCCCAAATCATAAATGGGGAGCTCAATGCTCTCATCTCCGACACAATGACGGGAGGATATCTCCGGCTACTACCGAGTCTCCCGACCAACGAGCCAAACAGAGTCCACCATCTCCGGCTACCGCTACACTAAATGCCAACGAGCAAAGAGCGAATCGATCACGGCTACCACGCGAGTCCTCGACCAGCTAAACAGAATCGCCACACACCTGCCTGATATACCACTAATCCATGGGTGGTGGTGGTGTGTGCAGTACATGTAACTGGCGATGGGCTCAACCATAGTGGAGCCGACAATCGCACAGCATGCTAACATGATGCATGATACTAAGCATGGCAATCTCATGAATAGCATAGCAAGATCCATACATAAATAAAAGGTGTACCACAAGTCAATGTATCGGATGGAAGGTACACAAACAGATAGGGTATCATATAACCCTAGGTCCTGAACATGATGTATCATATGGTTGGGTCACTACCGAAAACATGTTTGGTCAGATAAATAATAACATGCAGTGCATAATAAATAAACAAACAACATGTAATAGATCATGTAGTGACCAACCGAATCAAATAGAAAACACAATTCTTGCTATATGTTAGACACTTTATCATGCATATCAAAAGACATAAGTCAAAGTACCCGCCTCCAATAAAGTGGTCCAATCCGGTAATCAAGATACTCGTCGAGATACCGTCTCGCGTCAAAGTCCTGTGTCATAATATTTAGTTTAGTTAATTCTATCATGCATTCATTAACTAAACTAAATCCTAATCCATTGATCAATTAGGGTTAATGAAATTAACCCTAATCGTTCCACCTTCTAATTAAGACTTACTATAATATAATCCATCACAGATTCAACACAAAAACACATCTAAATCTGTACTTACCCACTGCTAGGGAAAGCTGCTGCCGGACCAAGAACACTCCACAGTAAAACAAACCCTATAACTCTTCGGTGGCAATACAACAGCGTGATCACCGCTCAAAAACCCTAGCAGCAGTGTTTCTTCCCTGCTCCAACAGTAAGACAACAAAACCAGTGACTTACCAAAATGAATCGTAAATCGGTTCATCACAGGAGCCCAAATCAAAATCTTACAGTGAACAACCCTACCCAAAATCTGCCTTACCTAATTCAGAGTTAGGCCTCAGAGGGAGGAATCCAACTAGGGCAGAGGGATCTGTGGTGTGTCTGTGCTGCTCCGTGCAATGACGATCTAGGGCAGAAGAGTTTGGTCGGTTGCCGACGCTCAACAAATGAGAAGGTCGACGGTAGGGCTGAGGAAGAGGTGATCGGCTTCGGGCAGAGAAGGCGTCGAGAAGGAGTCGGCTAGGGCTCGCAGTAGCAAGAAATCTGCGTCGGCGCGCAGGAAAGGAGGAGCCAGCGGTGGTGGCTTCGGTGTCGCGGCAGGGGAGAAGTGGTGCTCTGCCGTGGGGAGGAAGGGAGGCTCGGTCGCCGGCACAGAGAATCGGAGAGGTGCGGTGATGCTAGGTTAAACCTAGTGGCCGGCGAGGTCTCGAGAAGAAGAAAGGAGGCGGCTAGGGTCGGCGCAGAGGAGATTAGGGCAAGGAGAGGCGCGGCGGTTTCGTGGAGAAGAAATGGAGGAAAACGGCGAAAAATAAAGAAAAATAATAAGAAAAAGAAAAGGGAAAAGGAAAAGAAAATAAATCTTTTCCTCATTAAAACAGGGTAACCTAAACAGGCTTTTCCAGACCCCGTTTTAATCCCCGTCAACTCGTCCGTACGAGCTCCGAAAAATTCCCGAAAAATCTCCAAAAATTCCCTTATTAATATTCGCCTATTTTCCGGTATTTTACAGGTCAAACTTTATCCCTGGGATCGGTCGACCGATTCCAAGGTTCGGTCGACCGATCAGTCTCCTCTGACCCGTACACCTCGGCTTGATCCAGTCGATATCTATCCCAGTTCGGTCAACCGATCTCGAGGTTCGGTCGACCGATCCCTGGTCGAACCTGGTCCAGCTTCTGGAGATCTGATTTGGTAGCATGGAGGTTCGGTCGACCGATCCCAAGGTTCGGTCGACCGATCCCGGTCTGTACTAACCATGCACAAAAGTATTAGTTTCCTGCAAAACAAAGTTAGAACATAAACGACAATATATAAACAAATATATTGACAGCCTTCGGACTATCCGGGTCTGACTTCAGGTTTCCGACCGGAAACCCTAGGTCGACCTGACGCCTACTGTTCCCTCTACGGGGAACGCGTCCTCACCTACTCCACTCAGGAGATTTTGCCTGATGCCAGTTCGATCCTCCAGATCGACTGGACTTTTGCTCAGAGTCCGATGCTTCCGGTCTTTATGCTGGATGTCCGGTCCTCGACCCATCCAGACTTCTACCCGGTTCGCGACACCAAAATTTTAACCTAGTGTTACCACCCCCTAGGATTTTTGCCCGAAACGTCGACCCGCCAAGACTTCCCGCATAGGGTTACCGCCCCCTATGACCTAGGGTTACCGCCCCCTAGGATTTTCCTTTTGCCTAACCGCAGCTAGGACTTTCCTGAAACACTCAGTCATACACATTAGATAACAATTAAACTTAACTTTGAATCTCTTTGCCATTATCAAAACTAAGGTTCGATCGTCGGATGCTTCTCGCACCAACAATCTCCCCCTTTTTGATTATGACAACCGAAATTCAAAGTTAAGTGAAAAACACAAAAAAAAAATGCAATAAAGGTAAATAAAATCTAAGCACATTAAAGCTCCCCCTTAATGGAAGCTCCCCCTTAAGCTGATTTTTAGTTTTTGAATTTTTTGATACCTTTTGGTTTCCTTTGAATTTCCTTATACTCTCCCCCTTTGCCATATATCAAAATAGAGAAGGAAAAAATATGAGTACTGAAGTGAACACTTAGCTTTCCATTAAAGTTTAAGTGTTTCTTTTAAAATTTTAAACAAAATTTCTCCTAGATTCTAAGTATAAGAAATGAATAATTTTTCAAAGATTTTGAAATTGATTTTCAAAGGATTTTAAAATAAATTTGAATAATTTTTCAAAGATTTTGAAATGATTTTCAAAGGATTTTAAAATAATTTTGAATAATTTTTCAAAGATTTTGAAATTGATTTTGAAAGGATTTTAAAATATTTTTGAATAATTTTTTAAAGATTTTGAAATGATTTTCAAAGGATTTTAAAATAATTTTGAATAATTTTTCAAATATTTTGAAATGATTTTCAAAGGATTTTAAAATAATTTTGAATAATTTTTCAAAGATTTTTCAAAGGATTTTAAAATAATTTTGAATAATTTTTCAAAGATTTTGAAATGATTTTCAAAGGATTTTAAATTTTGAATAATTTTTAAAAGATTTTGAAATGATTTTCAAAGGATTTTAAATTTTGAATAATTTTTAAAAGATTTTGAAATGATTTTCAAAGGATTTTAAAATAATTTTGAATAATTTTTCAAAGATTTTGAAATGATTTTCAAAGGATTTTAAATTTTGAATAATTTTTAAAAGATTTTGAAATGATTTTCAAAGGATTTTAAAATAATTTTGAATAATTTTTCAAAGATTTTGAAATGATTTCCAAAGGATTTTAAAATATTTTTGAATAATTTTACAAATATTTTGAAATGATTTTCAAAGGATTTTAAATTTTTAATAATTTTTAAAAGATTTTGAAATTTTGTTTCTTTTAAAATTTTAAACAAAATTTCTCCTAGATTCTAAGTATAAGAAATGAATAATTTTTCAAAGATTTTGAAATTGATTTTCAAAGGATTTTAAAATAATTTTGAATAATTTTTCAAAGATTTTGAAATGATTTTCAAAAGATTTTAAAATAATTTTGAATAATTTTTCAAAGATTTTGAAATTGATTTTGAAAGGATTTTAAAATATTTTTGAATAATTTTTTAAAGATTTTGAAATGATTTTCAAAGGATTTTAAAATAATTTTGAATAATTTTTCAAATATTTTGAAATGATTTTCAAAGGATTTTAAAATAATTTTGAATAATTTTTCAAAGATTTTTCAAAGGATTTTAAAATAATTTTGAATAATTTTTCAAAGATTTTGAAATGATTTCCAAAGGATTTTAAATTTTGAATAATTTTTAAAAGATTTTGAAATGATTTTCAAAGGATTTTAAATTTTGAATAATTTTTAAAAGATTTTGAAATGATTTTCAAAGGATTTTAAAATAATTTTGAATAATTTTTCAAAGATTTTGAAATGATTTTCAAAGGATTTTAAATTTTGAATAATTTTTAAAAGATTTTGAAATGATTTTCAAAGGATTTTAAAATAATTTTGAATAATTTTTCAAAGATTTTGAAATGATTTCCAAAGGATTTTAAAATATTTTTGAATAATTTTACAAATATTTTGAAATGATTTTCAAAGGATTTTAAATTTTTAATAATTTTTAAAAGATTTTGAAATGATTTTCAAAGGATTTTAAAATAATTTTGAATAATTTTTCAAAGATTTTGAAATGATTTTCAAAGGATTTTAAATTTTGAATAATTTTTAAAAGATTTTGAAATGATTTTCAAAGGATTTTTAAAGTAATTTTGAAATAATTTTTCAAAGGATTTAAAATGATTTTCAAATAATTTTTAAAGTAATTTTGAAATAATTTTTCAAAGGATTTAAAATGATTTTCAAATAATTTTTAAAATAATTTTGAAATATATTTATTCATTAGATTTAATTAAGTCGTTTTATTTGATTAAACTGAATGTATTTAAGACTAAGTTTAACCTAGATCCATCTTACCCGATTCTAAGTTATCAAACAGGTAATCTTACGTATTTTTGTGAGATGGTTATCTTTGGTTTAAATAGTTTCTAAGGATTAATTTATATTTGAGTTAAAAATAGGTTTTCCAATTAGTCAATTAAATAAGTATTTCAAAGATTGATTCCCAGGTCAGGGCGAGGCTCTAGGCCTTCTTGGGTATGGGATCATCCACCTTTTCCAAGACAGAATCGCTCAAAGAAATATATATTTAATTTCCTTTTCGAAACTCCTAGATTTAACTGGCAAGTGTAAATTATGTCTAGATCTTTAAGCTATCCTAGTCTAAGCATGTATATTGCAAAGAAAATAAATAAACAAGCATTTTATCTATTTATTGAGATAGTTTTTCTATTTGCTCCCCCTGGATTATAGCCTCGATATGGTCTATCAAGGAAATGGATCTGATCCTTGGGGACCCAATAGTGACCAGGTCCAACTTGATTAACCAACTTTGACTTGGGGACCCATGCTTGAATTATGTTTCTATTATTTCTATTTACTAATGACAACTATGACTTAAACTTTGTTTTGGTCTTAAATCCAAGTCCGGTTTGTTGTAAACGGCTCACTGTTTTCCAAGAATCAGATCCAAATTCTTGGAACCCATGGTGAACTGTTCCAATATGTCCTTGAGCTCCTTAATTTGAGTTTTCAAATTGGAATTTTCTTCCTCAAGTTATTGGACTTGAGTTGAACTTCCAATTTGAACTGACTCAGTTAAAGAACTCGAGTCAGTCGCTCCCTTAAGGGTTGTTACCTCCTTTTGGAGCGACTTAACCCGGACGTTAGATTTAGCCAACTTTTTTACTAAGTAAGGTAATAATTCATGCAAGTTATCTAATTGAAATTCTGCGAGTAGTGAACTTACAGTGGAATTTGGTCCTTCGGAAATGAATGCGGATTCGTGGCTTTGCTCGGACTCGGTTTCTGACTCGCTCTCGGTTTCAGACTCAAATTCGGACTCGGTTTCGTCAATGTCTACTTGTACTGGCAATGCGAGGAAGCTTGTCGGTTCTTCTTTGTCGGACTCGGATTCGTCTGACGACTCGGACCAGGTTGCCTTCAATGTCTTCTTTCTTTTCTTCTTGTTTGGACAGTCTGGTTTGTAGTGCCCCTTCTGGTTGCATCCGTAGCAGGTGACTCCAGTTTTGTCCTTCTTGGTTGTTTGAGTTTCCCTTTTTGACTTGCATATTTTCCGCACTAGTTTTATCAGTTTGGAAATAACTTCATCTTTGTCGTTTGCATCCTGTTCGTCTTTGGACTTGGATTTATGCCTAGTCGTCGGTTCGTGCATTTTGCTGGTACCTGCAACCAAAGCAACACCTTTCTCGACCGGGCGTGCATTAGTCTGCTCATGCAATTCTAATTCAGAAAATAATTCATCTAGTTTTATTGAAGATAAATCCTTGGAAACTTTGTAAGCATCCACCATGGATGCCCACAAGGTGTTCCTCAGAAAAGCGCTTAGCGCGTACCTTATTACGTCGCGGTTTTCAATCCTTTGGCCGATTGCATGAAGCCCGTTGAGTAGGTCCCGGATGCATGCGTGAAGCTGGTTTGCCGTCTCATCTTCCTGCATTTTAATATTATATAATTTATTTAAGATTAAATCACGCTTACTTACTTTAGCGTCTGTCGTGCCCTCGTGCAGCTCGATTAGTTTGTTCCATAACTCCTTCACACTTGAAAATGGTCCGACTCTATTCAGTTCTTCTTTTGTCAACCTGCATTGTAGCATGCAAGTGGCTTTGGCATCTGCTTCCACCTTCTTCTTGATGCTAGCGTCCCAGTTGGTGCAGGAAACCAATTCTCCGGTGCCATCACGTGGTAGCTCGAGACCGGTCTGGATGATGATCCACATCTCAACTTGCGTCTTGAGATGGTAGATCATCCGGTTCTTCCAATAGGCAAAGTCTTCGCCGGAGAAGAGCAGGGGGGGCGGGTAGTGCTAGAGCCTTCTTGAAGGGCCATTAAAAACTTGCACACAAAGAAGAAGAGAAAAAAAAAACAAATGTACCAGGACTTGATCCTGGATTAGCAGTGCGGTATGAAGTTAAAAAAAAAAAAAAACTAACTCGAGTGGTGTTGCACCAACCTCGAGCGAAATCGATACGAGCGAAAAGAATTAGAATATAGCAACGAAGCTAAATTCTAATTGACTCCAAAAAATCTTTAAAATACCACGAAAAAATTTGTTTTGAATGGCGGTTGCACCGATTCAAAACGACCCCGCTCTGATACTAATTGATGGATCGAAAGCGCTAGAGGGGGGGTGAATAGCGCTCGTGGCTATTTTTAGCGATTTAAAACACAGATTATAAGTGCAGCGGAAAGTAAATGAAAAACACACAAGACATGAGTGTTTTACTTCGTTCGGAGCCTATCTCGACTCCTACTCGAAGGCCCGCGATCCTTGACCGCTTTCGATGGGCAACAACTATAAATTCGAACTATTACAAGCTAGAAGCAATTACAGTTAAGTGCAAATAAGAAAGTTTTACCAACGAACAAGAAAGTAGAAGAGCGTTGGAGGTTCAGTTCGTTGTTGCAGTAGAGCGTTGTTGAAGCGTACGGAGCACACGAGAGCACAAGACTTCTGTTCAGGATTCGATATTCTGAGGTGCACCTTGAGACCTCTTTTTATAGCTCTGCAAGGTCTGATGCAGATCCCCAAGTCTCGGGATCAGATTTGACCCGAAGCGGATCGATCGATCGATCCCCACGTTCGGTCGATCGATCAGATGATCTCCATCGCATCTGATCCATCCATCCGTCGCTCCGCTTCGATCTGGTCAAACTTTATCCCTGAGATCGGTCGGCCGATCCCAAGGTTCGGTCGACCGATCCCGAGGTTCGGTCGACCGATCCCTGGTCGAACCTGGTCCAGCTTCTGGAGATCTGATCTGATAGCATAGAGGTTCGGTCAACCGATCCCAAGGTTCGGTCGACCGATCCCGGTCAGTACTAACCCTGCACAAAAGTATTAGTTTCCTACAAAACAGAATTAGAACACAAACGATAATATATAAACAAATATATTGACAGCGTTCGGACTGTCCGGGTCTGACTTCGGGTTTCCGACCGGAAACCCTAGGTCGACCCAACGCCTACTGTTCCCTCTACGGGGAACGCGTCCTCACCTACTCCACTCAGGAGATTTTACCTGATGCTAGTTCGATCCTCCAGATCGACTGGACTTTTGCTCAGCGTCCGATGCTTCCGATCTTCATGCTGGATGTCCGGTCCTCGACCCATCCAGACTTCTACCCAGTTCGCGACACCAGGATTTTAACCTAGGGTTACCACCCCCTAGGATTTTTGCCCGAAACGCCGACCCGCCAAGACTTCCCGCATAGGGTTACCACCCCCTATGACCTAGGGTTACCGCCCCCTAAGGTTTTCCTTTTGCCTAACCGCAGCTAGGACTTTCCTGAAACACTCAGTCATACACATTAGATAACAATTAAACTTAACTTTGAATCCCTTTGCCATTATCAAAACTAAGGTTCGATCGTCGGATGCTTCCCGCACCAACACTTGGGAGGCAACCCAAGTTCTTTACCTTTGTTTTCATTCATATCTTTAATTATTTCCATTTTCATTTCTTTATAATAAACATGTATCCTCTACTTAATTTTCATTGTCTACCTTCTTTTATAGGACTTAAAGATTAGGTGGAGTGCAATTACATGATGGAGAAGTTGATGACATAGGCATTTGACACACATTATTTAGTAATTTCTCTTACTTTTAATCTCCTCCACATTGTTATTAGTTTTCATTGGGACAATGAAAAGTTTAAGTCTGGGGGGATGCATTAGATGCATTTGGTTTTTGTTTTTGTTTTCTTCTTTTTGCATAATAAAATTTTTGCTAGTTGCATCTTACATCACATCATGATTGCTTGTTCCTTATTGCAAAATACTAGCACGTTTATTCTAGATTTTATGTGTTACTTATGGTACTAGTATGTTTAGTGAAATATCTTTTTCTATCTTTGATAGCATGAAGTGATTAATGCTTTTACTATAAGAGTTTAAGTATTGGCCTTGTTTTAGGATTTCTATACACTATGCCTATTTTTGATGGTTGATAACTCTAAAATAGTCATGATTCATAGAATTGGACTAGTACTTGTGTTTCTATGGTGACCTCTCAATTACATTTTGGTTATTGGATAAACTCAGATCATGTAAACTCATTTGGAAAAATCAATCCCAAAAATAATAATAATAATAATAATAAAAAAAAAAATTGAAGGTTTGTTCAAGTTTGATACTTTGCAAACATTCAATGAAAAAAATAAGGGATAAAAAATAGTTGTCGTGAGTGGAAACTAGCAATTCACCCCTTTGAGACCGAGTTAGGTTACTGGGGAAATGAATGCTATGTTTCTCTTGATACTGAGTATTCCTTTGAGACCTTGTGTAGACGATGTATAGCATTCTTGAGGGGAACGAACCTTACGTGTGGCAGGTAAGTGCCTATCGTCGGAAGCATAAGGAACACAATTTTATGACGACTTGACTAGACTTAGGGATTGAAACTTGATAAATTTAGGCCACTTTTGCATTGAGCACGGAGGACTAGTACTTAGGTCATACTCAAACTACTTTTATATCTTGCTCACCAATGAAATCATCTGATAGGATTAGATTGATTTGCTAGAGATTATGATGCACTATCTAACCACATGAATCTAGATTGCGGGTTTTGCTTGAGGACAAGCAAAGGTTTAAGTCTGGGGGTGTGATGTGCGTAAATCTTATGATCATTTATGCATGTTTGGACGCACATCTACTTGTATTTCATAGCATATTCTATGTTTATTGCACCCTATTTCTTTATAATGTTATACTTCCATTATATTTGTTCGGAGATCTGCTCTTTGCTTGTTTTCTGGTTGACAGGACGTTATTTGGAGCTAAAATGGAGCAAAAGTGCACACAGGAGCTTGGGTCATGCAAGTAGAGTTGAAGAGCGTCACGGTCGTACCAATCACACCGTGGCCAAGAAACACACGGTCGTGCCAACATTCCAGAGAGGGAGAGGGTCATGGTCGTACGATTCCGCACGGCCGTGTGACCCTGGGCAGAGAAGTAGAAGGCCACGGCTGTGTGACCACTCCAATGCAGAAAGAAGACACGACCGTGTGGAATCGCACGGTCGTGCCACCTAACTAGAAGAGAGGATGGGCATGGTCGTGCCAACCTCACACGGCCGTGCCACGGGGCGCGGCGCCCGCACCCTAGCGTATAAAAGGGTTAAGAAACCCTATTCAAAGGGGATCTTTGGTTCGGGGACTTCGTCCCTCTCCTTGGGAAAGGGTTTTCTCTTTCGGGGAAAACCCTAGAGCTTCATCCACTGCCGTCCCTTGACAATCCGTCCATCTCCGGAGCAAGGAAACATCCCCAAGACATCGAAATCATCAAGCATCTCTTCTTCCTTTTCTTCTTGGATTGTAAGTATGTTTTTCTTTATGTTCTAGGGTTGTTCTTCCCCCACAATGGAGTAGATATCTTGTTCTAGGATTAGGAAGTATTTCTAATATAATGGAAATGTAGAACTATGTAGATTCACCTTGTTTCTATTCAATGACCTATTGATGCCTTGTTCGTGCTTGATGAGTTGCGTGTGTGTCATGTTTACGTTTCTATGCTTTGATTGCTTGATGTGGAGGATTGTTGATCTCGCAAAGGGGATACCTTAGAGTGTATTGACCAAGGTACCCTAGTGACAGGGGTAACCCTTTCCGGACGTCTAAGACGTTCCCTTAAAAGGAGAAACAATCCCTTAGGAACTGTTACTCTCATAAAGAGTGTGCTCTAAATCGTATACCCGAGGGGCCCTAGTGACAAGGGTAACCCGTTCACAGACGTCTAGGACATTCTCTTAAAGGGAGAGGCAATTCCTCCATAAGGAGGTAGGTAACCCTTATCCTTATTGTTATTTACTAGATATGTATCCCAGTGATCTACTGAGGCACCCTCGTGACAGGGGGTTAACCGTTACAGGATTTCACAGAGATCATCTCTATTTGATACTTAGGGATATTGAACAATCTAACTTCCTACAAGAGCATGAACATAGAGGGTAGAAATTAAGCAATCTATGTAGTATCTCCTAGTATTACAATGAAACCGAAATCTTAGAATCCATCTCCCGAAGCTCATTCCATCCAAGGTCAGTTCTTTCTCTTTCTCTCATCCTTCTTTTTCCCTTTTCAAGCACCCTCGTTAGTTTGCAAACGCCAAAGCCAGCTTTCGACCGTCTAGATAACTTACCTTGCGACATCTCTAGTACTTAATCAACAATCCATGTGGATTTGATATTTTTATTACTGACGATAAAACCGTACACTTGCGGTTGCGTAACAGAAAGTCTCGAAGGGCACCAAACTACTATCAGGAGCAACAAAGATGAGTACATGGGTTGTGCAAGAGCAAGTGGACAGGGAGAGTCCTTTAAGATGCGACAACTTTCTTTGATTGGGCCTACCAGGCTTGTAGAGCTCCAGGCTTCAACTATGATAAGTGTTGGTAACATTTTTGTAAAAGTTATTTTTTACTATTCTTGCATGAGAAAGTGTAGCTTGTTACACTTTCTTTGTTTCTTTGTTTGTAACCGATGTTCGATTGTTTTAGTGGATTGCTCATCAGATACATCTCAAAGGGGCATAGACCTTGGAGTATGAATCATTAAAGACTTCGAACTAAGTAAAAAAATAAATATGTACTTATTTTCCATTATGTTTTTTTACTTATTTTCCACTGCCTACTTAGTTTTTCAACAAGTTTTTAAAACCGAAAAGAAAAATTTTAAAACGAGATTCACCCCAATTTTCTCTAACACAAATTGATTTAACTCTCATTTTCCTCGAGTCCTTTATTTTGTAAATGAACCGCTTCTTCATAGCATACTCAGCAAGTGCATCTTTCAAATGTTTTTGGGTTGGGAATACCTACGCAAGAATCAATAGTTTTTTTAGTTACTACATTGTCATTGAGTGTAGTGACAAATATGTAAGTTAAAGAAAAATAAATTTACTTCAATTGAGTGTGCATTATATTATGAAACGTAAAAAAAATAATAATCCCTTACTCTAGTATTTCAATTTTAAATAATAAGTTTCTTATTACATATTAAATTTTACATTACCTTACCAATATAAAATTCATCCCTTCCGTCTGGTTATTGCCTTTGCAATGCATAAAATGTCAAGTTCTTTACATACCCATCTTTAGCAAATGGAAACGCATCTTCAAGATCACTATACTAACCATTATCATTGTTGGATCTATTCAATAGTCCATATCATTCGTTATAAAGTCATCCCTAAAGACATCTCTTTCAATTTCTAGCATTCTAATGTCATATTTTTCTTCTTGAGTCCACGTATCTTCAAACATTTGTTCCAAACAACTCTGACCTACGACATCGTCAATACTAATAGGTTCTTCTATCAAATTGTATATACAACTCGTACTCTCTCTAGTACTCACCACAACACTAACAAAAGTGGAAGATGACATCTTACTACCACTAATATTTATGTTTAGTGTACCAGCACTAAGTTGGTCTTCTTTTTTTGAATCAATCGATTCCATCTTACATGACATCACTTCATCAAAAAACAATGAATCCCTGCATTGATGCAACCCCGTAAATAACAATCACTTCTATTAAATATGTTAATATTTCTATAAAACACTAGCCAAGTAAAGAAAATCAATTGATCATCACATGTTCTTGAATTTGTAGTTATCCATTTCAAAATTTTACATTTCACAAACAAACAACTTTATTCTTGTAATCACACTTTTTATGGATTGATTCAAGGTATTATGAATTAAGCTCTCAAGACTAAAACAAAATACATTAAAGCAGGCATAGTATTAAGAACACAAGATAATAGTCAATTTACTAAATCACCTTGCCAAGGTTCCATATAATATTAATTTATACATCATATTAATTCATTTACACATTAGTAGAATAAAACTTACATGTTGTTTACTAGATTGATTAGAGCATAAAACTTCATTCACGCTACGATTTCAACTATCACTGCTATTGTAATTGATTTTTCTATAATAATAAAAATAATTATTAGGCTAATATAACAAAGATTTTCTATCCTACAATAATGATAAGGGTAGTTTGAGATGTTATCGTCACCTAACCAGGTTTAAACATATCTAGAAGGTTAATTGAAAGTATTTAATACTACTTTAATTATTTAAATCTCGCGCTACACTTGCTTATACCTACCGCCCAACACATCGCTTGAACGCTTCTCTAATACAAAAATAGAGAACTATCAAAGTCACTGCCTGGAGCTAGGTTTCGTCGATTTCAACTTTGTGGTTATTAGGGAGGCATGTGGTCGGGAGCAGCTACCTCATGAAGATCATCGGAGCTATAAAATGCACTGTTCACAAGAGAAGAACGTGTACTGAAGCTATATTTTTTAGATTTTCTTTGATCACCTATTCCGTGTACAATAAGCTGCAAGGTTCACCGAAAATGATACTCCACTGGAGTGACAATTATTACCAATGCCCCATTCCCCGTTTTCTATGACAAAAAGCTGCACCATCCATTGGAAAATATTCCCCATCAACCCGACATTTGTCACCTCCTCTCCGTTCAACTTTTTTGCACGGTAGAGGATCACTCTTCACCGGAAAATTAGCTGCATCGTTCCCTGCCCGTCACCTTTGGTTCCGACGTATGTTGCTTTCTCCAAGAAGATGCCTTCGTGGTTCGAAAAATCCTTTTTTCCTTTGGAAGGGTAAAATGGAAATTAAACTCAGGGTTTGCGCGATTTGGACATTACCAAAACACCTATACAATATGGGGAAAACGTAAAAGAAGCTAGACTATTTGGTAAAAGAAGCTACACTATTTGGTAAATTGCCGAAATAATTTAATAAGGAATAATTAATTCTCTACTTATTACCTGAATAGAAAATACTAATGACCAAATAATAAAGAAATCAAATTTCTAATTATTAAAGCAATTTTATTCTTTAATATTCTTCAATTTGTTTGCTTTTATTAGTGTCAATTTAGAATTATCTTTAGTTTTTCAAATGTTATTTATTATTATATTTATTTCCTTCACTCTGCATTATATATCCATCAGAAAGGGATATAGAAACAAATCAAATCTTCTCTTAAGTTACATCTCTACTAAGCATAGAGAAGCTTTACACATGTTATTCCTTATAGATTTGCCCATGTCAACATAAAAATCTTAATCACTAATGCCCAATAAGCAAGTGAATTTTGGATCCATCATGCAATGATTCTCTTTTTATGCGCCCGAGGTAAGGTTAAGTTGACTACTGCAAGACAGAACTTGCTACAATGAGCAAGTGTTGATTCTCATCAAAGTCGAATGAACAACCCTCCCTCACAATGTCCAACTATAACTTCTCGATTTACCTCCTTACAAATGATCATGAGACTAACCATGTGATGTCGTTGAGTGGCTCATTTCATCTGTGTTTTTTTTTTTTTTTTGCTACAATGATTCGCTTCTTATGATTTAATTATCTATTGAATATTATCACCAATAAATGTAACTCGTTATAGATTAAACTATGTCTATAATTGGATTCCTATCATTCAAACATAGTGTTCTACAAGGAGTCCACTTAAAGAAAATCTCATTCTCCTTTATATACACCACCTTGTTATGATCAAAGTGCGTTAATGATTCTATCTATTTCAAATTTCAAATTTTTATACATTTGGAATACTTTAGACTATTGTCTCATCAAATACATATAATCATAATTGATATTTTATATAGTTATTATTTTTTATTTATAATACTAAATTTTTTTGAAGTGGTTATTTTTCTAGGCCATTTTTTCATAAATTAGTAAAATTAAAATTAATGCCTCATACATAACATCCTTATTAATTGTTGTATTGTTAAAAACAAATCTCAAGTAATGTGTCTCAACAAAAGAGGTTTCCTTCCAAGGGGTAACATGTAGTAAATCTTAACAACCGAAGAGGATTCTCTAAAACTTCTACTCTTTTATTCCCTTAACCATCAACTTATCTATACAATGTGAGCCAATTCAAATGCCATTGTAAAACTTTTCCCTAAATGCTTCACTTCCTCGGCCTATTATGCTGATGATGCTAGTCGATCAGAATAAAAGACTGATGTGGTTGGCCTACTTTGTGACATTGTGCCACTGCTGCAAGCACATCCGTGAGCTTGGATCGTATTCCCAAAGGCCGGACGACATTTGCCGCTCCAACTTGTTCTTTCTTCCGTTGATCCAGTTGTTATGAAGTACAACACACCCCAACTTCAAGCAGGAAGCTTTAACATCCTGCTCTTCCCACAAGTGTTTGTAAGCTCCATTCGGGTACAAATTCCTGTCGAGGAAAACCACAGTGACGTTGGTGCTGGGCTCTCTGCATTTGTCGCTGTTCACGCGGTTGGCACCACCTTCACCGCACAATACATCATAGAAACTTGGCTGTTCCGACAGATTTGAACTTAGTGCGTGTCTGACCACCATGTCCATTGCAGCAATTGTAGCTGAATCAGAACGAGCAAAGTAAAAGCCGGAGTTCAACCTCCTAGGCAGGTTTATAGGCACTGCAGATACAACAACAATAACAACAACAACAAAGATATTTTAGCGGTAAACAAAGACTAAAAGGCATCATAAGTTGAATTAATAGCACAGTGTATCGCAAGGCCATCTCAAATTTCAACTGAATAAAACTTAACTAGCTGATTTTACTTGGATATACAATGAGATCATTGTAGGCGTACCTGTTTCATTGTATTCATCAGATTGTGCAACCAGTGTCGCAGGACCAAATGACAGAAGATGCGGCAGCGGATTACTAAACCAATAGACATCGACATCACTCATTAGCACATTGTATCCAAGTCTCAATATCTGCAGTACAATTCTGGATTTCACCTTGGTCACTCTTTGGAAGCATTCAGTACCGAAGTGGCAGTCATTGAAAGTGATATTGCTTGGAGCAAGTGGATCCTTGAACACCGGTAGTCCCTGCATAACAGGAGCAATCTGATTCAGTCATTCCAGTGGAAGATATAAGAATACAAAGCATCGAAACAGAAAACGAATGGCAGAGAGATACCTGCAGTATTGAGAAATGATAAATTTCAGAATCAAGAGCACACACTAGGAAATTTTTCACAGCCAGATGCCGTAAACGACATACCCAGCTCATAAGCATGTCTTTGTAATTGTCTCCAGCAACTGCAAGGACAACTGAGTTGTCCTTGTCAGCAATAAGTCGAAGGAGTGATTCGAGTGACCATGGCAACTGAAGCTCGGACGACTTTTGTGGAGTAGATTCATTAAGCATCATTGGAGAAAATTGATACATGTCCGACGCATCCTTATTCTTCAAACAAACATCTAGCTGCTTATATCTCCACAAGTACATAATCCTTGAAACTAACAGAAAATTTTTGGGAGCATAATTGCTATATGTTTTGAGACCAACCGACACTTGTGAAAAATAAATAGTGCCCTTTAATTGATCGACCAAATAATATTTGCTAAAACACTTCACAACTTTAAGAGGCTTGTTAAGAAGGTTAGTTTGTGGGAAAGAGAGGGATCCATACAATGCTGAAAGTTGAAGATTTCCACTACGCCTCCAATTTATTTCTTCTTCATTATCAGTGATCGTGGTGAGATTGCTAGCCAATTGACCAAAACTTTCAGGATAAATACTAGAAAGCACCATGCTTGAATCGATGACTATTCTAAAATCTGAAGACAACACCTCATTTGCAAGCCATTTGTTATGAAGTCCTTCGCCATATAGGAAAGGGGGGATAATCCCAGCATGAAGAGGTGCAACCCCTTTGTTCCATGCCATAATTAATCTCTCTCCATGAGAATAATTCTGTTTCTTGATCAGATATTCCTGCAACTGATTTAAGATTTGTAACTTGTTTTTATCTTACCGGCTATTCAATCTAAAATGGTTGACGGAGATAGGTTCATCCATACCTTATCGACATCCACCATTTCACCATCCTTTTGAAACCAATGCTTCCTGGTACCTACTAATTGAAGAGGTAAATAGGAAACGTAATGAGGTTTGGCAATGATGAACCAATCCTGCTTTACAGTCTGAGCGTAATATAAAACACTAAGGAAGTCAGGTAGGAGAATCGTCTCAGCATCCATAAGAACAGAAACTCCAGAATGAAAAGTATGTGATCTAGCAACCATGGAATGAAAAAAAGGAATCCCCATGAACCTAAGATTGAATCAAGAATGTCAATGAAAACAGCTCCAAAAGATATTTTCAAGCTTTTATGAAATATATATAGAACGAAATCACCCATGATATTGTTCTTGTACAAGTAGTATGAATTTGAACTTGTATACCGACAACCGTTCAATTCGAATAAACTAAAATCAATTTTTATGGCTAATGCTCATTTGACAAATGAAACTTGAAGAAACAACAATGACAGGAAGAGGTAAAGTCTTAAATTATCAAATCTATACGTGTCACAAGAAACATAGGTGCCATGCTCGAAACTTCACATAAAATCCAGTAATTTCTTAAAAAATATATTCTGTAAGAGCTTATCATTTAAAAAAAAACAAAAAATTAGCAAGAAGTAAATCAGGAGTCAAAGCAGTGTTCTGCTTTCAAATTTGTATCCATGTGGTACCTAAGTCAGAGCTCAATCTTCGACTAAGATGAAAACATCGCTATATGACCCCGAACATTAGAAGGTTGGGACATAACTCACCCACCGACCATCTAAAACGGACAAATGATTTGATAAAGATATGTCAATACTCCATTGTAACAGTACGAAATATGTTTAGTTCATGCTTTGATTTGATCATGAAACTACTATGGAATAACAATAACAAGGAATAAAGTTAAAGAAACGTCTAAGAGACACATGAAGCACATTCGAGAACAGTCCAAGTACTAGAACACATAATCAGGAAACCAAATCAGACAAATTTCAGTAAGCACGGAAGGAAGAGACAACAAAAGTGCCTGTTTTCTCACGTGAAATCGATGGAAGAATCAACCACCGCCCGCGGTCCCAGGGAGCGGGCAAAGACAAAGATGGAAGGGTGCTGGCCGAAAAGGACGACAGAGACGTCCGGAGAGAGGGCCAGCCACGATCGAACCGCCGCGTCCTGTCTGGCGTCCACCAAACTCGGCTTGCCGCTGGCGAACGGCCGCGGCGCAGCAAATATGACTATTTTGGGCCGATCGAGGTGAGCAGCATCACTTACCTCAAGACGTAGTTGCTTCTCGTTTAGGCGTTCGTTTAGGACGAAGTAGATCGAAGCGTTGAACGCGAAGAAGAGGAGGCAGACGCATCCAAAACTCGAAAGCAAGCATGGCATTCCCTGCCAAAAAAGGGGAGGAAAAAACTAGATACTTTACTGCTTGCGACTTCGCAAAGGGGTAAAAAAAATAATGGAACGGTGGATGATGAGACCTTGAAAGGAAGGTGTCGCCGGTGGCGGCGGGGGCGAGTGGGGGTGGAGAGGTTAGCAAGGTCGCCATTTGCGATGATTGATGAAGAAGCAGAACTCGCCTTGGCGGAGGCGGCTGCTGCTGCTGCTGCAACAATGAGCGGCATCAGTACAGTAGAATTCTGAGGAGATGGAGAAGAAGGGATTTAAGGGTTTTAGGATTCAATCGAGATGGGGAAGGAGGAAGATGATGAAATTGCGAGACGAAATAGAAAAAGGCAAAAACAGGAAGGAATTGGAGGTAGAGGAACTTTAACGGGAAAAAAAATTAAAAATTAAAAATTTAATGGAGTGGACCAGGAACCAATAAATGGGACGGACCAATTGGCGGGTAATCTCGAGTCAACGCGTCGTGGTATCTAGATTCTATTTCTATAATACTATATATAACGCCGCTTTCCAAGACAAGAGCAATATTTTTAATGCAATTTACCAGACACGTTGAAATTTTTAAACCACGCATTACACTTAACATTTACCAAATCACGTATCTCTTACCTAAAAGTATCCCTCCGATTGTACGTGTCGATCGTGTCTAAAATCAATACTGATGGAATACTGGGCGTGTACCTCTAGTATGGACTCCATAAAGACTTCCTCTGAGTTACCGCCAAATGCTTTTACATGTAAGAAGAGTATTAGCGACTGTGTCAGGGAAGAAATGGCCGTGTTAATCATTCGATACTTAAGTTAATGATTAATTTATAAGAATGAATAGAATTATGTAACGTCACATATTTACGTCTATAGCGGGACACCTCTTTTATAGTGTTATATTATGTTTGTGCACGAATATTAAAATATCTCTAAAAAAGGACAGATCATAAAAAGGCTCTGGCACCTTTCTCAAAATAGATCCTCAATCTCTGTGATTTACAGACTGAAAGTTTTGAATGTGCAACTTACATATCGAACATTCTCTATCCTCTGTGACACAAAACGTCAAAAGGAATATGAAGTCGTTAAATCGTGAGGTCCACCCGACAAACCGACTGAGTCTTTAATATAATTCGACGACTGGCCATTACAGGCAAGGCCACTCGGTCAACCTTGGTAAATGCAGTCGACGACTCGGCCTTCGCTCGGATGGATCAAGTGTCGTCTAGTATGTCCGATCGGGTCGTATGTCTAATCGGTTGGAGCACTCAGTTGATCTCATTACTACTTGACTTCATGCTTCCTCAATATTTAGGAGATCGGGGCTCGAGGGTCTATTAGTAAAAGCATCCGATTAGGGCTCATTGATCGCTTCTGCTACGCCAACCGACCTCTTGAACTTTGACTCGAGTTAGGGGGTTTCCATCTTAATTACCATATCACAAATCTAGTCTCTAAGTCTAGTCGAAGGAAGCTGCAAGTCCGACTGACTGAACTCTAGTGTCGCTTGTGCTTATTGTTCTCTAATCGGGCGTTCATTTTCTTCGAACGGATATTATACTTAGCCATTAGTATTTCTGAGACCCCCTATTTCTCGACCGGAATGTCATATTTCTCACTGTCGTTTAGATTAAGCTAATGAAATACTTAACTACTATTTCTTCATGTGCCCTTTGTCTCCTGACCGGATGCTCATTTTTCATACTTCTATTCGGATTAAGCTGCTGAAATACTTAACTATTGTTGCTTCATGTGCCCTTTGCCTCTCGACCGATGCTCATTTCTTCCATTCAGATTATGCTACTGAAATACTTAACTGTTATTGCTTCATACGCCCTTTGTCTCTCGACCCAACGCTCATTTTTTGAACTCACTCGGCCCCAGATGACGTCACCCTCGCATCTTGGAAGCTGAGTAAATCATTTATCATTAATGCGCAGCATGATGAGAATGAATTTTTAGCATAAACATACATATTGTCTCTCATTCCTCATAAATGCGGCCTATATCTTATTAACACATGTCACACGCCTGCATAGAAGAATATCTGATGTGATAGGCTATTGTTGAGATTCGATGTGACTACTGGCAGTTTAAATTTAACGATCTAAATTGAACCTCTCTCCTCTGTCGTTCTGATTGAACGGTTGTGAGCAGCATCCTTAGGGATTTTAACTTGCATGTTTTAATGTCACTATATCACTTTCTTCTTTCTCTTCACCTTCTACTTCTTCATTTTCTGCTCATCGTTGTTGGTAATCACTTGCATCTTTTGCTCCTCTAGCTTCTAGAAAGTTTCATTTCTTCTCTCCTTCCGGTCCTATCCTCATGGCCTCTGGTCCATCAGTTGTTCATGGCCTCTAGTACACCTCTGTCACCTCTAATCTCAATGGCGACAAGGTAGATGAGATACGTTGCTCCTATCACATTCCCCCAACTACAGTATTGTGATTCCTTCTGGTTATGACCATCCTCACCTTCATTCGGCTGGCTTCATTCCTTTCTTTAAGGATCAATTAATAGTCGGCCTTCAATTCCCTCTTCATCCTTTCTTTTTAGAAATGTGGTCTTACTTTCACATTCTCCTATAATAGTTATCACCTAATTCCATTAGGTTATTATATGGGGTTATTGTATTATTCTTCCTATACCGCGTCCCTTTATACCCTCATGTCTTTCATTACTTTTATTATTCGAAGAAGTCCAAGTCGGGCGTCTTACTCTTCCAAGCCCGAGTGGGCGCTGTATTTTTTGATAAAATGCCTACCTTCAATAAAGGCTGAAAATCACACTACTTCTTCCTCCGACCATCTTATCCAGTAGCATTTCCAACCGAATGGCAAATGAAACTACACAATACTCCCACACTGACCAAGTATCCCTGGGAGCTAGTCTACCTCGTGACCTCCGCTCAGCTCGCTTGCCTAAAATATCATATTCATAAATTGCTGACTGAGGACATACTGTATATGTTCGGGTTGAGTCCTTGATGAGCCCGATTGTCTGACAACTTCAATGAGTCATTCATCCTCCTATCGCTGTTGGATCTAACTGTTTTTTCTTTTGATTTTGTAGCCAAAATCATGTGGAAAGCATTGCTGAGTGATTCCATAAAATTAGAGAGCCATGACTCTTGCTAATTGGACCTTCGGAGGAGCCGATCGGCGAAGAGGGAGGAAGCCAAATCGCAAGGAGCGACGCGGCTACCAATACTGAAGAAATGTCACCCAAGCGACCCTCCTTGCTTCCTGTAATCATTCCCTCTGAGTTCACAACCTTAGTCGAGCCACTAATCCACCATCAACGCTGGAAAGACATTGATCAGCTACGTCGGTGCACTTAGCTTCTATAGTTCCGCAAACATCTATCATGGCCTCAACCCTGCGACCACCCTCTGAGCAGGAGGAGAGCTCAACATCTACAATACTTGAAGTTGTGGCAAGTCAACAAACCCCAACATCATCTAATTGAACACCTTCCTTGTCTGAGCTACAGGCTAGAGCAATTCCTGCCGAGCCAATTTCCTTTTTGATGCCACCGTTGACCGAACCAATGCAACCCCTTGCTACCATACACTCGATCCCCCCTTCCCAAATATAGAAGTAAATCAAAATCCAGCTCCATCGACCCGAGTGAGCCAAGCAAGCAGAAGAGAGTTTAGGTGATCCTTGAGCTACCCACTCAGAATTTAAGGACCCTTAGCCCAGACCTGGGTGGATACATGTGTTGGTCCCTTTGGAGGTCGGCAAGAGGGGAGGAGTGAATTGCCCTTTCTCAAATTTTCAACTAATTAACAAACACTTGTAATAATAAAAGGAAGAGACTAATTAAAGAAATCAGACACAAAGAGTTTACTTGGTTTGCAATCAGAAGATTGCTAATCCAAGAAAAGGATGGCGCACTATCTGATGATCTCCTCTGGGCGGAGTAGCCTCTTACAGCGTTGACAGCACAAAAAGAAAGAACAGAATTGAAAGCACTGGATTACAAGTTCGTTGAAAAGACTGTGCGGATCAGTGCTATATTTATAGCACTGTTCCGGGCGCCCTGAAGAGTCTGAGCGCCCTGGGGGTGGGATAAAATTTTATCACCCAACATTCAGATCGAGTCAAAACTCGATTTGGTCAAAATCTTCGCTCCGGGCGCCCTAGAGGAGTCCGGGCGCCCCGGTCAGCTTCAGGCGGCCCGGACCCCAAAAGTCAACTCTAGTTGACTTTTTCCGTCCGGTAGCTCTGCTTCGGTTCAGCTCGTCTCGATCTGGGTCTTAAACTCCGGCTCCGCTAGCTTGGGTGATCTCGGCCATCCGGAATAGGGCTCACCCGAACCCAAGTTCCGAACTTCTCCTCGAGCATCCTTCCTTCCCGGTTTCTTATCCTTTGAACGTCGCGTACGTTCTTCTCGTCCACCAGTGTATTCTTCTGCGGTCACCTCGTCCCTCGGATGCACCGAGCCCGTCGGCTCTCTCCCCATGCCGTCCTTCTCGTAAGCCGCGTCTTCCGCTCGACTTCCTGTGTTCCTAAGCTCCTGCACACTTAGACACAAGGGTTAGACAAAACAGGACCTAACTTAACTTGTTTGATCACATCAAAATACCTTGGGGTTCCAGCAATCTCCCCTTTTTTGATGTGAGCAACTCAAGTTAAGCTAGGGTAAACAAATGCAATAAAAACAAATAATTTGGCAAATGAGTTCAAAGATTTGTTAATTCAAAAATTATATAACTCCCCCTAGACTTAACACACTTCTCCCCCTTTGATCACATAAAAAAAATTGGGATTTTTTTTAACAAGTCTAAGGTAAATTCTAACTTAAAAAAATGAAGTTTAGAAAATTTGAGAATTTTTCAAAAGTTTAAGTTTTGTAAAAATTCTAAGTAAGAAAAATTCATAAGTAAATTGCAATAATAAAAAATATAAGTTTAAGTTTTTGAAAACATACTTATTAGATTTTAAACATAATTTTCAATTTAAGTTAAAAAAATATAAGTTTCAAATATAATTCAAAATTTTCTTTGGAAGAAATTTTCATAAATTTTTTTTTTAAAAAAAAATTACAACAGAGACATTTTCTAAGTTAAACAAAATTTTCAAAATAAATGTTTAAAAACTTTTAAGCGTTATTTAATTCTAATTTTAATACTTTTTTCAGAAAGTTAATTAAACATTTGATTTCAATATTTTGGCTTCCAAGTAGTGGCGAGGCACTGGACCTTCTTGGTTATTGAAGCAACAACCACTTCCTTAGACAAAGTCTCATAAAGAAACTATCTGTTTAACTTTCTCGCTGAAAATGCTAAGTTTAATTTTAAATTCAAGTTAAACATGTTTTCGGAACCCAATAGAGGTTCCTACCTACAAGGTTAATCAAGTATTTCCTAGGTATATAAGTTTTTGATATTTTTCTAATTTGATTTTGGTGAAACCTATAGTACTAGTTTAGTCCTCTATAATTTTTAAAAATAGAAATATTTGAACAGGTAGACTTTTTCAAATTTTCTATTTCCTCTTTTAATTTTTTATTTTCAAGTTTCAATTTATCAAAATCCTCTATTAGACATGATTTTGTCAAATTTCTTTTAGTTTCTAAAATTTTATTTTTTAATTTGGCATTTTTATTTTCTAATTTATACATGGATTTTGCCATAACCTTAATACCAAAGTAAAGTTGATCAGGAGGTAAGAGACATACCTCACTTACCATATCAGACTTGAAGCCTGACTCTCCCCCTGCTTCGCTGCATTCATCTGAAGTCGCTCCCCCTTCATCGATGCTAGGTTCTGATGTATTTTTTCCTTCATAGCTTGCCATCAGTGTTATCTCGGCATATTCTTGAATCTCGGATTCAGATGATGAACTATCGTCCCAAGTTGCTTTTAGATTCTTGTGCTTCTTGGGTGTCTTGACTTTGTCCTTCTTTAGTTCTGGGCAATCTTCTCTTAAGTGTCCTTCCTTTTGACACTGGTAGCAACGCATCCTTCTTCTATTTCTTGGATTCTTTTCATTCTGCATTTCTTTAAATTTATTAGATCTAAAAAACTTTTTAAATTTCTTACCATATACGCTTCCTGATCCTCTTTTGAATCTTACTCGGGTTCATCCTTCTTGGTTGCGTTTAGTGCGATCATCTGGCTTGATTCCTTTGTTGTCCATGCACACCTGGTTTCATGTAATTCAAGAGTAGAGAACAATTCTTCTGAAGTACTTACCTCCAGGTCTTTTGAAATATAGTAGGCATCGACGATTGATGTCCATTCTGGTGTTCTGGGAAAATGTATTGAGTGCGTAGCGTATGGTATCTCGGTTTGTTATCGTTTCACCAAGGTTCTCGAGACCAGTAATTAATTCTTTTACCTTCGCGTGTAGATCGGCTACCTTCTCACTTTTTTCCAGACGGATGTTCGTTAGTCTGTTCCGAAGGATGTCTCTTTTTGCTAGCTTGGCTTCGGATGTTCCTTTGTGGAGCTCCAGGAACTTCTCCCAGAGTTCTTTGGCCGACGAGTAGCTTCCGATGCGGTTGACTTCTTGAGGCGGCAACACGCTCAACAGGTGATATTCCGTACGGTTGTTCGCTACGGAATCATTCTGCTCCTTCTTTATCCACTGGCTCTCTTCTTTTTCTTCTCCATTCTGATCCGTCGGAGCTACAAACCCACACTTTATAATTAACCAAATTTCAAAATCAGTTTTCAGGAATACCTCCATACGACGCTTCCAGTGTGCGAAGTCCCCCTCGAATTTTGGTGGAACAATACTTGGTCTGGCCATCTCATTGCTTCGATTGGCGGTTAGTCCTGTAGGATCGAAAAGAATTTAGATATCTCCACAATAGCATGAGGCCTTTTGGGTAGAGCCCAAGAGCAAAACCATGAGGGCTTAGGCCCAAAGTGGACAATATCATGCTATTGTGGAGATATCTAAATTCTTTTCGATCCTACAATTGGTATCAGAGCAGGGTTGCTTCGATTTGGTCCAACCACCAATCAAGCACTTTTTGTGGTTATTTTCAGTTTTACGGAGTCAATTAGAATTAGCTTAATAGCTACATTCTAATTCTTTTTACGAATAAGTTTTTACTCGAAATTGGTGCAACACTACTCGAGCTCGTTATTTTAACTTTTTCCTGCACTACTAATCCAAGACTTAGTCTTGGGATATCTTATTTTTTTGCATTTGCATATTAATTAGATGTCCCAGCAAGAGGGATACAGTATCGTTCGTCCCCTGCTCTTCACCGGAGAAGATTTCGGGTACTGGAAAGGACGAATGGAAACTTTCCTAAAAATCCAGTTCAAGACGTGGATAATCGTCAAGACTGGATTACATCTGCCAAATGACGAAGACGACAAGCCTACACCCTGCGAAAAGCGGGAACCAACTCTAATCAAGAAGGTGGAAGCTAATGCCAGAGCCACTTGCACCCTTCAGTGTGGCCTGACCAAGGAGGAGCTCAATAGAGTTGGACCGTTCTCCAGCGCAAAAGAGCTATGGGAGAAGCTGATCAAACTCCACAAGGGCATCTCCGACACCAAGGTAAGCAAAAGAGATCTGTTATTCAATAAATTATATAATCTAAAAATGCAGGAATGAGAGACAGCAAGTCAACTCCACGCATGGATTCAAGACATTCTCAACTTCCTCCACGTAATCAAGCAAAAGGTCGAGAACAGAGACATAATAAGGTACACTCTCAACGCGTTTCCGAGAAGTGCATTGTGAGTATCAATGGTGGATGCTTACAAAGTCTCCAAGGACTTATCTTGCATTAGACTAGATGAGTTGTTTTCTGAATTCGAACTACATGAGCAGACTAATGCATAGCCAATCGAGAAGGGCATTGCTTTGATTGCAAGTACAAGCAGAACATGTGAACTAAGAACACAGCGAAGAACTGAACTAGAGTCGAAAGAAGAACTCGACTCAGACGATGAAGATGACGAACTAACAACAGAACTTGTGAACCTTGTGAAGAAACTGTACAACAAAAAGAAGGGCTTCAACAAGAGAGACCTAAAGAAGGCAGTACAATCCAAGGAGAGTCAACCAAGCTCAAAAGTCAAGATCGAGGTAACCTGCTACTGGTGCAATCAAGACCAACTGCCCAAATCAAAAGGAAGCAAAGAAGCAGAAAAAGAAGAAGGTGCTGAAAGCAACCTTTGAGGAATCTTTAAAAGAAGATACCGACGACGAGCTCAACCAGACGAGCCTCCTCGCACTGATGGCCCGGGAACAAATCAACGTGTCTGAGAGCGAGAGCGAATCAGAAGTTGAATCGGAAAGAAGCCACGGATCCGTATCCGTTTCCGAAGGGCCTGACCCCACTGTAAGTATTCCGTGATTAAATAATTTAGTTAATTATTTATTACGTAAATTAACAAAATCAAACATTCGGGTCAAATCACTTCTAAAGGAAATAACGATCCTTAAAGAAGTGACTAACTCCAAAACCTTGCCTGACCCAGTTCAGACTGGAAATTCAACTCAAGTCCAAAAGCTTGAGGAAGAAAATTCTAGTCTGAAAACTCAGGTTAAGGATTTGGAGAAGACCTTAGAACGGTTTTCTTTAGGGTCCAAGAACCTTGACCTAATTCTTGGGACACAAAGAGTCGTTTACAATAGAACTGGACTAGGTTTCAAAACCAAAAAGAAATATCGATCCTATCTATCCTTAGTCAACAGACCAAATACTAAACTAGTCCAAGCATGGGTTCCCAAGTCCAAGTCCAACTTGGTCAATCAAGTTGGACTTGGTAAGTATTGGGTCCTCAAGGATCAAATACATTACCTTGATAAACCTTATCGAGGCTATGATCTAGGGGGAGCAAAAAGAAAAATTATCTTAACAAAATAATTAAATAAATAAATAAAAATTATCTTAACAAATAAATAAATAAATAAATAAAAATTATCTTAATAAATAAATAATTAATAAATAAATAAAATTATCTTAACAAACAAATTTAAAGGAATATAGTTCAAAATTAAAACCTTAAAATCAAGTTAAAAGGAAAATCAATAATGGAGGCTCCAGAATAGCTGACACCTCCAAAATGGAATCAACCTACCCGGCAGGGTAATTAGGGCTAGATTAAAAAGGGATAAGTTTAACTTGACCCACGGTACTGGTGAAGTATTGGATGATAGTACGTTAGGACAGCTTAGTCTATGCATGTCTAGGAAGATATGGCTTTGACCTGGTGCATTTGGATAAGTGGAACTAACTGAAGCTACCCTTTATGGATCATAACTAGTTAGACTAAGGTTTTATACTAAGTTCAGTGGATACCACTATTTGGAAAACCTCAAAGGCATGGTTACTTTAATAATGTCCAAGTGACACACCATAGTCCAGAAGTTTATCCAAAGAATATCTATTTGTTGAGCTCAAAGCTAAATCTGAATCTAACATAAATTTAAACCAAACCCTATAATTGAACCTAATTCATCTCACAAAATTATAGGATCCCCTGAATGAAAAACTTAGGTCGGGTGAGATGATTAAAATTAAAATTAAATTGAAATTAAATTAAATTAAATTGAAAATAAATAAATTAATTAAATTTAATTAAATTAAAAATCGTTTAAATTAATACTTTTTAAATTTAATTAATCTAATATTTTTTTAATTAACTTAAAACTTTTTCAAATCAACTTAAATTAAATCAAATTTAATTAACTTAATATTTTTAAAATTTAATTAACTTAAACATTTTTCAAATTTTAATTAACTTAATATTTTTCAAATTTAATTAACTTAATATTTTTAAATTTAATTAACTTAATATTTTTTAAATTTAATTAACTTAATATTTTTCAAATTTAATTAACTTAATATTTTTTAAATTTAATTAACCTAAATATTTTTTAAAAAATTTAATTAACTTAATATTTTTCAAATTTAATTAACTTAAACATTTTTCAAAATTTAATTAACTTAATATTTTTCAAATTTAATTAACTTAATATTTTTTCAAATTTAATTAACTTAATATTTTTCAAATTTAATTAATTTAATATTTTCAAAATTTAATTAACTTAAACATTTTTTTAAATTTAATTAACTTAAATATTTTTCAAAATTTAATTAACTTAATATTTTTCAAATTTAATTAACTTAAACACTTTTTAAATTTAATTAACTTAATATTTTTCAAATTTAATTAACTTAATATTTTTAAAATTTAATTAACTTAAACATTTTTCAAAATTTAATTAACTTAATATTTTTTTAAATTTAATTAACTTAATATTTTTCAAAATTTAATTAAATTAATATTTTTTAAAATTTAATTAACTTAATATTTTTCAAATTTAATTAACCTTAATATTTTTCAAATTTAATTAACTTTATTTTTCAAATTTAATTAACTTAAACATTTTTCAAAATTCAATTAACTTAATATCTTTCAAATTTAACTAACTTAAATATTTTTCAAAATTTAATTAACTTAATATTTTTCAAATTTAATTAACTTAAACATTTTTCAAAAATTAATTAACTTAATATTTTTTTCAAATTTAATTAACTTAAATATTCTTCAAAATTTAATTAACTAAATATTTTTCAAATTTAATTAACATTATATTTTTTAGAATTAATTTACTTTTTCAAAATTAAGTAACCTAAAATTCTTTCAAAAAAAAAAAAGGTTTAAGGCCTATATGAGGCGCCTCCCACACAAGGGAGGCACCCTCGACAGCGGCGGGAAAACTCCCGCCGACTCCGCTTAAGGCGCCTCAGATCATCTCCAATGCGCCTCGAAGAGCCTGTTTAAGGCGCCTTCCCACACATATAAGGCGCCTTAAACCCGAAGTTTTTGCCACGAACAGAAAGACTTATGTTCGTCTTTTGCCAAGTTTCTCCACAAGTTTCCCATGCAGATTTCGCCTCTAATTCATCAACCAAGGCGCCTTCAACCCAACTCTTCCCTTTCTACACCTAGCAATGCCTCCTAGGTATACTCTAAACTACTCTTAATCATCTCCTACATGATTGTAGTGCTAGTTTTGCTATTTTTTTATTTGTATATTGTCAAAAATAGGAATCGTCGCAATGTTGATCCTACTCCGGCTAGAACCCCATCCACGGATCTCAGATTCCCCTCAGAACAACATAGGATTAACTTTGCTAGATACACATTTGAAACCATCAAACCTTGGTATCTAAGAAAGTCATTTTTTTTATTAGTTTTGTCACCCATCAGTCCAGATGATAGAGTACTACCAACTGGGTAGACTGGTTTACTGCAGTAATGCAGTAAATCATGATTTATGTGCACAGTTCTATCATAACCTCGAGAAGGTTGATGATAGTACCTATTCTACCAGAGTTGGTGGGACAGACATCCAGTTTACCCCCTCACTCATCCACACTAGTTTAGACCATAGGCCATCTATATGTCCCTTTCTATGTTACCCTAGTAGGGAGCTGCCATTTGGCAATCCCTACTCTCATATTACATTAGATACCATCTATATGTACTTTTTCGGGGAGAAGAGACCACTTGGCTTGACTGAGTTCAAGTCAATCTCTCTTAGGGTTCAGGACTATGTTATGTATAGAGTCCTAACAGCTTGTGTCTTGCTGATCTCATCTCGGGACGTCCCAAAGATGTGACCCTGGCATTCATTCCTTTTGTATGCCTTGAGTCACCGTTTAGACATAGACATAGCATTACATATGTTCCAGAACATTATTTATGCATCTAGTACAGTCACATCCCATGTAGTCCATATGCCCTACTGTCATGTTTTGACCTACTTCTTTTCGACCCTTAGGATAGTCACGACCAGAGGGACAACTATCCCTCTTACCCTATATGACGAGTTTGGGCAGCACAATCTTAAATTAGCCCGTGTTCACATCACCGCTGAGGGGATTCTAGCTTGGAGGGGTCGACCACAGCCAGCCGCTGCTCCAATTGATCCAGAGGCCGATGATGCACCTCCTGACATTGTCCCGGGCGAGGGAGAGGAGTGGCCCGACTTCTTAGCCAAAGAGTTATTCAGAGATCCATTACCTTCCACCTCCGCCGGGCCTTCCACGTCAGTCGGGCCTTCGACTTCGGCACCACTCTCCATCGAGGGCAGACTCGCTCGTCTCGAGGTTCAGTCCATTCAGACGTGATGGCCTGTTCTAGATAGCCATCGCTCCTCCGATCCCTCCGATCCGAGATAGCTGTCGGATTTGCCTCTCTCTGGGATGAGATACGTCGGCAGGGACAGCCTGCACCCGAGCAGCCCCTTCCACCACCTCCAGCTGACGCACCTCCAGCTGACGACCCTCCAACTGATGATCCTACTCATTGACGCTATCATTTCATGCATTGTACCTTGGATTTTGGACATAGACACTTTCATTTCCTAGTCTAGTTGAACTTGTGTTTAGTAGAATTCAGTTACTCTGCTTATTTCTTCTTACCAGTCTTTATTTTTATTTGCTTAATTCTGCACACATAGGAATGTGTTGAGTAGAATAGATCTTGATATTCAAACCAACTTCTTACATCTAATTTTTTAAATTATTTTTGGTCTTCAAAATTGCTTAAAACTATCTTTTAAAACTCTAGGAAAAATAATGCTTTCAAAATTTCAATCTTATTAGTTTTTCAAAATTTGGAATCAGCCTAGGATCTTCCCCCTAGAAATCATATTCCCCTAGTTTCAGCCAGAGGATCTCACAAACACACTAGGCATAACTTGCTTGTGTTTGAAAGAAACTTAGAACGACGTGAGATGCATAAGGTACAGCCTGGACTCCAGAATGCTTATTTCTGTGCATCATAGTGAGTCTGGGCATTAAAAACTAACTTTACATTAATCAAGTTAAGTAATCCAGCCCTAGTCAAAGCTAACTAGATTACTAACTTAACTTAACTAACCAAGTGAAAATTGTTGCCCTCTAGGTATTCAGCCAGTAGCTAAAGGATAGACAGTTGGTTAAGAATATTAAAAGTTCAAGTTGACTCATGCTTGCACTTTAGGGCTCTGATAGCTCACTAAAGGAAATTGGTTCATTTGAAATCCATTTAACTTAACTCATGCTTGGACATTAGGTTCTCAAATAATTGCTCCTCCCTTGCCTTTAATTTAAAACTCCTTATTTTCGTCTAAATATTTTATGATTTCTGTAGTCGTCATCAAAATTAACTAAGTCAAATCAAAAGATTTTTTTAATCTTTTAGAAATTATTCGAAAAGCTTTTCGAAATCAATGTCTTTTAAAAGGCATTAAGAATTTTAACGAAATATTTTTCAACAAAGCCTTTCGAAACTAGCTAAGTCATTTTTTTTCACTGCACAACTTAAGCTTACTATTTTCAAAACTTGCCTTTCGAAAATCGTTTGTTTTTATACTTTTTAAAAATTTAACCTAAATTTGCACAAATTTTGGCTAAGTAAAAGGAGTTGTCCAAAACTAATGTAATTTCAATTTAGCTATCTTTCAGTTCAAAGAAAAATCTTTTTAGCTAAATTACTAAACTTAGTTTTCTTCTACATTAATTTGTTTACTTCAAAAACAAGTTTTTACTTAGCCAATGCTATTTTAAAAAGTGTAACCTTTTTGTTGAAAACGTAATTCATCTTGTCTTTTCCCTACAAAAGTTTTTTGATATATGGCAAAGGGAGAGAGTAGGACAAATTCAAATTAAAATTAAGGAGAGAGTTCTTATTAAGGGGGAGCCTTAGACATTTAACGTACTTAGCTTGCTTACGTTCTTACTTAAACTTTTTACTTAAAAAGCTATGTCTGTTTTACTTAACTTTGAATTTAAGTTGCTATAATAAAAAAGGGAGAGATTGTTGGTGCGGAAAGCATCCGACGATCGAATTAGTGTTTTGATAATGGCAAAGGATTCAAAGTTAAGGTTATGTTGTGATCTAACAATTTGAATGAGCTTGCAAGAAAGTCCTACGTATACTTAGGCAAAAGTCCTAATTGAGGTTAGGCAGGTAGAAAACCCTAGGGGTGGTAACCCTAGGTCATAGGGGGTGGTAACCCTATGCGGAAAGTCTTGGTGGGTTGAGGGCTTCAGGCAAAAGTCCTAGGGGGTGATAACCCTAGGTGGAAAGTCCTGGTGTCGCAAACCAGGTGGAAGACTGGACGGGTCGGGGAGCGGGTGTCCAGCAGAAAGTCTGGAAGTATCGAGCACTGAGCAAAAGTCCAATCGATCTAGAGGATCGCACTGGCAACATGTAACTCTCTTGAGAGGAGTAGGTGAGGACGCGTTTCCCGCAGAGGGAACAGTAGGCGTCGGGTCAACCTAGGGTTTTCGGTTGGAAATCCGAAGTCAGACCCGGACAGTCCAGAGACTGTCAAACACCTTTCTTATCATACTTATGTGTGCTAAACTTGTCTTGCAGGGTATATGTGTATTTTGTGGACTAACACATTGTGCAGGGACAAAAGAGCACACTTCACCTCGGATGAACAGTGTCTGAGGCATCTCCATGGAGCTTGAAGGCACTTCGGGTGCAAGCCGAAGCCAGCTGTGCAGAGGCACCTTCATGGGGACTGAAGGCACCTTGGACCGCGGCTTGGAGGCGCCTTGGAGTGGCGTTGAAGGCGCCTCCAGGCGCGGTCCAAGGCGCCTTCAATCCCCATGAAGGCGCCTCCAGCTTCTCTGCATAGCTGGCTTCGGCTTGCACCCGAGGCTCCTTCAAGCTCCATGGAGGTGCCTTGGACACTGTTCATCTGAGGTGAAGTGTGCTCTTTTGTCCTTACACAATGTGTTAGTCTACAAAATACACATATACCCTACAAGACAAGTTTAGCACACATAAATATGATAAGAAAGGTGTTTGACAATCTCTGGACTGTCCGGGTCTGACTTCGAATTTCCAACCGGAAACCCTAGGTCGACTCGACCCCTATTGTTCCCTCTGCGGGGAATGTGTCCTCACCTACTCCTCTAAGGAGAGTTACCTGTTGTCAGTGCGATCCTCCAGATCGACTGAACTTTTGCTCAGTGCTCGATGCTTCCGGACTTTCTGCTGGACGCTCGCTCCCCGACCCTTCTAGTCTTCCACCTGGTTCGCGACACCAGGACTTTCCACCTAGGGTTACAACCCTTTAGGACTTTTGCCTGAAGCCCTCGACCCACCAAGACTTTCCGCATAGGGTTACCACCACCTATGACCTAGGGTAACCACCTCCTAGGGTTTTCTACCTGCCTAACCTCAATTAGGACTTTTGCCTAAGTGTATTTAGGACTTTCCTGTAAGCTCATTCAAACTGTTAGATCACAACATAACCTTAACTTTGAATCCTTTGCCATTATCAAAACACTGGTTTGATCGTCGGATGTTTCCCTCACCAACAAGTCCTCCTAAAGCGTCCTTCTCTCTGATACCACTTGTTGGTCCCTTTGGAGGCCGGCAAGAGGGGAGGGGTGAATTACCCTACAAAAATAAATCACACCTTTCTCGAATTTTTGACTAATTAACAAACACTTGTAATAATAAAAGTAATAGACTAATTAAAGAAATCAGACACAGAGAGTTTACTTGGTTTGTAATCAGAGGATTGCTAATCCAAGGAAAGGATGTCACACTATCTAATGATCTCCTCTGGGCGGAGTAGCCTCTTACAGCGTTAACAACACAAAAAGAAAGAACAGAATTGAAAGCACTGGATTACAAGTTCGTTGAAAAGACTGTGCAGATCAGTGCTATATTTATAGCACTGTTCGGGGCGCCCTGAAGGGTCTGGGCGCCCTCCGGATAAAATTTTATCATCCAACGTTCAGATCGAGTCAAAACTCAATCTGGTCAAATTCTTCGCTCTGGGCACCCCGGAGGTGTCCGGGTGCCCCGGTCAGCTCCGGGCGGCCCGGACCCCAAAAGTCAACTCTAGTTGACTTTTTCCATCTGGTAGCTCTACTTCGGTTCATCTCGTCTTGGTTCGGGTCTTAAACTCCGGCTCCGCTAGCTTGGGTGATCTCGGCCATCCGGAATAGGGTTCACCCGAATCCAAGTTTCAAACTTCTCCTCAAGCAGCCTTCCTTCCCGATTTCTCGTCCCTCGAACGTCGCATACGTTCTTCTCGTCCACCGATGTACTCTTCTGCGGTCACCCCGTCCCTCAGACGCACCGAGCCCGTCGGCTCTCTCCCCATGCCGTCCTTCTCATTAACCGCATCTTCCGCTTGACTTCCTGTGTTCCTAAGCTCCTGCACACTTAGACACAAGGGTTAGATAAAACATGACCTAATTTAACTTGTTTGATCATATCAAAACACCTTGAGATTCCAACAACACGAGCCCGAGCGGCCGCAAGTTCTTTCGAGGAGCTAGTTGATCGCTTTAGTCAAGGCATCACTGGGGTGAGTTTACTTTGTCCTCATACATTTGTCCTTCTTATTTGCTTCCTTTAATACTCTTTTCCTTTTGGTAGTTCTGGGTGGAGAGCCTAGTACTTAGCTAAAAATTAGCCAAATTGAGCCACGAGCACAAGATGTTGCAAACCTCAGTTGGAACAAAGGGCACATCCCAAGCCTCGACCAAGCGGCTCTCCACAGAGGTGGTTCAGCTAAAGAGAGATTTGACCACCCAGTCGGAGTAACTGTTGGAGTCCGAGCGGGCTCTTACTACGGAGAAAGATAAAACCCATGATCAGGTTGTCCATCTTGATCAAATGCTGAAACAAGCACAAAACTATGAGTCGCACCTCCACTCGACAAACATAAGAAAGCTTAGGGTCATAGATAATCTAGACATCAAAAACAAGGAGGCCTGAGATTTGGCCAACAAGTTAGAAGAAATAAAGGTCAATCTTCTCTCTGAACAAGCCAGCCAAGCGGCTGAGCAGGCAATCAATGATGTTCAACTCGGGGAGTAGCAACAAGCCCTTGAGGTAAAGGATGTTGATCTGGCGACATTAAAGCTGAGCTTAAAGCTTCTTCGGTGGAATGGCCAACTACTAGGATGGTGAGTCTGGTCGGCTAGAGGCCTTCAAAGTGTAGTATCTGTTAAATTTTGAGGGATATCCTAAGGTAATCATCTTATAGTGTTTACTAAATATAGATTCACTATTTGAATACATATTGTATATTTGATTGTGTTAAACTCACTTACTGAATGTCCACAATACAATTCATAGCATGAGAAAAATTATGATTGGATCACAACTAGTGATTATCTCTACATATGCAATTATGAACATATTAGAATTTTCCTAATCATCGAATTGATACATTCGGACATCATCAATTCTATAAGACTTGCTCAAGTTATACTCCTTGGTTCGCCAAGCGGCTATTTTCTCACTGGTTAGAGACATTGGGACATTAAGAGTTAAACTTGGATGCTAGTTATGATAACTACTTTATTAGAATGACTCGCTGTAAGACTTTATATAGTTATCTATATATATGGATATGTCTATGAAGCTCTTACTATAGCTCGAGTGCAAGTTTCCTTCGACTGAAGGTATATAAGTCATCTTGGTCATGGAGACTTATACTTTGATATCTTAAGCAAGCACCTCATTGAGGTGTGGACCCGAGATGATTGGATATAAGTCAAAATGCTCGAAGATGTTTGGTTAGCCCACAGAGGATTCACCGCTCCTTGTGAGGAGACGTATACCCTATGGCTACTCGTTAAGATTATTACTCAAAGTTTTTGGCCAAAGCATCATATGTTAAGAGTACGAGACTCTTGTACACATGTACAAATAATTTGAATATGTAGAATGATGAAATATTACTTGGGCTAGGTGTGACATAGCCAGTCTAGTGGAGATAGACACATAGACCATGTCCTAAACCAAGTGGGTATAAGACGAGTGAAAGGAATAAGGCATGACTCACGATAACTGCTAAAGGGTTTAGAATTAGTTCTAAGATCAACTATGATTTTCTATCTAATTGGGGATCATGATGTACTACTAGGTGCCACTCATGATAATTCTATAATTAAGTAGTTAATTATGAACGGTCAAAATAAATCTAGAACCTATTAGGTCACACGTACTAACGAGTCTCTAAAAGACATAAAATAAGTTAAAGAATATGATTCTTAAATCAAGAGATAAATGTTTAGTTGGACCATATATAAGACAATATAGAAATATTTGTCATGATGGAAGCACGAATGAGTTACATCTTTTATGATAGAGTTGAACCATATTTAATTTAATCATGAATTAATCATGAACTAACTTGGTTTAGTTGTGAATCAAACCAAGAGGTTAATGTGCTAATTTTTAGTTAAGGGATAATGGATTGGATTTGGCTTTCTAATCCAACTCATTAAAGAGGATTATATATAGATGTAATTGTGAGAGAATTAGATACAAATTTCATTATTTAGTTGATTGGACTTTTGGAAACTCAATCCTCTTCTCCCTCTCCTCTCTCTCCCGCCACCAACAAGAGGGTGCTCCCTCTTGTTGTTGTGACCACTACAACGGATAAAAAAACTCTCCCTTGTATGCTTCTCTTCTTCTTCCTCTAGATCCCTCTTCTTCGTTCATGGCTAGTAACTTCTGAATGAGAGATTTGTACTCAAGAAGTTGTCTTGAAGAGCTCGGCGTGGATACGAATAGAGGTGAGGTTCGACAACGTCACTACGGTTGATGCCCTTCTCGTTACAGGTCACCCGTAAAGTATACCTAGCATAAATTGACTTTCCATAAAATTTTAATTATGTGATCGTGTTTGACATGTTGTATCATTGTATGTGTGTGGTGTATGTGATGTAATAATTAGAAATTATTATTATTTTATTTTTTGCTACTCATGTTTATGAAACGTGTTCTAGCACGCACCCGCATCGGGCATATCCTAATAGTATCTTTGTTCTAGAGATTTCAATCAAATGTTAGCTGATCATACCAATAAAATATTCAACTATGATGTTGAGAGGACCCTCAAACAGCTAAAGGAAAGAGGTTATCTAACAGTATATGTTCCCAAAAATTTCATCAAGCGTCGGAAGATCAAGGAGATTATTCCAGATAACACTTTTTTCAACTTTGCCTAACATTCCTTTTAAGCTTTTCTATGCTTCTGCAAAGACTTTAACAACTTTCAACTTTATAAAAATTGCATATTTAGCACTATGTTCTTGTATGTATTCTCCTTCAGCGTTTTTATGCCTTAGCATTTCGCAACACTTCCTACTTTCCTTTACTTGTCTAAGTTTATTCGAATGATACCAATTTGAGACTTAGTCATAAGGGAAAGCTCACTTATACTTGGTTGATAGGTGTGATAGTCTAAGACTTACTCATTAAAGCAAGCTCACTTATAACTCGTCTGAATGTCGAAAGAGTCTAGGACTTAGTCGTAAGCACAAGCTCACTTATAACTCGGTCGAACGACATGAGAGTCTGGGACTTAGTTATGAGTGCAACCTCAATAATAACTCAATAGAACGGCACAAAATTCTGGGGCTTAGTAGTGAGAGCAAGCTCATTTATAACTGGTCAAAGGGCGTAAGAGTCTAGGACTTAGTCATGAGAGTAAGCTCATTTATAACTCGATCGAACGATACGAGAGTCTGAGACTTTGTCGTGAGAGTAAGTACACTTATAACTTGGTCGATCGACGTGAGAGTCTGGTGTTGGAGTGTATACTTAAAAGTTTAGCTTTTGTACACATTTATTTTGAAATAAAGAATCACATTGGTCAAATGTTTACATTTATTAAATGTAATTGTTCAATTAATTTATATAGTAGATAACATGGAGTGCGGAGTCACACTTAGAAGATCATATTGTCGGTTCTCTATAAATTATAAACAGTTGCTCATGACTAAGATGGAAAGGAACAAACCATCAGAATAGACATAGTGTAATTAAGTATTAGTTTATCTTGACTAATAAATTACACTGATGCACTTTAAGTGTATTGAGTAGGATCATTTAGGTAAGTTCTTTTTGTACTGACTTAGTAAAAGAACTAGACCTTAGTTATTATGGAAGTGTGTGCTCTTAATCCTAATATAATAACAAGCATGTATATTTAATATTTATTTCTTTGACTTATCAAATGGTGAGGTTTAGCTCGATAAATCAATATGCCCGATAAGTTGGGAAATGATATTACTTATAGTATGTGTTGTTGATTATAGAAGGAAACTGTGTCCTAGTTATCTAGGTTGAGAATGTCCCCAAGAGGAGCTCATAAGGATTGCCATGTTAAACCCTGCAGGTGGACCTAGTCCAACATGACAATAAAGTTGGGTGGTACTACTCTTGGAGCTAGATATTAATTAAATGAGTTGTCAGTAACTCACTTAATTAGTGGACATTCGTAATCTTAAACACAGGGAGACTAACACACTCATGATAAGAAGGAGCCCATAATGTAATTTTGGATTGGTGCGGTAGTGCGGTAATAACTCTCTAGTGGAATGAGTTATTATCGATGAACTTGAGTTGTGTGTTCGGGGCGAACACGGGATACTCAAGCTCATCGGAAGGCCAAAACCAATTTCACCTCTAGGTCCCTATTGTAGCCTCAATAAAGCCTCAAGTCCATCCAAAGAAAAGCCTATCTTGGTGTCCAAGAAGGGGCCGATTCATTGCTTGGTGACCAAGCAATGGTCGACCACATATTCTCTAGAAGTGGCCGGCCCTTGCCTTGGGCAAGGGGGTCGGCCGCAATATTTAAATTAGGAAGGTTGTTTTTGAATTTTTAAATTTCCTCAGATATTTACAATTTGTAAAAAGAGAGATTTTAAAAATTTATAAAATTTTCCTAATTTAAATTAGGCCACAAGGTTTTAAAAGAGAGTTGTAAAACTTTCTTTTAAAAAGAAATATTATTAGAGATGTTTTAAATTTTAAAACTTGGTTTTAAATTTTAAAACTTTCATTTTAATATCCACATTAGAAAAAAAAAGAGTTTGTAAAATTTTATTAGAAGTTTTCTTCTTTTAAATTTTATAAAAAAATTTTCTTTCTTTCCCTTTTAATAAGTGGCCGGCCACCTTGCTTGGTGCCCAAGCAAGGGGCCGATCAAATAATTAAACATCAACAAATAGTTGTTTAATTAATAAATCAATCTAGGATTGATTAATTAAAAGGAAAGAAAAAGAAAAAATTAAAAGGAAATAGGAATGAGTCTAATTTTTTATAAAACTCTTTCCATAATTTTCCGTTAGGAAACTAATATAAAAAGGGAGGAAGGGGAGGCCTTGAAAAAAATAACTTGGTTAAGAGAAGAAGCAAGCAAAAGATAAATTGCCTACTTCCCTCCCTCTCTCTATTTTCATGGGAATTAAAGGAATGAGGGAAAAGAGGAGTTGAGGGAATGAATGAAGACATGTTCATTTACAAAGGAATAAATTTGGATTGGGAGAAGAAAAACAAGAGATTAAATTCTTTTTCTTCCTCCTTCCTTCTCATTCTTCATTCTTCACCGAAACCAAGAGCCCTTCCCTCTCCTTATTCCAAAAGCTAAGCTAAGTTTATATTGTGTTGTTGGAGATCATCAAGTGGTCGGCCCCTCTCCCTCTCTTCCCTTTGCTCTCTTTTGCTCCTTTGTGGTGGTGGTGGCCGAATTCTAGAGAAGGAATAGAAGCTTTCCGGGTGGTGTTCGTCTTGGAGGATCGTCGCCCACACGGCGTCTAAGAGGAGGCGAGGGATACGACAGAAGATCTCGAGGTTTTTAGCATACAAGGAAGAGGTATAACTAGTATTTAATTTTCGCATCATACTAGTTAATTTTTCTTTGTATAAATACCAAATACAAGAGGCATTCGATTCTTGTTTTTCGAATTTAATTTCGATGTTGTGTTCTTTTTCTTTTTTCCTTGTGATTTGATTGTTCCTTTTGGTCAACCTAGAGTTATATAAGGAAATTAAATATTAACTTTCCTTAAAAGGCTTTGTCTAGTCGGTGGTGGTTGCTCCCATATCCAAGAAGGCCAAGCGCCTCGCCATGCAGTACTAGAAGCCAATTTTAGAAACTAATATTTAATTGAATTTATAACCTAGGTGATTTGGATCAAACGTGTTAAGTTCCGCAGGAGATCCAAATCTAAACCTAAAAGAACATATAAGTTAAACTTGGAATCAAACGTGTTAAGTTCCGCAGTAGATACAAGTTTAACTTAAAAGAACACATGGTAGCTAGGAAAGGTTCAGATCACGTACAAAATTTTTGTACAGTGGAGTCATTGGGTTTTCCGAGTAGCAACCAACAATTGGTATCAGAGCTAGGGTTTTGCCTCTGTGTATTTGGTATTAGTTTAATTATGCACATATCATACATAATTTAGGTAGGTTAATAGTAGGATGTGCTAACTTTGTGGATGCATGATCCAACTATTATGGCTTATAGTTATTATGTGTGTGATTGAACCCTTGGACATGTCAAGGGCATTTATTATGTGTGCATGATTATATTATAAAATATAGCAGGAGCTGTATTTAGTTTTATTAGGATTTTATTTTTTGATCTAGATACATGTACATTCCTTTTATGGAATACAGGATCGATGGATGTAAATTTTATTTTATGTTCGATCTAGTTTACATGTACATTCCTTCGAGGAATATAGGATCAAAAAATGTAAAATTCTATTTATGTCGCGGATCGAATCTTGCAAGGCGTGGAACCTTTTGAGGATCAGAGTGGCGCAGCGGAACAAGGAGCAAGATGGATGCGACAACTAGACCCGGTGGCGGTGGCCAAAGATGGCAGCAGCTAGGGATGCCGACACACGGAGGACAACAATAGATAAAAGCATAATAGTTGAAAATTAGTTTTTCTATTTATTGCTTTTGTATTGTGCTGTGTGTGAATGTTAGTGTGCATGTTTAGTAGGCTAGCATCATCAAAATTCCTCACTTTAAATAACTAAGTGGGAGAGGAATTTATTTTAGTGAATTCCACAGTCTCCATTACTGGTTTGTAAGTGATGCAAACAAACTTGCGCGTTGGCTCTGAGTGCCTTCCTGCATATTGGATGAGTTTGTTTGCGGATCACTAGACCAAACTTCAATTTCGGATGATTATAGGAAATTAATTAAGAGCGTGTGATCTTCCCCATCGGAAGGGGCACAATCTTATTAATGGACTTAGTGTCAAGTAATGGTATACACTTAGGCACGTCTAATAGTATCCTCCCCATCTGAGTCACTACTATTATTTGTGTAACCGAAGGAAACCAACTATTAATTTTATTTGTCAAAAAGTTAGGTTGACAAGATAATAAAATTAATGGGATAAACCCTCCTTTTACAAATGTTGAATTTATATACGTCCACACTATCATGACATACAAAATTCACGGTGTTTTAAGGTGTTGGTTAATTTAAAATAGTATTGTTTGAGGAATCAATATTATTCTAAATTTAGAGTTCTGACCAAAATTTATTTTGTGATTCTTAGGATGACTTTCAACCCACTGTTCATTATTCTAAAAGAAAGCAGACTTACTGGTCCCAACTATATAGATTGGAAAAGAAACTTGTACATTATTTTAACTACTGAGGGCTATAAGTTTGTACTGTCAGAGGAATGCCCAGAAACACCTAGCAATGATTCTACCCCAAAGGAGATTCAACATCATAGTAAATGGGTAAAAGCTGATGAGATGGCGCGGTGTTACATCTTGGTTTCAATATCAAATGTATTGCAACATCAGCATCAGGACTTACCAACAGCCTATGATATAATGAATAATCTCAAGGAACTCTTTGGACATCAGAATCGAGCTGCTAGGCAAGAGGCAATGAGAAAACTGATGACAGCCACCATAACTGAGGGGACTCCCATGAGGGATCATATTCTCAAGATGATGGCTTACTTAAACGAAATACAAGTTCTTGGAGGGGAAATTGATGGGGAAACCCAGGTCGATATCATCTTCCAAACGCTGCCCAAGAGTTTTGAGCATTTTCGCCTGAACTATAATATGAATAAAAGGATGTATTCATTGGCGGAACTTCTGACAGAACTTCAGGCAGCCGAAGGGTTGTTTCGTCAACATTCTCAAATTCACTATGCTGAAAATGGTTCTACTTCTAAGCCGAAAGGCAAGAAGAAGAAGAAACAAAATGGCTTAGCAAAGAAGGTGAATAAACCTCAAGGTGCAGGACAAAAAGCTGGAATAAAGAAGCTGAAGGGCAAGTACTTTATTTGCAAGCAGACTGGACATTGGAAGGCGGACTGTCCTCGTAGGAAACAGAACAATAAAGGTATATCTCATACTCTAGTAGTTGAAACATGTTTAGCGGTGTTATCTACCAGCACCTGGTGTGTAGATACGGGAGCCACTGATCATGTCTGCAATTCTTTGCAGGGGTTCCAGGAAACCCGACGACTATTTGATAGAGAGATAACTATCTACATGGGCAATGCTACTAAGGTGGAGGTTGTTGCAGTGGGAGACGTCTACTTATCATTTGATAGGAATAGGAAATTGGTTTTAAGGAATTTTCTTTATGTACCCAGTTTTAGAAAGAATTTAATTTCAGTTTCTAAACTATATTTGGATGGATATTCAGTTTCCTTTAGTAACAATGTGGTTATAAAGAGAAATAAAGTGATTATCTGTTCTGGTGCATTGGTTGGCAATTTATATACTTTAAATCCAATTTCTCCCACAAAGTAAAATATGGAAATTAATAACACATCTTCTAACTCTAATAAGAGAAAAGAACCTTCAGAAATGAACCAAACACATCTTTGGCATATAAAGCTTGGTCATATTAACTTAAGTAGGATTCAAAGGCTTGTAGCTGATGGACTCTTGGGTCCATTAGAGTTGGAAAACTTTCCAACGTGTGAATCCTGCTTGGAAGGTAAGATGACCAAGAGACCTTTTAAGGCCAAGGGGTATAGAGCCAAAGAAGCGTTAGAATTGGTTCATTCTGATTTGTGTGGTCCTATGTCTATCCAGGCTAGAGGTGGCTTTGAATATTTTGTCTCTTTTATAAATGATTATTCAAGATATGGATAGATTTACCTAATGCGCCGCAAGTCTGAGTGCTTTGATAAGTTCAAAGAGTACAAGGCTGATGTGGAGAAACGTCTAGGTAAAAGTATCAAGACACTACGGTCTGATCGTGGTGGCGAATACCTCTTAGGAGAGTTTAGTAATTACTTATCAGAGGTCGGGATTCAATCCCAATTATCCGCACCTGGTACACCCCAACAGAATGGTGTGGCAGAACGAAGGAATAGGACTCTTATAGAGATGGTTAGATCGATGATGAGTTATTCAGAATTACCAAATTCGTTTTGGGGATACGCTCTGGAAACAGCAGCGCACATTCTGAACTTAGTACCTTCTAAATCAGTATCTTCTACTCCCACAGAATTATGGAATGGGCGGAAGCCCAGTCTAAGACATATTCGGATTTGGGGTAGTCCAACACATGTGCTGAAACAAGATGCTGATAAGTTAGAATCTCGTACAGAAGTTCGTATGTTTGTGGGGTATCCCAGAGGAACGAAAGGTGGTTTATTTTATAGTCCTAAAGACCAGAAGGTCATTGTTAGCACCAATGGCCAATTTTTAGAAGAAGACTATATAATGGATCACAAGCCCAGTAGTAAAATTGTTCTAGAAGAACTTAGAGAGGATACGTCTACTTCAGTACCAATAGTACAAGATGAAGTACCACAAGAGACTGCAACACGTGTCACACATGATACACAACCACAGACGGTGCCTCGTCGTAGTGGGAGGCAGCCCGAGAGATTCATGTTTTTGGGTGAGTCTTCGGACTTGATCCCAGGCAAACATGAACCAGATCCCCGGACATATGATGAAGCACTCCAAGATATAGATGCAGTATCTTGGCATAAGGCAATGAATTCCGAAATAGAATCTATGTATTCTAATAAGGTCTGGGAGCTTGTAGAACCACCTGATGGTGTAAAAGCCATTGGATGCAAGTATAAAAGGAAAAGAGGGACAGATGGGAAGGTAGAAACCTTCAAAGCAAGGCTTGTTGCGAAGGGGTACACTCAGAAAGAGGGAATCGATTATGAGGAGACCTTTTCGCCGGTAGCTATGCTTAAGTCTATCCGGATACTCTTATCCATTGCCGCTCATATGGATTATGAGATTTGGCAAATGGATGTCAAGACAGCTTTCCTTAATGGAATTCTTGAAGAAAACATCCATATGAAGCAACCAGAAGGGTTCATTGAAAAGGGCAAAGAGCATCTAGTGTGCAAGCTTAATCGGTCCATTTATGGACTGAAGCAAGCTTCAAGATCTTGGAACATCTGGTTTAATGAAGTAATCCAGTCATATGGATTTATTTAGTGTTCGGATGAGTCTTGTGTATACAAGAAGTGTAACGGAAACATGGTGGTATTTCTTGTACTATACGTAGATGATATTTTGTTAATTGGCAACAATGTCAAGGTATTATCAAATGTAAGGGTATGGTTGTCCAAACAATTTGATATGAAGGACTTAGGAGAATGTGCACACATCCTTGGGATCAAAGTTATAAGGGATCGCAAGAAAAGAATGTTGTGTCTATCCCAAGCTTTATATATAGATACAATCCTTGCTCGTTTTAGCATGCAAAACTCCAAGAAGGGTTTCTTACCTTTTAGGCATGGAGTAGCCTTATCTAAAGAGATGTCTCCAAAAACATCAAAGGAGATTGAGGACATGAAGGCAGTTCCTTATGCTTCGGCTGTAGGAAGCCTTATGTATGCAATGTTGTGTACGAGACCTGATATCTGTTTTGCCGTGGGCATGGTTAGCAGATATCAAAGTAACCCTGGACAAGGACATTGGACTGCAGTAAAGCATATATTAGAGTACCTGAGAAGGACTAGAGATTCTATGCTAGTTTACCAAGCAGACGATTTACTCCCTGTGGTTACACGGATTCGGACTTCCAATCAGATAGGGACAACAGTAAGTCTACATCAGGCTATGTGTTTACTTTAGGAGGTGGAGCCATTGCATGGAGGAGTGTTAAGAAGAAATACGTCTCAGACTCAACCATGGAAGCTGAGTATGTGGCAACCTCTGAGGCAGCCAAAGAAGCTGTATGGCTCAGGAACTTTCTAATGGACTTAGATGCGATTCCTGGTTTGCCCAAGATCGTTACAATTTATTGTGATAATAGTGGAGCAGTTGCAAACTCGAAGGAACCACGAGCCCATAAGGCAAGTAAACATATAGAGCGCAAGTACCACCTGATACGAGACATCGTCAAGCGAGGAGAAGTTGTCGTCGCCAAGATAGCATCAGCAGATAACCTGACAGATCCTTTCACTAAGGTCCTTCCGGCGAAAGCTTTTAATCGACATGTGGAGGGGATGAGAATCAGATGTATGGCAATAGATATGGCAGCTTAGACTTTTAGTATAAGTGGGAGATTGTTGGAGTGTATACTTAAAAGTTTAGCTTTTGTACACATTTATTTTGAAATAAAGAATCACATTAGTCAAATGTTTACATTTATTAAATGTAATTATTCAATTAATTTATATAGTAGATAACATGGAGTGCGGAGTCACACGTAGAAGATCATGTTGTCGGTTCTCTATAAATTATAAACAGTTGCTCACGACTAAGATGGAAAGGAACAAACCATCAGAATAGACGTAGTGTAATTAAGTATTAGTTTATCTTGACTAATAAATTACACTGATGCACTTTAAGTGTATTGAGTAGGATCATTTAGGTAAGTTCTTTTTGTACTGACTTAGTAAAAGAACTAGACCTTAGTTATTATGGAAGTGTGTGCTATTAATCCTAATATAATAACAAGCATGTATATTTAATATTTATTTCTTTGACTTATCAAAGGGTGAGGTTTAGCTCGATAAATCAATATGCCTGATAAGTTGGAAAATGATATTACTTATAGTATGTGTTGTTGATTATAGAAGGAATCTGTGTCCTAGTTATCTAGGTTGAGAATGTCCCCAAGAGGAGCTCATAAGGATTGCCATGTTAAACCCTGCAGGTGGACCTAGTCTAATATGACAATAAAGTTGGGTGGTACTACTCTTGGAGCTAGATATTATTTAAATGAGTTGTCAGTAACTCACTTAATTAGTGGGCATTCGTAATCTTAAACACAGGGAGACTAACACACTCATGATAAGAAGGACCCCATAATGTAATTTTGGATTGGTGCGGTAGTGTGGTAATAACTCTCTAGTGGAATGAGTTATTATCGATGAACTTGAGTTGTGTGTTCGGGGCGAGCACGGGATACTCAAGCTCATCGGAAGGCCAAAACCAATTTCTCCTCTAGGTCCCTATTATAGCCTCAATAAAGCCTCAAGTCCATCCAAAGAAAAGCCTATCTTGGTGTCCAAGAAGGGGTCGGTTCATTGCTTGGTGACCAAGCAATGGCCGGCCACATATTCTCTAGAAGTGGTCCACCAAGCAATGAACCGACCACATATTCTCTAGAAGTGGTCGGCCCTTGCCTTGGGCAAGGGGGTCGTCCGCAATATTTAAATTAGGAAGGTTGTTTTTGAATTTTTAAATTTCCTCAGATATTTACAATTTGCAAAAATAGAGATTTTAAAATTTTATAAAATTTTCCTAATTTAAATTAGGCCACAAGGTTTTAAAAGAGAGTTGTAAAACTTTCTTTTAAAAAGAAATATTATTAGAGATGTTTTAAATTTTAAAACTTGGTTTTAAATTTTAAAACTTTCCTTTTAATATCCACATTAGAAAAAAAAAAGAGTTTGTAAAATTTTATTAGAAGTTTTCTTCTTTTAAATTTTATAAAAAATTTTCTTTCTTTCCCTTTTAATAAGTGGCCGGCCACCTTGCTTGGTGCCCAAGCAAGGGGCCGGTCAAATAATTAAACATCAACAAATAGTTATTTAATTAATAAATCAATCTAGGATTGATTAATTAAAAGGAAAGAAAAAGAAAAAATTAAAAGGAAATAGGAATGAGTCTAATTTTTTATAAAACTCTTTCCATAATTTTCCGTTGGGAAACTAATATAAAAAGGGAGGAAGGGAAGGCCTTGAAAAAAATAACAATTGATATTGTGTTGTTGGAGATCATCAAGTGGTCGGCCCCTCTCCCTCTCTTCCCTTTGCTCTCTTTTGCTCCTTTGTGGTGTTGGTGGCCGAATTCTAGAGAAGGAGGAGAAGCTTTCTGGGTGGTGTTCGTCTTGGAGGATCGTCGCCCACACGACGTCTAAGAGGAGGCGAGGGATACGGCAGAAGATCTCGAGGTTTTTAACATACAAGGAAGAGGTATAACTAGTATTTAATTTCCGCATCATACTAGTTAATTTTTCTTTGTATAAATACCAAATATAAGAGGCATTCGATTCTTATTTTTTGAATTTAATTTCGATGTTGTGTTCTTTTTCTTTTTTCCTTGTGATTTGATTGTTCCTTTTGGTTAACCTAGAGTTATATAAGGAAATTAAATATTAACTTTCCTTAAAAGGCTTTGTCTAGTCGGTGGTGGTTGCTCCCATATCCAAGAAGGCCAAGCGTCTCGCCATGCAGTACTGGAAGCCAATTTTAGAAACTAATATTTAATTGAATTTATAGCCTAGGTGATTTGGATCAAACGTGTTAAGTTCCGCAAGAGATCCAAATCTAAACCTAAAAGAACATATAAGTTAAACTTGGAATCAAACGTGTTAAGTTCCGCAGGAGATACAAGTTTAACTTAAAAGAACACATGGTAGCTAGGAAAGGTTCAGATCACGTACAAAATTTTTGTACAGTGGAGTCATTGGGTTTTCCGAGTAGCAACCAACATCTGGGACTTAGTCGTGAGAGCAAGCTCACTTATTACTCGGTCGAACGGTGCAAGAGTTTAGGACATAGTCGTGAGAGCAAGCTCACTTATAACTCGATCAAACGGTGAGAGAATCTAGGATTTTGTTGTGAGAGCAAGCACATTTATAAGTCAGTCTGACGGTGTGAGAGTCTAGGACTTTGTCATGAGAGCAAACTCACTTATAACTCGGCCGATCAGCGTGAGAGTATGGGACTTAGTTGTGAGAGCAAGCTCACTTATAACTCAGTCGAATAGTGTGAGAGTCTGAAACTTAGTCATGAGAGTAAGCTCACTTATAACTCAGCCAAACAGTATGAGAGTCTGAGACTTAGTCATGAGAGAAAACTCACTCATAACTCGACCAAACGATGCGAGAGTCTAGGGCTTCGTTATGAGAGCAAACTCACTTATAACTCAGTCGATCAATGCAAGAGTCTAGAACTTCGCTGTGAGAGGAAGCTCACTTATAACTCGACCAATCAACACGAGAGTCTAGGACTTAGTCGTGAGAGCAAGCTCACTTATAACTCGACCGAATGGCGCAAGAGTCTGAGACTTAGTTGTGAGAGAAAGCTCACTTATAACTAGGTTGAATGACGCGAGAGTCTACGACTTAGTCGTGAGACCAAGCTCACTTATAACTCAATCGAACTATGTGAGAGTTTGGACTTAGTCATGAGAGAAAGATCACTTATAACTCGATCGAACGATACGAGAGTCTGGGGCTTCATAGTAAGAGTAAGCTCACTTATAACTTGGTCGATCAACGTGAGAGTCTAGAACATAGTCATGAGAGCAAGCTCACTTATAACTCGATCAATCGGCATGAGAGTCTAGAACTTAGTCATGATAGCAAGCTCACTTATAACTTGGTCGAACGGTGTGAAAGTAGACTCACTTATAACTTGACCGAATGGTACAAAAGTTTGAGACTTAGTTGTAAAAGCAAGCTCACTTATAACTCGGTCGAACAGTGCGAATCTGGGACTTAGTCATGAGAGCATGCACACTTATAACTCGGTCGAATGGCATGAGTCTAGGACTTCGTCATAAGAGCAAGCTCACTTATAACTCGACCGAATGACATGGAAGTTTGGGACTTAGTTATTAAAGCAAGTTCACTTATAACTCGATTGAATAACGCAAGAGTCTGGAACTTAGTCATGAGATCAAACTCACTTATAACTCTGACGAATGGCGTAAGAGTCTGAGACTTAGTTGTGAGAGCAAGATCACTTATAACTCTGCCGAATGGCGCAAGAGTCTAGGACTTAGTCGTGGGAGCAAGCTGATTTATAACTCGATTAAATGGTGCGAGAGTATGAGACTTAGTCATGAGAGCAAGCTCACTTATAACTTGACTGAATGACGAGAGAGTCTGGGATTTAGTCTTGAGAGCAAGCTCACTTATAACTCGCCCGAACGGTGCGAGAGCTTGGGACTTCATTGTGAGAGCAAGCTCAATTATAACTCGATTGTTTGGCGCAGGAGTCTGGGACTTAGTCGTAAGAGCAAGCTCACTTATAACTAGACCGAACAGTGTGAGTCTGAGACTTAGTCGTGAGAGCAAGTTTACTTATAACTCGATCGAACGACACGAAAGTCTAGGACTTCATCATGAGAGCAAGCTCACTTATAACTCAACCGAACGTCATGAGAGTCTGGGAGTTAGTCGTGAGAGCAAACTTACTTATAACTGGGTCGATCAACACGAGAGTTTGGAATTTGATCATGAGTGCAAGCTCACTTATAATTCAGCCGAATGGCATGAAAGTCTATGACTTAGTTGTGAGAGCAAACTAACTTATAACTGGGTCGATCAACGTGAGAGTCTAAGATTTAGTCATGAGTGTAAGCTCACTTATAACTAGGTCGATTGGCGTGAGAGTCTGGGACTTAGTCATTAGAGCAAGCTCACTTATAACTCGATCATTTGGCATGAGAATCTAGGACTTAGTCTTTTAAGCTCGAATTTGCTTGCATTCGTTGAGCATAAAATTTTTATAAGCTATATCAATTTAATATAGACATACTCTCAAGCCCGATAGGGTTGTAAATGATTCACACTCCATGGCTAATTCAAAATTTTCCCTGCTATGTCTTGAAGAAAATAAGAGCACGAGGCAAGCTTTTGCACCACCTTAAATGAACCACCCTGCTGTGACTCTAATTTTCTGGCATCGCCAATTGGCTTTATCTGCTTCCAAACCAAATCATCGACCTGAAAAAAATCTTGGGATGACCCTTCAATTATAGTTTTTCTTGATTCGCTGTCGATAGGTCATAAGCCAAGCGACTACTTTGTATATGATTTTCTCTCCCAAATTAAGCTCCATAAGGCGTCAATCGATATTATCTACATCATATAATTACCTCCGATCGGATTCCACTCTGACCTCTACCAATATCACCACTTCGCCTCCATATACCAAATGAAAAGGAGTTATGCCAGTAGCCTCTCGGGTGTAGTGAGATAAGCCCACAATATACTCGGTAATTCATAAATCCAACTACCTCCACTGTGATCGAGCATGATTTTGAGTCCCCGAATGATCTCTCTATTGGTGACCTTTGCTTGGCCATTACTCTGAGGGTAAGCCACATAAGTGAAGGCTTACAGAATGCTATAAGTTGAACACCATTCTTGGATTCTCCTCCCTTGAAACTATAGGATCATTGCGCTAAGGGCGTGAATAGTACTAGTGGCTTTTCACGTTTTTCGAAAAATAATTGATAGAGAAAATGCAATGGAATAATAGTAAAGGAAATCAATCGCTAACACTTTGATTTACTTGGTTTGGAACCTGTGACGACTCCTACTCCAAGGCCCACAATCGTCGATCGCTTTTATTGAGCAATCCACTAGATGTTCAAATAAGGATACAAGATTCAAATACAAGAACTACAATAATTTAAATGTTGTAAACTAAATTATACCGACAACAACATATCTAAAGATTCTCGCTTTCGGTCATCTAAGTAGTGTTGCAGCATTGTTGAGGGCTTTTCTAATCAACGTGCATGAGCGAAAGTTGTTTAGATTGTTGTGTTCAAGGTGCTGGTCAAATCCTCCTTTTATAGTCCACTTTGAGTGTCTGGATCCACTTTCAAGCGCCCCCACTGGGCTGATGTCGTTGCACCTTGTCGAAACTTCATCCTGGAAGCTTATCCATGTCTGGGCGCCCAGACCACCTTCGAGCACCTAGACTGTTGAAGTGGGTCAACCAATCGAAGCGTTCCACCATAAAATGAAGATGAATTTTTTCTAATCTAGGTGCTTGGACCCGTCCGAGTGCCCGAACTGCCCAGGTCCTCGATAGCCACAAGGGCGCTCCCTCTTCACTGCTGACTCAGGCTCTTGGAGCAACCTTAGGCGCCTAGATGTCCGGGCGCCTAAACATGCTCTAGGCGCCTGGACTCCTCTTTTTCCAGCAATCAACTTTCTGCAACACATGGTTAGCACAAGCAAAAATAATATATAAAGTGATTTTGACAATTTTTAGACTATCTGGTCTTGACTTTAAGTTTCGCTAAAACTCTAGGTAAGACCGATGTCTATTGTTCCTTCTATATGGAGCACATCCTCACCTACTCCTCTTAGGAGAGTTTGCCTTTTTGCCAAACCGATTCTTCAGACCGTTTGGACTTTTGTTCATCTTCCAAGACTTCAGGACTTTCACCTAGTGTCCTTAACTCTAGGATTTCCCTCCTGGTTCCGTGACCCTAGGACTTTCACCTAGTGCCCTCGACCTTAGGATTTTACCTGACGTCCTCGACCTGCCAAGACTTTGCCTAGTCTCACAGACTAGGACTTCATTGCCTAGTTGTAACTAGGACTTTCCACCTGCCTAATTGTCCACTAGAACTTCTTTGTCAAGCCTCAACTAGGACTTTCACCTTGTCTAAGCTCACTTAGAACTTTTCTGTACACTCAGTTAGACTTGTTAGATTATAATTAACCTTAATGTTGAACATTTGTCAATCATCAAAACCAAGTTCAATTATTTGGTGCTTCATACCCAAGCATAAGTTGTCTCCCATTATTCAACATAAGTTTATAAGGAATACCGAACGGGCATATGATATTTTGCCGTAGGAATTTAATCACCATACACTCAATTATTTTAGCCAGTGACTTGGCTTCTACCCATTTGGAGAAATAATCTATAGCTACAAGGAGAAACTTTCTTTGACTGGGTGCCATTAGGAAGGGTCTAACAATATCCATACTCCATTGGTCGAACGAGTAGGAGACAATCAAGGTCATCAATAATTTCATTGATCGGTGTAGAATATTTTGGTATTTTTGATAAGATACGCAAGTTGATACTAGCCGAGCCGAGCTCGCTTGTAGGGTGGGCTAAAAATATCTGGCTAATACGACTTTTTGAGCGAGTGACTGACCGTCCAGATGGCTTCCACATGAATCTTGATGCATTTCTTGTAAAATGTAATGGATATCATCCATTTTGACACACTTGAGTAGCGGACGAGAAAAGGCTCTCTTGTATAAGCGATCTTCCACCAACGTGAATCGACTGACTCTCTTTTTTATCATACGTTCTTGCTCCCGATCGGGTGGTAAAATTCCTTGTTGGGGAATAAATTCAGGGGCGCCTGCTAATCGCTTTGTATTTTTTCTTCGGTTTGTCACTCAATGTGAGCTATTAATAATGTTTCCTCGACCGGCTTGCCCAGTGTCCAGGGGCTCAAGGAGTTGACTAACTTGGCCAACTCGTCTGTGTACTGGTTCTCTAATCATGGAACTTTCTGTAGCATAACCTCCTGAAATCTTGCTCTTAGCTTTTCAAATGCCTCCTTATATAATCTTAGTCGCTCATTATTTATCTCAAAATTGTCTGATAATTATTGAGCGACTAGTTGAGAATCTGAATGAATCAGGGCTTAGGTAGCCCTTACATTCTTTGCTGCCTGCAAATTGGCTATTAATGCATCATACTCAACTTCATTGTTGACAATCCTTTATTCTAGCTAGATGGACAGCTATTGGTGCAGTTTGCACTGACGGTCTAACTCAGGTTTTGATGAATGATAAGTAAGTTAAGTTAGGTTTTGTTGTGATCTAACCACCTGATTAAGTGTGCAGGAAATCCAACTAGGTCAACAGGCCGATCGGATAGTTGCTACGAATTCCAGCTAGGTCAACGGGTTGACCGGATAGCTAGTACGAAGTCCAGATAGCTCGATGGGCTGACCGGATATCTGATAAGAAGTCCAGCTAGGTCAACGGACTGACCGGATAGTTGGCATAAAGTTCAGACAGGTCGATAGGCTGACTGGATATCTGGCAAACTGATAAGTTAGATCAAATGAGAACACATTCCGGTTGGAGGGACAGTATGCGTCGGTCCAATTTAGATCCATTTGGGATCCTTAAGCAGAGACCTTGACTAGTTTCTGGTCCTAGGAGGACGGAACTAATTCATACTGCTCATTATTATTGTGCTAACATTTGTCTTGCAGGTTATTATTTTATTTATTGGACTAACATGGTTTTATAGGACAAAGGAGAAAAATTGCTTTTGGATGAACAGTGTTCAAAGGAGCCTTCAAGCTTGATGAAAGGCACCTTCGTATTGTTCATAACGACGCCTTTCGTAGGATAAATTTTGGCTGAAATTGTGGATAAGTGTCAGGTTGTTCGGGATAGAACTTGCCTCATTGGATGCACCTTCTATGGCTATGGAAGGCGCCTTCCATGGCTATGGAAGGCGCCTTCCATGGCTATGGAAGGCGCCTTCCATGCATTTTATAAGGTCGTCTCGAGAAGGCATTGGAACAACAACACATATACGAGCTACTACACGTTCATTTAAAGTTATGATTGCTCCGGGCTCCTTCTACTACTCTGCTGCAAAGATACTATGCCCGACGACTGCTCCGAGGACTTCTGATCGTGGTCGGTAGACCAACATTGACACGAGTGCTCCCACTTTGATCTTTAAGTGTCGATAATTTTCTTTTGTAATTAATTACTCCAAAAGAACAAGTGCAGTATGTTGCACTTGTTCAACCTTTTTATACTCGATTCTCTTTTCCGAAGGTACAGAAAAGGTTTTTAGTGGATTACCCGTTAATAGGTCCACGGGACCTGGGTCTTGGAGTAGGAGTCGCTGAAGGCTCCGAACCAAGTAAATCGATTGTGTCTATTTCTATTTCGTTTAATTATCCTTTTGATTTATGTTTTTCTTTTCCACTGCATTTATACTTTAATTTTAAAACAAAAAATAAAGTTTTGAAAACCATGTGATTAACCCCCCCTCTCACGTGCGTAATCGATCCAACAGCGGCTGCATTCGATCTTCACGTGGGGATATAATAAGGATTCCAACTTCACTATCCTGCCAAGTGGATGATCCATCAACATAAATTCTCTACATTTTTTCTAGCTCAGGATTTTGTATTTCTATCATAAAGTCGGCTAAATCTTGAGCTTTAATGGCCGATCGGGGTTGGTATTGTATCTTGTATTCACTTAGCTCTATGGTTCACTTAATCAATCTTCTGGATGCCTCTTGGTTGATGAGCACTCGACCTAGAGTACTATTAGTCAAAATAATTATTAGATAAGACAGAAAATAAGGACGTAAACTCTGAGTAGCTAAGACTAGCACATACGCCACTTCTCGAGAGCAGTGTAGCGGCATTCAACATCTTTTAATAAATGGCTTAAAAAATACACAGGTTGTTGATCATTGTCATCTTGTTGTACCAATGCCGACCCTACAACCCTTTCAGTGGAAAACAAGTATATCTATAGTGACACGCCGGCGATGGGGTTCACGAGTATAAGTAAAGAAGATAAATAATTTTTAAGATCCTCCAACACTTTATCACATTCAGAGTCCCATTGGAATTTTGTTGCTCGACGAAGTATTTTGAAAAAAGGTAGGCTTTGATCGGACAACCTTGAGATGAACCTGGATAGAGTCATGATTCATCCAGTCAGGCGTTGTGCTTCCTTCAGATTGTGTGGTGACGACAAATCTTGGAGGGCCTTCACCTTGCTTGTGTTGGCTTTGATTCCCTGCTTGGTCACGATGTAGCCAAGGAAGTGCCCACTTTCAGCCCCAACAGACACTTGCTGGGGTTAAGTTTGAGTTCATACTTTCTTAGGGTTTGACATGCCTCCTCTATGTCAGCGTATAAATCAGCAAGTCAGAGAAACTTGATTAGAATATCATCAACATACACTTCCATATTTCTGTCGATCTGCCTGTGAAACACCATATTCATAAGCCATTGGTAGGTTGTTCCTATATTTTTTAATCCAAACTACATAACATTATAACAATATATTCCTTCAACAGTAATAAAGTTAACCTTTTCTTGGTCTTCCTTGACAAGCGAAACCTGGTGGTAACCTTGATATACGTCCAACATGCATATTAACTAGCATCTAGCAGTCGAGTCTACCACTTGATCAATGTGTGGCAGGGGTAATAATCTTTTAGGCACGCCTTGTTTAAGTCTCTGAAGCCTACGTAGACCAGCCATTTGTTACCAGGCTTCAACACTAGCACCACATTTACTAGCCAGCTCGGGAATTGAACCTCATGAATATGCCTAGCATAAAGTAGCCTACGCCCGGATAATTTGGTTATGCTCAACTCCGAAGTTTCTTTTCCTTTGTTTGACTGGACAAGCATCCAAGTGAACATGAAATGCGTGCTCCATCACTGTCGGTGAAATACCCATGAGTTCCTAGGATGTCCAAGCGAAGACATCATTGTTGCGCATCAAACATGCAATCAACTCTACTTCGCTCTCCGGGTGCAGATAGACAGCCATTTGAGTGACGACCTCCGGTCGACTAGGATTGATTTTCACTTCCTCTTTTTCTTAATAAACTAAGGTCCTTGGAGTTTCTTAAATGGTGTTAACTTCCACCTGCGGAGAATTCCAAGCGACGCGAGCTTCTGCTCTCACTACTTCCACCTAGCACTTGCAGGCTACGAGCTGATCTCCCTTTACCTCACCGACCAAACCGTCTACTTGGAACTTGATCTTTTGACAAAATGTGGAGATGACAGCTCGGAATTCATTCAGCACTAGTCTATCCAAAATGACATTAAAAGTTAAAGGTGTGTCCACCATGATGAAGTTTGACCAAAGGATCCACATGAGTGGCTCTTTCCCTAGAGAGATAGCTAGTCGGACTTATCTGATCGGCTACACTTCGTTACCAATGAACCATACAAGGGTGTTGTCATTGGCTAGAGATCACTCTTATCTATCTGAAGCTACTCGAATGTCTTTTAAAAATGATATTGACCAAGCTGCATATGTCAACAAAAGTACGATGAATATTGTAGTTAGTGATCACAATTTTAATGATCAAGGCATCATCATGGGGTATCTCTACCCCTTCCAAGTCTCTTAGATCGAAACTAATCTCTGGTCCCCGTGCTTTCTCCTAACTATACCTGACTACGTGGATCTCCAGTTGGCGTGTGCATGATGGTAGCAATCTTCTATGTTATGGATTCCTGAGCGATGGTAAGTACAAAACATAAGAGCCCATTGCAGAGCTTCGGGGAAGTATGTCTGCTCGGTTTCCACATGTTGAACCGCCTACAGTCTTGGCTCACGGTGTTGTGGTTGATGGCCTAGTTGAGGCCCCTTAGGTGGCAAAGTAGGGGAAAATACTCAGCGCTAGGGCACAATAGCAGGAGCAGCAGGAGCCACCTCCTTCTTTCGAGCTAATTGAGCTTCTTCAACGCTGATGTATTCGGTGGCTCATTCGAGCAGATGATAAAAATCCTTCCAAAGTTTCTTAATGAGGGATTAGAAGAACTCGTCATCTGCGAGCCCTTGGGAAAAGATACTCACTAAAATCTCTGGGGTGGCTGAGGGGACGTCCATGACCACTTGGTTAAATTTTTTATGTATGCCCTCAGCGGCTCTTTGGGCTCTTGCTTGAGAGAAAAAAGGTTTAATGTCACCTTATGATAACGATGGCTGCTAGAAAAGTGATGCAGAAAAACTTTATGAAAATCTTTGAAACAACATATGGACTCGGTCGGGAGTCGGTTAAACCACCTCTGCGTCGAACTGGATAGAGTTATGAGAAACACTCGGCACTTAACCCCGTTCTGTATATTGATAGAGAATAGCCATGTTTTCAAATTTGAGTAAGTGGTCCTCCAGGTCAGTCGCTCCTCCGTATTCTTCAATTGAAAGCGACCGAAAATGAGACGGTAGTTTATCCTCCAAAATTTCATGGGAGAAGGGCATGCTTGCCCGCTCAGGAGAGCTACAGGTTATTGGGGCTTTGCCTTTATGATGGTCGTGGGTGGGCAGATTTTCTGAAGATGAGTATTAAGGCCTATTCGCTCGACCCATGTCATCAAGGGGCGTGCGGAACAACGGCTGGTGATATGCGATTGGTGACGGGACACAAGAGGCAGGTTGGTCAACTATAAAGGTACTTGAAGGAAGGCAATGGGGGAGGCTAGCTCGGTTGGAACCCGGTCAGGCCTTCCACTCGAGTATCGTGCTTGGCCTCATGGCTAGTCGCGGACATAGCGAGCTCGTTCGGTAGATGGCACTCGATGCCTGCTTGTTGCTATTGTACCATTTTAGCCGCTCGGGCGAATATCAACAGTTTCAAATCTTCTCGCGATAGTGTCATGGTGGTGAGTCATCTAGTCTAGTCCATCCTCACGTCTCAAATGTAGGTGAAGTTCCTATAGATGGCACCAAATATGATCTTATCTAAAATCGATGGAGATGAAATACTGGACGTGTGGCTCTGGTGTGGACTAAATGAAGACTCCTCGCTGTATCCAAGTAACTCCCAAGTGCTCCTGTGTGTAAGAAGAGAGTTAGCAACCCTTGTTGCTATAGATTAGCCAAAACACGATCATTTAAATATTAGGAATTCACCATTTTCGTCATAGCAAGTAAAACATGAGTCCTATGATTAGAAATCCCCAAAAAAATAAAGCCAAAGGGGTTAGAATCGTTACCCTTGTTGCATACTCAGTCCTTGCCTTTGTTGTACGAGCTAGAGCCTTTCCTACATCGTGTGAGCATCTTTATCCTGAACAAAGTCTTATAGGCTTCTAAAAGGTCTTTTAAATGGTATTTCTTGGATCTAAAACTGAGTCATTACAGGTTGAATTTAGTACTCAAATGTAGATCTTCAAAAGAGCTTTGATTTGTGTGGTTGTATGCTCCATTTTTCATCCTGGATCAAAAGTTATGGTTGTTTAAAATTTGGTCTGCAGTGAGATACAACTGTGCTTTTCAACACTGCCTAGTCATGTTTTATGTTGTTTGAGAGGACACGGTCATCCATGACCAAACCATGTTGCTTGCTATTTTTTATGTTTTTAGGGTCAAAATGTGGCATGACCGTGGTCCTTGACACAACCTACTGTGCTACTCATTGGAAAGCTCCCCACGCTCATGGCAGTTGCTACGACCAGCATATCCCTCTAGCCCGGAAATTAAACAAAACAAAAAAAATAAGATGTAAAAAATAAAAGAAAAACTCAAACAAAAATGAAAATGAAAAAGAACTTAGATTGTCTACCAAGAAACGTTTGGTTTTAGTCATTAGCGGTTGTGCTCCCCTCTTCTCTCAACAAGACCATTAATGGAGGATATTTTGAATCTTACTCATGCTAGAACAAAATACTTCCTTACTATGTTGTTATCATCCTTTGATCCTCCATCAATTATTCTCAATTTCAAAGAGTGATAATGTCCTTTAAACCTTGCTCATGGAGGGGCAAGATATTTGCTAGCTCCATCTCTTGGTCCTTTATTGAATACACTCAACTTCAATGACACGTCAGGAGGTCTTCCATGAAATTCTTCTAGTTCTAAAAGTTGTGACCAATGTAACTTGTAACAAAAATCCTCAATAGAAGACTGATTAGTAGCCTTAGACAAATCAAATAAAATTTTACTTTCACCAATCGCCAAAGAGAGTTTAGCATTAGTTACAACTTCGATGGTGGCTAGGAAAGACTTTTCTGGAATATCGAGAGTTTGAGAATCTTCAACCATCTCTAATATAACACAATTGGCAAACACAACTGGATTTCCTTCTTCAAGTGATGTCTTGGCCAATCATTGAGGAATGATATCGACAATTTATAAACCCTTGCTTGAGTGGTGGGATTAAGATCTTCTAGCTCCCTTTTTTCATTTTCTTCATGGGCATCCCTGTTGGATCGTAGAGTTCACTAGAGGGGGAGGGGGTGAATAGTTATCGTTAAGAATTCAAAAATTGATAGTATGCAGCGGAAATAAGAAAAATAAAGACAATGCTAACACGACCAAATTTACTTGGTTTGGAGCCTTCGTCGATTCCTACTCCAAGGCCCGCACTTATCGAGTGCTTTCGTTGGGCAATCACTAATAACTCGCAAAAATGATTACAAAAATGAGTACAAGAATTATTAAAAGAATACCAACAACAGAAATAGAAGATTAAATCATAGGTTGTTAGAGAAGCTTTGTGGCATCGCAGGAGCAGTGCACAATAGAGCAGTCTTAGCAGAAGTTGTTGTCCAAAGCTCTGGAGGAAGGCTTCTTTTATAGGAGTGCTCCAGGCGCCCGGATCCCTTCCGAGCACCTGGACTATAACGTAGGCTCAGCCAACCAGGGCGCTCCACATTTGCATCAAGATAGAATTTTACATTCCGAGCGCTCGGATCCCTTCCGGGCGCCCAAACCACCATTTTCAAGCAAATCCTTTTCCTGCAAGAAAATGTTAGTCCGAGGTAAATACAAATTATACTACCCTGCAAAACAAAGTGTTAACACAATTATACTCAAATAGAGTAGTAATTAGATTCTGTCTCCTCGAGACCAGAATCTAGTCAAGATCTCAACTTAGATTTCCAAAATGGATCTAAGTTGGATCGACACCTACTGTTCCCTCGAACGGGGAACGTGCCCTCACCAAGTCACTCCCCTCCAGTGACTTACCTTAACTTCCCTGCCAGACATCTGGTCATCCCGTCGACCTGTCTGGACTTTGTGTCAGCTATCCGGTCAGCCTGTCGACCTAGTTGGGCTTTGTACCAGCTATCCAGTCAGCCCGTCGACCTAGTTGGGCTTCATGCCAGCTATCCGATCAATCCTTCGACCTAGCTGGATTTCACACCAACTATCTGGTCGGCCCATCAACCTAGCTGGATTTCTCCTGCACACTCAGTCAAAGTGTTAGATCACAGCAAACCTAACTTAACCTACTTTGTCATTCATCAAAGTCTGAGTTAGAGCGTTAGTGCTAACCGCACCAACAATCTCTCCCTTTTTGATGCAATGAACACCTGGGTTAAGTTAGTGAAAAATATGCAAAAAGTAAGCAATGGTTTTCAAGTTAGTTGGTGTTTTATGCTTGATATTTTTGGTGCTAACATAAACCACCTAACCCTCCCCCTTTGACATTCATCAAAAAAACATAGAAAAGATAAGAATAATTGGCTAAGAAAAAAAATCAATAGAGATTGCTAACTGAATTCAGAGTGACTTGGGGGAGTTTAATGTAGAAAATAAGTTTAAATTTTTTTTTAAAAAGTCATTAAGGCATCAGATAAAGTAATTGTTAAAAAAATATAAGCTTTAAACTTTTATATCATAAATAATTTTCAACATCTACTAATGTTTTCTAATTTTCAAAATAGCTAAGTTTTGGAAGATAACTTTTGAACACGTATTCAAAAACCTACTAACTTTTCATAATTGTCAAAACAACTTAGTTTTTAAGTTAACTTGAAAAAAAATATTTTCAAAAATAATCTTTTGTAAAATATTAAGGCAAAAACCTACTAACTTTATAAGTTAACTTATTTTTGTAAGTTAAAATGACTTTCAAAAATAAGTTTACAAAATTAAAGTAATTTTCAGAATAATTTTCAAAAATAAGTTTACAAAATTAAAGAAATTTTAAAACAATTTTGCTAAAGTATTTTCAAGGAAATAAAAAACACTTTTCAAAAATAATTTGTAAAATATTTTCAAAAAAGAGAAAAGAATTTTGTTACAAATAGTTTTACTAAGTATGAAAATAATTTGAATTAATCCTCCCCCTGAACCTGACATTAAAATAGAACAAAAAAATTCTTAACTATCTAACCATTAGTTACTTACTGACTATTAGAAGATAGCAGTTTTCACTTAGTTAGTCAGGTTAAGTTAATTGTATTCAGTTAGTATTTGACTAAGCTGAAATACATAACCTGATTACTATTTGTTTCATATTTAATGCCCAGACTTATGTTGATGCACTGATATAAGCATCTTAAGTCTAGGCAATCTGCTTTTGCATCTCACCCCTTTCTAAATTCTACAATACACAAACAAGGTAGTCCTAATGTGTTGGTGAGATGTTCAAGTCCTAGATCTATAGGAGCATGTTTTCTAAGGGTTTGATCTATACTAAGGCTAAAAACTGATTTTGAAAATTCTAAAAATAGGTTATTTTGAGAAATGTAAATAAAATGTTTTACCCCAGAATTTAAAGAAAATTTTGAAAATAATTTTAAAAGTAAGAGTCCTAGTCTATTAAGCATAATGTGACAAGTCAATATCTAAAGTGAAAATAAGTCAATATACAAGGACAACGATTAAGACAAAATACATAGAGATAATAGTAACCTAGTCTACTGTGATGATGAGGAGGGTGGTCCGGAACCCAAAGATCGTAACATCTCTATCAACTCAGTGTGACGAGTCCAGTCATCCTCTCGAGAGCTGGATATGTCCCATTGAAGACCGGAGACATCCTGCCGCATGTCTCATCCAAGATCAGAAATCTCTTGTTGCATGCCCCACCGAAAATCAGAGACCTCCTGCCGAAGACCAGTCATAGCTGTCTCAAGGCTGGTAACTCGATAGGCTAGAGTGCAAGGGATGGGACGTGGTACTCGAGCTGGAGGAGGTGCTGGAGCAGGAGGATCACCAAAAAGCACATCCATGAACTCATCCACCCCTGCCTCCTCCCCCTCGGCATCTGACTGTGGCTCGACGTCTGGGTCAAGTTGGTGCTAGGTCCCCTCCACCAGGACAAGATACCCTCATCATCTGTATGTATATCACTTAAAGAAAAGTCCTAGATCCTACCATGTCAAACTCAGTCATGACTCCGATATCAATATCTAAGGATGCAAGGTATGCGGTCAAGATGTGGCAGTAGGGCATGTGAACCCGTCTGCTGGTGATGAGTCTGGCTAAGTAAATAATGGCATGAAAAATATGTAAACTAATATTTATATCTAATCTATGACATAGGGTATATAGTAAGAATGAGTGAAAAGGATGTATCATCGCGATATCACGAGTGGTCAACGACAAAATGCAAGAGACTAAAACTCTATAAAGGACATAGTCCTGAACTCTAAAGGAGACTGACCTGAATAGGGTAATTGTGGGTACTCGCTCTTCCCCAAAAAAATATGAGTAAATCATATCAAGTGTTGTAACGACCCGACCCCTCGGCCCCTTGGGCGGCCCATTTGGAGGCTCCTTGGGCGGCCCAACTGGCGACCCCTTATGTCATCAACAAGTGAGCGGCACTCACTTGGCTACCAGGATTCATAAACTCTAGTAATTAGCCTGGAGGTCTAGAATTCGAATCCTGGGGAAGGTAAAAATCCATTGGCCAGGGGTGGGAAGTCCTAGTGAGTAACGGCACGACCGAGGGTCGTCGGTCGACGACATAAGGGGTCGCTAATTTGGGCCGCCAGTTGGGCCACCCAAGGGACCGCCAAGGGGCCGCCAAATGGGCCGCTAGTTGGGCCGCCCAAGGGGCCGAGGGGTCGGGTCGTTACAAGTGTGACGTGTGAGTAAGGTGTTAGAGTGTATACTGAAAGCCTAAGCTTTTGTAAACATTTATTTTGAATAAAGAATCACATTTGGTCAAATTGTCTACATTTAGTTGTAATTGTTCAATTAATTTATATTGTAGATAACATAATATGTGGTGCCACATACAGAAGATGATGTTATCAGTACCTTATAAATTATAAACAGTAGCTCATGACCAAAATGGAAATGAACAAACCATTGGAAGGTCGTAGTGTAATTAGGAATTAGTTTATCTTGACTATATAATTATACTAGTACACTTAGAGTGTATTGAGTAGGACCATTAGAGGTCGTTTCTTTTATACTGACTTTATAAAGGAACAAAGACCTCAGTTATTATGGAAATGTGTGCTCTTAATCCTAATATAATAACAAGCATATATATTTGATATTTATTTCTATAATTTATCAAAGGGTGAGATTTAGTTCAATAAATAAATAAGCCCGATAAATTAGGAAATGATATCACTTATAGTGTGTGTTGTTGATTATAGAAGGAAACTGTGTCCTAGAAATCTAGGTTGATAATGTCCCCAAGATGAGCTCATAAGGATTGTCATGTTAAACTCTGCAGGTGGGCTCAGTCCGACATGACGATAAGGTTGAGTGGTACTATTCTTGGATTAAGATATTAATTAAATGAGTTGTCAGTAACTCACTTAATTAGTGGACATTCGACATCTTAAACACAGGGAGACTAACACACTCATAATAAGAGGGAGCCCAAAAATATAATTTGGGATTGGTGCGGTAGTTCAATAATAGTTCTCTAGTAGAATGAATTATTATTGATAAAATTAAGTTGTGTATTTGGGGCGAACACGGGATGCTTAATTTTATCGGGAGACCAAAACCAATTCCTCCTCTCGGTCCCTATCGTAGCCTCTTATTTATAGAGTACTATACCCACCTATATCCACCTTCATACCCATGATGTAGGGGCAGGCCAAGCTAGCTTGTGGTTCAAGCTAGGGTCGGCCAAGCCTTGATTCATGGGTGGCTGGCCCTAGCTTGAACCCAAGCTTAGGTGGCCGACCCCCATTAAATTTAAAAGAATTTTAAATTTAAATTTTTCTTATGTGGAAGATATAATTTATTGGAGAGAATTAAAATTAAAATATCTCTTCTACAAAAGATTAAGAAAAGAGATTAGATCTCTTTCCTTATTTGTAGATAGGAAAGATATTTTATTTTTTCTCTTTGTAAATTATTCACATGTTGAAAAATTAAAATTATAGAAATTTCTTTTTATCAACCATGAAGGGATTTTAAAGGGAAATTTTATTTTTTAAAATTTCCGAAGACAAATAAGGAATTTTAATTGTTGATTGAAATTGCTTTGTTTGCCCTTGTTGATGTGGCCGGCCAAGACATGGAGTTTTAAGAAATTTTGTTTAATTTTTATTAATTAATTCATGTCAAAGAAAGTTAAGAAAATTTTATTGTAATTAAATTTCCTTATTTACCAAAGCTAAGGAATATAAAAGAGAGGGTTGGGGTGCCTTCATGAGATACAACCTCTATTATTCTCTCCCTCTTTTCCTTGGTGTTGTGGCCGGCCATCCTCTCTCCCTCTCTTCCTCGTTGTGGTGGCCGAAACTCTACCTTGCTTGGAGCTTTTGTGGTGGCCGGATACTACTTGGAGAAGAAGAAGAAGAAGGAGAGAAAGCTTGCATCCCTTGGAGCTTAGTTGGTGGAAAAAGTTCTTCATCCTTGGATTTTGGTGCTTGGCCGAAACTTGAAGGAAGAAGAAGAAGGTGCTAGGTGGTCCTCATCTTGGAAGATCGTTGCCCACACAACATCCGAGGTTAGAAGAGGAATACGGTAGAAGATCAAGAGGTCTTTCTAAAATGTATAACTAGTATTTTTCCTTTCCGCATCATACTAGTTATTTTTTGAAATAATACCAAATACAAGAGGCATACGATTCTAGTATTTCGAATTTGTTTTCGATGTTGTGTTCTTTTATTTTTTCTTTTCCTTGTGATTTGATTGTTCTTTTCGGTTGACCTAAAGTTATTTAAGGAAATTAAATATTAACTTTCCTTAAAAAAGGCTTTGTCTAGTCGGTGGTGGTTGTTCACATATCCAAGAAGGCCATGTGCCTCGCCACGTCAATACTGGGAGCCAATTTTGGAAACTAATATTTAATGAAATTAATAACCTAGGTAATTTGTATCGAACATGTTAAGTTCCGCAGGAGATCCAAGTCTAAACCTAAAAGAACAAATAGATTAAACTTTGGATTAAACGTGTTAAGTTCCGCAGGCGATCCAAGTTTAATTTAAAAGAACACATGGTAGCTAGGAAAAGGTTCAGACCTTTGTACAAAATTTTTGTACAGTGGAACCATTAGGTTTTCCGAGTAGCAACCAACAATTGGTATCAGAGCTAGGGTTTTGCCTCTGTGTATTTGGTATTAGTTTAATTATGCACATGTCATACATAATTTAAGCAGGTTAATAGTAGGATGTGCTAACTTTGTGGATGCAGGATCCAACTATTATGGCTTTTAGTTATTATGTGTGTGATTGGACCCTTGGACATGTCAAGGGCATTTATATATGTGTGCATGATTGTATTATAAAATACAGCAGGAGCTGTATTTAGTTTTATTAGGATTTTATTTTTGATCTAGTTACATGTACATTCCTTTTATGGAATATAGGATCGTTGGATGTAAATTTTTATTTTATGTTCGATCTAGTTTACATGTACATTCCTTCGAGGAATATAGGATCGAAAAATGTAAAATTCTATTTGTGTCACGGATCGAATCTTGCAAGGCGTGGAACCTTTTGAGGACCAGAGGCGTAGCAGAACAAGGAGCAAGATGGATGTGACAGCAAGACCCGGTGGCGGTGGCCAAATATGGCAGCAGCTTGGGATGACACCACACGGAGGACAACCATAGATAAAAGCCATAATAGTTGAAAATTAGATTTTCTATTTATTGCTTTTATATTGTGCTGTGTGTGTATGTTAGTATACATGTTTAGTAGGCTAGCATAATTAAAATTCCTCATTTATAAATAACTAAGTGGGAGAGGGATTTTAAATAAATTTCACGGTCTCCATTACTGGTTTGTAAGTGATGCAAACAAGCTTGCACGTTGGCTCTGAGTGCCTTCCTCCATATCGGATGAGCTTGTTTGTGGATCACTAGAACAAACTTCCATTTGGGATGACTATAGGAAGTTAATTAAGAGCGTGTGATCTTCCCCATCGGAAGGGGCACAATCTTATTAATGGATTTAGTGTCAAGTAATGGTATACACTTAGGCACAACTAATAGTATCCTCCCCATCGGAGTCACTGCTATTATTTGTGTGACCAAAGGATACCAACTATTAATTTTATTTGTCAAAAAGTTAGGTTGACAAAATAATAAAATTAATGGGTTAAAACCCTCCTTCTACAAATGTTGAATTTGTATACGTCCACACTATCGTGGCATACAATATTCGCGGTGTTTTGAGGTGTTGGTTAATTTAAAATAGTATTATTTGAGGAATCAATATTATTCTAAATTTAGAGTTCTGACCAAAAGTTATTTGTGATTCTTAGGATGACTTTCAACCCACTGTCCATCATACTATAACAGAATAGACTTACTGGTCCTAACTACATAGATTGGAAAAGGGACCTGGACATTATTCTTACTGCTGAAAGCTATAAGTTTGTACTGACTGAGCCTTGTCCTGATGCACCCACTGGTGAATCTACCCAAGAGGAAATTGAATATCATAAGAAATGGGTAAAGGCAGATGAGATGGCGCGGTGTTACATTTTGGCTTCAATGTCAAATGTATTGCAACATCAGCATCAAGATTTACCAACAGCTTATGATATTATGAACAATCTCAAGGAACTCTTTGGTCATCAGGATCGGGCTTCTAGACAAGAAGCCATGAGAAAGATAATGACAGCCACCATGCAAGTGGGTACTCCTGTGAGGGATCATATCCTAAAGATGATGGCTTATCTGAACGAAATACAGATCCTTAGAGGAGAAATTGATGGGGAAACCCAGATCGATATGATCCTCCAAACACTACCTAGAAGTTTTGAGCAATTTCGCCTGAATTACAATATGAACAAAAGGGTATATTCATTGGCGGAACTACTGACAGAACTTCAGGCAGCAGAAGGTTTGTTTCGTCACATATTCACTATGTTTGAAACCTTGCAAACCGAAGAAGAAACAAGTTGGTTCAGCAAAGAAAGTGAATAAATCTCAGAGTACAGGACCTAAAGCTGGAATGAAGAAGCCGAAGGGCAAGTGCTTCATCTACAAGCAATCAGGGCATTGGAAGGCGGACTGTCCTCGTAGGAATCAGAACAACATAGGTATATCTTATGCTCTAGTTGTTGAAACATGTTTAGCGGTGTTATCTACCAGCACCTGGTGTGTAGATACAGGAGCCACTGATCATGTCTGCAATTCCTTGCAGGGGTTCCAGGAGAGATTACCGTCTACATGGGCAATGCTACTAAGGTGGCGGCTGTTGTAGTGGGAGATGTCTACTTATCTTTTAATAGGAATAGAAATTTGGTTTTAAAGAATTGTCTTTGTGTACCTAGTTTTAGAAAGAATTTAATTTCAGTTTCTAAACTGTTTTTGGATGGATATTCAGTTTCTTTTAGTAATGATGTAGTTATTAAGAGAAATAAAGTGATTATCTGTTCTGGTGCATTAGTTGGCAATTTGTATACTTTAAATCCAATTTCTCCCACAAAGCAAAATATGAAAATTTATAACTCATCTTCTAACTCAAATAAGAGAAAAGAACCTTCAGAAATGAACCAAGCATATCTTTGGCATCTAAGGCTTGGTCATATTAACTTAAGTAGGATTCAGAGGCTTATAGCCGATGGACTTCTGGGTTCATTAGAGTTGAAAAATTTTCCGACTTGTGAATCTTGCTTAGAAGGTAAAATGACCAAGAGGCCTTTTAAGGCCAAGGGGTATAGAGCCAAAGAAGTGTTAGAATTGGTTCATTCTGATTTGTGTGGTCCTATGTCTGTCCAGGCAAGAGGAGGTTTTGAATATTTTGTCTCTTTTATAGATGATTATTCAAGATACGGATACATTTACCTAATGCGCCGCAAGTCCGAGTGCTTTGATAAGTTCAAAGAGTACAAGGCTGATGTGGAGAGACGACTAGGTAAAAGTATCAAGACACTACGGTCTGATCGTGGTGGCGAATACCTCTTAGGAGAGTTTAGGAATTACTTGTCAGAGGCCGGGATTCAATCCCAACTGTCTGCACCTGGTACACCCTAACAGAATGGTGTGGCAGAACGAAGGAATAGGACTCTTATGGAAATGGTTAGATCGATGATGAGTTATTCAGAATTACCAAATTCGTTTTGGGAATACGCTCTAGAAACAACAGTATACATTCTGAACTTAGTACCTTCTAAATCAGTTTCTTCTACTCCCACAGAATTGTGGAATGGGCGAAAGCCCAGTGTAAGACATATTCGGATTTAGGGTAGTCCAGCACATGTGCTGAAACCAGATGCTGATAAGTTAGAATCTCGTACAGAAGTTCGTGTGTTTGTGGGGTATTCCATGTTGATATAGTCTGACCTGGCTGTTGTTTTGATGTTGACACTGATTTAAGTTTGTATCAGATATTAATTAAACTCAGAATGACTACTGATCGAGGTTGATCAGTTGGGAGGGAAAGTCCTGGTGAGTGAAGCCAGGCAAGGGAAATCCAGATGGGTCAAGCTTGACCAGACATCTGGTGGAAAGTCCAAGCAGGGAGCTTGGCACGGGAAAAGTCCAAGTATGGTGACTTGGCACGGAATGGTCAGAGAGGGCTCGGTAGCTCGTTCTCTGGACCGGACGAAGTCGGAGAGGGCTCGGTAGCTCGTTCTCTGGACCGGACGAAGTCGGAGAGGGCTCGGTAGCTCGTTCTACGGACTAGGTCAGAGAGGGCTCGGTAGCTCGTTCTCTGGACCGGACGAAATCAGAGAGGGCTCGGTAGCTCATTCTCAGGACCAATCCTAGTATCACATAGGCATTGGATCGGTCAACAGACCGATCCAGTGAGATTTTGATTGCCTGATCGGTGCACAGACCGGTCTGATGAAACTAGGTTTGCTGATCGGTCTGGTGACCGATCAGGAAACACTCAGTAGCACACTGAGTGTAATCTGATCGGTCTGTAGACCGATCAGGAGATGATGTGGACCGATCCATATGCACTCTGATCGGTCTGTAGGACCGATCAGGCCATATCCTGATCGGTCTTGGGACCGATCAGGTGACGATCTTAGGAGTGCGAGGAACTGCACTCATTAATCCTTGATCGGTCTACAGACCGATCAGGCCATACCCTGATCGGTCTTCACGACCGATTGATCGGTCCGCTGACCGATCCACCACACTGTCTGCACACACTGTCAGGTTCTGCTGGTTTCTGATTCGTTTGAACTAATCAACTTCTGCTGTGAGCTTTATGTGGTGCAGGTTGCAGGTTCCATTCCAGTGCTTAATTTCAAATTAAGCCTCATCAAAGGAATAAGACAGAGCTTACTTTCTTCTGTGTATCACTGCGATGAGGGAAGATTGAGCATCAACGGATACTGATGCTAACAGACTGCAATCTCTGTTCGCGATCAGCTTGACTCCTGTGGGTTGGTTGGAGCTCAGAAGACACCAGCAAGACCAAGGATGGTATTGGTGTGAGTTCAGAGAACTAGCTGAGGAGGAAGAGTGATTGGCGATGCTTGTGTTTACAGCAGAGATTCGACGCAGAGTTTCTGCAGCAAAAGAGCAGAGGCATAAGAAGAGAGACGAGGAAGCAAGGAATAGAGCTCTCGGTTGATTGTGTGAAATAAGCTGTGCTGTGCTTTGTGCTTGAAGAGAGGCTGTATTCTTGTGTTCCTGCTTGTGCTTATTCTTCGCTGATTGTGGCTGTGAGTCTCCTTTGATCATTTCACTTGAGCCACTACTGTAAGTCTTGTGCTTAATTTCTTACTGCTGTTAAAGACTTTGTGGAGAGGTTACTCCACCGAGAAGGAGAATCCTTTAACCGGATAGCTTCCGGGGTGTGATCTACCGGAAGATCAAGGGATCGTCCACCTTACGGACACGCCGAGGAGTAGGGGCAAGTTATCGCCGAACCTCGTAAATCTCTGAGTTAGTGTGCTGTGTTCTCTCTTTGTTTTAGTTTTCTAATTCCGCTGTGCTAACAAAGTTCTTGAAGAAATTTGTGTTTAGTATTTTTCAAAGAGGCTATTCACCCCCCCCCTCTAGCCATCTAAGATCCTAACAAGTGGTATCAGAGCAAGGGGCTCTTTGATTCGGATTAACACCCAAAAGAGCAAACAAGGATGGCTATGAAGGAAGGCTTTAGCACAAATCGACCACCCTACTTCGAAGGAGCAGATTTTCAATATTGGAAGGGCCGCATGGAGTATTACCTCAAGACCGACATTGCCATGTGGTTCTCAGTCAAGGAAGGTTTCACACCACCAAAGGATGAAGAAGGTAAGGAACTCGATTCGTCAAGGTGGTCTACTGAACAACTCCGCAAAGCACAAGCCGATGCCAAGGCTATGGTCACCTTGCAATGTGGAATCGCCAAGGACCAACTCGTCAAGGTAGGTCCGTTCTCGAGTGCAAGAGACCTATGGAACAAACTCATCGAGCTCTAAGAGGGAACTCGAGATTCTCGGATTGCCAAGAGGGACCTATTCTTGAATCAGCTCCAAAATCTAACCATGAAGGACAATGAAACGGTAAGTGAACTTCATGGGAGATTCAAGGAGATCATCAACGGTCTACACTCTGTGGACGAACGAGTGGAGAATCGCGATCTAGTAAGGTACGCTCTTAAATCTTTTCCTAGGAATGCTTTGTGGTCATCTATGGTAGATGCCTACAAGGTATCCAAGGATCTTTCCATTGTTAAACTAGATGAATTTTTCTGTGAGATGGAACTTCATGAGCTTGCTAACAAAGGTCAAAAAGAGAAGGGTATTGCTTTATTTGCAGGACCAAAGAGCAAGGATGGAAGAAGGAAGAAGGAAAAGAAGAAGGAAAGGGAGATTTCCTCATCCACCTCTTCCTCCGAATCCGATGATGAAAGTGGATCATCATCAAGTGAGATGGCGAACTTCGTAAGAAGGATTATGAGAAGAAGCCGAAGATACAAAGGAAAAGGTAAAACTAATGATCAAAATTTTGATAAATCTAATGTTATATGTTATGAGTGTAGCAAGAAAGGACACATTCGGAGCGAGTGTCCGAAATTAAAGAGGAAGGAGGAACGAGCCAAAAAGAAGGAGGAAAGAGTCAAGAAGAAGAAGGCTCTCAAGGCCACTTGGGATGAGTCCTCATCAAGCTCATCGGAGGAAGAAGAGAAGATTGAAAAGAGCACATGACAGTTAGCACTCATGGCAAGGGAGGTTTCGGACTCCGGAAGTGAGGGAGATTCGAGCGACGCTTCAATCGCGGCTTCATCATCGTCGGATGATGAAGAGGTAACCTCTTCTCATATAGAAAAGTGTTATAAGACTATCACTCACTTATCTACATTGCTTAAAAGGTCAAAAACAGAAAATAAATTGTTAAAAGAAGAAGTAAAAACCTTAAGGACCCTTAGGGAAGATGAGGTCGATGACCTACATCTAGAAGTCCTTGAGGATGAGAACAAGGCTTTAAAGGGTGAGGTTGAGAAACTCAAGAAAATGCTTGAGAAGTTCTCAACTAGATCTAAGACTCTAGACATGATTCTAAATGCCCAAAGGGCAGTCTACAACAAGGCCGGGCTAGGGTATCAATCCAAGGAGTCGAGTTTCATTTCTCTAATGTCTAGAACTCAAAATAGTAGATCACATGTTTCTAGGGCTCATGGAACTAGGAAAGGTATGACCAAGGCATGGATTCCTAGGTCTTTCGTTGTAGAAGCATTAGGTCCCAAGATTTGGGTACCTAAAACCTCTATCTTCCGTGTCTTGTAGGCATTGGTCGAGGGGGAGCATCTATCAACTTGGTTTGTTGATAGTGGATGCTCCAAGCACATGACCGGGGACAAATCATTGTTTACAACCATTCAAAACAAAAGTAGAGGTAATGTGTCTTTTGGTAATAATGGTAGCCTTAAGGTTGTAGGAGTTGGAGACATTCATATATCCGAATGTCTCCATATCAAGAATGTCCTTCTAGTCAAGGGGATGACTTTTAATCTCCTAAGTGTCAGTCAATTGTATGATACGGGTTACACAATTGAATTTCATTCAAGTCAATGTTTGGTTAAACACATTGACACACTTGACACGGTACTAGTAGGCACAAGGGTTGATAATATTTATCAAGTATCGTTTAAAAGTGCTACTAATGCTTTGATTAAGTGTTTCATGTCGAAAGAAGAAGAGTCTTGGCTATGGCATAGAAGGTTGGCACATGTAAACATGAAGAACATCCGGAAGTTGGCCAACCAAGGATTAGTGCGAGACTTACCCAGCATCAAGTACCACAAGACCAAACTATGTGATGCATGTCAAAAGGGTAAGCAAACAAAAGGTGTTCATAAAGGTAAAAGCACTGTAAGTACATCTACTGCTTTAGATTTATTGCACATGGACCTATTTGATTGCAGTAGTGTAATATCATTGAATGGAAGTAGATATTACTTGGTAATCGTTGATGATTTTACTAGATTCACATGGACTTTCTTCTTGAAACATAAGGACCAAACCATAGATATTTTTATTTCTTTTTTTAGAAGAACTGAAAATGAAAAATCAACAACGATTAAAACCATTAGAAGTGATCATGGTGGGGAATTTCAAAATCATAGGTTTCTAGAATTCTGTCAAGAAAAGGGATATAGGCATGAGTTCTCTACTCCAAGGACCCCACAGCAAAATGGGGTTATGGAGAGAAAAAATCGAGTCTTACAAGAGGCTGCACGAAGCATGCTCAATGAGTACTCACTACCGAGTTACTTGTGGGCTGAAGCTGTAAATACAGCTTGCAGTCCTGATATATAGGTTTTTAGGAAAAACTCCTCATGAACTTTGGTTTGGGAAACCACCTACAATTAAACATCTTAGGGTGTTTGGTTGTAAGGTGTTTATTTTGAACACCAAGGACCATCTTGGAAAATTTTCGGCCAAGGCTGATGAAGGGATACTGGTCGGGTACTCGCTCACCAGCAAAGCCTATCGAGTCTATAACAATAGGACTAAATTGATTGAAGAGTCCTCTGATGTAGCTTTTGAAGAAATCCCTAACTTAAATGATCAATCAAGGGCTATAGGAGAAATTCAATTTGAACTTAGAAATCTAAGTTTGAATGATCAAAATGAAGAACGAGTCGAAGTTGACTCTGATATTGATGAGCAAAGGCAACAAAGAACTCAATCTGATCCTTTGCCTGATACTGAGTCTCTGCCTGTGCATAGTGAGACCATTCATGAGGCACCGCCAACACCAAGGCAGTCTAGGTTAGCCTCTAGTCATCCCCAAGACCAGATTGTGGGAGACATCCAACAAGGGGTTATGACTAGATCATTCTTTAGAAATGAGTCCAATGAGGTTGCTTTAATCTCAGAAATTGAACCAAGACTAGTTGATGAAGCATTGCACGATCCTGATTGGACCATAGCTATGCAAGACGAATTAGGTCAATTTGAAAGGAGCCAAGTATGAGATTTAGTTCCTAGACCTAGGAAGACCACCATTATTGGATCCAAATGGGTCTTCAAAAATAAATTAAATCAAAAGGGTGAAGTTGTAAGAAACAAGGCAAGACTTGTAACCAAAGGCTATAGCCAAGTCGAAGGTCTTGATTATGATGAGACATATGCTCCCGTGGCCCGATTAGAGTCCATTCGCCTGATGCTAGCTTTTGCTGCACATAGAGGTTTCAAGCTCTATCAAATGGACGTTAAATCGGCTTTCTTGAACGGTCTCATCAAAGAAGAGGTCTATGTTGAGAAACCACCGGGGTTTATGAGTACCGAAGCTCCAAACCACGTATACAAGCTCAAGAAAGCTCTTTATGGGCTTAAACAAGCACCTCGAGCTTGGTACGAAAGGCTGTCAACTTATTTACTAGAGAAGGGATTTGTAAGAGGTCAAATAGACCCAACACTATTTCTACGAAGAGATGGTGAAAACATTTTTTGTAGCCCAAGTATATGTCGATGACATAATTTGTGGCTCAAATAACAAGGGCTATTTGAATGAATTCATTTCTCACATGGAAAGTGAGTTTGAGATGAGTCTAGTAGGAGAGTTGACATTCTTCCTCGGACTTGAAATCAAACAAACTCGAGATGGAATTTATGTTCATCAGACAAAATACACTCAAGAGATGCTTAGAAAATTCAATATGAGTGACTCTAAGGAAGTGTCCACTCCAATGGCAACAAACACTCGCCTTGACAATGATGAGAGTGGAAAACCAATTGATCTAATGCAATATAGAAGCATGATCGGTAGTCTTCTATATCTCACAGCTAGTCGACCGGACATACTCTTTGCTGTGGGCATGTGCGCTAGGTATCAAGTCTGTGCCAAGGAATCTCACTTAATTGCAGTTAAGAGAATTCTGAGATACCTTAAAGGCACAATTAGAGTAGGTCTTTGGTACCCACGTACTGAGTCTTTTGACTTGATAGGTTATACCGACTCCGATTATGCTGGGTGCAAATTGGATCGGAAAAGTACTAGTGGGGGCTGCCAATTTTTAGGTTCATCTTTAGTTAGTTGGTCAAGTCGGAAGCAACATTGTGTTGCTCTCTCTACGACCGAGGCCATTGCCATGGGAGAGAGTGTATCACAATTCTTGTGGATGATACACACCCTAGAGGATTATGGACTTTCTTATAAGGGTGTACAAGTGCTATGTGACAACATTAGCACGATCAACCTAACTAAAAATCCAGTCCATCATTCGAGGACCAAACACATTGAAGTGCGTCATCACTTCATAAGAGATCACGTAGCTAGGGGAGACATTGCACTCACATATGTTGAGTCAAAGTCAAACCTAGCTGATATTTTCACCAAACCCCTTCCGGAGAATGAATTTAGTCATTTAAGGAGGGAGTTGGGAATGTGTTTGGCTCCTTAGGTCCTTAGGACCTCATCATGATCAATAAGGACAATTAAAATGACAAGAGAAATTGGGAATGATTTTGGGCAACTTGGGAACATCTCACACAAACTATAAGGTTGAACAAAATGTTTTTGCTTGCTAGAAATGGGGTGAGATGCTAGGATCAACCAAATTGTTCAAAATGTATCATGCATCCCTTGAATAATGAGGTTGACGAGATATAAATTGAGTATGGGGAAGACCATTACATAATTTATGTGTATTTGGTTCCTAGATCTTACTCATATATTCCAACCAAGGAATCTTGGTTGGACATTTGCCTAATAAAAAAAAAACATCTAACATGGTTGATGTGGTTGATTGATACCTTTGCTTGATACATTTCGTGACCTTAATTGAAAATAGGACAAGTTGGTGAAGAAATATCAGCAATTTAGACATATTTTGATAAACTTGAAACTATTCATAGAAAGGACAAATTTTGAACCAGGTTATAGATAGCCTAAGTTAGTTTTGGTACCTTGGTTCACTATAGATTATAGTTTCAGCAAATAAATAACACAAACTTCTCAGGTCTTGAAAGTTCTCTGGTTTTGAGACTTTCAGATTCAAGAAGAAGTTTAAGTATCTGAAATTTTCGAGCCCTGGATGATTCCAAACCAGGAGAACAAATCCTTAGAAAATATTCATTGGTATCACTGAATATAGTCTGTGGGCTCTCCAAATCCTAGGTTCTGACCTTAGAAGTTGTTGAACAAAGTTTCAGAGTCTTTGATACGAATTACAGAGATTGAAATCACTGGATCTCAGTAACTGATCGGTCCAGGGACCGATCAGGATGTTCTCTTATCGGTCTCTACGACCGATCAGGAGAGTTTCAACCTCTCCATTCGACATCTGATCGGTCTGCAGACGGATCAGAGGTTCTGGCACGTTTCAACCTCTCTGTTCGACCTCTGATCGGTCCGGGGACCGATCAGGCGATACTGGATCGGTCTGTCGACAAATCCAGAACGAATCCATAACTCTCTGTTCACTAACTGATCAGTCCAAGGACCGATCAGCTCTCTATGGTTCGCAGGAAGGCCCCCTGATCGGTCCAAGCACCGATCAGAGGGTTTCCTGATCGGTCCGGGGGACCGATCAGACCCCTTTGTGCATTAAAATCGATCCTGATCGGACAGCCGTCCGATCAGATCACACTGTGCACTATCCCCTCATTAAATCCTCCCGACCTCCTCTCTTCCCGATCTTCTTCCTTCTCAAAACCCTAGCCGACCGACTCATAACCTAGCCGACGCCCCTCTCTTCCTCCCGTCTTCTCGACCCATCGTCTTCTAAAAGCCGAAGGTCAAAATGGCACCGAGGTAATCTCTCGATCTCTACTGTTTATTGTCTTTGGCAGGTCATGTTATCATGTTCTTACTGTCACTGTGGTTTGTGCTCGGTGGTTTGCCCATGGCTGGTGCTCTTTCCTTGTTTCCCATTGTCCTAATTGTTAGAAAGAAACCCACTGGTGGTGAGGGAACCTCTAAGGAACCGACCAAGAAATCCAAATCCAAAGCTCCTGTTCCCTCTCGACCCCAACCAGCTAGTTCCAGTAGATTTTCTAACCAACAGTTTGAACAAGCGTTTAAACAGAGGACATTCAAGCTACTCCCTTGTCGATCTGTTGATAAGAAGTTCATGGAGGAATTTTGTCCCTCTATTCTAGAAACCATTGCCTATTACAAGCTCGATTCTTTGGTTTTTCTAGAAAGGGACATCAACTTTGACCTAGTATCTGAATTCTACAACAATCTTCATCAGCCCGGTGATGGTATCTATAGAACTAGAGTCGCTAAGAGATCTATCGATTTCTCCATTGCAGAATTCTTTGAGTATCTAGATTGCCGAAGAAGTTCAGGAAATCCTTTTTCTATTTATCCTGATTTACCAGTCCCATTACTTCCCCCACTTGATGTATCATCTGACACCATCCATGAGTATTTCTTTGGACATCCTAGACCGGATGGGCTAGATGAGTTAGATTCTGAGTTCCCTACTTTTACAGCTTTGAAACTTTCTGCCTCCGATTATATTCTTTTTAAGATTGTCACGAACTGTCTCCTACCAATCACATCCAAACCCCTGGCTGAGATCCGATCATTTCATTGTCTGATGCTCTATGGATTGCGTCGGCGTCTCTATTTTGATATCATGTCGAGCATTTACACTTCGATCATCTCATATAGTCAGCCTAGCAGCTTCACTGTTTATATGCCTTATGGGCATATAATTACAGATTGGCTCGCGTCCCTTCAGGTAGATGTGTCCAAGGGTAGGATAGTGAAGATGGTAAGACAGGATTGTCGACTTGGGAAACGGGCATTTTCCAAGTCTGGAATCATAGGCCAGAATGGGGCAGTACGGTGGAAGGATGGGAGAGCACTTGGTGAGCTACCACGGGCGCTTCCACGACAGGCTGCTGTTGCTGAGTACGGAGAGGCGGATCCGGATCTGCGCTGGCAGATTGCAGAGCTGGAGAGCCGCTTTGATCAGCACGATGAGATGATATCTGCTGGCCTGGATGGCCTGCGTATTCGGATAGACCAGCGCTACGATGACCTGCGCGGGCAGATTGACCAGCGCTTCGATGATCTGCGCAGTCATCAGGTGGTGACACAGCAGTTGCTACTCGGATGGATGGCGCGCTACCCGCCTCCGCAGTCTTACCCAGGCTATCCATCCTCTAGCGTGCCGCCTCAGGATTTCACCCCTCCTGCCGATGATGGTGATGTTCCTCAGTGTGAGGATATTGATTGATACAGTTTGTTTGTTGACTGTCTGTATTTTGGTTGCTATTTGTTAGTTTTTATGTCTGACCTGGATGTTTGCACTTCTGATGCTACTCATGTATTTATGCTACTCAGTTTTTATATTTGCTTGTTCTTTATTATGCTTCATTTTCTATCGGCTATTAATATGCTGTTCACTTGCATGTCTTGTTTGTCCTTTATTTCTTTATTACTGTCTTATAATACACTTAGAGGGAATTCTAAGTGTTTTAAGAAACAGACAGTAAGGGTTAAGGGGGAGTTCTTTAAGTTATCTTACCTTATTCGCACCTTTTCGGTGTTTGACAAAGGGGGAGAAGATAACTAAGTTTAGATGAATGCGAATTTGATTTTAGAAGACCCTCACATAGTGTTGTATCCGTCTTAGGGGGAGGATCTTGATTCCCCTAAAATTATGAAAATTTGAACAATTCTGATCTAAACTTAAATCGTGTTGTCAAACAACAAAAAGGGAGAGATTGTTGATACAGTCTGACCTGGCTGTTGTTTTGATGTTGACACTGATTTAAGTTTGTATCAGATATTAATTAAACTCAGAATGACTACTGATCGAGGTTGATCAGTTGGGAGGGAAAGTCCTGGTGAGTGAAGCCAGGCAAGGGAAATCCAGATGGGTCAAGCTTGACCAGACATCTAGTGGAAAGTCCAAGCAGGGAGCTTGGCACGGGAAAAGTCCAAGTATGGTGACATGGCACGGAATGGTCAGAGAGGGCTCGGTAGCTCGTTCTCTGGACCGGACGAAGTCGGAGAGGGCTCGGTAGCTCGTTCTCCGGATTAGGTCGGAGAGGGCTCGGTAGCTCGTTCTCTGGACTAGGTCAGAGAGGGCTCGGTAGCTCGTTCTCCGGACTAGGTCAGAGAGGGCTCGGTAGCTCGTTCTCTGGACCGGACGAAGTCAGAGAGGGCTCGGTAGCTCATTCTCAGGACCAATCCTAGTATCACATAGGCGTTTGATCGGTCAACAGACCGATCCAGTGAGATTTTGATTGCCTGATCGGTGCACAAACCGGTCTGATGAAACTAGGTTTGCTGATCGGTCTGGTGACCGATCAGGAAACACTCAGTAGCACACTGAGTGTAATCTGATCGGTCTGTAGACCGATCAGGAGATGATGTCGCGAGAAGGAAAAAGGCAGGGGATCGGTCTGTGGACCGATCCATATGCACTCTGATCGGTCTGTAGGACCGATCAGGCCATATCCTGATCGGTCTTGGGACCGATCAGGTGACGATCTTAGGAGTGCAAGGAACCGCACTCATTAAGCCCTGATCGGTCTGCAGACCGATCAGGCCATACCCTGATCGGTCTTCACGACCGATCAAACATCAATTCAAAGGTGTGGATCGGTCCCCGAACCGATCCACCACACTGTCTGCACACACTGTCAGGTTCTGCTGGTTTCTGATTCGTTTGAACTAATCAACTTCTGCTGTGAGCTTTATGTGGTGCAGGTTGCAGGTTCCATTCCAGTGCTTAATTTCAAATTAAGCCTCATCAAAGGAATAAGACAGAGCTTACTTTCTTCTGTGTATCACTGCGATGAGGGAAGATTGAGCATCAACGGATACTGATGCTAACAGACTGCAATCTCTGTTCGCGATCAGCTTGACTCCTGTGGGTTGGTTGGAGCTCAGAAGACACCAGCAAGACCAAGGATGGTATTGGTGTGAGTTCAGAGAACTAGTTGAGGAGGAAGAGTGATTGGCGATGCTTGTGTTTACAGCAGAGATTCGACGCAGAGTTTCTGCAGCAAAAGAGCAGAGGCATAAGAAGAGAGACGAGGAAGCAAGGAATAGAGCTCTCGGTTGATTGTGTGAAATAAGCTGTGCTGTGCTTTGTGCTTGAAGAGAGGCTGTATTCTTGTGTTCCTGCTTGTGCTTATTCTTCGCTGATTGTGGCTGTGAGTCTCCTTTGATCATTTCACTTGAGCCACTACTGTAAGTCTTGTGCTTAATTTCTTACTGCTGTTAAAGACTTTGTGGAGAGGTTACTCCACCGAGAAGGAGAATCCTTTAACCGGATAGCTTCCGGGGTGTGATCTACCGGAAGATCAAGGGATCGTCCACCTTACGGACACGCCGAGGAGTAGGGGCAAGTTATCCCCGAACCTCGTAAATCTCTGAGTTAGTGTGCTGTGTTCTCTCTTTGTTTTAGTTTTCTAATTCCGCTGTGCTAACAAAGTTCTTGAAGAAATTTGTGTTTAGTATTTTTCAAAGAGGCTATTCACCCCCCCTCTAGCCATCTAAGATCCTAACATTCCAGAGGAACGAAAGGTGGTTTATTTTATAGTCCTAAAGACCAGAAGGTCATTGTTAGCCCCAATGCCCAGTTTTTAGAAGAAGACTATATAATGGATCACAAGTCCAGTAGCAAAGTTGTTTTAGAAGAACTTAGAGAGGACACGTCTACTTCAGTACCAACAGTACAAGATGAAGTACCACAAGAGACTGCAACACGTGTCACACATGATATGTAACACCCACGAAATTTTAACATAAGTATATGAGCATTAATATCTTTAGAGCATGAAAGTAAGAGGAATCAAAGAAATAAATAATAGAAATAAAAAAAAGAAGAAGAGGTCAAGGTTTGAACTTTGGACCTCCCACAAATAATGAAGATAAATTGATGCATGACAACCACTAGGATAATGATTTACATATGGATAGGAAAGAATGGAATCTTAGTTAAAGGTGAGAAGAAAAATAAAAGAAAACTAAGCAAAAGAGCAAGAGAATACCAAGTGACTTACCTCCTCTTCCTCTTGGTTAAGAGAAGGAACAAGAAGAAGGCAAGTTGCCTTCCTCACCCTTCCCTCTCCTCATTTTCATGGGAATCAAGAGAGGAGTGATGGATGAATTAAGGGAAGGATTAATGAAGGCATAAATTCCCCTCATGATGAATAAATAGAAAATGAGAAAAGAAATATCTCATTTTTTCTCCTTCTTCCTCCTCCTTCTCCCTTCTCTCTTCTCCACCGAGACCAAGGGGTCTTCCCTCTCCTTGATCCGAACACTAAGTTAAGTTCTTCTCCAAGAAAGCTAATTTCCGAGAAGAAATCTTCAAGTTCTAGCCCTTCCAAGCAAAGGAAACCAAAGGAGGCACAAGAAGAAGAAGCTTCTTCCTTTCTTTAGCAACTAGAACATTTTTTTTCTAAGAGAAACCACAAGCGAAAGGATGTAAGTTCCCCTCACCTGTGGTACAATAGCTTATAGGGATTTTTCATGTAAATAGATTTGCTTAGCAACCTAGGTATTGTTTCATGAAAATCCATGGTTTTTAACCAAGATCAAAAGAAAGAATCTAAGTTTAAAGACCTAACTAGATGTGCTCAATATACTTCTTGTGACATGTATATTATGGTAGGAGTTTATCCTTATGTTTTTACGCTAAAAGGGTTATAGGTTCATGAACTTAATATTTCGGCCAAGCATGAACAAAAGAACTAGAAGAGCTTCAAAACTAAATTAAGCATGATCTCTTGTACTCATAATATGTGCTCTATGATAATAGTGTGGTTAACATATTTGTTCCCAATTGTATGTTGATTTAACTTAATTTTCATTCACATGGGTATTCGGCCATGATAAAACTAAAAGCCTAGGAGAGCTTTAAATCTAAAACTAAGCATGCTATGTTTCTCTAAGATAGGGTAATTATGATGTGCCATGATTGTATGAAAATATAAACCCTATTTCATATGCAAGAAGATTCGGCCATATTAAGATGTGAAGCCTAGGGAAAATTTATAACAAGTCTAAGATGCTCATGACCTTCTTGATGAAATGATATGAAGTTAACTTGTTGCTTTTATGCTTATTTGTTGCATAGAATGATGATTACATGTCTATAACCTTCGGCCACTTAAGGTTCCAAGACCTAGGATGATTAGAACTTGAACCAAATTGCTTATGTTATTTCCTTATAAATGATACCATGAAATTGTGTAGGTTCTCATGCTTTTTAGGACACTTGAACTTTGGTTTTGAGTCCTACACCATTCAGCCATATCATGTTTAAGGGCCTAGGAAACCTAGAACCTAACTCAACTATGCTCATGTTAGCCCTTAAAATGTTGCTATGAAATATGTTTAAAGTTCTCATGCTTTTAGGACACTTGAACCTTGGTTTTAAGACCTATACCATTCGGCCACATCATGTTTAAGGGCCTAGGAACCCTAGAACCTAACTCAACTATGCTCATGTTATTCCTTGGAATGTTTGCTATGAAAGTTGTTTAAGGTTCTCATGCTTTTAGGACACTTGAACCCTAGCATCAAGTCCTACAAGTTTCGGCTATGATGAAAGTAGAGACCTAGGAATCTAAGAACCCAAACCAAACATGTTCAAAGTATTCCTTATGATGTAAGATATGATAAAGGCTTGGGGTTCATATGCTTTCATGTTGCTTACTAAACTAGGCCACAAATTAGCATGTTTCGGCCATCACATGATATTAGGGTAGAAACCTAATTATGATCTTTTATGTGCCTCACATGCAATGCTTTATGACATGATAAGAATATGCTATGTAACTATACTCATTTATGTGATTAGGACTTATGAGTAACAATGTGCTATATGCCTAAATTCATGATATGCTGTGTGCTCAAATTTATGATGTGTTGTATGCTTAATTATGCTTATGACCATGATATGCTGTGTGCTCAAATTCATGATATGCTGTGTGCTCAAATTTATGATGTGCTGTGTGCTTAATTATGCTTATGATCATGATATGCTGTGTGCTTAAATATGCTTATGATCATGATATGCTGTGTGCTCAAATTCATGATGTGTTGTGTGCTTAATTATGCATGTGATCATGATATGTTGTGTGCCCAAATTCATGATATGCTATGTGCTCAATTTCACATGCTTTAAGTATGCCTAAGAGTTGCCTCCCTACAAGTGGGATCAAGAGCACTCTTCATGATATGAATATGACCTGAAAGTTATGCTAAGAATTATATTATTATGACATGCTACTTTACTTTTAAGGCTTGTACCAAGGGTGGGCTCCATAAGCGCCCCGGGGTCGATGGACTAAGAAACGGGCCTCGTTAGGGATGTGCTCCTAAGTGCCCTTAGGTCGATGGACTAAGAAACGGGCCTAGTATGTATGCCTTGTAGGGTTCAAGACTTGCTACCTTGGACCTACATAGGACGCGCACATTTATGTATGTGGTACAAGCCGGGGCCCTAATCATGTTGAGATTATGTTTAAGTATGTATGTTATAAGTTTTAAAAGACATGTTGCATATGTTTTCATGATGCATGTTTAAGAGTTCACCTTGCATACACCTTAGGTGATGCCATGATACCTTATGTTTATGACATGATGATGCCATGATATTTATGATGATGCTTATGACATGTATGATGTTTATGTTGTGTGATACCATGATATCTTATGTTTATGTTGTGATCATGCCATGATATGCTACAGGATATGATGAAATTAACTCCATATGATATGACTTGTGTTCTTAATATGCTATACGGTTTTTGTGAGTAGGAAAGGAACTTACTGAGCCATGAGTGCTCACAGCTTACTTTCTTGTACTACAGATAAGGGCAAGGGATGGATGAACTAGGGGAGCAGCAGGAGGGGCTAGAAGGATGTGTGTGGCAGTGATTTGGCTAACGAAAAAGAAAAGACCTGCTTTCATAAAAAAATAAGAATTATGCCTAGCTTTATGTCACTACTTCATAACTCCATGACATTTTATTATGTGTTTGAGTATCATGTTTCAAAAATATATTAAGTATGCTGTGTGGTTTATATGTTAGATGATTTGTCATGGTGATTTAAAAGCTAAAGAAAAGTTTTAAAATTTTACGAATAAGACTTCCGCTGTAATTAGTAAGTAAGTATGGTAAAGTAACCCCCGTGGCCTTAGCAGGAGGGGCGGGACGTTACATGATACACAACCACAGACAGTGCCTCGTCGTAGTGGGAGGGTTGTAAGGCAGCCTGAAAGATTCATGTTTTTGGGAGAGTCTTCGGACTTGATCCCGGGTAAACATGAACCTAATCCCCGAACATATGATGAAGCACTCCAAGATATAGATGCATCATCTTGGCAAAAGGCAATGAATTCTGAAATAGAGTCTATGTACTCTAATAAGGTCTGGGAGCTTGTAGAACCACCTGATGGTGTAAAAGCCGTTGGATGCAAGTGGATCTACAAAAGAAAAAGAGGGACAGACGGGAAGGTAGAAACCTTCAAAACTAGGCTTGTTGCGAAAGGGTACACTCAGAAAAAGGGAATCGACTATGAGGAGACCTTTTCACCGGTAGTCATGCTTAAGTCTATCCGGATACTCTTATCCATTGCTGCTCATATGGATTATGAGATTTGGCAAATGGATGTCAAGACAGCTTTCCTTAATGGAAGTCTTGAAGAGAACATCCATATGAAGCAACCAGAAGGGTTTATTGAAAAAGGCAAAGAGCATCTAGTGTGCAAGCTCAATCGGTCCATTTATGGACTAAAGCAAGCTTCAAGGTCTTGGAACATCCGGTTTAATGAAGTAATCTAGTCATATGGATTTATTCAGTGTCCGGATGAGTCTTGTGTATACAAGAAGTGTAACGGAAACGTGGTGATATTTCTTGTACTATACGTAGATGATATTTTGTTAATTGGCAACAATGTCAAGGTATTATCGGATGTAAGGGTATGGTTGTCCAAACAATTTGATATGAAGGACTTAGGAGATTGTGCACACATTCTTGGGATCAAAGTTATAAGGGATCGCAAGAAAAGAATGTTGTGTCTGTCCCAAGTTTCATATATAGATACAATCCTTGCTCGTTTTAGCATGCAGGATTCCAAGAAAGGTTTCTTACCTTTTAGGCATGGAGTAGCTCTATCTAAAGAGATGTCTCCGAAGACATCAAAGGAGATAGAGGACATGAAAGCAGTTCCTTATGCTTCGGCTGTAGGAAGCCTAATGTATGCAATGCTATGTACGAGACCTGATATCTGTTTTGCCGTGGGCATGGTTAGCAAATATCAGAGTAACCCTGGACAAGGACATTGGACTGCGGTAAAGCATATATTAAAGTACCTGAGAAGGACTAGAGATTATATGCTAGTTTACCAAGCAGACGATTTTCTCCCTGTGGGTTACACAGATTCAGATTTCCAATCAGATAGGGACAACAGTAAGTTTACATCAGGCTATGTGTTTACTTTGGGAGGTGGAGCCATTGCATGGAGGAGTGTTAAGCAGAAATGTATTTCGGACTCAACCATGGAAGCTGAGTATGTAGCAGCCTCTGAGGCAGCTAAAGAAGCAGTATGGCTCAGGAACTTTTTAATGGACTTAGATGTGATTCCTGGTTTGCCCAAAATCATCACAATTTATTATGATAATAGCGGTGCAGTTGCAAACTCGAAGGAACCACGAGCTCATAAGGCAAGTAAACATATAGAGCGCAAGTACCACCTGATACGAGATATCGTGAAGCGAGGAGAAGTTGTCATCGCCAAGATTGCATCAGCAGATAACCTGGCAGATCCTTTCACTAAGGCCCTTCCAGCAAAAGCTTTCGATCGGCATGTGGAGGGAATGAGAATCAGATGTATGGCAGAAGATATGGCAGCTTAGTCATTAGTATAAGTGGGAGATTGTTAGAGTGTATACTGAAAGTCTAAGCTTTTGTAAACATTTATTTTGAATAAAGAATCACATTTGGTCAAATTGTCTACATTTAGTTGTAGTTGTTCAATTAATTTATATTGTAGATAACATAGTATGTGGTGCCACATACAGAAGATGATGTTATCAGCACCTTATAAATTATAAACAGTAGCTCACGACCAAAATGGAAAGGAACAAACCATTGGAAGGTCGTAGTGTAATTAGGAATTAGTTTATCTTGACTATATAATTACACTAGTACACTTAGAGTGTATTGAGTAGGACCATTAGAGGTCGTTTCTTTTATACTGACTTTATAAAGGAACAAAGACCTCAGTTATTATGGAAATGTGTGCTCTTAATCCTAATATAATAACAAGCACATATATTTGATATTTATTTCTTTAATTTATCAATGGGTGAGATTTAGTTCGATAAATCAATATGCCCGATAAATTGGGAAATGATATCACTTATAGTGTGTGTTGATTATAGAAGGAAACTGTATCCTAGAAATCTAGGTTGATAATGTCCCCAAGATGAGCTCATAAGGATTGTCATGTTAAACCCTGCAGGTGGACTCAGTCCGACATGACGATAAGGTTGAGTGGTACTATTCTTGGATTAAGATATTAATTAAATGAGTTGTGTAACGACCACCCTTCTTACTACTACTACACTCTAAGGATGACCGTTACTTAACTACTAACTCTACTTAACCGGTATGATTTAAAAATCACATGGAAACCCTACCGAAAAATTTCGGCAGAATCTCCCCTGTACCGGTGACCTTAAACTGACATACATAACATAATATACACAGCCACAGGTGGCTGGAACACATATCAAACACACAAAAGGAATAGCATCACCACGCAGTTTAATGAAATCAAATCATGCAAGTAATGAATAGCGGAAACAAAATAAAAACATACAATTAACTAACAGCGGAAGACTAAATGACTCATCTAATACATTATTAATAAATAGCAATCTTAATAAATTCTTAAACTAAGTCTCAAGGCTTCCATAGTCCTGGCATCACACATCTTCCGACCACCTCCTTGTCGCCTTCCTTTCTATATCTTTTCCTTTCCTGTATCTGCAGTAAGAGGAAGTGTAGTCTATAAGCAAAATTTGCTTAGTAAGCGCTATCTAACTCACAAAATCACGAATGTGCATGTATACGAAAAGAACTAGAAACTATATGCTCTAAAAAGAAATAAAGCATAAACATAACTGCTCATGTCAAACTAATAGCAAAGAAAAGCTAAGGAATCTCTTCATGTAATTCTAATAGCTAATCATGCTGCTCATCTAATAGGTAAACATGAAAACTACTCATCCACTAGATAAACATGGTAGAATAAAGAACTAAACTTACTGATTTTTAGAACTATATGAAACTTTATTTCATTTGTTCTAACTTATTCTTTAATACTTTATGTTTATGTAAAACTCGTTTTACTTATTCAAAAACTTATACTTGTAATACTTCAAAATAATAATCAACTTCTTCTTGGGCCCAGGCGTAGTACCATCTTATGCGCGTTCCCTAATAGGTTGGGGTAGCGAGCCACCAATCCTAAAAGAGCAGACCTCGGACTACCAGGGCCAAGACCTCGGAATTGGACACCTGGATTTGTTTAACGACAACCTCGGAAGTCGGGTACTAGCCTCTTCTTAAAAGTAAAATACTTATAATCTTAATTACTTCTTCTTTAAATGCCTTGGCATTTTAATAGGCACCTTGTGTGCCAAAAATCCCTAAAGTCTTGACTTTGGGATCTACTTAAGGCCTCGGCCTCTTCTTTCTTTTCTTTATCTGTCTTGTACTTTTCTTTATCTTTCTTATACTTTTCTTAAACCCAAAATACTGTTAGGGTATCTTTAGTATGAATCTATGAATGAAACTAACTATGTATCATATAATCATGCATAGAATACAAAAGAAATCTACACATACAATACTTATCAAAAATCTGCACTAATGCTTAGCAGGAATCTGCATACTAACTTAATAAAAATCTGCATACTAAAAATTCTGCATATTCAAGCTTATTTAAAATCTGCTCACTACCCTAACTAACTTCTGCACTTGAAAGCCTAATAAAATTCTGCACTACAAGGATATCTCCCAAACCTAAAGATTTTAATACATATAAACTGTACTCAATCATTTCTTAACCTCCTTAATAACATGCTTCAAAAGAGAACTGCTAACTTAAACACTCCCTAAATTGAATGCTCATGATGTTAATACAAGCAAAACTGTATAGCACAGGAAATAAAACTTGCTGCTCATGATATTTATAGGCTGTTCAAAACTGAATGGCACAAAAGAACTAGATCCGAAACCCAGAAATAAGGTTTTTCATAATCAATGAGGTGGCAAAGAACTAAAATCTGCAGTGCTAAATGCAAGGATGCTCAAGCTTACCGAATCATTAACAAAGGAAGTCTAAATAGCAAGTATCTAAAGCTAACACTGCATGCTTTAAACTAGAACAGATCTAAAACCATTCAAATCCCTTCTCCTCTTCTTTATCAACCCACGTCAGCAACCCAAAAGCAAGAATCCAACACAACCTTAAAACTAAATTATGCAACATTAATTGCAACCCAAGAAGAAGGTACAGGTATATTCAACACATTAACAAACTGAACTACGTGCTCAAATAATTAATCCTCTTCTCATTTTCCTGATGAAATCCACGGCAACCAAAAGAATCCAGCAAATTTGCTACTGAAACCTAAAAATCTTAATTGTTCTCTATGCTCTTTGTCTAGAACAACAAAACCCAAAATCCAGCTACAAAGTTTGGAGGTAAAACGCTTGCATACTTGAACTTTACCATTCATGTTCCTCCTTAAACCTCACGGCAGCAAACTCAACCCACAAACTTCACAGAAAATTTGAAAATAAAAGGAAAAAGAATTCGGAGCTATCCTACTGCAGGTGAGTAGCGACTTACCTCGTGTTCTTGAACTCACAGCCGAAAGAAAGCTTCTAGGGCTTCGGCGAGCTTGAGATCGCAACTCTTCGGCCGCCCCTTCGAGCCCACGGATTTTCCTCGACAGGAGAGTCCCTATTCGGTGAAGAGCTCCCGGGACTTGCCCCTCACCGGCCGCCGGAGAGAAACCCTTTCTTGGCTTCGTCTTCGCCCGAGCACAAAATAGCGCCGCTCGAAGAATCGGGGTCAGGAAAGCTTAGGTCGCGAGAGAGGGAAGGTCGAAGGAATTAGGTCACGGGAGAGAAAAGAATATAACTTAACCCTCTCTTTAACTTGTCCTTTTATAACTACAGCTTAAGACCAATTCGTTATAAATTTGTTTACGAAATACCAGCTGGCGCGCTTGGTCCGCTGGAAAGATAAGTTCCCGAAGGTCTTGGGTTCGAGCCGCCCTCGGCTCCTTTTTAAACGGAATTTTTATTTCGTTTCTTAAGACTGCTTAATCATATTTAATTCCCTTAAATTATAACAAAACAGCCGTGGACCAGCTGGTTGTCTGAGTTCGGTTAAGGCTCGGGTCAAGCCCGGGGTTTTGGGTTCAAAACCCAGCTTCAACATTTTTCTTTTTTACTTTTTTTTTTAACTTCTTCCTCTTGGTAAAAATACCAAACGAACTCCAAAAATTGCATAAAAATACTCTATAAATTCCTAAAAATCTCTAGAATTTTTCTAAAACATTTCTAGATATTTTAAAGTACTTTTAGGACTCCTAATGAGGAAAATTGGGTCGTTACAAGTTGTTAGTAACTCACTTAATTAGTGGACATTCGACATCTTAAACACAGGGAGACTAACACACTCATAATAAGAAGGAGCCCAAAAAATGTAATTTGGGTTTGGTGCGGTAGTTCAATAATAGTTCTCTAGTGGAATGAATTATTATTGATAAAATTAAGTTGTGTGTTCGGGGCGAACACGGGATGCTTAATTTTATCGGGAGACCAAAACCAATTCCTCCTCTCGGTCCCTATCGTAACCTCTTATTTATAGAGTACTATACCCACCTATACCCACCTTCGTACCCATGATGTAGGGGCAGGCCAAGCTAGCTTGTGGTTCAAGCTAGGGTCGGCCAAGCCTTGATTCATGGGTGGCCGACCCTAGCTTGAACCCAAGCTTAGGTGGCGGGCCCCCATTAAATTTAAAAGAATTTTAATTTTAAATTTTTCTTATGTGGAAGATATAATTTATTGAAGAGAATTAAAATTAAAATATCTCTTCTACAAAAGATTAAGAAAAGAGATTAGATCTCTTTCCTTATTTGTAGATAGGAAAGATATTTTATTTTTTCTCTTTGTAAATTATTCACATGTTGAAAAATTAAAATTATAGAAATTTCTTTTTATCAACCATGAAGGGATTTTAAAGGAAAATTTTATTTTTTAAAATTTTCGAAGACAAATAAGGAATTTTAATTGTTGATTGAAATTGCTTTGTTTGCCCTTGTTGATGTGGCCGGCCAAGACATGGAGTTTTAAGAAATTTTGTTTAATTTTTCTTAATTAATTCATGTCAAAGAAAGTTAATAAAATTTTATTGTAATTAAATTTCCTTATTTACCAAAGCTAAGGAATATAAAAGAGAGGGTTGGGGTGCCTTCATGAGATACAACCTCTATTATTCTCTCCCTCTTTTCCTTGGTGTTGTGGCCGGCCATCCTCTCTCCCTCTCTTCCTCTTTGTGGTGGCCGAAACTCTACCTTGCTTGGAGCTTTTGTGGTGGCCGGATACTACTTGGAGAAGAAGAAGAAGAAGAAGGAGAGAAAGCTTGCATCCCTTGGAGCTTAGTTGGTGGAAAAAGTTCTTCATCCTTGGATTTTGGTGCTTGGCCGAAACTTGAAGGAAGAAGAAGAAGGTGCTAGGTGGTCCTCATCTTGGAAGATCGTTGCCCACACAACATCCGAGGTTAGAAGAGGAATACGGTAGAAGATCAAGAGGTCTTTCTAAAAGGTATAACTAGTATTTTTTCTTTTCACATCTTACTAGTTATTTTTGGAAATAATACCAAATACAAGAGGCATACGATTCTAGTATTTCGAATTTGTTTTCGATGTTGTGTTCTTTTGTTTTTTCTTTTCCTTGTGATTTGATTGTTCTTTTCGGTTGACCTAAAGTTATTTAAGGAAATTAAATATTAACTTTCCTTAAAAGGCTTTGTCTAGTCGGTGGTGGTTGTTCCCATATTCAAAAAGGCTATGTGCCTCGCCACGTCAGTACTGGGAGCCAATTTTGGAAACTAATATTTAATGAAATTAATAACCTAGGTGATTTGGATCGAACGTGTTAAGTTCCGCAGGAGATCCAAGTCTAAACCTAAAAGAACAAATAGATTAAACTTTGGATCAAACGTGTTAAGTTTCGCAGGCAATCCAAGTTTAATTTAAAAGAACACATGGTAGCTAGGAAAAGGTTCAGACCTTTGTACAAAATTTTTATACAGTGGAACCATTAGGTTTTCCTAGTAGCAACCAACATAAGGATCATCAAATGGTGGATCCCTAGGAGGATAGTACTGAAAAGTGCATGCAAATGGACATAAACCTAGAAAGGTACGGATGACAGCAGGGGATAGCGTGATATCAATACCAGCTACCCTAGTGGTGTATATAAGGACATCTACTCTAACTAGGTTATTGTATAGTTCAGCACATAAAACTATGTTAACTGAACTGGTAAAATAAACCAGACGATGCAAGCTGTAGTAGTCAATGACTTCTACAACAGGAATGCATGAACACATAAAATTGTCTATCTAAACACCTAATCCAAATAGGACTGTAGATAGTACTAGCAAACCTAATTCTAAGTTCTTCAGTAGGAAATCTAGGGTCAGTACTAACGGTAGAGGGCCCAGCACCAAGTCTAGAACGTTTCTTAATTTATCAGAGAAAACTAAACTAAGAATAAAATACTAAAACAAAATAATTTAAAAACTTAGGAAGGGAAATAGAATTTACCGAGGCATCGGTACTGAAAATAATAGAACTGACGACCTCGGTTGTTTCGCAGCAACGTAATAACAGGAGGAAGAAAAGAAAATTTAAAATTTGATTTCTTTTGCGTTAAAGCCTGGTGAAGACCTTTGCAAAAGAGAAAGAGAAGGTGCAGCTATTGGGGGCGCCCCTACCGCCCCTTATATAGGGTGACCCGGGCGCCCGGACGGGGTTCGGGCGCCTGGAGCAGGGGCGAGGCGGGGCACCCGGAATTGAATACCAGGGGCGTCCGCCCTTGGTTTCTGACTCAAGTTTCTAATTTTTTTTATTTATATAAAATTTTAATATTAAGTTAATTTAAGTTGATTTAAGTTAATAGAAGTTAAATTTTAAGTTAATTTGAATTTAAATTTTAAGATTAATTTTCAAAGCTAATTTTCAAGTTAATTTAATTTTTAAGTTTAATTTATAATTTAATTATTTTTAAAGTTAATTGTTAAGTTAATTATTTTTATGTTAATTTATTTAATTTAAAAGTTAATTTTTAAGTTAATTATTTTAAATTTAATTTCTAATTTTTAAAATAATTTTTAAGTTAAAATCATTTCTAAAAACATTTAAGTTAATATAACAATTTTTAAATTAATTTTTAAGTTAAAATAATAATTTTTAAATTAAAATAACTTAGAAAAATAATTTTTAAGTTAAAATAATTTTTAAGATAATTTTTTAAGTTAAAATAATTTTTAAATACGAATAATTTTTATAATAATTTTTAAATTAATTTTTAAGTTAAAATAATATTTTTTAAATTAAAATAATTTTTAGGTTAAAATAATTTTTAGGTTAAAATAATTTTTAAGTTAAAATAATTTTTAAGTTAAAGTAATTTTTAAAATAAATTTTAAGTTTAAATAATTTTTAAAATAATTTTTAAGTTACAATAATTTTAAAGATAATATTTTTTAAGTTAAAATAATTTTTAAGACAATATAATTTTTAAAATAATTTTCAAGATAATTTTTAAATTAAAATATTTTTTAAGTTAATATAATTTTTAAATTAAAATAATATTTAAGTTAATATAATTTTTAAAATAATTTTTAATTTAATTTTTTTAATTTAAAATAATTAGAAATTGAATTCCCAATTTAATTTAATTTTGATTTTGATTTTTTATTTAATTTAAATTTTATTTTTTTTTTTTATTTTTATCTTTATTTTAATATAATATAATTTTAATTTTCCTTTAATTTTAATTTTCATTTAATTGTAATGTTAATTTTTTTTTTAAATTTAAATTAAATTTAATTTAATTTAATTTAAATGTTAATTTTATTTAATTTAATTTTAATTTTAATTTTAATTTAATTTAATTTTAATTTAATTTTTTTATTTTAATTTTATTTTAATTTTAATTTATTTTAATTTTTTTTATTTTTATTTTTTTATTTTTATTTTTATTTTAATTTTAATTTAATTTAATTTAATTTAATTCAATTTTAATTTAATTTAATTTAATTTAATTCAATTTTAATTTAATTTAATTTAATTCAATTTTAATTTAATTTAATTCAATTGTAATGTTAATTTAATTTAAATGTTAATGTAATTTAATTTAATTTAATTTTTATTTTAATTTAATTTAAAGTTAATTTAAATTATGTCCTTAGTCATCTCACCCGATGTATGTTTTCAATTAGGGAATCTTTTAATTTTGTGAGATGAGTTAAGTTTAATTTTAAGGTTTGGTTTAACTTTGTGTTAGATTCAAGTTTAGCTTTGGGCTCAACAAGGGATATGGTGAGTCACCTGGACATCATTAGAGTAATAATATCTTTGAGGTTTTCCAAATTGTCATATCCACTGAACTTAGTACAAAACCTTGGTCTAACTAGTTAGGATTCGTAAGGGGTAGCTTCAGTCAATTCCACTCGGCCAAATACACCAGGTTGAAGTTATATCTTCCTAGACATGCATAGACTAAGTTTTCCTAACTTACTATCATTCAAAACTTCACCAGTACCGTAGGTCAAGTTAAACTTTGTCCCTTCTTAAACTAATCTTTATTAGCCTATTGGGTAGGTTATTTTTGGAGGTGTCAACTAGTTTAGAGCCTCCCCTTGAATTATTGATCTGGATTAAATTTTAGTTCTGGGCTTATGTCGATTACTTTTATAATTATAATGAACTTGATGGTAGTTTGGATTTGATTTGGTTCTGTAGTTATTTCTATTATTTAATTTTGATTTAATTTTATAGTTATGATTCTGAATTGGGTTATTTATTTTTACATAATATACTTTCTTTTTAGGTATATAGTATTGGTTAATTCCTACTTGCTTAGTTAGATAAGATTTCGGAACCCAAGCTTTAGTTTATATTTTATGTTGAGTTATTAGTGACATAAATGATTTATTTGTTGAATTTGGCTTGTAACCATGCCCGGATTTATTGTATACTACTTTTTGATTATTTAATATTAGGTCCAAATTTTTAGATCTAGTTGTGAAATTTTTTAACAGATCTTTAAGTTTGTTTATTTCAATTTTTAGTGTTGAATTTTCCTACTCAAGTTTTACGACTTGATTTGGATTTGTTTTTTCAATTTATTCCTTGAGTTATTGGTTTTCCTCAAGGAGCATTTTATTTTGATTTTCTTATTCAGTTAATTTTCAACTCCGCCCATGACGACCGGTCATGGCCTATCCCAAGCCCGGATAAAGAAGTAGGGTTGCGTTAGGTTGCCAGCCAGCGTCAAATTATGACAAATATTCAATGAATGGATCCATTAAACTATTGTGCTAATACTAGGTTGTTCCCCGAAAGGAACGCGTTGCAGGGGTCCAACTGTAATGTCTCGTCAAGGACCGCTACATCTCCAGAACTTGGGTGTTGTGCTAAATATGCAAGAGTTCACGTTACAGGGTCCGACTATAATGTCGCAGCAAGGACCGCTACATCTCCATGAGAACTTGGGTGTAGTGTTAAATGGACAAGAGTTCTCACACCATAGATTGAATAAGAACAAATATGACAGAAAAACTAATAATCTAAGATTTGGAACATGGAACATAGGAACTCTCACTACTAAATCAATGGAGGTAGTAGATATGATGATTAGGAGAAAAATTAGTATTTTGTGTGTCCAAGAGACAAAATGGGCAGGCGAGAAGGTAAAGATGATAGAGAACTCGGGTTTTAAGTTATGGTACATTGGAAAGAGTAAAGCAAGAAATGGAGTGGGTATAATTGTAGATAATTTGTTAAAGGATGAAGTTGTAGGAGTAGTTAGAAAAGGGGATAGAATTATAACCCTTAAGATAATAGTGGCGAAAGAAACTATGAAATAATTAGCGTATATGCACCACAGGTAGGATTAGATGAAACTACCAAATCAAGATTTTGGGAGGACTTAGATGAAATATTATAAAATATTCCACCAAATGAAATGATTTTAATAGGAGGTGATCTAAATAGGTATGTCGGAGTGAAAAATGAGGAATATGAGAGAGTACATGGGAGTTATGGGTTTGGAACGAGGAATGAGGAAGGGAAAACTATATTAGATTTTGTGATAGCATATGTCGTTATATTAGCTAATATATTTTTTAAGAAAAGAGAAGAACACTTAGTCACATTCAAAAGTGGGAATAATAAATCGTAAATTGACTTTCTTATGGTTAGGAAGAAAGATAGAAAGATTTGTAAAGATTGCAAAGTCATCCCTAGAGAAAGTTGAACTACCCAACATAGGGTTGCAAAATATAGTAGTGTTGGATATATGCCTCAAAAATAATATCAATAGAAAGAAAATATATACAATTCCTAGAATTAAGTGGTGGAAGTTAAAGGATGGGAAGCAAAATATATTAAAGAGAAGGTAGAAGTATAAGCATTAGGTGAAATATATGATGACTCTAATACAATATGGGATAAGATGGTATCAAAGTTGAAAATAGTAGCTAAGAGTGTACTCGGTGAGTCAAAAGGGCATGCACCACTAAGTAAAGAATCTTGGTAGTGGAATGAGAAAGTACAAGAGAAAGTGAAGGAAAAACGAATAGCTTATAAAGAATTATATATTTGTAATAATGAGGAAAACTTAAAAAAAAATATATAATAGCCAAGAAAGAAGCTAAGAAAGTAGTGAGAGAAGCAAAAAATAAAACTTTTGAACGGTTATATCAAAAATTGGATATAAAAGAAGGAGAAAGAGATATTTATAGAATAGCTAAAATGAGAGAAAGAAAAATAAGAGATCTTAGCCAAATAAAATGTATTAAAGATGAATATAATAGGGTATTAGTAAACGATAGAGAAATAAAAGAGCGGTGGAAGAGGTATTTCCATCAACTTTTTAATGAAGATTTAGGTGACTAACTTAACTTAGGTAATTTAAGTAGGCCAAATGAGCATAGAAATTTTAATTTTTATCATAGAATTCAAACTTCAGAAGTAAACCAAACTTTAAATGAGATGCATAATGGAAAAGCTGTTGGACCAGATGATATTCCGATAGAGGTATGGAAGTGCTTAAGGAAACAAGGTATTGAATAACTTACAAAATTATTTAACATGATATTGAAAATGAAAAAATACCTGATCAATAGAGGATAAGTACTCTAGTTTCCTTATATAAGAACAAGGGAGACATATAAAATTGTGCAAACTATAGGGGTATTAAACTAATGAGTCATACTATGAAACTTTGGGAAAAAGTAATAGAAAAAAAATTAAGGAAGGAGACTACAGTGACAAAAAATCAATTTGGATTCATGTCTAGAAGGTCAACAATAGAAGCTATACATCTCCTTAGACAATTACTTGAAAAATATCGGGAGCAAAAACAAGATCTACACATGGTATTCATTGACTTAGAAAAAGCTTATGATAGAGTCCCAACTGAAATTATATAGAGAATTTTAGAAAAGAGAGGTGTTAGCATAACATATATTGAACTAATTAAGGATATGTATGAAGATGTAACGACTAGAGTAAAGACTTCAGGTAGAGTAACTGAAGCATTTCCAATAAAGATAAGGTTACATCAAGGATCAGCTCTAAGTCCCTATCTTTTTACACTAATTTTGGATGAACTCACTGCGCACATTCAAAACACAGTACCGTGGTGCATGTTGTTTGCAAATGATATTATTTTGGTAGATGAAACACGTGAAGAAGTAAATGCTAAACTAGAATCTTGGAGGGAAACACTGGAAGGGAAAGGTTTTAAGCTTAGTAGATTAAAGACATAATATATGGAATTTAAGTTTAGCAATATTAGAAGTAATGAAATAATTGTTAAAATAGGAGAGGACGAGTTGTCCGGAACCGAGAGATTTAAATATTTAGGATCATTTTTACAAAATGATGGAGGGATTGAGAGAGATGTCTTACATAGAATACAAGTAGGATGGGTGAAATGGAGGGGAGCATCGAGTGTTTTATGTGACCGTAAAGTACCTCTTAAACTTAAAGGTAAGTTCTATAAAACCGCAGTTAGACCTGCTATGCTATATGGAGTTGAATGTTGGGCTATAACTCGAGCACATGAGCAGAAGATGAGAGTTGCAGAGATGAGAATGTTAAGGTGGATGTGTGGACATACGAGGATAGACAAAATAAGAAATGAGAACATTAGAGAGAAAGTCGGAATTGCATCTATTGAGGGAAAACTCCAAGAGACACGTTTAAGGTGGTACGGACATGTATTTAGCGACCAATAAATGCTCCAGTTAGGCGATGTGAAATTATGATAAACATACATATCAAACGAGGAAGAGGAAGACCAAAAAAGACTTGGTTAGCAACAATATAACAAGATAAAATTTATTTAAATATAGATGATGATATAATAGGAGATAGAGCTCAATGACGTAAAATATTCATACAGCCGACCCCACCTAGTGGGAAAAGGCTTGATTGTTGTTGTTGTTGTTATTGTTGTTGTGTTCAGTTAATTTTCTATTTAACAAGAAATGACATTAAAAAACTTTTTGCTTAAATTAAAGTTTACCTTATCAGAACCTTAAGAAACGAGTACGGACTCGTGGCTCGATTCGAGTTTGGACCCGTCTTCCAATTCATCCTCCAATTCCGATTCGCGGGCCATTAGCACGAGGCAGCTTCGGTGCATCTGCTCTTCGACTTCTGATTCCTCTGAAGATGATTCATCCCGCGTTACTTTAAGTTCCTTCTTTTTAGTTGTCTTGGTTTTGTCATTCTTCAGCTTTGGGCACTCGTTCTTGTAATGACCCTTCTTGTTGCATCTGAAGTAGGTTACATTTCTTGGTTCGGTGGTGGAGTTGATCTTTTGCAAGTCGTTTCTGTTGAAGTTCTTCTTTCTCCTAATGAACATATTTCTTACCAAGTTCACTAGGTGTTCTTCATCTTCTGAGTCTCGGTCAGACTCACCTTAAGATTCAAGCTTGGTTCTTGATTTTTCTTTGGAGGAACCTACAAAAAGAGCAACACCTTTCTCGATTCTGGCGTTAGTTTGTTCATGAAGCTCAAGTTCACAAAATAATTTGTCTAACTTTAACTTTGAAAGATTCTCCGAAATCTTGTAGGCATCCACGATGGATGCCCACAATGCATTTCAAGGAAACGCGTTTAGGGCATACCTTATTAAATCACAGTTCTCCATTTGGTGGTCGATGGTATAAAACCCGTTGAGGATATCTTTGATCCTTGCATGGAGTTGACTCGCGGATTCTCCTTCCTGCATCTTAATGTTAAATAATTTATTTGGGAAGAGATCTCATTTAGTTACCTTAGCGTCGCTCATTCCCTCGTGCAATTCGATGAGCTTGTCCCACAGTTCTTTTGTATTTTCGTGTGGGCCGACGCGGTTTAGTTCCTCCTTTGTAGCCTTTGGTGACACTGAACCACTGGTCGTATTCAGTGTAACACCCCACCCTCCTCACTACTGGACTGTGAGGACGGGGGGCTACTGGACTACTAACTTTACTTAACTAACCTTGTTCACATGTTGATAGTAATTCCTAAAACTCTCAAAAAACTCAAAACATACAATTAACTAGCAGCGGAAGACTAAAATGACTCATCTAAACACATAAAATCATTCTATGAATAATATCATCAACATGAATGAACAATTCCAATAGTCTAAATACAACATAATCTTAATAAATTCTTATGCTAAATCCCAAGGCTTCTATAGTCCAGGAATCACACATCCATCCACACCTCCTTGTCGCCTTCCTTTGCTATAACTTTTCCTTTCCTTTATCTGCAGTAAGAGGAAATGTAACTATAAGCAAAATTGCTTAGTAAGCGCTATCTAACTCTCAAAACTCGAATATGCATGTGAATAAAATAAATCTAAAACTGATTTGTGAAGTTTTGAAAACTATTTTCCTAATAGATAAAAATAATAATCAAACTGCTGATGGGCCCGGCAACTGTACTTGCTATGCGCGCATCCCTAACTAGACCCGAGGTAGCTAGTCCCGAATCTAGTAGGGTTTACTAGGTTATCTAAACCTAGGGACGACTATGGGAGCCCAACCCAAGGACAACTGAGAGTCCAGCACAGTGCCACTGATAAAAGTAAAATACTGATTCATAAGCTGATTTATCTTAATTACTTCTTCTTTAAATGCCTTGCCATTTTAACGAGCACCTTGTGTGCCAAAATCCCTAAAGTCTTGACTTTGGGATCTACTTAAGGTCTTGGCATTTTTCTTTATTTTCTTTATCTTTCTTATACTTGTTAATACCTCTAATAAAAGAATGCTTTTTAAAAACTGAAATGTTTAAACAAATTCTAACTTTGAAATGCATAAACAAAAATCTGCATACTATGCTAATCAAAATTCTGCATACTATACTAATCAAGATTCTGCATTCTACGCTACACTATTTCTGCATACTATGCAAACATAAATTCTGCACTATAATACTTAACCAAACTGTACTATAATCTTTTTCTTTAAAAACTGCACTATAAGTTCCACCAAAACTCTGCACTACAAGTTCCACCAAAAATCTGCACTATAAATTCCACCAAAAATCTGCACTGCAAGTTCCACCAAAAATCTGCACTACATGTTCCACCAAAAATCTGCACTATAAATTCCACCAAAAATCATGTAAAGTTCACCAAATCTGCACTATAAACTTTAAAGAAATCGCACCATAAGCTCTTTAAGAAATCTACACTACAAGCTCTAAAGAAATCTGCTCTAAAGAAATCTGATTTTAAGCTCTAAGAAATCTGCACTACAAGCTTAATTAAGCACTATAAGCTTACATAAAATCTGCACTATAAGCTTAAATCAGCACTATAGGCTTAATTAAAATCTGCACTATAAGTTTAAATAAAATCTGCACTATAAGTTTAATTAAAATCTGCACTATAAGTTTAATTAAAATCGCACTATAGGCTTAATTAAAATCTGCACTATAAGCAATTAAAATTTGCACTATAAGCAATTAAAATCTGCTATAAGCACATAAAATCTGCATTATAAGCTTAATTAAAATTTGCACTATAAGCCTACATAAAAATCTGCACTATAAGCTTAATTAAAATCTGCACTATAGGCTTAATTAAAAATCTGCACTACAAGCTTAATTAAAATCTGCACTATAAGCCTACATAAAAATCTGCACTATAAGCTTAATTAAAATCTGCACTATAGGCTTAATCAAAAATCTGCACTATAAGCTCCACCAAAAATCTGCACTATAAACTTAATTAAAATATGCAATATAAGCGCTTCTCATGCTTCGAATTCAAGAAGAACAAAGGTCCGAAACTACTTCTACTGCAGGTGAGAAGCACTTACCTTGCTTCTTGGACTCACAACCTTCTAGGACCTTGGTCGGCCGCCGGAGGCGATGCCCTAACTCCCTTTTATTTTCTGCCCGAGCTCCGCCGTCGCATGCAGAAGAGGAGAGAATGGTTTAGGTCACGGGAATAAAAAATACTCTAAAAATTTCTAAAAATCTCTAGAATATTTCTAAAGTATTTCTAAATATTTTTAACCACTATTAGGACTCGTAATGAGGAATTTTGGGTCATTACATTCAGTCTTTAGATAGACCTCCATTCGCTTCTTCCAATATGAGAAATAGTCACCGCTGAATAGGGGAGGATGGACGGTACTGAATCCCTCAATGTGGGCCATAGGTTCTACACATAAAGAAAAAGATACAAAATAGGTTCCAAGACTTGGTCTTGGATTTGTAGTGTGGGAAAAGAGAGAAAAAAATATTAAGACTGAATTGGTGTTGCACCAATTCAGATTGGTTTGCTACGATAAAATGCTTCCAAAGAGGTAATTGTACCAATTTGGAATATATCAAAAATACTAAAAATCGAAAGAAATAAAATAAAGGTTTCACCCCCTTCATCTGATTGGCGGTTGCACTAAATCAGAGCGGTACCTGCTCTGATACCACTTGTTGGATCGTAGAGTTCTTACTAGAGGGGGGTGAATAGCGATCGTTAAGAATTCAAAAATCGATTCAAGTATGCAGCAAAAATAAGAAAAATAAAGACAATGCTAACACAACTAATTTTACTTGGTTTAGAGCATTCGTCGACTCCTACTCCAAGGCCCGCACTCGTCGAGTGCTTTCATTGGATAATCACTAATAACTCACAAAAATGATTACAAAAATGAGTATAGAAATTATTAAAAGAATACCGACAACAGAAACAGAAGATTAAATCGTAAGTTGTTGGAGAAGCTTCGTGGCGTCGTAGGAGCAGTGCGCAATGGAGCAATCTTAGTAGAAGTTGTTGTCCAAAGCTTTGGTGGAAGGTTTCTTTTATAGGAGTGCTCTGGGCACCCAGATCCCTTCCGAGCGCCTGGATTGTGACGTAGGCCCAGCCAACCAGCGCGCTCCATGTTTGCGTTGAGATAGAATTTTGCATTCTGGGTGCTCGGATCCCTTCCGGGCGCTCGAACCACCATTTTCAAGCAAATCCTTTTCCTGCAAGAAAATGTTAGTACGAGGTAAATACAACTTATACTACCCTGTAAAATAAAGTGTTAACACAATTATAGTCAAATAGAGTAGTAATTAGATTATGCCTACTCGAGATCAGAATCTAATCAAGATCTCAACTTAAATTTTCGAAATGGATCTAAGTTAGATCGACGCCTACTATTCCCTCGAATGGGGAACGTACCCTCACAAAGTCACTTCACTCCAGTAACTTACCGTCACTTACCTGTCAGACATTTGGTCAACCTATCGACCTGTCTAGACTTCGTGCCAGCTATCCGATCAACCCGTTGACCTAGCTGGGTTTCGTGTCAGCTATCCAGTCGGCCCATCGACCTAGCTGGGCTTCGTGTCAGCTATCCGATCGGCTCGTCGACCTAGCTGGACTTCACACCAGCTATCTGGTCAGCCCGTCGGCCTAGCTGGATTTCTCCTACACACTCAGTCAAACTGTTATATCACAACAAACCTAACTTAACTTACTTTGTCATTCATCAAAACCTGAGTTAGACCGTTAGTGCTAACTGCACCAACAATCCCTAACTTTCTCTTGAAGCTCTTTGAGGTTCCCATTACTCCATAATTCAATGAAATAATAATGTTCATCGAGGGTTATCTTGGATTGAAGGGGATACTCACATGGGAATCATGTTGGAGATATAACGCAATGTAAGTTCAATTCCTCAACCTTGGCTTATAATCGTTTGATATCTTCATTCTGTTTGGTTTGTAGCATGATAACATTCCCTATTAGATTTTCCAAACTAGGTTTTTACCAATGGTTTTCTTGTTCTCGAGACAAGCACAGTCTAGACTTGCTCCTAAGCACAACCATGTTAGCCTCTATAATAGCTTCGCGGAAGTTCTCTTGCTCGACACTTAATATAGGGTTAACAACATCCTTCGCTTACTCTTCTGGGGTTCCTTGTGTAGGCATCATTCTATTTGTCATCCGACCATTGAAGATTCATTGCTACATTATTAATAAAGTCGTATGCTTCATCCAACCTCTTATTCATCAAGGATCCACCTACAACTGAGTCCAACGAAGCCTTTGACAAGTTTGATATGCTAATGTAGAATGTGTGGAGGATTAATCATTTTCCAGACCATGATATTGTTGTGATATGATTACGCTAACACAGTAATCTATAATTGCACCAATAAATGACAAGCATGCAATAAACGGTAATAAGAGTAAGGTTAAGAATTTGTGTATCTCCGGTTGAAGCGTCGGGCTTGCCGATTGTTTTTAGAGAATTTATTGCCGCCTACGGTGCAGAGGCTCTCCGGCAAAATCCTCCCAAGATCCGACAACCGCTCGCGCCGTTCGTAGGTGCACTCCAAGATGAACGCCACACTCGGACTCAACCTCAGATCGCAGAACCAAGTCTCAGAACTTAGAAAGAAGAAGAAGAAGAAGAAGAAAGCAGAGAGCAGAGGAATGCTTTGCTTTTTCGGAGTGATTTGAGAAGGAGAAGAGGAAGTGTATTTATACACTTGAAGCAGTGCAGAGGAAGCGACGCACGCTTTCCTTCTGCTTCCTCATCTCACGCGCGGGTGCGCTGCTTCGCATCCTCACGCGACACGGACAGAACCGAACAGATGTCGTCGCGCTGCTTCGCTTCCTCGCGCGGATAGAACCGAACCACCAGGTGCGAGGGACATAACCAAATAAACCAGGTCACCAAACTGGCAAAAACAAACTAGGCCGCCCGCAAGCGCGAGGCCCACGAGCTGGGGATTTGCACCCCCCCCTGCGCGCGATGATCACGTGCGTCGCGCCCGGTTTATGGATTTCCGGCTCGACCCCCCCCCCCCCCCCCCAAACCACCTGATTTGGGCTCAGCCCACGCATGCGTGTAAGTCCCCTTAACATTGCTAAGCATGGATGGAAGGACTCCATATATAAGGCCTTCCAACCTTCTTGGCTTAGCAATGTGGGACTAAAAGCATAAGGGATAATGTGAATTAAAACTCAACAGATATGGCCATTGTTGCAAGAGTCCATTGAATTAGTATCATGCCTTGAATAAGAATTCTTCGTCTATTTGTGCAAAGTTCTTGATTTGATTCATAGATAAACTATCTTGCTAGGTGGAAAGTACTTGTTCAGGAAACATAGCCCCATCTCTTCCCATGTTGTGATTTTTTACGGTGGAAGAGAATGCATCAAGTCTTAGCTTTATCCTTTAGAGAAAAAGGAAATCCTTGTAGCCTAATAGCATATATGGAAACACCTTTATAGAACATAGTATCACAATAATCAAGAAAGTTAGCTATGTATAGATATGGGTTGTCTGAAGGTGCGTCTCCAAATCGGTTTTATTGTATCAAGACGATTAATGTCGAGTTAAGTTCAAAGTTATAGTGTCTATAAAGAGATTTTACGATGCTAGATCTCAGTCCCCTTGCACTCTATGCGACATAGTCCTTTAGAGGTCAATTATTATCATTGGCCATGATTGAGGTTGATTGGTCTTGCTCTGCCATATCAAACTTGTGCAATACAAGTTGAAATAAAGGGAAAATAAAATAAAAATAAAAGAGAGAAAAAGGAAAAATAACAAATAATGAAAAAAAATCTAGATTAATCAAATCGCATTCTAACTATTATCGATTTAAACAGTCCTCGTCAATGGTGCTAAAATTTTGATGAGTGAAAATCTCAAGTGAACAGCTGTCAAGTTTTAATAATGACACTTTGTAGAAACTAGCAACCAACTGTTACACATTATAGAAGCTACTTGCTAGCTTATACATAGTTGATCGTGATTAGATAATATTTACTTGAAATATAGTGGGTGTCATAAAATCCTCTTCATTTGTTTTGCTCATTAAAATATTGTATTAACCAAGTTATCACTCTCTGATAAGTAAAATCAAAATGGGATAATGATTATGTTGTAGAAGTTAGCAATCAGTTGTTACACGTTGTAGAACCTACTTGCTAGATTATACATGGTGAGTGTTATGGAGTCCCCTTCGTTTATATGGTATATTGAAATATTGTTTTAATCAGATTTTCATTATGTAATAAGTAAAATCAAAATGAGATAATAATCATGTTATAGAAGTTAGAAACTAGTTGATACACATTATAAAATCTGCTTGTTAGTTTCTACATGGTCGATCATGATCAGAAAATATTCATTTGAAATGTAAGATGTGTCACGAAGTCCCCTTCATTTGTTTTACTCATTAAAATATTATTTTGACAAAGTTTTAATGGTCCAATAAGCAAAATCAACTTTTAATATTGACACTTCATAGAAGTTAACAACCTACACGTTGTAGCAACTGGTTTCTAGCTTCTATACAGTCATTCATGTTCGGATAATATTCATAAGATACATAGTCGTCAAGAAAAAATATCACAAAAATATGATAAGAATTTAACTCATCTAACAAAATATGTGTTTGAAACAAGATAATGAGAATAAAAAACCTATTAAACAAATAAGATCATAAAAACCTATGAGAATGGATTTAGTTACTTGATAAAATAGGAAGACATGTAGTATTTTTAGTTGTATGCACAAAAAAAAAAGGAAAAAAAAAACCTACATTGCAAGGAAAAGTTAAACCCTAAACTGAAGAAAGGAGGAAGAAGGGAGGAAATTTAGGTTGAAGTTCTAAAAGGATGATAAACAATATATTTCTTTTTGTTTGATAAACCTTAAATTGAGTAAGCAAGTCAATCCACTGTGGTTCGAACCCTAAACAAATGATAGAAATGGGGAATGGGAATGGAGGGGTTTTCATTCCTCTCTTTACTAAGTAATGGATCATTCCCATGTTTAGAGGATTGAATCCGTGGGATCCACCACCAATTCCCTAAACCAAGCATCACTTTTCCATTCCTATCTCATTTCCTACTCTCATACTGTAAAATACCGAAAATAGGCGAATATTTAATAGGGAATTTTTCGGAATTTTTGAAAATTTTTCGGGAATTTTCCGAAGCTCGTATGGACGAGTTAACGGGGATAAAATTTGGGTTCTGGGAAAGCCTGTTTAGGCTACCCATTTAAGCGAGGAAAAGTTATTTTTCTTTTCCTTTTTATTCTATTTTTCTTTTATTCATATTTTTTTTCTTCCCCGTGTGCTTTTCTTTTTCTTCGCCGTTTCTCCTCCCAACTCCTCACCCGTGCCCTAACCTCCCTTCCTAACCGGCACCGCAACACCACCTTCTCTCTCTTGTACAAGGTGATCGACCACAGCGAGTCCACGCATCATCCGATTTGCCCTAGGTGCCACCGACGCTGACGCCCTCTCCGATCTCCACTGTGCTGCCAGCGAGCTCCTCCTCAGCCCTAGCACCGGCCGCCAACACTGTGCCTTGTCGACGTCGTCACCACTCGCCGGGGAGATCCCAGTCGCCAACCCTCCCCTGTGCCCTAGCACCACAGTCCTACCACTATCATGCCTCTCCCTCTTCGTGAGTTGCTGCCGCACCATCAAAGGATCTTAGCGTAGATCACCAGCGTCGACTTAGGGTTCAGAGCAATCTTCCCTTCTGCATGATGGAGCCGAGCCCTAGTCTCACCTTCCGTGCCCTAGACTCATCATCGGGCTGATTTTTTTTTTCTCGTCTACCTGTTGCCAACAGAGGGAACGAGGGGCTCCATTTTAGTGTCGACAACAGGTTTATGGCAGCAAGGTCTTCCGGCTAGCATTGTCCAGCATCTGCATCTCCTGGCCGTGTGTCCACAGGGACGATATTGCACTAGGGTAAGGGCTGGAAATTCATTTCTGATTTAGTTTACTATGAATTAATGATGTATGGTATGGGATAACTGATTCAGAGGAGGTAATTGTGGTTGAAATGTGGAATCTAACCTAAGTTTGGGTTAGATCCGATTCATGATGTTAGCAAGAGGGATTAGCTAATCAATTGTTATTTTTTTTTAGGAATAGGATTCTTTGTTTAGCTATTTTGTTAAAATAGAACTTAGCTAAACTATATGATTTATTACAGGACGTTGATTCGAGACGGTGTCTCGAAGAAGGATCTATTCGGATACGATCCTCTTATCGGAGGCGGGTACTTTTGACTTTATGTCTTTGATATGCATAGTGGTGAATTTAACAAGTGGCAATAATTATGTTCTCTTATTTGTTTCAGTTAATCACTACCCGATACCCGTTATATGATTGATTGATTACTTGTTTTACATCTCATGTATTCCTTACCTGGTTATACATGCTTATAGGGGTAGTGATATACCATGCTTCACCATGTTCAGGATCTAGGTTTTATACCTTCAATGAACCTTTGATTTGATTCGTTGACCTATGGTGCACATTTATATATATATATATATATTAGCTCAGGATATTTTGTAGTTAGTGCCATGCACCATCTGTATGATTGCATGCTGTGCGATAGTCCGCTCCATTATTGTTGAGCACATCGCTAGTTACATGGATCTGCACACACCACCACTCATGGGTTAGTGGTCGATTCAGGCAGAGTGTGTTGCAGCAGGGACTTTGTTTGGCTCCGTTGGTCCGCTCATGGGTAGTGTGACACAACGTGTTAGCCGGCAGGGATTCCTCCCCGTCATCGTGTACCGGGAGTTGAGAGCATTGTGCTCCCCCATTTATGATTTGGGGTAGGAGGATAGGTGTACTCCGACAGCATCCCGTCCACTCGGTCACTCATCAGGAGTAGTGACGACAGAGTGCACGGTTGTCACAGCCCTGCCCACTCGGCCTCACTATTGTGTGTGAGATGATCGACTGACGTCAGGGGTGACCAGGACGCATCATTGGCATCATATGCATGATGCATTTATTGCTTGTGTTTTTGCTTGCTGCATTTATATGCTGCATATTATTTGGATGCCTATGTTTGACATGCATATAGGATTTCTATACCTCTCGGACTGTTTGTCCTTATACCCAGGTCCTGGTTAGTACAGTTTTTCTCCTGTTTACTTCAGTTACATTTCATCCTTTTATATCAGGAGACTGTACGCATGATTAGTGCTAGATGTTATTTCCCTACTTTGCATATCAGTTGTACCTGCTGAGTGTTGGACTCATCCCGCCTCCATTGTTGTTATTTTTCAGGTTGATGCTGTTAGGAGAGAGTTCCAGTTGCTGGTCCCCTGCAGACCACGAGGATTTATTGACCTTCTAGTTTTTCTTCTTATTTGACTATGTTTAGAATTGGTTTATTTTGATACTTGGATAATGTATGGATTGTATTTGTCGATGGATTTTTATTCGATATGATTTACTACATACCTGCCTGGACGGCAGAAGAGGTGAGTTTGTCGGATTTGTGTTTCATGAGTGTAGTGGAGTAGGAAAAATCGGATTTGAGGTTTAGGGGGGGTAGTGGAGTAGGGTTGTTTTCGAGTCATCTTTTACTGCTCTGTTTGTCTACTATGCAACTGCGTGGGTGATTGTTTATTTACTATTATTATTCCAGCCGCATGTGGCTGAGGTATATGGATATGTAGAAAGTTTCATATTGTCCACCGTACAGGGGAGATGCTGCCGAAATTTCTTCGGACAGGGACTCCTCCGGAGCGTGACAATTTATTTGGTATCAGAGCGAGGTTTACGATACTTGCTATGTGTTCTGGATTTTCAGGATTTATCTGATACCAATTTATTGGTATCAGAGCGCCAGGTTGGCGAAACTTGTTTGATTACCGTGTGTTGGATATCTATTTTGGTTTGTACGGATTTTTGTTATGGTTATGTTTCGGACTTCCGTTTCGGATTTATATAGATTTCCGACGATTTTCTTGTTCGGAATTTTGAGGTCAATTTGGGGACTGGACAGCGACGGAACATCTCTAGACAATAAATATGTATGATGTTTATTTTATGATTGTTATATTGGTAGTAATATCTGTAATATAACTTAACATATATGAGGAGATCTACGTGTATTGCGGTGAGACGTGGTGTTGGACGACCACGTACGAGGACCACGGGATCTCTGGATATGCCACAGATGCCTACTGTTGATGAGCCTGTCAGTCAGGGACAGACTCAGCATACTGCGAGCGCGTCGGGCTCTCAGACCCCGACGGCTCCTATAGAGGTACCTACCTCGGTTATGCCGAGTGTACCTATCCCTACTGTAGTTCCGGTACCATCAGGGGTACCATTGGCGTTCCCGATATCTGCTCGGTAGCGACCCTCGGCGTGCACCACCGCCACGGACCTCAGTGTGCAGGCACCTGATGCTTTTGTGCCCCGGTGCTCCAGCAGCTGCTCCACCTCTGGTAACACTACCTACTGTACCTCTAGCTGCGGCCACTTTTGTTCACCCGGCAGTACCACCGACGACTTATGCTCCAATTTATACAGCAGCACTGGAAGTTCCTCCTCCGGTTTATTCCGCGGTACCACCTGTAGCACCAGTTCCAGTGGTTCCGCCAGTTCCTGTAGTCGTCCCGACACAGCTCACTGATATTGCCGCGGCACGAGCTAGGATTCCAGTATTAGCAGAGTCGATGAAGACTCGATTCACAATTTTCCGAGGAGACCTTGATCCGAGTATGGCTCTATCATGGATAGAGACTATGGAGCAGACCTTCTTCTATATGGCTTGCTCCGAGTGGGAGAAAGCAGAGCTGGCTGCTTTCCATTTACGGGATGAGGCTAATGCCTGGTGGATTACTCAGCGTTCCATCATCGGCGAGCGGAACGTTACTTGGGCCAGGTTCAGAGAGGCTTTTGAAAGATGTTTTTTTTCCACTATCATATCAGATGGCTCGCCGATAGGATTTCATAAGTCTGCGTCAGAATAATTGCACGGTGACAGAGTATAATACTGAATTCAATCGGTTGGCTAAGTTTTATTCAGAGTTAGTTGCGGAGGACAGATCTCGCATGATGCAATTTATATAAGGACTGGATGGTTATCTGCAAGTAAGGCTTGCCGGTTTAGGGATCGTATCTTACTCTGATGCACTGGATCGAGCTTTGATGATAGAGTTAGCTCAGCAAAGAGCATTTCCGGACAGGAAGAAGAAGCATACGGGTCAGGCATCCGGACAGATCCAGCAGACACCGGCGACAGGTCAGCAGCAGAGTAGTCGCAGTCGGTCAGGTCAGGGTACTTCTGGGGTATCTGGTAGGCCTCAGAAGTCAGGGTGGTCTTCTTCAGGACGTTCTCGGTTTTCTCAGCAGAACCGGCAACCACCTTCCAGCGATACTCACTGTTTCCGATGTGGGTCCAGAGATCACCTTACCCAGCTTGCTCTCTGGGATAGCCAGTTTACTTTTATTGCAAACTGCCTGGGCACTAGAGCCGAGAATGTCAGCTGAAGGCTCAGCAGCAGCTTCGGAGGTCGGGGATAGTCTAGTCAGTCAGGAGCATATCGAGGAGGGTAGAAAGCCCAATCTTCACATCGTCAGCAGGGGATAGCTTCACCTGCAGCAGCGGCATTTGGCATGCTTGGACAGGAGTACTCCAGTGCTTCCATAGCACCCCAGAGTTCTATTGCAGCACCTTATTATCCAACGCAGGGGCAGTATCAGATGCAGCCTCAGACTCTCGGCCAGTACCAGACTCAGTCCCAGTCATCGGCACAGTAGCAGTCACCGTCCTCTCAGTCTTCTCTGGCACATTATCCAGCACCGCCTTAGTGGGAGGCTTCTGCCCAGCCGCAGCAGCCGCTGGCAGCGTTACCACCTCCTCCTCTGCCAGAGACTGGACGTGTTCATGTGATTACCAGAGAAGATGTGCAGCGAGCCGACGGATCCGTTTTCCGCGGTACGATTTCCATTTATGCATTTTCCGCTGATATATTGATTGATACTGGTAGCTCGCACTCTTTTATATCCCGTACCTTTATGCGGGAGATTAGTAGATTACCTACTTTTAGACTGCAGTTATTGACCGTCTCTCTACCGTCCGGTGAAACTTTAGACGTCACCCAGGAGGTCAGAGGTTGCCCGTTAGACTTTGGCAACATGATACTTACGGTAGATCTTCTAGTATTGGAGATGGTCGAGTTTGATATCATCCTTGGCATGGATTGGCTGTCAGTATATCATGCTACTGTTGATTTCCAAACGAGGGTGGTCACCTTTCAGCCTCCGAACCAACCCTCGTGGAGTTTCACTAGCATCAGAGATGACGACATCTCGATTATTTCGGTGAATCAGGCGCAGAAGCTACTGTCTCATGACTGTCATGGTTTCCTATTATCTCTGATTAGTACTGAAGACAGCAGTAGTTCGTAGCTCTCTGACGTTCCTATGGTCCGTGAGTACCCGGATGTATTTCCAGAGGAGCTACCTGGTTTGCCTCCCAGAAGGCCAGTGGAGTTCGCTATTGAGCTGATTCCGGGAACCGCGTCGACATCGAAAGCTCCTTATCGTATGGCACCAAAAGAGTTGAACGAGCTGAAGATTCAACTCCAGGAGCTTTTAGACAGGGGATTCATTCACCCTAGTGTTTCTCCATGGGGTTCATCGGTATTATTTGTCAAGAAAAAGGACGGCACTATGAGGTTATGTATTGACTACAGACAGCTGAATGCAGTGACCGTTAGAAATAAATATCTTTTACCCCGGATCGAGGATTTGTTTGATCAGCTCAGAAGTACATCAGTGTATTCTAAGATTGATCTGCGATCCGGATATCATCAGTTGAGGGTCAGAGACTCAGATATTCAGAAGATAGCTTTCCGTACGAGATACTGTCATTATAAGTTTTTGGTAATGCCATTTGGGCTTACCAATGCTCCAGCGGTGTTTATGGACTTGATGAACCGCATCTTTCTGGAGTATCTGGATCAGTTTGTTATCGTTTTCATTGATGACATATTGGTCTACTCGCATTCCGAGGAAGAGCATGCACAGCATCTTCGTATAGTCTTGGAGACTCTTAGACGACATCAGCTGTACGCGAAGTTTAGCAAGTGTGCATTCTGGTTATCCTCAGTCGATTTTCTGGGACACGTGGTTTCTAGCAGAGGTATTTCAGTAGACCCTCAGAAGATCGAGGCTATCATCAGTTGGGAGCAGCCAAAGTCAGTTCAGGAGATCCGCAGTTTTCTGGGATTGGCCGGATATTACCGACGTTTTGTCGAGGGTTTCTCGCGTATTGCTATGCCGCTGACACGCGTTACCAGGAAGGGCGTGAAGTTCATGTGGTTCGAGGATTGCGTGACCAGCTTTCAGGAGCTGAAGCGGAGATTAGTGTCGGCTCTAGTTTTGGTTTTACCTTCTGGAGAGGACGGATTTGTACTCTACACCGACGCGTCTCTTCAGGGTTTGGGCGCTGTTCTGATGCAGCACGGCAGGGTAGTCACCTATGCTTCTCGACAGTTGAAGGAGCATGAGAAGAACTACCCAGTTCATATTCTGAAGTTAGCTGCCATCATCTTTGCTCTGAAGCTTTGGCGGCATCATTTATACGGTATTACATTTGAGATTCTCACTGATCATAAGAGTCTCAAATATATTTTCACTCAGAAGGAGCTTAATCTCCGACAAAGGAGATGGATGGAGTTCCTGAAGGATTACGATTGTACCATTAGCTACCACCCGGAGAAACCTAATGTGGTTGCCGATGCACTCAGCAGGAAGTCCAGAGGGACTTTGGCTTACCACCGAGTTTCAGTTACAGACTTGGTTCAGGATTTCTCCGAGTTAGACCTTGAGGAGCATGGACCTACAAAGCAGGGTATTCTGGTTACTATGGTTGCTCAGTCGTCGATCAGGACGAGGATCCGAGAGGCCCAGTCTGGTGATTAGCATTTGCTGTTCCTTAGCAGTCAGATAGCTTCCGGGCAGCAGACCGAGTTTACACGCGACGAGGAGGCTATTATATACATCCGAGGTAGGTTATGCGTACCTCAGTCTCATCCGGTCTTATAGGAGCTACTCTAGGAGGTACACTGCTCTCGATTTGCGATCCATCCAGGCGGGACCCGTATGTATCGAGACTTGAGGCGTTCCTATTGGTGGAACGGCGTGAAGAAAGACATCGCGGATTTCGTAGCTAGATGTCTTATCTGTCAGCAGGTGAAGGCTGAGCACCAGAGAACTGCAGGATTACTTCAGCGGATTCCTATTCCTGAGTGGAACTGGGATCACATTACCATGGACTTTGTGGTAGGGTTGCCGAGGACAAGACGAGGTCATGACGCGATTTGGATAATCGTTGATCGATTAACCAAATCTGCGCACTTTTTAGCGATTCGGAGGACTGATCCCCTGGATCGATTGGTAGATCTGTATTGTCGGGAGATTATCAGACTACATGGTGTTTCGTTGAGTATCATTTCGGATAGAGATCCACGGTTTATGTCTCATTTCTGGCAGAGTCTGCAGCAAGCCTTGGGCACACAGCTCCGTTACAGTACAGCTTTTCATCCACAGACAGATGGACAGTCAGAGCGGACCATTCAAACTTTAGAGGATCTGTTGAGGTCATGTGTTATGGATTTCGGAGGCAGTTGGGAGGACCATCTGCCGTTGGTAGAGTTTGCCTACAACAACAACTTTCATTCGGCTATCCAGATGGCACCGTTTGAGGCGTTGTATGGTAGGCCTTGTCGGACACCCGTCCTCTGGGATGAGGTTGGAGAGGCTCAGTTGTTGGGACCTCATAGAGTTCAGCAGGATGCAGAGTTGGTCCGTACTATCAGACGGAGGATGTCAGAGGCGCAGGACCGCCAGAAGAGTTATGCTGATCGGAGACGCAGACCACTAGAGTTCTTTGTTGGCGACCATGTATTTCTGCGAGTTTCACCCACGAAAGGGGTGAAGAGATTTGGCCTCAGAGGTAAGCTAGCTCCGCGGTACATTGGCCCTTTCGAGATCTTGGAGAGGATCGAAGCGGAAGCTTACCGACTAGCACTACCACCGTCCCTGTCAGGCGTTCACGATGTATTCCACGTATCGATGTTAAGGAGATACGTACATGACCCGACGCATGTGCTGGCAGATATCCCAGTTCCAGTTCAGCCTGACATCACTTATGAGGAGATTCCGGTACGGATTTTGGACCGGAAAGAGCGTCAGTTGCGGAACAAGACTATCCGGCTGGTTAAAGTCGGATGGCAGCATCATTCGGACGAGGAGGCTACTTGGGAGCTCGAGGATACTATCCGAGCTCGATATCCCCATCTTTTTACGTGAGGTATGTGATTTAATATACCGTTCAGCATTCATACTTTCTATTTGTTGTTAGTACTTGCTGATGATAGATACCAAAATTTGGGGGCCAAATTTTTATTAGTGGGGGAGAATGTAAAATATCAAAAATAGGCAAATATTAAATAGGAAATTTTCCAGAATTTTTGGAAATTTTTCAGAAATTTTCCGGAGCTCGTATGGACGAGTTAACAAGGATAAAATTTGGGTTCTGGGAAAGCCTGTTTAGGCTACCCATTTAAGCGAGGAAAAGTTATTTTTCTTTTCCTTTTTATTCTCTTTTTCTATTATTCTTATTTTTTTCTTCCCCGTATGCTTTTCTTTTTCTTCGCCGTTTCTCCTCCCAACTCCTCACCCGTGCCCTAACCTCCCTTCCTAACCGGTGCCGCAACACCACCTTCTCTCTCGTGTACAAGGTGATCGACCACGGCGAGTCCACGCATCATCCGATTTGCCCTAGGTGCCACCGACGTCGACGCCCTCTCCGATCTCCACTGTGCTGCCAGCGAGCTCCTCCTCAGCCCTAGCACCGGCCGCTAACACTTTGCCTTGTCGACGTCGTCACCACTCGCCGGGGAGATCCTAGTCGTCGACCCTCCCTTGTGCCCTAGCACCACAATCGTGCCACTGCCGTGCCTCTCCTTCTTCGTGAGTTGCTGCCGCACCATCAAAGGATCTCAACGTAGATCACCAGCGTCGAGTTAGGGTTCAGAGCAATTTTCCATTCTGCACGAAGGAGCCGAGCCCTAGTCTCACCTTCCGTGCCCTAGACTCATCATCGGGCCAATTTTTTTTTTCTCGTCTACCTGTTGCCGGCAGAGGGAACGAGGGGCTCCATTTCAGTGTCGACAACAGGTTTGTGGCAGCAAGGTCTTCCGGCTAGCATTGTCCAGCATCTGCATCTCCTGGCCGTGTGTCCACAGGGACGATATTGCACTAGGGTAAGGGCTGGAAATTCATTTCTGATTTAGTTTACTATGAATTAATGCTGTATGGTATGGGATAACTGATTCAGAGGAGTTTATTGTGGTTGAAATGTGGAATCTAACCTAAGTTTGGGTTAGATCCGATTCATGATGTTAGCAAGAGGGATTAGCTAATCAATTGTTATTTTTTTTAGGAATAGGATTCTTTGTTTAGCTATTTTGTTAAAATAGAACTTAGCTAAACTATACGATTTATTACAGGACGTTGATTCGAGACGGTGTCTCGAAGAGGGATCTATTCGGATACGATCCTCTTATCGGAGGCGGGTACTTTTGACTTTATGTCTTTGATATGCATTGTAGTGAATTTAACAAGTAGCAATAATTATGTTCTCTTATTTGTTTCGGTTAATCACTACCCGATACCCATTATATGAGTGATTGATTGCTTGTTTTGCATCTCATGTATTCCTTACCTGCTTATACATGCTTATAGGGGTAGTGATATACCATGCTTCACCATGTTCAGGATCTAGGTTTTATACCTTCAGTGAACCTTTGATTTGATTCGTTGACCTATGGTGCACATTTATATATATATGGATTAGCTCAGTATATTTTGCGGTTAGTGTCATGCACCATCTGCATGATTGCATGTTGTGTGATAGTCCGCTCCATTATTGTTGAGCACATCGCTAATTACATGGATCTGCACATACCGCCACTAATGGGTTAGTGGTCGATTCAGGCAGAGTGTGTAGCAGCAGGGACTTTGTTTGGCTCCGTTGGTCCGCTCATGGGTAGTGTGACACAATGTGTTAGCCGGCAGGGATTCCTCCCCGTCATCGTGTACCGGGAGTTGAGAGCATTGCGCTCCCCCATTTATGATTTGGGGTAGGAGGATTGGTGTACTCCGACAGCATCCCGTCCACTCGGTCACTCATCAGGAGTAGTGACGACAGAGTGCACGGTTGTCACAGCCCTACCCACTCGGCCTCACTATTGTGTGTGAGATGATCGACTGGCGTCAGGGGTGACCAGGACGCATCATTGGCATCATATGCATGATGCATTTATTGCTTGTGTTTGTGCTTGCTGCATTTATATGCTGCATATTGTTTGGATGCCTATGTTTGACATGCATACAGGATTTTTATACCTCTCGGACTGTTTGTCCTTATACCCAGGTCCTGGTTAGTACAATTTTTCTCCTGTTTACTTCAGTTTCATTTCATCCTTTTATATCAGGAGACTGTATGCATGATTAGTGCTAGATGTTATTTCCCTACTTTGCATATCAGTTGTACCTGCTGAGTGTTGGACTCACCCCACCTCCATTGTTATTATTTTTCAGGTTGATGCTGTCAGGAGAGAGTTTCAGTTGTTGGTCCCCTGCAGACCACAAGGATTTATTGACCTTTTAGTTTTTCTTCTTATTTGACTATGTTTAGAATTGGTTTATTTTGATACTTGGATAATGTATGGATTGTATTTGTCAATGAATTTTTATTCGATATGTTTTACTACATACTTGCCTTGACGACAAAAGAGGTGAGTTTGTCGGATTTGTATTTTATGAGTGTATTGGAGTAGGAAAAATCGGATTTGAGCTTTAGGGGTGTAGTGGAGTAGGGTTGTTTTCGAGTCATCTTATTACTGCTCTGTTTGTCTACTATGAAACTGCGTGGGTGATTGTTTATTTACTGTTATTATTCCAGCCGCATGTGGCTGAGGTATATGGATATGTAGAAAGTTTCATATTGTCCGCCGTATAGGGGAGATGCTGCCGAAATTTCTTCGGACAGGGACTCCTCCGGAGCTTGACAATTTATTTGGTATCAGAGCGAGGTTTACGATACTTGCTATGTGTTCTGGATTTTCAGGATTTATCTGATACCAATTAATTGGTATCAGAGCACCAGGTTGGCGATACTTGTTTGATTTCCGTGTGTTTGATATCTATTTTGGTTTGTACGGATTTTCCTTATGGTTATGTTTCGGACTTCCGTTTCGGATTTATATGGATTTCCGGCGATTTTCTCGTTCGGAATTTTGAGGTCAATTTGGGGACTGGACAGCGACGGAACATCTCCAGACAGCAAATAGGTATGATGTTTATTTTATGATTGTTATATTGGTAGTAATATCTGTAATATAACTTAACAGATATGAGGAGATCTATGCGTATTGCGGCGAGACGTGGTGTTGGACGACCACGTACGAGGACCACGGAATCTCTGGATATGCCAGAGATGCCTACTGTTAATGAGCCTGTCAGTCAGGGACAGACTCAGCATACTGCGGGCGCGTCGGGCTCTCAGACCCCGACGGCTCCTATAGAGGTACCTACCTCGGTTATGCCGAGTGTACCTATCCCTACTGTAGTTCCGGTACCATCAGGGGTACCATTGGCGTTCCCGATATCTGCTCCAGCGCAGCCTACGGCGTACCCGGCACCACCGCCACCTGGACCTACAGTGTACCCGACACCAGTGGCACCTGTGCCCCCAGTGCCTACAGTAGCAGCAGCTGCTCCACCTCCGGTAACACTACCTACTGTACCTCTAGCTGCGGCCACTTTTGTTCACCCGGTAGTATCACCGACGGCTTATGCTCCAGTTTATACAGCAGCACTGGGAGTTCCTCCTCCGGTTTATTCCGCGGTACCACCTGTAGCACCAGTTCCAGTGGTTCCGCCAATTCCTGCAACCGTCCCGACATAGCTCACTGATATTGCCGCGACACGAGCTAGGATTCCAGTATTAGCAAAGTCGATGAAGACTCGATTCACACTTTTCCGAGGAGACCTTGATCCGAGTATGACTCTATCATGGATAGAGACTATGGAGCAGACCTTCTTCTATATGGCTTGCTCCGAGTGGGAGAAAGCAGAGCTGGCTGCTTTTCATTTACGGGATGAGGCTAACACCTGGTGGATTACTTAGCGTTCCATCATCGGCGAGCGGAACGTTACTTGGGCCAGGTTCAGAGAGGCTTTTGAAAGTCGTTTTTTTCCACTATCATATCAGATGGCTTGCCGGAAGGATTTCATGAGTCTGCGTCAGAATAATCGCACGGTGACAGAGTATAATACTGAATTCAACCGGTTGGCTAAGTTTTGTTCAGAGTTAGTTGCGGAGGACAGATCTCGCATGATGCAGTTTATACAGGGACTAGATGGTTATCAGCAAGTAAGGCTTGCCGATTTAGGGATCGTATATTACTCTGATGCACTAGATCGAGCTTTGATGATAGAGTTAGGTCAGCATAGAGCATTTTGAAGAGGAAGCATCTGGTCGAGCATCCGATCCGGAACCGGCGATAGGACAGCGATAGTAGTCATGATCGGTCGGTCGGTACTTCTAGAGTATCTCGTAGGCCTCGAAGTCAAGGCGGTCTTCTTGACGCCCGGTTTTCTCAGAGAACCAGCAACCACCTTCCAGCGATACTCACTGTTTCCGATGTGGGTCCAGGGATCACGTTACTCAGCTTGCTCCCTGGGCTTTCATTGCAAACCGCCTGGGCACTAGAGCCGAGATTGTCGGTGAAGGCTCGGCATGGCTTCGGAGGTCGGTCGAAGGGGCAGTCTAGTCGATCAAGAGCATATCAAGGAGGCGAAGCCCAATCTTCACATCGTCGAGGATAGCTTCACTGCGGCGCCATTGGCATGCTTGGACAAGAGTACTCCAATGCTTCCATAGCACCCGAGTTACATTGCGGGACCTTATTATCGGCGAGGGGCGATGTCGGATGCAACCTCGGCCTCTAGGCCGATGCAGTTCGGTCGTCAGCCTCGATCACCGTCCTCGGTCTTCTCGGCATTATCCGGCCGCCTCGGTGTGCCACCTTGACCGCGTGACCCACTAAGCGTTACCACCTCCTCTTAGAGGCGGGCGTGTTCATGCGATTACGAGAGGATGCCGGATCCATTTTCTGCGATCGATTTCCATTTATGCATTGTCCGTGATATATTGATTGATCTTGGTAGCTCGCACTCTTTATATCCGTACCTTTATGCGGAGATTGGTAGATTACCTACTTTTAGGCTGCAGCGATTGACCGTCTCTCTACCGTCCGGGATACTTTAGACGTCACCAGGTCGAGGTTGCCGTTAGCCTTTGGCAACATGATACTTACGGTAGAGCTTCTAATATTGGAGATGGTCGAGTTTGATATCATACTTGGCATGGATTGGCTGTCGAGATATCATGCTACCGTTGATTGCCGGACGAGGGTGGTCACCTTCCGGCCTCCGAACCAACCCTCGTGGAGTTTCACCGACATGAAGTGTACGGATTAAGAGAAGGTGGAGTTGGCTTCATATTATCTTCGGGATCAAGCCGTCACTTGGTGGGACATGCAGAAGTCGATCTTTGAGGAGCTACGTTTCACGTGGCAGAAGTCCGGGAGGCTATTTGAGAGACAGCTATTTTCCGGTTACATTTTGTCTAGCCCGTCGTGCAGGAGTTTCTGAACCTCAAGCAAGGTGAGCATTCTGTGATGGAGTATAATGCAGGGTTCAGGTATTATTTGTCAAGAAAAAAACGGCACTATGAGGTTATGTATTGACTACAGACAGCTGAATGCGGTGACCGGTATTCACTACCCGGATCGAGGATTTGTTTGATCAGCTCGAAGTACATCGGTGTATTCTAAGATTGATCTGCGATCCGGATATTATCGATTGAGGTTAGAGAGATATTCAGAAGACAACTTTCCATACGAAATACGGTCATTATGAGTTTTTGGTAATGCCATTTGGGCTTACCAATGCTCCAGCGGTGTTTATGGACTTGATGAACCGCATCTTTCTGGAGTATCTGGATCAGTTTGTTATTGTTTTCATAAATGACATATTGGTCTACCCGCATTCCGAGGAGGAGCATGCACAGCATCTTCGTATAGTCTTGGAGATTCTTAGACGACATCAGCTGTATGCGAAGTTCAGCAAGTGTGCATTCTGGTTATCCTCAGTCGATTTTCTGGGACACGTGGTTTCTAGCAGAGGTATTTCAGTAGACCCTCATAAGATCGAGGTTGTCACCAGTTGGGAGCAGCCTAAGTCAGTTCAGGAGATCCGCAGTTTTCTGGGATTGGCCATATATTACCGACGTTTTGTCGAGGGTTTCTCGTATATTGCTATGTCGCTGACACGCCTTACCAGGAAGGGCGTGAAGTTCATGTGGTCCGAGGATTGCGAGACTAGCTTTCAGGAGCTGAAGCGGAGATTAGTGTCGGCTCCAGTTTTGGTTTTACCTTCTGGAGAGAACGGATTTGTACTCTACACCGACGCGTCTCTTCAGGGTTTGGGCGCTGTTCTGATGCAGCACGGCAGGGTAGTCTCCTATGCTTCTCGACAGTTGAAGGAGCATGAGAAGAACTACCCAGTTCATGATCTGGAGTTAGCTGCCATCATCTTTGCTCTGAAGCTTTGGCGGCATCATTTATACGGTATTACATTTGAGATTCTCACTGATCATAAGAGTCTCAAATATATTTTCACTCAGAATGAGCATAATCTCCGACAGAGGAGATGGATGGAGTTCCTGAAGGATTACGATTGTACCATTAGCTACCACCCGGGGAAAGCTAATGTGGTTGCCGATGCACTCAGGTGGAAGTCCAGAGGGACTTTGGCTTGCCACCGAGTTTCAGTTATAGACTTGGTTCAGGGTTTCTCCGAGTTAGACCTTGAGGAGCAGGGACCTACAGAGCAGGGTATTCTGGTTACCATGTGATCCTGTCCGAACGCTGAATCAACGGACGCTGGGCACGTGGCGCTCTCCGGGTCGCCGATGTAGATCTCCGGCTAGTCTCCGAGCTCCTGGCATGAACTGCCCGGGCCGGAAGGGGTTCAGCGACCCTCACGCCTCAAGTCGGGTAAGCAAGTGGTGGTGGAAAAAGTAGCTCCAAAGCTTGTAGAGTACCTCCGGCGAAATCTGCAGCTCTTTATATAGGCGGTGAAAAGCTTCTACCGCCTACCGAGGCGCGTGCGTGTCATGACCCATACCTCGGTATGTGTTTGTCGAAACTTACGGACGCCATCGCGTCGCCAGTCCCGTCGCGCCGATGGGACAGCAGACATCCGTTGTCGGACTAGGGTATGGCTTAGTCATCGACTTGTCGGCAGATGTTCTGTCCCTATTTACCCACCACCGGCGCGTCCATCCGGCGGCTCGAAGAGCGCCGTTGGACGGCCCTAATTCCCTACGGTCGGTGGCGCTACCATTACGTCCTGCCTTCTCTTAGGCCTTCGCCGGCCACTACTTCGTTTCATTGGTGGAACCCCGATCCCTGTCAGGGCGCTTTTTACTATCAGATGTTTACTGGCAGACCGATCGGCTTGCCCTTTTCTCATGAGTCCGGTCGGCTCACCCTTCTTCGACGGACCACCTGGCCTTTTGACCTCCACGTGGCTTTGACCCCTCGTTAGGGGTCCCGGGCTCTTACCACCAGATCACTTGCCTTCCCCTCGAGTCTAATCGAAGGAGGCGAAGTCCGACTGACTAGACTGTCGATCTGACTGAGCAATGATCACTGCATTAGTCCGCTCGGGCAGGCATAGGTATACTCATCCGTTCGGCGGTATCTTGTCCGTGCCTTGTGTTCTCTTGGAACCCATGTCCGATGCTCTCCCCTACTACCCGTCACGTGCGCTGCGCACGGTAAGGGGAGCTCATTAAATGCGGCCAGTATCCTGCTGACACGTGGCGATCGTGCGTTTGTCAACGTATGGCGGTGGCGTCACTTCCGATGGGACAGCCGCCGTTTGAAATGAACGGCTAGATGACGACCTCGATATCGGCGACCTGGATCGGACGGCTGAAATTAATAGCGGCCGCCCTTATAAAGTGCCGACTTCCGCTTTCCGCCGCATTTCGGCCTCATCTTTTTTCCGGAGACCTTGCGTTCCGGCTCTCCGGCGACCCTACAGCCCCCTTCGATCATCTTCTTTGCCCGTAAGGATTCCTCTTCCTTTCTGCCTCTCCTTTTTTCTCTCTATTAGCTATTTCTTTCATCATCCCGCATTCTTTCCCTGTTTTTAATTCTCCCTCCTTCCATCGCGCGTCCCTCCCTAGCCTTATACCATGACCAACACCTCACAGCCGACCGGCGATGCTCCGGGTCTTTGGTATTCGACCATGGAAAGCCGGTTCGACGAGGAGGATGCCTTGCGTCTCACTCGAACCTGTGATTTGCCGACCGACCACCAAATAGTGTTAGCCTCACCGACCGATCAGCCTCATGAACCGCCGCCCGGCACCGTTTTATTCTTTCGAGACCAATTTTTGGTCGGGCTACGTTTTCCACCCTACAAGTTCTTCTTACAAATCTGCAATTATTTTCGCATTCCGCTCGGCCAGGTAGTCCCTAACTCCATTAGGCTGTTGAGCGGAGTGATAGTCCTTTTTAAACTGAACAACATCCCCCTCGACCCTAAGATTTTTCACTACTTTTTTTATCCCAAGCAAGCCGAGTGGGGTACCTTTATTTTCCAATCTAGGATAGGCTTCGTCCTTTTTGATAATATGCCGAGCTCCAACAAACATTGGAAGGAGCACTTTTTCTATGTGCGCTTTCCCGAGCGGCCAACTTTTCGCACCAAATGGCAGACTGCGATGCCGGCGCAACCGGAGCTCGGCAAATTTAGAGGCGATGCGGCCTACCTTCATGCGGCCGAGCGGTTGGTGGGTCAGCGCTATCACATTGATAAGCTGCTCCTCCCAGGAGTAATGTATATATTCGGTCTGTCTCCCATCCCAGCCGATCTGCCCTGCAGCATGAGTAAGCGATTCCCATCCCTCCTTTTTCTTTTGTTCTAATTGATTTAATCTTTGTTTCTGCAGCTGAAGTTATGTGGCATGCTAAGGCGACCGAGAAGCTCAAATTGAAAGCCGCTCAGATTAAGGCGGTGAAGAACAAGGAGATCGCCGAGCGGGGCCTTGATCCAGCCGATCCGACCGGCGAATTAGGCGAGGGGACTCAGGATGCCCCTGAAGCCTTAGCAGCCACTACCTCTCATGACGAGGCAGCGGGTGACACAGAACCTTCCACCCAAACCGAGGTGGAGGGTCGTTCGGCCGATGATGTTCCGCTAGTCACTCGGAAGCACCGACGACCGGAATCTGCATCTGCCTCAATTCCACTTAATGATCCACAGCCCGAGCGGGGCGCGGATGCTCCGGTGTTGTCCGGGACGGTTTCCCTAGAGAGTACCCCGACCCCACATGGCTCTCCGAGGGCAAGCTCTGAGGTGCCGCCGTCCAGCCCTTCAAGAACTCTACATCGTATCAGGCGTTTGGGCGAGCTTCCTTCCTCGTCCACCGGTGGGCCAACCGGTAAGGCCGATGCTTCTCAGGACGAGCCGAGCGGCCAGAATTTAATTAAAACCGTCCTGCGCCTCCCCTCAGAGGAATATATGGCTGCTGTTGATCGGCCAGTGGTCCCCGAACAGCAGATCACCTTGACGGGTCCTCTTGCAAAAGCTTGGGAAGACGCTCGGCGCCGAATAAAAGCGATGACTCCCGGGCAGCTCGGCGACATCAACCTTCAACAGGCCACCGGGGTATGCTCTTTTTCTTTGTTCGTGTATTTGAATTAAGTTTTTAACCCGTTCACTTTTGCTCGTAGAACTGGGTGGAGCAAATTGCCGTTAGCAATCGGTTGGCCGAGCTGGAGGATGAATTGAAAAAACTCAAGGCCGCGGGGGACAGCCAACAGTCGACGGCCGCTCTGGAGAAGGCCAAAAAATTACTGGAAGCCGAACGGAAATGAGCTTTCGATCTAGCGAGCAAGGTCGTTCGGCTCGAAGCAATGGTCAAACAACGAGATAAGGAGATCAAGACGGTGATCACCCGGAAGCGCTAGGCCATCGATGACATGGACCGAATGAAGGTGGAGATCAGAGGGCTAGAGCAACGCATCAAGGATCTGGATGCCCTTCTGGCCACCGAGAAGGAGGGCCGCTCGGCCGATCTTCAAAGATTTGATGGAGATTTGAAGGATCTCCAAGCTGCCAGCGACGCTGCCCACACCGAGCTCAAAGAGTTTCAAGAGGGGGAGTCGGCTCGCTCCGACGAGGTGAGGAAGGCATTCGTCCGCTCGGATGCCTTTGGAGAGAAATTTATTGACAAGATCTCCCTCACCTTTGAAGAGGCGATCAAAGCGGTTGTGGATCACTTAAAGGCCAAAGGCCACCTGCCCGCCGAGCTGACCATCCCTCCCGAGGACCTCGTGATCGTGATGGGCGCCATCCCTGATGCTCTTTTTGATTTCGACGCATGAGGAGTGTTTCTTATGAACTTTTTTGTATCCCCGCCGTTCGGCCAAACTTATTTTTGCTGTAACTTTTTTAGTTAGCCCCGTGCTTAATAGATAATATTTTCCTTTCCTTCCACTTTTGTTTTGGCAAGAAATTTTTCTCTCGTCATAACTAAAGTGTTCTTTAAAACTCCTCCGGTCGGCTCCACGCTCTAACATGGACCCAAGCCGCCTGCCTTCAATAACGCCTTTCGCCACGCAATTAAGCAGCTGCTCGGCGTGCGAACGTCACTTGTTCACTTGCTCGCTATTTTAATTCTGATTAACCATCTCTTACTTCGCGCCTTACCTCAAAGGGGTTTTCGCTAGATTTTCGCAATGCGAGCCGCTCGGACGTTTATAGACGCCGGCTCGTCTCTACGGTCGGAGCTCGGCGGTCTTCCTCGGAGCGTTTATAGACGTCGGCTCGTCTCGATATTTAACGCCGGAGCTCGGCGGTCTTCCTTCGGACGTTTATAGACGCCCACTCCTCGATATTTAACGCCGAGCTCGGCGGTCTTCGCTCGGGCGTTTATAACGCGCCGTCCTCGATATTTAACGCCGGAGCTCGATCCGCCGGACGCGTTTATAGACGCCGGCTCGCTCTCGATATTTAACGCCGCTCGTCGGTCTTCCGCTCGGACGTTTATAGACGCCGGCTCGTCTCTCGATATTTAACATCGGAGCTCGACGGTCTTCCGCTCGGACGTTTATAGACGCCGGCTCGTCTCTCGATATTTAACGTCGGAGCTCGACGGTCTTCCGCTCGGACGTTTATAGACGCCGGCTCGTCTCTCTCGATATTTCGAGCTCGGACGGTCTTCGCTCGCCGGCTCGTCTCTCGATATTTAACGTCGGAGCTCGACGGTCTTTACGGCTAACTTCGACACTGCCGATCGGCGGAACCCTTGGCCATCCTTTGAATTAATTTCGCTTCCTGCATTACAAGGACATGGGCGACTAGCATATACACACAAATGAGTTACATTCGTGCACCTTTCATCCAGCTCGATAAGGCTGGAGATGATTTGCACTCCACGGTCGATCCAGCTGCCGCCCGTCTTCATCCTCCAAGTAGTAAGCGCCCGAGCGAAGTTTTTCAATAACCTTGAAGGGACCCGCCCAAGGAGCTTCAAGCTTGCCGACGTCGCCGACCGGCTTGGCTTTCTTCCAGATGATCTGGGGATTACGCGGCGGTTGTAGTTTTGCTTCATCCGGTGCCGGTATGCCATCAGCCGAACGGACGCCTTGGCTCACTCCTCGTCGACCAAATCCAGCTCCATGTTCCTCCGTTCGGCGTTGCCATCATCATAGCTTTGGATCCGGACGGACTCAACGCCGACTTCGACCGGAATGACCGCCTCGCCGCCATACACCAAATGGAACGGCGTGACGCCCGTCCCTTCCTTTGGCGTCGTTCAGATGGCCCATAAGACGTCCGGCACTTCATCCGGCCAACTTCCTCCCAAATGGTCGAGCCGAGCGCGCAGAATACGAAGAATTTCTCGATTGGCTACTTCGGCTTGACCGTTGCTCTGGGGATAAGCCACGGATGTGAAGTGTTGCTCGATGCCGTAGCTTTTGCACCAATCCTCTAGCATCTTCCCTGTGAATTGCCGCCCATTGTCGGAAACCAATCGGCGAGGGATGCCGAACCGACAGATGATGTGTTGCCAGATAAATTTTTTGACCATCTGTTCGGTGATCTTGGCTAGCGGCTCGGCCTCCACCCACTTGGAAAAATAATCAACCGCCACTAGCAAAAATTTCCGCTGCCCGGTCGCCATCGGACCGACAATATCCATTCCCCATTGATCGAACGGACATGAAACTGTTGATGCCTTCATTTCCTCTGCCGGTCGGTGGTTGAAGTTATGGTACTTCTGGCATGAGAGGCATGTCGACACGGTCCGAGCGGCGTCTGCTTGTAAAGTCGGCCAAAAGTACCCGACCAAGAGGATCTTCTTGGCCAACGATCGTCCGCCCGGATGCCCTCCGCACGATCCTTGATGTACTTCTTGGAGGATGTAAGCCGAGTCCTCCGAGCTCACGCATTTCAACAACGGGCGTGAGAAAGCCTTTTTGTAAAACTGATCGCCGATGAGTGTGAACCGACCGGCTCTCCTCCTTAACATCTGGGCTTCATACTCATTGGATGGTGTGGCACCCGAGCGGAGGAACTCTATGATGGGTGTCCGCCAGTCGCTTGGAAATGTGAGGCCTTCCATCCGGTCGACGTGTGCCACCAACAGTACTTTTTCAATTGGCTGCTGAATAGCGACCGACATTATTGAGCTCGTGAGTTTGGCTAACTCATCAGCTGCTTGATTTTCTGCTCTGGGTATCTTCTGGACAACAACTTCTCTAAAATCAGCTTTGAGCTTCTCGAAGGCTTCAACGTAGAGCTTGAGCCAAGCATTATTGATTTCGAAGGTACCAGAGAGCTGCTGAGCGGCCAACTGAGAATCCGAGTGAAGCGTTACCCGACCGGCTCCCACATGCCGAGCTGCCTGCAAGCCGGCTATGAGGGCCTCATACTCTGCTTCATTGTTGGTAGCTTTATAATCCAGCCGGACGGATAAGTGCATCTTCTCTTCTTGAGGGGAGAGTAATAATATTCCAATCCCGCTTCCGAGCCGAGTGGACGACCCATCCATATATATTCTCCACATAGCTTCCGGCTCCGGCCTTTGCACCTCAGTCACAAAATCGGCCAAGGATTGTGCTTTGATCGCCGAGCGGGGCTGGTATTGGATATCAAATTCACTTAACTCAGTCGTCCATTTGATGAGCCGTCCGGATGCCTCTGGATTTAGTAGAACACGTCCGAGCGGGCTATTGGTTTTGACAATGATCGTATGCGCCAGGAAGTATGGACGAAGGCGCCGAGCGGCGAGGACCAGAGCGAAAGCCAGCTTCTCGAGCCCAGTGTAGCGAGATTCAGCATCTTTTAAAATGTGACTAAGCAAATACACAGGCTCTTCTCCGCTCGACCTCACTAAAGCCGAGCCGATTGCATGCTCGGTTGAAGACAAGTACATAGAAAGTGGCTCACCCGCAGTCGGTTTGGCTAATACCGGGAGAGAGTTCAGATATGCCTTCAAGTCTTCGAACGCCCGATCGCATTCTTCATCCCAGTGAAACTTAGTGGCCTTACGTAAGATTTTGAAGAAAGGGAGGCTCCGGTCGGCAGTTTTGGAGATGAATCTGGACAAAGCAGTTATCCGACCGGTTAAACGCTGCACTTCCTTAGTTTTTACCTTGCTGGGTTTGCTTCGATGCCCCGCTCGGTCACTATGTACCCCAAGAATCGCCCTCCTTTTGCTCCGAACAGGCACTTCTGGGGATTTAGCTTGACTCCATATTTGCGTAGCGTTCGGAAGGTTTCTTCCATGTCCTTGAAGAGATCGGCCGCTCGGGCGGACTTAATGAGGATATCATCCACATAAACTTCTAGATTCCGCCCGATCTGCTCTCTGAATACTTTATTCATCAAGCGCTGATATGTGGCCCCCGCATTCTTCAATCCGAACGACATCACATTATAGCAATAAGTGCTGTTGGCCGTCACGAAGCTGACTTTTTCTTGATCGCCTTGCAGGCGTCGAGCATGATTAATTCACACCTACCAGAGTCCACCAGGTGATCTATCCGGAGGATAAAAATCTTTCGGGCAAGCTTTGTTGAGATCCCTGAAATCTATGCATACTCTCCATTTGTTGCCCGGCTTGGAGACCAATACTACGTTCGCCAGCCAGCTCGGGAACTGCACCTCGCGTATATGGCCGGCCTCCAGAAGTTTTTCCACCTCTGCTCGGATGATGGAATTCTGCTCGGCGCTGAAGTCCCTTTTTCTTTGCTTTACTGGCCGAGCGTCCGGTCGGACATGCAACTCGTGCTGCGCTATGCTCGGGCAGCTCATGTGTCGACCAGACGAAGACATCATGATTTCTTCGGAGGCATTGGATCAGCTCCTCTTTCTGCTTCTCCTCCAGATCGGACGCAATAAAAGTCGTGGCCTCCGATCGGGTTGGGTGAATCTGCACTTCCTCTTTTTCTTCATAAATTAAAGAGGGTGGCTTTTCGGTGATGGCGTTTACCTCGATCCGGGGCGCCTTCCGAGCGGAATTGGCTTCTGCTCGGACCATCTCGATGTAGCATCGTCGAGCTGCTAGCTGATCTCCCCGTACTTCTCCCACTTTGTCCTCCACGGGGAACTTGATCTTTTGATGGAAGGTTGAGACGACCGCTCGGAATTCGCTGAGCGTCGGTCGTCCCAAAATGACATTGTAGGACGAGGGAGAGTCGACCACCACGAAGTTTGTTGTCCTTATCCTCTTGAGCGGCTCTTCTCCCAGCGAGGTAGCCAGCCAGATCTGTCCGACCACTGAACTTGTTACCGTAAACCGTGAAACGAGAGTGGAGTTGTCATGGCACATGATCACTCGATCAATTTGCGGTGATCGAACGCCTTCTTGAATATGATGTTGATCGAGCTCCCTGTAACGCAGTGAATAGTGTAATTGGCTATTACCGCTTGAGCAGAGCATCGTCGTGAGGTACTTCAACTCCTTCCAGTCCCCGGCCCAACGATTTGGGTCCTTCCGCATTGCTCGCCATAACCCGCATGAATCTGAGTCGCCGGACGCTCACCTTCCTAGCTCGGTTGGAGTCTCCTCCGGTCGGCCCGCCAGCAATAACGTTGATCTCGCCTCGGGAAGTATTGCTTCTATTTTCCTCTTCCCGAGCGGACGGTCGAGACCGTTCTCTGGATGCTCGGCGATTCTCCTGCCTTGGAGAACGATGTCGATCAGGAGTTTGTTGCTGTGGCCTATCAGCTCGCGTCCGATCGGCTCCATGAGTTCTCTGTCGCCTGTCAACTAAGGGAGACCGTCGTCTGGCATTCCGGGGCACAGGATGAGCCACGAAGGGAAGACTTCGACAATTCCTTATGTTGTGCGTATCCGTCCGGTGGAAGGAGCAGAACATCGGGGTCCATCTCTTCTTTGGCTTGGGTCGGGCGGCAGCTACCTCTTGCACATGGGACCTGGCGTGGGGGGATCGGATTGCTTCGGCCCTTGGTCCTCTAGGCGGCTGATGAGCGGCGTGCGGTTTCCGCTCGGCCGGAGGAGCCCGCTCGACTGGAGTTTTTCCCGCGCTTGCGCTTCTTCCACGTTGATGTATTCGTTAGCCCGGTGTAGCATGTGATCGTAATCTCGGGGCGGCTTTCGGATGAGTGATCGGAAAAAATCCCCATCCACCAGGCCTTGTGTGAAGGCATTCATCATGGTTTCCGAAGTGGCCGTTGGAATATCCATCGCCACTTTGTTGAACCGCTGGATGTAAGCTCGGAGCGATTCACGGGCTTCTTGTTTGATGGCGAACAGGCTCACGCTCGTTTTCTGATAGCGTCGACTGCTCGCAAAATGGTGGAGGAAGGCCGTTCGGAAGTCCTTGAAGCTGGTGATGGATCCGTCCGGCAACCTCCGAAACCACCGTTGAGCCGATCCCGAGAGGGTGGTAAGAAAAACTCGGCACTTTACTCCATCTGTGTATTGATGGAGAGTAGCTGTGTTATCAAACTTACCCAGATGATCATCTGGGTCAGTTGTCCCATTATACTCGCCGATCGTCGGAGGCACATAGTACTTCGGATCTCTCGAATAGCCTCCGAAAATTGGCGATTAATCCTCTCGGGTGATGCGTCCGCTCGGGCTTTCCCTTTCTGTCATCTCGTCTAGGCATCTCATCCAAGAAGATCCCTATCTCTATAAGCCGGTATGGCTTCAGGCGGAATAGGGCTCGATGAAGGCAATCCGCCACCACCGGAACGATGTTGCTTCGCTTACCGTGGCTTCGCTTTTGCTCCACAAGCTTGAGGCCCTTATCTCGATCGAGGCGTCGAGTTCCTCGTTCAGCGTCACCATGTGTTGTCGTCACCGTCCATTGCTTCCGCTTGGATGCGGAGCGCCCACGACGGCGCCAAATTGATCTGTCCAAGGCTGAATCAAAGCACGTGGCGCTCTCCGGTCGCCGATGTAGATCTCCGCTAGTCTCACGAAGCTCCGAACCGCACAAGTCGGGCCGAAGGGGTTCCCACCCTCCGACGCCAAGTCGGTAAGCAAGTGGTGGTGGAAAAAGTAGCTCCAAAGCTTGTAGAACGCGTACCTCCGGCGAAGTCTGCAGCTCTTTATATAGAGCGGTGAAAGAGCTTCTACACGCCTACCGAGGCGCATACGTGTCCGCACCCATACCTCGGTATGTGTTTGTCGAAAGCTTACCGCGCCCATATCGCAACAGTCCCATCGCTCGATGGGACAACAGACACCCCGTTGTCGACTAGGAGTATGGCTTAGTCATACGACTTGACGGCTGTCAGCGGATGTTCCTGTCCCTATTTACCCACCACCACCAGACGCGTCCCACGGGCCGACGAAGAGCGCGTTCGGACGGCCCTAACCTCAAGGCCGCGCGCCCATTACGTCCCGCTTCTCTTAGGCCTTCCGCCGCCACTACTTTCATGTTTCATTGAGCGCCGAACCCGATCCTCGCTGTATGCTTTTACTATCAGATGTTTACTGGCAGACCGATCGGCTTGCCCTTTTCTCATGAGTCCGGTCGGCTCACCCTTCTTCGACGGACCACCTGGCCTTTTGACCTCCATGTGGCGTTGACCCCTCGTTAGGGGTCCCGGGCTCTTACCACCGGATCACCATGGTTGCTCAGTCGTCGATCAGGACGAGGATCCGAGAGGCCCAGGCTGGTGATCAGCATTTGTAGTTCCTTAGCAGTCAGATAGCTTCCGGGCAGCAGACCGAGTTTACACGCGACGAGGAGGGTATTATATACATCCGAGGCAGGTTATGCGTACCTCAGTCTCATCCGGTCTTATAGGAGCTACTCCAGGAGGCACACCCTCTCGATTTGCGATCCATCCAGGCGGGACCCGTATGTATCGAGACTTGAGGCGTTCCTATTGGTGGAACAGCATGAAGAAAGATATCGCGGATTTCGTAGCTAGATGTCTTGTCTATCAGCAGGTGAAGGCTGAGCACCAGAGACCTGCAGGATTACTTCAGCGGATTCCTATTCCTGAGTGGAAGTGGGATCACATTACCATGGACTTTGTGGTAGGGTTGCCGAGGACACGACGAGGTCATGACACGATTTGGGTAATCATTGATCGATTAACCAAATCTGCGCACTTTTTAGCGATTCGGAGGATTGATCCCTGAATCGATTGGCAGATCTGTATTGTCGAGAGATTATCAGACTACATGGTGTTCCGTTGAGTATCATTTCGGATAGAGATCCAAGGTTTACGTCTCGTTTCTAGCAGAGTTTGCAGCAGGCCTTGGGCACACAGCTCCGTTTCAGTACAGCTTTCCATCCACAGACAGATGGACAGTCAGAGCGGACCATTCAAACTTTAGAGGATCTGTTGAGATCATGTGTTATGGATTTCGGAGGCAGTTGGGAGGACCATCTGCCGTTGGTAGAGTTTGCCTACAACAAAAGCTTTCATTCGGCTATCCAGATGGCACCGTTTGAGGTGTTGTATGGTAGGCCTTGTCGGACACCCGTCCTCTGGGATGAGGTTGGAGAGGCTCAGTTGTTGGGACCTCATAGAGTTCAGCAGGATGTAGAGCTGGTCCGTACTATCAGACGGAAGATGTCAGAGGCGCAGGATCGCCAGAAGAGTTATGCTGATCGGAGACGCAGACCACTAGAGTTCTCTGTTGCCGACCATGTATTTCTGCGAGTTTCACCCACGAAAGGGGTGAAGAGATTTGGCCTCAGAGGTAAGCTAGCTCCGTGGTACATTGGCCCTTTCGAGATCTTGGAGAGGATCGGAGCGGTAGCTTACCGACTGGCACTACCACCGTCCCTGTCAGGCGTTCATGATGTATCCACGTATCGATGCTGAGGAGATACATACATGACCCGACGCATGTGCTGGCATATATCCCAGTTCTAGTTCAGCCTGACGTCACTTATGAGGAGATTCCGGTACGGATTTTGGACCGGAAAGAGCATCAGTTGCGGAACAAGAGTATCTGGCTGGTTAAAGTCGGATGGCAGCATCATTCGGACGAGGAGGCTACTTAGGAGCTCGAGGATACTATCCGAGCTCGATATCCCCATCTTTTTACGTGAGGTATGTGATTTAATATACCGTTCAGCATTCATACTTTTTATTTGTTGTTAGTACTTGCGGATGATAGATACCGAAATTTAGGGACCAAATTTTTATTAGTGGGGGAGAATGGAAAATACCGAAAATAGGCGAATATTTAATAGGGAATTTTTCGAAATTTTTGGAAATTTTTCGGGAATTTTCCGGAGCTCGTATGGACGAGTTAACGGGGATAAAATTTAGGTTCCGGGAAAGCCTGTTTAGGCTACTCATTTAAGCGAGGAAAATTTATTTTTCTTTTCCTTTTTATTCTCTTTTTCTTTTATTCTTATTTTTTTTCTTCCACGCATGCTTTTCTTTTTCTTCGCCGTTTCTCCTCCCAACTCCTCACCCGTGCCCTAACCTCCCTTCCTAACCGGCGCCGCAACATCACCTTCTCTCTCGTGTACAAGGTGATCGACCACGGCGAGTCCACGCATCATCCGATTTGCCCTAGGTGCCACCGACGCCGACGCCCTCTCCGATCTCCACTGTGCTGCCAGAGAGCTCCTCCTCAGCCCTAGCATCGGCCGCCAACACTGTGCCTTGTAGACGTCGTCACCACTCGCCGAGGAGATCCCAGTCGACGACCCTCCCCTGTGCCCTAGCACCACTGCCGTGCCTCTCCCTCTTCGTGAGTTGCTGCCGCACCATCAAAGGATCTCAGCGTAGATCACCAGCGTCGAGTTAGGGTTCAGAGCAATCTTCCCTTCTGCACGAAGGAGCCGAGCCCTAGTCTCACCTTCCGTGCCCTAGACTCAACATCGGGCCGATTTTTTTTTCTCGTCTACCTGTTGCCGGCGAGGGAACGAGGGGCTCCATTTTAGTGTCGATAACATGTTTGTGGCAACAAGGTCTTCCGGCTAGCATTGTCCAGCATCTGCATCTCCTGGTCGTGTGTCCACAGGGACGATATTGCACTAGGATAAGGGCTGGAAATTCATTTCTGATTTAGATTACTATGAATTAATGTTGTATGGTATGGGATAACTGATTCAGAGGAGGTAATTGTGGTTGAAATGTGGAATCTAACCTAAGTTTGGGTTAGATCCGATTCATGATGTTAGCAAGAGGGATTAGCTAATCAATTGTTATTTTTTTTTAGGAATAGGATTCTTTGTTTAGCTATTTTGTTAAAATAGAACTTAGCTAAACTGTACGATTTATTACAGGACGTTGATTTGAGACGGTGTCTCGAAGAGGGATCTATTCGGATACGATCCTCTTATCGGAGGCGGGTACTTTTGACTTTATGTCTTTGATATGCATTGTAGTGAATTTAACAAGTAGCAATAATTATGTTCTCTTATTTGTTTCGGTTAATCACTACCCGATACCCATTATATGATTGATTGATTGCTTGTTTTGCATCTCATGTATTCCTTACCTGCTTATACATGCTTATAGGGGTAGTGATATACCATGCTTCACCATGTTCAGGATCTAGGTTTTATACCTTCAGTGAACCTTTGATTTGATTCGTTGACCTATGATGCACATTTATATATATATGGATTAGCTCAAGATATTTTGTGGTTAGTGTCATGCACCATTTGCATGATTGCATGCTGTGCGATAGTCCGCTCCATTATTGTTGAGCACATCGCTAGTTACATGGATCTGCACACACCACCACTCATGGGTTAGTGGTCGATTCAGGCAGAGTGTGTTGCAGCAGGGACCTTGTTTGGCTCCATTGGTCCGCTCATGGGTAGTGTGACACAACGTGTTAGCCGGCAGGGATTCCTCCCCATCATCGTGTTCCGGGAGTTGAGAGCATTGCGCTCCCCCATTTATGATTTGGGGTAGGAGGATAGATGTACTCCGACAGCATCCCGTCCACTCGGTCACTCATCAGGAGTAGTGACCACAGAGTGTATGGTTGTCACAGTCCTACCAACTCGGCCTCACTATTGTGTGTGAGATGATCGACTAGCGTCAGGGGTGACCAGGACGCATCATTGCCATCATATGCATGATGCATTTATTGCTTGTGTTTGTGCTTGCTGCATTTATATGCTGCATATTGTTTGGATGCCCATGTTTGACATGCATACAGGATTTCTATACCTCTCGAACTGTTTGTCGTTATACCCAGGTCCTGGTTAGTATAGTTTTTCTCCTGTTTACTTCAGTTGCATTTCATCCTTTTATATCAGGAGACTGTACGCATGATTAGTGCTAGATGTTATTTCTCTACTTTGCATATCAGTTGTACCTGCTGAGTGTTGGATCACCCCGCCTCCATTGTTGTTATTTTTCAGGTTGATGCTATCAGGACAGAGTTCCAGTTGCTGGTCCCCTGCAGACCACGAGGATTTATTGACCTTTTAGTTTTTTTTCTTATTTGACTATGTTTAGAATTGGTTTATTTTGATACTTGGATAATGTATGGATTGTATTTGTCGATGGATTTTTATTCGATATGTTTTACTACATACCTGCCTGGACGGCAGAAGAGGTGAGTATGTCGGATTTTTGTTTTATGAGTGTAGTGGAGTAGGAAAAATCAGATTTGAGCTTTAGGGGTGTAGTGGAGTAGGGTTGTTTTCGAGTCATCTTATTACTGCTCTGTTTGTCTACTATGAAACTGCGGGGGTGATTGTTTATTTACTGTTATTATTCCAGCCGCATGTGGCTGAGGTATATGGATATGTAGAAAGTTTCAGATTGTCCGTCGTATAGGGGAGATGCTGCCGAAATTTCTTCGAACAGGGACTCCTCCGGGGCGTGACAATTTATTTGGTATCAGAGCGAGGTTTACGATACTTGCTATGTGTTCTGGATTTTCAGGATTTATCTGATACCAATTTATTGGTACCAAGCGCCAGGTTGGCGATACTTGTTTGATTTCCGTGTGTTGGATATCTATTTTTGTTTGTACGGATGTTCGTTATGGTTATGTTTCGGACTTCCGTTTCGAAATTATATGGATTTCCGATGATTTTCTCGTTCGGAATTTTGAGGTCAATTTGGGGACTGGACAGCGACGGAACATCTCCAGATAGCAAATAGGTATGATGTTTATTTTATGATTGTTACATTGGTAGTAATATCTGTAATATAACTTAACAGATATGAGGAGATCTATGCGTATTGCGGCGAGACGTGGTGCTGGATGACCACGTACGAGGACCACGGGATCTCTGGATATGTCAGAGATGCCTACTGTTGATGAGCATGTCAGTCAGGGACAGACTCAGCATACTGCGGGCGCATCGGGCTCTCAGACCCCGACGGCTCCTATAGAGGTACCTACCTCGGTTATGCCGAGTGTACCTATCCCTACTGTAGTTCCGGTATCATCAGGCGTACCATTGGCGTTCCCGATATCTGCTCTAGTGCAGCCTACGGCGTACCCGGCACCACCGCCACCTGGACCTACAGTGTACCCGACACTAGTGGCACCTGTGCCCCCAGTGCCTACAGTAGCAGCAGCTGCTCCACCTCCGGTAACACTACCTACTGTACCTCCAGCTGCGGCCACTTTTGTTCACCCGGCAGTACCACCGACGGCTTATGCTCCAGTTTATACAGCAGCACCGGGAGTTCCTCCTCCGGTTTATTCCGCGGTACCACCTGTAGCACCAATTCCAGTGGTTCCTCCAGTTCCTGCAGCCGTCTCGACATAGCTCACTGATATTGCCGCGGCACGAGCTAGGATTCCAGTATTAGTAAAGTCGATGAAGACTCGATTCACACTTTTCCGAGGAGACCTTGATCCGAGTATGGCTCTATCATGGATAGAGACTATAGAGCAGACCTTCTTCTATATGGCTTGCTCTGAGTGGGAGAAAGCAGAGCTGGCTGCTTTTCATTTACGGGATGAGGCTAACGCCTGGTGGATTACTCAGCGTTCCATCATCGGCGAGCGGAACGTTACTTGGGCCAGGTTCATAGAGGCTTTTGAAAGCCGTTTTTTTCCACCATCATATCAGATGGCTCGCCGGCAGGATTTCATGAGTCTGCGTCAGAATAATCGCACGGTGACAGAGTATAATACTGAATTCAACCGGTTGGCTAAGTTTTGTTCAGAGTTAGTTGCGGAGGACAGATCTCGCATGATGCTGTTTATACAGGGACTGGATGGTTATCTGCAAGTAAGGCTTGCCGGTTTAGGGATCGTATCTTACTCTGATGCACTGGATCGAGCTTTGATGATAGAGTTAGGTCAGCAGAGAGCATTTTCGTACAGGAAGAGGAAGCATACGGGTCAGGCATCCGGACAGATCCAGTAGACACCGGCGAAAGGACAGCAGCAGAGTAGTCACAGTTGGTCAAGTCAGAGTACTTCTGGGTATTCTCGTAGGCCTCAGAAGTCAGGGCGGTCTTCTTCAGGACGTTCCCGGTTTTCTCAGCAGAACCGGTAACCACCTTCCAGCGATACTCACTGTTTCCGATGTGGGTCCAGAGATCACCTTACCTCAGCTTGCTCTCTGGGACAGCCAGTTTGCTTTTATTGCGAACTGCCTGGGCACCAGAGCCGAGATTGTCAGCTGGAGGCTAAGCACACGGCTTCCGGAGGGGCAGGTCAGAGGGAACAGTCTAGTCAGTCAGGAGCATATCGAGGAGGGCAGAAAGCTCAATCTTCACATCGTCAACAGGGGATAGCTTCACCTGCAGCAGCGGCATTTGGCATGCTTGGACAGGGGTACTCCAGTGCTTCCATAGCACCCCAGAGTTCTGTTACAGGACCTTATTATCTGACGCAGGGGCAGTATCAGATGCAGCCTTAGCCTCTAGGCCAGTACCAGACTCAGTCCCAATCATCGGCACAGTATCAGTCACCGTCCTCTCAGTCTTCTCTAGCACAATATCCAGCACCGCCTCAGTGGCAGGCTTCTGCCCAGCCGCTGGCAGCGTTACCACCTCCTCCTCCGCCAGAGACTGGACGTGTTCATGCGATTACCAGAGAGGATGCGCAGCGAGCCGACGGATCTGTTTTCCACGGTACAATTTCCATTTATGCATTTTCCGCTGATATATTGATTGATACTGGTAGCTGGCACTCTTTTATATCCCGTACCTTTATGCGGGAGATTGGTAGATTACCTACTTTTAGACTGTAGTGATTGACCGTCTCTCTACCGTCCAGTGATACTTTAGACGTCACCCAGGAGGTCAAAGGTTGCCCGTTAGACTTTGGCAACATGATACTTATGGTAGATCTTCTAGTATTTGAGATGGTCGAGTTTGATATCATATTTGGCATGGATTGGCTGTCAGTATATCATGCTACTGTTGATTGCCAGACGAGAGTGGTCACCTTCCGGCCTCCGAACCAACACTCGTGGAGTTTCACTGGCATCAGAGATAACGGCATCTCGATTATTTCGGCGATTCAGGCGCAGAAGCTGCTGTCTCACGGCTGTCATGGTTTCCTATTATCTCTGATTAGTACTGAAAACAGCAGTAGTTCGCAGCTCTCCGACGTTCCTATAGTCCGTGAGTACCCGGATGTGTTTCTAGAGGAGCTACCTGGTTTGCCTCCCAGAAGGCCAGTGGAGTTCGCTATTGAGCTGATTCTGGGAACCGCGCCGACATCGAAAGCTCCTTATCGTATGGCACCAAAAGAGTTGAACGAGCTGAAGGTTCAACTCCAGGAGCTTTTAGACAGGGGATTCATTCGCCCTAGTGTTTCTCCATGGGGTTCACCGGTATTATTTGTCAAGAAAAAGGACGGCACTATGAGGTTATGTATTGACTACAGACAGCTGAATGCAGTGACCGTCAGAAATAAATATCCTTTACCCTAGATCGAGGATTTGTTTGATCAGCTCAGAAGTACACCAATGTATTCTAAGATTGATCTACGATCCGAATATCATCAGTTACGGGTCAGAGACTCAGATATTCAAAAGACAGCTTTTCGTACGAGATACGGTCATTATGAGTTTTTGGCAATGCCATTTGGGCTTACCAATGCTCCAGGGGTGTTTATGGAGATCCGTAGTTTTCTGGGATTGGCCGGATATTACCGACGTTTTGTCGAGGGTTTCTCGCGTATTGCTATGCCGCTGACACGCGTTACCAGGAAGGGTGTGAAGTTCATGTGGTCCGAGGATTGCGAGACCAGCTTTCAGGAGCTGAAGCGGAGATTAGTGTCGGCTCCAGTTTTGGTTTTACCTTCTGGAGAGGACGGATTTGTACTCTACACCGACGCGTCTCTTCAGGGTTTGGGCGCTATTCTGATGCAGCACGGCAGGGTAGTCTCCTATGCTTCTCGACAGTTGAAGGAGCATGAGAAGAACTACCCAGTTCATATTCTGGAGTTTGCTGCCATCATCTTTGCTCTGAAGCTTTGGCGGCATCATTTATACGGTATTACATTTGAGATTCTCACTGATCATAAGAGTCTCAAATATATTTTCACTAATGTGGTTGTCGATGCACTCAGCAGGAAGTTCAGAGGGACTTTGGCTTGCCACCGAGTTTCAGTTACAGACTTGGTTCAGGGTTTCTCCGAGTTAGACCTTGCGGAGAAGGGACCCACAGAGCAGGGTATTCTGGTTACCATGGTTGCTCAGTCGTCGATCAGGACGAGGATCCGAGAGGCCCAGGCTGGTGATCAGCATTTGTAGTTCATTAGCAGTCAGATAGCTTCCGGGCAGCAGACCGAGTTTACACGCGACGAGGAGGGTATTATATATATCCGAGGCATGTTATGCGTACCTCAGTCTCATCCGGCCTTACAGGAGCTACTCCAGGAGGCACACCGCTCTCGATTTACGATCCATCCAGGCGGGACCCGTATGTATCGAGACTTGAGGCGTTCCTATTGGTGGAACGGCATGAAGAAAGACATCGCAGATTTCATAGCTAGATATCTTGTCTATCAACAGGTGAAGACTGAGCACCAGAGACCTGCAGGATTACTTCAGCGGATTCCTATTCCTGAGTGAAATTGGGATCACATTACCATGGACTTTGTGGTAGGGTTGTCGAGGACATGACGAGGTCATGACGCGATTTGGGTAATCGTTGATCGATTAACCAAATCTGCGCACTTTTTAGCGATTCGGAGGACTCATCCCCTGGATCGATTGGCAGATCTGTATTGTCGGGAGATTATCAGACTACATGGTGTTTCGTTGAGTATCATTTCGGATAGAGATCCACGGTTTACGTCTCGTTTCTGGCAGAGTCTGCAGCAGGCCTTGGGCACACAACTCATTTTCAGTACAGCTTTCCATCCACAGACAGATGGACAGTTAGAGCGAACCATTCAGACTTTAGAGGATCTGTTGAGGTTATGTGTTATGGATTTCAAAGGCAGTTGGGAGGACCATCTGCCGTTGGTAGAGTTTGCCTACAACAACAGCTTTCATTCGGCTATCCAGATGGCACCGTTTGAGGCGTTGTATGGTAGGCCTTGTCGGACGCCCGTCCTCTGGGATGAGGTTGGAGAGGCCCAGTTGTTGGGACCTCATAGAGTTCAGCAGGATGCAGAGTTGGTCCGTACTATCAGACGGAGGATGTCAGAGGCGCAGGACCGCCAGAAGAGTTATGCTGATCAGAGACGCAGACCACTAGAGTTCTCTGTTGGTGACCATGTATTTCTGCGAGTTTCACCCACGAAAGGGGTGAAGAGATTTGGCCTCAGAGGTAAGCTAGCTCCGCAGTACATTGGCCCTTTCGAGATCTTGGAGAGGATCGGAGTGGTAGCTTACCGACTGGCACTACCACCGTCCCTGTCAGGCGTTCACGATGTATTCCACGTATCGATGCTGAGGAGATACGTACATGACCCGACGCATGTGCTGGCAGATATCTCAGTTCCAGTTCAGCCTGACGTCACTTATGAGGAGATTCCGGTATGGATTTTGGACCGGAAAGAGCGTCAGTTGCGGAACAAGACTATCCGGCTGGTTAAAGTCGAATGGCAGCATCATTCAGACGAGACTACTTGGGAGCTCGAGGATACTATCCGAGCTCGATATCCCCATCTTTTTACGTGAGGTATGTGATTTAATATACCGTTCAGCATTCATACTTTCTATTTGTTGTTAATACTTGCTGATGATAGATACCGAAATTTGGGGACCAAATTTTTATTAGTGGGGGAGATTGTAAAAAATAGGCGAATATTTAAAAGGGAATTTTCCGGAATTTTTGTAAATTTTTCGGGAATTTTCCGGAGCTCGTATGGACGAGTTAACGGGGATAAAATTTGGGTTCCGGGAAAGCCTGTTTAGGCTACCCATTTAAGCGAGGAAAAGTTATTTTTCTTTTCCTTTTTATTCTCTTTTTCTTTTATTCTTTTTTTCCCCCGCGTGCTTTTCTTTTTCTTCACCGTTTCTCCTCCCAACTCGTCACCCGTGCCCAAACCTCCCTTCCTAACCGGCGCCGCAACACCACCTTCTCTCTCGTGTACAAGCCTGTCAAGTCTCATTTATTTTGCAGGTTTGGATTGCCTAGGACTATTGTCAGTGACCAAGGATCTCATTTTTGTAACATGCATATAAAGGCACTCATAAGTAGGTATGGTGTGATTCATAGGGTATCTACTCCTTATCATCCGCAAACGAATGGTCAAGTTGAAGTCTCTAATAGGGAGATTAAGCAAATTCTTAGAAAAATAGTTAATCTGGATAGGAAGGATTGGAGCAAGAGACTTGACGACGCACTGTGGGCTTACCGTGTTAGGACCTTCGTACACGGCTAGAGAGGGGGGGTGTGAATAGTCGACCCCAAATTCACGTTTCTTCCTACAATTTTAGTTAGCGCAGCGGAAATAAAAGATAGAAACGAAACAGGAGAATATCAAACCTCAAACGCGACGATATAACGAGGTTCGGAGATGATACTTCTACTCCTCGGCGTGTCCGTAAGGTGGACGAATCCTATCAATCCGTCGGTGGATGAGACCCCGGAAAACCGGCTAATAAAAACTCCTTCTGGGTGGAGAAACCTCGCCATAATCTCTCCTGCAACAGTAAGATCGGAGTACAAAGATAAAGCAAGAAGCCAAGAACAATATGAATGTAAAAACACTAGTTTTCTTGCCTTCTCGTCGACTGGTGATGAAGCAACCACTTCACGGATGCCAACAACAGCAACAACTGATCAGTTGGAGTCCAGCCGAGGGAAGCTCACACGAAGCTTCAGCAGTGGGGAGCTCAACAAAGCTCAGATCGCAAGAGCAAGAAGAAGTCTACTTTTCTGTAAAGGCCCTCCACCTCTTGATTTATATGAACCTGAGAAGAAGAAGACACAGACACAGAAATCTAGCCGTTGTGACTCAACGGCTAGACCTGGACCGATCAAGCTCCACCCTGATCGATCCAGGACGGATCTGATCGGTCAGGGGACCGATCAGGCCCTAGGTTGATCGGTCCCCAGACCGATCCCAACTCTCACAGAGAGTTGGTTGCAGAGCCCTGATCGGTCTGTGGACCGATCAGGCCATAGGTGGATTGGTCCACCGACCGATCCCTCTTATTCCTTCTCCCAATCTGTTTGGTTACTGATCGGTCACCAGACCGATCAGATGACTCACAGTGAGAATCAGTGTATCACTGGATTGGTCAGCAGACCGATCCAGATACCCATAGTATCACTGGATCAGTCAGCAGACCGATCCAATTTCCCAGCCTTAAACCCTAAAGCCTTCCTGATCTAGAGAACGAGCTACCGAGCCCTCTCTGACTTCCACGTCCGGTCCAGAGAACGAGCTACCGAGCCCTCTCTGACCTAGTCCGGAGAACGAGCTACCAAGCCCTCTCTGACTTCCACGTCCGATCCAGAGAATGAGCTACCGAGCCCTCTCTGACCTAGTCCAGAGAACGAGCTACCGAGCCCTCTCCAACTTCGTCCGGTCCAGAGAACGAGCTACCGAGCCCTCTCTGACCTAGTCCGAAGAACTAGCTACCGAGCCCTCTCCGACTCCATCCAGTCCAGAGAATGAGCTACCGAGCCCTCTCTGACCTAGTCCGGAGAACGAGCTACCGAGCCCTCTCTGACCTAGTCCGGAGAACGAGCTACCGAACCCTCTCCGACTCCATCCAGTCCAGAGAACGAGCTACCGAGCCCTCTCCGACCTCCCATGCCAAGCTTCCATACTTGGACTTTTCCCGTGCCAAGCTCCCTGCTTGGACTTTTCCGTGCCAAGTCTCCATACTTGGACTTTTCCCCGTGCCAGGCTCCCTGCTTGGACTTTTCCGTGTCAAGTCTCCATACTTGGACTTTTCCCCGTGCCAAGCTCCCTGCTTGGACTTTTCCGTGCCAAGTCTCCATACTTAGACTTTTCCCGAATCAGGTCAACTCAAGTCGGGTCAACCAGGTCAACCTTGACCAAAGGTTGCACCCACAATCCCCCAAGTTCCTATTCTTTTCAAACATCAAAATATAACTTCTCTATTCTTGTCAAACATCAAAATATACCTCGAGTCAGGTCAACTCGAGTTGGGTCACCCAGGTCAACCTTGTCCTAAGGTTGCACCAACATACCAGACTGCATATAAAACTCCTATAGGGATGTCTCCATATTGTATTGTTTTTGGTAAGGCTTGTCATTTGCCTGTGGAAGTTGAACATAAAGTATATTGGGCAGTGAAGTCATGTAATATGAATTTGGGAGAGGCCGGTGCCGAAAGGAAATTGTAATTACAAGAGCTTGAAGAGCTTAGATTGGAGGCATATGAGAGTTCTCGAATTTATAAGGAGAAAACTAAGGCTTTTCATGATAAGCAGATTTTGAGGAAAGAATTCCATGTAGGAGATAAGGTTTTATTGTTTAATTCTAGACTTAGTTTGATGGGAGGTAAATTGAAGTCTAGATGGGAAGGACATTTTTGTGTCACTAATGTTTTCCCTTATGGTGTTGTTGAGATTCAGGAATTTCCTACAGGGAGAATTTTCAAGGTAATGGGCATCGTCTCAAGGTGTTTCATGAAGGTGTTGTGGTAGGATGGATAGAGAAATTGAGCTTGGAAGAGGCAATCTACTCCACTTAAAAAAGGGAGTGTGCTCTATGTTCTTTTATTAGCATATTATGTTCTTTCTTGTTTGAATTCTATTAATCTTTTCTTTTGTTATTGCTCTGTGGTTTTGGTAGTTAGGTTGTTTTCTATGGGTTCAATAATGATTGTTTCTGATCTCCAATCTATTAATTTCTTTGAGTAGTACTGATGATGTGTTCGGATTTGTAAAGGATTTTGTTTGTGGTTCATCGATATTCAACTTTTGGCATGACTTGTTAGATAATTTCATTGTTCAGTTAGTAAGATGGTGGACCTTATCTTGAATAGTTAAGTTCATTTAATACCTAGTGAGGCCATAGCAAAACTTTTGTCTATTTTCATCTGTGTGATATGTACTTTACACATGGAACTCCAGAATTTGCCTTGTTTCTATTCAAAATTATAGTTGCTATACATTAAGCATGGGGATGATGAAGGCTTTCTTTGGTTTCCTTTCCACAAATCTTTTTGGCTTGTTTTTTTCTATCTTGTTATTTTTATGTTGATTCCTTTCCATATATCTTCTTGGCTTGTTTTGGTATGCTGGAAATTTCTTAATGAGTTCCTTTGTTCGAGACGAACAAAAGTTTAAGTGTGGGGGGAAAGGCGAGTGATTTGGTGATTTGTTTGCATTGGAGTTAATTTTGTAGGAAGTTGGAGTGTTCTTTTCTGAATTTTAGAGGTAAGAGCTGAAAGTTAATTTTAAACTTTCGGGACATCATTGAAAGCGACAGATCTATGATGGTACTGAGTTTAATTGTTTGAAGAATCACATTTCTTTGTGGGGATTTTTGTGCTGTATTTCCAGATTAGTGACAGAATATGCATGTTATAAGATGGATTTAGATGAGTACTGCAGACTAAAAGAATGTGAAGGTTATGGAAGAAGAGAACGTTCTTAGGGTATTGTCTTATTACAACTCTTTGAGCTATTTCTTTTCAACACGATTCTGAGTTAAAAGATGCAGAGTTGTTGACTGATGCTGAATTTATTGCAAGGTAGATGTTAAGCCAAGAAATTTAAGTCATGTATTATATAAGTGTTTCTTTACTAATAGGGTACCATTGAAAACTTTAAGGAGCTTGATTCTTAGGGATATGAATTCTAGAATTGGGGGACAAATGGTAGTCATTGAAGGAATGGAGTGTGGTTTTAAGTCTGACTAAGGGGTACTAATTCTATTCTTGATTTGGAAAAAAAAACAAAAACAAAACAAAAAACAAAACAAAACAATTGTGCATTCTTCAATAGTCAACTTGGTTAAGTAAGATGTTAGGGCAGTTAAAATTGTTCAATTGTTGGTGAGTTTTGCTTGGTAATTTCTGGAATTATAGTTTTATACATGATGAAAAAAATGGGAAGTAAAAGTAGAACAGGGGAATTGAGTAGTTGTGAAATACCAGGGGTTGTAGGATTTGGGAGAAAGAAGTTACAGCTGGAGTTTTATTCATTCAACAAATTAATTTTGATTAAGTCTTATTGGCAGTTGGTGTTGTTCAGTAAACTAAATTTCAGAACTAAGGTGGATAGAATACTGGAAGGATATGAATAAAGTGGTTGTATTTGAGAGTTCTCGAATGAGCAACATAATTGGACCAGGGAGTATGACTAGTGTAGGAATGACAATTTTGATTAATAAAATGGTGAAAGAACAAGTATGGAATTTATTGAGTACAATTCCCAGCATAGCTATTCTTCATTTTTCCTTATTGTTCTAGACATGTTTGCTCCAAATTCAATTGGCCTTTGTCTCAGGTTGTGTTCTTCTTCTTAAAAGAGCCTTTTGACTTGTGTCGTGTTATGACAGAATGGTGGAGAGTTAGAAAGAAGGCAAACATATGGTAGTGAAGTGTTGAAGTGGCATAGAGAGAAACTCCATTTCAGTGTTAGATTAGGCGAGTGAGAGGGATAAATTCCCATCTGGAAAGTGTGAGTTGATCTTGACTATTTGAGTAATTAAAACTACCTTGCTAGTTGAATTGTGAAGGGTATTGTACTTGAATGTTCTTGTTTGATTCGATGGGCATAGATAACTTTCTTTACACTTCTCAATATACTGTTAGTAGTATTCGAAGGAAAAAAATAGAACATCTTTTTGAGCTATTTAATTGCTGGGACGGACAAAGATAAGTGCGGGGGATTTTTGATACTTGTCATTTCACTTCAATATTTTAGTTTTATTTTCCAGATTTTCAGTTGCTTATCAAACTTTAATTGTGCTTTTATCTATGATAAATGATTTTAATCGCTCACTGGACTTTGACGATTAATTAGCAAATATGGAGTATTTGTTAACCAATTGTTGATGTATTTTTGAAGGTTTATAAGGAAGAATAATCAGAGCTCTACATTAGTATTTGGATTTAATATAAGCCATGGATGAAGTGCTGGTCAAGATTTGCAACTTGTGGCAAACCTAGACCGTTGAATATGGATTGGAGGGATCTGAACCGTACAGCTAATATTTGAGATCTGAGGAGGGAATAAAAAGGAGGAGAAAACGAGAGTTCGGGGTGGCTGGTTCTTCGGAGGAAAAAGACGAGGAGCAAGGAAAGGGAAGGACGATAATGAGTAGATCTGAGGCTTGTTGTCAACTTCGGTGACTCCTCTCTTCGAACACTGGATATGGGAATTGGTTTTAGTTGATTCCTTCTTTATCATTCATCATTTTGTGGCATTAATCGACAAATAGATCAGATCCTAGATCTGGATTTAGTTATTTTCTTGTTTGGATTTTAGTGGCATTCTGTCAACTCTGGTGAGTGCTTGGGGGTTCCCAACTTACTAGGGTTCTTTTCTTTTCTTCCTCTATCAAACTATTGCTGTTTCTTTAATTGAAGTTTTCTTTCTCTACTGAAATTCTTAGAGACTTTGCATGTTCGTTAATGTGATGAATGTGTTTCTTTTTTTTTCTTGTTCTTGATTTTGAAGAGTATTACATTTGACTGTAGATTTAAGATTCCAAGTCTTGATTCATTTCAGTTGAGTTATGTTATTACTTTTAAAAGTTCTGTTAGATAAATTCTTAGTCCTTTGGTTCGTAATCTGTAGATCTATTTTTCTACCTCATAGTTAAATTCAATTAATGATATTTCTAGTCATAAGGGAACTTTCCAGTAATTGATTTCATTGGATTGCAATTATAAAATAGAACAAATTCCTACTGATTAGTGCAGCCAATCAAATTCATGAATTTAATGGCATCATGAAGTCCTTGAGAATCGATTCTAGGGTCTACTCTACCAACTTAGTTTAAGAGAGATTCTGAGGTATTATTTGGAAACTAAAACATTTACGACATTAGTTTTAGTTACCATGGATTCCCGCTCTTATCCATGTCCTAATGTCTCCAAATCTTTGTGGGCGCCTCAGTTGATCTGAGGAGCCTCGACACTTGTTCATCTGAGGTGCCTCCAATCAACTGAGGCGTCTCAGGTCTTCGAATCAGTTGGACATCTCAAGTCAATGGGGGGCCTTAAATGGTCAACTTTCAAGTTAATAATTTTCTGATTCTGCTCACCTTGGGTGATAGTCTGATCATCCAAAGTTAAGCTTACCCAAACCCAACTATGACATTCTCTTCGAGCAAACTTCCTCTTGGCTTCTGGTCCCTTGGATGCACCGTATGCATCCTTCTCATTACATTGATGTACTCTTCCACAACTCCATATACCTCGGATGCACTGAGTCATCGACTCTCTTCCCGTGCTATCTTTCTCACTCGATGTGTCTTCTGTTCGACTTCTTGTGCTCTCCTAAGTTCTTGTATATTTAGACACAAGACATTAAATACACACAAAACCTAACTTAACTTGGTTGATCAACATTAAAACTAACTTGGGTATTTACAGACTTGACTTAGTCAACTCATCCCTTGATTTCAATCTGGATCAATACTGTGTAATTTTTTTTATCTATTATGAACAAGACTTATAAAAAGTTTTTTCACCTCTAGAAAAATATTTGAGAAAGAGAAAAATAATGAAGTTTGTGAAATGACATGCTCAAAGGCCATAATAGAAGTTTACGAGTTCAAATCTCACTCAGGTACATTACACAAATTTGAAAAACTTATGACACTAGCCATCCAATATAACCCATTTGTGTTTTTTGATTTACTCTGATGATTGGTGAAAAACTTTTGTCAAGCCAAGTTGATCATCTTCAGGATTAATTGAATGAGTTGGATACCTAGATAAAACAAAGAGCAAAAATCAAAAGGGAGCCTTAAATTAATAGAAACATTAGATTGACACCCCCTTTCTAGAAAAGTCAAATGAGAGCCCCTCTAAAAAAAAATGAGTGTCCTTTATCTCGAAAATACCCCTACATTCAATGTTGTTGTAGAAGCTATCGACTAGCATCTACAACTTGTAGAAACTAGCCAGTAGTTGCTACACGCTGTAAAAGCTATATGCAAACTTCTATATGTTCGATCAGAATTAGATTATATTCATTTTAAATGTAATGAGTATTATGAAGTCACTATCATTTGGTTTGCTCATTGAAATATTATTTTAATTAGATTATCACTTAGAAAAATAAAAATCAAAATGATATAAAACTATTGTTATAGAAATTAGATGCTAGCTTTTACAATTGTAAAAGCTAGATGCTAGCTTCTACAATGTATAACAACTAGCAACCTAGCAGTTATACATAGTAGAAGCTAGCATCTAGGTTCTACATAATTGAATGATCAGATAATATATTGTAAAAGCTAGTTACTACTTTCTACATGTTGTAAAAGTTAGATTATAGCTTATATAATTATATAAGCTAGTTGATAACTTCTATACGAATGGCGTATAGATCAAATAATATAAGGATATTTTAGATAGATCATATTAAAAGGGGTACAAAGAGGCGCTCATTTAACTTTAATAAAAAAAAATAGAGTGCTCATTTGATAAAAACGTCCAAAAAAAAAAAAAAAAAAACTTTGGGTTACTAAATCACGGACATAATTGAATTGAATTAATATTTATTATTTATGTATTCAATAGAATATTCTTATCTAAATTTTCCTTTAAAGGTATTAACCCACCCTTTAATTTTTTTATCATATATAATATTGAGCTGAGGAAGTAAATGAAAACAAAATACATACTTTCTCAGGGCATTAGTACAAAATAAAATATTTTCTTAATTTTTCAAACATTTAAGAATTGAATTTTAATTTCAGTGAATTAATTTATAAATTTTTCTAAATTGAATGATTAATCTAAGAATAAGAGATTAATTGGTTACTCGCTTGCTATGAGTACTTTCTTATTTATTTTAATATTAAAAAAATCAAATTAATTATGTAGATTGAACCCCTAATATCAACTAAAAAAAAATAAATCCTTGGTTAACTGAATTAAAATAAGTTATGTGCCTCCACTCACCGTCTCTTTCCAACTAAAAAATTTTCACAAAAGTGGCCCATGTGAATTATTCTCAGCGTACCCAATATTTAATTATCATCATAACTTCATAGATCGTATCGCTAATCAAGTAGTGTGAACAAATTTAATGTTGAATTTGGTAAAAGCTTTGTTGTATATTTACTTAATATATATAAACTTAGAACAGATAGATCAATATTCACAAATAAATTTCATAAATTATATTTATCAATAATTTTTTATTAATATACTAAATAAATAAATAAATTTTAAAATAAATAAATAAATTTATATTATCAATCTCAATAATTAACTAAATAAATTTAAAATATAAAAATTAAAACAATTAAATAAATTTAAATTAAAAGTTAAATAACATCTAAATAAATTTTTAAATCAAATTTAATCAAAAATTTAAAATAAAAAATAAATTAAATACGAACAATAATTTCAACTATTTGTTTTACTTTGAATTCTATTTCACTAAGTTTGAACATAATGAAATTTGACTCAGCTCATTTCTTCTTATCCTAATTAGAGACTCCGCGGCTCCATCTGTGTAGCCAATCACTCTTTTGATGGGTCCGCGTAAACAGCCGCAGCGAGTACGGGGGGGAATGGTTTCCGTTGCTAACAGACGGCAACCTGGATGAAACAGACGGAGTGGAGGGGTCGCACGCCAATAAGCCTGCTTTCAAGTTTGAACGCCAAGCGAAGCGAAGCGGTCGAGCTCCGCTGGCGCTGCGAGCGGCCAGGTTGTTGGGGCGCTCTCTCTCTCGCCGTCTCCTTCCATCGACTTCCTTCCCTCTTCTCACTCCGACCCCGGCACTCGGGGGCGGTGGCTAGAATGAAGAAGGAAGGTGCCTCGGCTGCTCCATTGACCCGCTGACGTGAGAGGTTTCCGATCATCACCTTTCTTTTTCGGTTTTTGTGTGTTGTTCGCGGCGAAACCTAATGCTGGTCTGGGTTTAGTTACGTCTTGCATCGATTATCTGTAATTACCTTCACGGCGCTGTCTGGAAAATGCGATTGTTTGCTATCGAGAATCACAGAACAAGGGTATCATTTTGCCTGGCATTGTTTTTGTCGATTTTTTTTTCCAGGTTTTCTCGTCTTTATCGATCGCATCATTCTCGTGGAGGCTTTTTTGATATATGTATATCTATACGTTCTTTTGTTAAATGCTGGCGCTGGCTTTTTGCGCCAAAAAATTTATTGTAGAGAATTGGTTACGACTTCAATGTTATCACCATCGCATAGTTTTGTTCCTGATGCAGAGGTATATTCATTCTGCTTCAATCTCTAAAAGCAATGGCATTCTGGAGTACCAAACACACCTGTCTCTTGGTTCCATCTGTAGGGCTGAAAGGGATATAATTGGTCATCCATTCCCCTTTTTTATCTCGTCCCTGTGGTTTCTTAAACGGTTGTCTAAATTTCTATCTTCTCTCCCGCACTTTGGACGATTTTGTCACGTCTAATTTGTTTTGGTAGGCCTACACCTTTTAGAACTTCAATTTTAGCTTTATAATGTACAATGCATAATCAAATAGCTTACTTTTATTTGTATGCTAATTCATGTACTATTTTGATCCACAAGTACGTTGTATTGATCAAGTTTCTAATCAGATAAATCCTAGGATCCAGTTATTTCGGGCTTCTCAAGGCATACTTAATTAGAGTCATTTTTAGCATCCTCGACTTATTTGGCAGTCTAATATCAGAAATATAAAATAAAATGCACCCAAGTTAAAAACCTTGAGCTATATATCAAGCACTAACCCATATTTTGTCATTTTTTTCATCATAGAAAGTATAAAGCAAGGTAAAAGAGCATAGAGGGTGTGATGAGGCGCTGGCTTTGCTGTGCTAGTCATTTGGAACATCCGTACCATGCCCATGAAAATGAATGGTTGACAAGCCCATCAAATGACACATATGGTATGATGTCTGACCCAACGATTAATATACATTATTGCTTTGTAATATGATATCTCATGTAAATACATTGTGTACATACAATCTGGAAAGGAAAATGATATTCCATGTTGGTAGTTATTGTAGAGGATAGCTTTTAAATAGGTACATCATTATGCATGTTTTCTATAGGGTTAACCCTAGTTTGTCATTTGAGCATTTTGATTTCATATACCCACTAATGGATCATTGATTAGTGGGCCTTTACATTACAAATTTTAACAAGAGTTTTATCTTCAGTTTTTTATGAATCAATCATTACCTTTATTCTATATTTCCTTACACACTTTAATTTACTGTATAAACTTTGGGCATAGTTTAGTTATCAATGACATGTTAATAGAATATTTAGTATATTTTAAATCACTAATGACATGATAATAACAGGATGATAATGCTGATGAGTTTGTACTCAGATTTCATTCCATGGATGGAGTATATGTAAGCATAATTTGAGGTGTCTAGTTGTGTCACTCAGAATCCTCAAAATATTTTGTTTTGATCTCACATCGGCATGTGAAACAAAACGAGATACAGCCTCAAGAACTACTTCCTTTGCAAGGATCTGTGAGCGAATGAAATACAACTAACTTCCTTTTCCATGAGTGTACATGAGCAAACGAGACTAGGGTTCTAATTCTGCAGTGAGACTTCTTCAATGTAAACTTTCATCTTTGTCTTTCTCCTCTTCCTCCGCTTTCATTTGCATTGCTTGCATCTTTCTCCACTTCCTCTGCCTTGGTCAATGCCATTGGTGTCTTCTTCCTCTTCCTGAGCCTTGCTTGAAGACAAACCTTTGTTCCTTTGCCCAAGCCAAAAGGAAGTTTTTTTGGTATGCAAGCTCCTCTTTATCCTCCTCTTCTTCCTGCACCTAAAGTTCTTTTTTTTTTGCCACTTCTCCTCCTCGAAGCGATCAACATCGATCAAAATAGAACGATATTTATCCAAAATAATATCGTTTCGTTCTCTAGCCTCTGAAACAAGGTTGATACTCTAAACCTTATTTTTAAGGGGATTGATTGAAAGCTTGAGTACAAAGAAATTTCATGAATATAAATTTTAACTATTTTAGTAAATAAAGTACAACTATTCATATTATAGCTTAATCACACAAAAAGATTAATATCCAATGGTTGATTTGTATTCTTAATACAATTCTCTCCATTTATTTCTCCTTTCTAGTGTCAAACTTCTAAGTCATGCCTAAGACTTTCTTCTTATCCCTCAACAACTTGGTAGATCATTTGCTTCAGTTTTGTTACACCTCGGCGAAGCTAGGTCTACCTAGGTAAGTTTTGCTCATTATGCATGGTCTAAAATGATGTTAATTTAAAGTGCAACATAAAATCTAATTAAAATGGATACCTCAAAGGAAATTGTAGCTAATAACATGGTAACATGAATACTACAATGACATTTGCACCTCAAAGCCAATGAATTCCAAAAAGTGAGCATAAATTGCAAAGTGGGGGAACAGGAGAGATGTGCATGAATTTGATATCTTAAATTAAGAGCTTAAAGAAATAACAGTTATTAAAATTCATATTGCAATAATTCTATTTCACCTTTTGTTAACCCAGTATAAGTATGGCCATCCTTTAGGATAATACCAATATTTATACTTAGGGGGTGTTTGGTTGATGGGTTTGGGAATGAGGGAATGGAATGATAGTAAAAGATAGTGTTTGGATTATGGTTTGGGAATGACATTTTGGGAATGATTACTAGATTTATGGGAATCAGCCAAACCCATATAACTTGATGGGTTTCATTTCCATTCCTATTCCCATTCCACCCTACTATCAAACCCATACCTATAGTCATTCCCATCATTTAACCAAACGCCCCCTTAGTTATAGTTGCTCATCGATGATCATATCGATAGTTATATCTAAATGAGTTATAATTCTTATTTCAACATTGATATTCCAATAAAGTTAACTCTTAATTTTTATGCCACTTATCAATGGTTGTCCATGGGCATGCACCACCAATGAAAAAGGGTTAAGATGACATTAAAGTTGAAAATGATAGTCAAAAGTGTACTCGATGAGTTGAAGGGACGTACATCACCAAGTAAAGAATTTTGATAGTGGAATAAAAAAGTATACAAAAAGTGAAAAAAATGAACAACCTATGAGGGTATTATACACTTGTAAAAATGAAAAAAACTTTAAAAAGTATACAGTAGCCAAGAAAGAGGCCAAGAGAATGGTGAATGGAGTCAAGAATGGAACTTTTTGTTGGTCCCTTTGGAGGCCGGCAAGAGGGGAGGGGTGAATTGCCCTTAAAAAAATTAAGCTAAAAACCTTTCTCGGATATTCAACTAAATAACATACACTTGTAATAATAAAAAGAAGAGACTAAATGAAAAGATCAGACACAAGAGATTTACTTGGTTTGCAATCAGGGGATTGCTAATCCAAGGAAAGTAAGCGCACTATCTGATGATCTCCTTCGGGCGGAGTAGCCTCTTTACAGCGTTGACAGTACAAATAAAAAGAACAAGAATGAAAGCACAGAGAAAACTGATTACAAGTGAGTTGATTTAACTGTGCAGATCAGTGCTATATTTATAGCACTGGTCGGGGCACCTCGAAGGGGTTCCGGGCGCCCTTGGGGGGATAAAATTTTATCCCCCAACGATCAGATCGCCTTTGACGCGATCCTGGTCAAAATCCGGGTCCGATGCCTGGAACCACTCCGGGCGCCCCGGACTGGTCCAAGCGCCCGGACCAGGAAAGTCAACAGAGTTGACTTTTCTCGGTGCGGGACCTCTGCTTTGGTTCAGCTCGTCTCGGTCCGGGTCTTTCGCTCCAGCTCCGCTAGCTTAGGTGATCTCGGCCATCCGGAATAGGGCTCACCCGAATCCAAGTTCCGGCCTTCTCCTCGAGCAGCCTTCCTTCCCGGTTTCTCGTCCCTCGAACGCCGCACACGTTCTTCTCGTCCACCGGTGTACTCTTCCACGGTCACCTCGTCCCTCGGACGCACCGAGCCCGTTGGCTCTTTCCCGTGCCGTCCTTCTCTCTAGCCGCGTCTTCCTCTCGACTTCCTGTGTTCCTAAGCTCCTGCACACTTAGACACAAGGGTTAGACAACGCATGGCCTAACTTAGCTTGTTTGATCACATCAAAACACCTTGGGGTTCCAACAATCTCCACCTTTTTGATGTGAGCAACCTAAGTTAAGTTAGGGAAAACATATGCAATAAAAACAATTTATTTGCAATTAAGTCCAAAGATATTTCAATTCAAAAATTATATACCTCCCCCTAAACTTAACATCTGTCTCCCCCTTTGATCACATAAAAATATGGGGTTTCTTTTAACAAGTCTAAGGTAAATTCTAAAAAAAATCTTAAGTGTAAAAATGTTTAAGCAAATGGCTAAGTAAAGACACTCTTCAGAATTTTTCTTTCGAAAACAATTTAAGTAAAACATTTAAAAAAAAAAATCATAAGTGTTAACAAAAATTTCTTAGTCAATTTTCAAAAAAAATTTCGAAGGCAGTTATCATAAAAAAAATCTTAGAAAAAAAAATTTAAGGCAATTTTTATAAAAAAAAAATCCTAAGGGAAGAAAATGTTCTATGGCAAATCTTAAAGACAATTTCTAAAAACAAATTTCTAATTTTCATAAAAAATTTCTAAGTCAATTTTCATAATAATAAAAAATTCTAAGGTAATTTTTAAAAAAATTTCTAAGGTAAAAATTTCTAAATCAATTTTAAATATTTTCTAACATAAATTGAATAACTCTTTTAAAGCATTAAGTAAATTAAATTAATGCTTTTTCAGTTAGTCAATTAAACTTTTCATTTCAATACTTGGCTTCTAGGTCGTGGTGAGGCACTAGGCCTTCTTGGTTATTGGAGCAACAACCACTTCATTAGACAAAGCCTCATAAAAAAATTAGTTGTTTAATTTCCTTGCTGAAAATGCTAAGTCTAATTTTAATTTTAAATTAAACAAGTTTTTGAACTCAATAGAGGTTCCTTCCTACAGGGTTAATTAAATATTTTCTAGGTACATAGACCTTTGATATTTTTCTAATTTGATTTTGGTGAAATCTATAATACCAGTTTAGTCCTCTATAATTTCTAAAAGTAGAAATATTTGAACCATTAGACTTTTTCAATTTTTCTATTTTTTCTTTTAGTTTTTCATTTTCAATTTTCAATTTATCTAAATCCTCTATAAGACATGATTTTGCCAAAATTCTTTTTGTTTCTAAAATTTCATTTTCTAATTTGGTATTTTTATTTTCTAATTTATATATGGATTTAGCCATTGCCTTAATATCAAAGTAAAGTTGATCAGGGGGTAAGAGGCATACCTCACTTACCATATCAGACTTGAAGCCTGAATCTCCCCCTGCATCGCTGCTTTCATCTGAGGTCGCTCCCCCTTCATCGATGCTAGGGAAGAAGGCAATTTTTATAAAAAAAAAATCCTAAGGAAGAAAATGTTCTATGGCAAATCTTAAAGACAATTTCTAAAAACAAATTTCTAATTTTCATAAAAAATTTCTAAGTCAATTTTCATAATAATAAAAAATTCTAAGGTAATTTTTAAAAAAATTTCTAAGGTAAAAATTTCTAAATCAATTTTAAATATTTTCTAACATAAATTGAATAACTCTTTTAAAGCATTAAGTAAATTAAATTAATGCTTTTTCAGTTAGTCAATTAAACTTTTCATTTCAATACTTGGCTTCTAGGTCGTGGTGAGGCACTAGGCCTTCTTGGTTATTGGAGCAATAACCACTTCATTAGACAAAGCCTCATAAAAAAATTAGTTGTTTAATTTCCTTGCTGAAAATGCTAAGTCTAATTTTAATTTTAAATTAAACAAGTTTTTGAACTTAATAGAGGTTCCTTCCTACAGGGTTAATTAAATATTTTCTAGGTACATAGACCTTTGATATTTTTCTAATTTGATTTTGGTGAAATCTATAATACCAGTTTAGTCCTCTATAATTTCTAAAAGTAGAAATATTTGAACCATTAGACTTTTTCAATCTTTCTATTTCTTCTTTTAGTTTTTCATTTTCAATTTTCAATTTATCTAAATCCTCTATAAGACATGATTTTGCCAAAATTCTTTTTGTTTCTAAAATTTCATTTTCTAATTTGGTATTTTTATTTTCTAATTTATATATGGATTTAGCCATTGCCTTAATATCAAAGTAAAGTTGATCAGGGGGTAAGAGGCATACCTCATTTACCATATCAGACTTGAAGCCTGAATCTCCCCCTGCATCGCTGCTTTCATCTGAGGTCGCTTCCCCTTCATCGATGCTAGGGAAGAAGGCAATTTTTATAAAAAAAAAATCCTAAGGGAAGAAAATGTTCTATGGCAAATCTTAAAGACAATTTCTAAAAACAAATTTCTAATTTTCATAAAAAATTTCTAAGTCAATTTTCATAATAATAAAAAATTCTAAGGTAATTTTTAAAAAAATTTCTAAGGTAAAAATTTCTAAATCAATTTTAAATATTTTCTAACATAAATTGAATAACTCTTTTAAAGCATTAAGTAAATTAAATTAATGCTTTTTCAGTTAGTCAATTAAACTTTTCATTTCAATACTTGGCTTCTAGGTCGTGGTGAGGCACTAGGCCTTCTTGGTTATTGGAGCAACAACCACTTCATTAGACAAAGCCTCATAAAAAAATTAGTTGTTTAATTTCCTTGCTGAAAATGCTAAGTCTAATTTTAATTTTAAATTAAACAAGTTTTTGAACTCAATAGAGGTTCCTTCCTACAGGGTTAATTAAATATTTTCTAGGTACATAGACCTTTGATATTTTTCTAATTTGATTTTGGTGAAATCTATAATACCAGTTTAGTCCTCTATAATTTCTAAAAGTAGAAATATTTGAACCATTAGACTTTTTCAATCTTTCTATTTCTTCTTTTAGTTTTTCATTTTCAATTTTCAATTTATCTAAATCCTCTATAAGACATGATTTTGTCAAAATTCTTTTTGTTTCTAAAATTTCATTTTCTAATTTGGTATTTTTATTTTCTAATTTATATATGGATTTAGCCATTGCCTTAATATCAAAGTAAAGTTGATCAGGGGGTAAGAGGCATACCTCACTTACCATATCAGACTTGAAGCCTGAATCTCCCCCTGCATCGCTGCTTTCATCTGAGGTCGCTCCCCCTTCATCGATTCTAGGTTCTGATGTGCTTTGCCCTTCGTAGCTTGCCATCAGCGCTAGCCCGGCATATTCTTGAATCTCGGACTCAGATGATGAAGTGTCGTCCCAAGTAGCTTTTAGATTCTTGTGCTTCTTGGGAATTTTGCCTTTGTCCTTCTTTAGTTCTGGGCAATCCTCTTTTAGGTGTCCTTCCTTTTGACACTGGTAGCAACGCATCCTTCTTCTATTTCTTGGATTATTTTTATTCTGCATTTTTTTGAATTTATTAGATCTAAAAAACTTATTAAAGTTTCTTACCATGTATGCTTCCTGATCGTCTTCTGAATCTGACTCGGATTCATCCTTCTTGGTTGCATTTAGTGCAATCATCTGGCTTGCTTCCTTTGTTGTCCCGACACACCTGGTTTCATGCAATTCAAGAGTGGAGAATAGTTCTTCTAAAGTACTTACCTTCAAGTCTTTCGAAATGTAGTAGGCGTTGACGATTGATGTCCAATCTGAAGTTCTGGGAAACGTGTTGAGTGCGTAGCATATTGTTTCCCGATTTGTTACCGTTTCTCCGAGGTTCTCGAGACTAGTAATCAATTCTTTTACCTTTGCGTGCAGACTGCCTACCTTCTCACCTTTTTCAGTCGGATGTTCATTAGCTTGTTCCGGAGGATGTCTTTTCTAGCGAGCTTCGCTTCGGACGTGCCTTCGTGGAGTTCCAGGAACTTCTCCCAGAGTTCTTTGGCAGATGAAAAGCTTCTGATGCGGTTGACCTCTTGAGGCGGCAACACGCTCAGCAGGTGATATTCTGCTCTTTCTTTGTCCAATGACTCTCTTCTTTTTCTTCTCCATCTTGATTCATTGGAGCTACAAAACCATACTTCATAATAAACCGAATTTCGAAATCAGTTCTTAGGAATACCTTCATACGTCGCTTCCAGTCTGCGAAGTCCCCCTCGAATTTTGGTGGAACGATGCTTGGTCCGGCCATCTCGTTGCTTCAATCGGCGGTTAGTCCTCCTGAAGCGCCTTGCTCTGATACCACTTGTTGGTCCCTTTGGAGGCCGGCAAGAGGGGAGGGGTGAATTGGCCTACAAAAATTAAGCCAAAAACCTTTCTCGGATATTCAACTAAATAACAGACACTTGTAATAATAAAAAGAAGAGACTAAATGAAAAGATCAGACACAAGAGATTTACTTGGTTTGCAATCAGGGGATTGCTAATCCAAGGAAAGTAAGCGCACTATCTAATGATCTCCTTCGGGCGGAGTAGCCTCTTTACAGCGTTGACAGCACAAATAAAAAGAACAAGAATGAAAGCACAGAGAAAACTGATTACAAGTGAGTTGATTTAACTGTGCAGATCAGTGCTATATTTATAGCACTGGTCGGGGCACCCCGAAGGGGTTCCGGGCACCCTTGGGGGGATAAAATTTTATCCCCCAACGATCAGATTGCGTTTGACGCGATCCTGGTCAAAATCCAGGTCCGGGCGCCCGAAGTGGTTCCGGGCACCACAGACTGGTCCGGGCGCTCGGAATGGTTTCGGGTGCCCGGACCAGGAAAGTCAACAGAGTTGACTTTTCTCGGTCCGGGACCCTGCTTCGGTTCAGCTCGTCTCGGTCCGGGTCTTTCGCTCCAGCTCCGCTAGCTTGGGTGATCTCGGCCATCCGAAATAGGGCTCATCCGAAATAGGGCTCACCCGAACCCAAGTTTCGGCCTTCTCCTTGAGCAGCCTTCCTTCCCGGTTTCTCATCCCTCGAACGCCGCGCACGTTCTTCTCGTCCACCGGTGTACTCTTCCACCGTCACCTCATCCCTCGGACGCACCGAGCCCGTCGGCTCTCTCCCGTGCCGTCCTTCTCGCTAGCCGCGTCTTTCGCTCGACTTCTTGTGTTCCTAAGCTCCTGCACACTTAGACACAAGGGTTAGACAACGCATGACCTAACTTAGCTTGTTTGATAACATCAAAACACCTTGGGGTTCCAACACTTTCAAACGTTTATATCGACAACTATATATAAAAGAAAGGGAAAAAAATATTTATAAAATAGCTAAAGCAAGAAAGATGAACATAGAGATCTTATCCAAATAAGATGTATTAGAGATAAATACAATAAGATGCTATTGAATGATGAAGAAATAAAAGAGCGATTAGATTGGTATTTTCGTCAACTTTTTAATAAAGGTTCAAGTGACCAAGTTAAACCACACCCTAATTACACTATGATTTCTGATTGAGTACCTCCAAAACCTAATAATTAATTTGGCTGAAGTTAACTAACTAATACAATATAAAATTAAATAGCCATGAAAATTTTAATGGAAAGAAAAACATAAATGTAGTAATAGTTTTTGTAATGAAGAAATAATTTAGTGTTATTTTTTTTATATACACCTTTGATGTTTTTAATTGGCTCATAATGGAATCAAAGTTTTTCATGTATCTATATTGGTAATCATGAGTTATGCTAAATAATATTAAACAATAAATTTAAATTATATGAAGTTTTTCAAACCTATTTATGTTAAAGTTTAGACTAAAGATTTAATTAATACTTTTTCTATGAAAATAAAGCTTTTGCTTGTTAATTTGTATTTAAGATCACATTGTTGTTTATCATGCCACATGATAAACAATTTAGCTTTATTTTAATATAAAATGATGAAAAAGATTAAAATATTAGTATTTATAATTTGTCAAATGACTAACAATTAGACAACAATGGAATAATGTTCAATACTCTATGACAACATATACGACATCGTACATTAAGGATGAAGCATATATAACACAGCATATATCAAGCCCTAATTAATAGTTGTAAATATATTGTAATTAATAGTATAGCTATAGCTTCTTGTTTAAACATATTGATTTAGAGATATTATTAGAATTGGCTTGGTTTTATGGCTGAAAATCTGTCATGTAAATCACTAATATTTTCTATATAATGAGAAGAACTCTCAGGGTGAGAGCATTCAATCTAATTGACATGATATCAAAACCATAATTTAGAATTTGAGAGTGTCGTCTTGAGAAGTTCAGATCTTGGTTTTGGGAATATTTCTAGAATTCCTAATGGTGTTATTTCAGTTCAAGCTTTTGGACTCTTCGACCTGTTGATTTTCAGTACTTCTTGTTGCATTTGGTGAGTAACGTATATCATGCCAACTACCAACTTAGGTATTTTTGGTGTATGTTTCATAGGTAAGAATTATTCTACTTGGGAATTTTAGTTTCGTTTGTTTGTCATGGGAAAAGAACTATGGGTCACATTGATGGTAGTGATCCGACACCTACTGAGCTTTCTAAACTGGCTCAGTGGGAAGTCAGGGATGCTAGAGTCATGACATGGATTCTAGCATCAGTTGATCAACTTCTTGTTCCTAATCTGAGACTATATGAGACAGCTAAAAGCATGTGGGAGAATTTAAAAAAAGTTACTATCAAGACAATACAGCCAAACGTTTTTAATTAGAATATGATATTGCTAGTTACTCTCAAGGTGATCTCTCCATTTCAAGAGTACTTTTTCTAGTTTTTAGAACTTATGGTTTGAATAAGTTGACATAATTTATGCACAAGTACTAGCTATCTCTCTTTCTGTGGTTCAAGAGGTGCATGAACAAAGCAAGTGAGATTAGTTTTTGATGAAATTACATCGAGGTTGCTTGCTCTAATTTGATGAATTGTGCTCCTTCTCCTTCTTTGGATGTATGTTTTGGAGAGTTGCTTCATGAAGAGCAATGTCTTACAACACATAATTTTCCAGCAAAACAAAATGCATAATAATGCAATTTCTTATGCAGTTCAAGGGAAAGGCAAGGGTAAAGACATGCGACAAGTTAAATGCTATAACTGTAAGGAATACAGACATATTGCTGTTAACTTTTCAAAGAAATATTGCAATTATTCTAAGAATACTCCATTTGTCTTGTGTATCAACGACGATAACGTCCAACTTTACAACTTTATGAGCTTGATCCGACCTCTGTGCCGGTTATGTAGGGATCTTTTGCGAAAAATAATAATATACGCAGTGGAAAAACAATCCCTCCAGAGATCCAGGCGAATACAATGTACACGTTATTTTACTCTATCAAGACAAAATAGTTACCTTTGTTGTGTGAATGATACAATCCGGACAGCAACTTTGATTCGGGAGATCTCAGCGCGATCAGAGTGGTCGCGCCTCTTCAGTATTCACACGAACACGCCCTTCGTTCGTCTCACGAGCTCAGCCTTCAGAGAAGAACCACCTTCATTGCGCTAGCAACTTTGGTGATTCGGCCATGAGAAGAAGAAGAGGAAGAAGAAGATCAAGAGTCTCACCAAATTTCACTCAAAAAGGCCTCTTTATATTCATCCAATGAATACCAAGGGTTTATCTTTGGGTCTTCTTCCATTAATGATGAATTAATCTTCATTATCTTTATATTCATCTAATGAACACAAAGGGTTTGCCTTTTAGTCTTCTTCCATTAATGATGAATTAATCTCCATTAATCTTCTTAATGGGTTGGATTTTAGTATATTGGATTAACCATTACCCAATAAGTCATTAACCCAATAAGCCAATGAGTCTAACCTATTAATCCAATGAGTTTAATCCGAATTTATTTGAGTCTAACTCAATGAGTTAAATTCGGATTAGACTTAACTCTATAATCTTTAGGGTCCATCATATTTTAGTCAAACTAAAATATACCCATCTCCAAACCAACATGTTCTTTGTGTGTGACTCAATAGGTTCTTGTAATGTTGACAATGTCTTTAAAACAACATTTTAAATACATAAGCAATGAGTGTCATCTAGCAATACATCATTGCTACCCAAGTGACGATAATGTTAAGATCCAACTTAAATTTTTTGTATCTATTATCTTGTATAACTTGGTCCTTCTACCCTCGATATCTAGATTGATCAATAAGGCATAGACTGTGTCATTCTCTTATCAATATTTGTGTTTCTTAATCTCCAAGTAAACTCACTTAACCAAATGAGCTCAATATTTTATATTGACTTATTTGAGCATGACTATGCATGTTAGTTGTCCTACTTAATCAAGGGACCCACAGATATCACTTTAGTCATATGAAAGAGATAGATCCTATCTACATCACTTGTATCCCTCCGTATAACTTATTGCATACCGAGTGATCGACTTTATAGTCTATCTTATTATAGGTGACGTTTGCTGATACCAAAGTCCACGACTAGGGAACCGTAGTGACTTCAGGTGTAAGGACTATTCATACTAATAGTCACTATGAGAATATTTATGGCACCCATATAACAATCCATAAAATATTCTCATGACGGGTCAATTTATATATTCTCTAATATATACCTATGTGTCAACTTGATATCTTATATCTATGACTTATGAGATTAAGTCATCAATTGACCTACATGCTAGTCTCAACGCATTAATATTGCCCTGTATATTAATGCTTGATTAGGATTAGTTAAGAGTAGTGTTATACACACACACACATAACCTCCAACTATCAATTCAACCAATTGATATGTTGTAAGCTAGAACCTACTACTATAGGACATTATTATACTTATTCATCTGGCATAGATATGAAGTAAATATAATAATCACAAACTTTACCTTTTATTAAAGAAATATGATACAAAAGTTCTCTTGCCAATTATCTCATAATTGGCTCTAAGGGCTAATGCTAACAGCTTCAAACTATTTTTTTTTACATACAATCAATTTTCATGTGTCATTCCTTGGCTCTCTTCCAGAATCACCTAGATCGGTACGACTTTTCCCATACATCTCTTCAGGCTACTTTGTCCACTGTTCCCATTCCTTCATGTTATTCAGAGGCTGCTAAACATGATTGTTGGCACAAGGTCATGGAAGAAGAATTTCAAACTCTTGTGGACAATCACACCAAGGATATTGTTCTATGCCCCCCAAATGTTAAAATCATTGGTTGTAAATGGGTCTACTCTATCAAGTTTTGTTCAAATGGTACTTTAGATCCCTATAAGGCACGGTTGGTTGCCTTGGCTAACAAAAAAGATTATGACATCAATTATGATGAGACTTTTGCTCCGGTTATCAAGATGTCAATAGTTCAAATGGTTAATTTAATTACTATTTCACAAGGATGGCCACTTCGTTAGATGGATTTTAAGAATGTGTTTCTTCATGGTAATCTCAAAGAAGAGATTTACATGGTTCCATCGCCGGGTTTGCCTTCTTCCTCTTCTTTAGTTGTTTGTAAGTTGAAGAAATCTATATACAGGTTAAAACAAGCTCCTTAGGTACGGTTTGATAAATTCAAATCCACTTTGCTCCAATTTTCATTCAAACAGGGCAATATGATTCATCTTTGTTTCTTTGCAAGACATATTGTCATTCTCCTAGTTTATGTTGATGATATTTTATCATTGGGACAGATTTTGTCTTGATTGCTCATTTGAAACAGCTTCAAGCCTTATTTCATATAAAGGATCTCGGTCCTCTTATTTCTTGGGCTTGGAAGTTCCTACTAATTCTTTATAAGTACACACAAGATTTATTTCATTTAGCTAGTCTCTAAAATGCTTCTACGGTAGCGACTCCACTTAAAGTAAACACAAAGTACTAGTGTCAGGAGGGTAATCTTCTTTTTAATCCTACTATATTTTGACAATTAATGGGCAACTTGAACTATTTGACTGTTACTCGACCAGACATTTCCTTTGCTGTTCAGTAAGTTAGTCAATTCATGACAAATCCCTGTCATCTGCATGTAGCTGATGTTCATCGAATCATTCGATATCTTCGTGGGACGCTTTGTCGTGGATTATTTTTTTAGCTAGTTCTCCTCTTCATCTAGTTGCCTATAATATCACTGATTGGGTGGGATGCCCTAATACCCGCCAATCTCTCACGGGTTGGTGTATATTTCTAAGTAATTCTTTGATTTTTTGGAAAAGCAAGAAACAAGATTGTGTTTCTAAATCTTCTACGGAGTCCGAGTACTGTGCTATGTCTACTGCTTGTTCTGAGATTGTTTGGGTTCGTAATCTTCTAGCTGAGCTTGGTTTCTCTCAGTCTACTCCTACTTCGCTTCACGTTGATAATACTAGTGCATTTTAGATTGCCGCTAATCTTGTTTATCATAAGTGTACTAAGCATATTGAGGTGGATTGCCACTCTATTTACGAAACCTTCGATACACATATTATTTCTCTTCCTCATATTGTTGGATCGAGACCACGCTAGAGGGGGGGTGAATAGCGTTCGTGGCTATTTCTTTCAATTCGTAAAACAAACGAGTAAAAGCGCAGCGGAATAAAGAAATAACAAACACAGAGAGACAGGAAGATTTACTTCGTTCGGAGCCTAAAGCGACTCCTACTCGAAGGCCCGCGATCCTTGATCGCTTTCCGTGGGAAACAACTATAAGCACGATAAAACTATTACAGATTAACTACAATTTAAAGCAGTAAACAGATTATACCGACAACAAAAGACTAAATCGAAGCTCCGGGTTGTCGGGGTGTCGTTGCAGCACTTTCTGGATCGAGTCGTTAGCAGCTTGTCGCAGGGAGATTACTTAGATTGTCGTTGTTTTCGTTGCTGCACCTCGACCCTTCTTTTATATGAGGTTCCGGGCGCCTGGATCCCTTCCGGGCGCCTGGAGTGTGACGTGGCCAACCAACCAGGATGCTCCACGTGTCAACTTCGCGCAGGGGATAAACTTTGGTCCCGGGCGCCCGGATCCATCCCGGGCGCCCGGACAACCTTTTTCCAGAAAGGTTAGTCCGAGCAAAATTCCCTGCAAGACAGTGTTAGAATAAGACAAAACATAGTAAAGAAGAATTGACAGTCTTCGGACTGTCCGAGTCTGACTTCGGATTTCCAACCGGAAATCCTAGGTCGACCCGACGCCTACTGTTCCCTCTACGGGGAACGCGTCCTCACCTACTCCACTCAGGAGATTTACTTGTTGCCAGTCGATCCTCCAGATCGACTGGACTTTTGCTCAGCACTCGATGCTTCCGGACTTTCTGCTGGACATCCGCTTCCCGGCTAGTCCAGACTTTCACCTGGTTCGCGACACCAGGACTTTCCACCTAGGGTTACCACCCCCTAGGACTTTTGCCTGAAGCCATCGACCTGCCAAGACTTTCCGCATAGGGTTAACACCCCCTAGGGTTTTTCCCTTTGCCTAACCGCAGCTAGGACTTTCCTGAAATACTCATTCAACCATGTTAGATTACAACAACCCTTAACTTTGAATCTTTTGCCATTATCAAAACTCAGGTTCGATCGTCGGATGCTTCCCGCACCAACAATCTCCCCCTTTTTGATTATGGCAACCCAAATTCAAAGTTAAGTAAAAAAACAAATGCATAAGTATATTAAGCAAGCTTAAGTATATAAATTCAAATGAACGCCTAACTTAAGCTAACACTTAAACTTTTGTGAAGCTCCTCCTTAATACAGGGTTTCCTTTTACTTTTGAATTTCTCTACTCTCCCCCTTTGCCATATATTAAAAATGAGCTAGTTTTGAAAAACTTAATTTTTCAAGACAGAATTAAAAACATTTTAACTTAGGCAAGGAAAGTGAAGGACAACACCTTAGAATTTATTTTGTTTGAATAGACATCGAAAAACATGAGCTCTTTTTGAGTCTACGGAGTCTATAGAAAAACATTGGTTTCCAAAATATTCATAGAAAAATTTCAAAATACAAGTTTCAACTTCAGAGATTTTCAAATAAATTTGCAAGGAAAAATAATTTTTAAAGCTTTAACAACTTAATGAATTTTCAAAAGGGTTTAAAAAAATTTCCAAAGAAGAAGATATTTTAAAGTTAAGTTTGGAGAAAATTTTGATAAAACTGCTTAAGGAATGTTTTTGAGATAAATTTCAGGAATACTTAAGGCAAAGGAGAAGAGATAACCTTAATTTAGTCTTAGTAAGGTTTCAGTGTTCTAAAGTCCAAGCATGAGTCAAGATTTGGTTTTGATCAGGTATCAGAGCCCTTAAGTACAAACATGCTTAAACTTTTAATATTGCCTCCACCAACTGTCTAACCATTTAGCTACTTGCTGATTGCCTAGAGGGCAACAGTGTTCACCTGGTTAGTCAAGTCAAGTCAATTGATCCAGTTAGATTTGACTAAGGCTGGAAGACTTGATTTGATTACTGTTAATTATGTATTTAATGCCCAGACTCATATTGATGCACAGAAATAAGCATTCTTGAGTCCAGGCTGTACCCTATGCATCTCACACCGTTCTATGTTTTACAAACACAATCAAGGTAAACCTAGGTGTTTGTGAGATGCTCTGGCTGAGTCCTGGGGGAACATGTTTTCTAAAGGTAAATCCTAGGCTAAATCCAACTTTTGAAAGTCTAGCAAAGTGGGGATTTTGGAAAATCAATTTTGCCTAGAAGTTAAAAAAAAACAAGTAAAGAATATAAAGTTATAGTATCTATTCTACCCAACACATACCTATTTGTCTTCTAAGTGAGCTGAACTCAAGTTCAGGTAAGGGTTTTGTGAAAATGTCAGCTAGGTTTGATTTTGACTCAACATAGTTGAGTATAATATCACCCTTAGCTACATGATCCCTTACAAAATGATGCTTCACCTCTATATGTTTAGTCCTTGAGGGATGAATTGAGTTTTTTGTTAGATTTATTGAGCTTATATTATCAATTGAAATTTTTGTTTTATGATAATCTAGCTGATAGTCTTTAAGAGTATGCATCATCCATAACAATTGAGATGCGCATTCACCTAAGGCTATATATTCAGCTTCAGTGGTAGATAAAGCAACACAATGTTGCTTTCTACTTGACCAACTTACAAGGCATTGCCCTAGAAATTGACAACTGCCACTTGTGCTTTTTCTATCTAACTTGCATCCAGCGTAATCTGAGTCAGAATAGCCATGAAGGTCAAGAGTGCAAGTTCTAGGGTACCAGAGTCCTATATTTAGAGTACCTTTAATGTACCTAAGTATTCTTTTAACATAGGTTAAGTGTGACTCTTTTGCACAGGATTGGTATCTTGCGCACATACCTACAGCAAACAATATATCAGGTCGGCTTGCAGTTAGGTACAATAAACTACCTATTACACTTCTATAATATTTTGGGTCTACTGGTTTTCCTACTGGGTCAGAGTCAATATTGATGTTGGTTGCCATTGGAGTGTTTATTATCTTTGAATTTTCCATGCAGAATTTTTTAATTAACTCCTTAGCATATTTAGTTTGATAAATGTAAATTCCATCTTTAGTTTGTTTTATTTGTAAGCCTAAGAAAAAAATTAAGTTCACCAACCATACTCATTTCAAATTCACTTTCCATTAATTTAACAAATTCTTTTAGAAATTTAGAGTTAGTAGATCCAAAAATTATATCATCAACATAGATTTGGGCTATGAAGATGTCTTTTTCTACAATTTTTACGAATAGAGTTGGATCTATTTGACCTTGGTTGAACCCTTTGGAAATTAAGTGATTGGACAACCGTTCATACTATGCCCTAGGGGCTTGTTTAAGTCCATACAAGGCTTTTTTTTAACTTAAATACGTGAGTAGGATTGTTTAAGTCTTCAAATCCTGGGGGTTGACTTACATAGACCTCTTCTTTGATGAAACCATTTAAAAAGGCTGACTTAACATCCATTTGGTATAATTTAAACCCTTTATTTGCTGCATAGGCTAATAGCATTCGAATGGATTCGAGTCTAGCTACCGGTGCATAGGTTTCATCATAGTCTAATCCTTCAACTTGACTAAACCCTTTGGCTACTAGTCTGGCTTTGTTTCTTATGATATCACCCTGATCATCCAACTTATTTCTAAACACCATTTGGTGTCTATTATTGATTTATCTATGGGTTTAGGTACAAGGTCCCAGACTTGGTTTCTTTCAAATTGGGCTAATTCCTCCTGCATAGCTATGATCCAGTCCGGGTCGGGTAGTGCTTCTTCTATTGTTTTAGGTTCGATTTTAGAAATTAGGGCAATCTGACTATGGATTCTATAGGAAGATCTAGTTCTGACTCCTAGGTTTGGATCACCCAAAATTTGGTCAGGTGGATGAGAAGTACTGGCCCTAGTTGGTCTTATAATTGGGTCAGGGGCTGGTTCCTCTGGTTTATTAAGGTTTGGTTGAATTTCATCATCTTCTATATTTCTTGGTTCAACATTCACACTTATATTTGGTAGATTATTTTCTTCATCAAATATTATATTAGTTGTTTCTTCAACTTTTAGGGTGTTTTGATTGTAGACTCTATAGGCTCTACTATTTGAGGAGTATCCTAAAAATATTCCTGGGTTAGATTTGGGTGTGAATTTTCCTAAATAATCTTTAGTATTTAAAATGTGAACTTTACACCCAAATATTTTTAAATAGTTTAAGTTAGGAATTTTATGATAATATAGTTCATAAGGGGTTTTCTTGTGAAATTTGTTGATTAAAATTCTGTTTTGAATATGATTTGCAGTATTTATTGCTTCAGCCCAAAATTGGTGATTTAAATTATATTCATTTAACATAGTTCTAGCGGCTTCTTGTAGTGTTCTATTTTTACGTTCCACTAGAGCATTTTGCTGAGGGGTTCTAGGACATGAAAATTCATGTAGGTATCTATTTACTTTACAAAATTGAGTAAATCTATGATTTTCAAATTCTTCCCCGTGATCACTTCTTATTCTTTTAATTTTAGTATCTTTTTCATTTTCTATTAGTTTGCAAAAATTACTAAATATTTCATAGGTTTCATCTTTTGTTTTTAGGAATCTTACCCATGTAAACCTAGAGTAGTCATCAATTATTACTAAGCAATACTGATTCTTGCTTAGTGACTTGGCTCCATGTGAATCAAATAGGTCAAGGTGAAGGAGCTCAAGTAACGAGTTGGTTCTTTCTAGATTTGTTGATTTGTGTGTTGACTTAGTTTGTTTTCCTTGTTGACAAGCATTACAGATTGAGTTTTCAATGAATTTTATTTTGGGCAAACCTCTAACTAGACCATTATGACTCATTTTTGAAATGAGTCTAGTGTGAGTGTGACCCAGTCTTCTGTGCCACAAGTCAGTTTCCTCTTCCTGTGTTATTAAACACTTTATTGAGGATGTGGGTAGATTGATTGAGTACATATTATTTTTCCTAAGTCCCTTAAGTGTGATTTCAGGATTTTCAATATTTTTGACTAAACATCTAGCTTTGTCAAAAGTGACTAAGTATCCGCTATCACACAATTGGCTTATACTTAGTAAGTTGAAATTGAAATTTTCAACTAACAGAACTTTTCTAATAATAAAATCGGAGCTGAGTTCGATATTACCTCTTCCGATTACTTTAAGTTGACCATTGTTGCCGAATGCAACTGATCCTAAATTTTTTAGTTTGAGCTTTGAAAACTTCAATTTATCTCCAGTCATATGTCTGGAGCATCCACTATCCAACATCCATTGATCCAACTCCTACACATAAAGTGAATGAATTGGTTTCTTGTTAATGGATAAAAAGATAGTTTGACTGAAGTGGACTCCTTAGAATTTTATCTTATCCAGGCTAAGTTAACAATAATTGGTCATATTGTTGCAATTGTTTAGAAAAGTGTTTAAAGTTTTTTTTTTTTATTTATTATTATTATTAATTTAACTTGATTAACACTGTTTAGGTTGGAGATATTTGAATTAATTTGATTTTGAAGGATGTTTAACTTAACTTTAAGTAAGATTTAAAATTTAGTTTGCTTAGTCATTTCACCTGATCTAAATTGTCAATCAGGGAATCCTATAATTGATGTGAGATGATTTATTGTTGAATTCAGAGGTCTGGCTTAACTTTGTGTTAGATTCAGGTTTAGCTTTGGGTTCAACAAGTAAGCATTCTTTGGATAAACTTCTGGGCTATTGTGAGTTACAAGGAGCTCATTAAAGTAACCATGCCTTCGAGGTTTTCCAAATAATCCTACCCACTGAACTTAATACTAATCCTTGGTCTAACTAGTTAGGATCCATTTAAGGGTAGCTTCGGTCAGTTCCACTTGGCCAAATGCACCAGGTCGAAGCCATATCTTCCTAGACATGCGATGCCCAAGCTTCCCTAACGTACTATCATCCAAAAAATTTCACCAGTACTGTGGGTCAAGTTAAACCTAGCCCATTTTACCTAACCTTAATTACCCTGCCGGGTGGTCTACTCTTGGTTACCCTTATCGGGTATATTAAGTTCGGAGGTGTCAGATAATCTGGAGCCTTCCTTTTAATTTGATTTAATTACTTAATTTCGAATTTTGAATTTCATTTAATTTTTGAATTTAATTTTTGAATTTTGAATTTCGAATTTTGAATTTCATTTTTGAATTAATAATTTAATTTTTGAATTTATAATTGAATTTAATTTTTGAATTTATAATTTAATTTCGAATTTTTGATTTTATTTTTGAATTTATAATTTAATTTCGAATTTTGAATTTATAATTTAATTTCGAATTTTGAATTGAAGTTTTGAATTTATAATTTAATTTCGAATTTTTAAATTTTGAATTTATAATTTAATTTCGAATTTTGAATTTTGAATTTATAATTTAATTTCGAATTTTGAATTTTGAATTTATAATTTAATTTCGAATTTTGAATTTCATTTTTGAATTTATAATTTAATTTCGAATTTTGAATTGAATTTTTGAATTTATAGTTTAATTTCGAATTTTGAATTTCATTTTTGAATTTATAATTTAATTTCGAATTTTGAATTTAATTTATAATTTAATTTCGAATTTTTTATTTTTGAATTTATAATTTAATTTCGAATTTTGAATTGAATTTTTGAATTTATAGTTTAATTTCGAATTTTGAATTGAATTTTTGAATTTATAGTTTAATTTCGAATTATCGTTTTTCTCTTTGCTCCCCCTGGATCACAGCCTCGATATGGTCTATCGAGGTAATGTATTTGATCCTTCGGGACCCAGTATTGACCAAGTCCAACTTGATTGATCAATTTGGACTTGGGGACCCACGCTTGGGCTGTGTTACTACTTTGTTTGTTTATTAAGGATAAGTAAGATTTATATTTACTTTTATATCCTAGCCCAGTTCTATTGTAAATGACCCTTTGTGTCCCAAGAATTAAGTCCAAGTTCTTGGAGCCCAAAGAAAACCGTTCTAAAGTAGTTTTTAAATCTTTAACCTGATTTTTTAGACTTGAATTTTCTTCCTCAAGTTTATGAACTTGAGTTGGAAATTCAGTCTGACTCTGGTCAGGTAAGGTTTTAGTGTCAGCCACTTCTTTAAGGACAGATACTTCCTTTAGAAGTGACTTAACTTTCAGGTTTGACTTAGCTAATTTGCGCAATAAATAGCTAACTAAAATATTTAACCGGGAGATACTTACAGCGGGGTCTGGTCCTTCGGAAACGGATACGGATCCGTGGCTTTGCTCGGACTCCGCCTCGGACTCGCTCTCGCTTCCGGATTCGACGATTTGGTCCCGGGCCATTAATGCGAGTAAACTCGTCTGTTCGAGCTCGTCGTCGTCGTCCTCCGATGAAGATTCGCCCCATGTTGCCTTAAGGACCTTTTTCCTTCTTTGCTTTTTGACTTCCTTCAGGTTAGGACAGTTGGATTTGATGTGCCCTTTTTGGTTGCAGCCGTAGCATGTAACTTCAAACTTCATCTTTGAGTTCTGTGAACCTTCCTTCGTTTTTACTGCCTTTTTTAGATCTCTTTTGTTGAAGCCCTTCGTTTTGTAGAGCTTCTTCATGAGGTTTACCAGCTTGGTTGTAATTTCAATGTCTTCATCGTCTGAGTCTGGTTCAACCTCCGACTCCGGTTCCGTTCTTCGTCGTGATCTCGGTTCCCGTGTTCGACTTGTACCTGCAACCAACGCAATACCTTTCTCGGTTGGCTGTGCATTAGTCTGCTCATGAAGTTCAAATTCACAAAATAATTCGTCTAATTTTATTGAAGACAAGTCCTTGGAAACTTTGTAGGCATCTACCATTGATGCCCACAATGTGTTCCTTGGAAATGAGTTTAAAACATACCTTATGACGTCTCGATTCTCTATCTTCTGTCCGATTCCGTGAAGAGAATTGAGGATGTCTTGGATTCTCGCATGTAGAGAACTTGCCGTCTCGCCTTCCTGCATCTTTAGATTATATAATTTATTAAGTAAAAGATCTCTTTTACTTACCTTGGTGTCGTTAGTGCCTTCGTGGAGTTCGACTAGCTTTTCCCAGAGCTCCTTTGCGGAAGAGAACGGGCCGACTCTGTTGAGTTCTTCTTTGGTAAGGCCGCACTGGAGGGTGCAGGTAGCTTTGGCGTCGGCTTCCACCTTTTTGATTAGAGGGGTGTCCCACTTCTCGCAGGGGGTTGGATTGCCGTCGTCATCGGAAGGTAGCTGAAGTCCCGTCTTAATGATCATCCATGTTTCAAACTGAATCTTCAGATACGTCTCCATTCTTCCCTTCCAATAACCGAAATCATCTCCGGAGAATAGTGGGGGACGAACAGTACTGAACCCCTCTTGTTGAGCCATTTGTAATATGCAACAAAAACAACAAAAATATATGTTCCAAGACTACGTCTTGGATTAGTAGTGCGGGAATAAAGAATAGTAGTAATAACGAGCTCGAGTGGTGTTGCACCAACTTCGGGCAAAAGCCGATTCGATAAAAGAATTAGAATAAAGCTTTAAGGCTAAATTCTAATTGACTCTGAAAAATATAAAATCGAAAGAAAAATTTGTTTTGAAAGGTGGTTGCACCAATTCAAAACGACCCCGCTCTGATACCAATTGTTGGATCGAGACCACGCTAGAGGGGGGGTGAATAGCGTTCGTGGCTATTTCTTTCAATTCGTAAAACAAACGAGTAAAAGCGCAGCGGAATAAAGAAATAACAAACACAGAGAGACAGGAAGATTTACTTCGTTCGGAGCCTAAAGCGACTCCTACTCGAAGGCCCGCGATCCTTGATCGCTTTCCGTGGGCAACAACTATAAGCACGATAAAACTATTACAGATTAACTACAATTTAAAGCAGTAAACAGATTATACCGACAACAAAAGACTAAATCGAAGCTCCGGGTTGTCGGGGTGTCGTTGCAGCACTTTCTGGATCGAGTCGTTAGTAGCTTGTCGCAGGGAGATTACTTAGATTGTCGTTGTTTTCGTTGCCGGTTCTGGGCGCCTGGATCCCTTCCGGGCGCCTGGAGTGTGACGTGGCCAACCAACTAGGATGCTCCACGTGTCAACTTCGCGCAGGGGATAAACTTTGGTCCGGGCGCGGACTTGTTCCGGCGCCCGGATCCATCGGCGCCCGACGGCCTTTTCCGGCGGGTTCCTCACCGCAAACAAAAGTTAGTCCGAGCAAAACTCTGCAAGGCGGTGTTAGAATAAGACAAAACATCGTAAAGAAGAATTGACAGTCTTCGAACTGTCCGTTTCGACCGGAAATCCTAGGTCGACCTGACGCCTACTCTACGGGAACGCGTCCTCACCTACTCCACTCAGAGATTTACATTGATCCTCCAGATCGACTGGACTTTTGCTCAGCACTCGATGCTTCCGGACTTTCTGCTGGACATCCGCTTCCCGGCTAGTCCAGACTTTCACCTGGTTCGCGACACCATGACTTTCCACCTAGGGTTACCACCCCCTAGGACTTTTGCCTGAAGCCATCGACCTGCTAAGACTTTCCGCATAGGGTTACCACCCCCTATGACCTAGGGTTACCACCCCCTAGGGTTTTTCCCTTTGCCTAACCGCAGCTAGGACTTTCCTGAAATACACATTCAACCATGTTAGATTACAACAACCCTTAACTTTGAATCTTTTGTCATTATCAAAACTCAGGTTCGATCGTCGGATGCTTTCCGCACCAACACATATTTCCACCAACCTTCAGGTAGCTGATATATTTACTAAGACTTTGACATGACAACGTCATCAATTTCTAGTGGGCAAATTGATGCTTCTTGATCGACCATCATCAATTTAAGGGGGGATAACAATATATATGACAACTTACATCAAGGATGAAGCATATATGACAACATATATCAAGCCTTAATTAATAGCTATAAATATATTGTAATTAATAGTATAACTATACTGAAATTAGCCTGGATTTATGGTTGAAAATCTATCCTGTAAATCACTAACATTTTTTATATAATGAGAAGAACTCTCATGGTGAGAGCATTCAATCTAATTGACAAATATATTTTTTTACATAAATTTTAAAAAGACAAAATAAATTTATTTTTAAATTTAGGATAAAAAGATTAAAATAAGAGATTTTGATCTCAATTTAATAATTCTCAAGTTTCAAAAATAATATTTTTGTTAATACAACTATTAATTTACATGGATATAAAATATAAATTTTATCCGCAATGAAATTTTTTCTTTAGTTAGCTGGTTATTTTCTACCTTCTAACTGGGAATTAAGTAAAAATGGTTATCAGTTGTCATCAATAAAATAAGTAAAAAAGAAAAACTAAAAAAATATATATAATTTGTTTTTAGAAAGTAGAAGATAATATGAGATTTGCTATTGATAACTATATAAACAAAGTGATCAAAATTCTTGTAATAAGTTGTAACCTATTACTCTCAAATATTAATTGAAATAATCTTTTAATTGACATTATTATTATATTTAAAATAAAAAAGCATCAAATTATATTGACATAACACTATCTTTCCTGTCAAAGACTAAAACTCTAGCACAACTCTAGATTTTAAACTTTGGCTTAGACTACCATGTTAAGAGGCTGCACTTTTAGAACTTCCTTGTCTTGCCAAGAAGCCCTGCCTCTTGGATTTCTTGTGTCTAGAGACCATGGTTTTGAGACTTCTTTATATGCCTAGTATCGTACAACCTTGAGCTATAGGATTTTCCCTTGCCAAAAAGAATAGCCTCTTTCATTTGCCAAGAGGGCTAGCCTCTAGGACTTTACGTACCAAACATCCAATTAATCTTGATCTGTCAGCACTTCATCCAATGCGAACACATGGTGGACTTTTTTTTGGCAACAACTGTTGAATTTCTCCCTTGCCAATATTTGTTGGACTTTCCACTTACCAACAACTATTATATTTTCTCCATTGCCAAGTGTCCAACCAATCTAAGGTTCGCTTGGACTCCCCAATGTTTAATTATTTAGTTAATCTTATCATATCAACCTAACTAAAACTTTTTATTCAATCACATTGCATAATTATTAAATCAACTTACATGAAGAGAAAGATTTAACAAAGAATGGTATTTATGGGGGTTTTGAGGTGGGGGAGACTTTTGTAGGATTGTACATGCAGCTAGAGGAGGTGAAAAGGTGTGTATGGATTTTGTTGTTCATTTGATTTTGCTTTTCTACAATATGTAAGTATGCAGTGGAAATATGAAATAAATGAATATTCATAAATATAAAACTAGACAAACAAATACATAATATCACAGCTTTTTATGTAGTTTAGAATCCTTGGTTTATACTCCATAACCTATGATGTGTTGGTGGATTGCTCTCAGTAACATCGTTGTATTTTCTCTTCTCCAGACATCATTCGAAGGCGAAGAAATCTCTTACTTTCTATTCTTTTGCAACAAATATAAGAAGAATACAAACATACAACCAAACAATGAAAAAAAATGCAAGAATAAAAATTACACAAATAAAAATTGTTTTTTGGTCATTGTTTGATCATTATAGATTACTTAAGAAAGCTTGGATTGCAGCAACACTCTCTAAATCGAACATGAGCATTGGCTATGAACCATAAGATTAACTTATATATTCCTTTTGTTAGTGAGCTCGACTACTGAGTGTTGATCAATCAATTACTTTATATTCGTCGACAAAACCATAACACATTGTCATTTCACTTGGATCTGACCTGTTCATTAGTCCATCGGATGACTGGACTGTGACGCGTCTTTTTGCTTGGATCTGGACATGGCCATTCATTAACTGGTTCATTAGTTGACTGGTAGTCCAATATTAGTCGATTAAGCCTATTTACATGATTGCATTATCTGCTGACCGAATCTTTTGAGTTATCAATTAACTAAATTTTGTCAGTTGATTGCACCATTAGTTGATTGCTTGGCCGACATCAATTGACTGTTTTACCCTAAAATCAGACCAAACCACAACTTCGTGATCTCAAGTCCATTAGTCGACTGCTCCACTTCACTAGTCAATTGCTCCACTACAATAATCAACTGATACGCTGATTTGAGCCACGCTAAGGTAGAATTCATGCCGTGCCTGTCAATATATTCTTCTTTCTTTTTGTTATAGTTGTATATTCCTTGATTACCTCTCTAAGATTTCCATTATTGTTGTATATACCTATTGTAATTATTGTTGCATCTTTTTTCTTATATTAGACCCTAGCATTAATGGATTTGATAAGTTATAATTATAGTTGTATCTCTTCCTATATTAGACACTAAGATTAAAGAATTTGATAATTCTCGATGTTTATATATTATAATCCTCTTACTGAAATGAGATAGAAAAACATTTCCAGAAATTTTTGTTTATTTCTTTATCATGGTATAAGAGTCAAAACTTCATCTTGTGTTTGATTGCTTGTCTAGCTCTAAGACCTTAGTGTTTTATTCTTTTTCGTGTTCTTCTAGTCTATTTTCTTAAACCTGATCTCTTAGTACTTGTTTATAGTTGAATCATGTCTTTGGAACGATTTGAATGTTTTCTTGTTCGATTTAATGGCAAGAACTATTCTGCCTGGGCATTCCAAATCTTTGTTAAGTGAAAGGAATTATGAGATCATATTGATGGGACGAAATCTGCACCTACCAACGAGGAGATATATGTGAAATGGGAGGTGAAGGATGCTTAGTTTATGTCTTGGATCCTTGGAAGTGTGGAACCCTCCATACTTCTCAATCTCAAGCCTTATAAGACCTCTAGAGAAATGTGAGATTACTTGAAGAAAATTTACAACCAAAGCAATACAGCATGAAGGTTTCAATTGGAACTCGAGTTGGGTCAGCTCAATGAAGGAAGTATGTCAATCCAAGAGTTTTATCTTCCTTTGGAAATCTTTAGACTGAGTACACCGATATTGTGTATGCAAGTGTACCTCCTGAAGGACTCATTGTTATTCAAAGTGTACATGATGATGGATCGAAAGCGCTAGAGGGGGGGGGGGGTGAATAGCGCTCGTGGCTATTTTAACGTTTTTCGGAAATCATAAAAGAGTTACTCAGCGGAAAGTAAAAGCAAACACAACAGACACAGATGTTTTACTTCGTTCGGAGCCTATGGCGACTCTTACTCGAAGGCCCGCGGTCCTTGACCGCTTTCGATGGGCAACAACTATAATATCGGAAAGATTACAATTTGAATTACAATTAATGCAATAAGTAAACTAATACCGACAACAAAAGATCGAAGAGTCTGAGCTTCGGGTTGTCGACGTCGAGTAGTAGCGCTTCAAGGTCGTCTCGTTGGCAGCACTTCACAGAAGAAAGCTTAGAATGTCTTGTCATTGAAGCTGCACCTCAACCCTCTTTTTATATGAGGTTCCGGGCGCCTGGGACCTTTCCGGGCGCCTGGAGTGTGACGTGGCCAGCCAACTAAGTTGCTCCACGTGGTGAAGTCGCGCAGGGGATAAAGTTTGGTCGCGGGCGCCCGGATCCATTCTGGGCGCCCGGACCACCTTTTTCCAGCAAGTTCCTCTCCTGCATAACAAGGTTAGTCCGAGCAAATACCCTACAAGACAGTGTTAGAATATGATAAAACATAGTAAAGAAAAACTGACAGTCTTCGGACTGTCCGAGTCTGACTTCGGATTCCTAACCGGAAACCCTAGGTCGACCCGACGCCTACTGTTCCCTCTACGGGGAACGCGTCCTCACCTACTCCCCTCAGGAGAGATTACCTGATGCCAGTCCGGTCCTCCAGACCGACTGGACTTTTCGCCTAGGGTTACCACCTCCTAGGACCTAGGGTTACCGCCCCCTAGGGTTTTCCTCCACCTAGGGTTACCGCCCCCTAGGACCTAAGGTTACCGTCCCTTAGGGTTTTCCTCCACCTAGGGTTACCGCCCCCTAGGACCTAAGGTTACCACCCCTTAGGGTTTTTCACCTGCCTAACCGCAGCTAGGACTTTCCTGAGACACTCATTTAAACATGTTAGATCACACACTAACTTAACTTTGAATCCTTTGCTATTATCAAAACTAAGGTTCGATCGTCGGATGCTTCCTGCACCAACAATCTCCCCCTTTTTGATAATGGCAACCGAAGTTCAACGTTAAGTAAAAATATGCAGTTATGTATAAGCACAAGAAACAAGATAAGCAAGATAAGCATAAACATAGCTCCCCCTTAATATAAGTTATTTTCTTTGAATTTTTTTACTAATAGCCATAGCTCCCCCTTAATACAAGCTCCCTTTAAAATATTTTTTTTGAATTTCTCTACTCTCCCCCTTTGCCATATATAAAAAATGAGCTAGTTTTGAAAAAAAAACTTAACTTTTCTAGATAGTATTTTGAGGAGTTTCCAAAATTTTCACAGGAAAATTTTCAAAACACAATTTTCAACTTCAGAAATTTTCTAGAAAAAATATTCAGGTTTTTAAAGAAAATTTCCAAGGAAGATTGTCAACTTAAAAAAAAATTCCAAAGCTTTAAAATTTTTTTAACTTAATGAATTTTCAAAAAGGTTTCAGCTTAAATAACTTTCTAACAAGATTTAAAAAGGATTGTCAGAATAGAGGACACTTGAAAGTTTTAAATTTGGAGAAAGTTTTTGAGAAAGCTGCTTTGAAATGAATTTCAAGAATACTTATGGCAAAGGAGAAACCTTATTTTTTAACAGCTTCCCATTTTATTTTAGTAAGGTATCAGAGCCCTAAAGTCCAAGCATGAGTCAAGATTTGTTTTGATCAGGTATCAGATCCCTTAAGTACAGACATGCTTAAACTTATTATTTCCTTCACCAACTGTCTAACCGTTTAGCTACTTGCTGATTGCCTAGAGGGCAACAGTGTTCACTTGGTTAGTCAAGTCAAGTCAATTGATCCAGTTAGATTTGACTAAGGCTGGAAGACTTGATTTGATTACTTTTAATCACGTATTTAACGCCCAGACTCATATTGATGCACAGAAATAAGCATTCTCGAGTCCAGGCTGTACCCTATGCATCTTACCCCGTTCTATGTTTTACAAACACAATCAAGGTATACCTAGGTGTTTGTGAGATGCTCTGGCTGAGTCCTGGGGGAACATGATTTCTAGGGGAAAATCCTAGGCTAAATCCAACTTTTGAAAGTCTAGTAAACTGGGGATTGTGAAAAATCAGTTTTGCCTAGAATTTCAAAAAAACATGTGATTAAGAGACTGATCTATTGGATTAAGGTATAATCAATCAAGTCTGAAGTAAAAAGTCGACATAGATAAAAGAGTCATAATAGTGAGTCATAATAGAACTGCTACATGCTGCTACATGCTGTGCTAGAGTCATAATAGAGCTACAGTCGGAGCTACTGAGATGATGAGGGAAGTGGTCCGGAACCCAGCGACCGAAGTAGTGTCAGGAGCTCAGTGTGACGAGCCCGATCGTCCTCTCGTAGATCTCGGCGTAGGTCGGAGAGCTCCTGCCGTACGTCTCGTCGTAAGTCGGAGACCTCCTGTCGGACCTCTCGTCGAAGATCGGAGACCTCTCGCCGCATGGCCTGATGAAACTCGGAGCTCTCGTTCTGGAGACTCGACATAGCCCTCTCTAGTCCGGAAACTCGATCAGCTAGAGTGCGGGGAGTTGGGTGTGGTGCTCGAGGTGGTGGTGGGGCAGGAGCAACCTCCTCAGGAAATAGTGCCAACATGAACTCATCATGCTCTGCCTCCTCCGTCTGCTGGTGCTGTGCCCCCCTTCGCCAGGACATGGTACCCTCATCGTCTATATAGATATTTGCTAGGGAAAAGTTCCTAGCTCCTATGATGTCAAACTCGGTCATATGGCGGATGTCACCTCTGGTGACATCAATGTGCAATGAGGACATGTAAGCTGTCAGAATGTGACAATAAGGCATATGTACTCGTCTGCTGGTCACGTATCCAGCTGCGTAAATAATAGTGGAAAAGATGTGTAGGCTGATGTTTATGTCTAACCTATGACACAGGGCATAGAGAAGAAAGGAGTGAAATGGACGCATCACCGCAATGTCGTGAGTGGTCAGCGGTAGAATACAAAGCACTTGTAAAATACCGAAAATAGGCGAATATTAATAAGAGAATTTTCCGGAATTTTTGGAAATTTTTTGGGAATTTTTCGGAGCTCGTATGGACGGGTTAACGTGGACAAAAAAATGGGGGCCGGAAAAGCCTGTTTAGGCTACCCATTTAAGCGAGGAATTGTTTCTTTTATAAATTCTTTTTTTTTCTTATTTCTTTTTCTTTCCTCTCATCCTCGCCGAAAACCCGCGCCCTCTTCCCTTCTTCTCCCCGACGCCGCCCGACGATCCTTGCCCTAACCGCCGGCCCGGCGGTTTCTTCCTCGCCGCCCACCCACTTCTTCTTCATCTCCTTCATTTTATTCCTCCTGAGCCGCACCCTTGGTGCCCTAGACGAGCACACCGACGCCACTGCCGATCCACCGCAAGCGCGTCTGTGCCCTAGTGCCGGCGCCATCGTCGACCACCCGGAGTCCTAGTTTTGCCGTGGAGTTCCTAGCGCCGGCCACTGGTGCCCTAGCCGTGCCACTGCCGCACGGAAGTGCCGCCGGCATTCTCTGTGCTTGTGCCCTAGCGAGCCCGACGCCACTTCCTTGCCTCTGCCGTCGCCCCTTCCTGTGGAGATCCCACATCCGACACCACTCGACTGTCGCTTCTCTGCTCTGATTGGTGTCGGACAGGAGCAAGGAGCCGAGCCCTCTTCCCATCAGCTAATCGTCGATGCTGACCAAGCTTCTGTTCCCCATCTTTTGCTCTCTTCCGGCTGAGCATCGCCATTGATTCCTTGTTCTTGAGCCGTGCCCTAGATCCTAGCCAACAAGGTGAGTTGGTTGTACTGGAAACGCTTGGTTGCACACTTGATTTTCCCCCTTCTGATCTGATCCAGCAGGTGTAGGGTTTCAGTGGAGCAGTGGTCACGGCTGTGAGGGAGAGGAAGGCTCTGCCGTGAAGTATTCCAACAGCAAACCTTGAGTTCCAGCACAAAACACGGTTGTGAAATGAGGTAAAGAGTAGAGAATTGTAACCTGGTTGTGGATTTAGTGTATTTGAAAATATTTGTTGTAGATTATGTTTCGAATTAGAGGATTTGGATAGATAATCATGTGGATCTTGGTAAGGAACATGATTATGATACATGAAATTAAGGTTTTGCCCTAATTTAGGGTTAAAGCATTTATTTAGCTATTTATAGGAATTTAGCTAAATAATCGTATACCCGTTGGATGCAGGACACTGATACGAGGCAAGTGTTCCGATGTGGAGACAGTTCAACTACGACCTATCATTAAAGGCGGGTACCTCTTGACTTATCATTTATGATATTGTCTTTGGATATGCATAGTACTTTATAACTACAAGCAATGAACATGTTTGCCTTTGGTATGTCACTGTTTGATATTCATAACATGATAGGTTTGTCGCCTCTAATGTATTCGTGCTTATGTCTCGTGATTTGTTGCCATGAGTATCTTAGTTTCTAGAGTAACATACCATGCTTTACTGAGGTTAGGGTTAGGCTCTGGATTTTTTTTGTTTCTGGCATGTGTATCCAAATTATCTGATACTTAGGTTTTTATGCCATGCTTGGATTGTGTATTTCTATTGGTATATCGTATATGATTCATGTACCTAGATCTTGTGGCTTTGATCTGTGCATATTGTTGGTACATATGCTATGGAAGGGGGATATGTTTAGGATCTAGGTTGTTATACCTTAGAGGACCTGTATACCCTAGATCCGTGGATTTGACCTACTGATACTGTGGTACCCATATTATGTATATATGGATTTTTCTATGCTGATCAGGATATTCCATACTTATTATGTTCAGGACATAGGTTTTTGATATTCTATCTGACCTGTGTACTCTAGATCTTGGTATGTGACCATCGATTTTACCGTACTCATTTTATATATATGGATATGGTTATGTTGATCAGTTTTGCTATGCTTAGTGTCATGCATCATGATTGCATGCTGTGCGATTGTCGGCTCCACTATGGTTGAGCCCATCGCCAGTTACATGTACTGCACACACCACCACTTATGGATTAGTGGTTTATCAGGCAGGTGTGTGGCGGTTCTGCTGTTGGCTCCGTGGGTCAGGTGACTCAGCGTGGTAGCCGGCAGACAGTTCCGCTCTGTTTGGCTCCGCTGGCATTTAGTGTAGCAGCGTGGTAGCCGGCAGACGTTGGACTCTATTTGGCTCCGTTGGTCAGGTGACTCAGCGTGGTAGCCGGTAGAGATACCTCCCCGTTATCGTGTACCGGGAGATAAGAGCATTGAGCTCCCCTATTTATGATTTGGGGTCAGGACAGGAGTACTCCGACAGCATCCCGTCCACTCGGTCACTCATAAGGAGTAGTGACGACAGAGTGCACGGTTGTCACAGCCCTACCCACTCGGTCTCACCATTTGTGTGTGAGATGACTGACTGGCGTCAGGGGTGACCAGGACGCATCATTAGCATCATATGCATTGATGCATTTATATTCTTATGATTGTGTTTGCTGCATTTGGTTGCTGTATTTTTGTTGGATGCATACTTTTGACCTGCATACAAGATTATTGACACTTTCGGTTTGACGACCCTTTTGTTTGGAGAGGAGTTCCTGGTGAGTACAGCTTCCTCAGTTACCTTTCAGTTTTGCATATTCCCTATGTATGATTAGGAAGCTGTATTCCATGTTTGTTGCTGTTAGATATATCTTACTACTCATGTCCATTGGTATTCGCTGAGTTGTTGAACTCACCCCCGTGGACACTATCTTTTCAGGTACCAGGTATTTATGGTGTCGCTTGGAGCATCCTGTCTGCTGGTCCCCGCGTCACATCAGAAGACATATCGCTGCCTTTCTGTTGTTTTATCTTGGTATATGAAATTTCTGATTTTGTTTCCGGGTGTTATGTTGTTGGTTGTGTAAGCCTAGCCGGCTAGCAGTTTTGTGTTTGGTTGTATTTGGTTTCTGTCAGTTTTTGTTGTGTTTTGGTTTTGGTACAGCAGAGTGGGCTGCTTTACTTTTAACTGCGTGGTTGTGTCAGCCAGAGGCTGAATTTGATATTAACTGCGTGGTTTTTGTTTTCTTTTATTGTTATGATTCCAGCCGCATGTGGCTGAGGTATATTATGCCTGTAGAAGTGCTTCAGATTGTCACCCATACAGAGGAGGTGCTGCCGAAATTTCTTCGGACAGGGACTCCTCTGGGGCGTGACAATTTAAGTGGTATCAGAGCAGGTATACGATACTTGCTATATGTTCTGGATTTTCGAGATGTATCTGATACCAATTTATTTGGTATCAGAGATCGACTTACGAGTCTTATTCTCCTTGTGTTTCGGATTTCGTGTTTTGGTCTTCTCGATTTGACTTTTCGGGTTTTGGGACCTGGCAGCAGCAGGACATCTCCAAGCTATAGGAGGTATGTTGGTATATACTGTTTTCCTACCTTTCTGTTAGTATATGCCCTATATTACAGTTTATCATCTGTATTAGCATTCTTTATTAGTATTTGTCTGGTTGTTGTAGCACATATTATATGTGATGGGATAGCCACTGATCTTGATCGACCTTAATAGAGATTAAGGAATATAGTCTCTGCTGATTTTTCATATCATATCATTAGTAGTATTAGCTTATGTTACTACTAATTGGTTAGGAGATGGAGGCACATACCAGACTCTGTTATTATTAGTGTGTAGTAGATAGTACCTTCATATTCATGTTGACTAGTCAGTAGAATACCGATATACTTTAGTTAGTTTTCGTCGGTAGATGATTATTGTACTCTGGTTAGATCGGTCAATAGAAAACTGATTTACACATATTGACTTGGGGTAGTCGTGGGTTGATTTACCTTAGACGCTTGTAGAGGCTTTATTTGTTCTTGATTAGTTAGTTGATGACCGATTAGTTTTGTTGATCCGATCAGTAGGGGATTGACCTACTTTACTTTTAGATGTTTGAATCTTGGGTTATTCGTGCTTAGTTGGATATCTTGAGCACATCGAGTACCTAGCTTATACTGACGTGGGAAAGGACTGAATTAGCCATATACTATTGTCGGTTTGGTCAGTTGATAGAGGATCGATGTATCTTATTCCATGGGTACTTTAATTTTAGACTGTATGTACCTAATGGGATAACTTAGAAGGTGGCATAGGATTTGTGTGGCAGATTGGATTAAATATGCTGATTCTGCATATCTATGTAGTGTGTACAGGCGATTATTACGGGTTGTAGGAGCGTTTTGATGGACGATCTAATTGTATGTAGTGGGTGCATACTTTTCCAGTTATGATTGTTGTGGGTTTCTAGTAGATTATACCCGAGTGGTTTGGTTGGTTTATTGAAGATATCTTATCGATTTAATCTGAGTTGTGATATGAGCAGATGTGTTTGGTGTGGTATCTGAGGTATATTGTTGCTTATGTTTGATATGTGAGTGCACTTGGGTTTAGTATGCTTTATTGGAAGTTGATGTTGATTATACTCTTGGCATAGGCGAATATATGTCATGTGAGTGTTGTTTGAGATGTATTGTCGAATATACCTACGATGATTATGCACACGGGTTCGATATGTAATGTTGAGGGTATTACACTGATTTTTACCTGTGTTATGAGTATGTTGATGTGTACTAATTGGAGGATTATGTCGATCATACATGTGTTGAGTGTGCCAGGTGTATGGTGGGTAGTATCATGATGATTCTACCTATGTTGAATGTAGAATGCTTGGTGTCTACATTATGTTATTGTTTGTATTACCCTGTCAACTACTTCTCCTATTAGTGGGTGACTGACCCACTAGGATGATGATAGAGTTGACTATGGATTTGATTTGCTTACTAGGTTGCTATACCCTAGGCTAACCACAGTGATATGTGGTAGAGAGATTTCGTGCAGCCTCAAACTGAATAGTTAGGTGTTTGGGCACTTATGTATTGTTGTGGTAGAGCGTAGCTCCCACATGTTATGGATCGTTTGTGGTAGAGCGTAGCTTCCACATATTCTGGATTCCCACATATTTAGGGATTGTTTTGTAGTGGAGCGTTGCTCCTACATATTGCGGATTGTTTGTAGCGGAGCATTGCTCCCATATTTATTGTGGATACATATTTTGGATTATTTGTGGTGGAGCGTTGCTCCCACATATGGAGGATTTCTTGTGGTAGAGCGTTGCTCCCACATATGTGGTGTTTCGTGTGATAGAGCATTTCTCTCACACTAGAGGATCTATTCTTTGGTGATTATATATCGTTGGTGATCAGATCTGTTTATTATTGAGGATCTTATGATTAGGAATGTCTGTGATACGGACATTATGTGTCTTGGTTTTACCATTAGTGCTTGCAGTGCCCTAGATATTATCATGGACTCGATGATTTGGGTATCCCTAGGATGTTTGGATTGGTTTCCATTATCTTTGTTGACGATGTGGTGATATATTTCTGATCCGTGGTGGGTCACGTACACCATCTTTGCATAGTTCTAGAGATGTTTTGTCGGAAATGTCTATATGTGAAGATCAGTAGTGTGTATTTTTTGTTGTCTTCTGTGAGATGTTTGAGACACACGGTCACCAGTAGGAGTGTACCGTGGTTTCCATAGGAGATAGAGGTTGTTATCGTTGGGAGTAGACGGAGTCTATAGAAGAGGCTCGCAACTTCCTTTGGTTTGACTCGATATTTCCGGAGATACGTTGAGGGTTTCTCTCGGATTGTTATGCCACTGACACGTCTGACCAGAAAGGGCGTGAAGTTTACTTGGATTGAGGATTTCAAGACCAGCTTCCAGGAGCTGAAGCGGAGACTAGTGTCGGCTTCGATTTTTGGTTTTACCTTCTGGAGAGAACGGATTCGTGCTCTATACCGACGCATCTCTACAGGGTTGAGCGCTGTTTTGATGCAGCACGGCAGGGTAGTCTCCTACTTCTCTGTAGTTGAGGGAGTATGAGGAGAACTACCCAGTACATGACTTGTGATTGAATGCCAGTATGTTTGACTTGAAGATTTGGCAGCATTATCAGTGCGGTGTTACAATTGAGATTCTCACTGACCATAAGAATCTCAAATGTCTGTTCACTCAGCAGGAACTTAATCTCCGACAGAGGAGATGGATGAAGTTCCTGAAGGATTTTGATTGTACCATTAGCTATCACCTAGGAAAAGCTAATGTGGTTGTCGACGCACTTAGCCGGAAGTCTAGAGTGACTTTGGCTTGCCACCGAGTTGTGGTCACAGACTGGTTACCATGGTTGCTCAATCGTCGATCAGGACGAGGATCCGAGAGCCCTAGGCTGTATTTGCGGGTTATTTGCAGCCAGATAGCTTCCGGAGTTCACACGAGACGAGGAGGGTATTATATACTTCCGAGGTAGATTATGCGTACCTCAGTCTCATCCGGTCTTATAAGAGTTACTTCCGGAGGCTCATCGCTCATGATTTGCTGTCCACCGAGGCGGTACCCGTGTGTACCAAGATTTGAGGTGTTTCTATTGGTGGAACGACATGAAGGAAGACATCGCGGATTTTGTAGCTAGATGTCTCGTCAGTCAGAGATTTGCCGGCTTACTTCAGCAGATTTCTATTCCTGAGTGGAAATGAGAACATATTACTAAGGACTTTGTGGTGAGTTTGTCGAGGACATAACGAGACCAAGACGCGATTTGGGTAATCGTTGATTAATTAACCAAATCCGCGCACTTTTTAGCGATCCGGAAGACTGATTTCCTGGATCGATTGGTAGATCTGTTTTGCCGGGAGATCATCAGATCACATGGTGTCCCGTTGACTATTATTTCGGATAGAGGCCCCTGTTTCACGTCTCGTTTCTGGCAGAGTCTACAGCAGCCTTTAGGCACTGAGCTATGTTACAGTACAGTTTTCCATCCGCAGATAGATGGACAGTCAGAGCGGACCTTTCAGACTCTAGAGGATTTGCAGAGATCGTGTGTGTTGGATTTTGGAGGCAGTTGGGAGGACCATCTGCCATTTGTAGAGTTCGCCTACAACGACAGCTTTCTTTTGGCTATCCGGATGGCACCGTTTGAAGCGTTGTAAGGTAGGTCTTATAGGGCATCCACCCTCTGGGATGAGGTTGGGGAGACCCAGTTGATGGGACCTCATAGAGCTCAGCAGAACGAAGAGTTGGTCCGTATTATCAGACGGATGATGTTAGAGGCACAGGATCGCCAGAAGTGTTATGCTGATCGAAGATGCAGACCCCTAGCGTTCTCTATTGGCGACCATGTATTTCTGCGAATTTCACCCACAAAAGAAGCGAAGAGATTTGGCTTCAGAGGTAAGCTAGCTCCGCGATACATTGGACCTTTCCAGATCTCGGAAAGGATTGGAGTGGTAGTTTACCGGTTGGCACCACCATCGTTCCTGGCAGGAGTTCATGACGTATTTCAGGTATCTATGCTGAGGAGATACATAGCAGACTCAGCTCACGTGTTGTCTGATATCACAGTTCCTATTCATCCTGACGTCATTTATGAGGAGATTCCGGTACGGATTCTAGACCGGAAAGAGCGTCAGTTGTGGAACAAGACTATCCTGCTGGTTAACGTCAGATGACAGCATCATTCGGACGAGGAGGCTACTTGGGAGCTTGAGGATACGATCCGAGCTCGATATCCTCATCTTTTCACTTGAGGTATGTGATTCGGTTACCGTTCAACATTTATACTTTCTGTTTATTGTTAGTACTTGCTGATGGTAGATAACTGAAATTTGGGGACCAAACTTTTATTAGTGGGGGAGAATGTAAAATACCGAAAATAGGCGAATATTAATAAGGGAATTTTTGGAAATTTTTCGGGAATTTTTCGGAGCTCGTATGGACGAGTTAACGGGGACAAAAAAATGGGGGCCGGAAAAGCCTGTTTAGGCTACCCATTTAAGCGAGGAATTGTTTCTTTTATAAATTCTTTTTTTTTCTTATTTCTTTTTCTTTCCTCTCATCCTCGCCGAAAACCCGCGCCCTCTTCCCTTCTTCTCCCCGACGCCGCCCGACGATCCTTGCCCTAACCGCCGGCCCGGCGGTTTCTTCCTCGCCGCCCACCCACTTCTTCTTCATCTCCTTCATTTTATTCCTCCTGAGCCGCACCCTTGGTGCCCTAGACGAGCACACCGACGCCACTGCCGATCCACCGCAAGCGCGTCTGTGCCCTAGTGCCGGCGCCATCGTCGACCACTCGGAGTCCTAGTTTTGCCGTGGAGTTCCTAGCGCCGGCCACTGGTGCCCTAGCCGTGCCGCTGCCGCACGGAAGTGCCGCCGGCATTCTCTGTGCTTGTGCCCTAGCGAGCCCGACGCCACTTCCTTGCCTCTGCCATCGCCCCTTCCTGTGGAGATCCCACATCCGACACCACTCGACTGTCGCTTCTCTGCTCTGATTGGTGTCAGACAGGAGCAAGGAGTCGAGCCCTCTTCCCATCAGCTAATCGTCGATGCTGACCAAGCTTCGGTTCCCCATCTTTTGCTCTCTTCCGGCTGAGCATCGCCATTGATTCCTTGTTCTTGAGCCGTGCCCTAGATCCTAGCCAACAAGGTGAGTTGGTTGTACTGGAAACGCTTGGTTGCACACTTGATTTTCCCCCTTCTGATCTGATCCAGCAGGTGTAGGGTTTCAGTGGAGCAGTGGTCACGGCTGTGAGGGAGAGGAAGGCTCTGCCGTGAAGTATTCCAACAGCAAACCTTGAGTTCCAGCACAAAACACGGTTGTGAAATGAGGTAAAGAGTAGAGAATTGTAACCTGGTTGTGGATTTAGTGTATTTGAAAATATTTGTTGTAGATTATGTTTCGAATTAGAGGATTTGGATAGATAATCATGTGGATCTTGGTAAGGAACATGATTATGATACATGAAATTAAGGTTTTGCCCTAATTTAGGGTTAAAGCATTTATTTAGCTATTTATAGGAATTTAGCTAAATAATCGTATACCCGTTGGATGCAGGACACTGCTCCGAGACCAGTGTTCCGATGTGGAGACAGTTCAACTACGACCTATCATTAAAGGCGGGTACCTCTTGACTTATCATTTATGATATTGTCTTTGGATATGCATAGTACTTTATAACTACAAGCAATGAACATGTTTGCCTTTGGTATGTCACTGTTTGATATTCATAACATGATAGGTTTGTCGCCTGTAATGTATTCGTGCTTATGTCTCGTGATTTGTTGCCATGAGTATCTTAGTTTCTAGAGTGACATACCATGCTTTACTGAGGTTAGGGCTAGGCTCTGGATTTTTGTTTCGCATGTGTATCCAAATTATCCGATAGTTAGGTTTTTATGCCATGCTTGGATTGTGTATTTCTATTGGTATATCGTATATGATTCATGTACCTAGATCTTGTGGCTTTGATCTGTGCATATTGTTGGTACATATGCTATGGAAGGGGGATATGTTTAGGATCTAGGTTGTTATACCTTAGAGGACCTGTATACCCTAGATCCGTGGATTTGACCTATTGATACTGTGGTACCCATATTATGTATATATGTATTTTCTATGCTAATCAGGATATTCCTTAATTATTATGTTCAGGCCAGAGGTTTTTGATATTCTATATGACCTTTGTACTCTAGTTATTGGTATGTGATCATCTCTTTTACCGTACTCATTTTATATATATGGATATGGTTATGTTGATCAGTTTTGCTATGCTTAGTGTCATGCATCATGATTGCATGTTGTGCGATTGTCGGCTCCACTATGGTTGAGCCCATCGCCAGTTACATGTACTGCACACACCACCACTTATGGATTAGTGGTTTATCAGGCAGGTGTGTGGCGGTTCTGCTGTTGGCTCCGTGGGTCAGGTGACTCAGCGTGGTAGCCGGCAGACAGTTCCGCTCTGTTTGGCTCCGCTGGCATTTAGTGTAGCAGTGTGGTAGTCGACAGACGGTGGACTCTGTTTGGCTCCGTTGGTCAGGTGACTCAGCGTGATAGCCGGATACAGATCCGCTCTGTTTGGTACCGCTGCCATTTATGATTTGAGGTCGTGGAGTACTCAACAGATCCCGTCCACTCGGTCACTCATCGGGAGTAGTGACGACAGAGTGCACGGTTGTCACAACCCTACCCACTCGGTCTCACCATTTGTGTGTGAGATGACCGACTGGGGGTGACCAGGACGCATCATTAGCATCATATGCATTGATGCATTTATATTCTTATGATTGTGTTTGCGCATTTGGTTGCTGCATTTTGGTTGGATGCATACTTTTGACCTGCATACAGGATTATTGACACTTTCGGTTTGACGACCCTTTTGTCTGGAGAGGAGTTCCTGGTGAGTACAGCTTCCTCAGTTACCTTTCAGTTTTGCATATTCCCTATGTATGATTAGGAAGCTGTATTCCATGTTTATTGTTGTTAGATATATCTTACTAGGCATGTCTATTAGTATTCGCTGAGTTGTTGAACTCACCCCCGTGGACACTATCTTTTCAGGTACCAGGTTATTTATGGTGTCGCTTGGAGCATCCTGTCTGCTGGTCCCCGCGCAACATCAGAAGACATATCGCTGCCTTTCTGTTGTTTTATCTTGGTATATGAAATTTCTGTATTTCGATTTGTGTTCTGATTTTGTTTCCGGGTGTTTTGTTGTTGGTTGTGTAAGCCTAGCCGGCTAGCAGTTTTGTGTTTGGTTGTATTTGGTTTCTGTCAGTTTTTGTTGTGTTTTGGTTTTTGGTACAGCCGAGTGGGCTGCTTTACTTTTAACTGCGTGGTTGTGTCAGCCAGAGGCTGAATTTGATATTAACTGCGTGGTATTTGTCTTCTTTTATTGTTATGATTCCAGCCGCATGTGGCTGAGGTATATTATGCCTGTAGATGTGCTTCAGATTGTCACCCGTACAGGGGAGGTGTTGCCGAAATTTCTTCGGACAGGGACTCCTCTGAGGCGTGACAACACTAGAACCCTATAAAGGGCGTAGTCCTGAATTCTAAGGTTAAGTGACCTAAACTGGGTCTCCGTGGGATCACGCTGGTCCTCAAAGAAATACGAATAGATCGTATCGAGGGTAATATGTGAGTAGGGATCTCCAAAAGGTAGCTCCCTAGGAGGATAGCATAAAAAGGTGCAGGGTGACTCTCGTAACCCTAGAAACTCACGAATGGTAGTGGGAGATAATGTGATATCCGTGCCACCTGCCCTAGTGGTATAGGAGTAGTTGTCTAATTTCACTAGGTTGTTGTAAAATTCGGCACATAAACTTACGTTTACTGGGCTGGTGCACTCAACAAGGTTTCGCAATCTATAGTGGTTTATAGCCTCTGGAATACAAGAGCGTAGAAAGAACGATCTATCTATACATTTGGTTCTAATAGCCATGTAATTTGTTGACATAAACTTAATCCTAAGTTCGTCGGTGGGAAACCTAGGGTCAATGCTAGGTGTAGAGGGCCAAGCACCAGATTTAGTACGCTTCCTAAATTTCATACTAATATTACACTAAGAAAAAATTATAAGAAATAAAGTTTAGGAGTGGATAGAAATTTTACCGAGGAGCCATTGTAAGAAATTTTAGAATTGACGACCTCGGTTGAGTTACGACTCCGTATCAACCGCGGAAAAAAAATTTTAATTTTGAAAGTCTTCGCAGGGAAGCTAAGAAGCTTAAGGAAGACTTGAGTGCAAGGGTAGGGGGTGCCTCCTGCCCCCTATATATAAGGGAGTCCGGGCGCCCGGACCTGTTCCGGGCGCTCGGGGTCGTGTGAGGCGGGGCGCCCGGGTTCTCTGCGGGCGCCCTGAGTCCGAATACCGGGGGCGCCCGCCCCCGGTTTTTGACCTTGTTTCGTTCGTTGTTGTTAATTTAATTTATTAATAACATTTAATTTGATTAAATTTATTAGACATGTTTAATAAAACCGTTTAATATAATTTGATTTTAAAAATGTTTAAGTTAAGTAGTTTGGAGATTTTTGAGTTAATTTAATTTTGAAAAATGTTTAACTTAACTTAAGTAAGATTTAAAATTTAGTTTGCTTAGTTATCTCACCCGATCTATGTTTTCAATCAGGGGCTCCTATTATTCTGTGAGATGAATTAGTTCAATTTATAGGATTTTGTTTAACTTTATGTTAGATTCGGGTTTAGCTTTGGGTTCAACAAGTAAGCGTTCTTTGGATAAACTTCTGGGCTATGGTGAGTCACAAGGAGCTCATTAAAGTAACCATGCCTTCGAGGTTTCCCAAATAGTCCTACCCATTGAGCTTAATACTAAACCTTGGTCTAACTAGTTAGGATCCATTTAAGGGTAGCTTCGGTTAGTTCCACTTGGCCAAATGCACCAGGTCGAAGCCATATCTTCCTAGACATGCGATGCCCAAGTTTTCCCAACGTACTATCATCCAAAAACTTCACCAGTACTATGCTTCAAGTTAAAATTTAACCCTTTTTAATCTATCCTTATTTACCCATCCGGGTAATCTACTCTTGTTTACCCATTTCGGGTAGATTAAGTTCGGTTACCCTGTCGGGTAAATAGATTTCGGAGTTGCCAGCTATTCTGGACCCTCCTTCTATTTGATTTTTGAATTTTAAATTTTAATTCCGAATTTTGAGTTTTAGATTTATTTCAAATTTTTAAATTTGAGTTTTAGATTAATTTTGAATTTTGAATTTTGAGTTTTGGATTGATTTCGAATTTTGAATTTTGAGTTTAGATTAATTTCGAATTTTGAATTTTGAGTTTTAGATTAATTTCGAATTTTGAATTTTGAGTTTTAGATTATGTTCTTAATATTGTTTTTCTATTAGCTTCCCCTGGATCATAGCCTCGATATGGTCTATCAAGGTAATAGACTTGATCCTTGGGGACCCAATAATGTCCAAGTCCAACTTGATTGATCAGGTTGGACTTGGCAACCCATGCTTGGACCATTTTTCTATTTGATTTGTTTATCAAGGATAGGTAAGATTTATATTTCTTTTTATATCCTAGTCCAGTTCGATTGTAGATTGCCCTTTGTGTTCCAAGAATCGGTCAAGATTCTTGGATCCCAAAGAGAATCGTTCTAGGGTAGTTTTCAAATCCTTGACTGACTTTTCAGATTGGAATTCTCTTCCTCAAGTTTTTGAACTTGAGTTGAGGTTTCAGTCTGAACTTGATCAGTTAAGGATTCGTTGTTTGGCGTTTCTTTACGGAGTGTAACCTCCTTTAGAAGCGTTTTGATTCAAATCTTGGACTTAGCTACTTTATGCATTAAATAATTAATTAAGCTATATAAACGATTTTCACTTACAGAGAGGTTCGGTCCTTCGGAAACGGATGCGGATCCGTGGCTTCTCTCGGACTCGGTTTCCGATTCGCCCTCACTTCCGGATCCGTTGGTTTAGTCCCGGGCTGTCAAGGCGAGAAAGTTCGTCTGTTCTAGTTCTTCGTCGTCGGATTCCTCGGAAGAGGACTCATCCCATGTTGCCTTCAATGCCTTCTTTCTTTTGGGTTTCTTTGGATCCTTCTGGTTCGGGCAATTTGCCTTGATGTGGCCCTTCTGATTGCATCCGTAGCAAGTCACTTCGAATTTAACCTTCGAGCTTGGTTGGGCTTCTTTAGATTGAATGGCCTTTCTGAGATCCTTTTTGTTGAAGCCCTTCTTTTTGCAGAGCTTCTTTACTAAGTTGACTATTTCGGTTGTAAGTTCATCGTCATCTTCTGAATCTGATTCTTCTTCTGACTCAGGTTCGGTTCTCTGCTTGTTTTTTGACTCACGTGATCTCCCTGTTCCTGCAACCAAAGCCAACCCTTTCTCGGTCGGGCGTGCATTAGTCTGTTCATGAAGTTCGAGTTCTGCAAATAGTTCATCTAATTTAGTGGTAGATAAGTCCTTGGAGACCTTGTAGGCATCTACCATGGATGCCCACAAGGTGTTCCTTGGAAATGCGTTTAGAGAATACCTTATGATGTCCCGGTTGTCGACCTTCTGTCCAATTGAATGAAGCCCATTGAGCAGATCTTGAATCCGGGCATGGAGTTGGCCAGCTGTTTCACCTTCCTGCAATTTGATGTTAAATAATTTATTAAAAATTAGGTCTCTTTTACTTACTTTGGTGTCGAATGTCCCTTCGTGAAGTTCAATTAGTTTCTCCCACAACTCTTTGGCACTGTTGAAGGGGCCGACGCGGTTGAGTTCTTCTTTTGATAGGTCACACTGGAGGGTGCAGGTTGCCTTGGCATTAGCTTCCACTTTCTTGATCGAAGATGCATCCCAGTCCTCGTATGGTAGTGGTTTGCCAGCGCTGTCAGATGGTCGCTCGAATCCGGTTTTGACAATCATCCAGACCTTTCCAGTATCCGAAGTCGTCTCCAGTGAATAGCGGAGGGCGGGCAGTACTGTAGCCTTCTTGAAGGGCCATTTCAGTTTTACCTAAAGCGAAAAACAACCAAAAAATTGTCCCAGGACTTGGTCCTGGCTTAGTAGTGCGGTAGGGAAAAAGAATGGATCACGAACTCGGGTGGTGTTGCACCAATTCCGAGAAAAGACCGATTCGAGGAAAAAAGAATTAGAATATAGCTATGAGGCTAAATTCTAATCGACTCCAAAAAAAAAAATTAGCGAAAAAATATTTTGAATGGTGGTTGCACCGATTCAAAATGACCCCGCTCTGATACCAATTGATGGATCGAAAGCGCTAGAGGGGGGGGGGTGAATAACGCTCGTGGCTATTTTAACGTTTTTCGGAAATCGTAAAAGAGTTACGCAGCGGAAAGTAAAAGCAAACACAACAGACACAGATGTTTTACTTCGTTCGGAGCCTATGGCGACTCCTACTCGAAGGCCCGCGGTCCTTGACCGCTTTCGATGGGCAACAACTATAATATCGGAAAGATTACAATTTGAATTACAATTAATGCAATAAGTAAACTAATACCGACAACAAAAGATCAAGAGTCCGAGCTTCGGGTTGTCGACGCCGAGTAGTAGTGCTTCAAGGTCGCCTCGTTGGCAGCACTTCACAGAAGAAAGCTTAGAATGTCTTGTCATTGAAGCTGCACCTCAACCCTCTTTTTATATGAGGTTCCGGGCGCCTGGGACCTTTCCGGGTGCCTGGAGTGTGACGTGGCCAGCCAACTAGGTTGCTCCACGTGGTCAAGTCGCGGGGATAAAGTCCCGGTCGCCCGGATCACCTTTTTCCAGCAAGTTCCTCTCCTGCAAAACAAGGTTAGTCCGAGCAAATACCCTACAAGACAGTGTTAGAATATGATAAAACATAGTAAAGAAAAACTGACAGTCTTCGGACTGTCCGAGTCTGACTTCGGATTCCCAACCGGAAACCCTAGGTCGACCCGACGCCTACTGTTCCCTCTACGGGGAACGCGTCCTCACCTACTCCCCTCAGGAGAGATTACCTGATGCCAGTCCGGTCCTCCAGACCGACTGGACTTTCCGCCTAGGGTTACCACCCCCTACGACCTAGGGTTACCGCCCCCTAAGGTTTTCCTCCACCTAGGGTTACCGCCCCCTAGGACCTAAGGTTACCGCCCCTTAGGGTTTTCCTCCACCTAGGATTACCGCCCCTTAGGACCTAAGGTTACCGCCCCTTAGGGTTTTCCTCCACCTAGGGTTACCGCCCCCTAGGACCTAAGGTTACCACCCCTTAGGGTTTTTCACCTGCCTAACCGCAGCTAGGACTTTCCTGAGACACTCATTTAAACATGTTAGATCACATACTAACTTAGCTTTGAATCCTTTGCCATTATCAAAACTAAGGTTCGATCGTCGGATGCTTCCTGCACCAACACATGAGACTGTCAATCGTGATCAGTTTTTAATGAAGTTAGGGGGGGGGGGAGGGGGAGTTTGAAGCAATCAGGTCCAACTTGATGAACAGAGAACCAGTTCCTTTATTAGATATTTGTATAGGAGAGCTTCTTAGGGAGCTTATTACACAGGCTGTCTTGGAGCAAAAAGCTCAACATTCTACTCCAATTCCTGTTACCTATGCTGCTTAAGGGAGGTTTAAAGGAGACAGAGCTATGATTAATGTCCAATGCCATAGTTGCAAAGGATTCGGGCACGTTGTCACTAATTGTACTAAACAATTTTGTAATTATTGTAAGAAACTAGGGTATATTATCAAAAGATTGTTCCACTTGGCTTCCAAAGAAATCTGAAACTGCCTACAATATCTCGGTTGGTTCCGCAAATGCCCCCAGTCTTGATCAATCTTCTATTACTCTTGAATGATCCAACAAATGATAGTTTTTTCCATTTCTGCTTTAGGTCTTTCAAGTAACAACAATTCTTATCTTACGCCTTGATGTTTTGATTCTGGTGCTTCCAATCATATGACCAACACCGTCTTACCTTTAAATAATGTTAAAAAACATAAAGGAGATCTTCAGATTCATATTGTCGATGGTAATTCTTTACCTATCACAGTTGTTGGTAATATTTCAGCCCCTTTAATTAAATACTATTTTTTCTATCTCCAAAGTTGTCCACTAATTATTATATTTGTCACTCAATTAGTTGACAACAATTGTAATATTGGATTTTCAAATTCTAGTGGTCTTGTGCAAGATCAAGTGTCCGAGAAGATGATCATGAAGGGACCTAAAGTGGGATCTCTATCCTTTATTTTTAACTCCCTCTCTGGTGTTAAACTATGTTACTTGTAATGATATTCAATGTGATAATCAGGTGTGACATAGACATTTAGGACACCCTAATTCTCATGTACTTCGAGTCTTGCTTAAATCTGGTTTACTCGAAAATAAAAATTCAACTTCTAATAATGATTTTGTTGATTGTGCATCTTGCAAACTTGGTAAAAGCAAAATACTTCTTTTTCCATTGCATAAAAACTATACCACCAAACCTTTTGAACTTGTACATACTGATGTATGTATGGGACATTACCCCTATAATCTCTCATGAACAATATAAATACTATTTTATTTATCGATGATTTCACCCACTTTACTTAGTTGTACTTTCTTCTGTCTAAAAGTGAGGTTTTCTCTTTATTTAAAGTCTTTTATACTTCAGTCGAAACATAATTTTCTACTAAACTCAAAATCTCATAATCAAATTCAAGTGGTGAATATATGACAAATGAATTTCAATTTTTTCTTCAAAGTCATGGAACCCAAAAAGGATTTCTTTGCTATGATTCTCATGCCCGTTGAACTCGTGTCTCTAGGAATATTATTTTTTTTGAAAATCAATCCTTTAACATACAACATATTTCATAATTCCCTTCTCTATATGCTTTACCACATTTTCCATAGTCATCAACACTAGTTCCAATGTTTAAACTTGGTTATGTTTATATTAGACGCACTCTTGCATTTGATCCTCTACAGGTGTCACTGAGGTTTCTCCACATCTTCCTGCGACATCTGATCATGTTTCCAATGAGCCACCTCCTCTTCGAAGAAGTTTTAGACCTCACAAACCTCCTGGAAGGTATGGTTTTTCAACTCTCATGGCTATGTCTACTACTTTGTCTTATATTTCCATTTCGACTTCTTATAAACTATGGAACATCAGTGTTGGCAACAAGCAATGGAAGCAGAACTTCAAGCATTGAGGAAAATCATATTTGGGACATTATTTCTTATCCTCCAAATGTTAAGCTCATTGGTAGTAAGTGAGTTTATCTTGTGAAACTCAAGTCTGATAGGTCTTTAGATAGATACAAAGCTCGATTGGTTGCTCTTGATAATAAATAAGAATATGACCTCGACTATGAAGCAACATTTGTACCCATTGCTAAGATGACCACGGTGAGAACAATTCTTGCTATTGCATCCTTTAAATCATGGCCTTTACATTAGATGGGTGTAAAAATAGCTTCTTGAATGGGGATATTAAGGTAGAGGTTTACATAAAACTTCCACCTGGTATGTCAATGATAGCTTCTCATGAAGTTTGCAAGCTAATACGCTCTTTGTCTAGGTTGAAGCAGGCACCTAGAACCTAGTTTGAGAAGTTTCGCAACACTCTTCTCACCATCTCACAAAGTCAATATGATTCATCACTTTTCTTTCACAAGACAATCATTGGTATGGTCTTTCCTTTAGTCTATGTTGATGATACTATCATCACTGGTAATTACAATGGGTTGATCACTAAACTACAAAATATGTTACATAGTACATTTAAAATGAAAGATCTTAAGCATCTCACATATTTTTGGGGGTTGGAAGTTCACTCTGAGATCATGATTTGTTCTTGAATCAACATAAATATATCAAAGATCTTATTGAGCTAATTAGTTTAAAAGATGCTACTGTTGTTGATACACCAATGGAGGTGAATGTGAAATACCGAAAAGATGAAGATGAGCTTTTGTCTAATCTCTTTTTATTAGGCAATTTGTTGGTAGTCTTAACCATAATTATTTAAAGCGTGAGGCACCTGAAAGCGCATAGGTGTTGTGTGGCCTAAGGTGTATGCCTTACCAAAATAAGGTGCTTTAGTATAAATTTTATAATATATATATATATATATATATATATATATATATATATATATATATATATATATATATATATAGGAAATTTTTGCTAAAATATTTCATTAATAAAATTTAAATATTTCACAAACTATTAAACAATAATGAAACATATAAAATTCACTAACAATCAAATATTGAAATAGCATAATCAAAATCAAACTTCAAATTAAAGAAAGAACAAACTTCAAATTAAATATGTGAGGAAAAAAACATACCGTTAAGATGAAACAAAAGGAGAAAAGTAAGAAAGTGTAGCCAAATTCAGAAGACCAACGTTGATGTTATAGGCGAGAGAAGAGTACACATTTGAGAAGGGAGGAGAGGGGAGGGTGATGTTGATTTTTTGGGGAGAGGAAGAGTAACTCAGAGAGAAAATTAGTCAAATAAGTTTGCAAGAGACTGAGGGAGGTTGATGTTCATTTTCTAGGGGAGAGGAAGGGTATGCATGCATGTAAGTTAATGCAACCTAATTATTTTAAAGGGTAATTAAAAGTATGAGTTGGGCTTTTAATTTTTTTTTAAAAACTTCAATAAGGCGAGGAAAATTGCGCCTTAAGCGCATCTTAACCTCTTAAAAGGTGCATTCTTAACCGCACTTCATTCAAGGACTATGCCTAGTCTTATCTACCTAATAATCACACGGCCCGATTACTCATATATTGTCCCTATAGCTAGCAAATTTATGCAATCACCTCAACATCTTCATCTTGTTGCAGTTCGTCGCATTATTCAATACTTAATTGGGTCATCTACAAGTGGGTTGTTTTTCTTACAAAATTTACTCTTCATTTGACTGCGAATAGTGATGCAGATTGTGTTGGTTGCTCAGATACTAGTGTTGGTCCGCGTTAGGCTAGCTAGAGGGGGTGAAGAGTTAGAATTTTCTCTTGCTTGAACTTAGCAAGGATACATGTTATCATAAACAATTAGCATTAAAAGAAATAATAACTTATAAAAATAGTAAGTAAGAATGTTAGGATTTTTACTTGGTTACAATTTAGATGGTTGTTAATTTAAGACAGTTGCAAAGCTCCACTAAAAAAGAATCTCCTTTGTTAAAGGCAGAAAAATCTCTTACATTCTTTAATAGATCAGAAAATAGCTAGGAATTGATTACAGAAGTTATTGTCTAATTCTTTGCTCCAGGGGATTTTTTATAGCCTCTTGAAAAAAGTTACCGTTGGTTGGAGGCGCCTCTAAAGCACTCCAAGGTGTCTCCAAGTGGATAAAACTTTATCCGGTGCACACCAACGGCTAACCAATGACTCTCTGCGTTTGAGGGTGCCTTCAACTTCCTTAAGGGTGCCTCCAAAGAAGCGTGAGGGCACCTTCAGCTTTCTTAAGGGCGCCTCCAAAGAAGCACGAGGGTGCCTCCGACATAGTTGAAGGCACCTTCCACCAAAAGGCGTGAGGGCACCTTCCATCTCCTCCAAGGGGCCTCGGGTCCAGGCTCGAGGGTGCCTTCCATCAGGTTGACGGCGCCTTCCACCAGATAGCTTGACCAGTTAACCTTCAAGAAAGATTAACTCTTCCTTATTTTTACTTTTGGGTGATGCTCCGACCGTCCGAAGTTGAGCTCATCCGAATCCATCTTTGACTTTCTCTTCGAGCAGGCTTCCTGCCTAGCTTCTCGTCCCTCGGACCGCTGCGCGAGTCCTCGCTCTACCAGTATACTCTTTCGCAGCTTCTCGTCCCTCGAATGCACCGAACTCGTCGACTCGCTTCTAGTGTCATCTTTCTCGTTTGCTACGTTTTTCGCTCAACTTCTTGTGTTCCTAAGCTCCTGCACACTTAGAGATAAGACATCAAAAACAACAGAACCTAACTTTACTTGATTTATCATATCAAAACCAACCCGAGGTACTTATAATTAGGAAGTCTACAACAGGCCGGTGCATTTTTCTTAAAGATGCATTGATTTCTTCAAAGTGTAAAAAGCAGGATTGTGTCTCTAAATCTTCCAGAAGCTGAATATAGAGTCATGTCTTGTTTTGAAATTGTATGGTTACATGGTCTTTTTTTTTTTTTGAAATTGGATTTCTTCTACCTAATCCTACTTCACTTCATAGTGATAATACTAGTGTCATTCAAATAGCTACAAATCCAGTATATCATGAATGCATAAAGCACATAGAGATGGGCTGCCATTACATTAGGGAGGCCTTTATTCGAGGTGCTATCACTCTTCCTCATTTTACTACTGATTTTCAAATAGATGATGTTTTTGCAAAAGCTTTGAAAAAGCAATGACACAAGTTTCTTAGTATCAAATTGTTGCTGATAGACTTACCTATCAATTTAAGGGGGGATGTCAATATATTCTTCTTTCCTTTTGTTATAGTTGTATATCCTTTGATTGCCTCTCTAAGATTTATATTATTGTTGTATATACCCCTTGTAATTATTGTTGTATTTCATCCTATATTAAACCATAGGATTAAGGGATTTGATAAGCTATAATTATAGCTATGTCTTCTTATATTAGAAGACCCTATGATTATAAGATTTGATAATTCTTGATGTCTATATATTGTAATCCTCTTACTAAAATGAGATAGAAAAATATTTTCAGAAATTCTCGTTTATTGCTTTGTCAGTGCCAAGAGATCCATGCTTCCGGTACTTCCTTGTCTGCCGAATATATGTTGACCTTGACCTATCAGGATTTTAACCTTGGTTATTATATGTCAACCTTGACCTATTAGGATTTTAAGCTTGGTTATTATATGTCGACCTTGGCCTATCAAAATTTTTCACTGACCCAACCTCAGATCAACCTTGACCTTTCAAAATTTCCACTTGTCGAGCCTCATGTCAACCTCACCGTGCCAGAACTTTCACTCGAATAGAATTCACTCTTGTAGGACTTCACTCATTGCCTAACATCGGTCACTCTTGATACCTTCTCCAGTGTCAAGTGTCTAGTCTATTTGACCCACCTAGATTTCTTATCTCCTAAGTGTCCAGTCAATCTTAACTCACTTGGACTTCTCATCTACTAAGTATTCGGTCCACCTTAATCCTACTTAGATTTTTTTCAATGCCAAATGTTTATTCAAGCTTGACGAAATATATTTCATATATTTATTCTGCACACCATGAGGTTCGAACCCGCGAATACAAGGTTGAGAGCCTTGTATCTATTCATTGAGCTAGACATCTATTGCTCAAACACTCATCTTTTTCAAACACCACATATCGTTTAATCATATTGCTCAAACAACAAAATTTTAAACCATAGAGTTGGTCAACCTTGATCAAGGGATTGCACTAACAACTTCCTCTTGGACCTATGTTAGGTGCTAAACATTGTTGATAGTATGCGGTTTGCATAGAGGGAGAGAGAGAGAGGGTGTTTAGGTAATGTAAGAGAATTTTATTAGCAGAAGGATGGTGTCACATAGCTTCTAGTAAGTTTGAAATATCTATCTATTTAGAGTCTAGAAATAATTAACTTACCTAAAGATGAGGAATCTAGGTTAATTAAATATAGATTAGATAATTTAAAACTAGACTATTTTAGCTATTTTTTTAATGTTTAAAATACATGCCGAGCCGGGCGAAACAGGTGAAACATTTCGTTTCGCTCATTACCCTAGCACCAGGCTCTGCGGTAGTTGTAAAGGCATCGAGCGACCCTAGTTGTAGCCTCTAAGGCGTCGCGCGACCCTTGCGGTTGCCTCAGAAGGCTCGCATGACCCCTGCGGCACGAGCAATGGGTTGCGCAAGAGTAAACGGATTTTTTTATTTATTTAGGTTAATTATCTCAATCAACTCCTAGCCATGATTAAGATTATCTAAAGAGGTTTAATTAATCCTAATAAAGTTATCTAATTAATTATATATTTTATTTATTTTAATTTTAAAAATATATAGTAAATTATTTATTTATTTATTTATCTCTATATTTTTTGTTTTTTTTTTAAAATAATTTTTTATAAATATCTTATTTTTAGTTATTATATTTTAAAAAATACTGACGAGGGGTCACGTGAGCATACTATGGGATTTTAATTAAAATTTAAGTTGATCAACTTTTAAGTATAATGGGAATAATCTAAAAAGGATTAATTAAACCCTAATAGAATTATCTAATTAACTATATATTTTATTTATTTTAATTCTAAAAATATATAATAATTTATTTATTTATCTCTATATTTTTTTCTTTTTTAAAAATTATATATATATAAATATTGATGTTATATATTATATTCTTAATTAATATATTTTATATTTACAAAATATAGAAACCTTACTAGCACGACACGATACGGTACTGAAATCGTATCATTCTAATTATAAATCTAAACTCTGATACGGCTTGAGATTTTAAACTATAATTTTCATAATATAACATTAAACTGATGACGAAGTTTCTATTGACCAATCAACTAATGTCAAAATAGAAATTTGCAGACCTGGGGTGTGGAGAAAACTATAGTCACATTCAAATTCTTTGTCGCTCCTTGGGGTAGATGATTGGAAGACAACAAACGGTTGACTGATTAACAGATTCCAAGATGAACAAAAGACCTATAAAAAAGGGTGTATGGAGGATTTAAAAAGAATGTTGAGAGCACAAACATTCATTCCCACAAACAACGAAAAAGTGAGAGCACCTATTCACACTCCTCCCCTCCAGTTGTGTCATTCATTCCAACACAGATAACCTCAAGTGGTGGAGAGACACACAACATAAACTATAAGAAGCTTAAGAGAGGAAGACTTAACAGTTTACAATAGAGAGGCTCAATAAGATCTAAACAATCTTTATTTTGCCAATTTTTAAATGTCCACCTTGCTCCTCTTTATAAAACCCTTTAATCTTTACTTGTTGTTCAGTTGATCTGTCATTGATCAATCGATTGGATTTCTTCATTGGACTTTAAGCCATCGAGCTGTCAACTTGGCCATGCTAAGTTATGCTCCATAGGCTACTCCAATACCACTTCAGTGCTTCTCATCCTATGGTCCTTCGGTTGCCTCATGTAAGCTTCTTCAATCTCCACAGCCTTCACAGCATTGAGCGTGTATGCTTACACCTTTAGGTGAAGTAATTAAGGTCAATGCCTAGTTAGTGTACATGAAGTCCATTATGAGTTTCATGACCACAAGTCATTTCTTAGAGTTTATCTCCCACGTCGCTTCCTTGTACATTGTAATTTCATCGTCCTTGCCTAAGAGCACATCCAAGTGTGGGAAGATGAGAAAACTACATCCCTTAGGCTCCTACCAGTCCTACCTGAAAAATGTTGTTCCTGCGTCTCAGGTTGTGGTGTAGTCACAACTTGTAATTATTCTGATTTGGGTTCATCAAAATGAGTTTCTAATTCCTTTTGTTATGAATTTCTTTGAGTTTACTTTTCGCACTATCCCTCACATCTATCCATTTATTTCCAAGGATTACTGAGGCATGCCACAGACACTCTGCTATTGTGGAGGGTAAAGTGCCCACTTGTTTGCTTGAGATGACTAAATGACCTATGCTATATTAAGGGAAGAAGTAGAGAAGACAAAAGGCAAGAAAAAAAGAAATAAAGGAGGAAGAAAAGAGGAAGAAGCAAAGGAGGAGATTCACCTCTATTGTCAGGTCTTAAGATTCATGTTTGGTAGAGCTGAAGAAGAACGAATAAGAGGAGCCAAGGTTCAGTAAAACTGAGGTGTTGTGTCAAAGAGGAAGACAGGGATTGTACATCACGTTCTGAAGGATAAAGGGAGACCTCACATAACCAACAACACTGCTGTTGTGTCGTGATGAGGAAGAAGTGGTACAACTGCATCTTGAAGAGGAAGAAGCAATGTCAGGCTGAATAGGAAGAAGTGCTCACCTCTCTTGTGACTCAATCAATAACTGAATATATTGTCTTGTCCTCAGAATCTTGGACCTTGTTTGTTTAGTATTGAATCTCTGTCTCCCAGTTCGAAAAAAAATCATGTCCGACATTTAGATTCATACTTATGTCAGATGATCACACTTGAGTTCGTATTTGTTGGTACTTCAAGAATAACTCATAAACTAGTCTACCAATGCATACTCAACTAGCGCAACACTCAGAGAACATGTCTCATTGAATATGTTATATTCATTTAGTCAAATTTCTCCTTGTAGAATACTGGAAAACATATTTGGTGTACCGCAATATAGTCTGGGATATTATTTCTTGGTTTCAAATATATAAATCTTATTCTGCATGATTTTCTCATGTTATGATTCTTTCCTTTTGTCCAGGAACTCCAATACTCTCTAAGTACTCTGCTGCTCCAAAAATTGAATCACTAATGGCCCCACCACCTATAGAAGTGCTTGCACTATTATTACTTGAACTAACAGAAAAAACTGATAATTTTGGACCAAAATCTTTAGTTGGTGAGGGATCATATGGAAGAGTGTATCTTGCAGAGTTAGACAATGGAAAGCAATTGGTCTTGAAAAAGCTTGATTCAACATCCGAGCAAGATACTGATACTGAATTTCTGACTCAGGTTTTATTTCTAGTATAAAAGTACTGTTAATAGTTCATTCTCTATGTTTCATTTATGTATACTTTCTTTGAAGGAAAACAAATAAATCACCAATTTATATTATCCTCTTTAGTGACTGCACCTTGTTCAAACATTAGGTAGCCCTTGTGTCAAGGCTGAAGCATGAAAATCTTCTGCAGATGTTAGGATATTGTGTTGAAGGAAATATTCGATTGTTGGGTTTTGAGTTTGCAACAATGGGTTCTTTACATGACATTCTTCCTGGTAATTCATCATTCATTGAAACATGCGTTATCACTTGTGTATCTGATGGTTTACTATCATGCTTTTTATCAACAAATGTCTGATCTTTTTCAAAGTATAGGAAGAAAAGGAGTCCAAGAGGCACAAGCTGGTCCTCCGCTCGACTGGATGCAGTGAGTAAGGATTGCTGTTGATGCTGCAAAGGGCCTGGAGTATCTTCATGAGAAGGTTAAGCCTTCAATAATTCATGCTGCGACATTAGATCATGCAATGTCGTTTTGTTTGAGAACTACAAAGCATCTCTTAAATCAGGCACCAGATATGGCTGCTCGTCTTCATTCAACCCGGGTCCTTGGAACTTTTCGCTATCATGCACCAGAGTAACTTCTGATCTTGGCACCCTAAATTGTTTTGATGCATATTACTTCTATGTTTTTTATTACCTTTATTTTGTATTATTGAGTCAGGGATAACTTTATTGCATAGTCTTTTACCTATTGATACTAAAAATTGAGATGATATCTAACGAACTCCCCTGATTGTTATGGTTCCTGCTCTAATAACAGGCCTTATTCTTGTCTATGACAGCATCCAGTACCTCACTATAGGTGACTGACTACATAAAATCCACTGTCAAGTTCCTGTCAGGCTATTGTTTTTGCTAGAATGCATATCCAGAGATTTAAGAGGGTTAAATAGAGATGGTGGATTTAGACATGAGGAAGATACCCTGTGGTAGCATGGTGAAGGAATATATTTTAACTGTTTGAGGTGCGTTGGGTCTAAACAATTATGACTTGCAATGTTGACATGAAGAGTGAGAGAGGTAAGCAACAATTCTACATATACACTAGGAGCCAAGCCTGCCCATGAAACCAATTGCCTATCATGAATTAGAAAAAAGGCTGCAAACTCCATGAACAAAGATACGAGGATAAGCTATGATGCGACTATGCTAACTGTTTGTGTGGAATAACCTTTATATAATGGCATGTAGTGATTAAGGTTTCGGATCTGAATAATGTTGGATTTGAAAATGAAAACCTTAATTTCATTTTAACACCTTTGAATAGATAGAATATGAAGGATAACAAACTTTCTTTTATGTACCCATCATGTACTCAACAATGTTGAGCTATTGCTCATTTTGACCAACATCCAATGCTATTGGCCTCATAATTTTAACCCTATAGGAAATTTGATTTCAAATTGAAAAACTTCTCGAATGGTAGACATTTTACACCCATGGCCCAATTACACTTCTTTGCTTTTCTGTATGTACTGACTGATACATTGGTGCCTTTGTGCATTCTAGAAGCCTATTGGAAGTTGCACATTGTCCAAGCTCTCCACCTTGATGATCAACTCCAACCCTTGATAGACTGGGTCATAAGAAACCCATAATGCACATTTTGCAATAATTTTGTGCAAACTAAAATTAATAAAGATTAGCAACTATATTTTCAAATTGCCTTGTCATGGGTCGGGGTGTGATTCCACATACCAAGAGGAACCCAACTAAGTGACAATATAGTAAAGATAACCAAGAACTATAACAACAATAAGTCTCTCGAGATAAACAAGAATTATTCAGCAAAAATATGTACTGATTCCTTTTAACTCCTTTTGTTAAAGAGAGTACTAATTGAATACACAATAATTAAATATTAAAACGAGCAAAATTAAAAGTAAACTAGGTAAATCAAAACCCAATTTCTATCGTGTCAAGGATCTTTGGGCAACTGTGTACACTCCTAAAAACCAAACAAGGATTCAAAATACAAAATTGGAGGTCAACAAAAACAGACTAAATATAAATTGATACAACAACACAACAATAATTAAATCTTATCCTGTGGGGTCGATTATATAGATCTTTTTAGGTCATTAAACTCTATCTCCTACTATATTTTCAACTATACTTAAATAAATTTTATATTATTTTATTATTGCTAACTAAGTCTTTTTTTGATTTTTCTCTTCCTCATTTGATATGCGTATTTATTATAGTTTTACATCCCCTAACTGGAGCATTTATTGGTAGTCTAAGTACATATTCGTACCATCTTAAACGAGACTCTCAGAGTTTTTCCTCAATAGATGCAACTCTGACTTTCTCTCTAATGTTCTCATTTTTTATTCTTGTAGGACTGTAAATATGCTAGAGGAGGAGGAGGTTGGGGGGGGAGGGGGAGAATAGCAATTTTTGAAAACTGAGAGCGAATTATGCAGTGGAATAATAAAAGAAAGAAATTAGAGGGAAAAAGATAATCACACACTAACACAAGTAGTTTTTATTTGATTCGAGCCTTCGACGACTCCTACTCCAAGGTGCACACTCGTCGAGTACTTTCGTTGGACAATCCACTAATAGTTCAAATGTATCAAAAGTTAAGTACAAGAATTAAAAATAATGTTATTAACAATAGAGAAAATAAGAAGATCTTGATTGCCGGTTGTCGGAGAAGCTTTACAGCATCGTAGGAGCTTTTCCGGAACAACACGCAGGAATGAAAGTCGTAGAAGATGTTGCTATTAAGCAGCTGCTCCCCTTATATAAGCCTATTCCGGGTGCTTGGAACATGCTGACGTGGCTCGACCAGTCGATGCGCTCCAACTTAACTCTTGGATAAGTTTTCTGGTCTGGGCACTTGGACAAACTTCAGGTGATCTCGAGTGCCTACGTCACCTGCCCGAGTGAGCTAGTCCGAGCGCTCGGAGTCCGGGCACCCGCATCCCTTCTAGGCGTTCGAACTCCCTTTTTTTCAATAGTTTCTTCCCTGCAAAAAAGGGTTAGTTAAGGCAACAGAAAATATGTTTATCCTACAAAATAGAGTTAGCACAATATTAATAAAATAAGAGTAGTAATTAGATTTTGTCTCCCCAAGATCAGAATCTAGTCAAGGTCTCAACTTAGATTTTTCAAATGGACCTAAGTTGGACCGACGTCTACAGTTCCCTTAACCAAGAATGCGTCCTCACTGAATTTCTCCTCCAATTGCTTACCTTCACTTACCACTTTTAGTCGTTTGACTTACCTTTGACCACCAGATCTTCCCGCCAGTTGTCAGGTCCCGCGGATCCAACTGGACTTCAGCCGGTTGTTAGGTCCTGTGGACCCAACCAAACTTCTCGCTAAATATCAGGTCCTACGGATCTATCTGGACTTCGCACCAGCTATCGGGTCTTGCAGACCTAGCTGGATTTCAGCTTGGTGTCAGGTCCTTTAGACCAGTCAACTTCTGCACACTTAATAGAAAGTTAGACACACACCACATCTAACTTTGACCTATTTGTTATACATCATAACAAGATTATTAGTGCAACTTGCACCAACAATCTTTCCCTTTTTGATGTAATGACAACTTGAGTTAAAGTTAGAAAAAAAATATAATTAAGCAAGCATTAAAAATTGAGTAAAGCGAGTTAACGTGATTTAATTTTTTTTTAACCTAACCCATTATCCTCTCCTTTTGGCATACATCAAAAAAGTAATGCTTGAAGTATAAAAAGAAAAGACAGTCCGGTGCACAAAGCTCTCGTCATGCGGGATCCCGGGGAAGGATTCATTGTACACAACCTTACCTTCCTTTTTGCAAGCGGCTGTTTTCAGGATTCAAACCCGTAACCTTTTGGTCACATGACAACAACTTTACCGTTGTGCCAAGGCTCCCCTTCTAATGCATGAAGTATAAATAATATAAATAAAGATTTAGCAAAAAGGATTTTGCAAGTTTTCAAATAATTATATCAAGTATTTCAAATAATTTTAAAAATAAGTTTTTGAAAACCAACTACTTCAAATATAAAGTGTTATCTGTTGGATCGTGATGTTTCGATAGAGGGGGGGGGTGAATATCGATTACGAAAAATTCGTCGAAGAGAGTTAGACACAGCGGAAAAATTAAGCAATGCTAACACAGAACCGATTTTACTTGGTTCGGAGCCTGTGTCGATGGGCAATTCACTAGCAATTCGATAACTATTACAAACTAATACAGGAATGCTAATGAAAAACAAAGTAAAGCTATACCGACAGAAGAAGAAATTAAAAGAACAGCATTGTCGGAACTTCGCAGCGTTGCAGGAGCGTAGGAAAGCAGATTCTGAGTTGTTGTTGAAGCTCCACCCCTGCCCCTCCTTTTATATGAAGCTTGGGGTGCCCCGGATCCCCTCCGGGCGCCCTGGTGGGACGTGGCAGGTCCAACCAGTGAGCTCCACGTGGCGGCGACGTGACAGGATGAAACTTGCCTCCCGGGCGCCCAGATCCCTTCCGGGCGCCCGGATCCCTTCTGGGCGCCCGGACCTCCAGCGCCCGGATCCCCTCCGGGCGCCCGGACCACCTTTTTCCAGGGAACACCTTTCCTGCAAAACAAGATTAATCCGAGGTAAATATATAAATTATAACCTGCAAAACAGAGTGTTAGTTCAGTTTATAGTTAAACAAAAAGAGTATGACTTAGATTCCGTCTTTTCGAGACCGGAATCTAGTCACGATCTCGACTTAGATATCCAAAATAGATCTAAGCCGGATCGACGCCTAATGTTCCCTTCCCGGGAACGCGTCCTCACAGTCACTCCCTTCCAGTGACTTACCTTTACTCACCTGCCAAACGTCTAGTCAGCCCTTCGACCTGTCTGGACTTCTCGCCAGCTATCCGGTCAGCCCGTCGACCTAGCTGGACTTCTCGCCAAGCGTCCGGTCAGCTCGTCGACCCGCTTGGACTTCTAGCCAGCTATCCGGTCAGCCCGTCGACCTAGCTGGACTTCTCGCCAAGCGTCCGGTCAGCCCGTCGATCCGCTTGGACTTCGTGCCAGACATCCGGTCAGCCCGTCGGCCTGTCTGGACTTCGCCTACACACTGGGTCAGAGTGTTAGATCACGACAAACTTAACTTGACCTGATTTGTCATTCATCAAAACCTGAGTTAGACCGTTAATACTAACCGCACCAACACTATCTTTTTTTAAAAAAATTACAAGTAATGTTTTCAAATAAAAACTTGACAAAGGTAAAAACTCAGGTTTATTTGATGGAGGAATAAATTTTTTTAAGAAAAGTTTCTAAGGCTTTTTCAAATAATATGGTAAAACAATTTATACAATGATATCCAAAAGATTTATATGATGACTTTGAAAACATATTGTGAAAGAAATTACCAGAAAGATTCGAAAGGGGTTTCAAAATTTTGCAAATATTTTTTAAAGACATTTTAAAAATATTTATAAAAAACATTTTCAAGGAAACATTAAAGAAGTTTTTAAGGCAATTTTTTTAAAAAAAATTGAAATAGGATTTTGAAAGCAAAACTTTTATGATGATGCAAGTATTTTAAAATATTTTTCAAGATAATTTTTTAACCATATACTTTGAAAATTTTTAATAAAAGACATTAAACAGATATTTAAGTAAGTTTTTAAATATCATTCTAAAAAAAATAGCTCAAAATATTTTTTGAAAATATGATAATTTTAAAAACAGTTTTCAAATATCCTCCCCCGAACCTAATATTTTTTAAAAAATATTCATCTAAAATGTGACCTTAAATATCTAGCCTTTTGTTACTAACTAACTATCAAAGGATAGTAGTGTTAACCTGGTTAGTCAAGTTAAGTATTAGTGTCTAGTTAGAAATTACTAAAAAAGGATTACTTAACTTGAACAATGCACTATTGTATTTATCGCCTAAACTTATTTTGATGTACTGATATAAGCATATGAAGTCTAGGCAAAAGGCCTACGCATCTCTCGTTGTTCTAAGTTTTTAATACACAATCAAGGTGGACCTAGTGTGTTTGTGAGATGTTTGTTCCCCAGATCTATAGGTTCATGCTTTCTATGAGTTTGATCCTAGACTAAGGCCAAAATAATTTTGCAACACTAGAAATATGGAAATTTTTAGAAAATATAAGTAAATAATTTTTCTAGAATGTGTAAATCATTTGAAAATTTGTTTGATAATAAAAGTCCTAGTCTATCGTGCACATTCCCAGTTGTCTTCGTAGATTACTGAATTCAGATTCTGGTAGTGTTTTAGTGAAAATGTCAACCAAATTTAACTTGGACTCAACATAGTTGTGTTCAATGTCTCATTTGGCGACGCGATCTCTAATAAAGTGATGTTTAATTTCAATATGTTCGATTCTTGAATGATGCACTAGATTTTTAGTTAAGTTAATTGAACTGATGTTATCAATATGGATTTTTACATTTTTATATTCTAAGTTAAAGTCTTTTAATATGTGCATCATCCAAAACAGTTGTCCTACACACTCACTCATTGCTATGTACTCAGCTTCAATAGTAGATAAAGTAACACAGTATTATTTTCTACTAAACCAGTTGACAAGTGATGGTTCAAGTAATTGACATCCACCACTTGTACTTTTACGATCTAGTTTATAACCAACATAATTTGAGTCATAATAATTTATTAGCTCAAAATTAGGTATTTTAGGGTACCAAATTCCTACATTTAATTTGGTGTGGCTTTCAAATATTTAAAAATTATTTTTACATTAGTTAAGTGGGATTCCTTAGCACAAGTTTGGTATCTAGCATACATACTAACTGCAAATAAAATATCAGGTCTACTTGCAGTTAAGTATAAAAGATTGGCTATGACACTCCTATAATACTTTAGATCTATGGGTTTTCCATTTGAATCACTATCTTGTTAGAATGTATACTAAAAGTCTAGCTTTTGTAAACATTTATTTTTGAAATAAAAGAATCACATTGGTCAAATGTCTACATTTATATGTTAAGTGTAGTTGTTCAATTAATTTATATTGTAGATCACATGGTGTGTGGTGTCACACACAGAAGATCATGTTATCAGTTCCTTATAAATTATAAACAGTAGCTCACGACTAAAATTGGTAGGAACAAACCATTGGAATAGTCGTAGTTTAATTTGGTATTAGTTTATCTTGACTATAAAATTACATTAGTACACTATGAATGTATTGAGCAGGACCATTTGAGATAGTTTCTTTTTATACTAACTAAATAAAAGAACAAGACCTCTGTTATTATGGAAGTGTGTGCTCTTAATCCTAATATAATAATAAGCACATATGCTTAATATTTATTTCTTTAATTTATCAAAGGATGCGATTTAGTTCGATAAATCAATAGGCCCGATAAGTTGGAAAATAATATTATTTATAGCGTGTGTTGTTGATTATAGAAGGAAACTGTGTCCTAGGAATCTAGGTTGATGATGTCCCCAAGAGGAGCTCATAAGAATTATCATGTAAACCCTGCAGGTGAACTTAGTCTGACATGACGATAAGGTTGAGTGGTACTACTCTTGGAGCTAGATATTAATTAAAGTGAGTTATCAGTAATTCATTTAATTAGTGGACATTCAATATCTTAAACACAAGGAGACTAATACACTCATGATAAGAAGGAGCTCATATAGTAATATGAGATTAGTGCGGTAGTTCAATAATAACTCTTTAGTGGAATGAGTTATTATTGATGAACTCGAGTTGGGTGTTCGGGGCGAACACGGGAAGCTCAAGTTCATTGGGAGACCAAAACTAATTCCTCCTCTCGGTCCCTGTTGTAACCTCTTATTTATAAAGTCTTATACCTACCTATACCCAACTTTTTACCCACCTTAAGGTGGCCGACCAAACCAAGGCATGATGAGTCAAGTTGTGGCCGACCTTACCTTGAACCCAAGCTTAGGTGGTCGGCCAAAATAAAATAAAAGGGGAGTTTAAATTTAAATCTTTCCTAATGTGAAAGACATGATTTTAAAAGAGAGTTTTAAAATTAAATCTTTCCTTTTATAGTTTTCTACAAAGGATTAAGGAAAATGTTTGATAAAACTTTTCTTTTTGTAATCATCCATATATTTTAAAAGAGAGATTTTAATTTATAAAACTTTCCTTTTATAACTAACCATGAAGGGAATTTTAAAAGAGAAATTTTTTTATTTCAAAAATTTCTGGAAACAAATTAGGAAGTTTTAATTTTGTGTTTAAAACTTTCCTTATTTGGAGGAGATGGTGGTGGCCGGCTGATATGGGTTAGGTGTCATGGGGCCCTCGATAAGGAAGGGAAAGGAGATAGTCGAACGAAGAAGGAAGACCTATATACCTCAAAGGAGGTAGGCCAATATCGGCCTGGACATACCTCAATAAGAGGTAAGTCTATATCAACCGAAATATGCTTCCCAGGAGGAAGATCTATATACCTCAAAGGAAGTAGGCTAATATCGGTCGAGACATACCTCAATAAGAGATAAGTCTATATCGACCGAAATATGCTTCCCAGGAGGAAGATCTATATACCTCAAAGGAGGTAGACTAATATCGGTCGGGACATACCTCAATAAGAGATAAGTCTATATCGACCGAAATATGCTTCCCAGGAGGAAGATCTATATACCTCAAAGGAGGTAGGCCAATATCGGCCGGGACATACCTATGCTTCCCAGGAGGAAGATCTATATACCTCAAAGGAAGTAGGCTAATATCGGCCGGGACATACCTCAATAAGAGTTAAGTCTTTATCGACCGAAATATGCTCCACAGGAGGAAGATCTATATACCTCAAAGGAAGTAGGCTAATATCGGACGGGATATACCTCAATAAGAGTTAAGTCTTTATCGACTGAAATATGCTCCCCAGGAGGAAGATCTATATACCTCAAAGGAAGTAGACTAATATCGACCGGGACATACCTCAATAAGAGTTAAGTCTTTATCGACCGAAATATGCTTCCAGGAGAAAGATCTATATACCTCAAAGGAGGTAGGCTAATATCGGTCGGGATATACCTCAATAAGAGATAAGCCTATATCGACCGAAATATGCTTCCCAGGAGGAAGATCTATATACCTCAAAGGAGGTAGGCCAATATCGACCGGGACATACCTCAATAAGAGGTAAGTCTATATCGATCGAAATATGCTTCCCAGGAGGAAGATCTATATACCTCAAAGGAAGTATGCTAATATCAGCTGGGACATACCTCAATAAGAGATAAGTCTATATCGACCGAAATATGCTCCCTAGGAGGAAGATCTATATACCTCAAATGAGGTAGGCTAATATCGACCGGGACATACCTCAATAAAAGATAAGTCTATATCGACCGAAATATGCTTCCCAGGAGGAAGATCTATATACCTCAAAGGAGGTAGGCTAATATCGGTCGGGACATACCTCAATAAGAAATTAGTTTATATCGACCGAAATATGCTTCCCAGGAGAAAGATCTATATACCTCAATGGAGGTAGGCTAATATCGGCCGGGACATACCTCAATAAGAAATTAGTTTATATCGACCAAAATATGTGTCCCAGGAGGAAAATCTATATATCTCAAAGGAAGTAGGCTAATATCGGCCGGGAGATGCTTCTGAAGCATGTAGAATAGTATCGATCGCGACATGCCCTGAAGAAGGAAGGTTAATATCAGCCAGGTCGACCAACACCTTGGAAAAAATACCTGATAAATATGGCCTATTGCTAGTTAGGATAAATAACATAGAAGGGCGCGGACAGAAGGCTCATGAGGGAGAGTAGAGATAAATATTTCAAATAGGACAATTAATGAGGATATTTGCAATATGTAACCACATGATAGGTGTTATATATTTCGGCGGGAAATGTGCTTTTAGATTATTTTGAAGGTGCTAAACGACAAAGGAGGTACATCTGGAGTACAAGAAAGATTCCTTAAAAGTCATTTACCACAAGTACACAACTTACGTTATCTCATAACAAACTCTAACAAACCGGGGTCCACTTCATGACTACGGAGGTTATATGAAGTGGTATAAAAAGGGGAATCCTCTCCGTTGGCAAGGTAAGTTCACATCATCGTGCACATTGATAACCCTAATTTTTCAACTACTATTCATCTTCTTCCTCTTTCTTCCACACCGAGAGGGATCACTGACTTGAGCGTCGGAGGGCCTAGCCAGGGATTCTCACCCCGGTCTTAGGTCACTGACGGTAGTGTTGGTTGATCTCTTGTGCGCAGGAAGTCTTGGAAGCTTCGGATCTGGGTTTTTTCTATTCAGATTTGGATTTCCTCTTCGTCATCGAGTCTTCGTGGAGGAGGACCTTCGGTAACTCTATTTTTTCCCGATCCGTTTTGGGTTTTTCGGATCGGCGTCCTACGAGTATTATTCTTCATCGGCGCGGTGAGTTCCCTTCTTCCGGATCGCCGTCCTGCCCAGCTTCTCAGACAGGATCAAATTTGGCGCCGTCTGTGGGAAATTCACCTGAATCTGAGACTACAGGATGGAAGAAGCCGGAAAATCAAACCTACTCACTATCAGTCGTGAGGATTTGGATTTCCTCATCAACTCTCATGTTCAGAAAGCCTTACAGCAGCAGCAACAACAACTTCAAGCCCACACTGGAGATTCTCTACAAACAACTCATAATCCAGTAATATCGACTACCGAACATCGGAAAGGAAAGGAGCTGGAAGAAGAAGAACATGCGTATTTTCCTCTAGCCGCTGTTTCTCCGACAAGGCGTCCACGAGCCTTTCTTCACACTCCCATGGATCAAGGGGGCAAGAGGCCCGTGTTCCAAGAGTCCTCTGGTGAAGCACCAGATAGGGAAAAGCGTAAGATCAAAATGATAACTAGTGATAGCTCACCAGAGAAGGTCATTTCCCCGTTCTCTTAAAGTGTACTAGATGATCCGCTTCTTAAGCGGTATCAAAATCTACAGATCAGAGAATACACTGGAACAACAGATCCAGATGATCATCTATTGAAATTCGAGAACGTAGCATTATTACAACAATTCTCTGACGGGGTAAAGTGTCGGATGTTTCTCACTACCCTCGGAGGAGCTGCACAGCGCTGGTTCAAGAGATTGCCAGAGAAGTCTATTCAGAAATTTAAAGATTTCAAGAAAGTCTTTCTACACCATTTCTCCAGCAACAAAAGGTATCATAAGACTCCTTGGAGCCTGTTTTCAATTAAGCAAGCATCTAAAGAGTCCATCCGAGCATACATCAAAAGGTTCAATCAGGTAGCTATTGATGTACCTAATGCTACCACTGAAATATTAGTTAGCGCCTTCTCTCAAGGTTTAAATAATAATGATTTCTTTAAAGATTTAGTAAGGAATCCTCCTGTTAATTTTGATTCCCTGATTGAGCGTGCCACCGAGTTCATTAACGTGGAAGAAGCTCAAGCTGCTAGTAGAAAGGAGGGTGTTACCTCTTCTCCTACCCAGGTTAAGGAGAAAGCTCCGACCCCTGTGCCTCCACCAAGAGGGCCTAGAATAACTCATCCACCCCATCGACAACCAGAGTATCGTCCACAAGCTGTACAACATGTAGAGATACAGCCAGAGGCACCAAGGAGATGGTGCACTTATCATAAAACTAGCAGTCATCATACTGAAGATTGTTTTATTTTAAGAAATAAACGAGCTAATAGGGAGCGTTATCAGAGGCAGAACTATTATCGACAGCAGTACCCCAGGTAGCAAAGTCCACTCAAACTGGAATATCGCCCGGTCGAGCCTCAGCAGGAGGCAATATCAGTCCCGGCCGGTACCAGCCCAGTGTCAGAGAAAGTACCCTCTGAAGATGTGACGACTCGGCAAGAAGAAAACAAAAGCAATGCTGCTCGGGGGCAGTATCAATATGATTGCGGGCGGACCCACTGATGGGGATTCTAATAGAGCCAGAAAAGCACATGCCCGAAGACTAGAAATTCATGCCGTGGGATGTAGCATTGAACGAGCGGCCGGTCCCGAAATAAGTTTTGGGCCCAGAGATCTTGAGGGGATAGAAATACCCCATGATGATGCCCTGATCATCAAAGCTGTGATAGCCAACTACGCCATCGCTTGTACCTTCATAGACACGGGCAGTTCTGTCAATATTATATTCAAGAAGGCTTTTGATCAACTGCAAATCGATCCGAGTGAGCTTCAACAGATCGTTACTCCTCTATATGGATTCACAGGCAACGAAGTACAATCGTTGGGCCAAATAAAGTTGGCCATATCTCTGGGAGAAGAGCCTCTGATGAGAACAAGAAGATCTTATTTCATGGTAGTAGATGCTCCATCCTCTTATAACGTGATACTAGGTCGACCTGCCTTAAACGAGTTTAGGGCGGTCGTTTCTAATTTTTGTCAGAAGATTAAATTTCCTGTGGATGACCAAGTCGTGGAAGTGCAAGGTGATCAGAAGACAGCCCGAAAGTGTTATGTGGAACTAATTTGAACTGAAGCTAACACCGCTCGAAAGATTCAAAGAATGGAGGTTAATGCCATTCGGGAGAAGCAGCCCATCCTGGTTTATGAAGAAAGGAAGAAGTTCAAATCCAGGCCGGTCGGCCTGAAGCTACTACATATATTGCGGCTGACCTTGATCCTGCTCTGAAAGCCGAATTGGTGCAATGCCTGAAGAAGAATAATGATGTATTTGCCTGGACGCCCAAAGAAGTCTCGGGCGTTTCTCCTACAGTCATGGAGCATTCTTTGCATGTCTTCCCAGATGTCCGCCCAGTCATGCAAAGAAAAAGGAGTTTTAGCGCAGAACAAAACCAGATCATTAAAGAAGAAATAACTAAACTTATGGAAGCCGGTTACATCAGGGAAGTACAATTTCCAAGCTGGCTAGTTAATGTGGTGTTAGTCTCTAAGCCTGGAAACAAATGGCGAGTATGCATTGATTTCCGGGATCTCAACAGAGCTTGCCCAAAAGACTATTATCCATTACCTAGGATCAATCAATTGGTAGACTCCACTGCGGGATGCAAATACATCTCTATGCTAGACGCTTATCAGGGCTATCATCAGGTTCCCTTAGCTAAAGAAGATCCAGAAAAGGTCAGTTTTATAACATCTGAAGGTACTTATTGTTATAATGTTATGCCTTTCGGACTAAAAAATGCAGGAGCAACATATCAAAGGCTTATGAATAAGGTCTTCTAGAAACAGATTGGTAGAAATATGGAAGTATATGTTGATGACATCTTAATTAAGTCTCTTCAAGCTGCTGATTTATGCAGGGACGTAGAAGAGACCTGCAAGACATTGAGACAATATGGTCTCAAGTTAAATCCGAGCAAATGTTTATTCGGCGCGAAAGGAGGAAAATTCCTAGGATATATGGTGTCCGAATGAGGGATAGAAGCCAACCCGAGCAAGGTCAAGGCACTTCAGAACATGGAGCCACCGCGTAACATGAGAGAAGCTCAAAGATTGATCGGTCGGATTACAGCCTTGTCTAGGTTTATTTCCAGGTCGGCCGATCGCAGTTTTCATTTCTTTAAAATACTTAGAAAAGCCAATAAATTTCAGTGGAATGAGGAATGTTATAAGGCTTTCCAAGAATTGCAAGATTATTTGTCTACTCTACCTGTATTAGCTAAGCCTATAGTAGGAGAGACTCTGTGGGTATATTTGTCGGTTAATGAAAATGTTGTACGCTTTGTATTAGTCAGACAAGAAGGAAAAGAGCAACAATCTGTATATTTTTCTAGCCATTTATTAAAAGGAGCTGAGTGTAGATATACTACACTAGAAAAGTTGGCTTATGCACTAGTCTTGACCGCTCGGAGGTTGCGCCCATATTTCTTATCACATGAAATTATTGTATTAACCAACAGTACTCTTGGACGAGTGTTACTCAATCCAGAGGCATCAGGTCGATTGATCAAATAGACAACGAAACTTGGAGAATATGACATCCAGTATCAACCTCGATCAGCCATCAAAGCACAAGCTCTGGCAGACTTCATTATAGAAGTTCAAGGCCCTGAGGAATAAAACATTTGGAAAGTTTATGTAGATGGCTCCTCAACTAGACAAAGCAGTGGAATTGGTGTTCTTCTTATATCTCCAAGGGAAGACAGACTTCAACTCTCCATTAGATTGAATTACAGAGCTACCAACAATGAAGCAGAATATGAAGCCCTGATAGCAAGATTGCAGGCCGCTCGGCATATAGGGGCAGTTCGAGTCCTTATCTATTCTGATTCTCAGTTAGCAGCTCAACAAAATGTCAGTCATCCATAATATATTCCACATATCAATGTTGAAGAAGCATGTTCCCGAAGTAAACCAAGTGATTGAGCCACAGACGATACAAGTTCAAGAGGATCTCAGTTATGAAAGTCGACCTATTCAGACAATAGATCGAGAAGTTAAGAAGCTGAGGAACAAAGAGATACCGTTAGTAAATGTGATGTGACAAAGTCAACGTACGGTATGAAGAGGCAACATGGGAACACGAGGATGATATAAGACAGAAGTATCCACAATTGTTCTAAGTTCGGGGACGAACTTTTTATAAGGTATGGGGGATTGTAACACCCGTAAATTTCCTCTAGTCCAAAAGAGCAAAAAGAAATAGAAGAAGAGAAAAGAAATAAAAATATATTCATAAATGACACGGGCTAGGATTTGAGCCCTAGACCTTTGATTAAGATTGGTTGAAGTAGCCATTGGTGGTGGTAAAACATCACATTAGAAATAGGAAACTATCCATTATATATTAATGTTGGGAGAAAAGATGTCTCAACTTTCACTTAGTATAAAAAGGGAAGGGAAGAGAAGAAAACCTAATGATTCATTTTCTCTTCTCCTCCCTAGCCGAAACCTCCTTCCCTCTCTTTTCTTTAGTTTTCGGCCAAGAACCCTAGGGTTCCAAGATGCTAAGTCCTTCAAGGGGAGAATCTAGGAGAAGAGATTTCACAAGGATTAGGACGCGCGAGAAGGGTATCTTGGAGATTAAGGCATACAAGTATGTTTTCTTCACCCAATAATAGTAATATATATCGAAAGGAGGTAAGTATCTCTCACCTGCAGTATGAGTAGCTTTGATAATACATGTTACGATATGTTTTAAGTATGTTAAGGAAGATGCACGTTAAGATATGCTTATTGCGTGTTAAAGGAGATATATGCTATGATATGTAAGATGCCTTCTAAGTATGGGATTAAGAGCATGTTTAGATCATCTTGATTTGCTCCCCATTAAGTTTTAGAACTAAGAAGTATAATCAAGTGCCTAAAGTGCTTCCCTATAAGTGTGGGGAGAATTAAGCGCACATAAGGTGTTTGTTTAAATGACAAGTAAATGCAAGTACAAGAAATCAATAGTTAAAAGAAAGTATTTTACTTTAGAAAGGCATGTACTGGACACAAGGTCCATGGGTGAGCTCCTAGATCGTCCCTAGGCCCCTAGATCACCTAGTAGTACCTTGATAGGTTCGAGATTAGCTATCTTGGATCTTATTAAGGATGCGCACAAAGGGGTACAATGTCGGACTCAAGCAAATTGATTATTATTGTCACTAATTATGTAATATAAAGTTTTCAAACTTCATAGTTTGTCTTAGTAGAAGTTTCCTAAGGTTGAGAACTTGAGTTATACCGTGCAACATTGATGAACTCAATAATATGCCAAGATTCCTGTTTTCAATTCATTACTAGCATAGTTTTAGGTTGATGTTTTGCATGATAAACCTATTTAAAAATACACGTCATGCACATATTCTGAATTATGCGTTTTAATGTGAATTATCGCCAAGCATGAGTTCCGTGTTTTTCCCAAACAAATTTGAAAAGCCTATTCTTGTTTAATGCTAGTTTTGTGAGTAGACGGTACTTACTAAGCATTCGCTTATAGATTTGCATTTCCTTATACTGCAGATAAAGGTAAAGGAAAGCTCGAGTAGGAGGAGGCAGCAGGAGCGGTGCATTGTGTGTGTGTGACGAACAGTAGAAGGAGATCGGGGAACTTGTTATTGTATAGAACATGTTAGAACCGGATGTTAAAACACTTTTTTCTTTTCGTTCTACCTAAATACTCTCACTAATTACCTAGGATGAAGTTATTAGTTTGACAACAATTAGAGTGGCAACGAAGGGAGCTCTAGGGTGTTCGCGCAGGGGAGAACAAACCCTTTTATGGAGCGGGGGTGACCTCCGCACTGTTGGTTGCTACTCGGAATATCGTACTGGTTTCCTGTACAAAAATTTTATACAAATCTCGAACCTTTCCTAACAATCTATTGTGTTCTTTAGAAATTAAATTTGGAATCGTAAACAAAACTTAAAATTATTGATTCCAAATTCAACTTTAGAAATAATTTTTAAAGAGTTTTAAATAATTTTGAAAGAACTTATAAAATAAATTTTAAAGAGTTTCTTCAAAAATTTTAAAAAAATTTCTTCAAAAATTTTTAAAGAGTTTTTAAATAATTTTGAAAGAATTTTTAAAATAATTATAAAAGAATTTCTTCAAAAAATTTTAAAATTACTTTTAAAGTGTTTTTAAAATAATTTTTAAAGAATTTTAAAAATAATTTTTAAAAAATTTCAAAAGAATTTTTAAAATCATTTTTAAAAAAAAATTAAACTAATTTTTTAAAAGAGGTTTTTAAAATAATTTTAACAGAATTTTAAAGAATTATTTAAAAGATTTTTAAAAAAATTTTAAAAAAATTTTTTAAAAGAGTTTTTAAAAATAATTTTAACAGAATTTTTAAAGAATTTTTTAAAAGAATTTTTAAAATAATTTTTAAAGAGTTTTTAAAATAATTTTTAAAATAATTTTGTAAAAGAGTTTTTTTAACAATTTCTATAATTTTCAAAGAATTTTTAAAATAATTATTGAAAAGTGTTTTTTAAAATAATTTTCAAAGAATTTTTAAAGAGTTTTTAAAATAATAAAAAAAAATTATAGAATTTTTAAAATAATTTTTAAAAATATAAAATCATTTTTAAAATAATTTTCAAAAAAATTTCAAAATAATTTTTTAAAAAAATTATAAATAATTGATTAAAAAAACTGTAAAAAATTTTAAAATAATTTTTAAAGAATTATTAATATAATTTTTTAAAATAATTTTGAAAGAATTTTAAAAATAATATTAAAAGAATTTTAAAAATAATTTTCAAATATACTTTAAACAAATTTTAAAATTATTATTTAAAAAAAAATTTAAAAGAATTTTTTAAAATAATTTTGAAAGAATTTTAAAAATAATATTTAAAGAATTTTTAAAATAATTTTTAAAGAGTTTTTAAAGAATTTTTAAAAAGTTTTTAAAATAATTTTTAAGTAATTTTAAAATTTATTTTTAATGAGATTTTAAAGAATTTTTAAAGAGTTTTAAAAATAATTTTTAAAGAATTTTTAAAATAATTTTTTAAAAGAGTTTTTTTAAGAATTTATAAAAGATTTTTTAAAATAAATTTTAAAGAGTTTTTAAACTACTTTTTAAAGATTTTTTAAAATAATTTTTAAATAGTTTTTAAACTAATTTTTAAAATAGTTTTTAAAGAATTTTTAAAATAAAGTTTATAGAATTTTAAAAATAAATTTTGAAAAGAGTTTTTAAAAGAATTTTGAAAGAATTTTTAAAATAATGTATAAAGAGTTTTTAAAATAATTTTTAACAACTTTTCAAAAAATTTTAAAAAGTTTTTTAAATAATTTTAAAGAATTTTTATAGTGTTTTAAAAATAATTTTATGGAATTTTTAAAATAAATTTTTAAAGAGTTTTAAATAATTTTGAAAGAATTTTTAAAATAATTTTAAAAGAATTTCTTCACAAAATTTTAAAGTATTTCTTCAAAAAATTTTCAAATAATTTTTAAAATTACCTTTAAAGTGTTTTTAAAATAATTTTTAAAGAATTTTTAAAATAATTTTTAAAAAATTTTAAAATAATTTTTAAAAAATTTTTAAAAAATTTTTAAACTAATTTTTTAAAAGAGATTTTAAAAATAATTTTAACAGAATTTTTAAAGAATTTTTTAAAAGAATGTTTAAAAATAATTTTTAAAGAATTTTTAAAATAATTTTTAAAGAGTTTTTAAAAGAATTTTGTAAAAGAGTTTTTTAAACAATTTCTAAAAGAATTTTTAATGAATATTTAAAATAATTATTGAAAAGGGTTTTTTAAAATAATTTTGAAAGAATTTTTAAAATAATTTTTAGAATATTTTTTAAAGAGTTTTCAAAGAATTTTAAAGAGTTTTTAAAATAATTTTAAAAAAATTATAGAATTTTTAAAGAGTTTTTAAAATAATTTTTAAAAAAAATTAAAATAATTTTTAAAAAATATTAAAATAATTTTTAAAAAATTTTCAAAAAAATTTTTAAAAAAATTTTAAAATAATTTTTAATGAATTATTAAAATAATTTTTTTAATTAATTTTTAAAGAATTTTAAAAATAATATTAAAAGAATTTTAAAAATAATTTTCAAAAAAATTTTAAACAAATTTTTAAAATAATTTTTAAAAGAATTTTTTAAAAGAATTTTTTAAAATAATTTTGAAAGAATTTTAAAAATAATATTTAAAGAATTTTTAAAATAATTTTTAAAGAGTTTTTAAAGAATTTTTAAAAAGTTTTTAAACTAATTTTTAAGGAATATTTAAATTTATTGTTAATGAGTTTTTAAAGAATTTTTAAAATATTTTTTAAAGTGTTTTTAAAGAATTTTTAAGGAGTTTTTAAAATAATTTTTAGAGAATTTTTAAAATAATTTTTAAAAGAGTTTTTTAAACAATTTATAAAAGATTTTTTAAAGAATTTTTAAAAGAATTTTTAAAGAGTTTTTAAACTACTTTTTAAAGAATTTTTAATATAATTTTTAAAGAGATTTTAAACTAATTTTGAAAATAGTTTTTAAAGAATTTTTAAAATAATGTTTATAGACTTTTGAAAATAAATTTTGAAAAGAGTTTTTAAAAGAATTTTGTAAGAAATTTTAAAATAATGTATTAAGAGTTTTTAAAATAATTTTTAAGGACTTTTCAAAAAAATTTTAAAAGTTTTTAAAATAAGTTTAAAGAATTTTTAAAGAATCTTTAAAATAATTTTTTAAAGAATTTTTAAAATAATTTTTTATAGTGTTTTTAAAATAATTTTTTGGAATTTTTAAAATAAATTTTTAAAGAATTTTGAAAATAATTTTAAAGAGTTTTTAAAATAATTTTTAAAGAGTTTTTAAAATAATTTTTTAGAAATTTTTCAAATAATTTTTAAAGAGTTTTAAAAATAATTTTTAAAGAATTTTCAAAATAATTTTAAATAATTTTTAAAATAAATTTTTAAACGAGTTTTCTAAAGAATTTTTTAAAAAAATTTAAAATAATTTTCTAAATTATTTTTAAAAGTGTTTTTTTAATAATTTTTAAAATATTTTAATAATAATTTTTAAAGAATTTTTGAAATAATTTTTAGAGAATTTTTAAATGCCTTTTTAAATGAATTTTAAAATTAATTTTGACCGAGTTTTTGAAATTATTTTGAAATAATTTTTAAAAGTGTTTTTTAAAGAATTTTTAAAATAATTTTTCCATTTTTAAAAGAGTTTTTAAAAGTTATTTTGAATGATTTTTAAAATAATTTTAAAAGAGTTTTTAAAATAATTTCTACGACCCGACTTCATTCACTTGGACTTTCACTTTTCCTATCCTTTGGTTAGGACTTACCTTTGCTAGTCATCTAGTCCTGACTAGACTTCTCTTCTCCCCAGCATCAAGTCATGTTTGGGTCAACTCTTAGTCATATTGTCAAGCATCGAAACCTTAGAGGTTAATTGCACCAACAAAATTTATTAGATTAGTCTTATCTTTAAAATTTAATTTTTTGTTAATTAAATTATCATGGGTTTGGATAGGATTTTCTAGATTGATATTGTCTAGATTATTAATTAATTTATTAAGAAATTTATTAATTTTATCTATATTAATATTGACCTTGTCATCATTATCCTTTGAATTTTTAATATTTAACTTTTCTAAATTTGTTAATTTGTTTAAAAAATTTAAATTTGACCTAGTTGGTCCTAGGAAGATCGTACCGGTTCCACTGTACAAAATTTTTGTACAAGTGTCGGACCTTTCCTAAACAACCTATTGTGTTTTTAAAAAATTAAATTAGGAATCACAAACAGAACTTAACATTGTTGATTCCAAATTTAACTTATCTGTTCTTAAAGGTTTAGATAAGGATCACAAATGATACTTAACATTATTGATCCAAATCCACCTATTTTATAAATTCAATTAAATATTAAATTCTAAAATTGGCTTCCAGGACTGCATGGCGAGACACTAGTCCTTCTTGGGTATGGGATCATCCACCACCGCCTAGACAAAGCCTTTTAAGGAAAGCTAATATTTAATTTCCTTATATAACTCTAGGTTTAACCAAAGGGAACAATCGAATCACAAATTCGAAAAAAAAAAAACACAAACTCGTATCACAAATTCGAAACTCTAGAATCATATGCCTCTTGTGTTTGGAATTCATACAAAGAAAAACTAGTATGATGCGGAAAACAATTACTAGTTATACTTTTCTTTGTAAGCAAATAACCTCTTGATCTTCTACTATATTCCTCTTCTAATCTCGGACGTTGTGTGGGCAACGATCTTTCAAGACGAGAACCACCAAGCTCCTTCTTCTCCAAGCTAGATTCGGCTACCACCAATTCTCTAAGAGAAGTAGAGGTCTGGCCACCACCACCAAGCTCCAAGGGATGCAAGAGCAAAGCATCTTTTCTCTCCTTCTTCTCCTAGCTAGAACCGGCCACCAACAAGTGCTCTAAGGGAAGGATAATCCGGCCACTAAAGAAGAAGAGAAAAGGAAGGAATAGGGCCGACCACACACCAAAGAAAAGAGGAGGAACTATAGAATAGATGTTCTTTCGTGAAGGCACCTCTACTCTCTCTTTTATATTCCTTGGTCTTGGCAAATAAGAAAATTTAATTGTTATTAAAATTCCCTTATATTCCTTGCCTTTGGTTATTAAGGAAAAATTAATTAAATTTTCCTTTTAACCATGCTATGGCCGACCACATCCCCATGCTCCAAATAAGGAAAGTTTTAAACACAAAATTAAAATTTCCTTATTTGTTTCTGGAAATTTTAACATTAAAATTTCTCTAATAATTTATCCCTTCATGGTTGGTTATAAAAGGAAATTTTATAAATTAAAATCTTTCTTTTAAACATGTGGTTGATTTCCAAAAAGGAAAGTTATCTCTAAAATTAAAATCTCCTTTCAATCTACAAATAAGGAAAGATATCTAATATTTCTCTTAATCTTTTGTAGAAGATTATAAAAGGAAATATTTAATTTTAAAACTCTTTTTTTAAATCATGAACATGGTTACAAAAAAGGAAAGTTTAATCAAAATTAAAATATTTCTCTCAATCTACAAATAAGGAAAGATATCAAATCTTTTCATAAGCTTTTGCAGAAGGAAAGATTTAAATTTTAAACTCTCTTTTAAAACCATGGAATCCACATAATAAAAATTTTAAAATAAAAAACCTTTTATTTTTCTTAGGGTCGGCCACACCATGCTTGGGCTCCAAGCATTTGTCGGCCCCTACTTGGCTCAATCTTTGGGTCTTGGCCGACCCTAGCTTGGGCTCCAAGCTAGCTTGGTCGACCACCAAAGAGTAGGTAAGAAGGTGGATATAGGTGGGTATAATTTTTTGTTGGTGCGGGAAGCATCCGACGATCGAACTTTAGTTTGATAATGACAAAGGGATTCAAAGTTAAGATTATTTGTTATCTAATATGTTCATGGAGTTTGCAGGAAAGTCATAAGTGATACTTAGGCAAAAGTCCTAGTTGCGGTTAGGCAAGGTGAAAACCCTAAGGGGTGGTAACCCTAGATCCTAGGGGGTGGTAACCCTAGGTGAAGGAAAAAACCTAAGGGGGGGTAACCTTAGGTCCTAGGGGGGGTAACCCTAGGTGGAGAAAAACCCTAAGGGGCGGCAACCTTAGGTCATAGAGGGTGGTAACCCTAGGCGGAAAGTCCAGTCGGTCTGGAGGACCGGACTGGCACCAGGTAATATCTCGAGGAGAGTAGGTGAGGACACGTTCCCGTAGAGGGAACAATAGGCGTCGGGTCGACCTAGGGTTTCCGGTCGGAAATCTGAAGTCAGACCCGGACAGTCCAATGACTGTCAAACTCTTAATTTATCATGTTTATACCAGTTCTAACTTTGTCTTGCAGGGTACCGTATTTTTTTGGGACTAACATATCTTGCAGGTACAGAAGGAACAAGTTAAGCCTCGGATGAACAGTGTCCGAGGCGTCTCCATGGAGCTTGGAGGCGCCTCGGGTGCAAGCCGAAGCCAGTTGTCCAGAGGAGCTGGAGGCGCCTTCATTGGGACTGAAGGCGCCTTGGACCAAGGCTTGAAGGCACCTTAAACCAGATAAGGTGTGACCAGTTCTATGCTGATCCACGCGTGCGACTCAGCGGCCTGGAGGTGCCTTAGATAGGCTTGGAGGTGCCTTCAGCATAGTATAAAAGAAGATCTCGAGGTAGAGCTCAATGAATCAAGTTCTAAGCTTCCTTTCTTCAACGTGCTGCCAACGAGACGACCTAGAAGTGCTGCGAATTGACACCGACGACCCAAGCTCCAAATCTTCAGTTTTTCCTACTGTCGTTGGTATAATTTAGTCGCTTCTTTTAATCATTGTACTTCATCTTGTAAACACATTAACGAGCTTATAGTTGTTGTCCACCGGAAGAGATCAAAGATCGCAGGCCTTGGAGTAGGAGTCGCCACAAGCTCCGAACCAAGTAACTCCTCGAGTTCTTGTGTGATTGTCTTTTTGTTTCCGCTACTTTAACTCTCGAACGATTTCCGACTCCGAAACGCAAAATAGCCACGAGCGCTATTCACCCCCCCCCCCCTCTCTCTCTAGCGCTTTCGATCCAACAATTGGTATTAGAGCGGGTTCGCTTTGAATCGGTGCAACCACCATTCAAGCAATTTTTTCGTGGTGTTTTCAGTTTTACGGAGTCAATTAGAATTAACTTAATAGATAAATTCTAATTAACTTAGTAGTCTTATTCCTGCACTACTAATCCAAGACATAGTCTTGGGACATCTCTTCTATTGTGTTTTTGCATATTAACTAAATGGCTCAGCAAGAAGAATATAGCATCGTTCGCCCCCCGCTCTTCACCGGAGAAGACTTCGGATACTGGAAAGGACGAATGGAGAATTTCCTCAAAATCCAGTTCGAGAGATGGATGATCGTCATGACCGGATTGGAACTACCAACTGATAGAGACGGCAAACCTACACCCTGCGAGGACTGGGAACCAGCATTAATCAAGAAGGTGGAGGCAAATGTCAGAACAACTTGTACCCTCTAGTACGGACTAACAAAGGAGGAGCTAAACCGCGTCAGCCCATTCTCGAGCGCCAAGGAGCTATGGAAGAAGTTGATCGAGCTTCACGAAGGGACCTCCGATACCAAAGTAAGCAAGCGAGATTTGTTGTTCAATAAATTGTATAACTTAAAAATCCAGGAAGGTGAGACGGCTAGCCAGCTCCACGCCCGAATTCAAGAACTACTCAATGGTCTCCATGCGATTGGACAGAAGGCAGATAACCGGGACATCATAAGGTACTCCGTAAATGCCTTTTCGAGGAACACCTTGTGGGCATCCATGGTAGATGCCTACAAGGTTTCTAAGGATCTCTCTACACTATTAAATTTGGACGAGTTGTTTTCTGAGTTTGAGCTTCACGAACAGACTAACTCACAAAAGGGTTGGCCTTGATTGCAGGTACAAGAAGAGCACGCGAGTCAAAATCAAAACGTAGAACCGAACAAGAATCAGAAGAGGAGCAAGATTCAGAAGACGACGACGAGCTCACAACCAAATTCATCAACCTGATGAAGAAACTCTACAAAAAGAAGGGCTTCAACAAAAAGGATGTCAAAAAGGTCATCTAGACCAAAGAAGCCCAAACAAGCTCAAAGGTCAAATTCGAGGTGACTTGGGCACATCAAGGCGAACTGCCCGAATCAAAAGGACCCAAAGAAACCAAGAAGGAAGAAGGCTCTGAAGGCAACTTGGGACAAATCTTCTTCCGAGGAATCCGACGATGAAGAAGTCGAGCAGGCGAGCCTCCTCACATTGACAGCCCGGGATTACACCAAAAGTGAGGATGAATCAGAAGTCGAGTCTGAGAGAAGCCACGGATCCGCATCCGTTTCTGAAGGGTCAAACCCCTCTGTAAGTAAAAGTCGTTTATACAGTTTAATCAATTACTTAATGCACAAAGTAGCTAAGTCCAAAGTTCGAATCAAGACGCTTCTAAAGGAGGTAACACTCCTTAAAGAAGTAATTAATACCGAATCCTTGACTGATCTAGTTCAGACTGGAACCTCAACTCAAGCTCAAAAACTTGAGGAAGAGAATTCTAATCTGAAAAATCAAGTCAAGGATTTGAAGACTACCCTAGAACGGTTTTCTTTGGGGTTCAAGTACCTTGTCCTAATCCTTGGGACTCAAAGAGTCGTTTACAATAGAACTGGACTAGGTTTTAAATTTAGAAAGAAATATCGATCTTACCTATCGTTAGTCAACAAACCAAATAGTAAACTAGTCCAAGCATGGGTACCCAAGTCCAATCTGGTCAATCAAGTTGGACTTGGTCAATACTATGTCCTCAAGGATCAAGTACATTACCTTGATAGACCTTATCGAGGCTATGATCCAAGGGGAGTAAAAAAGAAAAGTTATTTTTAAATTAGTTCAATTATCTTACCAAATAAATAAATAAAAATTATCTTTAATTAAATTAAAATTATTTTAATAAATTATCTTAACAAACAAATTAATTAATTAAATTATAATTAAATTAAAATTTAAAGGAAAATCAATAATTGAGGCTCCTGAATAACTGACACATCCAAAAAGGAACCTACCCGACAGGGTAACTAAACGCAACCTACCCGGCAGGGTAATTAGGACTAGAATAAAAAAGGCTAAGTTTAACTTGACCCATGGTATTGGTGAAGTATTGGATGATAGTACGTTAGGGAAGCTTAGTCTATGCATGTCTTGAAAGATATGGCTTCGACTTGGTGCATTTGGCTAAGTGGAACTGACCGAAACTACCCTTTATGGATCCTAACTAGTTAGACCAAGGTTTTGTACTAAGTTCAGTGGATATGACTATTTGGAAAACCTCGACGGCATTGTTACTTTAATGATATCCAAGTGACTCACCATAGCCCAGAAGTTTATCCAAAGAATGCCTATTTGTTGAACCCAAAGCTAAACCTGAATCTAACATAAAGTTAAATCAAACCCTATAATTGAACCTAACTCATCTCACAAAATTATACGATCGCCTGATTGAAAAATCTAGATCGGCTGAGATGACTAAGAACAAAATTAAATTAAATTTAAATTAAATTAAATTAAATTAATTAACTAAATTTTTTTAATTTTGTATTAACTTAAACATCTTTCAAAATTTAATTAACTTAACATTTTTCAAAATTTAATTAACTTTTCAAATTTTAATTAACTTAAATATCTTTCAAAATTTAATTCACTTTTCAAAATTTAATTAACTCTTCAAAATTCAATTAACTTAAATATTTTTCAAAAATTTAATTAACTTTTCAAATTTTAATTAACTTAATATTTTTCAAAAACTTAATTAACTTAATTTAATTAACTAATATTTAATTAACTTTTCAAATTTTAATTAACTTAACAATTTAATTAATTTAATATCTTTTAAAAAAAATTATGAAATATTTTTTAAAAAACGCCTCTCCAATTGCAAAACTTAGCCTATTATTTTCGAAACTAGCCTTTTGAAAATCGTTTATTTCAATCTTTCAAAACTTGGCTAAGTACCTCTCAAAACTAAGTATTTTCAAAAGCATTTCAAGTTTTAGCAGCTAAATATTTTTCAAAGAGCTTTCAAATCTAACTAAATATCTTTCCAAAAAGCATTTTCAAGATTTGCTAAGTATTTGTTCAAAGTTTAACTAAATGTTTTGATATAAAAAATTAGCTAAGTTACTTTTCAAAGTCAATACAATTTTATCTTAGCTAATTTTAAACGAAAAAGTTATGTTTCCAAAAAAAAATTTCTCACTTAGCTAAAGGTTCTACAATAATTATTAATTCCAAAAAAAAAAACTAAGGGCATTGATCATTCTTACTTATTTTTGATATATGGCAAATGGGGAGAGTAGAAGAAATTCAAAAGAAAATTAAACAAAGTTTGAATTAAAGAATGTTTAAAAATTTATAAATTTAAGGAGAGCTTTTAGTAAGGGGGAGCATTCTACAAAATTTATAAAACTCTTGGACTAACTTATTTTGTTCCTTGTGCTAAATTTAGGCTAGTTATGTCTTTCTTTATTGCATATTTTTTCTTAACTTTGAATTTCGGCTGCCATAATAAAAAAGGGGGAGATTGTTGGCGCGGGAAGCATCCGACGATCGAACTTTAGTTTTGATAATGGCAAAAAGATTCAAAGTTAAGATTATTTGTTATCTAATATGTTCATGGAGCTTGCAGGAAAGTCCTAAGTGAACCTTAGGCAAAAGTCCTAACTGTTGTTAGGCAAGGTGAAAACCCCAGGGGGTGGTAACCCTAGGTCCTAGGGGGTGGTAACCCTAGGTGAAGGAAAAAACCTAAGCGGGGGATAACCTTAGGTCCTAGGGGGTGGTAACCTTAGGTGGAGAAAAACCCTAAGGGACGACAACCTTAGGTCCTAGGGGGTGGTAACCCTAGGTGGAGAAAAACCCTAGGGGGTGGTAACCCTAGGCGGAAAGTTCAGTCAGTCTGGAGGACCGGACTGGCACCAGGTAATCTCTCCTGAGTTGAGTAGGTGAGGACGCGTTCCCTATAGAGGGAACAGTAGGCGTCGGATCGATCTAGGATTTCCGGTCGAAAATCCGAAGTCAGACCCAGACAGTCCGATTACTGTCAAACTCTTAATTTATCATGTTTATACCAGTTCTAACTTTGTCTTGCAGGGTACCGTATTGTTTTGGGACTAACATATCTTGCAGGTACAAAAGGAACAAGTTAAGCCTCAGATGAACAGTGTCCGAGGCGCCTCCATGGAGCTTGGAGGTGCCTCGGGTGCAAGCCGAAGCCAGCTGTCTAGAGGAGCTGGAGGCGCCTTCATTGGGACTGAAGGCGCATTGGACCAAGGCTTGAAGACACCTTGAAGAGGCTTGAAGGCACCTTAAATCAGATAAGGTGCAACCAGTTCTGTGCTGATCCACGCGTGCGACTCGGCTACCTGGAGGTGCCTTCAGCACAGTATAAAAGAAGGTCTCGAGGCAGAACTCAATGAATCATGTTCTAAGCTTCCTTTCTTCAACGTGTTGCCAACGAGACGACCTAGAAGTGTTGCGAATTGACACCGACGACCCAGAGCTCCGAATCTTCAGTTTTTCCTACTGCCGTTGGTATAATTTAGTCGCTTCTTTTAATCATTGTATTGTTGGACCATGATCGTTCGATAGAGAGGGGGGGGGTGAATATCGATTATAAAAATTCTGAAAAGAGTAAGCGCAACGGAAAAGACAAAGTCAAAACAATGCTAACACAGAACCCTTTTACTTAGTTCGAAGCATGTGTCGACTCCTACTTCAAGGCTCATACTCGTTGAGTACTTTCGTTAGGAAATCACTATCAATTCGAAAATAAAATTACAAGATTAAAGTACAAGAACTGATAGCAAAGAAAATACCGACAAAATGAAAAGAAATAGACTGAAGACAGCGCTTTATCGGAGTAGCTTTGCGGTGCCGCAGGAGCACAGTAGAGTAGTCTGAGAGTTTTGAGTTGTTTTGAGCTCCGCCTTTGACCCTCTTTATATAGGAGGCTCGGGGCGCCCGGATCCCTTCCGGCGCCCTGGTGTGACATGGTAGTTCCAACCAGTGAGCTCCAAGTGTCGACGCCGCGTCCTGGATAACATTTGCCTCTGGGCGCCCGGACCACCTTTCTCCAGAAAAAGTCCTTCTCCTGCAAGAAAAGGTTAGTCCGAGGCAAATATAATGAATTTCCTGCAAAACAAGGTGTTAGCATAGTTTATAAGTTCAACATAAAGAGTATGACTTAGATTCCGTCATTCTGAGACCGGAATCTAGTCACGATCTCGACTTAGATACCCGAAATGGATCTAAGCCGGATCGACATTTAATATTCCCTTCCCGGGAACGCGTCTTCACAGTCACTCCCCTCCAGTGACTTACCTTTACTTACCTGCCAGACGTCCGGTCAGCCCTTCGACCCGTCTGGACTTCTCACCAGCTATCCGGTCAGCCCGTCAACTTAGCTGGACTTCGTGCCAAGCGTCCGGTCAGCCCGTCGACCCGCTTGGACTTCGTGCCAAATGTCCGGTTAGCCCATGACCTATTTGGACTTCGTGCCAAGCGTCCGGTCAGCCCGTCGACCCGCTTGGACTTCGTGTCAGACATCCGATCAGCCCTCGGCCTGTCTGGACTTCGCCTGCACACTCGGTCAGTGTTAGATAATGACAAACCTAACTTAACCCAATTTGTCATTCATCAAAACCTGAGTTAGACCATTAGTGCTAACCGCATCAACAATCTCTCCCTTTTTGATGGAATGACAACCTGGTTAAGTTAGTGAAAATATATGCAAAAACCAAGCATGATTTTTGAGGTTTAAGTTAGTTTTTAAATTTGACATTTTGTTTGCTCTAACTTAACCACCTATCCCTCCCCCTTTGGCATTCATCAAATAAGGGCATAAGTCAAGTAACCTATACAGAATTCAGACAGAGTAAAAGTTGTAAGAAATGATGTCAAGGTAACTTGGGGAAGTTTAAACTTTTGAAAACTTGTTTAAAGCATTAGCTTTTAGAAAATAGCTAAGTTTTGAAAAATAGCATATTGTAGCAAGATAATTTTTAAAGATAATTTTTGCAGAATGAATTTAATTTTCGAAATGAATTTGCAAACTCAAAGAGAATTTTCCAATCAAAAATTTTTAAAAGCTAATTTTCACGTATAAGTTTAGGAAAGTTAAGTTTAGACAGACTAGTTTTCAAATATAAGTGTATAAGTTCCAAATTTCAAGATCAAGTTTTAAATTTTCAAAATAAGTTTCAACTATGAAACATTTTTCAAACATAAGTTTTTAAAACCAAAATTTCAAAACTAAGTTTGAAAAATCTACTTTTCAAAACTAATTAAAATTTATTTTTCAAATCTAATTTTGCAAAAGATTCTATTTTCACAACCTTAGTTTATAAAATCCAATTTAAAAGCTTAGTTTTATAAAAGCTGGTTTTTAAAAAATAGATTTTATTAGATTTCCAAGCATCAGATTTAAAATGTTTTTAAGAGTAGTCATTACTTTTAAAGTGAAGAAAATAATTTTGGTACTAAGTATGAAAATAGGTTGATATAATCCTCCCCCTAAACCTGATATTTAAAATAAAGCTTTTGAAATATTTGCTAAGAATATTTAATATAAGATCTTCAAAGTAATTTTTTTTTTAAAATAAATTGAGGTGGACTTTTCTAAAGGGATTTCTAATGGGATTTCTAAAACAGTGTTTAAAAGAAATTTAAAATGATTTTTATAATATGTTTCATGGTAATTAACATATGTTTGATTCAGTTTAGATTTAAATTAATATTAGTGGGTAATTTAAGTTAAATTAAGTTTAAAAATAATTTTTAGGTTAAAATAATGTTTAAGATTAAAAATAAGTTTAAAGTCTAAATAACAATTTTTAAAGTGAAAATAATCTATAAAAATAATTTATTATTATTATTTTTTTAAGTTAACAAAATTTTATTAAAGTGAAAAATAATATTTAAGAGAATTTTTCAAAATTATTTAAAGTTTTTTATACATAATTTTTAAAAGGATTTTAAATAATTTTTAAAACAATTTTTAAAATAATTTTAAAAATAACTTTTAAAAGAATTTTAAAAATAATTTTTAAAAGGATTTTTAAAATAATTTTTAAAAGGATTTTTAAAATAGTTTTTAAAAAGGATTTTTAAAATAATTTTTAAGAGGATTTAAAATATTTTTAAAAGGATTATTTATTTCATCAATAATAATTCATTATACTAAAGAATTATTATTGAACTACCGCGCCAATCCCAAATTATATTTTGGGCTCCTTATTATGAGTGTGTTAGTATTCCTGTGTTTAAGGTGTCGAATGTCCATTAATTAAATGAGTTACTGACAACTCTCTTTAATTAATATCTTAGTCCAAGAGTAGTACCACTCAACCTTATCGTCATGTCGGACTAAGTCCACCTGTCACGCCCCGGAGGAGTCCCTGTCCGAAGAAATTTCGACAGCATCTCCCCTGTACGGCGGACAATCTGAAACTTTCTACATATCCATATACCTCAGCCACATGCGGCTGGAATAATAACAGTAAATAAACACAATACACAGACATTCCACGCAATTTAATAAGCAATGATAAGAAGACTCAAAATCCACCCTACTCAACTACACTCATAAAACACAAATCCGACGATAAGATCAATTTACCTCTTCTGCCGTCTAGGCAGGAATGTAGTAAAAGCAAAACCAAACCAAATCCATCGACATCACAAAATCCATACCATATCCATATCATCAAACAAAACAAATTTAGCATAGTCTATGTAAGAAAACCAAAAGACCAATAATATCCTCGAGGTCTGCAGGGACTAGCAACTGGAACTCTCTCCTGACAACATCAACCTGAAAAATAACAACAATGGAGGCGGGGTGAGTTCAACACTCAGCAGGTACAACTGATATACAAAGTAGGGAAATAACACCTAGTACTAATCATGCGTACAGTCTCCTGATATAAGAAAGATAAAAATGCATCTGAAGTAAACAGGAGAGAAACTGTACTAACCAGAACCTGGGTATAAGGACAAACAGTCCGAGGTAAGCTAGCTCCGCGATACATTGGACCTTTCCAGATCTCGGAAAGGATTGGAGTGGTAGTTTACCGGTTGGCACCACCATCGTTCCTGGCAGGAGTTCATGACGTATTTCAGGTATCTATGCTGAGGAGATACATAGCAGACTCAGCTCACGTGTTGTCTGATATCACAGTTCCTATTCATCCTGACGTCATTTATGAGGAGATTCCGGTACGGATTCTAGACCGGAAAGAGCGTCAGTTGTGGAACAAGACTATCCTGCTGGTTAACGTCAGATGACAGCATCATTCGGACGAGGAGGCTACTTGGGAGCTTGAGGATACGATCCGAGCTCGATATCCTCATCTTTTCACTTGAGGTATGTGATTCGGTTACCGTTCAACATTTATACTTTCTGTTTATTGTTAGTACTTGCTGATGGTAGATAACTGAAATTTGGGGACCAAACTTTTATTAGTGGGGGAGAATGTAAAATACCGAAAATAGGCGAATATTAATAAGGGAATTTTTGGAAATTTTTCGGGAATTTTTCGGAGCTCGTATGGACGAGTTAACGGGGACAAAAAAATGGGGGCCGGAAAAGCCTGTTTAGGCTACCCATTTAAGCGAGGAATTGTTTCTTTTATAAATTTCTTTTTTTTCTTATTTCTTTTTCTTTCCTCTCATCCTCGTCGAAAACCCGCGCCCTCTTCCCTTCTTCTCCCCGACGCCGCCCGACGATCCTTGCCCTAACCGCCGGCCCGGCGGTTTCTTCCTCGCCGCCCACCCACTTCTTCTTCATCTCCTTCATTTTATTCCTCCTGAGCCGCACCCTTGGTGCCCTAGACGAGCACACCGACGCCACTGCCGATCCACCGCAAGCGCGTCTGTGCCCTAGTGCCGGCGCCATCGTCGACCACCCGGAGTCCTAGTTTTGCCGTGGAGTTCCTAGCGCCGGCCACTGGTGCCCTAGCCGTGCCACTGCCGCACGGAAGTGCCGCCGGCATTCTCTGTGCTTGTGCCCTAGCGAGCCCGACGCCACTTCCTTGCCTCTGCCGTCGCCCCTTCCTGTGGAGATCCCACATCCGACACCACTCGACTGTCGCTTCTCTGCTCTGATTGGTGTCGGACAGGAGCAAGGAGCCGAGCCCTCTTCCCATCAGCTAATCGTCGATGCTGACCAAGCTTCTGTTCCCCATCTTTTGCTCTCTTCCGGCTGAGCATCGCCATTGATTCCTTGTTCTTGAGCCGTGCCCTAGATCCTAGCCAACAAGGTGAGTTGGTTGTACTGGAAACGCTTGGTTGCACACTTGATTTTCCCCCTTCTGATCTGATCCAGCAGGTGTAGGGTTTCAGTGGAGCAGTGGTCACGACTGTGAGGGAGAGGAAGGCTCTGCCGTGAAGTATTCCAACAACAAACCTTGAGTTCCAGCACAAAACACGGTTGTGAAATGAGGTAAAGAGTAGAGAATTGTAACCTGGTTGCGGATTTAGTGTATTTGAAAATATTTGTTGTAGATTATGTTTCGAATTGGAGGATTTGGATAGATAATCATGTGGATCTTGGTAAGGAACATGATTATGATACATGAAATTAAAATTTTGCCCTAATTTAGGGTTAAAGCATTTATTTAGCTATTTATAGGAATTTAGCTAAATAATCGTATACCCGTTGGATGCAGGACACTGATACGAGACAAGTGTTCCGATGTGGAGAAAGTTCAACTACGACCTATCATTAAAGGCGGGTACCTCTTGACTTATCATTTATGATATTGTCTTTGGATATGCATAGTACTTTATAACTACAAGCAATGAACATGTTTGCCTTTGGTATGTCACTGTTTGATATTCATAACATGATAGGTTTGTCGCCTGTAATGTATTCGTGCTTATGTCTCGTGATTTGTTGCCATGAGTATCTTAGTTTCTAGAGTGACATACCATGCTTTACTGAGGTTAGGGTTAGGCTCTGGATTTTTTTGTTTCTGGCATGTGTATCCAAATTATCTGATAGTTAGGTTTTTATGCCATGCTTGGATTGTGTATTTCTATTGGTATATCGTATATGATTACCTAGATCTTGTGGCTTTGATCTGTGCATATTGTTGGTACATATGCTATGGAAGGGGGATATGTTTAGGATCTAGGTTGTTATACCTTAGAGGACCTGTATACCCTAGATCTGTGGATTTGACCTATTGATACTGTGGTACCCATATTATGTATATATGTATTTTTCTATGCTAATCAGGATATTCCATACTTATTATGTTCAGGACATAGGTTTTTGATATTCTATCTGACCTGTGTACTCTAAATCTTGGTATGTGACCATCGATTTTACCGTACTCATTTTATATATATGGATATGGTTATGTTGATCAGTTTTGCTATGCTTAGTGTCATGCATCATGATTGCATGTTGTGCGATTGTCGGCTCCACTATGGTTGAGCCCATCGCCAGTTACATGTACTGCACACACCACCACTTATGGATTAGTGGTTTATCAGGCAGGTGTGTGGCGGTTCTGCTGTTGGCTCCGTGGGTCAGGTGACTCAGCGTGGTAGCCGGCAGACAGTTCCGCTCTGTTTGGCTCCGCTGGCATTTAGTGTAGCAGCGTGGTAGCCGGCAGACGGTGGACTCTGTTTGGCTCCGTTGGTCAGGTGACTCAGCGTGGTAGCCGGTAGAGATACCTCCCCGTTATCGTGTACCGGGAGATGAGAGCATTGAGCTCCCCCATTTATGATTTGAGGTCAGGACAGGAGTACTCCGACAGCATCCCGTCCACTCGGTCACTCATCAGGAGTAGTGACGACAGAGTGCACGGTTGTCACAACCCTACCCACTCGGTCTCACCATTTGTGTGTGAGATGACTGACTGGCGTCAGGGGTGACCAGGACGCATCATTAGCATCATATGCATTGATGCATTTATATTCTTATGATTGTGTTTGCTGCATTTGGTTGCTGCATTTTGGTTGGATGCATACTTTTGACCTGCATACAGGATTATTGACACTTTCGGTTTGACGACCCTTTTGTCTGGAGAGGAGTTCCTGGTGAGTACAGCTTCCTCAGTTACCTTTCAGTTTTGCATATTCCCTATGTATGTTTAGGAAGCTGTATTCCATGTTTATTGCTGTTAGATATATCTTACTACTCATGTCCATTGGTATTCGCTGAGTTGTTGAACTCACCCCCGTGGACACTATCTTTTCAGGTACCAGGTATTTATGGTGTCGCTTGGAGCATCCTGTTTGCTGGTCCCCGCGTCACATCAGAAGACATATCGCTGCCTTTCTGTTGTTTTATCTTGGTATATGAAATTTTTGATTTTGTTTCCGCGTGTTATGTTGTTGGTTGTGTAAGCCTAGCCGGCTAGCAGTTTTGTGTTTGGTTGTATTTGGTTTCTGTCAGTTTTTGTTGTGTTTTGGTTTTGGTACAGTAGAGTGGGCTGCTTTACTTTTAACTGCGTGGTTGTGTCAGCCAGAGGCTGAATTTGATATTAACTGCGTGGTGTTTGTTTTCTTTTATTGTTATGATTCCAGCCGCATGTGGCTGAGGTACATTATGCCTGTAGAAGTGCTTCATATTGTCACCCATACAGAGGAGGTGTTGCCGAAATTTCTTCGGACAGGGACTCCTCTGAGGCGTGACAACACTAGAACCCTATAAAGGGCGTAGTCCTGAATTCTAAGGTTAAGTGACCTAAACTGGGTCTCCGTGGGATCACGCTGGTCCTCAAAGAAATACGAATAGATCGTATCGAGGGTAATATGTGAGTAGGGATCTCCAAAAGGTAGCTCCCTAGGAGGATAGCATAAAAAGGTGCAGGGTGACTCTCGTAACCCTAGAAACTCACGAATGGTAGTGGGAGATAATGTGATATCTGTGCCAGCTGCCCTAGTGGTATAGGAGTAGTTGTCTAATTTCACTAGGTTGTTGTAAAATTCGGCACATAAACTTACGTATACTGGGCTGGTGCACTCAACAAGGTTTCGCAATCTATAGTGGTTTATAGCCTACTGGAATACAAGAGCGTAGAAAGAACGATCTATCTATACATTTGGTTCTAATAGCCATGTAATTTGTTGACATAAACTTAATCCTAAGTTCGTCGGTGGGAAACCTAGGGTCAATGCTAGGTGTAGAGGGCCCAGCACCAGATTTAGTACGCTTCCTAAATTTCATACTAATATTACACTAAGAAAAAATTATAAGAAATAAAGTTTAGGAGTGGATAGAAATTTTACCGAGGAGCCATTGTAAGAAATTTTAGAATTGACGACCTCGGTTGAGTTACGACTCCGTATCAACCGCGGAAAAAAAATTTTAATTTTGAAAGTCTTCGCAGGGAAGCTAAGAAGCTTAAGGAAGACTTGAGTGCAAGGGTAGGGGGTGCCTCCTGCCCCCTATATATAAGGGAGTCCGGGCGCCCGGACCTGTTCCGGGCGCTCGGGGTCATGTGAGGCGGGGCGCCCGGGTTCTCTGCGGGCGCCCTGAGTCCGAATACCGGGGGCGCCCGCCCCCGGTTTTTGACCTTGTTTCGTTCGTTAAGTTGTTAATTTAATTTATTAATAACATTTAATTTGATTAAATTTATTAGACATGTTTAATAAAACCGTTTAATATAATTTGATTTTAAAAATGTTTAAGTTAAGTAGTTTGGAGATTTTTGAGTTAATTTAATTTTGAAAAATGTTTAACTTAACTTAAGTAAGATTTAAAATTTAGTTTGCTTAGTTATCTCACCCGATCTATGTTTTCAATCAGGGGCTCCTATTATTCTGTGAGATGAATTAGTTCAATTTATAGGATTTTGTTTAACTTTATGTTAGATTCGGGTTTAGCTTTGGGTTCAACAAGTAAGCGTTCTTTGGATAAACTTCTGGGCTATGGTGAGTCACAAGGAGCTCATTAAAGTAACCATGCCTTCGAGGTTTCCCAAATAGTCCTACCCATTGAGCTTAATACTAAACCTTGGTCTAACTAGTTAGGATCCATTTAAGGGTAGCTTCGGTTAGTTCCACTTGGCCAAATGCACCAGGTCGAAGCCATATCTTCCTAGACATGCGATGCTCAAGTTTTCCCAACGTACTATCATCCAAAAACTTCACCAGTACTATGCTTCAAGTTAAAATTTAACCCTTTTTAATCTATCCTTATTTACCCATCCGGGTAATCTACTCTTGTTTACCCATTTCGGGTAGATTAAGTTCGGTTACCCTGTCGGGTAAATAGATTTCGGAGTTGCCAGCTATTCTGGACCCTCCTTCTATTTGATTTTTGAATTTTAAATTTTAATTCCGAATTTTGAGTTTTAGATTTATTTCAAATTTTTAAATTTGAGTTTTAGATTAATTTTGAATTTTGAATTTTGAGTTTTGGATTGATTTCGAATTTTGAATTTTGAGTTTAGATTAATTTCGAATTTTGAATTTTGAGTTTTAGATTAATTTCGAATTTTGAATTTTGAGTTTTAGATTATGTTCTTAATATTGTTTTTCTATTAGCTTCCCCTGGATCATAGCCTCGATATGGTCTATCAAGGTAATAGACTTGATCCTTGGGGACCCAATAATGTCCAAGTCCAACTTGATTGATCAGGTTGGACTTGGCAACCCATGCTTGGACCATTTTTCTATTTGATTTGTTTATCAAGGATAGGTAAGATTTATATTTCTTTTTATATCCTAGTCCAGTTCGATTGTAGATTGCCCTTTGTGTTCCAAGAATCAGGTCAAGATTCTTGGATCACAAAGAGAATCGTTCTAGGGTAGTTTTCAAATCCTGTACCTGACTTTTCAGATTGGAATTCTCTTCCTCAAGTTTTTGAACTTGAGTTGAGGTTTCAGTCTGAACTTGATCAGTTAAGGATTCGTTGTTTGGCGTTTCTTTAAGGAGTGTTACCTCCTTTAGAAGCGTTTTGATTCGAATCTTGGACTTAGCTACTTTATGCATTAAATAATTAATTAAGCTATATAAACGATTTTTACTTACAGAGAGGTTCGGTCCTTCGGAAACGGATGCGGATCCGTGGCTTCTCTCGGACTCGGTTTCTGATTCCTCCTCACTTCCGGATCCGTTGGTGTAGTCCCGGGCTGTCAAGGCGAGAAAGTTCGTCTGTTCTAGTTCTTCGTCGTCGGATTCCTCGGAAGAAGACTCGTCCCATGTTGCCTTCAATGCCTTCTTTCTTTTGGGTTTCTTTGGATCCTTCTGGTTCGGGCAATTTGCCTTGATGTGACCCTTCTGATTGCATCCGTAGCAGGTCACTTCGAATTTTACCTTCGAGCTTGGTTGAGCTTCTTTAGACTGAATGGCCTTTCTGAGATCCTTTTTGTTGAAGCCCTTCTTTTTGCAGAGCTTCTTTACTAAGTTGACTATTTCAGTTGTAAGTTCATCGTCATCTTCTGAATCTGATTCTTCTTCTGACTCAGGTTCGGTTCTCCGCTTGTTTTTTGACTCACGCGATCTCCCTGTTCCTGCAACCAAAGCCAACCCTTTCTCGGTCGGGCGTGCATTAGTCTGTTCATGAAGTTCGAGTTCTGCAAATAGTTCATCTAATTTAATGGTAGATAAGTCCTTGGAGACCTTGTAGGCATCTACCATGGATGCCCACAAGGTGTTCCTTGGAAATGCATTTAGAGAATACCTTATGATGTCCCGGTTGTTGACCTTCTGTCCAATTGCATGAAGCCCATTGAGCAGATCTTGAATCCGGGCATGGAGTTGGGCAGCTGTTTCACCTTCCTGCAATTTGATGTTAAATAATTTATTAAAAATTAGGTCTCTTTTACTTACTTTGGTGTCGGATGTCCCTTCGTGAAGTTCAATTAGTTTCTCCCACAACTCTTTGGCACTGTTGAAGGGGCCGACGCGGTTGAGTTCTTCTTTTGATAGGCCACACTGGAGGGTGCAGGTTGCCTTGGCATTAGCTTCCACTTTCTTGATCGAAGATGCATCCCAGTCCTCGTACTGTAGTGGTTTGCCGGCGCTGTCAGATGGTCGTTCGAATCCAGTTTTGACAATCATCCAGACTTCAAAGTGAGTCTGGAGATATGCCTCCATCCGACCTTTCCAGTATCCGAAGTCGTCTCCGGTGAATAGCGGAGGGCGGGCAGTACTGTAGCCTTCTTGAAGGGCCATTTCAGTTTTACCTAAAGCGAAAAACAACCAAAAAATTGTCCCAGGACTTGGTCCTGGCTTAGTAGTGCGGTAGGGAAAAAGAATGGATCACGAACTCGGGTGGTGTTGCACCAATTCCGAGAAAAGACCGATTCGAGGAAAAAAGAATTAGAATATAGCTATGAGGCTAAATTCTAATCGACTCCGAAAATAAAAAAAAATTACGAAAAAATATTTTGAATGGTGGTTGCACCGATTCAAAATGACCCCGCTCTGATACCAATTGATGGATCGAAAGCGCTAGAGGGGGGGGGGTGAATAACGCTCGTGGCTATTTTAACGTTTTTCGGAAATCGTAAAAGAGTTACGCAGCGGAAAGTAAAAGCAAACACAACAGACACAGATGTTTTACTTCGTTCGGAGCCTATGGCGACTCCTACTCGAAGGCCCGCGGTCCTTGACCGCTTTCGATGGGCAACAACTATAATATCGGAAAGATTACAATTTGAATTACAATTAATGCAATAAGTAAACTAATACCGACAACAAAAGATCGAAGAGTCTGAGCTTCGGGTTGTCGACGTCGAGTAGTAGTGCTTCAAGGTCGTCTCGTTGGCAGCACTTCACAGAAGAAAGCTTAGAATGTCTTGTCATTGAAGCTGCACCTCAACCCTCTTTTTATATGAGGTTCCGGGCGCCTGGGACCTTTCCGGGTGCCTGGAGTGTGACGTGGCCAGCCAACTAGGTTGCTCCACGTGCTGAAGTCGCGCAGGGGATAAAGTTTGGTCCCGGCCGCCCGGATCACCTTTTTCCAGCAAGTTCCTCTCCTGCAAAACAAGGTTAGTCCGAGCAAATACCCTACAAGACAGTGTTAGAATATGATAAAACATAGTAAAGAAAAACTGACAGTCTTCGGACTGTCCGAGTCTGACTTCGGATTCCCAACCGGAAACCCTAGGTCGACCCGACGCCTACTGTTCCCTCTACGGGGAACGCGTCCTCACCTACTCCCCTCAGGAGAGATTACCTGATGCCAGTCCGGTCCTCCAGACCGACTGGACTTTCCGCCTAGGGTTACCACCCCCTACGACCTAGGGTTACCGCCCCCTAAGGTTTTCCTCCACCTAGGGTTACCGCCCCCTAGGACCTAAGGTTACCGCCCCTTAGGGTTTTCCTCCACCTAGGATTACCGCCCCTTAGGACCTAAGGTTACCGCCCCTTAGGGTTTTCCTCCACCTAGGGTTACCGCCCCCTAGGACCTAAGGTTACCACCCCTTAGGGTTTTTCACCTGCCTAACCGCAGCTAGGACTTTCCTGAGACACTCATTTAAACATGTTAGATCACATACTAACTTAGCTTTGAATCCTTTGCCATTATCAAAACTAAGGTTCGATCGTCGGATGCTTCCTGCACCAACACATGAGACTGTCAATCGTGATCAGTTTTTAATGAAGTTAGGGGGGGGGGGGGGGGGGGGGGAGTTTGAAGCAATCAGGTCCAACTTGATGAACAGAGAACCAGTTCCTTTATTAGATATTTGTATAGGAGAGCTTCTTAGGGAGCTTATTACACAGGCTGTCTTGGAGCAAAAAGCTCAACATTCTACTCCAATTCCTGTTACCTATGCTGCTTAAGGGAGGTTTAAAGGAGACAGAGCTATGATTAATGTCCAATGCCATAGTTGCAAAGAATTCGGGCACGTTGTCACTAATTGTACTAAACAATTTTGTAATTATTGTAAGAAACTAGGGTATATTATCAAAAGATTGTTCCACTTGGCTTCCAAAGAAATCTGAAACTGCCTACAATATCTCGGTTGGTTCCGCAAATGCCCCCAGTCTTGATCAATCTTCTATTACTCTTGAATGATCCAACAAATGATAGTTTTTTCCATTTCTGCTTTAGGTCTTTCAAGTAACAACAATTCTTATCTTACGCCTTGATGTTTTGATTCTGGTGCTTCCAATCATATGACCAACACCGTCTTACCTTTAAATAATGTTAAAAAACATAAAGGAGATCTTCAGATTCATATTGTCGATGGTAATTCTTTACCTATCACAGTTGTTGGTAATATTTCAGCCCCTTTAATTAAATACTATTTTTTCTATCTCCAAAGTTGTCCACTAATTATTATATTTGTCACTCAATTAGTTGACAACAATTGTAATATTGGATTTTCAAATTCTAGTGGTCTTGTGCAAGATCAAGTGTCCGAGAAGATGATCATGAAGGGACCTAAAGTGGGATCTCTATCCTTTATTTTTAACTCCCTCTCTGGTGTTAAACTATGTTACTTGTAATGATATTCAATGTGATAATCAGGTGTGACATAGACATTTAGGACACCCTAATTCTCATGTACTTCGAGTCTTGCTTAAATCTGGTTTACTCGAAAATAAAAATTCAACTTCTAATAATGATTTTGTTGATTGTGCATCTTGCAAACTTGGTAAAAGCAAAATACTTCTTTTTCCATTGCATAAAAACTATACCACCAAACCTTTTGAACTTGTACATACTGATGTATGTATGGGACATTACCCCTATAATCTCTCATGAACAATATAAATACTATTTTATTTATCGATGATTTCACCCACTTTACTTAGTTGTACTTTCTTCTGTCTAAAAGTGAGGTTTTCTCTTTATTTAAAGTCTTTTATACTTCAGTCGAAACATAATTTTCTACTAAACTCAAAATCTCATAATCAAATTCAAGTGGTGAATATATGACAAATGAATTTCAATTTTTTCTTCAAAGTCATGGAACCCAAAAAGGATTTCTTTGCTATGATTCTCATGCCCGTTGAACTCGTGTCTCTAGGAATATTATTTTTTTTGAAAATCAATCCTTTAACATACAACATATTTCATAATTCCCTTCTCTATATGCTTTACCACATTTTCCATAGTCATCAACACTAGTTCCAATGTTTAAACTTGGTTATGTTTATATTAGACGCACTCTTGCATTTGATCCTCTACAGGTGTCACTGAGGTTTCTCCACATCTTCCTGCGACATCTGATCATGTTTCCAATGAGCCACCTCCTCTTCGAAGAAGTTTTAGACCTCACAAACCTCCTGGAAGGTATGGTTTTTCAACTCTCATGGCTATGTCTACTACTTTGTCTTATATTTCCATTTCGACTTCTTATAAACTATGGAACATCAGTGTTGGCAACAAGCAATGGAAGCAGAACTTCAAGCATTGAGGAAAATCATATTTGGGACATTATTTCTTATCCTCCAAATGTTAAGCTCATTGGTAGTAAGTGAGTTTATCTTGTGAAACTCAAGTCTGATAGGTCTTTAGATAGATACAAAGCTCGATTGGTTGCTCTTGATAATAAATAAGAATATGACCTCGACTATGAAGCAACATTTGTACCCATTGCTAAGATGACCACGGTGAGAACAATTCTTGCTATTGCATCCTTTAAATCATGGCCTTTACATTAGATGGGTGTAAAAAATAGCTTCTTGAATGGGGATATTAAGGTAGAGGTTTACATAAAACTTCCACCTGGTATGTCAATGATAGCTTCTCATGAAGTTTGCAAGCTAATACGCTCTTTGTCTAGGTTGAAGCAGGCACCTAGAACCTAGTTTGAGAAGTTTCGCAACACTCTTCTCACCATCTCACAAAGTCAATATGATTCATCACTTTTCTTTCACAAGACAATCATTGGTATGGTCTTTCCTTTAGTCTATGTTGATGATACTATCATCACTGGTAATTACAATGGGTTGATCACTAAACTACAAAATATGTTACATAGTACATTTAAAATGAAAGATCTTAAGCATCTCACATATTTTTGGGGGTTGGAAGTTCACTCGTGAGATCATGATTTGTTCTTGAATCAACATAAATATATCAAAGATCTTATTGAGCTAATTAGTTTAAAAGATGCTACTGTTGTTGATACACCAATGGAGGTGAATGTGAAATACCGAAAAGATGAAGATGAGCTTTTGTCTAATCTCTTTTTATTAGGCAATTTGTTGGTAGTCTTAACCATAATTATTTAAAGCGTGAGGCACCTGAAAGCGCATAGGTGTTGTGTGGCCTAAGGTGTATGCCTTACCAAAATAAGGTGCTTTAGTATAAATTTTTATAATTTATATATATATATATATATATATATATATATATATATATATATATATATATATATATAGGAAATTTTTGCTAAAATATTTCATTAATAAAATTTAAATATTTCACAAACTATTAAACAATAATGAAACATATAAAATTCACTAACAATCAAATATTGAAATAGCATAATCAAAATCAAACTTCAAATTAAAGAAAGAACAAACTTCAAATTAAATATGTGAGGAAAAAAACATACCGTTAAGATGAAACAAAAGGAGAAAAGTAAGAAAGTGTAGCCAAATTCAGAAGACCAACGTTGATGTTATAGGCGAGAGAAGAGTACACATTTGAGAAGGGAGGAGAGGGGAGGGTGATGTTGATTTTTTGGGGAGAGGAAGAGTAACTCAGAGAGAAAATTAGTCAAATAAGTTTGCAAGAGACTGAGGGAGGTTGATGTTCATTTTCTAGGGGAGAGGAAGGGTATGCATGCATGTAAGTTAATGCAACCTAATTATTTTAAAGGGTAATTAAAAGTATGAGTTGGGCTTTTAATTTTTTTTTAAAAACTTCAATAAGGCGAGGAAAATTGCGCCTTAAGCGCATCTTAACCTCTTAAAAGGTGCATTCTTAACCGCACTTCATTCAAGGACTATGCCTAGTCTTATCTACCTAATAATCACACGGCCCGATTACTCATATATTGTCCCTATAGCTAGCAAATTTATGCAATCACCTCAACATCTTCATCTTGTTGCAGTTCGTCGCATTATTCAATACTTAATTGGGTCATCTACAAGTGGGTTGTTTTTCTTACAAAATTTACTCTTCATTTGACTGCGAATAGTGATGCAGATTGTGTTGGTTGCTCAGATACTAGTGTTGGTCCGCGTTAGGCTAGCTAGAGGGGGTGAAGAGTTAGAATTTTCTCTTGCTTGAACTTAGCAAGGATACATGTTATGCATAAACAATTAGCATTAAAAGAAATAATAACTTATAAAAATAGTAAGTAAGAATGTTAGGATTTTTACTTGGTTACAATTTAGATGGTTGTTAATTTAAGACAGTTGCAAAGCTCCACTAAAAAAGAATCTCCTTTGTTAAAGGCAGAAAAATCTCTTACATTCTTTAATAGATCAGAAAATAGCTAGGAATTGATTACAGAAGTTATTGTCTAATTCTTTGCTCCAGGGGATTTTTTATAGCCTCTTGAAAAAAGTTACCGTTGGTTGGAGGCGCCTCTAAAGCACTCCAAGGTGTCTCCAAGTGGATAAAACTTTATCCGGTGCACACCAACGGCTAACCAATGACTCTCTGCGTTTGAGGGTGCCTTCAACTTCCTTAAGGGTGCCTCCAAAGAAGCGTGAGGGCACCTTCAGCTTTCTTAAGGGCGCCTCCAAAGAAGCACGAGGGTGCCTCCGACATAGTTGAAGGCACCTTCCACCAAAAGGCGTGAGGGCACCTTCCATCTCCTCCAAGGGGCCTCGGGTCCAGGCTCGAGGGTGCCTTCCATCAGGTTGACGGCGCCTTCCACCAGATAGCTTGACCAGTTAACCTTCAAGAAAGATTAACTCTTCCTTATTTTTACTTTTGGGTGATGCTCCGACCGTCCGAAGTTGAGCTCATCCGAATCCATCTTTGACTTTCTCTTCGAGCAGGCTTCCTGCCTAGCTTCTCGTCCCTCGGACCGCTGCGCGAGTCCTCGCTCTACCAGTATACTCTTTCGCAGCTTCTCGTCCCTCGAATGCACCGAACTCGTCGACTCGCTTCTAGTGTCATCTTTCTCGTTTGCTACGTTTTTCGCTCAACTTCTTGTGTTCCTAAGCTCCTGCACACTTAGAGATAAGACATCAAAAACAACAGAACCTAACTTTACTTGATTTATCATATCAAAACCAACCCGAGGTACTTATAATTAGGAAGTCTACAACAGGCCGGTGCATTTTTCTTAAAGATGCATTGATTTCTTCAAAGTGTAAAAAGCAGGATTGTGTCTCTAAATCTTCCAGAAGCTGAATATAGAGTCATGTCTTGTTTTGAAATTGTATGGTTACATGGTCTTTTTTTTTTTTTGAAATTGGATTTCTTCTACCTAATCCTACTTCACTTCATAGTGATAATACTAGTGTCATTCAAATAGCTACAAATCCAGTATATCATGAATGCATAAAGCACATAGAGATGGGCTGCCATTACATTAGGGAGGCCTTTATTCGAGGTGCTATCACTCTTCCTCATTTTACTACTGATTTTCAAATAGATGATGTTTTTGCAAAAGCTTTGAAAAAGCAATGACACAAGTTTCTTAGTATCAAATTGTTGCTGATAGACTTACCTATCAATTTAAGGGGGGATGTCAATATATTCTTCTTTCCTTTTGTTATAGTTGTATATCCTTTGATTGCCTCTCTAAGATTTATATTATTGTTGTATATACCCCTTGTAATTATTGTTGTATTTCATCCTATATTAAACCATAGGATTAAGGGATTTGATAAGCTATAATTATAGCTATGTCTTCTTATATTAGAAGACCCTATGATTATAAGATTTGATAATTCTTGATGTCTATATATTGTAATCCTCTTACTAAAATGAGATAGAAAAATATTTTCAGAAATTCTCGTTTATTGCTTTGTCAGTGCCAAGAGATCCATGCTTCCGGTACTTCCTTGTCTGCCGAATATATGTTGACCTTGACCTATCAGGATTTTAACCTTGGTTATTATATGTCAACCTTGACCTATTAGGATTTTAAGCTTGGTTATTATATGTCGACCTTGGCCTATCAAAATTTTTCACTGACCCAACCTCAGATCAACCTTGACCTGTCAAAATTTCCACTTGTCGAGCCTCATGTCAACCTCACCGTGCCAGAACTTTCACTCGAATAGAATTCACTCTTGTAGGACTTCACTCATTGCCTAACATCGGTCACTCTTGATACCTTCTCCAGTGTCAAGTGTCTAGTCTATTTGACCCACCTAGATTTCTTATCTCCTAAGTGTCCAGTCAATCTTAACTCACTTGGACTTCTCATCTACTAAGTATTCGGTCCACCTTAATCCTACTTAGATTTTTTTCAATGCCAAATGTTTATTCAAGCTTGACGAAATATATTTCATATATTTATTCTGCACACCATGAGGTTCGAACCCGCGAATACAAGGTTGAGAGCCTTGTATCTATTCATTGAGCTAGACATCTATTGCTCAAACACTCATCTTTTTCAAACACCACATATCGTTTAATCATATTGCTCAAACAACAAAATTTTAAACCATAGAGTTGGTCAACCTTGATCAAGGGATTGCACTAACAACTTCCTCTTGGACCTATGTTAGGTGCTAAACATTGTTGATAGTATGCGGTTTGCATAGAGGGAGAGAGAGAGAGGGTGTTTAGGTAATGTAAGAGAATTTTATTAGCAGAAGGATGGTGTCACATAGCTTCTAGTAAGTTTGAAATATCTATCTATTTAGAGTCTAGAAATAATTAACTTACCTAAAGATGAGGAATCTAGGTTAATTAAATATAGATTAGATAATTTAAAACTAGACTATTTTAGCTATTTTTTTAATGTTTAAAATACATGCCGAGCCGGGCGAAACAGGTGAAACATTTCGTTTCGCTCATTACCCTAGCACCAGGCTCTGCGGTAGTTGTAAAGGCATCGAGCGACCCTAGTTGTAGCCTCTAAGGCGTCGCGCGACCCTTGCGGTTGCCTCAGAAGGCTCGCATGACCCCTGCGGCACGAGCAATGGGTTGCGCAAGAGTAAACGGATTTTTTTATTTATTTAGGTTAATTATCTCAATCAACTCCTAGCCATGATTAAGATTATCTAAAGAGGTTTAATTAATCCTAATAAAGTTATCTAATTAATTATATATTTTATTTATTTTAATTTTAAAAATATATAGTAAATTATTTATTTATTTATTTATCTCTATATTTTTTGTTTTTTTTTTAAAATAATTTTTTATAAATATCTTATTTTTAGTTATTATATTTTAAAAAATACTGACGAGGGGTCACGTGAGCATACTATGGGATTTTAATTAAAATTTAAGTTGATCAACTTTTAAGTATAATGGGAATAATCTAAAAAGGATTAATTAAACCCTAATAGAATTATCTAATTAACTATATATTTTATTTATTTTAATTCTAAAAATATATAATAATTTATTTATTTATCTCTATATTTTTTTCTTTTTTAAAAATTATATATATATAAATATTGATGTTATATATTATATTCTTAATTAATATATTTTATATTTACAAAATATAGAAACCTTACTAGCACGACACGATACGGTACTGAAATCGTATCATTCTAATTATAAATCTAAACTCTGATACGGCTTGAGATTTTAAACTATAATTTTCATAATATAACATTAAACTGATGACGAAGTTTCTATTGACCAATCAACTAATGTCAAAATAGAAATTTGCAGACCTGGGGTGTGGAGAAAACTATAGTCACATTCAAATTCTTTGTCGCTCCTTGGGGTAGATGATTGGAAGACAACAAACGGTTGACTGATTAACAGATTCCAAGATGAACAAAAGACCTATAAAAAAGGGTGTATGGAGGATTTAAAAAGAATGTTGAGAGCACAAACATTCATTCCCACAAACAACGAAAAAGTGAGAGCACCTATTCACACTCCTCCCCTCCAGTTGTGTCATTCATTCCAACACAGATAACCTCAAGTGGTGGAGAGACACACAACATAAACTATAAGAAGCTTAAGAGAGGAAGACTTAACAGTTTACAATAGAGAGGCTCAATAAGATCTAAACAATCTTTATTTTGCCAATTTTTAAATGTCCACCTTGCTCCTCTTTATAAAACCCTTTAATCTTTACTTGTTGTTCAGTTGATCTGTCATTGATCAATCGATTGGATTTCTTCATTGGACTTTAAGCCATCGAGCTGTCAACTTGGCCATGCTAAGTTATGCTCCATAGGCTACTCCAATACCACTTCAGTGCTTCTCATCCTATGGTCCTTCGGTTGCCTCATGTAAGCTTCTTCAATCTCCACAGCCTTCACAGCATTGAGCGTGTATGCTTACACCTTTAGGTGAAGTAATTAAGGTCAATGCCTAGTTAGTGTACATGAAGTCCATTATGAGTTTCATGACCACAAGTCATTTCTTAGAGTTTATCTCCCACGTCGCTTCCTTGTACATTGTAATTTCATCGTCCTTGCCTAAGAGCACATCCAAGTGTGGGAAGATGAGAAAACTACATCCCTTAGGCTCCTACCAGTCCTACCTGAAAAATGTTGTTCCTGCGTCTCAGGTTGTGGTGTAGTCACAACTTGTAATTATTCTGATTTGGGTTCATCAAAATGAGTTTCTAATTCCTTTTGTTATGAATTTCTTTGAGTTTACTTTTCGCACTATCCCTCACATCTATCCATTTATTTCCAAGGATTACTGAGGCATGCCACAGACACTCTGCTATTGTGGAGGGTAAAGTGCCCACTTGTTTGCTTGAGATGACTAAATGACCTATGCTATATTAAGGGAAGAAGTAGAGAAGACAAAAGGCAAGAAAAAAAGAAATAAAGGAGGAAGAAAAGAGGAAGAAGCAAAGGAGGAGATTCACCTCTATTGTCAGGTCTTAAGATTCATGTTTGGTAGAGCTGAAGAAGAACGAATAAGAGGAGCCAAGGTTCAGTAAAACTGAGGTGTTGTGTCAAAGAGGAAGACAGGGATTGTACATCACGTTCTGAAGGATAAAGGGAGACCTCACATAACCAACAACACTGCTGTTGTGTCGTGATGAGGAAGAAGTGGTACAACTGCATCTTGAAGAGGAAGAAGCAATGTCAGGCTGAATAGGAAGAAGTGCTCACCTCTCTTGTGACTCAATCAATAACTGAATATATTGTCTTGTCCTCAGAATCTTGGACCTTGTTTGTTTAGTATTGAATCTCTGTCTCCCAGTTCGAAAAAAAATCATGTCCGACATTTAGATTCATACTTATGTCAGATGATCACACTTGAGTTCGTATTTGTTGGTACTTCAAGAATAACTCATAAACTAGTCTACCAATGCATACTCAACTAGCGCAACACTCAGAGAACATGTCTCATTGAATATGTTATATTCATTTAGTCAAATTTCTCCTTGTAGAATACTGGAAAACATATTTGGTGTACCGCAATATAGTCTGGGATATTATTTCTTGGTTTCAAATATATAAATCTTATTCTGCATGATTTTCTCATGTTATGATTCTTTCCTTTTGTCCAGGAACTCCAATACTCTCTAAGTACTCTGCTGCTCCAAAAATTGAATCACTAATGGCCCCACCACCTATAGAAGTGCTTGCACTATTATTACTTGAACTAACAGAAAAAACTGATAATTTTGGACCAAAATCTTTAGTTGGTGAGGGATCATATGGAAGAGTGTATCTTGCAGAGTTAGACAATGGAAAGCAATTGGTCTTGAAAAAGCTTGATTCAACATCCGAGCAAGATACTGATACTGAATTTCTGACTCAGGTTTTATTTCTAGTATAAAAGTACTGTTAATAGTTCATTCTCTATGTTTCATTTATGTATACTTTCTTTGAAGGAAAACAAATAAATCACCAATTTATATTATCCTCTTTAGTGACTGCACCTTGTTCAAACATTAGGTAGCCCTTGTGTCAAGGCTGAAGCATGAAAATCTTCTGCAGATGTTAGGATATTGTGTTGAAGGAAATATTCGATTGTTGGGTTTTGAGTTTGCAACAATGGGTTCTTTACATGACATTCTTCCTGGTAATTCATCATTCATTGAAACATGCGTTATCACTTGTGTATCTGATGGTTTACTATCATGCTTTTTATCAACAAATGTCTGATCTTTTTCAAAGTATAGGAAGAAAAGGAGTCCAAGAGGCACAAGCTGGTCCTCCGCTCGACTGGATGCAGTGAGTAAGGATTGCTGTTGATGCTGCAAAGGGCCTGGAGTATCTTCATGAGAAGGTTAAGCCTTCAATAATTCATGCTGCGACATTAGATCATGCAATGTCGTTTTGTTTGAGAACTACAAAGCATCTCTTAAATCAGGCACCAGATATGGCTGCTCGTCTTCATTCAACCCGGGTCCTTGGAACTTTTCGCTATCATGCACCAGAGTAACTTCTGATCTTGGCACCCTAAATTGTTTTGATGCATATTACTTCTATGTTTTTTATTACCTTTATTTTGTATTATTGAGTCAGGGATAACTTTATTGCATAGTCTTTTACCTATTGATACTAAAAATTGAGATGATATCTAACGAACTCCCCTGATTGTTATGGTTCCTGCTCTAATAACAGGCCTTATTCTTGTCTATGACAGCATCCAGTACCTCACTATAGGTGACTGACTACATAAAATCCACTGTCAAGTTCCTGTCAGGCTATTGTTTTTGCTAGAATGCATATCCAGAGATTTAAGAGGGTTAAATAGAGATGGTGGATTTAGACATGAGGAAGATACCCTGTGGTAGCATGGTGAAGGAATATATTTTAACTGTTTGAGGTGCGTTGGGTCTAAACAATTATGACTTGCAATGTTGACATGAAGAGTGAGAGAGGTAAGCAACAATTCTACATATACACTAGGAGCCAAGCCTGCCCATGAAACCAATTGCCTATCATGAATTAGAAAAAAGGCTGCAAACTCCATGAACAAAGATACGAGGATAAGCTATGATGCGACTATGCTAACTGTTTGTGTGGAATAACCTTTATATAATGGCATGTAGTGATTAAGGTTTCGGATCTGAATAATGTTGGATTTGAAAATGAAAACCTTAATTTCATTTTAACACCTTTGAATAGATAGAATATGAAGGATAACAAACTTTCTTTTATGTACCCATCATGTACTCAACAATGTTGAGCTATTGCTCATTTTGACCAACATCCAATGCTATTGGCCTCATAATTTTAACCCTATAGGAAATTTGATTTCAAATTGAAAAACTTCTCGAATGGTAGACATTTTACACCCATGGCCCAATTACACTTCTTTGCTTTTCTGTATGTACTGACTGATACATTGGTGCCTTTGTGCATTCTAGAAGCCTATTGGAAGTTGCACATTGTCCAAGCTCTCCACCTTGATGATCAACTCCAACCCTTGATAGACTGGGTCATAAGAAACCCATAATGCACATTTTGCAATAATTTTGTGCAAACTAAAATTAATAAAGATTAGCAACTATATTTTCAAATTGCCTTGTCATGGGTCGGGGTGTGATTCCACATACCAAGAGGAACCCAACTAAGTGACAATATAGTAAAGATAACCAAGAACTATAACAACAATAAGTCTCTCGAGATAAACAAGAATTATTCAGCAAAAATATGTACTGATTCCTTTTAACTCCTTTTGTTAAAGAGAGTACTAATTGAATACACAATAATTAAATATTAAAACGAGCAAAATTAAAAGTAAACTAGGTAAATCAAAACCCAATTTCTATCGTGTCAAGGATCTTTGGGCAACTGTGTACACTCCTAAAAACCAAACAAGGATTCAAAATACAAAATTGGAGGTCAACAAAAACAGACTAAATATAAATTGATACAACAACACAACAATAATTAAATCTTATCCTGTGGGGTCGATTATATAGATCTTTTTAGGTCATTAAACTCTATCTCCTACTATATTTTCAACTATACTTAAATAAATTTTATATTATTTTATTATTGCTAACTAAGTCTTTTTTTGATTTTTCTCTTCCTCATTTGATATGCGTATTTATTATAGTTTTACATCCCCTAACTGGAGCATTTATTGGTAGTCTAAGTACATATTCGTACCATCTTAAACGAGACTCTCAGAGTTTTTCCTCAATAGATGCAACTCTGACTTTCTCTCTAATGTTCTCATTTTTTATTCTTGTAGGACTGTAAATATGCTAGAGGAGGAGGTTGGGGGGGGAGGGGGAGAATAGCAATTTTTGAAAACTGAGAGCGAATTATGCAGTGGAATAATAAAAGAAAGAAATTAGAGGGAAAAAGATAATCACACACTAACACAAGTAGTTTTTATTTGATTCGAGCCTTCGACGACTCCTACTCCAAGGTGCACACTCGTCGAGTACTTTCGTTGGACAATCCACTAATAGTTCAAATGTATCAAAAGTTAAGTACAAGAATTAAAAATAATGTTATTAACAATAGAGAAAATAAGAAGATCTTGATTGCCGGTTGTCGGAGAAGCTTTACAGCATCGTAGGAGCTTTTCCGGAACAACACGCAGGAATGAAAGTCGTAGAAGATGTTGCTATTAAGCAGCTGCTCCCCTTATATAAGCCTATTCCGGGTGCTTGGAACATGCTGACGTGGCTCGACCAGTCGATGCGCTCCAACTTAACTCTTGGATAAGTTTTCTGGTCTGGGCACTTGGACAAACTTCAGGTGATCTCGAGTGCCTACGTCACCTGCCCGAGTGAGCTAGTCCGAGCGCTCGGAGTCCGGGCACCCGCATCCCTTCTAGGCGTTCGAACTCCCTTTTTTTCAATAGTTTCTTCCCTGCAAAAAAGGGTTAGTTAAGGCAACAGAAAATATGTTTATCCTACAAAATAGAGTTAGCACAATATTAATAAAATAAGAGTAGTAATTAGATTTTGTCTCCCCAAGATCAGAATCTAGTCAAGGTCTCAACTTAGATTTTTCAAATGGACCTAAGTTGGACCGACGTCTACAGTTCCCTTAACCAAGAATGCGTCCTCACTGAATTTCTCCTCCAATTGCTTACCTTCACTTACCACTTTTAGTCGTTTGACTTACCTTTGACCACCAGATCTTCCCGCCAGTTGTCAGGTCCCGCGGATCCAACTGGACTTCAGCCGGTTGTTAGGTCCTGTGGACCCAACCAAACTTCTCGCTAAATATCAGGTCCTACGGATCTATCTGGACTTCGCACCAGCTATCGGGTCTTGCAGACCTAGCTGGATTTCAGCTTGGTGTCAGGTCCTTTAGACCAGTCAACTTCTGCACACTTAATAGAAAGTTAGACACACACCACATCTAACTTTGACCTATTTGTTATACATCATAACAAGATTATTAGTGCAACTTGCACCAACAATCTTTCCCTTTTTGATGTAATGACAACTTGAGTTAAAGTTAGAAAAAAAATATAATTAAGCAAGCATTAAAAATTGAGTAAAGCGAGTTAACGTGATTTAATTTTTTTTTAACCTAACCCATTATCCTCTCCTTTTGGCATACATCAAAAAAGTAATGCTTGAAGTATAAAAAGAAAAGACAGTCCGGTGCACAAAGCTCTCGTCATGCGGGATCCCGGGGAAGGATTCATTGTACACAACCTTACCTTCCTTTTTGCAAGCGGCTGTTTTCAGGATTCAAACCCGTAACCTTTTGGTCACATGACAACAACTTTACCGTTGTGCCAAGGCTCCCCTTCTAATGCATGAAGTATAAATAATATAAATAAAGATTTAGCAAAAAGGATTTTGCAAGTTTTCAAATAATTATATCAAGTATTTCAAATAATTTTAAAAATAAGTTTTTGAAAACCAACTACTTCAAATATAAAGTGTTATCTGTTGGATCGTGATGTTTCGATAGAGGGGGGGGGTGAATATCGATTACGAAAAATTCGTCGAAGAGAGTTAGACACAGCGGAAAAATTAAGCAATGCTAACACAGAACCGATTTTACTTGGTTCGGAGCCTGTGTCGATGGGCAATTCACTAGCAATTCGATAACTATTACAAACTAATACAGGAATGCTAATGAAAAACAAAGTAAAGCTATACCGACAGAAGAAGAAATTAAAAGAACAGCATTGTCGGAACTTCGCAGCGTTGCAGGAGCGTAGGAAAGCAGATTCTGAGTTGTTGTTGAAGCTCCACCCCTGCCCCTCCTTTTATATGAAGCTTGGGGTGCCCCGGATCCCCTCCGGGCGCCCTGGTGGGACGTGGCAGGTCCAACCAGTGAGCTCCACGTGGCGGCGACGTGACAGGATGAAACTTGCCTCCCGGGCGCCCAGATCCCTTCCGGGCGCCCGGATCCCTTCTGGGCGCCCGGACCTCCAGCGCCCGGATCCCCTCCGGGCGCCCGGACCACCTTTTTCCAGGGAACACCTTTCCTGCAAAACAAGATTAATCCGAGGTAAATATATAAATTATAACCTGCAAAACAGAGTGTTAGTTCAGTTTATAGTTAAACAAAAAGAGTATGACTTAGATTCCGTCTTTTCGAGACCGGAATCTAGTCACGATCTCGACTTAGATATCCAAAATAGATCTAAGCCGGATCGACGCCTAATGTTCCCTTCCCGGGAACGCGTCCTCACAGTCACTCCCTTCCAGTGACTTACCTTTACTCACCTGCCAAACGTCTAGTCAGCCCTTCGACCTGTCTGGACTTCTCGCCAGCTATCCGGTCAGCCCGTCGACCTAGCTGGACTTCTCGCCAAGCGTCCGGTCAGCTCGTCGACCCGCTTGGACTTCTAGCCAGCTATCCGGTCAGCCCGTCGACCTAGCTGGACTTCTCGCCAAGCGTCCGGTCAGCCCGTCGATCCGCTTGGACTTCGTGCCAGACATCCGGTCAGCCCGTCGGCCTGTCTGGACTTCGCCTACACACTGGGTCAGAGTGTTAGATCACGACAAACTTAACTTGACCTGATTTGTCATTCATCAAAACCTGAGTTAGACCGTTAATACTAACCGCACCAACACTATCTTTTTTTAAAAAAATTACAAGTAATGTTTTCAAATAAAAACTTGACAAAGGTAAAAACTCAGGTTTATTTGATGGAGGAATAAATTTTTTTAAGAAAAGTTTCTAAGGCTTTTTCAAATAATATGGTAAAACAATTTATACAATGATATCCAAAAGATTTATATGATGACTTTGAAAACATATTGTGAAAGAAATTACCAGAAAGATTCGAAAGGGGTTTCAAAATTTTGCAAATATTTTTTAAAGACATTTTAAAAATATTTATAAAAAACATTTTCAAGGAAACATTAAAGAAGTTTTTAAGGCAATTTTTTTAAAAAAAATTGAAATAGGATTTTGAAAGCAAAACTTTTATGATGATGCAAGTATTTTAAAATATTTTTCAAGATAATTTTTTAACCATATACTTTGAAAATTTTTAATAAAAGACATTAAACAGATATTTAAGTAAGTTTTTAAATATCATTCTAAAAAAAATAGCTCAAAATATTTTTTGAAAATATGATAATTTTAAAAACAGTTTTCAAATATCCTCCCCCGAACCTAATATTTTTTAAAAAATATTCATCTAAAATGTGACCTTAAATATCTAGCCTTTTGTTACTAACTAACTATCAAAGGATAGTAGTGTTAACCTGGTTAGTCAAGTTAAGTATTAGTGTCTAGTTAGAAATTACTAAAAAAGGATTACTTAACTTGAACAATGCACTATTGTATTTATCGCCTAAACTTATTTTGATGTACTGATATAAGCATATGAAGTCTAGGCAAAAGGCCTACGCATCTCTCGTTGTTCTAAGTTTTTAATACACAATCAAGGTGGACCTAGTGTGTTTGTGAGATGTTTGTTCCCCAGATCTATAGGTTCATGCTTTCTATGAGTTTGATCCTAGACTAAGGCCAAAATAATTTTGCAACACTAGAAATATGGAAATTTTTAGAAAATATAAGTAAATAATTTTTCTAGAATGTGTAAATCATTTGAAAATTTGTTTGATAATAAAAGTCCTAGTCTATCGTGCACATTCCCAGTTGTCTTCGTAGATTACTGAATTCAGATTCTGGTAGTGTTTTAGTGAAAATGTCAACCAAATTTAACTTGGACTCAACATAGTTGTGTTCAATGTCTCATTTGGCGACGCGATCTCTAATAAAGTGATGTTTAATTTCAATATGTTCGATTCTTGAATGATGCACTAGATTTTTAGTTAAGTTAATTGAACTGATGTTATCAATATGGATTTTTACATTTTTATATTCTAAGTTAAAGTCTTTTAATATGTGCATCATCCAAAACAGTTGTCCTACACACTCACTCATTGCTATGTACTCAGCTTCAATAGTAGATAAAGTAACACAGTATTATTTTCTACTAAACCAGTTGACAAGTGATGGTTCAAGTAATTGACATCCACCACTTGTACTTTTACGATCTAGTTTATAACCAACATAATTTGAGTCATAATAATTTATTAGCTCAAAATTAGGTATTTTAGGGTACCAAATTCCTACATTTAATTTGGTGTGGCTTTCAAATATTTAAAAATTATTTTTACATTAGTTAAGTGGGATTCCTTAGCACAAGTTTGGTATCTAGCATACATACTAACTGCAAATAAAATATCAGGTCTACTTGCAGTTAAGTATAAAAGATTGGCTATGACACTCCTATAATACTTTAGATCTATGGGTTTTCCATTTGAATCACTATCTTGTTAGAATGTATACTAAAAGTCTAGCTTTTGTAAACATTTATTTTTGAAATAAAAGAATCACATTGGTCAAATGTCTACATTTATATGTTAAGTGTAGTTGTTCAATTAATTTATATTGTAGATCACATGGTGTGTGGTGTCACACACAGAAGATCATGTTATCAGTTCCTTATAAATTATAAACAGTAGCTCACGACTAAAATTGGTAGGAACAAACCATTGGAATAGTCGTAGTTTAATTTGGTATTAGTTTATCTTGACTATAAAATTACATTAGTACACTATGAATGTATTGAGCAGGACCATTTGAGATAGTTTCTTTTTATACTAACTAAATAAAAGAACAAGACCTCTGTTATTATGGAAGTGTGTGCTCTTAATCCTAATATAATAATAAGCACATATGCTTAATATTTATTTCTTTAATTTATCAAAGGATGCGATTTAGTTCGATAAATCAATAGGCCCGATAAGTTGGAAAATAATATTATTTATAGCGTGTGTTGTTGATTATAGAAGGAAACTGTGTCCTAGGAATCTAGGTTGATGATGTCCCCAAGAGGAGCTCATAAGAATTATCATGTAAACCCTGCAGGTGAACTTAGTCTGACATGACGATAAGGTTGAGTGGTACTACTCTTGGAGCTAGATATTAATTAAAGTGAGTTATCAGTAATTCATTTAATTAGTGGACATTCAATATCTTAAACACAAGGAGACTAATACACTCATGATAAGAAGGAGCTCATATAGTAATATGAGATTAGTGCGGTAGTTCAATAATAACTCTTTAGTGGAATGAGTTATTATTGATGAACTCGAGTTGGGTGTTCGGGGCGAACACGGGAAGCTCAAGTTCATTGGGAGACCAAAACTAATTCCTCCTCTCGGTCCCTGTTGTAACCTCTTATTTATAAAGTCTTATACCTACCTATACCCAACTTTTTACCCACCTTAAGGTGGCCGACCAAACCAAGGCATGATGAGTCAAGTTGTGGCCGACCTTACCTTGAACCCAAGCTTAGGTGGTCGGCCAAAATAAAATAAAAGGGGAGTTTAAATTTAAATCTTTCCTAATGTGAAAGACATGATTTTAAAAGAGAGTTTTAAAATTAAATCTTTCCTTTTATAGTTTTCTACAAAGGATTAAGGAAAATGTTTGATAAAACTTTTCTTTTTGTAATCATCCATATATTTTAAAAGAGAGATTTTAATTTATAAAACTTTCCTTTTATAACTAACCATGAAGGGAATTTTAAAAGAGAAATTTTTTTATTTCAAAAATTTCTGGAAACAAATTAGGAAGTTTTAATTTTGTGTTTAAAACTTTCCTTATTTGGAGGAGATGGTGGTGGCCGGCTGATATGGGTTAGGTGTCATGGGGCCCTCGATAAGGAAGGGAAAGGAGATAGTCGAACGAAGAAGGAAGACCTATATACCTCAAAGGAGGTAGGCCAATATCGGCCTGGACATACCTCAATAAGAGGTAAGTCTATATCAACCGAAATATGCTTCCCAGGAGGAAGATCTATATACCTCAAAGGAAGTAGGCTAATATCGGTCGAGACATACCTCAATAAGAGATAAGTCTATATCGACCGAAATATGCTTCCCAGGAGGAAGATCTATATACCTCAAAGGAGGTAGACTAATATCGGTCGGGACATACCTCAATAAGAGATAAGTCTATATCGACCGAAATATGCTTCCCAGAAGGAAGATCTATATACCTCAAAGGAGGTAGGCCAATATCGGCCGGGACATACCTATGCTTCCCAGGAGGAAGATCTATATACCTCAAAGGAAGTAGGCTAATATCGGCCGGGACATACCTCAATAAGAGTTAAGTATTTATCGACCGAAATATGCTCCACAGGAGGAAGATCTATATACCTCAAAGGAAGTAGGCTAATATCGGACGGGATATACCTCAATAAGAGTTAAGTCTTTATCGACTGAAATATGCTCCCCAGGAGGAAGATCTATATACCTCAAAGGAAGTAGACTAATATCGACCGGGACATACCTCAATAAGAGTTAAGTCTTTATCGACCGAAATATGCTTCCAGGAGAAAGATCTATATACCTCAAAGGAGGTAGGCTAATATCGGTCGGGATATACCTCAATAAGAGATAAGCCTATATCGACCGAAATATGCTTCCCAGGAGGAAGATCTATATACCTCAAAGGAGGTAGGCCAATATCGACCGGGACATACCTCAATAAGAGGTAAGTCTATATCGATCGAAATATGCTTCCCAGGAGGAAGATCTATATACCTCAAAGGAAGTATGCTAATATCAGCTGGGACATACCTCAATAAGAGATAAGTCTATATCGACCGAAATATGCTCCCTAGGAGGAAGATCTATATACCTCAAATGAGGTAGGCTAATATCGACCGGGACATACCTCAATAAAAGATAAGTCTATATCGACCGAAATATGCTTCCCAGGAGGAAGATCTATATACCTCAAAGGAGGTAGGCTAATATCGGTCGAGACATACCTCAATAAGAAATTAGTTTATATCGACCGAAATATGCTTCCCAGGAGAAAGATCTATATACCTCAATGGAGGTAGGCTAATATCGGCCGGGACATACCTCAATAAGAAATTAGTTTATATCGACCAAAATATGTGTCCCAGGAGGAAAATCTATATATCTCAAAGGAAGTAGGCTAATATCGGCCGGGAGATACTTCTGAAGCATGTAGAATAGTATCGATCGCGACATGCCCTGAAGAAGGAAGGTTAATATCAGCCAGGTCGACCAACACCTTGGAAAAAATACCTGATAAATATGGCCTATTGCTAGTTAGGATAAATAACATAGAAGGGCGCGGACAGAAGGCTCATGAGGGAGAGTAGAGATAAATATTTCAAATAGGACAATTAATGAGGATATTTGCAATATGTAACCACATGATAGGTGTTATATATTTCGGCGGGAAATGTGCTTTTAGATTATTTTGAAGGTGCTAAACGACAAAGGAGGTACATCTGGAGTACAAGAAAGATTCCTTAAAAGTCATTTACCACAAGTACACAACTTACGTTATCTCATAACAAACTCTAACAAACCGGGGTCCACTTCATGACTACGGAGGTTATATGAAGTGGTATAAAAAGGGGAATCCTCTCCGTTGGCAAGGTAAGTTCACATCATCGTGCACATTGATAACCCTAATTTTTCAACTACTATTCATCTTCTTCCTCTTTCTTCCACACCGAGAGGGATCACTGACTTGAGCGTCGGAGGGCCTAGCCAGGGATTCTCACCCCGGTCTTAGGTCACTGACGGTAGTGTTGGTTGATCTCTTGTGCGCAGGAAGTCTTGGAAGCTTCGGATCTGGGTTTTTTCTATTCAGATTTGGATTTCCTCTTCGTCATCGAGTCTTCGTGGAGGAGGACCTTCGGTAACTCTATTTTTTCCCGATCCGTTTTGGGTTTTTCGGATCGGCGTCCTACGAGTATTATTCTTCATCGGCGCGGTGAGTTCCCTTCTTCCGGATCGCCGTCCTGCCCAGCTTCTCAGACAGGATCAAATTTGGTGCCGTCTGTGGGAACTTCATCTGAATCTGAGACTACAGGATGGAAGAAGCCGAAAAATCAAACCTACTCACTATCAATCGTGAGGATTTGGATTTCCTCATCAACTCTCACGTTCAGAAAACCTTACACATCAGCAACAACAACTTCAAGCCCACACCGGAGCTACTCTACCAACAGCTCATAATCCAGCAATATTGACTACCGAGCATCGGAAAGGAAAGGAGCTGGAAGAAGAAGAACATGCGTATTTTCCTCCAGCTGCTGTTTCTCCGACAAGGCGTCCACGAGCCTTTCTTTGCACTCCCATGGATCAAGGGGGCAAGAGGCCCGTGTTCCAAGAGTCCTCTGGTGAAGCACCAGATAGAGAAAAGCGTAAGATCAAAATGATAACTAGTGAAAGCTCACCAGAGAAAGTCATCTCCCCATTCTCTCAAAGTGTACTAGATGATCCACTTCCTAAGCGGTATCAAAATCTTCAGATCGGAGAATACACTGGAACAACAGATCCAGAAGATCATCTATTGAAATTTGAGAACGTAGCATTATTACAACAATTCTCTGACGGGGTGAAGTGTCGGATGTTTCTCACTACCCTCGGAGGAGTTGCACAGCGCTGGTTCAAGAGATTGCCAGAGAAGTCTATTCGGAAATGTAAAGATTTCAAGAAAGTCTTTCTACACCATTTCTCCAGCAACAAAAGGTATCATAAGACTCCTTGGAGCCTGTTTTCAATTAAGCAAGCATCTAAAGAGTCCATCCAAGCATACATCAAAAGGTTCAATCAGGTAGCTATTGATGTACCTAATGCTACCACTGAAATATTAGTTAGCGCTTTCTCTCAAGGTTTAAATGATAATGATTTCTTTAAAGATTTAGTAAAGAATCCTCTTGTTAATTTTGATTCCTTGATTGAGCGTGCCACCGAGTTCATTAATGTGGAAGAAGCTCAAGCTGCTCGTAGAAAGGAGAGTGTTACCTCTTCTCCTACCCAGGTTAAGGAGAAAGCTCCGGCCCCTGTGCCTCCACCAAGAGGGCCTAGAATAACTCATCCACCCCATCAACAACCAGAGTACCGTCCACAAGCTGTACAACATGTAGAGATACAGCCAGAGGCACCAAGGAGATGGTGCACTTATCATAAAACTAGCAGTCATCATACTGAACACTGTTTTGTTTTAAGAAATAAACGAGCTAATAGGGAGTGTTATCAGAGGCAGAACTATTATCGACAGCAGTACCCTAGGTAGCAAAGTCCACTCAAACTAGAATATCGCCCGGTCGAGCCTCGGCAGGAGGCAATACCAGTCCCAGCCGGTACCAGCCAAGTGTCAGAGAAAGCACCATCTGAAGCTGTGACGACTCGGCAGGAAGAAAACAAAAGCAATGCTGCTCGGGGCAATATCAATATGATTGCGGGCGGACCCACTGATGGGGATTCTAATAGGGCTAGAAAAGCACATGCCCGAAGATTGGAAATTCATATCGTGGGATGTAGCATGGAACGAGCGGCCGGTCCAGAAATAAGTTTTGGGCCCAGAGATCTCGAGGGGATAGAAATACCCCATGATGATGCCCTGATCATCAAAGCTGTGATAGCCAACTACGCCATCGCTTGTACCTTCATAGACACGGGCAGTTCTGTCAATATTATATTCAAGAAGGCTTTTGATCAACTGCAAATCGATCCGAGTGAGCTTCAACAGATCGTTACTCCTCTATATGGATTCACAGGCAACGAAGTACAATCGTTGGGCCAAATAAAGTTGGCCATATCTCTGGGAGAAGAGCCTCTGATGAGAACAAGAAGATCTTATTTCATGGTAGTAGATGCTCCATCCTCTTATAACGTGATACTAGGTCGACCTGCCTTAAACGAGTTTAGGGCGGTCGTTTCTAATTTTTGTCAGAAGATTAAATTTCCTGTGGATGACCAAGTCGTGGAAGTGCAAGGTGATCAGAAGACAGCCCGAAAGTGTTATGTGGAACTAATTTGAACTGAAGCTAACACCGCTCGAAAGATTCAAAGAATGGAGGTTAATGCCATTCGGGAGAAGCAGCCCATCCTGGTTTATGAAGAAAGGAAGAAGTTCAAATCCAGGCCGGTCGGCCTGAAGCTACTACATATATTGCGGCTGACCTTGATCCTGCTCTGAAAGCCGAATTGGTGCAATGCCTGAAGAAGAATAATGATGTATTTGCCTGGACGCCCAAAGAAGTCTCGGGCGTTTCTCCTACAGTCATGGAGCATTCTTTGCATGTCTTCCCAGATGTCCGCCCAGTCATGCAAAGAAAAAGGAGTTTTAGCGCAGAACAAAACCAGATCATTAAAGAAGAAATAACTAAACTTATGGAAGCCGGTTACATCAGGGAAGTACAATTTCCAAGCTGGCTAGTTAATGTGGTGTTAGTCTCTAAGCCTGGAAACAAATGGCGAGTATGCATTGATTTCCGGGATCTCAACAGAGCTTGCCCAAAAGACTATTATCCATTACCTAGGATCAATCAATTGGTAGACTCCACTGCGGGATGCAAATACATCTCTATGCTAGACGCTTATCAGGGCTATCATCAGGTTCCCTTAGCTAAAGAAGATCCAGAAAAGGTCAGTTTTATAACATCTGAAGGTACTTATTGTTATAATGTTATGCCTTTCGGACTAAAAAATGCAGGAGCAACATATCAAAGGCTTATGAATAAGGTCTTCTAGAAACAGATTGGTAGAAATATGGAAGTATATGTTGATGACATCTTAATTAAGTCTCTTCAAGCTGCTGATTTATGCAGGGACGTAGAAGAGACCTGCAAGACATTGAGACAATATGGTCTCAAGTTAAATCCGAGCAAATGTTTATTCGGCGCGAAAGGAGGAAAATTCCTAGGATATATGGTGTCCGAATGAGGGATAGAAGCCAACCCGAGCAAGGTCAAGGCACTTCAGAACATGGAGCCACCGCGTAACATGAGAGAAGCTCAAAGATTGATCGGTCGGATTACAGCCTTGTCTAGGTTTATTTCCAGGTCGGCCGATCGCAGTTTTCATTTCTTTAAAATACTTAGAAAAGCCAATAAATTTCAGTGGAATGAGGAATGTTATAAGGCTTTCCAAGAATTGCAAGATTATTTGTCTACTCTACCTGTATTAGCTAAGCCTATAGTAGGAGAGACTCTGTGGGTATATTTGTCGGTTAATGAAAATGTTGTACGCTTTGTATTAGTCAGACAAGAAGGAAAAGAGCAACAATCTGTATATTTTTCTAGCCATTTATTAAAAGGAGCTGAGTGTAGATATACTACACTAGAAAAGTTGGCTTATGCACTAGTCTTGACCGCTCGGAGGTTGCGCCCATATTTCTTATCACATGAAATTATTGTATTAACCAACAGTACTCTTGGACGAGTGTTACTCAATCCAGAGGCATCAGGTCGATTGATCAAATAGACAACGAAACTTGGAGAATATGACATCCAGTATCAACCTCGATCAGCCATCAAAGCACAAGCTCTGGCAGACTTCATTATAGAAGTTCAAGGCCCTGAGGAATAAAACATTTGGAAAGTTTATGTAGATGGCTCCTCAACTAGACAAAGCAGTGGAATTGGTGTTCTTCTTATATCTCCAAGGGAAGACAGACTTCAACTCTCCATTAGATTGAATTACAGAGCTACCAACAATGAAGCAGAATATGAAGCCCTGATAGCAAGATTGCAGGCCGCTCGGCATATAGGGGCAGTTCGAGTCCTTATCTATTCTGATTCTCAGTTAGCAGCTCAACAAAATGTCAGTCATCCATAATATATTCCACATATCAATGTTGAAGAAGCATGTTCCCGAAGTAAACCAAGTGATTGAGCCACAGACGATACAAGTTCAAGAGGATCTCAGTTATGAAAGTCGACCTATTCAGACAATAGATCGAGAAGTTAAGAAGCTGAGGAACAAAGAGATACCGTTAGTAAATGTGATGTGACAAAGTCAACGTACGGTATGAAGAGGCAACATGGGAACACGAGGATGATATAAGACAGAAGTATCCACAATTGTTCTAAGTTCGGGGACGAACTTTTTATAAGGTATGGGGGATTGTAACACCCGTAAATTTCCTCTAGTCCAAAAGAGCAAAAAGAAATAGAAGAAGAGAAAAGAAATAAAAATATATTCATAAATGACACGGGCTAGGATTTGAGCCCTAGACCTTTGATTAAGATTGGTTGAAGTAGCCATTGGTGGTGGTAAAACATCACATTAGAAATAGGAAACTATCCATTATATATTAATGTTGGGAGAAAAGATGTCTCAACTTTCACTTAGTATAAAAAGGGAAGGGAAGAGAAGAAAACCTAATGATTCATTTTCTCTTCTCCTCCCTAGCCGAAACCTCCTTCCCTCTCTTTTCTTTAGTTTTCGGCCAAGAACCCTAGGGTTCCAAGATGCTAAGTCCTTCAAGGGGAGAATCTAGGAGAAGAGATTTCACAAGGATTAGGACGCGCGAGAAGGGTATCTTGGAGATTAAGGCATACAAGTATGTTTTCTTCACCCAATAATAGTAATATATATCGAAAGGAGGTAAGTATCTCTCACCTGCAGTATGAGTAGCTTTGATAATACATGTTACGATATGTTTTAAGTATGTTAAGGAAGATGCACGTTAAGATATGCTTATTGCGTGTTAAAGGAGATATATGCTATGATATGTAAGATGCCTTCTAAGTATGGGATTAAGAGCATGTTTAGATCATCTTGATTTGCTCCCCATTAAGTTTTAGAACTAAGAAGTATAATCAAGTGCCTAAAGTGCTTCCCTATAAGTGTGGGGAGAATTAAGCGCACATAAGGTGTTTGTTTAAATGACAAGTAAATGCAAGTACAAGAAATCAATAGTTAAAAGAAAGTATTTTACTTTAGAAAGGCATGTACTGGACACAAGGTCCATGGGTGAGCTCCTAGATCGTCCCTAGGCCCCTAGATCACCTAGTAGTACCTTGATAGGTTCGAGATTAGCTATCTTGGATCTTATTAAGGATGCGCACAAAGGGGTACAATGTCGGACTCAAGCAAATTGATTATTATTGTCACTAATTATGTAATATAAAGTTTTCAAACTTCATAGTTTGTCTTAGTAGAAGTTTCCTAAGGTTGAGAACTTGAGTTATACCGTGCAACATTGATGAACTCAATAATATGCCAAGATTCCTGTTTTCAATTCATTACTAGCATAGTTTTAGGTTGATGTTTTGCATGATAAACCTATTTAAAAATACACGTCATGCACATATTCTGAATTATGCGTTTTAATGTGAATTATCGCCAAGCATGAGTTCTGTGTTTTTCCCAAACAAATTTGAAAAGCCTATTCTTGTTTAATGCTAGTTTTGTGAGTAGACGGTACTTACTAAGCATTCGCTTATAGATTTGCATTTCCTTATACTGCAGATAAAGGTAAAGGAAAGCTCGAGTAGGAGGAGGCAGCAGGAGCGGTGCATTGTGTGTGTGTGACGGAACAGTAGAAGGAGATCGGGGAACTTGTTATTGTATAGAACATGTTAGAACTGGATGTTAAAACACTTTTTTCTTTTCGTTCTACCTGAAATACTCTCACTAATTACCTAGGATGAAGTTATTAGTTTGACAACAATTAGAGTGGCAACGAAGGGAGCTCTAGGGTGTTCGCGCAGGGGAGAACAAACCCTTTTATGGAGCGGGGGTGACCTCCGCACTGTTGGTTGCTACTCGGAATATCGTACTGGTTTCCTGTACAAAAATTTTATACAAATCTCGAACCTTTCCTAACAATCTATTGTGTTCTTTAGAAATTAAATTTGGAATCGTAAACAAAACTTAAAATTATTGATTCCAAATTCAACTTTAGAAATAATTTTTAAAGAGTTTTAAATAATTTTGAAAGAACTTATAAAATAAATTTTAAAGAGTTTCTTCAAAAATTTTAAAAAAATTTCTTCAAAAATTTTTAAAGAGTTTTTAAATAATTTTGAAAGAATTTTTAAAATAATTATAAAAGAATTTCTTCAAAAAATTTTAAAATTACTTTTAAAGTGTTTTTAAAATAATTTTTAAAGAATTTTAAAAATAATTTTTAAAAAATTTCAAAAGAATTTTTAAAATCATTTTTAAAAAAAAATTAAACTAATTTTTTAAAAGAGGTTTTTAAAATAATTTTAACAGAATTTTAAAGAATTATTTAAAAGATTTTTAAAAAAATTTTAAAAAAATTTTTTAAAAGAGTTTTTAAAAATAATTTTAACAGAATTTTTAAAGAATTTTTTAAAAGAATTTTTAAAATAATTTTTAAAGAGTTTTTAAAATAATTTTTAAAATAATTTTGTAAAAGAGTTTTTTTAACAATTTCTATAATTTTCAAAGAATTTTTAAAATAATTATTGAAAAGTGTTTTTTAAAATAATTTTCAAAGAATTTTTAAAGAGTTTTTAAAATAATAAAAAAAAATTATAGAATTTTTAAAATAATTTTTAAAAATATAAAATCATTTTTAAAATAATTTTCAAAAAAATTTCAAAATAATTTTTTAAAAAAATTATAAATAATTGATTAAAAAAACTGTAAAAAATTTTAAAATAATTTTTAAAGAATTATTAATATAATTTTTTAAAATAATTTTGAAAGAATTTTAAAAATAATATTAAAAGAATTTTAAAAATAATTTTCAAATATACTTTAAACAAATTTTAAAATTATTATTTAAAAAAAAATTTAAAAGAATTTTTTAAAATAATTTTGAAAGAATTTTAAAAATAATATTTAAAGAATTTTTAAAATAATTTTTAAAGAGTTTTTAAAGAATTTTTAAAAAGTTTTTAAAATAATTTTTAAGTAATTTTAAAATTTATTTTTAATGAGATTTTAAAGAATTTTTAAAGAGTTTTAAAAATAATTTTTAAAGAATTTTTAAAATAATTTTTTAAAAGAGTTTTTTTAAGAATTTATAAAAGATTTTTTAAAATAAATTTTAAAGAGTTTTTAAACTACTTTTTAAAGATTTTTTAAAATAATTTTTAAATAGTTTTTAAACTAATTTTTAAAATAGTTTTTAAAGAATTTTTAAAATAAAGTTTATAGAATTTTAAAAATAAATTTTGAAAAGAGTTTTTAAAAGAATTTTGAAAGAATTTTTAAAATAATGTATAAAGAGTTTTTAAAATAATTTTTAACAACTTTTCAAAAAATTTTAAAAAGTTTTTTAAATAATTTTAAAGAATTTTTATAGTGTTTTAAAAATAATTTTATGGAATTTTTAAAATAAATTTTTAAAGAGTTTTAAATAATTTTGAAAGAATTTTTAAAATAATTTTAAAAGAATTTCTTCACAAAATTTTAAAGTATTTCTTCAAAAAATTTTCAAATAATTTTTAAAATTACCTTTAAAGTGTTTTTAAAATAATTTTTAAAGAATTTTTAAAATAATTTTTAAAAAATTTTAAAATAATTTTTAAAAAATTTTTAAAAAATTTTTAAACTAATTTTTTAAAAGAGATTTTAAAAATAATTTTAACAGAATTTTTAAAGAATTTTTTAAAAGAATGTTTAAAAATAATTTTTAAAGAATTTTTAAAATAATTTTTAAAGAGTTTTTAAAAGAATTTTGTAAAAGAGTTTTTTAAACAATTTCTAAAAGAATTTTTAATGAATATTTAAAATAATTATTGAAAAGGGTTTTTTAAAATAATTTTGAAAGAATTTTTAAAATAATTTTTAGAATATTTTTTAAAGAGTTTTCAAAGAATTTTAAAGAGTTTTTAAAATAATTTTAAAAAAATTATAGAATTTTTAAAGAGTTTTTAAAATAATTTTTAAAAAAAATTAAAATAATTTTTAAAAAATATTAAAATAATTTTTAAAAAATTTTCAAAAAAATTTTAAAAAAAATTTTAAAATAATTTTTAATGAATTATTAAAATAATTTTTTTAATTAATTTTTAAAGAATTTTAAAAATAATATTAAAAGAATTTTAAAAATAATTTTCAAAAAAATTTTAAACAAATTTTTAAAATAATTTTTAAAAGAATTTTTTAAAAGAATTTTTTAAAATAATTTTGAAAGAATTTTAAAAATAATATTTAAAGAATTTTTAAAATAATTTTTAAAGAGTTTTTAAAGAATTTTTAAAAAGTTTTTAAACTAATTTTTAAGGAATATTTAAATTTATTGTTAATGAGTTTTTAAAGAATTTTTAAAATATTTTTTAAAGTGTTTTTAAAGAATTTTTAAGGAGTTTTTAAAATAATTTTTAGAGAATTTTTAAAATAATTTTTAAAAGAGTTTTTTAAACAATTTATAAAAGATTTTTTAAAGAATTTTTAAAAGAATTTTTAAAGAGTTTTTAAACTACTTTTTAAAGAATTTTTAATATAATTTTTAAAGAGTTTTTAAACTAATTTTGAAAATAGTTTTTAAAGAATTTTTAAAATAATGTTTATAGACTTTTGAAAATAAATTTTGAAAAGAGTTTTTAAAAGAATTTTGTAAGAAATTTTAAAATAATGTATTAAGAGTTTTTAAAATAATTTTTAAGGACTTTTCAAAAAAATTTTAAAAGTTTTTAAAATAAGTTTAAAGAATTTTTAAAGAATCTTTAAAATAATTTTTTAAAGAATTTTTAAAATAATTTTTTATAGTGTTTTTAAAATAATTTTTTGGAATTTTTAAAATAAATTTTTAAAGAATTTTGAAAATAATTTTAAAGAGTTTTTAAAATAATTTTTAAAGAGTTTTTAAAATAATTTTTTAGAAATTTTTCAAATAATTTTTAAAGAGTTTTAAAAATAATTTTTAAAGAATTTTCAAAATAATTTTAAATAATTTTTAAAATAAATTTTTAAACGAGTTTTCTAAAGAATTTTTTAAAAAAATTTAAAATAATTTTCTAAATTATTTTTAAAAGTGTTTTTTTAATAATTTTTAAAATATTTTAATAATAATTTTTAAAGAATTTTTGAAATAATTTTTAGAGAATTTTTAAATGCCTTTTTAAATGAATTTTAAAATTAATTTTGACCGAGTTTTTGAAATTATTTTGAAATAATTTTTAAAAGTGTTTTTTAAAGAATTTTTAAAATAATTTTTCCATTTTTAAAAGAGTTTTTAAAAGTTATTTTGAATGATTTTTAAAATAATTTTAAAAGAGTTTTTAAAATAATTTCTACGACCCGACTTCATTCACTTGGACTTTCACTTTTCCTATCCTTTGGTTAGGACTTACCTTTGCTAGTCATCTAGTCCTGACTAGACTTCTCTTCTCCCCAGCATCAAGTCATGTTTGGGTCAACTCTTAGTCATATTGTCAAGCATCGAAACCTTAGAGGTTAATTGCACCAACAAAATTTATTAGATTAGTCTTATCTTTAAAATTTAATTTTTTGTTAATTAAATTATCATGGGTTTGGATAGGATTTTCTAGATTGATATTGTCTAGATTATTAATTAATTTATTAAGAAATTTATTAATTTTATCTATATTAATATTGACCTTGTCATCATTATCCTTTGAATTTTTAATATTTAACTTTTCTAAATTTGTTAATTTGTTTAAAAAATTTAAATTTGACCTAGTTGGTCCTAGGAAGATCGTACCGGTTCCACTGTACAAAATTTTTGTACAAGTGTCGGACCTTTCCTAAACAACCTATTGTGTTTTTAAAAAATTAAATTAGGAATCACAAACAGAACTTAACATTGTTGATTCCAAATTTAACTTATCTGTTCTTAAAGGTTTAGATAAGGATCACAAATGATACTTAACATTATTGATCCAAATCCACCTATTTTATAAATTCAATTAAATATTAAATTCTAAAATTGGCTTCCAGGACTGCATGGCGAGACACTAGTCCTTCTTGGGTATGGGATCATCCACCACCGCCTAGACAAAGCCTTTTAAGGAAAGCTAATATTTAATTTCCTTATATAACTCTAGGTTTAACCAAAGGGAACAATCGAATCACAAATTCGAAAAAAAAAAAACACAAACTCGTATCACAAATTCGAAACTCTAGAATCATATGCCTCTTGTGTTTGGAATTCATACAAAGAAAAACTAGTATGATGCGGAAAACAATTACTAGTTATACTTTTCTTTGTAAGCAAATAACCTCTTGATCTTCTACTATATTCCTCTTCTAATCTCGGACGTTGTGTGGGCAACGATCTTTCAAGACGAGAACCACCAAGCTCCTTCTTCTCCAAGCTAGATTCGGCTACCACCAATTCTCTAAGAGAAGTAGAGGTCTGGCCACCACCACCAAGCTCCAAGGGATGCAAGAGCAAAGCATCTTTTCTCTCCTTCTTCTCCTAGCTAGAACCGGCCACCAACAAGTGCTCTAAGGGAAGGATAATCCGGCCACTAAAGAAGAAGAGAAAAGGAAGGAATAGGGCCGACCACAGACCAAAGAAAAGAGGAGGAACTATAGAATAGATGTTCTTTCGTGAAGGCACCTCTACTCTCTCTTTTATATTCCTTGGTCTTGGCAAATAAGAAAATTTAATTGTTATTAAAATTCCCTTATATTCCTTGCCTTTGGTTATTAAGGAAAAATTAATTAAATTTTCCTTTTAACCATGCTATGGCCGACCACATCCCCATGCTCCAAATAAGGAAAGTTTTAAACACAAAATTAAAATTTCCTTATTTGTTTCTGGAAATTTTAACATTAAAATTTCTCTAATAATTTATCCCTTCATGGTTGGTTATAAAAGGAAATTTTATAAATTAAAATCTTTCTTTTAAACATGTGGTTGATTTCCAAAAAGGAAAGTTATCTCTAAAATTAAAATCTCCTTTCAATCTACAAATAAGGAAAGATATCTAATATTTCTCTTAATCTTTTGTAGAAGATTATAAAAGGAAATATTTAATTTTAAAACTCTTTTTTTAAATCATGAACATGGTTACAAAAAAGGAAAGTTTAATCAAAATTAAAATATTTCTCTCAATCTACAAATAAGGAAAGATATCAAATCTTTTCATAAGCTTTTGCAGAAGGAAAGATTTAAATTTTAAACTCTCTTTTAAAACCATGGAATCCACATAATAAAAATTTTAAAATAAAAAACCTTTTATTTTTCTTAGGGTCGGCCACACCATGCTTGGGCTCCAAGCATTTGTCGGCCCCTACTTGGCTCAATCTTTGGGTCTTGGCCGACCCTAGCTTGGGCTCCAAGCTAGCTTGGTCGACCACCAAAGAGTAGGTAAGAAGGTGGATATAGGTGGGTATAATTTTTTGTTGGTGCGGGAAGCATCCGACGATCGAACTTTAGTTTGATAATGACAAAGGGATTCAAAGTTAAGATTATTTGTTATCTAATATGTTCATGGAGTTTGCAGGAAAGTCATAAGTGATACTTAGGCAAAAGTCCTAGTTGCGGTTAGGCAAGGTGAAAACCCTAAGGGGTGGTAACCCTAGATCCTAGGGGGTGGTAACCCTAGGTGAAGGAAAAAACCTAAGGGGGGGTAACCTTAGGTCCTAGGGGGGGTAACCCTAGGTGGAGAAAAACCCTAAGGGGCGGCAACCTTAGGTCATAGAGGGTGGTAACCCTAGGCGGAAAGTCCAGTCGGTCTGGAGGACCGGACTGGCACCAGGTAATATCTCCTGAGGAGAGTAGGTGAGGACGCGTTCCCCGTAGAGGGAACAATAGGCGTCGGGTCGACCTAGGGTTTCCGGTCGGAAATCTGAAGTCAGACCCGGACAGTCCAATGACTGTCAAACTCTTAATTTATCATGTTTATACCAGTTCTAACTTTGTCTTGCAGGGTACCGTATTTTTTTGGGACTAACATATCTTGCAGGTACAGAAGGAACAAGTTAAGCCTCGGATGAACAGTGTCCGAGGCGTCTCCATGGAGCTTGGAGGCGCCTCGGGTGCAAGCCGAAGCCAGTTGTCCAGAGGAGCTGGAGGCGCCTTCATTGGGACTGAAGGCGCCTTGGACCAAGGCTTGAAGGCACCTTAAACCAGATAAGGTGTGACCAGTTCTATGCTGATCCACGCGTGCGACTCAGCGGCCTGGAGGTGCCTTAGATAGGCTTGGAGGTGCCTTCAGCATAGTATAAAAGAAGATCTCGAGGTAGAGCTCAATGAATCAAGTTCTAAGCTTCCTTTCTTCAACGTGCTGCCAACGAGACGACCTAGAAGTGCTGCGAATTGACACCGACGACCCAAGCTCCAAATCTTCAGTTTTTCCTACTGTCGTTGGTATAATTTAGTCGCTTCTTTTAATCATTGTACTTCATCTTGTAAACACATTAACGAGCTTATAGTTGTTGTCCACCGGAAGAGATCAAAGATCGCAGGCCTTGGAGTAGGAGTCGCCACAAGCTCCGAACCAAGTAACTCCTCGAGTTCTTGTGTGATTGTCTTTTTGTTTCCGCTACTTTAACTCTCGAACGATTTCCGACTCCGAAACGCAAAATAGCCACGAGCGCTATTCACCCCCCCCCTCTCTCTCTAGCGCTTTCGATCCAACAATTGGTATTAGAGCGGGTTCGCTTTGAATCGGTGCAACCACCATTCAAGCAATTTTTTCGTGGTGTTTTCAGTTTTACGGAGTCAATTAGAATTAACTTAATAGATAAATTCTAATTAACTTAGTAGTCTTATTCCTGCACTACTAATCCAAGACATAGTCTTGGGACATCTCTTCTATTGTGTTTTTGCATATTAACTAAATGGCTCAGCAAGAAGAATATAGCATCGTTCGCCCCCCGCTCTTCACCGGAGAAGACTTCGGATACTGGAAAGGACGAATGGAGAATTTCCTCAAAATCCAGTTCGAGAGATGGATGATCGTCATGACCGGATTGGAACTACCAACTGATAGAGACGGCAAACCTACACCCTGCGAGGACTGGGAACCAGCATTAATCAAGAAGGTGGAGGCAAATGTCAGAACAACTTGTACCCTCTAGTACGGACTAACAAAGGAGGAGCTAAACCGCGTCAGCCCATTCTCGAGCGCCAAGGAGCTATGGAAGAAGTTGATCGAGCTTCACGAAGGGACCTCCGATACCAAAGTAAGCAAGCGAGATTTGTTGTTCAATAAATTGTATAACTTAAAAATCCAGGAAGGTGAGACGGCTAGCCAGCTCCACGCCCGAATTCAAGAACTACTCAATGGTCTCCATGCGATTGGACGGAAGGCAGATAACCGGGACATCATAAGGTACTCCGTAAATGCCTTTTCGAGGAACACCTTGTGGGCATCCATGGTAGATGCCTACAAGGTTTCTAAGGATCTCTCTACTATTAAATTTGGACGAGTTGTTTTCTGAGTTTGAGCTTCACGAACAGACTAACTCACAAAAGGGTTGGCCTTGATTGCAGGTACAAGAAGAGCACGCGAGTCAAAATCAAAACGTAGAACCGAACAAGAATCAGAAGAGGAGCAAGATTCAGAAGACGACGACGAGCTCACAACCAAATTCATCAACCTGATGAAGAAACTCTACAAAAAGAAGGGCTTCAACAAAAAGGATGTCAAAAAGGTCATCTAGACCAAAGAAGCCCAAACAAGCTCAAAGGTCAAATTCGAGGTGACTTGGGCACATCAAGGCGAACTGCCCGAATCAAAAGGACCCAAAGAAACCAAGAAGGAAGAAGGCTCTGAAGGCAACTTGGGACAAATCTTCTTCCGAGGAATCCGACGATGAAGAAGTCGAGCAGGCGAGCCTCCTCACATTGACAGCCCGGGATTACACCAAAAGTGAGGATGAATCAGAAGTCGAGTCTGAGAGAAGCCACGGATCCGCATCCGTTTCTGAAGGGTCAAACCCCTCTGTAAGTAAAAGTCGTTTATACAGTTTAATCAATTACTTAATGCACAAAGTAGCTAAGTCCAAAGTTCGAATCAAGACGCTTCTAAAGGAGGTAACACTCCTTAAAGAAGTAATTAATACCGAATCCTTGACTGATCTAGTTCAGACTGGAACCTCAACTCAAGCTCAAAAACTTGAGGAAGAGAATTCTAATCTGAAAAATCAAGTCAAGGATTTGAAGACTACCCTAGAACGGTTTTCTTTGGGGTTCAAGTACCTTGTCCTAATCCTTGGGACTCAAAGAGTCGTTTACAATAGAACTGGACTAGGTTTTAAATTTAGAAAGAAATATCGATCTTACCTATCGTTAGTCAACAAACCAAATAGTAAACTAGTCCAAGCATGGGTACCCAAGTCCAATCTGGTCAATCAAGTTGGACTTGGTCAATACTATGTCCTCAAGGATCAAGTACATTACCTTGATAGACCTTATCGAGGCTATGATCCAAGGGGAGTAAAAAAGAAAAGTTATTTTTAAATTAGTTCAATTATCTTACCAAATAAATAAATAAAAATTATCTTTAATTAAATTAAAATTATTTTAATAAATTATCTTAACAAACAAATTAATTAATTAAATTATAATTAAATTAAAATTTAAAGGAAAATCAATAATTGAGGCTCCTGAATAACTGACACATCCAAAAAGGAACCTACCCGACAGGGTAACTAAACGCAACCTACCCGGCAGGGTAATTAGGACTAGAATAAAAAAGGCTAAGTTTAACTTGACCCATGGTATTGGTGAAGTATTGGATGATAGTACGTTAGGGAAGCTTAGTCTATGCATGTCTTGAAAGATATGGCTTCGACTTGGTGCATTTGGCTAAGTGGAACTGACCGAAACTACCCTTTATGGATCCTAACTAGTTAGACCAAGGTTTTGTACTAAGTTCAGTGGATATGACTATTTGGAAAACCTCGACGGCATTGTTACTTTAATGATATCCAAGTGACTCACCATAGCCCAGAAGTTTATCCAAAGAATGCCTATTTGTTGAACCCAAAGCTAAACCTGAATCTAACATAAAGTTAAATCAAACCCTATAATTGAACCTAACTCATCTCACAAAATTATACGATCGCCTGATTGAAAAATCTAGATCGGCTGAGATGACTAAGAACAAAATTAAATTAAATTTAAATTAAATTAAATTAAATTAATTAACTAAATTTTTTTAATTTTGTATTAACTTAAACATCTTTCAAAATTTAATTAACTTAACATTTTTCAAAATTTAATTAACTTTTCAAATTTTAATTAACTTAAATATCTTTCAAAATTTAATTCACTTTTCAAAATTTAATTAACTCTTCAAAATTCAATTAACTTAAATATTTTTCAAAAATTTAATTAACTTTTCAAATTTTAATTAACTTAATATTTTTCAAAAACTTAATTAACTTAATTTAATTAACTAATATTTAATTAACTTTTCAAATTTTAATTAACTTAACAATTTAATTAATTTAATATCTTTTAAAAAAAATTATGAAATATTTTTTAAAAAACGCCTCTCCAATTGCAAAACTTAGCCTATTATTTTCGAAACTAGCCTTTTGAAAATCGTTTATTTCAATCTTTCAAAACTTGGCTAAGTACCTCTCAAAACTAAGTATTTTCAAAAGCATTTCAAGTTTTAGCAGCTAAATATTTTTCAAAGAGCTTTCAAATCTAACTAAATATCTTTCCAAAAAGCATTTTCAAGATTTGCTAAGTATTTGTTCAAAGTTTAACTAAATGTTTTGATATAAAAAATTAGCTAAGTTACTTTTCAAAGTCAATACAATTTTATCTTAGCTAATTTTAAACGAAAAAGTTATGTTTCCAAAAAAAAATTTCTCACTTAGCTAAAGGTTCTACAATAATTATTAATTCCAAAAAAAAAAACTAAGGGCATTGATCATTCTTACTTATTTTTGATATATGGCAAATGGGGAGAGTAGAAGAAATTCAAAAGAAAATTAAAGAAAGTTTGAAAATTTATAAGTTTAAGGAGAGCTTTTATTAAGGAATAGCATTCCACAAAATTGATAAAACTCTTGGACTAACTTATTTTTTCCCTTGTGCTAAATTTATGCTAGTTATGTCTTTCTTTATTGCATCCTTTTCCTTAACTTTGAATTTCGGTTGCCATAATCAAAAAGGGGAGATTGTTGGTGCGGGAAGCATCCGACGATCGAACCTTAGTTTTGATAATGGCAAAGGGATTCAAAGTTTAGATTAATTGTTATCTAATATGTTCATGGAGCTTGCAGGAAAGTCCTAAGTGAACCTTAGGCAAAAGTCCTAACTGTTGTTAGGCAAGGTGAAAACCCCAGGGGGTGGTAACCCTAGGTCCTAGGGGGTGGTAACCCTAGGTGAAGGAAAAAACCTAAGCGGGGATAACCTTAGGTCCTAGGGGGTGGTAACCTTAGGTGGAGAAAAACCCTAAGGGACGACAACCTTAGGTCCTAGGGGGTGGTAACCCTAGGTGGAGAAAAACCCTAGGGGGTGGTAACCCTAGGCGGAAAGTTCAGTCAGTCTGGAGGACCGGACTGGCACCAGGTAATCTCTCCTGAGTTGAGTAGGTGAGGACGCGTTCCCTATAGAGGGAACAGTAGGCGTCGGATCGATCTAGGATTTCCGGTCGAAAATCCGAAGTCAGACCCAGACAGTCCGATTACTGTCAAACTCTTAATTTATCATGTTTATACCAGTTCTAACTTTGTCTTGCAGGGTACCGTATTGTTTTGGGACTAACATATCTTGCAGGTACAAAAGGAACAAGTTAAGCCTCGGATGAGCAGTGTCCGAGGCGCCTCCATGGAGCTTGGAGGTGCCTCGGGTGCAAGCCGAAGCCAGCTGTCTAGAGGAGCTGGAGGCGCCTTCATTGGGACTGAAGGCGCATTGGACCAAGGCTTGAAGACACCTTGAAGAGGCTTGAAGGCACCTTAAATCAGATAAGGTGCAACCAGTTCTGTGCTGATCCACGCGTGCGACTCGGCTACCTGGAGGTGCCTTCAGCACAGTATAAAAGAAGGTCTCGAGGCAGAACTCAATGAATCATGTTCTAAGCTTCCTTTCTTCAACGTGTTGCCAACGAGACGACCTAGAAGTGTTGCGAATTGACACCGACGACCCAGAGCTCCGAATCTTCAGTTTTTCCTACTGCCGTTGGTATAATTTAGTCGCTTCTTTTAATCATTGTATTGTTGGACCATGATCGTTCGATAGAGAGGGGGGGGTGAATATCGATTATAAAAATTCTGAAAAGAGTAAGCGCAACGGAAAAGACAAAGTCAAAACAATGCTAACACAGAACCCTTTTACTTAGTTCGAAGCATGTGTCGACTCCTACTTCAAGGCTCATACTCGTTGAGTACTTTCGTTAGGAAATCACTATCAATTCGAAAATAAAATTACAAGATTAAAGTACAAGAACTGATAGCAAAGAAAATACCGACAAAATGAAAAGAAATAGACTGAAGACAGCGCTTTATCGGAGTAGCTTTGCGGCGTCGCAGGAGCACAGAATAGTTGTCTGAGAGTTTTGAGTTGTTTTGAGCTCCGCCTTTGACCCTCTTTATATAGGAGGCTCGGGACGCCCCGGATCCCTTCCGGGCGCCCTGGTGTGACATGGTAGTTCCAACCAGTGAGCTCCAAGTGTCGACGCCGCGTCCTGGATAACATTTGCCTCTGGGCGCCCGGACCACCTTTCTCCAGAAAAAGTCCTTCTCCTGCAAGAAAAGGTTAGTCCGAGGCAAATATAATGAATTTCCTGCAAAACAAGGTGTTAGCATAGTTTATAAGTTCAACATAAAGAGTATGACTTAGATTCCGTCATTCTGAGACCGGAATCTAGTCACGATCTCGACTTAGATACCCGAAATGGATCTAAGCCGGATCGACATTTAATATTCCCTTCCCGGGAACGCGTCTTCACAGTCACTCCCCTCCAGTGACTTACCTTTACTTACCTGCCAGACGTCCGGTCAGCCCTTCGACCCGTCTGGACTTCTCACCAGCTATCCAGTCAGCCCGTCAACTTAGCTGGACTTCGTGCCAAGCGTCCGGTCAGCCCGTCGACCCGCTTGGACTTCGTGCCAAATGTCCGGTTAGCCCATGACCTATTTGGACTTCGTGCCAAGCGTCCGGTCAGCCCGTCGACCCGCTTGGACTTCGTGTCAGACATCCGATCAGCCCTCGGCCTGTCTGGACTTCGCCTGCACACTCGGTCAGTGTTAGATAATGACAAACCTAACTTAACCCAATTTGTCATTCATCAAAACCTGAGTTAGACCATTAGTGCTAACCGCATCAACAATCTCTCCCTTTTTGATGGAATGACAACCTGGTTAAGTTAGTGAAAATATATGCAAAAACCAAGCATGATTTTTGAGGTTTAAGTTAGTTTTTAAATTTGACATTTTGTTTGCTCTAACTTAACCACCTATCCCTCCCCCTTTGGCATTCATCAAATAAGGGCATAAGTCAAGTAACCTATACAGAATTCAGACAGAGTAAAAGTTGTAAGAAATGATGTCAAGGTAACTTGGGGAAGTTTAAACTTTTGAAAACTTGTTTAAAGCATTAGCTTTTAGAAAATAGCTAAGTTTTGAAAAATAGCATATTGTAGCAAGATAATTTTAAAGATAATTTTTGCAGAATGAATTTAATTTTCGAAATGAATTTGCAAACTCAAAGAGAATTTTCCAATCAAAAATTTTTAAAAGCTAATTTTCACGTATAAGTTTAGGAAAGTTAAGTTTAGACAGACTAGTTTTCAAATATAAGTGTATAAGTTCCAAATTTCAAGATCAAGTTTTAAATTTTCAAAATAAGTTTCAACTATGAAACATTTTTCAAACATAAGTTTTTAAAACCAAAATTTCAAAACTAAGTTTGAAAAATCTACTTTTCAAAACTAATTAAAATTTATTTTTCAAATCTAATTTTGCAAAAGATTCTATTTTCACAACCTTAGTTTATAAAATCCAATTTAAAAGCTTAGTTTTATAAAAGCTGGTTTTTAAAAAATAGATTTTATTAGATTTCCAAGCATCAGATTTAAAATGTTTTTAAGAGTAGTCATTACTTTTAAAGTGAAGAAAATAATTTTGGTACTAAGTATGAAAATAGGTTGATATAATCCTCCCCCTAAACCTGATATTTAAAATAAAGCTTTTGAAATATTTGCTAAGAATATTTAATATAAGATCTTCAAAGTAATTTTTTTTTAAAATAAATTGAGGTGGACTTTTCTAAAGGGATTTCTAATGGGATTTCTAAAACAGTGTTTAAAAGAAATTTAAAATGATTTTTATAATATGTTTCATGGTAATTAACATATGTTTGATTCAGTTTAGATTTAAATTAATATTAGTGGGTAATTTAAGTTAAATTAAGTTTAAAAATAATTTTTAGGTTAAAATAATGTTTAAGATTAAAAATAAGTTTAAAGTCTAAATAACAATTTTTAAAGTGAAAATAATCTATAAAAATAATTTATTATTATTATTTTTAAGTTAACAAAATTTTATTAAAGTGAAAAATAATATTTAAGAGAATTTTTCAAAATTATTTAAAGTTTTTATACATAATTTTTAAAAGGATTTTAAATAATTTTTAAAACAATTTTTAAAATAATTTTAAAAATAACTTTTAAAAGAATTTTAAAAATAATTTTTAAAAGGATTTTTAAAATAATTTTTAAAAGGATTTTTAAAATAGTTTTTAAAAAGGATTTTTAAAATAATTTTTAAGAGGATTTAAAATATTTTTAAAAGGATTATTTATTTCATCAATAATAATTCATTATACTAAAGAATTATTATTGAACTACCGCGCCAATCCCAAATTATATTTTGGGCTCCTTATTATGAGTGTGTTAGTATTCCTGTGTTTAAGGTGTCGAATGTCCATTAATTAAATGAGTTACTGACAACTCTCTTTAATTAATATCTTAGTCCAAGAGTAGTACCACTCAACCTTATCGTCATGTCGGACTAAGTCCACCTGTCACGCCCCGGAGGAGTCCCTGTCCGAAGAAATTTCGACAGCATCTCCCCTGTACGGCGGACAATCTGAAACTTTCTACATATCCATATACCTCAGCCACATGCGACTGGAATAATAACAGTAAATAAACACAATACACAGACATTCCACGCAATTTAATAAGCAATGATAAGAAGACTCAAAATCCACCCTACTCAACTACACTCATAAAACACAAATCCGACGATAAGATCAATTTACCTCTTCTGCCGTCTAGGCAGGAATGTAGTAAAAGCAAAACCAAACCAAATCCATCGACATCACAAAATCCATACCATATCCATATCATCAAACAAAACAAATTTAGCATAGTCTATGTAAGAAAACCAAAAGACCAATAATATCCTCGAGGTCTGCAGGGACTAGCAACTGGAACTCTCTCCTGACAACATCAACCTGAAAAATAACAACAATGGAGGCGGGGTGAGTTCAACACTCAGCAGGTACAACTGATATACAAAGTAGGGAAATAACACCTAGTACTAATCATGCGTACAGTCTCCTGATATAAGAAAGATAAAAATGCATCTGAAGTAAACAGGAGAGAAACTGTACTAACCAGAACCTGGGTATAAGGACAAACAGTCCGAGTGGTATAGAAATCCTGTATGCATGTCAAACATAGGTATCCAAACAATATGTAGCATATAAATGCAGCAACCACAAACACAAGCAATAAATGCATCATGCATATGATGCCAATGATGCGTCCTAGTCACCCCTGACGCCAGTCGATCATCTCACACCCAATAGTGAGTCCGAGTGGGTAGGGCTGTGACAACCGTGCACTCTGTCATCACTACTCTTGATGAGTGACCGAGTGGATGGGATGCTGTCGAAGTACACCTATCCTCCTACCCCAAATCATAAATGGGGGAAGCGCAATGCTCTCAACTCCCGGTACACGATGACGGGGAGGAATCCCTGTCGGCTAACACGTTGCATCACGCTACCCATGAGCGGACCAACGGAGCCAAACAAAGTCCCTACTGCAATACACACTACCTGAATCGACCACTAACCCATGAGTGGTGGTGTGTGCAGATTCATGTAACTGGCGATGTGCTCAACAATAATGGAGTGGACTATCGCACAACATGCAATCATGCAAATGGTGCATGACACTAACCATAAAATATCCTGAGCTAAACCATGTATATATATAGAAAGTGCACCATAAGTCAATGAATCAAAACAACGGTACACAGATCAGATAAGGTATACAATCTAGGTCCTGAACATGGTGAAACATGGTATATCACTACCCCTACAAGCATGTATAAACAGGTAAAGTATACATGAGATGCAAACCAAGCAATCAATCAAGCATGTAACAAGTTTTGGGTAGTGATTAACCGAAACAGAATGAGGAACATAATTAATGCAATTTGTTAAATTCACTACTATGTATATCAAACGACATAAAGTCAAAAGTACCCGCCTCCAATAAGAAAGGTCCAATCAGTCCGAAATGGATCCCTCGTCGAGACACCGTCTCGAATCAAAATCCTGTACCAATCAATATATAAATGTTTTATTTAGCTAAACGTCATATGAATTTAAATAGCTTAATAAAATCCACGAAACTAAATTAGGGAAAACCCTAATTAACATAACCAATTGCCTACCCAAAATTAAATCTAACCATTGATTAAGGTTAATAGTCTTAACCCTAATCGTTCCATTAGATTAATTTTAAACCAACTTAATCTACAACAAAGATCCATTTTCCTACATCTTACCTAGGTTCACACCCGTTGCAGAAGCCAGTAGATACTGAAAGGAGTGGCTGTCAGAACCAGAACAACCCCACAACAAGTCTCACTTCACCTTCCGATCAAAATTTCAACCTTGATTGTTAATCCACATCATAAAACTTCACCTCACGGTTGGGATCACTGCTGGAACCAAACTGATCAAGAAAAAGATTAAGCAATGGAGATCACAGATCATACAACAACCCAACTCACCTTATTTTACTTGGATTTAGGGCATAATGCAAGAACAGGGAGTCGACAGCACCCGGCAGAGGAGTTGTCGACCTAATCGGCACTGCTCGTGCTATGGCCGGCGGTAAGAGGTGAGGAGATGGGTCGGCGGTGGTGCTAGGGATCTCCACGGCTAGGGCGACGGGCGTCGGTGGCTAGGGCTCAGCGTCGACTGTGATCGACGTCGAGGAGACGACGTCGGCTAGGGCACGCGAGGAAGGGGAAAAGGAGAAAGAAAGGGCGGCTCGGCAAAGATCCGAGAGAGAAGAGGGCTCGGGTAGAAGTCAGCAGCGTTGAGATGCTCCGCGAGTGGTTTGTGCCGGCAGAGGAAGAGGAGAAGAGGAAGGAGAAGAACCGCCGCGTGCGCGGGCGGTTAGGGCTCGGAGGAGAAAATGGTGTCGACGCCGAGTGAGGCTCGGGAGGAAAGGGATCGCGGGTGAGGGAATAAAAACGAAGGAAAAGAAAAAAAACAAAAAAATAAAAGAAATCAAAAGTAAAGGAAAAGAAATTAAACTTTTCCTCGTTTAATTGAGTAGCCTAAACAGGCTTTCCCGGAACCCAAATTTTATCCCCGTTAACTCGTCCATACGAGCTCCGGAAAATTTTCGAAAAATTCCCAAAAATTCCGGAAAATTCCTTTATTAATATTCGCCTATTTTCGGTATTTTACACTACCTGCAGAGTTTAACATGACAATCCTTATGAGTTCCTCTTAGGGACATTATCAACCTAGATTACTAGGACACAGTTTCCTTCTATAATCAACAACACACACTATAAGTAATATCATTTCCCAACTTATCGGGCCTATTGATTTATCGAGCTAAATCTCACCCTTTGATAAGTCAAAGAAATAAATACTAAATATATGTGTTTGTTATTATATTAGGATTAAGAGCACACACTTCTATAATAACTAAGGTCTTGTTCTTTTATTAAGTCAGTATAAAATGAACTTACCTTAAATGGTCCTGCTCAATACACTTAGAGTGTACTAGTGTAATTTATTAGTCAAGATAAACTAATACCTAATTACATTACGACTATTCCAATGGTTTGTTCCTTTACATCTCAGTCATGAGCTACTGTTTATAATTTATAAAGAACCGATAACATAACCTTCTGTGTGTGACATCACACACCATGTTATCTACAATATAAATTAATTGAACAACTACATTTAGCATATAAATGTAGACATTTTAACCAATGTGATTCTTTATTTCGAAACAAATATTTACAAAAGCTAGGCTTTTAGTATACACTCTAACAATCTCCCACTTATACTAAAAGACTAAGGTGCCATATCTGCTGCCATACATCTGATTCTCAAACCTTTAACATGTCCATCAAAAGCTCTTGCCTTAAGGACCTTAGTGAAAAGATCTATCAGGTTATCATCTGATGCAATCTAAGCGGTAACAACTTCTCCTCGTTATACGATGTCTCGTATTGGGTGGTACTTGCGCTCTATTGTGTTTACTTGCCTTATGGGCTCGTGGTTCCTTTGAGTTTGCTACTGCACCAAATAATCTTGGGCAAACCAGGAATCTAAGTCCATCATGAAGTCACTAAGCCATTCAGCTTCTATGGCTGCCTAAGAGGCTGTCATCTACTTAGCTTCCATAGTGGAGTCCGAAAAAGCACCTATGCTTAACACTCCTCCATTGTTATGGCTTCACCTCCTAAAGTAAATACAAAACCCCGAGGTTGACTTACTATTGTCCCTATCATATTGGAAGTCGAAATCCTTATAACTCACAGGGAGCAAATCATTTGCCTAGCATATAATCTCTAGTCCTTTTAATATATGTTTTATAGTAGTCCAATGTTCTTGTCCAGGGTTACTTTGATATCTGCTATCCATGTCTACGGCAAAATAGATATCCGGTCTCGTACACAACATAATATTCATTAGCCTTCTGACAGCCGAAGCATAAGGAATTACCTTCATGTCTTCTATTTCCTTTGATGTCTTCGGAGACATCTCTTTAGATAAAGCTACTCCATGCCTAAAAGGTAGAAAACCTTTCTTGGAGTCTTGCATGCTAAAACGAGCTAGGATTATATCGATATATGAAGCTTGGGATAAGCACAGCATCCTTTTCTTGCGATCCCTTATCACTTTGATCCCAAAATATGTGCGCATTTTCCTAAGTCCTTCATATCGAATTGTTTGGACAACCATACCCTTACTTTTGATAACACTTTGATATTGTTTCCAACTACCAAATATGTCATCTACGTATAGTACAAGAAATACCACCACGTTTCCATCACACTTCTTGTATTCACAAGACTCATCCGGGCACTGAATAAATCCATAGGTTTGGATTACCGGATGTTCCAAGACCTTGAAGCTTTGCTTCAGTCTATAAATAGACTGATTAAGCTTACATACTTAGATGCTCTTTGCCCTTCGTAATGAACCCCTCTGATTGCTTCATATGGATGCTTTCTTCAAGACTTCCATTAAGGAAAGCTATCTTGACATCCATTTTCCAAATCTCATAATCCATATGAGCAGCTATAGATAAAAGAATCTAGATAGACTTAAGCATGACTACCGGTGAAAAAGTTTCCTTTTTCAACAAGCCTTGCTTTGAAAGTTTCCACCTTCCCGTCTATCCCTCTTTTCCTATTGTAGACCTATTTACACCCAATGACTTTTATACCATTTGGTGGTTCTATAAGCTCCCAGACTTGATTAGAATACTTAGATTCTATTTCAGTATTCATTACTCTTTGCCAAGATGCTGCATCTTTATCTTGGAGCGCTTCATCATATGTCCGGGGATCAAGTTCATGTTCACTAGGGATCAAGTCCAAAGACTCTCCCAAAACATGAATCTTTCAGGTTGCCTAACAACCCTCCCACTACGACGAGACACTGTCTGTAATTGTGCATTATTTGTGACACGTGTTGCAGTTTCTTGTGGTATCTCATCTTGTACTGTTGGTACTATATTAGACGTGTCCTTTATTACTTCCTTAAGAACAGATTTACTTATGGGCATGTGATTTGTTACATAGTCCTATTCTAAAAATCGAGCATTGATGCTAACAATGACCTTCTGATTTTTAGGACTATAAACCTCCTTTCGTTTCTCTAGGATAACTCATAAACAAGTGAACTCTTATTCTTAATTCAAACTTATCAGTATCTCCCTTTAGCATATGTGTTGGACTACTCCAAATTCGAATATGCTTCAGACTAGGCTTACGGTCATTCTATAATTCTGTGAGAGTAGAGGGTTCTGACTTTAGAAGGTACTATGTTCACTTCCTGACTTTAGAAGGTACTATGTTCACTTCCGTTTCCAGAGTATATCCTCAAAATAAATTTGGTAATTCTGAATAACCCATCATTGATCTAACTATTTCCATAAGAGTCCTATTTCTTCGTTCTACTACACCATTCTGTTGGGGTGTACCAGGTGCAGTCAGTTGGAATTGAATCCCGACTTCTGATAAGTGACTCCTAAACTCTCCTAAGAGGTACTCGCCACTACGATCTTACCGTAATGTCTTGATACTTTTACCTTGATGTTTCTCCACATCAGCCTTGTACTCTTTGAACTCATCAAAGTACTTAGACTTGTGGCGCATCAAGTAAATATATCCATATTTTGAATAGTCGTTTATAAAAGAGACAAAATATTCGAAACCACCTCTTACCTGGATAGACATAGGACCACATAAATCAGAATGAACCAATTCTAACACATCTTTGGCCCTATACCCCTTGGTCTTAAAAAGGTCTCTTGGTCATTTTTCCTTTCAAGCAAGATTCACAAGTTGAAAAGTTTTCCAACACTAATGAACCCAAGAGTCCATTGGCTATAAGCCTTTGAATCCTTACTTAAGTTAATATGACCAATCCTTAGATGCCAAAGATATGTTTGGTTTATATCCAAAGGTTCCTTTCTCTTATTAGATTTAGAAGATGTGTTATTAATTTCCATTTGTTGCATCGTGGGAGTTATTGGATTATAAATTGCCAACCAATGTACCAGAACAGATAACTTCCCTATTTATCTTGATAACACCTTTGTTATCATAAATAGATAGAATATCCATCCTTGTATTGTTTAGAAACTAAAATCAAGTTTTTTCTAAAACTTTGTACGTAAAGATATTTCTTAAAAATAATATTTTATTCCTATAAACATCTCTCACTGCAACAGCCGCTACTTCTGTAGCATTGGCCATGTAAGCAGTGATTTCTCCTTTGTGTAGTTGTCGGGTTTCCTGGAACCCCTGCAATGATTTACAGACATGATCAGCGGTTATCATATCTACACGTCAGGTACCGGTAGATAATACTACTAAACATGTCCCAACTACAAGAGAATAAGATATACTTATATTGTGTTGGACTCCGTGGTAGTTTTGATGTGATCAACCAAATTGTGTAGGTCCTGCGTTTTGTCTGAACCCTGTGTCTGAGTGTGCAGGAACTTAGGAGCGCAGGAAATCGAGCGGAAGGCGCAGCTAGCGAGAAGGACGACACGGGAAGGGAGCCAACGGGCTCGGTGCGTCCGAAGGACGAGAGAGCTGCGGAAGATTACTCCGGTGGAGCGAGAAGAACGTGCACGGCGTTCGAGGGACGAGAAGCCGGACGGAAGCCTGCTCGAGGAGAAGGTCGGGAATTGGGTTCCGGTGAGCCCTATTCCGGATGGTCGCAATCACCCAAGGAGCCGAACTGGAGCAAGTCAACTGGAAGTTGACTTGTTAACGGTTCGATCGACCGAACCTATTGATCGGTCGACCGAATCCTTCTTTAACCGAAGCCAACCGCAGCAGACACGTCGAATGCCACGTCAGAAGCTGACCGTTGGTGAAGTTGATTGGTCGATCGAACCTCTTGATCGGTCGACCGAACCAAAGCTAATCTAAAGACTCAGTCGAGCAATTTGATCGGGCCAACTCAGCTGGAGACCGTTGGTCGATCGGTCGACCGAACACAAGGATCGGTCGATCGAACCTGAGCTCGATCCACAGAGACTACATTTGGACGGAAAACTGGACAGGTACAGCAGGTTCGGTCGACCGAACCTGGGGATCGGTCGACCGATCCCTCTCGAGTCAAAACCTGATCCCGAAGATCAGGTCATCCGATAAGCTCTAGAACCCCTATATAAAGGTGGGTCTCGGGCAGCTTTAGACACAATGAAAAAGTGAATGAAATTCAACTCTTGTACTCTCTAGTTAAGCAATAGTTCTGTGCTCTTCAAAGTGTAAAAGACTTCTCCTCCTTTAGAGAAGGAGTTTCTTACTGCACCTTTCATCGCCCTGGATTAACAACCCTCTTGGTTGTAACCAGGTTAAAATAGCTGAGTCTTTCTTTTCTGTTCATACTTTAGTTCTGTTTAATCTTGTAGCTATTGCATCTATTTGAGTTTAAATTGGTTGAGGAGGGTTTAGTTTTTAGTTGCAGGCAATTCACCCCCCTCTTGCCGGTCCCCGCTGCTCCAACAAGTGGTATCAAAGCCTGACAGCCTCAGAAGGACTAACCGCCGTCTGAAGCACTAAGATCAAGACAATGGCCGGCGTGAACATTCATCCCCCGAAGTTCAACAGAGATTTCGCTACATGGAAGCGAAAAATGGAGGTATTCTTTAAAATAGACTTTGATATTTTAATTACTATGAAATATGGTTTTGCAGCTCCTAAAGACAAAGAAGAAAATACGTGGAGCAAGAAGGAGCAAGCTGATTTCATCGCCAACGGAAAAGCTGAATTCCACCTCCTCAGCATTCTGCCACCTCAGGAGGTAATTAAGTTGGATCGGAAGCTACGACTCAGCGAAAGATCTCTGGGAGAAATTCCTAGAGCTTCACGAAGGTGCCTCTGAAGCGAAGCTGGCGTGGCGCGACATCCTCCGGACACAACTAACAAACCTCCGGATGAACAACGACGAGAAGGTAGTGCAACTCCAAGCGAGAATCAAGGAGCTAATAATGCAACTAACGAACCTTGGAGAAGAAGTAACCAACCGGGATTCCATCCGATACGCGCTCAATGCCTTCCCGAGGACTTCAGAATAGGCGTCCTTAGTAGATGTTTACTACATCTCTAAGGACTTTGAGGTAAGTAGTTTAGAAAATTTGTTTTCAACTTTCTAACTTCACGAGTCTTGACTTGCAGAAAAACCAGTAGAGAAGTCGAACCTCAACATTGCCCTACGAGCTGAAAAGGACGATCCCGACTCCGAAGCGTCAATCGACAAAAACGAAGCTGCGTTAATGGTAAGACGTTTTAATAAGTTTTTTAAATCTAAAAATTTAGATCGCAGTCAAGTAAACGTCATCAAAAAGGAAGGACAGTCCGGTGCTACAATTGCAACGAAGAAGGGCACATCAAGGATGATTGCCCAAAATTGAAGAGCAAACAGAAAGATAAGGAAAGAAGCAAGAAGTCAGCTCGACCCAAGCACAAAAACCTGAAGGCGACATGGGACGACTTTTCATCCTCCGAGTCAGAAGTCGAAGAATTCTCAGGATTAGATCTACTAGCTAACCATCAGCCAGCAGAAGAGTCAAGCTCAGAGATGAGCATCGATGAAGGGGGAGAAACATCAGAAGAGGAAAGTTGCAGTGAAGGGGGAGCCTCACCAAATCAGGTAAGTCAGGTACACAATCTTACCCCTACTCAGTCTTTTTGCTTTATTAAAGCACTTTCTAAAGAATTAGATAAATTTGAAAAGGAAAATGAAAATTTGGAATTAGAAAATGTAAAGTTAAAAAATGAAATTCAAGAACTGAAATATGATGCATGTTTAAAAGTAAATATTTTTTCAAAATCAAAAACAAAGTTATATGAAAAATTAAACTGGTATGTTAAACATCATCAGGGTCAAATTAGGAAAATACCAAGAAACTATGTACCACCTAAATTCCTGATTAATTCAGTAGGAAGGAACCTCTATTGGGTTCCAAAATCTATGCTAAACTAATCTCTTAAAATTAAAAGCTTTATAGAGAGAAAATTAAACATTTTCTTTATAAAGGCTTTGTCTAAGGAAGTGGTTGTTGCTCCAATAACCAAGAAGGCCTAGTGCCTCGCCACGACCTGGAAGCTGAAATATTGAAACAAAAATATTTAATTAACTTTCTGAAAAAGCATTAAAAGGAGAATTAAAATGCTTTGAAAGTGTATAAACATTTTTTTTATTGGCTTTACTAAGTTTTGGATTTTTCAAAATTTTTAACTTAGAAAATATATTTTAACTTAGAAAAATTCTCATAACACTTGAATAATGCTTTGAAAAATTATTCAAATAATGTTTTTTCATTTTTACTTAGAAATTCCTTTTGAAAATTCTAAGAAATTATTTTGCTTAGAAATTTTTTCTATCTTAAGAACTTGTTTCCCCCTTTTTGTTGTGATCAAAGGGGGAGAGAAAAGTACAAGTTTAGGGGGAGTTAGGAAAATTAAAATATATTTGTTTTCTCTCTAAACTATGTTGCAATTTTATTTATTACAAATTTATGCTATACTTGTTAGTTTAGTAATTTTCTTAAAATTACATTTGTCTATTTTTAACCCTAACTTGAACTTGGGTTGATGCACATCAAAAAGGAGGAGATTGTTGGACACTGTGGTAGTTTTGATGTGATCAACCAAGTTGGTTAGGTCCTGCGTTTTGTCTGAACCTTGTGTCTGAGTGTGCAGGAACTTAGGAGCGCAGGAAGTCGAGCGGAAGACGCAGCTAGCGAGAATGACAGTACGGGAAGGGAGTCGATGGGCTCGGTGCGTCCGAAGGACGAGAGAGCTGCGGAAGAGTACTTCGGTGGAGCGAGAAGAACGTGCACGGCGTTCGAGGGACGAGAAGCCGGACGGAAGCCTGCTCGAGGAGAAGGCCGGGAACTGGGTTCGGGTGAGCCCTATTCCGGATGGCCGCAATCACCCAAGGAGCCGAACCGGAGCAAGTCAACTGGAAGTTGACTTGTCAACGGTTCGGTCGACTGAACCTATTAATCGGTCGACCGAACCCTTCTTTAACCGAAGCTAACCGCAGCAGACACGTCGAATGCCATGTCAGAATCTAACTGTTGGTGAAGCTGATCGGTCGACCGAACTTCCTGATCGGTCGACCGAACCGAAGCTAATCCAAAGACTCAGTCGAGCAATTTGATCGGGCCAACTCAGCTGGAGACCGTTGGCCGATCGGTCGACCGAACACAAGGATCGGTCGACCGAACCTGAGCTCGATCCATAGAGACTGCATCTGGATGGAAAACTGGATAGGTACAGCAGGTTCGGTCGACCGAACCTGGGGATCGGTCGACCGAACCTGGGGATCGGTCGACCGATCCCTCTCGAGTCAAAACCTGATCACGAAGATCAGGTCATCCGATAAGCACTAGAACCCCTATATAAAGGTGGGTCTCGGGCAGCTTTAGACACAACGAAAAAGTGAACGAAATTCAACTCTTGTACTCTCTAGTTAAGCAATAGTTTTGTGCTCTTCAAAGTGTAAAAGACTTCTCCGCCTTCAGAGAAGAAGTTTCTTACTGCGCCTTTCATCGCCCTGGATTAACAACCCTCTTGGTTGTAACCAGGTTAAAATAGCTGAGTCTTTCTTTTCTATTCATACTTTAGTTCTGTTTAATCTTGTAGCTATTACATCTATTTGAGTTTAAATTGGTTGAGGAGGGTTTAGTTTTTAGTTGCAGGCAATTCATCCCCCTCTTGCCGGTCCCTACTGCTCCAACATATTGTTCTCTTCCTATAAGGACAGTCTGCCTACAAATGTCCAGACTGCTTGCAAATGAAGTACTTGCCTTTCGGCTTCTTCATTCCTGCTTTTAGTCCAGTACCTAGAGATCATACAGTCTTGCCTGTCAGCCCGACTCTAGTGTCCGAAGAGTTCCTTGAGATTGTACATCATGTCATGGTCAGTAGGCATGGTCTGATGCTGATGTTGCAGCACATTTGATATAAAAATCAAATGTAACTCTGCACCATCTCATCTGCCTCGACCCATTTTCTATGATATTCAATCTCCTCTTCACTAGAATCCCTATTAGGCACATTAGGGCAGACCTCTATCAGTACAAACTTATAGCCTTCAGTAGTTAGAACAATGTCCAGGTTTCTTTTCCAATCTATGTAATTGGGACTACTAAGTCTATTCTATAGTATAACAACTAGGGGATTGAAAAACATCCTAAGAATCACAAAAATATTTGGTCGAGATCAACACCTCAAACACCGTGAATTTTGCATGCCACGATAGTATGGACGTATACAAAATCAAACTTTTGTAAGAGGAGATTTTATTAATTTTATTATCTTGTCAAATAAAATTAATAGTTGGTCTTCTTACGATCAAATATTTGGTCAAAACTTTGAATTTAAAATAATATTGATTCCTCAAAATAATATCATTTAAATTCACCAACACCTAAAATACCGTGAATTTTTGCATGCCACGTTAGTGTGGACGTATACAAAATCAACATTTGTAAGAGGAGGGTTCTGCCCATTAATTTTATTATCTTGTCATCCTGACTTTATGACAAATAAAATTAATAGTTGGTATCCCTTTAGTCACACAAATAATAGCAGTGACTCTGTTGGGGAGGATACTATTAAATGTATCTAAGTGTATACCATTACTTGATACTAAGTCCATTAAATAGAATTGTGCCCCTTCAGTTGGAGAAGATCACACACATCCTAAATAATTTCCTATAACCATCCATAAATGAAGTTTGATCTAGTGATCCGTAAACAAACCCATCCGTTATGGAGGGAGGCACTCAGAGCCAACACGCAAGCTTGTTGCATCACTTACAAACCAGTAATGGAGACCGTGAGATTAATATACTTAATCCCTCTCCCACTTAATTATTTAAGGTGAGGAATTTTAACCTAGCAAACATACATCACACACATAACAGTAAATAAAAGCAATAAATATAGAAATTAATTTTCCAACTATTATGACCTTTTCCATCACTGTCCTTCGCGTGTTGCCTGCCCTAGGGTTCATGTCGTCGGGTCCATCGAGCTTCCTTTTCCGCTGCGCCTCGGGTCCTCAAATAGCACCATGCCTCGCAAGGATACGATCCACGACAAAAATAAAATTTTTACATATATCGACCCTATATTGCACAAGGGAATGTACATCAAGTCTAGATTGAACATAAATGTAAAATCCTAGGGTTAATACAGCTCCTGCTGTAATAGTTAAATACAATCATACACACACAATAATATGTCCTTGACATGGCCAAGGGTCAAATCACAGACAATAACCATAAGCCATAATAGTTGGAGCCTGCAACCACAGAGTTAGCATATCCTACTATTATCCTGCCTAAATTATGTATGACATGTGCATAACTAAACTGAAAACCAAACACACAGAGACAAACCTTGCTCTAATACCAATTGTTTGTTGGTCCTAGGAAGATCGTACCGGTTCCACTGTACAAAAATTTTGTACAAGTATCGAACATTTCCTAAACAACCTATTGTGTTCTTTAGAAATTAAATTAGGAATTGCAAACGGAACTTAACATTATTGATTCCAAATTTAACTTATCTATTCTTAATGGTTTAAATTAGGATCGCAAACGATACTTAAGATTATTGATCCAAATCCACCTATATTATAAATTTAATTAAATATTAATTTCTAAAATTGGCTTCCAGGATTGCATGGCGAGGCACTAGTCCTTCTTGGATATGAGATCATCCACAACCGCCTAGACAAAACTTTTTAAGGAAAGCTAATATTTAATTTCCTTATATAACTCTAGGTTTAACCAAAAGGAACAATCGAATCACAAATTCGAAAAACAAAAAAAAAGCTCAAACTCGAATCACAAATTTGAAACTCTAGAATCATATGCCTCTTGTGTTTGGAATTCATACAAAGAAAAACTAGTAAGATGTGGAAAACAATTACTAGTTATACCTTTCTTTGTAAGCAAATAACCTCTTGATCTTCTACCGTATTCCTCTTCTAATCTCGGACATTGTGTGGGCAACGATCTTCCAAGATGAGAACCACCAAGCTCCTTCTTCTCCAAGCTAGATTCGGCCACCACCAATTCTCCAAGAGAAGTAGAGGTCCGACCACCACCACCAAGCTTCAAGGGATGCAAGAGCAAAGCCTCCTTTCTCTCCTTCTTCTCCTAGCTAGAACTGGTCACCAACAAGTGCTCTAAGGGAAAGATAATCCGACCACTAAAGAAGAAGAGAAAAGGAAGGAATAGGGTCGGCCACACACCAAAGAAAAGAGGAGGAATTATAGAACAGATGTTCTTTCGTGAAGGCACCCTCTTTTATATTCCTTGGTCTTGGTAAATAAGTAAATTTAATTGTTATTAAAATTCCCTTATATTCCTTGCCTTTGGTTATTAAGGAAAAATTAATTAAATTTTCCTTTTAACCATGCTATGGTCAGCCACATCCCCATGCTTCAAATAAGAAAAGTTTTAAACAAAAAATTAAAATTTCTTTATTTGTTTCCGAAAATTTTAAAATTAAAATTTCTCTAATAATTATCCCTTCATGGTTGGTTATAAAAGGAAATTTTATAAATTAAAATATTTCTTTTAAACATGTGGTTGATTTCCTAAAAGGAAAGTTATCTCTAAAATTAAATCTCCTTTCAATCTACAAATAAGGAAAGATATCTAATCTTTCTTTTAATCTTTTGTAGAAGACTATAAAAGGAAATATTTAATTTTAAAACTCTCTTTTTAAATCATGAACATGGTTAAAAAAAAGAAAGTTTAATCAAAATTAAAATCTTTATCTCAATCTACAAATAAGGAAAGATATCAAATCTTTTCTTAATCTTTTATAGAAGGAAAGATTTAAATTTTAAACTCTCTTTTAAAACCATGGAATCCACATAAGAACAATTTTAAAATAAAAAACCTTTTATTTTTCTTAGGGCCGGCCACACCATGCTTGGGCTCCAAGCATTGGCCGACCCCTACTTGGCTCAATCTTTGGGTCTTGGTCGGCCCTAGCTTGGGCTCCAAGCTAGCTTGGCCGGCCACCAAAGAGTGGGTAAGAACGTGGGTATAATTCTCTATATACAAGAGGCTACGATAGGGACCGAGAGGAGGAATTCGTTTTGGTCTCTCGATGAAATTAAACTTCCCGTGTTCGCCCCGAACACCGAACTTAATTTCATTAATAATAATTCATTCCACTAAAGAATTATTATTGAACTACCGCACCAATCCCAAATTACATTTTGGTGTCCTTCTTATTATGAGTGTGTTAGTCTCCCTATGTTTAAGATGTCGAATGCCCATTAATTAAATGAGTTACTAACAACTCTCTTTAATTAATATCTTAATCCAAGAGTAGTACCACTCAACCTATTCGTCATGTCAGACTAAGTCCACCTGCAGGTTTAACATGATAATCCTTATGAGCTCCTCTTGTGAACATTATCAACCTAGATTACTAGGACATAGTTTCCTTCTATAATCAACAACACATAGTATAAGTAATATCATTTCCCAACTTATCGGGCCTATTGATTTATCGAGCTAAATCTCACCCTTTGATAAGTCAAAGAAATAAATACTAAATATATGTGTTTGTTATTATATTAGGATTAAGAGCACACACTTCTATAATAACTAAGGTCTTGTTCTTTTATTAAGTCAGTATAAAAAGAACTTACCTTAAATGGTCCTGCTCAATACACTTAGAGTGTACTAGTGTAATTTATTAGTCAAGATAAAGTAATACCTAATTACACTACGATTATTCCAATGGTTTGTTCCTTTCCATCTCAGTCATAAGCTACTGTTTATAATTTATAAAGAACCGATAACATAACCTTCTGTGTGTGACACCACACACCATGTTATCTACAATATAAATTAATTGAACAACTACATTTAGCATATAAATGTAGACATTTTGACCAATGTGATTCTTTATTTCAAAACAAATGTTTACAAATGCTAGGGTTTTTGTATACACTCTAACACTTCACTTACTGGGACTTTCACTTTGCCTAACCTTTGGTTAGGACTTACCTTTGCTAGACATCTAGTCTTGACTAGACTTCTCTTCTCCCAAACATCAAGTCCTGTTTGGGTTAACCTTTGGTCATATTGTCAAACATCGAAACCCTAGAGGTCAATTGCACCAACAGAATTTATTAGATTAGTCTTATCTTTAAAATTTAATTTTTGTTAATTAAATTATCTTGGGTTTGGATAGGATTTTCTAGATTGATATTGTCTAGATTATTAAATAATTTATTAAGAAATTTATTAATTTTATCTATATTAATATTGACCTTGTCATCATTATCATTTGAATTTTCAGATTTGTTTAAGTTTAAATTTGAATTTTTAATATTTAACTTTTCTAAATTTTTTAATTTGTTTAAATTTTTGTGTAAAGTAATATTTTTAATAGTATTAGTTGAATTTTTCTTAGAGATAGAGTCATTCAAATTGATTTGGTTATCATTTGAATTTTTAGGGTTATTAATTATTTTCAGATTTTCTGAATTTTCTAAATTAATTAGATTTGTTTTATCAGATAATATCCTAGGGGTATTTTTGCATGTATTGTCAAATACATTATTTTCATATATTTTCAGAAATATCCAAATTAACATGCATATTTTTTAAACTACTACTAGCAGAGGTATTTTGGTAAATATTACTAATCTTGAGCGCAACCCCTAATTCTGTAGGCTTCTTCGTTGGATCTGACTCGAGTCCGAATTCAATTTTGACTAGATCGTCTAACTCTAACAGCTCCTCATGAAGCTTGGTCAGACAGGTCTAAAACTCGTGGGCATCCTTGAGATTTCCTATACTGCAAGTAACTTTGTTAGGTAATAAATATGAAACTAACTTTATTACCTTTTGGTTTGCTTCCGAGTTTTGTGTTGATCTTCTCAGTGACATGCCACCATTTAAGTCGTTCATGCGAATAAAAGTTTCCATCTACATCCTCAATAGATTGAATTCATGTCTCTTGTACATCTCATATGGAGGTGGTTCGTGAATATTTCGTCCTTCGACTTGAGCCATTAAGCACTAAAGATAGAAAACTAAAAAGAGGTACCAAGACTTGGTCTTGGATTAGCAGTGCTGGAGTAAAAATATAGTATTTCACTAATTTTGAAAATAATAATAAAATAATGATAAAATATTAATAAAAAGTATTATTCAAATTTTGGTAAATGCAATATTTTGCTAATACTAACCAATGGTGAAAAGATGACAATGAATTTTTAGAAAATAATTTTAGAGGGAAAAAATGAAAGGCGTAAAAACACAAACGTTGGACAAATAAAACTTGGTGAAAAGATAAAGTTTTATTTTCGACAAATAAAACTTGTCTTATGAAAGGCACCTTGGACCTCCTTGGAGGTGCCTTAGAGCAACGGATATGTTTTTCTAGGGGCTATAAAAAAATACCCTAGAGCTAGAAATTAAATAACAACTTTAATAATCAATTCCTAGTTTATTTCTGAGCTTTTAAAGACTGTAAGAGACTTCTCCGCCTTTAATAAAGGAGATTTTTATTGAACTTTCAACTGCTTTGAATTAACAATCAGCTAGGATGTAACCAAGTAACTATTGCGCTTCTTTTCTTTTAAGTTGTTATTATTTCTCTAATATTAATTGCTTGTGTGTATCTAACTTATATCCTTGCTAAGTTCAAAAAGCAAAAGATTGTTTTATTTTATTATAGAGTTATTCACCCCCCTCTAATTGTCCTACCTGTGCCAACAGACCTGAGCTACTTCTCTAGAGTAGCTGGTAGGAACATTAGTTTTTTCTATACTATTCTATATGACTGCTTAGGTATACAGTAGTCTACCTGTCCATTTTTGTGCTACCCTATTAGGGACTTACTATTTGGTGAGCCCTACTCTCATATTAAATTGGATACTATCTATATGTATTTTTTAGGGGAGGAGAGAGTACCCACTATGATTGACTTTAGATATCTCTCTCTCTTAGGGCACATGATTGCACATTTTATCAAGTCCTCACCACCTGCATTTTTCCAGTCACACCCCACGATGTTACGATGATGAGACCATCCCACTCGTTTTTCCTTTACCTACTATGCTAGCGATTAGACATTAGCATTACATTACATATCTTTCATAATATATACATGCATCTAGCCTAGTCACCCGGGGGAGCATCCACATGCCTTATTGTCATGTGCTGACCTCCATCTTTTCATCTATAGGAGTTGATGTCACACAGTGCATGCTCACTCCGTTGAGTGAGTATGACAGAATTGGACATCGTCAGTTGGCCCTAGCACATATAGAGGTCACTGCTCAGGGGGGTCTAGCTTGGAGAGGGGGTATCCAGCCTCAGCTAGCCATTCCAGATGAGGACGATGAGGGTACCCCACCAGTTATTCCGGTTGAGGTCGATGAGGTGACTACCTCCATGGAAGGGGAGATGCTGGAGTTTATGTTTAATGAATTCTTTTCACCTCTTCCGACCCTAACCCAGCCTTCCACCTCACTCCCCATAGACGAGTGCCTCGTCGAATTAGAGGAGTCTTCCACTCGGATCGAGCAGTCCATCTCACAAGGGTACACCACCCTTCGAGACAAGATGACTACTGGATTTTAGAGGATTGACCAACAAATGTAGGCGATCCTCCAGGCTCTACATATCACTGTTTAACCCCCACCTCCACCTACTGATGATCCTTAGACATTATTATGTTTTATGACTGTACTTAGATATGTTTTTTGACTGATTGACCTACTTATTGATCATATTTTTCCTGATGGATAGCTTCCCTTGATAATCTAATGATTTTATTTTACAATAGATTATGACTTAATCTCTTACTTCATTTTTTTCTACAAGCAATCTTTAAATTCTAGGCAAATTCTTTAATTATGTTTTTTTAAAATCCCCAGTTTTCTAGTTTTTCAAAACTATTATGGACTTAGCTCAGGACTCACCCTAGAAATCATGTACCTATAGTTTTTAGCCAGCCAACATCTCACAAAACTAGATTACTTTGCTTGTGTACTAAAAATATAAAATGGTGTGAGATGCTTAGGACTATGCCTAGACTTCAGATACTTATGTCAGTATATGAAAATAAGTTTGGATGTTGAATATGAAAGTACATTGATCAAGTTAAGTAGTATATCTTAGTGCAGAACTAGCTGGATTAATATATTTAACTTGAATAACCAAGTGAACACTATTATCTTTTGGTAGATAGTTAGTAACTAAAGATTAGATATTTAAGGACTATTTTTAGATGAATAGTATTTTCAAAGTAATATCAGGTTAAGGGGGAGGATATATTTGAACAATTTAAAAATATTTTAAATTTTATAAGACTTTTTGAAAAAAACTTTGAAAAATATTATACAAAATTCATGCAGAGTTTTATGGTTTGAAAATAGCTTGCTAAGTTTTTTAAAAAATGTTCTTGAACATATTTGAAAAGTTTATCCAAAAGTTTGCTTTAAAATTACTTTGAGACACCCTTGTAAAATGCTTTGTCGCAACTTTTAACTTTGTCAAACCTTGTTTGAAAAATATTTTTAAAAATGCTTCACAAAACTATTTTTCTTAATTTCTTTAAAAATGATCTTTAAAAACTATTTTGAAAATTTGCTTTCAAAACTTGTTTTTCAAAAGTTGTCCTGAAAATTCAACTTTAAAAAATTACTTTGCAACACTACCTTGAAAATTATTTTTACAATTACTTTTGAAAATTATTCTAAAAAATTACTTTTGAAAAGTATTTTGAAATTTGTCTTGAAAAATGTTTGCAAAATTCTTGCAAAGGTAATCTTTTGATTGATGCTTTGCAAAATATTTTATTTTTGAAAAAAAAAACTTAAAGTCCATTGCAAATTTTGATAATTTTCTTGAAATCATTAATTCCTCCCTGAAATAGGTCTGCAAGTTTTTGTGAAAGATTTTACTTTGAAAATTTCACCTTTGAATTTTTTTTTACTTCCTTTGTGTTGGTGCAACCTTAGGTCAAGGTTGACCTGGTTGACCCGACTCGAGGTGACTTGACTCGAGTTGTATTTTGATGTTTGACTTGGAAGATTGTCGGTGCAACCTTAGGTCAAGGTTGACCTAGTTGAGTTGCATGTTGATGTTTGACACTCGTGAGAGAGTTCTATTCTTGATGTGAGACAAGAATAGATGGTTGGGAGATTATTGGTGCAACCCTAGGTCAAGGTTGACCTGGTTGACCTGAAAAGTCCAAGTATGGAGACTTGGCACTGGAGAAGTCCAAGCAGGGAGCTTGGCACGGGAAAAGTCCTGGTGAGTGAAGCCAGGCAGTGGGAAAGTCCTAACTGGGATGTTAGGCAGTTGGAAAGTCCTGGTGAGTGAAGCCAGGCAGTGGGAAAGTCCTAACTGGGATGTTAGGCAGTTGGAAAGTCCTGGTGAGTGAAGCCAGGCAGTGAGAAAGTCCTAACTGGGATGTTAGGCAGTGTGAAAACCCTAGTGAGTGAAGCTAGGTGAAAGTCCTGGTGAGTGAACCCAGGCAAGGGAAAATCCAGATGGATCAGGGATGATCGGACTTCTGGTGTTGGAAAGTCCAAGTAGGTCAAGGGAGTGATCGGATACTTGGCACGAAGAGGAAAATCCAGATGGATCAGGGATGATCGGACATCTGGTGTGGAAAAGTCTAAGTGGGTTAAAGGGATTGACCGGACACTTAGCGGGAAGTGCTAGCAGGTCAAGGGAGTGACCGGATGCTAGGCATGATGTACCAACAGGTCAAGGTTGACCGGATGTTGGTGTGGAAGCCTTAGGTTTAGGGCTGAGAAGTTTGGATCGGGCTGCAGACCGATCCAATGATACATGGGTCATCTGATCGGTCTGGTGACCGATCAGGGACCGATCAGTATGCTACTGATGGTTATCTGATCGGTCTGGAGACCGATCAGAAGGAGATCAGTGGCAAACTAGCAGAGAAGAGAAGCCTGATCGGTCTACGGACCGATCAGAAGGTTCCCTGATCGGTCTGTGGACCGATCAGGGACGGAACAGAAGCGAAGGCTTCTTCCCTGATCGGTCTGCAGACCGATCAGGATGTTGCCTGATCGGTCCACAGACCGATCAGGGTTCTAGCCGTTGTGACGCAACGGCTAGTTTCTTGGCTGTCTTCTTCGCAGGTATAAAGGGGTCGAGGGCAGCTGCTGCTGTAACTTCTTCTTCTCTTCTAGAACTTCTGTTCTTCTGCTGCTGAAGCTTCTGCTTCAACTGAGCTTTGATTGAGCTCGCCTCCGAAGCTTCGCGTGAGCTTCCAGTCGTCGACCAGCTGCTGCGTTTGGGTTGTGAAGTTGCTGCTTCACCTCTAGTCGACAAGAAAGCAAGCAATTGGTAGAGTGCTATTGTATTCATATTGTATTGCTTTTCTTACTGTTCTTGTACTCTTTGTTTGCTGTTGTAAACGTTTGTGGCGAGGTTTCTCCACCCACAAGGAGTATATTGTATTAGCCGGTTCTCCGGGGGCTCATCCACCGACGAATTGACTGGACTCGTCCACCTTACGGACACGCCGAGGAGTAGGAGCCCTAATCTCCGAACCTCGTTACATCCTTGTGTTAAGGTTTGGTTTTCTTCTCTTTCATTTCTTTGTATTTTCCGCTGCGCTAACACGTTTTGTAGAAAGAAACGACGATTTGGGGTCGGCTATTCACACCCCCCTCTCTAGCCTCCGTACGAAGGATCCTAACAAGTGGTATCAGAGCAAGGCCGCTCTTCATCGGATTCACACCCGTGGGAGCACAAGCTAGAGATGGATCAATTCGGAGAAGACATCACCATTCCACCCTTCTACAACGACAACTTCGCATATTGGAAGGTAAGGATGATGTATTTTCTTAGGACTAATATGTGGAACTGGTTTTGTGTACAAGAAGGGTTTACTCCTCCAATGGATAAAGAAGGAGAGCCTCTAGAGATGAACAAGTGGACGAAGGAACAAGTCCACCAATCCACGATCAACAATGAGGTAACTAAAACAATTGAATTTTCATTACCTACTAGTGTTTTGTGTAAGATAGGTAAATACAACAATGCCAAGGAGTTGTGGGATAACTTGGCCAAGTACCATGAGGAGAGCTCCACTTCAAGCCATGAAGAGGAGCCTTGTGAGCCAAGTAGCTCACATCATGGAGGGAGCGAATTGGGAGTTGAGGGCTACTTAACATCCAAGGAAGAAGAGGAGGAGAGTTCCTCTTGTTCAAGTTCGGAGCAAGAAGAGGCATCTACCTCCGGAAGGGATGAAGAAGAAAGCTCATCTACATCCACAACCCTAGGTAACTCAAACACTGTGATTTCAAGCAAATTACACATAATGTGTTTTGAGTGTAGGAAGTTTGGGCACTACAAGAGTAAGTGTCCAAAGAGGGTTAGAAAGACTCCACCGGCGCCAAAGATCAAGGAAGTCGGAGTCCCAACACGCAAGGGCAAGGAGCACGTGGTGTGCTTCCAATGCAAGCGAAGGGGACATTATCGGAGTCAATGTCCGAGGGGGAGGCAATCTCACAAGGACAAGAGACCGAGCACGTCGATAGGGGGAGCTAAGGCAAACCCTAAGGTAACATTTAAGGCACACTCTTGCAATAATAATAAGACTCATGCTAGTAGTTTTATTGCAATTGTCAAGAATGATAAGCATGATAATTCTAGGAACCAATATATGTGCTTAGGTGCCAAAGATGTTAGTCTAGATAAGGATAACACTAGGAAAGCCAACCCTAGGATTAACTCATCTAAGGTTAAGGGAAACCTAGATAGAAATCCCAAATCATCTAGACATATGCCTAGGAATACCTCAAAGAAAAATGACAAATTAAAACTTGAGGTATTAGAGAAGGAGAATCAAGTCTTGAGGTCAAGACTTGATACTTTGGAAAAGGCTCTTAAGAACTTGGAGAAGTCATCTCTAGGGTTTAAGGGTCAAAAACCAATGTCCAAGGACAAGAAAGGTTTGGGTCACAAACCTAAGTCCCAAGTGGTCAAGCCCACTTATCATAATGTTCCATTCGATTATGGAACAAAATCTAGGGCTAGGAAGACCATCACCAAGGTCACAAGGGGAGTCACCCCTAGAGTTGATCTTGATGAGTCCCAAATGACCAAGGCTTTAAAGCCTAAGAGGGTCATTAGGAGGGTTGCTAGGGAAGTTATCCCTAGTGAATATTTAGTGAACCCAATGAGCTCTAATAGGTATTGGGTTCCTAGGAGCATCTTCTCTACCTCATAAATGGGTTAGAGAGTGTCAACTCCGATTAGAAGGGTAGTTAACCCAACTTTGAGGAAATTGACACTCAAGGAGCATTTTCAAGGTGTTGAGAACTTTTGAAAATGAAATGGAATTATCATTTACTCCTTTGAAGAGTTAAATGTGTCTAAAGATTGGAAATTTCATGTTTAATATCAATTGGCACAATTTGGGAAAATCTAGAGAACTCTCGAGGAAAAATGAAACATGCCAAGTTTTGAGGATAAATTTGATCTTTAAGTGGCATGAATTAATCTAGAGTTCAAGAAGTGTCAAAATTAGGATTTTGGCATTTTGGGGCAATCTAGGATTAAATTTGAAGTTAGCCAAGTGGTTAAGGATACTTAGATAGGTAATCTAGGTATATTTATTTATGCTAAATCTTGCCATGATTGTTTGCCCCCACATGTCATGACATCATGTTTAGTTTCATTATCATTTGAAATGTCATGATAATGCTTAGGCTAGTTTTTATGTCATGTTTATTTAAGTTTCAAACTTTATGCCATGACATCATGACATTGGCACATGTTTTCATTTATGATACCATTTTATGCCATGTCATCATCTCTTGCATTAATAATCAATTGAATTGATTTAAGGATGAAAAACACATCTTGATATTGAGATCAAATTTGTGTTTTGAAAATGCATGAGACCTTAGTCTAAGATACCTAAACCCATATCTCACATCAAAATTGCCATGGATGTGTTTGATACACTTTAGATGTGTGTGAGATATTAGGATCATGAATTAGGATCAAGGTGCATAGTTCTTATACCTAGATGAGCCTAATTCAAGAAATGGAGGATCATAGGGAAAGCTTGTGTACAAGTCATGTACATTTAGCCCTAAGATTATGGTCCTAAATTAAAAGGATTAAAATCATTTTGAAATTGATTTGGAAAACCTTGATGAAGCCATCTTAGTGATTGCATTCATCATTGAACATTGTGATACAAAGTTGAGTTAAACTTGAACTATTTCAAAGTTTTTGAACTTTGTATCAAGATTGAAAAATAGAAGTTATTTTCATAGAAAATTATTTTTCCATGATAGTATATGTTATGAGGAATGTATCCTCAAAATTTTATAATTTTTGAAATTTTCTGGAATTTTTAAAGGGTTTCTGAATTTCGGAAGAGGAAAATCAGAAATCTGTGTTTAGAGCCTTGATCGGTCTGCGGACCGATCCAGGGAAGCATGGATCGGTCTGCAGACCGATCCAGTGAGATCCAGTGCGATCAGTGAGGTGTGGATCGGTCACTGGACCGGTCCAGATCGGTCTGGGGACCGATCAGGGCGTGCCAACTTGCCTGATTTCAGTCTGTTGTCTGAAAGTTCAGCTAGAAGTTGGGTTCTGTGGATTTCTAAAGGTTTGGAACTCACAAAGACATTGTTGGTGCAATGGTTAAGGGGGAGTTGACCTTTAGGGGGAGTTTTACCTAATTGTCAAGGGGGAGTTGACTTTTAGGGGGAGTTTTTACTCCTTAAGATTTTTGAGGATTAGTGATATGGGATTATCACTAAGTTGATTGTTGAGTTTAGTATCAAGGGGGAAATTAAGAGTTTCAATGAAAGGTATGGGACTTTCATTAGGAAGAAACTCTTGACCTTGATACTCTCCTTTCTTTTGATGTGTGTCAAAAAGGGGAGAGTGTTCATTGGAGAATTATTGGAGAACCCAAGTTAGGTTATCGGGTTAACCTAAACTAGGGGAAGAATGTCAAGGAATGTTCGAGGAAGAACATTGGAATTCTTTTTGATGTGTGTCAAAAAGGGGGAGAATTATTGGAGAACCCAAGTTAGGTTATCGGGTTAACCTAAGGGGAGAATGTCCAGAGAATGTTCAAGGAAAGAACATTGGACATTGGAAGATGGTTGGAAAACCTATGTTAGGTTATCGGGTTAACCTAACTTGATTATGGGTTTTGTCAAACATCAAAAAGGGGGAGATTGTTGGTGCAACCTTAGGTCAAGGTTGACCTGGTTGACCCGACTCGAGGTGACTTGACTCGAGTTGTATTTTGATGTTTGACTTGGAAGATTGTCGGTGCAACCTTAGGTCAAGGTTGACCTAGTTGAGTTGCATGTTGATGTTTGACACTCGTGAGAGAGTTCTATTCTTGATGTGAGACAAGAATAGATGGTTGGGAGATTATTGGTGCAACCCTAGGTCAAGGTTGACCTGGTTGACCTGAAAAGTCCAAGTATGGAGACTTGGCACTGGAGAAGTCCAAGCAGGGAGCTTGGCACGGGAAAAGTCCTGGTGAGTGAAGCCAGGCAGTGGGAAAGTCCTAACTGGGATGTTAGGCAGTTGGAAAGTCCTGGTGAGTGAAGCCAGGCAGTGAGAAAGTCCTAACTGGGATGTTAGGCAGTTGGAAAGTCCTGGTGAGTGAAGCCAGGCGGAGAGAAAGTCCTGGATGATGTTAGGCGGTGTGAAAACCCTAGTGAGTGAAGCTAGGTGAAAGTCCTGGTGAGTGAACCCAGGCAAGGGAAAATCCAGATGGATCAGGGATGATCGGACTTCTGGTGTTGGAAAGTCCAAGTAGGTCAAGGGAGTGATCGGATACTTGGCACGAAGAGGAAAATCCAGATGGATCAGGGATGATCGGACATCCGGTGTGGAAAAGTCTAAGTGGGTTAAAGGGATTGACCGGACACTTAGGGGGTGCTAGCAGGTCAAGGAGGACCGGATGCTAGGCATGATGTACCAACAGTCAAGGTTGACCGGATGTTGGTGTGGAAGCCTTAGGTTTAGGGTCGAGAAGTTTGGATCGGCAGACCGATCCAATGATACATGGGTCATCGATCGGTGCGGTGACCGATCGAGGACCGATCGATATGCTCGATGGTTATCGATCGATGCGGAGACCGATCGAAGAGATCGATGGCAAACTAGCGAAGAGAAGCTGATCGGTCTACGGACCGATCGAGAAGGTTCTGATCCGTGGACCGATGCGGCGGCTTCTTCACGATCGATGCGACCGATCGAGTTCTAGCGTTGTAGCGGCTAGTTTCATCTTCTTCGCGGTATAAAGGGGTCGAGGGCAGCTGCTGCTGTAACTTCTTCTTCTCTTCTAGAACTTCGTTCTTCTGCTGCTGAAGCTTCTGCTTCAACTGAGCTTCGCGTGAGCTTCCAGTCGTCGACCAGCTGCTGCGTTTGGGTTGTGAAGTTGCTACTTCACCTCTAGTCGACAAGAAAGCAAGCAATTGGTAGAGTGCTATTGTATTCATATTGTATTGCTTTTCTTACTGTTCTTGTACTCTTTGTTTGCTGTTGTAAACGTTTGTGGCGAGGTTTCTCCACCCACAAGGAGTATATTGTATTAGCCGGTTCTCCGGGGGCTCATCCACCGACGGATTGACTGGACTCGTCCACCTTACGGACACGCCGAGGAGTAGGAGCCCTAATCTCCGAACCTCGTTACATCCTTGTGTTAAGGTTTGGTTTTCTTCTCTTTCGTTTCTTTGTATTTTCCGCTGCGCTAACACGTTTTGTAGAAAGAAACGACGATTTGGGGTCGGCTATTCACACCCCCCTCTCTAGCCTCCGTACGAAGGATCCTAACACTTTGTACCCGATAAGTTATATTTTTTGATAAATGTTAAAGGGGGAAAGGTTAGAGTTTAAATATGAAAAACTAAGGAAAATCTAAAAAACTTAACCCTAAAATGATTAAGAGAATAAAAAACAAATTAAAATCATTTAGATTAATCTTAAAACATTTTTATTGCTATATATATTTATATTTTTTTTTTAACTTTAACCCAGGTTGTCATTGTATCAAAAATGGGGAGATTGTTGGTACAGTTGACATCAATTGTCAAACCTGAGTTTTGATTAATAAAAAATGGATTAAAGTTAGGTGTTGTATGATCTAGCCTTTCTACAAAGTGTGTAAGACTTGACTAGTCTGACACTAGGTTGAAATTCAGTAAGGTCTGGAGGACCTGATAGCTGGTGTAGAAGTATAGATAGGTTAAGGAGTGACCTGATATATGGCGGGATCTGCGAACATGACAATTGGTGGGAAGACCAAGTGGACCGAAGTAGAGTTAAGTGATTCTTCATGGTAAGTAAGGTAAGTCACTGGAGGAGAGTGATCTAGTGAGGATGAGTCCCTTTTAGGGACTTTAGGCACAGGTCCAGTTTAGGTCCATTTTAGATCTCAAAACTGAGACCTTGACTATATCCTAGTCATGATAGATATGATCTAATTAATACTATTTATTTTATTATTATTTTAACTTCGTTTTGTAGGGTATACTTTATTTTTGTACTAACACATTTTGCAGGATGAAAGGAGCAAAAATGAGCCTCGAATGAACAGTAGCTGAAGCACCTCAAAGGTGCTCTAAGGTGCCTCGGATCGAAGCTTAGAGGTGCCCTGGATGAGTCGAAGGTGCCCTCAGAGCGAGAAGAACCATAGTCGAGGCACGGAGGCGCCCTGGAGGCTGTGGAAGTGCCTCCAAGGTGCATTAGAAGTGCCTCAGAGTGGTTGGAGGTGTCATCGCGTAGATAAAAAATCACAGTAAGCAATGGTTATCTTGACCGAGATGTTCGAGATCATTATTGCACTTAGAGGCACCTCTGACAAGGATGGGAGTCGCCCTCAACAGCGTATAAAAGGAAGGTTTGTCCAAGTTTTCAACACAATTCATTCACGACTTCTATAAGTGATCTTTTGAGTTTTCGGCTGCTCAGACTTCATCCTCCTACTGTGCTATGACGTTGATGCTCTCGACTACTTCTGAGAAGCTGTCAAATGCCAAACTCGATCTGATTTATCTTCAAAAGTGTTGGGTAACGAAAGTTTTAATCAAAGTATTTAATTACTGCATAAAGGAAAGTACAGGTTGTTACACTTGTCCTTATTTTATTGTTGTACTTGATTCCCTTTTCTAATGGTTCCAGAAGAGGATTATAGTGGATTGTCTGTCGATACGGTCTGAGGATCATGGGTCATGGAGTAGGAGTCGTTGAAGGTTCCGAACCAAGTAACTCCTCGAGTTCTTGCTTTTTCATTTTCCGTTTTACCTTATTTTCGATGCGTACTCACTTTCAAAAATCGTAAAAGATAGTTTTTTAAAATCATATGATTCATCTCCCCTCTCACGCGTGTAACGATCCTACACTCAGCCCTGACCGGGCAGTAGTGTAGCCATAGGTTGCCTACCGTGCAACTTTGATCGGGTGACTGAGTGCATACATGATGCGTTGCATTCATACCTCTATTTTTTATCATAAAAACTATCAAAAAAATTGTTTGTTGTTTGTGCACCCCTCTATATATTTGATTGTTGGCTTTATAATATTTTTTTGTGAAAGCTTCTTATTTGGTGTGTTCTTACACTTTTTGAAGACAAGCTTATTTATGCACTGACTTTAGGTATATGATGAATGCTTATTTATTGATAGTATTAGATTTTAATATTTTTATTAAGTTTAAGTTTAAACTACATGAATACTTAGTTTTACCACCCATTTAATAATGTTATAAATTTATTTCTCATTAGATTATAATATATATGAATAAAATTTGGATGTACAATAAGTTAAAAAATAAATTATTACTGAAGAATATTTTGATGGAGTTAAAGAGTTTGTAAACTTTACTAAGCGTCATCCAAACTGTATGAATAGTGACACGTTACATTATCCGTGTAATCATTGAAATATAAAAATATAACTTTCCACAATGAGGATATCATCAAAGTATATCTAGGTAAAACTAGTTTTGTTCTAAATTACTGCAACTGGTATAATGTAAATAAATGTATATTCTATCGTAAGTAATAGATGTTCAAACTTTGATTAAGGTATATTTTTTTAAAAACATGTCAAACTTGTATTTATCGGTTTGTATATTTTTCTGATAAGTAGTTTTACCCTTGTGTAATTTATTTTAACTTTAGATTTACCATATGAGTATGATTTTTTCATATATGAGTAATTTTACCCTTATTTTTTTAATAACCGATTGCATCCTACTTATTGCAGGATTGAATGATTTTAATTAGGATGGGATGTGTTGGATTTGGATGTATTGGTTTTGAGTAAGATGGATGTATTTGTTTTTGTGATGGAATTGTTTTAGAATATTGCAAGATGCTTTAAATGAATGATGTAATTGTTTTTTAAATGTATCATGAATGGTTTGTGAATTGTTTGTGGATGTTTTTGAATTATTTGTAAATGTATTGATTGTTTGTCAATGATGATGGTTTGTGAATGTTGAATGTGTAATGAATGGTTTGTATGTTGGTGTAGTTTGTATTAACGGTCTAACTCAGGTTTTGATTAATGACAAATTAAGTTAGGTTTTGTTGTGATCTAACTACCTGATTAAGTGTGCAGGAGAAGTCCAGATAGGTCGATGGGCTAACTAGATATCTGACAGGAAATCCAACTATGTCAACGGGCTGACCGGATAGCTGTTACGAAGTCCAAATAGGTCGATGGGCTGACCAAATATTTGGCGAGAAGTCCAGCTAGGTCAACTGGATAGCTGATATGAAGTCCAGATAGGTCGACGGACTGACCAGATGTCTAGCAAATTGGTAAGTTAAGGTAAGTCACTGGAGGAGAGTGACCTTGTGAGGATGTGTCCTGATTGAGGGACAGTAGGCGTCGGTCCAAGTTAGATCCATTTTAGATCCCTAATCTGAGACCTTGACTAGTTTCTGGTCCTAGAATGACAGGAACCAATTTATACTGCTCATTATTATTGTGCTAACATTTGTCTTGCAGGTTATTATTTTGTTTATTGGACTAACGTGGTTTTGCAGAACAAAGGAGCAAAATTATTTTTGGATGAATAGTGTCAGAAGGCGCCTTCAAGCTTAATGGAAGACGCCTTCATACTGTTCATAGAAGGTGCCTTCCATGGCTATGGAAGGCACCTTCCGTAGGATAAAATTTGGACTTTGTCGTGGATAAGTGTCGGGCTATTCGGGATTGAGTTTTTCATGATGGAGGCGCCTTCAATGACTATGGAAGACGCCTTCCATGCTCTTTATAAGCCTGCTCACTCAAAGCTTCAACATAGAACACATATATGAGCTACTACGCATCCGTTTGAGCTTCCGACTACTTCTGCTTCCTGCTGTTACTCTAGAAAGTTTGTCTGCCTTCGAGCTACGCTTTCAGGACGTCCGAATCATCTCCGACAGACCAACAACAACACATCAAGTTCTCCATTTTGTTGGTAATCTTTTTATTAGTGTTGCATTCTTAATTCTACTGCTTTAAAAGGGAAGTGTAGGTTGTTACACTTTCCCTATTCTTATACTCGATTCTCTCTTTTGGAGGTATCAGAAGAGCCTTTAGTAGATTATCCATCGATAGGTTCGCGGGACTTGAGTCTTGGAGTAGTAGTCGTTGAAGGCTCCGAACCAAGTAAACCGTTTGTGTTCTCTCTGTTTCGTTTTTGTTCGTCTATTTTCTTTTTTCGCAACGCGTACTCGTGATTTTAAAACTAAGAAAATAAGTTTTTTTAAAAAAAACACATGATTCACCCCTCTCTCACGTGCGCCCTAATCCAACATTGTAATGTTGTATCATAGCATTAGATTAAAATTTGGGATGTAAACATGATGTAAATCATGGAATTAAAGGGTTGTTGACAACATTTTATCATAAATTAACGACGGAAGCAAAAAATCTATCACTAATTTAGTGATCGATTTTTTTTATCTTTGTCACCAAATAGCGATGGATATAAAATATCATTGCTAGATTTAGCGACGAAACTAAAATTTTTATCGCTAAATTTAATAACGATAATAAATTTTCATTGTTAACTTTAGCAATGAAAATAAATAATTCGTCAATTGCTATTTTCGTTGCAGTGTTTTAAAGCCTTAAAACTTGTGAGAGATGAGAGAGAAAAGAAAACTAGTAAATTTCACAAGTTGAGTTGATTTGAATAATTTGAACAAAAGGAGTGGCATTCCTTTAATAGGAATAAACTTACCCTAAAGGTAAAATTTCTTGCAAGAGATAAAGAGACATGTGGTGTATCTGTTTTTCTATAAAAAATATTATTCAAATTATTCATCATTTAATTGATTAATTAATCAAATTTAATGCTTTATCAAGTAATTGATTAATTATTCAATTAATCAAATTTATGTCTCAGGAATTAATTTAAATGAGAAATAAATGATAAAATAAAATATTTGAATAAAATAGAATAAATAGAAAATAACTAATTATCCTTATATTTGAATGATAAAAACGTTAAAAAAATACACCAACCAAAATAACTTCCATATAAAAAATCTCCATAAAAATTCTAAATTCTAAATTCTAAAATACTTTTGAATTAAATAAAATAACCAGTTGCAAATTAAATTTATTTTCCAATATTTGAAATTTGATTAGCTTTTGAAAGGAAAAGGCAGTAGTAATTGTTGCTTATCGGGTACCGTTTTGGGTAAATTGATAATAACTGGGAGCATTTTTGGCAGATTGTAGAAATATAGCAACTTCCGTCGGAGATCGAGCACTCGACAGAGCGCCACAGGGCGGCGATCGCGACGGAGAAAGAGCGCCCCTTCCAGGTCGGAGCGCCGCCTCGTGTTGGATTCACTTCATCCGACTTCAACTGATGGTAAGTATCATCTCAATCTCCTCCTCGTGTTATTCCTTTTTTCGGTCGGATTGGATCACCTTGATGCCGCGAGTAACTATCGAGATCGGTTCGATGCTCCTTTTGTGCAAATTGAACAATCGACTGATTCTGCCTGTGGTTTTCTTTCTTGCTTTCTGTTTCTCAAAGCGATATCGAGCGATTTGAGACTACTCCCCTGTGATCAGAAGCGCAAACTTATTGGGAAATTAACGGCGGCGATACTCATGAGTTGCTTCATTCCCGAATACTCCCAAATCGTGGTGTTTTGATCCTCCTTTGCCTTTTATTTTTTCTTTAAATCGATTGTGATCGAAACGTGCAAACGACTCTCCCGTGATGGAGAAGAATGCCAAGGTAAAAAGTTAGCCGATGCATTGATTTATTCGATTCCACTTTACGATTTCTCGAAGCAATAATGAAGTAATTATCCTACTATTCTTCGTTTTTTTTTTATACTTAAAATCTGGTAAACTAGTTAGTCCTCTCTTTTTTATAATATTTCTTATTCCCCGTGCGGATTGAATTTGCAAATAAACCAAGTCGAGAATCTTTCTATCTACACACGGTGCAGATTATGGATGAAGCGGCAGAGGAAGCAAAAGCGCAGCGGAAGGCGGTGGTGCTGACAGCGCCGCTGGCTCTGGAGGGAGGGCTGGCGGCGGAGCACCGCCCGCCTAACCTCCTCAAGCAAGTTCTCAGCCTCTTCCGCAACGTACGGCCAGGATCCGACCTCACACGCTTCCAGGCATGTCTATTACCATATTTGTATTTGGGATGTGATTATAAATAGGGTTGGTTGATATGCAGATTACTATAGTATGTTCCTTACCATCTGAATCAATTAGCGGTATTCGTATGCTTAAATATTTAAGGAGCCCTCAATCCCCAAACAAATGAATTAAACAATGTCATCGACCAAGAAAAGTTGAATATCAAAAATAATAAATATTTCATCCTAATTTTATTTTAAACTATTTTTTTATTTGATCAATTTGATAAGTGCACTATTTTTTTCCTTCTTTTAAAACCAGAATTCTAAAACTTTGCCAACTATACAAAAGAGTGCAAAGGGACGTGGAGCAGAGAGTAGGACATATCAACTTCAAGTTTTATAGAACTTGGTTTTGATTGGTTTTGATTGAGATATGCTATTTTGTAAGCTAGCCTTGTTTGAGACGCCATTTATGATTTCTTTTGCTTATGAACTTGTTGTATGACTACCCAAATTTAGTGTTTTATTCCTGACCTGGTGACGTTAACCTTCTACCGTAAGCTAATTAATTGGCATTTAATGCTCTTTTGGTGGGTTCCCCTGAGAAAAGTCATAGTAGAAACAACCAGTGGTCGTAGGGGCTTGTAGTATGAGTGGGGCTGCGTTGTCCTGTGAGCCTACTTATCTTTGTTTAACATATGGGCTGAGTAAGCTGTGGGTTTCCCAAGGCTAGCTCTTTGTCTCTTTAACCATGAAAAGACTATAAAATCATGTGAGCCTAGTCACGTTCGTTTGTCAACATTAGGATGAGGTACAAGACTGGCCAGCAGATCGAGTTCTTTAGTGATGCATTCGGCTTGATCGATGCGACGAAAGAGCATAAATCGATAGGAACTATGTTGAGCTCCTGACAATGGTTCCTTTGGCTCTTAATTTTTTCCAACTTTTTTTCAATTATGGTCCAGACCATGAATTCTCGAATTAGTTTATAATCCCCAACCTCGGACAATATTTGGCCATCATCCTTGCAGTTCTTTCTTGCTCAAGGTTGCATGACTAATGATACCGATTATAATGAGTGGGCCTGGAAGATGACATAGTGGTGAAGGTTAAGATAATGTGTCGGTCAAAGTCAAGGGAAGAGAGCATTCTCCATCTGATTTCGTTATTCGCATAGTGCTAAGGCTTTTAGATCCAGCTCGACTGGATTATAAGTCGTTCGGGAGAAGGACGACCAATCCTTAAGTCAGTCGAACATAAGGGGTTTAGTGTTTTACTCTTGAAATGAAAAGATTGCATGTCTAATCATTCAATAGCCAATCGGGCTTAAAGACGACATTTGAAGTTGGCCGGAATGTTCGACCCATCTCACAATCGACCAGCTATAGGTATGATCAGAATAAGGGTCGACTTCCCCGAGGCTGATAAATCTCTCTATGCATGTCCGGCTAGATAAAATATCGACCGGGCTTAAGACACTTAGCCTCATAAATCTCTCTATATATGTTTGGCCGGATAAAAGGCATGTCGGGCCTAAGGCACTCAGTTTCATATTAATTCTCAAATGGATTTTCAGTATGCACAGTTCGTCATATGTCTTCTTGAATGGACTTCCACTATGCCTAATGCATTATATTATTCTCCAAACGAATTTTTAATAGCATTCAATACATAATAAAGCAGCTTAATGTAAGGACAGACATAGAGATGACCGGTCTTATGGGCCAGCCGGGATATACTTAGTCGATAATATGAGTAGAGAATCATAACAACCTGTCAGAATAACAACCACATGTCAGAGAATATTCTGCTGGAACTTTCTTTAAAGATTATTGTGTCTCTCATCAGCCTACCACTTATAACAGTATATTCCTTTAAGGGCTTCAACAACGATATAAGCTATAAACGACATATAGATAATGTAAGATTCTTCGGACAATTATTGCATATTACCCAACAACCTCTGACATTTTAAGTCACCTCATGATTGCAGAGCTTATGAGAGGTGGTATATAAGGGGGGGGGGGGGTCCTTTCCGTTGGCAAGGTACGTTCTCTGAACATCTGAACTTACTCTCACACGCACGTTCTCTACTATTCTTTGTTCACCCGTCCTGAATTGTACTGACTTGAGCATTGGAGGACCTTCGCCATAGACTCCCTCCTGGTTTCTGGACGTTGACGTTTTATTTGCTCGTCTTAGTGTACGCAAGATCGAAAGGAAGTCTCTCCGTAGAGTAAAAGGTCTTCTCTCAGTCAACAACCAAGTCATTGTGTCTGTGCCCAGTTATCCGATGATTCTTTCAAGAGGGTGATTTAGTTTGGAAAAGAATCAAGCCGGTTGGAAATGTTAGCAAGTTGAAACCCCAATAGAGCGGGCCTTATGAAGTTGTTCAGAAGCTTGTTTTTGGATGCTGCTACCTTTCAAGATTTCAATGGCAAGAGGTTGAATCAGCCATGGAGCGCCAACTATTTTCAACCTTAACGAACTTGAGGGTATTTTCCCAAAAGTATTTACTACTGTATATATCTTTTTTCTCTCTTAGTAAAAATAGCAGTATGCTTGCTCTTATAAAATAAGGGGGATTCTCAGTTTGTCGCTCACCATAACAAAGATAATTTAGACTCTCGCGTCTCTCTACTAAGATATAAGCATGGTCCTTATGCGCCCAACGACTTTTTGGTCAGCAAAATCCAGACTCTCGCGTCTCTCGATCGAGTTATAAGCGTGGTTCCATACGTCCAACAACCTTCCAGTTGGTAAAATCCAGACTCTCGCGTCTTCGACCAAGTTATAAACATGGTCCTCACGTGCCCAAGAACCTTTCGGTCGGCAAAATCCAGACTCTTGCGTCTCTCGACCGAGTTATAAGCGTGGTCCTCACGGTCCCAACGATCTTCCAGTCGGCAAAATCCAGACTCTCGCATCTCTCAACCGAGTTATAATAATGGGCCTGACATGCCCAACAACCTTCCAGTCGGTAAAATCCAAACTCTCGCGTCTCTCAACCGAGTTATAAGTGTGGTTCCCACGTGCCCAACCACCTTTTGGTCGGCAAAATCCAGACTCTCGTATCTCTCGACCGAGTTATAAGAGTGGTCCACATGCACCCAACGACCTACCGGTCAGCAAAATGTAGACTCCCGCATCTCGATCAAGTTATAAGCATGGTCCCCATACGCCCAACAACCTTTCGGTCGGTCAAATCCAGACTTTCACGTCTCTCGACCGAGTTATACGCTTGGTCCCATGTGCCTAATGACCTTTCGGTCGGTAAAATCCACACACATAATTGCTCGCTCGACACTTACATAGCCGCTCACTCAGCATTTACAAACATCTGCTTACTCGGCACTTACAAACAATAGCTCGCTCGATACTTAGACAAATAGCCGCTTACTCATCATTTACCCATAGTCGATCGGCACTGACACATGACCACTCACTGATCAAAATATCTTGATGGCCAAAAATGCTTGATGCTATGGTAAAAAAACAAAAACAAAAACAAAAACGTTATTAAGAGACTAGTAGGAATGCAATAAATTTTATATGGTACAATTTCAAGTTTTTCTTGGCCATTAAAGTATTTTGGTAAAAAAAATTTTGATGTCTCAAAATATCTTGATGGCCAAAAATGCTTGATGCTATGGTAAAAAAACAAAAACAAAAACGTGATTAAGAGACTAGTAGGAATGCAATAAATTTTATATGGTACAATTTCAAGTTTTTCTTGGCCATTAAAGTATTTTGGTAAAAAAAATTTTGATGTCTCAAAAGGGTACAAATCATGGTTCGAAAACAAGACGAGACGGCTAGGGATGCAATGATTTTGATATGACATAATTTTGGGTCCTATTGCATCATCATGATATTTAGCTAAAGCACTTTGATTAAAGAATAGAAATACTGATATAATAGTGTCCAAATGACATGATTTCAAGCCCCTTTTAACCTTGAAGATGATTTGGTCAAAATACTTGATGACCCATGAGGGGTGAAAATCATGATTGATCACCAAAAGACCTTAATGATCCAAAACACTTTGATGGCCCAATAAAGTTCAAAATCATGGTTGAAAAAAAACAATATAGGGATGCAATAATATCTATATGATATAAGTTTGAGCCCTTTTGGGTCATCATTATGTTTTGACCGAATACTTTGATAGCCTAAAATGCTTGAAATCATGGTTAAAGAATAGAAACACTATCATAAAACTGGTAGAGTTGCAATGGTGTTCATATGGGGATCAAAATGTTTTGACTAGGATACTTTATGACCTAAAAGAGCTCATAATCATGTCATCAACACTTGCATCCCTACTAGTCTTTTGATAGAGTTTTTGTTTTTAATATTTTGGGTCCTTTTAGCTTTTTAAGGTGTTTTAGACAAAACACCTTGATGGAAAACAAGTTCGAAATCACATCATATAAGCATCTACTAGTTTTATGAAAATATTTGTGTTTTTAAACCATGATTTCAAGCCCTTTTGGGCCATAGTCCAAACAGATGGGACAATGCACTTTTTTTTTTCTTTTTTTTTTTTTTTGCGTGGTTTGAGTAATGAATGGTTAACATGACTAACATGATAAATAGGAAATTGTCTGCGTGTTTTAGTTAGTACTAAAATTCAAGTTTGTCCGTTTGTAAATTGCCGATCATTCAAGTGAAAGGCTGCTCTTCAAGGCTTTAAACATAAAGGAAATTGACAACTGTTTCTTTGGATGTGCAGCTATCTTCGCTCTTCAACATGCCCAAGTCACAGCTTCAATGCTATGGAGAAACTGTTTACTGCTGTGGTGAGGACTACTTGCAAGAGTGTGCCCGAGGAAAGAGCAGCCTCGAAAGGTTTACCTCGGTCGTAGCATGGAGCCTATCAACCACACGGCCAGCAATATTTGGACAAGCACCTTTCAATCCTATTTTAGGAGAAACGCATCATGTCTCTAAGGGATCCCTCAACGTGCTGCTCGAGCAGGTGACACACCATCTTTGCTCTAGTTCATCATGCGAAAATTTTCTAGTTTAACCAACCATAAACTACCGAACCACGGATCTAAAATTTCAAAATTACTAAATTACATATCCCATATTCATTTTATTGCTCGTTACATTTGGGAAATTATTCATCAGCACATTAAAATTCCGAATCGATTGCTATAATATAATAATTAATTATTTTTAAAATAATTATTATGTTAAAAAAATCACTACTCTTAATATAATATGTCAAATTGATATTTAAGGATATGAATATAATCAGAATAATTAATAGGACATGATTCTATGTTATTTCGAACTCTCTAAGTCAATCAGTTGATTTCGATCAAAATCGGTTGATGGACTTAGAAAGTTCGAGATGACATAAAATTAGATCATATATGTATTTGTCTAGTTCTCCTGATTATATTCATATCCTTAAATATTAATTTGACACATTATATTAAGAATAATAATTTTTTAAACATAAATTAATTAATTTTTAGAAAAAATTTAATCGATCAAAGTGCTGATAAATACAGGATGTTCCTTAAAACTAGGTTGGCTATCTGGACTAAAGACTATGCAAATTCGCTGACATGTGTGAAGCATGTTCCTTAATACCACAGTTTCATAAGAAAATACAGGATGGAAATACATCAATTGGCCAATGCCTGTTCTTACAACTGTTTGATTGATACAATTCAAATCAACCTTTGGAATTTTAATATCCGAGATTTCAGGTGTCCCATCACCCTCCCGTCTCAGCTCTCCATGCAACTGATAGCGAGCACAATCTGGAATTGATTTGGTGCCACAGCCCTATTCCCAGATTCCAAGGTATGTATTATTATCTCTCACGAACTTACCATTCTATTCTCTGATCACATTGCTATTTTTCTATCTTTTCATCGTTACTCATTTCCTGCAATTCATTCCCAAAGGTACAAGCATCGAGGCTACCATCAAAGGAAAGAGGCAGCTGAGGCTTTTGGCCTCGGGTGAGAACTACGAGATGGACTCACCGAACTTATCGATAAAACTACTTCCACCGACTGGCGCTGACTGGCTGGGGAATGTCAGGATCAAGTGCGAGGAGTCGGGCCTCCAGGCAGATCTCTGCTACTACAAGAGCCATGTGCTCCTCGGATTCGGTGGGAGCTGCCGGTCCGTCAAGGGCACCATCTGCCATTCCAAGACACTGAAAACAATTTACGAGATCGACGGCCAGTGGGACCGGTGCGTTGTCTCAACTCATGGCTTTTCTATCCATACAAAAAAACAATCCCTTTAATTTGGCCTTTTCTTTTGCAGAGTAATCAGGTTGAAAGACGTCCGCTGCGGGGAGGTGACGGTCTTGTACGACGCCAAGAAAGCGATCTCCAAACTGAACACTCCCATTCTGGTGGCTCCACAGGTATGGATATGGCCCTGAGTCCAAAACTCGCGTATTCAAAAACTGGACACCAATTTCAGTAACTGGTTGTGCAGAAGGTGTGGCCGACTGAGTCAGCGAGGGTGTGGGGCGAAGTGAGCCGGTCCATCTTGAACAAGGACTGGGGAAAAGCTTCCGAGGCGAAGAGGAGAATAGAGGAGGAGGAGAGGAAGCGACGAAGAGAAAGGGAAATGAATGGGGGTCACGTTTGGGTTGCCAAGCATTTCTCGGTGGCACGCACCAAGGACGAAGGGTGGGAATGTTGGCCGCTGGAGCAACTAGTCCCGCCAGCTCCTATCATTGTTCCCCCCTGACACAACGGATCATGAGTCTTTTTATGTGAAAGTAAATTAGAATTGAAGTATTTCATCCATATTTTTGTGAAAGTTTCAGTCCCTTTTTTATGTTTTAGTAAAAAAATAAAAAAAAACTGATTATATTGATGAAATTATATACTTATTTTTGATGAATTTTTACATCAAAACAAAGTTTGTTTTGGGAAAACTGTTTCTTAATATATCATGGTAAGAGTCTCCACAAAGTAATTCGAGAGGTGAATTTCATTATTTTTTCACGTAACAATCTGTCAATCTAATTTAAATTAAAGTCAGTTTCTGACTTTAAAATTGGCACAAACAGCCTACAACGTCGTCATCGTATCGAAGTTGAGAAGATGAAATGGTTGAAATGATATGATTAGAATATTGATCGAGTTGCATGCGATAATCTAGATAGGAGGATATAATAAGCTATCTTTTTTATTGACTAAGTTGTCAGAAAGTCTCTGGTCAACATTACTCGCAAATAATGACCGGATTATCCAATCCCTAGTACCCTAATGCTCGAGATAAGTCTTAAATATATATAAAAAATCGAATAAATAGTAGAATAATGAAATGCGTGAAGAATCAAGAATGAGTATGGTAACATATCTTGGCTCGAGGAGCGTCCTCTAGTAGACCGATGAGCTAGTCGTGAAGCTGATCGAGTTATCCTGACCCGGAAGAGTAGAAGAATATGTAGGGATCTAGTGCGCTAAACACGCGAAAAGCGCAGTGAAAAATTTAACTAAATCTTCTCTAGAAGATCCACACGAAAGTAAAAATTATCATATTCTAAGTTTTACATGAGAGGAATACCTTTGTTACATGTCCTTCGCAATCATGGTAGCAACTTTTCTTTGGATGTAGATCTCAGCACGATCAAGCGGTCGCACCTTTATGGTATTCACATGAACATGTCATTCGTTCGTCACACGAACGAAGCCTTCGGAGAAGAACCACCTTTGTGGTGGTAGCCATACAAGGTAATTCGGCCAAGAATGAAGAAGAGGAAGAATAAAGAAAGATCAAGAGTCACACTTTTCATCTCTAATGAAAAATTTAATTAAAAATCTATTTATATTCATCCAATGAATACCAAGGGTTTTTATCTCTTTGTATTCCTCTTATTGGGTTGGATTAACCATTAATCTAATAACCCAATGGGTCTAACCCATTAATTCAATAATCCAATGAGTCTAACCCATTAATCCAATATGTCTAATTCGGATTAGACTTAATCCAATGAGTGCTCAATCCAATAAGTGGATTCATTTGAGTCTAAATCAATGAATAATCCAAAAAGTCTAATCATCTCATAATTGACTCTTAAGGCTATTACCAACAATCTTCCACTAGTATTAGTGTCAATCACCACAAAGATGACACCAACACTTTGGATTAACTCATTATTCTTAAGATCTTTAGTATTTAGTCAAACTAAAATATCATCTTCAAACCAATATGTTCTTTGTGTGTGACCCAATAGGCTCTCGTAACGTTAGCAATGTATCCAAATCAATATTTTAGATACATAAGCAATGAGTGGCATCTAGCAATGCATCATTGCTACCCAAGTGATGAGAATGTCGAGATCCGACTTAACCTTTCTGTGTCTATTAACTTGTATTACTTAGTCATTCTATTATTGATATATAGATTGATTAGTGAGGCATAGACCTTGCCATCCTCTTATCAATGTTTGTGTTTCTTGATCTCTAAGTAGACACACTAAATCAAATAAGCTTAATATCTCATATTGACTCATTTGAGCATGACCATGCTTTCTTATGTTCTACTAATCAAGGGACCCATAAATATCACTTCCGTTATATGGAAGGGATAGATCTCATCTACATCACTCACATCCTTACGCATAAGTTATTGCATACCCAATAATTGACTTTATAGTCTACCCTGTTACAGGTGACGTTTACCGATACCAAAGTATACAACGCCTTATGTAGGGAACCGTAGTGACTTCAGGTCTAAAGAGTATTCATACCAATAGTCATATGAGAATGTTTATGACACTCATATAACGATTCATGAAATATTCTCATGGCGGGTCATTCAGTACATATTCTCTAATATATACTAATGTGTCAATCTGATATCTCATATCCATGACTTGTGAGATTAAGTCATCCGTTGATGTATACATGTGAGTTTCAATGCATTAATATTGTCTTTGCATATTAATGCTTGACTAGGAATAGTTAAGAGTAGTGTCTATATATATCTACAAGCTCCCACTATCAATTCAACTAATTGATAGACTAGAACCTACTATCCTAAGACATTATTATACTTATTCATTCGACATTGAACTGAAATAAATAAAATAACCAACTTTTCCTTTTAAAATAAAATATGATACAATATGTCCTAAGTCAATCAACTCTTAATTGACTCTTAGGGCTTACACTAACAACCTCCTTATGTCACTAGTGTCAATTATTGAAATATCTAATATCCATTGACCTAGTGTAACCATCATGCCATCTCTTTGCCAAAACATTAGTTGAAGGATCCACAATATTAGCATCGGTCAATATTCTGCATAGTCTCACATCTCCTCTATCGATGATCACTCGATTGAGATGGAAGCGCCGGAATATCTAATACCCAGCATCACCATTTAAGTAAAATACATGCCCTGACTACGATTTGAAATCATCCTTATCAGTTTGGAAGCTAGTATTGTTGTAACCCTTTACAGTGGACATCGCTGTAACCATTGACAGTGAGCTCTTCATCACCTCCAAAAATCAAGAAATAATCTTGAGTTCTTCTCAAATACTTAAGAATATTATTGACTACTGTCCAATGACCTTTACCTGAATTTGACTGGTATCTTCTCATCATGCTTAATGCATATGAGACATCTAGGCGAGTACAAAGTATGACGTACATGATATACCTTATAGAAGATACATAAGGAATCTGATCCATGCGGTCCATTTCTTCCTTAGAAGAGGGGCATTGAGTCTTCGAAAGACTCACAAGATGTAACAATGGTAGGAATCCCTTCTCGGAATCCTACATGGCAAAATGTTTAAGCACCTTGTTAATATAGGTACTTTGACTTAGACCAAGCAATCTCTTAGATCTATCTCTATAGATCTTAATGCCTAAATTGTAGGCTGCTTCACCTAAGTCTTTTATTGAGAAATAATTCCCAAGCTAAGTCTTTATTGACTAAAGAGTAGGGATATCATTTCTAATGAGAAGTATGTCATTTACATACAATATGAGAAAGATGACTGTGCTCCCACTAACCTTCTTGTAGAAACAAGGTTCACCTTCATTCTTGATGAAACCAAACGCTTTGATCGCATCATCGAATCGAAGATTCCAGTTTCTAGAATCTTGCTTTAATCCATATATGGACCATTGCAACTTACATACTTTTCTAGCATGCTCTGGATCTACAAAACAGTCAGGTTGTGTCATGTACACCTCCTCGAGTAGATTTTTATTAAGAAATGTGGTTTTGACATCCATCTACCATATCTCATAATTATAGTAAGCTACAATAGTAAGCATGATCCGAATAAACTTTAACATTACAACTAGTGAAAAAGTTTCATTATAGTCTATACCATCAATCTGCTTGAATCTTTTAGCCACCAATCTACCTTTATAGGTATGCATATGACCATCCATGTCAGTCTTCACTTTAAAGATCCACTTACACCCAATAGGTTTGATTCCTTCAGGTGGATCAACCAAAGTCTATACTTGGTTAGTGTACATGGATTCCATTTTGGATCTCATGGCCTCTAGCCATTTCTCAGAATCTTGGCCCTGTACAGTTTCTTGATAAGATGTAGGCTCATTGAGACCAACTAGCACTATATCACCGTTGTCAGACAAAAGAAAAGAATATCTCTCAGGTTGATGATAGGTCTTATTAGATCTGCATAGAGCTTGTGCTATTTGAATAAGTTGTTGCTCCACAACTTCTTGTGGTGTAACAAAATCATAATCCACAACATCTTGTGGTTCTTGTTCAGTTTCTATCAAGGTGTCAGTGTTAGTTTATGTATCTTGAATTTCTTTAAGATCGACTTTACTCTCACTAGTTTTTCTAGAAACAAATTCCCTTTTTAGAAAGACACAGTTCTGGCAACAAACACTTTGCCTTGTGTGGAATTATAAAAGTAATATCCCTTTGTTTCCTTGGGATATCCTACAAAATAGCACTTGTCCGATTTGGGTCCTAGTTTATCTGAGACTTATGGTCGAACGTAAGCCTCACATCCCCAAATCTTCATGAAAGACATCTTAGGACTCTTTCCAGTTCATATCATATATGGTGTCTTTATGACGACCTTAAATGGAATGCAGTTAAGTGTGAAAGCGGCCGTCTCTAGAGCATGTCCCCAAAAGGAAGTAGGAAGATCCGTTTAACTCATCATCGATCGTATCATATCTAATAAAGTAGGATTTCTCCTTTCTGATACATCATTCTATTGTGATTTTCTAGGTGTAGTGAGTTGAGATATGATCCCACACTCAACAAGATAGTCATGAAACTCTTGGCTAAGATATTCCCCACCTCGATCTGATCAAAGTATCTTAATACTCTTACCAAGTTGGTTTTGTACTTCATTCTTGAATTCTTTGAACTTTTCAAAGGATTCTGACTTATGTCTCATCTGATACAGATAGTCGTACCTATTGAAATCATCAGTAAAAGTAATAAAGTAATGGTAGCCTCCTCTAGCTGCTATTCTGAAAGGGCCGCATACATCAGTATGTATGAGTCCTAACAGATCATTAGCTCTTTCGCTGTGTCCACTAAATGGAGTCTTAGTAATCTTGCCTTGAAGATAAGATTCACATGCCTCATATGATTCAAAATCAAATGAGTCCAAAAGTCCATCCTTATAGAGTTGGGATATGCGACTCTCATTTATGTGACCCAAGTGATAATGTCAGAGATATGTTTGGTTCAAATCAATAGACTTGAATCATTTGGTATTTATGTTATAGATTGGGGTTTCAAAGTTTAGAACATAGAGTCCATTTATTAGAGGTGTACTATAGTAAAACATATCATTCAAATAAACGGAACAATATTTGTCCTTTATTATAAATGAAAAATCCTTCTTATCTAAACAAGAAATAGAGATAATATTCTTGGTTAAAGCAGACACAGAATTACACTCTTCAAATTCTAAAATAAACTCAGTGGGCAAAGATAAGGAATATGTTCCTATAGCTACAATAACAACTCTTGTGTCATTGCCTATTCATAGGTCCACTTCGTCCTTTGTCAATGATCTATTATTTCTCAGCCTCTACACATTAGTATAAATGTGAGATGCACACTAAGTATCTAATACCCATGAAGAAAAAATAGATAAATTGACTTCTATAACATATATATCTGAGGTAGAAGTCTCACTTCTCTTCCTTTTCAGTCCCTCTAGGTGTGACTTGCAGTTCCTCTTCCAATGTCCGGTCTCACCACAATGGAAGCAGGTTCATTCCTTAACAACTCCATCTTTGGGTTTCAATGCATGAGTCTTACCCTTGCCTTTGGTTTGGATTCTATCCTTACCTTTGGGCTTCCATTTGCCTTTGCCCTTTTGCACCATCAAAATGGTACTTGGCTTTGCCTTCTCAAGGTTAAGTTCAGCAGTTCTCAACATGCTCAACATCTCAGGCAATGGTTTGTCAATTTCATTCATGTTATAATTCATGACAAATTGACTGTAGCTCTCGAGCAATGACTTTAGAATAAGGTCAGTAGTCAATTCTTGGCCTAGTGAAAATCTTAACCTTTGTAGATTCTCCATATACCCGATCATTTTGAGCACATAAGGCCCTATGAAACTTCCTTCTTACATTCTGCATTGAAATAGAGCTTTGGAGATCTCAAATCTCTCATGTCTTGCTTGTCCTTGATATAGTTGTCTAAGATGTTCAACCATATCATAAGCATTCATGTTCCCATGTTACTTCTGAAGCTCAGAGTTCATAGTGGTGAGCATAAGATATGATACATCTAATACATCATCTTGATGCTTCTTATAAATATCTTTATCAACTCTAGTGGCATTAGTTGGGAGGGGGGGGGATGCTTTAGGAATGAGTTGTTCTAGGACATACAGTTTTCTTTCTTGCTTGAGAACTATTTTCAAGTTTCTATACCAGTCTAGGAAGTTAGCTCTATTGAGCTTCTCTATATCAAGGACAGATCACAGAGATATTTTATTTGATGTACTAGATGACATGATGATCTATAATAATAAAATTCAGAAATAGGTATCATATTTAGATCATTTAATTAGACCTTCAATTAAATGATTCTCTCACTAAATTCTAAAGCTTGGTAGGAGTAAATCACTGCTAGCTCTACACATAGGAGCAAAGACATTCAAGTGGGGCAAGATTCATATTATACCTCATCTTGAGTTAGCTTTGGCTAATCACCCAATACTTGTATAACTTAGGTAGGCAACGTGTGTAGGATCGTAGACGTGCTAGGAGGGTGGGGGGGGGGGGGATGAATAGCACGCGTTGCTTTTGCACTCATTTCGGAAAATACATAGAATACTCAGCGGAATAAAGAATGAAAAGACAAGCAATGCTAACATGCTTTCTTTTACTTGGTTCGGAGCCTGTGGCGACTCCTACTCTAAGCTCGTGATCATTGATCGCTTTCATTGGGAAATTCACTATCAGTTCAGAAAGCTTTACAAAAGACTAATACAAGTATGAAGCTTTACAGATATGAAATACAACTTGTTACCAATAACTTGATGAAATCTATCTTCTGACTTGATAGTCATTGGAGTAGCATTTAGATGTTGCCGGAGTGTGCGCAGTTGTTTGTTCTTGTTCTCAGAAAGTGTGTTGTACTCAAAGTTGCTGGTCAACTCTCCTTTTATAGCCAAGGTAGACCTGATCCAGATCCACTGATCTCGGGATCAATCTTTGACCCGACTATGATCGATCGACCGATCCAGGTGTTCGGTCGACCGAACCTTCTGAACTTGCCCAGCTTCTTGTCCACATGCTTTTGCCGCCTATTAAGTCTTCGTTCGGTCGACTGATCCTGTCATTCGATCGACCGATCTCGCTGACCTTGCTAGTCTATTTGATCCGATCCACTCGACTTAACCAAGTCACGACTTATCCTCAGTTTTGTTGATCGATCCCCAGGTTCGGTCGACCGCTCCCTCGATCGAACTCGATCTATTGTACTGGTGTTCGGTCGATCGATCCAAAGGTTTGGTTGCCTGATCAAGATCGAATCTAACCCTGCATAAACTGTTAGTCTCCTGCAAATAGAGTTAGCACATAGCAGATAATATGTAAATGAAAAGTTTTGACAGCCTTCGGACTGTCTGGTTCTATCTTCGAATTTCCTCTAGAAACCCTAGGTTGAACTGACGTCTACTGTTCCCTCACAGGAGAACGTGTCCTCACCTACTCTTCTCAGGAGAGATTACTTATTGCTAGATCGGTCCTCTAGATCGACTGGACTTTCTACCTAGGGTTATCACCCCCTATGACCTAGGGTTACCACCCCCTAGGACCTAAGGTTACCATCCCTAGGGTTTTCCATCGCCTAGGGTTACCACCCCCTAGGGTTTTCCACCTGCTTAACCGGAGCTAGGACTTTCCATCACTTAAGGTTACCGCCCTCTAGGACCTAGAGTTACCACTCTCTAGGATTTTTTCACCTACCTAGAATTCACTAGGACTCTTACCTAAGACTACTTAGGACTTTCCTGTAAGATCAATCAACCTTATTAGACAACAAGACATCTTAACTTTTGAATCCTTTGTCATTATCAAAACACAAGTTTGATCGTCTGTGCTTCCTGCACCAACAACGTGTACCAATTGGACAAGATTCATATCATGCCTTATCTTGAGTTAGTTTTGACTAATCACCCAAGATTTGTTTAACTTAGGTAAACAATATTTGCCAATTATATCCTATATAACTCTTGTATCATTAGGTGAACAAGACTATTTGTTCATTTTCCCATCTTATGAAATTCACATTATAGCACATCTTGAGTTAGCTTTGGCTAATCACCCAAGACTAGTATAATTGAATTACATCGTATGGGATATGCCTCTAAGTTCTCAATCTAATTGAGGTAACTTAGTTAAGTCGCACCCAAAGTTTAATAGTCAGTCATCACAATTATCCTGTCGCACTCTAGCAAGATAAATCGAGTCACTTTGCTTTGGTAAAACCTGATTACAATTGATCGAGCTAGAAGTGAATACCAAACTTTGGTAGACATATATTAAAAGGACCTAATTATTGTTATACTGCACATGTATCACATACAATCATGGCACACATCAATATATATTCTAAAATAAAACGTGGCATGGTTATGACCTCATCACTACTATCTTCCCAAGCTAATAAGAAGATCAAAAAGTCAACCTAGGTCCAAGCATCTTCTTGTTGGTCGCTACTCGGAAAACCTAGAGGTTCCACTGTACAAAAATTTTGTACAAAGGTCTGAACCTTTTCCTAGCTACCATGTGTTCTTTTAAATTAAATTTTGGATCGCCTGCGGAACTTAACACGTTTGATCCAAAACTTAATCTATTTGTTCTTTAAGGTTTAGACTTGGATCTCCTGCGGAACTTTACACGTTCAACCCAAGTCTCCTTAAGTTATTAATTGCATTAAATATTAATTTCCATAATTGGTTCCCAGTACTGACGTGGCGAGGCACATGGCCTTCTTGGATATGGGAACAACCACCACCGACTAGACAAAACCTTTTATGGAAAGCTAATATTTAATTTCCTAAAATAACTTTAGGTCAACCAAAAAGAACAATCAAATCACAAGGAAAAGAAAAATAAAAGAACACAACTTCTAAAAACATATTTGAAATACTAGAATCGTAAGCCTCTTGTATTTGGTATTATTTCCATAAATAACTAGTATGATGCGGAAAGGAAAAATTACTAGTTATACCTTCTAAAAAGACCTCTTGATCTTCTACCGTATTCCTCTTCTAACCTCGGACGTTGTGTGGGCAACGATCTTCCGAGATGAGAACCACCAAGCACCTTCTTCTTCCTTACAAGTTTCGGCCACCACAATTCTCCAAGAGAAGTAGAGGTCCGACCACCACCACCAAGCTCCAAGGGATGCAAGAAACAAAACCACCTTTCTCTCCTTCTTCTCCTAGCTAGAACCGACCACCATCAAGAGCTCCAAGAGAGGTTGCCGCCGGCCATAAGAAGAAGAGAAGAGGAAGAAGCTAGGGCCAGCCACCAAGGAGGAAAAGAGAGGAGAAGAATAATAAAGACATTCACCTTGAAGCCTCCTCTACCCCCTCTTTTATAATCCTTGGTCTTGGCAAATAAGGAAAATTTAATAAAAAACTTCCTTAATTCTTTTGCCATGAAAAAGAAAAATTTATTTAATTAAAAATAATTTTCCTATTCTCAATTTACATGGCCGGCCACCATCAAGCTATAAATAAGGAGAGTTTTAATTAATTAAAACTTCCTAATTTGTCTCCAGAAATTTATAAAAAATTTCTCCAATAATTTTCCCTTCATGGTGGTTAATAAAAAGGAAATTTTATAAATTAAAATTCTTCTTTTAAACATGTGGATAATTTCCAAAAGGAAAGTTATCTCTAAAAATTAAAATCTCTTTTCAATCTACAAATAAGGAAAGATATCAAATCTTTTCTTAATCTTTTGTAGAAACTAATAAAAGAGAATATTTAATTTTTAAACTTATCTTTTAAATTATTATCATGCTTAAAAAGGAAAGTTTTTCTTAAAAATAAAATCTCCTTTCAATCTACAAATAAGGAAAGATTTCAAATCTTTTCTTAATCTTTTGTAGAAAGCTTTTAAAAGGAAAGATTTAATTTTTAAACTCTCTTTTAAAACTATGATATCCACATAAGAAATAATTTTAATAAAAAATCATTTTTAATATGATGTGGCCGGCCACCTAAGCTTGGGCTCCAAGCTATTGGCCGACCACCTTAAGGCCAACCTTTAGGCTTGGCCGGCCCTAAGCTTGAGCTTCAAGCTTAACTTGGCCGACCCCTATTGGTTGGGTAAGAAGGTGGGTATGTGGTGGGTATAAATCTCTATATACAAGAGGCTACGATAGGGACCGAGAGGAGGAATTGGTTTTTGGTCTCCCGATAAAATTAAGCATCCCGTGCTCACCCCGAACACACAACTTAATTTTATCAATAATAATTCATTCCACTAGAGAACTATTATTGAACTACCGCACCAATCCCAAATTACATTTTGGGCTCCTTCTTATCATGAGTGTGTTAGTCTCCCTGTGTTTAAGATATCGAATGTCCACTAATTAAGTGAGTTACTGACAACTCATTTAATTAATATCTTAGTCCAAGAGTAGTACCACTCAACCTTATCATCATGTCGGACTAGGTCCACCTGTAGGGTTTAACATGACAATCCTTATGAGCTCCTCTTGAGGACATTATCAACCTAGTATCTCTAGGACACAGTTTCCTTCTATAATCAACAACACACACTATAAGTGATACCATTTCCCAACTTATCGGGCTTATTGATTCATCGAACTAAATCTCACCCATTGATAAATTAAAGAAATAAATATCAAATATATGTGCTTGTTATTATATTAGGTTTAAGAGCACACACTTCCATAATAACCGAGGTCTTTGTTTCTTTATAAAATCAGTATAAAAGAAACGACCTCAAATGGTCCTACTCAATACACTCTAAGTGTACTAGTGTAATTATATAGTTAAGATAAACTAATACCTAATTACACTACGACCTTCCAATGGTTTGTTCCTTTCCATTATGGTCGTGAGCTACTGTTTATAATTTATAAGGTACTGATAACATGATCCTCTGTGTGTGACACCACACACCATGTTATCTACAATATAAATTAACTGAACAACTACATTTATCATAAATGTAGACATTTGACCAATGTGATTCTTATTTCTAGATAAATGTTTATACCAAAAGCTAGGCTTTTAGTATACACCCTAACAATCTCCCACTTATACTAAAAGACTAAGCTGCCATATCTGCTGCCATATATCTGATTCCCAACCCTTCAACATGTCCATCAAAAGCTCTCGCCTTAAGGACCTTAGTGAAAAGATCTATAGGTCATCATCTGATGCATTCTAGGCGGCAACAATTTCTCCTCGTTTATACGATTTCTCGTATTGGGTGGTACTTGCGCTCTATTGTGTTTACTTGCCTTATAGACTCATGGTTTCTTCGAGTTTGTTACTGCACCATTATTATTACAATAAATTGTAATAATCTTTGGACAAACTAGAAATCATATCTAAGTCTATCTTGAGGTAATTAAGTTATTCAGCTTTTATGGCTTCCTTAGAGGCTTGCCATATACTAAGCTTCTATGGTGGAGTCCAGAAAAACACCTATGCTTATCACTCTTCCATAGTTATGACTTTACCTCCTAAAGTAAACACAAAACCCCGAGGTTGACTTATTATTGTCCCTATCCGATTGGAAGTCAAAATCCGTGTAACCCACAGGGACCAAATTAATTGCCTTGTAAGCTAGCATATAATCTCTAGCACCTCTAAGGTACTTTAATATATGCTTTACTGCAGTCCAATGTCCTTGTCTAGGGTTACTTTGATATCTGCTAACTATGCCCTTGGCAAAACAGATTTCTGATCTCGTGTATAGCATACATTAGGTTGTCTAACTGCCGAAGCATAAAGAACTGCCTACATGTCCTCAATCTCTTTTGATGTCAACGGAGACATCTCTTTAGATAAAGTTACTCCATCCTGAAAAGGTAAGAAACCTTTCTTGGAGTTTTTCATGCTTAAAACGAGCAAGGATTTTTCTGATATATGAAGCTTGGGATAAGTAAAATATTCTCTTCTTGCGATCACTTATTACTTTGATCTCAAGAATATATACATTCTCCCAAGTCCTTTATATCGAATTGTTTGGACAACCATACCCTTACTTCTGACAACATTTTGATATTGTTTCCAACTACCAAAAATGTTATCTACGTATAGTACAAGAAATACTACCACGCTTCCATCACACCTTTTGTATACACAAGACTTATCCGGTTACTAAATCCATAGATCTGGATTACTTTGATAAATCGGATGTTCCAAGACCTTGAAGCTTTGCCTCAGTCCATAGACTGATTGAGCTTGCACACAAGATGCTCTTAGCCCTTTGCAATGAACCCTTCTGGTTGCTTTATATGGATGCTTTCTTCAAGACTTCCATTAAGGAATGCTGTCTTGACATCCACTTGCCAAATAGATAAAAGAATCTGGATAGACTTAAGCATGACTACCAGTGAAAAGGTTTCCTTTTTCATCAAGCCTTGCTTTGAAAGTTACTACCTTCCTGTCTATCCCTCTTTTCCTATTATAGACCTTTTTACACCCAACAGCTTATACACTATTTGGTGATTCTACAAGCTTCCAGATTTTGTTAGAATACATATATTCTAATTCTGTTATTCATTACTCTTTGCCAAGATGCTGCATCTTTATCTTGGAGTGCTTCATCATATGACCAGAGATCAGGTTCATGTCCTCCAGGGATCGAGTCCAAAAACTCTCCCAAAACATGAACCTATTTAGGTTGCCTAACAACCCTCCCACTACGACAAGGCACTTTCTGCAATTGTGTATTATTTGTGATACGTGTTGCAGTTTTCTTGTGGTATCTCATCTTGTACAGTTGGTACTAGGTTAGACATGTCCTTTATTTTCTTATGGGCACGTGGTTTATTACATAGTCCTTTTCTAAAAATCGGTCATTGATGCTAACAATGACCTTCTGATTTTTAAGACTATAAACCTACTTTCATTTCTCTAGGATAACCCACAAACAAGTGAATTCCTGTCCAACTTATCATTGTCTCTCTTCAGCATATGTGCTGGACTACCCGAATCCGAATATGCTTCAAAATAGGCTTACGCATATTCAGCAATTCTATATGAGTAGAGAGTTCTGACTTTGGAAGGTACTATGTTCACTTCCGTTTCCAGAGTATATCTTTAAAAATGAATTTGGTAAAATAACTCATCATCAATCTACTTATTTCCATAAGAGTCATATACCTTCTTTCTACTACACCATTCTGTAGAGGTGTACCAGGTGTAGTTAGTTTGGATTTAATCCCTACTTCTGATAAGTGACTCCTAAATTCTCCCAAGAGGTACTTGCCACTATGATCTCACCATAGTGTCTTTTTACTTTGTCGTTTCTCCACATCAGCCTAGTACTCAAAGTACTTAGTCTTGTGGTACATTAAGTAAATTTATTTGTATCTTGAATAGTTGTCTATAAAATAGACGAAATATTCAATACTACCTCTTGTCTGGATAGTCATAGGATGAACCGTTTTCAACATATCTTTGACTCCATACCCCTCAGACTTAAAAGCTTCTTGGTTATTTTCCTTCCAAGTAAGACTCGCAGGTTGGAAAGATTTCCACTACTAATGAACGCAAAAGTTCATCAGCTACCAATGAATCCTACTTAAGTATAACCTAGCTTTAGGTGCCAAAGATATAATTGGTTCATTTCTGAAGGTTGCTTTCTCTTAAAATTAGAAGATGTGTTACTAATTTCCATTTGTTGCATCGTGGGAGTTATTGGATTATAAATTGTCAACCATCATACCAGAATAGATAACTTCCCTATTTTTCTTGATAACAACTTTGTTATCAAAATAGACACAATATCTATAATAGTTTAGAAACAGAAATCAGGTTCTTTCTAAACTTGGTACGTAAAGACAATTACTTAAAATCCATATTTTATTCTTATCAAAGGATAACATCTCCCACTGCAACAGCTACCACTTTTACAGTAGTGCCCATGTGGACGGTGTTTTTATTTTCATTTAGTTGTCAGGTTTCCTGGAACCCTGCAATGAATTGCAGACATGATTAATGACATCTGTATCTACACTCCAGGTTCTGGTAGATAACACCACTAGACATGTTTCAACTAATGAATTAAATACACCTAAATTGTTCTTAGTCTTAAGAGGACAGTCTACCTTAATGTCGAAATCCTATTTCCAATCAATTATTATTAGGACCACTAAGTCTATCCTAAAGTATATCAGCTAGGGATTGACCATCATCCTAAGAATCACAAAAATATTTGGTTAAGACCAACTCCTTAAAAATCCCCATGAATTTTGTATGCCACGTTAGTGTGGACGTATACAAATTCAAAGAGGAAATTTTATCATTTAATTTTATTATCTCGTCAACCTTACTTTATGACGAATAAAATTAATAGTTAGTCTATCTTTAATCAAATATTTGGTCAAGACTCTAAATTTAAAATAATATTGATTCCTCTAACAATACTATTTAAATTTACCAACACCTCAAAACACCGTGAATTTTGCATGCCACGTTAGTGTGGACGTATACAAAATCAACATTTGTAAGAGGAGGGTTTTACCCATTAACTATCTTATCAACGTAACTTTATGACAAATAAAATTATCTCAAACACCGTTAATTTTGTATGCCACGTTAGTGTGGACGTATACAAAATCAATCTTTGTAAGAGGGGTTTTAACCCTTTAATTTTATTATCTTGTCAACCTAGTTTTATGACAAATTAATAGTTGGTTTCATTTGGTCACACAAATAATAGCAGTGACTCCGATGGGGAGGATACTATTAGATGTGTCTAAGTGTATACCATTACTTGACACTAAGTCCATTAATAAGATTATGCCCCTTCCGTTGGGGAAGATCACACGCTCTTAATTAACTTCCTATAGTCATCCAAAAATGGAAATCTGTTCTAGTGATCCACAAACAAGCTCATCCGTTATGGAGGAAGGCACTCAGAGCCAACGCGCAAGCTTGTTTGCATCACTTACAAACCAGTAATGGAGACCATGGGATTTACTTAAAAATTCCTCTCCCACTTAGTTATTTATAAATGAGGAATTTTAACTATGCTAGCCTACTAAACTTGTAAACTAACATGCACACACAGCACAATATAAAAGCAATAAATAGAAAAATCTAATTTTCAACTATTATGGCTTTTATCTCTGGTTGTCCTCCGTGTGTTGTCATCCCAAGCTGCTGCCATATTTGGCCACCGCCACCCGGTCTAGCTGTCGCATCCATCTTGCTCCTAGCTGCGCCTCTGGTCCTTAGAAGGTTCCACGCTTTGCAAGATTTGATCCGTGACATAAATAGAATTTTACATTTTGATCCTATATTCCATAAAAGGAATGTACATGTATCTAGATCAAAAATAAAATCCTAATAAAACTAAATACAGCTCCTGCTGTATTTTAATACAATCATGCACACACATATAAATGCCCTTGACATGTCCAAGGGTCCAATCACACACATAATAACTAAAAGCCATAATAGTTGGATCCTGCATCCACAAAGTTAGCACATCCTACTATTAACCTGCCTAAATTATGTATGACATGTGCATAATTAAACTAATACCAAATACACAGAGGCAAAACCCTAGCTCTGATACCAATTGTTGGTTGCTACTCGGAAAACCTAGAGGTTCCACTGTACAAAAATTTTGTACAAAGGTCTGAACCTTTTCCTAGCTACCATGTGTTCTTTTAAATTAAATTTTGGATCGCCTGCGGAACTTAACACGTTTGATCCAAAACTTAATCTATTTGTTCTTTAAGGTTTAGACTTGGATCTCCTGCGAAACTTTACACGTTCGACCCAAGTCTCCTTAAGTTATTAATTGCATTAAATATTAATTTCCATAATTGGTTCCTAGTACTGACGTGGCGAGGCACATGGCCTTCTTGGATATGGGAACAACCACCACCGACTAGACAAAACCTTTTATGGAAAGCTAATATTTAATTTCCTAAAATAACTTTAGGTCAACCAAAAAGAACAATCAAATCACAAGGAAAAGAAAAATAAAAGAACACAACTTCGAAAAACATATTCGAAATACTAGAATCGTAAGCCTCTTGTATTTGGTATTATTTCCATAAATAACTAGTATGATACGGAAAGGAAAAATTACTAGTTATACCTTCTAAAAAGACCTCTTGATCTTCTACCGTATTCCTCTTCTAACCTCGGACGTTGTGTGGGCAACGATCTTCCGAGATGAGAACCACCAAACACCTTCTTCTTCCTTGCAAGTTTCGGCCACCACAATTCTCCAAGAGAAGTAGAGGTCCGGCCACCACCACCAAGCTCCAAGGGATGCAAGAAACAAAACCACCTTTCTCTCCTTCTTCTCCTAGCTAGAACCGGCCACCATCAAGAGCTCCAAGAGAGGTTGCCGCCGGCCATAAGAAGAAGAGAAGAGGAAGAAGCTAGGGCCGGCCACCAAGGAGGAAAAGAGAGGAGAAGAATAATAGAGACATTCACCTTGAAGCCTCCTCTACCCCCTCTTTTATAATCCTTGGTCTTGGCAAATAAGGAAAATTTAATAAAAAACTTCCTTAATTCTTTTGCCATGAAAAAGAAAAATTTATTTAATTAAAAATAATTTTCCTATTCTCAATTTACATGGCCGGCCACCATCAAGCTATAAACAAGGAGAGTTTTAATTAATTAAAACTACCTAATTTGTCTCCAGAAATTTATAAAAAATTTCTCCAATAATTTTCCCTTCATGGTGGTTAATAAAAAGGAAATTTTATAAATTAAAATTCTTCTTTTAAACATGTGGATAATTTCCAAAAGGAAAGTTATCTCTAAAAATTAAAATCTCTTTTCAATCTACAAATAAGGAAAGATATCAAATCTTTTCTTAATCTTTTGTAGAAACTAATAAAAGAGAATATTTAATTTTTAAACTTCTCTTTTAAATTATTATCATGGTTAAAAAGGAAAGTTTTTCTTAAAAATAAAATCTCCTTTCAATCTACAAATAAGGAAAGATTTCAAATCTTTTCTTAATCTTTTGTAGAAAGCTTTTAAAAGGAAAGATTTAATTTTAAACTCTCTTTTAAAACTATGATATCCACATAAGAAATAATTTTAATAAAAAATCCTTTTTAATATGATGTGGCCGGCCACCTAAGCTTGGGCTCCAAGCTATTGGCCGGCCACCTTAAGGCCAACCTTTAGGCTTGGCCGGCCCTAAGCTTGAGCTTCAAGCTTAGCTTGGCCGACCCCTATTGGTTGGGTAAGAAGGTGGGTATGTGGTGGGTATAAATCTCTATATACAAGAGGCTACGATAGGGACCGAGAGGAGGAATTGGTTTTGGTCTCCCGATAAAATTAAGCATCCCGTGCTCACCCCGAACACAAAACTTAATTTTATCAATAATAATTCATTCCACTAGAGAACTATTATTGAACTACCGCACCAATCCCAAATTACATTTTGGGCTCCTTCTTATCATGAGTGTGTTAGTCTCCCTGTGTTTAAGATATCGAATGTCCACTAATTAAGTGAGTTACTGACAACTCATTTAATTAATATCTTAGTCCAAGAGTAGTACCACTCAACCTTATCATCATGTCGGACTAGGTCCACCTGCAGGGTTTAACATGACAATCCTTATGAGCTCCTCTTGAGGACATTATCAACCTAGTATCTCTAGGACACAGTTTCCTTCTATAATCAACAACACACACTATAAGTGATACCATTTCCCAACTTATCGGGCTTATTGATTCATCGAACTAAATCTCACCCATTGATAAATTAAATAAATAAATATCAAATATATGTGCTTGTTATTATATTAGGATTAAGAGCACACACTTCCATAATAACCGAGGTCTTTGTTTCTTTATAAAATCAGTATAAAAGAAACGACCTCAAATGGTCCTACTCAATACACTCTAAGTGTACTAGTGTAATTATATAGTTAAGATAAACTAATACCTAATTACACTACGACCTTCCAATGGTTTGTTCCTTTCCATTATGGTCGTGAGCTACTGTTTATAATTTATAAGGTACTGATAACATGATCCTCTGTGTGTGACACCACACACCATGTTATCTACAATATAAATTAACTGAACAACTACATTTATCATAAATGTAGACATTTGACCAATGTGATTCTTATTTCTAGATAAATGTTTATACCAAAAGCTAGGCTTTTAGTATACACCCTAACATTTCTCCAAGTGCTTCCTTAGTTGTCATGTGTTGTTGTCCTCCTCCCTTTTTCACCATCATCTAGTAGACTAATTTCTCTCTAGTTTATACATTACAAAATCTAAAAGAAATCTCAAGTTACATTCAAAGGTAGTTTAGAGTTATAACAAGAGTGATAAAAGATGAAGGCACGATACGCAGGCCGTTTTATGAATTACAACATCACACACACATCCAATCACATTGGGGGTAGAGGACTATAACCATACCCCATGTCATATATATTCACAATATCCTTATGACAGAAAATCTACTATGATTTTAACAACTAATTATGAGCCACAATATCACAATGGTCCCGCTAGCCGGTTAGTGGGTGGAGGTCAAGGGGGTAGCGCCCCTTGCGGGGTGAGGGGGCAGCGCCTCCGAAGCAAAATATATTTTGCATACTCATTGTATGAGTTGCTGCCATGCTTAAGACTCTACTGCCCACAATACCAACTATGTTTCATTCTCAACAAAACACCTTTGGCCGAGACCTTGTTGGTCATAACACCAACTATGTTTCATTCCCAACAAAACACCTTTTGGCCGAGACTCATAGTTTGTCCAAGACTCAGTTTGGCTGAGACCGTTTTGTTCACAGCGACTTTGTTTCGGTCCCAATAGAACATAGACTCATAATCATGCAAATCAAAGTAAACATCTCCTGCAATTTCTATATCACATATAAAATATAACAACTTAGTATATGCCTTCGCAAGTGGCTCTGATACCGCTGTAGGGATCTAGTGTGCTAAACATGCAAAAGTACAGCAGAAAATTTAACTAGATCCTCTCTAGAAGATCCATGCGAAGGTAAAAACTATCATAAACTAAGTTTTATATGAGAGGAATAGCTTTGTTGTGTGCCCTTCATAATCCCGACAGCAACTTTTCTTTGGATGCAGATCTCAGCGTGATCAAGCGGGCGCACCTCTATGGTATCCACACAAACACGTCCTTCGTTTGTCACACGAACGAAGCCTTCAGAGAAGAACCACCTTTGTGGTGCTAGCCACACAAGGTGATTCGGCCAAGAATGAAGAAGAGGAAGAAGAAGGGAAGATCAAGAGTCACACTTTTTATCTCTAATGAAAAATCTAATCAAAAACCTATTTATATTCATCCAATGAATACCAAGAGTTTTTATTTCTTTGTATTCCTCTTATTGGGTTGGATTATTATATTGGATTAACCATTAATCCAATAACCCAATGAGTTTAATCCATTAATCCAATGAGTCTAACCTATTAATCCAATGTGTCTAATTCAGATTAAACTCAATTCAATGAGTGCTCAATCCAATGAATGAATTCATTTGAGTCTAACTCAATGAGTAACCCAAAAAGCTTAATCATCTCATAATTGGCTCTTAGAGATAATACCAACAGAATATGAGCTGGATGAGGAGTTGGATTTGACGTCACGGAATCAGATACGGCATGGATTCGGAGGTGATGACATGGAGTCGGATATGACGGTATACATCCAGAATATAGCAGCGACACACAGACCAAAATATAACATTAACACATAGACTAAAATATGATTGTGGCACGCATGTCAGAATCGAGCGAAGGGGAATAGAGCAAAGGCCGAAAACAGTAAACCATAGGGAGCTGGATCAGCGACTATGACAACAACTGGTTGTGGCATGAAGACGACGACCCCGGAGTGCCGAAATACGAAGGAGAGTCGAGAGTGGCTAGCATCGACCGCTAGAGGATGACATCGGTAGTCAGGGGCACCAACAGCGGCGGTGAGGAGGAGGTGGTGGTGTCCTTGGCAATGGCCTAGCCTACAGCAAGGGCTGCTAGCTCGGTCAATGGAGATCACACAAGGAGGGGAGCCTGGAGGGGTCGTGTTAGCGCCAAGAGGGAGAGGCGACACAATGGACTTGTTGAGGGCTGGTGATGATGTACCTAGGTGGTACTATATTTTGATTGGAATTATTTGGTTTTGGAGTTTATTTTGATTGAGGAATTAATTTGTGAGCTAGATTTTGTTAAAGCAAGATATATCTTGAGTTAATCCAATTCATTATTTTTTATTCATGATTTTTGCTTAATATATTTTTCTATAATGTGTAGGTAAAGGTTTTGGACATATTGGCTATATTTGGGTACACTCAAGTAAGTAGCTTAGATTTGGAATCGACTCACACCAAGCATTGTTGAACTGATTTGATCAAGTGAGTTGCTGCTGCATCAAGCACTGTTGAACCCGAGTTGGACCCAAGCTAACTGAACCGGTTCAAGTGGAATTCAAAAACCTAGATTAGCACGGTGAATAGTGGCTTACGCTACTGTTCACCATGCCACCATCGTCTTCTCCACAAGCACGGACGCAAGTTCCATCCACATCCAGAACTGTGATCTAGTCCTGTCATCGTAGGCGATAGTATGATCATTGTCCGAGCATCAGATCGCGAGAGAGGGAGGTTTTTCTGTCTATGATTCCGCGCTTCTCACTCCATAGACGAGCTTCAATCGAGGGAGTTTTCTCGATCTGAGAGTTCTTCCAATCAATAGAAGATTCGGAGGAGTTTTCCAAGAGATTCTGCTTCCAATCCATCTTCCAATCTGCTCGTGATTTTATAATTGATCCGATCAATCGATTGGCGATTGTGATCCTGTTCTTCCTCTGTTCTTCGAGCGACGGGCTTCAAATGTGATCGCTATCTTGTAGGGAGGTTTCCATGAGTTATGTGCATCTAATATTCTAGCTGAGAGCTCGGACTACCGATTGCTTAAAGGGAGTTTCCAAGAGCTTCGGTGCCTTATAGCAAAGAGATGGGATCATATTTGTTATTTGAGTTTGTGGATGTTTCTTAATCTAGATCTTTGATTCTATTGTTAGATCTTATGTTCTGATCTATTTCTCCTTTTCATTCGAATAAAACCCAAATCTAATTCTACATCTTAGAGTAGATTGAATTCTTAATCCTTTTTTTGGTTTTCCTTTCTAGATTAGGGATTTTAACATTTGCACATTATTTCTGCATATAATGTTGAACTGAGTTCGTGTTTATCTGTAGTTGAGTTTTAAGTTTTCACTTCCAAGTTATGTTCACAGTTTTAAATGGTGTTAAATCCAAATCAATGTCAAGAGTTTAGTTGCATTCAATTCATGAATTCTAGACTTCTAATCAATTAGTTTGCTATGAAGGTAAGTTTCGTTTGAATTGTTTTCATTTGGTTCAGTTAACTTTCAAGTAATTTAGGTTGATTTCAACATGTGCCATTTAGTATAGTTTTAGTTAAGTTGCTAGATCTCTCTTTGCTTAGGTTTAATTCATTTGTTAGGTTAGCTTGCTGTTAGATTTGTTTACCTTTAGTTGGTTTAATTTTGTCTAGTTACTTGTTGTTTAGATTTAATTTTTGTAGTGGAATTCACTCAGTATTGATTAACTTGCCATTTAAATTCTAACTTTGCAGTATGCAGTAGCTACTACAATGGTGCAGAAACTGTTACAACAGTGCAGTAGCTACCACAATGGTGCAGTAGCTGCCACAACGGTGCAGTAGCTGCCACAATGATGCAAAAGCTGCTATGACGGTGCAGTGGCTGCTACAACGGTGCAGTAACTACTACAACGATGTAGTAGCTGCTACAATGGTGTAGTAACTACTACAACGGTGTAGAAGTTGCTATAACGGTGCAGAAGCTGCTACAACAGTGCAGTAGCTGCTACAACGATGCATGAGTTGTTACAATGGTACAGTAACTGCTACAACGGTGTTGTAACTGCTACAACATAGTAGCTACACAATAACACTGCTGCACGTTATAGCAGCTACTATACAGAAGCTGCTACAATGTGTAGTAGTTGCTACAACGTTATAGCAGCTACATCACCTTTAAAAATTAGCAGCACAGTGATTGTTACCTGCAATCAGATAAGAGATAAATGAGAATTTTATAGTTGTTGCATGCAAATGATAGAGAAAAGTTGTTGCATGCAGATGAGAGAGCGATTAAAAAATTAGATTTTGGTCGCATCAGATAGCCCATGTCGGATTTTGCTCATGGTCGCACACAAAGCATCGCTTAGCATATCAAATCTCATATATATATATATATATCATATTATCTCATTGTCTTTTACCTAGATGAGTATTAATATCTATTGTAAAATGAATGTTTCTTTCATGTTCATTTTTTTTATATTTTTGTTTATTATCTGTTGTGCTACTAACATCTCGGATAGAAAGACAAGCAAAAGATATTTCATTTGCATTGTATATATTTATTTGCATTTGTATCTTTTATTTTCTTATTTGTGTTATTATAAAAAATAAGAATGGTAAGAGATTTTTTTTTTCCTTTGATTGTTATCCAAGAAGGAGAAAGCATAATAGTGATGCTATTGGGATACTAGAATGTGGAATAGCAATCGAGCGTTTCAAACCACATAGAAATCGAGGTGCTATGCTTGTTCTTTTTTATGCTCGTTATTTGTATTTTTCATTGTATGCTAACCTCTTTGTGGCCTAACACAATGACCAACAAACTTGATCTAAGAAAATCGCTATCCACCCCCACATAGACCCGACCCCAGGTTGGGTCCAATTCCCAACTTGGCTAGGACCCGGAACCGGGTCAACAGGTCGGGTACCCGTTGACCTGGTTATAGTTCAACCTCCCAAAAAACTGTCAATTTTTTTTTGTATTGGACCATTAGTTCTAACCGTTGGAACGTCCAGCTATTGGGGATGAAAAAGAGAAGGTTTTTTTGTATTTTTTCAATGGTTCATTTAACTATTTTTTTTTATCAATGGTTACGATTTAATGTCCATTACTCTTCAGACTCTATAAATAGAGAGCTCATTTTATTATTTTTATACATCCTCTCTACTCTCAATCATAATTTCGTAATCTCTACATGCTTTCAACTCCAATTCAACACACTTTCAACTTCCTCTTACGAGTTTCGACTATAATGGAATGAAGCTGAGGGCAAGAAGGAGGCCGAGGGAAAGGAGGTTCATCATCTCGATCTTAGAGGGCCAAGGAAATAATGAATCCAAGCATTCAATCCATTGATGATGAGCCTAAGCAACTTCTGAATTTGACTGCGACACTTAAAACACAAGGAAGTACCGATGCAATTACTTCTAAGGTTTAGAAAGTTGCTCTTTGAAAATCTTCTATTTTTACTAAACATTTTGATAAGATATTCTTCTGTCAGGAGAATTGTGTGCAAAATGTAAGTATTGCAATGTTTCCTACAAATTCCAAGTCGGTGGTGGCTATGCATCGTTGAAACAACATGTAAGAGTGAAACATCTGACGAAATATGAAATTGGTCGCGTTCAAGCATAATCAACTAGATTTTTCACTAGTAGAAGTAGTGATTCTACTTTATTTTTATATTCTGATAATAAATTAAGAAAATTATTAGCTAGATTTATTTCTATAGAATATCTTTCATTTAGTTTTGGATTTAAATTCACCTTTAAAGATTTTTATAAAGAATCTCTTAATCCATTTGCCAAACATGTTCCTAAAATTACATTTGCAAAAGCAATTAAAAAATTAGTAAAATAAGGGGAGAAATTAATTGAAGAATTTAGTAAATTAAATAATAAAGTTTCTTTATGTTCCAATATTTTGAGTGATCATTGGAAAACATATTCATATATGAGTGTAACTGTCATTTGATCGATAATTTCTAGAATATCCAAAAAAATGTTAGCTTATAGAGTTTTTGGTCAATCACATTGTGCTCACAACATCTCACAATTGTTATGTTTAATTAATTTTATAAGAATATGGATTAACTCATAAAATTTTTTCAATATCATTTGATAATACTAGTTCTAGTACCACTAGTATTGATGAACTAAAATTTATATGTCAACTTTATATTGGTAGTTTATTTTTTTTATATTCGTTGAGTTTGTCATGTTTTAAATTTATGTGTTCAAGATGAATGAAAAATTTTAACAAATCATATTGAATCGATAAGAAATGTTATTTCCTATTTATAGTTGTATCCATCTATAATGAAACAATGGGTAAATTTTATAAAAATAATGGAATGAGACCTAAAAATTTTCATGTAATGTACCAACATGTTGGAATTTAAAATGTCAATTCTTACAAGATTCATTTCAATATAGAGAATTATTATGTTCTTTTTTGCACAAAATATTAATAATGTTAATATATATTTATTTTCACAATAATAAAATATTTTCAGTAGTTTTTGTGAAATTTTAACAGTATTTAATGATACAATTGAACAACTTTCTAATTTTATTATCTGACTTCTCATTTAGTTTTAGGAAATTTTTGTAATATAGTATTAGTATTAAATGGAAATAGTACCAATGAATTTTTATCTTCATGTGTATTAGCAATTAAAATGAAATTGAAAAAAATATTTTTTTTTCATATTCCTGAAATTTATTTAATTATATTTACTTGAGACCCTATATATAAATTAGAAATTTTACTAGAAATATTAGGTTTGTATTATGACGCTTTAATTTCATTTAAAGATTTATCTTCTCCTGATCCTAATAATATTGTATATAATATTAGAAATTATTTATATGATATTTATTAAGAATATAATATAAAATATAGAATACAACTTAATATTTATGAAACACAAAATAATAGTAGTAGTAATTTAAAACTTACAAAAGCACAAATTTTATTAAAAGAACGGATGAAACGCCCACGAGGATCCTCAAATTCCACACAAGAACTTGAGAATTATTTTACGACTTCTTTTGATCTTAATAAAGCAGATAGTGAAGTAGATTTTGATATCCTAAAGTGGTTATCATAGAAGGCTTAAAGCTTTCTTGTCCTCTCCATGATTATCAAAGAAATCTGGGTGCTTGGGCTCGGTCAAGGTCAATCCACTTGGCAATGATCCGCCCAATAAATCTGGATGACTTCGGATATTCCGGGTGCTTGGAAGCAATCCGAACACCTAGAGTCTACTGATGTGTCTGCTGACTTGATCCATTTTGGCAACGAGCTTCTTGTAGGATCGAAAAGCACTAGAGGGGGGGGTGAATAACGCTCATGGCTTTCACATTCGTTTCGGAAAACTTTGAGTAATACGCAGCGGAATAATAAAACACAAACACAAAAACACACCAAGGGTTTTTTACTTGGTTCGGAGCCTGTGGCAACTCCTACTCTAAGGCTCATGCTCGTTGAGCGTTTACTTTGGGTAATCACTATAAGCTCAGAAATATACACTATTGATTTACAATATAAAGCAAAATGAAAATTATACCGATAATGACAAATAGAAGTTTGAAGCTTTAAGTCGTCGGTGTCGAGTTATAGCTTTGTAGAATCGATATTTGAACAACACATGGAAGAAGGATTGTCAGTTTTCGTTGTCCTTTGGTTGCTACTCAAACTGGGCTTAAGTAGCCCGTGGAGGGCGCCTCCAACACCATGGGGGCGCCCTTATCCCCGCCGAATCCGCAACGATGATAAGCTTTTGACTCTTTGCCGCTTATCTATCCAAGGGCACCTCCAATCGCATGGAGGGCGCCCTCCACCTGCATCCAGGGTGCCTCCAAGCTCCATGGAGGCGCCCTCGAGCCTTTGCTACGGAGCTGTCGACGAGGGTGCCCGAGGTGCCCCCAAGCACCACAGAGGGCGCCTCGGGTGCTGTTTATCATAAGCAAATGTGTCCAATTCACTTCCAGCAAAATACGTTAGTCCCAGAAACTAACCATACCCTGGAAAACAAAGTTAGCACAATATAGACATGATAAATAAAGTATTTGACAGTCTCCAGACTGTCCGGTTCTGACTTTAAATTTTTCCTCCGGAAACCCTTGGTCGAACCGACACCTACTGTTCCCTCACCGGGGAATACGCCCTCACCTACTCCACTCAGGAGAGTTTACCAGTTGTTAGTTGATCCTCCAGACCAACTGGACTTTTGCTCAGCGTCTAAGACTCCAGGACTTTCTGCTGGACGTCTGTTCCATGACCCGTCCAATCTTTCACCTGGTTCACGACACCAAGACTTTCCACCTAGAGTCCCGGACTGTAGGACTTTTGGCCGAAGCCCTTGACCCGCCAAGACTTTCCGCCTAGGGTTACCACCCCCTAGGACCTAGGGTTACCACCTCCTAGGGTTTTCCCTTTGCCTAACTGCAGCTAGAACTTTTCCTCATCTAGGGTTACCATCCCCTAGAACCTAGGGTTACCACCCCTTAGGGTTTTTCACCTGCCTAACCGCAACTAGGACTTTTGCCTAAGTACACTTAGGACTTTCCTGCAATCTCCTTCAAACTCGTTAGATAATAAAACAACTTAACTTTGGACCCTTTGGCATAATCAAAACACAGGTTCGATCGTCGAATGCTTCCTGCACCAGCAGTTCTCACATGGCCACCTGATCCGTGCACCTGAAATAAACCCAAGCGCCTAGAGTTTGAGCTCCTAGAAACAATCCAGGTGGCTGGAATGGTCAACTTATATAGTTGACTATTCTCTTCTCTTGTGCGTTGGGTGATGGTTCAATCATCCGAAGTTGAGATCATTCGAACCCAGCTCCAGCCTTCTTCATCGAGTAGACTTCCTCCCTAACTTCTCATCCCTCGGATACTCCGTGCGTGTCCTTATTGCTCCACCAATGTACTCTTTCCTAGCTCCTCATCCCTCAGACACTCCGCGCGTATCCTTATTGCTCCACCGATGTACTCTTCTGTAAACCCTAGTCCCTTGAATGTACAGAGTCCATCGACTCACTTCCCGTGTCATTCTTATCGCTCGCTGTGTCTTCTGCTCGAGTTCTTGTGTTTATAAATCCCTGTACACTTAGACACAAGGCAACAAATACACAGAGCCTAACTTACAGTAAAACTATCCCGGAGTACTCACAACCTCCCCCTTTTTGATGTACATCAATCCAAGTTAATGTTAGGGCAAAGAAACAAAAAATATGTTTTATAAGAAAAACATAAGTTAAAGCATTAAATATTACAATTAAGCACAAGAAAGAAAATTACAATTTATATTAAAAATTCAAACTCCCCCTTAACTTAACCCTATATAATTTCTCCCCATTTGATTATATCAAAAAATAAAGGAAAATAAAATAGAAAAATTCTGAAGAATTTTCTAGGGGTTTACATAAGATATTTCAAGATCGTGTCATTTTTACTGAAGTTATTTTGCAAAGAAAATAATTTTTAAGAATTAAATCTCATTTTTGAAAAAAAAAATAATTTGAATTTTTTTTAAGTTTTGAAACATCCTCAAAATTTTTGTCAATGTCAAACAAAAATATTCAGATCATTTGCACAAGAAAACTATTTTTATTTTAACTAAAATAAATAATTTTATATAGAAATATGTATTTATATAAAAATTTATAAAAAATTATTTATCAATCAAAAATTTGTAAAAATATTTATGCTAATAGATAGCATTTTGTCTATCATTGAAAAAATATTTAGTAGAAAAATCAAATAGATAACATTTATTAAAATTATTTTTCAATACATTTAATAATTTAACAAAAATAAATTCAAAAACGCATATAAAATTTATTTCTAGAAATTTAAATTATTAAAAAAATATAATGTGTCAAAATAGATTTAGATACCTAAATAAATTATTACCTACTGAATTTATCAAATAATTTTATGGAATTCAATATTTTGATACTTTTCTAACTGAGCCCCTAGAATTTTAAAAATTATATTTTGATCATTTTTCTTTCAAATTTTGTTCTTTGTTCTTTTCTAAATCTACTTTAAGGGTTTCTACTTGTTCCTTTAATTTTGCATTTTTATTTTTAATATTTTCAATATCTTCTTTTGAATTAGAATTGTTCAAATTATTTTGTATGTTTAATTTTAACTTTTTCAATTCTATGCATTTATTTCTAACTTTACATATTGAATTGGAAAGCATTTTTATTGTATTGTAAAGTTGATCTAAGATTAGATTATGTATTTCACTTATCATTTCAGATTCGTTAGTTGAGGCTCCTCCTATATGTTGCTTTCTCCGGATAAGATATACCCTTCATTCTGATTTGTCACCATCATTGCAAGATTCGCTATTTGTTTTGACTCCTAATATTTTGAGGAATCATCCCATGTTACTTTTAGATTCTTATATTTGTCTTGTATAGACTTCTTGTCCTTACCTTTTTCTTTGATCTTCTTAAGCTTGGCGTAATTGTCCTTGATGTGACTTTCCTCATCATAGTTGAAGCATTTTACTCTTGTTTTCTTCTTTGCTCTTAGCAGTTTTGATGCTTGTCTTCTATCAAAGTTGTTAGATTTAATTTTTTTTCTTATCAAGTAAGCTTCTTCATCTCCATCCAAGGATATGCATGAATCTATGTTGCTCTTCTTAGCTTGTAGAGCTATGTCGTGGTTCATCATTCCTGTTTCTTTCATACTTGCATATCTTATTTTATGTAATTCCTGTTGGATATTGGGGCCTTAAATGGACCAAAAACGATTTTGAGGAAGGAAGCCATCAATTGTTGAAAGTCGTAATTGACTTCAAAATTGAAATCTACGATTCGCGTAGATAGATTTAGACTATTAATTTGCTCAAAACCGATTAAGGGCGAATGAGAAATTAATGTTTAAAGTCGGCCCAAAATAATATTTATTATTCATTAATAAAGTGCATGGGAGAATAGTCCCACATCGGAAATTCTCGATGTGTATTCTCTACTTATTAATGAAGATGTGTTAATGGAGTTAACACAAAAATAAAAGGACAGGTGCTCCCTTAGCCCAGGGCGAGCAGGTGCTCGCACCTGTGAGCCCCCCCACCAGCCACGTGCGCACGTGCGCAATGGGCACTTTGTAGGCGCACTTTGCACCTATGCGGCATCCTCGTGGGCAAAGGGAGATGACTGGATAGTTGACTTAGGGAATGGATGGCTACCGTTGATCAACGTTGATCAAATATGTATGATGGATCGCTTGTGATGCGATCTAGAGCGTTGGATCGCAAAGAGTAACGATCTGACGGCTTGGGATGAGACTTGATCTGAAGCATCGAATCAATGGATCCAGATCCGATGGCCGATGACAATAGGCGGGATCTGAGGGTCACAACTCCTCAGATCTGATGGATGAGATTGAAGTGGGCTTGGTGACGGGTTACAACCCTTCAGAATGGATGATCTAGATCGATCCAGCCCAAGGAACACATCCACTCACCCAAAGGACACTCAACCTCTTCTTTAAGTATAAATAGAACCCTCCAGATGATGGAATATTCACTCAATCCTCTCTTCTCTTCCTCAAGCATTCATCTCATCTTGTGCATTCAAGAGTCCAAGAAGTCTACTAGAAGGTTCGCTGGTCTCGGAAGTCGGAGTGCTTCGATTCCGAGACGTTCGTCGTCGTTGTATCTTGGGAATGAATTGCAACAATCCGTTAAGCACCGTAGCGGAGCAATATCGTTTACGGAGATAGTGTCGAACACTAGCCTCGACGATCAGTTTGCATACTCCAGAAGCTACCTGGGAATAACAGCCGTAAACGATATTTCGTGCAAACTGATATGGCTACCAACGACATTCCGATGGCCGTTCCGACCGCCATTCCGACAACCATTCCGCACGGAGAAAAGCCAGAGAAATTCACCGGAATCGACTTCAAAAGATGGCAGCAGAAGATGTTGTTTTATCTAACAACGCTAAATCTTGTACGGTTTTTGCACGAAGACACGCCAGCCGCTACGGAAGGTAGTAAGGCTGCTAGCGATGCGTGGTCTCACGGAGATTTTCTGTGCCGCAATTATATACTCAACGCCTTGGACAACACGTTATATAACGTATATTGTTCTCTGGAGACGGCGAAATCTTTGTGGGAATCCCTTGAGAAGAAATACAAGACCGAAAATGCTAGATTGAAGAAATTCATTGTCGGTCGGTTTCTGGATTTCAAGATGGTGGACTCAAAAAGCGTCTCATCTCAAGTCCAAGATATGCAATTAATACTGCATGATCTGGACGCCGAAGGCATGAAGCTGAACGAGACATTCGCAGTTGCTGCGGTAATTGAGAAGCTCCCTCCGTCATGGAAGGATTTCAAGAATTACCTAAAGCACAAGCAAAAGGAGATAGGGCTGAAAGACCTGATCCTGAGGCTACGAATAGAGGAGGATAATCGAAAGTTATCCAACTCCAGAGGAACCAAGTGGACTATAGACGAAATGTCCAACCTGGTCGAGCTGAACGCTAAAAAGCCGAAGCAGTTCAAAAAGAAGGCTCAAGCAAAGAAGTTCAAAGGCTCCTGCTACAACCGTGGAAAGGCAGGACACCTGTCCAAGGACTGCAGACGCCCAAAGTAGCCAACTAAGGGGCCAAAGGATGCTGCGAATCATGTCGCAACCTCTCTTGAGGACTTGGATCTCACTGCTGTTGTATTTGAAGCCAACTTGGTGGATACCAATCCGAAGCAGTGGTTCATTGATATTGGAGCAACTCGTCATATCTGTTCCGATAAGGCGATGTTCTCCAAGTATACTCCGATAAATGGCAGGAAGCTCTATATGGGTAATTCCACCACGTCACCAATTGTTGGACTCGGAAAGGTTGTTCTGAAGATGACGTCTGGAAAGGAGCTAACACTCATTGATGTACTCCATGTTCCCGACATCAGTAAGAACCTAGTTTCTGGAGCGGCATTGGTCAAGGCCGGATTTAGGCTAGTGTTCCAGTCAGACAACTTTGTACTTACGAAGAATGATGTCTTCGTAGGAAAGGGGTACCTAGAAAAGGGTCTATTCAAAATGGTTGTAATGCCTGTACTCCGAAATTTTGATGGTAATAAAATAAATGCTTTCAGCTATGTTGTTGAGTGTTTTAATTTATGGCATGATCGACTCGGACATGTGCATAATAATACTCTCAAACGTCTCGTCAAATTAAATTTATTACCAAACGTCAATGTTGACGGAACACACAAATGTGAAGTGTGCGTGGAAGCGAAAATGACGAAACTACCTTTTCATTCGGTGGAAAGGACAACAACTCCTCTAGAGTTGATACATAGTGATCTATGTGACTTGAAATTTGTGCAAACTAGAGGAGGTAAAAAATATTTTATTACTTTTATCGATGACTACACAAAGTTCTATTATGTCTTTCTTTTAAGAAGTAAAGACGAAGCCCTAGAGGTGTTCAGAACATATAAAACAGAAGTTGAAAACCAACTTGACAAACGAATTAAAATAATTTGAAGTGATAGAGGTGGAGAATATGGTGCACCGTTTGATGAATTTCGTACAGAATCTGGCATTATCCATCAAACAACGGCGCCTTACTCACCTCAATCAAACGGTGTTGCCGAACGTAAAAATTGGACACTAAAAGAAATGATGAATGCCTTGTTGATAAATTCAGACTTACCTCAAAACTTGTGGGGGGAAGCAATATTATCGGCAAATCACATTCTCAACAGAATCCCTCATAAGAAAAATGATAAAACTCCATATGAACTATGGAAAGGCCGCGAGCCATCGTACAAATACCTGAAAGTGTGGGGGTGCTTGGCAAAGGTCGAAGTACCTAAACCAAAGCAAGTAAAGATCGGACCTAAAACGTTCGATGCGGTATTTGTCGGATATGCCCATAATAGTAGTACATATCGTTTCCTAGTTCACAAATCAGACATTCCTGATATACATGTGGGAACAACCATAGAATCTCGGAATGCGATATTCTTTGAAAACGTATTCCCAAATAAAAAGGGAAACGTTGAAAGTGATAACAACGGAAGTTCAAACAAAAATGACGTTACCGAACTTAACTGTTATAAAAGGACTATTGACGATCAAAGTGAAGAGCCACGTCGTAGCAAACGGGCTAGAGTTGAGAAATCGTTCGGGCCAGATTTCATGACTTTCATGTCAGAAATGGAACCAAGAACATTAAGTGAAGCTCTCTCTAGACCCGATGCTCCAATATGGAAAGAAGCTGTCAATAGTGAAATTGAGTCTATCATGAATAATCATACTTGGGAATTAGTAGACCTTCCTTCTGGTAATAAACCATTAGGTTGTAAGTGGATACTAAAACGTAAGTATAAAGCTGATGGATCAATTGACAAGCATAAGGCCAGACTTGTAGCCAAGGGGTACAAACAAGAGGAAGGCCTTAATTACTTCGATACATACTCACCGGTGACAAGGATTACGTCCATACGAGTGCTAATAGCCATTGTAGCACTGTATGACCTTGAAATACATCAAATGGATGTTAAGACTGCGTTCTTAAATGGTGAGTTGGAAGAAGAAATTTATATGGAGCAACCCGAAGGGTTCATGGCTCCTGGAAATGAGAAAAAGGTGTGTCGACTTGTTAAGTCGTTGTACGGACTTAAGCAAGCGCCTAAACAATGGCACGAAAAATTTGACAAAGTAATGCTGTCAAACGAATTCAGAATAAATGAATGTGACAAATGCATTTATGTCAAAAACACACCTGAAGGCTATGTAATTGTCTGTCTATACGTAGACGACATGCTAATAATGGGCAGTAATCATGATGTAATCATGACTACAAAGAAAATGTTGACCAGAAATTTTGATATGAAAGATATGGGTCAAGCAGATGTTATATTGGGAATTAAAATTCTCAGGACATCAGAAGGGATAGTTTTAACAAAATCCCATTATGTAGAATCTGTATTGAAAAAATTCAATGCGTACGATCTCTCTACAGTGAAAACACCTATGGATCTAAGTCAACACTTAGCGAAAAACCATGGTGAGACCATATCGCAGTTGGAATATTCTCGGATAATAGATAGTTTGATGTATCTCACAAACTGCACACGTCCAGATACTGCCTGTACGGTCAATAAACTGAGTCGTTTTACGAGTAATCCAAACGACATCCATTGGAAAGCATTGATGCGAGTTCTCAGATATTTGAAATATACTATGAACTATGGATTACATTATGGAAAAATATCCCGCTGTGTTGGAAGGATATTGTGATGCTAATTGGATATCAGATACAAAAGACTCCAAATCCACTAATGGATATGTATTCACGATCGGTGGGGGAGCAGTATCTTGGAAATCCACTAAGCAGACTTGCATTGCTCGGTCAACTATGGAATCCGAGTTTATAGCACTAGACAAAGCAGCTGAGGAAGCTGAATGGCTGCGGAATTTCTTGGAAGATATTCCGAGCTGGATGAAACCTGTGCCTGCCATACTAATCCACTGTGATAGTCAATCGGCGATTGGAAGGGCACAGAGTAATATGTATAATGGGAAGTCACGACATATACATCGTAGACATAATACCATTAGGCAGTTGATCTTGAATGGAGTGATTGCAATCGACTATGTTAAGTCCAAAGATAATTTGGCAGATCCTCTAACGAAGGGGTTGAGTCGAGATCAAGTATACTGCTCATCAAGAGGAATGGGATTAAAAATCTACAACTGAAAACGACTGTAGCGGTAACCCAACCTTGTTGACTGGAGATCCCAAGATCTTGGTTCAATGGGACAACGAAGTTACAGAAGTTGTGGTCCAGCACATTAGATAGTTTATCTCTATCCCAATCCTAGGATGAATTTGTGTTGTCCTACCTCATGTAGTGAGGTTAAGCTTATGCTTTTAGTGACTTCTATACCTGATAAGGTGGAGTATGGTAGGATACTCTTGATAGAAGTGTCACCTATGTGAGTGTGAAGACAGGCCACTTCAATGAAACACTCATGAATCCAAGATGGTATCCATGGCCGAAACGGAACCAACCATGAGAACCTAAAGTAGGTGAGATAGATCTCTGTGTGGGTGTTATTGTCTAAGTATACACCAACAGCTGAGCAGTTCAAGACATCACGTTCACTGCGCAGCCTAGTATACTCGATAGCATTTCACTACGGAAGGTTCAAAGCCACAAGCTACCTCTCCCGATGCAGTGACTTATCAATTGGACTCTTGTAAAGTGTCAGCATGCATACACGCATTGCATTAATTTCCATTCATGTGGGGGATTATTGGATATTGGGGCATTAAATGGACCAAAAACGATTTTGAGGAAGGGAGCCATCAATTGTTGAAAGTTATAATTGACTTCAAAATTGAAATCTACGATTCGCGTAGATAGATTTAGACTATTAATTTGCTCAAAATCGATTAAGGGTGAATGAGAAATTAATGTTTAAAGTCGGCCCAAAATAACATTTATTATTCATTAATAAAGTGCATGGGAGAATAGTCCCACATCGGAAATTCTCGATGTGTATTCTCTACTTATTAATGAAGATGTGTTAATGGAGTTAACACAAAAATAAAAGGACAGGTGCTCCCTTAGCCCAGGGCGAGCAGGTGCTCGCACCTGTGAGCCCGCCACCCGCCACGTGCGCAATGAGCGCTTTGTAGGCGCACTTTGCACCTATGTGGCATCCTCGTGGGCAAAGGGAGATGACTGGACAGTTGACTTAGGGAATGGATGGCTACCGTTGATCAACGTTGATCAAATAGGTATGATGGATTGCTTGTGATGCGATTTAGAGCGTTGGATCGCAAAGAGTAACGATCTGACGGCTTGGGATGAGACTTGATCTGAAGCATCGAATCAATGGATCCAGATCCGATGGCCGATGACAATAGGCGGGATTTGAGGGTTACAACTCCTCAGATCTGATGGATGAGATTGAAGTGGGCTTGGTGAAGGGTTACAACCCTTCAGAATGGATGATCTAGATCGATCCAGCCCAAGGAACACATCCACTCACCCAAAGGACACTCAACCTCTTCTTTCAGTATAAATAGAACCCTCCAGATGATGGAATATTCACTCAATCCTCTCTTCTCTTCCTCAAGCATTCATCTCATCTTGTGCATTCAAGAGTCCAAGAAGTCTACTAGAAGGTTCGCTGGTCTCGGAAGTCGGAGTGCTTCGATTCCGAGACGTTCGTCGTCGTTGTATCTTGGGAACGAATTGCAACAATCCGTTAAGCACCGTAGCGGAGCAATATCGTTTAAGGAGATAGTGTCGAACACTAGCCTCGACGATCAGTTTGCATACTCCAGAAGCTACCCGGGAATAACAATTCCATAATTGAAAAGAATTCTTCTAAACTACTTACCTTGAGATTTTTTGAAATATAGTAGTCTACTATCGATACTCATTCTTGAGTTCTTAGAAATGCATTGTGTTGGACATTGCAATATTTGCAACGTTAGGAAGATGAAGGGGTGCTCATTCACCTTTATCTTCCTTTATTTTGTTCAATTAAAGCACTAGTTACAAAATCAATAGATTCTCCTTTAAAAAGCGTCCAAGATCAATCGGAAGAAAAACAAAGTTGGAGGTGATCGAAACAAGTGCAAGTAGGAACACTAAGAGAAGAGGGATTTGGTTTGTGATATATCTGAGAAGGTTCCAAAACGATGATCTTCTCGGTGACAGTGAGCTTCACAGCAACAGCATCGTCTCCAGCATCTTCTCTGAGTTTCTTCTCTGAAGCGCACTGTAAGTCTTTATTGTTTTGTACAATAGATCAACAATGATATTAGAGCCTAGGTTGCTTGGGAGAGGAGAAATTCCTCCGGTGATCAGCGACCACATCGTGGCCCTTGTCGTGTGTCAGGAAAAAAATGTGACTATTTTTTTCCATCGCAGCCGGGACTAATGTAAGAGCCAGAATCACGTCATGGTTGGCGACCAATATCCATGGCTAACTAGTGCCAACAACCACATTGGAAGGCTGGCAATCGATTGAGCACCATGTCTTGTTTGTCGTTGTGGAAGAAGAAGTTTGAATCAATTAAATTAATCAATCAAAATAAAGTTTAATCTATTAAAAATAGTATAATCGATTAAACTGGCCAAGAAACATATTATTTTTTGAGAAAAAGTTTAGTTTTTATAAATTAATCAAATAACAAAAAATAAAAAACAGGAGGAAACACGTGAAAAACAAGAAATGTTTTGTTTGAAAACAAAATAGAAAGTTTTTTTCATGATAAATTAATTAAAAATTAAACTTTATTCATTTTCAATTAATTATGCTTAATTTTGTTTCAGTTTACATGATTCTACCACTATTGGTTCAATCTGGTCTAGTTCATTTGAACTAGACAATATCAAATCGGATTTATCCAATCTAAATCTTACTTTGATTCAAACCATTAATTAGTTTAACTAGATTATTTAGGATGATTTAATTAAATGAGCTTAGATTAAATAAAAACAATTAAACATCCCAATTAGATTATTTCTAATGAGGACCAGGGATTTAGGATCCAATTTTCCAATCAACCGATCCAGTGTGTCAGTCAATTGGAACTCCCCAAATATAAGAAAATGTATTTTCTTTATTTTCTTATATATTTTGTATGTATATTGTTACATAGATATGTGAGAATTAGATTTGACCGATTTTGTTACTGGTTTGTCAGTTTTGTATTGATATTATTATTTTCAATTCCAGATATCACGGATAATATACATGATGACTAGTCACAATATACGACAACATGAACTTTGGGAGGCGATCAAGGAGCTTGATTATGACCCCGGTTCAAGGAGTCGAATGGCTTATTGGTCAACTCAATCGGTTGTTCTAGAAACTCGAACGAGAAGAGTTTCTAGTCCTGGATGAACACAAAAGATGGGCTCTGGTTCAGTCACTACTAGGACATCTTAGAGATATAACACACCAATTAATGGATCTCTCTAAAGGGCGCATCTCATATTCAGAGATGTGTAGGGATTTACTTCATTTGGCATAGGATCCTAAAGAATCAAAAGAGGATCCAGATCTCGAAAAAATGGATTCTGTAGAATCTGAAGAGGGTCAAGATCCCAAAGAAATGAATCTAGCAGAATCTAAAGAGGATCTAGAAATAGATCTTGCAGAATCTGAGGAGGATCTGGAAATAGATCCCAAAGAATTAGAGGAGGATTCGAAAAAGTGTGTGGAAGATCCAGAAATGGATCTGATGGATGATATTAAGGTTGATCTTGCCTTCATCGAGTCCGGGATAAACGGGATAATATTACCCACTATACTAGTATTTTTTTTTTCTAGTAGGAACGGTATTGGCTTATCTAGCAAAGTAGAGTTCAATTGCTATCACTGTCACTATGTGTGGGCAGTATTAAACTCATATTAATAAAATCATGTAATAGAGACTGTTGTTATGTACAAACAATGTTATTTTAATGGAAAGTTATGTTACGCGTTAACGAACTTGGAAAAAGAATGTTATGTGTTAACAGTTTTAACAGAATAATTAGTTCATTTAATAATACATTCATTGCATGATTAGTTCATTTGATGGAATGTGTGTAATATAATTGATCAATGTTAATTGGATTGGAACATACAAATGATGAGTGAAAATATAGTTACCACTTGATTTTGTAAACCAATTCTAATTTACATTGCGTTAATAATTAATTAAATGCATATGAATTACACTAAAATAATAAATAATGTGTTTATTTATTGTAGCTTATGGAAACTAAAAACATCATAGCTGAACTCAATAAGGGAGAGAAATTATATGGGGAAACTACAAAATCTGGTACCTCAAGATACAATATGTTCTTGAGGAATAAGAAGTTCTAGAGGCTATAAATCAATTTATAGATGAACCTTTCGACAACACAGCATAGACGTGATCTTGATGCTTATAAGACATGGAAGAAAAAGGACTCCATTGCTAAGGGGATATTGATTAGTTCAATGGTAGATGACCTGATATGTGTATATGAATCATTACCATTGGCTCATGCTATTTGGCAACCCTTAGATAGAAGTACAGTGGAGTAAGTCTCAGTAAGTTTTATTAGCTGACAATTAAGTTTGACAGCTATAAAAAATGCTAAAAGGTTACCATGACCCAACATCTGAGAGAGATGGGTAATATGATTTCGAGAGTTTAAGACATGGTCAAGAGTTGACTGATGAAAAATAGGTTCAAGCAATAATTCGTTCCCTTCCTGATTCTTAGGAGATGATCAAATAGAATCTTACACACAATTAAAGTATCAAGACTTTCACTGATATCTCACGTCACATTGAACTGGAGGTAGAGAGAATAAAATCCGTAAGGATTTTTTGCCAATCTTTTATAGCTGAAGGTTCTGATTCCAAAAATAAGAAAAGATGATTTAAGAGATGAAAGGGAAAAGGAAAAGGAAAAGAAGCTGGTATTGTTGTTGGGCAAAATCGAATCAAGAAAAAAGAAAAGAAATATGGATAAAACCCTAAGAGCAAACTAACTTGCTACAACTATGGCAAGAAGGGTCATTTTGCTCGGGATTGTACTGAGCCGAAAAGGGTAGATCTATCTTTATCTTCTTTCCATAAGTATTATGTTGCAAGTTCAATATTGTTAGTTGATTCTTATTCTTTGTAGATTATAGATTCAGGAGAAATGAACTATGTAGCTCGTGATCAAATTACATACGTGGAATACCATCGGGTACCAGCTGGTAACAAATGGATATATGTGGGAACCAATGCAAGGATTGAAGTCAAAGGTGTTGGCACTTGCAAACTCAACCTACGTGGTGGGCATACCTTGTTTCTACATAATGTCTTGTATGCTCCTGAGATTCGACGGAATCTAATTTCTGTTACTAGTCTTCTTGATTTAGGTTATTATGTAAACTTTTATAGTCTATGCATGGAACTTCACATTAACTCCTTGTTAATTGGGAATGGTTATGTAACAAATAGTTTCATGGTTATTGATGTAGAACCAAATAATAATTATGGAAATGATGGTTGCTTTTCAAACATTGCTTTTACTAGTGATGCTAAAATTAATGATGAAGTTTGGCATGCTAGACTAGGACATATAGGACAAGAACGACTGAATAGATTAGCTAAAGAGAGTTTGTTAGGCACTTATGCTAAAGTTAACTTATCTATATGTGAGCATTGTCTTGCTGGAAAAGCAACTAGAAAACTATTTAGTAAAGCTATTAGGGTTGAATCACCATTATAATTAATTCATTCAGATATTTGTGGTCCAATGAATGTGAATGCCAGAAATGGAAATTCTTATTTCATTACATTTATTGATGACTTCACACGTTTTGGTCATGTGTATTTGATTTCTCATAAATCTGAAGTATTAGATTGCTTTAATCATTACTTGAATGAAATTGAGAATCAATTAGAATGTAAGGTTAAAACCTTGCACACTGACCATGGAGGTGAATATTTGTCTGATCAATTCAAGACAATGTGTAATGATAAATGAATTATTAAAAAACTAACTATCCCTGAAACTCCACAGCAAAATGATGTTGCTGAACGAAGAAATCGAACTCTTCTAGACATGGTTAAGTCTGTGATGGCTCAAGCTAATTTACCAATTTTCTATTGGGGAGATGTGTTATTAGCTACAATCTATATACTTAATTGAGTGCCTTCTAAATATGTTCCATTCACTCCGTATGAATGTTGGACAAGCAGAAAACCATATTTAAGTAATCTAAAACCTTAGGAGTTAGCTACCTAAGTTCATGATAAGACTCACAAATATGGAAAATTAGGACCTAAAGATAAGAAGTGTATCTTTATAATGTATTTTGAGACTTCTAAGGGTTATGTCTTCTTTGGTGAGCAACAAGATGGAACCATCTTTGAAATAGAGTCAAGAGATGCCACCTTTCTCAAAACTGAATTCCCAACAAGAGCTGAAGGGGATAAAATAATTCCTCTATTTATGATAGAGGAGGATGATAATGCTCCTTTATCAACAAATCAGGTATCACAAGAGTTGCATGAATCTAGTTAACCTAGTGGAAGTGATTTGCCGATAAATGAGTCAATTTCTCAATCCTCTAAACTACAAAGAAGTAGTCATTAGATTATTGATGTGCATAAATTATATACACTATTATGCATATTTTGAAGCACATCTACTTGTATTTCATGAGCATAATCTATGTTTAATGAACTTTAATACATTGTAATATCATATTTCCACTTCTTTCTCAGAGATCTGCTCTTTATATATTTTATTATTGGCAGCACACTATTTGGAGAAAAAATAGAGTAAAAATACACACAGGAGTAACTCCGAAAGAAATCAAGCTCAGGTTGTGTGGTCATCCCAAAGTAAAGTAGCCTCCGACCATGCCAAATTTCCAAAGGTGAAGCAAGGCATGGCCGTGCCAAATGGCATGACCGTGCCATTCTTCTAGAGCCGAGGAAGACCCTGGTCGTGTGATTTCACATGGCCATATCTTTTATCTAGAGAAGAGAAAGACCATGGCAATGTGGATTCCACACAACCGTGTGGCGGAGAAGCCGAGGCCGTGTCATGCAAAAATAGAATCATACTAAATTTTGGATAGATTGCAGACCAATTATAAAATGGTCATAACTTTACACTCAATTGGAGTTATGGGCCGCTCTTTATACCAAAACATAGCTAACTTCAAAATATACAACTTTCCTTCAAGTTTAATGGAGAGAAAGAAGAGTCTAGCTGTACTAAAAGGTACAGCCGTGCCTCCCAACCGTGGCTTCATTGGGACCTCCACCTAGATTGTAGACCAAACTTTAAACTATCATTATATTTGGCTTGGTTAGAGCCAGGGCTTGATCCAAATATCAAATTGTAGATAATTTCAAGGGATACAACTTTGGTTCAGAGTGAATTATGAGAAAACTAAATTTAATAGATGAAAAGCCTAGTTTACTGAACCCCTGTAATCCTAGTTTTCCTGGGTAGTTTGGAGGAGGTATAAAAGGGTCAAGAATATCATTCTTTGACTTATCTTGGGTTTGGGACTTTGTTCCTCTCCTTAGGGAAGGGTTCTCTCCTAAGGGGGAAACCCTAGAGAGGCCATCTTCATCATCTCCGATGATCCGTCCACCTCCGGAGCAAGGGAGCACTTCCAAGGACACTATGCTTCAAAGATAAGCATCTTTTCTCTCTATCTCCATATATTGAGTTGTACTTTGCTTCTTTCTTTGTCTTTAGATTGTAAACCATTGTAATGGAGTAGATCTCTAGATCTAGGATGTAGGAAGTAACTATAATGTGATGTATAAACTATGAGCATTTCCTTATTCAATGAAGTGTTTATGTCATGTTCTATGTATATTATGCATTCTATGTGTTTGATAAAATGTGTGAATGGTGTAAACATATAGATGTGGATTGATTGTTCACCTTGTAGGGGGAATTCCCTAGATTGTATGACTGAGAGGCTCTAGTGATAAGGGTATCTCATTTCCGGACATCTAGGATATTGTCTTGAAAGTGAGGATAATTCTCCACAAGGAAGCATTTAATTGGGTTTAATGGGTTATCCTTAATCTTGTATTAATAAGTGTTAGTGTGTTCCTGTGATTTATGACTGAGGGGTCCTAGTGACAAGGGTGTCTCATTTTTGGACTTCATAGGAATCACTTTCACTTAGTGACATCGGACACCACTAGGGATAGCACTCTGACATGACCATCATGGGGTATTGTTGGTATTTAGTTAAACTTCCTACATGTGCATAAAGATGGAGGTAAGGAGATGAATAATGCATAGGGACATTAATCAGCATCATAGTGAAACTGAAATCCTACAATCGCTTCCTAAACCATTTCTCACATCCTCTTAAGCTTGAGCCCTCTCTTGATCAATTCTCTCTCAACCTCCTCTCCCTCTCTTCAATTACTCTCGTTAGTTTGCAAGCGCCAAAGCCAACTTTCGATCATTTAGATAACTTACTTTATAATATCTCTAGTTCTAAATCAATATATGGAGGGGGTTGTTGGATAGTTCTGTAAACATAAAAACAAACAACCCTTCCTCGAACTCTTTAAGCTAACACTTGTATAAATAATAAACAGAAAGTAAATCAAACATTAAAAAGACGAGGCACCAGTATTTACTTGGTTACAACCAATGTGGTTGTTAATCCAAGGAACATAAAGCCCACTATCAATCTCCTTCAGGCGGAGAAGCCTCGTACAGCAATGAAGCGCAGAAAACAGAAGCTTAACTCTAAACTAAAGCGAACAAGCGTTGGAAATGAATTACAGGAGTTCGTTAAAAAGCTTCTGGACCAAGGCTCTATTTATAGCCTTGGTCGGGACGCTTGGAAGGGTTTCGGGCGCCCTGGGGGGATAAACTTTATCCCCCAACGATCAGATCGAGTCAAAACTCGATCCTAGTCAAAAGGCTGGTCCTGGTCAAAAGGCTGGTCCGGGCGCCCGGAAGGGTTCTGGGCGCCCCGGACCAGTAAAGTCAACCCATGTTGACTTTTTCATCCAGGACCACTGCTCTGGTTCGGTTCGGCTCGGTCCGGGTCTTCTACTCTGGATCCGCTCGCTTGGGTGATCTCTGCCATCCGGAAAAGGGCTCACCCGAACCCAACTTCCGGTCTTCTCGAGCAGCCTTCCGCTCCGGCTTCTCGTCCCTCGGAATCACTGCGTGTTTCCTTCTCGTCCACCAGCGTACTCATCCGCACTGTTCGTCCCTCGGTCACACCCCGTGCCGACCTTCTCGCTAGCTGCGTCTCTTGCTCCCCGAGCAATCTTTCGCTCCGGCTTTCGTCCCTCGGAACCACCACACGCTTCCTTATCGTCCACCGACTCTTCCGCATCACCTCTTCCCTCGGACGCACCGCGTGACGTCTTTCTCGCTAGCTGCGTCTTCCACTCGAGTACCTGTGCTCCTAAGCTCCTGCACACTTAGACACAAGGTTAAAACAACACAAGACCTAACTTAACTTGTTGATCACACCAAAACAACCTTGGGGTTCTAACACTATGGAGTTTTTTATATAAAGTTGCTCGGGATTACACGTCCCTCGGAAGCACTGAGTTCTTTGGAATTCTTTATATACAGTCATGCCTGAATAAAGATCAAGGAGTTTATGGAAAGCCTTATTGTTCAGAGCTATATGATCAATTAAGATACCACAACATGAAAAGCTTTTGAGCAAGGTAGTACTTATTCTCAGGAAGCAGCAGCTAGATAATAAAGGTCGGAAAAACAGGTAAGTACAAATTTTTACAAAAATTGCAAGTACTTGATTACAAGTCTTTTACAAATATACAATCATGTTCACTTAAAGTGGCTCGTCAAATTTTTGGGTAATTCCTGGTTAAGTCTGCGACGGTTTATGAATTGAGAGGGGGGTTCGTGAGATAGATAACCACCCTCCCTTAGTTGTTGAATAACCCCGGTCATAGAATGATTTAGAGTCCCTATGATTCGATGAACATATTCGCCAATAAACTCTGGAGACCTCAGATAAGTTAAGCGCCTATCTTCCCATCGGTCTTCCTCATGCTCCTTATAACTTTGAAATTCAGTTTGTAGTTTAGCAGCTTGGTCTTTGAAAGTGTTTCTTTCTAATTTAAGCTGCTCTAGTTCCTTTCGGAGTGAGGATATCTCTGCATCTTAAGCCTTTCTCTATTCTTGCTCTTGCAGAAGAGCAAACTCACTAGAGGCTGAATCTTGAGCCTGCTCAGAAAGAAAGATATTGTGAAGCCTCTCCACTTTATCTAAAATAGTGTCCTTATGAGAAACATCTGAAATAGCTTTGTCTTTTAAAGCAGTTTCCACCTAGAGGTGGGAGTTTAACCGATCCACTTGTAACTTCAAAGTTTTCCTTTCAAGCTCTTTGTTTTCCAAGAACTGTTGCCTATGCTACAGTTCCTTTTTTATAGCCTCTAATTGTTGAGTCTGTAAAGCTATCCTCTCTCGTGATTGAGTAAGATCAATATGAGAAGGAGGGAGAGTGGTTTTCAATGCCTCTCTCGTGATTTGAGAAGGAGGGAGAGTAGTAAACCTTTTTGACCTTAGTATCAACCAAGGTCAAAAAGGTTTGATTAAGTATAACATATTGATTGTATTTGAGGCATTTAGCCTTATATAGCTTGAAGTATATCATCATCATCAGTTAAATAAAAAACAAATAAGTTTTGTATATACTCAATAGGTAAAGCCTGATCGAGCATGTAATATTGCCCAAGCTATGTAACTCAACTAAACATAAACTCATGTCTAGTCAGTCGGCTGACACCTCCTTCGACTAGACTTGAAGGGAAGGCTAGTGATATGGGTTAAGTTTAGTATGTCCCCGGTTAAAAGGGGAAAGGAGATAGCAGAATTAAGTAAACATGAATATCAGCCGGGGTAGCATGCTTAAGAAAAATAGGCCAATATCGGCCGGGATAATAGGCTTAAGAAAAATAAGCCAATATCGGTCGGGATAATATGCTTAAGGGAAATAGGTCAATATCGGCCGGGATAATAGGATTAAGGAAAATATGTTAATATCGGCCAGTATAAGACCTTAAGAAAGATGGGTCAAGTATCGACCGAGTTTACATGTTTAAGATAGATAAACTAAGATTGCTTGAATTAGTACATCTGGATGTATATTAGCATTAGGCGGACTTATATGATCGCCTGGATGTGAAAAGATACAAGGCCTTACAAGATCTATAGTATATTATCGGACGATTAGGATGTATGTTGAGCAATAGTAGTAACACGCCTGAACATAACTTAGGTTTAGTTCCGTCCGATACAAATCATAGTATAAGATCGGACTGTCTATAACATAATAAATATAGGGTAAGCAAGTATGGACGATAAATATGTCTCCATATAGCTTATAAGACAGGGCAAGAATAAATATTTTAAGAATATTCATAAATAGCTTAATGAAGATATCTGTAGTATGTGATTGTATAATAGGTTTGCTGATTTGGTGGGAAGAATATTTCTAGACTCTTCTACAGGCACTAGGCGACAAAGAAGGTACATCTGGGGTACAAAAAAGATTCCTTAAAAGCTATTTTCTGCAAGTACATGGCTTACGTCATCTCATAACAAACTCTAACAAACCGGGGTCTACTTCATGACTATGGAGGTTATATGAAGTGGTATAAAAAGGGGAATCCTCTCCGTTGGCCAGGTATGCTTACGCTCACCACACTCACAACTATCCAGGAAAAACCCTAATTTCAATCACTGTTCATCTTCTTTCTTCCTTTCACACTAAGAGAGATCACTGACTTGAGCGTCGGAGGGTCTAGCCAGGGATTCCCACCCCGGTCTTAAGTCACTGACAATAGTATTGGTTGGTCTCTTGTGTGCAGGAAGTCTTGGAAGTTCCAGATCTCGGTGTTCTTCAATGGATCTTTTCTTTCATTTTGGGGTCTTCGCATAAGGAGGTTGTTCGGTGACTTTATTCTTCCGGATCTGCGTTGGTTTTCTTAGATCGGGAATCCTCAGGTGTTCTTCTTCATCAACAGTAAGTTCTCTCCCCAGCTTTCCATTTTGGCAAGCTTCTCAGACAGGATCATCGATCATTCACCATGGTGTATTAACTAGCTCTCTTCTTGAATACATGTGCTTGTTCCCTGTCAGCTGGCAAGATACCTTGCTGTAAGAACATGATAATCAATGCCTTCCAATCACCATGTATCTCCACATTAGCTTGTCGCTCAATACAAGATACCAACACTGTTTGCTCCACAGATCTCTCTAAATTCTAGGGTATTATGGAGGAATCTAGCTTAGCTAATTCATCTGCTACTTGATTATCTGATCGGGCAATCTTCTATATGCTTACTTCTTGGAATCCAACTTTTAATTTATCAAATGCTTCTGCATATAATTTGAGTCGGTCATTACTGATCTCAAAATTGCTTGTTAATTGCTATGCTGCTAACTGAGAATCAAAATAAATCAAAATCCATGTGGCCCCTACATGCCTTGCAGCTTGCAGTCCTGCTATTAATGCCTCATATTCTGCCTCATTATTAACAACTCTGTAATGTAATCGAACAGATAGCTACATTAGATCTTCCCTTGGTGATATAAGAAGAATTTCTATTCTACTGTCTTACCGAGTAGAAGACACATCCACATATATTTTCCAAGTTTCTTCTTCTTCTGGACCTTGTACTTCTGTTATAAAATCAGCTAAGGCTTGGTGTTTGATTATCGCTCAGGGTTGGAACTATATATTATATTCACTAAGCTCAGTTGTCCATTTAATCAATCGCCCAAACACCTTCAGGTTAATGAGTACTCGACCCAAAGTACTATTACTTAGTACTATAATTAGATGTGATAAGAAGTAAGGGCGTAATCTTCGAGCGGCTAGAATCAATCCGTAGGCCAATTTCTCGAGTATAGTATAGCGGCACTCGACTCCTTTTAATAAGTGACTTAAAAAATACACAGGCTACTGTTCTCTTCCCTCTTGCCTCACTAAAATGAGCTAACAACATGCTCGTTTGCTGACAGATAAACCCACAAAGTCTCTCCTACTATTGGTTTAGCTAATATAGGCAGAGTAGATAAATAATTTTTCAACTCTTCAAATGCTTTATCACAATCTTCATCCCATTGGAATTTGGTAGTCCGACGGAGTATCTTGAAGAAAGGAAGGCTTCTATTGGCTGATCGAGAGATAAAATGTGATAGTGTATGTAGGACGGTTAGGCCGGCTAGAAGGGGGGGGGTTGAATAGCCCTGCAAAAATCAAAACACAAACCAACCCTTCTCGAACTCTTAAACTGACACTTGTAAAATAATCAAAGCAATAAACTAAGATCAGAACAGAAAATGAGGCACCAGGTTTTGACTTGGTTACAACCAGGGAGGTTGCTAATCCAAGAAAGATGATCGCACTAGAATTTCTCCTTCAGGCAGAGAAGCCTCTTACAAAGTTGAAGCGCACAACAGAAGCTAACTACAGAAAGCGTACAAGTGTTTGAAAGAAATCCGTGAGTTCTGAATTGATGAAAAGCTTCAGGACCAAGGCTATATTTATAGCCTTGGTCAGGGCGCCTGGAAGGGTTCCGGGCGCCCTGGGGGGGATAAATTTTATCCCTCAATGTTCAGATCGAGTTTTGACTCGATCTGGTGAAAATACTGGGTCCGGGTGCCCGGAAGGGTTCCGGGCGCCCCGGGCTGCTCCGGGCGCCCCGGAGCCTAAAGTCAACAGCCGTAGACTTTTTCGTCCGGGACCTCTTCTCTGGTTCAATCCCGCCTCGGTCCGGTTCTTCTCCTCCGGATCCGCTCACTTGGGTGATCTCTGCCATCCGGAAAAGGGCTCACCCGAACCCAACTTTCGGTCTTCTCGAGCGGGCTTCCCTCCGGCTTCTCATCCCTCGGAATCGCCGCGTGTTTCCTTCTCGTCCGCCGGCGTACTCATCCGCAGTCTTCGTCCCTCAGACGCACCGCGTGCCATCCTTCTCGCTAGCTGCGTCTCTTGCTCCCCGAGCAATCTTCAGCTCCGGCTTTCGTCCCTCGGAACCACCGCACGCTTCCTTCTCGTCCACTGGGGTACTCTTCTACAACACCTCGTCCCTCGGACTGTCGTCCTTCTCGCTAGCTGCGTCTTCCGCTCGACTACCTGTGTTCCTAAGCTCCTGCACACTTAGACACAAGGTTAGAAACACACAGGACCTAACTTAACTTGTTGATCACACCAAAACAACATTGGGGTTCCAACGATCTCCTCCTTTTTGGTGTGATCAACCCAAGTTAAGCTAGGGTAAAATAGACTTTAAATAAAATTAAGTAACTTAACTTAATTTGCAATTTAAGTACAAAAAGATAGAAAAAAAATAACTCTATCTACCTCAGTAAAAAAGATAGACAAAAAAATTAAATCTATCTACCTCCCCCTAGACTTATACTTTCCCTTCTCCCCCTTTGATTACAAAAAAAATGGGGTTCCAAGAGAAACAATCTAAGTCAATATTTTTTTTAAAAAAATATTTCTAACTTAAAAACAATTTCTAAGTAATTTGAGCATAAATTTCTAATTTCAGAAAATCTTTTAACTTAAGAAAGAATGATTTTTGAGAATTTTTAAGCACATAAATGACTTAGTCAATAGCATTTGAGAATTTGAGAATTTCTTTGATACCAATTGTAGGATCGAAAAGAATTTAGATATCTCCACAATAGCATGATATTGTCCACTTTGGGCCTAAACCCTCATGGTTTTGCTCTTGGGCTCTCCCCAAAAGGCCTCATACCAATGGAGATATCTTTTCTCTTATAAACGCATGATCTTTCCCATGTATTTTCAATATGGGACTATGTTTGCAACCTTGCAACCCCAACAATCCCTCCCTCAAACAAAGGACCATAGGCTTCCCACGTCCGATCCTCGACTCGCCAGGTCTTCCTGCCCCTCGGTCCACCCGACCTACTAGGACTTCATTGCCTAGTCGCAACTAGGACTTTATGCCTGGTGTCTGGTCCTCTTGATCCGAACATAGGAGCCCCCACTTTCTTTGTTCGAGGTCAATATTGTACCCACATGGCTCAATCAGACCATAGCTCTTGTGCACAGTCGGCGGTTAAACCTTCTGGCAGTCCGGGCTCTGATACCACTTGTAGGATGGTTAGGCCGGCTAAAAGGGGGGGGGGTTGAATAGCCCTGCAAAAATCAAAACACAAACCAACCCTTCTCGAACTCTTAAACTGACACTTGTAAACTAATCAAAGCAATAAACTAAGATCAGAACAGAAAACGAGGCACCAGGTTTTGACTTGGTTACAACCGGGGAGGTTGTTAATCAAGAAAGATGATCGCACTAGAATTTCTCCTTCAGGCGGAGAAGCCTCTTACAAAGTTGAAGCGCACAACAGAAGCTAACTACAGAAAGCATACAAGTGTTTGAAAGAAATGCGTTAGTTCTGAATTGATGAAAAGCTTCTGGACCAAGGCTATATTTATAACCTTGGTCGGGGCGCCTGAAAGGGTTCCGGGCGCCCTGGGGGGATAAATTTTATCCCCCAATGTTCAGATCGAGTTTTGACTCGATCTGGTGAAAATACTGGGTACGGGCGCCCGGAAGGGTTCCGGGCGCCCCGGGCTGCTCCGGGCACCCCAGAGCCCGAAGTCAATAGCCGTTGACTTTTTCGTCCGGGACCTCTTCTCTGGTTCAGTCCCGCCTCGGTCCGGTTCTTCTCCTCCGGATCCGCTCACTTGGGTGATCTCTGCCATCCGGAAAAGGGCTTACCCGAACCCAACTTCCGGTCTTCTCGAGCGGGCTTCCCTCCGGCTTCTCGTCCCTCGGAATCGCCGCGTGTTTCCTTCTCGTCCGCCGGTGTACTCATCCGCAGTCTTCGTCCCTCAGACGCACCGCGTGCCGTCCTTCTCGCTAGCTGCGTCTCTTGCTCCCCGAGCAATCTTCCGCTCCGGCTTTCGTCCCTCGGAACCACCGCACGCTTCTTTCTCATCCACTAGGGTACTCTTCCGCAGCACCTCGTCCCTCGGACTATCGTCCTTCTCGCTAGCTGCGTCTTCCGCTCGACTACCTGTGTTCCTAAGCTCCTGCACACTTAGACACAAGGTTAGAAACACACAGGACCTAACTTAACTTGTTGATCACACCAAAACAACCTTGGGGTTCCAACAGTGTAGTGATCCGACCGATCAACCTCTGTGCCTCCTTCATGTTGTGTTGTGGAGCCATATCTTGAAGCGCCCATACTTTGCTGGGATTAGCTTTTATTCCTTGTTCTATCACCATGTATCCCAGAAATTTTCCACTTTTTGCTCCAAATAAACACTTACAAGGGTCGAGCTTAAGTCCATACCGCCTCAGAGTTCTGCAGGTTTCTTCTATGTCCGCGCATAAATCCAAAGCTCTCAGAGATTTGATAAGGATATCATCCACATAAACTTCCATATTTCTCCCGATCTGCTTTTGAAAGACTTTATTCATGATCCTTTGATAAGTATCTCCTGCATTCTTTAGTCCGAAAGACATAACATTATAGCAATAAGTACCTTTGGTAGCTATAAAACTAACATTTTCTTGATCCTCCTTAGCAAGCAGGACTTGATGATATCCCTGATAAGCATCTAGGATACATATAAACTCGCATCCAGCAGTAGAATCCACCACCTGATCAATGCGAGGCAAGGGATAATAATCCTTTGGATAAGCTTTATTAAGATCCCGGAAGTCTATGCACACTCACCATTTATTTCCAGGCTTGGAGACTAGGACAACATTGGCCAACCAACTAGGGAATTGAACCTCTCGAATATAACCAATTTCTAGTAATTTATCCACCTCTTCCATGATGATTTTATTTTTATCAGCTCCAAAATCTCACTTCCTCTGTTTGACCAGACGGACATCAGGATACAAATGAAGCACGAGCTTTATGACCATAGGGGGCACTCCTGTTACTTCCTTAGGCGTCCAAGCAAACACATCATTATTATGTATTAAGCATTGTATCAACTCAGCTTTCAGCTCCAGCTCTAGATCTGATGCTACATGAGTAATAGCTTCTGTCCAACTAATTTGAATCTCGACCTCCTCTTTGTCTTCATACACTAGGGCGGACGACCCTTCCTAGATAGCATTAACTTCCATTCTTTGGATTTTTCGTGCAACATTAGCCTCTGCCTTGATTAGTTCCACGTAACATTTGCACGCTACCAATTGATCTCCTTTCACCTCCTTTACTTGATCATCCACAGGGAATTTAATCCTTTGGCAAAAAGTAGAAATGATTACCCGAAATTCATTTAAGGTCGGTCAACCCAGGATAACATTATATGCAGAGGGCACATTTAGCACCATGAAATACAATCAGTGCATCAACATTAAGGGTTCTTCTCCCAAAGATATAGCCAATTTTATCTATCCCAATGGTTGAACTTCAGTTCTAGTGAACCTGTTTAGAGGAGTTACCATGGGTTGTAGGTCGTTCGGATCTATCGGCAACTGATCAAAGCTTGTTTGAAAATAATATTAATTGAACTATCAGTGTCAATAAAGGTACGAGAAATGTTATAATTAGCTATAATAGCCATAATTATTAATGCATCATCATGGGGCACTTCTACTCCCTCCAGATCTCTGGGCTCAAAACTAATTTCTGGCCCAGCTGCCTTTTCTGCGCAGCATGTTGGAGTGTATACAGAAAGCCTAAGCTTTTGTAAACATTTGTTTTGAATAAAGAATCACATTTGGTCAAATTATCTACATTTGTTTGTAGTTGTTCAATTAATTTATATTGAAGATAACATAGCATGTGGTGTCACATGCAGAAGATAATTTATCAGTACCTTATAAATTATAAACAATAGCTCACGACCAAAATGGAAAGGAACAAATCATTAGAAGGTTGTAGTGTAATTAGGTATCAGTTTATCTTGACTGTATAATTACACTAGTACACTTAGAGTGTATTGAGTAGGACCATTTGAGGTCGTTTCTTTTATACTGACTTTATAAAGGAACAAAGACCTCAGTTATTATGGAAGTGTGTGCTCTTAATCCTAATATAATAACAAGCATATATATTTGATATTTATTTCTTTAATTTATCAATGGGTGAGATTTAGTTCGATGAATCAATAAGCCTGATAAGTTGGGAAATGATATCACTTATAGTGTGTGTTGTTGATTATAGAAGGAAACTGTGTCCTAGAGATACTAGGTTGATAATGTCCCCAAGAGAAGCTCATAAGGATTGTCATGTTAAACCCTGCAGGTGGACTTAGTCCGACATGATGATAAGGTTGAGTGGTACTACTCTTGGACTTAGATATTAATTAAATGAGTTGAAAGTAACTCACTTAATTAGTGGACATTCGATATCTTAAACACAGGGAGACTAACATGCTCATAATAAGAAGGAGCCCAAAAATGTAATTTGGGATTGGTGCGGTAGTTCAATAATAGTTCTCTAGTGGAATGAATTATTATTGATAAAATTAAGTTGTGTGTTCGGGGCGAACACGAGATGCTTAATTTTATCGGGAGACCAAAACCAATTCCTCCTCTCGGTCCCTATCGTAGCCTCTTATTTGTAGAGTTCTATACCAACCTATACCCATCTTCTATACCCACCTAATAGGGGCCGGCCAAGCTAGCTTGGGAAACAAGCTAGGGCCGACCTAGCTTGGGAAACAAGATTGGGTGGCCGGCCCTACCTTGAACCCAAGCTAGTGGGGCCAGCCAAAATAAATTAAAAGGAATTTTAATTTTAATTTTTATTATGTGGAAGAAATAATTTATTAAAGAGAATTAAAATTAAATTATCTCTCTTGTAAAAGATCTACAAAAGATTAAAGAAAGAGATTAGATCTCTTTCCTTATTTGTAGATTGGTGAGATATTTTATTTTCTCTTTAAAATTATTCACATGTTGATAAAATTAAAATTATAGAAATTTCCTTTTATGAACCATGAAGAGATTTTTGAAGAGAAATTTTAATTTTAAAATTTCCGGAAACAAATTAGGAAGTTTTAATTGTTGATTGAAACTTGTCCAATTTGTTCTCCAATGATGTGGCCGGCCAATGTAGATTTAATTGGGAAATTTTATTTTATTTTTCTCAATTAAATCATGTCAAGGAAATTGAGGAAATTTTATTGTAATTAAATTTCCTAATTTTCCTAGGCCAAGGAATATAAAAGAAGGGGTGAGGGTGCCTTCATGAGATACAACATCTATTATTTCTCTCCCTCTTTTGATCCTTGGTGTGGCCGGCCATCCTCTCCCTCTCTTCCTCTTGTGGTGGCCGAATCTCCCTCTTCCATTGGAGCTCTTGTGGTGGCCGGATACTACTCGAAGAAGAAGAAGAAGAAGGAGAGAGAGCTAGCATCTCTTGGAGCTTGGTTAGTATTTTGATTTTCTTCCTTGGTGAAGCTTCCTCTTTGTTGGCCGAACCTAGCTAGGAGGAGAAGAAGGTGGTTGGTGGTTTCTCATCTCGGAAGATCGTTGCCCACACAACGTCCGAGGTTAGAAGAGGAATACGGTAGAAGATCAAGAGATTTTTCTACAAGGTATAACTAGTAATTTTTCTTTCCGCATCATGCTAGTTATTTATGGAAATAATACCAAATACAAGAGGCTTACGTTCTAGAATTTCGAATATGTTTTTTCGATGCTGTGTTCTTTTGTTTTTTTCTTTTCCTTGTGATTTGATTGTTCTCTTTGGTTAACCTAAAGTTATTTTAGGAAATTAAATATTAGCTTTCTATAAAAGGTTTTGTCTAGTCGGTGGTGGTTGCTCCCATATCCAAGAAGGCCATGTGCCTCGCCACGTCAGTACTGGGAACCAATTATGGAAATTAATATTTAATGGAATTAATAACTTAAGGAGACTTGGGTCGAGCGTGTAAAGTTCGCAGGAGATTCAAGTCAAAACCTAAAAGAACAAATAGATTAAGTTTTGGATCAAGCGTGTTAAGTTCCGAAGCGATCCAAAATTTAATTTAAAAGAACACATGGTAGCTAGGAAAGGTTCGAGACCTTTGTACAAAATTTTTATGCAGTGGAACCTATAGGTTTTCGAGTAGCAACCAACAATTGGTATCGGAGCTAGGGTTTTGCCTCGTGTATTTGGTATTTAGTTTAATTATGCACATGTCATACATAATTTAGGCGGGTTAATAGTAGGATGTGCTAACTTTGTGGATGCAAGATCCAACTATTATGGCTTTTAGTTATTATGTGTGATTGGACCCTTGGACATGTCAAGGGTATTTATATGTGTGTGCATGATTGTATTAAAAATACAGCAGGAGCTGTATTTAGTTTTATTAGGATTTTATTTTTATCTAGATACATGTACATTCCTTTTATGGAATATAGGATCAAAATGTAAAATTCTATTTATGTCATGGATCGAATCTTGCAAAGCGTGGAACCTTCTAAGGACCAGGGGCGCAGTGGAACTAGGAGCAAGATGGATGCGACAGTGTCCAAATATGGCAGCAGCTTGGGATGACAACACACGGAGGACAATTAGAGATAAAAGCCATAATAGTTGAAAATTAAATTTTCTATTTATTGCTTTTATATTATGCTGTGTGTGCATGTTAGTTTACAAGTTTTAGTAGGCTAGCATAGTTAAAATTCCTCATTTATAAATAACTAAGTGGGAGAGGGATTTTTAAATAAATCCCATGGTCTCCATTACTGGTTTGTAAGTGATGCAAACAAGCTTGCGCGTTGGCTCTGAGTGCTTTCCTCCATAACGGATGAGCGTGTTTGTGGATCACTAGAACAGACTTCCATTTTTGGATGACTATAGAAAGTTAATTAAGAGCGTGCGATCTTCCCCAACGGAAGGGGCATAATCTTATTAATGGACTTAGTGTCAAGTAATGGTATACACTTAGACACATCTAATAGTATCCTCCCCATCGGAGTCACTGCTATTATTTGTGTGACCAAAAGATACCAACTATTAATTTTATTTGTCAAAAAGTTAGGTTGACAAGATAATAAAATTAATGGGATAAAACCCTGCTTTTACAAATGTTGAATTTGTATACGTCCACACTAACGTGACATACAAAATTCACGGTGTTTTAAGGTGTTGGTTAATTTAAAATAGTATTGTTTGAGGAATCAATATTATTCTAAATTTAGAGTTCTGACCAAAAATTATTTGTGATTCTTAGGATGACTTTCAACCCACTGTCCATCATACTTCAACAAAACAGACTTACTGGACCTAATTACATAGATTGGAAAAGAAACCTGGACATTGTTCTGACTGCAGAAAGCTATAAATTTGTACTGACTGAACCTTGTCCTGATGCACCCACTGGTGAATCTACCCAAGAGGAGATTGAATATCATAAGAGATGGGTAAAGGCAGATGAGATGGCGCGGTGTTACATTTTGGCTTCAATGTCAAATGTATTGCAACATCAGCATCAAGATTTACCAACAGCTTATGATATTATGAACAATCTCAAGGAACTCTTTGGTCATCAGGATAGGGCTTCTAGACAAGAAGCTATGAGAAAGATAATGACAGCCACTATGCAAGAGGGTACTCCTGTAAGGGATCATATCCTAAAGATGATGGCTTATCTGAACGAGATACAGATCCTTGGAGGAGAAATTGATGGGGAAACCCAGATCGATATGATCCTCCAAACGCTACCTAGAAGTTTTGAGCAGTTCCGCCTGAATTATAATATGAATAAAAGGATTTATTCATTAGGGGAACTACTGACAGAACTTCAAGCAGCAGAAGGATTATTTCGTCACAATTCTCAAATTTACTATGCTGAAAATGGTTCTACTTCTAAACCGAAAGGAAAGAAGAAGAAGAAACAAGCTGACTCAGCAAAGAAAGTGAATGAAGAAGCCGAAGGGCAAGTGCTTCATCTGCAAGCAGGCAGGACATTGGAAGGCGGACTGTCCTCGTAGGAACCAAAACAAAGGTATATCTCATGCTCTAGTTGTTGAAACATGTTTAGCGGTGTTATCTACCAGCACCTGGTGTGTAGATACGGGAGCCACTGATCATGTCTGCAATTCCTTGCAGGGGTTCCAGGAAACCCGACGACTATCTGAAGGAGAAATTACCGTCTACATGGGCAATGCTACTAAGGTGGCAGCTGTTGCAGTGGGAGACGTCTACTTATCTTTTAGTAGAAATAGAAATTTAGTTTTAAGAAATTGTCTTTATGTACCCAGTTTTAGAAAGAATTTAATTTCAGTTTCTAAACTGTTTTTAGATGGATATTCAGTTTCTTTCAGTAACGATGTAGTTATTAAAAGAAATAAAGTGATTATCTGTTCTGGTGCATTGGTTGGCAATTTGTATACTTTAAATCCAAATTCTTCCACAAAGCAAAACATGGAAATTTATAACTCATCTTCTAGTTCTAATAAGAGAAAAGAACCTTCGAAAATGAATCAAGCATATCTTTGGCATCTAAGGCTTGGTCATATTAACTTAAGTAGGATTCAGAGGCTTATAACCGATGGACTTTTGAGTTCATTAGAGTTGGAAAATTTTCCAACTTGTGAATCTTGCTTAGAAGGTAAAATGACCAAGAGGCCGTTCAAGGCCAAGGGGTATAGAGCCAAAAAAGTGTTAGAATTGGTTCACTCTGATTTGTGTGGTCCTATGTCTGTCCAGGCAAGAGGAGGTTTTGAATATTTTGTCTCTTTCATAGACGATTATTCAAGATACGGATATATTTACCTAATGTGCCACAAGTCCGAGTGCTTTGATAAGTTCAAAGAATACAAGGCTGATGTGGAAAAACGATTAGGTAAAAGTATCAAGACACTACGATCTGATCGTGGTGGCGAATACCTCTTAGGAGAGTTTAGGAATTACTTATCAGAGGCTGAGATTCAATCCCAATTATCTGCACCTGGAACACCCCAACAGAATGGTGTAGCAGAACGAAGGAATAAGACTCTTATGGAGATGGTTAGATTGATGATGAGTTATTCAGAATTACCAAATTCGTTTTGGGGATATGCTCGTGAAATAGCAGTGTATGTTTTGAACTTAGTACCTTCTTAATCAGTTTCTTCTACTCCCATGGAATTGTGGAATGAGCGAAAACCCAGTCTAAGACATATTCGGATTTGGGGTAGTCTAGCACATGTGCTGAAACCAGATGCTGATAAGCTAGAATCCCGTACAGAAGTTCGCGTGTTTGTAGGATATCCCAAAGGAACGAAAGGTGGTTTATTTTATAGTCCTAAAGACCAGAAGGTCATTGTTAGCACCAATGTCCAGTTTTTAGAAGAAGACTATATAATGGATCACAAGCCCAGTAGCAAAGTTGTTTTAGAAGAACTTAGAGAGAACACGTCTACTTCAGTACCAACAGTACAAGATGAAGTACCACAAGAGACTGCAACACGTGTCACACATGATACACAACCACAGACAGTGCCTCGTCGTAGTGGGAGGGTTGTAAGGCAACCTGAGAGATTCATGTTTTTGGGAGAGTCTTCGGACTTGATCCCGGGTAAACATGAACCTGATCCACGAACATATGACGAAGCACTCCAAGATATAGATGCAGCATCTTGGCAAAAGGCAATGAATTCTGTAATAGAGTCTATGTACTCTAATAAGGTTTGGGAGATTGTAGAACCACCTGATGGTGTAAAAGCCGTTGGATGCAAGTGGATCTACAAAAGAAAAAGAGGGACAGACGGGAAGGTAGAAACCTTCAAAGCTAGGCTTGTTGCGAAAGGGTACACTCAGAAAGAGGGAATCGATTATGAGGAGACCTTTTCACCGGTGGCCATGCTTAAGTCTATCCGGATACTCTTATCCATTACTACTCATATGGATTATGAGATTTGGCAAATGGATGTCAAGACAGCTTTCCTTAATGGAAGTCTTGAAGAGAACATCCATATGAAGCAACCAGAAGGGTTCATTGAAAAAGGCAAAGAGCATCTAGTCTGCAAGCTCAATCGGTCCATTTATGGACTAAAGCAAGCTTCAAGATCTTGGAACATCCGGTTTAATGAAGTAATCCAGTCATATGGATTTATTCAAAGTCCGGATGAGTCTTGTGTATATAAAAAGTGTAACGGAAACGTGGTGGTATTTCTTGTACTATACGTAGATGATATTTTGTTAATTGGCAATAATGTCAAGGTATTATCAGACGTAAGGGTATGGTTGTCTAAACAATTTGATATGAAGGACTTAGGAGATTGTGCACACATTCTTGGGATCAAAGTTATAAGGGATCATAAGAAAAGAATGTTGTGTCTGTCCCAAGCTTCATATATAGATACAATCCTTGCTCGTTTTAGCATGCAGGATTCCAAGAAAGGTTTCTTACCTTTTAGACATGGAGTAGCTCTGTCTAAAGAGATGTCTCCAAAGACGTCGAAAGAGATAGAAGACATGAAAGCAGTTCCTTATGCTTCGGCTGTAGGAAGCCTAATGTATGCAATGCTATGTACGAGACCTGATATCTGTTTTACCGTGGGCATGGTCAACAGATATCAAAGTAACCCTGGACAAGGACATTGGACTGCGGTAAAGCATATATTAAAGTACCTGAGAAGGACTAGAGATTATATGCTAGTTTACCAAGCAGACGATCTGCTCCCTGTGGGTTACATGGATTCAGATTTCCAATCTGATAGGGATAACAGTAAGTCTACATCAGGCTATGTGTTTACTTTAGGAGGTGGAGTCATTTCATGGAGGAGTGTTAAGCAGAAATGCGTTTCAAACTCAACCATGGAAGCTGAGTATGTAGCAGCCTCTGAGGCAGCTAAAGAAGCAGTATGGCTCAGGAACTTTCTAATGGACTTAGATGTGATTCCTGGTTTGCCCAAAATCATCACAATTTCTTGTGATAATAGCGGTGCAGCTGCAAACTCAAAGGAACCACGAGCTAATAAGGCAAGTAAACATATAGAGCGCAAGTACCACCTGATACGAGATATCGTGAAGCGAGGAGAAGTTGTCATCGCCAAGATTGCATCAGCGGATAACCTGGCAGATCCTTTCACTAAGGCCCTTCCGGCGAAAGCTTTCGATCGGCATGTGGAGGGAATGGGAATCAGATGTTTGGTAGAAGATATGATAGCTTAGTCATTAGTATAAGTGGGAGATTGTTGGAGTGTATACTGAAAGCCTAAGCTTTTGTAAACATTTGTTTTGAATAAAGAATCACATTTGGTCAAATTATCTACATTTGTTTGTAGTTGTTCAATTAATTTATATTGAAGATAACATAGCATGTGGTGTCACATGCAGAAGATAATGTTATCAGTACCTTATAAATTATAAACAGTAGCTCACGACCAAAATGGAAAGGAACAAATCATTAGAAGGTCGTAGTGTAATTAGGTATCAGTTTATCTTGACTGTATAATTACACTAGTACACTTAGAGTGTATTGAGTAGGACCATTTGAGGTCGTTTCTTTTATACTGACTTTATAAAGGAACAAAGACCTCAGTTATTATGGAAGTGTGTGCTCTTAATCCTAATATAATAACAAGCATATATATTTGATATTTATTTCTTTAATTTATCAATGGGTGAGATTTAGTTCGATGAATCAATAAGCCTGATAAGTTGGGAAATGATATCACTTATAGTGTGTGTTGTTGATTATAGAAGGAAACTGTGTCCTAGAGATACTAGGTTGATAATGTCCCCAAGAGGAGCTCATAAGGATTGTCATGTTAAACCCTGCAGGTGGACTTAGTCCGACATGACGATAAGGTTGAGTGGTACTACTCTTGGACTTAGATATTAATTAAATGAGTTGTCAGTAACTCACTTAATTAGTGGACATTCGATATCTTAAACACAGGGAGACTAACATGCTCATAATAAGAAGGAGCCCAAAAATGTAATTTGGGATTGGTGCGGTAGTTCAATAATAGTTCTCTAGTGGAATGAATTATTATTGATAAAATTAAGTTGTGTGTTCGGGGCGAACACGGGATGCTTAATTTTATCGGGAGACCAAAACCAATTTCTCCTCTCGGTCCCTATCGTAGCCTCTTATTTGTAGAGTTCTATACCCACCTATACCCACCTTCTATACCCACCCAATAGGGGCCGACCAAGCTAGCTTGGGAAACAAGCTAGGGCCGGCCTAGGTATAAGATTGGGTGGCCGGCCCTAGCTTGAACCCAAGCTAGTGGGGCCGGCCAAAATAAATTAAAAGGAATTTTTATTTTTATTTTTATTATGTGGAAGAAATAATTTATTAAAGAGAATTAAAATTAAATTATCTCTCTTGTAAAAGATCTACAAAAGATTAAAGAAAGAGATTAGATCTCTTTCCTTATTTGTAGATTGGTGAGATATTTTATTTTCTCTTTAAAATTATTCACATTGATCCGGCGGTAAGAATGGGGGACCCATTTCCTGAAGGGTCTCAGCTTGAGGACCGATGAAGGGCTGACTAAGCGGTTAATGGCCACGTCGAGCAGCTGAGTAAGTCCGAGCGGAGCTAGACATAACCCATCCAGGGGCTTGGGTTTCCGACGCCAAGGCAGGAGGATCGAAGGGCCGAGCGGGAGTCCGCTCGGCTGGAACCGAAGGGCCGAGCGGGTCGTCCGTTCGGCCAAGATAAGGGCGAGGGTACAAAGGGGGCCGAGCGGCCTATGCGCTCGGCTCGGGATATGGGACATCAGCTAAAGCATGTCTGATGATTAGGCCGTACACAAGATCGCACGATGGAGGACCTTGTCGTCACATCATGGAAAGGTTGATACAGTAGCAGTATGGCCTCATGGACATCTTCCTGACAGATCCATATCTGGGCATGGCCCTTCTGACAGACCCATACCTGGGCATGGTCAAAGGCAGGTGGTTACTTTGATTGGTGCGCCCAGGCTTCTTCGGGAGGTCTATATAAAGCCTCCATTTCTTCACCGGAGGTATGAAAAATCTGGATCTGGAGACCACCTTCTTGTTATTCCTCGCCTGACTTGAGCGTCGGAGGGCCGTCGCCGGGACACCCCTCCCGGCTCGGTTTTGCTGCAGGTTCACCGGAGCACTCGAGGACCCAGCAAGGAGCGCCGCATCCCCAACGTTCGTTGACCCTTGGTTCGAACAGGATCACACATGTTGATAAAATTAAAATTATAGAAATTTCCTTTTATCAACCATGAAGAGATTTTTGAAGAGAAATTTTAATTTTAAAATTTTCGGAAACAAATTAGGAAGTTTTAATTGTTGATTGAAACTTGTCCAATTTGTTCTCCAATGATGTGGCCGGCCAATGTAGATTTAATTGGGAAATTTTATTTTATTTTTCTCAATTAAATCATGTCAAGGAAATTGAGGAAATTTTATTGTAATTAAATTTCCTAATTTGCCTAGGCCAAGGAATATAAAAGAAGGGGTGAGGGTGCCTTCATGAGATACAACATCTATTATTTCTCTCCCTCTTTTGTTCCTTGGTGTGGCCGGCCATCCTCTCCCTCTCTTCCTCTTGTGGTGGCCGAATCTCCCTCTTCCATTGGAGCTCTTGTGGTGGCCGGATACTACTCGGAGAAGAAGAAGAAGAAGGAGAGAAAGCTAGCATCTCTTGGAGCTTGGTTAGTATTTTGATTTTTCCTTGGTGAAGCTTCCTCTTTGTTGCCGAACCTAGCTAGGAGGAGAAGAAGGTGGTTGGTGGTTTCTCATCTCGGAAGATCGTTGCCCACACAACGTCCGAGGTTAGAAGAGGAATACGGTAGAAGATCAAGAGGTTTTTCTACAAGGTATAACTAGTAATTTTTCTTTCCGCATCATGCTAGTTATTTATGGAAATAATACCAAATACAAGAGGCTTACGATTCTAGAATTTCGAATATGTTTTTCGATGTTGTGTTCTTTTGTTTTTTCTTTTCCTTGTGATTTGATTGTTCTCTTTGGTTAACCTAAAGTTATTTTAGGAAATTAAATATTAGCTTTCTATAAAAGGTTTTGTCTAGTCGGTGGTGGTTGCTCCCATATCCAAGAAGGCCATGTGCCTCGCCACGTCAGTACTGGGAACCAATTATGGAAATTAATATTTAATGGAATTAATAACTTAAGGAGACTTGGGTCGAACGTGTAAAGTTCCGCAGGAGATCCAAGTCAAAACCTAAAAGAACAAATAGATTAAGTTTTGGATCAAACGTGTTAAGTTCCGCAGGTGATCCAAAATTTAATTTAAAAGAACACATGGTAGCTAGGAAAAGGTTCAGACCTTTGTACAAAATTTTTGTACAGTGGAACCTATAGGTTTTCCGAGTAGCAACCAACAATTGGTATCAGAGCTAGAGTTTTGCCTCTGTGTATTTGGTATTTAGTTTAATTATGCACATGTCATACATAATTTAGGCAGGTTAATAGTAGGATGTGCTAACTTTATGGATGCAGGATCCAACTATTATGGCTTTTAGTTATTATGTGTGTGATTGGACCCTTGGACATGTCAAGGGTATTTATCTGTGTGTGCATGATTGTATTAAAATACAGCAGGAGCTGTATTTAGTTTTATTAGGATTTTATTTTTGATCTAGATACATGTACATTCCTTTTATGGAATATAGGATCAAAAATGTAAAATTCTATTTATGTCGCGGATCGAATCTTGCAAAGCGTGGAACCTTCTAAGGACCAGAGGCGCAGCGGAACTAGGAGCAAGATGGATGCGACAGCTAGTCCGGTGGCGGTGTCCAAATATGGCAGCAGCTTGGGATGACAACACACGGAGGACAATTAGAGATAAAAGCCATAATAGTTCAAAATTAAATTTTCTATTTATTGCTTTTATATTATGCTGTGTGTGCATGTTAGTTTACAAGTTTTAGTAGGCTAGCATAGTTAAAATTCCTCATTTATAAATAACTAAGTGGGAGAGGGATTTTTAAATAAATCTCATGGTCTCCATTACTGGTTTGTAAGTGATGCAAACAAGCTTGCGCGTTGGCTCTGAGTGCCTTCCTCCATAACGGATGAGCGTGTTTGTGGATCACTAGAACAGACTTCCATTTTTGGATGACTATAGGAAGTTAATTAAGAGCGTGTGATCTTCCCCAACGGAAGGGGCATAATCTTATTAATGGACTTAGTGTCAAGTAATGGTATACACTTAGACACATCTAATAGTATCCTCCCCATCGGAGTCACTGCTATTATTTGTGTGACCAAAAGATACCAACTATTAATTTTATTTGTCAAAAAGTTAGGTTGACAAGATAATAAAATTAATGGGATAAAACCCTCCTTTTACAAATGTTGAATTTGTATACGTCCACACTAACGTGGCATACAAAATTCACGGTGTTTTAAGGTGTTGGTTAATTTAAAATAGTATTGTTTGAGGAATCAATATTATTCTAAATTTAGAGTTCTGACCAAAAGTTATTTGTGATTGTTAGGATGACTTCCTTTCTTCGAGCGACTTAAGCTTCTTCCACATTAATGAACTCTGTCGCTCATTCAATCAATAAATCAAAATTGGTCAGAGGGTTTCTAAACAAATCCTTAAAGAAATCATTATCAGTCATCCCTTGAGAAAAGACACGTACCAATATTTCGGTGGTAGTTGTAGGTACATCTATGGCTACTTGATTGAACCTCTTAATATAGGCTCCAATAGATTCCTTTGTCTCCTATTTAATTGAAAAGAGACTCTAGAGGGTTTTGTGATATCGTCGGTTGCTAAAGAAATAATGAAGAAATACCTTGTGAAAATCCTTGAAGCGGTGAATATAATTATCCGGTAGCCGCTTCAACCACCTCTGAGCTGCTCCTCCAAAGGTAGAAAGGAACATCTGGCATTTGACACCATCAGTGAATTATTACAAAAGAGCAGTGATGTGGATATGGTTTTGGGGCAGGAGAGTAATTAAGAGGGAAAGAGAGGGGCAACTTGGGAAACCCACTGTTTAGGGCTTAAGAGGGATTCGTGTGTTTGGTGGAAGGGGGTCTTCTTCTTCGTGGTCGTCCGCCGCCAGCCCTCTCATGCTCCTAGCCAACGCTAGCTGCTCCCCTCTTCTTCCTCCGGTCACTAACTCTCTCACGTTCCTAGCTGACGCCGGCCATAGCCTCTCTTCTTTCTTCTCCTCACGACGTCGGCCACAGCATCTCCTTTTCCTTCTTCCTCTCCATGCCTCTGCCATCGTCGGTCAAACCGATGCCAACACCAGCAAGGGCTCCTTCTTCCGCAGCTAAGAGGAACCAAGAGAGGAGCTCGCATTTTCCTTCCTCGTTACCACCACAGCCGCGAGGGACGCTGCCCCCACCCCCATTTGGCGTTGTCGTGCTGTCGTCGGGTCCTTCCCATGCCACCTCTACCCTTCCTCTTCTCTCTCACACACAACAGCCTCCTGCCATCGCCGGCTTAGATGCATGCCGCCAGAGCCCTCATTTTCTCCCTCACTCATACTGCCACGCGCCGAGAGCCTATCATCCTCCTCTTTTCCCGCTGCCACCATAGTTGTTGGAGCCGCTGCCAGCACCTCAAATCCGTTGGTCCAGTTCTCCGGCGCTCGATCTATAGTGTCGCATGCCTCCGACGTCGATCGGGCCATCGACCCTTGTTGTCATTATGTTTTGACCAAATGTGTGTGATGTTTTATGTCTCGTCCTGCACGCCGATATTTTTATCCCGGCTTGCATGCCGATATTTGTATCTCGGCTTACGCACCGATATTTGTATCCCGGCCTGCGCGTTGATATTCGTATCCCGGACTATGTGTCGATGTCTTGTCTCATCTTGCGTGCCGAGGTTGCATCCAGTTTGGTGCCACTGCGTTCGGCTCCGCGTCATCAGATCCAGCTCCTCGTCCAATACATTCATCTACCCTTCCGGGTCGCGACAACTCGATCAGCGTCCCATCTGAGGGCGCCCCTGGGCCAGGGTACGTTTTTCATTCAGATTCTATACGCATTTCATTATTTCATAGCTTAGTCTGTTACTTATATATTAATCGAATATGCCTCGAGCCTCGGGGTACCAGAGACCGGGGTGACCTAGTCGTTGGCTGCAGGTATCGTTGACCAGAAGACTTTTGAAGACTTGGTCAACATAGAAGTCATCTCAGCACACCCCTCCTCCGGGACATCGTGACTCGGTCAACATTCCATCCACCTCACCCGGCTGTCCATCTGACTCAGATTCCGGACACGATAAATTTGGCGCCATCTGTGGGAATCTTCTCCACCTGTTCTTGAACGTGAAGATGGACGACGTTGGGAGGTTCTCTACCATTATTACAGTTCCGGAGGATCCCGACGAACATATTATCTTCTACTCTCACTCCACCAGTATTCGGTAGTCGAGGGATTGAGTGGAGCTTTAGCTGGCCGACAGGTTAGTTTTCCATTATGTTTTTTCCCTGACTCCACGGATATTCGGGAGTTGAGGGACCGAGACAAACCTTTAGTCGGTTGGCACGGCTCCCCGATCAGGTACGTTACAAGCTCTGCTCCCTTTTTATGGTTATAGGAGCTGCTATAGCTCCCTGATAAGAGAGTAAGATCCTAGTTACTTGATCAAAGACTAGGGCTTTCGATTTTTTATCGGACACTAGGGGCCCAACTCTCCGCTCATATACTAGGGACATAGCTCCCAGCTCATATACTAGGGACACAGCTCCTCGATCATTGACTCGCAGTACGACTTCCCAATCAAGATCTAGGGGCCTCGTTCTTTGATTACAGGCTAGGGACCTTACTCTCCAATCATGGACCAGGGGCCCAGCTCCCCGATCAGGTGTGTTATAGGCTCTGCACCCTTTGCCATGAGGCTCTGCATCCTCTTACTGCTACATGCTTTGCATCCTCTTACTACTACAGGCTCTGCACCCTTCACCATGAGGCTCTGCATCCTCTTACTACTACAGGCTCTGCACCCTTCACTATGAGGCTCTGCATCCTCTTACTACTGCAGGCTCTGCACCCTTCACTATGAGGCTCTTCATCCTCTTACTACTACAGGCTCTGCACCCTTCACCATAGGGTTCAACATCCTCTTACTGCTATAAGTGTTTTACTCTATTATTATTATATGCTCTGCATCTTCCACTTGTTTTGCATCCTCTTATGTCTACAGGCTCTGTTACCTACACTCGCGATGCTCTGCTTCCTTCTATGGTTACGGACTCTGCTCCCTCATATAACTATGGGCTTTACTCCCTTAGACGGTCAAGGTTCAGATTATTCTCTCCCTAACTCCGCGGACATTTGGGAGTCAAGGGATCGACACTATTTCTCTCACTCACTCTACAGGCATTTGGGATTCGAGCCAGCCTGTTGACATCACTTCACCATCAGGTATGATAAATGATCTGCCCCCTCATATTGCTACGGGCTCCGCTTCTTTGTATTTCAGGGCTTATCTTCCCCCTTTTCGGGGTTGAGCTATCGCGACCGGTCTAGGACCGGACTATAGCCACTGGTCTCGGACCAAAGTATTGCCATCAATCTCAGATGGGAGTATCATCAGCAACCTTCTGATCGAGCTTCCAGACCAATTTCAGATCAGGTCTCCAGATCAATTCCTGGTCAGATCTCCAGATCAATTCCTGGTCAGATCTCCAAATCAATTCCTGGTCAGGTCTCCAGATCGAGTACTGGTCAGTTCTCTAGAACATTTCCTGGTCAGGCCTCCAGAGCATTTCTGGGTCAGACTTCCACAACATTTCTTAGTCAGGACTCCAGATCATTCCCTAGTCCGGTTTCCAGATTATTTCCTGGTCAGGCCTCTAGAACACCTCTCGGTCGGGATTCCAGACTCTTGCCCCAGTGCGAGTTATAAGTGAGAATGCTCTCACGCCTCCAGACTCTCATCCCAGTGCGAGTTATAAGTGAGCATGCTCTCATGCCCAACGACCTCCCGATCAGTGTCCTAGACTCTCGTCCCAGTGCGAGTTATAAGTGAGCATGCTTTCACGCCTCCAAACTCTCGCCTGAGTGCAAGTTATAAGTCAGCATGCTTTCACACCCAATGACCTCCCGGTCGGTATCCCAGACTCTCGTTTCAGTGCGAGTTATAAGTGAGTATGCTCTCACGCCTCCAGACTCTCACCTCAGTGCGAGTTATAAGTGAGCATGCTCTCACGCTCAACGGCCTCCCGGTCGGTGTCACAGACTCTCGCTTCAGTGTGAGTTATAAGTGAGCATGCTCTCATGCCTCCAGACTCTCGCCTCAATGCGAGTTATAAGTGAGCATGCTCTCACGCCCAACGACCTCTTGATCGGTGCTCATCGCTCACTCGCAGCTCTGTCTAGCAGTTGTCATACTCACTTTACTCACCGCTCTGCCCAACACCCATCCTTAGCATTTCGCTCACCGTTGTTGCTCGGTTGGCACTCATCGCTCACTCGTAGCTCTGCCCAGCACTCATCATACTCGCTTCACCTGCTGCTCTTCTCAACACTCATCCTTAGCATTTCGCTCACCGCTGTTGCTCGGTCGGCACTCATCGCTCACTCGCAGCTCTGTCTAGCACTCGTCATACTCACTTTACTCGCCGCTCTGTTCGGCACCCATAATTAGCATTTCGCTCACTGTTGTTGCTCGGTCAGCACTCATCGCTCACTCGCAGCTCTGTCTGGCACTCGTCATACTCACTTTACTCGCCGCTCTGCCCGACACCCATCCTTAGCATTTCGCTCATCACTGTTGCTCGGTCGGCACTCATCGCTCACTCGTAGCTCTGCCCTGCACTCATCATACTCGCTTCACCTGCCACTTTGCTTGACACTCATCATTCGCGTTTCGCTCATCGCTGTTGCTTGGTCGGCACTCACCGCTCACTTGCCACTCTGCCCGGCACTCGTCATACTCGCTTCACCTGCCGCTTTGCTCAGCACTCATCATTCGCTTTTCACTCATCACTGTTGCTTGGTCGGCACTCACCACTCACTTACCACTCTACCCAGCATTCGTCATACTCGCTTCACCCGTTGCTCTGCTCGGTACTCATTATTCGTGTTTCACTCACCACTGTCGCTCGATCGACATTTGCTCGGTCGCACGTTCGATACCGCTCACTCATCGTCTTTCGACCCACTTAGCAGTTTTCGATTGTCAGGGCAGCATTTTTTGGATTGCTAGGTCAGCATTTTCCGATTGTCAAGTCGATATTTTTTGATCACCTTATCACAATTACTATCGGTCGGTTGGCATTTTCTCAGTCACGCTCACGGCTCTGCTCGCCCATTATTCTAATTATTGCTCGGTCACGATTTATTGACGCTTGGTCAGTATTTTTCTCGATCGCGCTCACGGCTCTGCTCACCCATCATTCTCTTTATTGCGCGGTCGCGATTTATTGACTCTCGGTCAGTATTTTTCTCAGTTGCGCTCACGGCTCTGCTCGCCCATCATTCTCTTTATTATGCGGTCACGATTTATTGATGCTCGGTGGTGTCGGCCTTTTTGTATGTCACGAGGCGCTCCAAATTAATAAAGATTGGAAACTCATTGTAATTAAAGTAATCACGTGTAGTAAGGAGTCCCGAGTCGAATTTTTCCAAGGTTAACTAGTGAAAGTGTGCACACTCTAGATCCGATCCAAATTCTACTCTTACATCATCAAGGTGAATTCAATAAACTCAATAAAGCATTCAACCTTCAAGAAACTAATAGCCAAAACATATTCAATTCACAGAACAAAAGTATCAAGCAACAAGTGAACTCTAAATCTCAAACATCTTGTAAAAAATCAAAGTATCATCCAATTCTCAATTACACTTAATTCAATCATTCAACTCAAATGCTCAATCACAGTACCCTTCAACAGAGGAACACCATCAAAAACCTTCAGTTTAGCATTCACAATTAAACTCCATCGTAGCACAATCGATTCCATGTAAAGAACAAAAGTTAGCTAACTAAATAACCTAAACTAAACAACTAATGTGAATCAGAACTTCTAATTCAAAACACAAACTAGTTAGCTAACTAATTAGTAACTAAACAAGATTATTAGTTAACTAATTAGTGATTCAAACAAATCAGAATTACAAAATCATAACATCAGATATGGATTTGCAAAGTAAATTCAAACAAAAACTGAAACAAGGAGAAATTGTAAAGACAATGAATCAGATCTGACGATCTGAGCAAGTTTGAAACAATTCAAAGACAAAGTTAAAGAAAACAAAAGCCTAAAGACATTCCACAAACCAAAACCGAAACTAAACCTCTCTTCTCTCTATTGAAACCACAGATTTGCCTCTGGGAACGCCCTTCCGGCAATCACCGGCTACCTCTGAATCACCAGCACATTCAGGAGAATTCAAAAGCCATAGAGAACGCCCTAATTAGCTCGGATTCACCTGAAATCACCAGCCGCCGAAGAAATAGAGCACTCTTGCTAAATCCGGAGACGCGAGGTGGAAATGAAGATGGATCGATCTCTGGAGAACCGGAGAACGCCCCTAAATCGCCCAGAGAGAATGGCAGAAGCTCAGATCGGAGAACGCCCCTAAATCTGGCTTGGATGAAGCTCGCAGACAGCAAGATCACAATCGGAGAACGCCCCTAAATCACTGCTTTGCGCTTCGTCTACTGGTCGCCGGATCACTAGAGGTTCGCCGGAGATGAAGAGAAGTGAAGATCAGATCTGGAAGTGGAATGGGAGCATCGGCCGCGGAGGAAGAAGAAGCTGCTACAGTGTGAAATCGCGAACGCCCGAGCCCGACTGTACTGTAGCTTCTCACAAAGCTTTTAAATTATCTTCAATCTGATCGGACGGCTCAGAATCATTGGATCTTGATCAACGGTGGAAAATAGCATAAAATCCGATCCAACAGTACCGATCTTCCTCTATGGTCCAGATCTACTCCTCATTAGATTGGATGAGCCAGATCTTCAACGGATGGCTCAGATCTACTTGATCTTCAATGGACGGTCCAGAATGCTCCGAGGCTTGATCGACTTGATTAGCCCTTAATTTGAGCCCAAATGCAGCCTGATCTGATCGGGTCCATGACCCTTTTGATGCCTACAAAATAAGAATCAAATATTAGCACCAAATACCATGATAAATTAGCTAATTTGTAATTAAGTCCAAGATCACATGCAAATTATGAAATGCAATCTAAATGCGAGATTATGCTGTGAATAGTCCAATAAAAACATGCATTATGAATTAAAATAATGTAGCAAAATCATGGTTATCAAATCCCCCACACTTAGCCTTGGACGTCCCGTGCAAGTAAAGAAAACTCAAAATCATCTCCAAAAAAAAATTCCCTAGCAATACCTAGAAGATAGTAAAAAGAATTTAACTAAGATCATCTAAAAGATCACAAACAATCATGAATACAATTCAAACAATAATCAGTAGGTATGGTGGTTTCAATCCAATTGAAAAATTAAACAAGTTGCAAGCTCACAAGGTATTTTCCTATTCTAGCCCTCACACTTAAACATGCATATAAGTGGAGCTCACTCAATGTCACTCACAACATTTCACTACCATAAGCTTGCTTATTTTCTAATTCTCCACCACTGTAACATAGCATACATGAATCAAAAAGATTTAATCAACAAAAATTGAAATGGAAGCAAAAAGAACAATGGAAGTGAATGAAGTAGCAAAAAAAAAGGCATAATGAAGAAATTGAGAAGATGAGAGTATTGGAGGAATATACTTGATGAGTTGACCCATTTTGATGTGTAAAAAGATGAATACCATTTGTTTTTACCAATTCAACATATCAAGCTAACCTCTCCTTCAATTTGATGGCAAACATAGAATCTTGATACTTTATATTCCATATTTGATACTCTTTTGATGTGTCATTTTTCTCTTCTCTTCTTCACTATTTTTGCACTTAAATTCCAGCATTTTGAAACTAATCTCACATCATGTAATAAGAAAAAACTCCCTCCCCCACACTTAAAACATTGGCCGTCTCGGTCAATGAAACACATCATGGATTCCAAATGCTTAATATTCTTCTAGCCACTGTTTCCTTCCTGCAGATTCGTTTATCTGTTTTCCCGAGATTTTCTGGTAAATAGCAGCACTAAGACTTGAAGAAGCAAACAATACTTGATGTCATAGCACAAAACAATTCTGAATTCTGAATTCTACCTTTCAAATTCATCCCTTACCATTTATTTAAAATACCCACATTACTCTTGTACTCTTTAACTTGGTACGTATACTTTGTATCACTATTCTTCATCATGAAATGAAACAAACTAAACTTCCTTCAAAATTTCAGTATGCAGGATTAGAAACAGATTCCTGTTTAATTTAAACAGAGCTCCAGAAACCACTTCTGAAATTACAGCACATAATAGCACTCAAGTACAATAATGTTTAAAGAACTTAATAGCATAAAAGGAGTCAATTCTGAATTCTGTTTCAGCCTCTGCTATGCACTTTTTAGCATCCAGCTTTTTTCAAATCATGCAGCTTTGTGGCACTCAAATGATTTCAGTTCAGGAGTTTCAGTTTTAAACAAATCAAGCTTCCTTCAACACCTACAGCAGTCTTGTTTACAGAATTCAGCTTGTAAAGATGAATCATTTGGCACTCAAATGTCCTCAGCATTTTAGAAATCCAGTTTCAGCAACTCAAAACTGATGGTAAGTAGAATTTACTTGGTAACAACAATTGAAGTGTCTTCACATGAGTATCAGCAATACAAGAAGGCATGTAAACTTTTCTAATAGATTTCCTCTAATCTTTCTGAGAAAGAAACAAAACCAAACTTCACATGATCAAAAGCAAAATTCAATAATTCAGTTCAACAAATCCAGAATTAAAGAACAGAATGTGCAGAAGATAAAAACAGAAGTAAAGAACAGAATTTTCAGAATACACATCTGACATCAACTAGTATCTGTAGAGCAAAAATGCACATCAAAATCTTACTGAAATTCAAGATCTTCACCTAAGTTCCTCTATGATTTGAAACCTGTTGAAAAAATTTTGGCACACATTTGATACAACTCAAACTGCATTCTATTCTTGCTTACTGCATCTTCTGCATCAGCTCATTCTTATACGGGATTAAAACTAAATCTGCATAAAAATTGAAAGACTATGAGAGTAGTTCAGCCATCCCGCAATCTTTATCCACTCTAATTCAAACCTCAACCAATTCCACATAAGCAATGAACCATTTCCAGAATTTAAATAATAAGCAGCTCAGAACCTTCTTCTCTCCACAACAGATTGAGGAACACAATTTAAAGTTAAACTTTAAAAATCCTTCATTTACACCACTTAAGTTTCAGAACTTAAAACTTAGAAGAATATGGCTTGCATCATGTGTGGTTAAACTGGAATGAAAAGATTTTGCACTAAACATACTCTTTTCGAAACATTAGTTTCATCTCTGCAAACTTAAATCTTGCTTTCTTAAACTTCTTTAAACTCTGGAGAGAAGAAATGTAGAATGGAGATCACTGCTGTGCTGAATTCTGTGGAGTTTGCTGTCGTGCAGGAATGGAAAGCTAAGAAAGATGCTGCAGAATTTGAAGTTGTGTGTGCCAAGACTTCTTTTACAAGCTCTCTGGATATGAACAGATTTAAAAATGGAGAAAGTTGAAAGCAAGATTTGAACTTCCCAAGAATGTAATTCAGTAACTAAACCTTTTCTGCACAACAAGGTGCAGATTTCAGCCTTTTCCACATAACTTTGTATCAACTATGCATTGCTAAACAAATACTTGATACATTTCAGAATTCAGCATTTTTCCTTTACTCATCGTATTGCATTCATATTGGCACAAAAATACCACATTCATTTCCCTGTAGAATTCTGCATTTCCTCCTTTGTATCAGAATTCACATCCAATTTCAGAATTCTAGATGTGCCATTACATTCTGAATTTTGCCATCTTCAGAAACAGTAAGGGGCATAACAGAATTCTGCCTTTGTAGAAATGTCAAAACCTAAGATGATCATACAAATTTTCCACTCAATCTTGATTATGTGCATTGAAATCTAACCGTTGTAATTCTAGTTGTTGCATAATCCAGTTTCAAGTTGAGAAACAAAATCAACCTACTTCATTTTCGAATCCATTCCTATTGATATATCCATTTCTTTCTGTCAGCAATCTTTCTGTTTCCACAGATCCAAACGCAGACTTGTGTATCCTGTCCAAAAGCAACCATTCAACAGCATACAGCAACTTCTAGTAGGTTCATTATTCAAATTAAGTATCAACTTTTTGATTTCTTGCTCCTCAAAGTCTTGCACACAAGAAATTTTAAAAAGGTAAAGTATCAATTGACAATCAAATTCTGACACTTAACTGATCACTTTGAATTTTCAGAACTGCACAGGATTCTGAATTTTCAGATTGGTACACTTATTACTTCCAGCTTAAACTCAATTACTTTCAGCTCTAACAAATCAGCACTTCCAAAATAATCCAGCCTTGGTTTCTGCAGGTTGTCTTTTCTTCTGTTTCTTCTCAGCAATATCTTCATTCGAGTATCAGATTTCTCCTCACATGACATATTAAACTAAGAGTATTGCTTCCCAATCTCTGTACTGCATTCAATTATGTTCATCAGAATTCAATTCACTGAAATTGCATGCCTTCAATAGGTTGAAAGCTTCCCAAATTCTGAAATTCAACTTCTGAATATTCTAAGGCTTTTAAATCAATAAGAAACTACTGCAGTCACAGCTTATTCAAGATTCACTCTTTGCGTATCTATTTGCACAGTTCCCAACTTTGTGTATCTGTTTTCATTTGTACATTTCAGAAATTAAGTTTCAGAATTAGAAATTTGCAAGACTTTGTATCACTATTCTTTAACATGCAGTGAATCACTTAAAAATTGCTTCCCAACAGCCACACTCGTTCATTGCAATGTGCCCATCAATTAGTAACCAATGAACATTGCTTAGCTTCGTAAGCAATTTGAGCACTTGATGCAAATGATAAACTCTTGCCACATTCATATCATGCTCGAAAATCATTAATCCTCCAGCAATAAAATCAAACTGAAATGCTTTTCTGAAATTTTCCATCCAGCAGCTATGCTTGATGCTAAATTCACAATTTCAGAATTTCTAAATGATTTGAATACCTCTAAGATTGAACAATTCGAAATAGGAAACCTCCATGATTCTTAAGCATATACAATTCTTCCTCCACACTTAAATCTTTGTCCATCTAGTAAATCCAACTCATCAAGAATTCAACCAATAATCCCAATGAAATAATGACAAGCAAGGATACTCAAGAATTCGAACTCTAGATGAGAATGTATAAAGAAAATTGTGAGGAAAGGAATTAGAAAGTAGGAAGGGAAATAAAATTGACAAAATCCTCAATTTCCATACACACAAATGCTATTGTGACTTTGAAAAGAAACTAAGCAAGTTCTAGAGTTTCAATTGCTATGAGTGCATGTCACACAAAGATATAATAGTGTTTAGGCTTAAGGTGGTCCTCTCTAGGTATTTTCATATGCAATCAAGCCCAATTAATCAAATTGGAATCCACCACCATTTTAACCAATGTCAAGTATGTAGAGCATTCAATCATGTCATATGCCCTAAAATTGATGATCAAATTAAAGAAGCTCTTACCATCTCAAAAGCATTACTTAAGAAATTCCCATGAAGACTTTTATTCAAATGGTATGCTATGTATACTAGACTAAATGCAAACTATGAAAATAAAATACAAAGTGCAAAGTATGTAAGCAAAGTGTGGAAGCAAAATACAAGTATAAGAAAATGAAACTAAGAAAACGTGTGAAGCAAGAATTTATTAACAAAGCTTGAATTAAAATGCAAAAGAAAATGAAATTAGAACCAACTCCCCTTTAATTCTGGTGGTCGAAGAAGATTTAGCAAAAGAATCCACGTCGGAAATGGAGTACTTTTGATTCCACTCAATTTCTTTTTATTGATCATTTTTCCATTGCCAATTCTTTCTGGAGGTCTTAGGCGGTTCAGTGTAAGCATCCACTCCGGAAGCTTATGTTCTCCTACACAATCAACAAAAGAAAACACCTCCCACACACATGTGGGGTAAAAAGAAGATAGGAGAACATTAGTGTGGGTATAAAATATATCAATGAATGAATCACATCTAATAAAGTCTACAATTGGTACCTCAATTAAATTTTCTGAAAAATCACAAGAAATACTCACCTTGTCATGTTGAAAGGTACCAGGAGTGGTGATTGTTACCTCCTTTTCATCATGATATAGCTCAAGCTCTTGTTCTTGTGAATGTTCATCCTCATGTAGTGATTCTTGGGTGCTTGGCTCCATAGCACAAGTCCCTACACTTACATCCTCTATTCTTGGTGATTCTTGAGGTAATGCTTCTAGTAAGCATTCCCCTACACTTAAATCATCTTCAAAGAAATGTTCAGAACCTGAATCACTAACAAGATCTTCAACAACAAAATCAGTAGGATCAGAAATTTACATAATCACATAATCATCACAAAAATTACTAGAAAAATCATGTGAAGTAATGGGAGTAGGGTTAGGCCTGACAGAATCACTACTTTCCATCCCTTCACTGGCACATTGTATTTGTAACTGATGAATGGATGATGCAATTTGATCTATCTGACTCTGTATGTTCTGAATCCTTTAAAATTGTTGCTCTTGATGTTCACTCATTTGTTGCATAATCTCCTTGAGTTTCCATGTTGACTCATCCATCTGAGATTCATTTTGTTGAAAAAAATTTGGCATAAAATTTGTTGAAACTTCCTGGAATCCATATGAACTCTGGTAGGTTGGAAATGACTCAATAAATGGTCCTTGTGCACTTTCATACCTGAAACATGAATTATCTACCCAATTAGCATTAAATCCATTTGAAAATGATTCATACCTATTTTGTTGATCCATGCTTGGGTAAAACTGATACTCAGGTTGAAAACACTGAGAATTCTCCATTCCACCTCCAAAATTCTGAAAATATGGATCCATCCTAAAGAAATCTCCTGTTCTTCACTAGAACACTAGAAATCAATGTTAGAAAACTCAAAAGCATAAAGTTTCAATCATATGAAAATATGAACAGTAAGAGCACTTAAAAATTCAAGAATAAACCAACATGAAAATTCAAAAGAATAAGCAATTAAATCAATCAACATGCTAACAAAATAAACCAATGAATGCTCAATCTAAAATTAACACACACTACTAGTTAGTTGCTCCCCGGCAACGACGCCAAAATTTGGTGTCGGCCTTTTTGTATGTCACGAGGCGCTCCAAATTAATAAAGATTGGAAACTCATTGTAATTAAAGTAATCACGTGTAGTAAGGAGTCCCAAGTCGAATTTTTCCAAGGTTAACTAGTGAAAGTGTGCACACTCTAGATCCGATCCAAATTCTACTCTTACATCATCAAGGTGAATTCAATAAACTCAATAAAGCATTCAACCTTCAAGAAACTAATAGCCAAAACATATTCAATTCACAGAACAAAAGTATCAAGCAACAAGTGAACTCTAAATCTCAAACATCTTGTAAAAAATCAAAGTATCATCCAATTCTCAATTACACTTAATTCAATCATTCAACTCAAATGCTCAATCACAGTACCCTTCAACCGAGGAACACCATCAAAAACCTTCAGTTTAGCATTCACAATTAAACTCCATCGTAGCACAATCGATTCCATGTAAAGAACAAAAGTTAGCTAACTAAATAACCTAAACTAAACAACTAATGTGAATCAGAACTTCTAATTCAAAACACAAACTAGTTAGCTAACTAATTAGTAACTAATAGTTAACTAATTAGTGATTCAAACAAATCAGAATTACAAAATCATAACATCAGATACGGATTTGCAAAGTAAATTCAAACAAAAACTGAAACAAGGAGAAATTGTAAAGACAATGAATCAGATCTGACGATCTGAGCAAGTTTGAAACAATTCAAAGACAAAGTTAAAGAAAACAAAAGCCTAAAGACATTCCACAAACCAAAACCACTAAACCTCTCTTCTCTCTATTGAAACCACAGATTTGCCTCTGGGAACGCCCTTCTGGCAATCACCGACTACCTCTGAATCACCAGCACATTCAGGAGAATTCAAAAGCCATAGAGAACGCCCTAATTAGCTCGGATTCACCTGAAATCACCAGCCGCCGAAGAAACAGAGCACTCTTGCTAAATCCGGAGACGCGAGGTGGAAATGAAGATGGATCGATCTCTAGAGAACCGGAGAACGCCCCAAATCACCCAGAGAGAATGGCAGAAGCTCAGATCGGAGAACGCCCCTAAATCTGGCTTGGATGAAGCTCGCGGACAGCAAGATCACAACCGGAGAACGCCCCTAAATCGCTGCTCTGCGCTTCGTCTGCTGGTCGCCGGATCACTAGAGGTTCGCCGGAGATGAAGAGAAGTGAAGATCAGATCTGGAAGTGGAATGGGAGCATCGGCCGCGGAGGAAGAAGAAGCTGCTACAGTGTGAAATCGCGAACGCCCGAGCCCGACTGTACTGTAGCTTCTCACGAAGCTTTTAAATCATCTTCAATCTGATCGGACGGCTCAGAATCATTGGATCTTGATCAACGGTGGAAAATAGCATAAAATCTGATCGAATAGTACCGATCTTCCTCTATGGTCCAGATCTACTCCTCATTAGGTTGGATGAGCCGGATCTTCAACGGATGGCTCAGATCTACTTGATCTTCAATGGACGGTCCAGAATGCTCCGAGGCTTGATCGACTTGATTAGCCCTTGATTTGAGCCCAAATGCAGCCTGATCTGATCGGGTCCATGACCCTTTTGATGCCTACAAAATAAGAATCAAATATTAGCACAAAATACCATGAAAATTAGTTAATTTGTAATTAAGTCCAAGATCACATGCAAATTATGAAATGCAATCTAAATGCGAGATTATGCTGTGAATAGTCTAATAAAAACATGCATTATGAATTAAAATAATGTAGCAAAATCATGGTTATCACTCGGTCAGTATTTTTCTCGGTCGTGCTCATGGCTTTGCTCATCCATCATTCTCTCTATTGCCCGGTCGTGATTTACTATCGCTCGGTCGACATTTTTTCGATCGCTCAATCGTGATTTATTGTCGCTCGATCGTGCGCTCGACACCGCTCGCCCATCGTCTTTCGACTCACTCAGTATTCGGTCGATCACTTACTGGGCATGTGTTTTATATTATTTCATACATCGCTCAGCTCGACATTCCATACGTCATTTAGCTTGACGCACTTTTATTCGATCGAGCGCTCCTCAAGCATTCGCTCGGGCACCTGCTCAGCTTTCCATCCCTAGTTTAGCTCGGTGTTGCCACTAGGGATGACAATTTTCCCCGCGGGTTTAGGGCCCCGCGGGGAAAACCCGAAATGGGGATGGGGATCCCCGATTTTTCGGGGATGGGGCGGGTTTGGGGCGGGTATGAGAATACTATCCCCATCCCCGAACCCGCCCCGAATATTATTATTATTAAGTGTATACAGTTATTTATCTTGATGAAAATTATACTATACCAAACTCGCATCAAGTTTAATCCTAAAATTTGAGATTTTCTGCTCGTCATTTTTTATTGAAATTACAATTGATGCAGTTACAATGACTGCATATCTTCCTTGCAGAATATGCTAGGTAATTTTGCACGACGGTTAAGCGGATATGGTAGGGACAACCGAGGTTCTTATGCTCCTGTGAACTAACTTAGACGCCTGGTTCATCAGATTTCAGATTCTGTTTGCTTTACTCCATCATGGCGAGTCCTTTTGCTATTACACACTGAAAGAGAGAAAACATACTTTTGGAGTAACCAAGCAATGACCCTGTTTTTTGATGCAGTTGTGACTTGTACACTTTCTTTCTTTCTTTCATTTTTTCCATCTAGTTGTGACTTGTACACTTGATATTAATATTAATATTATCATTAATAATTATTATTAAATAATAATAATAATAATAATATAAATTAAATTTAGAAATGGGGCGGGGATGGGGAATCCCCGAACCCGTGGGTTCGGGTTCGGGGAATCCCCGAACCCGAAAAAATGAGAACGTGGCGGGGATGGGAATGGCAAACCCGCCCCCGCCCCGCCCCGTTGCCATCCCTAGTTGCCACAACTAGTCGTTCGACTTTATATGACAGACCCCGCGATATGACTCTGCATTCAGTAGCGATTCTATTTTCATTTGGTTGGGTCTAGTCAGTCGGACTTGCATCTCCTTTGACTAGACTTGAAGGGGAGGCTTGTGATGTGGATATGGTTTTGGGGCAGGAGAGTAATTAAGAGGGAAAGAGAGGGGCAAGTTGGAAAAACCACTGTTTAGGGCTTAAGAGGGATTCGTGGGTTTGGTGGAAGGGGGTCTTCTTCTTCGTGGGAGTCTGCTGCCAGCCCTCTCACGCTCCTAGCTGACGTTGACGCCGACCGCTCCCCTCTTCTTCCTCCGGTCGCTAACTCTCTCACGTTCCTAGTCGACGCCGGCCATAACCTCTCTTCTTCCTTCTCCTCACGACGTCAGCCACAACATCTCCTTTTCATTCTTCCTATCCATGCCTCTGCCGTCGCCAGTCAAACCGACGCCAACACTAGTGACGGTTCCTTCTTCCGCAGCTAAGAGGAACCAAGAGAGGAGCTCGCATTTTCCTTCCTCGCTGCCACCACAGCCGCGAGGGGCGCCACCACTGCGCCCATTCGACGCTGTCGTGCCATCGCCGGGTCCTTCCCACGCCACCTCTACCCTTCCTCTTCTCTCTCTCACACAGCTGCCTCCCGCTGTCGCCACCAGAGCCCTCATTTTCTCCCTCACTCACGCTGCCACACGCTGAGAGCCTATCATCCTCCTCTTCCTTTTTTCCCGCTACCACCATAGTTGTTGGAGCCGCTGCCAGCACCTCAAATCCGTCGGTCCGGTTCTCCGGCGCTCGATCTATAGTGGCGTATGCCTCCGACGTCGATCGGGCCATCGACCCTTGTTGTCATTATGTTTTGACCAAACGTGTGTGATGTTTTATGTCTCAGCCTACGCGCTGATATTTTTATCCCGGCTTATGTGCCGATATTTGTATTCCGGCCTACAAGCCAATATTTGTATCCCACCCTACATGTCGATATTTGTATCCCGGCCTACGTGCCGATATCTTGTCTCATCCTGCGTGTCGAAGTCGCATCCGGTTTTGTGACACCGTGTTCGGCTCCGCGTCATCAGATCCAGCTCCTCATCCAGCACATTCATCTACCCTTCCGGGTCGCGATAACTTGATCAGCGTCCCATTCGAGGGCGCTCCTGGGCCAGGGTACATTTTTCGTTCATATTCTATACGCATTTCATTATTTTATAGCTTAGTCTATTACTTATATATTCGTCGGATCTGCCTCGAGTCTCGGGGTACCAAAGACCAAGGCGACCTGGTCACTGGTTGTAGGTATCGTTGACCAAAGGACTTCTGAAGACTTGGTCAACGTAGAAGCCATCTCAGCACACCCCTCTTCCGGGACATCACGACTCGGTCAACATTCCATACACCTCACCCGGCGGTCCATCTGACTCAGATTCCAGACAGGATCAAGCGACATTCTCAAATTTAAGAAGATAATCTTCTAGATCGGTTGTTCCAGAATACTCTCTGATATTTAGGTTTTGATAATTCTTTGGCAGAGGATCATCGAGCACTCGTTGAGAGAATGGAGTAACGATCCTCTCAGGAGAACTATTGTTGGCTATGATCTTCCCTTTACATTTATCCCGCATAGGCGCTTCTCCAGAAGATTCTTGAGGAGCCTCCCTCTATCCTCCTTGCTCAATAGGCATGTGAAGAAATACTCGTGGACGTCGGATCAGGGAGAGAGTAGGAAACAAGCAAGCAGGATCCCCTTCCTCACCACTTCTCTCCCTTTGATAAGCAGTTATTGATATCGCCGGATTTGGAGCCATGGACAATGTACCACTAGTATTGACTTGTTGTTGTTGCTGTAATAGCTTTTGTACTCTACATTGATGAGCAACTCCAGATATTCTTGTGTCATGGTTATGGTGTTAGGTTTTCCAGCTTCTTCCATTTCATAGCTTCAGATTCAGGTGAAGATTCCCACAAATGGTGCCAAATTTGATTCTGTCTGAAATCTACGAGGTGGTGCACTGGCTCTGGTGAATGATGGTTCCGATGAAGACGCACTCCAAGAGATCTAAAAGAGCTCCTCAACGGTCCTACACATAGTGAGATGAGCCAACAAAGCGTTAGCGATCTAAGACCGGAGTGAGGATCCCTGGCTAGGCCCTCCGACTCTCAAGTCAGTTCCTCTCTCTCGAAGGTGGAAGAAGAAGAAGAAGAAGTACAGTAACGAAAGTACTTAGAAACAGAGTTTTGGATGCTAGAGTATGCGTATCATGCCAACGGAGAGGATCCCCTTTTTTATACTACCTCATATAACCTCCGTAGTCATGAGATGGTCCAACTAAATTTGATCTTGTCTGAAATCTATGAGGTGGCGCACTGGCTCCGATGAACGATGGTTCTGATGAAGACGCACTCCTAGAGATCTGAAAGAGCTCCTCAACGGTTCTACATACAGTGAGACGAGCCAACAAAGCGTTAGTGACGTAAGACCGGGGTGGGAATCCCTAGTCAAAAACAGAGTTTTGGATGCTAGAGTATGCGTGCCATGTCAACAGAGAGGATCCCTCTTTTTATACTACCTCATATAACCTTTATATTCATGACGTGATCCCCGATTTGTTAGAGTTTGCTAGAAGATGAACTCACACTTTAAGCTTTGTGCAATAATCCTTTAAGGAATCTTTTTTATACCCCAAATGTACCTCTTTTGTCACTTATGACTCATATTCTTGATGAAGTATAAATAAGCATATGTTTCTGTAACTGAAGAAGCTTCTAGAGAATGTTTCCCTCCAAATTCACCAAGCTATCATAAAACTATTTACTAATTGTACAACATTCCCTACTAAATAGGTTTCGGCTGGTCAATAAATTCAGCCATGTATATAATGAGCCTACCTCATGCTAACCATGTTTCGGCCGAGAATGTACTATAAGCTTCATAAGTCTGAGTGTCTTTACGCTTGGTCGGGCTTTGTTCGGCTGAACGCATATAAGCACATTGGTGCTTGCTCGGCCTTCACTCGGCCGGTAATATATTAAAAGCTATATATAAGGTTAAGTTTCTTTACGCTCGGTTAGGTTTTGTCCGGTCGAGCACATATAAGAACATTAGTGCTCACTTGGCCTTCACTCAACCATTAATATGCTAAAAGTTGTACAAGGCTAAGTGACTTTACACTCGGTCGGACTTTGCCCGGTTAAGCTCATGTAAGCACATTGATGCTTTCTCAGCCTTTACTTGGCCAGTAATATGCTAAAAGTTGTATAAGGCTAAGTATCTTTATGCTTGGTCGGGCTTTGCCCGGTCGAGCGCATGTAAGCACATTGGTGCTCGCTCATCCTTCACTCGACCAGTAATATGCTAAAAGTTGTATAAGGCTAAGTGTCTTTACACTCAGTCGGGCTTTGCCCGGTCGAGCTCATGTAAGCACATTGGTGCTCGCTCAGCTTTCACTCGGCCGGTAATATACTAAAAGTTGTATAAGGCGAAGTGCCTTTACGCTCGATCGAGCTTTGTCTGACTGAGTGCATGTAAGCACATTAGTGCTCGCATGGCCTTCACTCAACCAGTAATATACTAAAAATTGTATAAGGTTAAATGTCTTTACGCTCAGTCGAACTTTGTTCGGTTGAGCACATGTAAGCACATTAGTGCTCGCTCAGCCTTCACTCGACTGATAATATACTAAAAGTTGTATAAGGCTAAGTGTCTTTACACTCGGTCGAGCTTTATCCGAGCGTTCAGGTACTGTTCACCTAAAGGCAGATTTACTTTCTTGCCCTGCAAACATGTGTTAGTTCAAATAACCTGCAAAACAAATGTTAGCACAAACATAATAAATAGAGTAATTAATTCCTGTCATTCCAGAACTAGAAACTAGTTAAGGTCTCAGTTTAGGGATCCCAAATTGACCTAAACTGGACCAACGCCTACTGTCCCTCAACTAGGACACGTCTTCATAATCACTCTCCTCCAGTGACTTACCTTTACTTACCTTTTTCCAGACATCCGGTCAGCCCGCCAACCAGTTTGTACTTCATGACAACTATCTGGTCGGCTCGTCAACCTAGCTGGACTTCCCTGCAACACTTAGTTAGCACAATAGATAAAATGGTAAGTTAAAATAGAATTCAAGATTCGCTAGTTCGGTCGAACGCATGGGTTATCTCCCCTAGGGTTTCCTAGCTTCACTCACTAGGACTTCTATAGTCTGGCTTCACTCACTAGGACTTCCTCCACCTAGCTTCACTCACTAGTCACTAGGGCCCAACTCTACTCACTAGGGCCTAACTTTACTCATCAGGACTTCCCCAACCTAGCTTCACTCACTAGGGCTTGGCTTCACTCACCAGAACTTCCACCACTACCTAGCTTCACTCACTAGGGCTTGGCTTCACTCACTTGGGCCCAGCTTCACTCAATAGGACTTCCACTACCTAGCTTCACTTACTAGGGTCCGACTTCACTCACCGAGATTTCCATTTTTCCTAACCTTTGGTTAGGACTTACCTTTGCTAGTCATCTAGTCCTAACTAGACTTCTCTCTCCCAAACATCAAGTCCTGTTTGGATCAACCCTTGGTCAAGTTGACCAAACTTAGGTATATTGTCAAACATCGAAACCCTAGAGGTCGATTGCACTAACAGGAATACTTTGATTTTTGTAAATGAGTTGACATGATTCGAATCTCATCTAGTAACCAAAATGTAATTTGAGAAACCACCATAAAAATAATAGTACTAATCAAGTTCTATGAATCATGACTATTTTTAAAATTATCTACTATCAAAACTAGGCAAACTATGGAGAGATCCTAAAACAAGGTCAATACTTAAATTTTTATAGTAAAAACATTGCTCACTTCATGCTAACATGGATAAAAAGGATAGATTACTAAACATACAAGCGCCATAAGTAACAATAAACTACATGAAATCTAGAATAAATTAAATGTGCTAGCATTTTCATATTAAGGAACAAACAATCATTATGATGTATGATACAACTAGAAAAAATATATTATATGAAAAGAAATGTAAAGAAATATGACAAAAATTAAATTGAATACCTTTAGAATTAAATTTTTCATTGTCCCAATGAAAACTAAAAATAACGCAAAGGAGATTTAAAATAAGAGAAGTGACCAAATGGTGCGTGCCAAATGCCAAAGTCATTGAATTTTCCATTAGGTAGTCACACTCGTCCTAATCCTTGAATTCTACAAAAATAAGATTAGATAAGAAAAATTAAGTAGAGGGTTTGGGTTATGTAAAAGAGACAAAAGAGAGTCAAAGAAAAATGAAAACAAGAAAGAAATTCATGTGTCTCCCAAGAAGTAATTGTTTTAAGTCATTAGCTTACCCCCTTATTTGGCTAATCTAAATCGAGCTCTAACCAAAATAAAATACTTTCAGACTTTTCTTCTAATAACCCATATTATTATGAAGAGAACTATTGTTATGAGATAAATGTAGTGTAGCACCACACTCTCCATCTTCGTCTCCTCGAAAGTTCTTTTTGGAGGTCGGAGATGGTTCAGATTGAGCTTCCAATTTTTAGCCTCATGAAAACTTGTACACTCACAGGAAAAACATTCCTCTTATAAGCATATGAGATAAGAAAGAACTAGAACCATATTAAATTTGATGAAGCATGTATTGAAAATTGAATCACATCCAACAAAATTAATTATAGGTACTTCTATGAAGTTTTCTAAAAGATCAAAAGAAATAGTAACCTTGCATTACTGAAAGCTACCTGAAAATTCTAAATAAGTTGTGTGACTTCTTTAGGATCAAATGATGGTTTAGGCTCTAGCTCAAGTGGTAGTGAAACAAAAGGTGGTGATTCTTGGGGCAATGTCATCTCCACACAAGTCCCTACACTGATATCCACAACTTGTTCAATTCTTGCAACTCTCATAGTTTCAAGTGGTTGTGAGAACAAAGAAAGTGATTCTTGAGATATTGTTTCTGCAACACAATTCCCTACACCTCCTTCCATAATATTAACATCATCACATACATCAAAGAATATACCAACATCAATATCATCAATTGGAGATTCAACAACTAGAGTATCAACAACTTCACTTGCAATTTTAAATTGATCAACCTCAACACAGTCATCATATGAAAATTATATTTCACTATAGTACCCTGTAACCCCAATAGGTAGATCTAAAAATTTGCTATCCACTACATTATTATATAATCATCATATGAAGAGTCTTCATCTTTATATACATCAAGAAATATGTACTCAACTATATTAATACCAGAAAATTTGCGAACATCTTTATCATTATCATCCCCCACTAGCCTTTGTGGAAAAGAAATCCTTAGTGGAGGTCATAGGAAGAATTGATCTTTCTTTTTCCCAAATTTTCTTTGAGCTTGTGAAGATCTAAATTGTTTGTCCAGTGTTGGTGCGATAAACATTAAGGGAAAGGTATCCATGCCCTATAGACACCTTCTAAAGTGTTAGAATTGAGTTTTTGTGGTTCTCTTTTGTTCTTCTCCTCATTTTGATACACATCTTTCTCCAAAATTTCTTCAAGATTCTTGCCACTTCTCAACTTGATAGCGTTACATTTTGCACTAGACTTTATTGTTCTTTTTGACCCCCTCATTATGTGATTTGATGAAATTTCTACAATTTAAAGAAGTTTTCTCTCTATGTATGGGCGGTTGTACAAATTCTTATGTGACAGTTGCTTGCACTTCAGGAATTATCAAGGAAGATTCCATCCAACTTTTGCCTGATCATTCTTGGAGATTTGATATCACTTGATCAATTAAGGTGCATGCTAATGTCAGAAATTGCAAGTGCATGATTCTATCATCAATTAATAAAAGATCAAATTTATAGAGACTGTGAATCAAGTACTAGCCGGAGTTACAAACTAAGTTATCTAGAGAATCAATGATTGTTGGAGTCACGAACAAGAATAAGAGAATTAATAGAGATTGAGAAGGGAGAGAGATTGAGAGAAGGGAGAGATTGAGAGAAGAGAGAGTGCAAGTGAGCGAGAGTGAGGTTGAGTTTAGGGGTGAGCGATTCTAGGATTTTGGTTTCATTATGATGCTAGTTAATGTCCCTATGCATTGTTCATCTACCTAACTTAGGTGATATTTTGGAAACAAGTCTTATCAGGTTTTAGGTTTCTCATTCATCCCTTCTTCATTGATATTAGTAGATATTTTGACCTCCCCCGACATCAAATCATTCCTCAATCATTCTCTATTATGGTTGGTTTTGTTGTCGTCTCTCTTTCCTTGATTTCCTTCTATCTCCTCGCTTATTCCACTATTTCTTTGTCCCTCATCAAGTAGACAACAACTTATTTAAATTTTAGTCACACCCTAAAGCTATTTTGTTCAATAAAATTCCTCCTCAAAGAGAGTGGAGGGACAAATTCTTTTTCATGCACCTTCCCTCTCCTCCACCATATCTGATAGCCTGGCAATGCAACCTTCCCCCTATTCCTCACTTAGGTGATATTTTTGAAGATCCTATTCTTCGCTCCTCCATGGGAAAACTTAAAGGTGCAAAATTTAACCTACCTGCATTAATCGCTGAAGGTTATTGTTTGATTTTGGTCTTAGCCCAGCTGACACAGAATTAGACGTTTCCTTTGGTAAGCATGTTCTTTTTATGCATATATTGTTACTTTTACATTATTCCTAACATGTGCCTCTTACTTTTCTAGCCGATGCTATCCTCCCCGCTTTTATGTACAGAAATACTCGCCTAACAATAACAGTTTTAACTAGAATGGGAGAAGACTTGTTAAGAGATTGTTGTCTTAATCGTCCCTCCTCTTCTCTTGGTCTACTTCCTTCGGCTGAATCGACTAAAGAAAACTCCAGCTCATCAGAACAAGAAAATCCCTTTGTTGCCAAATATAAAAGACCTTGCACTGAAGCTCGGAGTTTACTTATATCCACTATACCTAATTTTGAGCATATTCCTATTACTCCCTCCGAAATTTCTTACACTAGAGGTGAGGAACCTGCGTCCCCTACACATGTTCATTCCTGCTCTGCATTCAATATGATGAGACCAGGTATTCTTATACCTATGTCTCATGTTGTTCCTCCAGTTGTTCCTAACCTTGAGGAGGCACCAGGCAACTCTGTGCCCCCACCGCCCCTTCTTTAGGCTCTGACTTCCTCTCCTGCCAGGCCACGAGCTAAGAGAACACCTTGCAGGAGATCAGTTATTCCTAGGCCCATCGAAACACCTACTCAACAAGATCCTGCTGAACAAGATCCTGCATTGATTAGCCATACACCACCTGATTCATTTTCTCAGGTTCCCCTACCAACTCCTGAAGTTCCCCCTACTTCTTTTTCACAACCTACAACTTTCACCATCCCCTTCATCCTTTTTAAACAATCTCATGGCTTACCATCTCAGCTTGGTCAAACTATTCCTCTCTCATGTGGGATATCAGCTAAAAGGTGCATTAGCTGAGTCATGGATGCATTCGCAAGCACCTATGAGACGGTGCACCATCTATGAACGTACCGATGACCATAATTGCCAAGCTACTGTAGTAAGTTTGTGATTAAATTTCCTTAGTCTATGGCTACAGAGTGTGACTATGTTCTCTTCTTGTTTTAGTTTTATGCTTCGAGATTACACTTGGGCCAGCTAGTTGCGGATCTAAAAAGGGATAACTGAGTTTTGAAAGACAAAGTGGAAGAATTGCAGACCTCCAGCCTTCCTAATGATGAACTTACTCAGCTATGAGACAAAGCAAATTCGCAAGCTGAACTCAACATTGGCCTAGAGAAAGCCCTACAAGATTGTCGTCAATTGCTACAATCTCAAGAGGAAGAAAAGAAAGATTGGAAATCCAATTGCAGTGGAGTACATCTCAACTCAAGATAGAGAAATCTCTGAAAGACAAAGCTCTTTCAGATTTATCTGACAAAACTACTCTTTTGGAACAGCTACAATTATCCCATGGCTCTAGATCTCTTGAGCCAGCTCAAGAATTAACCTCTAAGGATTTTACATTATTTCAACAACAAGAAAGACTACGAGCCCAAGATTTGCAGATAAGCTTACTCTTGAAAGAGATAGAGAGCTCTAAGGCAGAGAATGCTACCTTGAAGGGCGGGAAGGAGAACCTACAGTCTAATCTTTAGACATATAAGGCAGGTGACGAGGAGCGTTGGCAAAGCAAACGCAGATCCTATTTGGACTCCCCTCAGTTTAGCAAGGAATATGTCCGGGGCATTGTAGGAACTCTCACCCATTCTATTGAAGGAGTTATCCAATAGTTAAGGGAGGGGGTTACTTATTTGGAGAACCTCCTCCTCTATTTGTAAACCGCCATCGGTTTAACAAGGAGCTTCCAAAAGACTTTTTAAGTAGATTTGAATAAAATTAGAGTCTTGTATTTACATCTTCCTATTATTTCATCATTTACTGCGAACTATTTGTTATATATCAAATACTAATTAAAATTTGTGATTACCTGTTCTTCCTTATGTAGCTTTCCATGTCTTCAGAACCATCTAAGTATCCACATATATTTTGCAAAGAAAACCCATAGAGAAATTATAATCAGAGTAAGTAGACCTTATAGTTATCTTTTGAGTGATACATAATGCTGAATAAATTCTCCTTGGTGATTTCCAGGCTTCCATGGTAGGCTAACCGTCTTTCTTATATAAAGTACCTTTGCCCTATATAATAAACTGGTCAAGCATATACTCCTGGACGAAATAGGTAAACCGACTGCAATATAATCGTTCTCTAAGAAACCTTCGATTTGTAACCATATACTTCTGAGTAAAGTAAATAGGTTGAATAGGCTGAAAATGAACAAATAGTCTTGTTCACCCAACTACACAAAGAGTTGTATATGATGTAATTGGTAAGTATTTCCTACCTAAATTATATAAGTCTTGGGCAATTAGCTAAAGTTAACTTAAAATGAGGTATAATATGAATCTTGTCCCACTTGAATGTCATTGGTTTTGGGTATGGAAAAACTATAGCTGCCCACATTCATGACTTGCTCTTACCAAGCTTTACAATTTAGTCGGAGAATCATTTAATTAAGGGTCTAATTAAATGATTGAAATATAGTACTTATTTCTGTATTTCTTATTATAGATTACCATGTCATCTAATACGTTGAATACTCTCTCTCTCTCTCTACGATCTATCCTTCATAAGGACAAGCTCAATGGAGCTAATTTCCTCGACTGGTATAGAAACTTGAGAATTTCCCTCAACCAACAAAGAAAACTATACGTCCTAGAGCAACCTATTCCTAAACCACCTACCTCTACTATTACTCGTGCTGATAAAGATACTTATAAGAAGCATCAAGATGATGCATTGAATGTCCCCTTCCTTATACTTTTCACCATGAACTCTGAGCTTCAGAAGCAACATGAGAACACGGATGCTCACAATATGGTTAAACATCTTAGACAACTATATCAGGGGCTGACAAGGTATGAGAGATTTAAAATATCTAAGTCTTTATTTCATGCAAGATGCAGGAAGGAAGTCCTGTAAGAACTAATATACTTAAAATGATTGGGTTCGTTGAGAACCTCGAAAGATTGGAATTTCCATTGGGCTAAGAACTGACCACTAACCTTGTTTTGCAGTCATTGCCTGAAGGCTATAGTTAATTTTTCATGAACTATAACATGAATGAAATTGACAAAACATTACCTGAGATGTTGAGCATGTTGAGAACTGCTAAACTCAATCTTAAGAAGACTAAGTCTAGTACCATATTGATGGTGCAAAAGGGCAAAGGCAAACGACAACCCAAAGATAAGGGCAAGACCCAAGCCAAAGGCAAGATCAAGTCTCATGCATTGAAATCTAAAGGTGGGGTGACTAAGGAAGGAACCTGCTTCCACCGTAGTGAGATAGGACACTGGAAGAGGAACTGCAAGTTGTACCTAGAGGAAGTCAAATGGAAGAGAAGTGAGACTTCTGCCTCAAGTATATATATTATAGAAGTCAATCTATCTATTTTTTCTTCATAAGTACTAGATATCGGTTGTGAATCTCACATTTGTATGAATGTGTAGGACCTTAGAAAGAGTAGATCTTTGACAAAAAGCGAAGTGGACCAATGAGTAGGTAATGACGCAAGAGTTGGTGTTATAGCTATAGGAACATATTCCTTATCTTTGCCCACTAGGCTTATTTTAGAACTTGAAGTGTATTTTTATGTGTCTGCTTTAACTAAGAACACTATATCTATTTCTTGTTTAGACAAGAAAGGCTTTTCAGTTATAATAAAAGGAAAATATTGTTCTATTTATTTAAATGATATGTTGTATTGTAGTGCACCTCTTAGAATAGGCTCTATGTCATCCCCACTACTAACCAGTGCCGAGCTCATGGTAGCCATGTGGCCAACCCCACAGTCGGCCAGGCCCAAGCTCGTGGCCAGCCCCAGGCTGGGTGGGGTCGACCTCGTGGCAACCATGCGATCAACCCCATGATCGGCCAGGGCCGAGCTCGCGACATCCATGCGGCCAACCCCATGGGCGGCAAGGTTGACCTCCCCGTAGCCACGCGACCAGTCCCACCGCTAGCCAAGGCCGCTAGGGCCACCTCACCTTGCAGCGATGAGAGGGGAGAGGAGAGGAAGAGAAGCTTATTGGGGTTGGAGAGGATATCACGCAGGAAAGAAGCCTTCACCGAAGTTCAGAAGGGTTTGGAAGGTTAGGGATTTAGCCGAAATCACACTAGGAAGGGACATTGGGGTCAGGGGTTGGGATTATATTTAGGAATAAATTTAGCAATCGAATTTTAGTTCAGTCGCTAAATTAGCAACCAAATTTTAATTCAGTCACTAACTCCAACCCTAGATGATATTTTATGTTCCTTTGTCGCCCCTTACCCCATAAATTAATGTGAATTAGCGGTCGAATTAAAATTTGATCGCTAATTAGCGACTAAATTTTAATAACTCCATGAATTAGCAATCTAATTAAAATTTGATCTCTAATTTAGTGATTGAAATTAATTCGGTCGCTAAATCTTTAACCCTAAATATTATTGCAGATTCCTCTGTCACCCTAACTTCTAACTTGGCTATCAAATTATAATTCAGTCGGTAATGCAGTGACCAAAATAATTTTAATCGCTAAACCTTGAACTCGAACAACACCTTAACCGCTAAACTAGCAACCAAATTATAATTCAATCACTAAATATCGACGGAATTAAATTCTTTCATTATTTAGCGACTAAAATAATATATCAGTCGTCAAATTAGACACGGATTTAAATTCTTTCATTAATTTCATCGTCGTTTGATCATATTATTATAGTGTGGGAACTCAGAAGGTTCCACTTTCATCTCCCTCGACCTTGAAGAGATACCTCGCTTGTTGTAGTGTTCATGGTGGAATTGAGAATTTGGGATTAGGTTATGTAAATATTTGAGGGACATAAAGTTGAAGTTTATCATGTAGATTGAAATTTATAGTCATCTCTTCCTAAAGATTGTAAATCATTATATTTATATTGAGGTATTTAATTCGGCTAATACTGTGATATACAAGAATGTAAATCATTGTATGTATTTTGAGATGTTTTATTCGATTAATTCTGTGAATGCGAGGAGATTAATTCTGTGAAGGTAGGGGAGATATTTTATTTATTTTTTTTTAAAAAAAAGTTTAATTAATTCGGTCAGTAATCTAATTATTCTATTTTGTATTAGTTTCCTTTGTTCAATTTTAATGGCAAGAGTGGATCTGTTGGTCCCAAAAAACGTAAGAGGGGACAAAGATTTATGTGCTTCAATGGTCCTCCCAAGGACTCTTATTCCATGGCTATGATCCAGAAGGTCGAAACACCTCTAGTCTCTCCTTCTTAGTTAGAAATTAAAAGCGGAGAAACCTCAAATATAATCATACAAATCTCTTCTTACGAATGAGAATTGAGTAAAAAAGAGAGAAAATTAGAGCACAAGGAAAACTTTTACCATAAGAATGGAGATAACAGTGAGGTCAAACCTAGTTACGAAAAGGGAACGAAGAGAAAATTAACCTTTTCAAAGCTAAAAAAATAGGTAATGACTTACAATAAGACTTGAGGTTGATGATCGCTGTTTGACAAATGCATACCTAGTTACAATATAAATCTTAATCTTCAAAGGCGGTTATGACTCACTATTTGACACCATCATTTACGGTCTTCTGCCTTTGACAGCGACGAAAGACCTAGTTACAATTCTTTCCCTTTTCAATGCTTACAAATTGATTACCATCAAGGTTGATTAACAAAGATTTAATTTTAATTTAATCAATTATAAAATAAAAAAATATTTTAGACTCCAATATAATTTTAATTTGCTTATTTATAAATCAAATTAATTAAAATATATATACATTTACAGCTCAACAACAGTAGCATCTGCATTATGAGATGTATCGCTAATTAATCACTCTCCTACTCAGATTAAAGACAAGCTTGTGTTGCCACACAAGTATGCATTTGTTGCTGTGTATTTTGATTTATTTACCTATATTTTATCGTGGGACCACCTTTTGTCACACCAGCATGCATTTGTCGTTAATTAATTAATTAATCCAACGTGGCAATCTCATCTCACAAAGACTCCTACTCCAACTTTGCAATCCACCGCAATGACACCATTTAAAATAAATAAAAATAGTGTCCACGTCACCATTTAATGATCCAAATCCTCACGTTGGCAATGACACGAATCTTCACGTTTCTCAATTCGTTTTTCATTTATGTATTGTCTAAATAGATTAGTTATGTCGTTTTTACTTTTGATAATGCTAATTCTTTAAATAAATTATATTTAAACCATGCCCTCATTTAAAATTTTAAAAATAAATAATTTTGGATTAAAATAAAAAATACTATTTATTGATTTATTTTTATAACCGAGATTCTTACGAACTAATTCGGAAGACGATCAATTCGAGCTTATTGAAATTTCTTAATTGATCAGTCCCTAAGATAAATTATTAAAATATTATAATAAGTCGTCGACAGTACATTTCACAAATTTTATTGTTCCTATAAGAGTGCCCCTAAGATAAATATGTCAACTTTTTCTACCCTATTTATTTTATTTATCATATAAATGAATGATATTTTTCATCTTAAAAATATCTCTTATTGTTTTAGCACATACAATTAGTATAACTTATTGCGATAATCAATTTAATAATTTTTAATTTAATATGATCAAAATTATATTAAAATACTTTTTAAATTTAATTAAAATTATTCAGAATAACTTCAATACCATCTAATAATAATGATAGTAAGTACTTAATTCATAATAATTAATTATAGCAACTAACTCCCGAGGCATGATATTATGATTAGACCCTTATAAATTATGGATTTGTAAGTTAAAATTCAACTGAATTTTTCTCCTCAGATTCAACGTTATTTGATCGGTTTAATTATTATTATTTTTAATTATAGCAACTCTAACTGTTATAAATTATAATTTTAATTAATTTTTGATAAATTTTAATTGAATTATTAAAAAATATTTTAATATAACTATATTAAAATAATTTATTTTATATTATAGTATATTTAGGAGTTGGAATAAGGATATTTTTAAATAAAATAGGCGAGAGTTTAATATTTTCGAAATAAAGAAATTTTATTCTAATTTTTCCCCAATATAATTTTTATTATTGGTAAGAAATAAAAATAATATTAAATATCTTCTCAAATTTAAAAATTTAAAAAATAAACAGTAGAAAGTAATATAACCTTTGCCGATAAATAAATAAGAAAATAGTAATTTTTCACAACATGAACCACTCACCGCAAGTAACCGATGCTCTATTATTTCCACGATGATTCTTCTTCCTCCTCCTCCTCTTCTTCTTCTTCTTTCCTTGTCGATTTGACCATTCAAAATAATTGGAAAAGCAGCGGAAGCTTCTCCATGCTTATCTTCTTCCGCATCCATGGCGGCGGCAGCTCCTCCATTGCTAACCTCTAAAACCCTCCTCCCCCTTCTCTGATGCATTCCCGCTAGGAGATTCTTATTCTGAGGGATTTCGCGCAAAAATCTCTCACCTTTGCTCATCCTAAACGTTCAGAGATTTTTCTTTTTACTTACTGCTAGTTTTCCCGCTAGGGAGGTAAACTTCTCTGCGCCGAAAAGGAAAAGGCATCGCCTTTTGGCGATGAGCTCGACTCCTGCTGGTGCCCCGTCTTCCGAGGCCTCCTCGACGCCGCGGAGAAGCTTCTCTAGTCTGCGCGGTTTCCGGTGGCGGATCCATCTTGGGGTGCTGCCCACCTCGCCGACGGCCTCGATCGATGATCTCCGACGCGTCACTGCTGATACCCGCAGGAGGTGAGATGGTGTATAGAAAAAATTGCGATTTTCTTGCTTGTTTTTCTATGAAAGTTAGTTGTGATTTCCTTCCCTTTCTTATCGATCTCTCCTTTCTATTTTTCTCGTGTTTTTTTTCTTTATCCTCAGGTATGCAACTCTAAGGCGTCGACTGCTTCTTGATCATCATCCTCCCAAAGAGGGGGATGCATCCCGTGATCTTACTATTGATAATCCTTTATCACAGAATCCAGGTATAGTCAACTTTTAATCTGTGCTTTCTGGGATCTTCTTTCATGTGTCTACAAATCTTAATTGGCAGAGTCGAGTTGGTTGTTCCCTGTTAATACACGTTAATCGTGTAACTGAAATTAGAATTTCCAACTTGTTCTCTGATATTTTGTTATCTTTACATGTTCCACTAGCTTCTCTAGTGCCTTAGGTAAATTAGCAACAGAAAGACCCACTAAATTGACTCATGACGACGTGAAGCATTTGCTATCTTGTTAAGTATGTAAACTGGACTATCAAATGAATTTCTTAATAAAAATTATTCAGTAAATATGAAATCATGAAAATTTTCAATATGCTCAGACAAGTGTAACTCATTTGTTGAAATTCTCATGCAATCATCTCGTCAACCTTGTTGCTGCAAAACAATTAGAAGTAATACTTATGGCCGATTGTGTCTGCAGAGAGTATTTGGGGTCGCTTCTTCAAAAATGCCGAGTTAGAGAAAACCGTAGAACAAGATTTGTCTAGATTGTATCCTGAACTTGATGACTACTTTCACACACCATTGTTCCAGGCCATGCTAAGAAGAATATTGTTATTATGGTGTCTCCAGCATCCAGAGTATGGCTATCAACAAGGCAAGCTTGCTTACTTTATGAAATTTATAACTAATATTGAAAATCTTTAACTAATCACTGCTTCATGACTGTGCTGACCATATTGTCAAGGGATTGATTTAAGCAAAAACATGATGGTCTACTCCCAGTGGAACTCTTTTTTCTTTTTTATATGGATTTGGAATGAAAAAAACTCTTTTCCTTGCTTTCTTATCAAGGCATTGACACCATCATTATGTTCCAGGAATGCATGAACTGTTGGCTCCTCTATTATATGTGCTTCATGTTGATATCAATTGCCTCTTTCAACTGCAAAAGCTCCATAAAGATTGCCTCAATGAAGAATTTGATAGAATCTCTTTCTCTAAAAATGATCTCTTTGATTATGGAGCTAGAAATGTCAGAAATTGGGAATCTGGGATTGAAGCAACTAATGGTCTTGATGGGATGAGCAATGACCATGTCACCAATGAGCTTGATCCAGAAACAAGAGATGTACTTCTGTTATGTGATCCTTATGGAGCAGAAGGTGAGTTGGGTGTTATTGTATCAAAACGCTTCATGGAACATGATGCTTATTGCATGTTCGAGAACCTAATGGATGGAGCTCTAGGTGTGGTTGGGTTGGCAAGTTTCTACTCTCCAGTTGTTGGATCTAGCACAAACATGCCTCCTGTAGTTGAAGCCTCATCAGCATTATATCATTTGCTATCCATTGTGGATTCTTCTCTTCATAGCCACCTTGTTGAGCTTGGGGTTGAACCTCAGTACTTTGCCCTCCGATGGTTGCGGGTTCTATTTGGCCGGGAGTTTTGCCTTGATGACCTCTTGATAATCTGGGATGAAGTATTTTCTTTTTCAAATAGTAGATTCATAGGTGATGATGCGGAATACAACTTCAAGGTTTTATGTTCCCCTAGAGGAGCGCTTATTACAGCTTTGGCAGTCTCAATGCTTCTCTATTTAAGATCTTCCCTTTTAGCTACTGAAACTGCGACCACCTGTCTACAAAGATTACTGTCTTTTCCGCAAAATCCAGATATGAGGAAACTCATCGAAAAAGCTAAATCCTTGCTGGCTCTTCCTCTTGAATCAAATATATTTTCCTCTCTATCTGAAAGAGGTTTAAAAAAGAATAACCTTGCTGTCAGAAGGTTCAGTCTTCCATCTGGTTCAGCTTTGCCTATGACTTTGCCAAATGTAGTACCTGATAGTTATTGGGAAAAGAAATGGCTAGTGCTGCATAAGGATGAAGAACCCAAGATGCAAAATTGTGATTCTAGTTCAAGCGTAATGACGAAGATATTGACTGAGAAATTAAGTTTATCTAGGACAAAATCAGAGCCACTTAAACCAGAAATTGATCGTGCTCAATCTCCAGTTAGTCGACTGATTTTTAATGAAACATCTGCTGGTATTGAAACTGTACAAGGTTCATATCAGGTTGATGAGTCGCCTATGATCCTAAATGTGAATGCTACAAACGATTCTCCCGTGGAACTGGAAGATGAGAGTACCTATAATTGTTCTGCTGATGAAAATATTCTGAGTGATGATGACACTTCAGTGTTACCAATATCCACATATCCTCTTGATCATGAAAATGAATTGGAGAAAAGCAATTCAACTACAAGCTTGTTAATTGATGGTGACAATGAAGATACAATCAATTTGGAGGAGCACAGTGGTCAAAACATCAAAAGTCAGTTCACTCAAAAGGCTGAAACCACTTCTGCTGTTGATGGTTCAACAGAAGAGAAATCACTTGCAGCTCCAAATGCCTGGAGACCACTTGCAGGTAAATTACAATGGTTATGGACGTTCAGCAGAGTCTCTGATAAAGAAAATCAAGGGTCACATCCACCCTGTACCATGGGAGATGTCAAACAGAATAACCTTGATAATGAAATTACTGATGAGACCGACTACTTTGGAATTAACAAGAGGATTGAAAGAGACACAAAAGTGATGGATGCTTTAAAAAATCTCGGACAGTCTATGCTCGACAATATTCAGGTAACAAATGTTTTGGGGTCATATTGAAGAAAGAAAAATAGTCTTCAATCAGTTTAGTTGTAATATCAAACATAATCTTTCGATCTTTAAAATTATTCTAAAGATCTTTTTATGCACCAGGCAAGTTAAGGATATTACTAAAAACATGTTTTCCAGATTAGTTTTGAAACTAATTACTATTGAAAATGAAGAGTTACAAGATTACAGTAGGATCCCAGCTTACTGAAGGCATTGAAATACCAAAAAATTTCTTATTTTAGATTTTTTACAATCTTTGTTTTTATGAGTATTTTACTGTTATTATAATCTTTCCTTTTTCCTTCCCTTCCCTTATAGGTGATCGAGTCAGTCTTCCAACAAGAAAAGGTTAAATTTGACACATTCGAGAACTTGTCAAGCAACATTCTTGGCAGTAAAGGCCAGACTACAGCTGTATCAGCTCTAAAGGAACTCCGAAAGATTAGTAACTTGCTACAAGAGATGTAAGATGAAATGAATAGAACATTTATACATTAGTAGGTACATTCTTTTTAGGGATTTGATAGCAAAGCCTCCTTTTGGCCATTCCACTTCGTGGAAGTAAACATCAGCAAACTTAGACAAGAACAAGAAGTTTTAGATGAACCATCCTCTAGTTCTTTTACTTTAAAAGGTAACTGGGAGCTATCCAGTATCTGTTGATTGTTTCTCTGTCAGGCTTGGGATTTGAATTAATAATACTTCCTGGGCAGTATATTCCTTGTGATTTATTTTCCCAGGTGTTTATTTACTTTCACTTTGTCATAGTAATAATTAGGAATCCAAATTCTAATTATTTCTCTTTTCCTATAGAAATGGCTGTGAAATAGTAACTTACAAAATTTAATTTGAACTTATGATTGTGTGCCAGTTACAGAAGTTTACAAAGTTTAGCAATCATCATCGAATTATATCTGACCATGTTATATATCTTAAGCTATCTGCATTGTAAATTTTTGTTAGATTTTATTAGAATTTATCTTTGGCTACAAAGTATCTCTGGACTTGCAACTCATTTTTGTTCATATAATGCCTTGTAATCTTAAAGGATGTTGAAACACCAGAAACAGGTGGTGTTTTTGATAACAGTGGGTAGAAGAGCTCCATGAATAATTACCCGTATGAGAACAACTCAACCAAACCAAAGTAGAATGTTTCTGCTGAAATTGCCTGATATAAATACATCTGTAGAGTTAGGGTGCAACATGTCCATACAAGTGTAGGTCACTCGCACCCTGATTCAACATTCATGATGCCTATTGGTCAAGTGTGTTATTTTACGACATTCATATTAGAGATACGCACATATGTTAACTACTCGAGTCCTGACTTGAGTGACATTGTCATATTTGGTGTAGGGGCTTCTCCATGTGATGAGCTCATTGTTTTGTCAGTGGCTGGGCATGATTAGTCCTCACAATTTATCAATAATTGTTCTTCAAAATAAGATTATTTTCATTGTTACTCTGTCGACTACTAAAGTTATGTCTGCTTTCCTAGGACCAAATCTTGGTACCGATCTATGATGATCAAAGTATGTTGACTAAAAGTCAATGCTAACACAAGTAAGCCCTTCTTTGATCAATGTGTCAAAGTCCACAAATGACCCGAGTGTTTAGTCAATAGGAGGCCTATACGAGCAGTGTTGAGTCCCACACCCTACGCGACATCTGCGGGCTTATTTTGTGTGTATGTAACCTCTTGTATGTGTTTGAGAGTTGCCCCACCTTTTCAATTTCATATGAATCATCATTTCTGTTTATTTAAGTTAATGCATGCTTAAGTATTTGGAATTTTAGACAAGCTTGAATTCAAGCTTATGCCATCATTTGACATAAACAGATCTAAGATCAAATTGATTATTATTATTATTATTTTAGTAACTTATTTTTTTTTATTTAAGAAAATTATTGATTATCATAAAATAGTGGATGTGAACCTAAAGAAAGTCTCATTAACTCACAATGAATTGAAGAAACAAGGAAATCCTAAATCAATAAGATAGATGAAAGGAATTTTGACCCAATGTTTAAGAAATCATGAACCTTTGTATAAGAGATGGAAGACGTCACAATCTTGGGATTGAGATTGATAAGTCCTTGAATGTCACAAGGGGATGTTTTGATACGTTCTAGTTTAATGAAAAACTAACGAGTGAGAGTCTTATTATGCTTTAGATTGAAACAAGCCAAAAGACATATGTGGTCATCACCCCTTTATTTATAGCTATAGGGTGACTTAAATACTTTAAAAGGCCAAAAAAAAAAAAAAACTTATTTAGTAAATACCTATGTAAACTACTTAACTATTTTGAGCTTATAGCACCATTATAACCAAAATAAAGGTAGAAAACATATCCTTACTACATAGATATGCGACTTAAGTGACTAATTAAGCTCATCTAAAACTTGAATTAGGTTGACTAAGTCGAATGATTTGCTCTTGGTCAAACCTTCTTCAATTGTAGTTTTGGTCTTCACATTTTCAATTACCACATTAAGTATTTCCTTCATCTTTTTAGCCCTAGCCCTTGTAATTAAGTCTCGATTGATGTATAATGGATCATCGTTAATATTCAGAGTGAGTTGCTCCTTTTCTTCCATAGCCTTAGCTTGATCTATATCGTTAGGCTATTGGGTAACTTGTTTTCGTTCTTTGAATTATTCCCCTACTCCTCAAAAGGATTCATCCTCGAATCTTGATCACCTACATCAAAGGGAGAAAGATAAAAAATATTAAATGTAGTACTCGTGTTATACTCATCTAGTAAGCCAAGCTTGTAGACATTATCATTGATTCAAGCAATGACTTGAAATGGTTCATCTCCTCATGAATGCAACTTAGTATGACATTTAGTGGGAAAATTTTCCTTCCTCATACGAACCCAAACCCAATCTTCGGATTTAAAGATCACTTTCTTCTCTTGTTGGCTTGCATAATATATTGTTCAGTTCTCTTTTCAATTTGCAACCGAACTTTCTCATACATTTGCCTCACAAACTCGGTTTGTTTTGTACCATATAAACTAGCACGTTCAAAGATAGGAAACGATGACAAATCTAGAAGAGTTAAAGGGTTGAACCCATATACCACTTTAAAAGATGAAAAATTAGTAGTAAAATATACAGATCTATTATAATCAAATTCAACATGTGGTAAATAATCTTTCCAATATTTTAAATTCTTTTGAATGATAGCTCGTAATAAAGTAGACAGTGCAATGTACTACCTCCATTTGTCCATCTATTTGTGGATGACAAGTTGTAGAAAATAAAAGATTTATGCCTAACTTTCCCCACAATATCTTCCAAAACTAGCTTAGAAACTTTGCATCACTATCTGAAACTATACTCCTCGGTACTCCATGAAGTTGTACGATCTCTCTAAAGAATAGATTAACAATATGGTTAACATCATATATTTTCCTACTAGGAATAAAATGAATCATTTTAGAAAATCTATCTACAATCATAAAAATAGAATCTATACCTTGTTTTGACCTAGGTAATCCTACAACAAAATCCATAGAAATATTAACTCAAGGTTTACTAGGAATTAGTGTATACAATTCATGAGACAAAGATCTAGATTTTGCTTGTCTACGTATGATTCACTTCTCACAAAACTTGACTACATCTTATTTCATGAGGCCAAAAGAAATGCTCAACCAAAACTTCTAAAGTTTATCTTACTCCAAAATGTCTCATTATTCCCCCACCATGAGCTTCTTGGAGTAATAATTTATTCAATAAACAATTAGGTGTACACAACCTATTCACCCAAAAAAGAAATCTCTCATGCATATAATACTTTCCAAATGCTTCATGTTCACAAACTTCAAATGCATTTCTAAAGTCATGATCATTAGAATATAGATCTTTAATGTATTCAAATCCTAACAATCTAGTGTTTAAAGTAGAGATCAAGGTATACCTTTGAGACAAAGCATATGCAATAATGTTTTCCATACCTTGTTTATTTTTTATCACATAAGGAAATGATTTGATAAACTCCACTCATTTTACATGACGTCTATTTAACTTACTTTGGCTCTTCAAATGCTTCAACGATTCATTATTAGTGTAAATGACAAACTCTTTAGGTCACATATAATGATGTCAAGTCTCTAAAGCCCTCACCAATGTATACATCTCCTTGTTATAAGTTGGATAGTTCAAGGTTGCTCCACTGAGTTTCTCACTAAAATAAGCAAGGGGTTGACCTTCTTGTAGCATAGCTCTAATATCTATTCCTGATGCATAACACTCAATTTCAAAAGTTTTAGCAAAGTTAGATAATACAAGTAATGGTGTAGAACTTAGCTTATCCTTAAGTAAGTTGAAAGCTGACTATCCCAACAAAACCTAATATTTTTTTAACAACTTCAGTCAAGGGTGCAGCTAAAGTACTAAATTCCTTAACAAACCTTCTATAGAAACTAACCAACTCATGAAAGTTACATACCTCAGTTATGATTTTTGGTGTTGGTCATTTACGAATAGCCTTAACCTTTTTTTCATCATGCTGTTATTCCCTTGGCACAAACAATATTACCAAGAAACTCAATCTAATTAGTGGAAAATACCATTTTTGAAGGTTTGCATATAATTTTTTAGTTCGCAAAACAAGTAAAATTTTTTGTAAATGATTAAGATGTTCATTTAAATTTTTACTATAAATCAAGATATCATCAAAATATACTACAACAAAATTCCTAATATAAGCACGCAAAATATAGTTCATTAATCTCATGAAAATACTAGGTGCATTAGTTAGCCTAAATAATATGATTAACTATTCGTTCAAACCATACCTAGTTATAAAAGTAGTTTTCCATTTATCTCCCTCATGTATGTGAATTTAATGATAACTAGACTTTAAATCAATTTTAGAGAAAATACAAGAACCATGTAATTTATTTAGCTTATCATCTAATCTAGGAATTGGATGTGGATACTTTATCATAATCTTGTTGATAGATCTGCAATCAACGCACATTCTCTAAGTTCCATTATTCTTAGACACAAACAAAACAGGAACTACACAAGGACTCAAATTTTCTCATGGATACGCTTTTCTCATCTATTCTTAAACTTACTTTTTGAACTCCTTTATCTTCATGGGTGATGTGTGTAGATTATATATATATTTTAGACATTATTTGACACACATCTACTTGTGTTTTATGCATATAATTTATGTTTATTGCACCCTATTTTATTATTATATCTTACTTCCATTCTATTTGTTCGGAGATATGCTCTTTCCTTGTTTTGATTGACAGGACGCAATTTGAAGCGGAAATGAAGCAAAGACGCACATTGGAGCAAATATAGAGGAAATCAACAACCTAGTCGTGCCTTAGAGGCACGACCGTGTGCCAGTCTAGGTGCGGGCCATGCCCAACCCCAGCAAAGAGGTAGGGGTAGGTCGTGCCTCCCATCAGCAACCAACCGAGGGGTGACTATGTGAAATCACACAGTCGTGTCTGTTGGGACCCGTTGGCCGGTTAGAAGGGGGGTTGAATAGCCCTGCACAAATATAAAAAAAAATGAACCCTTCTCGGGCTTAAAAGAAAACTTGCATAAAATAAAATAAAGAAAAAAACTAAAAGACGAGGCTCATAGATTTTACTTGGTTACAGCTGGGGAGGTTGTTAATCCAAGGAAATGAATCGCACTAAGTATCTCCTTCAGGCGGAGAAGCCTCTTACAGCAGTGAAAGCACAAAAAGATGAAGCTAAACTAACAAAGTGAAGCGCACAAGTGTTGGAACTCAAATTGTTTGTTTTTTAAGCTTCTGGACCAAGACTGTATTTATAACCTTGGTTAGGACGTCTAGAAGCGTTCCAGGCGCCTGGAGTGGGATGGAAATCTATCCCCGATGCAACGATCAACGTCCACGTCGATGGTGATAAAGTTTGGGTTTCGGGCGCCCGGAATGGGTCCAAGCGCTCGGACCCTTAAAGTCAATCCCGTGGAATTTTTCGGTCCAGACCCTCTGCTCCGATGCTACTTGTCTCGGTCTGAGTCTTCCGCTCTGATTTCGCTCGCTTGGGTGATTTTGTCTAATCGAAATAAGGCTCACCCGAACCCAAATTCGGCCTTCTCCTCGAGCAAACTTTCGTTCCGGCTTATCGTCCCTCGAACGTCGCGTACGTTCTTCTCGTCCACCGGTGTACTCTTCCGCAACACCTTGTCCGTTAGACGCACTGAGCCTGTCGGCTATCTCCCGTGACGTCCTTCTTGTTAGCCGCGTCTTTCGCTCGACTTCCTGTGCTCCTAAGCTCCTGCACACTTAGACAAAGGGATCAAAACCAATAAGACCTAACTTAACTTGTTTGATCACATCAAAATAGCCTTGGGATTCTAACAATCTCCCCCTTTTTGATGTGAGCAACCCAAGTTAAGGTAGGGTAAACAAATAAAGTTAAAGCAAAAAATAAATTTTACAATAAAGCAAAAAAGTAGGAAATTTAATTTTAAGCTACCTCCCTTAGACTTAATTTTCTCTTCTCCCCCTTTGATCACATAAAAAATAAGGTACTATAAAATCCAAGGGTAATTCTGATTTTCAAATAACTTTAAAAAAGAAAACTTATCAAAAAAAATTTCTAAGTAAAAAAATTTTAAGCAGAATTTTTTTTTCTAAGTTTAAAAATGAAAAAATTTTCAAGTAAAAAGGAATTTCTAAGTAAACTCTGATTTTGAAAATATTGAGAATAATTTTGATAGATCTAAAAATGCAATAATTTTAGAAACATTTTCTAAGTAAAGAAAAATGAAAAATTTTCTCAATTAAACAAATTTTCAAGAATTAATTTTTTAGAAATTTTGGTAAAGTAAATCTGATATTTAAAAAAAAATTAAGTAAAAAAATTTCTAAAGAAAAATTTTACTAAGTTTTTTTAAAATTAAACACATTTGCATAGAAAAAATTTTAGAATTTTTTAAAAGAAATTGAATAACTATTCAAAGCATTATCTAATTTCAATTTTAATGCTCTATCAGTTAGTCAATTAAATATTTTATTTTAATATTTAACTTCTAGACTGTGGCGAGACACTAGACCTTCTTGGTTATTGGATCATCAACCACTTCTAGACAAAGCCGCATAAGGAAATTAAACGTTTAATTTTCTTGCTGAAAGCGCTAAGTCTAAATTAAAGTTCAAATTAGACAAAACTTTGAAACTCAATATAGGTTTCAGCGAACTCGATTAATTAGGAATTTCTTCGAGACATATTTCTTTAAAATATTTCTAGTTTGTCCTTTGTGATATCTAAAATACCAATTTAGGTTATTGAATTTTTTAAAACTTGTACTATATGTCATGTATGATTTTTTCAAGTTTTTTTTATTTCATTTTGTAAATTGTCATTTTCTATCTTTAATTTATCAAAATCTTCTAATGGACAAGATTTTGCTAGTATGACTTTTAATTCTTTAATTTCTTTTTCTAACTTGCAACAATCTTTAAATAATAATTTAACAAATTTAAACATTTTATCGGGAGGAAGGGATCGTACTTGACTTACCTTATCGATCTCGTTGTCCATGGCTCCCCCTGAACTGCTGCTTTCTTCCGATGTCGCTCCCCCTTCATCGATGCTCTCGATGTTCATTTCAAAAGAGCTTTCTTCATATTCATCTTGATGACTTGCCATCAATGCAAGCCCGGAGAAAGCCTCAACTTCTTATTCGGACGACGTTTCGTCCAACGTCGCCTTTAAAGTCTTATACTTGTTCGTTTGGACATGCTTCTTTCCTTTGTCCATATCCTTGTTCCTTAGCTTAGGGCAGTTATCCTTAACGTGTCATTCTTCGTTACAGTGGTAGCATCTGATTGTCCTTTTCTTTCTACCCTACGGATGGTTAGTTTTTCTTGATTTAAATAATTTTTTAAAACGTCTTACCATCATTACCATTTCTTCATCGCCGAGAGAGGATTCTGACTCATGTTCATCTCTCATTGCCTTGAAGGCGATGTTGTGCTTCGATTCCTTCGTACCTACACATCTCGATTCATGCACTTCAAAAGTTGAAAATAATTCTTCTAAGGTAATAGATTTTAAGTCCTTAGAGATATAGAAAACATCTACTAATGATGCTCATTTTGTATTTCTAGGGAATGCATTAAGAGTGTACCTTAACGAATCTCGGTTGCTTACCTTTTCTCTGAGATTCAAAAGTCCGGTGATGAGCTCCTTTATCCTCGAGTGAAGGTGTGCTATCATTTCATCTTCTTCAAATCACAGGTTGGTGAGCTGGTTGCGAAGTAAGTCCCATCTCACGAGCTTGGCTTCGGACGCCCCTTCGTGTAGCTCAAGGAACTTCTCCCAAAGCTCCTTTGCTGAGTTGTAGGTGCCGATCCGGTTGACTTCTTGTGGTGAAAGGGCGCTTAGCAGATAGAATTCTGCTTTGCCGTTTGCCACGTAGTCGACCTGCTCCTTTTTCATCCACTAGTATTCTTCCTTACCCTCGGGTGCTACAAAATTGAACTTCATTATTAAAAGTAATTCAAAGTCGGTTTTAAAGAATACCTGCATTTGCTTTTTCCAGCTAGCGAACCCCCCCTCGAACTTTGGTGGGTATATGCTTGGTCTGACCATTGATTTAGTGCTTCGATCGGCGATTAGTCTTCCTGAAGCATCCTTGCTCTGATACCACTTATTAGGACCCGTTGGTCGGCTAGAAGGGGGATTGAATAGCCCTGCACAAATACAAAAAAAATGAACCCTTCTCGGACTTAAAAGAATACTTGCATAAAATAAAATAAAGAAATAAACTAAAAGACAAGACTCACAGATTTTACTTGGTTACAATCGGGGAGGTTGTTAATCGAAGGAAATGAATCACATTAAGTATCTCCTTCAGGCGGAGAATCGTTTTACACAGTGAAAGCACAAAAAGATGAAGCTAAACTAACAAAGTGAAGCGCACAAGTGTTGGAACTCAAATTGCTTGTTGTTTTTTATGCTTCTGGACCAAGACTGTATTGATAGCCTTGGTCGGGGCGCTTGGAAGTGTTCTACGTGCCTGAAGTGGGATAGAAATATATCCCCGACGTAACGGTCAACCTCCACGTCGATGGTGATAAAGTTTGGGTTCCGGGCGCCCGGACCCTCAAAGTCAACCCTATTGACTTTTTCTGTCCGGACTCTCTGCTCCGGTGCTGTTCACCTCAGTCCGAGTCTTTCGCTCTGGCTCCGCTCGCTTGGGTGATTTCGGCTAACCGAAATAAGGCTCACCCGAATCCAATTTCGGCTTTCTCCTCGAGCAGACTTCCGCCCCGGCTTCTCATCCCTTGAACGTCGCGTACGTTCTTCTCGTCCACCGGTGTACTCTTCCATAGCACCTCGTCCCTCAGATACACCGGGCCCGTCGGCTCTCTCCCGTATCATCCTTCTCATTAGTCGTGTCTTCCACTCGACTTCCTGTGCTCCTAAGCTCCTGCACACTTAGACACAGGGATCAAAACCAACAAACCTAACTTAACTTGTTTGATCATATCAAAACAACCTTAGAGTTCCAATAGTGTCCACCTTCTAGAGCTAAATCATGGTCCAGTCGTGCTAAATAGCATGGTTGTGCCATATGTCCAGAGCTGATTCAGAGGCTGGCCATGCCAAAAGACCCGACCATGCCCCTCCATTTGGTGGCGATACACACCCTGACCATGCCTAAAAACATAAGGGGGTCATGCCCCCTTATTATAAAAGGGGATTTTATCTCCTTTTCACTCATCCTTGGTTTGGGACTCTACCCCGTTCCTTTGGGAAGGGTTTTCCCTTCTAGGGGAAACCCTAAAGCCTCCTTTAAGTCGTCAATGATCTATCTTCCTCCAAAGCAAGGAAGCACTCTAAAGACATCGACAAAGCAATGCTAAGCATCTCTTCTCATTTATTCTTGGTGTAAGAATGTTTTATTTTGTGTCTTTAATTTGTTTTCATTTGTGATAGAGTAGATTCTCCGATTCTTAGGATGTAGGGAGTAGTTATAATATGTTATTGATGCATGAACTATGTATTTTCTTATTTCCTTGTTCAATGAAATGTTTATTACTTGTTCTATGTGTGTTGTACTTTGTATGTGTTTGAAGAAATGTATATGTGGTGAATGCATATAGATGTGAGGGATTTGTCTCTATGTTAAGGTTGACTAGACTTGATACCTGGGGATTCTTAGTGATAGAGGATACTCATTCAACTGGATATATTGTGCCCTTATTAACAAATGACATCAATATTACCTCACTTTCTGGGGACCTTGATATAGGGACCAATCCTTTGCTAGAGAGACTAATTAGAGTTTTAAGAGTTTTTCCCAAATTAATTGTAACGACCACCCTTCTTACTACTACAATTCTCTAAGAATGACCGTTACTTAACTACTAATTCTACTTAACCGGTATGATTAAAAACCACATGAAAACCCTACCGAAAAATTTTGACAGAGTCTCCCCTGTACCGGTGACCTTAAACTGATATACAAACACTATATACACAGCCACAGGCGGCTGGAACAGATAACAAACTCTCACGCAGTTATATAAGTGTCAAAACCAAAAGAAAACTATACCAGAAATCATCACACAAGATTACAATTCATCTACTATGTCCTAACAACATCAAAATAACATATACCATCCCAAATACTAAAATGCGGAAACTTAATAATGAATTACAACTTCTTACTTCCAAATTTTCTTATCATCCTAAATAAAGGATTAATCTAAACAAATTCTTAACTAAGTCCCAAGGCTTCCATAGTCCTGGCATCACACATCCTCGAACACCTCCTTGTCGCCTTCCTTTGCTAAAACTTTTTCCTTTCCTGTATCTGCAGTAAGAGGAAATGCAGTCTATAAGCAAAATTTACTTAGTAAGCGCTATCAAACTCACAAAAACACGAATATGCATGTATACAGAAAGAACTAGAAACTATATGCTCTAAAAGAAAATAAAGCATAAACATAACTGCTCATGTCAAACTAAAAGCAAAGAAAAGCTAAAGAAATCTACTCATGTAATTCTAATACCTAATCATGCTATACAAGGACAAAACTGCATACTGAAAGATAAAGTTAATCATGCTAAATATCAAATCAGGAAACAAACAAAACTAATACTGCATGCTAGAATTCAAATGAATTAAACTTTCTGACTCTAAGCATAAATGAAGCTTGTTTCATTTGTTTCAAAACTTATACTTTATTACTTTAAAATAATAATCAACTTCTCTTGGGCCCGGCATTGTACCAATTTGCGTGCATCCTTAATATGAGTCGAGGTAGCTAATCCCGAAACTACTAAGGTACTTCTAGGTGATCTTGTGCCTAAGGGCGATCTAGGAGCCCACCCAATGGACCTTGTGTCCGGTACATGCCATTAAAAAGTAAAATACTTATTTTCTTTTTAACTATAACTTCCTTATTTTTGTTATTCTTTAATTCTCTTATAACAAAATGTCTTGGCATTTATTCAAACACTTAGTGTGCTTTTAATCCTAAACTTTTGGAATTTAGGATCAATTTAAGACCTTGGTCTTTTTCTTTCTTTTCTTTATCTTTCTTATACTTTTCTTAAACCCAAAATACTATTAGGGTATTTTTCCATATGCATCTATAAGTGAAATCAACTAGGCAACACACAATCATGCATATTTAAGGAAAATCTAAAGCCTTGTTCTATAATGCTATCCATAAACTATCTATTAGCAAATCTGCACTACTAAAGAAACTAAATACTTTAAGCAAACCTACATTACAATGCTTAATAAAATTCTGTAATGTTATACTTATCAAAAATCTGCGTACTAATGCTTAATAAAAATCTACACTAAAATCCTCACATGGCAATTATAAACCTAGAATTTCAGATTCTAGTAACCGGCTGAGACCAAATGGAATCCTTGATATTGCCACATCCAAATACTTTAATTCTGAACATCAATTATGCCATTAAACTTATGGTCAGAAAAGAATCCTCAGTATAAAATCTATATTGATCAACATATAAATCCCTTTAATTTATCTTCTAATATCTAAACTAAACTTCTACTCAGAACTTACTACTTGCATATCTAAATTACTCACATACTTCTCACCTGTTAAATTCATTACCTCAATTCAAATCATCTTTAGTTTAATACATGATACTCACCAAAACAACATATTACATATGCTCATCTTCACTCTTCATCCACGTTTCTGCACTAAAGAGATTACACTATCTACTTCATCATAAAATAAACTAAAATCACTCCCGGATCAACCTCCAATTAGCCTAATAAACCAATACTTAATCCAAGTCATTCTATATTCATTGCCTAATAGCAAAACAAAGGGAAACTAAAAACTTAAAGAAAAATCTAACTATATACTTGGAATAAAAGGCAGTTCGGGTTTTGTACAGCAGCAAAGAAAACTAACTCGAAACTGAATTTGCACTTGCTTATCCTGCAAATTGAAAGGGTTGTTTTAAGCTTCAAGTAAAGCTGTTCAGGCCGGCAGAAATACAAAGAAAGAAAGGCTGTTCTAAGCTCTAGATAGAGCCGTTCATGATTGCTGTAAACACAAATTCTGCACTATACTACTATACTACTAAATAAAAATCTGCATACCAACTTAGGCTTAATTCTGCATATTTAATTAACAGAAAACTGCATACTAAACTTATAAAATCTGCACTTGTAAACTTAACCAAATCTGCACTATAAACTTTAAAGAAAACTAGCTAATACTGGCTAAAGAAGACAAATCTCTGTTCGACATAAATAATCTTGATGAAATTATGGCACTGTCACTCAAACCTGAAGATTTCAATATATATAAACTGTACTCAATCATGTCTTAACCTCCTCACTTTATACTTGAACAACCTTAGCATTATCACTAAACAAGGAAACAAGATCTCAAAGCCTAAATATTTTACACCTAAGACCAATTGCTACATGACTAGTTTTAAATCGGATACCTCATAAATCTATACATTACAATATACAAAGGAAACTATTATCACACGGAAATCAAGCTTAACATAAATTTGTTTTTGAGTTTAACCAAAAGAAATCTGCAGAACATTTAAATTACACACTTTAGGAACTAAACTAAAACCAAGGTAACCTACGACTTATTCACCAACAATGTGGACCTTTCCCTTATGCTTTTATATTACTATATACCTAACCTATTTTTTTTAAAATCTTAGCAAACACCCAATTGGTGGTCTAGCTGCTGGGTACATCTACTTCCAAAACATTTGATATTATCACTACTATTAGTGTGACCAATTCATTATCTCTGTTCTGGCATAAACGACCGAGATAATAAAGCTAACAAAAATCTTGAAATACCAAATTATACAACAGAGATCAAAGGTGACAATTCGGAAGATTAACTCTTTTAGTTGTTCCTAAACCCAAAGCTCAATCTACAATTCTTTCAAATACAAGGCTGGTTATATTCACTGCATGAATTCAAAACCCTAATGCTACAAGAAGGACTGTTCATGCTTGGCAAGGGATTAAAGAAGAAAACAAAGTCATGGACTACTGTAAACCCAAACTATATCTGCTCTTTACACCATGTGTCACGGCAACAGGAGGTCGTATAACATGCCACAGCTGTAATGCAAAGGAGAAGGCAAACCTCGTCCAAAGTTAGAACCTCAAACCAAACGAAATCACCCCTAATCCCTCTGTTCCGTGCCACAACAAGAAAACCATAAGGAATCAAATTGCTAAAACAAAAAAAGAAATTCTGAAATTTAACTACACGGCACAACCCATGGATCAAAACTGAGATCCAAACACTTCTGAAACTAACTATCCATTACAACCCCTTCTCATCTTCCAAAAAGGACTCATGGCAGCAAACACCACCAACAATCATCACAGAAAATTTGAAAACAAAAGGAACAGGAATCCGGAGCTATCCTACTGCAGGTGAGAAGCGACTTACAGCGTGTTCTTGGATTCAAACCGAGAAGAAAGGAAGGTTCTAGGATTCGGGCAGCTCAAATACCGGCTCTTCTTCGTGCTCACAACTTCTCCTCGACGAGAAGATCACGAAAATAGGAAGACCTCATGGAGAAACACCCTCATCGGCCGCCGGAAGTGATGCCCTAACATCGGCGTTGATTTTCACTCGAGAGCCGTCGCGTGCACAAGAGGGAGAAGGAGAAAGAATTAGGTCACGGGTAATCACAATCAAGCCCTAAGTTCTCTTCTTATAACCTTAATATTCTGTTAACTACTATTGCTTATATATATTTCGCTCCCTACTTGATTAACAAAACTCCTGTGAAACACTTGGTTGGTTGCGTTCTGCTTACGACTCGGCTCACCGGTTCGAATCTCGACTGCAACCATTTTTCTTCCTATTTATTTCCTATTCATTAACTACTGATTAAATAGAATATTTCTCCTTATTTAATAAGAAACGCTCGCTAGCACACTTGGTTAGCCAGGTTTTAACCAAGTCAGAGATCTTGGCTTCGATTCCTCAACCGTGCACTTTTATTTCCAATTTATTTTACTGTTCCTAACTACTAGTTAAATATATATCGCTCCATATATGATTAACAAAACATCCGTAGACCAGATGATTGGGCTGAGTTCGTTAAGACTCGGGTTCGGGTCCGTGATCTTGGGTTCAAAACCCAGCTTCAACAGATATTATTATTTTTTTTTTTACTTCTTCCTCTTGGTAAAAATACCAAACGAACTCCAAAAATTACGTAAAAATACTCTAAAAATTCCTAAAAATCTATAGAATTTTTCTATAGAATTTTAAAATATTTTTAAATTACTTTTGGGACTCGAAATGGAGAAATTTAGGTTGTTACAATTCCCCATACCTTATAAAAAGTTCGTCCTCGAACTTAGAATAATTCCGTATATTTCTATCTCACACTGTCCTCACACTCCTAGGTAACTTCCTCGTACTTCTGATTCCAAATGACTTTCACTAACGGTACTCTTTGGTCCTTAGTCTCTTAACTTCTCGGTCCTTATCATTCATATCGCATCATACCCATTAGTGGTCGTTGGAAGGCCTGCTATAAGGTCTCTGGAGACCATAGGTGCATTAGTCACACCAAATGGCATGACTACAAATTCGCAGTGTCCATATCTGGTCCTAGAGACTGTTTTGGTGCATCACCTCCTTTCACTTTCAACTGATGGTTCCTAGAACGCAGATCTATTTTAGAGAACACTGTTGCCCTCCTTAGCTGATCAAATAGATCATCCATTCTGGGAAGAGGGTACTTGTCCTTAACCGTTACTTTGCTCAACGCTCTAAAATCTATGCACATCCGCATAGATCTGTCTTTCTCCTTAATGAACAACTCTGGAGCTCCTGGGGTGAATGACTAGGGCGAATGAAACCCTTGTCAAGTAGCTCCTGAATTTGTTCTTGTAACTCTCTTAGCTCTGCTAGAGAAATTTAATACAAAGCTTTTGAAATTAGACTGGTGTCAGGAAACAACTCAATTTCAAACTTTACTTCTCTGTTGGGAGATAGTCTAGGTAGCTCTTCTAGAAATACCTCTGGATATTCACAGACTACCCGAACGTCTTCCTGCTTGGGTCTTTCTTGTTATTATTGTCCTTCTAGTTCTAATTACTTAACTCGGTGCTTCTGACTCCCCACTGTCCTGTCCTCTATCTTAACATCAAGTTATGCCAAGAATAATACCTGATATCTTCTCTATCCTTTCTAAACATACTTATGTATATATGAATATAAGAGAAAAAAAACTAAAATTGTCTCTATTCTTTCTAAGCATATGTATCAAAACATAGAAAATTAAAACATGAATTTTCTTCTTTCCTAAGCACATATAAGCAGATACTCTATACTACAAATAATAAAGAAAGCATAAAAGAAAATTAAATACTTTCTTACTTGAAGACGGTAAGGATGGTGCTGATGTGTGATGCTGGAGAATGAGACCTGCTCTGATACCAACTATAACGACCACCCTTCTTACTACTACTATTCTCTAAGAGTGACCGTTACTTAACTACTAATTCTACTTAACTGGTATGATTAAAAACCACATGAAAACCCTACCGAAAATTTTTGATAGAGTTTCCCTTGTACCGGTGACCTTAAACTGATATACAAACACTATATACACAGCCACAGGCGGCTGGAACAGATAACAAACTCTCACGCAGTTATATAAGTGTCAAAATCAAAAGAAAACTATACCAGAAATCATCACACAAGATTACAATTCATCTACTATGTCCTAATAACATCAAAATAACATATACCATCCCAAATACTAAAATGCGGAAACTTAATAATGAATTACAACTTCTTACTTCCAAATTTTCTTATCATCCTAAATAAAGGATTAATCTAAACAAATTCTTAACTAAGTCCCAGGGCTTCCATAGTCCTGGCATCACACATCCTCGAACACCTCCTTGTCGCCTTCATTTGCTAAAACTTTTTCCTTTCCTGTATCTGCAGTAAGAGGAAATGCAGTCTATAAGCAAAATTTGCTTAGTAAGCGCTATCTAACTCACAAAAACATGAATATGCATGTATACAGAAAGAACTAGAAACTATATGCTCTAAAAGAAAGTAAAGCATAAACATAACTGCTCATGTCAAACTAAAAGCAAAGAAAAGCTAAAGAAATCTACTCATGTAATTCTAATAGCTAATCATGCTATACAAGGACAAAACTGCATGATGAAAGATAAAGTTAATCATGCTAAATATCAAATCAGGAAACAAACAAAACTAATACTGCATGCTAGAATTCAAATGAATTAAACTTTCTGACTCTAAGCATAAATGAAGCTTGTTTCATTTGTTTCAAAACTTATACTTTATTACTTTAAAATAATAATCAACTTCTCTTGGGCCCGGCATTGTACCAATTTGCGCGCATCCTTACTATGAGTCGAGGTAGCTAATCCCGAAACTACTAAGGTACTTCTAGGTGATCTTGTGCCTAAGGGCGATCTAGGAGCCCACCCAATGGACCTTGTGTCCGGTATATGCCATTAAAAAGTAAAATACTTATTTTCTTTTTAACTATAACTTCCTTATACTTGTTATTCTTTAATTCTCTTATAACAAAATGTCTTGGCATTTATTCGAACACTTAGTGTGCTTTTAATCCTAAACTTCTGGAATTTTGGATCAATTTAAGACCTTGGTCTTTTTCTTTCTTTTTTTTTTATCTTTCTTATACTTTTCTTAAACCCAAAATACTGTTAGGGTATTTTTCCATATGCATCTATAAGTGAAATCAACTAGGTAACACACAATCATGCATATTTAAGGAAAATCTAAAGCCTTGTTCTATAATGCTATCCATAAACTATCTATTAGCAAATCTGCACTACTAAAGAAACTAAAAACTTTAAGCAAACCTACACTACAATGCTTAACAAAATTCTGTAATGTTATACTTATCAAAAATCTGCGTACTAATGCTTAATAAAAATCTGCACTAAAATCCTCACATGGCAATTATAAATCTAGAATTTCAGATTCTAGTAACCGGCTGAGACCAAATGGAATCCTTGATATTGCCACATCCAAATACTTTAATTCTGAACATCAATTATGCCATTAAACTTATGGTCAGAAAAGAATCCTCAGTATAAAATCTATATTGATCAACATATAAATCCCTTTAATTTATCTTCTAATATCTAAACTAAACTTCTACTCTGAACTTACTACTTGCATATCTAAATTACTCACATACTTCTCACCTGTTAAATTCATTACCTCAATTCAAATCATCTTTAGTTTAATACATGATACTCACTAAAACAACATATTACATATGCTCATCTTCACTCTTCATCCACATTTTTGCACTAAAGAGATTACACTATCTACTTCATCATAAAATAAACTAAAATCACTGCCGGATCAACCTCCAATTAGCCTAATAAACCAATACTTAATCCAAGCCATTCTATATTCATTGCCTAATAGCCATCCACATTCATTCTATATTCTATATTCATTGCCTAATAGAACAGGAATCTGGAGCTATCCTACTGCAGGTGAGAAGCGACTTACAGCGTGTTCTTGGATTCAAACCGAGAAGAAAGGAAGGTTCTAGGATTCGGGCAGCTCAAATACTGGCTCTTCTTCGTGCTCACAGCTTCTCCTCAATGAGAAGATCACGAAAATAGGAACACCTCATGGAGAAACACCCTCATCGGCCGCCGGAAGTGATGCCCTAACACTGGCGTTGATTTTCACCCGAGAGCCGTCGCATGCACAAGAGGGAGAAGGAGAAACAATTAGGTCACGGGTAATCACAATCAAGCCCTAAGTTCTCTTCTTATAACCTTAATATTCTGTTAACTACTATTGCTTATATATATTTCGCTCCCTACTTGATTAACAAAACTCCTGTGAAACACTTGGTTGGTTGTGTTCTGCTTACGGCTCGGCTCACCGGTTCGAATCTCGGCTGCAACCATTTTTCTTCCTATTTATTTCCTATTCATTAAATACTGATTAAATAGAATATTTCTCCTTCTTTAGTAAGAAACGCTCACTAGCACACTTGGTTAGCCAGGTTTTAACCAAGTCAGAGATCTCGGCTTCGATTCCTCAGCCGCACACTTTTATTTCCAATTTATTTTACTGTTCCTAACTACTAATTAAATATATATCGCTCCATATATGATTAACAAAACATCTGTAGACTAGATGATTGGGCTGAGTTCGTTAAGACTCGGGTTCGGGTCCGTTATCTTGGGTTCAAAACCCGGCTTCAACATATATTATTTTTCTTTTTTCTTTTACTTCTTCCTCTTGGTAAAAATACCAAACGAAATCCAAAAATTATGTAAAAATACTCTAAAAATTCCTAAAAATCTCTAGAATTTTTCTATAGAATTTTAAAATATTTTTAAATTACTTTTGGGACTCAAAATGGAGAAATTTGGGTTGTTACATTAATGATTGGAAGTGACTTATGTAATCTAGGGATTGTATGATCAGGGGGTCCTATGATAGGGAGTATCCCTTTAACCAAACTTTCTAGGTTATATCTTTTATTTAATATCATTAATCCATCATTAGGAAGTACACTAGATAACTCTAGCGATTGTATGAGACCGTGGGACCCTAGGGTATCCCTTTAACCGTACTTTCTAGAGTTATTTATTTACTTGATAGTGTTAGAACTAATATTAACACTACGGTGCAACCTGCGTGGATTGTGCTAAACTTTACTTTGAATCACTACAAGAGTGTAAGCATGGAGTCAGATAGATGAACAATTCATAGGGGTATTAACTAGTATTATAGTGGAATCTAAATCTTAGAATCATTCTCTCAACCAACTATTCTCCCTTGATCACTCTCTCTCTCTCTCATATTCTCTTTACTCTCTCTTTCCTTCCCTATCTCTCTCTCTCTCTCAACCTTAGTTCTCAAGCTTACAACCAACCTTCCGATTGTCTGGATAATTCATTGTGTGAAATCAACTAGTGTTTAATTAATAGTTCTTGCGGGATCGATATTTTTATTACTTAACAATAATCGTGCACTTACGGCCACACATCAAGTTTTTAGCATCATTGTCTGGGATTATTTTTTATTAACATTAGCTGATTAGCATGAGTTACTCTAGTCATTTTTTCTTTTTTGTTTTTAAATTCTATATTTTTTTTAATCAATACAAAAATTGGTTGAGTGCTTTGATTACTTTAGATTTTTTATATCCATGTGTAATTTTATGACTACTCCCTGTGTCTTATGATTTTATTAGTATTGTTTGATGTGAGACTAGAAATTTTCTTAAGCCATGGATACGTATTCTTAGCAACTTGGAGGTTCCAATGCAACTTATAATTTGGATACTAAGCAAGTTGTGAACATCTACAGAGTTTGTGGTAGCTTAACCCACCTGACTTCAATATGTCACTTCCTCGAAAAATATGTTAGCCCTTCCACAGAACAAACTAATGGCATCTGTAAAGTTTGTGGCAGCTCATCCCATCTAGTTGCTATATGTCACTTCTTGCAAAAAAATGCTAGCTCTATAATGGAACCTTAGAACTTATTCCAGCCTCAACATCAAGACATGTATGATCTAGTTCCCAATACTTATGGCTATGATTAAGGGGATTATCAAACTCAAAACCTTCAACTCCAACTAATTCTATAGCAGAATGAGTAGTTACAACCCTAGTAGCAGATCTCCGACCCTCTTCAACACTATAATCAAGAATGGATGGAGCATAAGCATGCAAGGTGTTGAGCAATCTTTTCAAGCATATCTGAGTCCATCAAAATTTTAGGATAATCACCTTTAGATGGACCTCATCAATCTTAACACATTGAGCCAACTTACTTGGGAGAAGTTCAAGACTCAGATACTCTTGCTCCCAGTCAGATGAAGACTACATTACAAGAATTAGACAAGCTTTTAGTGCAACAAGGGATCTTGTTTCTCTGATCCTTACAACATGTTAATGCATCAAGTCCAAATTCAAAGATACAACTACATCATAAATTAGAGGAGATAGATGGTAAAGCTGACGAAGATTTTGCCTATGAATCTGCAGCTTTTATGTTACACTACCACAAGTGCACGGTTACGTCGTTAGTAATAAAAATATGGATCCCACAGGGACTGTTGATTAAGCACTAGTTGACTTCACACGGTGAATTATCTAGACAATCGGAAGGTTGATTAAGAGCTTGAAGGTAAGACATTAAGAGAGAAAGTTGGGAGAGAGAGAGAGAGGGGAGAGAGAGAGAGACTGTGTGTGTGTGATTGATTGAGGGAATGATTCTAGGAGTTTGGTTTTATTATTATGCTAGTAATTGTCCCTATGCATTGTTCATCTCCTTACCTCTATGCCTACACTTTGTAGGATTTCTAAGTAAAGTTTGGCTCAACTCCATGAAGATTGTGCCGAAGAGTATACCCAAGTTCTAACTTCATTAAGTAAAGAAGTAACTCTAGAAAATCTAGCTAAAAGGTTACCCTAAGGGCCCCCAGTCATACAATCCTAGAGTTATCCAATTTATTCCATAATGGTAGATTAATACAATTAAGTAGAAGAGGTACCCTAGAAAGTCCAGTTAAAAGGTTACCCTCTGTCACAGGGCCCCTCAGTCATATAGTTCTAGATTACACAAGTCACTTCCTAACATTAATTTAGAAAAAAACCCTCTAAACTATAATTAGATACTCTTTTGTAGTGAATTGATCTCCTTGCAAGAAGATCGTCCTAGAAAGTCCTCTTAAAGGATTATCCTCTATCACAGGGCTCCACAGTCATACAATCTAGTACTTTTCCTCTATAAGGTGACAAATCCACTACAATCCATATGCATATACCATACACACATTTCGTCAAACATGTATAAGGCACAATACACAAAAATAAGTCATAAACACTTCATTGTATAAGAAAACAAGCAAGTACATAGTTCATAGATCAACATCACATCACAAATACTCTCTACATACTAAGAATTGGATGATCTACTCTATTGCGAAGGATTTATAATCAAGAGACAATAAATTAAGCATCCTACAATCCAAAACATGAGATGGAGAAGAGAGGAATGCTTATCTATGTGTCGATGGTCTTCTTACTTGCAATCCTTGCTCCGGAAGTGAATGAATTATCAAAGATGGATGATCTAGGGCTCCCCAATGGGGAGAACCCTTCCCCAAGGAAGGAGAGTGGAGCCTTAAACCAAAAATAGGACAAAAAGGAGAGAAAATCCTCTTTTATAGGGTAAGGCACGACCCTAGGCATGAGCCATATCACGACCTTGCCTTTTGGCATGACCAGGGCGTAAATGGCCTCGAGTGGGGAGGCACAGCCATGCCAATTGGCATGACCAACCCCTAGTTTGTCTCTGGAAGAGGGGAACAACCATGTGGTTTTACACGGCCGCCCCTTGTTGGCTGCCAGTGGGAGCCATGGTCGTGCCCTTAAGCACAACCTGCCCTGGTTTTACCTTGGGAGAGAGCACACGGTCGTACCAGGGGGCACAACCAAGTTGCTGATGCTTCACAAGTTTCATCAATGTGTCTTTCCACTCTATTTTTGCTCCAATTTATGTCCTGTCAAATAAAAACATGTAACGAGCAGATCTCCGAACAAAATAGAATGAAAATATAACATAACAATGAAATAGGGAGAGAGTGAACCTAGCGTTACCTAACGTTAGGTTACGCTAGCTGACAACCTAACATAAATAAACTTTTTGATGTATGTCAAAGAAAGAGAATGAACCTAAAGTTAAAAAAATCTAGTAGCTCTCAGTTTGAGGGTGAATTACCTACAAGAAAAAAGATAACCCCTTCTCGTTCTTTTGATTTTATTAGTAGCACAATAAAACTAATAATAATAATAGAAATAACAACTTAAAAAGAGTAGGTAAAAGGCCATAGTTTTACTTGGTTACAACATAAGTGATTGTTAATTCAAGGCATTGAAAAAGCATTAGAAGATCTCCTTCGTTGAAGGCAGAGAAGATTTTTACACACGTTGACAGCTCAAGAATGACTAGGAAAGTTAATACCTAAGTTGTTGATTATTTTCTAGGTCAAGGGTCTTTTTATAGCCCTTGGAAAACTCTATCTGTAGCTTGAAGGTGCCGCCAATGAGGTCCAAGGCGCCTTCCATCAGATAAGTTTTATTCACTATGGATAAAACTTTATCCACGTCTAACGACTATCGGAAGGCACCTTCAAAGGCTGGAAGGCCCCTTCGTATTGTTCATCGAAGGCGCCTTCCCTTCCATACTGCAGATCAGCTCCTTTATTGATCTCTTCGCGTGGGTGATACTCCGGATAACCAAAGTTGAGCTCACCCGAACCTAACTCTGACCTTCTCCTCGAGCAGCCTTCCTCTCCAACTTCTCGTCCCTCAGACCATCATGCGCGTTCTTCTCGTCCACCGGTGTACTCTTTCATAGCATCTCGTCCTTCGGATGCACCGAGCCCGTCGACTTTCTTCCCGTACCATCCTCTCTAGTTACGTCTTCCACTTGACTTCTTATGTTCCTAAGCTCCTGCACACTTAGACACAAAGATCAAACACAACAGGATCTAACTGAACTTAGTTGACCATATCAAAACTACCCTGGTTATTAACAATCTCCCCCTTTTTGATGTGCATCAACCTGTTGGGTTTTTTGGGCCGCGAAAATCGCTTTTTTGAGTCGCGGAAACCCCGAAACCCCCTAGCCATTGGATCCGTGCGAAGAAAAATTTCGGAAATATGAGTACGAGTTTCAAACTTTGATCTACAGTAGATCTACAATGGAAAAACATTTTATACCTTCGATGCGTGCCCCTCGCAATCCCGCAAGTCCAAGGTACGCCGGATCTCGAAGTTGTCAACGTAGACAACTCTCTAGTGATATCCACATGAACAAGAAGTGTTCTCTAACACTCAAGGATAGAGAAGAGAGCACCCCAAGTGTGCTAGCACTTTCTAGGGCTCTCGGGTAGGATTTGAAAGGGGAGAAAGGAGAGAAAGAAAAGGAATCTCACATACTCCTCTAGGTACCCTCCTTTGTGACCTTCACTTCACCTTTTTCACTTGGAACTCAACTCACTCATCTTCCTCTTGCTTGAAAACCCACGGCAACAGTAGCAAAGAGAAGGAAGAACACAAGGAAGAAGATGAAGCAATGAATCATAATCAATTGCCACAAAACAAAACCTTTTCACCCATTAGTGTGGCCGGCCACATGTTGTAACCTCCCTCATTAATGTGGCCGGCCACATTAAATGGCATGGGATGTGTAACCTCCATGAGGTGGCATACCTCATGAGGTGGAGATGATGTGGCAAGGTTAGTCATGCCATGTAGGATGAGTCAACCTTCATGAAGTGGCAATACATCAAGTCAAACTTGATGTTTCAACTTCCATTTAGTCAAGTCAAAATTGATCAATTATCTTCCTTGTTGAATTAAATCCAACCTTTGACTCAAGTCAATTTTAATTTAATGAATCTCAATTCATTAATATAAATTGACTCAATGAACCAAATTTAAATTAGACTCATTCAACAATTGAATCTAATTGAGTCTAACTCAATAAGTCTAATTTGAATCCAATCTTTGGTGCATCATATGAACCTAATCCAATTGGTTCATCATATGAACCCAATCTCCATCCACTTATTCTTTGTGTGTGACCCAATAGGTTCTTGTAACGTTGACAATGTTTCTAAACTCCTTTAGAAACATAAGCAATGAGCGGCATCTAGCAATACATCATTGCTACCCAAGTTACAAGAATGTCGAGATCCAACATCACCTTGTGACTACTAATTGTGACTCCTCACAATATGTGACATTGTCCTTCTATCCTAGACATCTAGATTGATCAATGTGAGGCATAGACCGTGGCATACTCTAATCAATCTAAATCTTGAACTCCAAGTAGACTCACTCGATCAAATGAGCTCAACATCTCATGTTGACTCATTTGGGCATGGCCATGCACTTCGTGGTCTAACTCTATCAAGAATACCGATGTCGCTCCCGTCATATGGGAGGGATAGATCCCATCTACATCACTCACATCCCTCTGCATAATTCGTTATATACCCAGTAATCGCCTTTATAGTCCACCCAGTTACGAGTGACGTTTGATGAAACCAAAGTACATAACTCCTTATGTAGGGAACCATGGTGACTTCAGGTCTAAGGACCAATAGTCATACTAATAGCTACATGAGAAAGTATATGACACTCATATAATGATCCATGATACTTTCTCATGGCGGGTCATTCAGTATACATTCTCTAATGTATACTCATATGTCAACTTGATATCTCTATATCCATGACTTGTGAGATCAAGTCATCGAGTTGACCTACATGCTAGTCTTATTGCATTAACATTATCCCTAAATGTTAATACTCGACTAGGAATGATTAAGAGTAGTGCTCCCTATATCATCTCACTATCGGTTCAACTAACTGATTGATATAGGTGAGAACCGTCTACTCAAGGACGTTATTATACTTAGTTTATTTGGCACCAATACAAGTAAGTATAATAACCAAAAACTAAATGCCTTTATTTATATAGAATATGATACAACAAGTCCAAAATACAATCATCAAATGATTGGCTCTAGGGCTCTAGCTAACAATCTCCCACTAGCACTAGTGCCAATCAGTGTAGGCTCTAAGCTCAAATGACCTAGTGTGACCATCATGCTTTCTCTGTGCCAAAGCCTTGGTCAAGGGATCTGCGATGTTAGCCTTTGTAGGTACTCTGCAAATCTTCACATCTCCTCTCTCGATGATTTCTCGAATGAGATGGAAGCGCTGTAGTATGTGTTTGGTCCGCTGGTGTGAGCGAGGTTCCTTCGCCTGTGCTATAGCTCCATTGTTGTCACAATAGAGCTCAATAGGGTCATCAATGCTAGGAACCACCCCAAGTTCAGTGATGAACTTGCGGATCCAAACTGCCTCCTTTGCTGCCTCTGATGCAGCAATGTACTCGGCTTCTGTTGTAGAATCAGCTACTGTATCCTGCTTAGAACTCTTCCAGCTGACAGCACCACCATTAATGCAAAATACGAACCCCGACTGCGATCTATAGTCATCTTGGTCGGTCTGGAAGCTAGCATCACTGTAACCCTTTACAGCTAGCTCATCATTGCCTCCATATATCAAGAAATATTTTTTAGTTCTTTTTAAGTACTTAAGAATATTCTTGACCGCTATCCAATGACTTTCACCTGGATCTGACTGGTATCTGCTTGTCATGCTCAAAGCATACGAGACATCAAGTCGAGTACATAGCATGGCGTACATGATCGATCCTATGGCTGAGGCATAAGGGATCTGATCCATGCGGTCTCTCTCCTCTCTAGAAGAGGGACCTTGAGTCTTCGAAAGACTCACGCCATGTGACATCGACAGAAATCCCTTCTTGGAGTTCTGCATGGCAAACCGAAGGAGTACCTTGTCAATATATGTACTCTGACTTAGGCCAAGCAATCTCTTAGATCTATCTCTATAGATTTGTATCCCTAGAATCCGGGATGCCTCACCTAAGTCCTTCATTGAGAAGCAACTCCCTAGCCAGGTCTTGACAGACTGAAGCATAGGGATGTCCTTCCCAATGAGTAGTATGTCTTCCACATACAATATGAGGAAGATAACTATATCCCTTACAACCTTCTTGTAGACACAAGGTTCATATTCGTTCTTGATGAAACGAAACTGTTTGATTGCATCATCGAATCGAAGATTCTAGCTCCGAGAAGCTTGCTTTAGTCCATAAATGGACCTATACAGCTTGCATACTCTGCTAGTATGCTGTGGATCTACAAAATCCTCAGGTTGTGTCATGTACACATCCTCGAGTAGGTTTCCATTCAGAAACATAATTTTGACATCCATCTGCCATATCTCATAGTCATGGTAGGCTGCAATAGCAAGCATGATCCGAATGGACTTAAACATCGCTACTGGAGAAAAGGTCTCATCATAGTCAATACCATGAATCTGCTTGAAACCTTTAGCTACTAAGCGACCCTTATAGATAAGTCCATCCATGTCAGCCTTTCTCTTAAAGACCCACTTGCACCCAATGGGTTTTACCCCTTCAGGTGGATCAACCAAAGTCCATACTTGGTTGGTGTACATGGATTCCATCTCGGATCTCATGGCTTCTAGCCATTTCTCAGAATTTGGTCTCATCACAGCTTCCTGATAGGTGGTAGGCTCATCCTCTATGAGCATAACGTCATCATGGTCAGACAAGAGAAATGAGTATCTCTCAGGCTGACGACGTACCCTATCAGACCTGCGAAGAGGTATGTCTACTTGAACTGGTTGTTGTTCCTCAACTCTTTGTGGAACATCATCATCCACAACGCTTTGTGGTTCCAATTCAATTTCCATCGAGGCATCAGTGCTCTTGTTCGCATCTTGAACTTCTTCAAGATCGAATGCGCTCCCACTAGTTTTTCTAGAAACAAAGTCCCTTTCTAGAAAGACCCCAGTCTTTGCCACAACTCCCTTGTGCTGACTGGGAATATAGAAGTAATATCCCTTAGTTTCCTTGGGATATCCAATAAAGTAGCACTTGTCGGATTTGGGTCCTAACTTGTCTGAGACTTGACGTCTAATGTAAGCCTCACAACCCCAAATCCTCATGAAAGACACCTGGGAATCTCTCCCAGTCCATATCCTATATGGTGTCTTTATCACGGCCTTGGATGGAACTCGGTTGAGTATAAAAGCTGTCGTGTCTAGAGCATAACCCCAAAGGTATGTCGGAAGATCTGTATGACTCATCATAGATCGCACCATATCTAATAGGGTACGATTCCTCCTTTCGGATACACCTTTCCACTGTGGTGTTCCAGGAGGAGTGAGTTGGGATAGAATCCCACACTCAACTAGGTAGTCACGAAACTCATGGCTAAGGTATTCTCCACCTCGATCGGATCGAAGTATCTTAATACTCTTGCCAAGCTGGTTCTGTACTTCATTCTTAAATTCTTTGAACTTTTCAAATGATTCAGACTTATGTGTCATCAAGTACACATAACCATATCTACTGAAGTCATCAGTAAATGTGATGAAGTACCTATAACCGCCTCTAGCAGTGATATTGAAAGGGCCACATACATCACTATGTATGAGTCCTAACAAATTAGTCGCTCTTTCGCCGTGCCCACTAAAAGGAGTCTTGGTCATCTTGCCTCGTAGGCATGACTCGCATATCTCATATGATTCTAAATCAAATGAGTCCAGCAAACCATCTTTATGGAGCTGGGATAAGCGCTTGTCATTTATATGACCTAAGCGACAGTGCCAGAGATAGGTTTAGTTCATGTCACTTGACTTGAACCTCTTGGTACTAATGTTATAGATAGGACTCTCAAGGTCTAGAATATAGAATCCGTTTATCAGAGGTGTACTACAATAGAACATTTCGTTTAAATAGATGGAACAACATTTGTTCTTTATTATAAACGAAAAACCTTTCTTGTCCAAACAAGAAACAGATATAATGTTCTTAGTTAAAGCAGACACATAACAACAATCATCTAATTCTAGTACAAGCCCAGAGGGTAGAGATAGATAGTAAGTTCCTACAGCAATAGCAGTAAACCGTGCTCCATTGCCTACTCGTAGGTCTATCTCACCCTTCGTCAATGCCCTGCTATTTCTCAGCGCTTGTACATTAGTACAAATGTGCGAAGCACATCCGGTATCTAATACCCACGATGAAGAAATAGAGAGGTTGACTTCTATAACATGTATACCTGAAGTAGAAATCTTATTTCTCTTCTTCGTAAGATCTTCCAGGTATTCTTTGGAGTTCCTCTTCCAGTGCCTTGCTTGTCCTTGATATAGGTGACAAAGATGTTCAACCATATCGTAAGCGCCCATCAACTCATGTTGCTTCTGAAGCTCAGAGTTCATGGTCGCGAGCATAAGACAGGACACATCTAATGCGTCATCTTGATGCTTCTTGTAAGCATCTCGGTCTGCTCGCGTGGCAGTGGCAGGAGGAGACTCCGGAATGGGCTGCTCCAGAACGTACAATTTACGTTCTTGGGTGAGAATTATTCTCAGGTTCCTATACCAATCCAGGAAATTTGCTCCGTTGAGCTTGTCCTTCTTAAGGACAGATCGCAGAGAGAAGGTGCTCATATTCGACGTCATGGTAATCTACAACAGAAATAAATGCAGAAATAAATATCATATTCTTAATCATTTAATTAGGCCTTTAACTAAATGATGCTCCCACTGAATTCTATAATTCATGTGGGACAAGATCCACATCATACTAACCCTTGAGTTAGCTTTGGCTAATACGCCCAAGACTTAGTATGATCGGTAGGTAACGATTACCAATTACATCTCTATGCAACTCTTGTTTATAGGTTCAATATCCGCATTTATATTAAAACTCGAGTTAGCTTTGGCTAATACGCCCGAGAGTTAATATATATGTGATTTTGACCTATCTTTCCAACCGTTGGAAGAATGCCTATAGTTATACTCGATCCAACCGAGTTAACTAGGAATACTCAATCTAATTGAGTTGTACTCACCCATGCGTTAATAGGCGGGACCAAGATTGTCCCTCCGTACCCTACCAAGATAGTATGTGTTGCTCTGCTTTGGCAGATTCAACAACAACATGCGATCGAGGTAGTGGTAGGTATCACGGCATGGTAGGCATTACGAGTTGACGTGATTTAGATCTAATCTAAACGATGATGCATATCATATACTCGATAGATCTAATCTAATCGAAGGGTGCATCATGTGCACGACTTAGATCTAATCTAATCGTAAGGCACTAATTAATTACTTAATTAACTAGCATGCATCACATACACACAAAACAATTAATTAAATAATTAATCAAATAATTTTGTGATTATGTCATGGCCCTACTACGATCTTCTCAAGCCAATGAGAAGATCGGATGGTCAACCTAAGGTCAACAGCTTCTCAAGCTCCTTCCTTTGACCACCTCGTGTTGCTCGCGCCCTCCTCGTAACTCCGTCTCGAGTGGACCTTCCACCGCTTCAAAATTTACATTACATTTTGAAATTCGAGTTACATTCGAGTCTAAATCTAATTTACAACAAGAATAAAAGAGAAAGGCATGACGCGCAGGTCGTGAAAAATAAAAACATACAACACGCACATCACATCACGGCACGCAGGCCGTATTATTAATTACAACACGAATTATCCAATCAAATTGGGTCTTTGGGCCATGACTATCACAAAAAAAATATATAATTCAAAATTATATATTTCTATAATTTTTTGTAATTTTTTCTATAATTTTTATAATTTTTACGAGTACAATTTCCCGGCGGTTCCGTTTAGCGGTTTTCGGGCGCAATCACGGAACGAATCCCCTTGCGGGGCCAGGGGCAGCGCCCCTACCCACGATCTAACCATCGCGAGGGTTCCTTTGCGATCTAACAGTGCCTAAGCCCACTGTCCCAAAAAATTTTGGGGCGAAACTTTGCCGTTTTGGAAAATTCTTCTCGGTAGTCGAAGCCTACAAGTGCCGAAACACTTGAGCTTCGCTTCTACAAGAAAAATACCCATAAAAACTCTAAAATCCATAAAATTACAGATTATCACAGAACTGAATTTTTGTCATAAAAACAAAAACTAAACTTGTACAAGCTTTGCACGTGGCTCTGATACCACTGTTGGGTTTTTCGGGCCGCGAAAATCACTTTTTCGCGTCGCGGAAACCCAGAAATCCCCTAGCCATTGGATCCGTGCGAAGAAAAATTTCGGAAATATGAGTACGAGTTTCAAACTTTGATCTATAGTAGATCTACAAAGGAAAAACATTTTATACCTTCGATGCGTGCCCCTCGCAATCCCGCAAGTCCAAGGTACGCCGGATCTCGAAGTTGTCAACGTAGACAACTCTCTAGTGATATCCACACAAACAAGAAGTGTTCTCTAACACTCAAGGATGGAGAAGAGAGCACCCCAAGTGTGCTAGCACTTTCTAGGGCTCTCGGGTAGGATTTGAAAGGGGAGAAAGGAGAGAAAGAAAAGGAATCTCACATACTCCTCTAGGTACCCTCCTTTGTGACCTTCACTTCACCTTTTTCACTTGGAACTCAACTCACTCATCTTCCTCTTGCTTGAAAACCCACGGAAACAGTAGCAAAGAGAAGGAAGAACACAAGGAAGAAGATGAAGCAATGAATCATAATCAATTGCCACAAAACAAAACCTTTTCACCCATTAGTGTGGCCGACCACATGTTGTAACCTCCCTCATTAATGTGGCCGGCCACATTAAATGGCATGGGATGTGTAACCTCCACGAGGTGGCATACCTCATGAGGTGGAGATGATGTGGCAAGGTTAGTCATGCCATGTAGGATGAGTCAACCTTCATGATGTGGCAATACATCAAGTCAAACTTGATGTTTCAACTTCCATTTAGTCAAGTCAAAATTGACCAATTATCTTCCTTGTTGAGTTAAATCCAACCTTTGATTCAAGTCAATTTTAATTTAATGAATCTTAATTCATTAATATAAATTGACTCAATGAACCAAATTTAAATTAGACTCATTAAACAATTGAATCTAATTGAGTCTAACTCAATAAGTCTAATTTGAATCCAATCTTTGGTGCATCATATGAACCTAATCCAATTGGTTCATCATATGAACCCAATCTCCATCCACTTATTCTTTGTGTGTGACCCAATAGGTTCTTGTAACGTTGGCAATGTTTCTAAACTCCTTTAGAAACATAAGCAATGAGCGGCATCTAGCAATACATCATTGCTACCCAAGTTACAAGAATGTCGAGATCCAACATCACCTTGTGACTACTAATTGTGACTCCTCACAATATGTGACATTGTCCTTCTATCCTAGACATCTAGATTGATCAATGTGAGGCATAGACCGTGTCATCCTCTAATCAATCTAAATCTTGAACTCCAAGTAGACTCACTCGATCAAATGAGCTCAACATCTCATGTTGACTCATTTGGGCATGGCCATGCACTCCGTGGTCTAACTCTATCAAGAATACCGATGTCGCTCCCGTCATATGGGAGGGATAGATCCCATCTACATCACTCACATCCCTCTGCATAATTCGTTATATACCCAGTAATCGCCTTTATAGTCCACCCAGTTACGGGTGATGTTTGACGAAACCAAAGTACATAACTCCTTATGTAGGGAACCATGGTGACTTCAGGTCTAAGGACCAATAGTCATACTAATAGCCACATGAGAAAGTATATGATACTCATATAACGATCCATGATACTTTCTCATGGCGGGTCATTTAGTATACATTCTCTAATGTATACTCATGTGTCAACTTGATATCTCTATATCCATGACTTGTGAGATCAAGTCATCGAGTTGACCTACATGCTAGTCTTATTGCATTAACATTGTCCCTCAATGTTAATACTCGACTAGGAATGATTAAGAGTAGTGCTCCCTATATCATCTCACTATCGGTTCAACTAACTGATTGATATAGGTGAGAACCGTCTACTCAAGGACGTTATTATACTTAGTTTATTTGGCACCAATACAAGTAAGTATAATAACCAAAAACTAAATGTCTTTATTTATATAGAATATGATACAACAAGTCCAAAATACAATCATCAAATGATTGGCTCTAGGACTCTAGCTAACACAACCCAAGTTCAAGTTAGGTTTAAAAATGCAATAATATAGTAAAGCAATGAATTAAACAAGTTAATTGTAAAAATAAATACAAGGATAAAAATTATGGGAATTAAGCAAGTTAATAAAAATCAAACTTCGTAAAAAACAAAAGAATGTCCTATGTCCTTACTTCCCTTAACTTGTACCTATTTCTCCTCTGGTTACATAAAAAAAATAAAAAAAATAACATAAATAGTTAGAATATTTTGATATAAATTTCTAAGGGTACATAACAAGAATTTTCAGAAAGCCGATATTTTTCAAAAATAATTGTCATACAGTTTTTTTTATTTTTAATAATTAATCTAGAATTAATTTGAAAGCTAGTTTTCTAAGATGTGGAAAACACATCGTTTTCTAAATTTTCAAATTTCTATTTACTTTGAAATAAGATTTTCACAAAGTAATTCATAATAATTCAGATAATATTAAAAAAAAAAAATTTAAAAAAAAGTGGTAAAGACAGAGAATATCATGTTTCATTGGTTAGGATTACCCTGTCGGGTAGGTTGGTTAGGGTTACCCTGTCGGGTAGGTTGGTTAGGGTTACCCTATCGAGTAGGTTAGTTTTGGAGGTGCCAGTTATTCTGGAGCATCCCCCTGAATTATTTGTCGTTAATTTAATTTTTAGTTCTAGGTTTATGTCTATTTCTTTTATAGTTATAATTTACTTGGTGATAGTCTAAGTTTTGGTGAGTTTTAAAATATTTATATTTTGAATTTTTTGGTTTAGGTTTGTATTTTGGTTTTTGATTTGGTTTATTCGAATTTATATAATATATTTTTTCTTTAGGTATGTATAATTGGTTGAGTCCTACTTGCGTTGGTCAAACACGCTTTTGGAACCCAGGCTTTACTCGTTGGTTTGTGTTGGGTTATTAATGATTTAAAAGTTTTATTTGAGTTAGACCTATATCCGAGTCCGGTTTTATTTTAACATGCTTTTTGATTATTTAAAATTAGATCTAAGTTTTTAGATCTTGTTGTAAATTTTTCTAGTATTTCTTTTAAATTATTAATTTCTGATTTTAGTGATAGATTTTCCATCTCAAGTGTTGGATCATGAGTTGGATTATTACTTACAATTTGTTCCTTAAAGTTTTGATTATCCTCAAGGAGTACTTTATTTTCATTTTCTAATTTAATTAATTTACTATTCAAGCAAGAAATAATTTTAAAAAATTTCCAATTTAAGGTTAGGTATACCTCTTCGGAACCTTCAGAAACGAGTACGAACTCGTGGCTCGATTCGGGTTCGGACCCGTCTTCCGATTCATCTTCCGACTCTGCTTCGTGGGCCATCAGCGCGAGGTGGCTCTGGTGTTTCTGATCTTCGACCTCCGATTCGTCCGAGGAGGAGTCGTCTCACGTCGCTTTGAGGGCCTTCTTTTTGGTCGACTTCGTTTTGTCGATCTTCAGTCTTGGACACTCGTTCTTGTAGTGCCCCTTTTTGTTGCATTCGAAGCATGTTACGTTCCTCGAATCGGCTAGAGAACTGATCTTTTGTAGATCCTTCTTGTTGAAGCTTCTCTTCCTCCTGGTGAACATCTTCCTTACCAGGTTCACCAAGTGCTCTTCATCTTCAGAGCTCTGGTCAGAGTCTTCTTCGGGTTCAGGATTTTTCTTCTTAGAGAAACCTGCATATAAAGCAACACCTTTCTCGGCTCCGGCATTAGTCTGCTCATGTAACTCCAATTCACAAAACAGTTCATCTAATTTGAGTTTAGTTAAATTCTTAGAAATTTTGTAGGCATCCATGATGGATGACCACAGACTATTGCGTGGAAACACGTTTAATGCATACATGATTAGGTCTCTGTTGTCCATCTGGTGGCCTATCGCGTGGAGCCCATTGAGGTTATCCTTGATCCTCGCGTGTAGCTGACTTGTTGTTTCTCCTTCCTGTATTTTTATATTAAATATTTTATTTAATAATAAATCCCTTTTTGTTACCTTAGAGTCGCTAGTTCCTTCGTGCAGCTCGATCAACTTATCCCATAGCTCTTTCGCGTTCTGATGCAGTCCGACCCGGTTCAGCTCTTCCCTTGTCAGTCCGCATTGCAACGTGTTGATTGCCTTGTTTTCCATCGACGCTTTCTTTTTTATGTCTGCCGTCCATTGTTTTAGATCAAGCAGATTCCAGAGTTGTCAACTGGCGGTTTGTAAGCTTTTGTGACACTAAGCCACTGGTCGAAATCCGTCTTGAGATATACCTCCATCCGCTTCTTCCAGTACGGGAAATCATCCCCTTTGAATAGGGGAGGACGCACCATACTGAAACCTTCGATCTAAGACATCCTGCACACAAGAAAATAACTAGACAAAATATCCAAGACTTGGTCTTGGATTAGTATTGCGGGAAGAATTGAGATATAATAAAAAGAACTAAATTGGTGTTGCATCAATTTAGATTTAATTGCAACGAAAAAAATTTCCAAAAAGGTAATAATACCAGTTTGGAAGTTTTACGAAAAATTGAAAACAAAAAAATGAAAAGGGAAAAAATGTCACCTCCTGTCTGATTGGTGGTTGCACCAAATCAGAGCGGTACCTGCTCTGATACCATTTGTTGGATCGTGAAGAATCGATAGAGGGGGGGGGGTGAATATCGATATAAAACTTTCGAACAAAGTAAACGCAGCAGAAAAGTAAAGTAAAAAGGAACAAGGTTAACACAGGTTCTTTTTACTTGGTTCAGAGCTTGTGTCGACTCCTACTCCAAGGCCTGCACTCGTCGAGTGTTTTCGTTGGGCAATCCACTAGCAATTCGAATAATTGATTACAAGAATTAAGTACAGAAAAGCTAGAAATAAAATACCGACAAATATAAAGCAATAAGAAAAGAATGGAGCTTTGTCGGAGTAGCGTCGCAACGTCGCAGGAGAGCAGGTCGTCAATTCAAAGTTGTTGTTTTGAGCTTCACCTTTGACCCTCCTTTTATAGGATGCTCGGGGGGCCTGGATCCCTTCCGGGTGCCCTGGTGTGATGTAGCAGTCTCAACCAGCGAGCTCCACGTGTCGACGCCGTGACTTGGATAGAATTTACCTCCGAGCGCCCGGATCCCTTCCGGGCGCCCGAACCACCTTTCTCCAGAAAAGTCTTTCTCCTACAAGACAAGGTTAGTCCGAGGCAAAATATATAATGAATATCCTGCAAAACAACGTATTAGTACAATTTATAAATTCAACATAAAGAGTATGACTTACATTCCATCTTTCCGAGACCGAAATCTAGTCAAGATCTCGACTTAGAGTTCCGAAATGGTTCTAAGTCGGATCGGCGCCTAAGTTCCCTTCCCGGGAACGCGTCCTCACAGTCACTCCCTTCCAGTGACTTATCTTTACTCACCTGCGAGACGCCCGATCAGCCCTTCGACCCATCTGGACTTCTCGCCAGCTATCCGGCCAGCCCGTCGACCTAGCTGGACTTCGTGCCAAGCGTCTGGTCAACCCGTCGACCTGCTTGGACTTTGTGCCAGCTATCCGGTCGAGCCATTGACCTAGCTGGGCTTCATGCCAAACATCCGATCAGCCCGTCGACCTGTCTGGACTTCGCCTGCACACTCGATCAGAGTATTAGACAACAACAAACCTAACTTAACCTAATTTGTCATTCATCAAAACCTGAGTTAGACCGTTAGTGCTAACCGTACCAACACTTTTCTAACTCCTGCACATCTAGACTTGTGTAATTTGAAAGTTGAGAATAGTTCTTCTAGAGTACTTACCTCCAAGTCCTTAAAGATGTAGTATGCATCTACTAAGGTTGATAACTCTTGTGTTCTCAGAAAGGCGTTGAGCGCATACCAGATTGAGTCTTAATTCTTTATCAATTTTCTAAGGTTGTTCAGTTGGGTGACCAATTTCTAGATCTTCACATGTAGTTGAGCCACCTTCTCTCCCTTGTTCATCCGGAAGCTTGTTAGCTGATTTTGAAGGATATCCCATCCTGCTAGCTTGGCTTTCGAAGTACCTTCATTTAGCTCTAAGAACTTCTAGCAAAGTTCTTTTGCTAAGTCAAAGGTTCCGATTCGGTTGACTTCTTAGGGTGGTAGTACGGTAAACAGATGAAATTCTACTTTGTTGTTGGCTACAAAGTCAGCCTTCACCTTTTTGTTCCAAATACTCCTCCTTCTCTACTCCATGTTGATCTTTACGTACTACAAAACTATATTTAATTATTAACAAAATTTCAAAATTTGTTTTAAAAAATACCTCCATCTGGCGCTTCCATTGCGTGAAATCTTCCTCAAACTTCGGTGGATGAATGTTTGAACCAACCATCATCTTGTTGTTTCAATTGGCGGTTAGTCCTTCTAAGTCGGTTGGGCTCTAATACCAATTGTTAGTCTTGGTGTGACCAACAAGAGGAGGTGAATTACCCTAAAATTACAATTATACCCTTCTCATTCTTTCGACTTGAGTTAGACAAACACTTAACACATAAAATGAAAATGTGTATAAATAAATATGAGACTACTAAGATTTACTTGGATTGTAATCAGGAAGGTTGCTAATCCAAGGCAATGTAAGCACTTGCAAAGTCTCCTTCTTTGAGCAAAATTAGAGGTGGAGAAGCCCCGTAAAGTGTTTGAATGAACAAATTGTAAATACAAAAAACAAAGTGGAAAATGAAGTACAGAAAATGTCGTACAAAACTCTTAGGACCAAGGCCCTATTTATAGCCTACTAGAGCTCTATTTATAGTCTACTAGTCAAATTTATCCATTGTTTACATGGAAAGTCTGGGCATCTGGAGTAGGTCCGGGTACCCTCAGTGGGGCACTCTATCTACTTCGCAACGACTTTTCAACAGCTTTAGAATAAAATTTTATCCTCACACGAGCCCCTAGACCGGTCTGGGTACCTGGATTGTTGTTGATGTGGACTCTAAATGTCATCCACAACAACGTCTCTATGAGGTACATGTTTTGCACCAGGCTAGTTTAGGCAGACGGACCTGGTCCGGGCGCCTAGACTTTGTCCAAGCACTTAGATAAGTCAACTTCATGTTGATTTGTCCGACTTCTGCTCTGGTCATTTGGGTGATTTTCTGGCCATCCAGAGTTAAGCTCACCTGAACCCAACTCCAGCCTTCTCTTTGAGCAGTCTTCCACTTCGACTTCTTATCCCTTGGAAATGTCACACGCATCATTCTCATCCACCGATGTACTCTTCTACCATACCTCATCCCTCTTATGCACTGAGTCCGTCGATTCACTTCACGTACCATCCTTCTACTAGTTGTGTCTTCCTCTCAACTTCTTATGTTCCTAATTCCCTGCATACTCAAACACAAGGCATCAAATACACAATGTTTAACTTAACCCGGATGATCGCATCAAAAATAACTTAGGGTAATTACATTTTGTTTGTATATGTATGTGTATCTTGTAAGAACCTGAAGTTGGAAATAAGACTGGGAAGTAAACATATGCAAACTAGGGCCAAGTGTACTCGATAGGTCTCCAAGTGCCCAGACTTGTTCTAGCCACTAGAGTTTCAGGCTTGGAAAGGTTTAAACTCCTAGAAAGGTCCAGGCGCCCAAAAATGTTCTAGGTGCCCCAACAAGATATGAACAAGTCGGATAGAGCTTCATTTAGAATGTGCCACATCAACAGTCTAGGAATGGGTCAGGCGTCCGGAAATGGATAAAACTACAAGAAAATTGGATTGGATGAGGTTGAGCTTCAAGTGCCTGAGGTTGGTCCTACCGCCTAGAGAAACTCTATAAAAGCCTGTGAATAAAAGCTTTTGATCATCAACTTTCAAGTCTTCTTACTTTTGCCTCACTCCAAAATATTGACACTATGACGAATTCATCGGTTATGTCAGCCAAATCTTATGATTAGGGCGCTGATTTTTGTAGTGTTCAGATCTTTGACACTTGAAGCACACAATATGCTCTCTATTCCTCTGAGATCCTAGCAATGGTTTATCCTTTGCCATCGATTGTGTCATCTGAATCTTACAAGTAGGGCACTTATTTTTATAGTGCCCTCTCTCCTTGCACTTGAAATATATTATATAAATTTTTAAAATTTAACATTAAAATTTTACGTTTTGCTCCCCTCAATCTTTAGCCTCCTTGCTCTCTTGGCAGTTAGTTTGATTGAGAGTCGGTGGACTCTGATACCAATTATAGGATCGGTGTGAGTTGATAGATGGTGTTAAATATCGATCCTTTGCTTTCTTTTTGTTTTGTCATGTTTGTTATTTCTAGTCAGATAAATGTGTTACTGTTCTGAATCTTTTGTAAAGACATATCTCTTTCTCAAAAGAGAAAAAGATAACTAGTAAATTGTCCATCAAAAGCGATCAATGATCGCAAGCCATGAAATAACAGTCATAGGTTGTGAATCAAGTAAAAATTTGGAATGGGTCTAGGAGCCCAGAGATGGATAAAGCTATAATGCAATTGAATTGGATGAGACCGAGCTTCAGGCGCTTAGGGCTAGTCTAGGTTCCTGGAAGGGTTTAGGCGCCTGGAAAAGTTTCCAATTACCTAGAAAGGTCCAAGCGCCTAGAAATGTTCCAAGAACCCAGACTAGGACATGAACATGTTAGAAAGAGCTTCATCTGGAATGCATCATGTTAGCAGTCCAAGCACCCAAAATGGATCCAAGTGCTTGGATATGGATAAAACTACAACGCAGTCGGATCATATGAGGTCAAGCTTCAAACGCCTAGGGCTTGTCCAGGTGCCCAAAATAAGTTTTATAATCAACTATGAATATAATTTTGATTCCATCAAGTCTTCCATTCTACTCTTTATCTCTACGCTCGAAAAACATGCTACGAAGCTTTATGGCCAAGGAAGCTCTAAGAGGACTGCGTTGCACTCAGGAATTTTGAACTGACTCACCAATCTTTGTTTGTATTTAACTTACAAGTAGTACTTTCTTTTATATTCCTTGTGCTTGTATTTAAATTGTAAACTATTTCTCTATCTCCAAAAAATTTTGGAAAGGAGATGAGCTAGTGGACGAGCATATCTTATACTTAGGCCTTAAACATATTGACCATGGGGGTTGGGAACCAAGTAAATCTGCATGTCTTTATTTATGTTTATTTATTGTTTTATATTCCACTGCGTACTAATCTGATTAGAAAGAACGAACACAATAAAATGAAAAGAAAGCAAAGGATCGATATTCACCCCACCCCCATCCCGCTCCTCTATCGACTCACATCGGTCCTACAAACACCCCCTTTTTATAGCTAGAGGCTGACTTAAAACACCTAAAAGGCCAAAAGGAAGCTCATTTAGTAAAAGTATATGTAGACAACTTAGTTATTTTGTGCTTATGGAGCCATTACAACCCAAATATAGATAGAAATTAAGCCTTCATATCAAACATATCCCTACTACATCAACATGAGATTTACATGGCTAATTAAGGTTATCTAAGGCCTGAATTAGGTTAACTAAGTCACATGAGTTGCTCTTGGTCAAACCTTATTCAATTGTAGCTTTAACCTTCACATCTTCAATTAGCACATTATGTGATTCCCTCATCATTTTAGCCTTAGCCCTTGTTATTGAGCTTGCATTGATGCATAATGGATCATCATTAATATCTAAAGTGGATTGCTCCTTTTCTTTCATAGCCTTAGCCTAATCCATATTGTTACACTACAAGAAATACAATGATTAGTGACTAAAATTTTCATTGCTAATCGATTGCTAAATCCAAAATTTTAGTCAACAATCCATTTAGCGATGGAATATTAATTTTCATTGTTCATTTAGCAATGGAAATTAAAATCCATTGCTAAATTTAGCGACAAAAATAAAATTAAAATCCGTCTCTAACTTTAGCGACAAAATTTTTATTTCAACACTAAATTTGGAGACGGAACTCAAAATTCCGTCGCTAAATTGGTGATAGATTTTCATTTTTGATGCTAAATTAGCGACATATGTTCATTTTCTTCACTAATTTTAGTAAAAATTTTAACATGAAACATTGATTCAAATTTTGTAATACATAAAAAAGCAACAACATTCAACATTCAATTTTCAAAAAAATAAAACAACATTCAACAAAACAAAACAACATTCAACATCCAGAACATTCAACAATACAAAACAACATTCAACATCCACAACATTCATCAAAACAACATTCAACTTGCATTCAACTAAAAGCAACATTCAAATACAGTTATCCATCACAAAAACAATTACATGATTCTAGTTTCGTCACATCACATTCTATTAAAAAACAAATACACTCATCACTTCTTTAGCTTCTTCCTTCTCACCATCCCATCCTGCAACAAGTACAATACAATAGGGTTAACAAAAACAAGCAAATGCATGATTCAAATTCAGTTAAACAAAAACAATACAATATGTTTAACACTACATTTTCTATTTTGAAACAATCTCATATATGAATCTAAAGTTAAGCTACATATTAGTTGGATAACATGGATTACATGAGGGCAAAATTACTTATAAAAAAAATGCATAAACTGATAACGTAAGATATCGAAAAATTTAAATAAATAGGGTTATTTGAGAAATAGCCTTATAAATTTTTTCTAAAATTTTTGGAATTTTCTGAGAATTTTTCGAACTCGTACGACGGGTTTTGTGGGGACGAATTTACGGGTCCGGATAAAGCTTGTTTGAGATACCCGTTTAAGTGAGGAAATGTTTATTTATATAATTCATTTTTCTTTTATTTCCTTCTTCCCCCAAAAAACACCGATCCACCCTCTCCACCCGACCTTCTCCCTGATCTCTTCTCCTCGCCACCGACTCTCTCTCTCGCGTCGTTGCCGATGGCCGCGAGCTCACTGCCGGCGGAGGTCTTCTTCTCTGGAGTCTCACCAACGTCAAGCTTCCTTGGCTACCGACGGCCGATTCTCTCTGCCCCTGATCGATTGTGCCTGTCGAGCCCTAGTTTCTATTCCGACGATGCTGGATTGAGCTCAGATCCGGTCAACGCCTTTCGTCTCCGGACTATAGATGCCGCATCGTGTCTGCCATCACTCGATCGCCAGCGTAGATTGGGGCTTGGAGCACGGAGGTGAGGAGCTAGCTTCCCAGATCCATCGATCGTCGGTGTGGAGAGGCAGTTAGGGCTTCAAAGGTAAGCAACTGATTCCTTCTCTTCTCTCTGGTTGTCGCTGATCTTTGAGGTAGGGGTTCTGTTCTAATGTTGATTTAGGAGTTTTGGGTTTGAAGGTGGAAGATTTCTTGGTTCCGGTCACTATACCACTGTCAGTTAGTAGTCTGCATCGCTGGATCTTGGAGGGGAATAGGTAATATACATAATTGTTGCTGGAAATTTGTTGGTGATAAATTATCTTGTTGATTCTTGATTCCCCTACTTGATCTGGTAGATGAGGTAGATTCCAGCAGTGAGGTGAGGTTCTGTAGGCTGTGAGGGTTGCTTGTTTTTGGTCTTGCAGCACCCCAACCAGTAGCTCTCCTGGTTTCCCCAATCAACAGTAGCTGAGATTGAGGTAAGGAGTAGGGTAATTGATTCATATTGTTGATGAATTAGGTATGTATTGAATTAGGAATAAATTGGATTACTACATGATTAGTTGATACATGATGTAGATGATTGTTAGATAGGTAAACGCATTGAATTAGGTTTATGTGTAGATTTAGGTATGATTTGATTACATGATCATGTGTAGGTTTGAATAGGAGATTGTAATTAGTTTTTGATTGTGATTATATTTATTTGCTTAGATTAATCTAATGGAATGATTAGGGTTAAGATAATTAATCCTAGTCAACTATTGGATTTAATTTAAGTTTAGATTACTAATCTAATTGGTGATTAGGGATTAGGTAACTAACCCTAATTGACCGTTAGATTAATTAGGTAGGTTGTGATGGTGTTGATTAGGGTTTTTGTCCTAATTTAATTCTAGGGATTTTATTTAGCTATTCATTTCGATTTAGCTAAATAAAATATATATATATTATTTGACGCAGGACTCTGATTCGAGACGGGCGTCTCGATCTTGGATTGCTTGATTGTACCTTCTATTTGAGGCGGGTACCCTTTGACTTATCTTTTTGATATTGTTTTAGGATATGTATAGTGTATATATGTCTAGTGGCAATTAGTAGTTTAGCACTTTCCTAGAATTTTAGTTTTAGCTGATACCTGATACATGCTTCTACTGTTATTTGCTATACTTTAGTCTGGTATACTTTTATTTCCTACCATGTGCACGTATGTCTGTAGAGATGAATATATATAGTGGTTATCTACACAGGATTTGTTGCTAGACATACTGGTTATATGTTGTTGAATTCATGTTGCTATTATCCTTGTTATATGTGGTTTATCTTTTTGGCACCTATAAATATGGAGGATGATATCTTCAGGTATGACATGCTGTAGCCACATGCACCATCTCGCATGATTGCATGCTGGGCAATTGACGACTCCATTATTGTTGAGCTCGTCGGCCAGCTACATGGGTCTACACACAACGTGACCATTATATGGGTAGTGGCACAACACCCAGGGTGTGTATGGCAGTTGATTTGTTAGGCTCCGCTGGTCCGCTCATGGGTAGTGTGACTGCAGTGTGGTAGCCGACAGGGATCGTTCCCCTTCATCACGTACCGGGAGATGAGAGCATTGCGCTCCCTCACTATGTTTGAAGTAGGAGGATAGGTGTACTCTGACAGCATCCCGTCCACTCGGTCACTCTTCAGGGGTAGTGACGACAGAGTGCACGGTGTCATAGCCCTACCCACTCGGTCTCACCATCGTGTGTGAGATGGCTGACTGGCGTCAGGAGTGACCATGTCATATTGCATCATATGCATAGATTGCATTTATTGTGATTGTTGCATATTGGATGATGCATTTTGGTGACTGCATATAATTGACATGCATACATGATACATACTTATTTGCTCTGACTATTTTTATCTGTGTATGTTCACAGTCATATGGTCAAGCCTCGCAGGTGAGTACAGTTTATTTCAGTTATGCATTTCTTATTATTCTTGTTGTAAACTATATTACATGTTTATTGTTAGTTACTGCAGTTTATTTAGCTATGCATACCTGTTATACTGTTAGGAGACTGTACTATTGATTATTGCTGGTGGTTATATGTTGTTGTACATATCTATTGGTTACCTGCTAAGTTCTTGGACTCACACCGTTATATTACTACTTTTCAGGTTGAGGCCGTCGGGAGATTCCAGTCGCTAGCCCCCCATTGTTGCGATGATTTTCGGTTGTAGATGTTTTGTATTCGTTCTATGTCTTTATATGCCGGTGATGTGGGTTCTTGTATTGAGGACTTTATGTTGAACTCTTTGGGTTTGCTTCTTATGTTTTCCGCTGCGGATATTTCATTACTTTGTGGATTTCGTTTCTTCATTGTAGTGGAGTAGGATTTATATATATCTAAGATGATTCCTTATCGTCTTTTCTTTTAGTAATTTTTGTTGACGGTCGGAGGTTGTATATTAAATTGCGTGGATTGTCTATATAAACTGCATGGATTAGTTATATAATTGCGTGGGTTGTTTGTTATTTGTATTGTATTGTTCCGACCGTGTGGGCCGAGGAGTGATATATGTATTCTTGGATTCATATTGTCACCCGTACAGGGGAAATGTTGCCGAAATTTCTTTTGGCAGGGACTACCTGGGTTGCAGCAGATAAACATAAGTTTAACATGTTTTAAAAATATATATACCTTAATGAGAATTTGGATATCTATTGATGGTGATAGAATATCGTCTCAAATCGAAGTTTTCAAGTGATGAACTTTTATCTACAATATTGTTCCTAAAAAGATGTAATACAATGAAAGATGCATATAGTATCAAAATTAATAGAATCATTTTGCATATTTTATGACTTCGATTAAATAAAAAAAACTAAGTTGAAGGTCAACACACCTCAAAAGAACTACTGTTATTATGAGCTACTTATCAGTACTATTTGGTCTTGAGTCTTCTGTGAGTCAACACCATGCGACATTAGAAAATTAGGACTTCATCGAGATATGAATTCTTGCATTTGCCGCTCTACTACCATCTTGACCCTTATCTTCCATTGACTTCTCACTAACCCGAGCTGTGCTAATGTCGTGACTTGATCCCTTAATTCATGATTGTCTTGTCTTAACACTTGCACTTCAGTAGATGAAGAACTAGGATGATCCCTAAGCATAAGAGTCATCACATGTTCATCTACAACTTTTGCTTGGGAGCCAAGGCCATAGAGGGAGTTACTTTTTCTTCCACTAACAATCTCATAATATATATCATTTATAGCATCATGTGATAGAGTCTGTAACTCCTCTCCCTCTATAGCAGGTTGAAACGCATATGTAACTCAGTCATATCATCCTATGTAAAAAAAATTATTATTATTATTTAATATAAATAAATAAAGCTAGTCATTGTTAATATGAGTAGTAAATAACTTTCAAATTACTTACCACAAATTTTTGATAATAAAAATCTTTAAGATTTTCGTCTACCTGTCTCCATGTAGAAATAGAATCACACTATGGTCTTTAATTTCTTTTAGTTATATAAGTGTACCTGTATGTACCTCCCTCCATATCCATGGGGACAGCACTAGGAGGGTCGTTAATGTAGCGGATCTATATTTTTTTAGTTATGTAAGCAGATACACTATAATCATCAGGAGTAAAACTGTATAAAAAATATTTTTATTTTTTGAAATAATAAATAAAAGATTAGATAAATTTGAATTACAAAAATATCATTACTTACCAATCCTCAATAATCCTCAATATAATTTGGTCATCATGTACTGATGCAATACATGACATGATTATATTAGCAAAATAACATTATAACACATACTGATGGATCGTGAAAGACAAGAGAGAGAGAGTGAATCTTGTTTGATTAAAATTCTTTTCTTTTTATAACGTAAAAACAAATAGAGTTAAGCAGCGATAATAAGTAAACATAAATAAAGACAAAAGACAAGTCTTCTTTTTTACTTGGTTCGGAGCCTAGCCGACTCCTACTCCAAAGCTCATGATCTTTGATCACTAGCATTGGGTAATCCACTGAACGATGAATCATATAAGTATGAATACAATGTACAAGTAAAATAAAGATATTGACAACAACGTATGTAAGATGAAGAGTAGGTTGTCGGAAGCCTCCCGACATGCAAGCCTTTAAAATACCTACTATTTTCACTAACATGTCAAGAAGACTTTTAAGAGAATTTTTTACACTCATGAGTGCAACAGCAAGATCTCCCATTGATGAAAATTATGATTTATATGATGATCAATTTGAGCACCTTTCTTGAGTATAGTACGTCTCATCCAGCTATTATTGGCCACTTCTTTCAAAAATCTGCAAGCGCCCCTATGGAACTTCAGTGTCTATTTCAACCTCAACATCAAGTCATGAATGATCTAATTTCTAGCACTAATAGCTATGATTTGGGAAATCATTATACTCAGAACTTTCAACCTCAAGAAATTCCCAAGTAGCATGAGTATTTCTAAACAAGCAGCACATCCTTGACCCACCTCAGTGTTGGGTTTTTCGAGCCGCAAAAATAGATTTTTACGTTGCGGAAACCCCGAAATCCCCATGCCACCGGATCCGTGCGAAGTTTAAAATTTCATATACATGTTTTCTACTCCTAGATCTACATTATATCTACAAAAGAAAAAGGTTACCCTTAATGCGAATCCTTTCGCAATCCCGCTCATCCAAGGTTCATCTCCGGATCTCGAGAGTATCAAAGTAGATACTCCTCTATGTGTATCCACACGAACAACTCGATGGAGAGAACCTCTAAGGATGTGCTAGCAACCTTAGAAGATCAATAATGGTGGAGGAGAGGGAGAGAAGAGAAGAGCTTGAGGAAGGAGTTACTCACCAAGCACACAAAATGCACTAACTCCCTCATCTAAAGTGGTCGGCCACTTTAAGAGAGATTGTAACCTCCATGGGATGACAAGAGTCACAACTCTTGGTAACTCCCATGAGGTGGCATCTCACTTAAGAAACCATGATGATGTGGAGCATCATCATTGGTCCACTTCTTGCCAACACACCAATGAGGTGGCAAATGGTCAAGTCAAACTTGACTCTTCATCTTCCTCTTAAGTCAAGTCAAACTTGACCACTTTTCTCCCATGGTTGATCAAATCTAACCATTGGTTCAAGTCAATTTTAATTTAATGAATCCCTATTCATTGAATTAAATTGATTCAATGAGTCTAAGTCCAAATTAGACTCATTTAATACATGAACCAAATTGAGCCCAACTCAATTAGCCTAATTTGGATTACTCTTAATCCAATTTGGTTCATCACATGAACCTAATCCTTTAGGATCATCAAATGAACCTAATCTCCATCTAATTTCCCTTTGTGTGTGACCCTATAGGTTCTTATAACGTTGGCAATGCTCCTAAACCCATTTAGAAGCATAAGTAATGAGCGGTATCTAGCAACACATCATTACTACCCAAGTTATAAGAATGTTGAGATCCAACATCACCTTGTGACTACTAATTGTGACTCTTCACAATATATGACAAGTGTCCTTCTATCCTTGACATTTAAATTGATCAATATGAGGCATAGACCGTGTCATCCTCTAATCAATCTAAATCTTGAACTCCAAGTAGACTCACTCGATCAAATGAGCTCAATATCTTATATTGACTCATTTGGGCATGGCCATGCACTTAGTGGTCTCACTCTATCAAGAATATCGATGTCTCTCCCGTCATATAGGAGGGATAGATCCCATCTACATCACTCACATCCCTTCGCATAATTTGTTACATACCCAGTAATCGCCTTTATAGTCCACCCAGTTACGGGTGACGTTTGACGAAGCCAAAGTATGTAACTCCTTATGTAGAGAACCATGGTGACTTCAGGTCCAAGAACTAGTAGTCATACTAATAGCCACATGAGAAATTATATGACACTCATATAATGATCCATGATACTTTCTCATGGCGGGTCATTCAGTATACATTCTCCAATGGATACCCATGTGTCAACTTGATATCTCTATATCCATGACTTGTGAGGTCAAGTCATCTAGTTGACCTACATGCTAGTCTCGTCGCATTAATATTGTCCCTGAATATTAATACTTGACTAGGAATGATTAAGAGTAGTGCTCCCTATATCATCTCACTATCGGTTCAACTAACCAATTGATATAGGTAAGAACCCTCTACTCAAAGACATTATTATACTTAGTTATTTGGCACTAATACAAGTAAATATAATAACCAAAACAAATGTCTTTATTTATATACAAGAATATAATACAATGAGTCCATACAACAATCATCAAATGATTGGCTCTAGGGCTCTAACTAACACTCAGTACTACAATCAAGATTGGATGGATCATCAAAATTTTAATTATAGAAGCATGCAAGGTGTTGATCAATATTTTCAAGCATCTCAGAGTCCATCAGAATTTCATGATGATTTAACACTAGATGGACTACATCGATCTCAACACATTAAGCCAACTTTCTAGGAAGAATTCCAAGACTTAAAAACTTTTGCTCCCAATCAGATGAAGACCACAACACAAGATTCTAAAGAGTTAATGGTGCATTAGGGGATCTAGTTTCTATCGACATTGCAAAAAATTGATGAAGATTTTTTCAAAGAGAATGATCAATTTGAAATATTTGATGAAGTTGTCGATCCTTTAGTTGATAATATTGATGTTAGTGGACTCTTCACCATTTATGATGATAATGTGGTGGATAAAAGTGTAGGGACATGTACTATGGAAGAAACATCCCGAGAATCAATTCCTTTGATCACACAACCAATTGACAGTATGAAATTTGTAAGAATGGAATTGGTTGATGATAAATGTATAGGGTTTTGTGCAGCGGAAGTAAAGCCCCAAGAATCACCACCTTCAAAGGCACCACCACTTGAGTCAGAGCTAAAGCCACTACAAGACCATAAGGAAATCACATCCACATATTTTGAACTCATAAGTAACTCTCAGTAATGCAAGGTTAGTATTTTTAGTGATCTTTTATAAAATTTTATAGAGGTACCTACAGTTGATTTTCTTGGATGTGATTCAATTTTTGATACATACTCAGTTTATCTTAATATGATTCCAGTTCTATCTCATATAGCATGCTTGTGGGAGGTATGTGTTAGCTAGAGCCCTAGAGCCAATCATTTGATGATTGTATTATGGACTTATTGTATCATATTCTTATATTAATAAAGGCATTTGTTTGGTTATTATACTTACTTGTATTGGTGCCAAATAAACTAAGTATAATAACGTCCTTGAGTAGAAGGTTCTTACCTATATCAATCGATTGGTTGAATCGGTAGTGAGATGATATAGGGAACACTACTCTAAATCATTCCTAGTCGAGTATTAACATTCAGGGACAATGTTAATGCAATAAGACTAGCATGTAGGTCAACTCGATGACTTGATCTCACAAGTCATGGATATAGAGATATCAAGTTGACACATGGGTATGCATTAGAGAATGTATACTGAATGACCCGCCATGAGAAAGTATCATGGATCATTATATGAGTGTCATGTACTATTAGTATGACTATTAGTGCTTAGACCTGAAGTCACCATGGTTCCCTACATAAGGAGTTATGTACTTTAGTAAGGCGATTATTGGGTATGTAACAAATTATGCGGAGGAATATGAGTGATGTAGATGGGATCTATCCTCCTATATGACGGGACATCAGATTCTTGATAGAGTGAGACCACAAGTGCATGGCCATATGAGTCAATATGGGATATTGAGCTCATTTGATTTAGTGAGTCTACTTGGAGTTCAAGATTTAGATTGATTAGAGATGACATGCCTCACATTGATCAATCTAGATGTCTGGGATAGAAGGACACTGTCATAACAATTAGTAGTCACAAGGTGATGTTGGATCTCAACATTCTTGTAACTTGGGTGATGTATTGCTACATACCGCTCATTACTTATGTTTCTAAATGAGTTTAGGGGCATTGCCAACGTTACAAGAACTTATTGGGTCACACACAAAGAACAAGTGGATGGAGATTAGGTTCATATGATGAACCAAGAGGATTAGATTCATTTGATGAATCAAATTGGATTAAGAGTAATCCTAATTGGGCTAATTGAGTTGGACTCAAGTTGATTCATGTGTTCAATGAGTCTAATTTAGATTATGACTTATTGAATCAATTTAATTAAATGAATTAGATTCATTATATTAAATTGGCTTGAATTAAATGGTTGGATTAGATCAACCATGAGAGAGATTAAGTCAAGTTTGACTTGACTTGAGAGGAAGATGAAGAGTCAAGTTTGACTTGACTTTATGCCACTTCATTGGTGAGTTGGCATTAAGTGGACCAATGATGATGCTCCACATCATCATGGTTACTTAAGTGAAGTGCCACCTCATGGGAGTTACCAAGAGTTGTGACTCTTGGTATCCCATGGAGGTTACAAACCACTTAATTAGATGAAAAGAGTTTCATTTTGCAAGTGTAACTCTCATTCAAGTGATCTTCCTCCTCCTAAGCTCTCTTCTTGCTCCTTATCTTCTCTTGGTCGTGGGTTTCAAGCAAGGAAGAAGAAAGGAGAGTGAATCTAATCCAAGAAGAAAGGTTAGTGAAAGTCACATAGAGATTTTAGTGGAGTGTGTTCTCTTCTTTTCCTTTCTTCTTCTTCCAATCCTACCCGAGAGCCCTAGAGAGTGCTAGCACACTTGTGGTGCTCTCTTCTCCATCCTTGTGTGTTAGAGAACACATCTTGTTCGTGTGGATACTTCTAGAGGATTGTCTACGTTGACAATCACGAGATCCGACGTACCTTGGACGAGCGGGATTCGCGAAGGGCACGCATCGAAGGTATAAAATATTTTTCCTTTGTAGATCTACCGTAGATCATAGTTTGAAACTCGTACTCATATTTTTGAAAGTTTTCTTCGCATGGATCCGTTGGCTTTGGGGCTTTCGGGGTTTCCGTGATGCAAAAAAGCGATTTTTGCTGCCCGAAAAACCCAACAGTATGTTTTTCCTATTAGTGTGCAGGTTTTCCTAAGGCTGGGATTTGGAAGCTCACACTGAACCATCTCCACCCTTCGAAAAGAACTCACAAGGAGACAAAAATAGAGAGAGCAGTCATACACTGCATTGATCTCATAATGACAGCTCTCTTCATAATAATATGTCCATTGGAAGAAAAATTCAAAAGTTTCTCACTCCGTCCAGAGTGAGATTTAGATAAGCCCAAATAAGGAGTCGAGCTTATGACCTAAAACAAGTGCTTCTTAGGAGGTAACCCAAGTCCTTTCTCATTTTCATTTAAGTTTTTAGTTTTTCTTGTTCATCTTCTATTTATAGGATTTAAAGATGTAGAGGAATGTGAATCCCAAATAGAGAAGTATATTCAGCACAAATATGTCCTAACCACTTGGAACTCATCACTTGGTAACTTCTCTAACTTTAAAATTTTCTCTATTTTTCATTTCTAGTTTTCCTTGGGACAATAAAAAATTTAAGTCTGGGGGATATATTGGGTTCAATTTAATTTTTTCATATTTCTTTTTTCATAATAAATTTTTTCTAGTTGCATCATACATCATATCATGATTCTTTGTCCTTAATCCAAAATACTATCACACTTGTTCTAAATTTTATGTGGTTTATTATTGCTTACGGTGATAGTATATTTAGTGATCTATATTTTTCTATCCATGATAGCATAAAGTAAACAATGTTTTTAGAGTTCAAGTATTGGACTTGTTTTAGGATCTTCCCACACTTTAACTAGTTTTGATGGTAGATAACTTTGAAAATAGTCATGATTCACAGAACTTAATTAGTACCAGTGTTTCCGTGGTGATTTCTCAAACTATATTTTGGTTACTAGATGATGCTCGAATCATGTTAGCTCATTTGAAAAGAATTAAATTATCCTTACATTTGCATTCATGTGCATTTATGTTTAAGTTTTGCACCTTGCAACCACTTAGAAAAAAAATGAATAAGGAATATAAAAAAATAGTTATTGTGAGTGGAAACTAGCGGTTAACCCTTTAAGACTAAGTTAGGTTACTAGAAAAATAACTGCTATGTTTCTCTTGATATCGAGTACGTCTTTAAGACTTTGGGTAGATTAAGAAGGATGAACCAAGAATGTGGTAAGTAAGTGTCTATTGCTGGAAGCATAATGAACATAGTCATATGATGACTTGACTAGGCTTAGGATTTGAAACTTGATAAACTTAGGCTACTATTACACTGAGCATGAAGAACTATTTTCTTAGGTCATATTTAAACTATTTTTGTATCTTGCTCGGTAATGAAATTATTTAATAGGATTAGACTGATTCGTTAGAGATTACAATACACTAGTTAACTACATGAGTTTAGATACAATTTTTTCTTAAGGATAAGCAAAGGTTTAAGTCTAGGGATGTGATATGCAAAAGCTATATATGTTGTTAGGCATTATTTGATGCACATCTACTTATATTTCATCCATATAATCTATGTTTATTGCATTCTATTTCATTATAATATCTTATTTCCATTCTACTTTGTCGAAGATCTACTTGTTTTTAGTTTTTCTTGACATGATGCATTTTAGGAGTGAAAATGGAATTAAGACGTGCATCGGAGCGATCCTAGAAGAAGAATAGAGTACGATCATGCCCCCTAGCACTGTTGTGTCCCCTCACCAGAGAGCAAGCATACCACGGTCATACCCCCTGACACGGCTGTGCCCCTTCACCAGAGGCTATTCTAGGGCAGGTCGTGTGGTTTCACACGGTTGTATCCCTTGTCTAAAGCCCAGTCAAGGTTAGGCTGTGTGAAAACACACGATCGTGTTCTTCCTTCAGAGCCGCTTCACACTATGGTCTTACCAAAAGGCATGTTAGTGACACGGCCTGCGCCTAGGGTTGTGCCCCCCCCCCCTATAAAAAGGGTATTCTCCTCTTTTTTTCACTTATCTTTAGCTTGGGGGCTCTACCCCTTTCCTTGGATAAGGGTTCTCCCCACTTGGGGAATCCTAGAGCTTCCATCTTCACTGATTCACATCATCCATCTACCTCCGGAGAAAGAATTGCAAGCAAGAAGACCGACGACACATAGATAAGCATTCCTCTCTTATCTATCTTGTATTTTGGATTGTATGATCCTTAATTTTTTGTCTCTAGTTTATAAATCCTTTGTAATGGAGTAGATCTCTAGATCAAGGATGTATGAAGCAATTGTGATATTTTACTTGATGTATGTGTAGGTCCCTTGAAGGTCGGCAAGTGGGGGTGAATTGCCCTGTACAAAAAATGAACAACCTTTCTTGATCTTTATAAAATTTTATTAAGAAATACTTGCATAAAAAGAAACTAATTAACAAACAAGAAGGAAGAGGCGGATCATTTACCTGGTTTGCAATCAGAGGATTGCTAATCCAAGGCAAGTAAAGTTCACTATCAAATATCCGTCAGGCGGAGACGCCTCTTACAGTAGTTGACACACTGAATTACAAAGCTAAACTCAAATAGAATTGATTACAAGTATTGTGTTTAGTTTCTAGAATTAAGGATATATTTATAGCCTTGTTCGGGGTGCTTAGAAGAGTTCCAGGCGCCTATACGTGGATAGAATTTTATCCTTGACGAAACAGATCATGACAATGCACATTTTGATAATATTTCTGGTCTGAATGCCTGGAAGGGTTTCAGGGACCTAGACCGGGTCGACACAACCCCCGCTGGGAGAGGCGCCCAGGTGATCTGGGCACTCGGACCAAGTCCGGGCGCTCGAACCCAAAAGTTAACCTCTTGTTAACTTTTCGATCCGGGTCTTCCGCTCCAATTCCACTCGCTTGGGTCTGGGTCTTCTACTTCGGGTCTACTCATTTGGGTTATTTCGGCCATCTAGAATAGGGCTTACCCGAACCCATTTTCTGACCTTCTCAAGCAACCTTTCTCTCGAGCTTCTCGCCCCACAAAAACATCACGCACCTCCTTCTCGTCCTCCAGCATAATCATCCACAGTACCTTGTCCCTCAGAGGTACCAAACTCGTCAACTCTCTCCCTTTCCATCCTTCTCATTATCTGTGTCTTTCGCTCGACTTCCTGTGCTCCTAAGTTCCCACACACTTAGACACAAGGTATCAAAACATAATAGGACCTAACTTGACTTGGTTGGTCACATTAAAACAACCTCGGGATACTAACAATCTTCCTCTTTTTGATGTGAGCAATCCCAAGTTAAGTTAAGATAAATCAAGAAACAAATAAAAGTAAGGCAATAAATTTTGCAAGTATAAAATGCAAAAATTAGATAAATTACCCTCCCCCTAGACTTAATCTCTGTTTCTCCGCCTTTGATCACATGAAAAATAGGGGTTTCCCATGAAAATAACTTGAAATAGAGTCTAAGGGTAAAAAAAAAACTAACGATCATCCAGAAAAGATTAGATAGGTTAAGTTTTAAAAATCTGGATTTTTCCAATTTATAAACTATTTTTGGAAGATTAATTAAAAAAATTTTAGACTTGAAAATATTCTGAAAATTTTTTATAACAGTTGAACAGTCATATATAAAGCAGATATAAAATTTAATATATATATATATATATATATATATATATATATATATATATATATATATATATATATATATATATATATATATATATATATATATATATTTTAAGCAAAATATCTTATAAAATCTTTGAAAATATTTTCTAAAAATAGCCTCGAAAAATCTTGAATCATTTTATGAAAATGTATAATAGCAAGTAACTTTGAAAATAAATAAAAAAAATCAAAAATTGAATTTTTGAGATTTTTTAATATTAAAAATTTTAATTTAGATAAATAATTTATAGAAAATTCACCAACAGTCAAAAAATTTTAGAAAAATATTTTTAGATAGAGAAAAGGATAAAGTTTCATAAAAAAATAAATTTTTAAAAAAATAGCACAACATGATATTTTTAAATTGTAGAATATGAATTTTGTTAAAAAATTCATAGAAAAATAATACAATGGTCAAAAAATTTTTTAAATTTATTCTCTAGATGAGTAATGAAATTTTATTTCTAGAAAAAAAATTAATTTTAATTAATTTTTAATAGAAATTATGCAGAATAATTTGATAATTCTAAGCAAGAATATGAAATCAAATTAAAAATAAAACATGCATAATGATTTCAATTTAAGCATGATTTTGGAACCCAATATAAGTTCCTTCTAACTAGGTTAATCAGAAATTTTTTCAGAATATGTTTTGGTGATAGTTTTATGATTTTGTTATTATGATATCTATAATATCAATTAAGTCCTGAATAATTTCAAGCTAGTTGAATATGTGAGCATGCAAATTTTTCTAAATTTTCTATTTCTATTTTCAGCTTTTCATTTTCAATTTTTAGTTTGTCGAAATCTAATCGTTAAGATGTTGCTAAGGTTCCTTTTAACTCATTATTATTGTTTAGTAATTTTTTATTTTCTATTTCTAATTTACATGAACTCTTTAACAATAGTTTTATAAATTTAAATAATTTATCTAGAGGTAGAGATTGTACCCGACTTACCTTGTCAATCTTAGAATCTAATGCTCCCCTTAAGTGCTGCTTCCTTCTGATGTTGCTCCTCCTTCATCGATACTCTCGATTCTCATTGAGGATGAGCTTGCTTCATCTTCATCTTCATGGTGACTTTCCACAAGTGCAAGCCTGGCAATGGCTTCGATCTCTGATTCGGACGATGTTTCGTCCCACGTCGTCTTTAGATTTTGATGCCTTGTGTGGACTGGTTTTTTGGCCTTGCTCTTATCCTTATCCATATCCTTGTCCTTGCTCTTCGATTTAGAGTAGTTATCTTTCATGTGCCCTTCTTCATTACAGTGGTAGTATCTTACCTTTCTTCTTCTTCTTTTATCCCGCACTTGATTAAATTTATTAGTTTTAAATAACTTTTTAAATTTCCTTACCATGAACATCATTTCGTCATCATTAAGAGAAGTTTCTGATTTTGGTTCATCCATTTTTGCCTTTAAATAATGTTATGCTTGGGCTCCTTCTTTAGATCTACATATCTTATTTCATGAACTTCAAATGTCGAAAATAACTCTTCTAAAGTACTTACCTCTTGATCCTTAGAGATATAATGAGCATCAACTAAGGATACCCATTCAAGAGTCCTAGGAAAGGCGTTAAGAACGTACCTTAGCGAATCTTGGTTGGTCATATTTTCTCCGAGATTCGTGAGTCTAGTGATGAGTTCCTTGATTCGTGAGTGAAGGTGTGCAACGATTTTTCCTTCTTCTAATCGGAGGTTGCTGATCTAATTTTGGAGCAGATCTCATCTCGTAAATTTTACCTCCGAGGTCTCTTTGTGTCGTTCCAGGAATTTCTCCCAAAGCTCTATGGCTGACTCATAAGCTCCGATCTAGTTGACTTCTTGAAGTGGTAAAATGCTAAACAGATGAAACTCTACTTTATCGTTTGCCACAAAGTCAGCTTGCTCCTTTTTCGTCCATTGGTATTCTTCTTTGCCCTCTGGTACTACAAAATCAAATTTCATAATTAGTAATAAATCAAAATCTATCTTAAAGAATAATTCCATCTTTTTCTTCCAATTCTCGAATTCTCCCTCAAACTTAGGTGGGTAGATGCTTGGTCTGACCATCTCGTGTGCTTTGATCAGCGATTAGTCCTCTTGAATCATCCTTGCTCTGATACCACTTGTAGGTCCCTTGAAGGCTGGCAAGAAAGGGTGAATTGCCCTGCATAAAAAATGAACACCCTTTCTCGATCTTTATAAGCTTTTATTAAGAAACACTAGCATAAAAAGAAACTAATTAACAAACAAGAAGGAAGAGGCAAATCATTTACTTGGTTTACAATCAGATGATTGCTAATCCAAGGTAAATAAAGCTCACTATCAAATCTCCTTCAGGCGGAGAAGCCTCTTACAGTAGTTGATGGACTAAATTATAAAGATAAACTCAAATAGAATTGATTACAAGTGTTGTGTTTAACTTCTGGGATCAGGGCAATATTTATAGCTCTAATTGGGGTGCCTGGAAAGGTTCCAAGCACCTGGACATGGATAGAATTTTATCCTCGTCGAACCAAATCGTAACAATGCACTTTTTGATAACATTTATGGTCGAGGCGCTCTGAAGGGTTTCGGGTGCCTAGACCAGGTTGACACAACCCCCATTGGGCGAAGCACTTAGGGGGTGCCCAGGTGATCCGGGCGCCTGGACCTAAGAGTCAACCTCCTAGTGACTTTTTAATCCGGGACTTCTGCTCTAGTTTTGATCACTTTGATTTGGGTCTTCCACTCTGGTTCCTCTTTCTTGGGTTTGGGCCTTCTACTCTGGCTCTGCTCGCCTGGATGATTTCGACCATCTGGAATAGGGCTCACCCGAACCCATTTTCTGGTCTTCTCGAGCAACCTTTAGCTTTGGTTTCTCATCCCTCAGAAATGCAATGCGCCTCCTTCTTATCCGTCAATATACTCTTCCGCAGCACCTCATCCCTCGGATGAACCGAGCCATCGCCTCTCTCCCATGCCATCCTTCTTGTTGGTTAAACCTAGGAAAATGTATCGGTTCCACTGTATAAAATTTTTTGTACAAGTGTCGAACCTTTCCTTAAATAACCTATTGTGTTCTTTAGAAGTTAAATAAGGAATCGCAGACGGAACTTAACATCATTGATTCCAAATTTAACTTATGTTCTTAATGGTTTAGATTTGAATCGCAAGCGGAACTTAACACTATTGATTCAAATCTACCTAGGTTATTAATTCCATAAATATTAATTTCCAAAATTGGCTTCCAGGACTGCATGGCGAGACACATGGCCTTCTTGGATATGGGAGCAACCACCACCGCCTAGGCAAAGCCTTTTAAGGAAAGCTTATATTTATTTCCTTAAATAACTCTAGGTTAACCAAAAGGAACAATCGAATCACAAATTCGAAAAAGAAGAAAACACAAAATCGAAAAATAAATTCGATAAACTAGATCTAATTGCCTCTTGTATTTAGAATTCATACAAAGAAAAATAACTAGTATGATGCGGAAGAAAAATACTAGTTATACCTTCTCTTTGTAAGCTAATGACCTCAAGATCTTCTGCCGTATTCCTCGCCTTGCCTTGGACGTCGTGTGGGTGACGATCCTCCAAGATGAACACCACCCAAAGGCTTCCTCCTTCTTCTTCTAAAATCCGGCCACCACCACCACCAAGAAGAAGAAAGCAAAGGGAGAGGAAGAAGGGAGAGGGCCGGCCACACCAAGAGATCACCCAAGTAAAAGAATAAGAGTTGTGTCTCATGAAGCCCCTTCACCCCTTCTTTTATATCACTTGCCCAAGGCAAATAAGGAAAAACCTTTTACAAAAAAATAAAATCATCCAAGAGTTTTTCCTTTTTCCTTTTTATTTTTCCTTTTCTTTCCTCTTGATTGAATCAATCACCAATCAATGGTTATGATCAATCCTATTTGGTTTAGGATTGAATTTGGTTTAATCCTATTGGCCGGCCCTTGCTTAGGCACCAAGCAAGGTGGCCGACCACAATTAAAAGGAAAGGAAAAATAATTTTTAAAAATTTTACAAGAAGAAATCCTCTTATAAAATTTACAAGCTCTCTTTCCTAAAGTATGAGTTAAAAAAAGAAAGTTTCTAAAAATTAAAACCATGTTTTAAAATTTAAAAACTCTCTTATAAAATTTCCTTTTTTTTAACATGGTGATAGAAAATTTAAATTTTAAAACTTCTTTTCCTTTTTTTCTTAAACCATAAGGATGGTTAAAAAGGAAAGTTTTAAAATCTTTTAAACTCTCTATTTAAACATGTGGCCTAATTCAAATAAGGAAAGTTTTAAAAATTAAAATCTCTCTTTTAAAACTTATAGTTTTCTACAAAGAGAAGATTTTAAAAATTCAAAACAACCCTCCCTTTTTGAATTATTATGTCCGGCCCCTACAAGCTTAGTCACCAAGCTATAGGGCCGGCCCCTTTTAAGAGGATGTGGCCGGCCATTGCTTGGTCACCAAGCAATGGTCCGGCCCCCTTCTTGGACACCAAGAAGAGCCTTACATTTGGATGGACTTGAGGCTATAATGAGGCTACGACAAGGACCTAGAGGAGAAATTGGTTTTGGCCTTCCGATGAGCTTGAGTATCCCGTGTTCGCCCCGAACACACAACTCAAGTTCATCGATAATAACTCATTCCACTAGAGAGTTATTACCGCACTACCGCACCAATCCCAAATTACATTATGGGCTCCTTCTTATCATGAGTGTGTTAATCTCCCTGTATTTAAGATTACGAATGTCCACTAATTAAGTAAGTTACTGACAACTCACTTAATTAATATCTAACTCCAAAAGTAGTACCACTCAACTTTATTGTCATGTTGGACTAGGTCCACCTGTAGGGTTTAACATGGCAATCCTTATGAGCTCCTCTTGGGGACATTCTCAACCTAGATAACTAGGACACAGATTCCTTCTATAATCAACAACACACACTATAAGTAATATCATTTCCCAACTTATCGGGCTTATTGATTTATCGAACTAAATCTCACCCATTGATAAATTAAAGAAATAAATATCAAATATATGTGCTTGTTATTATATTAGGATTAAGAGCACATACTTCCATAATAACTGAGGTCTTTGTTCCTTTATAAAGTCAGTATAAAAGAAACGACCTCTAAATGGTCCTACTCAATACACTCTAAGTGTACTAGTGTAATTATATAGTTAAGATAAACTAATACCTAATTACACTACGACCTTCCAATGGTTTGTTCCTTTCCATCTTGGTCGTGAGCTACTGTTTTTAATTTATAAAGAACTGATAACACGATCTTCTGTGTGTGACACCACACACTATGTTATCTACAATATAAATTAATTGAACATCTACATTTGGTATATATAAATGTAGACATTTGACCAATGTGATTCTTATAAATGTTTATATAAAAGCTAGGCTTTTAGTATACACTCCAACAATCTCCCACTTATACTAAAAGAATATGCTGCCATAAATGCTACCATACATATGATTCCCATCCATTCACCATGCCCATCAAAAGCTCTTGCCTTAAGGGCCTTAGTGAAAAGATCTATAGGTCATCATTTGATGCAATCTAGGCGGCAACAACTTCTCCTCGTTTATATGATTTCTCGTATTGGGTGGTACTTGCGCTTTTTTGTGTTTACTTGCCTTATAGACTTATGGTTTCTTCGAGTTTGCTACTGCACCATTATTATTACAATAAATTGTAATAATCTTTGGACAAACTAGAATCATATCTAAGTCTATCTTGAAGTATCTGAGTCATATAGCTTCTATGACTGCCTCAGAGGCTGTCATTTACTCAGCTTCTTATGGTAGAGTCCGAAAAAGCACCTTTGCTTATCACTCTTCCATAGTTATGACTTCACCTCCTAAAGTAAACAAAAAAAACCCGAGGTCAACTTACTATTGTCCCTATCCGATTGGAAGTCAAAATCCGTGCAACCCACAGGGACCAAATTAACTGCCTTATAAACTAGCATATAATCTCAAGTGCCTCTAAGGTACTTCAATATATGCTTTACTGCAATCCAATGTCCTTGTCCAGGGTTACTTTGATATCTGCTTAACTATGCACTAGGAAAAATAGATATCCGATCTCGTGCATAGCATACATTAGGCTATCCAATTGCCGAAGCATAAAGAACTGCCTACATGTCCTCAATCTCCTTTGATGTCATCGGAGACATTTCTTTAGATAAAGACACTCCATGCTTAAAAGGTAGAAAACATTTCTTGGAGTTTTGCATGCTAAAACGAGCTCGTTATATAAAGCTTGGGATAAGCACAACATTCTTTTCTTGCGAACCTTGTTCCCAAGAATATGTGCTCATTTTCCTAAGTCCTTTATAACGAATTACTTGGACAACAATACCCTTACTTCTGACAACACTTTGATATTGTTTCCAACTACAAAAAATGTTATCTACGTATAGTACAAGACATACCACCACGTTTCCATCACACTTTTTGTATACACAAGACTCATTCAATTATTAAATAAATCCATAGGTCCGGATTACTTTATTAAATCGAATGTTCCAAGACCTTGAAGCTTTACTTCAGTCCATAGACTGATTGAGCTAGATGCTCTTTGCCCTTTGCAATGAACCTCTCTGGTTGCTTTATATGGATGCATTCTTCAAAACATCCATAAAGGAAAGCTGTCTTGTTATCCACTTGCCAAATCTCATAGTCCATATGAGCAGCAATAGATAAAAGAATCCGGATAGACTAAAACATGGCTACCGGTATAAGGTTTCCCTTTTCAACAAGCCTTGCTTTGGAAGTTCACACCTTCCTATCTATCCTTCTTTTCCTATTGTAGACCTTTTTACACCCAATGACTTTTACACCATCTGGTAGTTCTTACAAGCTTCCAGATTTTATTGGAATACATATATTCTAATTCTAAATTCATTGATCTTTGCCAAGATGTTGCATCTTTATCTTGGAGTGCTTTATCATATGTCTGGGATCAAGCTCATGTTCATTTGGGATCAAGTCCAAAGACTCTCCCAAAACATAAATCTTTTAAGTTGCTTGACAACCCTCCCACTACGATGAGACACTGTCTGTAATTGTGTATCATTTATGATACGTGTTGCAGTTTCTTGTGATATTTCATCTTGTACAGTTGGTACTAGATTGGACATGTCCTTTTGTAACGACCCACCTCCTACTAACTAGGCTGCGAGGCCGGACCGTTACGTTATTCTGTGCTGGACTATTAATGCGGAATGAAAACTGGCTAATTTAAAATTTTACTGAACTAATGCTGTAAAGTTTAACTTAGTGTTCTGGGTGTACCTAGGAGTTGTACACATGCTAAGGGAGGTGTTTACAACTGATAATAAACTTCGGATCGATCCACACACCGATCTACTGATACTGGCATGGTAGGAAACTCCGGATCGTTCAACCGACCGATCTATAAACTACGCTGCAATTCTGTACGCAGCTGGATCGGTCTGCCGACTGATCCAGCTGGTCCCTGATCGGTCAATGAGATCGATCAGTGGCTTACTGATAGGTCTGCTGACCGATCAGCGAGCCATTTTTTTTTCGCGACCCAGCTCCTGATCGATCCACGGATCGATCAGGGAACGAACAGAAAGCTTCTGTTCGCAGAAACCAGGACCCTGATCGGTCTACCGACCGATCAGAGACTCCCTGATCGGTCTGCTGACCGATCAGGGGTTTCTGATTTCGTATCAGGCCCCTGATATCAGCAATGATGCGTGCCAAGGTCATTATACAACACTATAAAAGCTAAGAGAAACATTCTACTAGGTAATGGCTAACATACTAAACATGATTAAGGCATAGAATACTAATTCATTGCATGTAAACATATGAAAACCAAAACTAATAAGATTTTTAAACCGTTCTCTTGCTAACTAACAGAAACATAAGATAACGCTTGCTATAAGTACTAATGCATACTGAACACGTTCTAATGCATAATAAAATAAAACTAGTTCCCTAGGATCTTTATTCCAGTTCCTTCCACACACATCTTGATCTGCATTGACCTCCAGCCTCCATTGCTAGTCCATTTTCCTTTTACCTGTATCTGCAGTATAAGGAAAATAGTATCTGTAAGCTAAAAAGCTTAGTAAGAAACCATCTACCTCACTAAAACATGCATACGATGCAAATATGATTTTAAATCATGCTGTTTGGAAGGATATGCTAAGTATACTGAATAAACTAAACATGGCATGGCATATAAGCATACAATCATGGCATATCTAAAGCTGAAAATGATATCAATCACATGGTATCAATGAAGAACTGAGCTGATACTAAAAACTGAGCTAAGCTAATACTGAGCTACTGCTAGGACTATACTGAATTCACGAACTAATTTGTGAAAGGTTGAAAACCATATACAGATAGTAAGTAAAAATACTGAACATGCTGCTGATGGGCCCTGACAGCATACCTAACTAGACCCGGGATTGCAAGTTCCGAATCTAGTAGGGTTTACTAGGTTAGCTAAACCTAGGGACGACTATGGGAGCCCAACTCAATGGATATCTAATCCAGTACAGTGCCACTGAAAAGTAAAATACTGAAATAGCTAATACTATTTTGCTGAATCTAGGTTAACTGAACCTAGAACTAGGTTGTCTGAACCTAGAAGCGACTGTGGGAGCCCAACCATTTGGACATCTAGTCTCATAAAAACTGAAATAAAAACTGATCATGCTAATTAACATGTTCTATGGCATTTAACTAAATGCCCACTGTATCATAAGGCTGTGCTAGGCATTTTGTCGAGCATTCGGCGCTCTCTAACTCTCCTCTCGATCAGGGAGACCACCTCTAGGCACCCAGCAGCGTCCAAACCCCTATCTACAGAGGATACACGTGCTCGGCCCATCTAGAGATGCTCACTAATCCCTAAATCTGTGAGAAGAGTTAAAATACACACTATATGCTGACAAAATTCAATAAAACTAATCTAATGCATAAGAGAAAACACGCGAGAGCTACTTATACTGCAGGTGAGGGGTTTCTTACCTCGTACGCTAATTTTCTTACAACTCTATTCGCTAGAATTCCGGTGGAGACGATCCTTTCGATAATCACCTCGCTCCAACGCGTTCTTCTCGCGGAGGGGAACGTTCTTGTGTTGGAATCGCTGCCGGAAGGTGCTCCTAGGGCCCTAGGGAGGGAACCCTAGGGTTGGCTTTGGCTTGTTTGGGCGCCGAGAGAAGGAAGAGGAGAAGGAGAGGGTGTTCGGCGGTGAGGGTTTTTGAGAAAGAGATGTTGCCGAACCAAACTAAAAATAACCCAAACCAACTTAAGTTTTTAATTTATATTAAGTGGGTAACTAGGCCCAACTCAAATATAAATATAAATGTTTCCTTTCTCTTTCAGCATGGCCCTGCTGGGTTCACCGGTTACTAAGGCTAACTAAAGTTTTAGCGGACCCGAGAGGTCCCGGGTTCGATTCCCGCTTAAACCATTTTACTTTTCTATTTATTTTTGCTACTTCCGATACTCCAAAAATTCCAGAAAAATATCTAATAATTCCAGAAAAATCATAGAATATTTCTAAAATAGTTTTGAGAATTTTCGGGCGTTACAATCCCCCATACCTTGTAAAAAGTTCATCCTCGAACTTAGAATAATTCTGGGTACTTCTGTCTCATGCTGGCTTCTGTCTCCCAAGTTGCCTCTTCTGCTGTGTGACTGTGCCAAATGACTTTGACTAATGGTACTTCCTTGTTCCGCAATTTCTTAACTGCTCGGTCTACTATCTGAATAGGCCGACTATCATAGCTGAGGTTTTCGCGGATCTGTACCGACTGGGGCTCAATCACTTGGGTGGCATCTGGGGTATGCTTCTTCAGCATAGATACATGAAATACGTTGTGGACAGCTGACATTTCCTGGGGTAGCTCTAGCTCATATGCTACCTTGCCCACTCTTCTGCTGATAAGGTATGGTCCCACATATCTGGGACTAAGATTGCCCTTCTTTCCAAAACGCATCACTCCCTTCATGGGAGCTACTCTGAGGAAAACTGTATCCCCGACTGAAAACTCTAAGGGTCTGCGCCATGTATCAGCATAACTTTTCTGGCGGCTCTGAGCTGTCTCTATCCTCTGGCGGATCTGCTGTATAGCTGCTGTGGTATCTGCTACTAGATCTGTCTGAAGTTCTAGTTCTTTCTGTTCACCACTCTCATACCAGCAGATTGGAGATCTACACCTCCACCCATAGAGAGCCTCGTAAGGTGCCATGCCGATAGTGGCCTGATAGCTGTTGTTGTATGCAAATTCTGCTAAGCTCAGATATTTGCACCAACTTCCCTTGAAGTCTAGGGCACACGCTCGGAGCATATCTTCGAGTACCTGATTTACTCGCTCCGTCTGACCATCTGTCTGAGGATGGAATGCTGTGCTGAACTTTAACTTAGTGCCCAACGCTGACTGTACACACTCCCAGAAGTGTGATGTGAATCTGCTGTCTCTGTCTGAAATGATGGTTCGTGGGACTCCATGTAGTCTGACGATCTCCTGGAGATACAACTGAGTTAGCTTCTCCATGGAGTAGGATATCTTGATAGCTAAGAAGTGGGCTGATTTAGTCAACCTGTCGACTATTACCCAGATGGCGTCAAAACCATTCGTGGTTCTGGGCAGTCCCACTATGAAATCCATAGAGATATCCTCCCACTTCCATTCTGGAATCTGTATAGGTTGCAAAACTCCTCCTGGTCGCTGATGTTCTGCCTTGACCCTCTGACAGGTGAGGTAGATGCTAACATATCTGGCGATGTCTCGCTTCATCCCGGGCCACCAAAAATGGTTCTTCAGGTCTTGATACATTTTGGTGGAACCTGGATGCATCGCATAGGGAGTCTTTTGAGCCTCATCTAAAATCTGTCTCCGTAGCTCCTCCTGATCTGGAACACAGAGTCTGTCACCAAAATACAACACCCCGCTATCGGACACTCTGAATTCTCCACTTTCTGATTCTGCTAGCCCTTGCTTGATTTTCTGAGTTTCAGGGTCCTGCTCCTGAGCTGACTGAATATCACCAAGCAAGGTAGACTCTAAGGTCATAGTAGAGAGCTGTCCAACGATGAGTTCGAGACCGAAATCTACGATCTCCTTCTGTAGGGTGACATGGTGTAAGAGATAATAAGGTAGCACCGATTTTCTGCTAAGTGCGTGGCTACCTTATTGGCTTTCCCGGATGGTAGAGGATGTCTATATCGTAGTCTTTGACCAGCTCAAGCCATCTACGTGCCGCATGTTCAGATCCTTCGAGTGAAGAAGTACTTGACTCGATGATCAGTATACACTCTGCACCGAGCTCCATATAAGTAATGTCTCCAATTTTGAGAGCGAACACTATCTGCAAGCTCAAGGTCATGAGTAGGTAATTCTTCTCATAATCCTTGAGTTGTCTGGAGGCATAGGCAATCACCTTGCCATTTTGCATCAAGACCGCTCCTAGTCCCAACTTAGAGGCATCACTATAGATGTCAAAGCTCGGTGTTGTCTGTAGAGCCAAAATGGGAGCACTGGTCAATCTCCTTTTTAGCTCACTGAAGCTGTTCTCACAGTCCTCCGTTCACCGAAATTTCCTGTTCTTGGGGAGGCTATCCTGGAGAAGTCCTTTACAAACTTTCTGTAATATCCTGCTAATCCTAGAAAGCTCCTGATTTCGCTGGCGTTCTTAGGTCTCTTCCAGTTACTTACTGCTTCTATCTTGCTGGAATCTACCATAATACCATCCTTTGAGATGATGTGACCCAGGAAGGACACCTGATCTATCCAAAATTCACACTTCGTGAACTTGGCGTATAGCTGGTTCTGCTGAAGGGTCTGCAATACTAGTTTCAGGTGCTCTGCATGTTCTTCCTGAGTTCCTGAGTAGATAAGGATGTCATCGATAAGCACAATAACAAACTTATCTAAATACTCCCTGAATACTCTGTTCATGAGATCCATGAATGTAGCTGGAGCATTGGTCACGCCAAAGGGCCTGACTACGAACTCGTAGTGTCCGTATCTGGTTCTGAATGCTGTCTTGGGTATATCCCCTTCTTTAACCTTCACCTGATGATAACCTGATCTGAGATCTATCTTAGAGAACACTGCTGCTCCCTTCAGCTGGTCGAACAGGTCAAGAGGATACCTGTTCTTGATCGTGACTTGGTTCAGTGATCTGTAGTCTATGCATGCATGCTTCCATCCTTCTTCTTCACGAACAATACAGCGCTCCCCATGAGTGACTCAGGCGTATGAAACCCTTGTCAAGCTGCTCCTGTAGTTCCTTTGCTGGAGCCATGCGATAAGGCGCTGGAGATAGGATTTGTAGGAATGAGCTCTATCTCAAAGTCAATCTCCTGTCGTGCTAAGCCGTAACTCTTCAGAAGACTGGTAGTCACATACGACTCGAACCTCTGCGCGTGGGTCCTTATCCTTCTGCATCGACTACGTGTGCTAAAATCCCGTACCCGAATCCATTAATCTGCCTTCATGGAGAGAAACCTCTTGGCCTTTCTCTTGGGTTCTGTACTCCTGCTTCAGGTTGGAATACGACTTTCTGTTTACGACACTCTATAGAAGCGCCGTATCTGATCAGAAAGTCCATTCCAAAGATAATGTCATAGTCGGTCATCTCTAGCACTATCAGATCACAAAAGAGCTCTCTGTCTGCTATAATGACCGGCACTGCTCTGAGCCAGTGCGTGGATGTCATGATCTCTCCCGAAGGTAGTGTCGTCAAAAACTGACCACTGAGTACGTCTGAGGGTATTCCTAATTTTTCGGAGAACATCCTGGCTATATATGAATGGGTTGCCCCAGTATCAAATAGAACAGTAGCACTATACTGTAAAATACTAATCTGACCTGTGACAATTGTCGAGGCATTGGCTACATCCTCTCTGGTGAGTGAGTAGATCCTCGCATTCGCCATAGCTGGAGGGGCTTCTAATCTGCCCTGGCTGATAAGTGGACCTTCTAGAGTGGCCTGCATCTGACATAACTGAGCTGGCTGGCCTGCATACTGAATCTGCTGTGGCTGAGGAAGACCGGTCTTGTTCGGGCACTGCTTGGCCATGTGCCCTTCTTGTCCACATTCAAAGCATCCTCGTGTGCCCTTGCAACAAACCCCTGGGTGGAATTTCCCACAAGTGGCACACTTTGGATAACTGGGTCGCTTGCTAGATGGTCCTCCTTTTGGGTCACTCCCTGATTTGCGCTTGCTTTTCCAGTTAGAGCTGTGGCCTTGCTGTTTTTGAGTGTGAGAGTTTCCTTGGCCTTTGAACTCGAGGAGACTTGCTTCTACTGCTTTATGCTGTTCTGGTAATGCTCTGCTCACTAACTCCTCCGTGGTTTGTGGCCTATGTATGCCACCAGCCACGTTCACTGCTATCTCCGGCCTCGGCATCTTGAGCATCAACCGAATTCGTTCCTTCTCTGTGCCGACTAGCTCCGGGCATAGACGAGCCAACCTGTTGAATTTCTTCACGACTTCCTCAACTGAAAGGTTGCCCCGACGAAACTCGTGAACTCGTCGTAGTGGCGGTTTGTAACCCGCATGTGAAAGAACTCCTCGAAGAATTCTTTCTCGAAGTCACCCCATGACATCCGGTTCACTGGGCGCTTGCTCGATTCTTTCCCACCACATGCGTGCGTCTCCTGTCAGGCAGAAGGAGACTTCACCTTCTGGCTAGTCCGGAAGCTCCATCGTGCTCTCCAGTGTTTTGAACCAGGCTTGTGCATCCCATGGTTCACTAGTGCCCGAGAAGTTCTCCGGCTTGACTCTGCCACCGGATCAAATAGGCTTCCTTTCTTGGCTCAGCTGCTGGTGCTGGTCTGGACTGGTGGAACCTCTAAGACCACTAGAGTCGCCGATTTGGTTCCGGTAACTGTGGGGTATTCTCACGATTAGCCCCGAGGGTGGCTATCTCTTGTTCTTTATTCAGAATCGAGCCACTAATCAAGGTCCGGGAGGCACCAACCGCCCGCCTCGTCGAGCTCGAGTGGTGTCCTTCTAGCCGGGCGTCCTCGTGCTATTTCTAAAGACATAGAGGACAGGACATGCATAACTAATAGAATTATAATTGTATAACTATTGCTATCATGTTACATACTATCACATACTAACATGCATCGGATATCTACAAACATGAGCTATAACAAGAAAGCAAGATACATAAATAAAGTAGAGGTATTCTTACTTGAAGTTGCAGTTCTGATGTGTGTGTAGGAAGTATGGAACCGCTCTGATACCACTCAGTAACGACCCGCCTCCTCGACTAGGTGCGAGGGAACGCTTATCCGGACTATAAATGGAATGAAATCGCTAATTTAAAATTTTTGAACTAAATGTAAAGTTTAACTTAGTGTTCTCGTGTACCTAGGAGTTGTACACATGCTAGGGAGGATAATCTATAACTCTCGGATCGATCCAGCACCCATCTGATACTGGCATGGTAGGAAACTCGGATCGCTCAACCGACCGATCCATAAACTACGCTGCAATACTGTACGCTGCGATCCAGCTGGTCCCTGATCGGTCAATGAGACCGATCAGTGGCTTACTGATCGGTCTGCTGACCGATCAGTGAGCCATTTTTTCAGCTCCTGATCGATCCACAGATCGATCAGGGAACGAACAGAAAGCTTCTGTTCGTAGAAACCAGGACCCTGATCGGTCTACCGACCGATCAGAGACTCCCTGATCGGTCTGCTGACCGATCAGGGGTTTCTGATTTCGTATCAGGACCCTGATATCAGCACTGATGCGTGCCAAGGTCATTATACAACACTATAAAAGCTAAGAGAAACATTCTACTAGGTAATGGCTAACATACTAAACATGATTAAGGCATAGAATACTAATTCATGGCATGTAAACATATGGAAACCAAAACTAATAAGGTTTTTAAACCGTTCTCTTGCTAACTAACAGAAACATAAGATAACGCTTGCTATAAGTACTAATGCATACTGAACACGTTCTAATGCATAATAAAATAAAACTAGATCCCTAGGATCTTTATTCCAGTTCCTTCCACACATATCTTGATCTGCATTGACCTCCAGCCTCCACTGCTAGTCCATTTTCCTTTTACCTGTATCTGCAGTATAAGGAAAATAGTATCTGTAAGCTAAAAAGCTTAGTAAGAAACCATCTACCTCACTAAAACATGCATACGATGCAAATATGATTTTAAATCATGCTGTTTGGAAGGATATGCTAAGTATACTGAATAAACTAAACATGGCATGGCATATAAGCATACAATCATGGCATATCTAAAGCTGAACATGATATCAATCACATGGTATCAATGAAGAACTGAGCTGATACTAAAAACTGAGATAAGCTAATACAGAGCTACTGCTAGGACTGTACTGGAAAGGTTGAAAACCATATACAGATAGTAAGTAAAAATACTAAACATGCTGCTGATGGGCCCTGACAACTGTACTTGCTGTGCGCACATCCCTAACTAGACCCGGGATTGCAAGTTCCGAATCTAGTAGGGTTTACTAGGTTAGCTAAACCTAGGGATGACTATGGGAGCCCAACCCAATGGATATCTAATCCAGTACAGTGTCACTGAAAAGTAAAATACTGAAATAGCTAATACTATTTTGCTGAATCTAGGTTATCTGAACCTAGAACTAGGTTGTCTGAACCTAGAGGCGATTGTAGGAGCCCACCCATTTGGACATCTAGTCTCATAAAAACTGAAATAAAAACTGATCATGCTAATTAACATGTTCTATGACATTTAACTAAATGCCCACTGTATCATAAGGCTGTGCTAGGCATTTTGTCGAGCATTCGGCGCTCTCTAACTCTCCTCTCGATCAGGGAGACCACCTCTAGGCACCCAGCAACGTCTAAACCCCTATCTACAGAGGATACACGTGCTCGGCCCATCTAGAGATGCTCACTAATCCCTAAATCTGTGAGAAGAGTTAAAATACACACTATATGCTGACAAAATTCAATAAAACTAATCTAATGCATAAGAAAAAACACGCGAGAGCTACTTATACTGTAGGTGAGGGGTTTCTTACCTCGTACGCTAATTTTCTTACAACTCTATTAGCTAGAATTTCGGTGGAGACGATCCTTTCGATAATCTCCTCGCTCCAACGCGTTCTTCTCGCGGAGGGGAACGTTCTTGTGTTGGAATCGCTGCCGGAAGGTGCTCCTAGGGCCCTAGGGAGGGAACCCTAGGGTTGGCTTTGGCTTGTTTGGGCGCCGAGAGAAGGAAGAGGAGAAGGAGAGGGTGTTCGGCGGTGAGGGTTTTTGAGAAAGAGATGTTGCCGAACCAAACTAAAAATAACCCAAACCAACTTAAGTTTTTAATTTATATTAAGTGGGTAACTAGGCCCAACTCAAATATAAATATAAATGTTTCCCTTCTCTTTCAGCACGGCCTTGCTGGGTTCACCGGTTACTAAGGCTAACTAAAGGTTTAGCGGACCCGAGAGGTCCCGGGTTCGATTCCCGCTTAAACCATTTTACTTTTCTATTTATTTTTGCTACTTCCGATACTCCAAAAATTCCATAAAAATATCTAATAATTCTAGAAAAATCATAGAATATTTCTAAAATAGTTTTGAGAATTTTCGGGCGTTACACCTTTATCATTTCCTTAAGAACAAATTTACTTATGGGCTCGTGGTTTATTACATAGTCCTTTTCTAAAAATCGGTCTTTGATGTAATGACCTTCTGATTTTTAAGACTATAAACCTACCTTCGTTTATCTAGGATAACCCACAAACAAGTGAACTCCTGTCCAACTTATCATTGTCTCTCTTCAACATATGTGCTGGACTACCTGAATCCGAATATGCTTCAAAATAGGCTTACACTTATTCAGCAATTTTATATGAGTAGAGAGTTCTGACTTTGGAAGGTACTATGTTCACTTTCATTTTCAGAGTATATCCTAAAAACGAATTTGGTAATTTTCTGAATAACTCATCATCAATCTAATTATTTCCATAAGAGTCCTATACCTTCTTTCTACTACACCATTCTGTTGGGGTGTACCAGGTGCAGTTAGTTGGGATTGAATCCCTACTTTTGATAAGTGACTCCTAAATTGTCCTAAGAGGTACTTGCCACTACGATTTTACCATAATGACTTGATACTTTTACTTTATCGTTTCTCCGCATCAGCCTTGTACTCTTTGAACTAATCAAAGCACTTAGTATTGCGGTACATCAAGTAAATGTATTTGTATCTTGAATAGTTGTCTATAAAATAGATGAAATATTCGATACTACTTCTTGTCTGGATAGTTATAGGATCACACAAATCAGAATGAACCAATTCCAACATATCTTTGGCTCCATACCCCTTAGATTTAAAAAGCTTCTTGGTTATCTTTCCTTCCAAGTAAGATTCGTAGGTTGGAAAGATTTCCACTACCAATGTACCCAAGAGTTCATTGGTTATTATCCTTTGAATCCTACTCAAGTTAATATAACCTAGCCTTAGATGCCAAAAATATGATTGGTTCATTTCCGAAGGTTTCTTTCTCTTAAAGTTAGAAGATGTGTTACTAATTTCCATTTGTTGCATCGTGGGAGTTATTAGATTTATAAATTGCAACCAACGTACCAGAGCAGATATTTTTCCTATTTTCTCGATAACAACTTTGTTATCAAAATAGACACAATATTTATTCTTTAAATAGTTTAGAAACTGAAATAAATTTCTTTCTAAACTTGGTACTTAAAAGCAATTTCTTAGAATCCATGTTTTATTCCTATCAAAGGATAAACATCTCCCACTGCAACAACTGCTACTTTTACAGCAATGCCCATGTGGACGGTGATTTATATAGTTGTCGGATTTTCTGGAACACCTGCAATGAATTGCAGACATAATCAGTGGTTCATGTATCTACTCACCAGGTACCGGTAGATAACACCACTAAATATGTTTCAACAACTAATAAAATACACCGTTATTGTTCTCAGTTCTGAGAGGACAGTCTACCTTAATGTCCAAGTTTTCCAATCATTACAATTGGGACTACTAAGTCTATTCTATAGTATAACAACTAGGGGATTGACTAACATTTGAAATCCTAAGAATCACAAAAATATTTGGTCAAGACTAACATCTCAAAATCCTCGTGAATTTTGTATGCCACGTTAGTGTGGACGTATACAAATTCTAAAAGGAGATTTCATCCATTAATTTTATTATCTCATCAACCTATGACAAATAAAATTAATAGTTGGTCTGTCTTTGATCAAATATTTGGTCAAGACTCTAAATTTAAAATAATATTGATTCCTCTAACAATACTATTTAAATTTACCAACACCTCAAAACACCGTGAATTTTGCATGCCACGTTAGTGTGCACGTATACAAAATCATCATTTGTAAGAGGAGGGTTTTACCCATTAACTATCTTGTCAACCTAACTGTATGACAAATAAAATTATCTCAAACACCATTAATTTTGTATGCCACGTTAGTGTGGACGTATACAAAATCAATTATTTGTAAGAGGGGTTTTAACACATTAATTTTATTATCTTGTCACCCTAGTTTTATGACAAATTAATAGTTGGTTTCCCTTTGGTCACACAAGTGATAGCAGTGACTCCGTTGGGGATGATACTATTAAATGTGTCTAAGTGTATACCATTACTTGATACTAAGTCCATTAAATAGGATTGTGCCCCTTCAGTTGGAGAAGATCACACACATCCTAAATAACTTCATATAACCATCCATTAAGGAAGTTTGATCTAGTGATCCGCAAACAAACTCATCCGTTATGGAGGGAGGCACTCAGAGCCAACACGCAAACTTGTTGCATCACTTACAAACCAGTAATGGAGATTGTGGGATTAATATACTAATCCCTCTCCCACTTATTTATTTAAAGTGAGGATTTTTAACCTATCCTAGCATACATCACATGCATAAAAACATCACAGTAAATAAAAGCAATAAATTTAGAAATTAATTTTCCAACTATTATGGCCTTTTCCATCACTGTCTTCAGTATGCTCCAACCCTAGTTGCTGCCATCTTTAGCCACCGCCATCGGGTCGAGTTGTCGCATCCTTCTTGCTTCTTATTCCGCTGCACCTCAGGTGCTCCAAAAGTACCTCGTCTCGCAAGAATCCGATCCGCGACAAAAATAGAATTTTACATATATCGATCCTATATTCCACGAGGGAATGTACATGTATTCTAGATCGAACAAAAAATAAAATTCTAAAAATAATACAGCTCCTGTTGTATTTTATACATACAATCATGCACACAAATAATGCCCTTGACATGTCCAAGGGTCCAATCACACACAATATCAATAAGTCATAATGGTTGGAGCCTTCAACCAAAGAGTTAGCACATCCTACTACTATCCTGCCTAAATTATGTATGACATGTGCATAACCTATTTGAATTCTAAAAATACACAAAGGCAAACCCTAGCTCTGATACCAATTGTTGGTTAAACCTAGGAAAATGTATCGGTTCCACTGTATAAAAGTTTTTGTACAAGTGGCGAACCTTTCCTTAAATAACCTATTGTGTTCTTTAGAAGTTAAATAAAGAATCACAGACGGAACTTAACATCATTGATTCCAAATTTAACTTATCTATTCTTAATGGTTTAGATTTGAATCGCAAGCGGAACATAACACTATTGATTCAAATCTACCTAGGTTATTAATTCTATAAATATTAATTTCCAAAATTGGCTTCCAGGACTGCATGGCAAGGCACATGGCCTTCATGGATATGGGAGCAACCACCACCGCCTAGGAAAAGCCTTTTAAGGAAAGCTAATATTTATTTCCTTAAATAACTCTAGGTTAACCAAAAGGAACAATCGAATCACAAATTTGTAAAAGAAGAAAACACAAAATCGAAAAATAAATTTGATAAACTAGATCTAATTGCCTCTCGTATTTAGAATTCATACAAAGAAAAATAACTAGTATGATGCGGAAGAAAAATACTAGTTATACCTTCTCTTTGTAAGCTAATGACCTCAAGATCTTCTGCCGTATTCCTCGCCTCGCCTTAGACGTCGTGTGGGCGACGATCCTCCAAGATGAACACCACCCAAAGGCTTCCTCCTTCTTCTTCTAAAATCCGGCCACCACCACCACCAAGGAGAAGAAAGCAAAGGGAGAGGAAGAAGGGACAGGGCCAGCCACACCAAGAGATCACCCAAGCAAAAGAATAAGAGTTGTGTCTCATGAAGCTCCCTCACCCCTTCTTTTATATTACTTGCCCAAGGCAAATAAGGAAAAACCTTTTACAAAAAAATAAAATCATCCAAGAGTTTTTCCTTTTCCCTTTTTATTTTTCCTTTTCTTTCCTCTTGATTGAATCAATCACAAATCAATGGTTATGATCAATCCTATTTGGTTTAGGATTGAATTTGGTTTAATCCTATTGGCCGGCCCTTGCTTGGGCACCAAGCAAGGTGGCCGGCCACAATTAAAAGGAAAGAAAAAATAATTTTTAAAAATTTTACAAGAAGAAATCCTCTTATAAAATTTACAAGCTCTCTTCCCTAAAGTATGAATTAAAAAAGGAAAGTTTCTAAAAATTAAAACCATGTTTTAAAATTTAAAAACTCTCTTATAAAATTTCCTTTTTTTTAACATGGTGATAGAAAATTTAAATTTTAAAACTTCTTTTCCTTTTTTTCTGAAACCATAAGGATGGTTAAAAAAGGAAAGTTTTAAAATCTTTTAAACTCTCTATTTAAACATGTGGCCTAATTCAAATAAGGAAAGTTTTAAAAATTAAAATCTCTCTTTTAAAACTTATAGTTTTCTACAAAGAGAAGATTTTAAAAATTCAAAACAACCCTCCCTTTTTGAATTATTATGTCCGGCCCCTACAAGCTTAGTCACCAAGCTATAGGGCCGGCCCCTTTTAAGAGGATGTGGCCGGCCATTGCTTGGTCACCAAGCAATGGTCCGGCCCCCTTCTTGGACACCAAGAAGAGCCTTACATTTGGATGGACTTGAGGCTATAATGAGGCTACGACAGGGACCTAGAGGAGAAATTGGTTTTGGCCTTCCGATGAGCTTGAGTATCCCGTGTTCGCCCCGAACACACAACTCAAGTTCATCGATAATAACTCATTCCACTAGAGAGTTATTACCGCACTACCGCACCAATCCCAAATTACATTATGGGCTCCTTCTTATCATGAGTGTGTTAATCTCCCTGTATTTAAGATTACGAATGTCCACTAATTAAGTAAGTTGATGACAACTCACTTAATTAATATCTAGCTCCAAAAGTAGTACCACTCAACTTTATTGTCATGTTGGACTAGGTCCACCTGTAGGGTTTAACATGGCAATCCTTATGAGCTCCTCTTGGGGACATTCTCAACCTAGATAACTAGGACACAGATTCCTTCTATAATCAACAACACACACTATAAGTAATATCATTTCCCAACTTATCGGGCTTATTGATTTATCGAACTAAATCTCACCCATTGATAAATTAAAGAAAATAAATATCAAATATATGTGCTTGTTATTATATTAGGATTAAGAGCACACACTTCCATAATAACTGAGGTCTTTGTTCCTTTATAAAGTTAGTATAAAAGAAACGACCTCTAAATGGTCCTGCTCAATACACTCTAAGTGTACTAGTGTAATTATATAGTTAAGATAAACTAATACCTAATTATACTACGACCTTCCAATGGTTTGTTCCTTTCCATCTTGGTCATGAGCTACTGTTTTTAATTTATAAAGAACCGATAACACGATCTTCTGTGTGTGACACCACACACTATGTTATCTACAATATAAATTAATTGAACATCTACATTTGGTATATATAAATGTAGACACTTGACCAATGTGATTCTTATAAATGTTTATATAAAAGCTAGACTTTTAGTATACATTCCAACACTTCTCGCTAGTTACGTCTTTCGCTTGACTTCCTATGCTCCTAGTTTATTGGAATAACTTACTGTAAGACTTCATATGATTCTCTACATTTATGGATATGTCTGTGAAGTTCTTACTGCAGCTCAAGTGCAAGTTTCCTTCGACTTGAGGTATACAAGTCATATTGGTCATGGAGACTTATACTTTAACATCTTAAGCAAGCACCTTATTAAGGTGTGGACCCGAGACGATTAGGTATAAGTCAAAATACTCGAAGATGTTTGGATAGCGCATAGAGGATTCACCTCTCCTTGCGAGGAGAAGTATACCCTATGACCACTCGTTAGGATTATTACTCAAAATCTTTAGCCAAAGAATCACATGTTAAGAGTACAAGACTCTTGTACATATGTATGAGTAATTTGAATCCATATAACGAAGAAATATTGCTTGGGCTATGTGTGACGTAGTCAGTCTAGTGAGGACAGACACATAGACCATGTCATGAACCAAGTGGGTATAAGATGAGTGAAAGGAACAAGGCATGACTCACTGTAGCTGTTGAAGGATTTAGAATTAGTTCTAAGACCAACTATGATTTTTTGGCTAATTAGGAATCATGATGTACTACTAGGTGTCACTCATGATCATTTTATAATTAAGTAGTTAATTATAGATGCCTAAGATAAATCGGGAACCTATTGGGTCACACACATTAACAAGTCTCTAAAAGACGTAAAATAAATTAAAGAATAGGATTCTTAGATCAAGAGATAAATATTTGGTTAGATCATACATAAGACAAATATGAAAATATTTTTTATAATGAAAGTGTGAATGAGCTACATCTCTTATGGTAGAGTTGAACTATATTTGGTTTAATCGTGAATTAGTCATGAATCAACTTGGTTTAGTTGTGAACCAAACCAAGGGGTTAATGGGCTAATTTTTGGTTAAGGGATATTGGTTTAGATTTGGGCTTTCTAATCTAACTCATTAAAGAGAATTATATATAGATGTAATTAGGAAAGAATTAGATACAAGTTTCATTATTTGGTTGATTGACTTTTAGAATCCCAATCCTCCTCTCCCTCTCCTCTCTCTCCCGCTGCCAATAAGAGGGTGCTCCCTCTTGTTATCAAGACCACTATAAGGGAGAAAAACTCTCCCTTTTGTGCTTCTCTTCTTCTTCCTCTTAATCCCTCTTCTTCGCTCATGGCTAGTAACTTCTGAAGGAGAGGCTTGTACTCAAGGAGTTATCTTGAGAAGCTCGGCGTGGATATAAATAGAGGCGAGGCTCGACAATTTCACTACGATTGATGCCCTTCTCATTACAAGTCATCCGTAAGGTATACCTAGCGTAAATTTACTTCCCATAAAATTTTAATTATGTGATCATATTCTATATGTGTGTGGTGTATGTGATGTAATAATTAGGAATTATATTTTTTTTATTTTTCTCTGCACATGTTTATGAAACGTGTCATAGCATACACCCGCATCGGGAATATCCCAACAGTAGGATTAATATTTTTATTATTGACAACGTAATCGTGCACTTGCAGTAACGTAACACCCTGTAAAACAAAGTTAGATAGATATATAAATGCATGAGTAAGATAGTAAGGATTGTCCTGATCTCAACTTAGAAACCTCCGCTGATTTCTTTGGTTGGATCAACACCTAAAGTTTGTCCCTACCGGGACACGACCTCACTGCACTCCCTCCAAGAGCTTACCTTACTCACCTACAAAACATCTGGTCATCCAGACATATTTGAACTTTCTTTGCTCAATATTTGATCACCTGATCTACTAAGACTTTTCCTACAAAACTAAATTAGCATAATAGTAAAAATAGTAGTGCAAAATAGTGTTGGTAAAACTATACTTAGGTTTACTAAAATTCACTGGTTCGGTCGACCGCATGCGGCCGACCAAAAATCATTCAGTCACACATGCTTAATGTTTACTTCTCTAAGACTTTTCATTACCTAGGGTTACCTCCCCTTAAGATTTTCCATTGCATGGTTTCACTCACCAGGTCTTTCATGACCTAGTTCCACTCACTAAAATCTAGCTTCACTAACTAGGACTTTTACTTGGAGTTCAATCCTCCAATACTTCTCATTACCTAGGGTTACCTCCCCCTAGAATTTTCCTCTTGTCAAGCATCAGGTCACCTTAACCTGTTCGAACTTGCTAGTCACTTGGTAGACTACTCACCCTTACAGTCACTTGGTAGACTACTCACCACTTATAGTCACTTGATAGACTACTCATCACTTGACTAGATCAACCTTAACCAAACTCCATTAAACATATTGTCAAACATCAAAACACTGGAGGTTAATTGCACCAACACATACACATTCTAAATAATAATTAAATCAGAATAATAATGTCTTATATGGTAGAACTAGTGAGATTTACATATAAAAAACAAGCATATACATAACTAAATCATTAACATTAACCCTAAATTTTAATAATATCACTTTTACTTTACCATAGATTTTAATCCTAAAATTTAATTATCATTACAATTTGAATCATTAATATTAATAGTTTATAAGTTTTCATTGTTATACTCTATTAATACATCAAGCTTCTCACTATTGGACATCTCTTTGATGTCGTGTAACCGCAAGTGCATAGTCATAGTCAAGTAATAAAATATTGATCTACGAGGACCGTTGATTAAACACTAACTAAAGTCGAAAGCTAGTTATCTAAAAAGTCAAAGTTAATTGAGTTAATGAAAGAGACTGAGAGAGAAAGAGTTGAAAGAGAGAGAGAGAGAGTAATTGAGAGGTTGAGAGGGAAATATGAATTGGGGGAACGATTCTAGAACTTCGATTTTGCTATGATATTTGTTGATACCCTAAGTATTGTTCCCTTCCCGACCACTATGTTTACTCGCATGTAGGGTATTCTATCCAAATTATCAGTATGGAATTGGGAGAATTATACCTGTGTGCCTACCCAAACTTGATGTCACTTAGCGAGGCGAAAATGCTAGAATGTTTAATTTACAGGACTACCCCTAACACTATGGCTCCACGGTACATGTAGATTATCCCCTCTACTTCTTTACATCAAATTGAGGATAAAACTATTAAACTCTAAGATAGTTATCCTCTCATGGCAAGCCAGTTCACATTCAATGTGATAATACTAGAAGTGTACTTTGTGGAACTACCAATGTCAGTAGGACCCACGATTCATCTGGATTATCACCTCTTTATTGTGACTGACTCCCCATGTCCTTAGGCATTCATAGTTTACACAATAAATAAGGAACAAAGAATACACATGTCATTCAATAGAGAAAGAAACAAGTACTTAACAATTCTCAACAATTACATCGTAGTTGTCTCCTACTCCTAGAATTATGAGAACTACTCTATAGAGAATGAGAAACAACCAAAAGATAGAAAAGAAAGGATTCTACAAATCTAAATATGAAATAGAGAGAAGATGATGCGTATCTAATTGATTTCAATGTCTTCGGATGATTTCCATGCTTTGATGGTGGATTGATCATTGTGATGGCTGAGAAAGTGGCTGCTCTAGGGTTTCCTAGAAAGGATAGAACCCTCCTCACCAAGTTAGGGGACTTTTAGGCCTTTAATGTCTTTGGATGATTTCCACGCTTTTATAGCCCTCCCAACCATTAAAAAAAGTTAGAAAACACCTTACCTTCGTGGAATTTGTCGCGCGACATGGTCGTGCCAAAGAGTCACGACTTGGCTATGTTGACCTCAGCCAATATCTAAAGTTGAGGTATGGTCATGCCTTTTGAGGCACAACTAGGCCATGTTGGCCTCGGTAAAAATCTAGAGTTGAGGCATGGTCGTGCCTTTTTGGCACGGTCGAACCGTGTTGGACACGACAAGATTTTGGAGATGAGGCATGACTAAGTCATGTTAGATGTTGGAGGAAAACTTGACGAATGTTGGTCTCCTAGTGAGGCATTGTCAGACTGTGTTGGCTACTGGAGACTCCATTTCCACTTCATTCTTTGGTTAATTTTGCCCAGAGGAACGCGCTTGTATTATGGGACACAGCTAGAGCATATTTCTTGCTACAATTTCTTGTTCCATGGAAGTAATGAAAACAATAGAAAAAAAATGTTAGAATGTAAAATATGCTGATGAAATGCAATAAAATGTATGCAAAATAATGCTTAAAAATATGTACGAAATACACACATCACACCCCTAGATTTAAACTTTTACTTATTCTCAAGCAAAACTTATAATCTAGATTTTTGTGTATAAATGATGCATCATAATTCCTAGTGAATCAATAAAATCGTATCATGTAGTTTCACTAATGAGCAAAAATAATAAAATTGCTTGAGTGTGGCCTAATTGGAAGTTCTCTGTGCTCAGTGCAATGAGTGACTTTACCTTTTTAAGTGTCAATCTCCAAGCCTAATCAAGTTGTCATCTAATTGTGTTTCTCATGCTTCTAGCAATAGACACTTACCTAGCACTCATAGAGTTCTTCCCCCTCAAATTCTATACAAGGTCTCAAAGAAATACTTGATAATAAGATAAACATAATAGTTATTTCCCCAATAACTTAATTCGGTCTCAATTGGATACCTTGTTAGTTTTCACTCATGACAACTATTTTATATTCCTTTTCTCTCTCTTTTTTATTGCTAAGTATTGCAGGATCGAAAGCACTAGAGGAGGGGGGTGAATAGCCCTCATGGCGTTTTCACACTTTTTGAAAAATGTTCGTGCAAGAGTCCGTGCAGCCGAAATATAGAAAGAAAGAAAAAGCAATCAAGTTAACACAATTGAGTTTTACTTGGTTCGGAGCCTATGACAACTTTTACTGCAAGGTCCATGATCGTTGATCACTTTCGTTAGGTAGTCACTATAGTTTTAAACAAGATTACAATTTGAAGTATAGAAATGACAAGAACAATTATTGCAATAAAAATAACTTTTACCCACGACAAGAGGATTAGGAGTTGGTGATCAATTATCGGAGCAACGTTTAGGCGCTGTCAAATCATTCTAGAGCATAGCACAAGAGCGAAGTGTAAGGAACTAGGCACTAAAAATATGAAAGCACAGCGAAAAACATCTAGTTCGTCCAGAATCCATGTGAAAGGAAACCATATACTAAGTTTCTACATGATGTAGGGAGTTATACGTTTGTTGCATGCACATGAACTCCAGACAGCTTGGATCTCAGCACAATCACACGTTCGCACCTCTAATGGTATCCACATGAACAAGTTTCTAGTTTGTCTCACAAACTCACAAAGTGGAGAAAGAAACAACCTTTGGTTGTGATAGCAACCACAAGGTTGAGTTTCGGCCAAGAGAAGGAGGAAGGTGGAAGAAGAAGACTAAAAGTTTTCATCTAATGAAAATATCATCTGATATGGGTTAGGTTTCATGGATCCCCGATAAGAGGGGAAAGGATATAACCAAACAGAGAAGGTAGGCTAATATCGGACGGGATATACCTCAAAAGGAGGTAGGTTTGTATCGACCGAAATATGCCTCGAAGGAGGTAGACCCATATCAATTTGCATATACCTCAAAGGAGGTAGTCCAATATCGGCCGGGATATACCTCAAAAGGAGGTAGGTTTGCATCGACCGAAATATGCCTCCAAGGAGGTAGACCCATATCAATTGGCATATACCTCAAAAGAGGTAGTCCAATATCGGTCGGGATATACATCAAAAGGAGGTAGGTTTGTATCGACCGAAATATGCCTCCAAGGAGGTGGACCTATATCAATTGGCATATACCTCAAAGGAGGTAGTCCAATATCGGCCGGGATATACCTCAAAAGGAGGTAGGTTTGTATCGACCGAAATATGCCTCCAAGGAGGTAGACCCATATCAATTGGCATATACCTCAAAGGAGGTAGTCCAATATTAGTCGGGATATACCTCAAAATGAGGTAGGTTTGTATCGACCGAAATATGCCTCCAAGGAGGTAGACCCATATCAATTGGCATATACCTCAAAGGAGGTAGTCCAATATCGACCGGGATATACCTCAAAGGAGGTAGTCCAATATCGACCGGGATATACCTCAAAAGGAGATAGGTTTGTATCGACCGAAATATGCCTCCAAGGAGGAAGACCCATATCAATGGGCATATACCTCAAAGGAGGTACTCCAATATCGGCCGGGATATACCTCAAAATGAGGTAGGTTTGTATCGACCGAAATATGTCTCCAAGGAGGTAGACCCATATCAATTGGCATATACCTCAAAGGAGGTAGTCCAATATCGACCGGGATATACCTCAAAAGGAGATAAGTTTGTATCGACCGAAATATGCCTCCAAGGAGGAAGACCCATATCAATTGGCATATACCTCAAAGGAGGTAGTCCAATATTGGTCGGGATATACCTCAAAAGAGGTAGGATAATATCGACCGAAACATGCCTCCAAGGAGGAAGACTCATATCGAGTGGCATATATCTCAAAGGAAGTAGACCAGTATCGGCCAGGAGATACTTCCCAGCGAGTAGACTAGTATCGGTCGGGATATACTTCCAAAGCGAGTAGACTAGTATCGACCGAGACATGCCCCCAAGAAGGAAGGTTAATATCAGCCAGGTTGACTAATATTTTGAAAAGATATCTGATAAAATATAGCCCAATGCTAGTTAAAATAATAAATAAAGGAGCCCGGACGAACATTTCCTCAAGAACCTCATGAGAGATAATAATAATTGGTCAAACCTAGCCAGACCCAGTTCCGACTAAGACAAGAAATATTAGTACATTAAGCTATCTCTGATGTAGCAGAAACAGGAGAGGTGAATAGGAAGGATAGGAACACTTTGAAAACAAGCGGATAGGATAGAAGAGAAGTGATATTATAAAGTAGTTCCTAAATGTGTTTGCAGTATATGATTGCATAACCAGTGTTATATATTTTTTGACGAGAAATGTGTTTTCAGACCGTTTTGCAGGTGCTAGACGACAAAGAAGGTACATCTGGGGTACGAAGAAGATTCCTTAAAAAGTCATTTATCACAAGTACACAGCTTACGTCATCTCATAACAAACTCTAACAAACCGGGGTCCACTTCATGACTACGGAGGTTATATGAAGTGGTATAAAAAGGGGAATCCTCTCCGTTGGCTAGGAAAGGACACATCATTGCGCACATTCAGGACCCTAATTTTTCAACTATTGTTCATCTTCTTCCTTTTTTCTTCCACACCAAGAGAGATGACTGACTTGAGCGTCGGAGGGCCTAGCCAGGGATTCCCACCCCGGTCTTAGGTCACTAACGGTAGTGTCGGTTGGTCTCTTGTGCGCAGGGAGCCTTGGAAGTTCTGAAGCCGGTGATCTTCGATTGGATCTCCTCATCGCCCTTGGTATTTTGCCTCGAGAAGATATTTGGGGGCTTCATCTTCTTGGATCTGCTTTGGGTTTCTCGGATCGGCATTCTCTAGGCATTATTCTTCATCAGCGGTGGGTTTCTTTCTCCCGGATCTCCATCTTGTCTAGCTTCTCAGACAGGATCAAATTTGGTGCCGTCTGTGGGAACTTTCACCTGAATCTGAGACTACAAGATGGAAGAGGCCGGAAAATCAAACCTACTCACTATTAGTCGTGAGGATATGGATTTCCTCATCAATTCTCACGTACAGAAAGCCTTACAACAACAACAACAACAACTTCAGGCTCACACTGGGGCTACTCTACCAATAGCTCATAATCCGACAATTTCAACTACTGAGCATTGGAAAGGAAAAGAGCTGGAAGAGGAGGAACATGCGCATTTTCCCCCATGTGTCGTTTCTCCGACAAGACGTCCGCGAGCCTTTTTTCGCACTCCCATGGAGCAGGGGGGTCGAAGGCCCGTGTTTCAGGAATCCTCTGGCGAAGCACCAGACAAAGAAAAGCGTAAGCTCAAAATGATAACTAGTGATAGCTCATCAGAAAAGGTCATCTCTCCATTCTCTCAAAGTGTACTGGAGGATCCGCTTCCTAAGCGGTATCAAAATCTTCAGATTGGAGAGTACACGGGAACAACAGATCTAGAGGATCATTTATTGAAATTTGAGAATGTAGCACTATTACAATAATTCTCTGATGGGGTGAAATGTCAGATGTTTCTTACTACTCTTGGAGGAGCTGCGCAACGCTGGTTTAAGAGACTGCCAGAGAAGTCTATTCAAAAATTCAAAGACTTCAAGAAAGTTTTTCTGCATCATTTTTCCAGCAACAAGAGATATCATAAAACTCCTTGGAGTCTATTTTCAATTAAGCAGGCATCCAAGGAGTCTATCCGAGCCTACATCAAAAGGTTCAATCAGGTAGCTATCGATGTACCTAATGCCACCACAGAAATATTAGTAAGCGCTTTCTCTCAGGGTTTAAATGATAATGATTTCTTTAAAGATTTAGTAAGAAATCCTCCTGTTAATTTTGATTCCTTGATTGAGCGTGCTACCGAATTCATTAATGTGGAAGAAGCTCAAGCCACCCGAAGGAAGGAGGGAGTTACTTCTTCTCCTATCCAGGTTAAGGAGAAAGCGCCAGCCCCTGTTCCTCCACCAAGAGGGCCTAGAGCAACTCATCCACCTCGCCGTCAACCAGAATATCGTCCGTAGGCTGTACAACATGTGGAGATATAGCCAGAGGCACTAAGGAGATGGTGCACTTATCATAAAACTAGCAGTCATCATACTGAAGACTGTTTTGTTTTAAGAAATAAATGAGCTAATAGGGAGCGTTATCAGAGGCAAAATTATTATCGGCAACAGTACCCTAGACAGCAAAGTCCGCTCAAGTTGGAATATAGTCTGGTCGAGCCTCGGCAGGATGCATTGCCCACCCGACCGGTACAAGTCAAGTATCAGAGAAAGCTCCTTCTGAAGCCATGACAACTCGACAAGAAGAAAACATGAGTAATGCAGTTCGGGGCAATATTAATATGATTACAAGCGGACCCACTGATGGGGATTCTAATAGGGCTAGGAAAGCACATGCCCGAAGACTAGAAATTCATGTTGTAGGGTGTAGCATGGAGCGAGCAGCCGGTCCCGAAATAAGTTTTGGACCTAGAGATCTCGAGGGGGTAGAAATACCCCATGATGATGCCCTGATCATTAAAGCAGTGATATCCAACTACGCTATCTCTCGTACCTTCATAGACACGGGTAGTTCTGTCAATATTATATTTAAGAAGGCTTTTGATCAACTACAGATTGACCCGAGTGAACTTCAACAGATGGTCACTCCCCTATATGGATTCACGGGCAATGAAGTGCAACCGTTGAGACAAATAAAGTTGGTCATATCTCTAGGAGAGGAGCCTCTGATGAGAACAAGGAGATCTTATTTCATGGTGGTAGACGCCCCATTCTCTTATAATGTGATACTGGGTCGACCTACCTTGAACGAGTTTAGGGCGGTCATTTCTACTTTTTGTCAAAAAATTAAATTTTCCGTTGATGATCAAGTTGGGGAGGTGCGAGGTGATCAGAAGACATCCCAAAAATGTTATGTAGAGATAGTTCGGGCTGAAGCTAACACTGCTCGAAAGATTCAAAGAATGGAAGTTAATGCCATTTAGGAGAAGCAGCCTGTTCTGATTTATGAAGAAAAGGAAGAAGTTCAGATCCAGACCGGTCGGCCTGAAGCTACTACGTATATTGCAGCTGACCTTGATCCCATTCTGAAAGCCGAATTGATACAATGCCTAAAGAAGAATAATGATGTATTTGCCAGGACGCCTAAAGAAGTCTCAAGCGTTTCTCCTACAGTCATGGAGCATTCCTTACATGTCTTCCCAGATGCCCGCCCGGTCATGCAAAGAAAGAGGAATTTTAGTGCGGAACAGAACTAAAGCATCAAAGAAGAGATAACTAAACTTATGGAGGCTGGTTATATTAGGGAAGTACAATTTCCTAGCTGGTTAGCTAATGTAGTGTTAGTCTCTAAGCCAGGAAACAAATGGCGAATGTGCATTGATTTCCGAGATCTCAACAAGGCTTGCCCAAAAGATTATTATCCATTACCCAGGATAGATCAACTGGTAGACTCCACTGCTGGATGTGAGTACATTTCTATGCAAGACACTTATCAGGGCTATCATCAGGTTCCCTTAACTAAAGAAGATCAAGAAAAGGTCAGTTTCATAACATCCGAAGGTACTTATTGTTATAATGTTATGCCCTTCAGATTAAAAAATGTAGGAGCAACTTATCAAAGGCTTATGAATAAGGTTTTCTAGAAGCAGATAGGAAGAAATATGGAAGTGTATGTTGATGATATCTTAATTAAATCTCTTCAAGCTGTTGATCTGTGCAGGGATGTAGAGGAGACCTGCAAGACATTAAGACAATATGGGCTCAAGTTAAATTCAAACAAATGTTTATTCGGAGCAAAAGGGGAAAAATTCCTGGGATATATGGTGTCCGAGCGGGGAATAGAAGCCAACCCGAGCAAAGTCAAGGCACTTCAGAACATGGAGCCGCCGCGCAACATGAGAGAAGCTCAAAGACTGACCGACCGGATTACAGCCTTGTCTAGGTTCATTTCCAAGTCAGCCAATCGTAGCTTCCATTTCTTTAAAATACTCAGAAAGACCAATAAATTTCAGTGGAATGAGGAATGTGATAAGGCTTTCCAAGAGTTAAAAGATTATTTGTCTACTCTCCCTGTATTAGCTAAGCCTTTAGTAGGAGAAACTCTTTGGGTTTATTTGTCGGCTAATGAAAACGTCGTAGGCTCTGTGTTAGTCAGACAAGAGGGAAAAGAACAACAACCTGTATATTTTTCTAGCCATTTATTTAAAGGAGCTGAGTGTAGATATACTACACTAGAGAAATTGGCTTATGTACTAGTATTAACTGCTCGGAGGTTGCACCCATATTTCTTAGCACATGAAATTATTGTATTAACCAACAATACTCTCAGACGGGTGTTACTCAACCCAGAGGCATCAGGTCGGCTGATCAAATGGACCACTGAACTTGGTGAATATGACATACAGTATCAACCCCGCTCAGCCATTAAGGCACAAGCTCTAGCAGATTTCATTATAGAAGTCCAAGGCCCTGAGGAAGAAAGCATTTGGAAAGTGTATGTAGATGGCTCCTCAACTAGACAGGGCAGCGAAATTGGTATTCTTCTTATATCTCCAAGAGAAGACAGACTTCAACTCTCTATCAGATTGAATTACAGAGCTACTAACAATGAAGCAGAATATGAAGCTTTGATAGCTGGATTGCAAGCCGCTCGGCATATAGGGGCAGCTCGAGTACTCATTTATTCTAACTCTCAATTAGCAGCCCAACAACTATCAGGTAATTTTGAAATTAATAATGACAGGCTCAAGCTATATGCTGAGGCATTCGATAAGTTGAAGTCCCAGTTTCAAGAAGTAAATATACAAAAAATTCCTCGAGCTGAGAATCAGGTAGCAGATGAATTGGCCAAGCTGGCCTCCGCTATAGTGCCATGGAGTCTAGATCGGCTAGTAAAACAAACTCTGATAATATCTTGTATCGAAAGACAAGCTGACGCAAAAATTCAAGGTGACTGGAGAGCTCAAATCATATTGTATCTACAGCAAGGTACTCTTCCGAGTAATACAGAACAAGCAAGGGTATTTAAGAAGAGAGCTGCTCAATACACTATGGTAGGAGAACAATTATATAAAAGAGCTTTTTCTAGACCTTTGCTCAAGTGTATCGGCACGGAAGATATACAATTTATTCTACAGGAAGTGCATCAAGGTTCATGTGGTAGTCATATAGGAGGGAGATCCTTGGCCCGTAAAATCTTATTAGCAGGGTATTTCTGGCCTACTTTACACGAAGATGCCAACAAGTTGGTAAGAACTTGTATGTCTTGCCAAAAACATCAAAATATTTCACATCATCCCACATAGTTGTTGAAAACCTCTATAGTCTCATGTCCCTTCGATCAACGGGGCATGGACATAGTAGGCCCATTTCCTATGGAGGTTGCACAAAGAAGGTTTTTATTGGTAGTAGTGGATTATTTTTCCAAATGGGTAGAAGCAGAACCACTTGCCCGGATTACTGAAGATGCAGTTATTAAATTTCTGTGGAAAAATATCATATGCAGATTTGGCATTCCTCATAAATTAGTCTCTGATAATAGAAGACAATTTCAAGGAGATAGAATTTTAGCTTGGTGCAAAAGTTATGGTATTATTCATGCTTTTACCTCTGCGGCTTATCCGCAAAGTAATGGTCAAGCGGAAGTAACCAATAGAGAAATTATAAGGGGTTTAAAAACCAAACTGGATTATGTCGGAGGCAGCTGGGTAGATGAATTACCCAGCGTTCTTTGAGCATATCGTACTACACCTCGAGAAGCTATAGGAATCACACCCTTTCAATTAGTCTATGGGGGAGAAGCAATAGTTCCCATTGAGGTGGGAATATAATCTGATAGAAGACAATTATATGATGCAGACAATGAGGGTCGATGACTCATGGAGCTAGATTTGATAGAAGAAATTAGAGATAAAGCTGCTGCTCGTCTAGTATCATACCGACAACGAATGAGACAAAATTACAACAAAATGGTCATCCCCAGATTTTTCCAAGTAGGAGATTTAGTATGGAAGCGTATCAAACCTGTCGGGGATGTCAGTAAGTTGGTACCACAATGGGGAGGACCCTACAAAGTGGTGGAAAAGCTCGCATCAGGCTCATATTATCTCCAAGATACTGAAGAAAGAATTCTGGAACGTCCCTAGAGTGCCAATCATTTACAACCTTACCGGACTTAACAAGACCATGCTACTTAAGAATATGTCAGAAGGAACAAATCATAATTATCTGAAATAAGTTCCCGATGAAAAGAAGACAAGTATCCTTACAGTTCATGTACTACATTTCTTTCAATAAATGCAATACAAAGCAAATATCGCCACAAAATATAAATGTGATGCATACAGATTGATAAGTATTGGCAGAACCTTTATAATCTCTTTTCGAGCAATCAACAGTGGGAAATCTTAAAGATCTATTCAGCTCCCCTAAGAAAAATCCAGAAAAAGGTTATTACAAACATCATAAATTGGTATAATAATATAGTCGATTGGGAAATCTCATGAAGTAACTCGGATGGGTCTTCATGGGAGGAACCGGAGACTTTAAACCATCACAGAACATAGTCGATCGGGAAATTTCATGAAGTAACTCGGACGGGTCTTCATGGGAGGAACCGGAGACTTTAAACCATCACAGAACATAGTCGATCGGGAAATTTCATGAAGTAACTCGGACGGGTCTTCATGGGAGGAACCGGAGACTTTAAACCATCATAGAACATAGTCGATCGGGAAATTTCATGAAGTAACTCGGACGGGTCTTCATGGGAGGAACCGGAGAATTTAAACCATCACAGAACATAGTCGATCAGGAAATTTCATGAAGTAACTCGGACGGATCTTCATGGGAGGAACCGGAGACTTTAAACCATCACAGAACATAGTCGATCGGGAAATCTCATGATGTAACTCGGACGGGTCTTCATGGGAGGAACCGGAGACTTTAAACCATCACGGAACATAGTCGATCGGGAAATTTCATGAAGTAACTCAGGCGGGTCTTCATGGGAGGAACCGGAGACTTTAAACTATCACAGAACATAGTCGATCGAGAAATCTCATGAAGTAACTCGGACGGGTCTTCATGGGAGGAATCGGAGACTTTAAACCATCACAGAAAAATAGTAGATTGGGAAATATCATGAAGTAACTCGGACGGGTCTCCATAGGAGGAACTGAAGACTTCAAAGCCTAGTCAACCGGGATTATATTGGCATGGGTTCAAGGGGAATTCTATGCATATGGCACATTTTCTATCCGAAGGCCCATTCATATGGAAATCTGTATTTAAAATTTGCCCTGAGTATTATACTCAGCTCAGAACTCAAGAGTTTTATATAGTTCCTTATCTAAAATCTCTCGGGATTATTCATTCTTTTGAAATATGAAGCACACTAGATGTTATCTGCAGAAGGATTCATCAAGATGAGGTTTAACTTCAAGAGATGAGCAAGGAATTCTCGAATAAAACTTATACTTAGTGCTCGGAAGCATTTCAAAAGAAGCATTCTCAAACCAGCACAATAGAGAAACAGGTAAGTATCAAAAATTTCCTATACATCGCAATCATTTGATTACCAAGTTTTGGTTACACTTCTTTTCATTACCAGTTTTTTCTGTTACAAGTCTTTTATGGACAATCTTTTTAGATACATAGACATGATTAATTAAAAGGACCTTTTAAATCTGCCGGTAGCTCTTTGTTAAGCCGGCGACGACTTATGAAAGAAGGGGGAGGTTCCTTGGGTAGATAACCACCCTCTCTTAACTGTCGAAGAACTCCCGATACCGAATGATTTAAAGCACCCACTATCCTACGGACAAATTCTTGGGCAAACGCCGAAGACTTTAAATAAGCCAAACGCCACTCTTCCCATCGACTCTTCTCTTGCTCCTTATAGCTTCAAAAATCAGCTTGCAGTTTTGTGTTTTGATCTTTTAAAGCATCCTTTTCTGATTTAAGCTGTTCCAATTCCTTGTGGAGCAGTGACAATTCAACATCTTGAGCTTTCCTTTGCTCTTGTTCCTGTAGGATAGTGAAATCATGAGAGGCTAGGTCTTGAGCTTGGTCAGAATGACAGGCATTATGAAGCTTCTCTACTGTCTCTAAAATAAGACTTTTATGAGAAGCATCTAAGAGAGCTTTCTCCTTTAAAGCAATCTCCAGTCGGAGACCAGAATGTAGTCGATCCACCTATAATTCCAGAGTTCTCATTGCAAGCTCTTTGTCTTTCAGTAATTGTTGTGACTCCTCTAATTCCTGTCTCAATGCCCCTAATTGTCGATCTTGCAAAATCATTTTCTCTTGTAATTGAGCCAGGTCGTTATTATGAGAAGGTAAAGTAGCCTTCAATGTCTCTAGTTGAGCTTTTAGCTTATTGTTCTCTTGGTCCTTAGCCATAAGTAGCTGGTTGATATGCAGACTTGAGGCAAGGAACTAAACAAAAAATAATGATATAGTTAAAGATAAGGATATGAAGTTGACAACATATGACCAAAAATACTTACAGCTACTGCCTGACAACTATGGCGGTCGGCTCGATGTGGAAGACTAAGGCCTCTTAGTTGTTCTTGACCTTGTAGCCAAGATTCGGCCGATAGGCCTTGTAGTTGCAAAGAACCATAGCTAGGTGGATCAGAGGATTGTCCCAATTGAGAGGGTAGACCCACAGCCTGTTTAAATAAAGGTCGGGGAATGGAGGAAGAAGGAGGTAGAGAAGAAGAAGATGCAATGGAAGGAAAAGAAATAGTAGAAACAAGAGAAGCAGAGGAAGAACTAGATGGAATAGAGGGTGGCAATGCAGGAGAGGCTGATTCAGTTATAGAAACACTAATAGCTGAGGGACTGGCACTTGGAGAAGATCTCCGGCAAGGCATACGTTTTTCCCGGGGCCTAGAAGCCAAAGGAGGCAAGGCCAATGCAAGAGGTGCAGAAGATACAAAAGGGATAATGGCCATCTCAGAAGCAGAAGGAGCTGAAATAATAGCACAAGAAGAGGGGATGAGTAGACCAGGTCTCATCATCCTAAGAGAAGGATTAGAGATAATGTGGGTAGGAGTTATTGGTGTCTTACCTCTCTCAAGAGAAATGGGTGTCGGGACAAGAGGTGCTTGCACAAAAGTACCAAAGAAATCGCTAAAGGGGGCATCCTCAGAAAGCTTTGGCTTTTTGACTAAGGCAATGAAAGGCTCTTCTTCTTCCTCTTCCATGGCTGTGACAGCCTCTGCTCGTTGTTCTTCCTCAGATAGCAAACCCAGGGTGGAGGAATTAGGATTAGCCCGGCAAGCTCGCAACCATTCTTCTCTAAGATTATTGACAAAGGACATAGTCATAGCAGGATTCTTGTGCATAAAGGCTGGAAGAAGAACATCAGCTGAAACACAGGAATTAAAAACCATTATAAAAGAGATATACTAATCAGTAAATACGGAATGAAATGTTTATACATACCAAAAGATCCATCCAAAGGGGTTTCAATATTGCTTATCCCGAAAGGAAACATCAAACCCTCCACAATTAGATGCGACAAGCTGAATTTTGCTCCTCTCAGTTTAGGTAAGGAAAAAGCAACAGAGGGATCGTTAAGAAGATTATGGGTGCTAAGAAGCGGAGGTAGGTCATATATCCATTGAACGGGAAATGGAGGAGGAGAAGGGAGACAGATATAGAAAAATTTGTGATACCATTCCCCTTGAGGAGGAATTCGGTTGAACAAAATAGCCTTGGGATGAGATTGGAATTTGAAAACACCAACATCTAGTCGATGAGGAACAAAGAAGTGATGAGAAAGACGAGGAGACAAGGGAAAATCTAACAGTTTAGATACCCCGACAAAACCCATAAGGATAGAAAAGGATTGAGGAACAAACTGATTGAGGGGAATATTAAAATAGAGACTAACAGCACAGAAAAAAGAGTGGAGAGGAAATCGAAAACCTTGTAGGACTTGATCTCGAAAGATAGATATACACCCAAAAGGAGGAAGATGTGGACTATCTTGAGGAGCGGGACGAGCTATATAAGAAGGAAAACCATAGGTCGCCTTTAAATCCACTTCTTCTGTATCTATGAGGTCGGAAGTGCACGAGAGAAACCATGCAGGAGGGGAAGTTGCCATAGAGAGACAATAGAAGGAAGAGGAATCAAGGAAGATGAAGAGAGTGTAGGTGCAGCGGAGGCCGGCAAGAGGGGGTGAATTGCTTCTGAAATCAAAAATAACTATACCCTCCTCGGATTTCAACTCAGAAATAAAATCAGCAGTAAAAAGAACTAGTAACTATATAAAATTAAAGACAGAAATAAAACGGGAGACCGAGGTTTAACCTGGTTACAACCAATGAGGTTGTTAATCCAGGACAATCGAAAGTCGCACTAGCAGAGTCTCCTTCACTGTAGGCGGAGAAGCCTTTTTACACACTTAATGAGCTCACAAGTTGCTAGGAATTGAAAGCTTGAATGAATGATGAATTCCTAGGTCCAGGGGTCCTTTTATAGCCCCTGGAAAGTCTATCCCGAAGCTCCAAGGCGCCTCCAACAATGGTCCAAGGCGCCTCCAAGCAAGTGATCGGATAGAACTCTATCCGAAGGCAAACGGTTGGATTGACTGGGTTGAAGGCGCCTTCAACCTGGCTGAAGGCGCCTTCAAGCTGGAGGCGCCTTCAAGCTGGAGGTGCCTTCAACCTGGTTGAAGGCGCCTTCAAGCTGGCAGCTCAGCTTCTTGGCTTCATTTCCAGCTTGCTTTGACTTCCAACGCTCCTATCTTTTGGGTGATTGCGTCCAACCAAAATAGGGCTCACCCGAACCCAATTCCCAGCCTTCTCCTCGAGCAGGCTTCCTTCCGGCTTCTCGTCCCTCGAACGCCGCGCACGTTCTTCTCGCTCCACCGGAGTACTCTTCCGTAGCTCTCTCGTCCTTCGGACGCACCGAGCCCATCGGCTCCCTTCCCGTGCCGTCCTTCTCACTAGCTGCGTCTTCCGCTCGACTTCCTGCACTCCTAAGCTCCTGCTCACTCAGACACAGGGATCAGACAAAACGCAGGACGTAACCAACTTGGTTGATCACATCAAAACACCCACGGGGAACAACAATCTCTCCCTTTTTGATGTGCATCAACCCAAGTTCAAGTTAGGGTAAATAGACACAAATTGTAATTTTAAAGTAAATTACTAAACTAACATATCTAATCATAAATTTGCAATTTTTAAAATTGCAACACAATTTAGAAAAAATATTAAAAATATACGTTTCGTACTCCCCCTAAACTTGTACCTTCCTCTCCCCCTTTGATCACAATAAATATGGGATACTAATAAGAGAATATTAAGCAGATTATTAAGGTAAAATTCTGAGCAAAAGTGATTTTTTTTTAAAAATTTCTAAGTTAAATTAAATTTTCAAACATATTTTTTAAGCAAAAGTAAATTTTTTGAATTTTACAAAAAAATTTTCTAAGTTAAACTTAATTTTTGAATGTTCCAAAAAAAATCTAAGTCAAATGAAGTTTTCTAGAATTTTTTTTTCAGGGAAAAAAATTTAATTTAGAATTTTCAAGACAGATTTCTAAATAAAAGAGATTTTTTGTTTAATTTTTTTTTAAACAAATGTTTGATAAACTTTCAAAGCATTATTTAATTCTTGTTTAATGCTTTTTCTGAAAGTTAATTAAACATTTTCTTTCAATATTTTAGCTTCCAGGTCATGACGAGGCATTAGGCCTTCTTGGTTATTGAGCAACAACCACTTCCTTAGACAAAGTTTTCATAAAGAATTTCAATGTTTAATTTTCTCTCTTAAAGCTTTTAATAAAAAAAATTAATTTAGCACAGATTTTGGAACCCAATAGAGGTTCCATCCTACAGGGTTATTCAAATATTTAGGGGGTACATAGTTTCTTGGTACTTTTCTAAGTTGACCCTGATGGTTTCTAATGTACCAATTTAATTTACCATAAATTCTAATTTTTTAATTTGGAAACTTCTTTAAGCATGCATCATTTTTCAATTTTTCAATATCATTTTTTAATTTTGTATTTTCTAATTTCAAAATTTCATTTTCCTTTTCAAATTTATCTAATTCTTTAGAAAGTGCTTTTATAAATTTAAAGGACTGAGTCGGGGTTAGATTGCGTACCTTACTTACCTGACTCGGTAATGCTCCCCCTTCACTGCAGCTTTCCTCTTCTGACGTTCCTCCCCCTTCGTCGATGCTCATCTCTGAGCTTGACGTTTCATCTAGCTGATGGTTGGCCATCAATGTTAGTCTCGAGAATTCTTCGATTTCTGATTCGGAGGATGACGAATCATCCCACGTGGCTTTTAGGTTGTGTTTGGTTCAAGGTGGCTTCTTGCTCCTTTCCTTATCCTTCTGTTTGCTCTTCAATTTTGGGCAGTGGTCCTTGATGTGCCCTTCTTCGTTGCAGTTGTAGCAACGGACTGTCCTTCTCCTTTGACGATGTTTACTTGACTGTGATCTAAATTTGTTAGATTTAAAAAACTTATTAAAACGTCTTACCATTAACGCAGCTTCGTTTTTGTTGATTGTAGCTTCGGAGTCAGGATCGTCCTTTTCGGCACGTAGGGCGATGTTGGGGTTCGACTTCTCTACTAGATTTTCTGCAAGTCGAGATTCGTGAAGTTCGAAGGTTGAAAACAATTGTTCCAATGTACTTACCTCGAGATCCTTAGAGATGTAGTAAGCATCTACTAAGGAGGCCCACTCTGGAGTTCCCGGGAAGGCGTTGAGCGCGTATCGAATTGAGTCCCGATTTGTTACTTCTTCTCCAAGGTTGGTGAGTTGAGTGATCAACTCTTTGATCCTCACTTGGAGTTGCGCTACCTTCTCACCTTGGTTCATCCGGAGGTTTGTCAACTGGGTCCGGAGGATGTCGCGTCGCGCTAGCTTTGCTTCGGAGGTACCTTCGTGAAGCTCCAGGAATTTCTCCCAGAGATCTTTCGCGAAGTCGTAGCTTCCGATTCGACTTACCTCTTGTGGTGGTAGCACACTGAGCAGGTGGAACTCTGCCTTTCCGTTGGCGATGAAATCGGCTTGCTCCTTCTTGCTCCATGTGTTTTCTTCTTTGTCTTTTGGTGCTGCAAAACCATATTTCATTGTAATAAGAATATCAAAATCCGTTTTAAAAATACCTCCATTTTGCGCTTCCAAGTGGCGAAGTCTCCGTCGAACTTGGGGGGATGGATGTTCGTTCCGGCCATCGTCTTGATCGTAGTGCTTCAGTTGGCGGTTAGTCCTTTTGAAGTGATCAGGCTCTGATACCAATTGTAGGTGCAGTGGAGGCCGGCAAGAGGGGGATGAATTGCTTTTGAAATCAAAAATAACTATACCCTCCTCGGATTTCAACTCAGAAATAAAATCAGCAGTAAAAAGAACTAGCAACTATATAAAATTAAAGACAGAAATAAAACGGGAGACCGAGGTTTAACCTGGTTACAACCAAGGAGGTTGTTAATCCAAGACAATCGAAAGTCGCACTAGCAGAGTCTCCTTCACTGTAGGCAGAGAAGCCTTTTTACACACTTAGTGAACTCACAAGTTGCTAGGAATTGAAAGCTTGAATGAATGATGAATTCCTAGGTCCAGGGGTCCTTTTATAGCCCTTGGAAAGTCTATCCCGAAGCTCCAAGGTGCCTCCAACAATGGTCCAAGGCGCCTCTAAGCAAGTGATAGGATAGAACTCTTTCCGAAGGCAAACAGTCGGATTACACCTTCAACCTGGTTGAAGGCACCTTCAAGCTGGCAGCTCAGCTTCTTGGCTTCATTTCCAGCTTGCTTTGACTTCCAACGCTCCTATCTTTTGGGTGATTGTGGCCAACCAGAATAGGGCTCACTCGAACCCAATTCCCGGCCTTCTCCTCGAGCAGGCTTCCTTCCGGCTTCTCGTCCCTCGAACGCCGTGCACGTTCTTCTTGCTCCACCGGAGTACTCTTCCGTAGCTCTCTTGTCCTTCGGACACACCGAGCCCGTCGGCTCCCTGTTAGTTAGAGCCCTAGAGCCAATTATTTGATGATTGTATGGACTCATTGTATCATATTCTTGTATATTAATAAAGGCATTTGTTTGGTTATTATACTTATTTGTATTAGTGCCAAATAGACTAAGTATAATAGCGTCCTTGAGTAGAAGGTTCATACCTATATCAATCGATTAGTTGAATCGATAGTGAGATGATATAGGAAACACTACTCTAAATCATTCCTAGTCGAGTATTAACATTCAGGGACATTGTTAATGCAATAAGACTAGCATGTAGGTCAGCTCGATGACTTGATCTCACAAGTCATGGATATAGAGATATCAAGCTGACACATGGGTATACATTGGAGAATGTATACTGAATGACCCGCCATGAGAAAGTATCATGGATCGTTATATGAGTGTCATATACTTTCTCATGTGGCTATTAGTATGACTATTAGTCCTTAGACCTGAAGTCACCATGGATCCCTACATAAGGAGTTATGTACTTTTGTTTCGTCAAACGTCACCCGTAACTGGGTGGACTATAAAAAACGATTACTGGGTATATAACAAATTATGTAGAGGGATGTGAGTGATGTAGATGGGATCTATCCCTCCCATATGACGGGAGCGACATCGGTATTCTTGATAGAGTGAGACCACGAAGTGCATGGCCATGCCCAAATGAGTCAATATGGGATATTGAGCTCATTTGATTTAGTGTGTCTACTTGGAGTTCAAGATTTAGATTGATTAGAGGATGACACGGTCTATGCCTCATATTGATCAATCTAGATGTCTAGGATAGAAGGACATTATCACATATTGTGAGGAGTCACAATTAGTAGTCACAAGGTGATGTTGGATCTCGACATTTCTTGTAACTTGGGTAGTAATGATGTGTTGCTAGATACCGCTCATTACTTATGCTCCTAAATGGGTTTAGGGCATTGCCAACGTTACAAGAACCTATAGGGTCACACACTTAGGACATTTAGATGGAGATTTGGTTCATATGATGAACCAAGAGGATTAGATTCATTTGATAAATCAAATTGGATTAAGAGTAATCCAAATTGGGTTAATTGAGTTAGACTCAAGTTGATTCATGTATTTAATGAGTCTAATTTAGATTATGACTCATTAGATCAATTTAATTTAATGAATTAGATTCATTATATTAAGTTGGCTTGAATCAAATGGTTAGATTAGATCAACCATGAGAGAGATTGAGTCAAGTTTGACTTGACTAGAGAGGAAGAGGTAGAATCAAGTTTGGCTTGACTCTTTGCCACATCATGAGTGAGGTGGCGAGATGTGGACCAATGGTGTTGCTCCACATCATCATGGTTTGCCACCTCATGGAGGTTACAAGCCTCCATTGCATTTAATGTGGCCGGCCACATTAAATGAGTGTAGGTTACTCATTTGCCACATCATTAGTGAGGTGACAAGAGGTGGACCAATGGTAATGGTCCACATCTTCATGGTGTGCCACCTCATGGGAGTTACAAGACACCTCTTAATGGCCTCCACTTAATTGTAATTAAGTGGAAATGGGGGTTACACAACCAAATGTGGCCGGCCACTTTAGTGAGGGGAAGAAAATGAATTTTTGATTCAACTCCTCATTTTACTCCTTTCTTCTTCTCTCAAGCTCTCCCTCTCCCTCTCCTCTTTGCTTGGCCGAATCTCACCAAGGTGCTAGCACACCTTTTGTGTGAGGTTCTCCACCTACGTGTCCGTGTGGATACTTCTAGAGGACCGGTTTGACGGTCTTGAGATCCGGCAACTCCTTGGAAGAGCGGGAACGCGAAAGGGCACGCAACATGGGTAAAGTTCTCAACACATAGATCTAGGAGTAGATCTAAAGATTTTGAAACTCGTATTTGTATTTCGTTCGGTTTTCCTTGCACGGATCTACGGCTTTAGGTGATTCAGGGTTTCCGCGACGTGAAAAGCGGTTTTCGCGGTCCGAAAAACCCAACACTCCCTTCCCGTGCTGTCCTTCTCGCTAGCTGCGTCTTCCGCTCGACTTCCTGTGCTCCTAAGCTCCTGCTCACTCAGACACAGGGATCAGACAAAACGCAGGACCTAACCAACTTGGTTAATCACATCAAAACACCCACGGGGAACAACAGAGAGATGGGGGAAAGCGGAAGAAAACTTCGTAAAACCCTTGTTTTTCTTTCGGCCCTGTGCTAAAACCCCCAAACAGAGATAACAGAAGAAAACAAGAAAAGAAAAAGTACTCGGGATTCCAATCACAATAAACGGGTGATAATATTAAAGGATAAAATCAAGAGAGAGAGGTAAAGTTAAGTAATCTTCCTCGAAAAATGTGTAAAGTTTCCCTAGAAATAATTCTTAAGAAAGCTTGACGGATATAAAGAAAAATTAGTCCAGTGATTATAAGTTCAAGTTATTGGTGTAATAAAATAAGGCAAAAGTTGAGCGCAAGGTATTAGTTAACAGACAGGACTTGGTTAGAGGCTACCGTATGAGGTCCATAGATATGAATCGGGCGGTTCTAATAGATCGACCGAGACAAAGACCACCCAAATATGTCGACCAAAAAATTATCACAATAAGTCAAATAACATACACTATGATAAAACCATATAAGACTTATACATAAGATGACATACGAAGATATGAGCGTAAATCAATCAAGTAAAACGAATCGACCGATATTGGGAACGTCACAATAAAGCTGTGCCAGATCGAACGAAACATAATTGATCTATAAAGTATCGGACGGTATTTGTCAGCATTGATATATACCGTCCGGTCATAATGAAACAGTCTAAACATAATAATCTATTGGTTTTATGATGATCAGCCAAGCCACATTTAATATATTTAAACAAGACAGATGACTGTCATAAGGAAGAGTAAAACTAACAATGAAAAAGGGAGAATCAACTTCACATAAGTTTGTCAGATTGTCATCACAGAGTTTGGGTCCCCCTTTTACAAGAATTTGAATTTAAGTCATACTAAGGTCAGCTGAGGGTATAGATCAGGAGGCTTGTTCTCAATGAGTTTGCGACGATTTAGGAAATTAGGAGGAGGGTCGCGAGATAAGTAGCTCTCCTCTCATAATTGTTGAATCGCCCCTTTAGCTCCCGCAGTAAAGGCTGATAAGATGGACTTCACGATCGGCCTATTGAATTCAGGAGATTCAATCATGGCGGTGGCCCGTTCCTTGTAACGAGTATCTTCGTTCGCCTTGTAGACCACCAAAGCCATTTGGGAAGTCTTCAGTTCATTCTCTTTGACAGAAACCTCGGTTTTAACTAAATTAAGGGAGGTGTTCAAAGAAGTTATTTCCTCTTCCTTCAGCTGCAGGGTTTTGAGTTTTTCAGCCAATTCTGCTTCATAATCTGCCTTTAGTTCGCCAATTTTGGAAGTTAATTCTTGGTTGAGGTCCGTAGCCGATTTGAATTGTGCTTGAAGACTTTCAATCTGAGCTTCAAGTTGCTTCTTGGTAACAGCGAAAAACGTAGCAAAAGATAACTCAGTAACATGTTGTCTCAGCTTATCATTCTCGGACCTTAGTTTCTTGTTCTCGTTGTATAAATTGTGCATCAGTCGAGATAAGCCCATGTTTTCTATCCATCGCTGGAAATATAATAAAAGGTCAGGAGATAACCGCTAAGAAATAGAGAGTAGACGTTAATAAACATACCTGATTCTCCTTATGTGAGAAACGATCAATTGCTTCAGAAGTATTGAGTTCTTCAAAAACGGGACGAACTTCATCCCAATCGTCGACGAAGGAACCTCCTAGCAATATGGGGAGGACAGGAATAGTAGAAGAACCAGCAGAGAAGGAGGAAGTAGGGATAGAGGGAGGAGAAAAGACTTAATAAGAAGAAGGTGATGAGGGTAAAGATCCAGAAGTTGGAATAGATAGGGGAAAAGTGAAAGAGACATCGCTAGAAGCATTGGCATTAGAGAAGGGTGAGGTAGGAAAACTAAGAGAAGGGTAGAGTTCGGCCAACGTAGGTTCATCAGAAGGAGGGTCAGCAGGGACAAAACCTTCTGAAACCTGTTCATTAGCAGGAAGGACAAGCCTCCTTTTGGACGGAGGAATTCTGGTAAGTTTGCGCCCCGGGCGTTTGTTGGTAGCAAGTTCAGCTATTGATTTATTGGGGCTACCAGAAGACATGAGTTCAATGATGGGAAGAGGGGCAGATGAGGAAGCAACAGCAGCAGCAACTGGTGAAGTAACAGCGGGTAAAGAAATAGAAAGGATCTCTGCAGAAAGACCTTCAGGAGCCTCAAGAGCTTCAAGAACCCCCAAAGAGTTGGGTACCTCAGCTAAAGGAGTCGGCTCTTCGATTGAAGGGGGAGGAATAATAGCAGCCAGAAGTTCGGCTTCTTTGGCACGAATTCCGTCCTCTTCCAGACGTAGTTCTTCATCAATCAAAGCGTCATAAAAGATCTCCACTACATAGAAAATAAAAATAGTTTAGTTAGTTAAAAGAAAGAAGAAAGAAACAAGATGTTACCTAAAGGGACTTGAGTATCAGGTTTGACGGGGCTTAAGCCAAACAGGTATAGAAGATCGACTCTCAGCCACTTGGGAATAGAAAGTCGATGACTTAACAACTTCTCACAATAAATAGGAAAAGAGAGATGAAGATGAAACTCCCTGACGTCGGGTAAGGGGGGAAAGAAGGATTTCCAGGCATGAGACCAAGGAATGGGTCCTGGAAACTTTATGAAGAAAAAATGGGATTTCCAAGCTTTGAGAGACGAGGGCATATCCTCAAAAAGAACCATTTTAGTCCATGACTGAAACAAGAAAACACCAGGTTTTGAACACTTGGGATAAGAGAACATGAAAAAATTTTGAGGAGTAGGAGGAATATCTAGCAAACGAAACAGCATGTAAGTACCACATAGATAATGAAATGTGTTGGGGGCAAATTGTTGCAAAGGAATATCAAAATACTGGCTTATTTCGATCAAGAAAGGAGGAATGGGAAACCTTAAACCTCCTATCAACTGATCCTTGAAAAAAGTCACGCAATTAGCAGGAGGACGATGAGGACGATCATTCGATTTTGGGATTATGATGACATACTCTCGGGGAATTTCATACTGACGACGGATGGTTAGCATAGCATTTTTATCAAAAGATGAAGACATGTGGACGTACCAAGGAGCAATTGCTTCCTCAGCCATGGACAAGAGTAGAGGCTAGTAAAACAACAGATTACTTACTGAAAATAAGAAAGAAGATCGCCGAGAAACCGTGAGCACGGGGTTTGGTCGAAGACTGCAGCGAGAAAAGAACGCTAAGGGAAAGAAAAGAAGGGACAAAGTTGAAAAGAAGACGAAGGGTTTAGGGTTTGAAAAACACACAACCGTCGTCAGATCAAAACGCTTTTATCTCAGTAGACACTGAGGATCACAGGAAAAAGGCAAAGGCTTACGTGACATGGTGGCAAAAGAAAGTATGTGTCATATAATCATAAAGAAACATTTATACTGGATGCGACAGATCGGATCACGCTGGGTTGGTAACACCTCGTTGTACGCTTCTAACACTCTCTTACCCGAAGAAGAGCCAATCACCAACCAGGAAGTTTCGAAAGGAGACGTAATTAACTGGACATAATAAAGTGAAAAGGACTGAATTTTGACTAAGCCTAGGCTAAGGACAAACATTTAAGGATAGAGATTTAGGCGAATAATAGATTTAAGTTTATATCCTTATAAAATGCAGACTAGCATTGATCAAAGTAATTTTATACTGGCCGACATAACTTTGGATATGCTAGACAAGTATAATATCAGTTTAAATAACATTGTTTATGATCAACGAGATAATACTGGTCAGTATAACGTTAGTTACAATAGATAAATGTAACATCGACTAAGACAGTTTTGTTTATGATAGATAAGCTAATATTGGTTGGTATAACATTAGCTATAATATAGAAGTATTCTAATGATCAAGATAGCCTCGGCCATGATAAATGACACATAGGATATACGAAGGGGTAGTGAGCACAACATCACATTTATTCTTACAAATCAGAAGGATTCAATAGAATCACTTAATTCAATACAAAAGGTTGTTTTTACACTTAGAATATGGTCAAGTACATAACATTACATTTATCCTCAGAACATTAAACCTTAAACAGATAACAAAAATTACAAACATAAGCCCTTAAGATGCTTAGAGAGTTTTAGCCCCACTGTAGTCAAACTTACCATGGAGCAGAAGTGGAAACATTTTACCTTGCGCAGAGGAAGTTCATCCGAGCTTGTCAAGGCACAGAAGTGGCAATATTTTGCCCGGGATGATGAGAATTGTGGAGCAGAAAGATTCAAGGGAAATGGGAAGGGGATAGATCTATTCAGACCATGATGGAAAAGTAGTTGGGAGAGCCTCTCCCCAAGCCCTGGAGTTCTGCAACTAGAACCACCCAGCTTAGCCCATCGGTAATATGTGCTGTGCCCTTCTCGCGACATCCATGGGCTATTTAGTTGTCCCTCGATGAGTAGTGAAAATCTCTCTGAAGTTTCTTGAGCCTTCAGAGTATTGGCACCTTTGGATGAAAATTCTAAACATTGAAAAACTTTATCTCTTAAGACATTTCCTCAAACCCTAGAGTTAGCCGAAGCAAAAACTTGAATAAACTCATATATAAATCTCGCCTTGTCCAACAAGAGTCGCCCCCAAAGAAGGGGAGCCGAAGCCATACTCTCAGCCAGAAAAGAGCAGTGAAAGTTAACAAGGAAGGAAGAGAACTAAGATGGGTGGTGAACGGAGAGAAGGTTGTAACCCTATTTAAAGGATCAAAGGACTCAAGGAATCACTGTACTGAGTTTCACAGGAACACTATACTTAGCTTCATCAGATAGTTGTACACAAAATCTGTGAGTTCATTTCAATATCTGGGGCAGAATCACGAGTAGGAAGAGACAAAATCAGACTTGTGTCTAGTCAGTCGTCTACACCTCCTTCGACTAGACTTGAAGGGAAGGCTAGTGATATGGGTTAGGTTTCATGGGTCCCCGATAAGAGGGGGAAAGGATATAACCAAAAGGAGAAGGTAGGCTAATATCGGACGGGATATACCTTAAACGGAGGTAGGTTTGTATCGACCGAAATATGCCTCCAAGGAGGTAGACCCATATCAATTGGCATATACCTCAAAGGAGGTAGTCCAATATTGGCCGGGATATACCTCAAAAGGAGGTAGGTTTATATCGACCGAAATATGCCTCCAAGGAGGTAGACCCATATCAATTGGCATATACCTCAAAGGAGGTAGTCCAATATCGACCGGGATATACCTCAAAGGAGGTAGTCCAATATCGACCGGGATATACCTCAAAAGGAGATAGGTTTGTATCGACCAAAATATGCCTCCAAGGAGGAAGACCCATATCAATGGGCATATACCTCAAAGGAGGTAGTCCAATATCGACCGGGATATACCTCAAAAGGAGGTAGGTTTGTATCGACTGAAATATGCCTCCAAGGAGGTAGACCCATATCAATTGGCATATACCTCAAAGGAGGTAGTCCAATATCGACCGGGATATACCTCAAAAGGAGATAAGTTTGTATCGACCGAAATATGCCTCCAAGGAGGAAGACCCATATCAATTGGCATATACCTCAAAGGAGGTAGTCCAATATTGGCTGGGATATACCTCAAAAGAGGTAGGACAATATCGACCGAAGCATGCCTCCAAGGAGGAAGACTCATATCGAGTGGCATATATCTCAAAGGAAGTAGACCAGTATCGATCTGGAGATACTTCCCAGCAAGTAGACTAGTATCGGCAGGGATATACTTCCAAAGCGAGTAGATTAGTATCGACCGAGACATGCCCCCAAGAAGGAAGGTTAATATCAGCCAAGTTGACTAATATTTTGAAAAGATATCTGATAAAATATAGCCCAATGCTAGTTAAAATAATAAATAAAGGAGCCCGGACAAACATTTCCTCAAGAACCTCACGAGAGATAATAATAATTAGTCAAACCTAGCCAGACCCAGTTCCGACTAAGACAAGAAACATTAGTACATTAAGCTATCTCTGATGTAGCAGAAACAGGAGAGGTGAATAGGAAGGATAGGAACACTTTGAAAACAAGCTGATAGGATAGAAGAGAAGTGATATTATAAAGTAGTTCCTAAATGTGTTTCCATTATATGATTGCATAACCAGTGTTATATATTTTTTGGCGGGAAATGTGTTTTCAGACCGTTTTGCAGGTGCTAGACGACAAAGAAGGTACATCTGGGGTACGAAGAAGATTCCTTAAAAAGTCATTTATCACAAGTACACAGCTTACGTCATCTCATAACAAACTCTAACAAACCGGGGTCCACTTCATGACTACGGAGGTTATATGAAGTGGTATAAAAAGGGGAATCCTCTCCGTTGGCTAGGAAAGGACACATCATTGCGCACATTCAGGACCCTAATTTTTCAACTACTGTTCATCTTCTTCCTTTTTTCTTCCACACCAACAGAGATGACTGACTTGAGCGTCGGAGGGCCTAGCCAGGGATTCCCACCCCGGTCTTAGGTCACTGACGGTAGTGTCGGTTGGTCTCTTGTGCGTATGGAGCCTTGGGAGTTCCGAAGCCGGTGTTCTTCGATTGGATCTCCTCATCGCCCTTGGTATTTTGCCTCGAGAAGATATTTGGGGGCTTCTTCTTCTTGGATCCACTTTGGGTTTCTCGAATCGACATTCTCTAGGCATTATTCTTCATCAGCGGTGGGTTTCTTTCTCCCGGATCTCCGTCTTGTCCAGCTTCTCAGACAGGATCATCATCTATAAATCATATTTATATCCATCTTATAAATACCAAAGGGTTTTGACCTTTCGTCTTCCAATCCAATGGTTCAAAATTGATCATTCAATCCAATGGTTCAAAATTGATCATTCATCTTCCTAGTTGAATTTAAGTTCACCCAATGAGTCTAACTCATTGAACCATCAACCAATGACTCTAACTCATTGAACCAGATCAATCCAAATTGGCTCCATGAATCTAATTCGAATTAGACTCAATCCAATAATTAGATCCAATTGAGTCTAACTTAATGAATCTAATTTGGAATAGATTTAATCCAATGATCCATCATATGAACCCATCTCTAAATCAACTTATTCTTTGTGTATGACCCAATACGTTCTTGTAATGTTGGCAATGTATCTAAATCAATATTTAGATACATAAGTAATGAGTGGCATCTAGCAAGGCATCATTGCTACCCAAGTACAAGAATGTCAAGATCCGACTTCACCTTTCCGTGGCTATTATCTTGTATGATTTGGTCCTTCTATCTTTGATATATAGATTGATCAATGAGGCATAGATCATGTCATCCTTTTCAATCTTTGTGTTTCTTGATCTCTAAGTAGACACACTAAAATAAATAAGCTCAATATCACATATTGACTCATTTGAGCATGGTCATGCATTCTTGTGTCCTACTAATCAAAGGGCCCACAGATTTCACTTTTGTTATATGGAAGGGATAGATCCCATCTACATCACTCACATTCCTCGGCATAAGTTATTGCATATCTAGCGATCCACTTTATAGTCCACCCTGTTATAGGTGGTGTTTGTCGATACTAAAGTATACAACGCCTTATATAGGGAACCGTAGTGACTTCAGGTCTAAGGATTATTCATACCAATAGTCACATGAGAATATTTATGACACTCATATAACGATCTATAAAATATCCTCATGGCGGGTCATTCAGTATATATTCTCTAATATATACTCATGTGTCAACCTGATATCTCATATCCATGACTTGTGAGATTAAGTTATCCATTGGCTTACATTCTAGTCTCAATGTATGAATATTGTCTTTGCATATTAATGTTTAACTAGGAATAGTTAAGAGTAGTGTTCTATATATATATATATATATCTATAATATTTCACTATCAATTCAAACAATTAATATGTTATAGATTAGAACCTCTTACTCTAGAATATTATTATACTTATTCATTTGACACTGAATTGAAATAAATATAATAAACAATTTTTCCTTTTATTAATAATGAAATATTATACAAAAGGAGCCCTTTACAATCATCTTATAATTGGTACTAGGGCTAATACTAACATGAAGGTTGTTCTGAATGATGTCTTCGAAGCAACTAGTCGAACCCTCTTTTTATAGCTGAGTTAAACCTGATCCAAATCCACTTATATCAAGATTACTATTTGACTCAACGTTGATCGGTCGACTGATCATCCCTGATCGGTAGACTAATCCTTCTAAATCCACCCAACTTTATGTCCAGACGCTATCGATTAGATAGAAGTCTTCGTTTGGTCTACCAATCTAATCGTTCAGTCGACCAAACCTTCGACACTCCTTAGCTTATCTGGTATGATCAACCCGGTCGGATCACCTGTAGTATATCCACTTTTTAATCGATTGAACCCTAGGTTTCGTCGACCGATCCCTTTGTCAAAGCTTCACCTTGAGCTGATCAATCAACTAATCCAGACGTTTGGTCAACTAAACAAGGTAAAAATCTTAACGTACAAAATGTTTGTTTCCTGTAAAATAGAGCTAGAATAATAAGCAGTAGTATAAAAAATAACTTTGACAGCCTTCGGACTATCAGGTCCTAACTTTGAGTTTTGCTGAAACTGTAATGCCCAAAAATTCTCAAATCAATTTTAGAAATATTCTATGATTTTTCTGGAATTTTAGAATATTTTTATATAATTTTTGGAATAGTAGAAGTAGCAAAAATTAAATAAAAACATAAAAACAGCCTAAGCGGGAATTGAACTCGCGACCTATGGACTCTATGACTTATAGGGTGACTTAGTAACCAAGGGGCCTAGCAGGGGTGTGCAGAAAGAAAAGGAGAACAATTATATTTAAGATTTAGTTGGGCGGTTTTAATCACTTAATATAAATAGGGGAATTAAGAGGGAATTTATTATTCTTGGATCGACAACTTTCCTCACCCTCAAACCCTCACCGCCAAACCTCTCTCTCATCTTCACCCTCTCAGCGCACAACCTCAAGAAGACCTAGGGTTCCATCCCTAGGGTCGTAGGAGCACCATCCGGCGACGCCTCCGATATGAGGACGTTCCTCTCCGTGAGAAGAACGCGTAGACGTAAGAAGATCGTCGAAGAGATCTTCTTCTCCGGAAAATTAGCGATCGGATTGTAAGAAAACCTAGCACAGGATGTAAGTAACCCTTCACCTACAGTATAAGTAGTTGATCGTGTATTTTATGCTTTTAGTTCAGCCTTATGCATGATCGTTCAGTTAAGGAGATTTAGAGTACACCAAGTGTTCGATAGAATTACTAGTGCAGTTAAATGCCACAGTAGGCATTCTAATAGTTTAGTTAAATGCCATAGATGCATTTTAAATAGCATACATAACCTTGCTTCAGTTTATATGGGACTACGGTCTAATGGGTGGGCTCCCATAGTCGCCTCTAGGTTCAGATAACCTAACTCTAGGTTCAGATAACCTAGAAAAAGCAAGATGAGATAAATCAGTTATAAACAGTATTTTACTTTTATCAGTGGCACTGTACTGGACTCTCAGATGTCCTTGGGTTGGGCGCCTCCCATAGTCATCCCTAGCTTTAGATAACCTAGTACCCCTACTAGATTCGGGACTTGCTACCTCGGGCCTAGTTAGGGATGCGCGCATAGCAAGTACAATTGTCGGGCCTATCAGCAGCATGTTTATTATTTTTATCTATTTATGAAAATAGTTTTCAAACTTCACAAACCAGATATGTGAATACAGCTTAGCTTCAGTTTAGTTTTCTTATTGATATAGCAAATAGCTTTATGTTCAATCCTTGATTGCCATGACTTGTATGTCCATATGCCATGTTTTAGTATTTTCAGCATGATTATCAGCATGTATTTCGAATAACATCTTTTAAAAACATGATTTCTTCGAATGTATGTTTTTATGAGGTAGATGGTTCTTACTAAGCTCCCAAGCTTATAGTTTCATTTTTCCTTATACTGCAGATAGAGGTAAAGGGAAGATGGATTAGCGGAGGCTGGAGGGCAATGCGACAGAATGTGTGTGAGAAGGAACCTGGAATAAAGATTTTTGGGAAAACTTGCAAACTTAAAAACTTAGTACTTCTTTATGTTGATGCTTTTCTGCACTTTTAGGATGTTAAGTATCATGAATTGTGAAACTAGGTATTATGCCATGCTTAGACTGCTTATTATCTTGATATTAGCTAGCAAAGTATAAGTAATAACCTGTCTAGTGGTATTGTTTTATGTTTAGTTAAGTTCTGAAAAGTTCTGTATGAATTCGTGGGAGATTTCAGTGAAATCAGAAATCAATCGGTCAGTTGATCGATTGAGAAGTCCTCAATTGATCTGCCGATCGATTCGGAGGTGATTTCCCGTGAATAGTGAGCACCTGAGTCGATCAGTTGATCGATTGAGAAGTCCTCGATCGATCAGCCGATCGATCGACTGGGAAGCGATCTGCCGTGTATGGAAAGCTGATGAATCGATCAGCTGATCGATCGGCTATGGATCAATCAGTCGATCGATCAGGAATTTAATTTCCGCGAACAGAGAGTCTCTGAATCGATTATCGGATCGATTGGCCAGGCTGGATCAATCAGCCAATCGATCTAGAATTGACCCCGTGCACAGTAGCACGTTGAATTGATCAATGGATCGATCAGATAACTCCAATCGATCAGCCGATCGATTGGAATGTCTGATTTCAGCTAGAAGTGTCTAATTTCAGCTTTCTGATCAAATAGGAAGTTTAGGTTCCCTTCTTTTGCACACGTACAACTTTAGATGTGTATTCTAAGTATAATATCCAGATTTTATAGTAAATAGCAAAGATTTTTAATTAGTACAGCTCTTCCACACCTTAATATTCAGTGATAGCCCAAGAATAGTTTAGCATAATGTAACCCCCAGCCTTACAGCTTAGTCAGTAAAAGGCGGGTCGTTACAGAGTGGTATCAGAGCAAGTTCCATACTCCCTCCACACACACATCAGCATTGAACCTGCAACTTCCAAGTAAGAATATCTCTCACTTAATTTATTTTTCTTTCTTTCATGTTCATAGATAACTAAAGCATGTTTATATATGATAGCATCTAACATAATAATAATAGTTATGCAAATATGATTGTATTAGTTATGTATGTCCTCTATTTCTCTAGAAAATGGTACGAGGACGCCCAACTAGAAAGGCACCCGCTACTGAGCCCCAGCATGAGGCAGGCAGCTCAGTGCCTCCCCCAGACCTTACAGAGGTAGTGGCTCAGTTACAGAAACAACTAACTGAACAGTAACAGGAGATAGCCACCCTAAGGGCTAATCAACAAAACACTCCCACTGCCACTCTGGAACCTAACTTAGCAACTCCAGTAGTGATAGAGGTTCCACCAGTCCAACCTACAGCACCAGTGGCCCCAGCAGCGGGGGCAAGGAGAGAAGCCTATCTGATCCAGTGGCAGAAGATCAAGCCAGAGAACTTCTCAGGCACCAGTGAACCATGGGATGCCCAAGCCTGGTTCAAAACACTGGAGAGTACGATGGAGCTTCTAGACTGGCCAGAGTTTGAAAAGGTGAAATACGCCTCCTTCTGCCTGACAGGAGACGGACGTATGTGGTGGGAGAGGATTAGAGTGAAGCGCCCAGTGAATCAGATGACATGGGTTGACTTCGAAAGGGAATTCTTTGAGGAGTTCTTTCACATGCGGGTCACAAACCGTCACTACGACAAGTTCACTGAATTTCGCCAGGGCAACCTTTCAGTTGAGGAGGCCGTAAAGAAATTCAACAGGCTGGCTCGTCTGTGCCCCGAACTAGTCAGCACTGAAAGAGAACGAGTCCGGTTGATGCTCAAAATGCTAAGGCCAGAAATAGCCCTAAACGAAGCCAGCGGCGTTCATAGGCCGCAAAATACAGAAGAACTAGTAAGCAGTGCTCTGACCACCGAGCATTACCAGAACAACATCAAGCAGCAGAAGCAAGCCTTTTCAGAGTCTAAAGGCCAAGGAGGCTCAGGTGCTCAAAAACACCAGGGCCACAGCTCTAACTGGAAAGGGAACTCCAGTCACAAACGTAAACCAGGGAGTTACCCAAAAGGAGGACCAGCTAGTAAACAACCTAGTTATCCCAAGTGTTCTACTTGTGGGAAGTTCCACCCAGGAATTTGTTGCAAGGGCACACGAGGATGCTTCGAATGTGGCCAGGAAGGGCATATGGCTAAGCAATGCCCGAACAAGACCAGTTTTCCCCCACCGCAGCCGATTTAGTACGGAGACAAACCAGCTCAGTTGCACCAGATGCAGGCTGCTCTAGATGGTCCACGCATTAGCCAAGGTAGACTAGAAGCCCCCTAAGCCACAACGAACGCGAGGATCTATTCACTAACCAGAGAGGACGTAGCGAATGCCTCGACAGTTGTTACAGGTCATATCAGTATTTTATAGAAAAATGCAACTGTCTTATTCGATATTGGGGCAACCCATTCTTATATATCCAGGACATTCGCTGAAAAGTTGGCAATATCTCCAAAGGTACTCAGTGGTCAGTTTTTGACAACCCTACCTTCAGGAGAAATTATGGCATCCACGCACTGGCTCTGAGTAGTGCTAGTCATTATAGCAGACAGAGAGCTTTTTGGTGATCTGATAGTGTTAGATATGGCTGATTACGATGTCATCTTGGTAATGGACTTTCTGATCAAGTACGGTGCCTCCATAGAGTGTCGTAAATAGAAAGTTGTATTCCAACCTGAAACAGGAGTGCAGTTTGGGTACATCGGAGAACCAAAGAGAAAGGTCAAGAAGTTTCTCTCAGCTCTGAAGGCACGGAAACTACTTGATTCAGGATGTACGGGATTTCTAGCACATGTAGTCAGTACCAGTCATGACAAGGACCGAAAGTTAGAGGAGGTCCGAGTTGTATGTGATTACCCAGCAGTCTTCCCTGAGGAGTTACCATGCCTAGCACCAGATAGGGAGATTGAATTCGAGATAGAACTTGTTCCCGGTTCGAATCCCATCTCCAAAGCACCCTACCGCATGGCTCCAGCCGAACTGAAGGAACTTCAGGAGCAACTATAGGAGCTGCTTGACAAGGGTTTCGTACGCCCTAGTCACTCACCATGGGGAGCTCCTGTATTGTTCATGAAGAAGAAGGACGGGAGCATGCGCCTGTGTATAGACTACCGGGCACTAAACCAAGTCACAATTAAGAACAGGTATCCTCTTCCCAGGATAGATGACCTGTTTGATCAACTAAAGGGAGCAGTAGTGTTATCTAAAATAGACCTCAGATCAAAATATCACCAGGTGAAAGTTAAAGAAGGTGACATACCCAAGACAACTTTCAGGACCAGATACGGACATTATGAGTTCGTAGTCATGCCCTTTGGTGTGACAAATGCTCCAGCTACTTTCATGGACCTCATGAACAAAGTATTCAGAGAATACTTAGATAAGTTTGTTATCGTGTTCATCGACGATATTCTTATCTATTCCAGAACTCAGGAAGAACAAACAGAGCACCTGAATATAGTACTACAGACCCTTCAGCAGAACTAGCTGTACGCCAAGTTCACGAAATGTGAATTCTGGCTTGATCAAGTATCCTTCCTGGGTCACATCATCTCCAAGGATGGTATCATGATAGACCCCAGTAAGATAAAGGATGTGAGTAACTGGAAAAGACCTAAGAACGCCAGTGAAATCAGAAGCTTTTTGGGACTAACAGGCTACTACAGAAAATTTGTAGAGGATTTCTCCAGGATAGCCTCCCCACTGACAGCTCTCACCAGGAAGAACAGAAAATTTCAGTGGACAGAGGACTGTGAGAACAGTTTCATCGAACTAAAAAGAAGATTGACCAGTGCTCCCATTCTAACTCTGCCAGAAGACACAGACAGCTTTGATATTTACAGTGATGCCTCTAAATTGGGACTAGGAGCAGTACTAATGCAAAATGGCAGGGTGATTGCCTATGCCTCCAGACAACTCAAGGATTATGAGAGGAACTACCCTACTCATGACTTGAGCTTGCAGCAGTTGTCTTCGCCCTCAAGATTTGGAAACATTACTTGTATGGAGCTCAATGCAGAGTGTATACAGATCATCAGATTCTGAAGTACTTCTTCACCCAAAAGGATCTAAATATGCGACAGCGCAGATGGCTCGAGCTAGTCAAAGACTATGACATAGACATCCTCTATCACCCAGGATGTAAAGACCACCCTTCTTACTACTACTACTCTCTAAGGGTGACCGTTACTGAACTACTAACTCTGCTTAACCGGTATGATCGAAACCATAAGGAGTCTTTACCGAAAAATTTTGGCAGCATCTCCCCTGTACCGATGACCATAAACTTTAATACATACACAGTAAACAACAGCCACAGGTGGCTGGAACATATATCAAACGCCCACGCAGTTCATATATAACCAAAATAATCAACTCTCGCAAAACACGATAAAACGATCCATAGAATAGCATGTACAAGTTCTAAATTCTTTAAACAATTTAACCGAAACAGTCTTAATAAATTCTTGGCAGATCCCCGGATCTCTCCATAGTCCTGGCATCACACATCCACCACACACCTCCTTGTCGCCTTCCTTTGCTATATCTTTTCCTTTCCTTTATCTGCAGTAAGAGGAAATGCAAACTATAAGCGAATGCTTAGTAAGTGTTGTCTAACTCATAAAAACACGAATGTGCATGTATACGAGAAGAAACTAGAAACTGAATACTCTAAAATAAAGCATATATAGCTACTCATGTTAATCTAATAGCAATAAAGATTACTCATGCCCAACTAATAGCAAAGCAATAAAATTAGCATACTCGTGACATACAAGAATAAAAACTGCATGTTGGAAGATAAAGCTAATCATGCTAAATAACTACTCAAGAAACAAATACAACTAATACTGCATGCTTCGAATTAAAAGAAGGTAAACTTACTGACTCTAAACATAAGTGAAGCTTGTTTCATTTGTTCCAAAACTTATACTTTATTACTTCAAAATAATAATCAACTTCTCTTGGGCCCAAGCGTAGTACCAAAGCGCGCTCCCTAATAGAGACTATGGTAGCTAGTCACAAGTCTTACAAGGGTAAAGACCTTGATCTTACCAGGGCCAAGACCTTGGAATTGGTCACCTGGATTTGTTTAACGACAACCTTAGAAGTCGGGTACTAGCCTTTCTTTAAAATAAAATACTTGTTATCTTTTAATATTCTTATAATAAAATGCCTTGGCATTTCTTTGAGCACTTGGCGTATTACTGATCTCAATTCTTAAACTTAGGGATCCTATTAAGACCTTGGTCTCTCTTTCTTATAACTACTTATAAACCTCTAAGGATTTAATAGAACTCTTATTTTTTTCACCTACATGCAGATCCTAGAGTTTTTATAGAGCAACAGGATTCTTTAAGCATATATCAACAGAATAAATCAGAGGAAAGCAAATCTAACTTCTTTAAGCTTGCTACAACAGATATGAATCAACAAAAACTGAATCTGACTTCTTTAAGCATGCTTCAAAATAAGAAACAAAGAATCTACACTGCTAAAGGAGATAAACTGCAATGCTACAAAATGCAAAAATATGCACTTAATGGGTCTACACTTCTAAGCTGTTTCCAACAAGGCAAAGCATGAGGAAAAGATAATTACTGCTGCTATCAAAAGTTAACCCATGATATACTAAAGCATGCTTTTAGTAGATCTACATATTCTGAATCGTTTCCAGCAAAACAAGGCATAAGGAAAGAATGCTATTACTATAAAAGAAATTGATACATAAAGATGATGGAATGCTTGAATCTGCAGGAATTTAAAACCTACACTGCATGCTTCGTACTAAAAGGACTAAACTATCCATTTCATATATAAAGGAAACTAAAACTAAACCCTCTCATGCATGTTGTGGAGACAAGAAAAAAAAACTTAAATCTGTGTGCTTGGAATAATCAACAAGATCTAGACTGAAATTCTAAAGCCATAAGTGCAAACTAAATCTAGGGTTTGGATTATAGCAATTGAAGCAATCAAGCACTCATGCATTACACACAGCATGCTACTGGAATAGGAATCCAGAACAGAAGTTAAACACCAAAATTCATCTGTACATTACTAAAAGCATGCTACTAGAACTTCCAAAAATTTATAAATGAAATTTTAAAGTGTACTTTTGGTGTACACCAAAATTTACATGCTACTAAACCATTGTAGCCTAAGTACTACAGAACATCATGCTACTAGAACTTCCAAAAAACAAGAACCCTAAACATCATAATTCCCTACAAATAAAATTCCGGAAACCAAAAGAAGCAATTCCTCCCGGAATTGTGGCACGGCAGGTGACCAAAAGGAACTAAATGCTCTCACACTTATTTTTCCCATGTTCTTCCTTTTAACCTCACGGCAGAAAACTTTGAACTCATCCCTCCTCACAGCATACCCAAAAAGACACAAGGAAAACACCAAACCGAACTCAAACAACTCTTACCGCAGGTGAGTAGCGACTTACCTTAGGTTTTCTTGGACTTACAACCGAAGGGGAAGGCTCTAGGGTTTCGAGTGAGCTCCAAATCTCGATCTCTTCTTGAGCTCACGGCCTCTCCTCGACGAGAGGACCACCACCCCGTGAAGAAACCCTCAGAGAGCACCCTCGCCGACCGCCGGAGACGTGCTTGCTTGCTGCTGCGGTTTCGCCCGAGAACAGCCGTCGCGCGCGCACGAGAGGGAGAAGGAGAGAAATTAGGTCTCGGGGAAAACTTAAGCCCTCTTTTGTAACTAGGATTTTTATTAAATACTATACCTTAAATATATTTTGTCCCTTATTTAGTCAGCAACAACTGCTTGCACACTTGGTCAACCGGTTTCCGTCGAAACTTCCGATCGCGGGTTCGATCCCTCATCCGCCCCTTTTTATTTCAATTTATTTCCTATTCCTTAACTACTGCTTAAATATTATTCATCCTTTATCTGATCAGTAATGACCGCTTGCACACTTGGTTAGCCGGATTCGCTTAAAGCTTGGTTCGGCCGGAGGTTGCTGGTTCGAACCTCGGCTTGGACATTTTTTTGTCGAAACTTCTTTCGTTTAGTAAAAATACCAAACGACCTCCAAAAATTGCATAAAAATACTCTAAAAATTTATAAAAATCTCTAGAATATTTCTATAGCATTTTTAAATATTTTTAAATTACTTTTAGGACTCAAATTGAGGAAATTTGGGTTGTTACATAGGAAAAGCCAATAAGGAGGCAGACGCACTTAGCAGGAAGTCCAGTGCTACCTTACTATCCTTAGCAGCCATGTCACCACCCCTACAAAAGGAAATTACAGATTTTGATCTCGAACTTATAGTTGGACAGCTCTCTACTATGACCTTAGCATCTACCCTACTTGGTGACATCCAGACAGCTCAGGATCAGGACCCTGAAATTCAGAAAATCAAGCAAGGGTTAGCAGAATCAGAAAGTGGAGAGTTCAGAGTATCCGAAAGTGGGGTATTGTATTTTGGTGACAGACTATGTGTTCCGGATCAGTAGGAACTACGGAGGAAGATCCTAGGCGAGGGCCATAGGACTCCTTATGCGATGCATCCTGGTTCCACCAAGATGTACCAAGACCTAAAGAAACATTTTTGATGGCCTGGAATGAAGAGAGACATCGCTAGATATGTCAGTATCTGTTTAACCTGCCAGAGGGTTAAGGCAGAACACCAGAGACCAGGAGGAGTTCTGCAGCCTATTCAGATCCAAGAATGGAAGTGGGAGGATATTTCTATGGATTTCATAGTGGGACTACTCAGAACTACGAATGGTTTTGATGCCATCTGGGTAATAGTCGACAGATTGACTAAATCAGCCCACTTCTTAGCTATCAGGATATCCTACTCCATAGAGCAGCTAGCTCAGTTGTATCTCAAGGAGATTGTCAGACTGCATGGAGTTCCACTGACCATTATATCAGACAGAGACAGTAGATTCATGTCACACTTCTGGGAGTGTGTATTGTCAGCATTGGGCACCAGGTTAAAGTTTAGCACAGCTTTCCATCCACAGACAGATGTTCAGACGGAGCGAGTAAATCAGGTACTCGAAAATATGCTCCGAGCATGTGCCCTAGACTTCAAGGGAAGTTGGTGCAAATATCTATGCTTAGCAGAATTTGCATATAACAATAGCTATCAGGCCACTATCAGCATGGCACCCTACGAGGCTCTCTACGGGTGGAGGTGTAGATCTTCAATCTGCTGGTATGAAAGTGGTGAACAGAAAGAGCTAGAACTTCAAACATATCTAGTAGCAGATACCACAGCAGCTATACATCAGATCCGCCAGAGGATAGAGACAGCTCAGAGCCACCAGAAAAGCTATGATGATACACGGCGTCGACCCTTAGAGTTTTCAGTTGGGGATACAGTATTCCTCCGAGTGGCTCCCATGAAGGGAGTAATGCGTTTTGGGAAGAAGGGCAAATTAAGTCCCAGATATGTGGGACCATACCTCATCACCAGAAGAGTTGGCAAGGTAGCATATGAGCTAGAGCTATCCCAGGAGATGTCAGCTATCCATAATGTATTTCATGTCTCTATGCTGAAGAAGCATATCCCAGATGCCACCCAGGTGATTGAGCCTCAGTCGGTACAAGTCCGCGAAGACCTCAGCTATGACAGTCAACCTATTTAGATAATAGACCGAGCAGTTAAGAAATTGTGAAATAAGGAGGTACCATTAGTAAAAGTTATTTGGCAAAATCACACAACAGAAGAAGTAACTTGGGAGACAGAAGCTAGTATGAGACAGAAGTACCCAGAGTTATTCTAAGTTCAAGGATGAATTTTTTATAAGGTATGGGGGATTGTAACACCCAAAAAATTCTCAAATCAATTTTAGAAATATTCTATGATTTTTCTAGAATTTTAGAATATTTTTATAGAATTTTTGGAGTAGCAGAAGTAGCAAAAATTAAATAAAAACATAAAAACAGCCTAAGCGGGAATTGAACCTGCGACCTATGGACTCTATGACTTATAGGGTGACTTAGTAACCAAGGGGCCCCAACAGGGGTGTGCAGAAAGAAGAGGAGAACAATTATATTTAAGATTTAGTTGGGCAGTATTAATCACTTAATATAAATAGGGGAATTAAGAGGGAATTTATTATTCTTGGATCGACAACTTTCCTCACCCTCAAACCCTCACCGTCGAACCTCTCTCTCTTCTTCACCCTCTCGACGCACAACCTCAAGAAGACCTAGGGTTCCATCCCTAGGGTCGTAGGAGCACCATCCGGTGACGCCTCCGATACGAGGGCGTTCCTCTCCGTGAGAAGAATGCGTAGACGTAAGAAGATCATCAAAGAGATCTTCTTCTCCGGAAAATTAGCGATCGGATTGTAAGAAAACCTAGCGCAGGATGTAAGTAACCCCTCACTCGCAGTATAAGTAGTTAATCATGCATTTTTATGCTTTTAGTTCAACCTTATGCATGATCGTTCAGTTAAGGAGATTTAGAGCACACCAAGTGTTCGATAGAATTACTAGTGCAGTTAAATGCCACAGTAGGCATTCTAATAGTTTAGTTAAATGCCATAGATGCATTTTAAATAGCATACATAGCCTTTCTTCAGTTAATATGGGACTACGGTCCAATGGGTGGGCTCCCATAGTCGCCTCTAGGTTCAGATAACCTAACTCTAGGTTCAGATAACCTAGAAAAAGAAAGATAAGATAAATCAGTTATAAACAGTATTTTACTTTTATCAGTGGCACTGTACTGGACTCTCAGATGTCCTTGGGTTGGGCGCCTCCCATAGTCGTCCCTAGCTTTAGATAACCTAGTACCCCTACTAGATTCGGGACTTGCTACCTCGGGCCTAGTTAGGGATGCGCGCATAGCAAGTACAGTTGTCGGACCCATCAACAGCATGTTTATTATTTTTATCTATTTATGAAAATAGTTTTCAAACTTCACAAACCAGATATGAAAATACAGCTTAGCTTCAGTTTAGTTTTCTTATTGATATAGCAAATAGCTTTATGTTCAGTCCTTGATTGCCATGACTTGTATGTCCATATGCCATGTTTTAGTATTTTCAGCATGATTATCAGCATGTAATTCGAATAGTATCTTTTAAAAGCATGATTTCTTCGAATGCATATTTTTGTGAGGTAGATGGTTCTTACTAAGCTCCCAAGCTTATAGTTTCATTTTTTCTTATACTGCAGATAAAGGTAAAGGGAAGATGGATTAGCGGAGGATGGAGGGCAATGTGACAGGATGTGTGTGAGAAGGAACCTGGAATAAAAATTTTTGGGAAAACTAGCAAACTTAAAAACTTAGTACTTCTTTATGTTGATGCTTTTCTGCACTTTTAGGATGCCAAGTATCATGAATTGTGAAACTAGGTATTATGCCTTGCTTAGACTGCTTATTATCTTGATATTAGCTAGAAAAGTATAAGAAATAACCTGTCTAGTGGTATTGTTTTATGTTTAGTTAAGTTCTGAAAAGTTCTGTATGAATTCGTAGGGGATTTCAGTGAAATCAGAAACCTAATCGATTAGTTGATCGATTGAGAAGTCCTCAATCGATCAGTCGATCGATTGGGAGGTGATTCCCAGTGAACAGTGAGCAGTTGAGTCGATCAGCTGATCGACTCAGCTGCTCGATTGAGAAGTCCTCGATCGATCAACCGATCGACTAGGAAGCGATCTGCCGCGTACGGAAAGCTGATGAATCGATCAGCTGATCGATCGACTATGGATCAATCAGCCGATCGATCAGGAATTTAATTTCCGCGAACAGAGAGTCTCTGAATCGATTATCGGATCGATTGGCCAGGCTGGATCAATCAACCGATCGATCCAGAATTGACCTCGTGCACAGTAGCACGTTGAATCGATCAGTGGATCGATCAGATAACTCCAATCGATCAGCCGGTCGATTGGAATGTCTGATTTCAGCTAGAAGTGTCTAATTTCAGCTTTCTGATCAAATAGGAAGTTTAGGTTCCCTTCTTTAGCACACGTACAACTTCAGAAGTGTATTCTGAGTATAATATCCATATTTTATAGTAAATAGCAGAGATTTTTAATTAGTACAACTCTTCCGCACCTTAATATTCAGTGACAGCCCAAGAATAGCTTAGCATAATGTAACCCCTGGCCTTACAGCTTAGTCAATAGAAGGCAGGTCGTTACAGAAACTCTAGGTCGAACTGACGCCTACTATTCCCTCTTTAGGGAATGCATCCTCATCTACTCTTCTCAGGAGAGTTTACCTTTTACTAGTTCAGTCCTCCAGATTGTCTGGACTTTTGCTCAACGTCCAAGACTTCAAGACTTTATGTTGGAAGTTTGATCCCCAACCTCTCCAGTCTTCCACCTGGTGTTCATGACCCCCCAGGATTTTCACCTAGAGTCCTCGACTCTAGGATTTTGCCCAAAGTCCTTGACCCACCAAGACTTTACCTGGTCTCCCAGATCAGGACTTCGTTGCCTAACTGCAGCTAGGACTTGTTAGTACTCCAAGATAGTTTTGATGTGATCAACCAAGTCAGATTAGGTCATGTTGGTTTTTAACCCTGTGTCTAAGTGTGCAGGAACTTAGGCACATAGGAAGTCTAGAGAAAGACGTAGCTAGTGAGAAGGACGACACGGGAGAGAGCCAATGGGCTCAGTGCATTAGAAGGATAAGGATCTACGGAAGAGTACACCAACGGATGAGAAGGATGTGCACGGCGGTCCGAGAGACGAGAAGTCATGAGGAAGACCGCTCGAGGAGAAGGTCAAAAAATGGGTTCAGGTGAGCCCTAATCCAGTTGGCCGAAACCACCCAAGCAAACGGAGCAGCAGAAGAGCCAAAGGAGAAGTTTGGAGCTCGTTAGTAGTTGCTGGAGGCACCTTCAATGGATTAAAGGCGCCTTCATGGAAGGTGCCTTCAGTCACTTGAAGGCGCCTTCAGTCACTTGAAGGCACCTTCGACTGGGCAAATTTTGTCATTGACAAAGGATAAAAATTTATCCCTTGTTACCTCTCTGGAGGCTCCTTTCAGCATATTGGAGATGCCTTCCAGCCCAAGATTAGATTTTCCAGGGGCTATAAAAAGACTCCTGGACCTAGGAAAAGAAATACAACACTTGTGATTGAATCCTCTTGAGTTTTATTCTATAATTGAGTGTGTTAACTGCTGTAAAGAGGTCTCTCCACCTGAAAGAGAGATTAGTGCACTTTTAACTTCCTTGGATTAACAACCTCTCCAGTTGTAACCAAGTAAATCCCTCATGCCTCTTCTTTTAACCTCTTATTTTTATTTATGCAAGTGTTCATTTTAATTAAGCTATAAAAGTTTGAGGAAGGTTTGATTTTTTGTTACAGGACTATTCACCCCCCTCTAATCAGTCATCCAAGGATCCAATAATGGATATCAGAGTGGGTTCACTTCAGGAGGACTAACCACCAAACGAAGTACAACAGATGGTCGGACCAAGTATCTATCCACCGAAGTTCGAGGGGGAGTTCTTTAGTTGGAAGAAAAAGATGGAGGTATTCTTTAAAACTAATTTCGATTTACTTTTAATAATGAAATTTGGTTTCATAGCACCTAAGAGTAAAGAAGAATACCAATGGACGAAGAAGGAGCAAGCCGACTTCATGGCAAACGGTAAAGTAGAGTTCCATCTGTTGAGTATCTTACCACCTCAAGAAGTCAACCGAATCAGAGCCTACGAGTTTGCCAAGGAGCTCTAGGAGAAATTCCTAGAACTACACGAATGAACCTCGGAGGTGAAACTCATGAGATGAGATCTGCTCAGAAACTAGATCAGCAACATCAAACTAGAAGAAGGTGAAACTGTTGCACACCTTTACTCAAAAATCAAGGAGCTCAGCACTGGACTCACAAATCTCAGAGGAAAGGTAAGAAACTGAGATTCGCTAAGGTACGCGCTTAACACATTCCCTAGAATTATTAAATGGGCATCATTAGTAGATGCTTATTATATATCTAAGGATCTAGAGTTAACTATTTTAGAAGAATTATTTTCAACTTTTGAAGGTTATGAAATGAGATGTACAGATCTGAAGAAGAAGCCAAATTGCAACATTGTCTTTAAGGCAAAAATGGACAAATGAGACACTAAATCTTCTCTCGACGATGATGAAACGGTGCTCGTGGTAAGAAAATTTAAAAAATTATTTAAATCTAATAGATTTAATCAAGTACAGGATAAAAGAAGAAGAAGAAAAATAAGGTACTATGGTAACTACCATAAGTTAAAGAGTAAAGACAAGAACAAGGAAAAGAACAAGAAGTCAGCTTGGCCCAAGTATAATCTAAAGGCGACTTGGGACGAAATGTCGTCCGAATCGGAGATCGAAGCCCTCGCTGGACTTGTGCTAATGGAAAATCACCAAAAAGATGAAGGCGACGCAAGCTCATTTGAAATGAGCATCGAGAGCATCAATGAAGGGGGAGTAACATCAGAAGAAAGTAGTACTTCATGGGAGCTTTAGATGATGGGATTGACAAGGTAAGTCAGGTACGATCTCTACCTCCGAATAAAATGTTCAAATTTATAAAAATATTATTGAAAAGTTGTTGTAAGTTAGAAAAAAATAAGCAATTAAAATCAAACTTAGCTAAATTTTGTCGATTAGAAGATTTTGATAAAATGAAGTTGGAAAATGATAAATTGAAAATAGAAATAGAAAATTTGAAAAAATCGTGCATGCTCACATATTACAAGATATAATAGTTTAAATTGGCATCTTAGATGTCACAAGGGCCAAATTACAAAATTATCAAAGAAGTATATACCTAAGAAATTTTTAATTAATTCAGTAGGAAGGAACCTATATTGGGTTCCAAAATCATATTTGGATTAAATTTTAAAATCAGGGCTTTCAAAGAGAAAATTAAATGTTTAATTTCTTTAAGAGGCTTTATCTAAAAAGTGGTTGTTGTTCCAATAACTAAGAAGGTCTAGTGCCTCGCCACAGCCTGAAAGTCAATTAATGAAATAAATATTTAATTAACTAACTGTTAAATATTTAAATTAACTAATGCTTTCAATGTTTGTCAAAAAAATCTATCAGAAATTATTTAGATTTTTTTTTAATTTCATCACTTATTTTTTTACAGCTAGAATTTTTTTTCAAAATGTTTTCTTTTGACTCAAATTTTTGGGCTTACACTTTAATATTTCTCTGAAATTTTTTCCCTTAGGTTTTAAATTTTTGAAAGTCATTTTAATAGTACCCCATTTTTAATGTGATCAAAAGGAGGAGTAGTAGTAAAAATTAAGTCTAGGGGGAGGGTAGCACAATAATTTTTAAATTTTGGACTTACTTTTTGTACTTGCAATTTTTTGAAAAAATTATAACTGTTATTTGTTTATGGTTTACCCTAACTTGGGTTTGATCACATCAAAAAGGGAGAGATTGTTAATAACCTGAGGTAGTTTTTATGTGATCAACCAAGTTAGGTTAGCTCCTGTTGATTTTTAACCCCTGTGTCTAAGTGTGCAGGAACTTAGGAACATAGGAAATCGAGCGAAAGACGCGCCTAGCAAGAAGAATGGCATGAGAGAGAGCTGATGAACTTAGTGAGTCTGAGGGATGAGGTTCTACGAAAAAGTACATCGACAGACGAGAAGGACGCACGCGGCGGTTCGAGGGATGAGAAGCCGGGAAGAAGATTTCTCGAGGAGAAGACCAAAAAATGGGTTTGGGTGAGCCCTATTCTGGTTGGCCAAAATCACCCAAGCGAGAGGAGCAACAGAAGAGCCAAAGGAGAAGTTTGGAGCTCGGTAGTAGCTGCTAGAGGAGCCTTCAATGGATTGAAGGTACCCTCGTAACCTACTGGTGGAAGGCGCCTTCAAGCACATGAAGGCACTTTCAAGCCTTCATGGAAGGTGTCTTCAATCGCTTGAAGGAGCCTTTGACGAGGCAAATTTTACCATTGGCAAAGGATAAAACTTTATCCCATGTTGCCTCACTGGAGGAGCCTTCCAGTATGTTAGAGGCGTCTTCCAGCCCAGGATAAGATTTTCCAGGGGCTATAAAAAGACCCCTAGACCTAGGATAAGAAATACAACACTTGTAAATGAATCCTCTTGAGTTCTATTTTATAATTGAGTGTGTTAACTACTGTAAAGAGGCTTCTCCACCTGAAGGAGAGATTAGTGCACTTTTAACTTCCTTGGATTAACAACCTCCCCGGTTGTAAGCAAGTAAATCCCTCGTGTCTCTTCTTTTAATCTCTTATTTTTATTTATGCAAGTGTTCATTTTAATTAAGCTATAAAATTTTGTGAAAGGTTTGGTTTTCGATTGCAGGGCTATTCACCCCCCTCTAGTCGGCCGCCCAAGGGTCCAACAGGGCTTTCCACCTGCCTAGCCTCAACTAGGACTTTCCTACACACTCAGCCACACTTGTTAGACCAGAAAATAGCTTAATTGTGAATCCTTTTCCATAATCAAAACTTAGGTTCGATCGTCTGGTGCTTCTGTACCAACAATCTCTCCTTTTTTTTTATTATGGTAACATAATTCAAAGTTAAGTTAAAACAAATAAAACCAGATAGATGACAAGTAAAGCTAAGTATTCTTACAAGTAGATAAAAACTTTTTCAAAACTACATTTCTATGTTTTGAAATAGAACTAAGAATTCTTTAAAGAGTTCAAAAAATCCCCCTAAAATATAGCATTTTGTTAGTTTTTTCTTTAATCAAATACTTAGGTACATTCTTAGATTTGAAGAAACTTTGTTAAGTACTAAGCTTTTGAAAAGATTTCTAAAAACTTAGTTAAGTACTTTAGCTTTAAAGAGATTTCCATAAAAACTTAGTTAAGTACTTAGCTTTTAAAAAGAGTTTTATAAAAACTTAGTTGAGTAAAAAAGTTCCCTTTCCCTTTTTCATTTAACATAACTTCTATTACTCAATCATTTTATAAAAACTTAGTTAAGTAAAAATTTTCCTTTCCCTTTTTCATTTAACTTAACTCTACTACTTCCCCTTTAACATATATCAAAAAGGATTTCAGAAATAGAGAGAAGTTATCAATTTAAAAAATTTTAATCTCTCCCTTAATGCTTTAAAAAGTCTTTAAGTGAATGATTTTAAGTTTGAGGGGAAAGTGAATAATTTTTATCCTAGAGTTTAGCATGTAAAGTTCAAAGTAAAAATAATTTTTAAAAAAACTTGAAAAGTATTCATCTACTTTCCTAAGAATAAATATCTAACCTTTAGCTACTAGCTATTTACCATAAGGTAGTAGCATTTACTCGGTTAGTCAAGTTAAGTACGTGATCTAGTTAGTTTAACTAAAAATGATGACTCAATTTGATCAATTTGAATTGGTATTTATAGCTCAAACTTATGTTAATGTACAAACATAAGTATTTTGAATTCTAGGCAATACTCTATGCATCTTACACCATTCTAAGTGATCCGGTAGTAAGAGCAGGGGGGCCCCGCCCTGTGAAGTCAACGCCACATGGAAGTCACAGTGGCAGACGTCCATCCAGAGAGGGTCGGGTCCGACCAGACTCCCGGATAGGGCCGGGTCCGATCGGACGGCCGGAGAGGGCAGGGTCCGACCGGACGTTCGGCCGGCCAATGGAATCGAACGCCCGGAGGGATGGGTCCGATCGGCCTGCCGACCGGACGATATACGGCTGATGGTTGCGCCGCCGAAATCAGGGTTCCGGCGCTCAGGGGAAAAGGTCGTGGGCCGAGCGGACCTCACGCTCGGCCAAAGCCATAAGGTAACACTGCTAACAGTCCCCATAAAGCACATGAGGGAGGATCTCCCCAAGTAAACCTTCGCATATGTCCGGCCGGATGTTGAGGGAGATGTCCGCCCGGAAGCCAGATTTGGAGCAAAGGGGAAAAGGACAAGGAACGTCTTTTTGTGGGCCATGCTCCAAATCTTGTGACAGGGGATTCCGCTGTCCCATCGAGGACATGCTAAGACTGTAGCAGTATGGGTTAGGGAAGCTCACTGACAAGTCCTTACTGGAGTATGGGCTAGGGACACGTGTACACCTCGGTAGGTGTACGCTCACTTCTTCACTACCCTATATAAAGGCCTTCATTCTTCATCGGAGGTACGCGGTCTACGAGTTTTAAAGCCACTGTTTCTTTCTTGAGCTTCGCCTGACTTGAGCGTCGGAGGGTCACCGCCGGGAATCCCTTCCCGGCCCGACTTCTGTGCAGGTTCGCCGGAGCTTTGTGCCGCCAGTCGAAGATCCACGCCAGCAGCCGGAAGCGCCACGTGCCCAGCGTCCGTTGATTCGGCATTCGGACAGGATCAAATTGGCGCCGTCTGCGTGGCAGCCACGGGTTCGATGGTGAAGATCCCCGAGCCGTTCGGCCGAGCGGATTATATACGAGCCACACGCTCGACGGCGAAGACCCCCGAGCCGATCGGCTGGGCGGATTATATACGAGCCATAGGCTCGATGGAGAAGACCCCCGAGCCGATCAGCCGGGCGGATTATATACGAGCCACACGCTCGACGGCGAAGACCCCCCGAGACGATCGGTCGGGCGGATTATATACGAGCCACAGGCTCGATGGAGAAGACCCCCGAGCCATTCGGCCGGGAGGATTATATACGAGCCCGTGGCTGCCACGGGCTCGAGTAGGGGAGGATTATATCTGAGCGTGGTCGCCACGGGTTCGATGGTGAGACCCGGCCGATCGGTAGGGCGGATTATATCGAGCCACGGGCTCGATGGAAAGACCCCAGCCGATCGGCGGATTATATCTGAGCCACACGCCGACGGCGAAGACCCCGAGTCGATCGCCGAGGATTATATCGAGCCAGCTCGATCGAGAAGACCCGAGCCGTTCGGAGGATATATCTGAGCCCGTGGGCGCCACAGGCTCGATGGCGAAGACCCCCGAGCCGATCGGCCGGGAGGATTATATACGAGCCCGTGGCTGCCACGGGCTCGATGGAGAAGACCCCCGAGCCGATCGGCCGGGCGGATTATATACGAGCCACAGGCTCGATGGAGAAGACCCCCGAGCCGATCGGCCGGGCGGATTATATACGAGCCACACGCTCGACGGCGAAGCCCCCCCGAGCCGATCGGTCGGGCGGATTATATACGATCCACAGGCTCGATGGAGAAGACCCCCGAGCCGTTCGGCCGGGAGGATTATATACGAGCCCGTGGCTGCTACGGGTTCGATGGTGAAGACCCCCGAGCCGTTCGGCCGGGAGGATTATATACGAGCCAGGGGCTCAATGGTGAAGACCCCCGAGCCGATCAGCCGGGTTTGAATTAGCCCTCAGGGCCGTCTAGCCCAGACGTTAAACCGTAGAGTCGAACCGGCGACTATAAAAACCCCGGCTTGAAGACCGTCTAGCCCAGACGTTAAACCGTAGAGTCGAACCGGCGACTATAAAAACCCCGGCTTGAAGACCGTCTAGCCCAGACGTTAAACCGTAGAGTCGACCCGGCGACTATAAAAACCCCGGCTTGAAGACCGTCTAGCCCAGACGTTAAACCGTAGAGTCGAACCGGCGACTATAAAAACCCCGGCTTGAAGACCGTCTAGCCCAGACGTTAAACCGTAGAGTCGAACCGGCGACTATAAAAACCCCGGCTTGAAGACCGTCTAGCCCAGACGTTAAACCGTAGAGTCGAACCGGCGACTATAAAAACCCCGGCTTGAAGACCGTCTAGCCCAGACGTTAAACCGTAGAGTCGAACCGGCGACTATAAAACCCCGGCTTGAAGACCACTACATGGACTAGTTTATCAGATATTCTATCTCCCCCGTTCGGGGTTGAGCGCATCAGTTATTTCATCTCCCCCGTTCAGGGTCGAGGACCAGCTTCAGATATTCTATCTCCCTCGTTCGGGGTTGAGCGCATCAGTTATTTCATCTCCCCCGTTCGGGGTCGAGGACCAGCTTCAGATATTCTATCTCCCCCGTTCGGGGTCGAGCGGTCGGCACTGGTCTCGGACCAGCTTCAGATATTCTATCTCCCCCGTTCGGGGTCGAGCGGTCGCCACTAGTCTCGGACCAGCTTCAGATATTCTATCTCCCCCGTTCGGGTTCGAGCGATTATCATTGGCCTCGAGCCAGCTTATCAGCATATAGTATTTCTTATCTACCTCGATCAGGGTCGAGCTATCTCCGATGGTCATGGGTAGGAGTACCCCCACTGGTTGTGGACCAGGATCTCTGGGCTTTGCGCTTATTCGGCTCACGACACTCCAGCGCTGTTTGCGCATGATACGCCCGTATGGCACCGGCCATTTAGTTTACTCGATTGCTGGGTGGCACCTTATGATCGCCCGTTGACTATTATTGAGGCTGCGCAGTCAGCACTTTCATAGCCGTCCGATCGACATCATTCCGATCACACGCTCGACATCTATCCATCCGATCGACATCATTCCGATCGCACGCTCGGCATCAATCCGTCCGATCGACATCATTCCGATCGCACGCTCGGCATCTATCCGTCCGATCGACATCATTCCGATCGCACGCTCGGCATCTATTATTCTGATCGACATCAGTTCGATCGCACGCTCGACATCGTTCGTCCGACATCGATTTCCTTTCCTATGAGTGCTTGGTCAGCACCTTCGAAGTCGCACGCACGACATCGTCCGTCCGGCATCTATCCGTTCGATCGACATCATTCCGATCACTCGCTCAGCATCTTCGTTGTTGTGTGCCCAGCATCGTCATCGCTCACAGAGATGTTTTTGTTTCTCATCCGGCATCTCCGCAGTCGCGCACTCAGCATCGCTCGTCCACTCGGTCTATTCGTAGTCCACCGTATCGCTCGGTCTGCTATCCAGGCACTCTTCGCTTGCTTGTTGTTTTGGCACTCGCTTGATGTTGTCGCTCGCTCAGCATCTTCTGCTCGGCGTCTATCCACCTGATCGGCATCACTTCGATCGTCCGGTCGGTATCTTCGCGGTCTACGAGTTTTAAAGCCACTGTTTCTTTCTTGAGCTTCGCCTGACTTGAGCGTCGGAGGGTCGCCGCCGGGAATCCCTTCCCGACCCGACTTCTGTGCAGGTTCGCCGGAGCTTTGTGCCGCCAGTCGAAGATCCACGCCAGCAGCCGGAAGCGCCACGTGCCCAGCGTCCGTTGATTCGGCATTCGGACAGGATCAAATTGGCGCCGCATCTATCCGTCCGATCGACATCATTCCGATCGTACGCTCGGCATCTATTATTCTAATTGACATCAGTTCGATCGCACGCTCGACATCGTTCGTCCAACATCGATTTCCGTTCCTATGAGTGCTTGGTCAGCACCTTCGTAGTCGCACGCACGACATCGTCCGTCCGGCATCTATCCGTCCGATCGACATCATTCCGATCACTCGCTCAGCATCTTCGTTGTTGTGTGCCCAGCATCGTCATCGCTCGCAGAGATGTTTTTGTTTCTCATCCGGCATCTCCGCAGTCGCGCACTCAGCATCGCTCATCCACTCGGTCTATTCGTAGTCCACCGTATCGCTCGGTCTGCTATCCAGGCACTCTTCACTTGCTTGTTGTTTTGGCACTCGCTTGACGTTGTCGCTCGCTCAGCATCTTCTGCTCGGCGTCTATCCACCTGATCGGCATCACTTCGATCGTCCGGTCGGTATCTTCGCGGTCTACGAGTTTTAAAGCCACTGTTTCTTTCTTGAGCTTCGCCTGACTTGAGCGTCGGAGGGTCGCCGCCGGGAATCCCTTCCCGGCCCGACTTCTGTGCAGGTTCGCCGGAGCTTTGTGCTGCCAGTCGAAGATCCACGCCAGCAGCCGGAAGCGCCACGTGCCCAGCGTCCGTTGATTCGGCATTCGGACAGGATCACTAAGTATTTTTTATACACAAGGTATTCCTAGTGTACTTGTGAGATGCTCTAGCTGAAACCTATGGGTACATGTTTTCTAGGATGAAAGACCTTGGTTAAGTCCAATCTTTGAAAGCACTAGCAAACTTGGGAGTTTTGATCAAAACAAAATAATTTTATCCTAAAATTTAAAAACCAAGCTGATTTTGAAGAAATAATTTGAAACCATAACTTTTGAAAAAACAACCCAATAAAAAGAATGATTTTGAAAATTTCAGAATCTATTTTACTAAGCACATACCTAACTGTCTTCTAAGTGTACTGAACTTGAGTTTAGGTAAGGATTGTATAAAAATATCTGCTAGATTTGACTTGGACTCAACATAGTCAAGTACAATATCACCCCTAGCTATATGATCCCTTACAAAGTGATGTTTAACCTCTATATATTTAGTTCTTGAGTGGTGTATTAGATGTTTAGTTAAATTAATAGAATTTATGTAATTAATTGAAATTTTTATACTTTTTATATTCTAATTGATAATTTTTTAAAGTGTGCATTATCCATAATAGTTGAGATACACATTCTCCCATAGCTATGTACTCTGCTTCAGTAGTAGATAAGGTAACATAATGTTACTTTCTACTAGACTAGCTTACTAGGCATTGACCTAGAAATTGGCAGCTTCTATTTATACTTTTTCTATCTAGTTTGCACTGAATATATTCTGAGTCAGAGTACCCAACTAAGTCAAATATGTCAGTCCTAGGGTACTAAAGTCCTACACTTAGGGTTTTCTTATGTATCTTACATTATGTGTTTCTTTTGCACAAGATTGGTACCTAGCACACATATCTACTGCAAATAAAATATTAGGTCAACTTACAATTAGGTATAGTAGACTTCCTATTGTATTTTTATAATATTTTAAGTCTATTAGTTTTTCTTCTAAATCAGAGTCAATTTTAACATTGGTTGCCATTGGGGTATTTATGTTTTTAGAATTTTCCATTCTAAACTTTTTAATTAACTCTTTATCAAATTTTATTTGAAAAACATAAATTTTCTCTTTTGTTTATTTTATTTTTAAACCTAAGAAAAAATTAAGTTCTCCTACTAGGCTCATTTCAAATTCATTTTCCATTAATTTAATGAATACTTTTAAAAATTTAGTATTGGTTGAGCCAAAAATTATGTCTTCGATATAAATTTGAGCTATAAAAATATCTTTTTCTACGGTTTTAAGAAATAAGATTTGGTCTATTTGGCCTTGGTTAAACCCCTTAGATATTAGGTATGTTTATATTCATTCATATGATGTCATAGGTGCTTGTTTTAGTCCATATAAAGTCTTCTTTAACCTAAGACATGATTTGGATGGTCTAAATCCTCAAATTCTGGAGGTTGATTTACATCAACCTCTTCTTTTATAAATCCATTGAGGAATGTGGATTTTACTTCTATTTAGTATAACTTGAATCTTTTATGTGTTGCATAGGCTAGTAACATCTTGATAGATTCAAGTCTGGCTATAGGTGCATAGGTTTCATCATAATCTAACTCTTTTACTTGGCTGAACCCCTTATCTACTAGTCTAGCCTTATTTCTTACTATTCCACCTTTACCATCTAGTTTATTTCTAAACACCCACTTAGTATCAATTATGGATTTATTTACAGATTTAGGTACTAGTTCCTAGACTTAGTTTCTCTTGAACTGACTTAGTTCTTCTTGCATTGCAATTATCCAATCTGGGTCAAGTAGGGCTTCTTCTATAGTCTTGGGTTTAATTTTGTAGATAAGAGCTATTTGACTTAGGTTTCTATACAATGATCGAGTTTGAATACCTAGGGTTGGGTCACTCAAGATTTGATCAGATGGGTGATTAGATCTTATCCTAGATGGTCTTATGTTAGGGTCAATAATTGGTTCTTCTAATTCACTTGAGTTAGGTCTAATTTCATCTTCTTTATCTTCTATTATTCTTATATTTTGATTATTATTTACATTAATTAAGTTAGGTAAATTATTTTCTTTGTCAAAAATTACATTGGTTGTTTCTTCAACTTTTAGGGTATCTTTAGTATATACTCTATAGCTCTACTAGTTGTGGAATACCCTAGAAATATACCAAATGTTGATTTGGATGTAAATTTTTCTAAGTAGTTTTTAGTGTTTAATATGTGAATTTTATACCCAAATACTTTTAAATAATTTAAATTAAAAATTTTATTATAATATATTTCATAGGGGGTTTATTATAAAATTTATTAATTAATATTTTATTTTGAATATAACACATTATATTTATTGCTTCTGTCTAAAATTGATTACTTAGGTTATATTCATTTAACATTATTCTAACAGCTTCTTGTAACATTCTATTTTTTTTCTTCTACTAGCCCATTTTATTAGGGGTTCTGGGACATGAGAATTCATGGTGATACCCATTAGCTTGACAAAATTTGATAAACCTATGATTTTGGAATCCCCCCCCCCCAATGATCACTTCTAATTCTTTTAATTTTGGTATCTTTTTCATTTTCTATTAATTTACAAAAATTTCTAAAGATTTCAAAAGTTTTATCTTTGATTTTTAGAAATTTTACCCAAGTAAATCTTGAATAATCATCAATTATAACTAAGCAATATTAGTTTTTGCTTAGTGACTTAGCTCTGTATGAATCAAATAGGTCTAAGTGTAGGAGCTCAAGTATTGAGTTAATTTGATTTAGGTTTGTTGGTTTGTGGGTTGACTTAGTTTGTTTAGTTTGTTGACAAGCATTACATATTATATTTTCTAAATTTTTTAATTTAGGTAGACCTCTAACTAAGTCATTTTGATTTATTTTTTAAATGAGTCTGATGTCAGTGTGACCTAGTCTTCTGTGCCACAATTTGATTTTCTCTTATTGTATCAAAAGACACTTTAGTGAGGAGGTTGGTAAGTCAATTGTGTAAATATTATTTTTCCTAATTCTCTTAAATGTAATTTCAGGATTTTTAATATTTTTAATTAAATATTCAGAGTTAGAAAATGTTATCAGGTGTCCAGAGTCACACAGTTAACTTATGCTAAGTTAAAATTGAATTTATCAACTAATAAAACTTTTTGAATAATGAGATTGAAACTTAGTTTGATATCACCTGTTCCGATTATCTTAGTTTTTCTTCGTTGGAAAACACAATTAACCCTAAGTTCTTGAACTTTAGCTTGGTAAACTTCAATCGGTCTCTAGTCATGTGTCTGGAGCATCCACTATCCAACATCCATTAGTCCAAATCATTATGTTCCTACACATAAAATATTTGATTTGGATTCAATTTAAATGGATTATAAGATAGATTGATTGAATTCAACCCTTTATTTTCCATCTCACCCAATCTAGGTTGTCAATCATATTATACGTATAATGAGTGATTATAAGATGGTTGATTGACTTTATCTCAAGTTTACTTAGATTAATTAGATTTAATTTAATTTGAATTTCATTAATTGAGTGTGATTTGATTTAAGGCTAAATTTGATTTACGTTAGATTTGATTTAAGTTAAATTTGATTTAAGTTAGATTTGATTTAGGGTTAATTTGATTAAAGTTTAATTTGATTTAAGTCTAATTTGATTTAACTAATTTTTATTTAAACCTAAATCCATCTCACTCTTTTCTAGATTATCAATTAGGAAACCTTATGGTTTTGTGAGATGGTTAATTTAATAATTAATTTAGGTTAAAATCTAATGATTGATTTATATTTGGGTTAAACTAAGGTTTAACAGTTACTCAATTAACATTCATTTCAATAATTGGCTTCTAGGCTGCAGCGAGGCACTAGGCCTTCTTGGATATTGGAACAACAACCACTTCTAGACAAAGTCTTTTAAAGAAATTAAACATTTAGTTTCTTTCTGATAATTCTTGGTCTAACGAAACAAGTGTCGATCAAGCCTAGGTCCTTATCTATCATAATCTAAGCATGTATAAGGAAAGTGGTAAATCAAACATCAAACAAATTTATTTAATAATGAAGATAGTCTTTCTATTAGCTCCCCCTGGATCATAGCCTTAATAAGGTCTATCAAGGTAGTGAATTTGATCTTTGGGATCTAATATTAATCAAGTCCAACTTGATTAACCAAATTAGACTTGGGGACCCATGTTTGGACTAATTTTCTATTTGTTTGATTAACAAAGGACAAATATGATTTAAATTTATGTTTGGCCTTATACCCAAGTCTAGATCGGTTGTATATGGCCCTTTGTTTCCCAAGAATTAGGCCAAGGTTCTTGGAACTCAAAGTGAACTATTCCAACGAGTCCCTGTAACGCCCGAAAATTCTCAAAACTATTTTTAGAAATATTCTACGATTTTTCTGGAATTTTAGAATATTTTTATGGAATTTTTAGAGTAGCGGAAGTAGCAAAAACAAATAGAAAACAAAAACGACCTAAGCGGGAATTGAACCCGAGACCTATGGTTTACGGATAATTCTAGTAACCAGTTGAACCCAGCAGGGCTGTGCTGAAAGGAAAGGAGACAATTTTATTTAAGTTAGAGTTGGGCCGAAAGTTCCACTTAATATAAAAAGAAAAGTTAAGTGGGGTTTGGTTTATTTTGTTTGGTTCGGCAACTTCTCCTCCTCTCCAACCCTCACCGCCGACGCCCCTTCTCCCTCCTCTTTCTCTCTCGGCGCACCAAGCCTAGGGCCCCAGGGACATCTTCCGGCAGTGGCTCTGACACAAGGACGCTCCCCTCCGCGAGAGGAACGTGTTGGCGCAAGAAGACTATCGAAAGAATCGTCTTCTCCGGAAACCTTGCGACTAGAACCGTAAGGAAACTAGCGTACGAGGTAAGAAACCCCTCACTTGAAGTATAAGTAGCTTCCGTGAGGATTTTATGTTTTAGTTTAGCAGTACATAGACTTTCGACACAAGGGATGTGAATTAGCGCACACCAAGTGTTCGATTAAATTGTTTATCGCAGAAAGAGCAAGGCAGGCAATAATTAGATATCCAGTATTTTACTTTTCAGTGGCACTGTACAGGATTAGATATCCATTCGGCTGGGCTCCCATAGTCGGTCCCTAGGTTTAGATAACCTAGTAAACCCTACTAAATTCGGGACTTGCAAACCCGGGTCTAGTTAGGGACGCGCGCATAGCACGTACAGTTGTCGGGCCCAAACAGCAGCATGTATATGTATTTTCATCTATTATGTATGTAGTTTTAAACTCTCACAAAACAGTTAGGTGAGATCAGTATAGCTTAAGCATTTGCTAGAATTAGCTCAGTTTATGCTTCAGTTCAGCTTATTTCTTTTATGGTTATGTATGATAACACTATGCTCAGCTTTTGGTTACATATGCTATAGATGATAGTATGCCATGTTTAGCTCTTGATTTCCATGTACTGTTTGATAGCATGTCATGTTTTAGTTTAATCAGTACATATTTCAAAGGGCATGTTTTAAAAGAATAAAAGCATCGTATGCACTGTTTTTGTGAGGTAGATGGTTTCTTACTAAGCGAAAGATTATAGATACTTTCTTTTCCTTATACTGCAGATAAAGGTAAAGGGAAGATGGACTAGAGGAAGCTGGGGGTCAATGCAGAGATGGTGTGTGTGGCAGGGACCTGGAATGAAGATCCTTAGGGAGTTTAGCAAATTAAGAACTTAGTTCCTTTTTCTCAAGACACTTTTATGCATTTCTAGTGGTTTAAATGCTATGAATTAATGAACCTTGCACTATGGCATGTTAGAATGCTAGTTAGTAGATATTAGAATGTTTTCCATGCATAGTATAATTGTTGTGTGAGATTTTGGCACGAACTAGTGCTGAAATCAGAGTTTCAGTGCGGAATCAGAAACTCCGATCGATCCATGGATCGATCGGGGGTCCTTGATCGATCCATGGATCGATTGGGGGCTGATTCCGCGAACAGAAGGCTTCTGGATCGATCAGCCGATTGATCCAGACACATTCTGTCGCGAACGAAGGCCTCCGGATCGATCGATCATTGGATCGATTGACTTATGTTGGATTGATCAGCCGATCGATTCAAATATAGTCCCGTGCACAGAAGCACGCTGGATCGATCACTGGATCGATCGGTGAGCCTGGATCGATCAACCGATCGGTCCAGATTATCACCCGAGCACAGTAGCAGTCTGGATCGATCCAACAGAGAGCAATCGATCCAGTTCAGTCTGGATCGATTGGGAAGTTCAGTTTCGACCAAGAAACTTAGCAGATCAGCTTCTAGTCCATAGGGAATGTAGGATACACCTTGTATCCTTTAGATTATACCCTTCAGCGCATGTAGAACCAAGAATAGTTATTAGTTAGCAACTAAAATTTAAATTAGATCAGTTTTCCACACAGTTAGCACAGTATAATGTGACGCTCAGCCTCACAGCCTAGTTAGTAGGAGGCGGGGCGTTACAGAGTGGTATCAGAGCAGTTTCCATACTTCCTACACACACATCAGTATTGAACCTGCAGCTTCCAAGTAAGAACCTCTCTCACTTTCGTTATGTTTCTTGTTTTCATGTTCAGATATAACTAAAGCATGATTGTTTATGATAGTGGTTAACATGATAACAATAGTTACTCCATTATGATTGTGTTAGTCATGTATGTCCTCCATGTCTTTAGAAATAGCACGAGGACGCCCAGCTAGAAGGGCCCCAGCCACTGAGCCCCAGCATGAGGCAGGTAGTTCAGTGCCTCCCCCAGTTACAGCAGCAGCTAGCTGAACAGCAATAGGAAATAGCCACCTTAAAGGCTAGTCAGTAGAACACTCCCACTGTCACCCCGGAACCTAACTTAGCGACACCAGTGGTTTTAGAGGTTCCACCAGTCCAACCTGCAGCACCAGTGGCTCCAGCAGCAGGAACACAGAGGGAAGCCTATCTGATCCAGTGGCAGAGAGTCAAGCCAGAGAATTTCTCAGGCACCAGCGAACCATGGGATGCTCAAGCCTGGTTCAAAACACTGGAAAGTACGATGGAGCTTCTGGACTGGCCAGAGTATGAAAAGGTGAAGTGCGCCTCCTTCTTCTTGATAGAAGATGCACGCATGTGGTGGGAGAGAATTAGAGCGAAGCGCCCAGTAAACCAGATGACATGGGCTGACTTCGAGAAGGAATTCTTTGAGGAGTTCTTTCACATGCGGGTCACCAACCGCCACTACGACGAGTTCACTGAGTTTCGTCAGGGCAATCTATCAGTTGAGGAAGCCGTGAAGAAATTCAATAGATTGGCTCGTCTATGCCCTGAATTAGTCAGCACAGAAAGGGAACGAGTCCGGTTGATGCTCAAGATGCTGAGGCTGGAAATAGCGATAAACGTGGCTGGTGGCGTTCATAGGCCACAAACCACCGAAGAGCTAGTGAGCAGTGCTCTAATCACTGAGCATTACCAGAATAGCATCAAGCAGCAGAAGCAAGTCCTCTCAGAAGCTAAGGGCCAAGGAGGCTCAGGCACTCAGAAACAGCAGGGCCACAACTCCCATGGCTCTAACTGGAAAGGGAACTCCAGCAACAAGCGCAAACCAGGGAGTTACCCAAAAGGAGGGCCAACCAGCAAGCAGCCCAGTTATCCAAAGTGTGCTACTTGTGGTTAATTCCATCCTGGAGTTTGTCGTAAGGGCACACGAGGATGCTTTGAATGCGGATAGGAAGGGCATATGGCCAAGCAGTGTCCAAACAAGATCAGTCTTCCTCAGCCACAGCCGATTCAGTATGGAGGCCAGCCAGCTCAGTTACATCAGATGTAGGCCGCTTTAGATGGTCCACATATCAGCCAGGGCAGATTAGAAGCCCCTCCAGCTACGACCAATGCGAGGATCTACTCACTCACCAGAGAGGACGCAGCGAATGCCTCGACAGTTGTTACAGGTCAGATTAGTATTTTACAACAAAGTACAACTGTCTTATTCGATACTGGGGCAACCCATTCATATATATCCAGGGCATTTGCTGAGAAGTTAGCAGTACCTCCAGAGGTACTCAGTAGCCAGTTCCTTACAACGTTACCCTCAGTACGCACTGGCTCAGAGCAGTGCCGGTCACTATAGCAGACAGAGAGCTCTTTTACGATCTGATAGTGATTAATATGACCGACTACGACGTTATCTTCGGGATGGACTTCTTGATCAAATACGGTACCTCCATCGAGTGCCGTAAATAGAAAGTCATATTCCAACCTGAAGTGGAAGCACAGTTCGAATTCGTCGGAGAACGCAGGAGAAAGGCCAAGAAGTTTCTCTCAGCTATGAAGGCACAGAGGTTGATGGACTCAGGATGTAAGGGGTTCTTAGCACACGTAGTCAGTACCAGTCAAGACAAGGACCAACAGCTAGCAGAGGTCCGAGTCGTATGTGACTACCCAGCAGTCTTCCCTGAAGAGTTACCAGGCCTAGCACCAGACAAGGAGATCGAATTTGAGATAGAGCTCATCCCCGGTACAAATCCTATCTCCAAAGCACCTTACCGCATGGCTCCAGCAGAACTAAAAGAACTTCATGAGCAACTACAGGAGCTGCTTGACAAAGGCTTCATACGCCCTAGTCACTCACCATGGGGAGCACCTGTATTGTTCGTAAAGAAGAAGGATGGGAGCATGCGCCTGTGTACAGATTACCGGGCACTGAACCAAGTCACAATCAAGAACAGGTATCCTCTTTCCACAATTGATGACCTGTTTGACCAGCTAAAGGGAGCAGCAGTGTTCTCTAAGATAGACCTCAGATCAGGTTATCATCAAGTGAAAGTCAAGGAAGGGGATATACCCAAGACAGCATTTAGGACTAGATACAGACATTACGAGTTCGTAGTCATGCCCTTTGGCGTGACAAATGCTCCAGCTACTTTCATGGACCTCATGAACAGGGTATTCAGAGAATACTTAGATAAATTTGTTATCGTATTCATCGATGGCATTCTTATCTATTCAGGAACTCAGGAAGAACACGCAGAGCACCTGAAAACAGTATTGCAGACCCTTCAGCAGAACCAGCTATATGCCAAGTTCACGAAATATGAATTTTGGTTAGATCAGGTGTCCTTCCTGGGTCACATCATCTCAAAAGATGGTATCATGGTAGACCCCAGTAAGATAGAAGCTGTGAGCAACTGGAAAAGACCCAAGAACGCTAGTGAAATCAGAAGCTTTCTGGGATTAGCAGGTTATTACAAAAAGTTTGTAGAGGATTTCTCCAGGATAGCCTCCCCACTGACAGCTCTTACCAACAGAGGACTGTGAGAACAGTTTCAGCGAGCTGAAAAGAAGATTGATCAGTGCACCTATACTGACTCTACCAGAAAACGCAGATAGCTTCGATATATATAGTGATGCCTCGAAGTTGGGACTAGGAGCAGTGCTGATGAAAGATGGCAAGGTAATCGCCTACGCCTCCAGACAACTCAAGGATTATGAGAGGAATTACCCCACTCATGACCTCGAGCTTGCGGCAGTGGTGTTCGCTCTCAAGATTTGGAGACATTACTTGTATGGAGCTCAGTGCAGAGTGTATATAGATCATCAGAGTCTGAAGTACTTCTTCACTCAGAAGGATCTGAATGTGCGACAGCGCAGATGGCTAGAGCTAGTCAAAGACTACGATATAGACATCCTCTACCACCCAGGAAAAGCAAATAGGGTAGCGGACGCTCTCAGCAGAAAGTCCAGCGCCGCCCTATTATCTATAGCAGCTATGTCACCACCCCTACAGAAAGAGATCACAGATTTCGGTCTCGAATTCATAGTCGGACAGCTCTCTACTATAACATTAGAGTCTACCTTGCTTGGTGACATCCAGACAGCTCAGGAGCAGGATCCTGAAATTCAGAAAATCAAGCAAGGATTAGCAGAATCAGAAAGTGGAGAATTCAGAGTGTCCGCTAGCGGGGTGTTGTACTTTGGCGACTGATTATGTGTTCCAGATCAGGAGGAACTACAGAAGAAAATCCTAGATGAGGCTCACAAGACTCCTTACGCGATGCATCCTGGCTCCACCAAAATATACCAGGACTTGAAGAAACGTTTTTGGTGGCCTGGGATTAAGAGAGACATCGCTCGATATGTCAGCACCTGCCTAACCTGTCAGAGGGTTAAAGCAGAACATCAGAGACCAGGAGGAGTTTTGCAGCCTATTCAGATTCCAGAATGGAAGTGGGAAGACATTTCTATGGATTTCATCGTGGGATTACCCAGAACCACGAATGGTTTTGATACCATCTGGGTAATAGTCGACAGATTAACTAAATCAGCCCACTTCTTAGCTATCAGGATCTCCTACTCCATGGAACAGCTAGCTCAGTTGTATCTCAAGGAGATCGTTAGACTACATGGAGTCCCATGAACCATTATATCAGACAGAGATAACAGATTCACATCACACTTCTGGGAGTGTGTACAGTCATCTTTGGGCATGAAGTTGAAGTTTAGCACAGCCTTCCATCCTCAGACAGATGGACAGACGGAGCGGGTAAATCAGGTACTCGAAGATATGCTCCGAGCATGTGCCCTAGATTTCAAAGGAAGTTGGTGAAAATATCTGAGTCTAGCAGAATTTGCATACAACAACAGCTATCAGGCCACTATCGGTATGGCACCTTATGAGGCTCTCTATGGGCGGAGGTGTAGATCTCCAATCTGCTGGTATGAGAGTGGTGAACAGAAAGAACTAGAACTTCAGACAGATCTAATGGCAGATACCACAGCAGCTATACAGCAGATCCGCCAGAGGATAGAGACAGCTCAGAGCCGTCAGAAAAGCTATGCTGATACACGACGCAGACCTTTAGAGTTTTCAATTGGGGATTCAGTGTTCCTCAGAGTAGCTCCCATGAAGGGAGTAATGCGTTTTGGGAAGAAGGGCAAGCTAAGTCCCAGATATGTGGGACCATACCTTATCAGCAGAAGAGTGGGCAAGGTAGCATATGAGCTAGAGCTACCCCAGGAAATGTCAGCTGTCCATAATGTATTTCATGTCTCTATGCTGAAGAAGCATATCCCAGATGTCACCCAGGTGATTGAGCTCCAAGAACCACTAATGGGTACGATGCAATATGAGTGATAATAGACCGAGCAGTTAAGAAATTGCGGAACAAGGAAGTACCATTAGTCAAGGTTATTTGGCACAGTCACACAGTAGAAGAGGCAACTTGGGAGACAGAAGCCAGCATGAGACAGAAGTACCCAGAATTATTCTAAGTTCGAGGATGAACTTTTTATAAGGTATGGGGGATTGTAACGCCCGAAAATTCTCAAAACTATTTTTAGAAATATTCTACGATTTTTCTAGAATTTTAGAATATTTTTATGGAATTTTTAGAGTAGCGGAAGTAGTAAAAACAAATAGAAAACGAAAACGGCCTAAGCGGGAATTGAACCCGAGACTTATGGTTTACGGATAATTCTAGTAACCAGTTGAACCTAGCAGGGTTGTGCTGAAAGGAAAGGGAGACAATTTTATTTAAGTTAGAGTTGGGCCGAAAGTTCCACTTAATATAAATAAAAAAGTTAAGTGGGGTTTGGTTTATTTTGTTTGGTTCGGCAACTTCTCCTCCTCTCCAACCCTCACCGCCGACGCCCCTTCTCCCTCCTCTTTCTCTCTCGGCGCACCAAGCCTAGGGCCCCAGGGACATCTTCCGGCAGCGGCTCCGACACAAGGACGCTCCCCTCCGCTAGAGGAACGTGTTGGCGCAAGAAGACTATCGAAAGGATCGTCTTCTCCGGAAACCTAGCGACTAGAACCGTAAGGAAACTAGCGTACGAGGTAAGAAACCCCTCACCTGCAGTATAAGTAGCTTCCGTGTGGATTTTATGTTTTAGTTTAGCAGTACATAGACTTTCGACACAAGGGATGTGAATTAGCGCACACCAAGTGTTCGATTAAATTGTTTATCGCAGTAAAATGCAACATAGGCATTTTAGTAGCTTAGATAAATGCAATAGAAGCATTTTTTTACAGATTATTTAGCTTTGCTTCAGCTTTTACAGGACTAGATGTCCAATGGGTGGGCTTCCATAGTCGCCTCTAGGTTTAGATAACCTAGCTCTAGGTTCAGATAACCTAACTCTAGGTTCAGATAACCTAGAAAGAGCAAGGCAGGCAATAATTAGTTATATTCAGTATTTTACTTTTCAATGGCACTGTACAGGATTAGATATCCATTGGGTTGGGCTCCCATAGTCGGTCCCTAGGTTTAGATAACCTAGTAAACCCTACTAAATTCGGGACTTGCAAACCCGGGTCTAGTTAGGGACGCGCACATAGCACGTACAGTTGTCGGGCCCAAACAGCAGCATGTATATGTATTTTCATCTATTATGTATGTAGTTTTAAACTCTCATAAAACAGTTAGGTGAGATCAGTATAGCTTAAGCATTTGCTAGAATTAGCTCAGTTTATGCTTCAGTTCAGCTTATTTCTTTTATGGTTATGTATGATAACACTATGCTCAGCTTTTGGTTACATATGCTATAGATGATAGTATGCCATGTTTAGCTCTTGATTTCCATGTACTGTTTGATAGCATGCCATGTTTTAGTTTAATCAGTACATATTTCAAAGGGCATGTTTTAAAAGAATAAAAGCATCGTATGCACTGTTTTTGTGAGGTAGATGGTTTCTTACTAAGAAAAAGATTATAAATACTTTCTTTTCCTTATACTGCAGATAAAGGTAAAGGGAAGATGGACTAGAGGAAGCTGGGGGTCAATGCAGAGATGGTGTGTGTGGCAGGAACTTGGAATGAAGATCCTTAGGGAGTTTAGCAAATTAAGAACTTAGTTCCTTTTTCCTTTTATGCATTTCTAGTGGTTTAAATGCTATGAATTAATGAACCTTGCACTATGGCATGTTAGAATGCTAGTTAGTAGATATTAGAATGTTTTCCATGCATAGTATAATTGTTGTGTGAGATTTTGGCACGAACTAGTGCTGAAATCAGAGTTTCAGTGCGAAATCAGAAACTCCGATCGATCCATGGATCGATTGGGGGCTGATTCCGCGAACAGAAGGCTTCTGGATCGATCAGCCGATTGATCCAGACACATTCTGTCGCGAACAGAAGGCCTCTGGATCGATCGGTCGATCGATCCAAGCTATTCCTCGCGAACAGAAAGGTTTTTGATCGATCATTGGATCGATTGACTTATGTTGGATTGATCAGTCGATCAATCCAAATATAGTCCCGTGCACAGAAGCACGCTGGATCGATCACTGGATCGATCAAGTCTGGATCGATCCATGGATCGATCCAACAGAGAGCAATCGATCCAGTTCAGTCTGGATCGATTGGGAAGTTCAGTTTCGACCAAGAAACTTAGCAGATCAGCTTCTAGTCCATAGGGAATGTAGGATACACCTTGTATCCTTTAGATTATACCCTTCAGCGCATGTAGAACCAAGAATAGTTATCAGTTAGCAACTAAAATTTAAATTAGATCAGTTTTCCGCACAGTTAGCACAGCATAATGTGACGCTCAGCCTCACAACCTAGTTAGTAGGAGGCGGGGCGTTACAGTCCCTAAGTTCCTTGACTTGAATTTTCTAGTTAGAATTTTATTCCTCAAGTTATCGGACTTGAGTTGAAGTTCAAGCTTGAACAGATTCAATCAAGGAGCTTGGGTTAGTCACTTCCTTGAGGGCTTTGACCTCCTCTTGGCGTGACTTGACCCGAAGGTTGGATTTAGCCAATTTTTTAGATAAGTACGAAATCAAATTATGTGATCTAATTAAAGAGATACTTATAATGGATTAGGAACCTTCTAAACTGGATACAGATCTATGGCTTCGCTCAAACTCAGCTTTTGATTCTGTCTCAGACTTTGATTCGATGACTTGCTCTTGGGTCGAAAGTCCAAGGAAGCTTATTTGTTCGAGAACTTCATCGGAGTCTTCTGATGATGATTCATCCCACGTTACTTGTAGTGTCTTCTTCTTTCATTGCTTCTCCATTTCCTTCTGGTTTGGACAGTTCGCCTTGATATGTCCTTTCTTATTGCAGGCGTAGCAGGTGACTTTAGACTTGGTTTTTGTGTTTGGACTTGGTTGCGTCATCTTTGACTGGTTCACCTTATTGATTCACATTTTGTGAAGCCCTTCTTTTTCTTGTCTAATTTTTGCATTAGGTTGAAGAGCTCGGCAGTGATCTCATCATCATTTTCTGAGTCTGATTCATCTTTGGACTCGGGTTCGGTCCATCTCTTGTTCCTAGATTCCTTTTCCTTGCTTATACCTACAACCAATGCAATACCTTTCTCGACCGAAAGTGCATTAGTCTGTTCGTGAAGTTCAAATTATGAAAATAACTCATCTAGTCTAATTAAAGAAAGGTCCTTAGATACTTTGTAAGCATCTAACATCGATGGCCACAAGGTATATATTCCTCGAAAAAGCATTTAATGTGCACCTTATTATATCCCGATTCTCTACCTTCTGGCCGATTGTGTGTAATCCGTTAAGTAGGTCTTGGATCCGATCTTGGAGTTGACTTGCCGACTCACCATCCTGCATTTTAATATTGTATAACTTATTTTAAATTAAGTCTCGTTTGCTTACCTTAGTGTTGGAAGTGCCCTCGTGCATCTCGATTAGCTTTTCTCATAATTCCTTGGCAATGTTGAAGGGGTTGACCCAGTTCAACTATTCTTTGGTTAAGCCACATTGAAGAGTTTGAGTGGCTTTTGCATTGGTTTCGATCTTCTTACGGGTTGGTGTGTAACACCCCACCCTCTTCAATACTGGTCTGTGAGGGCGGAGCGCTACTGGACTACTAACTTTACTTAACTATCCTTGTTCACATGATGATAGAAATTCCTAAAACTCTTGGAGAACTCAAAACATACAATTAACTAGCAGCGGAAGACTAAATGACTCATCTAATACATTCTACTCAACTCTTTGTTAATAAATTCTTATGCTAAATCCCAAGGCTTCTATAGTCCAGGCATCACACATCCATCCGCACCTCCTTGTCGCCTTCCTTTGCTATAACTTTTCCTTTCCTTTATCTGCAGTAAGAGGAAATGCATCTATAAGCAAAATTGCTTAGTAAGCGCTATCTAACTCACAAAACTCGAGTATGCATGTGAAGAAATCTGAAATCTAAATGCTCATCTAATAGCAAACGAAACATAGCATACTGAAATACTAAACATGTAAGCAAATCTAAACAACATGTCAGTATATAAGAAAGCTAAACTTGCTGAATTTTAAACTTCTGTGAAGCTTATTTCTTTTGTTTGAAAACTTATACTTTAATACTTCAAAATAATAATCAACTTTCTTCTTGGGCCAAGGCGTAGTACCATCTTATGCGCGTTCCCTAATAGGTTGGGGTAGCGAGCCACCAATCCTAAAAGAGCAGACCTCGGTCTACCAGGGCCAAGACCTCGGAATTGGACACCTAGATTTGTTTAACGACAATCTCGGAAGTCGGGTACTAGCCTCTTAAATAAATTAAAATACTTGTTATCTTTTATTACTTCTAATATATAATGCCTTGGCATTTTCTTTAAGCACCTTGTGTGCCAAAATCCCAAAAGTCTTGACTTTGGGATCTACTTATGGCCTTGGCCTTTCTCTTTCTTTTCTTTATCTTTCTTACACTTGTTAATACTTCTAATAAAAGAATGTTTCTTTAAAAACTGAAATGTTTAAACAAATTCTAACTTTGAAATGCATAAACAAAAATCTGCATACTTTGCTAATCAAAATTCTGCATACTATTCTAATCAAGGTTCTGCATTCTATGCTACACTATTTCTGCATACTATGCAAACATAAATTCTGCACTATAATACTTAACCAAACTGCACTATAATCTTTTTCTTTAAAAACTGCATTATAAGTTCCACCAAAAATCTGCACTATAAATTTTAAAGAAATCTGCACCATAAGCTCTTAAGAAATCTGCACTACAAGCTCTAAAGAAATATGTTCTAAAGAAATCTGCATTTTAAGCTCTAAGAAATCTGCACTACAAGCTTAATTAAAATCTGCACTATAAGTTTACATAAAAATCTGCACTATAAGCTTGATTGAAATCTGCACTATAGGCTTAATTAAAATCTGCACCTATAAACTTAATTAAAATCTGCACTATAAGCTTAATTAAAAATCTGCACTATAAGCTTAATTAAAATCTGCACTATAAGCTTAATTAAAATATGCACTATAAGCTTACATAAAAATCTGCATTATAAGTTTAATTAAAATCTGCACTATAGGCTTAATTAGAAATCTGCACTATTAGCTTAATTAAAATCTGCAATATAAGCTCTACATAAAAATCTGCATTATAAGCTTAATTAAAATCTGCACTATAAGCTTAATTAAAAATCTGCACTATAAGCGCTTCTTATGCTTCGAATTCAAGAAGAACAAAGGTCCGAAACTACTCCTACTGCAGGTGATAAGCACTTACCTTGCTTCTTGGACTCATAACCAACAAAAAGGGCTTCTAGGACCTTGGCCGGCTGCCGGAGATGATGCTCTAACTCCCTTTCGTTTTCTGCCCGAGCTCCGCCATCGTACGCAGAAGAGAAGGAGAGAATGGTTTAAGTCACAGGAAAACAGAGCATCAACTTATCCCTTTTTATAACTTAATATTTCTGTTAATTCCTTAAATAAATTTGCTACCTTTTCTAAACAGACAAATCCAACATCAACTTATCCCTTTTATAATATTCTGTTAACTATCTTAAATAAATTCGCTACCTTTTCTAAACAGACAAATCCAACTTCAACTTATCCCTTTTATAATATTCTGTAAACTATCTTAAATAAATTCGCTACCTTTTCTAAACAGAAAAATCTGTTTGCCCACCTGGTCAGCTGGGTTTTAACCGAGTCAAAGGTCGTGGGTTAAATTCTCGGCTTGGAAATTTTTTTGTCGAAACTTCCTTCGTTTAGTAAAAATACCAAACGACCTCCAAAAATTACATAAAAATACTCTAAAAATTTCTAAAAAACTCTAGAATATTTCTAAAATATTTCTAAATATTTTTAAGAACTTTTATAACTCCTAATGAGGAAAATTGGGTCGTTACATGGTGCTTCCCATTTGTCATAGTGGATAAGAGTTCCGCCTTTAGTGGGATATGTGAATCCTATCTGAATGATTATCCACATTTCCACCTACGTTTTGATGTGGTACTCCATTTGGCTCTTTTAGTAGCCAAAATCTTCATCGGAGAAGAGTGGTGGGTGTGCAGTGTTATAGTCTTCATCGTAAGCCATTTGAAAAGTAAATCTTGCACATAATAAAATATGGAAGGAGTATAAATAATTTATGTAAAAACTAAAGAACTCGAGTGGTAATGTACCAACTTTGAGAAACAATAAAAAAATGATTGTGAAAAATTGATCGGAAGGGGTAATCGTATCGATTTTGATCGTCTCTGAAAAATTTAAAACCAATACCCAAAAAAAATTGCTTGAATGGTGGTTTCACCGATTCAAAGCGGTTCCGCTCTGATACTAATTATATAATCAAAAGCGCTAGAGGGAGTGAATAGAGCTCATGACATTTTCACACTTTCAGAAAACGTTCGCGTAAGAGTTCATCAGTAAAAATATAGAAAGAAAAAAAAACAATCAAGCTAACACAATCTAGTTTTACTTGGTTCAAAGCCTATGACAACTTCTACTTCAAGGCCCACGATCGTTGATCACTTTCGTTGGACAATTACTATGGTTTTGAACAAGATTACAATTTGAAGTATAGAAATGATAAGAACAATTATTGCAATAAAAACAATGTTTACCCACGACAAGAGGGTTAGCAATTGGTGATCGATTGTCAGAGCAGCGTTTAAGCATTGTCAAATCGTTCTAGAGTAGAGCGCAAGAGCGAAGGTTGTTCTGAATGATGTCTTCAAAGCAACTGGTCAGACCCTCTTTTTATAGCTAAGTTGAACCTTATCCAGATCCACTGATCTCGAGATTACTATTTAACTCAATGTTGATCAATCAACTGATCATCCCTGATCGGTAGACTGATCCTTCTGAATCTGCCCAACTATTCGTCTAGATGCTACAGATTAGGATAGATGTCTTCGTTTGATCGACCAATCCAGCCTTTGGTCCACCGAACCTTCTACGCTCCTCGATTTATCTACTCTGATCAACCCGGTCCGATCAGCCTATAGTCTATCCACTATTCAATCGATTGAACCCCAAGTTTGGTCGATTGATCCCTTGGTCAAAGCTTCATCAGGAGCTAATTTGATCTCTAGGGTTTGGTCAACTAATCCCAACGTTCAATCGACCAAACAAGGTAAAAATATTAACCTACAAAATGTAGTTTCCAACAAAATAGAGTTAGAATAATAGGCAAAAAGTATAAAAAATAACTTTGGCAGCCTCTGGACTGTACGATCCTAACTTTGAGTTTCGCTAAAACTCTAGGTCAGATCGATACCTACTATTCCCTTTTCGAGGAATGCGTCCTCACCTACTCCTCTCAGGAGAGTTTACTTTTTGTCGGTTCAGTCCTCCAGACAGTCTAGACTTTTTCTCAAATTTTGAGACTTCAGGACTTCATGCTGGACATCTGATCCCTGACCCATCCAGTATTCCACCTAGTGTCCGCAACCCCCAGGATTTTCACCTAGAGTCTGTAACACCCCACCCTCCTCACTACTAGTCTGCGAGGGCGGAGCGCTACTGGACTACTAACTTTACTTAACTATCCTTGTTCACATGTTGATAGAAATTCCTAAAACTCTCGGAGAACTCAAAACTTACAATTAACTAGCAGAGGAAGACTAAATGACTCATCTAATACATTCTTAATAAATGGCAATCTTAATAAATTCTTATGCTAGGTCCCAAGGCTTCTATAGTCCAGGCATCACACATCCATCCGCACCTCCTTGTCGCCTTCCTTTGTTATAACTTTTCCTTTCCTTTATCTGCAGTAAGAGGAAAATGCATCTATAAGCAAAATTGCTTAGTAAGCGCAATCTAACTCACAAAACTCGAATATGCATGTGAATATACTGAAATTTAAAAGCTGAATGCACAAAAGGAAAACTACTCATGCTCATCTACAAGCAAAAGAAACATACTGAAATGCTAAACGTGTAAAACAAATCTATACAATCATGCTAGCATAATCTTGCTGAAATTTAAACACTTTCTGAATCTTATTTCACTTGTTTAAAAACTGATACTTTAATACTTCAAAATAATAATCAACTTTCTTCTTGGGCCCAGGCGTAGTACCATCTTATGCGCGTTCCCTAATAGGTTGGGGTAGCGAGCCACCAATCCTAAAAGAGCATACCTCGGTCTACCAGGGCCAAGACCTCGAAATTAGACACCTAGATTTGTTTAACGACAATCTCGAAAGTCGGGTACTAGCCTCTTAAATAAAGTAAAATACTTATTATCTTTTATTACTTCTAATATATAATGCCTCGGCATTTTCTTTAAGCACCTTGTGTGCCAAAATCCCTAAAGTCTTGACTTTGGGATCTACTTAAGGCCTTGGGCTTTCTCTTTCTTACACTTGTTAATACTTCTAATAAAAGAATGTTTCTTTAAAAACTGAAATGTTTAAACAAATTCTAACTTTGAAATGCATAAACAAAAATCTGCATACTATGCTAATCAAAATTCTACATACTATACTAATCAAGATTCCGCATTCTATGCTACACTATTTCTGCATACTATGCAAACATAAATTATGCACTATAATACTTAACCAAACTGCACTATAATCTTTTTCTTTAAAAACTACACTATAAGTTCCACCAAAAATCTGCACTACAAGTTCCACCAAAAATTTGTACTATAAATTCCACCAAAAATCTGCACTACAAGTTCCACCAAAAATCTGCACTATAAACTTAATTAAAAATCTGCACTATAAGCTTAATTAAAATCTGCACTATAAGCTTACATAAAAATCTGCACTATAAGCTTAATTAAAATCTGTACTATAGGCTTAATTAAAATCTGCACTATAAGCTTAAATAAAAATCTGCACTATAAGCTTAATTAAAATCTGCACTATAGGCTTAATTAAAATCTGCACTATATGCTTAATTAAAATCTGCACTATAAGCTTACATAAAAATCTGCATATGAGCTTAATTAAAATCTGCACTATAAGCTTAATTAAAATCTTCACTATAAGCTTAAGTAAAAATCTGCACCTATAAACTTATTTAAAATCTGCACTATATACTTAATTAAAATCTGCACCTATAAGCTTAATTAAAATCTGCACTATTGTAACGACCCACATTCTACTAACTAAGCTGTAAGGCCAATCGTTACATTATGCTGTGCTAAACTATTCCCTGACCATCACTAAAACTAGATGCGGAAACTGTGCTAATTAAAATTTTATTCAACTACTAACATCTCTTGGTTCTATACATACTAAGGTAGGTAAACTAACTATTCATGACGTGTTTTACCTTCCCCAATGGTCAAGGGACTCAACTAAGGGTTTCTAGCTAATACCAGGCCTCCCAATCGATCCACGAATCGATTGAAATGGTCGGATCGATCCAGTGATCGATCCAGCCGGCTACTGTATGCGGAACATAGGTTGGATCGATCCAGTGATCGATCCAGCACGCTACTGTGCTCGGGCCATTATTCTGGATCGATCGGCTGATCGATCCAGACTGACCAATCGATCCAGTGATCGATCCCAGAGCCTACTGTTCGCGACTGAATTGGCTCGGTCGATCGACCGATCGATCTAGAGGCTTACTGTTCGCGAAACCAGATGCCCAGTCGATCCTTCGATTGATTGGAAACTCTCGAATCGATCAGCTGATCGATTCGAGTTTCTGATTTCGTGCCAAAGGTCTGATTTTAGCACTTGTTCGTGCCAAAACTTCCCATATCAATTCTAAACTAAATGTAAAACATTCTAACATCATACAAATAGTGTTCTAAGCTTAATAGAGTGCATGGTTACTAATTCATAGCAATTAACATACTAAGGTGCAAAACAATAAAATGCTAAAAGGTTCTAATGCTTAAACCAAGCTTGCTGAAATTCCATAAGATCTCTATTCCAAGTTCCATCCACACGCATCTCCATCGCATTGTCCTCCAGCCTCCACTAGTCCATTTTTCCTTTACCTTTATCTGCAGTATAAGGAAAAAGTATCTGTAAGCTTGAGAGCTTAGTAAGAAACCATCTACCTCACTAAAACATGCAATCGATGCAAATCATGCTTTGAAAACATGCTATTTGAAAAGAATATACTGAATATGCTAAACATGGCATGGCATACAACACATAGCAATGAAACTGATCATAGCAATAGAACTAATCATAACTATCATGTTGTATCAACAGAAAACTAAACCGATATAAATCTGAACTAAGCTAATACTAATCTGATGCTAACGCTGACTGAACTCACATGACTAATTTGTGATGTTTGAAAACTATATTCATAAGTAGATTAAAATACATAATCATGTTGCTGTTTGGGCCCGGCAACTGTACTTGCTGTGCGCGCATCCCAAACTAAACCCGGGGTTGCAAATTTTGAATCTAGTAGGGTTACTAGGTTAGCTGAACCTAGGGACGACTATGGGAGTCCAACCCAATGGATATCTAATCCTGTACAGTGCCACTGAAAAGTAAAATACTGAACATAGCTAATTATTGATTGTCTTGCTCCTTCTAGGTTATCTGAACCTAGAGTTAGGTTGTCTGAACCTAGAGGCGACTGTGGGAGCCCACCCATTGGACATCTAGTTCCATAAAAGCTGTAGCAAGACCATATGAACTGTAAAAATGCTTCTATTGCATTTATCTAAGCTATTAAAATGCCTAGGATGGCATTTAGCTAAGCTAAGCATTTAATCAAACGCTTGGTGTGTGCTAATTCACACCCTATTGCTAAAAACTTGCATATAATTAAACTAATGCCTAAAAATCATATGGAAGCTACTTATACTGCAGGTGAGGGGTTTCTTACCTCCTATTCGAAGTTTCTTACGATTCTAATCGCTAGATTTCCGGAGGAGACGATCCTTTCGACGATCTTCTCGCGTCTATGCGTTCTTCTCGCGGAGGGGAACGTCCACGTGTCGAAGTCGTCGCCGGAAAGTGCCCTTGGAGTCCTAGGAGAGGAACCCTAGGCCCTCTTGTGGTTGGCGCCGAGAGAAGGAGAAAAGGGAGAGGTGCGGCGTGAGGTTAGGGTGAGGAAAGAGTTTTCTCGTTTAAGAAAATATCACAATTCCTCACTTAAATCCCTATTTATATTAAGGAATTAATTCTCCCAACTCTAACTTAAATAAAATTGTTTCCCTTTCCTTTCAGCACGGCCCTGCTGGGTTCACTTAGTTACCATGGTTCACCATAAGTCATAGGACCCAATAGGTCTCGGGTTCAATTCCCGCTTAAGCAATTTTCATTTTCTATCTATTTTTGCTACTTCCGCTAATCTAAAAATTTCATAAAAATATTCTAAAATTCTAGAAAAATCATAGAATATTTCTAAAATAGTTGTGAGAATTTTCGGGCGTTAAAACTATAAGCTTTATTAAAATCTGCACTATAAGCTTACATAAAAAATCTGCATATGAGCTTAATTAAAAATCTGCACTATAAATGCTCCTCATACTTCGAATTCAAGAAGAACAAAGGTCCGAAACTACTCCTACTGCAGGTGAGAAGCACTTACCTTGATTCTTGGACTCACAACCGAACAAAAAGGACTTCTAGGACCTTGGCCGACCGTCGGGGATGATGCCCTAACTCCCTTTCATTTTCTGCCCGAGCTCCACCATCGTATGCAGAAGAGAAGGAGAGAATGGTTAAAGTCACGGGAAAACAGAGCATCAACTTATCCCTTTTTATAACTTAATATTTCTGTTAACTCCTTAAATAAATTCGCTACCTTTTCTAAACAGACAAATCCAACATCAACTTATCCCTTTTATAATCCAATATTCTGCTAACTATCTTAAATAAATTCGCTACCTTTTCTAAACAGACAAATCTAACATCAACTTATCCCTTTTATAATATTCTGTTAACTATCTTAAATAAATTCGCTACCTTTTCTAAACAGACAAATCCAAGATCAACTTATCCCTTTTATAATCCAATATTCCGTTAACTATATTAAATAAATTCGCTAACTTTTCTAAACAGAAAAATCTGTTTTCCCACTTGGTCAGCCGGGTTTTGACCGAGTCAAAGGTCGTGGGTTCAATTCTCGGCTTGGACATTTTTTTGTCGAAACTTCCTTCGTTTAGTAAAAATATCAAACGACCTCCAAAAATTACATAAAAATACTCTAAAAATTTATAAAAAACTCTAGAATAATTCTAAAATATATCTAAATATTTTTTAAGAACTTTTAGAACTCCTAATGAGGAAAATTTGGTCGTTACAATCTCCCATACCTTATAAAAAGTTCATCCTCGAACTTAGAATAATTCTATAGCATGTTCTCTACCTTGTACATGCATTAGTTAGTGTCCATAATCTAATGTACTAAGGAAAACCACATCAAAGGTATCTTAGGACTTCCTAACCTACTTTCAATGAACATAAGCATAAGAAGTAACATAAGCATGACAACATAAACGTAAGCATGGTAGATGAACTAAACATAATGATAGACTCGATCACAAGCATGTCCTTATGCATAGGCTAGAACATAACATGAACATAATGTGGACCTAAACATAAACGTAAATATAAATATAACATGACTTGAACATACTTGCATGCATACTTATAAACATACTATTGTGGTGGCCTAGTTGCACTTAGTAGTACCGTAACATAAGTTGTTGATCAGACAACTACCCTAGCGCTAGGTTGGTAGGGGTCCGAACTTAGGATCGGAGTTCTCATTTATTCTGGCGCGCTCACCGGGCTTAGGTCCCCAGATCATACCACTATCCCAGAAAATATCTTGTTTGATTCTGGCGCGCTCACTGGGCTTAGGTCCCCATATCATACCACCATCCCAGAACATATCTTGTTTGATTCTGGCGCGCTCACCGGGCTTAGGTCCCCGGATCATACCATCATCCCAGAACACATCTTGTTTGATTCTGGCGCGCTCACCGAGCTTAGGTCCCCGGATAATACCACCATCCCAGAACACATCTTGTTATGTAAAAGAAACTAAGCAGAATTCTTAACTTTATAAGCACTTCTAAACATCTCCCTATTCTGTATATATAATCTAATACTTCTAAGGATTTCTCTTTACTGTAAAGAATAAAGAAAAGCATACTAAAAATTAAAGACTTTCTTACATGAAGACGGCAAGGTTGGTGCTGATGTGTGATGTTGTAGAATAGGAACTGCTCTGATACCAACTTGTAACACCCCACCCTACTCACTACTAGTCTGCGAGGGTGGAGCGCTACTGGACTACTAACTTTACTTAACTATCCTTGTTTACATGATGATAGAAATTCCTAAAACTCTCGGAGAACTCAAAACTTACAATTAACTAGCAGCGGAAGATTAAATGACTCATCTAATACATTCTTAATAAATGACAATCTTAATAAATTCTTATGCTAGGTCCCAAGGCTTCTATAGTCCAGGCATCACACATCCATCCGCACCTCCTTGTCGCCTTCCTTTGTTATAACTTTTCCTTTCTTTTATCTGCAGCAAGAGGAAAATGCATCTATAAGCAAAATTGCTTAGTAAGTGCTATCTAACTCACAAAACTCGAATATGCATGTGAATATACTGAAATTTAAAAGCTGAATGCTCAAACGGAAAACTACTCATACTCATCTACAAGCAAAAGAAACATACTGAAATGCTAAACGTGTAAAACAAATCTATACAATCATGCTAGCATAATCTTGCTGAATTTTAAACACTTTCTGAATCTTATTTCACTTGTTTAAAAACTTATACTTTAATACTTCAAAATAATAATCAACTTTCTTCTTGGGCCCAGGCGTAGTACCATCTTAAGCGCGTTCCCTAATAGGTTGGGGTAGCGAGCCACCAATCCTAAAAGAGCAGACCTCGGTCAACCAGGGCCAAGACCTCGGAATTGGACACCTGGATTTATTTAACGACAACCTCGGAAGTCGGGTACTAGCCTCTTAAATAAAGTAAAATACTTATTATCTTTTATTACTTCTAATATATAATGCCTCTGCATTTTCTTTAAGCACCTTGTGTGCCAAAATCCCTAAAGTCTTGACTTTGGGATCTACTTAAGGCCTTGGCCTTTCTCTTTCTTTTCTTTATCTTTCTTACACTTGTTAACACTTCTAATAAAAGAATGCTTCTTTAAAAACTAAAATGTTTAAACAAATTCTAACTTTGAAATGCATAAAAAAAAATCTGCATACACTATGTGAAAATGTGAAATAGACTTCGCCACTGTTTACTTCGGCAATTAGTAATTACGAAGTAATATATGATAATCAACTTCAATAATAAATTTAATGCAGTAAATTTGATTTTATACTTCGTAGGTTTAAAAATATGAGTCTCGCTTTAATTTTATCAGATATTTTACTTCATAATATATATTCGATGAAGTAATAAATTATAAAATAAAATTTATATGTCTAAGTGTTGAAGTAATAAGTGAATGGATTAAAATTTGTGGCCGGTTTACTTTTTTTTTCCCAACTCTTGCTAAAACCTAATTTTGTCGATCAAAGCACTTTAATCCCATCTCATTTTTCTCCTTCGTGTTTTCTCCCCGACGCGCGACGGCCACCCGACAACCTCACTTTTTTCTCCCCGACGCGCTACAACCACTTGACAGCAACCTTCTCTTTTGTGTTCACCTGACAGCAGCCTTTGCCTTCGACGTTTTCTCCCTGAAGCACGACGGCAGCCTTCTCCTTCGGCGTTGTTCCGCCGAAAGAAAACTTAGGTTTTTCCTTTGCGTTCCCCTCCAACAACGGTAGCCGACGGTAGCTTCTCCTTCCCATCCCCCCTTGACGGCAGCTTCTCCTTCCCCTTTCCCCTTGACAGAAGGATTCTCCTTCGCATTTTCTATCGACGGTAGGTTTCTTCCCTCTCCACCCACCCCCTTCTTTCCTTTACTTTCTGTTGTGCCTTAGCGTTCTTCATCTTTGCAGCACTATCAGAAGGAATTGACCTTCGATAGGTCGCCTTCTTTGAGGTTTCCTGGCCACGGGAAGAAGGCAAGTTCTTTGTTGAAGTTTGAGCTAGAGATCGTTGTCCCTAACAGATCTGGTCCTGCAGCCCTAACAACTCATCAACTAGGTTAGTTTCTAGCATCTCTTATTTTTCTAGTGACTTGAAGTTGATAATTGTAACAAGTTATGTATTTAAGCAAGACAACCGAGGTGGGATAGGCAAGGTTAGGTAGAGAAAAAAAACTTTACTTAATACTGCACAACCATTTGAAGCCAACAGTAGACTTACCAAAGGAAGGAGTGCCAAGGTTCTTGTACTCGTAGAATGTAATGTTGTCATCTGGTTATTATCGTCTGTCTTGACTTTGAATAGATAGAACTTCCGGGATAATCTGAAGAGGCAATACAAAATCTAAAGCAGAGATAAAAGAATACTATGGGGATGTTTCATTTTTCTTTTCTTTATTGCCATGGTTTCTTGCAGCATTCCTTCAGATTTCACTCGCATCATTATTTGATTTGGAGTAAGTTCCTATGATTTGTTTCGGTAAGGTGTGGATTGCCAATTTACATTCTTTGATATGATGAGTTCTTGTTCTTGATGGGTTCGAGGTTTTGGAAACAATATGAGTGATTTGTGAGTGTCACCGTGGTCATCTCGTTTTCTTTCCTGATGGTGCCGAGCTTCTAAGTGCAGATTAGAAGAAGGGGTTCGGAGTTTTGTTGTGTACTTACCTCTTATTGTAACTTTGGATTCGATTGTTGATAACTCGTTTCTTTGAGGAGTTCTAGGTTGTTATAACTGAATTCATATGTTGATATTATATTTTCTGTGTGTGTAACCATTCTTGAAGGTGAACTAGATGGGTGTAATTGAACCAGGATTTGATACTATGTTCTTTAGGTGAGTTAGCTTAAAAGGAATTGGTGATTGTTTTGATTTGGATTTGATACCATGTTTTGTTGATGCCTTCAATGTGTACTAGATTAATTTGAATAGCTTGGGGAATTAGGTTGTTGGTTTTAACGTGTTTTGGTGATTCAAATTGATATAGGTGCACCATCCTCTCCGACTCTAACCGAACCTTCTACAAGCAATCCTAAAAGAAAATTTTGCTATACCCCTGTTCACACACATTAAATAAATAATGCCATCAATGTGAAAATATGGATGATAGATGTGAGAATCTCATTATCAATTACCTTGATACATAGATCAAGAAGAGCTAAAATTGATAGTTAGTTGGATTGGAATGCCTACTAATAGACTACTACCTGATTTACAAGAAAAGAGTTCAACCCAAACAAATTACCATCGAGAATATCACTAACAAGCACAATTTACCTAAATGAAGCTTGTTGGAGCCCTTGAAATTCTAGCACAGTGTCCAAGTCAACTTAGAGTGATTATTTGAGCTACATGTTAAGAAGCATGACATGGGGTTTGGATTGAAGTAAAACTTGTTCTCTGGTGGTATAAGGATTAATTGTACATCGCAGATAAAATTATAAAGATGGGTCATTATGGTCAGAAAATACATATGCTAGGTTGTGCAATCTACAAATGCATTGTGAGGGTAAGAACCTGCACTTAATCCTATAGATTGGTTAATGGACATATATATAGAATCAAATGTTTCAAGTTGTTTGCAATTGATTCACTGAGGTGGCTATGGTAAGATGGTATAGATGGGATAAAATATTTCCAAGTTCTCTACAATCAAGTGCACATTCCTTAAGAATGAAAATAAACTACCATGGTTCAAATGTGGTAAGACAAAATTGACACTGCTACCCAGAACTACTTGATAAGCTAAAATTTCGAGGACAAAATTCTTTTAAGGAGGGGAGAATTGTAAGGTCCTACTAGCATCGAATGATTAAATTAAGTATTTTGAATATTTTCGATGGTGATAATAATAATATAATAAAATATGAAATAATTGTAGTTTATTAAGAAATAATTTTATAGAATTTTTTCAGGAATTTTAGAGTTAAGCAGGGCTCATATGACATGTTGATGGAGATAATCTATTAGAGTTAAGTAGGAATTTTAGAGTTAAGCGGGAATGATAGTTTGTAGAATCCAACTTTAGAAGTTTATTAATAGTTCAAATAATTAAATAGCTAGTAACAAAGGTCCCTTTGCTGATCTCAGTTTTTCAAATTTTCATTATTATTTATAAGACAAATGCACGTGCTTGCTGAAGATTTCTTTGCTATTGAAAATGAAAGTTGTTTGGGTTCTAAGTTTTATGATTAACTTGTGCAATTTCCTTAATTTCCAGTAACATCTGCCCATGTATATGTTTGGTAAAATATTCTCTGTTTTGATATGTATGATGTATAGTGTAATCTGTTCTCCATTTTTGATAGGCATGATCTATATTGTGTATTGTTAGGTTATGTAGGTTTTGGATATGGGAAGGTCCTTGTGAATTGGTATGTTTACTGAATGTGGATATTGTGTGATGCGATACATGAAAGAGATAGTCTTGGATGAAGATCCACAATTGGAGAGAAAGGTGAATTTCTTCTTTATGAAATATTTTCTTTATAAAATATTGAGTCATTTTTTATTGATTCTCAAACTTCTGTTAATGTTTCAGTTTGCAGCATCAAAAAATAAATAGTATTACAATCAATCTCAGTATGATGAAGTCAGAAGTGAATGGAGTGAATTCGTCTACTTCTATACGGGTGCCTAAGTATAGGCTATGATATAAATTTTAGACATGTATTTAGAGATTTATGGATACAAAAGTTTTTGGGTTATGGTAAAACATGTCTTTTATGAATACACTTTTGGATTGTATTTGATACATATTTGTGATATATTTGTTTAATTTTGGTGATAAAAAATATTGTGTTGTAGTAAAATATTATAATATAAATTGTTGTCAATTAAAATTGTATTGTAGTAAAATATCGTCAATTACTTTGATACTATAAATAAATGATGAAGTAATACAACAAAAAAGACTTCGCTAAAGTAAAACAGTGGTGTAGTTAAAGAAAATATTTACTTCACTACTGATTAAATTTATGAAGTAGTTCGTATAAATTAATTCGCTACATTGAATTTTTTTTTTGTAGTAAAATATACTCTATTACTTCTATACTACTATGAAGTAATATAATAATAAATACTTCGACTAAGCCAAATTATGCAGAAGTAAAATTAAATATTTACTGCACCAGAATTCAAAAATTGTGAAGTTGTAGACTTATTTTACTTCGTCAAACAACGAAACCTACGAAGTCATAGATCATCAACTACTTCGGTCTTTTTACAAGTCTCGATGAAGTAATAGAGCTTTTTTACTTCGAAAACGGTCTGATTTTGAACCGGTTTTGGACCGGTGATAGACTTCGGTAAACATGTGGTGAAGTAAAAAATTGACTCTTTTACTTCACGTGCGTCTACTTCGGTAATTTTCTACCTATTACTTCGGATAATATCCGAAGTCTATTTCAAATTTTCACATAGTGATACTATGCTAATCAAAATTCTGCATACTATACTAATCAAGATTCCTCATTCTATGCTACACTATTTCTGCATACTATGCAAACATAAATTCTGCACTATAATACTTAACCAAACTGCATTATAATCTTTTTCTTTAAAAACTGCACTATAAGTTCCACCAAAAATCTGCATTAAAACTTCCACCAAAAATCTGTACTATAAATTCCACCAAAAATCTACACTACAAGTTCCACCAAAAATCTGCACTATAAACTTAATTAAAAATCTGCACTATAAGCTTAATTAAAATCTGCACTATAAGCTTACATAAAAATCTGCACTATAAGCTTAATTAGAATCTGCACTATAGGCTTAATTAAAATCTGCACTATAAGCTTAAATAAAAATCTGCACTATAAGCTTAATTAAAATCTGTACTATAGGCTTAATTAAAATCTGCACTATAAGCTTAATTAAAATCTGCACTATAAGCTTACATAAAAATCTGCATATGAGCTTAATTAAAATCTGCACTATAAGCTTAATTAAAATCTTCACTATAAGCTTAAGTAAAAATATGCACCTATAAACTTAATTAAAATCTGCACTATATGCTTAATTAAAATCTGCACCTATAAGCTTAATTAAAATCTACACTATAAGCTTTATTAAAATCTGCACTATAAGTTTACATAAAAAATCTGCATATGAGCTTAATTAAAAATCTGCACTATAAGCGCTCCTCATGCTTCGAATTCAAGAAGAACAAAGGTCCGAAACTACTCCTACTGTAGGTGAGAAGCACTTACCTTGATTCTTGGACTCACAACCGAACAAAAAGGGCTTCTAGGACCTTGGCCGACCGTCGGAGATGATGCCCTAACTCCCTTTCATTTTCTGCCCGAACTCCGCCATCGTACGCAGAAGAGAAGGAGAGAATGGTTTAAGTCACGGGAAAACAGAGCATCAACTTATCCCTTTTTATAACTTAATATTTCTGTTAACTCCTTAAATAAATTCACTACCTTTTCTAAACAGACAAATCCAATATCAACTTATTCCTTTTATAATCCAATATTCTGCTAACTATCTTAAATAAATTCGCTACCTTTTCTAAACAGACAAATCCAACATCAACTTATCCCTTTTATAATATTCTGTTAACTATCTTAAATAAATTTGCTACCTTTTCTAAAAAGAAAAATCTAAGATCAACTTATCCCTTTTATAATCCAATATTCTGTTAACTATCTTAAATAAATTCGCTACCTTTTCTAAACAGAAAAATCTGTTTTCCCACCTGGTCAGTCGGGCTTTGACCGAGTCAAAGGTCGTGGGTTCAATTCTCGGCTTGGACATTTTTTTGTCGAAACTTCCTTCGTTTAGTAAAAATACCAAACGACATCCAAAAGTTACATAAAAATACTCTAAAAATTTCTAAAAAACTCTAGAATATTTCTAAAATATTTCTAAATATTTTTTAAGAACTTTTAGAACTCCTAATGAGGAAAATTGGGTCGTTACAATCCCCATAGCTTATAAAAAGTTCGTCCTAGAACTTAGAATAATTCTATAGCATGTTCTCTACATTGTACATGCATTAGTTAGCGTCCATAATCTAATGTACTTAGGAAAACCACATCAAAGGTATCTTAGGACTTCCTAACCTACTTTCAATGAACATAAGCATAAGCAGTGACATAAGCATGACAACATAAACGTAAGCATGGTAGATGAACTAAACATAATGATAGACTCGATCACAAGCATGTCCATATGCATAGGCAAGAACAAAACATGAACATAACGTGGACCTAAACATAAACGTAAATATAAATATAACATGACTTGAACATACTTGCATGCATACTTATAAACATACTATTGTGGTGGCCTAGTTGCACTTAGTAGTAACGTAACATAAGTTGTTGATCAGACAACTACCCTAGCGCTAGGTTGGTAGGGGTCCAAACTTAGGATCGGAGTTCCCCTTTATTCTGGCGCGCTCACCGGGCTTAGGTCACCGGATCATACCACCATCCCAGAACTTATCTTGTTTGATTCTGGCGCGCTCACTGGGCTTACGTCCCCAGATCATACCACCATCCCAGAACATATCTTGTTTGATTCTGGCGCGCTCACCGGGCTTAGGTCTCCGGATCATACCACCATCCTAGAACACATCTTGTTTGATTCTGGTGCGCTCACTGGGCTTAGGTCCCCAGATCATACCACCATCCCAGAACATATCTTGTTTGATTCTGGCGCGCTCACCGGGCTTAGGTCCCCGGATCATACCACCATCCCAGAACACATCTTGTTTGATTCTGGCGCGCTCACCAAGCTTAGGTCCCCGGATCATACCACCATCCCAGAACACATCTTGTTATGTAAAAGAAACTAAGCAGAATTCTTAACTTTATAAGCACTTCTAAACATCTCCCTATTCTGTACATATAATCTAATACTTCTAAGGATTTCTCTTTACTGTAAAGAATAAAGAAAAGCATACTAAAAATTAAATACTTTCTTATATGAAGACGGTAAGGTTGGTGTTGATGTGTGATGTTGTAGAATAGGAACTGCTCTGATACCAACTTGTAACACCCCACCCTCCTCACTACTAGTCTGCGAGGGTGGAGCGCTACTGGACTACTAACTTTACTTAACTATCCTTGTTTACATGTTGATAGAAATTCCTAAAACTCTCGGAGAACTCAAAACTTACAATTAACTAGCAGCGGAAGATTAAATGACTCATATAATACATTCTTAATAAATGACAATCTTAATAAATTCTTATGCTAGGTCCCAAGGCTTCTATAGTCCAGGCATCACACATCCATCCGCACCTCCTTGTCGCCTTCCTTTGTTATAACTTTTCCTTTCCTTTATCTACAGTAAGAGGAAAATGCATCTATAAGCAAAATTGTTTAGTAAGCGCTATCTAACTCACAAAACTCGAATATGCATGTGAATATACTGAAATTTAAAAGCTGAATGCTCAAAAGGAAAACTACTCATGCTCATCTACAAGCAAAAGAAACATACTGAAATGCTAAACGTGTAAAACAAATCTATACAATCATGCTAGCATAATCTTGCTGAATTTTAAATACTTTCTGAATCTTATTTCACTTGTTTAAAAACTTATACTTTAATACTTCAAAATAATAATCAACTTTCTTCTTGGGCCCAGGCGTAGTACCATCTTATGCGCGTTCCCTAATAGGTTGGGGTAGCGAGCCACCAATCCTAAAAGAGCAGACCTCGGTCTACCAGGGCCAAGACCTCGGAATTGCACACCTGGATTTGTTTAACGACAACCTCGGAAGTCGGGTACTAGCCTCTTAAATAAAGTAAAATACTTGTTATCTTTGATTACTTCTAATATATAATGTCTCGGCATTTTCTTTAAGCACCTAGTGTGCCCAAATCCCTAAAGTCTTGACTTTGGGATCTACTTAAGGCCTTGGCCTTTCTCTTTCTTTTCTTTATCTTTCTTACACTTGTTAATACTTCTAATAAAAGAATGCTTCTTTAAAAACTGAAATGTTTAAACAAATTCTAACTTTGAAATGCATAAACAAAAATCTGCATACTATGCTAATCAAAATTCTGCATACTATACTAATCAAGATTCCGCATTTTATGCTACACTATTTCTGCATACTATGCAAACATAAATTCTGCACTATAATACTTAACCAAACTGCACTATAATCTTTTTCTTTAAAAACTGCACTATAAGTTCCACCAAAAATCTGTACTACAAGTTCCACAAAAAATCGGTACTATAAATTCCACCAAAAATCTGCACTACAAGTTCCACCAAAAATCTGCACTATAAACTTAATTAAAAATCTGTACTATACGCTTAATTAAAATCTGCACTATAAGCTTACATAAAAATTTGCACTATAAGCTTAATTAAAATCTGCACTATAGGCTTAATTAAAATCTGCACTATAAACTTAAATAAAAATCTGCACTATAAGCTTAATTAAAATCTGCACTATAGGCTTAATTAAAATTTGCACTATAAGCTTAATTAAAATCTGCACTATAAGCTTACATAAAAATCTACATATGAGCTTAATTAAAATCTGCACTATAAGCTTAATTAAAATCTTCACTATAAGCTTAAGTAAAAATCTGCACCTATAAACTTAATTAAAATCTGCACTATATGCTTAATTAAAATCTGCACCTATAAGCTTAATTAAAATCTGCACTATAAGCTTAATTAAAATCTGCACTATAAGCTTACATAAAAAATCTGCATATGAGCTTAATTAAAAATCTGCACTATAAGCGCTCCTCATGCTTCGAATTCAATAAGAACAAAGGTCCGAAACTACTCCTACTGCACGTGAGAAGCACTTACCTTGATTCTTGGACTCACAACCGAACAAAAAGGGCATCTAGGACCTTGGCCGACCGTCGGAGATGATGCCCTAACTCCCTTTCGTTTTCTGCCCCAGCTCCGCCATCGTACGCAGAAGAGAAGGAGAGAATGGTTTAAGTCACGGGAAAACAGAGCATCAACTTATCCCTTTTTATAACTTAATATTTCTGTTAACTCCTTAAATAAATTCGCTACCTTTTCTAAACAGACAACTCCAACATCAACTTATCCCTTTTATAATCCAATATTCTGCTAACTATCTTAAATAAATTCGCTACCTTTTCTAAACAGACAAATCCAACATCAACTTATCCCTTTTATAATATTCTGTTAACTATCTTAAATAAATTCGCTACCTTTTCAAAACAGACAAATCCAAGATCAACTTATCCCTTTTATAATCCAATATTCTGTTGACTATCTTAAATAAATTCGCTACCTTTTCTAAATAGAAAAATCTGTTTGCCCACTTGGTCATCCGGGTTTTGACCGAGTAAAAGGTCGTGGGTTCAATTCTCGGCTTCGATATTTTTTTGTCGAAACTTCCTTCGTTTAATAAAAATACCCAACGACCTCCAAAAATTACATAAAAATACTCTAAAATTTCTAAAAAACTCTAGAATATTTCTAAAATATTTCTAAATATTTTTTAAGAACTTTTAGAACTTCTAATGAGGAAAATTGGGTCGTTACAGAGTCCTCGACTTTAGGATTTCACCCAAAGTTCTCATCCCGCCAAGACTTTGCTCAATCCCTGGACCAGGACTTCGTTGCCTAACCACAACTAGAACATTCCACTTGCCTAGAACTTTCCTTCACACTCAGTCACACTTGTTAGATCACAAGACAACTAACTTTAAATCCTTTGTCATGATCAAAACTTAGGTTCGATCATGTGGTATTTTTTGCACCAAGTGTTTGCAAAGTACAACACTTGAACAAATCTTTTTTTTATTCTGATTTTTCCTAATGAGTTGGCATGGTCTGAGCTTATTTAATAAACAAAATATAGTTGAGAGGTCTCCTAAGAATCAAGAGTACTAATTTAATTCTATGAATTATTACTATTTTTATATGTATCTACTATCAAAGTCAAGCATAGTGTGAAAATATCATAAAACTAGCCCAACATTCAAACTTTTATAGTAAAAATATTACTCACTTCATGGTATTACAGATTGTAAAAAAATAAATCACTAAGCATACTTGCATACTTTTTATAACAACATAAACATTTAGAATCAGCGTGATAGTGTCTTGCTATAAAAAACAAACAAACAACACAATGCATGGCATAATGACATGATATGATGTAATAAGAAACATTTATTATGTAAAAACATAACTAGAAATTAAGATAAAGGACTAACAAAAAAAACACAAAGTAACTGAATCAAAACAAAAGACAAACTGTGTTAACATCTAACATATGTACAACAACTAAACACTAATAGGGAGGGGAAAGAGGAGAATCAGGGAATCCAAGAAATCCAAGAAAGTCAGGAAACCAATACTTCTTCCTATGTAATTTCTTGTGGTGTTGTAAATAGCATCAATTTCTCTTCTTGTCATTTGCATCAAACCATGATTATCCTCCCTTCATTTCCATTCTTGCTCCTGATTCTAAATAAAATCAGTGGCCATGTTGTAAAATTTGTCCTCTTTCTGAAAGTATTATCGCACACTCTCAAACTATTCATCAGACATTTGTTGTTGTTACTCCAAAAGATGTGTATGGTCATTATGCTCAATATGAAGGGAATCAAGAGTGGTGCAAAAATGAGAAAAGTCGAACCCCTAACCGATAGAAGAATCACCAAAAGTAAAAGAATATCTAACAGGTTCGGGTTGAAAGGACACAAGGCTAGGGAGTTCTATAGGGGCAAAGGTAGGGCCCATGTACGGTGTTTACCATTAATCAATTGGCTCTATCATGAATAGGGATGCATTCATGATTTGGCAATCATAGGGGGAAGTTATCTTTTAGAATTAGACCATAACCCCCTCTATCTCAACAGATCATTCGCATTGCCAAATATGTATTAAGATTAATCCTTAGATTTTCATCTATCATCTCAAGCCCCTCCAAATCATGTCTAAGAGTTATCTTAATTTGAGTTAGTAAACCACCCAAAACAATAGATCCATACAAGGAAGATTTTCCAATTTTACTAGGTATTTAATAAAATGGTACCCCATATTGATATAGACCTCATTGAGCATACCCCATAGACAAATTAATTCACTCAGATGAAAAACACCTTCACTCTGACTCAATGGAGGTAATAAAAAAATTGGATGCACAAGGAAAGTGACTTTGGATATAGAGGACAGATAAATTCTATAGGTGAAGCGGAGGCCGGCAAGAGGGGGTTGAATTGCTTCTGAAATCAAAAATAAAACTACCCTCCTGGAATTTCATCTCAGAAATAAAATCAGCAGTAAAAATAACTAGCAACTATATAAAATTAAAGACAGAAATAAAACGGGAGACCGAGGTTTAACCTGGTTACAACCAAGGAGGTTGTTAATCCAGGACCATCGAAAATCGCACTAGCAGAGTCTCCTTCACTGTAGGCGGAGAAGCCTTTTTACACACTTAATGAACTCACAAGTTGCTAGGAATTGAAAGCTTGAATGAATGATGAATTCCTAGGTCCAGGGGTCCTTTTATAGCCCCTGGAAAGTCTATCCCGAAGCTCCAAGGCGCCTCCAACAATGGTCCAAGGTGCCTCCAAGCAAGTGTTCGGATAGAACTCTATACGAAGCCAAACGTTCGATTTGACCAGACTCAAGGCGCCTTAAACAAGCCTTGAAGGCACCTTCAAGTTGAAGGTGCCTTCAAGCATGATGAAGGCGCCTTGAGCTGCCCTTTCAGCTCCTTTGCTTCTTTGCTTCGTCTTCCGACGTCTTTCGTACTTGCGGTCTTTTGGGTGATTCCGGCCAACCGAAATAGGGCTCACCCGAACCCAATTTTCGGCCTTCCTCGAGCAGGCTTCCATCCGGCTTCTCGTCCCTCGAACGCCGCGTACGTTCTTCTCGCTCCACCGGAGTACTCTTCCGCAGCTCTCTAATCTTTCGGACGCACCGAGCCCGTCGGCTCCCTTCCCGTGTCGTCCTTCTCGGTAGCTGCGTCTTCCGCTCGACTTCCTGTGCTCATAAGCTCCTGCACACTCAGACACAGGGATCAGACAAAACGCAGGACCTAACCAACTTGGTTGATCACATCAAAACACCCACGGGGTCCAACAATCTCCCCCTTTTTGATGTGCATCAACCCAAGTTCAAGTTAGGGTAAATAGACATAAACAGTAATTTTAAAGGAAATTACTAAACTAACATATTTAACCATAAATTTGCAATAATTAAAATTGCAACACAGTTTAGAAAAAAATATTTAATTTTCGTACTCCCCCTAAACTTGTACCTCTCTCTCCCCCTTTGATCACAACAAAAATGGGGTACCAATAAGAGAATATTAAGCAGATTATTAAGTTAAAACAAATTCTGAGCAAAAGTGAATTTTTGAAAGTTTTTCTAAAAAATTTTCTAAGCAAAAATGAATTTTTAGAATTTTTAAAAAAAATATCCTAAGTAAACTTTTTGAATGTTTCAAAAAAAATTTCTAAGTCAAATGAAATTATTTAGAGTTTCTCCGAAAAAAAATCCTTAAAAAAAATTTCTAAGTTAGAATTTTCAAAAATAGTTTTTAAAAAAAATGTTTGATAAACTTTCAAAGTATTATTTAATTCTTATTTTTAATACTTTTTCAGAAAGTTAATTAAGCATTTTCTTTCAATATTTTAGCTTCCAGGTCATGGGGAGGCACTAGGCCTTCTTGGTTATTGGAGCAACAATCACTTCCTTAGACAAAGCTTCCATAAAGAATTTCAATGTTTAATTTTCTCTCTTAAAGCTTTAATATATATATATATATATATATATATATATATATATATATATATATATATATATATATTAATTTAGCACAGATTTTGGAACCCAATAGAGGTTCCTTCCTATTTTTTCTAAGTTGACCCTGATGGTTTCTAATGTACCAATTTAATTTACCATAAATTCTAATTTTTGAATTTGGAAACTTCTTTAAGCATGCATCATTTTTCAATTTTTCAATATCATTTTTTAATTTTGTATTTTCTAATTTCAAATTTTCATTTTCCTTTTCAAATTTATCTAATTCTTTAGAAAGTGCTTTTATAAATTTAAAGGACTGAGTCGGGGTTAGATTGCGTACCTTACTTACCTGACTCGGTGATGCTCCCCCTTCACTGCAGCTTTCCTCTTCTGACGTTCCTCCCCCTTCGTCGATGCTCATATCTGAGCTGGACGTTTCTTCTAGCTGATGGTTGGACATCAGTGCTAGTCCCGAGAATTCTTTGACTTCCGATTTGGAGGATGACGAATCATCCCACGTGGCCTTTAGGTTGTGTTTGGTTCAAGCTGGCTTCTTGCTCCTTTCCTTATCCTTCTGTTTGCTCTTCAATTTTGGGCAATCATCCTTGAAGTGCCCTTCTTCGTTGCAGTTGTAGCAACGGACTGTCCTTCTCTTTTGACGATGTTTACTTGACTGCGATCTAAATTTGTTAGATTTAAAAAACTTATTAAAATGTCTTACCATTAACGCAGCTTCATTTTCGTCGATTGTCGCTTCGGAGTCAGGATCGTCCTTTTCGGCTCGTAGGGCAACGTTGGGGTTCGACTTCTCTACTAGATTTTTTGCAAGTCGAGATTCATGAAGTTCGAAGGTTGAAAACAATTGTTCCAATGTACTTACCTCGAGATCCTTAGAGATGTAGTAAGCATCTACTAAGGAGGCCCACTCTGGAGTTCTCGGGAAGGCGTTGAGCGCGTATCGAATTGAGTCCCGGTTCGTTACTTCTTCTCCAAGGTTGGTGAGTTGAGTGATCAGCTCTTTGATCCTCGCTTGGAGTTGCGCTACCTTCTCGCCTTGGTTCATCCGGAGGTTCATCAACTGGGTCCGGAGGATGTCGCGTCGCGCCAGCTTTGCTTCAGAGGTACCTTCGTGAAGCTCCAAGAATTTCTCCCAAAGATCTTTCGCGGAGTTGTAGCTTCCGATTCGACTTACCTCTTGTGGTGGCAGCACACTGAGCAGGTGGAACTCTGCCTTTCCGTTGGCGACGAAATCGGCTTGCTCCTTCTTGCTCCATGTGTTTTCTTCTTTGTCTTTCAGCGCTGCAAAACCATATTTCATTGTAATAAGAATATCAAAATTCGTTTTAAAAAATACCTCCATTTTGCGCTTCCATGTGGCGAAGTCTCCGTCGAACTTCGGGGGATGGATGTTCACTCCGGCCATCGTCTTGATCGTAGTGCTTCAGTTGGTGGTTAGTCCTTCTGAGCGATCAGGCTCTGATACCAATTGTAGGTGCAGCGGAGGCCGGCAAGAGGGGGTTGAATTGCTTCTGAAATCAAAAATAAAACTACCCTCCTCGGATTTCAACTCAGAAATAAAATCAGCAGTAAAAATAACTAGAAACTATATAAAATTAAAGACAGAAATAAAACGGGAGACCGAGGTTTAACCTGGTTACAACCAAGGAGGTTGTTAATCCAGGACAATCGAAAATTGCACTAGCAGAGTCTCCTTCACTGTAGGCGGAGAAGCCTTTTTACACACTTAATGAACTCACAAGTTGCTAGGAATTGAAAGCTTGAATGAATAATGAATTCCTAGGTCCAGGGGTCCTTTTATAGCCCCTGGAAAGTCTATCCCGAAGCTCCAAGGTGCCTCCAACAATGGTCCAAGGCGCCTCCAAGCAAGTGTTCGGATAGAACTCTATCCGAAGCCAAACGTTCGATTTGACCAGACTCAAGGCGCCTTAAACAAGCCTTGAAGGCGCCTTCAAGTTGAAGGCGCCTTCAAACATGATGAAGGCGCCTTGAGCTGCCTTTTCAGCTCCTTTGCTTCTTTGCTTCGTCTTCCGACGTCTTCCGTACTTGTGGTCTTTTGGGTGATTCCGGCCAATCGAAATAGGGCTCACCCGAACTCAATTTCCGGCCTTCGTCGAGCAGGCTTCCGTCTGGCTTCTCGTCCCTCAAACGACGCGCACGTTCTTCTCACTCCACCGGAGTACTCTTCCGCAGCTCTCTCGTCCTTCGGACGCACCGAGCCCGTCGGCTCCCTTCCTGTGCCATCATTCTCGCTAGCTGCGTCTTCCGCTCGACTTCCCGTGCTCCTATGCTTCTGCACACTCAGACACAAGGATCAGACAAAACGCAGGACCTAACCAACTTGGTTGATCACATCAAAACACCCACGGGGTCCAACAAATTCCACTACCATAAAGAGCATCCCACATAAATTTACCATGAAAATTGCAAGGGATATCCTTTTCTCCCCCACATGGCAATTCATAACATAAATTAAATTCCTCTAAAGTCCACTCGTAATCAATATTAAACATACTAAAATGAATCATTCCCTCACTAGTCATATCCTTTGTTTCTAATGAACTTAAAATTTTCAAGATGATTCTACGGTAAGTGGGGTAATTCATATTCATAAAATCACCCCATCCTATCTTTTTAATCAACCAATCGACATCATTCCTTAGACCTAGGATCTCTAAAGTCTCGTTATCCATATATTTAGTATAAACAATCTTACACTTAACAAGAGAATCAAAATGAGACTTATGCTCATTATCTTTAAAAATAATGCCATAAGTATGGTCTATACCTTCGTTATGTATCGTTCTCTTTCCTTTCTCTACGACTTTACCCTTGCTTTTGTCGTTGGATTTGTCACCCCCACTTGAACCATCTCCCTTTCTAAATTGCTTCAACATCTTGTGGTTAACAAATGAAAGAACAAGAAAAGTGGGGGCCTTAAGGTTTAGGGAGGAAGAGGTGGAGAACAGGCTGAGAGAAAGAGTTCAAGAGAAGAAATTATTTAAGGTGGAGAGGAGAGAAAGAAGGATGCAAGAGAAGGAAGATCCCTCTCCTAAAGTCTTGGATCAAACTTGAGGAAGAAAGGGGTGATGAAAAATAGGAGGAAGGGGGAGAAGCCTAGAGTTTCTTTGGAAAGGGGATTTGTATATGGGAGAAAGAGGAGGAAGAAGACATCTAGGGTCTGGAAGAAGGGCTTGAAGCACTAGATCTTGGCTTTGGAAGAAGAGGAAGAAGAGTTGGGGAGGAAATGGAGACACACGAGCATGTGTGGAGAAGACACAACCCCAAAAGAGGGATTTCAACCTTCTTCATCTCGTGACACAGACATGCCAAAATGGCATGGGCAACCCATGTTGGGCACGGGAGACTTAGGCCCACTAGGCACGACCGACCTATGTTGGGTTTGGCTTCTTGGATACTCTCTCACATAGTCGTGTCTCAAGGGGAACAACCATTTTTTTCAAATAAGGCATGGGCACGACCGTGCCTTGGAAGCACGATTTTTCTGTGTTTCAAAAGCCCAACCTAGGTGAGGGAGGCACAATCGTGCCAATAGGGGCACGACTCTGCCATGTTGGCTTCAGTCACCCTCCGGAGGAAAGGCATAACTTTGCCATGTTGGCTTTGGCCATCTTCCAGATAAAAGGAATGGCCATGCCTTTTTAGCATGGCATGCCCTTGTTGGTCTCGGCCAGCTCCAATTAAAAGGGGACGGTCGTGCCTTTAAGACACGGCTTGCCTTCTTTTTCTCCCGTCTCCCTCTGTGCCTGTGGTGGCTGTCACAGCCAGCTCATGAATATTTAAGGCCCTGAAATAAAGCAAAATAAAGATTCAAATAAAGAATAAAAAAGAAAAATTAAAAGAAAAAAAAACTGAAGTAACTCTTAGGTTGCCTCCCAATAAGTGCTTGTTTAAGGTCACAAGCTTGACCCATGTTTTGTCTCAATCCAGAGGGCTTGGCTTGAGAAAGTCCTAGTTTTCTTCTTCAATAGGCATGTCAAAGAAGTATCTCTTCACATTCACTTTATAAGATCCCGCCTCCTTGCTCCAAATGACCACTATTCTATATGGCCTCAACCATCATAATTTCAGTTTTATGAGAAAAAGTCTTAACCTTGAATTAAATAGCAGCACAAGGTTTCCTTCATGAAATTTTCTTAGCACGATATGTTTGTCTTGCGACCTTTTCATTCTTTCCTTGTATGACTTTGCATACTCATAAGAATCCATCCTTAATTTGTCTACATCATTCAATTGAAGTTTTCTCTTTTCTCCGGTTGTTTTCAAATTAAAGTTTAGTCATTGAATTGCCAAATAAGCCTTATGATCCAACTCTACTGAAAGATGACAAGGCTTGCCATAAACTAGTTGAAACGACATCATGCCAATTGGAGTTTTATAAGTTATATGATATGTCCATAGAGCATCATCCAACTTTTGAAACCAATATTTTCTAGATATGGATACCATATTCTCTAATATACTCTTGATTCCTCTATTTGAAATCTCTACCTTCCCACTTATTTATAAATGATATGTTATTGCAATCTTATGGCTTAATCCATAATTTTTAAGTTCTCAAATTGTCTTTCGATGAATTGAGACCCTCCATCACTAACGACTACTCTAGGGACTCCAAATCTATGAAAAATATCTTTTTGAACTAATGACTATCTTGGTGTTACAAGTTGGAGATGTTATGGCTTACACCCACTTTGAAACATAATCCATAGCCACTAAGATATCATTATTATTGCTTGATGAAGAAAATGGTCTCATAAAGTCAACTCCCCAAATATCAAAAAGCTCAACTACAGGAATGTTGTTCAAAGGCACCTCATGTATCCTAGAAATATTGTCCATTTTCTAATAATAATCACAAGCTAACACATATTCTTGAGCATCCTTGAATAAGTGGGGCCAATAAAATCCAGCATGTAAAATTTTGGTTGCAACCTTTCAAGTTCCTGAATGACCTCCATAAGTCGAGGAATGGCAATAGTATAAGATATTCTTAATTTCACCTTCGAGTATACATCTTTGATAAATTGTATCAGCACATTTTCTGTATAGTAAGGGTTCATCCCACACATAATATTTGATATCTGCAAAGAGTTTCTTTTTCTGATGGTAACCAAGATTTGGTGGCAAAATCCCACAAGTTAGATAATTCACAAAGTCTACGTACTAAAGAGCATTCAGGCTATCGATAGCTAGAAGGTGTTCATATGGAAAAGAGCCATCAATGGGAAACTTGTCATTTTCATTTCCTTGCACATCTTGACACATTCTTGATAAATGATTTGCAATAACATTTTTCAACCCTTTCTTATCCTTAATTTCCAAGTCAAATTCTTGAATCAATTGTATCCATCATATGAGTCATGGTTTAGCTTCTTTCTTGCTTGGTGAATGTCAGATGGTTGTATGATCCATATAAACTATCACCTTTGATCCAACTAGGTATGATGTAAACTTATCTAATGTGAAGATCACTGCTAGTAATTCTTTTTTCATAGTGGCATAGTTAATTTGAGCGTCATCCAAATTCTTGCTAGCATAGTGAATGGCATATACCTTTTTGTCATTCATTTGTCCCAACATGGCTCCCACAGTTGTAATGCCCAAAAATTCTCAAACTTGCATTAGAATTATTCTATGATTTTTTTCTGGAATTTTTAGATATTTTTCCAGAATTTTCCGAGTAGCGGAAGTAGCAAAAAGTAATTAGATAAGCAAAATGGTTTAAGCGGGAATCGAACCCGGGACCTCTCGGGTCCGCTAAACCTTTAGTTAGCCTTAGTAACCGGTGAACCCAGCAGGGCCGTGCTGAAAGAAAGAGGAACCAATTATATTTATATTAGAGTTGGGTTCAATAATCCACTTAATATAAATTAAGAACTTAAGTTGGGTTTGGTTTAATTTGGTTCGGCAGCCCTCTCCTCACAAAACCTCACGCCACTTTCTTTCTCCAAACCCTCACGCCGAACACCTCTCTTCTCTTCCGCCTTCTCTCGGCGCCACAACAAGGGAAGACCTAGGGTTTTTCCCTAGGGCCCAAGGACACTTTCCGGCAACGATTTCAGCACAAGGACGTTCCCCTCTGCGAGTAGAGCACGTGGACGCGAGCGAATCGTCGGGAAGTCATCTCCACCGGAATTTCTAGCGATTAGATTTGTAAGAAATGTAGCACACAATGTAAGAAACCCCTCACCTGCAGTATAATAGCTTCCGTTTGAGTTTTTATGCTTTAGTTAGGATGTATGCGGATTTTTATCGATATCTAGGGTGTATTTAACTCTCTTCGCTGATTAGGGATTTAGTTGAGCACCTCTAGATGGGCCGGGCACATCTTCCCTCTTCAGATAGGAGGTTAGACGTTGTTGGGTGCCTAGAGGTGTTCTCCCTAATAGGGGAGAAGAGTTAGAGCATCCTAGGGGCTCGATTAAATGTCTAGCTCAGTAATAGACAGTTTAATTAACTTATTAAATGCACTAGAAGCATTTAAAACAGCAAATTAGTTTATTTCAACTTATATAGGACTACAGTCCAATGGGTGGGCTCCCACAGTCGCCTCTAGGTTCAGACAACCTAGTTCTAGGTTCAGATAACCTAGATTCAGCAAAATAAGTATATAGCATTCAGTATTTTACTTTCAGCAGTGGCCCTGTACCGGATTAGATATCCACTAGGCTGGACTCTCATAGTCGTCCCTAGGTTTAGCTAACCTAGTAAACCCTACTAGATTCGGAACTTGCAATCCCGGGTTTGGATAGGGATGCGCGCATAGCAAGTACAGTTGCCGGGGCCCATCAGCTGCATGTTTAGTATTTTCACTTATTATATGTATAGCTTTTCAAATTCACAATCAGTTATGTGAGTTCAGCTTAGTTTCAGTACCAGCTCAGTTAGTTTAGTACAGATCATGATCAGCTTAGTTCAGTTCCATGATTTGTTTTCAGTTTCAGTTTTCATGCTCAGCTCTATTTTCGCAAGTATGATAGCTTGTGTTCAGTTCTTGATTGCTATGCTTGTATGAGCGCATGCCATGCCATGTTTAGCCTAGTCAGTATATTTCAAATAGCATGCTTTGAAAATCATATCTGCATCGTGTGCATGTTTTTGTGAGGTAGATGGTTTCTTACTAAGCTTTTTAGCTTACAGATGCTACTTTTCTTATACTGCAGATACAGGTAAAAGAAAAGTGGACTAGTGGAGGCTGGAGGGCAATGCAGATCAAGATGTGTGTGGGAGGAACCTGGAATAAAGATCTGAGGGATCTAGCAAGTTTATCTTATGTTTTAGAATATTTAGCAAGTTAACTGCCTTACAACTTTAGAGAGTTATCTATCAGAACATTGTTAGTTGTTTTTCTACACTTAGCGTGGTTACTTGTCATGAAGTAATGAATCATATCTCACATCATGTTTAGTATGTTAGCCATTACCTAGTAGAATGTTCATTTAGCTTTTATAGTGTTATATAATGATTTTGGCACGCATCAGTGCTGATATCAGAGTTTCTGATACGAAATCAGAAACCCCTGATCGGTCAGCAGATCGATCAGGAGGTCTCGGATCGGTCGGTAGACCGATCAGGGAGCGGATTTCGGCAGTCCTAACTCTCTGTTTGCAGCTGGACCGTTCGGCAGATCGATCCAGCCGTGAACAGAAAGAATTCCGATAGTTGGATCGCGAACAACACACCACTGATCGGTCAGCTGGATCGGTCAGTCCGACCGATCAGTGAGGTCCTGGATCGGTCGGCAGACCGATCCAGGTGCGTACAGAAACTCTAGTGAGTCATGGATCGGTCAGTCGACCGATCCAAAGGTTCTTCCCCGTGCCAGTGCCAGTGGACCGGTCCGTGGACCGATCAGAAGTTCGGTATCAGTGGTGAATACCTTCCCTAGCATGTGTACAATTATTAGGTACATGTAGAACATTCAGTTACAGCGTTCCCAGCAATTAGATTAGCAAAATTTTAATAAACCCAGTTTTCCGCACAGCATATAGACAGCAGAAATTGTAGCGACCGGCCTTACAGCCAGTACCCAGAAGTTAGGTCGTTACAGAGTGGTATCAGAGCCAAGTTCCATACTTCCTACACACACATCAGCATTGTACCTGCAGCTTCCAAGTAAGAATACCTTTACTCTCTTTATTGTTTTTGCTTTCTAGTTACAGTTCATGTTTATATGCCTACTGCTTGTTAGTATGTGATAGTTTTAAACATGATATCAGTAGTTATATAACTGTAACTACCTTTGTTATGTTATGTTCTCTATGTCTTTAGAAATGGCACGAGGACGCCCAGCTAGAAGGGCACTAGCTACTGAGCCCCAGCAAGAGGCAGGTAGTTCAGTGCCTCCTCCAGACCTTACAGCATTAGTGGCTCAGTTACAGCATTAGCTAGCTGAACAGCAACAGGAAATAGCCACCTTAAAGGCTAACCAGCATAATACCCCCACAGTCACCCCGGAACCAAATTTGACGACTCCGGTAGTCTTAGAGGTTCCACCAGCTCAGCCTACAGCACCAGCACCAGCACCAACAGCCCCAGCAGCTGAGCCAAGAAAGGAAGCCTATCTGATCCAGTGGCAGCGAGTCAAGCCAGAGAACTTCTCAGGCACTAGTGAACCATGGGATGCACAAGCCTGGTTCAAAACACTGGAGAGAACGATGGAGCTTCTGGACTGGCCAGAACACGAGAAGGTGAAGTGTGTCTCCTTCTGCCTGACAGGAGACGCACGCATGTGGTGGGAAATAATCAGAACGAAGCGCCGAGTGAACCAGATGTTATGGGCTAATTTTGAGAAGGAATTCTTCGAGGAGTTCTTTCACATACGGGTTACCAACCGTCACTACGACGAGTTCACTGAGTTTCGTCAAGGCAACCTTTCAGTTGAGGAAGCCGTGAAGAAATTCAACAGGTTGGCTCATCTATGCCCAGAGCTAGTCAGCACAGAGAAGGAACAAATCCGGTTGATGCTCAAGATGCTGAGGCCAGAAATAGCAGTGAACATGGCTGGTGGCATACATAGGTCACAAACCACAGAGGAGTTAGTGGGCAGTGCCTTGACCACAGAGCATTACCAGAACAGCATAAAGCAGCAGAAGCAAGTCTCCTCAGAGTCCAAAGGCCAAGGAAACTCTCACACTCAAAAACAGCAAGGCCACAGCTCTAACTGGAAAGGGAACTCCAACAGCAAGCGCAAATCAGGAAGTGACCCAAAAGGAGGACCATCTAGCAAGCGACCCAGTTATCCAAAGTGTGCTACTTGTGGGAAATTCCACCCAGAGGTTTGTCGCAAGGGCACATGAGGATGCTTTGAATGTGGACAAGAAGGGCACATGGCCAAGCAGTGCCTGAACAAGACCGGTCTTCCTCAGCCACAGCAGATTCAGTATGCAGGCCAGCCAGCTCAGTTATATCAGATGCAGGCCGCTCTAGAAGGTCCACTTATCAGCCAGGGCAGATTAGAAGCCCCTCCAGCTATGGCGAATGCGAGGATCTATTCACTCACCAGAGAGGACGTAGCCAATGCCTCGATAGTTGTCACAGGTCAGATTGATATTTTTCAGTATAGTGCTACTGTTCTATTTGATACTGGGGCAACTCATTCATATATAGCCAGGATGTTTTCCGAAAAATTAGCGAGACCCTCAGAGGTACTCAGTGGTCAGTTTTTGACGGCATTACCTTCAGGAGAGATCATGGCATCCACGCACTGGCTCAGAGCAGTGCCGGTCATTATAGAAGACAGAGAGCTCTTTTGTGATCTGATAGTGCTAGAGATGACCGACTATGACGTGATCTTTGGAATGGACTTTCTGATCAGATACGGTGCTACCATAGAGTGTCGTAAACAGAAAGTCATCTTCCAACCTGAGGCGGCAGTGCAATTTGAATACAGTGGAGAACCAAAGAGAAAGGCCAAGAAGTTTCTCTCAGCTATGAAAGCACAGAAGCTACTGGATTCAGGATGTACAGGATTCCTAGCACACGTAGTCAACGCCAGCCAGGACAAGAACCACCAGCTAGCAGAGGTTCGAGTCGTATGTGACTACCCAGCAGTCTTCCCTGAAGAGTTACCAGGCTTAGCACCAGACAGGGAGATTGACTTTGAGATAGAGCTCATTCCCAGTACAAATCCTATCTCCAAAGCGCCTTATCGCATGGCTCCAGCAGAACTGAAGGAACTTCAGGAGCAACTACAAGAGCTGCTTGACAAGGGTTTCATACACCCGAGTCACTCACCATGGGGAGCGCCTGTATTGTTCGTGAAGAAGAAGGATGGAAGCATGCGACTGTGCATAGACAACATATCACTGAACGAAGTCGCAATCAAGAACAGGTATCCCCTTCCCAGAATCGATGACATGTTCGACCAGCTGAAGGGAGCAGCAGTGTTCTCTAAGATAGATCTCAGATCAGGTTATCATCAGGTGAAGGTTAGAGAAGGGGATATACCCAAGACAGCATTCAGGACCAGATATGGACACTACGAGTTCGTAGTCATGCCCTTTGGCGTGACCAATGCTCCAGCTACGTTCATGGATCTCATGAACAGAGTATTCAGGGAGTATTTAGATAAGTTTGTTATTGTGTTTATCGATGACATTCTTATCTACTCAGGAACTCAGGAAGAACACTCAGAGCACCTGAAACTAGTATTGCAGACCCTTCAGCAGAACCAGCTATACGCCAAATTCACGAAATGTGAATTTTGGTTAGATCAGGTGTCCTTCCTGGGTCACATCATCTCAAAGGATGGTATTATGGTAGATCCCAGCAAGATAGAAGCGAAGTAATAGCGAAGGGACCTAAGAACGCCAAATGAAATCAGGAGCTCGGGATTAGCGGTGATATTACGTAAAGTTTGTAGAGGACTTCTCCAGATAGCCTCCCCACCGCCGCCTACCGTAAAGAACAGAAATTTCAAAGGATGAGGACGTGAGAACAACTTTCAATGAGCTAAAAAGAGATTGACCAGGTGCTCCCATTTTGGTTTCTACTGCACGACACCAGCTTTGACATCTACAGTAATGCCTCTAAGTTGGGACTAGGAGCAGTACTGATGCAAAACGGCAAGGTGATCGCCTATGCCTCCAGACAACTCAAGGATTATGAGAAGAATTACCCTACTCATGACCTTGAGCTTGCAGCAGTGGTGTTCGCTCTAAAAATTTGGAGACATTATTTGTATGGAGCTCAGTGCAAAGTGTATACAGATCATCAGAGTCTGAAGTATTTCTTCACTCAGAAGGATCTGAATATGCGACAGCGCAGATGGTTAGAGCTGGTCAAAGACTACGATATCGACATCCTCTACCATCCAGGGAAAGCAAATAAGGTAGCAGATGCACTTAGCAGAAAGTCCAGTGCTACCTTATTATCTCTAGCAGCCATGTCACCACCCCTACAGAAGGAGATCGTAGATTTCGGTCTTGAACTCATCATTGGACAGCTCTCTACTATGACCTTAGAGTCTACCTTGCTTGGTGATATTCAGTCAGCTCAGGAGCAGGACCCTGAAATTCAGAAAATCAAGCAAGGGCTAGCAGAATCAGAAAGTAGAGAATTCAGAGTGTCCGATGGGGGGTGTTGTATTTTGGTGACAGACTCTGTGTTCCAGATCAGGAGGAGCTACGGAGACAGATTTTAGATGAGGCTCACAGGACTCCCTATGTGATGCATCCAGGTTCCACTAAAATGTATCAAGACCTGAAGAAACATTTTTGGTGGCCCGGGATGAAGCGAGACATCGCCAGATATGTTAGCATCTGCCTCACCTGTCAGAGGGTCAAGGCAAAACATCAGCGACCAGGAGGAGTTCTGCAGCCTATACAGATCCCAGAATGGAAGTGAGAGGATATCTCTATGGACTTCATAGTGGGACTACCCAGAACCACGAATGGTTTGGATGCCATCTGGGAAATAGTCGACAGGTTGACTAAATCAGCCCACTTTTTAGCTATCAAGATATCCTACTCCATGGAGAAGCTAGCTCAGTTGTATCTCCAGGAGATCGTCAGACTTCATGGAGTCCCACGTACCATTATTTCAGACAGAGACAGCAGATTTACATCACACTTCTGGGAATGTGTACAGTCAGCATTGGGCATGAAGTTAAAGTTCAGCACAGCATTCCATCCGCAGACAGATGGTCAGACAGAGCGAGTAAATCAGGTACTCGAAGATATGCTCCGAGCGTGTGCCCTAGACTTCAAGGGAAGTTAGTGCAAATATCTTAGCTTAGCAGAATTTACATACAACAACAGCTATCAGGCCACTATCGGCATGGCACCTTATGAGGCTCTCTATGGGCGGAGGTGTAGATCTCCAATCTACTGGTATGAGAGTGGTGAACAGAAAGAACTAGAGCTTCAGACAGATCTAGTAGCAGATACCACAGCAGCTATACAACAGATCCGCCAGAGGATAGAGACAGCTCAGAGCCGCCAGAAGAGCTATGCTGATACACGGCGCAGACCCTTAGAGTTTTCAGTTGGGGATTCAGTGTTCCTCAGAGTAGCTCCCATGAAGGGAGTAATGCGTTTTGGGAAGAAGGGCAAGCTAAGTCCCAGATACGTGGGACCATACCTTATCACTAGAAGAGTGGGCAAGGTAGCATATGAGCTAGAGCTACCTCAGGAAATGTCAGCTGTCCACAATGTATTTCACGTCTCTATGCTGAAGAAGCATACCCCAGATGCCACCCAGGTGATTGAGCCCCAGTCGGTACAAGTCCGCGAAGATCTCAGCTATGACAGTCGGCCTATTCAGATAATAGACCGAGCAGTTAAGACATTGCGGAACAAGGAAGTACCGTTAGTAAAAGTCATTTGGCAAAGTCACACAGCAGTAGAGGCAACTTGGGAGACAGAAGCCAGCATGAGACAGAAGTACCCAGAATTGTTCTAAGTTCGAGGACGAACATTTTATAAGGTATGGGGGATTGTAACGCCCGAAAATTCTCAAACTTGCATTAGAATTATTCTATGATTTTTTTCTGGAATTTTTAGATATTTTTCCCAAATTTTCCGAGTAGCGGAAGTAGCAAAAAGTAATTAGATAAGCAAAATGGTTTAAGCGGGAATCGAACCCGGGACCTCTCGGGTCCGCTAAACCTTTAGTTAGCCTTAGTAACCGGTGAACCCAGCAGGGCCGTGCTGAAAGAAAGAGGAACCAATTATATTTATATTAGAGTTGGGTTCAATAATCCACTTAATATAAATTAAGAACTTAAGTTGGGTTTGGTCTAATTTGGTTCGGCATCCCTCTCCTCACAAAACCTCACGCCACTTTCTTTCTCCAAACCCTCACGCTGAACACCTCTCTTCTCTTCCTCCTTCTCTCGGCGCCACAACAAGGGAAGACCTAGGGTTTTTCCCTAGGGCCCAAGGACACTTTCCGGCGACGATTTCAGCACAAGGACGTTCCCCTCCACGAGTAGAGCACGTGGACGCGAGCGAATCGTCGGGAAGTCGTCTCCACCAGAATTTCTAGCGATTAGATTTGTAAGAAATCTATCACACAATGTAAGAAACCCCTCACCTACAGTATAATAGCTTCCGTTTAAGTTTTTATGCTTTAGTTAGGATGTATGCGGATTTTTATCGATATCTAGGGTGTATTTAACTCTCTTCGCTGATTAGGGATTTAGTTGAGCACCTCTAGATGGGCCGGGCATGTCTTCCCTCTTCAGATAGGAGGTTAGACGTTGTCGGGTGCCTAGAGGTGGTCTCCCTAATGGGGGAGAAGAGTTAGAGCATCCTAGGGGCTCGATTAAATGTCTAGCTCAGTAATAGACAGTTTAATTAACTTATTAAATGCACTAGAAGCATTTAAAACAGCAAATTAGTTTATTTCAACTTATGTAGGACTACAGTCCAATGGGTGGGCTCCCACAGTCGCCTCTAGGTTCAGACAACCTAGTTCTAGGTTCAGATAACCTAGATTCAGCAAAATAAGTATATAGCATTCAGTATTTTACTTTCAGCAGTGGCCCTGTACCGGATTAGATATCCACTAGGCTGGACTCTCATAGTCGTCCCTAGGTTTAGCTAACCTAGTAAACCCTACTAGATTCGGAACTTGCAATCCCGGGTTTGGATAGGGATGCGCGCATAGCAAGTACAGTTGCCAGGGCCCATCAGCAGCATGTTTAGTATTTTCACTTATTATATGTATAGCTTTTCAAATTCACAATCAGTTATGTGAGTTCAGCTTAGTTTCAGTACCAGCTCAGTTAGTTTAGTACAGATCATGATCAGTTTAGTTCAGTTCCATGATTTGTTTTCAGTTTCAGTTTTCATGCTCAGCTCTATTTTCGCAAGTATGATAGCTTGTGTTCAGTTCTTGATTGCTATGCTTGTATGAGCGCATGCCATGCCATGTTTAGCCTAGTCAGTATATTTCAAATAGCATGCTTTGAAAATCATATCTGCATCGTGTGCATGTTTTTGTGAGGTAGATGGTTTCTTACTAAGCTTTTTAGCTTACAGATGCTACTTTTCTTATACTGCAGATACAGGTAAAAGAAAAGTGGACTAGTGGAGGCTGGAGGGCAATGCAGATCAAGATGTGTGTGGGAGGAACCTGGAATAAAGATCTGAGGGATCTAGCAAGTTTGTCTTATGTTTTAGAATATTTAGCAAGTTAACTGCCTTACAACTTTAGAGAGTTATCTATCAGAACATTGTTAGTTGTTTTTCTGCACTTAGCGTGGTTACTTGTCACGAAGTAATGAATCATATCTAACATCATGTTTGGTATGTTAGCCATTATCTAGTAGGATGTTCATTTAGCTTTTATAGTGTTGTATAATGATTTTGGTACGCATCAGTGCTGATATCAGAGTTTCTGATACGAAATCAGAAACCCCTGATCGGTCAGCAGATCGATCAGGGGGTCTCGGATCGATTGGTAGACCAATCAGGGAGCTGGTTTCGGCAGTCCTAACTCTCTGTTCGCAGCTGGACCGTTCGGCAGATCGATCCAACCGCGAACAAAAAGAATCCCGATAGTTGGATCGCGAACAGCACACCACTGATCGGTCAGCTGACCGATCAGTGAGCCACTGGATCGGTCAGGCCGACCGATCAGTGAGGTCCTGGATCGGTCGGCAGACCGATCCAGGCGCGTACAGAAACTCTAGTGAATCATGGATCGGTCAGTCGACCGATCCAAAGGTTCTTCCCCGTGCCAGTGTCAGCGGACCGGTCCGTGGACCGATCAGAAGTCCGGTATCAGTGGTAAATACCTCCCCTAGCATGTGTACAATTATTAGGTACATGTAGAACATTCAGTTACAGCGTTCCCAGCAATTAGATTAGCAAAATTTTAATAAACCCAGTTTTCCGCACAGCATATAGACAGCAGAAATTGTAGCGACCGTCCTTACAGCCAGTACCCAGAAGTTGGATCGTTACAACAGTGAAATCACTTGTATCATAAATGATTTCAAATGGAAATTTTCAATCTGAAGCTTGCATTATAGAGGGAATTACCAAAGCCTTCTTTATCTTGTAAAAAGCATCTAAACAATTCTTATCAAAATTAAATTCAGTATCCTTTACCAATAAGTTTGTCAAGGGTTTGAAAATTTTAGAAAAATCCTTTATGAAGCGCCAGTAAAATCCTACGTACCCTAAAAAGCTTCTCACTCCCTTTGTATTTATCAATGGAAGTAGTTTATCAATTACCTCTACCTTATCCTTATCAACTTCAATTCCCCTCTCAAAAATCATGTAACCCAAGATGATTTCTTATTCTAAATTCAAGACTAAATTTACTTCCTTACATCTCTGCTGACGTGGTGCAGGCGGTCTATACACCCTTGTTGATATGGTGGTGATCAATTTTTTTTTGGGAAATCTGATTTCTTAACGTCCGTTCCACTATTAGTGTTACCACCTTTCTCTTGCACTTCTTCGAGATTTCTCCCACTCCTCATCTCAATATAATTTATTCTGGTTGGGAAGGATGGTTCACTTGAAATTTCTGGCAAAGCTTCAATACATTGTAAGGACCTCCCTATTTTATCATCTAGCAGCTTGAATCTTTCATTTTGTGACTTGATGTCAATCTCTATTTGGTTCTTGAAGTTCCCAATTGGTTGTACCATACCTTGCTCATATGTTTAATGAGGTCTGGACATGTATATTAGTACAGTAGTATCTAGATCCTTTCCAAAAGTGTTCGTTTGTTCGGCTTTCAAATTTATATTCATTGCTCGTACTTTTGGGGTTCCTTGGGAAGATATAGTACTATTATCATTTTACCATTCATGTATGTTCTGTTAGTTAGAGCCCTAGAGCCAATCATTTGATGATTATATGGACTCATGTATATCATATTCTTGTATATTAATAAAGGCTTTTGTTTGGTTATTATACTTATTTATATTAGTGCCAAATAGACTAAGTATAATAGCATCCTTGAGTAGAAGGTTCATACCTATATCAATCGATTAGTTGAATCGATAGTGAGATGATATAGGGAACACTACTCTAAATCATTCCTAGTCGAGTATTAGCATTCAGGGACAATGTTAATACAATAAGACTAGCATGTAGGTCAGCTCGATGACTTGATCTCACAAGTCATGGATATAGAGATATCAAGCTGACACATAGGTATGCATTAGAGAATGTATACTGAATGACCCGCCATGAGAAAGTATCATGGATCGTTATATGAGTGTCATATACTTTCTCATGTGGCTATTAGTATGACTATTAGTCCTTAGACCTGAAGTCACCATGGATCCCTACATAAGGAGTTATGTACTTTAGTTTCGTCAAACGTCACCCGTAACTGGGTGGACTATAAAGGCGATTACTGGGTATATAACGAATTATGTAGAGGGATGTGAGTGATGTAGATGGGATCTATCCCTCCCATATGACGGGAGCGACATCGGTATTCTTGATAGAGTGAGACCACTAAGTGCATGGCCATGCCCAAATGAGTCAACATTGAATGTTGAGCTCATTTGATCGAGTGAGTCTACTTGGAGTTCAAGATTTAGATTGATTAGAGGATGACACGGTCTATGCCTCACATTGATCAATCTAGATGTCTAGGATAGAAGGACACTTGTCATTATTTTGTGAGTAGTCACAATTGGTAGTCACAAGGTGATGTCGGATCTCGACATTCTTGTAACTTGGGTAGTAATGATGTGTTGCTAGATACCGCTCATTACTTATGCTCCTAAATGGGTTTAGGGCATTGCCAACGTTACAAGAACCTATAGGGTCACACACTTAGGACAATTAGGTGGAGATTAGGTTCATATGATGAAGCAAGAGGATTAGATTCATTTGATGAATCAAATTGGATTAAGAGTAATCCTAATTGGGCTAACTTGAGTTCGACTCAAGTTGATTCATGTGTTAAATGAGTCTAATTTAGATTTTGACTCATTGAATCAATTTAATTTAATGAATTAGATTCATTATATTAAGTTGGCTCGAATCAAATGGTTGGATTAGATCCACCATGGTAGAGATTGAGTCAAGTTTGACTTGACTTGAGAAGGAAGACCAAAGGTCAATTTTGACTTGACCTTTTGCCACCTCATTGGTGAGTTGGCATTAGGTGGACCAATAATGATGTTCCACATCATCATGGGTGTCACCTCATGGAAGTGACAAAGCCACTCTCTTAATGGTTTCATATTAATTGCAATTAATGCAATTAATGTGATTTTATGGTTTCATATTAATTGCAATTAATGTGAATTTTGAAAAGTGGCCGGCCACTTGGTTTTTCGATGAAAATTTGATTTTTCATTCAAGTGTGCATCTTCCTCCTTCTCCCTCTCAAGCTCTCCCTCTCCCTCTCCTCCTTACTTGGCCGAACCTTACCAAGGTGCTAGCACACCTTTGTGTGAGGTTTTCTCCACCTAAGTTGTCCGTGTGGATACTTCTAGAGGACCGGCGCTTGACGGTCTTGAGATCCGGTAACACCTTGGAAGAGCGGGATTCGCGTAGGGCGCGCATCAAGGGTAAACACTTTTTCCTCGTAGATCTAAGTAGTAGATCAGTTTTTGAACTCGTACAAGAAATAGTTTTTCGAATTTTGTATACGAATCTTTGCACGGATCTACGGCTTTGGGTCCTTCGGGGTTTCCGCGATGCGAAAAAGCGGTTTTCGCGGCTCGAAGAACCCAACAGTGGTATCAGAGCAACGTGCAAAGACTTGTACGAGTTAGTTTTTGGTTTTTGGAAAACAAAAAACTTCTGTGATTTTCTGTAAAAATTCAATTTTTATGGTTTTATGGGTAATTTTTCCTTATAGGCGAAGCACAAGTGTCTCGGCACTTGTAGGCTTCGGCTATCGGGAAGAATTTTCCCAAACGGCTTCGTTTCGACCCAAAATCTTTTGGGACAGCAGACTCGGGTGCCTTTAGATCGCAACGGAGAAACTCACGATGGTTAGATCGTGGGTAGGGCGCTGCCCCTAACCCCGCAAGGATTTGCTTCGCGATCGCACCCGAAATCGCTAAAACGAACCCGCCGGGAATTTTCCGAAACGGCAATGTCTCGCCCAAATCGCTTTGGGACAGCGGGTTTAGGCGCTGTTGGATCGCAAGGAACCCTCGCGATGGTTAGATCGCTGGTAGGGGCGCTGCCCCTGGGCCCGCAGGATCCGTTCACGATTGCGCCAAACCGCTAAACGGGACCGGAAATTTTACTTGTAAATTGTAAAATTAATTTTAAAATTATAGAAAATTATGAAAATATATAATTTTGAATTATATATATTAATTTGTGATAGTCATGGCCCAAAGCCCAATATGATTGGTTGTGTTGTAATTCATAATACGGCCTGCGTGCTGTTATGTGTTTTTTTATTATTCGCGACCTGCGCGTCGTGCCTCGTCTTTTATTCTTGTTGTAAATTAGATTTAGACTCGAATGTAACTCGAGTTTCAAATTGTAATGTACAAATTGGAGCGGTGGAGGGTCCACACGAGACGGAGTTCCGAGGCAGGCACGAGCAACACAAGGTGGTCAAAGGGAGGCGCTTGGAGAAGCTGTTGACCCTAGGTTGACCAATCGATCTTCTCATTGGCTTGAGAAGATCGTAGTAGGGCCATGACTAAATCACAAATAGATTAATTAATTAATTATTATGTATTTGATGCATGTTTAATAATTAATTAATTAATTAGTGCCTTAACGATTAGATTAGATCTAAGTCGTGCACATGATGCACCCTTGCGATTAGATTAGATCTAAGTCGTGCACAAGATGCATCCTTCTCGATTAGATTAGATCTAGATCGAACCAACTCTAAATGCCTAACCGTGCCGTGATACCTATCACTACCTCGATCACATGTATTGTTGAATCTGCCAAAGCAGAGCAATACATATTATCTTAGTAGGGTACGGAGGGACAATCTTGGTCCCGTCTATCAACGCATGGGTGAATAAAAACTCAATTAGATTGAGTATTCATAGTTACTCGGTTGGATCGAGTCAACTATAGGCATTCTTCCAATAGTTGGAAAGATAGGTCAATATCACATCTATATTAACTCTCGGGCGTATTAGCCAAAGCTAACTCGAGTTTTAATATAAATGCGGATATTGATTCTATAAACAAGAGTTGCATAGAGATGTAATTGGTAATCGTTACCTACCGATCATACTAAGCCTTGGGCGTATTAGCCAAAGCTAACTCAAGGGTTAGTATGATGTGGATCTTGTCCCACAAGAATTATAGAATTCAGTGGGAGCATCATTTAATTAAAGGCCTAATTTAATGATTTTAAAGAATATGATACTTATTTCTGCATTTATTTTTGTTGTAGAATTGCCATGACGTCGAATACGAACATTTTCTCCCTGCGATCTGTCCTTAAGAAGGACAAGCTCAACGGAGCAAATTTCCTGGACTGGTACAGGAACCTGAGAATAGTTCTCACTCAGGAACGTAAACTGTACATTCTGGAGCAGCCCATTCCGGAGGCTCCTCCTGCCAATGCCCCGCGAGCTAACAAAGATGCTTACAAGAAGCATCAAGATGACGCATTAGATGTGTCATGTCTAATGCTCGCGACCATGAACTCTGAGCTTCAGAAGCAACATGAGTTAATGGGTGCTTATGATATGGTTGCACATCTTTGTCAACTATATCAAGGACAAGCAGGGCACTGGAAGAGGAACTTCACAGGATACCTGGAAGATCTTAACAAGAAGAGAAATAAGATTTCTACTTCAGGTATAAATGTTATAGAAGTCAACCTCTCTATTTCTTCGTCGTGGGTATTAGATACCGGATGTGCTTCGCACATTTGTACTAGTGTACAAGCACTGAGAAATAGCAGAGCATTGACAAAGGGCGAGATAGACCTACGAGTAGGCAATGGAGCACGGGTTGCTGCTGTTGCTGTAGGGACTTATTTTCTATCTCTGCCCTCTGGGCTTATACTAGAGTTAGACGATTGTTGTTATGTGCCTGCATTGACTAAGAACATTATATCAGTTTCTTGTTTGGACAAGAAAGGATTTTCGTTTATAATAAAGAACAAATGTTGTTCTATCTATTTAAACGATATGTTCTATTGTAGTGCACCTCTGATAAACGGACTCTATATTCTAGATCTAGAGAGCCCTATCTATAACGTTAGTACCAAGAGGTTCAAATCGAACGATATGAACTACACCTATCTCTGGCATTGTTGCTTAGGTCATATAAATGACAAGCGCTTATCCCAGCTCCATAAGGATGGTTTGCTGGACTCATTTGATTTTGAATCATATGAGATATGCGAGTCATGCCTACGAGGCAAGATGACCAAGACCCCCTTTAGTGGGCATAGCGAGAGAGCAACTGATTTGTTAGGACTCATACATAGTGATGTATGTGGCCCTTTCAATGTTGCTGCTAGAGGCGGTTATAGGTACTTCATCACATTTACTGATGATTTCAGTAGATACGGTTATGTGTACTTGATGACACATAAGTCTGAATCCTTTGAAAAGTTCAAAGAATTCAAGAATGAAGTACAGAACCAGCTTGGCAAGAGTATTAAGGTACTTCGATCAGATCGAGGTGGTGAATACTTAAGCCATGAGTTTCGTGACTACTTAGCTGAGTGTGGGATTTTATCTCAACTCACTCCTCCTGGAACACCACAGTGGAATGGTGTATCCGAAAGGAGGAATCGTACCTTATTAGATATGGTACGATCTATGATGAGTCACACAGATCTTCCGACATATCTATGGGGATATGCTCTAGACACGGCAGCTTTCATACTCAATCGAGTTCCATCAAAGGTCGTGATAAAGACGCCATATAGGATATGGACTGGGAGAGATGCCCAGGTGTCTTTCATGAGGATTTGGGGTTGTGAGGCTTACGTTAGACGTCAAGTCTCAGACAAATTAGGACCCAAATCTGACAAGTGCTATTTCATCGGATATCCCAAGGAAACTAAGGGATATTACTTCTACATTCCTAGTCAGCACAAGGTAGTTGTGGCAAAGACTGGGGTCTTTCTAGAAAGGGACTTTGTTTCTAGAAAGACTAGTGGGAGCGCGTTCGATCTTGAAGAAGTTCAAGATGCGAACAATAGCACTGATGCCTCGATGGAAATTGAACTGGAACCACAAAGTGTTGTGGATGATGTTGTTCCACAAGGAGTTGAGGAACAACAACCGGTTCAAGTAGACATACCTCTTCGCAGGTCTGATAGGGTACGTCGTCAGCCTGAGAGATACTCATTTCTCTTGTCTGACCATGATGACATTGTGCTCATAGAGGATGAGCCTACCACCTATCAGGAAGCTGTGATGAGACCAGATTCCGAGAAATGGCTAGAGGCCATGAGATCCGAAATGGAATCCATGTACACCAACCAAGTATGGACTTTGGTTGATCCACCTGAAGGGGTAAAACCCATTGGGTGCAAGTGGGTCTTTAAGAGAAAGACTGACATGGATGGACTTATCTATAAGGGTTCGCTGGTAGCTAAAGGTTTCAAGCGATTCATGGTATTGACTATGATGAAACCTTTTCTCCAGTAGCGATGTTTAAGTCCATTCGGATCATGCTTGCTATTGCAGCCTACCATGACTATGAGATATGGCAGATGGATGTCAAAACCGCGTTTCTGAATGGAAACCTACTCGAGGATGTGTACATGACACAACCTGAGGGTTTTGTAGATCCACAGCATACTAGCAGAGTATGCAAGCTACATAGGTCCATTTATGGACTAAAGCAAGCTTCTCAGAGCTGGAATCTTCGATTTGATGATGCGATCAAACAGTTTGGTTTCATCAAGAACGAAGATGAGCCTTGTGTCTACAAGAAGGTTGTAGGGGACATAGTTGTCTTCCTCATATTATATGTGGATGACATACTACTCATTGGAAAGGACATCCCTATGCTTCAGTCTGTCAAGACCTGGCTAGGGAGTTGCTTCTCAATGAAGGACTTAGGTGAGGCATCCCGCATTCTAGGGATACAGATCTATAGAGATAGATCTAAGAGATTGCTTGGCCTAAGTCAAAGTACATACATTGACAAGGTACTCCTTCGGTTTGCCATGCAGAACTCCAAGAAGGGATTTCTGCCGATGTCACATAGCGTGAGTCTTTCGAAGACTCAAGGTCCCTCTTCTAGAGAGGAGAGAGACCGCATGGATCAAATCCCTTATGCCTCAGCCATAGGATCGATCATGTACGCCATGCTATGTACTCGACCTGATGTCTCGTATGCTTTGAGCATGACGAGCAGATACCAGTCAGATCCAGGTGAAAGTCACTGGATAGCGGTCAACAATATTCTTAAGTACTTAAGAAGGACTAAAGAATATTTCTTGATATATGGAGGCAATGATGAGCTAACTGTAAAGGGTTACAGTGATGCTAGCTTCCAGACCGACCAGGATGACTATAGATCGCAGTCGGGGTTCGTATTTTGCATTAATGGTGGCGCTGTCAGCTGGAAGAGTTCAAAGCAGGATACAGTAGCTGATTCTACAACAGAAGCCGAGTACATTGCTGCATCAGAGGCAGCAAAGGAGGCAGTTTGGATCCGCAAGTTCATCACTGAACTTGGGGTGGTTCCTAGCATCGCTGACCCAGTTGAGCTCTATTGTGACAACAATGGAGCTATAGCACAGGCGAAGGAACCTTGCTCACACCAGCGGACCAAGCACATACTACGGCGCTTCCATCTCATTCGAGAGATTATCGATAGAGGAGATGTGAAGATTTGCAGAGTACCGACAGAGGCTAACATCGCAGATCCCTTGACCAAGGCTTTGGCACAGAGGAAGCATGATGGTCACACTAGGTCTTTAGGCCTTAGAGCCTATACTGATTGGCACTAGTGCTAGTGGGAGATTGTTAGTTAGAGCCCTAGAGCCAATCATTTGATGATTATATGGACTCATGTATATCATATTCTTGTATATTAATAAAGGCTTTTGTTTGGTTATTATACTTATTTATATTAGTGCCAAATAGACTAAGTATAATAGCGTCCTTGAGTAGAAGGTTCATACCTATATCAATCGATTAGTTGAATCGATAGTGAGATGATATAGGGAACACTACTCTAAATCATTCCTAGTCGAGTATTAGCATTCAGGGACAATGTTAATACAATAAGACTAGCATGTAGGTCAGCTCGATGACTTGATCTCACAAGTCATGGATATAGAGATATCAAGCTGACACATGGGTATGCATTAGAGAATGTATACTGAATGACCCGCCATGAGAAAGTATCATGGATCGTTATATGAGTGTCATATACTTTCTCATGTGGCTATTAGTATGACTATTAGTCCTTAGACCTGAAGTCACCATGGATCCCTACATAAGGAGTTATGTACTTTAGTTTCGTCAAACGTCACCCGTAACTGGGTGGACTATAAAGGCGATTACTGGGTATATAACGAATTATGTAGAGGGATGTGAGTGATGTAGATGGGATCTATCCCTCCCATATGATGGGAGCGACATCGGTATTCTTGATAGAGTGAGACCACTAAATGCATGGTCATGCCCAAATGAGTCAACATTGGATGTTGAGCTCATTTGATCGAGTGAGTCTACTTGGAGTTCAAGATTTAGATTGATTAGAGGATGACACGCTCTATGCCTCACATTGATCAATCTAGATGTCTAGGATAGAAGGACACTTGTCATTATTTTGTGAGTAGTCACAATTTGTAGTCACAAGGTGATGTCGGATCTCGACATTCTTGTAACTTGGGTAGTAATGATGTGTTGCTAGATACCGCTCATTACTTATGCTCCTAAATGGGTTTAGGGCATTGCCAACGTTACAAGAACCTATAGGGTCACACACTTAGGACAATTAGGTGGAGATTAGGTTCATATGATGAACCAAGAGGATTAGATTCATTTGATGAATCAAATTGGATTAAGAGTAATCCTAATTGGGCTAACTTGAGTTCGACTCAAGTTGATTCATGTGTTAAATGAGTCTAATTTAGATTTTGACTCATTGAATCAATTTAATTTAATGAATTAGATTCATTATATTAAGTTGGCTCGAATCAAATGGTTGGATTAGATCCACCATGGTAGAGATTGAGTCAAATTTGACTTGACTTGAGAAGGAAGACCAAAGGTCAATTTTGACTTGACCTTTTGCCACCTCATTGGTGAGTTGGCATTAGGTGGACCAATAATGATGTTCCACATCATCATGGGTGCCACCTCATGGAAGTGACAAAGCCACTCTCTTAATGGTTTCATATTAATTGCAATTAATGCAATTAATGTGATTTTATGGTTTCATATTAATTGCAATTAATGCAATTAATGTGAATTTTGAAAAGTGGGCGGCCACTTGGTTTTTGGATGAAAATTTGATTTTTCATTCAAGTGTGCATCTTCCTCCTTCTCCCTCTCAAGCTCTCCCTCTCCCTCTCCTCCTTACTTGGCCGAACCTTACCAAGGTGCTAGCACACCTTTGTGTGAGGTTTTCTCCACCTAAGTTGTCCCTGTGGATACTTCTAGAGGACCGGCGCTTGACGGTCTTGAGATCTGGTAACACCTTGGAAGAGCGGGATTCGCGTAGGGCGCGCATCAAGGGTAAACACTTTTTCCTCGTAGATCTAAGTAGTAGATCAGTTTTTGAACTCGTACAAGAAATAGTTTTTCGAATTTTGTATACGAATCTTTGCACGGATCTACGGCTTTGGATCCTTCGGGGTTTCCACGACGCGAAAAAGCGGTTTTCGCGGCTTGAAGAACCCAAATGTTCAAGGTCACTTGTTCAATGGAATTTATGCTTCGTCCAAAGTTTTATTTACCAAAGAACCTCCTACAGCTGAATCCAAAAATATCTTATTTGAGAAAGATATCCTTGTATAGAATATATGCACAATCAGCCACTTCTCCAAACCATAGTGATGACATTATGCAATAATCTTTAAAATTCATCCCAGTCTTTGTACAATTCCATCTGCCTGAACAAAGCTTGTAATTTGATTTCTTAGATAGGCTATTTTGCTTGGTGGAAATTACTTGTTTAGGAAAAATTGCTCCATTCTCATTCCATGTCATGATACTTCCTAATGGAAGAGAACGTAACCAAGCTTTAGCTTCATCCTTTAGAGTAAAAGGGAATCTCCTTAGTCTAATTGCATTTGTGGAAACACCTTGATATTTCATGGTATCATAATAATCTAGAAAGTCCTCTAAATGTAAATATATGTCATTTGTGGGTGTGCCTCCAAATTGTTTCCATTGTATCTAGTTAATAAATGTTGGATCAAACTAGAAATTAGCAGCATCGATTTGAGGTCGCATAATGGGAGATCTCACTTCCCTAATTATGAACTATACAAAATCTTTCAACAATCTATTTCCATTGTCTATACTCATTATGACTTGCAAAAAGTTAGTAGTTAACAATCACTATTACCTACAAAACAGAGTTATTAGAAAAATAAAAATGTAGAATTTAAGAAAAAGAAAATATAGAATTAAAAATAAGAAATAAATAAAATCTAGACTAACTAAACCAGTAATCAATCAATGCTAATCAAAATAGTCCTCGACAATGATGTCAAAAACTTAATGTCGTGTGACCGCAAATGCATGATTGTCATCAAGTAATAAAATATAAATCCACGAGGATTGTTGATTAAATACTAACTGATGTTACAAAGTTAGTTATCTAGAAAGTCAAAGTTGGTTGAGTTAATGAAAGAGACTGAGAGAGAAAGAGGTAAGAGAGAGAAATTGAGAGGTTGAGAGCAATTAATAAGTTGAGAGGGAAATCTAAATTGGGAGAACAATTATAGGACTTCAATTTCACTACGATATTTATTGATGCCCTAATTATTGTTTACCTCTCTACCTCTATGTCTATTCGCATGTAGGGTATCCTATCCAAATTATTGGTATGGAATTGGATAGATTATATTGGCGTGTCTATCCAAACTTGGCACCTCTTAGCGAGGTGTAATGCTAGAATGTCCAATTTGTGAGACTACCTCTATCACTAGGGCTCTATGGTACATCTATATTATCCCCTCTACTTCTTGACATCAAATTAGGGATAAACCCATTAAGCCCTAAGATAGTTATCCCCTCATGGTAAGCTGGTTCACATTTAAGGTGATAATGTTAGAAGTCCGCTTTGCGGGACTACACCTATCACTAGGGCTCCATAGTTTATCTAAATTTTCACATCTTCAGTGTGGCCAACTCCCCATGCCTTAGGCACTCATACTTTACACAAGAATGTAAGAACAAGGAATGTACATGTCATTCAATAGAGAAATAAATAAATACTTAAGATAATTCTCAACAATTACATCTTAGCTACTTCCTACTCCTAAAATCCGGAGAACTCTATAGAGAATGAGAAATAACCAAAAGACAACAAAAGAAAGCATTCTAAAACTCTAAATATGAAATAGAGAGAAGAGGATGCTTATCCAATCTGTAACAACCCAAATTTCTTCATTACGAATCATAATAGTGCTTATAAATATTTAGAAAATGCTTTAGAAATATTCTAGAGATTTTTAGGAATTTTTAGAATATTTTTTTGCAATTTTCAGAGTTCGTTTGGTATTTTTACCAAAAGAAACAAGTTGCAAAAAAATAAAGAGGTTGAGCCGAGGTTCGAACCGAAGACCTCCGGTTAAGCAAAGCCTTAAGTTGTCTCGGCAGACCAAGAACCCAGCAAGGCCGTGCTGATCAAAGAGGGAGCGGAAATAATTTAAGTAGTAGTTGATAACAGAAATATTTAGGTATTAAAGGGAGATAAGAGAGGAACTTAGGGATTTATTTTGGTCATGACCTAAACCCCTTTCCTCTCCTTTCTCTCGTGCGCGGCGTCGGCGTTATTCGGGTGGAAGACGAAGCCAAAGCTAGGGCTTCATCTCCGGCAGTCGGCGAAGGGCAAATCCCGTGAGCTCTTCACGGAATAGAGATCCTCTCGTCAAGGAGAACCTGTTGGCACAAAGAAGGGGCCGAGATTTCAAGTTATCCGAAACCCTAGAAGCCTTCTTCTTCTTCGGTGGTGAGTCCAAGAACGCAAAGGTAAGTGCTTCTCACTTACAGTAGGAGTAGTTCTCGAATTCCTTGTTTCTTCTAGATTTCTGTTGAAACATGCTGTAAGGAGAAGTGGCTGCGATGGTTGCTGTCGTGAGTCTCAAAGAAGGAAAATGAATATTTGTTTTACTATCCATTTACATGATAATCAAATGGCTGAAGCTTGTGGCACATGCTTTATTTGGTCATTCAAGTTTTGATTTTTGCTTATCTATATAACCTGAAGAAATATGAAGTTGTTGCCGTGAATCTCAATTCAGATTGGTTAGATTGGGGAAAATGAATGAATTGTTGATTGGGGAAAATGAATGAATTGTTTAGATTGGCATGGGGTTTAGCAGTACAGTTCGTTTAGTTTTATTAAGCATCCTAGTGTAGTTTTATTAAGCATTCCCATGCAATTTTGTTAAACACTTCAGTGCAGTTTTATTGAGCATTTCAGTGTAGTGTTAATAAGGATTTCAATGCAATTTTATTAAGCATCTCAGTGCAGTTTTATTAAGCATTCTCGTGAAATTTTGTTAAGCTTTGTATGCAGATTTTTGTTAAGCTTGTATGTAGATTTTTGTTAAGCTTGTATGCAGATTTTTTTGTTAAGCTTGTATGCAAATTTTTGTTAAGCTTGTATGCAGATTTTTGTTAAGCTTGTATGCAGATTTATGTTCAGTTTTGTATCAGGAAGTCTTTTATTATAAGTATTAACAAGTAACAAGTATTTTATTTGAAGAGGCTAGTACCCGACTTCCGAGGTTGTCGTTAAACAAATCCAGGTGACCAATTCCGAGGTCTTGGCCCTGGTAAGACCAAGGTCTTTACCCTCGTAGGACTGGTGGCTCGCTACCTCAATTTCTATTAGGGAGCGCGCAATGGTACTAAGCCTGGGCCCAAGAGATTAGTATTTTGAAGTATAAAAGTATAAGTTTTTGAACAAGTGAAATAAGCTTCACATATGTTTAAAAATCAGCAAGTTTAGTTTTCTTTTATGCTAGCATGTTATTTAGAATTTTCTTGCTGTTATTTGCTATTACATGTGCAGCTTTACATGTTTAGCATTTCAGTATGTTCACATGCATATTCGAGTTTTGTGAATTAGATAGCGCTTACTAAGCATTTTGCTTATAGTTGCATTTCCTCTTACTGCAGATAAAGGAAAGGAAAAGCTATAGCGAAGGAAGGCGACAAGGAGGTGCGGATGGATGTGTGATGTTTGGACTATGGAAGCCTCAGGACTTAGTTTTAAAGCTTATTAAGAATTTTGTATTTAGAATGTTGGAACTATTCTTTCATGTTGTTAGATTTGCTCATTGGATATTTTATGTTTAAAACTCTTTCTTTTAATTGCTATGCACATTGGTTTATTATCTGAGTTGTATCATTGTTGCATGCTTGTGTAGATTTATATATATAGTTTCTAGCATGTTCAGATTGATGTATAGTTTTAGCTGTGAACGTATGCTTGAGTAGTATGTTTTCCGCTATTACATATTGTATGCTTTGAGTTTTGAGAGTTTTAAGCATAGATATTTTCATGTGAACAACTTTAGTTAAGATAAGTTAATAGTCCAGTAGCGCTGCACCCTCACAGACTAGTAGAGAGGAGGGTGGGGTGTTACAAGTTGGTATCAGAGTAGTTCCTATTCTCCAGCATCACACACACATCAGCATCAGCCTTGCCGTCTTCAAGTAAGAATGTATTTATACTTTCTTTTTGATTTTCCTTTATTATTTATGTGCAGTATAGAGAAATGTTTAGAAGTACTGCTCATCTGTAGTAAGAGGTATTTTCCATTGATTTCTCGTCATAGAAATATTGTATGTGCAGATTTCTTTTGTGTTCTATGCATGATTGTGTGTTACTTAGTTAGTTTCACTTATAGATGCATATGGAAAAATACACTATCAGTATTTTGAGTTTAAGAAAAGTATAAGAAAGATAAAGATAAGAAAGAAAAAGGCCAAGGCCTTAAGTAGTGTAACACCCACAAAATTATGAGATAAGTATATGAGTGTTATTTGCTTTAGAGCCTAAAAATTTGAAGAATCAAAAAGAAAAAAAAAGAGATAAGAGAAATAAAAGAAGAGGTGAAGGTTTGAACCTTGAACCTCTCACAAAGGATGGAAATAAAATTATGTATGATAACCACTAGGATAATGAATAATATGTGAAAGGGAAATTATGGGAATTGTAGTTAAATGTAAAGCTAAAATTTAGTGAAGGAACAAAGGGAAAATCAAGTGGCTTCTTTCTCTTGTTTACCTCTTGGTTAAGGAAAAAGAGTAGCAAAAGACAAGTTGTCCTTCTCCCTTTCCTTCTCTATTTTCGTGGGGTTTAAGAGGATAATAAAGAGAAGAATTTAGGGAAGGGAATGAGGACATATTCTCATTAAGAAAATACATGCATGAGATAAGGAGGAAGGGAAGCAAAGTTCATTTTGGTAACTTCCACCTACTTAGCATAAAAAGGAAAGGAACTAAAGGTTTTCATTTTTTTTCCTTCTCCCTCACCCTTGCCGAGACTCTAAGCCTCCTCCCTCATCTCCACAAGCCAAGTTTAGGTTTCTCCCTAAGAGAAAACTAAACTACAAGAAGGAGCCTTCAAGGTGTACCCTTCCAAGCAAGAGAAAATCAAAAGGAGTGCTAGAAGAAGAAGCCCCCTACTTCCTCTTCACCAAGGATACCATTTCTTTAAGGATTAACAAGTGATTACTAGGTAAGCTTCCCCTCACCTATGGTACAATAGTTTGTTTGGTTTTTCATGGAGTTAGATCGCTTAAAAACCTAGGACTTGCCTTAAGAAAATTTGGCCAAAAGAAGAATAAGAGTTTAAGAAAGTTGTAATTAGATATGCTTACTATCTTTCTTGTGATATGTATTTTATGTAAAAAGTTAATCTAAGGTTTCCATGCTAGAATAAATGATGAAAACTTAGATCCATAAGCTTTAAACTCTCGGCCAAGCATGAACAAGAAGACTAGGTAAGTTTAAGAATCAAACTAAGCATGTTTCCTTATTCTTGAGTTATGTACCCTATGATAATGATGTTGTTAACTTTTTCTCCTACTTGTATATTGTTGAAACTCCATTTTTCATGCCCATGAGTATTCGGCCATGTAAGAAGTAAAGGCTTAAGAGAGTTTTAAATCTAGGGCTAAGCATGCTAAGATTGTTCCTAAGACAAGGTATGAAGTTTTATGCCATGATTGTATGTTAGTTATAAATCTTATTTCATGCTTATAAAGGTTCGGTTATGATGAGATTTGAAGTCTAGGAAAGTTTAAACCAAGGCTAGGAAGCTCATGACTTTCTTGATAAAATAATATGGAACTAGTGGATGTTTTTATGGTTGCTTGTTACATAGAATTTTGAGTACATGTAACTTTCGGCCACACTAAGTTTTAAAGTTAGTATGTGTAGATTTTTTTTGTAACTAAGTTTACTCATGTTGTTCCTTGTTATGATGTCATGAAAATTGTGTAGGGTTTCCATGCTTTTAGGCCATATGAAAAAATGAAAAAAAAACCTAACTCACATGTTTTGGCCACCTTTGGATTAAAGGACTAGGAAAACTTAGAACCCAACTTATATATGTTCATGATGCTCCTTGTGGTAAGTACTATGAAATGTAGTTGTGGTTCCATGCTCTTATGCCACTAGAAATGTAGTTCATGCTTGTTATGGTTCGGCCAATACTAGTGCAAAGGCCTAGAGAAATTTTGAAACCAACTTACATTTGTTCATGATGTTTTTGTGATAAGTACCATGAAATGTAGTTGTGATTCCTATGCTCTTATGTCACTAAAACTCTAGTTCCATGATTTATATGTTTCGGCCATTTCAAGTTTAAAAGCCTAGAGAAAACTTAGAACCCAACTTATATATGCTTATGATGTCTTGTGATATATGCTATGAAATGTAGTTGTGGTTACCATGCTCTTATGCCACTAAAAACCTAATTCCATGAGTTATGGGTTTTGGCCACCTTGAGTTAAAGGGTCTAGGAAGTTTGGAATTTAAAACAAATATGCTTATGTTGTTTCTCATGAAAATGTATAAGATATTAGCTTAAGGTTCAATACTTCCATGCTACTTGTAACCTAGAAGGAGACATGTTAGGGTTCGGCCATGATAAGTTTGGGAGCTTAAGGAACTTAGAACCCAAACTAAATATGCTTAAGTGGTTCCTTATGAAATATGATATGATATGAGCTTAGGGTTTACATGTTTGCATGTTATTTAGAACTTGTTTGCTCTACATGAAAGGTTTCGGCCATGAAGAATTGGAAACCTAGGAGGGCTTAAAAATTTAGGTTAACATGCTTATGATCTTTCTTATGCTAGTATGTGAAGATATCATGAGATTTTTATATTTGTATGTTGTCTAGATATCATGCCTCTATTCATGACTTTCGGCCATATGGGTTTAGTGACCTAGATATACCTCACATGTTATGAATGAATCAAGAGATGTTATTTAATGATTCCATGAATGGTTATGTCTTTTAGGATAAGTGATATGCTCTCTTATGTATGCTTATGATCCATGTATGTGCTATGTGCTCAATCATGCATGCTTTAGGATATGATAAAAATGATATGTTCATTATGCAAGCTTATGATTCATGCATGTGCTGTGTGCCCAAATATGCATGCTTATGATATGCTAAGTGATATGTTCATGATGTATGCTATGATTCATGCATGTGCTGTGTACCCAAAAAAATGCATGTTTTATGATATGTCAAGAAACATGATATGCATGTAAGAATAAGAACTACGATATGTATGACATGCTACTTTACTTTATGTATGGCTTGTACCAAGGGTGGGCTCCATAAGCGCCCCGGGTCGATGGACTAAGAAACGGGCCTCGTTAGGGATGGGCTCCTAAGTGCCCCTAGGTCGATGGACTAAGAAACGGGCCTAGTATGTATGCCTTGTAGGGTTCAAGACTTACTACCTTGAACCTACATAGGACGCGCGCATTTATGTATGTGGTACAAGCCGAGGCCCCAATCATGTTGAGATTATGTTTAAGTATGTATTGTATAAGTTTTCAAAAGACATGTTGCATATGTTGCATGATATATGTTTAGGAATTTACCATGCTTATACTTTATGATTATGTCATGATATGCACTTGACATGATACATTTGTCTTTATGCCTTATGACTTGTGTTTTTAATATGCTTTACAGTTTTTGTGAGTAGGAAAGAAACTTACTGAGTCATGAGTGCTCACAGCTTACTTTCTTGTACCACAGATAAAGGCAAGAAATGGATTGACTAGGGGAGCAGCAGGAGGGGCTAGAAGGATGTGTGCGGTAGTGGACTGGCTAAAAGAAATGTCCTGCTTTTATTTAATAAGAAATTTACCATGCTAATGTTTTTACCTTATGACTCCATGACCTTAAGTATGTGTTTGGGTATTTAAGACTCAAAAATATGATAGGTATGCTATGTGATTCTTTTATATCTATTGTGAATTTTTAAGTAAGAAAATGTTTTTTTTTTAATTCTCTAAGTAAGTCTTCCGCTGTGTTAAGTATGTATGTGTCGCAAGTAACCCCCGTCGCCTTAGCAGGAGGGGCGAGGCGTTACAAGTAGATCCCAAAGTCAAGACTTTAGGGATTTTGACACACAAGGTGTTTGTTAAAATGCCAAGGCATTTAATGTAACGACTCACCTTCCTTACTACTCTCTAAGGTGACCGTTACTTAACTATTAACTCTACTTACTAGTGTTACTTATGCTAATATTAGCAATACTCAACTTTGTCACGCCCCTAGAGAAGTTCCTACCGAAAAATTTCGGCAGCATCTCCTCTGTACGGGTGACTATATGGAGCATACATACACAAAAGAAATAACATCACCACGTAGTTTAATAAAATCAGATCATGCAAGTGATGAATAGCGGAAACATAATGAAATACAACTTCAAACTCCAAAATTTTCTTATCAACCTAAATAAAGAATTAATCTAAACAAATTCTTAAACTAAGTCCCAAGGCTTCTATAGTCCACACATCACACATCCATCCGCACCTCCTTGTCGCCTTCCTTGACTATAGTTTTTTTTTCCTTTCCTTTATCTGCAGTAAGAGAAAATGCAATCTATAAGAAAAATGCTTAGTAAGTACTATCTAACTCACAAAAATCTCGATATGCATGTACATATATCTATAACATAAACTAACTGAATGCTTACTGAAAACTACTCATGCTCATCTAATAGTAAAGGAATCATAACAAACTGAAATGCTAAACATGTAAAGCTGTTCATGCTCACCTACTAGTAAATAACAGTAAGCTAATCTAAATAACATGCTAGCATAAAAGAAAACTAAACTTGCTGATTTTAAAACAAAGTGAAACTTATTTCATTTGTTCTAAACTTATTCTTTTATTTCACTTGTTTAAAACTTATTCTTTTATTTCACTTGTTTAAAACTTATTCTTTTATTTCACTTGTTTCAAACTTATACTTTAATACTTCAAAATAATAATCAACTTCTCTTGGGCCCTGCGCGTTCCCTAATAGGTTGAGGTAGCGAGCCACCAATCCTAAAAAAGCAGACCTTGGTCTACCAGGGCCAGGACCTTGGAATTGGACACCTGGATTTGTTTAACGACAACCTTGGAAGTCGGGTACTAGCCTCTTCAAAGTAAAATATTTATTATCTTAATTACTTCTTCTTTAAATGCCTTGGCATTTTAATAAGCACCTTGTGTGCCAAAATCCCTAAAGTCTTGACTTTGGGATCTACTTAAGGCCTTGGCCTTTTTCTTTCTTTTCTTTATCTTTCTTATACTTGTTAATACCTCTAATAAAAGGATGTCTCATACAAAACTGAAATATCAAAAACTGCATGCTTATAAGTAAAACCGTTCATGCATATTGAGGTAACAAGGAAACTCAAATTTGTATGCTTAAATGAATGGTAGCAAAGAAGCATATCTAAACCACATGCTAGAATAAAGAAACTCAAATCTGTATCCTAGAATGAGTATAACAAGAAAACATATCTAAACCTCATGCTAGAATAAAGAACCTTAAATCTGTATACTTCAATGAAAGTAGCATATCTAAACCTCAAGCTCAGATTTAACATAAGCAAATTCTGGAATTGAAACTGCACTATACAAACAATGGCTCAAAACTACAATCCGAACACTTCCAGATATCCATGCTATCTCAAACCACAAACAAAGATTTGCAAGGCTACACAACCAATTTAAGCTTGCTGGAAAACTAAAACAATACCTATATAAAACTTATTCACAGCTAAGCTTTATAAGGTAACCGTAATCTTTTAACAATGCTTCAATAGAATTACAAAGGAAACAACAAAATCTTGGGGATATTCTAAAAATCCCTAACAATCACAATCCTTTACCACAAAATCTGGAAGCCAAAAGACAAACCATAGCATGCTACTGGAAACCAAAACCAAGGCATCTATTCTTCATGCTCAATGCTACGGTAAGGAAAAAGTCCCAAAGTATAACCATACTTCATGCTACACAAAGCTATTCAAACCAAAGTGCTACACATAATTCCCAAACTAAAACCTGTTCATACCCAAATCTAATAAATTTTGAATATGGCAGCAAACTTCAGAAACCCACCGAACTCACAACTAATCCCCCTGTTCCGTACCACGACAAGGAAACTATAAGGAACAAATTGCTCAACATACTTAATTCTTCCATATTATTTCTTTGAGTCTTACGGCAGCAAGCCCTAAACCAAAATCTTCACAGAAAAATTTGGAAACAAGAAAAAAAAACTAGATCCCTATCACTCCTTTCTTAAAAACATGCTTCGAAATCAACAACGCGTAGCTAACATGAATCCAGAACTACTCTTCTGCAGGTGAGGAAATACTTACCTTGCTTCTTGAACTCACAACCGAACAAGAACCCTCTAGGGTTTGCGGAGGTTTGCAACTTCCGACCCCTTCTTCGTGCCCACAGCTTCTCCTTGCTGAGAGGATCGTGAGAAGGCGAAGAGCTCTCGGATTGGACTCTTCATCGGCTGCCGGAGGCAAGACCTAGCTTCATTCGGTTCTGCCCGAGGTCGGCCGTCATGAGCGAGAGAGAAGAGGAGAGAAAGGGTTTTCGGTCACGGAAGAAATCAAGCCCTAATTTCCTCTCTTTATAACTCCCATATTCTGTTAACTTTTTAAATAAATTTCGCTACCTTTTCTAAATAGAACCGCCCGCTTGGGGACTTGGTCAGCCGGATTCGCTTAAGGCTCGGGTTGGGTCGGAGGTCGCGGGTTCGAATCTCTTAATTATTTTCTGTCAATAACTAATACTACTTAAATTAATTCTGCTCCTTCTCTATTCAGCAACGCCTGCTTGGGCTCCTGGTCAGCCGAGACAACTTAAGGCTTTGCTTAACCGGAGGTCTCCGGTTCGAACCTTGGCTTAATTTCTTTATTTTTGCAACTTGTTTCTTTTGGTAAAAATACCAAACGAACTCCAAAAATTACATAAAAATACTCTAAAAATTTCTAAAAATCTCTAGAATATTTCTAAAGCATTTCTAAATATTTTTAACTACTATTAGAACTCGTAATGAGGAAATTTGGGTTGTTACATTTAAAGAAGAAGTAATTAAGATATTTTACTTTGAAAGGCTAGAAATAGCACTTAATGTGAGTAATGGAACTCACCGGCCACAGACTGGTGAAGAGCTGGTCAGTAGGGCATTAGTCGCTGAGCACTATCTGAACAGCATCAAGGCACAACAAACACAACTCAAGCCAGTCAAGATAGAGGACAAGACAGTAGGGAGTCAGAAGCCCAAGCAAGTAAGCAGCACGAGAAGGGCAAAGATAACAAGAGGAAGCGATGGAATACAAGATGTAGCCAAAAGGGAGGTTCAACAGACAAGCAGGCCAAACTCCCTCCCTGTCCCAAATGTGGAAGAATACATCCAGGAGCCTGTCTTTTGGGTATGACTGGATGTTATTCGTGTGGTCAAGAAGGGCATCTGGCTAAGGCATGTCCTAAGAAGCTCAAAGCACCTCAGCAATAGACAGTGCAATACGGGAACAAGCCTCAGTTACACTACATGCCTGCAACTCTGGACGGACCCCAGCTCAGTCAAGAAAGGTTGGAAGCCCCACCAGTTTCAGCCAGTGCTAGAGTATTCTCCCTCACTAAAGAGGAAGCTGCTAGTGCCTCCACGGTTGTAACAGGTCAAGTAGTTATTTTTCAGCATGTAGCTACTGTACTATTTGATACTGGGGCGACCCATTCTTTTGTATCAGTACCCTTTGCCATGAAATTTTAGGTGCCTACAGAGAGCATGAACTCCAAGTTCTTGACAACCCTACCTTCCTGGGAAGTCATAGAGTCCAACCAGTGGCTTCGGGCTGTACCAGTCAAAATTTCAGACCGAGAGCTGTATGTTAATTTAGTAGTCCTTGCGATGCAGGATTTTGACGTTATTCTGGGTATGGATTTCCTCAGTAAGTACAGTGCTTCGGTGAACTGCCGCAGAACGAAAGTGATTTTCAGCCCAGAAGGTGAACCATCCTTTGAGTTTATGGGAGTGCCGAAGAGGAAGACTCAGAAATTCCTCTCTTCCCTAACAGCTCACCAAATGTTAGCTAAAGGGTGTACTGGTTTTCTGGCGTCCATTGTGAATGCAGAAGAATAAGAAGGACCCAAGAAGGAAGATGTTCGGGTAGTCTGTGAGTATCCAGAGGTATTTTCAGAAGAGCTACCTGGACTACCTCCCAACAGAGAAGTGGAGTTTGAAATTGAGTTGGTTCTTGGTACCGGTCCAATTTCAAAAGCTCCGTACCAAATGTCTCCAGCAGAGCTAAAAGAGCTACAAGAACAACTCCAGGAGCTGCTTGATAAAAGTTTCATCCGCCCTAGTCATTCACCATGGGGAGCTCCGGTGTTGTTCGTTAAGAAGAAAGACGGATCTATGCGGATGTGCATAGATTATAGAGCGCTGAACAAAGTGACAATTAAGAACAAGTACCCTCTTCCCAGAATAGATGATCTATTTGATCAGTTAAAGGGGGCAACAGTGTTTTCCAAGATAGATCTACGCTATGGGTACCATCAGTTGAAAGTGAAAGAAAATGATATACCCAGAACAGCTTTCAGGACTAGATATGGACACTACGAGTTTGTAGTAATGCCTTTTGGTGTGACTAATGCACCTGCGATCTTTATGGACTTAATGAACAGAGTGTTCAGAGAATACCTTGACAAATTTGTCATCGTGTTCATCGACAACATTATGATCTATTCAAGAACTCCAGAGGAGCATGACACGCACTTGAGAATAGTATTGTAGACCCTTCAGCAAAAGCAGCTTTATGCCAAATTCTCAAAGTGCGAGTTCTGGTTAGAGCAGGTGGCATTTCTAGGTCACACCATTTCTAAAGAAGGTATCCAGGTGGATCCTGCCAAAATAGAAGCGGTCAACAACTGGTATAGACCCAAGAATGCCAGGGAAATCAGAAGCTTCCTTGGTTTAGCTGGATATTACAGAAAATTTGTGGAAGACTTTTCTAGGATAGCCTCTCCACTAACAGCCCTAACTAGGAAGAACAAGAAGTTTGAATGGTCAGACAAATGTGAGCAAAGTTTCCAAGCACTGAAGAAAAGACTGACCAATGCTCCCATCCTGACTGTTCCAGAGAGTGACAAGAGTTTCGACATATACAGTGATGCTTCCAAGATGGGCCTCGGAGCTGTTCTCATGCAAGAAGGGAAAGTTATAGCTTATGCTTCCAGACAACTCAAAGACTATGAGAAGAACTACCCCACTCATGATCTTGAGCTGGCAGCTGTGGTCTTTGCACTAAAACTCTAGCGACATTATTTGTATGGAGTCCAGTGTAGAATCTTCACAGACCATCAGATCTTGAAGTATTTCTTTACCCAGAAGGACTTAAACATGAGATAGCGCAGGTGGCTAGAGTTGGTTAAAGATTATGACTGTGAAATCCTCTACCACCCAGGTAAAGCTGACAAAGTGGCGGATGCACTAAGCCGAAAATCAAGTGCAACCCTGATGCCCTTGTCATCGTTAGCACTGCCACTGCAGAAGGAATTGTCAAACTTTGGAGTTGAAATTATTTATGGGCAACTCTCGGCATTGACCTTAGAGTCAACCCTGCTTGAGGATATACAGAGAAAGCAAAGTGAAGATCCAGATATCCAAAAGATCAAGCAAGGGATACAAAAAGGAGAAAATTCAGAGTTTCGAGTATCAAACAGTGGAATCCTCTATCAGGGGAGCCGCCTTTGTGTCCCCAACGATGAGGAATTGAGAAGGAAGATTCTAGAAGAAGCTCATAGTACACCATACTCCATGCATCCTGGTTCCACCAAGATGTATTAAGATTTGAAGCAGAGATTCTGGTGGTCTGGACTTAAGAGAGATGTTACAAAATATGTCAGCACCTGCCTGACATGCCAGAGAGTCAAAGCGGAACATCAGAGACCAGGAGGAGTCCTACAGCCTCTCCCAATATCAGAGTGGAAGTGGGAAGAAATATCCATCGACTTCATAACAGGTCTTCCAAGAACCACTAATGGGTACGATGCGATATGGGTGATAGTGGACAGATTGACAAAGTCTGCCCATTTTCTAGCCATCAAGGTGTCCCACTCTATAAAGCAATTGGCACAGCTATATGTTAAGGAAGTGATCAGACTTCATGGAGTCTCGAAGTCGATTGTTTCTGATAGGGATGGGTGTTTCACTTCTCATTTTTGGGAGTGTGTTCAGAATGCATTAGGCACCAAACTCAAGTTCAGCACAGCCTTCCATCCCCATACTGATGGACAGACAGAACAAGTAAATCAGATTTTAGAAGACATGCTCAGGGCTTATGCATTAGATTTTAAAGGAAGTTGGTGCAAGTATCTGTACTTAGCTGAATTCGACTACAACAATAGCTACCAGGCCACTATCAAGATGGCACCTTATGAGACATTATATGGTCAAAAGTGTAGATCGCCCATATGCTGGCTGGAGACTGGAGAAAGAAAAGAGATGGAATCAGAACTAGGCAGGTGGACTGAAATTATAGATAAAACCACTCAGGCTATTCAGAAGATCAGACAAAGAATTGAGACTACCCATAGTAGGCAGAAAAGTTATGCTGACGCACATCGTAGGCCACTTGAATTCCAAGTAGGGGATTCGATCTTTCTCAAAGTTGCTTCGATGAAGGGAGTGATGAGATTTGGAAAAAAGGGCAAGTTAAGTCCCCGCTACGTAGGACCCTATCCGATCACAAAGAGGATTGGGAAAGTAGCTTATAAGCTGGACTTACCACAAGACATGTCAGCAATACATAATGTATTTCATGTCTCCATGCTAAAGAAGTGCCTTCATGACCCTAATCAAGTGATTCAGCCTCAGTCAGTGCAGATCCAGGAGGATCTTAGCTATGAGAGCAGACCTACATAGATAGTGGACAGAGAAGTTAAGAGACTAAGGAACAAAGAGGTACCACTAGTGAAGGTCATCTGGTAGAACCAGAAGCACGAGGAAGCTACTTGGGAGCGTGAGGATAGTATGAGACAGAAATATCCAGAATTATTCTAAATTCGAGGATGAACTTTTTATAAGGTATAGAGAATTGTAACAACCCAAATTTCCTCATTACGAATCATAATAGTGCTTATAAATATTTAGAAAATGCTTTAGAAATATTCTAGAGATTTTTAGGAATTTTTAGAGTATTTTTATGCAATTTTCGGAGTTCGTTTGGTTTTTTACCAAAAGAAACAAGTTGTAAAAAAATAAAGAGGTTGAGCCGAGCTTCGAACCGGAGACCTCCGGTTAAGCAAAGCCTTAAGTTGTCTCGGCTGACCAGGAACCCAGCAGGGCCGTGCTGATTAAAGAAGGAGTGGAAATAATTTAAGTAGTAGTTGATAACAGAAATATTTAGGTATTAAAGGGAGATAAGAGAGGAACTTAGGGATTTATTTTGGCCGTGACCTAAACCCCTTTCCTCTCCTTTCTCTCGCGCGCAGCGTCGGCGTTATTCGGGCGGAAGACGAAGCCGAAGCTAGGGCTTCGTCTCCGGCGGCCGACGAAGGGCAAATCCCGTGAGCTCTTCACGGAATAGAGATCCTCTCATCAAGGAGAAACTGTTGGAACAAAGAAGGGGTCGAGATTTCAAGTTATCCGAAACCCTAGAAGCCTTCTTCTTCTTCAGTGGTAAGTCCAAGAACGCAAAGGTAAGTGCTTCTCACCTGCAGTAGGAGTAGTTCTCGAATTCCTTATTTCTTCTGGATTTTTGTTGAAACATGTTGTAAGGAGAAGTGGCTGCGATGGTTGCTGTCGTGAGTCTCAAAGAAGGAAAATGAATATTTGTTTTACTATCCATTTACATGATAATCAAATGGCTGAAGCTTGTGGCACATGCTTTATTTGGTCATTCAAGTTTTGATTTTTGCTTATCTGTATGACCTGAAGAAATATGAAGTTGCTGCCATGAATCTCAATTCATATTGGTTAGATTGTTGATTGGGGAAAATGAATGAATTGTTGATTGGGGAAAATGAATGAATTGTTGATTGGGGAAAATGAATGAATTGTTGATTGGGGAAAATGAATGAATTGTTTAGATTGGCATGGGGTTTAGCAGTACAGTTCGTTTAGTTTTATTAAGCATCCCAGTGCAGTTTTATTAAGCATTCCCATGCAATTTTGTTAAACACTTTAGTGCAGTTTTATTGAGCATTTCAGTGTAGTGTTAATAAGCATTTCAATGCAGTTTTATTAAGCATCTTAGTGCAGTTTTATTAAGCATTCCTGTGCAATTTTGTTAAGCTTTTTATGCAGATTTTTGTTAAGCTTATAGTGCAGTTTTGTTAAGCTTGTATGCAGATTTTTGTTAAGCTTGTATGCAGATTTTTTTGTTAAGCTTGTATACAGATTTTTGTTAAGCTTGTATGCAGATTTTTGTTAAGCTTGTATGCAGATTTCTGTTCAGTTTTGCATGAGGGAGTCTTTTATTATAAGTATTAACAAGTAACAAGTATTTTATTTGAAAAGACTAGTACTCAACTTCCGAGGTTGTCGTTAAACAAATCCAGGTGACCAATTCCGAGGTCTTGGCCCTGGTAAGACCAAGGTCTTTACCCTCGTAGGACTGGTGGCTCGCTACCTCTGTTTCTATTAGGGAGCGCGCAATGGTACTAAGCCTGGGCCCAAGAGATTAGTATTTTGAAGTATAAAAGTATAAGTTTTTGAACAAGTAAAATAAGCTTCACATATGTTTAAAAATCAGCAAGTTTAGTTTTCTTTTATGCTAGCATGTTATTTAGAATTTTCTTGTTGTTATTTGCTATTAGATGTGCAGCTTTACATGTTTAGCATTTCAGTATGTTCACATGCATATTCAAGTTTTGTAAGTTAGATAGCGCTTACTGTCACGCCCCCAAAGGAGTCCCTGTCCGAAGAAATTTCGACAACACCTCCCCTGTACGGCGGACAATATGAAGCATTACTACATACAAAATATACCTCAGCCACACTCGGCTGGAATATATATACAAAATGAAATAAACACAACCATGCAGTTTATATACTCAGCCCACTCGGCTGAAAAAAATAAATACAACCACGCAATTTAACAAACCTACACGACTGAATGTAAATACACAGCAGCGGAAGACATAAAACGATACGAACGTAAATCTAACAATGGCACTAACAAAAATACCTACAACCACCAGACTAGACTCCAAAATCCATATCAAAGCATACAATACCAAGCTCACAAAACCAAAACATAAATTGCGTTAGCAACCAAAACCAGAAAAAGAAACTATCCTCGAGTGTGCCGTGGGACTGGCAGCTGGGACTCTCCAAGCATCCATGAATCATCTACTGCTACCTGGCGAAAGAAAACCATTTTTTTACGGGGTGGTGAGTATTGGAACTCAGCGGGTAAGGAAAGATAGTGCATGAACATAAAATACAACTAGAAAGCGAGCCAAGAGTATACAGTCTCATAAAAGAAATAGCAGATACTACAATAGAACCAAAATAAACACTCATACCTGAAACCATATCCTAGGCTAGGTATAGTAGGACAGAACTGGTACTAATCTGTTACAGTACTACTCATAACTACAGAGACAACAAGCAAGGTATATACAAGCAATAACAGCGTATGTAAACAACAGCAGTAAATAAGCAATATCAGCATATATAAATAACAGCAGCCCAAGCAAATATAATACCAGCATATGCACGGATGGCCACTCCCGCCCACCTCTCCGCACCATGACCCCTGTATGGTCGAGAGGCCGGGTCAGTGACAGACTGTACACCACTCTAGCTACCACTCACACGAGTGGCCGAGGGGACAGTTGCATAATAGCTAACTAGCCACATCTGCGATAGGGCCCCTGCTGCTCGTACTCCAGCTACCACTCCCACGAGTGGCCGAGTGCGGCACGACAGGACAAGCGGCATCAACTCCAGCTACCACTCTCACGAGTGGCCGAGGATGCGGCATGCATGCAATGACATGATGCGAACAATGCAACAGTCATCATATATATATAAGCAGAAACAAGTATGCTACATGAAGCCAGCATGCTCAATATCGTACATAAACAAACAACAGTTAAAGCATACAAATATGATATCTATTATCTGCTACAGATCATGGACAACCAGAAGAGACTGTATAGATATGGAAACGAATTTTCTCAAAGATTGCGTGGAAGTATCAAGCGCAGGAAAAATAAGAGTGGAGTCAAGGAAAACAACCCTTATCCAAAATAATTCATGCACTAAGGTCAAAGTACTAAAAGAAAACAAAGCAAGAAGTACCCGCCTTTATACGTAGATCGTGTCTGGAAATCTTACGTCGAGACGCTCGTCCCGAAACAAAGTCCTGCGATCACATAATATATTTAGCTAATTACCTAGGTAGTAACTAACTAAACAACTCCCAAATCTCGTTCTACCAATCGATACTAGAAGTCTGGAACCATCATGAAAAAATAAAGCGACAACAGAGATAATCCCCAATCCACTCAAATCTGTTACAACATCCTCAAATACCACAAGAAGAACCCAGCATCAATTTACTATAGGTAAGACCTCAAACTAGTACACATTAGAAAACATCAGCGAAAATCATAGAATCAAATCCAGATGCTGCTACAACTATCTAGTTTAAGCAAGCAAAATTTAGAGAGCATTAACAACCAAAGATAAAGTATCAAATCCGAACTCTGCTGCAACCAATAAAACACTTCAAAAGAAATGAGTTACGAACTTCCAAATCCGTTCATAATTCATGCTACACGAAGAAAGTAAGCACAACTCCAAATCAGAATCGAAATTACCAACACCCAAAAATAAAAGCACCATAAAAAGCCATTTTAACCCCTTCCAAACTGTTTGATAATACAGCAGCCAACACTAGAGATCAAAGCACAATGTATAGCTATCCTAAATGACTCAAATCTGTCCAGAAATCTAAAGTCAATCCCAGAACATCAAGAGCAACTGCAAAATTGTTTTGCCACCTCCAAATCTATCAGGATGTTACCTCAACTTTGAAGAACAAAAACCACAACGAAAAGGTTACAATCTACTAAGTTTATTCCAAAAATTTTCAACACCTTCAACAAGAGCAAAATCGCAAAAGAAACAAATACAAACTATTTTCAACCAAAAACATCCAGTAGGATAATGCAAGGAAGGCTTATCGGTTTCTGAAACTTCTCAAATCTGTTCCAAGTAATCGAAATCGCTACATAGAAATAAAGCCACATTGAAAGCCAATCACATTCCTCCTAAACCTAGAGCAGAAAACCGGACACAAAGATTCATTGAAGAAATAAGGACATCCTTCGAAATCATTCTATACGCCAACTCCCAATCAACCTCCCAAATCCTAAACATTTCATAAGATTTCCACACAACACATACCTAAACAATCTGCTGGGCAGCGTGGCATCCGATGGCGTCGGCAGCACTGGGCAGAGGAGGGGAAAGTGGAGGGGCCAGTAGGTGCCGGGCGGTGCTCGGGTGCCAGCGAGGGGGGAGACGTCGGCAGCGTGCGTCTCGGGAGGTTGCGAGGTCTGGCGATGACACGCTCGACGATCGTGCGAGGGCAGTGACCGCGAGGAGGCGGCTAGGGCACGGTGGTGGCGAACGAACTCGAGAGAGGAGCGGTGGTCGGTGATCTAGCGAGGGAAAAATCGCAAGAGGGAAAGGGAGGAGGAGCTTCGGCGAGATCGGGGAAAGAAGGGTTCGGCGGAGAAGGCGGGGGTGGCGTCGCGAGGTAAGGGGAGAAGGGATCGGGAATTAGGGGATGGGGAATTAGGCTTTATATTATTTTGAACTTAGGTTTAGGAAAATTAAAATCTAAGTTTATTGCTCAATCAACTCCCATTTTTTTTTCTAAACAAGCTTCCATATAGTCTATAAATTTATCCCCTTAAAATACGTCAAACGGACTCCGAAAAATTCTCAAAAAAATTTCTAAATATTCCTAAAAATTCCTAAAAGATTATTTGTCAAATAACCCTATTTTTAATTATTATTTTGTTGTCGTATTTTACACTTACTAAGCATTTTGCTTATAGTTGCATTTTCTCTTACTGCAGATAAAGGAAAAGAAAAGCTATAGCGAAGGAAGGCGACAAGGAGGTGCGGATGGATGTGTGATGTTTGGACTATGGAAGCCTCGGGACTTAGTTTTAAAGCTTATTAAGAATTTTATATTCAGAATGTTGGAACTATTCTTTCATGTTGTTAGATTTGCTCATTGGATATTTGATGTTTAGAACTCTTTCTTTTAATTGCTATGCATATTGGTTTATTATCCGAGTTGTGTCATTGTTGCATGCTTGTGTAGATTTATATATATAGTTTCTAGCATGTTCAGATTGATGTATAGTTTTAGCTATGAACGTATGCTTGAGTAGTATGTTTTCCGCTGTTACATATTGTATGCTTTGAGTTTTGAGAGTTTTAAGCATAGATATTTTCATGTGAACAACTTTAGTTAAGTATAGTTAGTAGTCTAGTAGCGTCCCACCCTCACAGACTAGTAGGGTGGAGGGTGGGGTTGCTACACAATCGATGTCGTGTATTCAGATGATTTCCACTCTCCGATGGTGGACTGATCGTCATAGCGACTGAGAAAGTGGTTACCCTAGGGTTTCCTGAAAAGGGGATATCCTTCCTCCCTGAGTTAGAGGGCATTTATAGCCCTCCCAACATTAAAATGGTTGGGAAACACTTAACCTTCAAGAAAATCACCACGCGACACAACCGTACCTAGGAGGCACAGCCAGTTAGGACCCTTGGTGGCCAGCTAGAGGGGGGTGAATAGCCCCTGCACAAAAATAAACAAAAATACCTTCCTTGGCTAATAACTTAAATAAAATAAACACTTGCATAAAAGAATAAGAAAGAAACTGAAAAGAAATAAGCATAGCGAATTACTTGGTTACAACCAGGGAGGTTATTAATCCAAGGTAAAAAAGTGCACTAAAAAATCTCCTTTAGGCGGAGAAGCCTCTTACAGCAATGAACTCACAGAAAAGAAGCTAAACAAAAAACTAGGAGCACACAAGTGTTGTTTCCATGTATTTCTCATTGTTGTTTAACTTTGGGAGCAAGGCATCTTATATAGCTTTGCTCGGAGCACCTGGAAGGGTTCCAAGCGCCTGGAGGGGGATAAAACTTTATCCCCTTCTCAATGGATCACAGTCAAACGTGATCTGGATAAAATCTGATTCTGGGCACCCCAAAGGAGAAAGTCAACATTTTGTTGACTTTCTCTCCGGGCCTCCAGCTTCGGCTTCGCTTGCTTCGGTCCGGGTCTTCCGCTCTAGCTCCGCTCACTTGGGTGATTTCGACCATCTGGAATAGGGCTCACCCGTACCCAACTTCTGGCCTTCTCGAGCAAGCTTCCGCTCCGGCTTCTCGTCCCTCGAAAACGTCGTGTGCCTCCTTCTCGTCTGCCCATGTACTCTTCCGCAACACCTCGTCCCTCAGATGCACCGAGCCCGTTGGCTCTCTCCCATGTCGTCCTTCTCGCTAGTTACTTCTTTTACTCGACATCCTGTGCTCTTAAGTTCCTGCACACTTAGACACAGGGTTAAACACAACAAGACCTAACCTAACTTGTTTGATCACATTAAAACAACCTTGGGATACCAACAATCTCTTCCTTTTTGATCTGAGCAACTCAAGTTAAGTTAGGGTAAACTAACATAAAGTAAAACAGATAAATTTTGCAATAAAATTGAAAAAATTAAAACTACCTCCCCCTAGACTTAATCTTCCCTTCTCCTCCTTTGCTCACATAAAAAATAGGGTACCAAAGGAAATCTAAGGGTAAATTTTTCAAAAAATAGGAAAGTTTTTAGTTAAAAAAATTCTGATTTTCAAATTTTGAAAAACATATTAAGTTTTTGAAAATTTTAAAAATAATTTTGATAGCACTTAAAAAAATTGTAATAATTTTAGAAAAAAAATTCTGACTAAAAATGTTTTTGATATCACCAACAAAATTGTAACATCAATAATTTCCTAAGTTAAACAAATTTACAAAAAATAATTTTGTAGAAATAAATTTAGTAAGGTAAAGCTTATGCTTCCAAAAAAAACTTTAATTTTTTTTTAAAAAAAAATCTAAGTTAAAAACATTGAAAACAAAGTTTAAGTAACTATTTAAAATATTATTTAATTAAAATTAAATACTTTATCAGTTAGTCAATTAAACATTTTATTTCATTAATTGACTTCCAACCTATGGCGAGCCACTAGGCCTTCTTGGTTATTGGAGCAACAACCACTTTCTAAAGAAAACCTCTTAAGGAAATTCAAACATTTAATTTTCTCGCTGAAAGCCCTAAGTCCAATTAAATTTTTAAATTTATACAAGTTTTTGGAACCCAATATAGGTTCCTTCCTACATGATTAATCAAAAATTTTGGGGGCACATAAATTTTGAGAATTTTTCTAATTTGACCCCTGTGAAATCTAAGATACCAGCTTAGTCTTTTAAAATTCTGAGTTTGAATAGTTAAACATGTATGGTTTTTCAAGTTTTCTACTTGTATCTTCAATTAATCATTTTTCTAATTTTAATTTTTCAAAATCTTCTAATAAGCAGGATTTGGCTAGAATTAATTTTAATTCTTTATTTTCTTATTCTAATTTGTAACAGTTTTTAGATAATAACTTAAGAAATTTAAATAACTTATCGGGAGGAAGAGATCTTATCTGACTTACCTTATCGATCTCGTTATCTGTAACTCCCCCTGAACTACTGCTTTCTTCTGATGTCATTCCCCCTTCATCAATGCTCATTTCAGACGAGCTTGCTTCATTTTCGTCGTCTTGATGACTTATCATTAACGCAAGTCTGGAGAAAGCCTCAATCTCTTATTCGAATGATGTTTCATCCCATGTTACCTTCAGGTTTTTGTACTTGCTCGTTTGGACGGACTTCTTGTTCTTACCCTTGTCCTTGTTCTTCAATTTAGGGTAGTTGTCTTTAACGTGCCCTTCTTCATTGTAGTGATAGCATCCGATTATTCTTTCTTTCTACCCTGCAAATGGTTAATTTTTCTAGATTTAAATAATTTTTTAAATTATCTTACCATCATTACCGTTTCATCATCGTCTAGAGAGGATTCTAAGTCTTGTTCATCCATCTTAGCCTTGAGGGCAATATTGTGCTTCAGTTCCTTCTTCTAATATGCATATCTCATTTCATAGACTTCAAATGTTGAAAACATTTCTTGTAAGGTGATAGCTTCTAAATCTTTAGAAATATAGTAAGCATCTACTAATGATGCCCACTCAGTAAATGTAACACCCCACCCTCCTCCCTACTAGTCTGTGAGGGTGGAGCGCTACTAGACTACTAACTATACTTAACTAAAGTTGTTCACATGAAAATATCTATGCTTAAAACTCCCAAAACTCAAAGCAAACAATATGTAACAGCGGAAAACATAAATAACTCAATTTATGGAACTAATGTGCTCAGCAATTAAGGAAGAGTTCTAAACATAAAATATCCAATGAGCAAATCTAACAACATGAAAGAATAGTTCCAACATTCTGAATACAAAATCTTAATAAATTTTTAAGCTAAACCCCGAGGCTTCCATAGTCCAAACATCACACATCCATCCACACCTCCTTGTCGCCTTCCTTCGCTATAGCTTTTCCTTTCCCTTATCTGCAGTAAGAGGAAAATGCAACTATAAGCAAAAATGCTTAGTAAACACTATCTAACTCACAAAACTCGAATATGCATGTGAATAGGAAGAAATCTAAAAAACTGAATGCTTAAAAGAAATACTACACATGCTCATCTAATAGCAAAGGAATCAAACATACTGAAATGCTAAACATGTAAAGCTGCTCATGCTCATCTAACAACAGTATGAAAATCTAAACAACATGCTATCATAAAAGAAACTAAACTTGCTGAATTTTAAACTTATGTGAAGCTTATTTCACTTGTTTAAAATTTATACTTTTATACTTCAAAATACTAATCTCTTGGGCCCAGGCTTAGTACCATTGCGCGCTCCCTAATAGAAATTGAGGTAGCGAACCACCAGTCCTACGAGGGTAAAGACCTTGGTCTTACCAGGGCCGAGACCTCGGAAACGGTCACCTGGATTTGTTTAACGACAACCTCGGAAGTCGGGTACTAGCTTTCTCAAGTAAAATACTTATACTTGTTAATACTTCTAATAAAAGAATGCTTCTTTAAAAACTGAAATGTTTAAATAAATTCTAACATTGAAATGCTTAAACAAAAATCTGCATACAGACCTTTAACAAAAATCTACATACAAAGCTTAACAAAAATTTACATACAAGCTCAACAAAAATCTGCATACTATCATAACAAAAATCTGCATACTATGTTAATCAAAATTCTGGATACTATGCTAACAAAATTCTGCATACTATGCTAATTAAAATTCTGCATATTATACTAACAAAATTCTGCATACTATGCTAATCAAAATTCTGCATACTATGCTAATCAAAATTCTGCACACTATGCTAACCAAAAAGGTCTACTGATTACTCCCAAACCTAAGGATGTTCATGACAAAACATAGCACAACCAAACAAAAACCTGCTGAAGCTTAAAACCTATGTGAACTTGTTGAAGCTACCTGCAGTGTCACAACAAGGAAGCAAAGGAAACTCAAAATGCTACACATAGCCATTCCAAACTAAACAATTTGTTCAATTCCAAAATCTAAATAATCTGAAATCAGTTTCATGGCAGCAGGCTTCTAAAACAAACCAAAATCTCATCTATTCTTCCTGTTCAGTACCACGGCAATAAAACCAAACGGGACCGAAAACCACATACCATGAATCCAAAATCGCATATTTAAGGAAACTAATAACAATAGATAACCACATGTCAAACCTAACACAATTCCCCTTTCGTTTCCTTTATGAAACTCATGGCAACAACATCAAAATCAACAATCTTACAACATGCTTCGAATTCAAGAAGAACAAAGGTCCGAAACTACTCCTACTGCAGGTGAGAAGCACTTACCTTGCGTTCTTGGACTCATCACCGAAGAAGAAGGCTTCTAGGGTTTCGGAGATTTGCAAGTTTTCGGCCTCTCCTTCGTGCCTACAGGTTCTCCTCGACGAGAGGATTGTGATGGTGGAGAAGAACTCTCGAATTGAACCCTTGGTCGGCCGCCGGAGACGAAACCCTAGCCTCCTCCTTTGCGTTTTCGCCCGAGCAGCCGTCGTACGTGAGAGAGAAGAGAGGTAAGGATTTAGGTTACGGCAAATCCAATTCCTCTCTTAACTTATCCCTTTTAATACCTAAATAATTCTGTTATTAACTACTACTTAAATATATTTTCGCCCTCTATTTGATCAGCACGGCCCTGCTGGGTTCTTGGTCATCATGCTTCGCTTAAGTCTCAGATCGGGTCGGAGGTCGTGGGTTCGAACCTCGGCCTAACCTCTTTATTTTTTGAAACTTCTTTCTTTTGGTAAAAATACCAAACGAACTCCGAAAATTACATAAAAATACTCTAAAAATTCCTAAAAATCTCTAGAATATTTCTAAAGCATTTCTAAATATTTTTAAGCACTATTATGACTCGTAATGAGGAAATTTGGGTTGTTACAATTCCCCATACCTTATAAAAAGTTCATCCTCGAACTTAGAACAATTCTGGATATTTCTGTCTCATGTTGTCCTCACGCTCCCAAGTAATTTCCTCGTGCTTCTGATTCTGCCATATGACCTTCACTAGTGGTACTTCTTTGTTCCTTAGTCTCTTAACTTCTCTGTCCACTATCTGTGTAGGTCTGCTCTCATAGCTAAGATCCTCATGGATCTGCACTGACTGAGGCTGAATCACTTAGCTAGGGTCATGAAGGTACTTCTTTAGCATGGAGACATGAAATACATTATGTATTGCCGACATGTCCTGTGGTAAGTCCAGCTTGTAAGCTACTTTCCCAATCCTCTCTGTGATCAGATAGGGTCCTACGTGGCGGGGACTTAACTTGCCCTTTTTGCCAAATCTCATCACTCCCTTCATAGGAGCAACTTTGAGAAAGACTGAAACCTCTACTTGGAATTCCAGTGGTCTATGGCGTGTGTCAGCATAACTTTTCTGCCTACTCTAGGCAGTCTCAATTCTCTATCTGATCTTCTGGATAGTCTGTGTGGTTTCTTCTATCATCTCGGTCTGCCTTCCCAATTCTGATTCCATCTCTTTTCTTTCTCCAGCCTCCAACCAGCATATAGGTGATCTACACATCCGGCCATACAGTGCCTCATAAGGTGTCATCTTGATAGTGGCCTGGTAGCTATTGTTGTAGGTGAATTCAGCTAAGTACAGATACTTGCACCAACTGCCCATAAAATCTAATGCACAAGCCCTGAGCATGTCTTCTAAAATCTGATTTACTCATTCTGTCTGTCCATCAGTCTGGGGATGGAAGGTTGTGCTGAACTTGAGTTTGGTGCCTAGTGCATTCTGAACACACTCCCAAAAATGAGAGGTGAAACGCCCATCCCTATTAGAAACAATCAACTTCGGAACTCCATGAAGTCTGATCACTTCCTTAACATATAGCTTGTAACGCCCCACCCTCCTCACTACTAGTCCGCGAGGGCGGAGTGCTACTAGACTACTAACTTTACTTAATTATCCTTGTTCACATGTTGATAGAAATTCCTAAAACTCTCAGAGAACTCAAAATATATAATTAACTAGCAGTGGAAGACTAAATGACTCATCTAATACATTCTTAATAAATGGCAATCTTAATAAATTCTTATGCTAGGTCCCAAGGCTTCTATAGTCCAGGCATCACACATCCATCCGCACCTCCTTGTCGTCTGCCTTTGCTATAACTTTTCCTTTCCTTTATCTGCAGTAAGAGGAAAATGCATCTATAAGCAAAATTGCTTAGTAAGCGTTATCTAACTCACAAAACTCGAATATGCATGTGAATATACTGAAATTTAAAAGCTGAATGCTCAAAAGGAAAACTACTCATGCTCATCTACAAGCAAAAGAAACATACTGAAATGCTAAACGTGTAAAACAAATCTATACAATCATGCTAGCATAATCTTGCTGAATTTTAAACACTTTCTGAATCTTATTTCACTTGTTTAAAAACTTATACTTTAATACTTCAGAATAATAATCAACTTTCTTCTTGGGCCCAGGCGTAGTACCATCTTATGCGTGCTCCCTAATAGGTTGGGGTAGCGAGCCACCAATCCTAAAAGAGCAGACCTCGGTCTACCAGGGCCAAGACCTCGGAATTGGACACCTCGATTTGTTTAACAACAACCTCGGAAGTCGGGTACTAGCCTCTTCAAATAAAGTAAAATACTTGTTATCTTTTATTACTTCTAATATATAATGTCTCGACATTTTCTTTAAGCACTTTGTGTGCCAAAATCCCTAATGTCTTGACTTTGGGATCTACTTAAGGCCTTGGCCTTTTTCTTTCTTTTCTTTATCTTGCTTATACTTGTTAATACCTCTATTAAAAAGGTGTCTCATACAAAACTGCACTAAAATGCTTATTAACTCTGCACTGAAATGCTTAACAGAATTGCATGGAAATACTTAATAGAATTGTACTGAAATGCTTATTGAAACTGCACTAAAACTAAATCTGCATACAAGCGTAATCAAATCTGCCTATAAACTTAATCAAAATTCTGCACTATAAGCTTAATCAAATTTGCCTACAAACTTAATCAAAATTCTGCACTGTAAGCTTAATCAAATCTGCCTACAAACTTAATCAAAATTCTGCACTATAAGCTTAATCAAAATTCTACACTATAAGCTTAATCAAATCTGCCTACAAACTTAATCAAAATTCTGCACTATAAGCTTAATCAAAATTCTGCACTATAAGCTTAATCAAAATTCTGCACTATAAGTTTAATCAAAATTCTGCACTATAAGCTTAATCAAATCTGCACTATAAGCTTAATCAAATCTGCCTACAAACTTAATCAAAATTCTGTACTATAAACTTAATCAAAATTCTGCACTATAAGCTTAATCAAAATCTGCACTATAAGCTTACATAAAAATCTACACTATAAGCTTAATTAAAATCTGCACTATAGGCTTAATTAAAATCTGCACTATAAAAATCTGCACTATAAGCTTAATTAAAATCTGCACTATTGATTTAATTAAAAATCTGCACTACAAGCTTAATTAAAATCTGCACTATAAGCTTACATAAAAATCAACACTATAAGCTTAATTAAAATATGCACTATAGGCTTAATTAAAAATATGTAATATAAGCGCTTCTCATGCTTCGAATTCAAGAAGAATAAAGGTCCGAAACTACTCCTACTGCAGGTGAGAAGCACTTACCTTTGCGTTCTTGGGCTTACAACCGGAAAGAAAACCTCTAGGGTTTACGGGAATTGCAAGCTTCGACCCCTCCTTCATGCTCACGGTTTCCCCTTGACGAGAGGATCACAACCATGTGAAGATCTCCCGGAAATCTCCCTTGGCCGGCCGCCGGAGAGGAACCCTAGATCCCCCCCTTTTTTTCCTTCGCCCAAACAGGAGACGCTTAGAGAAAGGTTGTAGGTTTTGGAAATAGAATCCCTAAGTTCTCCCTTTTATAATATTCTGTTAACTATCTTAAATAAATTCGCTACCTTTTCTAAACAGACAAATCCAACATCAACTTATCCCTTTTATAATCCAATATTCTATTAACTATCTTAAATAAATTCGCTACCTTTTCTAAACAGACAAATCCAACATCAACTTATCCCTTTTATAATCCAATATTCTGTTAATTATCTTAAATAAATTCGCTACCTTTTCTAAACAGACAAATCCAATATCAACTTATCACTTTTATAATCCAATATTCTGTTAACTCCTTAAATAAATTTTTCTAACTTTTTTAAACAGATTTGTCCGTTTGCACACTTGGTCAGCTAGGTTTTGACCGAGTCAAAGGTCGTGGGTTCAATTCTCGGCTTGGGCATTTTTTTGTCGAAACTTCTTTCGTTTAGTAAAAATATCAAACGACCTCCAAAAATTGCATAAAAATACTCTAAAAATTTCTAAAAATCTCTAGAATATTTCTAAAGTATTTCTAAATATTTTTAACCACTATTAGGACTCGTAATGAGGAATTTTGGGTCGTTACAATTCCCCATATCTTATAAAAAGTTCGTCCTCGAACTTAGAATAATTCCGGATATTTCCATCTCATACTGTCCTCACGCTCCCAAGTAACTTTCTCGTGCTTCTGGTTCTGCCAGATGACCTTCACTAGTGGTACTTCTTTGCTCCTTAGTCTCTTAACTTTCCTATCCACTATCACCCATAACTTCTCTGTCTTTTTTGTTCTCCTGTACTCGGTCCTCAGTACAAGCGGTACGAGGATGTCCTCTTCTTGACATCTAGTTATGTAGAAAGAAACTAAACAGAATTCTTAACTTTATAAGCACTTCTAAACATCTCCCTATTCTGTACATATAATCTAATACTTCTAAGGATTTTTCTTTACTGTAAAGAATAAAGAAAGCATACTAAAAAAAAATTAAATACTTTCTTACTTGAAGACGGCAAGGTTGGTGCTGATGTGTGATGCAGGAGAATAGGAACTGCTCTGATACCAACTTGTAACACCCCACCCTCCTCACTACTAGTCTGCGAGGGCGGAGCGCTACTGGACTACTAACTTTACTTAACTATCCTTGTTCACATATTGATAGAAATTCCTAAAACTCTCAGAGAACTCAAAACATATAATTAACTAGCAGCGGAAGACTAAATGACTCATCTAATACATTCTTAATAAATGACAATCTTAATAAATTCTTATGCTAGGTCCCAAGACTTCTATAGTCCAGGCATCACACATCCATCCGCACCTCCTTGTCGCCTTCCTTTGCTATAACTTTTCCTTTCCTTTATCTGCAGTAAGAGGAAAATGCATCTATAAGCAAAATTGCTTAGTAAGCGTTATCTAACTCACAAAACTCGAATATGCATGTGAATATACTGAAATCTAAGAGCTGAATGCTCAAAAGGAAAACTACTCATGCTCATCTACAAGCAAAAGAAACATACTGAAATGCTAAACGTGTAAAACAAATCTATACAATCATGCTAGCATAATCTTGCTGAATTTTAAACACTTTTTGAATCTTATTTCACTTGTTTAAAAACTTATACTTTAATACTTCAAAATAATAATCAACTTTCTTCTTGGGCCCAGGCGTAGTACCATTTTATGCGCGTTCCCTAATAGGTTGGGGTAGCGAGCCACCAATCCAAAAAGAGCAGACCTCGGTCTACCAGGGCCAAGACCTTGGAATTGGACACATGGATTTGTTTAACGACAACTTCGGAAGTCAGGTACTAGCCTCTTCAAATATAGTAAAATACTTGTTATCTTGTATTACTTCTAATATATAATGCCTCGGCATTTTCTTTAAGCACCTTGTGTGCCAAAATCCCTAAAGCCTTGACTTTGGGATCTACTTAAGGTCTTGGCCTTTTTCTTTCTTTTCTTTATCTTGCTTATATTTGTTAATATCTCTATTAAAAAGGTGTCTCATACAAAACTGCACTAAAATGCTTATTAACTTTGCACTGAAATGCTTAACAGAATTGCATGGAAATGCTTAATAGAACTGTACTGAAATGCTTATTGAAACTGCACTAAAACTAAATCTGCATACAAGCGTAATCAAATCTGCCTACAAACTTAATCAAAATTCTGCACTGTAAGCTTAATCAAATCTGCCTACAAACTTAATCAAAATTCTGCACTATAAGCTTAATCAAAATTCTGCACTATAAGCTTAATCAAATCTTCCTACAAACTTAATCAAAATTCTGCACTATAAGCTTAATCAAAATTCTGCACTATAAGCTTAATCAAAATTCTGCACTATAAGTTTAATCAAAATTCTGCACTATAAGCTTAATCAAATCTGCACTATAAGCTTAATCAAATCTGCCTACAAACTAAATCAAAATTCTACACTATAAACTTAATCAAAATTCTGCACTATAAGCTTAATCAAAATCTGCACTATAAGCTTACATAAAAATCTACACTATAAACTTAATTAAAATCTGCACTATAGGCTTAATTAAAATCTGCACTATAAAAATCTGCACTATAAGCTTAATTAAAATCTGCACTATAGACTTAATTAAAAATCTGCACTACAAGCTTAATTAAAATCTGCACTATAAGCCTACATAAAAATCTGCACTATAAGCTTAATTAAAATCTGCATTATAGGCTTAATTAAAAATATATACTATAAGCGCTTCTCATGCTTCGAATTTAAGAAGAACAAAGGTCCGAAACTACTCCTACTGCAGGTGAGAAGCACTTACCTTTGCGTTCTTGGGCTTACAACCGGAAAGAAAACTTCTAGGGTTTGCGGGAATAGCAAGCTTCGACCCCTCCTTCGTGCTCACGGTTTCCCCTTGACGAGAGGATCACAACCATGTGAAGATCTCCCGGAAATCTCCCTTGGCCGGCTGCCGGAGAGGAACCCTAGATCCCCCCCCCCTTTTTTTTCCATCGCCCAAACAGGAGACGCTGTGCCATCGGGAGAGAAAAGGAGAGGAGAGGTTTAGGTTTTGGAAAATAATCCCTAAGTTCTCCCTTTTTATAACTTAATATTTTTGTTAACTATCTTAAATAAATTCGCTACCTTTTCTAAACAGACAAATCCAACATCAACTTATCCCTTTTATAATCCAATATTCTATTAACTATCTTAAATAAATTCGCTACCTTTTCTAAACAGACAAATCCAACATCAACTTATCCCTTTTATAATCCAATATTCTGTTAATTATCTTAAATAAATTCGCTACCTTTTCTAAACAGACAAATCTAACATCAACTTATCCCTTTTATAATCCAATATTCTGTTAACTCCTTAAATAAATTTTTCTAACTTTTCTAAACAGATTTGTCCGTTTGCACACCTGGTCAGCTAGGTTTTGACTGAGTCAAAGGTCGTGGGTTCAATTCTCGGCTTGGACATTTTTTTGTCGAAACTTCTTTCGTTTAGTAAAAATATCAAACGACCTCCAAAAATTGCATAAAAATACTTTAAAAATTTCTAAAAATCTCTAGAATATTTCTAAAGTATTTCTAAATATTTTTGACCAATATTAGGACTCGTAATGAGGAATTTTGGGTCGTTACATAGCTGTGCCAATTGCTCTATAGAGTGGGACACCTTGATGGCTAGAAAATGGGCTGACTTGGTCAATCTATCCACTGTCACCCATATTGCATCATATCCATTAGTAGTTCTTGGAAGACCTATTATAAAGTCCATGGATATTCTTCCCACTTCCACTCTAGTATTGGAAGAGGCTGTAGAACTCCTCCTGGTCTCTGGTGCTCTGCTTTGACCCTCTGACATGTCAGACAGGTACTGACATATTTTGCAACATATCTCTTGAGTCCAAACCACCAGAATCTCTGCTTCAAATCTTGATACATCTTGGTGGAACCAGGATGCATGGAGTATGGTGTACTATAAGCTTCTTCTAGAATCTTCTTTCTCAATTCCTCATCATTGGAACACAAAGGCGGCTCCCTTGATAAAAAACTCCACTGTCTGATACCCGAAACTCTGAATTTTCTTCTTTTTGTATCCCTTGCTTGATCTTTTGGATATCTGGATCTTTACTTTGCTTTCTCTGTATATCCTCAAGTAGGGTTGACTCTAAGGTCAATGCAGAGAGTTGCCCATAAACAATTTCGACTCCAAAATCTAACAGTTCCTTCTGTAGTGGTAGTGCTAATGATGACAAGTACATTAGAGTTGCACTGGACTTTCAACTTAGTGCATCCGCCACTTTGTTAGCTTTACCTGGGTGGTAGAGGATTTCACAGTCATAATCTTTAACCAACTCTAGCCACCTGCGCTGTCTCATGTTTAAGTCCTTCTGGGTAAAGAAATACTTTAGGCTCTGATGGTCTGTGAAGATTCGGCACTGGACTCCATACAAATAATGTCGCCAGAGTTTTAGTGCAAAGACCACAGCTACCAACTCAAGATCATGAGTGGGGTAATTCTTCTCATAGTCTTTGAGTTGTCTGGAAGCATAAGCTATAACTTTCCCTTCTTGCATGAGAACAGCTCCAAGGCCCATCTTGGAAGCATCACTGTATATGTTGAAACTCTTGTCACTCTCTGGAACAATCAGGATGGGAGCACTGGTCAGTCTTTTCTTCAGTGCTTGGAAACTTTGCTCACATTTGTCTGACCATTCAAACTTCTTGTTCTTCCTAGTTAGGGTTGTTAGTGGAGAGGCTATCCTGGAAAAGTCTTCCACAAATTTTCTGTAATATCCAGCTAAACCAAGGAAACTTCTGATCTCCCTGGCATTCTTGGGTCTACACCAGTTGTTGACCGCCTGGATACCTTCTTTAGAGATTATATGACCTAGAAACGCCACCTGCTCTAACCAGAATTCGCACTTTGAGAATTTGGCATAAAGCTGCTTTTGCTGAAGGGTCTGCAGTACTATTCTCAAGTGTGTGTCATGCTCCTCTGGGGTTCTTTAATAGATCAGAATGTCGTCGATGAACACGATGAAAAATTTGTCAAGGTATTCTCTGAACACTCTGTTCATTAAGTCCATGAAGACTGTAGGTGCATTAGTCACTCCAAAAGACATGAGTACAAACTCGTAGTGTCCATATCTGGTCCTGAAAGTTGTTCCGGGTATATCACTTTCTTTCACCTTCAACTGATGGTATCCAGAGCGCATGTCTATTTTAGAAAACACTATGGCCCCCTTTAACTGATCAAATAGATCATCTATTCTAGGAAGAGGGTACTTGTTCTTAATTGTCACTTTGTTTAGCGCTCTATAATCTATGCACATTCGCATAGATCCATCTTTCTTCTTAATGAACAACACCGGAGCTCCCCATGGTGAATGACTAGGGCGGATGAAACCCTTGTCAAGCATCTCCTGGAGTTGTTCTTGTAGATCTTTCAGTTCTGCTGGAGACATTCGGTACAGAGCTTTTGAAATTGGACCAGTACCAGGAACCAATTCAATTTCAAACTCCACTTCTCTGTTAGGAGGTAGTCCAGGTAGCTCTTCTAGGAATACCTCTGGATACTCACAGACTACCCGAACATCTTCCTGCTTGGGTCTTTCTTGTTCTTCTGCATTCACAATGTACGTAAGAAAACCAGTACACCCTTTACCTAACATCTGGTGAGCTGTGAGGGAAGAGAGGAATTTCTGGGTCTTCCTCTTCGGCACTCCCGTGAACTCAAAGGATGGTTCACCCTCTGGGCTGAAAATCACTTTCCCTCTGCGGCAGTCTACCGAAGCACTGTACTTGCTGAGGAAATCCATACCCAGAATAACGTCAAAATCCTGCATTGCAAGGACTACTAGATCCACATATAGCTCTCGATCTGAAATTCTGACTGATACAGCCCAAAGCCACTAGTTGGACTCCATGACTTCTCCAGAAGGTAGGGTCATTAAAAACTTAGAGTTCATGCTCTCTGTAGACATCTGGAATTCTTTGGCAAAGAGTACTGATATAAAAGAATGGGTCGCCCCAGTATCAAATAGTGCAGTAGCTAAATGCTAAAAAATAAATACTTGACCTGTTATGATCGTAGAGGCACTAGCAGTTGTTGGTCCCTTTGGAGGCCGGCAAGAGAGGAGGGGTGAATTGCCCTACAAAATAAAACTCGAACCTTTCTCGGATTTCAACTATATAATGAACACTTGTAATAAATAAATAAGGGAGACTAAGTAAAGAAAAACAGACACCAGAGTTTTACTTGGTTTGCAATCAGGGGATTACTAATCCAAGGAAAGTAAGCGCACTATCTGATTCTCCTCTGGGCGGAGTAGCCTCTTTACAACGTTGACAACACAAATAAAAAGAACAGAATTGAAAGCACAGAAAGAATTGATTACAAGTGAGTTGTTTTTAAACTTCTGGACCAAGGCTATATTTATAGCCTTGGTCGGGGCGCCTGGAAGGGTTCCGGGCGCCTGGAAGGGTTCCGGGCGCCCTGGGGGGGATAAAACTTATCCCCCAACGTTCAGATCGAGTCAAAACTCAATCTGGTCAACTTTGCTGCTCAGGGCACCCCGGAGGGTTCCGGGCGCTCCGGACCCCAAAAGTCAACTATGGTTGACTTTTTCCGTCCAATCGCTCTGATTCGGTTCAGCTCGTCTCGGTCCGGGTTTTCTGTTCCGGCTCCACTAGCTTGGGTGATCTCGGCTATCCGGAATAGGGCTCACCCGAACCCATGTTCCGGCTTTCTCCTCGAGCAGCCTTCCTTCCTGGTTTCTCGTCCCTCGAATGCCGCGCACGTTCTTCTCGTCCACCAATGTACTCTTCCGCGGTCACCTCGTCCCTCGGACGCACCGAGCCCGTCGGCTCTCTCCCCGTGCCGTCCTTCTCGCTAGTCGCGTCTTCCGCTCGACTTCCTGTGTTCCTAAGCTCCTGCACACTTAGACACAAGGGTTAAACAAAACGCAGGACCTAACTTAGCTTGTTTGATCACATCAAAACACCTTGGGGTTCCAACAGCAGCTTCCTCTTTAGTGAGGGAGAATACTCTGGCACTGGCTGAAACTGGTGGGGCTTCCAACCTTCCTTGACTGAGCTGCGGTCCATCCAGAGTTACAAGCATGTAATGTAACTGAGGCTTGTTCCCGTATTGCGCTGCCTGTTGCTGAGGTGCTTTGAGCTTGTTAGGACATGCCTTAGCTAGGTGTCCTTCTTGACCACACGAACAACATCCAGTCATACCCAAAAGACAGGCTCCTGGATGTAGTCTTCCACATTTGGGACAGGGAGGGAGTTTGGCCTGCTTGTCTATTGAACCTCCCTTTTGGCTACCTCCTGTATTCTATCGCTTCCTCTTGTTATCTTTGCCATTCCAATGCTGCTTCGTTGTCTGGGGTTTCTGACTCCCTGCTGCCATGTCCTCTATCTTGACTGGCTTGAGTTGTTTTTGTTGTGCCTTGATGCTATTCAGATAGTGCTCAGCGACTAATGCTCTGTTGACCAGCTCATCACCAGCCTATGGTCGGTGAGTTCCACTACTCACGTTAAGTGCTATTTCTGGCCTTTCAAAGTAAAATATCTTAATTACTTCTTCTTTAAATGCCTTGGCATTTTAACAAATACCTTGTGTGCCAAAATCTCTAAAGTCTTGACTTTGGGATCTACTTAAGGCCTTGGCCTTTTTCTTTCTTTTCTTTATCTTTCTTATAATTTTATTAAACTCAAAATACTGATAGGGTATTTTTCCATATGCATCTATAAGTGAAACTAACAAGGTAACACACAATCATGCATAGAACACAAAAGAAATCTGCACATACAATATTTCTACGACGAGAAATCAACGGAAAACACCTCTTACTACAGGTGAGCAGTACTTCTAAACATTTCTCTATACTGCACATAAATAATAACGGAAAACATTTATAGAAAGTATAAATACATTCTTACTTGAAAACAACAAGGTTGTTGCTGATGTGTGTGTGATGCTGGAGAATGGGAACTGCTCTGATACCAACTTGTAACAGCCCACCCTCCTCCCTACTAATCTGTGAGGGTGGAGCGCTACTGGACTACTAACTATACTTAACTAAAGTTGTTCGCATGAAAATATCTATGCTTAAAACTCCCAAAACTCAAAGCAAACAATATGTAACAGCGGAAAACATAAATAACTCAATTTATGGAACTAATGTGCTCAGCAATTAAAAGGAAGAGTTCTAAACATAAAATATCCAATGAGCAAATCTAACAACATGAAAGAATAGTTCCAACATTCTGAATACAAAATCTTAATAAATTTTTAAGCTAAGCCTCGAGGCTTCCATAGTCTAAACATCACACATCCATCCACACCTCCTTGTCACCTTCCTTCACTATAGATTTTCCTTTCCCTTATCTGCAGTAAGAGGAAAATGCAACTATAAGCAAAAATACTTAGTAAGCGCTATCTAACTCACAAAACTCGAATATGCAAGTGAATAGAAAGAAATCTAAAAAACTGAATGCTTAAAAGAAATACTACACATGCTCATCTAATTGCAAAGGAATCAAACATACTGAAATGCTAAACATGTAAAGCTGCTAATGCTCATCTAACAACAGTATGAAAATCTAAACAACATGCTAGCATAAAAGAAACTAAACTTGCTGAATTTTAAACTTATGTGAAGCTTATGTCACTTGTTTAAAATTTATACTTTTATACTTCAAAATACTAATCTCTTGGGCCCAGGCTTAGTACTATTGTGCGCTCCCTAATAGAAACTTAGGTAGCGAACCATCAGTCCTACGAGCGTAAAGACCTTGGTCTTACCAGGGCCGAGACCTTGGAAACGGTCACCTGGATTTGTTTAACGACAACCTCGGAAGTCGGGTACTAGACTTCTCAAGTAAAATACTTATAGTTGTTAATACTTCTAATAAAAGAATGCTTCTTTAAAAACTGAAATGTTTAAACAAATTCTAACATTAAAATGCTTAAACAAAAATCTGCATACAGAGCTTTAACAAAAATCTGCATACAAAGCTTAACAAAAATTTGCATACAAGCTCAACAAAAATCTACATACTATCTTAACAAAAATCTGCATACTATGCTAATCAAAATTCTGCATACTATGCTAACAAAATTCTGCATACTATGCTAATCAAAATTCTGCATACTATACTAACAAAAATCTGCATATTATGCTAATCAAAATTCTGCACACTATGCTAACCAAAAAGGTCTACTGATTACTCCCAAACCTAAGGATGTTCATGTCAAAACATAGCACAACCAAACTAAAACCTGCTGAAGCTTAAAACCTATGTGAACTTGTTGAAGCTACCTCCAGTGTCACAGCAAGGAAGCAAAGGAAACTCAAAATGCTACACATAGCCATTCCAAACTAAACAATTTGTTCAATTCTAAAATCTAAATAATCTAAAATCAGTTTCATGGCAGCAGGCTTCTAAAACAAACCGAAATCTCATCTATTCTTCCTGTTCAGTACCACGGCAATAAAACCAAACGGGGCCGAAAACCACATACCGTGAATCCAAAACCGCATATTTAAGGAAACTAATAACAATAGATAACCACATGTCAAACCTAACACAATTCCCCTTTCGTTTCCATTATGAAACTCACGGCAACAACATCAAAATCAACAATCTTACAACATGCTTCGAATTCAAGAAGAACAAATGTCCGAAACTACTCCTACTGCAGGTGAGAAGCACTTACCTTGCGTTCTTGGACTCACCACCGAAGAAGAAGGCTTCTAGGGTTTCGGAGATTTGCAAGTTTTCGGCCTCTCCTTCGTGCCTACAGGTTCTCCTCGACGAGAGGATTGTGATGGTGGAGAAGAACTCTCGAATTGAACCCTTGGCCGGCCGCTGAGACGAAACCCTAGCCTCCTCCTTTGCGTTTTTGCCCGAGCAGTCGTCGCACGCGAGAGAGAAGAGAGGCAAGGATTTAGGTTACGGCAAATCCAATTCCCCTCTTAACTTATCCCTTTTAATACCTAAATAATTCTGTTATTAACTACTACTTAAATATATTTTCTCCCTCTATTTGATCAGCACGACCCTGTTGGGTTCTTGGTCATCACGCTTCGCTTAAGTCTCGGATCGGGTCGGAGGTCGCGGGTTCGAACCTCGGCCGAACCTCTTTGTTTTTTGAACTTCTTTCTTTTGGTAAAAATACCAAACGAACCCCGAAAATTACATAAAAATACTCTAAAAATTCCTAAAAATCTCTAGAATATTTCTAAAGCATTTCTAAATATTTTTAAGCACTATTATGACTCGTAATGAGGAAATTTGGATTTTTACAGTAAATCTAGGAAATACATTGTAACGACCACCCTTCTTACTTCTACTACTCTCTAAGGATGATCGTTACTTATCTACTAACTCTACTTAACCGGTATAATTAAAATCCTCGAAGAAACCCTACCGAAAAATTTCCGGCAGAGTCTCCCCTGTACCGGTGACCATAATCATTAATACATGACATAATATACACAGCCACAAGTGGCTGGAACACATATCAATCAACCACGCAGTTTATATATCAACAAGAAGCACAATACCAAGGAAAAATCAACTCTAACGAATACACGAAAAAACAAACCAAATAATAACATGCACAAGTTCTAAATACGTTAAACACTTAAACCAAAACTTTCTAAATAAATTATGGTTCAATCTCCTAGTCTACTCCATAGTCCAAACATCACACACCATCCGCGCCACCTTGTCGCCTTCCTTGCTATGTCTTTTCCTTTCCTATATCTGTAGTAAGAGGAAGTGCAATCTATAAGCAAAATTTTCTTAGTAAGCGCTATCTAACTCACAAAATCACGAATGTGCATGTATACGGAAAGAACTAGAAACTATATGCTTTAAAAAGAAATAAAGCATAAACATAACTGCTCATGTCAAACTAATAGCAAAAAAAAGCTAAGGAATCTACTCATGTAATTCTAATAACTAATCATGCTACTCATCTAATAGGTAAACATGAAAACTACTCATCCACTAGATAAACATGGTAGAATAAAGAACTAAACTTACTGATTTTTAGAACTACATGAAACTTTATTTCATTTGTTCTAACTTAATCTTTAATACTTTATGTTTATGTAAAACTCGTTTTACTTGTTCAAAAACTTATACTTATAATACTTCAAAATAATAATCAACTTCTCTTGGGCCCGACAACTGTGCTTTTACTATTGTAACGACCCGACCCATTTGGCGGCCCATTTGGCGACCCTCTGGTCGTCGACCGTCAGTCGTGCCGTTACTACAAGGTTATCTAAACCTAGGGACAACTATGGGAGCCCAACCCAAGGACAACTGAGAGTACAGCACAGTGCCACTGATAAAAGTAAAATACTTGTTATCTTTTAATACTTCTATATAATGCCTCGGCATTTTCTTTAGCACCTTGTGTGCCAAAATCCCTAAAGTCTTGAATTTGGGATCTACTTAAGGCCTCGGCCTTTTCTTTCTTTTCTTTATCTTTCTTATACTTTTCTTATAAAAGAATGCTTCTTACAAAACTGAAATGTTTAACCAAATTCTAACACTGCAATGCTTAAACAAAATCTGCATACAAGTTTAAACATAAATCTGCATATTAAGCTTAACTAAAATCTGCATATTAAGCTTATCTAAAATCTGCATACTAAGCTTATCTAAAATCTGCATACCAAGCTCAACAAAATCTGCATACTAACTCAATCGAAATTCTGCATACAAGCTTAATCAAAATCTGCATAGTAAGCTTATCTAAGATCTGCATACTATGCTACTAAAATTCTGCTTATTAATACTTTATAGAATCTACATTGATCAACAAGTAAATCTCATAGTCTTCTTTTGTCTCCTGGATCCCCTCTGGAAATAACAATTTCTCTAAGTTATCTTTAGCTGGCCTAATGGGAAGCCCTGTCTGTAACCAATAACATGATGGAAATTTGGGCTTCTTATAAAAATTGTACCTCCATCTGTGAGACTCACCTCTGTCCTGATCAACCACAATTTCTTCACTGAATCTTATCCATTTTGCTTTATCTAATATATGAAAAGTCCCTTTACTTAAATCAGTACCTTCTGGAAAACAGGCTTGACCTTTTCTATTACTGCAAGGAAAAATCTAAAATTGAGGTTCATGACAGCATAACACGGAAATCTAAATCTGAAATGCTACTAAAGATCCAACTGATTCTTTCCACAACTAAACTTGTTCATACTCAACGCATAGTTCAACTATGTAACTTGTTCACAGCCCATACGTTTACGAAGCAACAGAAACCTTCTAGCATCCTAAATTCTTTAACACAAATCTGCACTTCTAAGAATTACATAACAATCCACTAACATAAACCTCCACATCAATGAAAATTGATTTAAAACTTATTCCTAATTCTGAACATCAATATACTTAATCCTTACAACTTCTTTTCCCTCTCTAAGAATCACGGCAGAACCTGAAATCTACAGCAATCCTAAATCATCTAACAACAACTAGTAAGAATCCAACCTAAATATAGTTTCTGCAATAGAATCTGAAACCTGAAACCTGAAGCCTAAATCTGCAACCTAAATATGGTTTCGGCAGAACCTGAAATCTGCATCAAACAATCAAGCCACACCTATCTATACAAAATCCAGGAAATAGGAGGAACAAAAGCAGCTTCGAAAACTAAAGAAAGATTACTAAATCCTTATCAACTAAATTCTGCATGGCATATTCCGGAAGCAAGAAAAGAAAACTAAATCCCTTGCACCCACAATTCTATACAACATGTTCCGTAGGCAAGGAAGGAACAATCAAAACTAGAAAACTAAATCCCTATCATGTTAACTTTGTACAGGATTCTTAGGCATGCTTCCGCAGAAATAAGAGGAAACATCAAATAGGCAAATCTGTGCAACACGATCCAAAAACAGAGAAAGCAAGGGAACTCATGCAAAACTTTGGGAACAAGGAGAGAATCAAGGATTAAACCTCGGAGCTATCCTACTGCAGGTGAGTAGCAACTTACCTTAGGTTTTTCTTGGACTTACAGCCGAGAAGGAGGTTCTAGGGTTCGGAGGAGCTTGAGCTTCCCGGCCTCTTCCTCGTCCCTCCGAGCTCACCTCAACGAGAGGATCGAAATCACCAATGGTTTGCCGAAAGGAAGTCTTCACCGGCCGCCGGAGGGAGGAAAACCTAGCTCGGCTTCGTCTTCGCCCGAGAGAGAACCAACGCCGCGCGCGAGAGGAGGGAAGAGAGGGATTAGGGTTCGGCAAAAACCAATATCAACTTATCTCTCTTATAGCCTAGCGTTTTTGTTATGATTTAAGACCTAGTCATTGTAAATTTGTTTACAAAACATCCGCAGCACACTTGGTTAGCCACGGCTTGGCTCGTGATTGGAGTCACGGGTTCGAATCCTGCCGCAACCTTTTATTCCCCTTTTATTTTAAAGGTTTCTAACTATTGCTTAATTGTATTTCTTTTCCTATTTGATTAGCAAAGCTCTCGCAGACCGGATGGTTGGCTGAGTCCGGTTAAAACCTGGTTCGGGTCCGAGGTCTTGGGTTCAAAACCCGGCTTCAACACCTTTTTCTTTTTTTTGTTCTAAAACTTCTTCCTCTTGGTAAAAATACCAAACGAACTCCAAAAATTGCATAAAAATACTCTATAAATTCCTAAAAATCTCTAGAATTTTTCTAAAGTATTTCTAAATATTTTAAAGCACTTTTAGGACTCCTAATGAGGAAAATTGGGTCGTTACAATCCCCCATACCTTATAAAAATTCGTCCTCGAACTTAGACTAATTCTGGATATTTTTATACTATCCTTTACTAGTGATACTTCTTTGTTTCTTAATCTCTTAACTTCTCGGTCCTCTAGTATTAATCTCGCATCGTACCCATTAGTGGTCTTTGGAAAACTTAATATCTTCTCTATCCTTTCTAAACATACTTATGTATATATAAATATAAGAGAAACAAAACTAAAATTGTCTCTATTCCTTCTAAGCATATGTATCAAAACAAGAATTTTCTTCTTACTTAACCGCATATAAGCAGATACTCTATACCGCAATTAATAAGCATAAAAGAAAAATTAAATACTTTCTTACTTGAAGACGGCAAGGATGGTGCTGATGTGTGATGCTGGAGAATGGGAACTGCTCTCATACCAACTGTAACGACCACCCTTCTTACTTCTACTACTCTCTAAGGATGACCGTTACTTATCTACTAACTCTACTTAACCGGTATAATTAAAATCCTCGAAGAAACCCTACCGAAAAATTCCAGCAGAGTCTCCCCTGTACCGGTGACCATAATCATTAATACATGACATAATATACATAGCCACAAGCGGCTGGAACACATATCAATCAACCACGCAGTTTATATATCAACAAGAAGCACAATACCAAGGAAAAATCAACTCTAACGAATACATGACAAAACAAACCAAATAATAACATGCACAAGTTCTAAATATGTTAAACACTTAAACCAAAACATTCTAAATAAATTATGGTTCAATCTCCTAGTCTACTCCATAGTCCAAACATCACACACCATCCGCGCCACCTTGTCACCTTCCTTGCTATGTCTTTTCCTTTCCTATATCTACAGTAAGAGGAAGTGCAATCTATAAGCAAAATTTGCTTAGTAAGCGCTATCTAACTCACAAAATCACGAATGTGCATGTATACGAAAATAACTAGAAACTATATGCTCTAAAAAGAAATAAAGCATAAACATAACTGCTCATGTCAAACTAATAGCAAAGAAAAGCTAAGGAATCTACTCATGTAATTATAATAACTAATCATGCTACTCATCTAATAGGTAAACATGAAAACTACTCATCCACTAGATAAACATGGTAGAATAAAGAACTAAACTTACTGATTTTTAGAACTACATGAAACTTTATTTCATTTGTTCTAACTTAATCTTTAATACTTTATGTTTATGTAAAACTTGTTTTACTTGTTCAAAAACTTATACTTATAATACTTCAAAATAATAATCAACTTCTCTTGGGCCCGGCAACTGTGCTTTTACTTTTTTAACGACCCAACCCGCCCTCGGGTCGTCGACCGTCGACCGTCGGCCATGCTGTTACAACTAGGTTATCTAAATCTAGGGACGACTATGGGAGCCCAACCCAAGGACAACTGAGAGTCCAGCACAGTAAAATACTCGTTATCTTTTAATACTTCTATATAATGCCTCGGCATTTTCTTTAGCACCTTGTGTGACAAAATCCCTAAAGTCTTGACTTTGGGATCTACTTAAGGCCTCGGCCTTTTCTTTCTTTTCTTTATCTTTCTTATACTTTTCTTATAAAAGAATGCTTCTTACAAAACTAAAATGTTTAACCAAATTCTAACACTGCAATGCTTAAACAAAATCTGCATACAAGTTTAAACATAAATCTGCATATTAAGCTTAACTAAAATCTGCATATTAAGCTTATCTAAAATCTGCATACTAAGCTTATCTAAAATCTGTATACTAAGCTCAACAAAATCTGCATACTAACTCAATCGAAATTCTGCATACAAGCTTAATCAAAATCTGCATAGTAAGCTTATCTAAGATCTGCATACTATGCTACTAAAATTCTGCTTATTAATACTTTATAGAATCTACACTAATCAACATGTAAATCTCATAGTCTTCTTTTTCTCCTGGATCCCCTTTGGAAATAACAATTTCTCTAAGTTATCTTTAGCTGGCCTAATGGGAAGCCCTGTGTGTAACCAATAACATGATGGAAATTTGGGCTTCTTATAAAAATTGTACCTCCATCTGTGAGACTCACCTCTGTCCTGATCAACCACAATTTCTTCACTGAATCTTATCCATTTTGCTTTATCTAATATATGAAAAGTCCCTTTACTTAAATCAGTACCTTCTGGAAAACAGGCTTGACCTTTTTTATTACAGCAAGGAAAAATCTAAAATTGAGGTTCATGACAGCATAACACGGAAATCTAAATATGAAATGCTACTAAAGATCCAACTGATTCTTTCCACAACTAAACTTGTTCATACTCAATGCATAGTTCAACTATGTAACTTGTTCACAGCCCATACGTTTACGAAGCAACAGAAACCTTCTAGCATCCTAAATTCTTTAACACAAATCTGCACTACTAAGAATTACATAACAATCCACTAACATAAACCTCCACATCAATGAAAATTGATTTACAACTTATTCCTAATTCTGAACATCAATATACTTAATCCTTACAACTTCTTTTCCCTCTCTAAGAATCACGGCAGAACCTGAAATCTGCAGCAATCCTAAATCATCTAACAACAACTAGTAAGAATCCAACCTAAATATGGTTTCTACAATAGAATCTGAAACCTAAAACCTGAAGCCTAAATCTACAACCTAAATATGGTTTCGGCAGAACCTGAAATCTGCATCAAACAATCAAGCCACACCTATCTATACAGAATCCTGGAAATAGGAGGAACAAAAGCAGCTTCGAAAACAAAAGAAAGTTTACTAAATCCTTATCAACTAAATTCTGCATGGCATATTCCGGAAGCAAGAAAAGAAAACTAAATCCCTTGCACCCACAATTCTATACAACATGTTCCATAGGCAAGGAAGGAACAATCAAAACTAGAAAACTAAATCCCTAGCATGTTAACTTTGTACAGGATTCTTAGGCATGCTTCCGCAGAAATAAGAGGAAACAGCAAATAGGCAAATCTGTGCTGCACGATCCGAAAACAGAGAAAGCAAGGGAACTCATGCAAAACTTTGGGAACAAGGAGAGAATCAAGGATTAAACCTCGGAGCTATCCTACTGCAGGTGAGTAGCAACTTACCTTAGGTTTTTCTTGGACTTACAGCCGATAAGGAGGTTCTAGGGTTCGGAGGAGCTTGAGCTTCCCGGCCTCTTCCTCGTCCCTCCGAGCTCACCTCAACGAGAGGATCGAAATCACCAATGGTTCGCTGAAAGGAAGTCTTCACCGGCCGCCGGAGGGAGGAAAACCTAGCTCGGCTTCGTCTTCGCCCGAGAGAGAACCGACGCCGCGCGCGAGAGGAGGGAAGAGAGGGATTAGGGTTCGGTAAAAACCAATATCAACTTATCTCTCTTATAGCCTAGCATTTCTGTTATGATTTAAGACCTAGTCATTGTAAATTTGTTTACAAAACATCTGCAGCACACTTGGTTAGCCACGGCTTGGCTCGTGATTGGAGTCACGGGTTCGAATCCTGCCGCAACCTTTTATTCCCCTTTTATTTTAAAGGTTTCTAACTATTGCTTAATTGTATTTCTTTTCCTATTTGATTAACAAAGCTCTCGCAGACCGGATGGTTGGCTGAGTCCGGTTAAAACCTGGTTCAGGTCAGAGGTCTTGGGTTCAAAACCCGGCTTCAACACCTTTTTCTTTTTTTGTTCTAAAACTTCTTCCTCTTGGTAAAAATACCAAACGAACTCCAAAAATTGCATAAAAATACTCTATAAATTCCTAAAATTCTCTAGAATTTTTCTAAAGTATTTCTAAATATTTTAAAGCACTTTTAGGACTCCTAATGAGGAAAATTGGGTCGTTACATACATTAAGTGTGTACCTTAGCGAATCTTGATTGTTTACCTTTTCTCCGAGATTCGTGAGTCCGGTGATTAGTTCCTTCATTCTCGAGTGATGATGTGCAACATTTCTTCTTCTTCCAATTTTATATTGCTTAACTGATTCCTTAGCAGATCCCATCTCGCGAACTTAGCTTCGGGCTTCCCTTCGTGTAGCTAAACTCCTTTACTGAGTCATAAGCGTCAATCCTGTTGATTTCTTATAGTGGTAGGATGCTTAGCAGATGGAACTCTGCTTTGTCGTTTGCCACAAAGTTGGCCCGCTCCTTCTTCGTCCACTGGTATTCTTCCTTGCCTTCGAGTGCTACAAAACTGAATTTCATTATTAAAAGTAATTCAAAGTCAGTTTTAAAGAATACCTCCATTTTCTTTTTCCAACTCGTGAACTCCCCCTTGAACTTTGGTGGCCAGATACTCGGTCCAACCATCTCATGTGCTTTGTTCGACGGTTAGTCCTCCTGAAGCGTCCTGGCTCTGATACCACTTGTTAGGACCCTCGACAGCTGGTTAGAGGGGGGTGAATAGCCCCTGCACAAATCAAGACAAAAAACCTTTCTCGACTTATAACTCAAATAAAATAAACACTTGCATAAAATAATAATAAAGAAACGAAAAATAAAAAGAAACAGTGAATTACTTGGTTACAACTTGGAAGGTTGTTAATCCAAGACAAAAAAATGCACTAAAAAATCTCTTTCAAGCGGAGAAGCTTCTTACAACAATGAACACACAGAAAAGAAACTAAACAAAAAATAAGAGTGCACAAGTGTTGTTTGTTTGTATTTCTCGTTGTATTTAGCTTCTGGGAGTAGGGCTACTTATATAGCCCTGCTCGGGGCTCTTGGAAGGGTTCCAGGTGCCTGGAGGAGGATAAAACTTTATCCCCTTCACAACAGATTGCGGTCAAACATGATTTGGATAAAATCGGGTTCCGGGCACCCCGAAGGAGAAAGTCAACATTTTGTTGACTTTCTCTTCGGGCCTCCAACTTGGGCTTTGCTTGCTTTGGTTCGGGTGTTCTGCTCCGGCTCCACTCGCTTGGGTGATTTTGGCCATCTGGAATAGGGCTCACTCGTACCCAACTTCTGGCCTTCTCGAGCAAGCTTCTGCTCCGGCTTCTCGTCCCTCGAAAACGTCGTGTGCCTTCTTCTCGTCCGCCCATGTACTCTTCCGCAACACCTCATCTCTCAGATGCACCGAGCCCATCGGCTCTCTCCCGTGCCATCCTTCTCACTAGTTACTTCTTTTACTCGACATCCTGTGCTCCTAAGTTCCTGCACACTTAGACACAAGGTTAAACACAACATGACCTAACCTAACTTGTTTAATCACATCAAAACAACCTTGGGGTACCAACACAACCTAGCCATGTTGACCTCAAAAAATATCTTAAGTCGAGGTATGGTTGGGTCGTGTTGTCCTTAGCAAAAATTCATAGTTGAGGCACAGTTGAACCGTGTTAGTAGTGGTAGGATTCTGGGGATGAGGCATAGCTGATCCGTGTTAACTACTGGAGGAAAATTTGACAACTGTTGGTCTCTGGGTGAGGCATGGTCATGCCTAGGCATGGTCGAACCATGTTGTCTTCTAGAGACTATGTTTCCACTTCGTTCTTTGGTTTATTTTACCTAAAGGAACACGCCTGTGTCATGGGATACGACTAAAGCATGCTCTTTGTTGGGGGTGAGCATTCAATTAATTTAGTTAATTTGATATTAATTTTGTATAAATTCTTTTTATTATTATTTTAAACAAATTTAGTTAATTTGGTGTTAATTAAAATAATTGATTCGGTTAATTCAATTTTAGTAAAACTTTAGTTTGATTCGGTTAGTCAACATTAAATCAGTTTTTTGTTAATTTATGGACCAAATTAGCCGAATGCTAACCCCTACTCCTTGCTACAACTTCTCATTCCATGGCTTTAATTCTCTTTTTTTTCTCTAAAAATGTGTCCTGTCAATGAAAATAAGAAAAGAGCATATCTTTGAACTAAAAGAGTGAAAGTAATGAAAACAATAGAAATAATATGTGTGAATGCAAAATATGCTCATGAAATGCAACAAAATGTATGCTAAACAATGCTTAAAATACTTTATGAAATACACACATCACTCTCTATCATCTATTTACTCGTAAGTGATATTTATATCTACAAGTAATTGGGATATGCATTGAATTTGTGAATCAATTGTATATATCTCCACTTCCTCATTTTGAAATACATCATAGTTTTGGGCCATGATAGAGTTTGATATTTCTATGGTCAAACGAGGCTTTATTTAAAGAAACTACTAATCATTTACTAGGTCTTCTACCTTCATCAAGTATTTAATATAGAAAACTTGACCAGCTTGTTCCATAAAAATGAAAGGCTCAAACTTGTTGAATCATTTATTTTGTATTAACTTCAACTAAATTACAGTTTAGATGTATTCTAGTACATGTTCTTCAAGTTAGATCATACCATAAATATTTGAATAACACATGTTTTTATGAATAAAGTGGGGTATTCAAGCTCAATAATTTCGTCAAGTCTACCATAATAATCAAATTTAGTATTATTGTTGTTGATAAATCCTTTTATGCAAACACTTGAATTATAGGTCAATGTGTATGAATCGCATTGTACCATATGAAATTTGAAGTCATTAACATAATAACTAGAGTAGACCCTTATGTTACAGAGAGGTCCTGGTGTAAGATCAATTATCCTTTCATCTTGCATATTTTATCTACGGTCCTTCACCTAGAAAAGTAGTTATGATATAAATTATCGATTATATAATACACTTGAAGAAAATAATTTAGTCTCTAACATACATATATTTCAAACCATAATGTCAATTCCGCCTCTAACTTTTTCTCTAGCTTACTGCTAACTTTTTCTCTACTTGCACTTATTGATAGATTTTGTAGTTATTGTTCGTATAAGCTATCAAGGAAGGTAATTTTAAGACATATGGTATAACAAACATACATAAGGAGAAAAATATTTAAATATAAAAGTTAACTCACTTTATATAGGATTTGACCTCGTCGCAATTTAGAACTATGTATGTTCTGCATGATATTCTTTTTTATTTAACTATCTATAAATAGATGCACCCATTAGCTTACTAAGAAATTTAAAAATAGAAAGTATCTCTAGGTCTATTAGTTGAGTATCATCAAAATTTTGGGGATACTTGTGATATCTGGTTTTCATATTATCAGCAAAATAATATAAGCAAAAAGAAAATATTTTTCAACCAAATAAGTATTGTTGGATCGAGATGCGCTAGAGGGGGTGAATAGCGCTCGTGGCTTTCACTTTTCGTATTAAAAAAACTATCAAGTAAATGCAACGGAAATATAAAACACAACACAGAAAGACCCAAGTGTTTTTACTTGGTTCGGAGCCTTGGGCGACTCCTACTCCAAGGCCCATGCTCGTTGAGCGTTTACTTCGAGCAATCACTATAAGCTTGGAAAAGGTACAACTTTAAAGTACAATATTAAAACTGAAATAACAATTATACCGACAATGAAAAATAGTCAACTGAAACTTCTGATTGTCGGAGTCTTGTTATAGCTTTGCTGGAACATCTCTTGAGCAGCACACAGAAGAAGGGTTATTGAATTGTGATTGATACAAGCTGCTGGTCGAGACTGCCTTATAAAGGCTATTGAGGGCACCTTCAAGCCCCTTGAGGGCGCCTCCAATCACCAGGTCAGCCGCGCGTGGATAAGGCCTGACTTCTTCGTCGCTCATCCACTTGAGGGTGTCTTCAACCTCTTGGAGGGCGCCTTCAATGTCGTCTGAGGTGCCTCAGCACTCCATGAGGGCACTTCCAGCTTCGCTGCACGTAGACCCGATCCCGGGCCGAGTCTGGCTCGGACCCGGCCCGTGCTTGTAACCGGGTCAACGGGTTGATTGTACGTTGACCCGGTTCACCGGGTCAAACCGGAACCGGCCTGACAAGTTGCCGAGCCAGTTTCGGTTCATTTGCTGTAAAACCGGCGAACCTCCGGTTAACCGGTGGGTTGAACCGTCGGTTCAACCGATAAATTTTTTTTTTCTTAAATGGCTTGAACCGCCGGTTAACCGGCGGTTCATAGCCGTTGGAACCCCCGGTTAACCGGCGGTTCGTAGCCGTTGGGAGGGTTTTTGGGATATTTTTTTCAACGGTTAGGATCATTTGACCGTTTTTTGATCAATGGCTATGATATAGTGTCCATTACTATCAAAACTCTATAAATAGAGATCTCATTTCAACATTTTTCACACACGTCTTCTCTACTCTTAATCTCATTTTCGTATTCTATAATCTCTAGACTCCACACGCTTTCGTTTCCAATTTTCAATTACAATGGAAGGAGGTCGCGAAGGTGCATCATCTCGAGCTCGGAAGGGAAAGTAAATAATGAATCTGCGGGAGGAGGACCCCAACATTCAATCCACCGATGATGAGATCGAGCATCTTCTGAATCCGACACCCGAAACACAAGGAAGTACTGATGCAATTGTTAGGGTGTATACTAAAAGCCTAGCTTTTGGTATAAACATTTATCTAGTAATAAGAATCACATTGGTCAAATGTCTACATTTATTATAAATGTAGTTGTTCAATTAATTTATATTGTAGATAACATGGTGTGTGGTGTCACACACAGAGGATCATGTTATCAGTACCTTATAAATTATAAACAGTAGCTCACGACCATAATGGAAAGGAACAAACCATTAGAAGGTCATAGTGTAATTAGGTATCAGTTTATCTTGACTGTATAATTACACTAGTACACTTAGAGTGTATTGAGTAGGACCATTTGAGGTCGTTTCTTTTATACTGATTTTATAAAGAAACAAAGACCTCGGTTATTATGGAAGTGTGTGCTCTTAATCCTAATATAATAACAAGCACATATATTTGATATTTATTTCTTTAATTTATCAATGGGTGAGATTTAGTTCGATGAATCAATAAGCCCGATAAGTTGGGAAATGATATCACTTATAGTGTGTGTTGTTGATTATAGAAGGAAACTGTGTCCTAGTGATACTAGGTTGATAATGTCCTCAAGAGGAGCTCATAAGGATTGTCATGTTAAACCCTGCAGGTGGACTTAGTCCGACATGATAATAAGGTTGAGTGGTACTACTCTTGGACTAAGAAATTAATTAAATGAGTTGTCAGTAACTCACTTAATTAGTGGACATTCGATATCTTAAACACAGGGAGACTAACACACTCATAATAAGAAGGAGCCCAAAAATGTAATTTGGGATTGGTGCGGTAGTTCAATAATAGTTCTCTAGTGGAATGAATTATTATTGATAAAATTAAGTTGTGTGTTCGGGGCGAACACGGGATGCTTAATTTTATCGGGAGACCAAAACCAATTCCTCCTCTCGGTCCCTATCGTAGCCTCTTATTTATAGAGTTCTATACCCACCTATACCCACCTTCTATACCCACCCAATAGGGGCCGGCCAAGCTAGCTTGGGAACAAGCTAGGGCCGGCCTAGGTATAAAATTGGGTGGCCGGCCCTAGCTTGAACCCAAGCTAGTGGGGGCCGGCCAAATTAAATTTAAAAGGGATTTTAATTTTAGTTTTTATTATGTGGAAGAAATAATTTATTAAAGAGAATTAAAATTAAAATATCTCTCTTGTAAAAGATCTACAAAAGATTAAAGAAAGAGATTAGATCTCTTTCCTTATTTGTAGATTGGAGAGTTATTTTATTTTCTCTTTAAAATTATCCACATGTTGATAAAATTAAAATTATAGAAATTTCCTTTTATCAACCATGAAGAGATTTTTAAAGAGAAATTTTATTTTTAAAATTTCCGGAAACAAATTAGGAAGTTTTAATTGTTGATTAAAACTTGTCCAATTTGCTCTCCAATGATGTGGCCGGCCATTGAAGTTTAATTTGGAAAATTTGTTTTATTTTTCTAAATTAAATCATGTCAAGGAAATTGAGGAAATTTTATTGTAATTAAATTTCCTAATTTGCCTAGGCCAAGGAATATAAAAGAAGGGGTGAGGGTGTCTTCATGAGACACAACTTCTATTGTTTTCTCTCCCTCTTTTCCTTGGTGTTGTGGCCGGCCATCATCTCTTCTCTTCTTCCTCTTTGTGGTGGCCGAAACTCTCTATTGCTTGGAGGTCTTGTGGAGGCCGGATACTACTTGGAGAAGAAGAAGAAGAAGGAGAGGAAGCTTGCATCTCTTAGAGCTTGGTTGGTGTTTTTCTTCTTCCTTGGTGGAGCTTTCTTGTTTTGGCCGAACCTAGCTAGGAGGAGAAGAAGGTGCTTGGTGGTTTCTCATCTCGGAAGATCGTTTCCCACACAACGTCCGAGGTTAGAAGAGGAATACGGTAGAAGATCAAGAGGTTTTTCTACAAGGTATAACTAGTAATTTTTCTTTCCGCATCATGCTAGTTATTTATGGAAATAATACCAAATACAAGAGGCTTACGTTCTAGTATTTCGAATATGTTTTTCGAAGTTGTGTTCTTTTGTTTTCTTTCTTTTCCTTGTGATTTGATTGTTCTCTTTGGTTAACCTAAAGTTATTTTAGGAAATTAAATATTAGCTTTCTATTAAAGGTTTTGTCTAGTCGGTGGTGGTTGCTCCCATATCCAAGAAGGCCATGTGCCTCGCCACGTCAGTACTGGGAATCTTTTATGGAAATTAATATTTAATGGAATTAATAACTTAAGGAGACTTGGGTCGAACGTGTTAAGTTCCGCAGGAGATCCAAGTCAAAACCTAAAAGAACAAATAGATTAAGTTTTGGATCAAACGTGTTAAGTTCTGGAGGCGATCCAAAATTTAATTTAAAAGAACACATGGTAGCTAGGAAAAGGTTCAGACCTTTGTACAAAATTTTTGTACAGTGGAACCTCTAGGTTTTCCGAGTAGCAACCAACAGCAATTACTTCTAAGGTTTGGGAACTTCCTCCTCTTGTAACGCCCCACCCTCCTCACTACTAGTCTGTGAGGGCGGAGCGCTACTGGACTACTAACTTATCTTAACTAACATTGCATACATGTGAATATCAATAAATAAAACTCTCTAAACATGCAATTAATGACAGCGGAAACATGAATAACTTATCCCTACATTCTACTCCAGCACATATACATAACTAAAACTATACATCAATCTAAACATGCTGAAATATATGTATTAATCTGAACATGCATGCAACCATTGTACAACTCAGATAATAGGTCTAATGTGCATAACAATTTAAATGAAAGAATTCTAAATACATGGCAATCTTAATAAATTCTTATGCTAAATCCCAAGGCTTCTATAGTCCAGGCATCACACATCCATCCGCACCTCCTTGTCGCCTTCCTTTGCTATAACTTTTCCTTTAATTTATCTGCAGTAAGAGGAAATGCAACTATAAGCAAAATTGCTTAGTAAGCGCTATCTAACTCACAAAACTCGAATATGCATGTGAATAAAATAAATCTAAAACTGAATACTTTAAAGGAAATACTACACATGCTCATCTAATAGCAAAAGAAACAAGACATGCTGAAATGCTAAACATGTAAAGCTTATTTCACTTGTTCAAAACTTATACTTTTATACTTCAGAATAATAAGTTTAACTGAACTGATACATAAGCTGAGCTAAATTGATACTAGGCTAATGCTGAATCTAAACTGTATTCACCTAACTGATTTGTGAAGTTTTGAAAACTATTTTCATAATAGATAAAAATAATAATCATGCTGCTGATGGGCCTGACAACTGTACTTGCTATGCACGCATCCCTAACTAGACCCGAGGTAGCTAGTCCCGAATCTAGTAGGGTTTACTAGGTTATCTAAACCTAGGGACGACTATGGGAGCCCAACCCAAGGACAACTAAGAGTCCAGCACAGTGCCACTGATAAAAGTAAAATATTGATTCATAAGCTGATTTATCTTATCTCGCTCTTACTAGGTTATCTGAACCTAGAGCTAGGTTATCTGAACCTAGGGGCGACTATGGGAGCCCACCCATTGGACCGTAGTCCCATATAAACTGAAGCAAGACTAAGCATGCTATCTATAAGAATTGTAGAATGAAATGCTAACTATAAGGACTGTTCTTTATGTTCGGTAACAAAGCATAATCCATTCTGCAGTAAGCTACAAAAAAAAACAAACCTACAGGCTATAGAAGAAAACTAAACTCTTTCTTGTTCCTTGCCCAGCGGCAGGAAATCCGAAATCCCCAAAAGTCGTTCATGCTTAGTTATTCAACACAAAACTGAATCTATTTGAGGTCACAAGTAATCTATGTAGGGTTCAGATTATAAATCTATGTGAACCCTATGCAAAGCTTATACCTTTAAAGAGCAATAGAGGTCTTTAAGCATGTCACAACATGATCTGAACTGGAATACTAAACCATAAGCTCAAACCGTAAACTAAATCTTTTCATGTTCAGTACCACAACAAGGAACCCAAAAGGCAACTAGCAAGGATAATTTTTATTGTAAATCCAAACCATAATTGTTCTTTATGCTATGTGCCACGGCAACAAAAGAAAAGCAGGGAATTGTTACTGTTTCAGTCCACGGCAAGGAGGTAAAAAGGAACTGCAATACCACCCATAGCAATTCAAAACAGAACAATTTACTCCTTTCCAAATCTAAATAAACTAAATTTAGTTTCATGGCAGCAGCTCAAATCAAACAATAAGGAATAAACTAAACCACATATTCAAATTAATTAAAACCTCTTCTCATCTTCTTTATGAAACTCACGGCAGGAAACCTTCAAAATTATAATCTTTGCGGCATGCGTCGGAAATCAAGAACACATGAATCCGAAACTACTATACTGCAGGTGAGGAAGCACTTACCTTCGTGTTCTTGGACTACAACCGAACGAAAGGCAACTAGGGCTTCGGGAAAACTTAAGCTCTCGGCAACTTCTTCACACCCACTTGTTCTCCTCGACAAGGCGATTGTAGTGGTGGAGAAACCCCTCGGAGATCACCCTTCACAGATCGTCGGAGAGAAGCCCTAACTTCTCTTTGATTTTCGCCCAACAGAAATGTCGTTGCGAGCAAGAGGGAAGAGGAGAATGGTTTTAGGTCACGGAAAATAGAACATCAACTTATCCCTTTTTATAACTTAGTATTTCTGTTATGGCTTAAGACCAATTCGTTATTAATTTGTTCACAAAACACTTGGTGAACTTTTGGCTACCGCACTTCGCCTAAATCTCTGACCAGGTCAGAGGTCGCGGGTTCGAATCTTGGCCGCATCTCTTTTATACTTAATTATTTCCTGTTATTAATTACTACTTAAATAAATTTCACTCTTCCTTTAATCAGCAACGCCCGCTTGGGCACTTGGTCAGCTGAGACAACTTAAGGCTTTGCTTGACCGGAGGTCTCCGGTCCAAACCTCGACTTAATTTCTTTATTTTTTTGCAACTTGTTTCTTTTGATAAAAATAACAAACGAACTCCAAAAATTGCATAAAAATACTCTAAAAATTTCTAAAAATCTCTAGAATATTTCTAAAGAATTTTTAACTATTTTTAAGTGCTATTAGGACTCATAATGAGGAAATTTGGGTTGTTACACCTCTAAAGTCTTCTATTTTCACTAAACATTTTGAGAAGGTCACTCTTCCATCGGGAGAAATGCGTGCAAAATGTAAGCACTACAATGCTTCCTACAAATTCCAAGCCAGCGGCGGCTATGGGTCGTTGAAACGACATGTAGAAACGAAGCACCCGATGGAATATGGACTCGACCGTTCTCAAACATAATTATCGAGATTTTCTTCAACTAGCGGTAGTACCAATTCCGATTTATTTTTATATTTGGATAATAAATTAAGAGAATCATTAGCTAAATTTGTTTCCGTAGAACATCTTTCTTTTAGTTTTGGATCTAAATGCATATTTGAAGATTTTTGTAAAGAATCTCTTAATCCATGTGCTAAACGTGTTCCTAGGATTACACTTACTCGTACAATTAAAAAATAGTAAAACAAGGAAAAAAGAATTTAATTGATGAATTTAGTAAATTAGATAATAAAGTTTCTTTATGTTCCAATATTTGGAGTGATCATTGGCAAACACATTCGTATATGGGTGTGACTTGCCATTGGATCGATAACTCTTGGAACCTTCAAAAAAGATTATTAGCTTATAGAGTTTTTGATGAATCATATAATGCTCATAATATCGCACAATTATTATGTTTAATTTTAGAAGAATATGGTTTAACTCATAAAATATTTTCAATATCATTAGATAATGCTAGTTCCAATACCGCTTGTATAGATGATCTAAAATTTGTTTGTCAACCTATTATTGGATGTTTATTTTTTCATATTCACTGTGTATGCCATGTTTTAAATTTATGTGTTCAAGATGGTTTAAAAATTTTAGAAAGTTATATTAAACCAATTAGAATTGTAATTTCTTATTTATGGTCTCATTCATCTATAATGAAACAATTGGGTAGGTTTTGTAAAATTAATAGGATGAGACCTAAAAAAATTCCACGTGATGTACCAACACGTTGAATTCAACATACCAATTATTACAAGATTAATTTCAATATAAAGAATTATTATGTTCATTTTTTGCACAAAACACTAATACTAATATATATTTATTTTCACAATAATGGAATATTTGTAGTAGTATTTGTGAAATTTTAAAAGTATTTAATGATGCAACCGAACAACTTTCCGGTGTTTATTATCCCATTGCTCAATTAGTTTTAGAAAATTTTTCTAATATAGTATTAGTTTTAAATGAACATATTAATAATGAATCTTTATCTCCTTGCATCTTAGCTATGAAAACTAAATGGGAAAAATATTTTTATTTAATTCCTAAAATTTATTTAATTGCATTTGCTTTAGATCCTAGATTTAAATTAGAAGTTTTATAAGAAATGTTAACTTTATATTATGACGCTTTAATTCCAATTAAAGATTCTTCTACCCCTGATCCAGTTAATATTATATATAATGTTAGAATTTATTTATATGATATTTATAATCAATATTATGCAAAATATGGAACACAAATTAATATTTCTAAAATACAACAAACTACTAGTAGTAATTTAAAACTTACATAAGCACAACTCTTATTAAAAGAACGGACAAAACATCCACAAGGATCCTCAAGTTCCACACAAGAACTTGAGAATTATTTTACGACTTCTTTTTATTTTAATGAAGCAGATAGCGAAAACTTCGATATCTTAAAGTAGTGGTCACAGAAGGCTCAAAGCTTTCCCATTCTCTCAGTGATCGCAAAAGAAATTTTAGTTTGTCCAGTGTCAACTGTTGTTGTGGAGCAGACGTTCAGTGCCAAGGCAACATATTAGATGAACAACAATCAACTTTGTCTCCCGACTCATTGGAAGCCCAAGCATTACTGGACGATTGGACCAGAGCGGAGAAAAGAATCCAAGGAATGCAACTTTCAGATAACGAAATTAAAGATTTTGATATTGAAGGAACAAATACGACAGGAACGGGAAATGGTAGTGAGTGAAAATGTAAAAGGATAAAAATATAAAAGGATAAAAATATAAAAGAACTATGTGGGCTTTGATTCCCCTAAAGGGATACGTAGGCAACTTAAATAAGTGCAAGCCCTTTTTCCAATAAATTTTAATTTTTAATTTTTAATGTTTAATTTTTAATGTTTAATTTTTTATTTTAAATTTTTTTAACATAATAATCTTGAACCGTGGCAAACCGTGATGAACCGTGAACCATAATCGTCTTGGGCGGTTAAGGTTAAGGGTCGACCTGCCTGGAACCGTCGACCTGGCGGTTCCGAACCGTCGGTTTCGAACCGTGGTCAAGTCTAGCTACGCGCACCCCTCAGCCTTTGCACTCGAGGGGCCTTCAAGCTCCATGGAGGGTGCCTTGGGTAATGTTCATCCGAGGCAAAGCTTGCTCCTTTGTCCCTGCAAAATATGTTAGTCCCAAAAATACACAGCATACCCTACAACACAAAATTAGCACATAATAATAAGATAAACAAGGATGTTTGACAGTCACTGGACTGTCCGGTTCTGATTTCAAATTTTTGATCGGAAATCCTAGGTTGAACCGACGCCTACTGTTCCCTCAGCGGGGAACACGTGCTCACCTACTCCACTCAAGAGAGTATACATGTTGTCAGTCCGGTCCTCCAGACCGACTGGACTTTTGCTCAGCGCCCGAGTCTTCAGGTCTTTCCGCTGGACGCCCGCTCTACGACCCGTCCAGACTTTCCACCTGGTTCGCGACACCAGGACTTTCCACCTAGAGTCCTCGGCTCTAGGACTTTTGCCCGAAGAACTCGACCCGCCAAGGCTTTCTGCCTAGAGAAAGTTAATTTAGAAACTAATGTGAGTTGTAGGAAGAAGAAGGAGAAGAAGCACATTAGGTGCTTTACATGTGGTGAGTGGGGTCATTACCACACAAAGTGCCTAAGGAGAGGAGAGCTCAAGAAATTGGCGCACTTGAAGAAATGGGAAAAGAAGAGGAGCACAAGTCAAAGGGGGAGCTTCAAAGGTAAAAGGGAAGGTAATCCCTATTTTGAAGTTTAATCCAATCTCTTATAAGATATGCGAATTTATTTTTAGGGTTATAGTGGAATAACCTTATGAAAATTTTAGGAAATTTTATAAATTTTTCTAGAATTTTTCGGAGGTCGTATGACTAGTTTTGCGGGGATGGGAGTGGAGGTCTGTTTAGGGATACGTGTGTGAGAGCCTAATAGAGGAGGTACTTAGGGTTTATTTCCCTTAACACTAACCCTAAGTTCCTTATTAATAGGTTTCATTCCTCACCCGAACACTAAAACCCGACCCGACTCTTTCTTCTCCCTCTTTCTCTCTCGCGCGAATGCCCGACGCAGGCGCTACTTCGACGATTGGCGATTTCTTCTTCCCCTTCTCTCGGAGGCACCAGCAAGGAGTGATCTCGGAGCGGGGAGAGAGGGATACTGTTCTTCTTCCCGATTGTTCCCTCTTCTTTGGTCTCGGTGAACAACGGCGATGAATCTCGATCTGGGGATCTCGCCTGCTGTCGGAAGGGGATCGAGGGCATCGGGATTTGGATCTGACCAGCGTCGACCGATTGGGGGAGGTAACGACCATCGCTCTTCCCAATCTCCTTCTCGATTCGTCGACAAGGAACCGATCGTGCCCTAGCTGTGATCTTTGAGGTAAGCGGTTGGGTTGTTGGTCGTGAATTCAAGTTCCCGATTCCCTTTTCTTGTGTTGATTTGGACGATCTTTTTAGAAGCTGAGATTGGTGTTTGATTTTCGGCCACCACAGCTTGGTTGGATCGATCTCTTCATCGGATCTGTGATTACCTCCGACGATTGAAGGGTGAAGAGGTAAGGAGAGTAATTTTCAGTATTACTGTTGTAGGGATAAACAGATCTGATAATTTTTGTTGTTCTTGATCGGATGGGTGAAGTTACAGTGGGTAGGTTTCTGATGACAGGGATTTGATGCGATGTCTAATTCTTGTTCTTTCTCATGACTAATCATTAGTTGCAGTAAATGTTATCTAATGGGTTTGGTGTATTCCTTGATCTAGATCAGTGATGGAACAACAAGAGTTGTGAATTGTTCGGTTTAGTTGTTGGAAGGTTAAGAGCATGCTATTTTTACTAGTTAGCAGTGATTAAATTAACCTAAATGTTGTATGGTTATGTTCTGTCGTGCTATCTTGGTAATTGAGGATTGTAAGTGTAGATAAACCTAATCTGAAATAGATTCAGTGATGTTTAGGTTTTCTTCCTCTTAGGGGTTTACGAAAGGGAGTAGTAATCACATTTACTATGGTTTTAAAGTTGGTTATTTGTCTATAGGTAATTCACCTATTTGTATGTATACATATAATTACATTAGAATGTATGCGTGATACAGGGCCTTGATTGGCGACGTGCAGCGTGACGTGGGGTGGTTCTGTTGATACGAGATATCTGGAGGCGGGTATTTCTTCCTTATCTCCTATTTAGTTCTTTGAACTATAAAGCATGGTTATTTTCGGATGCTTAGGTTGAATTACCTTAAATCTGTATATTGGTTTTATTCCTACTTGTCTCTTTCTATTTGAGCTTTGATATGATCTTGTTTACCTCGATAAAATCTCACCCTTGATATCGAAACTCTGTGCATGTGCATATGTAGAGTTTGTATCATAGAGTTGTCTGGTTTGTACGATTAGCGTGTTTATCATGCATATTGATGTTGAGTGTACATGTGATGGGTATGTGGTATTGGGGTTGTATAGTTGGTTGACCATGTTGTGTGTTGGAGTATGTATATACGTTTGTGGTGGTTATTGGGGGTGTTGGGGTACACGATGGATGATGGTATTTATATTGTGACTATTCACATCATGTCATCATTCATTACATGCTGATGACTAATGCCTCCCTTGTGGTGAGGGGGTCGTCAGTTGTTTATAGCTGCCCATTCGGCCACTTTTGGAGAGTGGTAGCTAGGAGTGGAGCTAGTCCTATCGCGCTTGCTCAGCCGTTCGGTGATTATACTCTGTCAGCCTCGACCACTCTGGAGTAGTGGGTCTTGAGGGTACAGTAGTCAGAGGGCTTGAGTTGTGAGTGGTCAGGAACCCTTAGCTGTGTAGTTATATAACTACTTAGCTGACCGTCCGCTTCGGCCACCTATAGCGGTGCATGTACTGGAGGCTAGTACGGTTTGTCACAGACCCAAGCCTCTCGGCCATACAGGGGTCGTGGTGTCTAGAAAGGTAGCGGGGGTCACCATGGAGCATGCATGCACTTTTGCATATGATGTGCGGTGCATCTGGGGAGATATTTTCTCATACATGGCTAGTAGATATTAATTGCATGTGATTGTGTTGTTGCATTTGTTTGCGCTATGTATGTTGCATTTGGGTGTCATACTGTTAGCTAGAGCCCTAGAACTAATCATTTGATGATTGTATTTTGGACTTGTTGTATCATATTCTATATATAAATAAAGGCATTTGGTTTTTGGTTATTATACTTACTTGTATTGGTGCCAAATAAACTAAGTATAATAACGTCCTTGAGTAGAAGGTTCTTATCTATATCAATCGATTGGTTGAATCGATAGTGAGATGATATAGGGAACACTACTCTTAATCATTCCTAGTCGAGTATTAACATTCAGGGACAATGTTAATGCAATAAGACTAGCATGTAGGTCAACTCGATGACTTGATCTCACAAGTCATGGATATAGAGATATCAAGTTGACACATGGGTATACATTAGAGAATGTGTACTGAATGACCCGCCATGAGAAAGTATCATGGATCGTTATATGAGTGTCATATACTTTCTCATGTGGCTATTAGTATGACTACTAGTCTTTAGACCTGAAGTCACCATGGTTCCCTACATAAGGAGTTATGTACTTTGGTTTTGTCAAACGTCACCCGTAACTGGGTGGACTATAAAGGCGATTACTGGGTATGTAACGAATTATGCAGAGGGATGTGAGTGATGTAGATGGGATCTATCCCTCCTATATGATGGGAGAGACATCAGTATTCTTGATAGAGTGAGACCACGAAGTGCATGGTCATGCCCAAATGAGTCAATATGGAATATTGAGCTCATTTGATTTAGTGATTCTACTTGGAGTTCAAGATTTAGATTGATTAGAGGATGACATGGTCTATGTCTCGTATTGATCAATCTAGATGTCTAGGCTAGAAGGACACTTGTCATATATTGTGAGGAGTCACAATTAGTAGTCACAAGGTGATGTTGGATCTCAACATTCTTGTAACTTGGGTAGTAATGATGTATTGCTCATTACTTATGCTTCTAAATGAGTTTAGGGGCATTGCCAACGTTACAAGAACCTATTGGATCACACACAAAGAACAAGTGGATGGAGATTAGGTTCATATGATGAACCAAGAGGATTAGATTCATTTGATGAATCAAATTGGATTAAGAGTAATCCTAATTGAGCTAATTGAGTTGGACTCAAGTTGATTCATGTGTTCAATGAGTCTAATTTAGATTATGACTCATTGAATCAATTTAATTAAATGAATTAGATTCATTATATTAAATTGGCTTGAATTAAATGGTTGGATTAGATCAATCATGAGAGAGATTGAGTCAAGTTTGACTTGACTTGAGAGGAAGAGGAAAAGTCAAGTTTGACTTGACTATATGCCACATCATTTGTGATTTGGCAAGATGTGGACCAATGATGATGTTCCACATCATCATGGTGTGCCACCTCATGGAGGTTACAAGCCTCCATTCCATTTAATGTGGCCGGCCACATTAAATGAGTGGGAGTTACTCATGTGGCCGGCCACTCAAGAGGTGGAAAGGGAATGAATTTTTTGATTAATGTGCATTCATTCCATCTTCCTCCTTGGCTCTCTTCTAGCTCTCTCTTCTTCCTTCTTCTCTAAGGTTGCCGTGGGCTTCATTCAAGTGAGAAAAAGGTGAGTGAGTTGAGTTCCAAGAAAATAGGGTGAAGTGAAGGTCACAAAGGAGGGTACCTAGAGGAGTATATGAGATTCCTTTTTACTTTCTCTCCTTTCTCCCTTTTAAATCCTACCCGAGAGCCCTAGAAAGTGCTAGCACACTTGTGGTGCTCTCTTCTCCATCCTTGAGTGTTAGGGAACACTTCTTGTTCGTGTGGATACTACTAGAGGATTGTCTACGTTGACAATCTTGAGATCCGGCGTACCTTGGACGAGCGGGAATGCGAAGGGCTTCGCTTCAAAGGTATAAAAGTTTTTCTTTTGTAGATCTACTGTAGATCGAAGTTTTAAACACGTACTCGTATTTTTGAAAGTTTTTCTTCACACGAGATCCAGTGGCATGGGTGATTCGGGGTTTCCGCGATACGAAAACGCGATTTTCTCGGCCCGAAAAACCCAACAGTGGTATCAGAGCCATGTGCGAAGGCGTGTACGAGTTTATTTTTAATTTTTATGAAAAATAGCTTCTGTGATTTTCTGTAAAATTAGGTTTTTTATAGTTTTTATGGGTAATTTTCTCGTAGAAGCGAAGCACAAGTGTTTTTGCACTTGTAGGCTTCCGCTACCGGGAAGATTTTTCCAAAACGGCTTGGTTTCGCTCCAAATCTTTTTGGGACAGCGGGCTAAGGCGCTGTTAGATCGCAAAGGAACCCTCGCGATGGTTAGATCGCGGGTAAGGGTGCTGCCCCTGGCCCCGCAAGGGGATTCGTTCCGCGATTGCGCCCGAAAACCACTAAACGGAACCGCCGGGAAAATTATACCCGTAAAAATTGTAAAATTATAAAAATAAATTACAGAAAATTATAGAAATATATAATTTTGAATTATATATTAATTTTGTGATAGTCATGGCCCAAACTGTTGGATCGAGACGCGCTAGAGGGGGGGTGAATAGCGCTCGCGGCTAATTCGTTTGATTCGTAAAACACTCGAGTAATTAAAACGCAGCAGAAAATAAGAAAGCAAGCACACAGAGACAGGAGGATTTACTTCGTTCGGAGCCTTGATCGACTCCTACTCTAAGGCCCGCGATCCTTGATCGCTTTCCGTGGGCAACAACTATAAGCTCGTAAAAACTATTACAAACTAATTACAATTCAAAGCAGTAAAAAGATTATACCGACAACAAAGGACTAAATCTGAAGCTCCGGGTTGTCGGGGTGTCGTTGCAGCACTTTGGGATCGTCTCGTAGGCAGCTCTTCACAGAAGAAAGCTTAGAATTTGTTGTTATTCTTTAGCTGCTCCCTCGACCCTCTTTTTATATGACATTCCGGGCGCCTGGATCCCTTCCGGGCGCCTGGAGTGTGATGTGGCCAACCAACCAGGATGCTCCACGTGGCAAAGTCGCGGCAGGGATAAAACTTGGTTCCGGGCTCCCGGACCTGTTCCGGGCGCCTGGACCTCCGGGTGCCCGGATCCATCCCGGGCGCCCGGACCACCTTTTTCCAGCAAGTTCCTCTCCTGCAAAACAAGGTTAGTCCGAGCAAATACCCTGCAAGACAGTGTTAGAATTTGATAAATCATAGTAAAGAAGAACTGACAGTCTTCGGACTGTCCGAGTCTGACTTCGGATTTCCAACCGGAAACCCTAGGTCGACCCGACGCCTACTGTTCCCTCTACGGGGAACGCGTCCTCACCTACTCCACTCAGGAGATTTACCTGATGCTAGTCCGGTCCTCTAGACTGACTGGACTTTCCGCCTAGGGTTGCCACCCCCTAGGACCTAGTGTTACCGCCCCCTAGGACCTAGGGTTACCGCCCCCTAGGGTTTTTCTCCACCTAGGGTTACCACCCCCTAGGACCTAAGGTTGCCGCCCCTTAGGGTTTTCCTCCACCTAGGGTTACCGCCCCCTAGGACCTAAGGTTACACCCCCTTAGGGTTTTTCTCCACCTAGGGTTACCTCCCCCTAGGACCTAAGGTTGCCGCCCCTTAGGGTTTTCCCTCACCTAGGGTTACCGCCCCCTAGGACCTAACGTTACCACCCCTTAGGATTTTCCCTTTGCCTAACCGCAGCTAGGACTTTCCTGAAACACTTATTCAACATGTTAGATCACCACAAACCTTAACTTTGAATCCTTTGCCATTATCAAAACTCAGGTTTGATCGTCGGATGCTTCCCGCACCAACACAAACGACCCAAATTGGATTTGGAAATGTGTTGTAATTCATAATACGGCCTGCTTGCCGTTATGTGATGTGCGTGCTGTATTTATTTTATTTTATTTTATTTTCACGACCTGTGCGTCATGCCTTTCTCTTATATTCTGGTTGTAAATTAGATTTAGACTCGAATGTAACTCGAGTTTCAAAATTGTAATGTAAATTTTGAAGCGGTGGAAGGTCCACTCGAGACGGAGTTACGAGGAGGGCGCGAGCAACACGAGGTGGTCAAAGGAAGGAGCATGAGAAGCTGTTGACCTTAGGTTGACCATCCGATCTTCTCATTGGCTGAGAAGATCGTAGTAGGGCCATGACACAAACACAAAATAATTTAATTAATTGCTTATATGTATGTGATGCCTGTTTAATTAAGTAGTTAATTAGTGCCTAGCGATTAGATGAGATCTAAATCGTGCACATGATGCACCCCACGATTAGATTAGATCTAAATCAAGTATTTGATACGCATCATCGTTTAGATTAGATCTAAATCGCGTCAACTCGTAATGCCTACCATGTCGTGATACCTACCACTACCTCGATCGCATGTTGTTGTTGAATCTGCCAAAGCAGAGCAACACATACTATCTTGGTAGGGTACGGAGGGACAATCTTGGTCCTGCCTATCAACGCATGGGTGAGTACAACTCAATTAGATTGAATAACTAGTTAACTCAATTGGATCGAGTTTAAACTATAGGCATTATCCAATGGTTGGTAGATAGGTCAAAATCACGTTTATATTAACTCTCGGGCGTATTAGCCAAAGCTAACTCGAGTTTTAATATAAATGCGGATCTTGATCCTATAAACAAGAGTTGCATAGAGATGTAATTGGTAATCATTACCTACCGATCACACTAAGTCTTGGGCGTATTAGCCAAAGCTAACTCAAGGGTTATTATGATGTGGATCTTGTCCCACATGAATTATAGAATTCAATGGGAGCATCATTTAGTTAAAGGCCTAATTAAATGATTAAGAATATGATATTTATTTCTGCTTTTATTTCTGTTGTAGATTACCATGACGTCGAATACGAACACCTTCTCCCTGTGATCTGTCCGTAAAAAGGACAAGCTCAACGGAGCAAATTTCCTGGACTGGTACAGGAACCTGAGAATAGTTCTCACCCAAGAACGTAAACTGTACGTTCTGGAGCAGCCCATTCCGGAGGCTCCTCCTGCCACTGCCACGCGAGCAGACCGAGATGCTTACAAGAAGCATCAAGATGACGCATTAGATGTGTCTTGTCTTATGCTCGCGACCATGAACTCTAAGCTTCAGAAGCAACATGAGTTGATGGGTGCTTACGATATGGTTGAACAACTTTGTCACCTATATCAAGGACAAGCAAGGCACTGGAAGACGAACTCCAAAGAATACCTGGAAGACCTTAAGAAGAAGAGAAATAAGATTTCTACTTCAGGTATATATGTTATAGAAGTCAACCTCTCTATTTCTTCATCGTGGGTATTAGATACCGGATGTGCTTCGCACATTTGTACTAATGTACAAGCGCTGAGAAATAGTATGGCATTGACGAAGGGTGAGGTAGACCTACGAGTAGGCAATGGAGCACGGGTTGCTACTATTGCTGTAGGAACTTACTATCTATCTCTACCCTCTGGGCTTGTACTAGAATTAGATGATTGTTGTTATGTGCCTGCCTTGACTAAGAACATAATTTCAGTTTCTTGTTTGGACAAGAAAGGATTCTCGTTTACAATAAAGAACAAATGTTGTTCCGTCTATTTAAATGATATGTTTTATTGTAGTACACCTCTGATAAACGGACTCTATATTTTAGACCTTGAAAGCCCTATCTATAACATAAATACCAAGAGGTTCAAGTCAAATGACCTGAACCAAACCTACCTCTGGCACTGTCGCTTAGGTCATATAAATGACAAGCGCTTATCCCAGCTCCATAAGGATGGTTTGTTGGACTCATTTGATTTTGAATCATATGAGATATGTGAGTCATGCCTACGAGGCAAGATGACCAAGACTCCCTTTAGTGGGCACAGCGAAAGAGCGACTGATTTGTTAGGACTCATACATAGTGATGTATGTGGCCCTTTCAATGTCGCTGCTAGAGGCGGTTATAGGTACTTCATCACATTTACTGATGACTTCAGTAGATATGGTTATGTGTACTTGATGACACATAAGTCAGAATCCTTTGAAAAGTTCAAAGAATTCAAGAATAAAGTACAGAACCAGCTTGGCAAGAGTATTAAGATACTTCGATCAGATCGAGGTAGAGAATACCTTAGCCATGAGTTTCGTGACTACCTAGCTGAGTGTGGGATTCTATCCCAACTCACTCCTCCTGGAACACCACAGTGGAATGGTATATCCGAAAGGAGGAATCGTACCCTATTAGATATGGTGTGATCTATGATGAGTCACACAGATCTTCCGACATACCTTTGGGGTTATGCTTTACACGACAGCTTTTATACTCAATCGAGTTCCATCATGTCGTGATAAAGACACCATATAGGATATGGATATGCCAGGTGTCTTCATGAGGATTTGGGGTTGTGAGGCTTACGTTGACGTCACAAGTTAGAACCCAAATCCGACAAGTGCTACTTCATTGGATATCCCAAGGAAACTGGGATATTACTTCTACATTCGCAGTCAGCACAAGGTAGTTGTGGCAAAGACGGGGTCTTTCGGACTTTGTTTCTAGAAAGACTAGTGGAAGCACGTTTGATCTTGAAGAAGTTCAAGATATGAACGATAGCATCAAGCCTCGATGGAAGTTGAATTGGAACCACAGTGTCGTGGATGATGTTGTTCCATAAAGAGTTGAGGAACAACAAGTTCAAGTAGACATATCTGATAGGGTACGTCGTTATCCTGAGAGATACTCATTTCTCTTGTCGACCACGATGACGTTGTGCTCATAGTTGATGAACCACCTATCAAGAAGCTGTAATGAGACCAGATTCCGAGAAATAGCTAGAGGCCATGAGCTCGAGATGGAATCCATGTACACCAACCAAGTATGGACTTTTGATCCACCTGAAGGGTAAAACCCATTGGGTGTAAGTGGGTCTTTAAAGAAAGACTTACATGGATGGACTTATCAGGTCGCTTGGTAGCTAAAGGTTTCAAGCGATTCATGGTATTGACTATGATGAAACCTTTTCCGAGCGATGTTTAAGTCCATTCGGATCATGCTTGCTATTGCGACTTACCATGATTACGATCGGCAGATGGAAAACTGCGTTTCGAATGGAAACCTACTCGAGGATGTGTACATGACACAACCCGAGGGTTTTGTAGATCCACGGCATACTAGAGTATGCAGTGCATAGGTCCATTTATGGACTAAAGCAAGCTTCTCGGAGCTGGAATCTTCGATTCGATGATGCAATCAAACAGTTTGGTTTCATCAAGAACGAAGATGAACCTTGTGTCTACAAGAAGGTTGTAGGGGACATAGTTGTTTTCCTCATATTGTATGTGGATGACATACTGCTCATTGGGAAAGACATCCCTTTGCTACAGTCTGTCAAGACTTGGCTAGAGACTTGTTTCTCAATGAAGGACTTAGGTGAGGCATCCCGCATTCTAGGGATACAGATCTATAGAGATAGATCTAAGAGATTGCTTGGCCTAAGTCAGAGTACATATATTGACAAGGTACTCCTTCGGTTTGCCATGCAAAACTCCAAGAAGGGATTTCTGCCAATGTCACATGGCGTGAGTCTTTTGAAGACTCAAGGTCCCTCTTCTAGAGAGGAGAGAGACCGCATGGATCAGATCCCTTAAGCCTCAGCCATAGGATCGATCATGTACGCCATGCTATGTACTCGACCTGATGTCTCGTATGCTTTGAGCATGACGAGCAGATACCAGTCAGATCCAAGTGAAAGTCACTGGATAGCGGTCAAGAATATTCTTAAGTACTTAAGAAGGACAAAAGAATATTTCTTGATATATGGAGGCAATGATGAGGAGAGGAGACTTTGCCTGTGCTATAGCTCTATTGTTGTCACAATAGAGCTCAATGGGGTCAGCAATGCTAGGAACCACCCCAAGTTTAGTGATGAACTTGCGGATCTAAACTGCCTCCTTTGCTGCCTCTGATGCAGCAATGTACTCGGCTTCTGTTGTAGAATCAGCCAGCTCACAGCACCACCATTAATGCAAAACACGAACCCCGACTGTGATCTATAGTCATCCTGGTCGGTCTGGAAGCTAGCATCACTTTAACCCTTTACAGCTAGCTCATCACTGCCTCCATATATCAAGAAATATTCTTTAGTCCTTCTCAAGTACTTAAGAATATTCTTGATCGCTATCCAGTAACTTTCACCTGGATCTGACTGGTATCTGCTCGTCATGCTCAAAGCATACGAGACATCAGGTCGAGTACATAGCATGGCGTACATGATAGATCCTATGGCTGAGGCATAAGGGATCTGATCCATGCGGTCTCTCTCCTCTCTAGAAGAGGGACCTTGAGTCTTCGAAAGACTCACGCCATGTGACATCGGCAGAAATCCTTTCTTGGAGTTCTGCATGGAAAATCGAAGGAGTACCTTGTCAATATATGTACTCTGACTTAGGCCAAGCAATCTCTTAGATCTATCTCTATAGATCTGTATCCCTAGAATGCGGGATGCCTCACCTAAGTCCTTCATTGAGAAGCAACTCCCTAGCCAGGTCTTGACAGACTGAAGCATAGGGATGTCCTTCCCAATGAGTAGTATGTCATCCACATACAATATGAGGAAGACAACTATGTCCCCTACAACCTTCTTGTAGACACAAGGTTCATCTTCATTCTTGATGAAACCAAACTATTTGATTGAATCATCGAATCGAAGATTCCAGCTCCGAGAAGCTTGCTTTAGTCCATAAATGGACCTATGCAGCTTGCATACTCTGCTAGTATGCTGTGGATCTACAAAACCCTCAGGTTGTGTCATGTACACATCCTCGAGCAGGTTTCCATTCAGAAACGCGGTTTTGACATCCATCTGCCATATCTCATAGTCATGGTAGGCTGCAATAGCAAGCATGATCCGAATGGACTTAAACATCGCCATCGGAGAAAAGGTCTCATCATAGTCAATACCATGAATCGCTTGAACCTTCAGCTACCAAGCGACCCTTATAGATAAGTCCATCCATGTCAGTCTTTCTCTTAAAGACCCACTTGCACCCAATGGGTTTTACCCCTTCAGGTGGATCAACCAAAGTCCATACTTGGTTGGTGTACATGGATTCCATTTCGGATCTCATGGCCTCTAGCCATTTCTCGAAATCTGATCTCATCACAGCTTCCTGATAGGTGGTAGGCTCATCCTCTATGAGCATAACGTCATCATGGTCAGACAAGAGAAATGAGTATCTCTCAGGCTGACGACGTACCCTATCAGACCTGCGAAGAGGTATGTCTACTTGAACTGGTTGTTGTTCCTCAACTCCTTGTGGAACAACATCATCCACAACACTTTGTGGTTCCAGTTCAATTTCCATCGAGGCATCAGTGCTATTGTTTGCATCTTGAACTTCTTCAAGATCGAACGCGCTCCCACTAGTCTTTCTAGAAACAAAGTCCCTTTCTAGAAAGACCCCAGTCTTTGCCACAACTACCTTGTGCTGACTGGGAATGTAGAAGTAATATCCCTTAGTTTTCTTGGGATATCCAATAAAATAGCACTTGTCGGATTTGGGTCCTAATTTGTCTGAGACTTGACGTCGAACGTAAGCCTCACAACCCCATATCCTCATGAAAGACACATGGGCATCTCTCCCAGTCCATATCCTATATCGTGTCTTTATCACGGACTTGGATGGAACTCGGTTGAGTATAAAAGCTACCTGTTGGTGCGGCTAGCACTAACGATTTAACCTAGGTTTTGATGAATGACAAATAGGTTAAGTTAGTCTTGTTGTTGTCTGACACTTTGATCGAGTGTGCAGGAGAAGTCCAGCTAGGTCGACGGGCTGACCGGATAGCTGGCAAGAAGTCCAAGCGGGTCGACGGGCTGACCGGACGCTTGGCAAGAAGTCCAGCTAGGTCGACGGGCTGACCGGATAGCTGGCAAGAAGTCCAAGCGGGTCGACGGGCTGACCGGACGCTTGGCGAGAAGTCCAGACGGGTCGACGGGCTGACCGGACGTCTGGCAGGTAAGTGAGGTAAGTCATTGGAGGGGAGTGACTGTGAGGACGCGTTCCCAGGAAGGGGACATTAGGCGTCGATCCGGCTTAGATCCATTTCGGATGTCTAAGTCGAGATCGTGACTAGATTCCGGTCTCGGAAAGACGGAATCTAAGTCATACTAACTTATGCTAATTCATACTATTACAAATGTGCTAATAATCTGTTTTGCAGGATATATATTGCCTCGGACTAACTTTGTTTTGCAGGAAAAAGGAGATTTCTGGAACAAGGTGGTCCGGGCGCCCGAAGGGGATCCGGGCGCCCGGAGGTCCGGGCGCCCGGAAGGGATCCGGGCGCCCGGAATGCAAATTATATCCAGCCGAGTCGTCGCCACGTGGAGCATCACGGTTTGTGCAGCTACGTCACATTCCAGGCGCCCGGAACAGCATATAAAAGAAGCCCCAGACAGGAGCTTCAGGATCAATCAATCAAGCTGAGAATTCTTCTGCTGCTGGTCTTGCTGCTCAACGTTTAGTGCGACGCCAACAAAGCTCCGACACTACGCTCCGCTCTTTTCCCTTTTGTCGGTATTTGTTTTTAGTTTTCATTAGCATTCACTGTACGATTCTCTTGTAATCATTATTTCGAATTGCTAGTGATTGCCCAACGAAAGTGGTCAAGGACCACGGGCCTTCGAGTAGGAGTCGTCACAGGCTCCGAACGAAGTAAAACAACTGTGTCTATTTTACTTTTCCGCTGCGCTTATACTCTTGTTTTGCGAATCGATATTCACCCCCCCCCCCTCTATCGAATCTAACGGTCCTACAAGTGGTATCAGAGCGAGGTTACGCTCTGATTTGGTGCAACCACCAATCAGACAGGGGGTGAATTTTCTTTTGTTTTTTTTATTTTAAAAAACTGGTGTTTCGTTAACTTAATATTCCTCTAATCAATTTAAATTAGTGCAACACGAATCTAGTTTTTTTTCTTCCCGCACTACTAATCCAAGACCAAGTCTTGGGATATTTTTTTGGTTATTTACCTGTGCACAGAATGTCCCAACAAGAAGGATTCAGCACAGTGCGACCTCCACTCTTCAACGGGGACGACTTCCCTTACTGGAAGAAGCGCATGGAGGTCTACCTCAAAACTGACTTTGACCAGTGGATGAGCATTACAAGACCTTACAAAATTCCAGTGGACAACGCCGGGAATCTAGTGGATCCTGAAGACTGGACAGCAGATCTCAAGAAAAAAGCGTCAACAGAAAACAAAGCGATCAACACTCTACAGTGCGGACTAACAAGAGAAGAACTGAACAGAGTCGGTCCACACAAAAACGCTAAAGAGCTATGGGACAAGCTGATCGAACTGCACGAGGGAACGAGCGACGCTAAGGTAACAAAACGAGACCTGCTTTTAAATAAAATTTTTAATATAAAAATGCAGGAAGGAGAAACAGCGAATCAACTCCACGCGAGGATCAAGGACATCCTCAACGGGCTCCATGCGATAGGCCACCAGATGGAGAACAGAGACTTGATAAGGTACGCATTAAACGTCTTTCCACGTAATAGTTTGTGGGCATCAATCGTGGATGCCTACAAAATTTCTAAAAACTTATCTAAACTAAAATTAGATGAACTTTTTTATGAATTAGAACTACACGAACAAACTAATGCTGGATCTGAGAAAGGTATAACTTTGCTTGCAGGTTCCTCCAAGGAAAAGAAGAACAAGCATGAACCTGAAGAAGATTCTGACCAAAACTTCGAAGATGAAGAGCACCTGGTGAACCTGGTAAGGAAGATGTTCACCGGGAAGAAAAGGAGCTTTAGCAAGAAGGATCTTCAGAAGATCAACACTCCAACTGAATCGAGGAACGTGACGTGCTTCGGATGCAACAAAAAGGGGCACTACAAGAATGAGTGTCCGAGATCGAAGAACGACAAAACGAAGCCGACCAAAAAGAAGGCCCTCAAAGCAACGTGGGACGACTCCTCGGACGAATCGGAGGAAGAAGAGCAGAAACATCAGAGCCACCTCGCACTGATGGCCCGCGAAGCCGAAACAGATAACGAGTGGGAAGATGAAGACGGGTCTGAACCCGAAACAAGCCACGAGTCCGTACTCGTTTCCAAAGGCCCAAATGAGATATACTTTAATTTAAACAAAAAAATTTTTAGAATTATTTCCTGTTTAAATAGCAAATTAACTAAATTAGAAAATGAAAACAAATTACTTCTTGAGGAAAATCAAAACCTCAAGGAACAATTAAAAAATTCAAATCCAACTCAAGATCTAACACTTGAGGAGGAGAATTTATCATTAAAAAATGAAATAAACAATTTAAAGAAGATGTTAGAAAAATTCACAACAAGATCAAAAAATTTAGACTTAATCCTAAATAATCAAAAAGCATGTTATAATAAAACCGGACTAGGATATAAGTCGAATTCAAATAAAACCTTCAAATCATTAATAACCCAATACAAGTCAACCAATCTAGCTTGGGTTCCGAAAGCGTGTCTAACCACGCAAGTAGGACTTAATCAATATTATATACCTAAAGAAAAAATACATTATATAAATAAACCAAACCAAAATCCAAAATACAAACCTAAATCAAATTCAAAATCTAAACAGTTTAAAAAAAACAACAAAATTATCACCAAGTTAACTACAACTATAAAAAGAATCGACACAAGCCTAAAATCAAAACTTAAATTAATGGCCAATAATTCAGGGGGAGGTTCCAGAATAACTGGCACCTCCAAAACTAACTTACCCGACAGGGTAACCCAAATTTTACCAACCCGGCAGGGTAATTAGGATTAGTTAAAAAGAGACCAAGTTTAACTTGAATCATGGTACTGGTGAAATTTTTGGATGATAGTACGTTAGGGAAACTTGGGCATCGCATGTCTAGAAAGATATGGTTTCGATCTGGTGCATTTGGCCAAGTGGAACTGACCGAAGCTACCCTTAAACGAATCCTAACCAGTTAGACCAAGATTTAGTACTAAGTTCCGTGGATAGGACTATTCGGAAAACCTCGAAAGGTTGGTTACTTCTAATGATGTCCTTGTGACTCACCAAGCTTAGAAGTTTATCCGAAGAATGCCTATTTGTGGAAACCAAAGCTAAGTCTGAATCTAACACAAGTTAAAACAAAACTCTGTAATCAAACTAATTTCATCTCACAAAATCATAGGATTCCCTGATTGATAATATAGATCGGGTGAGATGAATAAGGCTTAAATTTTAATTTTAAAAGTTCTTTTAATTTCAAAATTTTAATTGTAAACTTAAAAATTAATTTCAAAATTTTAATTCTAAACTTAAAAATTAATTTCAAAATTTTAATTTCAAACTTAAAAATTAATTTCAAAATTTTAATTCTAAACTTAAAAATTAATTTCAAAATTTTAATTCTAAACTTAAAAATTAATTTCAAAATTTTAATTTCAAACTTAAAAATTAATTTCAAAATTTTAATTTTAAACTTAAAAATTAATTTCAAAATTTTAATTCTAAACTTAAAAATTATTTTCAAAATATTAAGTTTAAACTTAAAAATTAATTTCAAAATTTTAATTTTAAACTTAAAAATTAATTTCAAAATTTTAAACTTAAATTAATTCTACACTTAAATAGTGCATGCTCAAAAGACTAACTCTAAATCCTACTTACTGTAGGAAACCAAGTGGATTTTGGACAGTGGTTGCTCCAAACATATGACTGGAGATCACACCAAGTTCACTCAACTCACTTACAAAAGCCTAGGAACAGTTGCCTTTGGAAACAACGGCAAACTCAAGGTAATTGGTATAGGTAATATTGAATTAAAATTAGACTTTATAATTACAAATGTTTTACTTGTTGAAAATTTTAAATATAATCTTCTAAGTATAAGTCAATTGTGTGATACTAGGTATAAGGTCAAATTTCTAACTACAGAATGTTTAATCAAACATCTAGATAATCCTACCATAAGCTTAAAAGGTTTTAGAAAAGACAACATCTATGCCATCAACCTAACCATTTCTCCCATTAAGTGTTATTTAACACAAAAAGAAGAAACTTGGTTATGGCATAGGAGGATGTCTCACACCAACTTTAGAAATATAAGTAAACTAAATGGACTTGTAAAAGGCTTACCAAAGCTACCTAACTTAGATTCAACCATATGTAATGCTTGTCAACAAGGCAAACAAACTAAATCAGCCCACAAACAAACAAATCAACCATAAACTAACTCAATCTTAGAACTTCTACATTTAGATCTTTTTGACTCCCATGGAGTCAAATCTATAAATGGAAACTTATATTGTTTAGTAATTATAGACGACTATTCTAGGTTTACTTGGGTAAAATTCTTAAAACATAAAGATGAAACTTTTGAAATTTTTACAAATTTTTGCAAACAGATTGAAAACGAAAAAGATATTAAAATTAAAAGAATTAGGAGTGACAACGGAGGAGAATTTAAAAATCACCACTTTAACAGTTTTTGTCTAGAAAACGGTTACCATCATGAGTTCTCATGCCCTAAAACCCCCCAACAAAATGGAATTGTAGAAAGAAAAAATAGAACCTTACTTGAAGCTTCTAGAACAATGTTAAATGAGTATAACCTACCTAAATACTTTTGGGCAGAAGTCGTTAGTACAGCCTGCTACGTACAGAACAGAACAACAATAAATAAAACTCATAACAAAATGTTCTTCGAATTGTTTTATAATAAACAACCAAATATAAAATATTTTAAGGTATTTGGATGCCCAGTTTTCATCTTAAATACGAGAGAACACTTAGGAAAATTCACCTCCAAAATTGAAAATGGAATTTTTGTAGGGTATTCCCTAAATAGTAGAGGCTACAGAATTTACAATAAGGTTACCTTAAAAATTGAAGAAACTACTAATGTAAAATTTGAAGAAACTAAACAAGACATAGGATCTACACAAACACCTGAGTTTGTTCCAGAAACCAACCAAACTCTAAGTCATGAAGAAGAGGAACAACATCAGGAGGATCAACCTCCTAGAACAATAAGGGTTAACCCAAATCATCCAACTGATCAAATAATTGGTGACCCAGAATTAAGAGTTCAAACCAGATCATCGTTTAGAAACCTAAGTCAAATTTCATTAATTTCAAAAATTGAACCCAAAACTGTGGATGAATCCCTACTAGACCCAGATTGGATCATAGCTATGCAAGAAGAACTAGCCCAATTTGAGCGTAATGAGGTCTGGGACCTAGTTCCACCACCTAAGAACAAGAAAATAATAGAAACAAAATGGGTATTCAGAAACAAACTAAGTGAAACTGGGGAAATTACTAGAAATAAGGCTAGGCTGGTTGCCAAAGGATTTAGTCAAGTTGAAGGACTTGACTATGATGAAACATATGCCCCAGTAGCCAGATTAGAATCCATTAGAATGTTACTAGGTTATGCAGCCCATAAGGGACTCAAACTATACCAAATGGACGTTAAGTCTGCCTTTCTCAATGGACTAATTAAAGAAGAAGTTTATGTAGGTCAGCCTCCTGGGTTTGAAAGTCTAGAACACCCTGATTATGTTTTTAAATTAAAGAAAGCACTATATGGACTTAAACAAGCACCCAGGGCATGGTATGAGAGGCTAACATCTTACTTAACATCTAAAGGATTCAAACAAGGTCAAATTGACCCAACCTTGTTTGTTAAATCATTAAATACAGACATATTTATTGCACAAATATACGTAGATGATATAATATTTGGCTCAACAAATTCAGAATTTTTAGAAGAATTTATTAATCTAATGGAAAAAGAATTTGAAATGAGCTTAGTGGGAAAATTAACCTATTTCTTAGGATTACAAATCAAACAAACAAATGAAGGAAATTATATTTATCAACATAAATACACCAAAGAATTACTTAAAAAATTCGGAATGGAAAATACAAAAGAAATAAAAACACCTATGGCAGTAAACACAATCTTAGACAGTGACCCAAATGGAAAACCAATTGATTTAAAATACTATAGAAGTGTAATAGGTAGCCTACTGTACTTAACTGCAAGCCGACCTGATATCTTATTTGCAGTTAGTATGTGTGCTAGATACCAAACTTGTGCTAAGGAATCCCATTTGACACAAGTTAAAAGAATTTTTAGATATCTTAAAGGAACAACAAATGTAGGAATCTGGTATCCTAGGACAAATAATTTTGAACTAATAGAGTATTCTGACTCAGATTATGCAGGATGCAAATTAGACCGCAAAAGCACAAGTGGTGGATGCCAATTATTAGGTTCATCACTTGTTAGCTGGTTTAGTAGAAAGCAACATTGTGTTGCTCTATCTACAACTGAGTCAGAATACATAGCTATAGGCGAATGTGTTGCACAATTATTATGGATGATGCATACTCTAAAAGATTTCAACTTAAACATCACGAATGTAAAAGTATTAATTGACAATATAAGTTCAATTAACTTAACCAAGAATCCTGTGCATCATTCAAGAACCAAACATATTGAAATTCGGCACCACTTCATTAGGGATCATGTTACTAAAGGTGATATTGAACTCAAGTACATTGAGTCCAAATCAAATTTAGCTGACATTTTTACAAAACCACTCCCTGAAAGTGAATTTAGCAACCTACGACGAAAATTAGGGATGTGCCTAATAGACTAGGATTGTCTTAAAACTATTTTTAAAATAATTTTTTTAACTTATAAGTTAAAACTGTATGTTTTCAAAACTTTCCATTTTTAGATTTTCAAAAATAGTTTTGGCCTTAGACTAGTTTTGAATCCTTAGAAAGCATGTACCCATAGGACTAGTTTTTGAGCATCTCACCAACACCCTAGGTTTACCTTGCTTGTGTTTGACAAACATAGAAAGGGGTGAGATGCATAGGCCAACTGTCTGGACTTAAGATGCTTATTTCAGTGCATCAACATAAGTCTGGACGTTAAATACAATTCAGATATTAATCAGATTAAAGTTCATCAGTCAAGTCAAACACTAACTGGTTGTAATTAACTTAATCTGACTAACCAAGTGAAAGCTACTATCTTCTGACAGTTAGTTAGTACCTAATTGGTTAGACAGCTGGTTAAAGTTATGTCAGGTTCAGGGGGAGGAATTAATTAAAAATTTTCCTTTATATAAAATATTTTAAATTTTGTTTGAAAAATGTTTTCTTAAAAATTTCTTAAACCTACTTTTGAAAACTAACTCTTATAAAACTAAGCTGTTTTTAAGAATTAGGTTTTACATCTTATTGAAAATTGATTTTGAAAACTAGATTTAACTTAGTTTTGAAAATTGTGGAAATTAGATTTTTCAAAACTTAAGTTTACAAACTAAGCTTCTCAAAATCTTTTTCCTTAATTTTGAAAATCAAAGTTCAAAAATCAATCTTCAAAATCAACTTACTTAAAATTGTGAAATTTTTTAACTCAAAATTGTTTGTTTTAAATCACAAACTTTTTATCATTTTTACTTAGTCTTTGAAAACTCAACTTTTCAAGTATTTTAAACCATGGTTTTAAAACTAGTACTTTTGAACTTTAAAATTTTGATTTTTGAAAATTAGATTTAATTATTTTACTTTATCAAAGTTAGTTCTACCAAACTCCTTTGAAAACTAAAAGTAAAGTTCAAAATCAACATTTGCAAACTGAAATTTGATTTGCAAAAACTCAGTGTTGAAAATCATGAAAGTTAGATTTTTCAAACTTAAATCATTGTCAAAACTTAAGCTTTAAATTAAATCGTTTCCAAACTTAGAGTTGAAAAATAAATCAGTTTTTTGGAAAAATAAATTTTTCAAACTTAGTTTTGAAATTTTGGTTTTTGAAAACTTATGTTTAAAAATGAAACTATCTAAACTTAGCTAGCTTTCTAAAGCTAAAAGCTAATGCTTTAAACAAATTTTCAAAAGCTTAAACTCCCCCAAGACAACTTGATTACCTGTTACAGTAACTCTTCACTATGATCATTTACCTTTGTTCATTTTTTTTTATGAATGCCAAAGGGGGAGGAGGGTTAGGTGGTTAAGTTAGCTAAACCAATTTGAAAACACAAACTAAACTTAAAAACCACACAAATGCATGTTGTTTCTTGCATATGCTTTCACTAACTTAACCAGGTTGTCATTCCATCAAAAAGGGGGAGATTGTTGGTGCGGCTAGCACTAACGATTTAACCTAGGTTTTGATGAATGACAAATAGGTTAAGTTAGTCTTGTTGTTGTCTGACACTTTGATCGAGTGTGCAGGAGAAGTCCAGCTAAGTCGACGAGCTGACCGGATAGCTGGCAAGAAGTCCAAGCGGGTCGACGGGCTGACCGGACACTTGGCAAGAAGTCCAGCTAGGTCGACGGGCTGACCGGATAGCTGGCAAGAAGTCCAAGCGGGTCGACGGGCTGACCGGACGCTTGGCGAGAAGTCCAAACAGGTCAACGGGCTGACCGGACGTCTGGCAGGTAAGTGAGGTAAGTCACTGGAGGGGAGTGACTGTGAGGACGCGTTCCCGGGAAGGGGACATTAGGCGTCGATCCGGCTTAGATCCATTTCGGATGTCTAAGTCGAGATCGTGACTAGATTCCGGTCTCGGAAAGACGGAATCTAAGTCATACTAACTTATGCTAATTCATACTATTACAAATGTGCTAATAATCTGTTTTGCAGGATATATATTGCCTCGGACTAACTTTGTTTTGCAGGAAAAAGGAGATTTCTGGAACAAGGTGGTCCGGGCGCCCGGAGGTCCGGGCGCCCGGAAGGGATCCGGGCGCCCGGAATGCAAATTATATCCAGCCGAGTCGTCGCCACGTGGAGCATCACGGTTTGTGCAGCTACGTCACATTCCAGGCGCCCGGAAGGAATCCAGGCGCCCGGAACAGCATATAAAAGAAGCCCCAGACAGGAGCTTCAGGATCAATCAATCAAGCTGAGAATTCTTCTGCTGCTGGTCTTGCTGCTCAACGTTTAGTGCGACGCCAACAAAGCTCCGACACTACGCTCCGCTCTTTTCCCTTTTGTCGGTATTTGTTTTTTAGTTTTCATTAGCATTCACTGTACGATTCTCTTGTAATCATTATTTCGAATTGCTAGTGATTGCCCAACGAAAGTGGTCAAGGACCACGGGCCTTCGAGTAGGAGTCGTCACAGGCTCCGAACGAAGTAAAACAACTGTGTCTACTTTACTTTTCCGCTGCGCTTATACTCTTGTTTTGCGAATCGATATTCACCCCCCCCCCCTCTATCGAATCTAACGGTCCTACACTACCGTGTCTAAAGCATAGCCCCAAAGGTATGTCGAAAGATCTGTTTAACTCATCATAGATCGCACCATATTTAATAGGGTACGATTCCTTCTTTCGGATACACCATTCCACTGTGGTGTTCCAGGAGGAGTGAGTTGGGATAGAATCCCACACTCAGCTAGGTAGTCACGAAACTCATGGCTAAGGTATTCTCCACCTCGATCGGATCGAAGTATCTTAATACTCTTGCCAAGCTGGTTCTGTACTTCATTCTTGAAATCTTTGAACTTTTCAAAGGATTCAGACTTATGTGTCATCAAGTACACATAACCATATCTACTAAAGTCATCAGTAAATGTGATGAAGTACCTATAACCTCCTCTAGCAGCGACATTGAAAGGGCCACATACATCACTATGTATGAGTCCTAACAAATCAATCGCTCTTTCGCTGTGCCCACTAAAGGGAGTCTTGGTCATCTTGCCTCGTAGGCATGACTCGCATATCTCATATGATTCTAAATCAAATGAGTCCAGCAAACCATCCTTATGGAGCTGGGATAAGCGCTTGTCATTTATATGACCTAAGCGACAGTGCCAGAGATAGGTTTGGTTCAGGTCATTTGACATAAACCTCTTGGTATTTATGTTATAGATAGGGCTCTCAAGGTCTAGAATATAGAGTCCGTTTATCATAGGTGCACTACAATAGAACATATCGTTTAAATAGATAGGACAACATTTGTTCTTTATTGTAAACGAAAATCCTTTCTTTTCCAAACAAGAAACTGAAATTATGTTCTTAGTTAAGGCAGGCACATAATAACAATCATCTAAATCTAGTACAAGCCCAGAGGGTAGAGATAGATAGTAAGTTCCTACAGCAATAGCAGCAACCTGTGCTCCATTGCCTACTCGTAGGTCTATCTCACCCTTCGTCAATGCCCTACTATTTCTCAGCGCTTGTACATTAGTACAAATGTGCGAAGCACATCCGGTATCTAATACCCACGATGAAGAAATAGAGAGGTTGACTTCTATAACATGTATACCTGAAGTAGAAATCTTATTTCTCTTCTTCTTAAGATCTTCCAGGTATTCTTTGGAGTTCCTCTTCCAGTGCCTTGCTTGTCCTTGATATAGGTGACAAAGATGTTCAACCATATCGTAAGCGCTCATCAACTCATGTTGCTTCTGAAGCTCTGAGTTCATGGTTGCGAGCATAAGACAGGACACATCTAATGCGTCATCTTGATGCTTCTTGTAAGCATCTCGGTCTGCTCGCGTGGCAGTGGCAAGAGGAGCCTCCAAAATGGGCTGCTCCAGAACGTACAGTTTACGTTCTTGGGTGAGAACTATTCTCAGGTTCCTGTACCAGTCCAGGAAATTTGCTCCGTTGAGCTTGTCCTTCTTAAGGACAGAACGCAGAGAGAAGATATTCGTGTTTGACGTCATGGCAATTCTACAACAGAAGTAAATGAAGAAATAAGTATCATATTCTTAATCATTTAATTAGGCCTTTAACTAAATGATGCTCCCACTGAATTCTATAATTCATGTGGAACAAGATCCACATCATACTAACCCTTGAGTTAGCTTTGGCTAATACGCTCAAGACTTATATGATCGGTAGGTAACGATTACCAATTACATCTCTATGCAACTCTTGTTTATAGGATAAAATCCGCATTTATATTAGCTTTGGCTAATACGCCCGAGAATTAATATAAACATGATTTTGTCCTACCTTTCCAACCATTGGAAGAATGCCTATAGTTGTACTCGATCCAACCGAGTAAACTAGGAATACTCAATCTGATTGAGTTTGTATTCACCCATGCGTTGATAGGCGGGACCAAGATTGTCCCTCCGTACCCTACCAAGATAGTATGTGTTGCTCTGCTTTGGCAGATTCAACAACAGCATGCGATCGAGGTAGTGGTAGGTATCACTGCATGGTAGGCATTACGAGTTGATGCGTTTTAGATCAAATCTAAACGATGATGCATATCATATACTCGATAGATCCAATCTAATCGAAGGGTGCATCATGTGCACGATTTAGATCTAATCTAATCGCTAGACACTAATTAACTACTTAATTAAACATGCATCACATACATATAAGTAATTAATTAAATTTTATGATTAGTCATGGCCCTACTACGATCTTTTCAAGCCAATGAGAAGATCGGATGGTCAACCTAAGGTCAACTTCTCAAGCGCCTTCCTTTTGACCACCTTGTGTTGCTCGCGCCTTTCTCGTAACTCCGTCTCGAGTGGACCTTCCTCAACTCCAATTTTTGTACATTACAATTTTGAAACTCGAGTTACATTTGAGTCTAAATCTAATTTACAACCAGAATAAAAGAAAGGCACGACGCGCAGGTCGCGAGAAAAAAAATAAAAGTACAACACGCACATCACATCACGGCGCGCAGGCCGTATTATGAATTACAACACATATTGTCCAATCAAATTGGGTGTTTGGGTCATGACTATCACAAAAATAATATATAATTCAAAATTATATATTTTTTCTTAATTTTCTGTAATTTTCATAATTTTACAGATTTTATGAGTAAATTTTTCCCGGCGGTCCCGATTAGCGATTTCGGGCGCAATCGCGGAGCAAATCCCCTTGCGGGGTTAGGGGCAGTACCCCTACCCGCGATCTAACCATCGCGAGTTGCTCCTAAGCGATCCAAGAGCGCCTAAGTCCACTGTCCCAAAACGATTTGGGTCGAAACTTTGCCGTTTTGAAAAATTCTTCTCGGTAGTCGAAGCCTACAAGTGTCGAAACACTTGTGCTTCGCTTCTACGAGAAAAATACCCATAAAATCATAAAAATTAGGAAATTCACAGAATGTTATAGTATGCATATTTTTCATAAAAATACGAATCTAAACTCGTATTCGCTTCGCACGCGTTTTCGCGTCGCGGAAACCCCGAATCACCCTAGCCATTGGATCTCGTGCGAAGAAAAATTTCGAAAACACGAATACGAGATTTAAACTACGATCTACAGTAGATCTACAAAGGAAAAACATTTTACCTTCAAAGCGTGCCCTTGCAAATCCCGCTCGTCCAACGGTACGCCGGATCTCGAAAATGTCAACGTAGACAACTCTCTAGTGATATCCACACGAACAAGGTGTGTTCTCTAACACATAAGGATGGAGAAGAGAGCACCCAAGTGTGCTAGCACTTTCTAGGGCTCTCGGGTAGGATTTAAAAGGGGAGAAAGGAGAGAAAGAAAAGGGGTCTCACACAATCCTCTAGGTACCCTCCTTTGTGACCTTCACTTCACCCTTTTCTTGGAACACAACTCATACACCTTCACCCTCCAAGATAGCTCTCGGCAACCACAGCAAAGGAGGAGGAAGAAGCTAGGAAGAAGATATAATAATTACCACACCTCAATTGCCACAAAAACAAAACCTCCTTTTGCATTAGTGTGGTCGGCCACACCATTGTAACCTCCCCATTTAATGTGGCCGGCCACATTAAATGGAATGGGAGGTGTAACCTCCATGAGGTGGCACACCTCATGAGGTGGAGATGATGTGGCTGCCATGTAGGATGAGTCATCCTCCATGAAGTGGCAATTCATCAAGTCAAACTTGATGTTTCAACTTCCCATTTTGGTCAAGTCAAAATTGACCAAAACTCTTCCATGTTGAGTTGAATTCATACTTTGATTCAAGCCAATTTGAATTTAATGAATCTCAATTCATTAATACAAATTGACTCAATGAATCAAATTTAAATTAGACTTATTCAACAATTGAATCTAATTGAGTCTAACTCAATAAGTCTAATTTTCGAATCCAATCCTTGGTGCATCATATGAACCTAATTCAATTGGTTCATCCTATGAACATAATCTCCATCCACTTGTTCTTTGTGTGTGACCCAATAGGTTCTTGTAACATTGGCAATGTTTCTAAACTCCTTTAAAAATATAAACAATGAGCGGCATCTAGCAATACATCATTGCTACACAAGTTACAAGAAATGTTGAGATCCAACATCACCTTGTGACTGCTAATTGTGACTCCTCACAAAATATATGACAAGTGTTCTTCTATCCTAGACATCTAAATTGATCAATGTGAGGCATTGACCGTATCATCCTCTGACCAATCTAAATCTTGAACTCCAAGTAGACTCACTAAATCAAATGAGCTCAATATCCTATATTGACTCATTTGGGCATGGCCATGCACTTCGTGGTCTCACTCTATCAAGAATACCGATGTCACTCCCGTCATATAGGAGGGATAGATCTCATCTACATCACTCACATCCCTCCGCATAATTTGTTACATACCCAGTAATCGCCTTTATAGTCCACCGAGTTACGGGTGACGTTTGACGAAACTAAAGTACATAACTCCTTATGTAGGGATCTATGGTGACTTCAGGTCTAAGGACTAGTAGTCATACTAATAGCCACATGAGAAATTATATGACACTCATATAACGATCCATGATACTTTCTCATGGTGGGTCATTCAGTATACATTCTCTAATGTATACCCATGTGTCAACTTGATATCTCTATATCCATGACTTGTTAGATCAAGTCATCGAGTTGACCTACATGCTAGTCTTATTGCATTAACATTGTCCCTGAATGTTAATACTCGACTAGGAATGATTTAGAGTAGTGTTCCCTATATCATCTCACTATCGATTCAACCAATCGATTGATATAGGTAAGAACCTTCTACTCTAGGACGTTATTATACTTAGTTTATTTGGCACCAATACAAGTAAGTATAATAACCAAAATCCAAATACCTTTATTTATATAGAATATGATACAACAAGTCCAAAATACAATCATCAAATGATTGGCTCTAGGGCTCTAGCTAACAATCTCCCACTAGCACTAGTGCCAATCAGTGTAGGCTCTAAGCCCCAATGACCTAGTGTGACCATCATGCTTCCTCTATGCCAAAGCCTTGGTCAAGGGATCTGCGATGTTAGCCTCTGTAGGTACTCTGCAAATCTTCACATCTCCTCTCTCGATAATCTCTCGAATGAGATGGAAGCGCCGTAGTATGTGTTTGGTCCGCTGGTGTGAGGTTCCTTTGCACGTGCTATAGCTCCATTGTTGTCACAATAGAGCTCAATGGGGTCAACAATGCTAGGAACCACCCCAAGTTCAAGGATGAACTTGCGGATCGCCTCCTTTGCGCCTCGATGCAAACAATGTACTCGGCTTCTGTTGTAGAATCAGCTACTGTGTCCTGCTTCGAACTCTTCCAGCTCACAGCACCACCATTAATGCAAAACACGAACCCCGATTGTGATCTATAGTTATCCTGGTCGGTCTAGAAGCTAGCATCACTGTAACCCTTTACAGCTAGCTCATCACTGCCTCCATATATCAAGAAATATTCTTTAGTCCTTCTCAAGCACTTAAGAATATTCTTGACCGCTATCCAGTGACTTTCACCTGGATCTGACTGGTATCTGCTCGTCATGCTCAAAGCATACGAGACATCAGGTCGAGTACATAGCATGGCGTACATGATAGATCCTATGGCTGAGGCATAAGGGATCTGATCCATGCGGTCTCTCTCCTCTCTAGAAGAGGGACCTTGAGTCTTCGAAAGACTCACGCCATGTGACATCGGCAAAAATCCCTTCTTGGAGTTCTGCATGGCAAACCGAAGGAGTACCTTGTCAATGTATGTACTCTGACTTAGGCCAAGCAATCTCTTAGATCTATCTCTATAGATCTGTATCCCTAGAATGCGGGATGCCTCACCTAAGTCCTTCATTAAGAAGCAACTCCCTAGCCAAGTCTTAACAGACTGAAGCATAGGGATGTCCTTCCCAATGAGTAGTATGTCATCCACATACAATATGAGGAAGAAAACTATGTCCCCTACAACCTTCTTGTAGACACAAGGTTCATCTTCATTCTTGATGAAACAAAACTGTTTGATTGCATCATCGAATCGAAGATTCCAGCTCCGAGAAGCTTGCTTTAGTCCATAAATGGACCTATGCAGCTTGCATACTCTGCTAGTATGCTGTGGATCTACAAAACCCTCACGTTGTGTCATGTACACATCCTCAAGCAGGTTTCCATTCAGAAATGTGGTTTTGTCATCCATCTGCCATATCTCATAGTCATGGTAGGCTGCAATAGCAAGCATGATCCGAATGGACTTAAACATCGCTACTGGAGTAAAGGTCTCATCATAGTCAATACCATGAATCTGCTTGAAACCTTTAGCTACGAAGCGACCCTTATAGATAAGTCCATCCATGTCAGTCTTTCTCTTAAAGACCCACTTACACCCAATGGGTTTTACCCCTTCAGGTGGATCAACCAAAGTCCATACTTGGTTGGTGTACATGGATTCCATTTCGGATCTCATGGCCTCTAGCCATTTCTCGGAATCTGGTCTCATCACAGCTTCCTGATAGGTGGTAGGCTCATCCTCTATGAGCATAACGTCATCATGGTCAGACAAGAGAAATGAGTATCTCTCAGGCTGACGACGTACCCTATCAGACCTGCGAAGAGGTATGTCTACTTGAACTGGTTGTTGTTCCTCAACTCCTTGTGGAACAACATCATCCACAACACTTTGTGGTTCCAGTTCAATTTCCATCGAGGCATCAGTGCTATTGTTCGCATCTTGAACTTCTTCAAGATCGAACGTGCTCCCACTAGTCTTTCTAGAAACAAAGTCCCTTTCTAGAAAGACCCCAGTCTTTGCCACAACTACCTTGTGCTGACTGGGAATGTAGAAGTAATATCCCTTAGTTTCCTTGGGATATCCAATAAAATAGCACTTGTCGGATTTGGGTCCCAATTTGTCTGAGACTTGACGTCGAACGTAAGCCTCACAACCCCATATCCTCATGAAAGACACATGGGCATCTCTCCCAGTCCATATCCTATATGGTGTCTTTATCACGGACTTGGATGGAACTCGGTTGAGTATAAAAGCTGCCATGTCTAAAGCATAGCCCCAAAGGTATGTCGGAAGATCTGTGTGACTCATCATAGATCGCACCATATCTAATAGGGTACGATTCCTCCTTTCGGATACACCATTCCACTGTGGTGTTCCAGGAGGAGTGAGTTGGGATAGAATCCCACACTCAGCTAGGTAGTCACGAAACTCATGGCTAAGGTATTCTCCACCTCGATCGGATCGAAGTATCTTAATACTCTTGCCAAGCTGGTTCTGTACTTCATTCTTGAATTCTTTAAACTTTTCAAAGGATTCAGACTTATGTGTCATCAAGTACACATAACCATATCTACTAAAGTCATCAGTAAATGTGATGAAGTACCTATAACCTCCTCTAGCAGCGACATTGAAAGGGCCACATACATCACTATGTATGAGTCCAAACAAATCAGTCGCTCTTTCGCTGTGCCCACTAAAGGGAGTCTTGGTCATCTTGCCTCGTAGGCATGACTCGCATATCTCATATGATTCTAAATCAAATGAGTCCAGCAAACCATCCTTATGGAGCTGGGATAAGCGCTTGTCATTTATATGACCTAAGCGACAGTGCCAGAGATAGGTTTGGTTCAGGTCATTTGACTTAAACCTCTTGGAATTTATGTTATAGATAGGGCTCTCAAGGTCTAGAATATAGAGTCCGTTTATCATAGGTGCACTACAATAGAACATATCGTTTAAATAGATAGAACAACATTTGTTCTTTATTGTAAACGAAAATCCTTTCTTGTCCAAACAAGAAACTTAAATTATGTTCTTAGTCAAGGCAGGCACATAATAACAATCATCTAAATCTAGTACAAGCCCAGAGGGCAGAGATAGATGGTAAGTTCCTACAGCAATAGCAGCAACCCGTGCTCCATTGCCTACTCATAGGTCTATCTCACCCTTCGTCAATGCCCTACTATTTCTCAGCGCTTGTACATTAGTACAAATGTGCGAAGCACATCCGATATCTAATACCCACGATGAAGAAATAGAGAGGTTAACTTCTATAACATGTATACCTGAAGTAGAAATATTATTTCTCTTCTTCTTAAGATCTTCCAGGTATTCTTTGGAGTTCCTCTTCCAGTGCCTTGCTTGTCCTTGATATAGGTGACAAAGATGTTCAACCATATCGTAAGCGCTCATCAACTCATGTTGCTTCTGAAGCTCTGAGTTCATGGTTGCGAGCATAAGACAGGACACATCTAATGCGTCATCTTGATGCTTCTTGTAAGCATCTCGGTCTGCTCGCGTGGCAGTGGCAGGAGGAGCCTCTGGAATGGGCTGCTCCAGAACGTACAGTTTACGTTCTTGGGTGAGAACTATTCTCAGGTTCCTGTACCAGTCCAGGAAATTTGCTCCGTTGAGCTTGTCCTACTTAAGGACAGAACGCAGAGAGAAGATGTTCGTGTTTGACGTCATGGCAATTCTACAACAGAAGTAAATGCAGAAATAAGTATCATATTCTTAATCATTTAATTAGGCCTTTAACTAAATGATGCTCCCACTGAATTCTATAATTCATGTGGGACAAGATCCACATCATACTAACCCTTGAGTTAGCTTTGGCTAATACGCCCAAGACTTAGTATGATCGGTAGGTAACGATTACCAATTACATCTCTATGCAACTCTTGTTTATAGGATAAAATTCGCATTTATATTAAAACTCAAGTTAGCTTTGGCTAATACGCCCGAGAATTAATATAAACGTGATTTTGTCCTACCTTTCCAACCATTGGAAGAATGCCTATAGTTGTACTCGATCCAACCGAGTAAATTAGGAATACTCAATCTGATTGAGTTTGTATTCACCCATGCGTTGATAGGCGGGACCAAGATTGTCCCTCCGTACCCTACCAAGAAAGTATGTGTTGCTCTGCTTTGGCAGATTCAACAACAGCATGCGATCGAGGTAGTGGTAGGTATCACGGCATGGTAGGCATTACGAGTTGACGCATTTTAGATCTAATTTAAATGATGATGCGTATCATATACTCGATAGATCCAATCTAATCGAAGGGTGCATCATGTGCACGATTTAGATCTAATCTAATCGCTAGGCACTAATTAACTACTTAATTAAACATGCATCACATACATATAAGTAATTAATTAAATTTTATGATTAGTCATGGCCCTACTACGATCTTCTCAAGCCAATAAGAAGATCGGATGGTCAACCTAAGGTCAACTTATCAAGCGCCTTCCTTTTGACCACCTTGTGTTGCTCGCGCCTTCCTCGTAACTCCGTCTCGAGTGGACCTTCCACAGCTCCATTTTTTGTACATTACAATTTTGAAACTCGAGTTACATTCGAGTCTAAATCTAATTTACAACCAGAATAAAAGAAAGGCACGATGCGCAGGTCGCGAGAAAAAAATAAAAGTACAACACGCACATCACATCACAGCGCGCAGGCCGTATTATGAATTACAACACATATTGTCCAATCAAATTGGGTCTTTGGGCCATGACTATCAAAAAAATAATATATAATTCAAAATTATATATTTTTTCATAATTTTCTGTAATTTTCATAATTTTACAGATTTTATGAGTAAATTTTTCCCGGCGGTCCCGATTAGCGATTTCGGGCGCAATCGCGGAGCAAATCCCCTTGCGGGGTTAGGGGCAGTACCCCTACCCGCGATCTAACCATCGCGAGTTGCTCCTAAGCAATCCAAGAGCGCCTAAGTCCATTGTCCCAAAACGATTTGGGTCAAAACTTTGCCGTTTTGAAAAATTCTTCTCGGTAGTCGAAGCCTACAAGTGCCGAAACACTTGTGCTTCGCTTCTACGAGAAAAATACCCATAAAATCATAAAAATTAGGAAATTCACAGAATGTTACAGTATGCATATTTTTCATAAAAATACAAATCTAAATTCGTATTTGCTTCGCACGTGGCTCTGATACCACTGTTGGGTTTTTCGGGCCGCGAAAACCGCGTTTTCGCATCGCGGAAACCCTGAATCACCCTAGCCATTGGATCTTGTGCGAAGAAAAATTTTGAAAACATGAATACGAGTTTTAAACTATGATCTACAGTAGATCTACAAAGGAAAAACATTTTACCTTCGAAACGTGCCCTTGCAAATCCCGCTCGTCCAATGGTACGCCGGATCTCGAAGTTGTCAACGTAGACAACTCTCTAGTGATATCCACACGAACAAGGTGTGTTCTCTAACACACAAGGATGGAGAAGAGAGCACCCAAGTGTGCTAGCACTTTCTAGGGCTCTCGGGTAGGATTTAAAAGGGGAGAAAGGAGAGAAAGAAAAGGGATCTCACACAATCCTCTAGGTACCCTCCTTTGTGACCTTCACGTCACCCTTTTCTTGGAACACAACTCATACACCTTCACCCTCCAAGATAGCTCTCGGAAACCACAGCAAAGGAGGAGGAAGAAGCTAGGAAGAAGATAGAATAATTACCACACCTCAATTGCCACAAAAACAAAACCTCCTTTTCCATTAGTGTGGCCGGCCACACCATTGTAACCTCCCCATTTAATGTGGCCGGCCACATTAAATGGAATGGGAGGTGTAACCTCCATGAGGTGGCACACCTCATGAGGTGGAGATGATGTGGCTACCATGTAGGATGAGTCATCCTCCATGAAGTGGCAATTCATCAAGTGAAACTTGATGTTTCAACTTCCCATTTTGGTCAAGTCAAAATTGACCAAAACTCTTCCATGTTGAGTTGAATTCATACTTTGATTCAAGCCAATTTGAATTTAATGAATCTCAATTCATTAATACAAATTGACTCAATGAATCAAATTTAAATTAGACTTATTCAACAATTGAATCTAATTGAGTCTACCTCAATAAGTCTAATTTTCGAATCCAATCCTTGGTGCATCATATGAACCTAATTCAATTGGTTCATCCTATGAACATAATCTCCATCCACTTGTTCTTTGTGTGTGACCCAATAGGTTCTTGTAACATTGGCAATGTTTCTAAACTCCTTTAAAAACATAAACAATGAGCGGCATCTAGCAATACATTATTGCTACCCAAGTTACAAGAAATGTTGAGATCCAACATCACCTTGTGACTACTAATTTTGACTCCTCACAAAATATATGACAAGTGTCCTTCTATCCTAGACATCTAGATTGATCAATGTGAGGCATTGACCGTATCATCCTCTGACCAATCTAAATCTTGAACTCCAAGTAGACTCACTAAATCAAATGAGCTCAATATCCTATATTGACTCATTTGGGCATGGCCATGCACTTCGTGGTCTCACTCTATCAAGAATACCGATGTCACTCCCGTCATATAGGAGGGATAGATCCCATCTACATCACTCACATCCCTCCGCATAATTTGTTACATACCCAGTAATCGCCTTTATAGTCCACCCAGTTACGGGTGACGTTTGACGAAACTAAAGTACATAACTCCTTATGTAGGGATCTATAGTGACTTCAGGTCTAAGGACTAGTAGTCATACTAATAGCCACATGAGAAAGTATATGACACTCATATAACGATCCATGATACTTTCTCATGGTGGGTCATTCAGTATACATTCTCTAATGTATACCCATGTGTCAACTTGATATCTCTATATCCATGACTTGTGAGATCAAGTCATCGAGTTGACCTACATGCTAGTCTTATTGCATTAACATTGTCCCTGAATGTTAATACTCGACTAGGAATGATTTAGAGTAGTGTTCCCTATATCATCTCACTATCGATTCAACCAATCGATTGATATAGGTAAGAACCTTCTACTCTAGGACGTTATTATACTTAGTTTATTTGGCACCAATACAAGTAAGTATAATAACCAAAAACCAAATGCCTTTATTTATATAGAATATGATACAACAAGTCCAAAATACAATCATCAAATGTTTGGCTCTAGGGCTCTAGCTTACACATTGCTGCATCAGAGGCAGCAAAGGAGGCAGTTTGGATCCGCAAGTTCATCACTGAACTTGGGGTGGTTCCTAGCATTGCTGACCCCATTGAGCTCTATTGTGACAACAATGGAGCTATAGCTCAGGCGAAGGAACCTCGCTCACACCAGCGGACCAAACACATACTACGGCGCTTCCATCTCATTCGAGAGATATCGAGAGAGGAGATGTGAAGATTTGTAGAGTACCTACAGAGGCTAACATCGCAGATCCCTTGACCAAGGCTTTGGCACAGAGGAAGCATGATGGTCACACTAGGTCATTGGGGCTTAGAGCCTACACTGATTGGCACTAGTGCTAGTGGGAGATTGTTAGCTAGAGCCCTAGAGCCAATCATTTGATGATTGTATTTTGGACTTGTTGTATCATATTCTATATATAAATAAAGGCATTTGGTTTTTGATTATTATACTTACTTGTATTGTTGCTAAATAAACTAAGTATAATAACGTCCTTGAGTAGAAGGTTCTTACCTATATCAATCGATTGGTTGAATCGATAGTGAGATGATATAGGGAACACTACTCTTAAACATTCCTAGTCGACTATTAACATTCAGGAACAATGTTAATGCAATAAGACTATCATGTAGGTCAACTCGATGACTTGATCTCACAAGTCATGGATATAGAGATATCAAGTTAACACATGGGTATACATGAAGAATGTGTGAATGACCGCCGTGAAGTATCATGGATCGTATGGTGTCATATACTTTCTCATGTGTGTGTGACTACTGAGTCATAGACCTGCGATCACCATGTGGTTCCTACATAAGGGTTATGCTTTGGTTTGGGTCACAAACGTCACTCAGAATCGGGTGGACTATAAAGGCGATGCTGGGTATGTAACAATTATGCAGAGGGATGAGTGATGTAGATGGGATCTATCCTCTATATGACGGAGGACATCGATTCTTGATGGTGAGACCACGGTCGTCAATGGTTATAAATGAGTCAATATGGGATATTGAGCTCATTGTTAGTGAGTCTGCAAGTTCAAGATTTGGATGATTAGAGATGACGCGATCTATGCCTCATATTGATCCATCTAGATGTCTAGGATAGAAGGACACTTGTCATTGTGAGGAGTCATTAGTAGTCACAAGGTGATGTTGATCTCAACATTCTTGTAACGGTAGTAATGATGTATTGCTAGATACCGCTCTGCTGTCTTCTAAATGAGTTTGGGGCATTGCCAGCGTTACAGAACAGTCACACAAAGAACAAGTGGATGGAGATTAGGTTCATATGATGAACCAAGAGGATTAGATTCATTTGATGAATCAAATTGGATTAAGAGTAATTCTAATTCGGCTAATTGAGTTGGACTCAAGTTGATTCATATGTTCAATGAGTCTAATTTAGATTATGACTCATTGAATCAATTTAATTAAATGAATTAGATTCATTATATTAAATTGGCTTGAATTAAATGGTTGGATTATATCAACCATGAGAGAGATTGAGTCAAGTTTGACTTGACATGAGAGGAAGATGAAAAGTCAAGTTTGACTTGACTATATGCCACATCATTTGTGATTTGGCAAGATGTGGACCAATGATGATGTTCCACATCATCATGGTGTGCCACCTCATGGAGGTTACAAGCCTCCATTCCATTTAATGTGGCCGGCCACATTAAATGAGTGGGAGTTACTCATGTGGCCGGCCACTCAAGAGGTGGAAAGGGAATGAATTTTTTGATTAATGTGCATTCATTCCATCTTCCTCCTCGGCTCTCTTCTAGCTCTCTCTTCTTCCTTCTTCTCTAAGGTTGCCGTGGGCTTCATGCAAGTGAGAAAAAGGTGAGTGAGTTGAGTTCCAAGAAAATAGGGTGAAGTGAAGGTCACAAAGGAGGGTACCTAGAGGAGTATATGAGATTCCTTTTTACTTTCTCTCCTTTCTCCCTTTTAAATCCTACCCGAGAGCCCTAGAAAGTGCTAGCACACTTGTAGTGCTCTCTTCTCCATCCTTGAGTGTTAGGGAACACTTCTTGTTTGTGTGGATACTACTAGAGGATTGTCTATGTTGACAATCTTGAGATCCGGTGTACCTTGGACGAGCGGGAACGCGAAGGGCTTCGCTTCAAAGGTATAAAAGTTTTTCTTTTGTAGATCTACTATAGATCGAAGTTTTAAACTCGTACTCGTATTTTCAAAAGTTTTTCTTCGCACGAGATCCAATGGCATGGGTGATTCGGGGTTTCTGCGATGCGAAAACGTGATTTTCGCGGCCTGAAAAACCCAACATATACTGCATACATGTCATCTATTTTACATGTATATGCAGTCGTATCTATATTTGCACAGGTGTCTCGAGTTGATCTGTTGCTAGTCCGGTGAGTTCCCTAATTTTGGTATCATGGTATTGATTCTAGTCGAGCATGTGCATCTACTGTGTCAGGTATGTTTATGTATAGTCATTGTATCAGATATAGCTAGATGTGTTACGTTTCGATAGCATGATTCTATTCTTATTATGGTGACTGTATTCCTTGTTTTCTATGTTGTTGTATCTACCATGCTTATTCTGTTCTTACCTGCTGAGTTCTTTGCACTCACCACCCTTTCTATTCTGCTATGTTTTCAGGTAATAGGTAAGTGATATGGAGTTGCTTGGAGTATGCTGCCAGTCGGTCCCTCTTCCCACGTTACATCCGAGGATTCTTATCGGTTGTTAATTTCTTACTAGTAGTATTTCATGTTTCATGGATTTGGTGTTGTTAGATAGTACTATGTTTTGATACGTGTATTGTGGACTTATACTTGTGGTGTGTTTTGTGGACTTTCGCATTTGTGGGTTTCATATTCGTTTTTCCGCTGTGCTTTTGATATAGTCGTGTGGGCTACATATTCAACTGCGTGGTTGTGGTTATTTTTTTTGTATATATATCCCAGCCGCATGTGGCTGACATATTTTGCATGTATGAGAGTTTCAGATTGTCACCGGTACAGGGGAGGTGCTGCCGAAATTTTTCGGGAGGGACTTCCTCGGGGCGTGAGAATTTAGTGGTATCAGAGCAGGTTTGCGAGACCTATTTTTCGTGTTTTGGATTTTGTGGTTGCTATGCCTATTTCTTGTATTTTGGATTTTCAAGGATTGCGAGATTTACGAGTTTTCCGAGGATCACGAAGTTTTACGAGTTTTTGTTCGAGTTTTAAGAATTTTGCTAGATTTACACTCGGAATTCGTAGTCTTCGATGTGACTGTTCGGATATTGGGACCAGGCAGCGGTAGGATGTCTCCAAGCTATAGGATGTAAGTTAAATTGCTGTTATATTATATTGTTGTAGTCTTACCTTGTTGTTCATATCAGGAATGAAGCGCGGAGATACGACCCCTCGTCCGCGTCGTGGTTTGGGGCGACCACGGAAGCAGCCTATCGAGTCAGTAGAGGCTCAGCCAGAGGAGCACGAGGCAGATTCTGTTAGGGATCCTACAGAGGTTGAGATTGACAGTAGTAGACAGACTCCTCAGGTTTCTATGAGAGATCCGGGTTTTCAGCCTCAATGGGTTCCTCCTACATTACCACCCGTAGCCCCCACTCCTGCTGCTACTTCTTGGATGAAGGACAGAGCTCGGATTCCGTTACTGGCCCGATCGGTAAAGGATTGTTTTACCTTATTCTATGGAGTTCCCGACCCCAGTGTTGCTCGTTCCTGGTTGGGAAATGTGGAGGATACGTTCGAGTATTTGTCATGTACCAAGGAAGAAAATGCTGAACTAGCTGCATATCACCTCCGAGATCAGGCTGTTACTTGGTGGAAGATGCAGAAGTCACTCTTTGGGGATCAGAGTATTACCTGGACTTTATTCCGAGACGCCTTCGAGAGACAGTATTTTCCAGCTCCTTATCATATAGCCCGTCGACGATGGAGTATGAGGTAGAGTTTAACCGATTAGCTGAGTACTGCCCGCAGCTTGTTGCTCAGGACAACGATTGGTTAGACCAGTTTACCTAGGGCCTTGTGGCGTATATTCTTATCAGGATGTCAGGTTTTACTCCCAGCACTTACCGAGAGGCATTGGATAGAGCATTGATGATTGAGATGACGCAGCAGCAAGTTTCTTAGGAGTGGGGAAAGGATAAACAGAAGGCTCAGGGTACAGCTCCAAATTAGAAACAACAGAACAAGGGTCAGAAAAAGAAGAAGAAATGGCAGGGATCCCAGACTGCTTCGGGGGAGTCTTATCGATCAACGAAGACAGGACGATCATCAGCTGGTTCATCTAAATCTTCTCAGAAGGATTCTTCCAGTGATTATAGATGTTACAGGTGTGGTACTGAGGGGCATATTAAACCTAATTGTCCAATGGGCCAGGACGTATGCTACTACTGTAAACTTCCGGGTCATGTGATTCGAGACTGCACATTAAAGGCACAAATGGAGGCGGCTAAGAGTACTCCACAGGGGAGTTGTACTACTCAGACGCGACAGTCGAAGAGTTCACAGAGGACACAGAGTGCTCCGTATCAGCAGCGTATGCCACCTTCTCAGGCACAGGTATATCACATCCAGGACCATGAGCACTCAACGGTACCAGTTGCTATACAGTATGCCTCTACAGTTTCTTCGCATCAGACATATCTGGCACCGCATAACCTTATGACGACGCCTAGCTCTTGTCCAGTGATACAACCTCAGCAGTATGCTACCACTCACCAGTCTCAGCAGCATGCTACCACTCACCAGCCTCAGCAGTATGCTACCACTCACCAGCCTCAGCAGTATGCTACCACTCACCAACCTCAGCAGTTCACTACTACTCCACCAGCACCGTTTCAGACCACTACTGGAGTATCGCCATCGTGCCCGGAAGTAGGATGAGTGTATGTTGTTACTTGCGAGGAGGCACAGCGGGCCGAGGGATCGATCTTTCGGAGTATGATTACTGTTTATTCATTTCCTGCTGAATTGTTGATTGATACTGTTAGTTCCCACTCTTTTATTTCCCGGGCATTTCTGAGTAAGATTTGTAGACTACCTGTTCGTCGGACTCACTCATTGGCGGTATCTTTACCCTCGGGAGAGATACTAGATATCAGTCAAGAGATTAAAGAATGTCCGTTGGATTTCAAGAGTCAGACCCTTATGGTGGACTTGCAGGTTCTGGATATGCTAGAATTTGACATCATTTTGGGTATGGACTGGTTAGCCAGATATTATACTACCGTCGACTGCAGCGCTAGAGTGGTTACATTTAGACCTCCAGGTCTACCGTCCTGGGTATTCATGGGTACCAAGGATGAGGGGATTTCTGTCATCTCAGCAATGCAAGCTCAGAGATTATTGTCTCAAGGATATCGGGGGTATTTGTTAACTATGATTAGGATTGATCAGGATCCTACCACACAGCTTTCTGACATTCCTATAGTTCAGGAGTACCCCGACCTATTTCCAGAAGAATTACCCGGCTTGCCCCCGAAAAGGCAAGTGGAGTTCATGATTGAGTTGATCCCGGGGACAGCACCGGTGTCCAAGGCTCCGTATCGCATGGCACCTAAAGAATTGGAGGAGCTAAAGGTACAATTACAGGAGCTGCTGGATAGAGGGTTTATCTGTCCTAGTGTTTCTCCATGGGGAGCTCCGGTACTCTTTGTGAAAAAGAAGGATGGATCGATGAGATTATGCATCGACTATCGGCAGCTGAATGTAGTGACTATTAAGAACAAATATCCACTGCCATGTATAGAGGATCTGTTTGATCAGCTCAAGAATACTTGTGTGTATTCAAAGATTGATCTGCGCTCTGGCTATCATCAGGTCAGTGTGAGGGATTCAGATATACAGAAGACAATTTTCCATACTCATTATGGACACTATGAGTTCTTGGTAATGTCATTTGGGCTTACCAATGCTCCAGCAGTTTTCATGGATCTGATGAATAGGGTATTTCTTGAGTTCTTGGATCAGTTCATGATTGTGTTCATCGATGACATTTTGATATATTCTCGATCCGAAGAAGAGCATGGGCGACATCTTCGTATAGTATTGGAGACACTCCAGCGATAACGTCTCTATGCAAAATTCAGCAAATGTGCATTCTGGTTATCTTCTGTGGGGTTTCTGGGACATATTGTTTCTAGCAGTGGTATATCCGTGGACCCACAAAAGATAGAGGCTGTTACCAGTTGGGAGCAGCCAAAGTCTGTACAGGAGAATCGTAGCTTTCTTGGTCTGGCCGGGTATTACCGCAGATTTGTTGAGGGCTTCTCTAGCATAGCCCTGCCGTTGACTCAATTGACCAGGAAAGGGGTGAAGTTTTGCTGGACAGAGTCTTGCGAGATGAGTTTTCAGGAACTTAAGCGAAGACTCATTTCTGCACCTATACTAGTACATCCTTCTAGAGATGATGGCTTCGTACTTTATACAGATGCATCATTACAGGGGTTAGGCGCAGTACTCATGCAGCATGGACGAGTGGTTTCTTATGCCTCACGTCAGTTGAAAGAGCATGAGAAGAATTATCCAGTGCATGACCTGGAATTAGCAGCTATTATATATGCGCTAAAAATCTGGAGACATCATCTATATGGGGTTACCTTCGAGATATTCACAGATCATAAGAGTCTTAAGTATCTATCTACTCAGAAAGAATTGAACTTAAGACAGAGAAGATGGATGGAATTCTTGAAGGACTATGACTGTACGATCAACTACCACCCAGGGAAAGCCAACGTGGTAGCTGATGCGTTGAGTAGAAAATCTCGAGGAGTTCTAGCTTGTCACCGTGTGATGATTACTGAATTGGTACAGAAATTTTTTGAGTTGGGATTAGTAGAGCAGGGTCAGACTGAGCGGGGTATTCTATTATCTATGGTTGCCCAGTCACCCATTGTAGAGAGGATTAAAGAAGCTCAAGCTACAAATCAGCATCTGCAGTTGTTGTGTAGTAAAATCATCCCAGGACAACAGACAGGGTTTTCTTGCGATGAAAATGGGATTCTATACTTCCAGGGGAGGTTGTGTGTTCTTGAATCACCTCCTTTGAAGGAATGCCTACTCCAGGAGGCACACCGATCTAGATTTGCGATACATCTTGGTGGTACACGCATGTATAGAGATCTGAGACGTTCATATTGGTGGACTGGCATGAAGAAGGACATTGCGGATTTCGTTGCACGATGCCTTGTATGTCAGCAAGTGAAGGCTGAACATCAGAGACCCGCTGGTTTGCTTCAGAAGATTCAGATACCAGAATGGAAATGGGAGCACATCACGATGGATTTCGTCATGGGACTGCCCAAAACCCGACGAGCACATGATACGATTTGGGTAATCGTTGATCGGTTAACCAAATCTGCTCATTTTCTACCGATACGTAAGCGGAGTCATTGGATCGACTAGCGGAGTTGTATTGTAGAGAGATTATCAGGCTTCACGGTGTACCTCTCAATATTATTTCAGATAGAGATCCGCGGTTTACTTCGCGGTTCTGGCAGAGTTTACAGCAGGCTATGGGTACAGAGTTACGATTCAGTACCGCTTTCCATCCCCAGACAGATGGTCAGTCGGAGCGTACCATACAGACGCTGGAGGACCTACTGAGATCATGTGTCATAGACTTCGGAGGTAGTTGGGAGGATCATTTACATTTAGCAGAATTTGCCTACAACAACAGTTATCATTCAGCGATACAGATGGCACCTTATGAGGCGTTGTATGGTAGAGCCTGTAGATCTCCCATCCTATGGGTAGAAGTTGGGGAATCCCAGATTTTGGGGCCACAGAGCCTTCAGCGTGATGCAGAGATGGTTCGTACTATCAGGCGCAGGTTGTCAGAGGCTCAGGATCAGCAGAAGAGTTATGCGGATCGGAGACGGAGACCTTTAGAGTTTTCTGTTGGTGATCATGTATTCTTACGAGTATCCCCTACAAAAGGAGTAAAAAGGTTTGGATTGAAGGGTAAGTTGGCACCTCGCTATATTGGACCCTTCCAGATTCTCGAGAGGATAGGTGCGGTAGCGTATCGGCTAGCGCTACCACCATCACTTTCCGGGGTGCATGATGTTTTCCATGTATCTATGCTGAGGAAATACGTACCGCACCCTTCGCATATTCTCATAGGTGTATCAGTTGTACTTCAGCCAGATATATCTTATGAGGAGATTCCAGTTCGAATTTTGGACCGCAAAGAGCGTCGGTTGTCGAACAAGACAATTCGGCTGGTCAAGGTCGGATGGCGGCACCATTCAGATGAAGAAGCCACTTGGGAGTTAGAAGATAAGATGCGGGCTAGTTAACCACACCTGTTTACTGAAGGTGAGTAAAGTTTATTTCAGTAACTAGAATAAGTTTATCTACTACTTCTTGCTTTTAGTTGGTAGTGGTAAATTTGGGGATCCAATTTTTATTAGTGGGAGAGAATGTAAGATATATGAATTTATTTTTAGGGTTATAGTGGAATAACCTTATGAAAATTTTAGGAAATTTTAGAAATTTTTCTAGAATTTTTCGGAGGTCGTATGACTAGTTTTGCGGGGATGGGAGTGGAGGTCTGTTTAGGGATACGTGTGTGAGAGCCTAATAGAAGAGGTACTTAGGGTTTATTTCCCTTAACACTAACCCTAAGTTCCTTATTAATAGGTTTCATTCCTCACCTGAACACTAAAACCCGACCCAACTCTTTCTTCTCCCTCTTTCTCTCTCGTGCGAACATCGGACGCAGGCGCTACTTCGACGATCGGTGATTTCTTCTTCCCCTTCTCTCGGAGGCACCAGCAAGGAGTGATCTCGGAGCGGGGAGAGAGGGATACTGTTCTTCTTCCCGATCGTTCCCTCTTCTTTGGTGTCGGTGAACAACGGCGACGGATCTCGATCTGGGGATCTCGCCTGCGGTCGAAAGGGGATCGAGGGCGTCGGGATTTGGATCTGACCAGCGTCGACCGATTGGGGGAGGTAACGACCATCGCTCTTCCCAATCTCCTTCTCGGTTCGTCGACAAGGAACCGACCGTGCCCAAGCTGTGATCTTTGAGGTAAGCGGTTGGGTTGTTGGTCGTGAATTCAAGTTCCCGATTCCCTTTTCTTGTGTTGATTTGGATGATCTTTTTAGAAGCTGAGATTGGTGTTTGATTTCCGGCCACCACAGCTTGGTTGGATCGATCTCTTCATCGGATCTGTGATTACCTCCGACGATTGAAGGGTGAAGAGGTAAGGAGAGTAATTTTCAGTATTACTGTTGTAGGGATAAACAGATCTGATAATTTTTGTTGTTCTTGATCGGATGGGTGAAGTTACAGTGGGTAGGTTTCTGATGACAGGGATTTGATGCGATGTCTAATTCTTGTTCTTTCTCATGACTAATCATTAGTTGCAGTAAATGCTATCTAATGGGTTTAGTGTATTCCTTGATCTAGATCAGTGATGGAACAACAAGAGTTGTGAATTGTTCGGTTTAGTTGTTGGAAGGTTAAGAGCATGCTGTTTTTACTAGTTAGCAGTGATTAAATTAACCTAAATGTTGTATGGTTATGTTCTGTCGTGCTATCTTGGTAATTGAGGATTGTAAGTGTAGATAAACCTAATCTGAAATAGATTCAGTGATGTTTAGGTTTTCTTCCTCTTAGGGGTTTACGAAAGGGAGTAGTAATCACATTTACTATGGTTTTAAAGTTGGTTATTTGTCTATAGGTAATTCACCTATTTGTATGTATACATATAATTACATTAGAATGTATGCGTGATACAGGGCCTTGATTGGCGACGTGCAGCGTGACGTGGGGTGGTTCTGTTGATACGAGATATCTGGAGGCGGGTATTTCTTCCTTATCTCCTATTTAGTTCTTTGAACTATAAAGCATGGTTATTTTCGGATGCTTAGGTTGCATTACCTTAAATCTGTATATTGGTTTTATTCCTGCTTATCTCTTTCTATTTGAGCTTTGATATGATCTTGTTTACCTCGATACAGTCTCACCCTTGATATCGGAACTCTGTGCATGTGCATATGTAGAGTTTGTATCATAGAGTTGTCTGGTTTGTACGATTAGCGTGTTTATCATGCATATTGATGTTGAGTGTACATGTGACGGGTATGTGGTATTGGGGTTGTATAGTTGGTTGACCATGTTGTGTGTTGGAGTATGTATATACGTTTGTGGTGGTTATTGGGGGTGTTGGGGTACACGATGGATGATGGTATTTATATTGTGACTATTCACATCATGTCATCATTCATTGCATGCTGACGACTAATACCTCCCTTGTGGTGAGGGGGTCGTCAGTTGTTTATAGCTGCCCATTCAGCCACTTTTGAAGAGTGGTAGCTAGGAGTGGAGCTAGTCCTGTCGCGCTTGCTCAGCCGTTCGGTGATTATACTCTATCAGCCTCGACCACTCTGGAGTAGTGGGTCTTGAGGGTACAGTAGTCAGAGGGCTTGAGTTGTGAGTGGTCAGGGACCCTTAGCTGTGTAGTTATATAACTACTTAGCTGACCGTCCGCTTCGGCCGCCTATAGCTGTGCATGTACTGGAGGCTAGTACGGTTTGTCATGGACCCAAGCCTCTCGGCCATACAGGGGTCGTGGTGTCTAAAGAGGTGGCGGGGGTGACCATGGAGCATGCATGCACTTTTTCATATGATGCGCGGTGCATCTGGGGAGATATTTTTGCATACATGCCTAGTAGATATTAGTTGCATGTGATTGTGTGCTTTTACATTTGTTTGCGCTATGTATGTTGCATTTGGGTGTCATACTGCATACATGTCATCTATTTTACATGTATATGCAGTCGTATCTATATTTGCACAGGTGTCTCGAGTTGATCTGTTGCTAGTCCGGTGAGTTCCCTGATTTTGGTATCATGGTATTGATTCTAGTCAAGCATGTGCATCTACAGTGTCAGGTATGTTTATGTATAGTCATTGTATCAGATATGGCTAGATGTGTTACGTTTCGATAGCATGATTCTATTCTTATTATGGTGATTGTATTCCTTGGTTTCTATGTTGTTGTATCTACCATGCTTATTCTGTTCTTACCCGCTGAGTTCTTTGCACTCACCACCCTTTCTATTCTGCTATGTTTTCAAGTAATAGGTAAGTGATATGGAGTTGCTTGGAGTATGCTGCCAGTCGGTCCCTCTTCCCACATTACATCCGAGGATTCTTATCGGTTGTTAATTTCTTACTAGTAGTATTTCATGTTTCATGGATTTGGTGTTGTTAGATAGTACTATGTTTTGATACGTGTATTGTGGACTTATACCTGTGGTGTGTTTTGTGGACTTTCGCGTTTGTGGGTTTCATATTCGTTTTTTCGCTGTGCTTTTGATATAGCCGTGTGGGCTACATATTCAACTACATGGTTGTGGTTATTTTTTTTGTATATATATCTCAGCCGCATGTGGCTGGCGTATTTTGCATGTATGAGAGTTTCAAATTGTCACCAGTACAGGGGAGGTGCTGCCGAAATTTTTCGGGAGGGACTTCCCCGGGGCGTGACATCTCCAATTCTTATATGCTTGTTAGAAATAATGTAGATTATTTACCTAAGCATAATCATGGATTTAGGTATAATGATAGAAATAGGGTTAACATGGTAGATAACCCTAAGAAATCATTCACTATGGGTAAACCTAATAAGACCCAAATCACTTTGCCTAAGGGAAGGAAAGTGGGTGAAAACCTTAGCATTAATCCCAAGAAAAGGAGACATATGCCTAGGAAGGTGGGTAGGTCTAGGCATGTCCAAGGTGGACATGTTGACTTTAGGGTTAGAACCCTAGAATTAGAAAATTAAGTATTGAAGGCAAAGCTTGAGGAAATGGAGAAAGTCCTAGAGAGGTTCATTATTGGACCTAAAGGACTTGACATGTATTTGGGTAGTCAAAGACCTAAAAATGTCAAATTAGGTCCCTCCAAGACCAAAATGAGATCAAGTGTTAAGGTAGCACATGACATTGGTAAGGGAGGTGTAACCAAGGACAAGGGAGAGTCATCCAAGGCCAATAAAAAGGAGTATGCTAGGGTGGCATATAATTATGGCAAGGATGAGGTATCCAAGGTTAAGGACAAGAATAAATTAACCAAAGACAAGGTGTCTAAGGTTAAGAAGGTGAATTTAGTAGGTCAAGTGTCACCCGAGGTGCACCGAAGTGGCCTAGCCATAGTGGAGAAGTCACCAAGGGAGGTGACTAAGGTTAAGATTCTTAATGTTAGGAAGATCCTCTGGGACCCATGGTAGATGGGTTATCAAATGTGCCAAGTGGTTAGGAGACAGACTTAAGCCTCTAACCTAGTGGGTTGGCACAATTGGGATGTGATTCGTGCATGGAAATATGAATTGGGTTCATATTGCATGAAAATTAGTTTTTGATGTATATATGTCATATAAAATAATGCTAGGGATGCATTATGATTTAGTATGGGCAGATACATCAAGAGAAAGCCAAAACTAGGACTTTAGGTCAAGGTTCAATTAAACCATGTAGCTAGTTTTGGATTTTGTGTCAATCTTGGGATTGGTGATAGATACATTTTGTAATGTATTTTTCCCAAGTAGACAAGGGTACAATAGGCCTCTCCACAAAATTTAGGGATTTTTGGAGGTCTAGGGAATTTCTGGTGCATTTCTGAAGTTGGCCTGAAAAGGCTGATTTTTGTAGAAATAGGGTGCTAGTCGACTGGTGCAGATACCAGTCGACTGGTGATAGTGTTTTTGAGCACAGAATGTTTCTGTAAGCTCATTTTGTCGATACCAGTCGACTGGTGCCGATACAAATCGACTGGTAACAGTAGATTTCGACCACAGAATGCTTCTGTAAGGTTCTGTCGAAGGGGGCAGTCAACTGGTACCTAGTTCAGTCGACTGATACCAGCCTAAAAGTGTTTTTCAACATTATTCTTGACCGTGTCAACTCGTTTAAATGTATGAGATCCATGGGGGATAAATACATGAGTTTAGGGTCAATTTGGATGACATGTTTTCAACAATTGGGATATTGTTGGAGCTCTTTTTGATGTATGGCAAAGGGGGAGAAGTCTAGTTTTAAGTGGGAAACCTATACACCTTTGCAAGAAATCCTAACTCGAGGGGGAGCTTAGGTGAAGGGGGAGCGATTGTTTAGGCAAAGGGGGAGAAGTTTACCTTTGCGGGAAATTCTAGCTCAAGGGGGAGCTTAGGTGAAGGGGGAGCCTAGGGATTTAGGTTCCATTATTTATGCATGAGTTGATTTGCATATTTATTTGCATATGTATTGCATTTATGTTTCCCTAACTTAAACAGGTTGCCAAACATAAAAAAGGGGGAGATTGTTGGAGCAATCTAGGTGCCCTAAGTTTTGATGTTTGGGCAAAGATTTATGTTAGGTTTATTGTTGTATTTGATATGCATTGTGAGTGTGCAGGATACAGGTACAACAAGGAAAGTCCAAGTGTGATCTTGGCAAAGGAGGAAAGTCCAAGGATGAGTCTTGGCGGTGTAAGTCCAAGCATGTAGTCTTGGCAACGTAAGTCCAAGTGTGACTTGGCAATGGATGAAGCCCCGGAGGTGAGGAGCCTCTTGGCAAAGGAAGACCCGACAATATGGACAAGGTCGAAGGAAGCTCCAGAAGACAAGACGTGAAGGATGGGGAGACATCCGAGGGACGCGAGGCTGATGGAGGAGGCTAGAAGGCTAGGTCTAGGTTGGTCGGGCGATGACGAGTGCTGAGTGATTGTACTCAGGGTAAAATTCTATGTGTTTAGGTTTCTTGTCGACTAGTAAGGCACAGAATGTTTTTATGTCCGACGGTGTGAGACCAATCGAGTCGACTGGTACACTGTAGCAGTCGACTGGTAGTCGAACGTTGGGTAACGGTCGGCTTCAAGGACCAGTCGACTGGTGCATACACCAGTCGACTGGTAGCGGGAAAACAGCTTAGTGTTTTCCTCTCGAGCTCTATTTAATAGAGCTCGAGGTGCTTGGGCATGGTTGACGAAATAGACTTGGTTAAAGCCTATTAGAGTCTCCCAAGCCCTCGTGTGATCGGTGTGCTTGTATTCAAGTGTTTATGGCGAGGTTTCTCCACCGACAAGGAGCTTGAGATAGCCGGAGGTTTTCCGGAGAGTCATCCACCGACGGATCGGGATCGTCCACCTTAGGAACAGCCGTGGAGTAGGAGCTTTATCTCTGAACCACGTTAAATCAACGTGTTAGGTTTGCTTTCTCTTGTTAGTATTTGTTTTTGTGTTTCCGCTGTGAACTAACATTATAGGAAGCGATCGATTTGGGTGAGACACTATTCACCCCCCCCCCCTCTAGCGGACGTCAAGGTCCCAACATGGAGGACTAGACTGACATCAGGTATGCTCTCCTGAGTGGAGTAGGTGAGGACGCGTCCCCGGGAAGAGGGAACAGTAGGCATCGGTTCGACTTAGGGTTTCCAGTCGAAAATTCAAAGTCAAAATCGGGCAATCCGTGACAGCCAAAACTTTCATATTATTATGCTTATTATATGTGCTAACTTTGTGTTGCAGGATATGTGGTTGTGTTGTGGACTAACATGTTTTGCAGGGACAAAGGAGCAAGATTAGCCTTGTAACGACCACCCTTCTTACTACTACTACTACTCTCTAAGGTGACCGTTACTTAACTATTAACTCTACATAACCGGTGTGATCGAAACCATGAGGAATCCCTACCGAAAAATTTCGGCAAAGTCACCCTTGTACCGGTGACCAAATTCATCAATACATGCAAATAATACACAGCCACATGCGGCTGGAACATATATCAAACAACCACGCAGTAATAACATTCCAAAACAAAGATAAACTCACATGACATGAACTATAAAGTACAATCTCAAATGTTTACAGTCCACTAAAACATGGAAACTTAGTAATAAAGAAAGAAAACTAAAAGAACTCTTTTCTAGTCCCAAGACTTCCATAATCCTGGCATCACACACCATCCGCACCACCTTATCGCCTTCCTTGCTAGATCTTTTCCTTTCCTTTATCTGCAGTAAGAGGAAGTGCAATCTATAAGCAAAATTTGCTTAGTAAGCGCTATCTAACTCACAAAAACACGAATATGCATGTATACAGAAAGAACTAGAAACTATATGCTCTAAAAAAAAGTAAAGCATACACATAACTACTCATGTCAAACTAATAGCTAATCATGTTATACCAGGATAAAACTGCATGCTAGGAATAAAGCTAAACATGTGAAAGCTGCTCATCCAATAGGTAAACATGAAAAACTACTCATCTACTAGATAAACCTGGTAGAATAAAGAACAAAACTTGCTGATTTTAGAACTATATGAAACTTATTTCATTTGTTCAAAACTTATACTTATATACTTCAAAATAATAATCAACTTCTCTTGGGTCCGGCATTGTACCAATTTGCGTGCATCCTTAATATGAGTCGAGGTAGCTAATCCCGAAACTACTAAGGTACTTCTAGGCGATCTTGTGCCTAGGAGCGATCTAAGAGCCCACCCAATGGACCTTGTGTCCGGTACATGCCATTAAAAAGTAAAATATTTATTTTCTTTTTAATTATAACTTCCTTATACTTGTTATTCTTTAATTCTCTTATAACAAAATACCTTGGCATTTATTCAAACACTTAGTGTGCTTTTAATCCTAAACTTCTGGAATTTAGGATCAATTTAAGACCTTGGTCTTTTTCTTTCTTTTCTTTATCTTTCTTATACTTTACTTAAACCCAAAATACTGTTAGGGTATTTTTTCCATATGCATCTATAAGTGAAATCAACTAGGTAACACACAATCATGCATATTTAAGGAAAATCTAAAGCCTTGTTCTATAATGCTATCCATAAACTATCTATTAGCAAATCTGCACTACTAAAGAAACTAAATACTTAAAACAAACCTACACTACAATGCTTAACAAAATTCTGTACTGCAATGCAACAGAAATCTGCATTTCAATGTTAACTAAAAATCTTCACACTAATGCTTAATAAAAATCTGCACTAAAATTCTCACATGGCAATTATAAACCTAGAATTTCATATTCTAGTAACCGGCTGAGACCAAATGGAATCCTTGATATTGCCACATCCAAATACTTTAATTCTGAATATCAATTATGCCATTAAACTTATGGTCAGAAAGGAATCCTCAGTATAAAATCTATATTGATCAACATATAAATCTCTTTCCTCATCTTCTAAATAAACTTCTACCCTGAACTTACTACTTGCATATCTAATTTACTCACATACTTCTCACCTGTTAAATTCATTTACATCAATTCAAATCATTTTTAGTCATAATACATGATACTCACCAACACAACATATTACATATGCTCATCTTCACTCTTTCATCCACACTTCTACACTAAAGAGATTACACTACCTACTTCATCATAAATAAACCAAAATCACTGCCAGATCAACCTCCAATTAGCCTAATAAACCCAAGCCATCCTATGTTCATTGCCTAATAGCAGAACAAAGGAAAACTAAAAGCTTAAGAAAAATCTAACTATATACTTGGAATAAAAGGCAGTTCGTTGCATATATATATATATAAACTAAAACTATAAAATCTACATCTGAAACTAACATGCTAAACTTAAAACTATAACTGCAGGTTAAATTAACAAAAGGAAATTGAATCGAGCAATCCGTTCATTGAAACAAAGCAGAGTCTCTCTGTATAAACAGGATCCAGACAAGTAAGGAGAAGACACAACCTTATAAGCTAAATCCCAGCTACTGGGATAAGATCTTCATTAAAGACTTCCTTGAAACTTATCCTACCAGGTAATGAACATCTCTAAACCAAAAAGAAACAAGCTGCGTTCACGGAAATCACATTCTGCAGTAAGCTTACAAAAACAACCCTACAGACTTTAGAGGAAACAGAAATCTGCAAATGCTAAGCAGAAACTATTAAAAATCTGCACTAATGTTTGACGGAAATCTGAACATACGATGGAAACATCAACAACTTAAACTATTCTGACTCAAATTCCCCTAAATTTATCCCTGGAATACCATCAACACCAAGAAACTATCACAACTTAAAATCAACTCATCATATCCAAAACTGTCATGCTAAATAATTGAGAAGCTGAAATTGCTAAACCATTGCAATATTACATACTATGCTAATCAAAGCTCTGCATTCTAAGCTAACAATTTCTGCATTAAAATTCCTAAAGCAAATCAAACTTCACAGAACCAGATTAATCATGTTGGAATTTAGGTAAGGCTGCCCGAAATAGCAAGGAGAGTCTAAGCCAACAAAATGCTAATATGGAAAGCCGGTTCTTGCTCATGGATTAGCAAAGAAAACTGCATACTGAAACACTAAACTACACAACGGAGATCAAAGATGACCAATTCTTAAGACTAACTCTTTTAGCTATTCCTACTTATTAAGGAAACAGCACGAAGAAAATGACCGAGTTGCTTAACCACATGTCATTCTAAACAATTCATTCATTTTCCTTAACCTAACCAAATCTGCATTATAACTTAATAAAATATGCATGTCATACTAAACTGAAGTGCCTAAAAATAACATGGTACAACACTTAAAACCTCATGATCAAGAACTCCGAACACTTAAAACCCCAAAAGTATAAAAGAACAAGATCTCATATCTGAAGCTCAGATTCAATAGAACATATCAGAATCCACCTTACTAACAACACAAAGCTCCATTCAACTGACTAAAACATCAAGCTCATAAACCTGGTACCCAACTACCATTCAATAATAAACAGAACCAGAAATCTTAAGCATACTATAGCAGCAATGCAAGGAGAAATTAAACATTGGTCTCTTTATATTATAGCTACTCATAATCACCTAAAGGTTTTAATAAAACTCCTATTCGTATAGCAACAAGTCCTAAGGATTTTATATGGCCACTGAATTCTTCAAGCATGCTTCAATCAGAAACAAAAAAAACAATCAAATCTTGAAACCACTCTAGGGTTTTCTACAAGCTCCGAAAACTTCAATCCACGGCAGAAAACTTCAAAGCTCCGTTCTATACAACATTCTTCGGAAAAACCAGAAACTAACAAGAAAAACAACTCCATAGCTACTCTTACCGCAGGTGAGAAGCTACTTACCTTGATTCTTGGATTCAAACCGAAGGAGAAGACCTCTAAGATTTCGATTGGCTGAGATCTTGGCCTCCTCTTCATGCTCCCGACTTCTCCTCGACGCAAGAATCACGACGGTGAAGGAACCTTCGGAGAATGCCCTCGCCGGCCGCCGGAAACGAAGCTAGGGCTTCGTTTTCTTCGCTCGGCAGAATCGGCACCGTCGCAGAATGGAAGAGGAAAGGGTTCGGGAGAAGTTAGGGCTCGGGAAAATTTTGCTCTCTTTTTGTAACTAGGGTTTCATTATCAACTATACCTTAAATATTTTCCACTCCTTCCTAAATTAACAAAATCCGTTAGCATAGTTGGTTGGCTGCTTTTCTGCTTAAAGCGTAGCTCGCGGGTTCGAGTCTCGGCTGCATCCATTTTTCTTCCTATTCATTAACTACTGTTTAAATAGAATATTTCTCCTTCTTTAATAACAAATAATCGCTAGCACATTTGGTTAACTCGGCTTTAACCAAATCTCAGGTCGCCGCTTCGATTCCTCAGCCGTCGCACTTTTATTTCCAATTTATTTTACTATTCCTAACTACTACTTAAATATATATCGCTTCATATATGATTAACAAAACATCTGTAGACCAGATGCTTTGGCTGAGTTCGTTAAGACTCGGGTTCGGGTCCGTGATCTTGGGTTCAAAACCCGGCTTCAACATATATTATTATTTTTTTTTTTACTTCTTCCTCTTTGGTAAAAATACCAAACGAACTCCAAAAATTGTATAAAAATACTCTAAAAATTTCTAAAAATCTCTAGAATTTTTCTATAGCATTTCAAAATATTTTTGAATTATTTTTGGAGCTCAAAATGAGGAAATTTGGGTCGTTACAATTCCCCACACCTTATAAAAAGTTCTTCCTCGAACTTAGAATAATTCTAGATCTCTCTGTCTCATACTGTCCTTACGCTCCTAAATAATTTCCTCATGCTTCTGATTTTAAATAACTTTCACTAATGGTACTCTTTATTCCTTAGTCTCTTAACTTCTCGGTCCTCTATCATTCATATCGAATCATATCCATTAGTGGTCTTGGAAGGCCTGTTATAAAGTCTCTGGAGACCATAGGTGCACTGGTCACACTAAATGGCATGACTACAACTTCGTAGTGTCCATATCTGGTCCTGGAGACTGTTTTGGTGCATCACCTCCTTTCATTTTCAACTGATGGTTCCTAGAACGCAGATGTATTTAAGAGAACATTGTTGCCCTCCTTAACTGATCAAATAGATCCTCCATTCTGGAATAAGGGTACTTGTCCTTAACTGCTATCTTGCTCAGCGCTCTAAAATCTATGCACATTAGCATGGATCCGTCTTTCTTCTTAATGAACAACTCTGGAGTTTCCCGGGGTGAATGACTAGGGTGGATGAAACCCTTGTCAAGTAGCTCCTGAATTTGTTCTTGTAACTCTCTTAGCTCTGCTAGAGAAATTCTTACTTCTCTGTTGGGAGATAGTCCAGGTAGCTCTTCTAGAAATACCTCTGGATATTCACAGACTACCCGAACGTCTTCCTGCTTGGGTCTTTCTTGTTATCATTGTCCTTCTAGTTCTAATTACTTAACTGGGGCTTCTGACTCCCCACTGTCTTGTCCTCTATCTTAACATCTAGTTATGCCAAGAATAATACCTAATATCTTCTCTATCCTTTCTAAACATACTTATGTATATATGAATATAAGAGAAACAAAACTAAAATTTTCTCTATTCTTTCTAAGCATATGTATCAAAACATAGAAAATTAAAACATGAATTTTCTTGTTTCCTAAGCACATATAAGTAGATACTCTATACTGCAAATAATAAAGAAAACATAAAAGAAAATTAAATACTTTCTTACTTGAAGACGGCAAGGATGGTGCTGATGTGTGATGCTGAAGAATAGGAACTGCTCTGATACCAACTGTAACGACCACCCTTCTTACTACTACTACTACTCTCTAAGGTGACCGTTACTTAACTATTAACTCTACTTAACCGGTGTGATCGAAACCATGTGGAATCCCTACCGAAAAATTTCGACAGAGTCTCCCCTTTACCGGTGACCAAATTCATCAATACATGCAAATAATACACAGCCACATGCGGCTGGAACATATATCAAACAACCACACAGTAATAACATTCCAAAACAAAGATAAACTCACATGACATGAACTATAAAGTACAATCTCAAATGTTTACAGTCCACTAAAACATGGAAACTATTAGAGTGTATACTAAAAGTCTAGCTTTTGGTATAAACATTTATCTAGAAATAAGAATCACATTGGTCAAATGTCTACATTTATGATAAATGTAGTTGCTCAATTAATTTATATTGTAGATAACATGGTGTGTGGTGTCACACACAAAAGATCATGTTATCGGTTCCTTATAAATTATAAACAGTAGCTCACGACCAAGATGGAAAGGAACAAACCATTGGAAGGTTGTAGTGTAATTAGGTATTAGTTTATCTTAACTATATAATTACACTAGTACACTTAGAGTGTATTGAGTAGGACCATTTGAGGTCGTTCCTTTTATACTGACTTTATAAAGGAACAAAGACCTCAGTTATTATGGAAGTGTGTACTCTTAATCCTAATATAATAACAAGCACATATATTTGATATTTATTTCTTTAATTTATCAATGGGTGAGATTTAGTTCGATAAATCAATAAGCCCGATAAGTTGGGAAATGATATCACTTATAGTGTGTGTTGTTGATTATAGAAGGAAATTGTGTCCTAGTGATCTAGGTTGAGAATGTCCCCAAGAGGAGCTCATAAGGATTGTCATGTTAAACCCTGCAGGTGGACTTAGTCCGACATGATGATGAAGTTGAGTGGTACTACTCTTGGAGCTAGATATTAATTAAGTGAGTTGTCAGTAACTTACTTAATTAGTGGGCATTTGTTATCTTAAACACAGGGAGACTAACACACTCATAATAAGAAGGAGCCCAAAATGTAATTTGGGATTGGTGCGGTAGTTCAATAATAGTTCTTTAGTGGAATGAATTATTATTGATAAAATTAAGTTGTGTGTTCGGGGCGAACACGGGATGCTTAATTTTATCAGGAGACCAAAACAAATTCCTCCTCTCGGTCCCTATCGTAGCCTCTAGTATATAGAGATTTATACCCACCGCATACCCACCTTCTTACCCATCCAATGGTGCCGGCCAAGCTAGCTTGGGACCCAAGCTAGGGCCGACCAAGACCAAGTGGAAGAGCCATGTAGGTGGCCGGCCAAAGCTTGGGTCTCAAGCTTAGGTGGCCGGCCACTAGAATATTAAAAAGGATTTTTATTAAAATTATTTCTTATGTGGATATCATGATTTTAAAAGAGAGTTTAAAAATTAAAAATTTCCTTTTATAGCTTTCTACAAAAGATTAAGAGAAGAGATTAATCTCTTTCCTTATTTGTAGTTTAAAAGGACGGTTTTAATTTTTGGTAAAAACTTTCCTTATTTGTAAATCATCTACGTGTTTAAAAGAGAGTTTAAAATTTGAAATCTTTCCTTATTTGTTGATGAAAGGAGGATTTTAAATTTTAAGAAAACTTTCCTTTTTAATCATGTTCATGATTTAAAAGAGAGTTTAAAATTAAATATTCTCTTTTATAAGTTTCTACAAAAGATTAAGAAAAGATTTGATATCTTTCCTTATTTGTAGATTAAAAGAGATTTTAATTTATAGAGATAACTTTCTTTTTATCCACATGTTTAAAAGAAAGATTTTAATTTATTAAATTTCCTTTTTATAAACCAATCATGAAGGGATAAAAATTATTGAGAAATTTTTATAAATTTCCGGAAGCAAATAAGGAAGTTTTAATTGGTGTATAAAATTTTATTTGCTTGGAGATTATATAGTGTGGCCGGCCATTGCAAAATTGAAAAGAAAATTTATTTTTAATTAAATAAATTTTCCTTTTCAATGGCAAAAGAATTAAGAAAGTTTTTATTAAATTTTCCTTATTTGCCAAGACCAAGGATTATAAAAGAGGGGGTAGAGGAGGCTTCAAGGCTAACAACTCTATTTTATTTCTCTCCCTCTTTTCCTTGGTGTTGTGGCCGGCCAACCTCTCTTCCTTTCTTCCTCTTGGTGGTGGCCGAACCTTCTCTATTGGCTTCGAGCTCTAATGGTGGCCGGATACTACTCGGAGAAGAAGAAGAAGAAGGAGAGGAAACTTGTATCCCTTGGAGCTTGGTTGGTGTTTTGTTCTTCGTCCTTGGTGAAGCTTCTTTGTGTTGGCCGAACCTAGCTAGGAGGAGAAGAAGGTGCTTGGTGGTTTCTCATCTTGGAAGATCATTGCCCACACAACGTCCGAGGTTAGAAGAGGAATACGGTAGAAGATCAAGAGGTCTTTCTAGAAGGTATAACTAGTAATTTTTCTTTCCGCATCATGCTAGTTATTTATGGAAATAATACCAAATACAAGAGGCTTACGATTCTAGTGTTTCGAATATGTTTTTCGAAGTTGTGTTCTTTTGTTTTATTTTTCCTTGTGATTTGATTGTTCTTTTCGGTTAACCTAAAGTTATTTTAGGAAATTAAATATTAGATTTTTATAAAAGGTTTTGTCTAGTCGGTGGTGGTTGCTCCCATATCCAAGAAGGTCATGTGCCTCGCCACGTCAGTACTGGGAACCAATTATGGAAATTAATATTTAATGGAATTAATAACTTAAGGTGATTTGGGTCGAACGTGTTAAGTTCCGCAGGAGATCCAAGTCAAAACCTAAAAGAACAAATAGATTAAGTTTTGGATCAAACGTGTTAAGTTCTGCAGGCGATCCAAAATTTAATTTAAAAGAACACATGGTAGCTAGGAAAAGGTTCAGACCTTTGTACAAAATTTTTGTATAGTGGAACCTCTAGGCTTTCCGAGTAGCAACCAACAATTGGTATCAGAGCTAGAGTTTTGCCTCTGTGTATTTGGTATTAGTTTAATTATGCACATGTCATATATAATTTAGGCAGGATAATAGTAGGATGTGCTAACTTTGTGGATGCAGGATCCAACTATTATGGCTTATAGTAATTATGTGTGTGATTGGACCCTTGGACATGTCAAGGGCATTTATTGTGTGTGCATGATTGTATTATAAAATACAGCAGGAGCTGTATTTAGTTTTATTAGGATTTTATTTTTGATCTAGTTTACATGTACATTCCTTCGAGGAATATAGGATCGAAAAATGTAAAATTCTATTTATGTCGCGGATCGAATCTTGTAAAGCGTGGAACCTTCTAAGGACCAGAGGCGCAGCGGAACTAGGAGCAAGATGGATGTGACAGCTAGGGTGGCAGTGGCCAAATATGGCAGCAGCTTGGGATGACAACGCACGGAGGACAACAAGAGATAAAAGCCATAATAGTTGAAAATTAGATTTTCTATTTATTGCTTTTATATTGTGCTGTGTGTGCATGTTAGTTTACATATTTAGTAGGCTAGCATAGTTAAAATTCCTCATTTATAAATAACTAAGTGGGAGAGGGATTTTTAAGTAAATCCCATGGTCTCCATTACTGGTTTGTAAGTGATGCAAACAAGCTTGCGCGTTGGCTCTGAGTGCCTTCCTCCATAACGGATGAGCTTGTTTGTGGATCACTAGAACAGACTTCCATTTTTGGATGACTATAGGAATTTAATTAAGAGCGTGTGATCTTCCCCAACGGAAGGGGCATAATCTTATTAATGGACTTAGTGTCAAGTAATGGTATACACTTAGACACATCTAATAGTATCCTCCCCATCGGAGTTACTGCTATTATTTGTGTGACCAAATGATACCAACTATTAATTTTATTTGTCAAAAAGTTAGGTTGACAAGATAATAAAATTAATGGGTTAAAACCCTCCTTTTACAAATGTTGAATTTGTATACGTCCACACTAACGTGGCATGCAAAATTCACGGTGTTTGAGGTGTTGGTGAATTTAAATAATATTGTTTGAGGAATCAATGTTATTTTAAATTTAAAAAGTTTTGACCAAATATTTGATCAAAGGCAGATCAACTATTAATTTTATTCGTCATAAAGTAAAGTTGACAAGATAATAAAATTAATGAATAAAATCTCCTCTTCAATTTTGTATACGTTCACACTATCGTGGCATACAAAATTCATGAGAATTTTTAGGAGTTGATCTTGACCAAATATTTTTGTGATTCTTAGGATGTTTGTCAATCCCCTAGTAGTCATACTATAGAAAAGACTTAGTAGTCCCAATTGTAATGATTGGAAATAGGACTTGGACATTAAGGTAGACTGTCTTCGTAGAATTAAGAACAATATAGGTGTATTTAATTCATTAGTTGAAACATGTTTAGTGGTGTTATCTACCAGAACCTGGAGTGTAGATACAGATGTCATTAATCATGTTCGCAATTCATTACAGGGTTCCAGGAAACCCGGCAACTAAATGAAAATTAAAACACCGTCCACATGGGCACTTCTGTAAAAATGGTAGCTGTTGCAGTGGGAGATGTTTATCTTTTGATAAGAATAAAACATGGATTTTTGAGTAATTGTCTTTACGCACCAAGTTTAGAAAGAACTAGTTTTCAGTTTCTAAACTATTCAAAGAACTTGATATTCTGTCTCTTTTAATAACAAAGTTGTTATTAAGAAAAAGAGGGAAGTTATCTGTTCTGGTACGTTGGTTGGCAATTTATAAATCCAATAACTCGCATGATGTAACAAATGGAAATTAGTAACACATCTTCTAACTTTAAGAGAAAGTAACCTACGAAAATGAACCAATTATATCTTTGGCATCTAAGGCTAGGTTATATTAACTTGAGTAGGATTCATTGGTAGCTGATGAACTTTTGGGTTCATTAGTAATGGAAATTTTTTCAACCTGCGAGTCTTACTTGAAAGGGAAAATAACCAAGAAGCTTTTAAGTCTAAGGGGTATGGAGTCAAAGATATGTTGAAATTGGTTCATTCTGATTCGTGTGATCCTATGACTATCCAGACAAGAGGTAGTATTGAATATTTCGTCTATTTTATAGACAACTATTCAAGATACAAATAAATTTACTTAATGTACCGCAAGACTAAGTACTTTGATTAGTTCAAAGAGTACAAGACTGATGCGGAAAAATGTTAAAGTAAAAGTCACTATGGTAAGATCGTAGTGGCAAATACCTCTTGGGAGAATTTAGGAGTCACTTATCAGAAGTAGGGATTCAATCCCAACTAACTGCACCTGGTACACCCCTTCAGAATGGTGTAGTAGAAAGAAGGTATAAGACTCTTATAGAAATAAGGAGATTGATGATGAATTACCAAATTCATTTTAAGGATATGCTCTGGAAACGGAAGTGAACATAGTACCTTCCAAAGTCATAACTCTCTACTCATATAGAATTGCTGAATAAGCGTAAGCCTATTTTGAAGCATATTCGGATTCAGGTAGTCCAGCACATATGCTGAAGAGAGACAATGATAAGTTGGACAGGAATTCACTTGTTTGTGGGTTATCCTAGAGAAATGAAAGTAGGTTTATAGTCTTAAAAATCAGAAGGTCATTATTAGCATCAATGATCGATTTTTAGAAAAGGACTATGTAATAAATCACGTGCCCATAAGAAAATTTATTCTTAAGGAAATAATAAAAGACATGTCTAATCTAGTACCAACTGTACAAGATGAGATACCATAAGGAAACTGTAACACGTATCACAAATGATACACAATTGCAGAAAATACCTCGTCGTAGTGGGAGGGTTGTTAGGTAACCTAAAAAGATTCATGTTTTGGGAGAGTTTTTGGACTCGATCCCTGGAGGACATGAACCTGATCTCCGGACATATGACGAAGCACTCCAAGATAAAGATGCAGCATCTTGGCAAAGAATAATGAATAACAGAATTAGAATATATGTATTCTAATAAAATCTGGAAGATTGTATGACTAAAGCCTTTGGGTGTAAAAAGGTCTATATTAGGAAAAGAGGGATAGACAGGAAGGTAGAAACTTTCAAAGTAAGGCTTGATGAAAAAGGAAACTTTTTTACTGGTAGCCATGCTTAAGTCTATCCGGATTCTTTTATCTATTTGACAAGTGGATGTCAAGACAGTATTCCTTAATGGAAGTCTTGAAGAAAGCATCCATATAAAGCAACCAGAAGGGTTCATTGCAAAGGGCTAAGAGCATCTTGTGTGCAAGCTCAATCAGTCTATGGACTAAGGCAAAGCTTCAAGGTCTTGGAACATCCGGTTTATCAAAGTAATCCATATCTATGGATTTAGTAAACCGGATAAGTCTTGTGTATACAAAAGATGTGATGGAAACGTGGTGGTATTTCTTGTACTATACTTAGATAACATTTTTGGTAGTTGGAAACAATATCAAAATGTTGTCAGAAGTAAGGGTATGGTTGTCCAAACAATTCGATATAAAGGACTTGGGAGAATGTATATATTCTTGAGATCAAAGTAATAAGGGATCGCAAGAAAAGAATATTTTACTTATCCCAAGCTTCATACATCGGAAAAATCCTTGCTCGTTTTAAGCATACAAAACTCCAAGAAAGGTTTCTTACCTTTTCAGGATGGAGTAACTTTATCTAAAGATATGTCTCTGTAGACATCAAAGGAGATAAAGGAAATAAAAACAGTTCTTTATGCTACGGCTGTTGGAAGCCTAATGTATGCTATGCACGAGATCATAAATCTGTTTTGCCAAGGGCATAGTTAGCAGATATCAAAGTAACCCTGGACAAGGACAGTGGACTGCAGTAAATCATATATTGTAGTACCTTAGAGACACTAGAGATTATATGCTAGCTTACAAGGCAGTTAATTTAGTCCTTGTGGGTTGCACGGATTTTGACTTCCAATCGGATAGGGACAATAATAAGTCAACCTCGGGGTTTTGTGTTTACTTTAGGAGGTAAAGTCATAACTATGGAAGAGTGATAAGCATAGGTGTTTTTCTGGACTCCACCATAGAAGCTTAGTATATGGCAAGCCTCTGAGGTAGCCATAAAAGCTGAATGACTCAATAACCTCAAGATAGACTTAGATATGATTTCTGGTTTGTCCAAAGATTATTACAATTTATTGTAATAATGTTGGTGCAGTAGCAAGCTCGAAGAAACCATAAGTCTATAAGGCAAGTAAACACAATAGAGCGCAAGTACCACCCAATACGAGAAATCGTATAAACGAGGAGAAGTTGTTGCCGCCTAGATTGCATCAGGTGATGACCTATAGATCCTTTCACTAAGGTCCTTAAGGCAAGAGCTTTTGATGGGCATGTTGAAGGGATGGGAATCAGATGTATGGCAGCAGATATGGCAGCTTAGTCTTTTAGTATAAGTGGGAGATTGTTAGAGTGTATACTAAAAGCCTAGCTTTTGGTATAAACATTTATCTAGAAATAAGAATCACATTGGTCAAATGTCTACATTTATGATAAATGTAGTTGCTCAATTAATTTATATTGTAGATAACATGGTGTGTGGTGTCACACACAGAAGATCATGTTATCGGTTCCTTATAAATTATAAACAGTAGCTCACGACCAAGATGGAAAGGAACAAACCATTGGAAGGTTGTAGTGTAATTAGGTATTAGTTTATCTTAACTATATAATTACACTAGTACACTTAGAGTGTATTGAGTAGGACCATTTGAGGTCGTTCCTTTTATACTGACATTATAAAGGAACAAAGACCTCAGTTATTATGGAAGTATGTGCTCTTAATCCTAATATAATAACAAGCACATATATTTGATATTTATTTCTTTAATTTATCAATGGGTGAGATTTAGTTCGATAAATCAATAAGCCCGATAAGTTGGGAAATGATATCACTTATAGTGTGTGTTGTTGATTATAGAAGGAAACTGTGTCCTAGTGATCTAGGTTGAGAATGTCCCCAAGAGGAGCTCATAAGGATTGTCATGTTAAACCCTGCAGGTGGACTTAGTCCGACATGACGATGAAGTTGAGTGGTACTACTCTTGGAGCTAGATATTAATTAAGTGAGTTGTCAGTAACTTACTTAATTAGTGGACATTTGTTATCTTAAACACAGGGAGACTAACACACTCATAATAAGAAGGAGCCCAAAATGTAATTTGGGATTGGTGCGGTAGTTCAATAATAGTTCTCTAGTGGAATGAATTATTATTGATAAAATTAAGTTGTGTGTTCGGGGCGAGCACGGGATGCTTAATTTTATCGGGAGACCAAAACCAATTCCTCCTCTCGGTCTCTATCGTAGCCTCTAGTATATAGAGATTTATACCCATCGCATACCCACCTTCTTACCCATCAAATGGGGCCGGCCAAGCTAGCTTGGAACCCAAGCTAGGGCTGACCAAGACCAAGTGGATGAGCCATGTAGGTGGCCGGCCAAAGCTTGGGTCCCAAGCTTAGGTGGTCGGCCACTAGAATATTAAAAAGGATTTTTATTAAAATTATTTCTTATGTGGATATCATGATTTAAAAGAGAGTTTAAAAATTAAAATTTCCTTTTATAGCTTTCTACAAAAGATTAAGAGAAGAGATTAATCTCTTTCCTTATTTGTAGATTAAAAGGATGGTTTTAATTTTTAGTAAAAACTTTCCTTATTTGTAAATCATCTACATGTTTAAAAGAGAGTTTAAAATTTGAAATCTTTCGTTATTTGTTGATGAAAGGAGGATTTTAAATTTTAAGAAAACTTTCCTTTTTAATCATGTTCATGATTTAAAAGAGAGTTTAAAATTAAATATTCTCTTTTATAAGTTTCTACAAAAGATTAAGAAAAGATTTGATATCTTTCCTTATTTGTAGATTAAAAGAGATTTTAATTTATAGAGATAACTTTCTTTTTATCCACATGTTTAAAAGAAAGATTTTAATTTATTAAATTTCCTTTTTATAAACCAATCATGAAGGGATAAAAATTATTGAGAAATTTTTATAAATTTCCGGAAGCAAATAAGGAAGTTTTAATTGGTGTTTAAAATTTTATTTGCTTGGAGATTATATGGTGTGGCCGGCCATTGCAAAATTGAAAAGAAAATTTATTTTTAATTAAATAAATTTTCCTTTTCAATGGAAAAAGAATTAAGGAAGTTTTTATTAAATTTTCCTTATTTGCCAAGACCAAGGATTATAAAAGAGGGGGTAGAGGAGGCTTCAAGGCTAACGACTCTATTTTATTTCTCTCCCTCTTTTCCTTGGTGTTGTGGCCGGCCAACCTCTCTTCCTTTCTTCCTCTTGGTGGTGGCTGAACCTTCTCTATTGGCTTAGAGCTCTAATGGTGGCCGGATACTACTCGGAGAAGAAGAAAAAGAAGAAGGAGAGGAAACTTGTATCCCTTAGAGCTTGGTTAGTGTTTTGTTCTTCGTCCTTGGTGAAGCTTCCTTGTGTTGGCCGAACCTAGCTAGGAGGAGAAGAAGGTGCTTGGTGGTTTCTCATCTTGGAAGATCGTTGCCCACACAACGTCCGAGGTTAGAAGAGGAATACGGTAGAAGATCAAGAGGTCTTTCTAGAAGGTATAACTAGTAATTTTTCTTTCCGCATCATGCTAGTTATTTATGGAAATAATACCAAATACAAGAGGCTTACGATTCTAGTGTTTCGAATATGTTTTTCGAAGTTGTGTTCTTTTGTTTTATTTTTCCTTGTGATTTGATTGTTCTTTTCGGTTAACCTAAAGTTATTTTAGGAAATTAAATATTAGATTTCTATAAAAGGTTTTGTCTAGTCGGTGGTGGTTGCTCCCATATCCAAGAAGGTCATGTGCCTCGCCACGTCAGTACTGGGAACCAATTATGGAAATTAATATTTAATGGAATTAATAACTTAAGGTGATTTGGGTCGAACGTGTTAAGTTCCGCAGGAGATCCAAGTCAAAACCTAAAAGAACAAATAGATTAAGTTTTGGATCAAACGTGTTAAGTTCAGCAGGCGATCCAAAATTTAATTTAAAAGAACACATGGTAGCTAGGAAAAGGTTCAGACCTTTGTATAAAATTTTTGTATAGTGGAACCTCTAGGCTTTCCGAGTAGCAACCAACAGACTCTTAGTAATAAAGAAAGAAAACTAAAAGAACTCTTTTCTAGTCCCAAGACTTCCATAGTCCTGGCATCACACACCATCCGCACCACCTTGTCGCCTTCCTTGCTTGATCTTTTCCTTTCCTTTATCTGCAGTAAGAGGAAGTGCAGTCTATAAGCAAAATTTGCTTAGTAAGCGCTATCTAACTCACAAAAACACGAATATGCATGTATACAGAAAGAACTAGAAACTATATGCTCTAAAAAAAAGTAAAGCATACACATAACTACTCATGTCAAACTAATAGCTAATCATGTTATACCAGGATAAAACTGCATGCTAGGAATAAAGCTAAACATGTGAAAGCTGCTCATCCAATAGGTAAACATGAAAAACTACTCATCTACTAGATAAACCTGGTAGAATAAAGAACTAAACTTGCTGATTTTAGAACTATATGAAACTTATTTCATTTGTTCAAAACTTATACTTATATACTTCAAAATAATAATCAACTTTCCTTGGGCCCGGCATTGTACCAATTTGCGCGCATCCTTAATATGAGTCGAGGTAGCTAATCCCGAAACTACTAAGGTACTTCTAGGCGTTCTTGTGCCTAGGGGTGATCTAGGAGCCCACCCAATGGACCTTGTGTCCGGTACATGCCATTAAAAAGTAAAATACTTATTTTCTTTTTAACTATAACTTCCTTATACTTGTTATTCTTTAATTCTCTTATAACAAAATGCCTTGGCATTTATTCAAACACTTAGTGTGCTTTTAATCCTAAACTTCTGGAATTTAGGATCAATTTAAGACCTTGGTCTTTTTCTTTCTTTTCTTTATCTTTCTTATACTTTACTTAAACCCAAAATACTGTTAGGGTATTTTTTCCATATGCATCTATAAGTGAAATCAACTAGGTAACACACAATCATGCATATTTAAGGAAAATCTAAAGCCTTGTTCTATAATGCTATCCATAAACTATCTATTAGCAAATCTGCACTACTAAAGAAACTAAATACTTAAAACAAACCTACACTACAATGCTTAACAAAATTCTGTACTGCAATGCAACAGAAATCTGCATTTCAATGTTAACTAAAAATCTTCACACTAATGCTTAATAAAAATCTGCACTAAAATTCTCACATGGCAATTATAAACCTAGAATTTCATATTCTAGTAACCGGCTGAGACCAAATGGAATCCTTGATATTGCCACATCCAAATACTTTAATTCTGAATATCAATTATGCCATTAAACTTATGGTCAGAAAGGAATCCTCAGTATAAAATCTATATTGATCAATATATAAATCTCTTTCCTCATCTTCTAAATAAACTTCTACCCTGAACTTACTACTTGCATATTTAATTTACTCACATACTTCTCACCTGTTAAATTCATTTACATCAATTCAAATCATTTTTAGTCTTAATACATGATACTCACCAACACAACATATTACATATGCTCATCTTCACTCTTTCATCCACACTTCTACACTAAAGAGATTACACTACCTACTTCATCATAAATAAACCAAAATCACTGCCAGATCAACCTCCAATTAGCCTAATAAACCCAAGCCATCCTATGTTCATTGCCTAATAGCAGAACAAAGGAAAACTAAAAGCTTAAGAAAAATCTAACTATATACTTGGAATAAAAGGCAGTTCGTTGCATATATATATATATAAACTAAAACTATAAAATCTACATCTGAAACTAATATGCTAAACTTAAAACTATAACTGTAGGTTAAATTAACAAAAGGAAATTGAATCGAGCAATCCGTTCATTGAAACAAAGCAGAGTCTCTCTGTATAAACAGGATCCAGACAAGTAAGGAGAAGACACAACCTTATAAGCTAAATCCCAGCTACTGGGATAAGATCTTCATTAAAGACTTCCTTGAAACTTATCCTACCAGGTAATGAACATCTCTAAACCAAAAAGAAACAAGCTGCGTTCATGAAAATCACATTCTGCAGTAAGCTTACAAAAACAACCCTACAGACTTTAGAGGAAACAGAAATCTGCAAATGCTAAGCAAAAACTATTAAAAATCTGCACTAATGTTTGACGAAAATCTGAACATACGATGGAAACATCAACAACTTAAACTATTTTGACTCAAATTCCCCTAAATTTGTCCCTGGAATACCATCAACACCAAGAAACTATCACAACTTAAAATCAACTCATCATATCCAAAACTATCGTGCTAAATAATTGAGAAGCTGAAATTGCTAAACCATTGCAATATTACATACTATGCTAATCAAAGCTCTGCATTCTAAGCTAACAATTTCTGCATTAAAATTCCTAAAGCAAATCAAACTTCACAGAACCAAATTAATCATGTTGGAATTTAGGTAAGGCTGCTCGAAATAGCAAGGAGAGTCTAAGCCAACAAAATGCTAATATGGAAAGTCGGTTCCTGCTCATGGATTAGCAAAGAAAACTGCATACTGAAACACTAAACTACACAACGGAGATCAAAGATGACCAATTCTTAAGACTAACTCTTTTAGCTATTCCTACTTATTAAGGAAACAGCACGAAGAAAATGACCGAGTTGCTTAACCACATGCCATTCTAAACAATTCATTCATTTTCCTTAACCTAACCAAATCTGCATTATAACTTAATAAAATCTGCATGTCATACTAAACTGAAGTGTCTAAAAATAACATGGTACAACACTTAAAACCTCATGATCAAGAACTCCGAACACTTAAAACCCCAAAAGTATAGAAGAACAAGATCTCAGATCTGAAGCTTAGATTCAACAGAACATATTAGAATCCACCTTACTAACAACACAAAGCTCTATTCAACTGACTAAAACATCAAGCTCATAAACCTGGTACCCAACTACCATTCAATAATAAACAGAACCAGAAATCTTAAGCATACTACAACAGCAATGCAAGGAGAAATTAAACATTGGTCTCTTTATATTATAGCTACTCATAATCACCTAAAGGTTTTAATAAAACTCCTATTCATATAGCAACAGGTCCTAAGGATTTTATATGGCCACTGAATTCTTCAAGCATGCTTCAATCGGAAATAAAAAAAAACAATCAAATCTTGAAACCACTCTAGGGTTTTCTACAAGCTCCGAAAACTTCAATCCACGGCAGAAAACTTCAAAGCTCCGTTCTATACAACATTCTTCAGAAAAACCAGAAACTAACAAGAAAAACAACTCCATAGCTACTCTTACCGCAGGTGAGAAGCTACTTACCTTGATTCTTGGATTCAAACCAAAGGAGAAGACCTCTAAGATTTCGATTGGCTGAGATCTTGGCCTCCTCTTCATGCTGCCGACTTCTCCTCGATGCAAGAATCACGACGGTGAAGGAACCTTCGGAGAATGCCCTTGCCGGCCGCCGGAAACGAAGCTAGGGCTTCGTTTTCTTCACTCGGCAGAATCGGCGCCGTCGCAGAAAGGAAGAGGAAAGGATTCGGGAGAAGTTAGGGCTCGGGAAAATTTTGCTCTCTTTTTGTAACTAGGGTTTCATTATCAACTATACCTTAAATATATTCCGCTCCTCCCTAAATTAACAAAACCCGTTGGCACAGTTGGTTGGCTGCTTTTCTGCTTAATGCGCAGCTCGCGGGTTCGAGTCTCGGCTGCATCCATTTTTCTTCCTATTTATTTCCTATTCATTATCTACTGTTTAAATAGAATATTTCTCCTTCTTTAATAACAAGCAATCGCTAACACACTTGGTTAACCCGGCTTTAACCAAATCTCAGGTCGCCGCTTCGATTCCTCAGCCGTGCACTTTTATTTCCAATTTATTTTACTGTTCCTAACTACTACTTAAATATATATCGCTTCATATATGATTAACAAAACATCCGTAGACCAGATGGTTGGGCTGAGTTCGTTAAGACTCGGGTTTGGGTCCGTGATCTTGGGTTCAAAACCTGGCTTCAATATATATTATTATTATTATTATTATTTTACTTCTTCCTCTTAGTAAAAATACCAAACGAACTCCAAAAATTGTATAAAAATACTCTAAAAATTCCTAAAAATCTCTAGAATTTTTCTATAGCATTTCAAAATATTTTTGAATTATTTTTGGAGCTCAAAATGAGAAAATTTGGGTCGTTACAAGCCTCGGATGAACAGTACTCGAGGCGCCCTCATGGAGCTTGAGGCGCCTCAGGTGCAAAGGTGGGCTGGCTGCGCAGCGGGCCTGGAGGCGCCCTCAGAGACAGCTGAGGCACCCTGGATGCTTGGTTGGAGGCACCCTCAATGGTTGATTGAGGCGCCTCCAGGCGGATAACGGGCAGGCAACGAAGACTCATCACATCGCTCAAATCGGGATAAAGCTTCACCTTTGAGGTGCCTCCATGAGGACTTGGAGGTGCCCTCAACAACCTATTTAAGGCTTCTTCGACTAGCTGCATGACAACAATTTCAAGTGATCTTCTTCATGTTGATGATCAAAGAACGTTCCGAGAAAGCCTCAACCTGACGCCGACGACTTGGAGCTTCAAGACTGCTATTTCTAGTTTGTCGTTGGTATATTTTACTACTGTTGATTGTACTTCATTTGTAAACACTTTAACGCTATTATAATGGTTGCCCAACGTAAATGCTCAACGAGCGTGGGCCTTGGAGTAGGAGTCACCCTAGGCTCCAAACCAAGTAAATAACTTGTGTTCGCGATTGTTTTCTATTTTATTCTGCTGCATTACTCATTACGTTTTCGATTACGACAAGTGAAAGCCACGAGAGTTATTCACCCCCCCCCCCACTCTAGCACTTCTCGATCCAACAATTGGTATCAGAGCGGGGTCGCTTCAATTTGGTGCAACCACCAGTCAAGAAAATTTTTCGTGGTATTTTTTAAATTTTTCGGAGTCGATCAGAATTGGTATTCTTGCCGTCTTCCAATCTAGTTTTTCATAATCAGATTCTTGTCTTGAAGTTGGAGCAACACCACTCGAGATCGTCTTTTATTCTTGTTTTAAACAACACTGCTAATCCAGGATCTATTCCTGGGACAAGTTTTTTGTTTACTTTGTGTGCAAGTTTTATCGCAAGTCTTCATGGCTCTTCAAGAAGGTTATAGCACCGCTCGTCCACCGCTCTTCATCGAAGATGACTTCGGTTACTGAAAGGGTCCGATGGAGGCGTATCTCCAGACTCATTTTGAAGTATGGATGATCGTCAAAACCGGGCTGGAAATACCAACTGACGGCGCCGGCAAGCCACTACCGTACGAGAACTGGGATACGAATCTTATCAAAAAGGTAGAAGCAAATGCCAAGGTGACCTACACCTCCAATGCGGACTGACGAAGGAGGAGTTGAACTACGTCGGCTCGTTCACGAGCGCCAAAGAATTGTGGGAGAATCTGATCGAGCTTCATGAAGGAACGTCCTACACCAAGGTAAGCAAGAGAGATTTAATTCTTAATAAATTATATAATATAAAATTGTAGGAAGGTGAAACGGCGAGCTAGTTGCATGCCCGCATTCAAGATCTCCTCGACGGTCTACATGTAATCGGACAGAAGGTAGAAAACAGAGACATAATCAAGTATTCTCTAAATGCTTTTTCGAGGAATACCTTGTGGGCATCCATGGTAGATGCTTACAAGGTTTTTAAGGATCTCTCTTCAATTAAGTTAGATGAATTATTTGCAGAATTTGAATTACATGAACAGATTAACTCACGTCCGGCCGAGAAGGGTGTAGCTTTGGTTGCAGGTACAAGTAGAACCCGGGAAACTAAAACAAAGCGCAGAACCGAACCGGAGTCGGAAGAAGAACCAGAGTCGGATGACGATGACAACAAGCTCACGGCCGAACTTGTCAACCTGGCGAAGAAACCAAGAAAAAAGAAGTCACTAAAGGCAACCTGGGACGAGTCTTCTTCCGAAGAGTCAGACAATGAAGAACTCGAGCAGACGAGTTTTATTGCAATGACGGCCCGGGACCAAATCGATGAATCCAGAAGCGAGGACGAATCAGAACTGAGTTCGAGAGAAGCCACGGATCCATATCCGTTTTCGAAGGGCCTAACCCCTCTATAAGTACATCTCGTTTGTATAATTTAATTAATTATTTAATGCGTAAATTAGCTAAGTCTAATGTTTGGATCAAATCACTTCTAAAGGAAGTAACATTCCTTAAAGAAGTGACTAATTCCGAATCCTTGGCTGACCCTGTTCAGACTGGAACCTCAACTCAAGTTCAAAAGCTTGAGGAAGAGAATTCCAGCCTGAAAATCAAGTCAAGGATTTAAAGACTACATAGCAATGGTTTACACTGGGTTCCAAGAATCTTGACTTGATTCTTGGAAATTAGAAAGTCGTATACAATCAATCCGGACTAGGATTTAGAACTAAAAGAAAATATTGGTCTTATTTATCGCTTGTTAATAGAGCAAATAGAAAGACAGTCCAAGCATGGGTACCTAAGTCCAACTTGGTCAATCAAGTTGGACTTGGTCAATATTGGGTCCCCAAGGATCAAGTTCATTACCTTGATAGACCATATCGAGGCTATGATCCAGGGTGAGCCAATAGAAAACTATCTTAATAGATAGATGAAATTACTTGATGCTTGTTTATTTTCTTTTACTTGTAATATGCATGTTTAGATTAGGATATATTAAAGACCTAGGCGTAATTTACACTTGTTTAGTTAAACCTAGGGATTTCAAAAGGGAAATTAAATATATATTTTCTTTGAAAGACTCTGTCTAGAAGTGGTGGATGATCCCATACCCAAGAAGGTCTAGTGCCTCGCCATAGCCTGGGAGTCAATCTTCAAAATGTATATTTAATTAACCAATTGGAAAACCTAAGTTTAACTCAAATATAAATTAATCCTTAGAAATAATCTAAATATAAAGATAACCATCTTACAAAAATTAATAAGGTTCCCTGGTTGATAACTTAAAAAAGGGTGAGATGGATCTAGGTAAAAATTTAAAATTAATTTACCAATTTAATTCACAAATTTAATTTACAAATTGTAATCAACAATTGATTAAAATACTTAATCAATTCAATTAAATTAACTTAATTAATTTTAATATTAATGTTTAAAGCATAATTAAATTATATATTTTTTTAATTAATTTCAAAAGTCTAATTAATTTCAATCAAAGTAAATTAATTATTTTTGATATTTTCAAAACTTAAAATCATTATTTACAAAGTTATAATTTCAAATCATAATTAATCTCACTCAATTTGAAAATTATTTTAAGAACCATAATTAATCTAACTCAATTTGAAAATTATTTTAAAAATCATAATTAATTTCAAAATCTTAATTAATTTTATAATTAACTTTAAAATCATAATTATTTTCAAAATCCTATTTAAATTCTATAATTAATATTAAAATTTTCAAAATCCTATTTAAATTTTATAATTAATATTAAAATAATTATATCAAAAATATAATTAATTTGATAATTATTAATTAATTTTTAAAAATAATAATTAATTTCAAAATCTCACTTCATATCATAATTATTTTCAGAAACATAATTAATTTCAAAATCTCACTTCATATTATAATTAATTTTTAAATTATTTCTTAAAAAGTTAATTATTATTAAGTATAAATCATAATAATTACAAAATTTAAAATCATTATTTACAAAATTATAATTTTCAAATCTTAATTAATTTTCAAATTATTTTAAAAATCTTAATCTTAATTAATTTTCAAATCATATTTGATTCAAAATCTAAATAATAATTAATTTTTAAATTATAGTTAGAGTCTTAATGATAATTAATTTTTAAATCTTAATTAATTTTCAAATCATATTTGATTCAAATATTAATAATAATTAATTTTTAAATTATATTCAGAGTCTTAATGATAATTAATTTTTAAATCTTAATTAATTTTCAAATCATATTTGATTCAAAATCTTAATAATAATTAATTTTTAAATTATATTCAGAGTCTTAATGATAATTAATTTTTAAATCTTAATTAATATGTTCAAATTATAATTTCAAACTCAATTTTCAAAATATTCATAATTTTAAATATTTACTCATTTGAAATTCAAACTCAAACTTATTTTAAATATCAATTGCAATTTAAACAAAGACAACTCCGTCTCACACTCACTCATAAGCTAAACTTGCTTGATAACCTAGAATGGGTGAGATGGTAAATTAGGAAAATAATTACCTTTAAATACATGCTTGGACTATAGGCATTAATTAAGGGGGAGTGAAATTTTTTTTCCAAGTTAGTTTTTTTGTTAAAATAAAAATTGTTTTTGACTTAACTTCAAAATTAAAAACTATTTTTGACTTGTCTTCAAAAATACAGATTTAGCTAAAATTATTTGTGACCTGGCTTTAAAATTAAAACTTTTCTAGAAGCTAAATGTTTTCAAAGCTAAGTACTTAAGCTAAGCTTTTATGTAAATCCTTTTAAATTAAGTACTTAAACTAAAATCAAGAACATCTTTTAAAAGTCAAGTTTTTATCAATACTTTTAATCATCTTAAGAGTTCAGTTTTTCAAACAGCAATTATTTTCAAAAGCTTAAGTTTAGCTAAATTTTTGTTGAAATTAAGCTAATTATTTTCAAAAATATTTTTTCAAAAGCCTTTCAAATTTAGCTAAATATTTTTTTAAAAGCCTTTCAAATTTTGCTAAATACTTTTCAAAAGCATTTCAAATTTAGCTAAAAATTTAGCTAAGTATTTTTCGAAGCATTTTTTAAATTTTAGCTAAGTGTTTCTTAAAGCAATTATTTTCAAATGCTAAATTTTGCTAAGTTTTTGTTGAAAGCGTTAAGTATTTTCCAAACCATTTTCAAAATTTAGCTAAATGTTTTTCAAAACAATTCTTTTTGAAAAGCTAAGTCTTTTTAAGGCTAAATACTTGACAAAACTATTATTTTCAAAATTTTAGCTAAGTCTTTGATAAAAGTATTTTCAAAGCAAAAAATTTACTAAGTTTGTTTTAAAAAAAAGGGGGGGCTAAGTTTTTGCAAGATTTTTTTTTACTAAGTTTATTAAACTCTCTTTCAGCTAAGTTTTTAGCTAAGTGAAAGTATTTTCTAAACTTAGCTATTTAGCAACGTATTTTCTCAATGCAATCATTTTGAAGTTAAAAATTTAGCTAAGTTTATTTTTTGAAAGAGAAAAAAGCAAATATGAAAATTTCAAAACTTATGCTTATCTAAGTTTTGTTGAAAAAGTTAAGCATTTCTAAATTGGCTAAGTATTTTTAAAACTTCATTCATCTAAGTGCTACTCTTCAGAGGGAGCTTAAAGTTAAATAGAATAAATTTTTTTTCTCTCTTCTTAGTGTTCTTTTTTATTTATGTCAAAGAGGGAGAGAAAAGTCAAAGTTTCAAAGTTTAGAATTAAGAACTTAAACATAATGAATGAAAGGGGGAGCATAAGGTGTTGTTTTGAAATTATTTCATTTATGCTCATGTTTAAGTTTTTGCATTTACTGTTATATTTTTTTTACTTAACTTTGAACCGTGTTGTCATAATCAAAAAGGAGGAGATTGTTGGTGCAGGAAGCATCCGACGATTGAACCTATGTTTTGATTATGTCAAAGGGTTCAAGTTAAGTTGTTTTGTTATTTAATGTGCTTAAATGAGCTTTGCAGGAAAGTCCCAAGTGTTCTTAGACAAAAGTCCTAGCTGCGGTTAGGCAGGTGAAAAACCCTAGGGGGTTGTAACCCTAGGTCCTAGGGGGTAGTAACCGTAGGTGGTGGAAAATCCTAAGGGGCGGTAACCTTAGGTCCTAGGGGTGGTAACCCTAGCTGGAGGAAAACCCTAAGGGGTGGCAACCTTAGGTCCTAGGGGGTGGTAACCCTAGGTGGAGAAAATCCTAAGGGGGAGTAACCTGAGGTCCTAGGGGGAGGTAACCCTAGGTGGATAAAAACCCTAGGGGGTGGTAACCCTAGGTCCTAGGGGGTGGTAACCCTAGGCGAAAAGTCCAGTCAATCTAGAGGACCGGACTGACATCAGGTATGTTCTCTTGAGTGGAGTAGATGAGGACATGTTCCCCGGAAGAGGGAACAGTAGGCGTCGGTTCGACCTAGGATTTCCGGTCGGAAATTCGAAGTCAGAACCTGACAGTCTGTGACTATCAAAACTTTCATATTATTATGCTTATTATGTGTGTTAACTTTGTGTTACAGGATATGCGGTTGTGTTGTGGACTAACATATTTTGTAGGGACAAAGGAGCAAGATTAGTCGGATGAACAGTACCCGAGGCACCCTCATGGAGCTTGAGGCGCCTAGGGTGCAAAGGTGGGATGGCTGCGCAGCAGGCCTGGAGGCGCCCTCAAAGACAGCTGAGGCACCCTGGACGCTTGGTTGGAGGTTCCCTCAGTGGTTGATTGAGGCGCCTCCAGGCAGGCAGCGAAGACTCATCGTAGCACTCAAATCGGGATAAAGCTTCACCTTTGAGGTGCCTCCATGAGGACTTGGAGACGCCCTCAACAGCCTATTTAAGGCTTCTTCAACTAGTTGCTTGACAACAATTCCAAGTGATCTTCGTGTTGTTGATCAAAGAACATTCCGAGAAAGCCTCAACCTGACGCCGATGACTTGGAGCTTCAAGACTGCTATTTCTAGTTTATCGTTGGTATATTTTAATACTGTCGATTGTACTTCGTTTGTAAACACTTTAACGCTATTATAGTTGTTGCCCAACGTAAACGTTCAACGAGCATGGGCCTTTGAGTAGGAGTCGTCCTAGGCTCTGAACCAAGTAAATAACTTGTGTTCGCGATTGTTTTCTGTTTTATTCCGCTGCATTACTCATTACGTTTTCGATTACGTCAAGTGAAAGTCACAAGCGCTATTCACCCCCCCCCCCTCTCTAGCGCTTCTCGATCCAACATATTATACATCCAAGCTTTATTCATATACATTATAACCTAATGAGAAATAAATTTACAATATTATTAAATGTGTCAAACTAAAATGCATATAGTTAAGACCTAATACTATATATTAATAAATAATCATTCATTATATAACTAAAGTTGGTGCATAAAGAAGATTATCTCCAAGAAAATACCAAATAGAGAAGCCTAGCTACACAAACAACGTCAAATAGAGAAGCCTGCACAAATAATATTATGAAGTCAGCAATCAAATAGATGGGTGCACAAAGAACAATCAAATACCAATTGCATAGCTGCTCGACCCCCCCCCCCAGCTAGGGTTGCACGTCGCATGGTTAAGGTTGTATGGTCGCCCAGCCAAGGCTGAGGTTGTAGATGGAGTGGTGACCTCGCTTTGAGCCTAAGGCTGAGCTCACAACTAGGGCCTTGGTCACGCCGCCTGAGCTCACTGCCAAGGTTGTGGTCGCGGCCAAGATCAGGTAGAGCTCACGATCGACCAAGCTCACGACTGTCCTTGCTCACCCTAGTCGAGGTCACAACCAGCCTCGTGACCTCGGCGGGTGGTTGTAACCAAGGCCAAATCAGCTGATAGGATAAGAGGAGAGGGAAGGGGAGAGGAGCATATCGACAAGATGCATACCAGAGATCAAAGATGAGAGGAGATGCATGCCAGAGATCGAAGAGGAGAGGAGATGTGTGCAGGTGACGGAGATCAAAGAGGAGAGGAGAGGAAAGGAGCATGCTGGAGATTGATCGGAGAGGAAAATTTAGGATTTAGGGTTTAAGGTGGGAAGACAAAATTGGAAATGAAAATCTTAATTAGAAAGTCAAATAGTGACGGAAACTTAATTCCGTCGCTATTTTAGTGATAAAAACTTAACTTCGTCACTATTTTAGTAATGGAAACTTAATTCCATCGCTAATTTAGCGATGAGAATTAATTTTGTCATTATTTTAGCAATGAGATTAAGTTTCATCGCTAATTAATAAGTAAGGATAGAGATGGATTTAGTGACAGAATCTAATTTTCATCACTAAATCCATGACTATTTGAGAGTATTCTTATAGTGTTAGCTTGTTGGGAGACGAATATGTAAAAGTGGGAGTATTCTCTTCTAGCTATTTGAAAGCATTCTCCTACAATAAAAGTGTTTTGACAAGGTTTCGTTTGAAACCAAGTGGCCAAATTATCAATAAGATTTTAGATCAAGATCAAGATTCATTCAATTAAACCTCAAAGGTCCACCCAGGTTTCGAAATCAAGTTCATATCCTTTTCCCAACCTCAAAGATTCACCTAGGTCATGGGATCAAGATTCACCCATCATCTATCGTAAACCTCAAAGGTGTTGAATAAGTGTGAATGGAGAAAGAGGTGGAAGAGAAGAAGTTCCATTGTGAATGGGACTTTAGTCCCACATTGGGAGTTTCAAGGCACTTTTGTTGGTTTATATTGATTCACATACATTGAGGATGTGAACAAATGCATGGGGAGAGGCTCTCTCTCACGCGTGGGTGTGCAGGGGGGTGCAAATCCAGGACCCGGATTTGCACTGAACCAAGTTGACTCGTGTGCGAGCGCGACCTGCGTACACGAATGTCGGACCGGCCGGGGCAAAGTTTGCCCAAGTAGAACAACCAACATTTTGCTGCCACGTAGATCTTTTGTTGCTGTGAAACGGATCCTATATAAGGAGGCTGCGATCATAGGCAGAGATACAGACACACAGCGAAGAAGAAAGCAGAAGCTCTCCTCCTCATTCCCCTCCTCTATCGTGCAACTCCTACTCGGCAAAGTGTCGCGATAGCATTCGGGTACCACTTAGCTCGCCGTGACCACCAGTGCTTGGTCGGATTCACGGTCAGCCATTGTATCCTAGGAAACAGACATCTCTTGGAAGCCTCGAAGCACAGCTGGAGGTAGGTGAATCTATTTCAAGGAAACTGCACCTCGCAGGCCTCGGTCAACTTGCCTGGTCGGTCTCTTTGTCAGCCGACCCATTTCTCTGCCCGCTCGGGATTCTCGCCTGGTCTGTCAGCTCGCCCAGTCTTTTGCCAGCCCGACCTGTCTGCTTCACCCGATCGGCCAGTCCGTGCTCGGCCTGTCTACTTAGACTGATCTACCACCCGGTCTGTCTTCTCGACCCGGTCGATCTCTCTAACAGCCCGCTCGGCCTGTTTGCTTCGACCAATCTGTCTTCCCGACCTGTCTACTTCGACAGGTCTACCTCTCGCTCTGCCGGTCTACCTCCTGAAAGACCTGTCCTCCCGATCTGTCTGCCTCTCGCTCGGTCGGTCTGTTCTGCCCGACCTACCTCACAGTCTGCCCGACCTGCCTCGCTGATCTGACGAATACTTTGCCTGGTCGGCCTTACTTCTTGGTCGACCTTTCTGATCTGCTACGTCTGCCCGGTCAACACAGTGCAGACTACCTTCATCACTTGGCAGAAACCAGCCCCTACTGGTAGTCTGAGATTATCAGCTCAGGTCATCTCAATTGTAAGTTGAATTTAATTCGAGTATTTAAATTCAGCTAATACCTCGTATATCTCCGGCTATTGATTGTTTGTAATCTAACAATCTTGAAACAGATTCAACTCTGTTGAGATGGCCACGGAATGAAATGTTGAGGTGCAACAGACTCAACACGTGCAGACCCCCTCCGCCCCGATTGGAACTGTGCCAATCAACTACGGGGAAAAGCCAGAGAAGTTCAGTGGACTAAACTTCAAGAGGTGGCAGCAGAAGATGCTCTTCTACCTGACCACGCTCAACCTGGCTCGGTTCTTGACCAAGGGCCCTCCCAAGCGAGCTGAGGATGCTGATGCTCAGACCATCAGTACAATGGAGGCATGGACTCATTCTGAGTTCCTTTGTCGAAACTACATCCTCAACTACCTTGCTGACTCGCTGTACTCTGTGTATAGCATGAAGAGAATGGATAAGGAGCTATGGGAGTCCCTGGATAAGAAATATAAGAAGGAGGATGCAGGGGCAAAGAAGTTCATCGTGGGCCGATTCCTGGACTACAAGATGGTTAATTCCAAGATAGTGATCAGCCAAGTCCAGGAGCTTCAGGTGATCTTGCACGAGATCCACTCAGAAGGGATGGTTCTAAGTGAAACCTTCCAGGTGGCTGCTATCATTGAGAAGCTGCCTCCCGGCTGGAAGGATTTCAAGAACTACTTGAAGCACAAGCGGAAGGAGATGAATGTGGAGGAACTCATTGTTCAACTTCGCATCGAAGAAGACAACAAGAGTTCAGAGAGGAAATTGTTCTCTCAGGCTACTGTGAAAGCCAACGTGGTCGAGCACGGTCAAAGATCGAAATGGAAGAACGCCAAGTCTTCTAAGATGGGACCCAGAGGAGGCATCAGCAAGAAGAAGTTCTCTAGGAAGTGCTTCAACTGTGACAAAGTGGGCCACAAATCTTCAGAGTGCAGAAAGCCGAAGAAGAAGCAAGAGGTCAACCTGAACGAGGGACCAGAAATGGACGACCTCTGCGTTGTGGTCTCTGAGTTGAACCTGATCGGTTCAAACCCGCGGTAATGGTGGATCGATACTGGAGCCACCAGACATGTGTGTTGCAACAAGGAGCTACTCCACAACTTCGAGGAAGTCACTGGAGACAAACTGGTCCTGGGGAACTCAACAACCTTAGACATCATGGGTCAAGGAAAAGTGGTGTTGAAGATGACCTCGGGCAAGGATCTCACTCTAAACAATGTGCTGTATGTTCTGGAGATTCGAAAGAATCTAGTGTCCGGATCACTGTTAAGCAAGCATGACTTTCGCATTGTCTTTGAGTCAGACAGAGTTGTATTGTCCAAGAATAGAGTGTTTTTAGGAAGGGGCTATGTATCTGATGGGTTGTTTAAGCTCAATGTAATGGTGATTAGGCCTAAGATAAATAAAACTGAAAGCTCTTCCACTTATATGCTTGAGTCTTCGTGTTTGTGGCATGGTAGACTAGGACATGTTAATTACGATGTATTGCGTAGATTAATTAATATGCAAAGCATACCTACATTCCACCTTGACCCAAAACACAAGTGTGAGATTTGTGTTGAAGCGAAAATGACAAGGTCATCCTTTCAACATATTGAAAGAAGTAACAAACTGTTGGGTTTTTCGGTCCGCAAAAATCACTTTTTGCGTTGCGAAAACCCCAAAACCCCGCCACCGGATCCGTGCGAAGATTAAAATTTCGTAAAAACTTTCACGTACGAGTTTTCTAAGCCTAGATCTACTTTAGATCTACAAGATATGAATTTACCCTTGATGCGAAGCCCTTCGCTTAATCCCGCTCGTCCAAGGTTCGCCGGATCTCGAGAGTATCAAAGTAGATACTCCTCTATGTGTATCCACACAAGCAAGAGATGGAGAAACCAAACAAAAAGGTGTGCTAGCACCTTTGAATGGTTCGGAAGAGAGAGCTTGAGGAAGAAGAAGGAGGTTTTTACACAAAATGAAACTTACACTTGAATTAGTGTGGTCGGCCACATTAAGAGGGAGTTTTATCTCCATGGGATACCAAGAGTCACAACTCTTGGTAACTCCCATGAGGTGGCATCCCACTTAAGCAATCATGATGATGTGGAGCATCATCATTGGCCCACTCTTTGCCAACTCACCAATGAGGTGGCAAATGGTCAAGTCAAACTTGACCCTTCATCTTCCTCTCAAGTCAAGTCAAACTTGACCACTTCTCTCCCATGGTTGATCTAATCTAACCATTGGTTCAAGTCAATTTTAATTTAATGAATCTCTATTCATTGAATTAAATTGATTCGATGAGTCTAAGTCCAAATTAGACTCATCTAACACATGAACCAAATTGAGTCCAACTCAATTAGCCTAATTTGGATTACTCTTAATCCAATTTGGTTCATCACATGGACCTAATCCTTTAGGTTTATCAAATGAACCTAATCTCCATCTAATTGCCCTTTGTGTGTGACCCTATAGGTTCTTATAACGTTGGCAATACTCCTAAACCCATTTAGAAGCATAAGTAATGAGCGGTATCTAGCAACACATCATTACTACCCAAGTTATAAGAATGTTGAGATCCAACATCACCTTGTGACTACTAATTGTGACTCTTCACAATATATGACAAGTGTCCTTCTATCCTACACATCTAGATTGATTAATGTGAGGCATAGACCGTGTCATCCTCTAATCAATCTAAATCTTGAATCCCAAGTAGACTCACTCAATCAAATGAGCTCAACATCTCATATTGACTCATTTGGGCATGGCCATGCACTTAGTGGTCTCACTCTACCAAGAATATCGATGTCACTCCCGTCATATAGGAGGGATAGATCCCATCTACATCACTCACATCCCTCCGCATAATTTGTTACATACACAGTAATCGCCTTTATAGTTCACCCAGTTATGGGTGACGTTTGATGAAGCCAAAGTATGTAACTCCTTATGTAGGGAACCATAGTGACTTCAGGTCCAAGGACTAATAGTCATACTAATAGCCACATGAGAAAGTATATGACACTCATATAACAATCCATGATACTTTCTCATGGCGGGTCATTCAGTATACATTCTCCAATGCATACCCATGTGTCAACTTGATATCTCCATATCCATGACTTGTGAGATCAAGTCATCGAGTTGACCTACATGCTAGTCTCGTCGCATTAACATTGTCCCTGAATGCTAATACTTGACTAGGAATGATTAAGAGTAGTGTTCCCTATATCATCTCACTACTGATTCAATTAACCGATTGATATAGGTAAGAACCTTCTAGTCAAGGACGCTATTATACTTAGTTATTTGGCACCAATATAAGTAAGTATAATAACCAAAAACAAATGTCTTTATTTATATATACAAGAATATGATACAATGAGTCCATACAACAATCATCAAATGATTGGCTCTAGGGCTCTAACTAACACAAACCACTTGACCTAATCCACACTAATGTGTGTGACCTAAAAGGTACGCCAACACGTGGTGGTAATAAATACTTCATCACTTTTTTTTATGATAACACAAAACACTGTGATGTGTATCTTCTCAAAAGTAAGGATGAAGCTATAGAGAAATTTGCTCTCAATAAGAATGAGGTTAAAAACTAACTTAATAGGAAAATAAAGGTGGTTCGAAGTGACCGAGGCAGTGAATATGTATCACCGTTCACTGAGTTGTGTGCTGAACATGGGATCAGACATGAAACAACAGCTCCTTATACTCCTTAACAAAACAGACTTGCTGAGCGAAAGAATTGAATTCTAAAGGAGATGATGAATGCTCTTCTATTGAGCTCTGTATTACCAGAGTCCATATGGGGGGAAGCTGTGTTAACAGCTAATTACCTTTTAAATAAGGTGCCCCGGAAGAAAATAGATAAGAGCCCTTATGAGTTGTGGAATGGAAGACAGCCATCCTACAAATATTTATGAATGTGGGGGTGTCTTGCAAAAGTGTTGGTGCCTGATCCGAAAAGGATTAAGATAGGACCAAAGACTGTTGATTGCATATGCACAAAACAGCACTGCGTATAGATTTTGTGTGTATGAGTCACACATACCGAATATACACAAGAACTCGATAATCGAATCGAGAAATGCCTCGTTCTTCGAGCATGTGCTTCCGTATAAGACCCGAGAGGATGCTAGCTACTCAAAATGGGCAAACGAAACACAAGGCGAAGAAGAAGATGATGATGACGAGGATCCCGTGGAGGTTGAGCCTAGACGAAGCAAAAGAGCTCAAGTAGTAAAATGCTATGGATCAGATTTTATCACTTTTATGTTGGAGAGTGAGCCTCGAAGTTACTCAGAAGTTGTAGGCTCTTCTAATGGACCTCACTGGAAAGAGGCAATTACATCTGAGATAAAATCTATCTTGCAAAATCATACTTGGGAACTTGTGGATCTTCCTCCGGGAAGTAAACCACTAGGTTGCAAGTGGATCTTCAAGAAGAAAATGAAATCAGATGGCACAATCGATAAATACAAGGCTAGATTGGTAATCAAAGGATATCGACAACGAGAAGACCTTGATTACTTCGATACATACTCTCCAGTGTCGAGAATAATTTCCATTAGAGTATTGTTGGCTATTGCTGCTCTATGGAATCTCGAAATACATCAAACGGATGTAAAAACAACCTTTCTAAATGGGGATTTAGAAGAGGAAATCTACATGGACCAACCTGATGGGTTTTCTATGCCAGGACAGAAAAATAAGGTCTGTAGATTGGTGAAGTTATTATATGACTTGAAATAAGCATCAAAGCAATGGCATGAGAAATTTGATAATGCCATGAAGGAATGTGGATTCAAGATCAATGAATATGATAAATGTGTCTACATGAGAGTCACAGAGAGTGACTATGTCATCTTGTGCCTCTATGTAGATGACATACTTATCATTGGGAGTAATGATAAGATAATCAAATCCACTAAAGACATGTTGAACTCAAGATTTAACATGAAAGACATGGGCCTAGCTGATGTGATTCTAGGAATCAAAATTCTTAGAACGATAGAAGAACTTGTTCTTATTCAGTCTCATTACATGGACAAGATTCTTGAGAAATTCACCAAGGGTGATACTACGTTGGCACGAACGCCGATAGATACGAGTTAACATCTATCAAAAAATCGAGGTGAAAGTATCTCTCAGATAGAGTACTCTCGAGTAATTGGAAGTCTGATGTACTTGATGAGTTGTACACGACTAGACTTGACCTACGCAGTAAGCAAACTGAGTAGATACACGAGTAATCCCGGTGTTGAACACTGGAAAGGGATAACAAGAGTACTGAGGTACTTGAGGTATACTCATGAATATGGACTGCACTATACAAGATATCCTACTGTAATCGAAGGATACAGCGATGCGAGTTGGATATCTGATATAAAAGACTCTAATTCTACGAGTGGATATGTCTTCACTCTAGCAGGTGCAGCCATTTCCTGGAAATCTTCTAAGCAAACCGTAATAACCAGATCCACGATGGAATCTGAGTTTGTAGCTCTTGACAAATGTGGTGAAGAGGCTGAATGGCTACGACAATTCTTAGAAGATATTCCACGATGGCTGAAACTAGTGCCGGCGATTTGCATACATTATGATAGTCAATCAACAATCAGTCGGGCACAAAGCCATCTGTATAATGGTAAATCTAGACATATACGTCGTGGACATAATACCATTAGACAACTACTCTCAACGGGAGTTATCACTGTTGACTATGTGAAGTCAAAAGATAACCTAACAGATCCGCTAACCAAGGGGTTAAATCGAGAGTTAGTTACAAGCTCATCAAGAGGAATGGGCTTGATGTCGTTGTCAACGATCAGTGCAGAGGACACCCAACCTATGCTGACTGGAGATCCCAAGAACTAGGTTAAAAGGGACAACTAATCTGCACTGACTAGACACACTGTAGGGGGGATAGCCCAATGAAACAATGACTAGACCAGGGTAAGTCGATGGCCTTTTAATGATCAAAAAGAGTAGATGAAAACTCTTAAGGGATCACCTATGTGAGAAAGAAGTGGGGCCGCTTCGAAGAGAATTGGAGGCACAATTCTTAGAACTTCTCACAGAACCAGGCGTGTTCATGGCCAAGAACGAACACACTCATGAGATCTGAGTTATATCATGGAGAGTCTTGGGTGAGATTTGTCACTACTTACACAAACCGTAGTATAGTTCAAGGACATCATGTCTACTATCAGCCAGTAAGCAATCAGATCTTCACAAGGGAAGGTTTAAAGGGTAAAACCTACCTATCCTATACTTGACTCAACTGCTGAATGCTATCACATACTCTATCTCCATTCATGTGGGGGATTGTTGAATAAGTGTGAATGGAGAAAGAGGTGGAAGAGAAGAAGCTCCATTGTGAATGGGACTTTAGTCCCACATTGGCTACTGTGAAACGGATGCATTAAATTTGCTCGGCAAAGTATCGCGATAGCATTCAGGTACCACTCAGCTCGTCGTGACCACCAGTGCTTGGTCGGATTCACGGTCGGCTGTTGTATCCTGGGAAACAAACGTCCTTTGGAAGCCTTAAAGCACAACCAGAGGTGGGTGAATCTGTTTCAAGGAAACTGCACCTCGCAGGCCTCGGTCAGCTCGCCCGGTCGGTCTCTTTGTCCGCCCAACCGATTTCTCTGCCCGCTCGGGATTCTCGCCTGGTCTGTCAGCTCGCCCGGTCAGCTAGTCTTTTTCCAGCCCGACCTATCTGCTTCGCCCGATCGGCCAGTTCGTGCTCGGTCTGTTTGCTTCGACTGATCTGCCGCCCGGCCTGTCTGCTCGACCCGGTCGATCTCTCTGACAGCCCGCTCGGCCTGTTTTCTTCGACCGATCTGTCTTCCCGACCTGTCTGCTTCGACAGGTCTGCCTCTCGCTCTGTCGGTCTGCCTCCTGACAGACCTGTCTTCCCAATCTGTCTGCCTCTCGCTCGGCCGATCTGCTCTGCCCGACCTACCTCGCGGTCTGCCCAACCTGCCTTTCTGATCTGACGAATACTTTGCCCGGACGGTCTTTCTGCTCGGTCGACCTTTCTGATCTGCTACGCCCGCCCGATCAACATAGTGCAGACTGCCTTCATCACTTGGCAGAAACCAGCCCCTGCTGGCAGCCTGAGATTATCAGCTCAGGTCATCTCAATTGTAAGTTGAATTTAATTCGAATATTTAAATTCAGTTAATACCTCGTATATCTCCGGCTAATCCAACAAAAGGTTTGTTTAGGTCCCAAGCCAGGTCGATCTATAGATTGACTTCTTGAGTTGGGTTGATACATTAATATCTATACATTGACCTCCCAAGCTAGATCAACACATTTGCATTTGTAGGTCAACCTGTTAGAGTGTATACTAAAAGCCTAGCTTTTGGTATAAACATTTATCTAGAAATAAGAATCACATTGGTCAGATGTCTACATTTATGATAAATGTAGTTATTCAATTAATTTATATTGTAAATAACATGGTGTGTGGTGTCACACACAGAGGATCATGTTATCAGTACCTTATAAATTATAAACAGTAGCTCACGACCATGATGGAAAGGAACAAACCATTGGAAGGTCGTAGTGTAATTAGGTATTAGTTTATCTTAACTATATAATTACACTAGTACACTTAGAGTGTATTGAGTAGGACCATTAAAGGTCGTTTCTTTTATACTGACTTTATAAAGGAACAAAGACCTCAATTATTATGGAAGTGTGTGCTCTTAATCCTAATATAATAACAAGCACATATATTTGATATTTATTTCTTTAATTTATCAATGGGTGAGATTTAGTTCGATGAATCAATAAGCCCGATAGGTTGGGAAATGATATCACTTATAGTGTGTGTTGTTGATTATAGAAGGAAACTGTGTCCTAGTAATCTAGGTTGAGAATGTCCCCAAGAGGAGCTCATAAGGATTGTCATGTTAAACCCTGCAGGTGGACTTAGTCCGACATGACAATAAGGTTGAGTGACACTACTCTTGGAGCTAGATATTAATTAAGTGAGTTGTCAGTAACTTACTTAATTAGTGGACATTTGTTATCTTAAACACAGGGAGACTGACACACTAATAATAAGAAGGAGCCCAAAATATAATTTGGGATTGGTGCGGTAGTTCAATAATAGTTCTCTAGTGGAATGAATTATTATTGATAAAATTAAATTGTGTGTTCGGGGTGAACACGGGATGCTTAATTTTATCGGGAGACCAAAACCAATTCCTCCTCTCGGTCCCTATTGTAGCCTCTTAATTATAGAGTACTATACCCACCTATACCCACCTTCTTACCCATCCCATAAGGGGCCGACCAAGCTAGGGCCGGCCAAAGTTTAGTTCATGGGTGCTTCAAGGTGGCCGGCCCTAGCTTGGGTTCAAGCTTGGTGTGGTCGGCCCAAATTAAAATAAAAAGGATTTTTATTTTTTAAAATTTTTCTTATGTGGATAACATGTTTTAAAAAAGAGTTTAAAATTTTAAATCTTTCCTTTTATAAGATTCTACAAAAGATTAAGAGAAGAGCTAAATCTCTTTCCTTATTTGTAGATTAAAAGGTTGATTTTAATTTTGGTAAAAACTTTCCTTTTTAACTATGTTCATGATTTAAAAGAAAGTTTAAAAAATTAATAATTCTCTTTTATTAGTTTCTACAAAAGATTAAGAAAAGATTTGATATCTTTCCTTATTTGTAGATTAAAAGATATTTTAATTTTTAGAGATAATTTTCTTCTTATCCACATGTTTAAAAGAAAGATTTTAATTTATTAAATTTCCTTTTTATAAACCAATCATGAAGGGATTAAATTATTGAAGAACTTTTTAGAAATTTCTGGAAACAAATTAGGAAGTTTTAATTCTTGTTTTAATTAAAACTTTCCTTGATTTGGGGCTTGAGGTGGTCGGCCATTGTATTTGAAAAAGAAAATTATTTTTAATTAAATAATTTTTCTTTTCAATGGAAAAAGAATTAAGGAAATTTTTATTAAATTTTCCTTATTTGCCAAGACCAAGGATTATAAAAGAGGGGGTAGAGGGGGCTTCAAGGTGAACGACTCTATTCTATTTTTCTTCCTCTTTTCCTTGGTGGTGTGGCCGGCCCTTCCTTCTTCTCTTCTTCTTCTCTTCTTCTTCTCTTTGTGGCCGAACCTCTTCATGCTTATGGAGTTTTAATTGGTGGCCGGATCTAGCTTGAGGAAGAAGGAGAGAAACCTACATCCCTTGGAGCTTGGTTGATGGAAAAGATCTTCATCTTTTGGAAGCTTTGTGCTTGGCCGAAATTTGAAGAAAGGAGAAGGTGCTTTGGTGGTTTCTCATCTCGGAAGATCGTTGCCCACACAACGTCCGAGATTAGAAGAGGAATACGGTAGAAGATCAAGAGGTTTTTCTAAAAGGTATAACTAGTATTTTTTCTTTCCGCATCATACTAGTTATTTTTGAAAATAATACTAAATACAAGAGGCATACGATTCTAGAGTTTCGAATTTGTTTTCGATATAGTGTTCTTTTATTGTTCTTTTCGTTGTGATTTGATTGTTCTTTTCGGTTAACCTAAAGTTATTTTAGGAAATTAAATATTAGCTTTCCATAAAAGGTTTTGTCTAGTCGGTGGTGGTTGCTCCCATATCCAAGAAGGTCATGTGCCTCGCCACGTCAGTACTGGGAACCAATTATGGAAATTAATATTTAATGGAATTAATAACTTAAGGTGACTTGGGTCGAACGTGTTAAGTTCCGCAGGAGATCCAAGTCAAAACCTAAAAGAACAAATAGATTAAGTTTTGGATCAAACGTGTTAAGTTCCGCAGGCGATCCAAAATTTAATTTAAAAGAACACATGGTAGTTAGGAAAAGGTTCAGACCTTTGTACAAAATTTTTGTACAATGAAACCTCTAGGTTTTCTGAATAGCAACCAACACAACCTCCTGTACTAAGTCTTTCCAAGCTCCCCAGTTCTCAAACTCTCCCCTTTGATGTACCTCAATCTCCCCAAGCTCTCCTTTCTCCAAGCATTCTCAATTCTCTAACTTTGCATGCGCAATTATTGACAGTAGATGTTGCCCACGTTCACTATTTATGAAGATAATGGTCAATAATGGTTGAGTGGTTAACATTAATAGGGGTGGTTATGATTAATGAAATTGATAATTAAAATGGTTAAATTATTTCTATGTTCTCGTACAAAATTATTATGTCCTCGGACTTACAGTGTCGCTGTAGGATATTCAAACTAATATTTAGGCATCCGTGATTTGAATCCTAATTCTGATGTATTTATGAAAATTTTTCCTCTAAATGAGAGGTGCAATCAAAGGATACTAGATTTTTTGGCTGGTCGCCGCATGTATTTCCCGATATACTTTAATGGTCAATGAAAAATTTCTGTGGAGTCAGATCGATCATATTCAGGGATAATCAATAAAATTAACTAGGATTATCATTTTTTTCTGAATAAAATTATTATGATTTTTGCAAGTCTCTCTTAACCAAGACCTATAATACTAAGGTAGGTTGGTGTGCTAGGGTATGATGCCTATATTATACTGTGATTTTTCTCTCTTATTTCTATTATTTATCATTTAATACAACTGAGTTAAGTATCACGAGGAAAGTTGTTAGACTACTCCAGCACTATTTGATATTTCATCTAATGTGCACGGATCAAGTTATATTGTCCAGATCAAACAAACCATGTTGTATCGGTCGGACTTCATCCTCACCTCGGCATCCACCTCATTATATTAGTAGACCGTCCCATTAGCATTGTTAGCTCAACATTCGACTGTGGTTTTCTGCGGCATTATTAGTGAAAATTTAGAGATGATGAACCAAATGCATCATAGGCTATTGAATAAAAATATGATTTTTGAACTATGATATTGTTTATTATTGTGTTAGTATTATGCCTATTTCTAATTATTTTCCGTCACATTTATACTATCACTTTGTTGTCTTAACCACTTAGAGCATCTATATTAGAATTCTTATCCAAAATTTAAAATTTAGGTAAAAGAACTACTTTATTAAATTTAGATATTTATTTTTTATTATTTTTTTTTTATCATATTTTTTATTATTAGATGGAGAGGAGAGAAATTTTTTATTAGTGAAGGAAGGGGAGAGAAATATTATTTTAATATTTAACGACGAGAATTTATTCTTTAAATTTAGAGAATTACTATTCATAAAATGTATATTTAGAAAATGAGTAAGGTAACTGATACAGATATTTTTTTATGTATAATATAAAATTTAACGTAAAAATTTAATTTAGAGTAATTAATATGGATGTTCTGACACTCAGTTCAATATGATCTAAATGGATTCCCTAGAGTTGGGATTTGTTTAGCAAAAGTGGATGAACGAAGGTGTAATGTTTGTGAATTCACCAGCCAACCAAAGGGTTTTGGGTTTCAGTCAAATTGTCTGATGTAGTTGAGGTTTAGTAAGCTATAGAGTTTGGGGATAGTAACTTGATTAATGAATTGAACTAAGTTAATTGAAATTAAAATATGAACCAAAATCTTTAAGATGTTTCAAATGGTTAACAGAAACAAAATTAAAGAAATATAATATTTTTTATATTACTTTGATTTTAGTCTTGACATTTGCTCTTTATTTACTGCTTCACACACAAAAACCTCCAACCAACTTTATTTTATGTTGGCACTAATGTGTTAGGTGGCCGGATGAAGGTAGGTGAATAGGATTTGTTCCTGCAATTTACACTAATGGACTTGCTAATGCCTTAGAAAGGTCAAACAAATAACACAAGTCAATAGAACTGCAAGAAATTAGAAATCAAATGCTAACAATTTGATGTAATGTGTTTTAGAACCCTCGTTTTTACCTCACGAGTCACAACTGTTCGATGAGTCACTCTAATTTATTCTAGAGATGGAAAAACCTCTTATAATTTATAAATATCTCTTTAAAAGATTACAGTTGAAATTCAGAAGATTTAAAGAAAGAGTAGACAAGAGAGCTGAAATGATCAAAAATAATATACAATGGATATTAGTCTTCAAAAGTTTCGATTGGCCCCTTTATAGCCTTTAATCTTCTGCAAATTCACCTACTATTATGTTGTTTTTTCGTAGATCAGTTGAATGGATTCACCGTTAGTTGACTGATCCATTGTAGCCCCTAGGTCATTCGATAGTTGTAGAGTTAGCATGTCAAACCAATGACTCTTTTTGATTTTCTCATTGTAATATCAACCGACTAAAATATACTTAGTCAATTTGATCCCAAACAGAAATATATTATTTACATCTCCTAAGGTTTGAGTCGTTCAGTTACAGTTACTGCCATCGGATGTTGATGATGTATAGCCCAATTTGGACATTGAGTTACTGCCATTTTTTTTACACGTTCAAAAATGATTGCAATCTAGGGAGAAGCTTGCGGAAATTTCCTTCAGAAAGACCTTCAGCTAGCTTTGGTTCAGAAGAAAAGAAACCCCTATCTAGCGTAGCGGACTATATCATGCATTCCAACTTCTCTGCAAGTAGGAATTATATCCTCTTCCACATCTCTTAAAGACGACTCCAGCTGGACTGCCGTGATTGGGTGGACAGCATGTGCCCACTAATTGTGGAAGCAGACAACCTAATTTACTTATTTTCCTCACTTTGACTAGTTTCTTAAGTTCTCATGTCGTCCCCTCAAGATATTCTAGTGATTAACGGATGAGATATTATCATTATGAAGTTTGGAATTCGAATCTCGATAAAATCAAGATAAATGTCTTCTTTATGTACTAGTCATTATTCCAAAAGTTAGTAGCCGCCCATAATTTACCTCCTCCGTATTGACCCTGAGACGGGTTAGCGGGAACGCTGGGGGCGAGCGTATTCGTCTTTTGCCACCATTAAGTTCTCCAGTCGATCGATGCAATCGATCCCCAGCCTCCTCAAGCTGCTACCTTCGCAAGCAGTCCTCATGTACGCCGGATCCCCACAGATATCCCTCTTCCTGTCCGCCAAGAGTGGCAAGCTCCATCTCGTTGGTGTGAAGGTCGTAGATGTTAGAGGTGTCAAGGAAGGTGACGTCGGATTTCACAGTGTGGTGAATGAGGGTGATCATGTTGGCGTCAGGCCTGGGCAAGTTGTAGAAGGCCGACATGACCATGCAGCCGAGGGTCGTAGCTGGCTTCCCTTGATTTCCTTCGTCGTCAACTTTTTTTCTATTTCACCATCGTAGTAAATTATGAGCGGTTAAAGTCACAGGGTCATCATGGTACCTCTTCATCGAGGTCTTCTTAGGCATTGAAGTTATTGTCCTCCATGGTAAAATCTAGTTATCTTTAGAACAAAGTTTAAGTGTAGCAAAAGGAAAGAAGTTAATCTTTCATCTTCTTCTTCATCTTCTCTCAATCCGGTCTTGCCTTGTCGTCCTCGTGAGCGCCACAAGTGCTTCCACCATGCAGATGTTAGACCTTTGAGTTTGATGACAATCAACTTCACATTCATCCGATCCGAAACTTGTTTATGTTACTTATTATCTCTAATTGGTGAGCTTAATTGTAAGTTATACGTATGAGTATAAACTAAATTCATTAAAGTGATCTAACTTAGGTTTATTGGATTTCGGTTGTTAGATGTAGACCTTGTACGTGTAGAACCTATAGTCCCACATCTATTATCATCATAATAGATGTACACTATATATAAGGATCTATAGTCCCGTATCTATTATCATCTATGGGATGATAATAGATGTCTACTATTTATAAAGTTGGTCTCCAAGGGTTTAGGGAATCATCTTGACCTAATTTCTTGTAACAAGAAAGTTTACGGCGCTGTCACCCCTTAAAAGATCCTCTCTGTTTACTTCCACTTCTTTCTCAAGATCTTCTAAAGGACAAAGATATGACTCTTCAATCAGGTTCTTTATCATTAAATTTATATATTTAATTTTTTATGCTATGTTTAATTGATGAAACTAGATACTCTTATTCTTGTATTTCCTATATGTGAGTTATTCATGTTTTAAAATTCATGCGGCTTATATTTTTACAAAAACTATCAGTTTATGGTAAAAGAACTGCTTCACTTTATTGATCCAATTAACAATATTCTATGTGTAACGTACCATAAAATTCAAATACATCAACTTGAAATTTGAGGTCTCCATATCGATCTTCTTGACCACGTACCTCACAATCTTCAAGTTTTCACGTAATCACCACTACATGTTGGGTAAATCTGCAACTTGCCTCTATAAATCATCAATCCTCAACTGTCTTTCACGATGCTCGGCTTCCTCCATTGGAATCTACCTACCGTGACCATGACTATGACGTCCTCCCATGGGATTTGATGCTCGACTTCCTCAATTGGGCATTGTCCTCTCTGTTTACTTCCGCTTCTTTCTCAAGATCTTCTAAAGGACAAAGACATTATCATTAAGTTTATATATTTAATTCTTTATGCTATGTTTAATTGATGAAACTAGATACTCTTATTCTTGTATTTCCTATATGTGAGTTATTCATGTTTTAAAATTCATGCGGCTTATATTTTTACAAAAACTATCAGTTTATGGTAAAAGAACTGCTTCACTTTATTGATCCAATTAACAATATTCTATGTGTAACGTACCATAAAATTCAAATACATCAACTTGAAATTTGAGGTCTCCATATCGATCTTCTTGACCACGTACCTCACAATCTTCAAGTTTTCACGTAATCACCGCTATATGTTGGGTAAATCTGCAACTTGCCTCTATAAATCATCAATCCTCAACTGTCTTTCACGATGCTCGGCTTCCTCCATTGGAATCTACCTACCGTGACCATGACTATGACGTCCTCCCATGGGATTTGATGCTCGACTTCCTCAATTGGGCACTGACGACTCTAATACCAACTTACACCAGACAAGATAGCGATTATCTGATGGCTTGACGAGAAGAAAGGAATTGAGGAGAAAGTAAGAAGAAAAAACATCCGTCCTAGAATTGTCTTTAAACAACTAAATATAACTGTTATATAAACTCTAAACCTTAAAACGTAAAAAAAGAAAGAAACCTCAATATTTAGATATCAGTTCTTATGAAGAAAAGAGATCCTAATTAAAAGAAATAAAAAAAACATAAATCCATAACATTCTAAATAAAAAATAAAAATAATTAAAAATATCCTAAAAATTAAAAATAATCTAAATATTAAAAAATCTAAAAATTATAAAATTATTAAAAATAATAATTAAAATATATAAATTCTTCTCGATCACTGCCTAGTCGATTGAGCTACAAACATAATATCTTTGTTTCAGAACGTAAAGAAGTTAGCTAGCTAGTCGACTGATAAGCTAATAAGTTTGTGAAGCCTAGTTGACTAATGCATAATGAGTTGACCGAAAATGCTATCAATCTATTGGATAAAGGCTTAGTCAACTAAATATTAGTTGTCAGTTAATAATGTTATCTTATATGGATTACAACTAACTATTAGATATTTGAGTCAACTGACTCCAACTAGAAACTATTCAAATAAGTTATCTTATCCTTTATTTGCGTGCACCCTTGTTACTATAAATAAGGGTGCAAGGAAACTTTGAATACCTAGCACATATATAGAACATTCACATCAGTTTCTCTATTACTATATCTAAAATTTAAGATAAATGATCCACTTCATTAAATTAGATAATCATTTTTCACTATATATTACATCAAATACCCTAAAATTTTCATCATCCTTAATTTTTTATTATTTTCTTCTCTTTTTCTATTTTTTATTATTATATTTATGGAATGAGTGGAAGGAGAGAGATTGAGTGGAAAGAGAGATATTAAAAAGAAATATTATTTTATTTTTAGGGTAGAGGTTTTATTCCCTAAATTTAGAGAATCACTATTTATCAAATCTAAATTTAAGGAATTGATAGGGTAACTGATATAGAGGATTTTTAGTTAACCTATCCAAAATTTAGAGTAAAATCTTTGAATAAGATAACTGATGTGGATATTCTTAGTATTTGCGTCTTTGGGCTTATTCTAAGGCTTCTAATGCTCACATCTAGTAATATCTTTTTTTGTGCTTGTTTTAAGAAAATATTCTATGCAAGGCTTCTCTAGCTCTCCTAAAGGAATCTCTATCATTGCAGGTATTCTTCTAAGCTTGATCAACCTAACGGATCGTTAGGTCATGGACTCATGGAGTAGGACGTAGGATCTGAAGTACGTTATATCTTTGAATTAGCAAAGTATTTTCTGTGCTTATTATACTTATATTTCTGCTAGACATACTCTAAACATGATTGAGAAAAATTAATGTTTTGGCCGTGCATTAACCTAAGCAAGAAAAAGAAAAGATCTAGCAATGAGGATCGGGTGTTGCAATGGATAGCACAGGCTTGGAGGTGCCAACAAGACAAGGGTTAGTGACAATGGCAGGGGGTTGCACGGAAAGGAACTAGCAGAACTTGCTACAGAGGTTGGGACCGCAAATATACAACTAGCAAAGCTTGTTGCTCAGCATGGGACAGCAAAAATTGAACTGAACCATAGGGGGCAAGCTTATTCAAGGGCAATTGTGAAGTAGGAATGGCAACACCGTATCATAGTTTGAAAGGAAAGGAGATTGCTCTCAGGACGTAGTATAGACGGTGGGCGCATGAAATCACTGATATAATGATTAGGGGTCGATTCTCAGGAACTGACGACCTAGGATTTATCCCACCATGCGTCTGACGTCTGTGTACCTACATGTACCTCAGTCCATATCCGTGAGACCAGCCATAGGAGGGTCATTAATGTAGCAAATCTATAATTTTTTAAAGAAAAGAAGATCGATTGCAACTAAACTTTGATGATATAAACACTATTGAAGATGTGTTGAGTTACTTCTTGGTTGGTCGCTTCATGGGATGATGAGCGAGAATGGTGGTAGTTGAATGTTTATCGTAAAATCTAATATAACTTTTTCTTCTTTATTTCTTTATCTAAAAGTATAACTTTCTCTTCTTTATTTCTTTATTTCTTTATCTAAAAGTATAACCCTCAGGTGTTTTATCATAATCCTTTTTCTTACTCCGATCTTTTCTTATTAAAATCATCTCATTTGTCAAGAAAATAAAAAACAAAAAACAAAATTCACTACATCTAGATCTCCAATAGCATGACATGATCTTAGACAATAAATTTGAGATCAACTATTGCTATCATATATAAAAAAAAAAAACATAGCATATATTGGCCATGCTACGAAGTCAATATCCAAAATCACTATGATAAGAGAGTTTTTAAGATTGTTGTTACATTCAATAGGATCTTTTCATATTTCTTTTAATCTATCTTTAAAACTAGTTAGGATCATTTATTAAAATCTACCCATTTTAAGGATTCAATGAGATTGACAATAAGAGTAATTTTATTAGTTAAACATGCAATTGTTGGTGAATTAAACTCCAAGTGATCAAGTTTAACCATAGAATTGTGATATGTTTGATAAAAGGTTTACCTTAGGTTATTATTATTATTATTATTAATGTAGTGGGTAAAGCGTGTAGGTTAGTTGACATTGGCATTACAAGTAAACTGGATAAAGACCAAATGGACTGAGGTTGATTGGCCATTTAACCAAAAAAAAAAAAACTCAACAAGTATTAACAGATAAACGAAGACTAAGTAGGTCGAAATTGATCCAATATTTGACAAAAAGGAAAGTACAATAAATGTACCTAAAGGTTAGATCTACTAGCAATGAGAAGTTCGATAGGTAAATTAACTGAATATCTAAAACAAGAAAAACCCTGAAAAATCTCTTACCATATAAGCGTTTGAGTAGATCTCATACATACTTGAGTAAAGACTCAACAAAGAATATTTTGAAGTCAAAGTCGATTACTCAATCAACTAATAGTCACATTAGCGAATTAATATGACTAGTCAACTAAACAAGTAAATTGAAAGCAAACCGCTTACTAATAAAGAAGATATATTTTGAATTAAGCAGTGCCTGAGCATGGAACTTAAATTGCAGGGTTCACAAAATTATAGTAGCAAAATAGGGAGTTTAAAAAAAATCCCATTTTACAGAACTTTAATCTTCTCTCAGAAACAAGCTTCAAGCAAAACAAAAGTGAGAACATAACCTCTTATGATAATCTGAAGTATAGCTTCAATGCTGTAAGCGTGGTACAACAAATCATTCTAAAATCATTTGTTTCTTGATGACCGAATCTGATAAAATCCAAAAGTCGAGCACAAACATAGGAATAAAGCAAGCTGATCAAATTTTATTGGGACATTATTAAGCACCATTGATCGTAAGAAATGCTGGCGGATCTTAGTTTAGGTGACCATTTTTAATGAGGTGCCACAGGTTTTGCTGCATTCTTCTACAACACCTGTCGGGGCTTTGGCTTTCAGCATCATCTCAGCGTATTCTTCTTCTGGCTCCGATAATGCTGTAATTGCACCCCCAGCTCCAACTGATGCCTCCCCCTTGTGCAGCACAACAGTTCTTATCACGATATTCAGATCAAATGTTTGATTGTATGAGAAGAACCCAATGGATCCGGAGTAAATGCCTCTTGAGCAACTCTCCAGTGAATCAAGAAGCACCATTGATCTCATCTTCGGGGCTCCAGTCATTGAGCCACCAGGAAATGCAGCTCTAACGCAGTCAATGGGGCTTGCATCAGGTTTCCTCTTCCCCTGTATGGTGCTGACCAAGGTATGAACAGTTGCATATGATTCCACTTCCATCAGTCGAGGAACATGAACAGTGCCTGGTTTACACACCCGTCCAAGGTCGTTCCTTAGGAGATCTACTATCATCAAATTCTCAGCCTGGTCCTTTTCACTGTTGGAATCAGACAGGAAAAAAACAAAGAAAAATTAAGTAGAAGACAGAAGACTCATTGACCAGTTTCTATAAGATGCCCAAATTTAAAGAAATAGACTGATGAAAGAGCTCACAATAGACTAATTTCAAAGTCTCAGTCAATTCACTAAATTTTGGTCTTATCAGAGACTGATCATGGTACACGAATATCAATCTTATACTAGGTAGTGCCCTTTCTTCATTAACATTGACTAAGCTTCAAGCATAGATGAAACAGTGAACAAAATTCGATGTGCCAACACTGTTCTTAGGTTTCATATGCTGTCATAAAAGCTACTAAGAGATAACGTTGTTCAGAACCAAAAATAATAGCCCGAGCTAACATAAAAAAATTGCCATCATTAGCTCATAGTCTGACCTGTATTGCAGCTGCAGTCTAAGATGGTCATCTTCATTCTGTGTTCTACCACGGGCTACTGTACCCTTGATGGGTTTTGCCTCAAGTATACCATCACCGTCCAATCGAAGAAATCTTTCGGGTGAGGAGCAACATATGCATAGGTCTTCCTTTGCAAAATTCAGCCAAGCAGCATAGGGAGCTGGATTTTGATTTCGAAGTTTTAGGTATAAAGCCAGGGAATTTATGTTATCAACCCTTCTCCTCATCTGTGTTGTTAGGCACAATTCATAACTCTCTCCATCTTTGATCAACTGCTGACACTTCTTGACATCCTTGATATACTGACTTTTTGATTTCTCAATTACAAAGCTTCCCTCGTTTGGTGCAGCACATGATTTTTGCTTGTTCAACTTGATAGATGGTGATCTTAAACTCAGGAGTTTCTTCTCGGTATCAATTAACCATGATTCTTCTTTTGAAGTTCTGTCTTGGTCCTTCAAAGTACCAAAATTAAGATTTTTATGCAAGGAAAGGAGATATACATCCCCATTCCTATGATCTACGGCAACAAGCTTATCAGCAAAGAAGAAGCAAGCATCTGGGGTCCTTGATTTATGCCTATTAAAAGGTGCACCACATTCCACTTTGAGATCATACCTGCTCCATCAATCAATTAAGATTTCAGCAAAGTACAAACAAAATAAATAAAACAAAGCTATTTTTTTTGTAGAACTTTGGGTAAAAATTATTAGGATATGTATTAGTCTTATTGTGACTTTGCATTTACACATAAAAATTGTATATTTACAACTAATTTCCTACATATTTAAATTTAAAGTCTCCAAGGCTCCCTTGAAGCTTATTCAAAAATATTAAAAAACCCAACTTGTTGCAAATGCATTCAACTTTAGGACCTTTTCAAAGTTGGTTAATAGAACCCTCATCTATTCGCTGCAGTTTATAAATGAAGTATGATCTCTTTGCATGGCACCTTTTCCTTAACAATGTGGTAATCCATCTCAACATATCTAGCCACCTCTTGAAATATTGATTTGAGGCAATGTATGTAGCAACATGATTGTCACTAAACATCTTCATTGACTTGCAAGAGCATAACCTAAGTCAGTTGATCAACAAGTTGAGCTAGATAAGTTAACACACAATGAGAGACATTACCTCTTTGCTTTTATAAGGTATCAAATTTCCTCCCAAGAGAGCACAATGACCTGTATCTTTGGGAGCATCTAACAAATCTGCACTTGTATATTCTACAAATGATCTCAATAGTAAGATCTTTTCTTAATCATTTTTAATATTTCATAGAAACCTCAAAGATATCTCTTAGTAATCATGACATTGTCAAGCCTAGTTTAGAGTTACCACGTGTAGCCCAAGCCTAGTATCTCGAGTTGAATGAAGAGTTCGTGGCATACACATGGTGCCAAAACTGACACAAGCATCGGGTTTGGAGCCAGCACATGCACCTAAACTGAGCTTGCCACAACCCATATGTTCAGCCCAACCAAATTCTCCACACTCCTCAATGGGCTATAAATACCCCATATCCCCATCTCCAAGTCAAAACTCATATGACCATTGTGTAATTGGATTTTTATGATAAATCATGGGTCATACCTATTGTAGAGGATATAACTCATAGTTGTGGTCATAGAACACCAATTATCACCTCATAGTTTCCCTGAGCTCAATAGAACATTCATATAGGAACATAAATAGAGTCAACTGAAGCTCAACTCCACTCAATAGCATCTAGGCCCAAATAGGCATGGTCGTGCCTAACCTATGCTCGACCCATTGACTTAACATCACATAGAGCCTCAAGAGATTAACTTATTACACTCATTAGAAAATAAGACGACAAATTTAATGACTGTGAAATAGTTTATTTTACTAATCAATATAAGATAATTTCTTAGGACCAAGTTATTGTGTATCCTAGTATAAAACTAGCTAGGATCTATGGGGTATCAACTGGTTGAAATCCTATTATATCAAGAAAAGCAAGTATATATTCTCATTGAGAGATATAAATGATCTCATGATTGAGCAACTCTATGCCTAAAAATAATTCAAGTTGCCTAGATCAGGAAATCTATGTTACTTGAAAGGAAACTTAGTAACATCTCATGTGCAAAACTACACCAGCTTTTTCATCAAGTACCTTGTGGTGCAAATTCTACAATAGCAAAAGCTTGCATTAACTCGTAATTTCATTCCCTCATTGAAAGTTTTTTCTATTTAATTTAGTTAACATTTACTATTTTCACACATTTCCTCTATTCCTACTTATTCACCTTCACATGAAGCATAAAAAAAAATGGTATCAGAGCATTAAGATTCTAGCGGCCTGAAACTTTACATGAACAAAATACAATATAAAAATACTCATTACGCGGAAGCTCTTGAATTCTCACAACAATTTGCTGAAACAAAAGAAACTGATTATTGTAATTCGGCATTAGTAGGCCAAGGAGACCAAATATTAGTACAACAGAATAACACTATATTAGCTTTGCTTACGTTTTTACACTACTGCCTTACGGTCTTAGAAAATCAAATAATAACAACTAAAAGTCATCTTCACAAAAATGCTCAAGCCATCGATCTCAAAGAAGCTTTAGAAAATTTAAATAAAGACCTTAGTAAACTTTCTCTAGGCAAAATAGTCCCAAGACAATTACCTGGTACTTATAAGTTTCTTACTTATACATACAAATAAATCAAAAATTCCACTAATGAATCCACACACTAGAACACAAACTGAGTTTTTTTGTAGGACCTTCACATATATTAAGACACCATTACTTTAACCACTCTAGCTAGAAGACAAAATCATGTTGCTACCCACAAATTAGAAGAACTTATTAACATTGAACAAAATTTAGATACCTTTTCTAATGAACAAATGAATACTCTTAATCCAAGAAATCCTTTTCCACATCACTTTACCGACATAACACAATCACTTCAGTTACCAGATAGAGGTGAAGAACATTTACACTTATGACCGAAGAATCAGCAAGAACACTCTTGCAATCACTAATATTAATAACAACTTTAAAGTTCAAATAAACAATATTATTGAAACCCTTGCAACAAAAGGAATTTATTTCTTCAAACCTAAAGACTGTTCGTCTAATATATTTGCCGAACTAGACTAGACCCTTAATCTAGAATTAAGTACTAAACCACAAATTTTACGGCCAATGGAATCTATTATTTATAAAGATAGACATGGTAGTTCTATGTTAGATTTCACAATTATAAACCTTCTACTTCATAAGAAGAAGGAAATGATGATGGCAATATAAATCACATGAATATTGAATATGCCCCTCCACCACACTCTGACAATAGTCCACACTCTGACAATCACAATCATCAATTACATCATAATAATTTTTATGATGACTTAGAAGAATATGTTTACATTCCCGCTGAAATAGCTATATATATCACTAATACAAAATTAGCTGAATTAGAAACTTTTGACATAACACATCATAAATTAGAACCCGAATGGATATTATACTTTGATGAAGGTCATAATATCATTGCTAAAAAGAATATTACTTCTCTCATGTAAATTAATGAATCATGCGGAATCTAGTTGCACAAGTACCTCTAGACCTCAACCATTACAAGTGCGTTATCCTGAAAGTTCTATGCAAATCATGGATTATGGAGAAGGTCATCCTCCAAGAACTAGGATTCTCCCTTATACAAATAATAATCCGTTACTTAGAACTATAGGTAAAAGAAAACCACCTGAAATAACTTACTTTGGCAAAAATTCGGTCTCATTACACATTGGGGAATGTGATGATCCTCAAATGTATGATAAATACTTAAAACAATGGATAAATACAATTATGGCATATCCATGTGTTATTTTCTAACTGAAATGGGAAAAAAAACTACCGAAATGAAATTGTACATCAAGAATAGACCTAAGAAGATATGATCCCAGGCGGATACTTTGACATGTCCCCCCTCTTCCAAGTCCATGACAAGGGAAACGAAAACCAAGATTTGCTTTATCAAGGATCAAACGAGAACTGCGAGCAATACAGTTACGTGGATCGTAAATGCATGAATATGATGTCCTGGGTTAATCCAAGAAAAATAATATTGTTGTATGCAACCATGTTCTGTGGTTAACAATATACCCATATGCCTCTCAAAACATCTCCCTCTCTTAGAGTAAAATGTTTCAAAACTTAATCATTTACCCCCCCAAATCCTTCCATTCCTTCAAATAATAGATTTCTCTTATATCTTTAATAATCGATTGTACAAAAAGATAGATTTATTTTTATTTATCTTCATATATCCTCTTTCTATCAATAAGATGTCTCTCACAATAATAAATAATTCCTCATCTAAAAGTAGATATTGGAATCTTTAATCTATCTTTTTCATTCTAAAACCCTACCTCGTATGTCTGTCTCTTCATGCTAGCAAAATCCAAAACCATTTATATCTTCTTCATTCAAAAGGGAGTTACAGATCAAAGATATATAAAGTATTTTAAAGATTGTTATCAACTTTGCCTTTGAAGATAATCTCTTGAAATTTATAATCAACTTGAATACAAAGTAGTATATTGTCAAAGTTAGTCATTGCTGCAGCTGATATTGCAACATCCTCATCATCTTAGTATTAGTCAATCTTATTACTTTTTAATTTTTTTCTAAGATCTCTTGTTTTATATAACAAGTTTGGATAACACATGTACTTTAGCTTAAGGGTGTGCTAAGAGATTAAATATTACAATAATGAAGTTTTATGGGTCTCATCCTGAATTGGGTATTGAATAGGATATTATTATGTTAGTCATACCTATATAGGAACCACATTGATTTATGTTTATGTAGTGAATTACTTTGCTTACAACAAAAATCTCATAAAACCTAAAGACATGGAAGTGTAAGCTATCAAAAGTCCCATCCATCTGACACAGGTATTTGATAAATCTCTCTCTCCCCTTAATTTTAATAAACCTTTAATCATTTTCCTCTATAATTTAGCATCTCATAAGAACAACAAATGTTATAAATTTACAGTAGTAGACATGAAAAACACATCTATAAACATATAAATTGGCAATTATTAGGCAAAGACAACCAAACGTGGCATTCACATTCAACAGCATATGTGGGGACGTGAATCAGAATAGTCAAGATCAACACAGAAGGAAAGGTTTATTAACATACCCCAGGTATCCAATGTACCCACAACAAAAGTCAAATGGCAAGTCTTGATAATCTCTTTTGTCATAGATAAATGATTGAAGTTCCTAAATAAGAAGGGAAAAAACAAAGAAAGAAATAACACAGTCAAATGTTGAAATGAGGATGTCTGATCATGCATATACCTGAATAAGTTTTCCTTTTATTTTGAAGAAAAAGAGATGGATAACCCCCAGAAGAATTACGCATACTAGCATGATTATGGCAAAACACTTGGTTTAAAAAGACTCTGTACCTTGTCCAAGAAATTGAATAGACCATCTTCAATAAAATCTGTCTTGAAGGATCCATTACTATCCTCAATTGTTAAGTACCCTCCAAATTTTTCTGTTGTTTTACTGAAACAAGATGTTATTGTGTTAAAAAAGTTACTACTGCCAGATGTACTTAGGAAAAGTGTTGTTGATAAAACTAAGTATAAGCATTAACCTCTTCTCATGTCCAACTTGACAAACTCTGGTATTATCACAAAGAAAAAAAGTTAATTGCTTCCATAAGGAACCACCTTTTCCGCCCATGAATGAAAAGTGTGCCCTACCCTAAAAATAGCAAAGATCAGACCTTTTGAATGAGTCAGCTGGATATGTAAGAATAAAGAAAGTAGGATCGTGCAGTAACATATTATAGAGCAAGAACCAAGGACAATGACAATCACTTATGGAAATATCAATGGTTTACTTCCTAGAATCAACTACTTTCTATGTGGAGAGAGTTGGAGTCCTATCAAGTTGACTATATTGTACTCTCCCTTAGACTTCCAACCATGTTAACAAAGTATTGCAGATTGTATCAACTATGAATTCCTTTCTGTTTCACAAAATAGTTTCTATTTGAAGCCCGAAAACTAGTTAGCACCAATTCAGTACACACACATCATGACTTGTCCCACCATCATCAACTTTCCGGTTAAAATTAGTTTGCTTCATTGAGAAAAAATAAGCATAGTTGTGCATATACAGCGGCACGTGCCTACATAAACATGCATATAAGCAAAATACCATCCCATATGAGAGCAAAGGCTTGTTCCCTTTTTTCTCTTATGAATTGGAAACCGTTTAACTCATTATTGATCCAATTAAACTGATAGTTCAAATCTCTTCCCTACCTTTTTTATGCTAATCTTTATACATGAGATCATGCTGAATGCATCAATCATATGAAATAACAAAGAAAGGAGCACAACTTGAAAACTGCATGTGACAGATAATAATTCATCCTATGACATTTGAATACTACCTTATCCGTAGAGGAGCTATCCAACCAAAATGTGTTGTCAAGGTTCTGATCTCCAAAAAGCTTACGGAAAATATTTTCTGAACCTCCCACCTCACCTAATAATGAATCAAACTTCTTCCATTGCAGTCTTAAATACTTAGCATCAATACGCGTAGGTAACACCATTGAAGTTCCATAGCTCTTGACAAATTGTTTGATGGTTGCTTTCTGCAATAACTCGGCCCTGGGAAATTTTTCTAAAGATTGACATACATGAGCCACCTGTATCAAGTCAGTGAGTTCAACTTCTTCAGTAGAATGAGATAAATAAGTTATCTAAATGTGTAAGTGAAACACAGCCACATAACTAGAAATAGTTTGGAGTTAAACTACAAAGGGAAGGTCGAAATGATTAAAACAAAAGTTCCTAATGATATTTGCACCAAACAGTCTGTCATAACTAGAAATATTTGTTATTTACCACAATTTTAAACCTTTCTTTCATGAAGCAGAGGCCTCCTCAGACCATGGTTGATAGTCATCTTTTTGAAGTTCCTAAATATTTGCCTCCCGTAACGAGTTGCAATGCTTTCGGGATGGAACTGAGAATAAATGACGATAAGACAAAAAGAAAAATGAAGGCGTGATAATTTATATATTAACACATACTTGCACACCATAATGAGGCCTGGTGGAATGGTGAATGCCCATCAAGATTTTTCTAATGCCTAAGTCATTATAAGTACGAACAGAGGATATGTCACCAATTGCTATGCTTAGCTTATCCGCAAAACCATCAGGAGTAACACCAAGCTTTTGTGTTTCCAGTAAAGAAATTTGATGACCCGAAGTGGTCCATGCTATTGGAATAAGCTCCTCTGGAAGTGAATTGGAATCTATGACAAGTGAATGGTATCGTACTACCTGTGGTGTTTAGATATCATGCTTATCAGCCAAAAAAGTCCAAAACCAGAAGATGAACAAACCATCCTCTATAAGAAATCAGAAAAAGGGGGGAGTGAAAGTATGAAATACAATTAAACTTTAGACAAGCATTCTGTTATGTAGAATTATGTGCATTGCATAATTTTAATAACAGCACAACTTTCAACAATTAGCTCTATACATGAAAGGAAAAAAAAAAAGAATAATGTGTTGCAGTGCTTAAATCAATACTGTTGATTTTGCAGCTATATGTTGCTAAAGAAGTGTAGACTCACTTTGAAACCAGATTTTGTTCCTGTTGGAATACCTTTGAAGAGGTCACAACCTGTGTGCTCAATTTCACTGAATAATAAAGGAAAAATGTTAGGAAAATTATAGCACAGCAGTAGTGGATACTAGAAACAGTTAACTTTCTGGGAATAGAAAATGATGTTCCATCTGATTGTTCAAAGAAGACATCACCTGAGACGTCCATGAATGGGCTCAGGGGCATGGATAATTTGAGCTCCATGAACAAATCCCAAAGCCTGAGATAGCAGAAAATAGTTGCATTCAGAATATCTCATTTCTGTGCCAACAATAACAAGCGTAGCAATAATTTTTCATAGGCAGGTCACAAAAAGTTATAGCGCCAATTCTGTGATAATGTTGATTTCCCCGCTTTCTAGACTCTTACTTATGGTTAAACCCTCCACAAAAAACTTTAAGAATAAACTTTACTGCAGAAATGTTTGAAGATACTTTTCAATGTAAATCCAGTAAATGTTACACTTTAATCCTGTGATTACTCTAATTGCGCGTGGTAATAGTTTGGATTTACAAAGTTTCAATAGCTGTTAGACTGGTTTTTATTGCGGCAATCACACAATAAAGAAGCACCTGATGACCAAGGCAAACACCCAAAACTGGAATATCCTTGCACTCAATAAATATTTGATGGCAGACTCCTATAAAACCAGGAAAGTAAAATAGTCACGAACTAAGATCTGTAGGGTGGAATCTGATATTTCTAAGTTGACCATAAAAAGGAATTTATTCAATCTAGTAATTACCTATATCTGCAGGACATTTTGGTGTTCCAGGTCCAGGTGAAATGACAATATTGTCAAAAGCCATTTCTTTGTACAACCAATGATACATGCATTCCCATGTCCACTCATCATTGAGAACCACCACAGGAGGAACTAAGAAATCAAACAAACATGATAATGCAAAGAAGCAACAAGTACAAAGAAGGTTGGGAATAAAAAAACAAAGGAAAAAAGAAAGAAAGAAAAATAAATAAATCAGAAAGTTTTGAATGATCAATCATCCAATGTACAAGGAAAAAAATATTGAATATAAATAATTCAGGAATGTGTTTACATAAACTATTCTTCTAGTACTAACTCTCTTGTACTTGTAAACTGTCAAGAAATAATGTTATTATGAATACAGTGTCATAGACTCTATTGAGTAATTAACATGACCATAAGGTAAGATTCTATGAAATTATTAGGATTTGCTCATCTGTTAACACAGTTTATCTCTCCATCTTGCATGTATTATTTATCAGAAATCAATTAGAAAATTAGAAGAACTTGGAACTTAGTGGTGCAGATGCTTTAGGTGGCTGGTGAGGGCTACAAGCATCTAAAGTTCTTGTGTGATCATTCAAATATGATAGACTTTCTGACTTTAATAACTTGTAGAATTAGCAAAAGGGTGAATATGTGATATGCTTTACTACATGTGAGGACGATAAAAGCAAAAAAAAAAAAAAGCTCGATTTTAAAAGTCAATCTAAACCAATTCTACTTTTTGGGATAAAATTATGACACTTAACATTCATATGAATTATTTTGAGAGAAAGATTTAATAATGCATTGGGTTCAGTGGGTTAATAGTGTAACAATTTGCAAAATCATCCTAAAAGATAGTGATAATGAGGGAAGACAAGTCTTAGTACGGAACTACACTGATTGATGGGTCTTTTGGGGTATTCGAATAAATTGTGAGAGTGCATTTCTAACCAACAAAAAAAACACAGATAGGGACATATTGTCATGGATTTGATAAATAAAGGCACATTCTTGCAGAATTTTTCCAGGAGAATAATTCCTTGAGAAATAGTAGCAATGGTTCAAAGAACAAAGAATAAATTGACTAGAGTTCGAACAATGTAAAGATCTGGCAAATGTCCAAAAATTAAAGATATGTTTCTATCAGAAATGCAAACTCCGCCCATGATGACCGGTCATGGCCGATCCCAAGCCCGGATAAAGGAGGAGGGTTGCGTTAGGTTGCCAGCCAGCGTCAAACTATGGCAAATATTCAATGAATGAATCCATTAAACTATTGTGCTAATGCTAGGTTGTTCCCCGGAAGGAACGCGTTGCAGGGTCCGACTGTAACGTCTCGGCAAGGACCGCTACATCTCCAGAACTCGGGTGTAGTGATAAATATACAAGAGTTCGCATTACAGGGTTCGACTGTAACGTATCAGCAAGGACCGCTACATCTCCATGAGAATTTGGGTGTAGTGTTAAATAGGCAAGAGTTCTCACACCATAGGTTAGATAAGAACAAATATGATAGGAAAACTAATAATCTAATATTTAGAACATGGAATATAGGAACTCTCACTGGTAAATCAATGGAGGTAGTAGATATGATGATTAGGAGAAAAATTAATATTTTGTGTGTACAAGAGACAAAATGAACAGGCGAGAAGGCAAAGATGATAGAGAACTCGGGTTTTAAGTTATGGTACACTGGAAAGAGAAAAACAAGAAATGGAGCGGATATCATTGTAGATAGTTTGTTAAAAGATGAAGTTGTAGGAGTAGTTAGAAAAGGGGATAGAATTATAGCCCTTAAGATAATAGTGGCAAAAGAAACTATGAACATAATTAGCGTATTTGCACCACAAGTAGGATTAGATGAAGCTACCAAATCAAAGTTTTGGGAGGACTTAGATGAAATATTACAAAATATTCCACCAAATAAAATGATTTTAATAGGAGGTGATCTAAATGGGCATGTCGGAGTGAAAAATGAGGAATATGAGAGAGTACATGGGAGTTATGGGTTTGGAACGAGAAATGAGGAAGGGAAAACTATATTAGATTTTGCGATAGCATATGACCTTATATTAGCTAATACGTTTTTTAAGAAAAGAGAAGAACACTTAGTCACATTCAAAAGTGGGAATAATAAATCGCAAATTGACTTTCTTATTGTTAGGAAGAAAGATAGAATGATTTGTAAAGATTACAAAGTCATCCCTGGAGAAAGCTTAACTACCCAACATAGGGCAGTAGTGTTGGATATACGCCTCAAACATAGTATCAATAGAAAGAAAATATATACAATTCCTAGAATTAAGTGGTGGAAGTTAAAGGATGGGAAACAAAATATATTTAAGGAGAAGGTAGAAATACAAGCATTAGGTGAAATATACAATGACTTTAATACAACATGGGATAAGATGATATCAAAGTTGAAAATAGTAGCTATGAGTGTACTCAGTGAGTCAAAGGGACATGCACCACTAAGTAAAGAATCTTGGTGGTGGAATGAGAATAGCTTATAAGGAATTATATATTTGTAAGAACGAGGAAAACTTAAAAAAATATACAATAGCCAAGAAAGAAGCTAAGAAAGTAGTGAGTGAAGCAAAAAATGAAACTTTTGAACGGTTATATCAAAAATTGGATACAAAAGAAGGGGAAAGAGACATTTATAGAATAGCTAAAGTGAGAGAAAGAAAAACAAGAGATCTTAGCCAAATAAAATGTATTAAAGATGAATGTAATAGAGTATTAGTAAATGATGGAGAAATAAAAGAGCGGTGGAAGAGTTATTTTCATCAACTTTTTAATAAAAGTTTAGGTGACCAACTTAACTTAGGTAATTTAATTAGGTCAAATGAGCATAGAAATTTTAATTTTTATAGTAGAATTCAAATTTCAGAAGTAAAACAAACTTTAAATGAGATGCACAATGGAAAAGTCGTTGGACCAGATGATATTCCGATAGAGGTATGGAAGTGCTTAGGGAAATAAGGTACTGAATAGCTTACAAAATTATTTAACATGATATTGAAAATGAAAAGAATGTCTGATCAATGGAGGATAAGTACTCTAGTCTCTTATATAAGAACAAGGGAGACATACAAAATTGTGCAAACTATAGGGGTATTAAACTAATGAGTCATACTATGAAACTTTGGGAAAAAGTAATAGAAAAAAGATTAAGGAAGGAGACAACAGTGACAGAAAATCAATTTAGGTTCATGCCTGGAAGGTCGACAATAGAAGCTATACATCTCCTTAGATAATTAATTGAAAAATATCGGGAGCAAAAACAAGATCTACAAATGGTATTCATTGACTTAGAAAAAGCTTATGATAGAGTCCCAAAAGAAATTATATGGAGAATTTTAGAAAAGAAAGGTGTTAGCGTAACATATATTGAGACAATAAGGATATATATGAGGATTTAATGATAAGAGTGAACACTCTGGTGGATTAACCAAAACATTTCTTATAAAAATAAGGTTACATTAAGGAGTAACTCTAAGTCCATATCTTTTTACATTAGTTATGGATAAACTCACTTAACACATCCAAGATACATTATCATGGTGTATGCTATTTTAGATGATATTATTTTGGTAGATGAGACACGTAAAGGAGTAAATGCTAAGCTAAAATCTTGGAGGGAAACACTAGAAGGGAAAAGTTTTAAGCTTAGTAGATTAAAGACAGAATATATGGAATTTAAGTTTAGCAATATTAGAAGTAATGAAATAATTGTTAAGATAGGAGAGGACGAGTTGCTCGGAACCAAAAGATTTAAATATTTAGGATCATTTTTATAAAATGATGGAGGGATTGAGAGAGATGTCTTACATAGAATACAAGCAGGATGGGTGAAATGGAGGGGAGCGTCGGGTGTTTTATGTGACCGTAAAGTAGCTCTTAAACTTAAAGGTAAGTTCTATAAAACCGCAGTTAGATCTGCTATGTTATATAGAGCTGAATGTTGGGCTATGACTCGAGCACATGAGCAGAAGATGAGAGTAGCAGAGATGAGGATGTTAAGGTAGATGTGTGAACATACGAAGATGGACAAAATAAGAAATGAGAGCATTAGAGATAAAGTCGGAGTTGCATCTATTGAGGACAAACTCCGAGAGACAAGTTTAAGATTGTACGGAGATATACTTAGACGATCAATAAATGCTCCAATTAGGCGATGTGAAACTATGATAAACATACATATCAAACGAGGAAGAGGAAGACCAAAAAAAACTTGGTTAGCAACAATAAAACAAGATAAAATTTATTTAAGTATAGATGATGATATAATAGGAGATAGAGTTCAATGGCATAAAAGGATTCATACAGCCGACCCCACCTAGTGGGAAAAGGCTTGGTTGTTGTTGTTGTTGTTATTGTTCTATCAGATATGCAAATACAGATGTGTTACTGATTTGATAAATAAAAGACACATTTTGGTATAATACTATATTCGTTTGGGAAAAAATACCAGTTTTCCATTTTCCTTCTCAAATTAAATGAAGATCGAGACCAAACATCCTCTGCATAAAAAATAAATCTTAGTGTGTAGAGAAGTCCAAAAGACTTGACAAATATCTTTCTTTCTTTTTTTCTTTTTATCCTCCAGATTTCATTTTACCTCAAATAAATTAAAATCTGGGAAATTTTGTAGGAAACAAACACAGAAATTCCTGGGAACTAGTATCATTGTCAATTTACTATCGAAGGTGCTAATTACAATATAAACTAAATTTTGAGATATAATATTGTCTATGTGGTTTATGTAGATTCTACTTTAATAGTTCAGAGAACGAGGTAGTTAAGTAAGTGCTACTTTGGTAAATTGTGTGGATCAAACAACGTACACAATCTATCTTAAGAAAATCCAGCAAGTCTCCATGTCTGTGTAATAAAAAAACTGATGCGACCAGATTAAGTGGTTCATCTAATATTCAAATAACTTCACAAACAGAAATGAACAAAGAAAAAACAGAGAGATGAAAGATCAGAACGGCATTGTAACAAGTCAATCAGGCCTAACAAATAAAATATCCAGGCTTACGCCATGTAACGGATAGATGCAGATTATGGACACATAAAGAACAATTTTTTTTTTTACATAAAACCATGTGGTCTCTTTGTGGCTAAAACTAATCCCAGAGTAGAGCGAAAACCCAAGTTTGTTTCCCAGGGATTATACGACAAAAGGAAAAAAATAAAGGATTAAAAAAAGATAAGGAGCATACCGCCATTAACGACAGACAATTCCTGGTATATATTATACGTGTAACTATCGTAGTTGTCAATCAGCAACGTCCTTACGACACCGTCCTCATTGATCTCGTCCTCAAGCTCCCTCTCTCCTGAACTCAATCCCTCTCTGTCCTCTACCCCGAAGGCGCGCGGGCGAGCCACAGGACGGGGGGCGGACCGAGTGGCAGGGTCCCGAACCAGAGCAAGGGAGCGGGGCATCATCGGCGCTGGCGGCATCGAGGTGTGACCACCTAGGGCGAAGCTCCAGGATGCCGTGGTCCAGGAGATCGCCGTCATCACGGAGAGCGTGCAAGAGAATAGAGGGGGAAAGCGGTGAGAGAAAAAGGAGAGGAGGTGTCAAAAGCCGTTTCTTCTTCGTCTTCCTTTTCATCGAGCCGGGTTACGGTGTACCCGCGGGAGTAGATATATTGAGGACGTAATCGTGGACCAGCAAGAGGCTCGAGTCGACTCGTCTTAACGGGCGATTTGAATTTAGTTCCGTGGGAGTTCGATATGGGCCGTTAGGGCAGGCGTCACTCTACACGTGGTTTGCACGTGAACAATCATCGAATGCGCAGTGGATGGGAATAGTAAAAGATTTGAAAAAAAAAAAACGCGTGTCCCACGATCTGACAGATCTAGAGATCCCATTTTTTTTTATAAATATTATATTATGAATTATTACATTTTTATTATATGTTATACATTATCGGCAGAGACATTAATTGGGTCCGACAAACTGTCCATGGTCAAATTCCACACAGCACATTGTGTCCGTGAAGTCATGCCTGCCCATGGGGGCAATATACAGTTTTTTTTTTCCAAATTTTTAGCGGGCTTAATTAAAATATTTTATTAGACCTAAGCAACTTTTTCTGTATAAAAAAATTAAAAAATATACCATAACTAATAATTAAATAATAAATATTTGAATGACCACCTAAATATTTTATTACGGTACCATAATACACTCTGACAACTTCTTTCATACACTAGAATATAATAGTATTCATAATTTATCTATCTATATTTTATTGATATCAAATTATTTAAGATAAATGATATCACTTTTTACTCTTTTTAATTTCTTAGATATTTAAAGATTTAGTGTTAGTTAATAAATAAATTTTTTTAATAGACAGTTGATCTAAAAATATTAGACTAATGGATCATCTTATGTAAATCAATAAAATTTTTTTATAAAATTGAATTGATCATCTTCAAAATTAATAAATAGAAACTCTATCAATCCATATTATTATTATTATTATTATTATTATTATTATTATTATTATTATTATTGTTGTTGTTGTTGTGAATCCAAAACAAACTCTACAGTAAAAAATTCAATATAAAACCTACCCTTACCTCCTTCACTTCTCGAAATGAAGTAGGTTATGCCTAGTCTAAATTTTAATGGGCCATCTAAGCTTAGGATTTATGAAAATTTTTAATTATACTTGGATTGGATATTAATTTTGAAATAAATGAGAAGATTGAGGAGAAAAATAAAATTACATTTATTAAAAAAATAATTAAAATATATTTAAAATGGTACCCATTCATATATTTAAATCATCAATAAATATTTTAATTGTTTGATATAAAATTATGATAAATATGAACATTAAATGTGAAAAAGATTGATAAAAATATTTAATAAGTAATTATAAAATAAGATAAAATTTATTTAAATATAAATAATAATATGATAAGAAATAAAATTTAATAATGAAAACCCTATGTAGGAATTTTTAAATTGCTAAGATAAGAATTTTTAAATATATTTTAAAATTTTCAAAAAACATCATATCATAATTGTATTTTTTTTTCATAGAGCACACTTAATTTAAAAAATATCCTTGGTATCTTTTAAACTTAAATTAAAATAAAAATAAATTTTAATTATTTTGATAAGGAGTATTTAGTCATTAATATCTTAAATTTTTAATATATTTAAAAAAAACATCATTAATGATCTCTTGAATTTATCTATATTTTTTAAAATTTTATAATTTTGATTAAAAATTATAAAAAATGGAAAAACAAGAAAATAATAAATAGTTATCAAATAAAAATCATTTTTATTTTTTACTTTTTATTAATGTTTCTTTAATTTTCCTATTTTTTATTAACTTTCTTTTGTATATATATATAATAAAGTAAAATTTTAGAAAAATGATATCATCATTAGGAAACTGAGTTTGGCTCGTATGTATATAGCTTGTGAACAATAAAATAAATATTATGGGTTCAAATTTAACGTTAAAAAACCGTCGAACATAGTTGAATTAGGCTCGAATTAGATAATTTTAAATACTAATCAAATATTTTGAGAGCTTGTCCAAAAAAAACTTATGAATCGACTCTATTTTTGGACTGTTAATCTAACGTGACCTTTAACTGACCAGCTAAGCTTAAGTTGTATAAACATCTCTAATTATACATCATCGGTTATCAATTTTGAAATGAAAATATTAGAATGAAAATTAAGATTATCTACTGAGAAAATTTTCAGAAAACACTTTTACAATTAAATAATACGCATAAAATAAAAGATTTAATTATATACAATAGAAAATAAAATTTAATAATGTAGAAGAATTTATATAGTGGATGTTGTTTAATAAGATAAAATTTAATTGTTATCAGAGGCGTAGTTATAATTTAAATTTATCTAGAAAGTGGAAGTTATACTATTTGATTTTTCTTAGAATCAAACTTATTAATTATTATATAATTATCAATTTTTTCAATAAACTTTTATTTAATATAGATGACCATATAATCTACTATAAATTCTTCTTCATCTTATTAAAAAAGTTATTTTAACAAATTTTATAGGTGAAAATACTCATCTCTTATTGCTATATAAACAGAAAGAGTTAAAATAAGACGAATTAACTTGCCAATTTAATAAATATATTAGATTTAATATATAAATAAATGATATAATTATAATATATAAATTAGAATCAATGAAAAAAATATGTTTATGACACTCATATAACAATCTATGAAACATTCTCATAGCGGATCATTCAGTATATATTCTCTAATATATACTCATGTGTCAACCTGATATATCATATCCATGACTTGTGAGATCAAGTCATCCGTTGACCTATATGCTAGTCTCAACGTATTAATATTGTCCTTGTATATTAATGCTCGACTAGGAATAGTTAAGAGTAGTGTTCTCTACAATATCCCACTATCAATTCAACCAATTGATATACTGTAGATAAGAACCTACTACCCAAGGACATTATTATACTTATTCAATTGATACTGAACTGAAATAAATATAATAACCAACTTTGCCTTTTATTAATAATGATATATGATACAAAATGAGCTCTTTACAATCATCTCATAATTGATACTAGGGCTAATACTAATACATGATACATTAGTTACCACCACAACGAAACCGAACTCCTAGAGCTCTTCCTAAACCAAGTAAAACTCTCTCTCTCGCCAGTTCTCACATCTACGTCCCAAGTTCTTTTCTTCTCAAGAAACAGTTCACTTACAACAATCGGTAGTTTAGCTAATTCTACGTGAACAATCGCTAGTGCTTATAACTAGTCCTAGTGGGATCGATAATATTTTATTACTAACGACGTATCCGTGCACTTGCGAAAGCGTAATACCTGATCAACCAAGTATAACCAACAATTCGGGAGTACATACAGTACATCCAAATCTGCACGTACAAATATATGACTGACATATAGCAAGTATATAACAAGTACTGACTACAGGAGAATGTTCTACCACGGATGGTCCTGTGGGCAGTCACAGTAAACAAATATTCACTGTCTGCAGGCGAACTCGCTACCATGAATGATCTCATGGGTAGACAGGATAAGTAAACAGTAACTATCTGCGGGCGAACTCGCTACCACGAATGGTCTCATGGGTAGATAGGGTATATACGTAGCTATCTAGCTACGGACTACACATGAACTCGCTACCACGAATGGTCTCATGGGCAGTCATATATATCTTGATCACTGACGACTCTCTTAGCCATGAATGAGAGACAATGGTCGACAGGATATACTAACGGTCGCTGACGACTCTCTTAACTACGAATGAGAGACAATGGTCGTCAGGATATACTAATGGTTGCTGATGACTCTCTCAACTATGAATGGAAGATAATGGTTGATAGGATATACTAACCAAGAGTCTAGTAGGATACTCAAAATACTACACTGTGGTATTATCTTACTAATGTATAGGCATGAGCCTATATAATAAGCAAGTGTCTACTAGGATACTGTAGGACCGATGCGGCCGGGTAGAAGGGGGGGTTGAATAGCCTTGAAAAATCAAACACAACCCTTTCTCGTACGATTAAGCTAACACATAAAAAATAGATTAAACAGAAAATAAAGCATAAAAACGAGGCACCGAATTTGACTTGGTTACAACCGGGGAGGTTGTTAACCCAAGGATGAAGATCGCACTAAGAGCTCCTTCAGGCGGAGAAGCCTCGTTTACAGCAGTGTAAGTAAAGCAGTGGAAGCACACAAGTGTTGTTTACAATTTCTGAATGAAGAGCTTCGGACCAAGGCTATATTTATAGCCTTGGTCGGGCGCCTGAAGGGTTCCGGGCGCACTGGGGATAAAGTTTTATCCCCAACGTTCAGATCACGTAAATCGCGATCTTGGTCAAAATCAGGGTCCGGGCGCCGGGCTTCCGGCGCCCGACACCGGCGCCCGAGCAAAAAGTCAACTGCGGTTGACTTTTGTCCGGGACCACTTCTCCGTTAAGTCCGCCTCGGCCCCGGTCTTCGCCCGGATCCGCTTGATTGGGTGATCTCGACATCCGGAATAGGGCTCACCCGAACCCATCTTCCGGCCTTCTCGAGCGTGCTTCCTCCGGCTTCGTCCCTCGGAAGCCGCGTGTTCCTTCTCGCCCACCAGAGTACTCGCAGACTTCGTCCCTCGATCGCACCCGTGCCGACCTTCGCTCTAGCTGCTCTCTTGCTCCCCGAGCAATCTTCCGCTCCGGCTTTCGCCCTCGGAACCATCGCGCACTTCCTTCTCGTCCGCCGGTAGCTCCTAGGCCGTCGGCTCTCTCCCGTGCCGTCCTTCTCGCTAGCTGCGTCTTCCGCTCGAGTACCTGTGCTCCTAAGCTCCTGCACACTTAGACACAAGGTTAGAAAACAAAAGAACCTAACTTAACTTGTTGATCACACCAAAACCAACCTTGGGGTTCCAACAATCTCCCCCTTTTTGGTGTGATCAACCCAAGTTAAGCTAGGGTTAACTAGACAAAAAATAAACTAACTAAATTTACAATTTAGTGCACAAAGATAGAAAAAAAAATAGTTTTAGGCTACCTCCCCCTAGACTTATACTTATCCTTCTCCCCCTTTGATCACAAAAAAATGGGGTTCCAAAAAAAATCTAAGGGTTAAAGACCCGGAGCAGAAGACCTGGATCGAGACGGGGACTTAACTGAGAAGTGGTCCCGGACAAAAAGTCAACCGCAGTTGACTTTTTGCTCCGGGGCGCCCGGAACCAATCCGGGCGCCCGGACCCTGATTTTGACCAAGATCGCGATTTACGCGATCTGAACGTTGGGGGATAAAACTTTATCCCCCCCAGGGCGCCCGGAACCCTTCCAGGCGCCCCGACCAAGGCTATAAATATAGCCTTGGTCCAGAAGCTCTTCATCAGTTCAGAAATTGTAAACAACACTTGTGTGCTTCTACTGTTTAGATTAGCTTCTGTCTTTCTGTGCTTACACTGCTGTAAACGAGGCTTCTCCGCCTGAAGGAGCTCTTAGTGCGATCTTCATCCTTGGATTAACAACCTCCCCGGTTGTAACCAAGTCAAATTCGGTGCCTCGTTTTTATGCTTTATTTTCTGTTTAATCTATTTTTTATGTGTTAGCTTAATCGTACGAGAAAGGGTTGTGTTTGATTTTTCAGGGCTATTCAACCCCCCCTTCTACCCGGCCGCATCGGTCCTACAAGTAAGCTACCTTAAAAAAAAATTCTAAGTCAAAAGATTATAAGTTAGAAAAAGAATTTTGCAATCAATAAAACTTAATTAAATATTTTGAAAAATATTTTTGAATCAATAAAAGCAGAAAAAACTCTAAGTAAAATTTTAACTTAGGAAAAAATAATTTTTGAAAATTTTTCTAAACACTCTAAGTAAAAATTATTTTTGAAAATAGAATTTTAAAAAAAATTAATTATTTAAAAAAAATTTATGTCAAAATTTTGAAACATGTTTGAATAACTTTTTAAAGCATTAAATAATTCTAGTATTAATGCTTTATTAATTAAACATTTATTTCAATATTTAGCTTCCAGGCAGTGGCGAGGCACTAGGCCTTCTTGGTTATTGAAGCAACAATCACTTTCTAGTCAAAGCCCATAAAGAAATTTTTGTTTAATTTTCTCACTTAAAGCGCTAACTTTGATTTTAAAATTTACACTAAGCAAGATTTAGGAACCCAATAAAGGTTCCAACCTACTGGATTAACTAAAAATTTCTTAGGGACATATTTTCTAGAGATATTTTTAATTTGTCCCTGGTGATATCTATAATACCAATTCAAATTATTGAACCTTCTAAAATTGGTTTTAGATGAGCAAGCAGAGTTTTTCAAGTTTTCTACTTGAATTTTTAAATTTTGAATTTCTAATTTTAATTTTTCATTTTCTAAATTTGATTTATCTAGCATTTCTAACGGACAAGATGTAGCTAATATTGCTTTTAAATCTTTATTTTCATTTTCTAATTTGCAGCAATCTTTTGTTAAAATTTTAATGAATTTAAACATTTTATCAGGAGGAAGAGATCGTACCTCACTTACCTTGTCGATCTCGTTGTCGGTTTCTCCCCCTGAACTGCTGCTCTCTTCGGACGTGGCTCCCCCTTCATCGATGCTTTCGATGCTCATTTCGGAAGAGCTTGACTCGCAATCGTCGTCTTGATGACTCGCCATTAACGCGAGCCCGGAGAACTCCTCGACTTCCGATTCCGACGACGTATCGTCCCACGTCGCTTTTAGGGCCTTGCGCTTTTGGATAGGCTTCTTACCCTTGTCCTTCCCTTTGTTCTTCAGTTTAGGGCAATTGTCCTTGACGTGCCCTTCTTCATCGCAATGGTAGCAGCGGATGTTTCTTTTCTTTCTTCCCTGCGGATGGTTAGATTTCCTAGATTTACAAATATTTTTAAATCATCTTACCATCATTACCATTTCCTCGTCGTCGAGAGAAGATTCTGACTCAAGTTCGTCTCTCGAAGCTTTAAGAGCGACATTATTCTTGGGCTCCTTCGGACCTGCACATCTTGACTCATGCACTTCAAAAGTTGAAAAGAATTCGTCTAATGAAATTTTTTCTAGATCTTTTGAAATGTAAAAGGCATCTACTAGTGATGCCCATTTTGAGTTTCTAGGAAAGGAATTTAGGGCATACCTTAGCGAATCTCGGTTACTTACCTCTTCTCCGAGATTCGTAAGTCTAGTGATGAGTTCCTGAATCCTCGAGTGTAGATGTGCAATTGTTTCACCTTCTTCAAATCGGAGGTTTGTAAGCTGGTTACGAAGTAAATCACGTCTTGCAAGTTTGGCTTCGGATGTTCCTTCGTGTAACTCCAGGAATTTCTCCCAAAGCTCCTTTGCCGAGTTGTAGGTACCGACTCGATTGACTTCTTGTGTTGGAAGTACACTTAGCAGATGGAATTCTGCTTTCTTGTTTGCCACGTGGTCAGCCTGCTCCTTCTTTGACCATTGATTTCTTGCTTTGCCCTCTGGTGCTTCATAGCCAAATTCCATTGTTAGTAATAAATCATAATATGTTTCAAGAAATACCTCCATTCGATTTTTCCAGCTAGCGAAGTCCCCTTCGAATTTTGGTGCGTGGATGTTGGATCCGGCCATCTTGTTGCTTCGTTCGGCGGTTAGTACTCCTGAAGCGCCTCGGCTCTGATACCACTTGTAGGACCGATGCGGCCGGGTAGAAGGGGGGGTTGAATAGCCCTGAAAAATCAAACACAACCCTTTCTCGTACGATTAAGCTAACACATAAAAAATAGATTAAACAGAAAATAAAGCATAAAAACGAGGCACCGAATTTGACTTGGTTACAACCGGGGAGGTTGTTAATCCAAGGATGAAGATCGCACTAAGAGCTCCTTCAGGCGGAGAAGCCTCGTTTACAGCAGTGTAAGCACAGAAAGATAGAAGCTAATCTAAACAGTGGAAGCACACAACTGTTGTTTACAATTTCTGAACTGATGAAGAGCTTCTGGACCAAGGCTATATTTATAGCCTTGGTCGGGGCGCCTGGAAGGGTTCCGGGCGCCCTGGGGGGGATAAAGTTTTATCCCCCAACGTTCAGATCACGTAAATCGCGATCTTGGTCAAAATCAGGGTCCGGGCGCCCGGAAGCATTCCGGGCGCCCCGGAGCAAAAAGTCAACTGCGGTTGACTTTTTGTCCGGAACCACTTCTCCGTTAAGTCCCCGTCTCGGTCCGGGTCTTCTGCTCCGGATCCGCTTGATTGGGTGATCTCTGACATCCGGAATAGGGCTCACCCGAACCCATCTTCCGGTCTTCTCGAGCGTGCTTCCCTCCGGCTTCTCGTCCCTCGGAATTGCCGTGTGTCCCTTCTCGTCCACCAGCGTACTCATCCGCAGACTTCGTCCCTCGATCGCACCCCGTGCCGAACTTCGCGCTAGCTGCGTCTCTTGCTCCCTGAGCAATCTTCCGCTCCGGCTTTCGTACCTCGGAACCATCGCGCGCACTTCCTTCTCGTCCGCCGGTGTACTCTTCCGCAGCGCCTCGTCCCTCGGACGCACCGCGTGCCGTCCTTCTCGCTAGCTGCGTCTTCCGCTCGAGTACCTGTGCTCCTAAGCTCCTGCACACTTAGACACAAGGTTAGAAAACAAAAGAACCTAACTTAACTTGTTGATCACACCAACACCAACCTTGGGGTTCCAACAGATACTCGATATCCTATACTATGGTATATTCTACTAATATGTAGGCAAAAATGGGCAATCAAGTCCTTAAATTCCTAGTCATCTAGTATTAATATCACAACTAATTCTATGATATCACCACATATATAATAAACATCGGGTCAAAATTAAGTAGTCCAGGGGTTGATCTAAAGGAAAAAGCCTAGTGGAATACGCTACCCCCTTTGCTAGGAAGTGATTTCCATCAAGTATGGGTTAGTATAATCTCACTAACATACATGTCCTCACACCAGTATACAAATATACTACATATAATATCAGTGGCATATAAGCACGAGCCTAAGTATATAACCATACTCTAATATAAATTCACGAACATAAGTTATAGGCCCAACTAACGGTAAAGGTATATTAGGATACTTCATATCCTACACTACGATATGAAATAACAAACAAAGGTATAACAAGATGCTCAATATTCTATACTTCGGTATGATCTTCCTAACCATAAATGCAACTCAAATTATCTACCAAGGGGTCTAGCAGAATATATAACGTCTTATACTATGGTAAGGTAATCTCATGCATATCTATAAACACCATCATGAATATCAAATATAACTGCATAGCTATCAACCATAGATCAAAATATATAAGGACAAACAATAAGGTATCAAACTCAGGAGTGATATAGGACAGACTTAAGGTAAGCGAGTGACTACGGCCTCATCAAAACATGGTAGTTGATCCGGCGGTAAGAATGGGGGACCCATTTTTTGAAGGGTCTCAGCTTGAGGACCGATGAAGGGCTGACTAAGCGGTTAATGGCCATGCCGAGCAGCTGAGTAAGTCCGAGCGGAGCTAGACATAACCCATCCAAGGGTTTGGGTTTCCGACGCCAAAGCAGGAGGATCGAAGGGCCGAGCGGGATGCCACTCGGCTGGAACCGAAGGGCCGAGCGGGTCGTCCGTTCGGCCAAGATAAGGGCGAGGGTACAAAGGGGGCCGAGCGGCCTATGCGCTCGGCTCGGGATATGGGATATCAGCTAAAGTATGTCTGATGATTAGGCCGTACACAAGATCGCACGATGGAGGACCTTGCCGTCACATCATGGAAAGGTTGATACAGTAGCAGTATGGCCTCATGGACATCTTCCTGACATATCCATATCTGGGCATGGCCCTTCTGACAGACCCATATCTGGGCATGGTCAAACGCAGGTGGTTACTTTGATTGGTGCGCCCAGGCTTCTTCGGGAGGTCTATATGAGCCTCTATTTCTTCACCGGAGGTATGAAAAATCTGGATCTGGAGACCACCTTCTTGTTATTCCTCGCCTGACTTAAGCGTCGGAGGGCCGTCGCCGGGACACCCCTCCCGGCTCGGTTTTGCTGCAGGTTCACCGGAGCCCTCGAGGACCCAGCAAGGAGCGCCACATCCCCAGCGTTCGTTGACCCTTGGTTCGAACAGGATCAAATTGGCGCCGTCTGTGGGAACGCACCTGCATTCGAACAGGAACAATGGACGAGGCTGGACGACAACACACCGTGACGCTTTCAACAGAAGAACTCGATGCTCTAGTCGAGATGAGGGCCACCAAACTTATGGAGCAAAAACAAAAAGCATCAACCGAACGGCCGGAGCAACAAGCAACATCTGCGTCTGGTGGCCGAGCGGAAGCACCTCAAGCCACCGTCGCATTCCATCGGGCCTTATTTCGCACCCCTGAAGCCGCACCAGCTCGAAGAGATAGAGGCTCTTCTTCAGACGAAATGCCAAGGCGGGATGACAGGAAGGGGAAAGCTCCCCGAGCGGACTCATCTCCCGAGCGGATCAATCGTCAATTCTCGGAGGTTATTCTACGAGACCCTCTACCCAAGCACTACGTGCCTCCGACGATCGGCGAGTACAGTGGAACAACGGACCCGGATGATCATCTGGGTAAGTTTGATAACACGACTACGCTCCATCAATATACAGATGGAGTAAAGTGCCGCGTCTTCCTTACAACTCTCTCGGGATCGGCTCAACGGTGGTTTCGGAGGTTGCCGGATGGATCCATCACTAGCTTCAAGGACTTCCGAACGGCCTTCCTCCACCACTTCGCTAGCAGTCGGCGTTATCAGAAGACAAGTGTCAGCTTGTTTGCCATCAAGCAAGAGTCGAGAGAATCGCTTCGAGCCTACATCCAGCGATTCAACCAAGTGGCGATGGATATCCCAACGGCCACATCGGAGACGATGATGAATGCCTTCACTCAGGGCCTTGTGGATGGGGACTTCTTCCGGTCGCTCATCCGAAAGCCGCCCCGAGATTATGATCATATGCTACATCGGGCCAACGAATACATAAACGTGGAAGAAGCACAAGCCGCCCGGAAAAAGGAAACTCCCACCGAGCGGGCACCTAGAGGACCGAAAGCTGAAGCAATCCGATCCCCCCACGCCAGGTCGCACGTACAAGAAGTGGCTGCCGCTCGGCCCAAGCCAAAAAAGAGGTGGACCCCTATGTTCTGCTCCTTCCACCAGACGAATACGCACAACACGAAGGATTGTCGAAGTCTTCCCTTCGTGGCCAATCCCGTTCCCAGGAATGCCGAACGACGGTCTCCTCCCATCGACAGGAGACAAAGGACCCATGAAGCTGACCGGACCCGCACTGAAAGGCGACATCAACAGACACCCGATCGACACCGATCTCCGAGACAGGAGAATCGCCGGGCGTCCAGAGAACGGTCACGATCGTCCGCTCGGGAAGAGGAAAACAGAAGCAATACTTCCCGGGGCGAGATTAACGTTATTGCTGGCGGGCCGACCGGGGGAGACTCCAACCGAGCCAGAAAGGCGGGCGTCCGGCAGCTACAGATCCACGCAGTTGGTTGTAGCCAAGAGCGGGCAAGTGGACCGGAAATCACTTTCGGGCCCGGAGACTTAGAAGGAATAGACGTGCCCCACGACGACGCTCTGCTCATCAAAGCGGTAATAGCAAATTACACTATTCATCGCGTATTTGTTGACACAGGGAGCTCGGTCAACATTATATTCAAGAAGGCGTTCGATCAGCTGCAAATTGATCGAGCCGAGTTGCTGCCCATGATAACGCCGCTCTACGGGTTCACGGGTAACGAAGTGCAGCCGGTCGGACAAATACGGCTGGCTATCTCATTGGGGGAAGAGCCGCTCAGGAGGACGCGAACAACAAATTTCGTGGTGGTGGACTCTCCCTCATCATACAACGTCATTTTGGGACGACCGGGCGGTCGTCTCCACCTTCCATCAGAAGATGAAGTTCCCCGTCGAAGACAAAGTGGGAGAAGTACGGGGTGATCAGTTAGCAGCTCGGCGATGCTATATCGAGATGGTCCGAGCAGAATCCAACTCTGCTCGGAAGGCACCCCGAATCGAGGTAAATGCCATCACTGAAAAGCCGCCCTCTTTAATTTATGAAGAAAAAGAGGAAGTACAGATTCACCCGACCCGATCGGAGGCTACAACTTTTATCGCCTCTGATCTGGAGGAGGAACAGAAGAAGGAACTGATCCAATGTCTCCAACGAAATCATGATATCTTCGTCTGGTCGACACATGAGTTGCCCGGGGTTTCGCCAAGCCTAGCGCAGCATGAATTGCATGTCCGACCGGATGCTCGGCCAGTGAAGCAGAGAAAAAGGGATTTCAGTGCCGAGCAGAATGCTATAATCCGGGCGGAAGTAGAAAAACTTCTGGAGGCCGGCCACATACGCGAGGTGCAGTTCCCGAGCTGGCTGGCCAACGTGGTATTGGTCTCCAAGCCGGGCGGCAAGTGGAGAGTCTGCATTGACTTTCGGGATTTGAACAAAGCATGCCCCAAGGACTTCTATCCTCTGCCCCGGATAGATCAGCTGGTGGACTCTACGGCCGGCTGTGAATTAATTTGAAGATCAAGAAAAAGTAAGCTTCGTAACGGCCGACGGCACATATTGCTATAATGTGATGCCGTTCGGATTGAAAAATGTCGGGGCCACCTATCAACGCTTGATGAACAAGGTGTTCAAGGAGCAGATCGGGCGTAATCTGGAAGTCTATGTGGACGACATTCTTATCAAATCCGTCCGAGCGGCCGATCTCTTCGAGGACATGGAAGAAACCTTCCGAACGCTTCGCAAATATGGAGTCAAGCTAAATCCCCAAAAGTGCCTCTTCGGAGCAAAAGGAGGGCGTTTCTTGGGATATATAGTGACCGAGCGGGGAATTGAAGCCAACCCCAGCAAGGTGAAAGCTCTGCAAGACATGCTTCCTCCTAGAAACACAAGGGAAGTGCAGCGGTTGATCGGCCGGATAACTGCTTTGTCCAGATTCATCTCCAAAACCGCCGACCGGAGCCTTCCATTCTTCAAGATCCTGCGCAAGGCTACTAAATTCCAGTGGGATGAAGAATGTGACCGAGCTTTCGGAGAATTGAAGACATATCTTAATTCTTTGCCAGTGCTAGCCAAGCCGATCGGGGGTGAGTCACTGTATATTTATTTGTCGTCAACAGAGCATGCCGTAGGCTCAGCACTTGTGAGGGCAAGCGGCGAAGAGCAGCCGGTGTATTTTCTAAGCCACATTTTAAAAGGTGCTGAATCTCGTTACACCGGGCTCGAGAAGTTGGCCTTTGCTTTAGTTCTAGCCGCTCGGCGCCTTCGACCATATTTCTTGGCTCACACCATCATTGTCCGGACGAACAGTCCACTGTTAAATCCAGAAGCGTCCGGACGGCTCATCAAGTGGACGACAGAATTAAGTGAATTTGACATCCAATATCAACCCCGCTCGGCGATCAAAGCCCAATCCCTGGCTGATTTTGTGACCGAAGTGCAAAGGCCAGAGCCGGAAGCTATGTGGAGAATATATGTGGATGGGTCCTCTACTCGGCTCGGAAGCGGGATTGGAATATTGCTGCTCTCACCTCAAGAAGAGAAGATGCACCTATCCGTCCGGCTGGATTACAAAGCTACCAACAACGAAGCAGAGTATGAGGCCCTCATAGCCGGATTGTAGGCAGCCTGGCATGTGGGTGCCGGTCGGACTCACAGTTGGCCGCTCAACAACTTTCTGGCACCTTTGAAATCAACAGTGTTCGGCTTAAACTCTACGTTGAGGCCTTTGAAAAACTCAAAGCTACTTTCCGAGAGGTTCTTATACAGAAGATCCCCCGAACGGAGAACCAGGCAGCAGACGAGTTAGCCAAACTCGCGAGTTCAATAACGCCAGTTGCCATTCAGCAACCAATTGAAAAAGTACTGCTGGTGGCGCACGTCGATCGGATGCAAGGCCTCACGTTTCCAAGCGACTGGAGGACACCTATTATAGAATTCCTCCGTTCGGGCACCACACCCTCCGATGAATATGCAGCCCGACTCCTCAGGAGAAGAGCCGGTCGGTTTACACTCATTGGAGATCAGCTTTACAAGAAAGCTTTCTCGCGCCCATTGCTGAAATGTGTAAGCTCGGAGGACTCAGCTTACATCCTCCAGGAAGTACATCAAGGATCATGCGGGGGTCATCCGGGCGGGCGCTCATTGGCCAAAAAGATCCTCTTGGCCGGATACTTTTGGCCAACTTTACAAACAGATGTCGCTCGGACAGTATCTACCTGCCTTTCATGCCAGAAGTATCACAACTTCTCCCACCGACCGGCCGAAGAAATGAAGGCGTCAAGCGTTTCATGCCCGTTCGACCAATGGGGAATGGATATTGTCGGTCCATTTCCGATGGCGTCCGGACAGAGGAAATTTTTACTAGTGGCGGTCGACTATTTCTCCAAATGGGTGGAGGCCGAGCCGCTGGCAAAGATCACTGAACAAATGGTTAAAAAATTCATCTGGCGACACATCATTTGTCGTTTCGGCATCCCTCGTCGACTAGTGTCCGACAACGGGCGGCAGTTCACAGGGAAGATGTTAGAGGATTGGTGCAAGAGCTACGGCATTGAGCAACATTTCACATCCGTGGCCTATCCTCAGAGCAACGGTCAAGCTGAAGTGGCCAACCGGGAAATTCTCCATATTCTGCGCGCTCGGCTCGACCACTTGGGAGGAAGTTGGCCGGATGAAGTGCCGAGCGTTTTATGGGCCATCCGAACAACTCCTAAGGAAGGAACGGGCGTTACACCTTTTCATCTGGTGTACGGAGGTGAAGCGGTCATTCCGGTTGAGGTCGGCGTTGAGTCCATCCGGGTCCAGTGTTATGATGAAGGCAATGCCGAGCGGAGGAATATGGAGCTGGATTTGGTCGACGAAGAGCGTGCCAAGGCATCCGTTCGGCTGATGGCGTACCGTCAACGGATGAAGCAAAACTACAACCGGCGCGTCATCCCCCGATCATTCCAGGTCGGCGACCTTGTCTGGAAGAAAGTCAAGCCGGTCGGCGACGTCGGCAAGCTTGAAGCTCCGAAAAGCTCCGCTCGGGCGCGTATTATTTGGAGGATGAGGACGGTCGGCAGTTAGATAGGCCGTGGAGCGCGAACCACCTCCAGCCTTACCGGGCGGGGTGAGAGGTGTGCCAATGTAAATCATCCTATATACTTTTTTCAACTAATACTAGAAATGCAGAAATGAAGAATCAAGAGAACAAATATAAGGCATTGGCAAGAAACGAAGGCCACGAGCCGCTTAGCCGGAGGTAAATGGGTCGAGCCAAGCGCTCGAGGATCAAAGACCCAGTACCTTCCGGATGGAGATAAATTATCCGAGCCAAAATGCTCGAAGCAGACCCTGAGCCGTTCGGCCAGGAGTACGTTCTCCAAGCTGGGTAAAAGGGGCATATGGATTATCCGAGCCAAGCACCCGAATAAGTGAAGGCCTCCCAGCCGATTAGGTTCGCAAGCAAATGACCCATGCCGTTCGGCCGGGCACAAAGACTGTTCAAGCGCGAGATAAGTTATGAAGGCCAAGGTCGCTCGACCTGGTAAGGAGTTAGCCTTGAAGGCCATCTAGCCAGACGAGTTAAGCTATAAATAAAGCCAGACGTAGCTATAAATAACCGACAGCCCAGACGTTAAAGAGAGCCGCTACCGACCGCTATAAATAACCGCTACCGACGAGCACCGTCGTTAAAGATCGAGAGCCGCGCCGACACGAGCGGAATACCGACGAGCACCGCCGTTAAAAATCGAGAGCCGCGCTATAAATAACCGCGCCGACGAGCACCGTCGTTAAAGATCGAGCCGCGCCGATCGGCTATAAATAACCGGCCGACGAGCACCGTTAAAATCGAGAGCCGAGGCTATAAATAACCGCCGACGAGCACCGTTAAAATCGAGCCGCAGGCTATAAATAACCGTGACGAGCACCGCGTTAAAGATCGAGCCGCGCCGATCGGCTATAAATAACCGCGCCGAAGCACCGTCGTTAAAATCGAGAGCCACGCCGACCGGCTATAATAACCGACGAGCACCGTCGTTAAAGATCGAGAGCCGCCCCGATCGGCTATAAACATCACGCCGACGAGCACCGTCGTTAAAATCGAGAGCCGCGACCGGCTATAACCGACGAGCACCGTCGTTAAAGATCGAGAGCCGCTCCGATCGGCTATACGAGCTACCGACGAGCACCGTCGTTAAAGATCGAGCCGATCGGCTATAAACATCCACCCCGACGAGCTCATGATCGCTCACAAGTACCAGATTGATTAATGCCGGTCGGCCGTCGGTTCAAGCAGTATGGTTAAGCGCTAAGTGCAAACAATATGGTTAAGCGCTAAGTGATTTTGAGAAAGCGAGTCAATTGATTAACCCGATCGGTCGTTTAGTAGGAAACCCGGGGAGCCCAACAGATTATACGAATGAGCAGCAACGCATTAAAAAGGGGCAACGAAAGGCAAACAAAAAATACAAGGCGCATAAGGGAGCCGAACGGCACGTACATTAAAGTTTTTGCATCCGTCGAGCGGATGAAATACAAAAAGCACTTGAAAGAACTCGCCTCACTCCGGGTCTTCAAAATTAAAAAAGGCGTCCGGGATGTCATCAATCATGGCCGCCAGGTCGGAGGCGGGAATATGCATTCCCTCGGGAAGGTGGCCACCCTTCTTCAGGTACGCCAGGGTGACCTTGACCGCTTCGGCGAATGTAGAAGAGATATTCTTGGCGCGCCGCTGCTAAGCGACTCGGCTCTCCCTCCTTATACCTTTTAAGCACCGCCCGGGAGGCAATTAGGGAATCTTGGACTGCCTTCAAGTCCATCGCAGCTTTTGTGTGTTCGGCCGAACGGATCTCCCGCTCGGCATTCAGCTCGGCCTCTAGCTTTTTAGATTGCTGATCTAAGGCCCGGACTTCAACTTTCATTTTATCCAGATCAGCAATCGCCCGCCTCTTCGCAGCCTTCTTCTGTTCGGCCTCGAGAGTTTGTTTCTCCCGCTCGGCCGATGGACCCCCTGATACTTGGAGTTTTTCCAGGAGATCCTCCAGCTCGGCCAGCCGGTGGCTGGTGGCGATTTGCTCAGCCCAACGCTGTAAGGAAATAATAAAATCAGGAGTCAAACAATAGCATGGCACATGAAGAAAGATGAATTTACCTGTGTGGCCTGCTGCATATTGTTATCGCCGAGCTGCTTGGGCGTCATGAGGGCAACCTGAATCTGGGCGTCCTCAAAAAGCTTGGCGAGCGGACCCGTCAAGGTTATTTCGTGAACAGGGCTCGATGGCCGATCGGCAGACAGTAAATATTCCTCCGATGGGAATCGGAGGGTGGTCTTGATGGTCGGATGGCCGGACGGCGCTTCTTCAGTTGCAGCCGCTTGTTGCGAAGACTCCCGATCTGTGATGGCGTGCGAGCAGGCGAAGTTACGCCGATCGGCACCTGTGGTGCTCCCTCTTGTGGTGGCGGAAGGCTGGAGTCCCTTCGACGCTTTCGCCGAACTTCCAGCGGTGGATCCCCGACTTGAGGGACCCCCAGCTCGGCGGGGGCTGAGGAAACAGGATCCGCCTCAACCTCCGTTGAAGCGGATGGGCGAGCTCCTTTTTGGTGGCCGCCTCAATTTCCACGACCTTCAGTTTCAGATGAGCGGTAGCCTTGGAGCGCCACATGACTTCAGCTGCAATAGAAGAAATTAAAATCAGTTAGATAAAAAAGGTGAAGGGAGTAAAGAGTCTCTTACCCATACGGTAGGGAAGATTGGCCCGAACGGGAGATAACCCAAAAATATACAACACCCCCTTGAGAAGCAACTGGTCTATCTTGTACCGCTGACCGGAGCCGAGCTCCGGCTGAGTCGGCACGGCGGTTTGCCATTTGGTTCGAAAGGCTGGCCGCTCGGGAAGTCGGATGTAGAAGAAAAATTCTTTCCAATGCTTGTTGGAGGTCGGCATATTATCAAAAAATTTAAAGCCTATTCTACTTTGGAAAATGAAAGTGCCCAACTCGGATTGTTTAGGGTAGAAAAAGAAGTGGAATATTTTGGGGTCAAGAGGGATACTGTGCAGTTTAAAGAGGACGACCACCCCGCTCAGCAGCCTAAAGGAATTCGGCACAAGTTGGCCGAGCGGGATGCGAAAATAGTTGCAAACCTCTAAAATAAAGGGATGGGTAGGAAATCTAAGGCCGCCCTGGAATTGGTCTAGAAAAAAACAAATGGTGCCGATCGGGGGGTCATGGGGCCGGTCAGTCGGGTTGGCTACAACTATTTCATAGTTATCGGGAATCCCATATGTCCGAACAAGGCGCCGAGCACCCTCCTCATCAAACCGACTCTCCATGGTCAGGTACCAAGGGCCGTGAACACCAACAGCGAGTTCGGAGGAGCTTGCCATCTCGAAGGAGCAAAAAGACAGCGAGAAATCGAAGGAACGGGAACAAAGGAGGCAGAACAAGTTGGGAAGGCCTTGTAAGGGAAGGGAGAAGCTTACTGAGGGAAGGTAGACAGAAAGGATCACCAAAGAGCCGAAGACCACCAAGAGGCGAGAGTTGGGACGGCCGGAATGATGCAGCAGCAGCGGGCACCTTCGACGGAGAATACGCGATGAAACAGAAAATGCGGCGTAAAAGGCGAAGACGAGGGCTTTATACGAACGAGGCTGGTCAGCCTCGTCCGTCGGATGCAGGTCACGGAAGACGAAGTCATCATCTAGCCGTCCGTTTCAAAATGACCAGCGTCCCATCGTACGGATCATCACCGCCACGCGAGAAGAGCCACGTGGCGCTCTGTCGCCAGGCACAATTAATGTGCCCATACCGCGCATGCTTCGACTTAATGGAGAAGATTTGCGTGATTTTCGAGAAGATCTAGACAAGCAAACATCCATGTTGAGCGACAAGACAACCGGAATGAAGAGTCGAACGGCTGAATTTGACAGAAGGGACGAACGGCCCCAGGGATATTATAAGCTACAGAAAGGCGGCGACCACCCGCTCGGACACATATAGTCCAGTCAGTCGGACTCACTGCCTCCTTCGACTAGACTTGAAGGGAAGGCAAGTGATCCTTCCTGAAGGGTCTCAGCTTGAGGACCGATGAAGGGCTGACTAAGCGGTTAATGGCCACGCCGAGCAGCTGAGTAAGTCCGAGCGGAGCTAGACATAACCCATCCAGGGGTTTGAGTTTCCGACGCCAAGGCAGGAGGATCGAAGGGCCGAGCAGGTCGTCCGTTCGGCCAAGGTAAGGGCGAGGGTACAAAGGGGGCCGAGCGGCCTATGCGCTCGGCTCGGGATATGGGATATCAGCTAAAGCAAGTCAGATGATTAGGCCGTACACAAGATCGTCACATCATGGAAAGGTTGATACAGTAGCAGTATGACCTCATGGACATCTTCCTGACATATCCATATCTGGGCATGGCCCTTCTGACAGACCCATACCTGGGCATGGTCAAAGGCAGGTGGTTACTTTGATTGGTGCGCCCAGGCTTCTTCGGGAGGTCTATATAAGGCCTCCATTTCTTCACCGGAGGTATGAAAAATCTGGATCTGGAGACCACCTTCTTGTTATTCCTCGCCTGACTTAAGCGTCGGAGGGCCGTCGCCGGGACACCCCTCCCGGCTCGGTTTTGCTGCAGGTTCACCGGAGCCCTCGAGGACCCAGCAAGGAGCGCCACATCCCCAGCGTTCGTTGACCCTTGGTTCGAACAGGATCAGTAGTAAATAATCATGCACTATAATCAAAGTTATCACAAAGATATGCAAGATCTACTCACCTCTAATATAGAATGTCCAAACTATCTTTAAGTCAAACTGCTTCAAACTCGAATCCTACAAATAGGAATGAAGCCTATCTAAGTACTAGAATAATCCTTCTAATTAAACCATGATCAATTTGGTTATTAGATCAATTAAATACTAAGTTAATTAATCTTATTAATTATTACATTAATTACGGCCCAATCATTCCTTAATTAAGTTTTATTAAGCAATTAATTAATCAATTAATCTCTAAAGTAACCCCAATTAATTAATCCATTAATAGATTTATGACACTCACTCAATCAACCCATAACATTATTAGTTAGATGTTTAATGAATTCAACTGAATATTCCACCAATCATTCCATAACTATTTATCATATATACTCATGAAATTAATTTATTGCTAATCAATTTCCTTAACTTAAGTCAATCACCAATAAGAAAACAAATCCTAATTAATATTGTTGTTACCTCCCCGATCCTCTCTTCCTCTTCGGTGGCATTTTTGATGGTCATCTGTGGAACAGGATCGACTGCTACGGTGGGCATAATAGTAGCATCAACCGTGGCAGCGATGGTCGTTGCTCGTGGCATAGTCGTCGGGCGCTCGACGATTCTCGGCAACAACAAACACGTAAGTCAACAGTGAATCACGCTACGACACATCACACGACGGTTAGGAACAGAAGTCGGAGCTGGCCAAGCTAGGTGAGAGGGAAAGGGACTAGGCGTTGACCTCTGACTGGGGCGGCATCGTCCGCACACGAGACGGTGTCAGCAGCGAGGGGTGGTTGGTAGCAGCAGCATCGTATGGCGTCGCATTGCGGTCTTGATGCACCGAGGACATGCGCGATGGTGGTGGCGAGCACATAGAGGAAGGGAAAGATAACGCTGCTGTGAGGATGGATGATAGGCACCGGTGGCCAGGCATAGAAAGGCGCCATGGGCGTTCTCGTGGCAGAAGTGCCGCGTACGTGGGTTTGATGAGCGACGCGGACAACAGGGAAGGGAAGGAAATTAAGACCTAGGGGGTGCTTGGTTGGAGGGGATGAGAGTGAGGAATGGGAAAGGGATTGAAAGTGGATGTTTGGTTGGGAGGATTAGTGGTGGGTCCCACGGATTCATTACCCCAAACATGGGAATGAACCATTCCCTAGCAAAAGGAGGGGAATGGGAAATCCCCCATTCCCATTCCCCATTTCTATCAATCCCATTCTCATTCACATTCCCTTATGTGAACCAAGCACCCCCCTAGGCTTTAATGAAAGGAACTTAGGCTTATATTAAAATTAATTCCTCCTTTAAATAGTTATTTCAAAACATGCTTTAATAAGACCTAACTTATTTTTTCCATTAAAAGCCTCTAAAAATCAATTTTAAATTCAAATAAAATTCAGAAAAATCTCAATAAATTCCTAAAATTCACATATACTCTTTTACATTTATTTATTTATTATTAATTATTTTATCCATATTTCCATTTATATAATAGGAATCATCACATGCTTCGAACCAAATAAATTCTTAGTGTTTGTATTATTTATCTTTATTTTTCGCTGCGTATTTACTCAAAATAAACGAATTAGCCACGAGCGTTATTCACCTCCTCTAGCACTTTACGATCTTATATTTTTAAATTGAAAAATATCATATTTGTTAAAAAAAAATCATAAAAATAATTTAACGGTCAGAAAATTTGAAAATTTTTCTACAAGTAAGTGATGAAATTATTTTTTTTCGAAAAAAATAAAGAAGAAATTAATTTCCAATAGAAATTATATGAAATAATTTATTTAGATAATTCTAAGTGAACTGAACAAAAAAAATGGCATGTATAGGAATTTAGTTTAAGCATGATTTTGGAACCCAAAATAGGTTTTTTTCAACTGAATCAATAAAAAAATTTCTAGGGATATATTTTGATGATAATTTTCTAATTTGACCCTTGTGATATCTAAAATATAATTTAGTTCTTGATATTTTTTTTAAATTTGAAATAGCAATATTTGAACATGCAGAATTCTTTAGATTCTTTATTTCTACTTTAATTTTTCATTTTCAATTTTTAGTTTGTCGAAATCTTCTAATTGACAAGATGTTGCTAAAGTTTCTTTTAATTCATTATTTTCTTCTAATAATTTTTATTATCAATTTCTAATTTATAGGAATTTTTCGATAATATTTTTATAAACTTAAATAACTGGTCAGGAGGTAGAGATCGTACCTACCTTACCTTATTGATCCCTTTATCTGAAGCTCCCCTATATTCGTGATCCCTTTATCCCTTTATTGATCGTACCTACCTTACGTTCTAAATTGTCTTCATCTTTAGATTTGCATATCTAGATTCGTGAATTTCCAATGTTGAAAATAATTCCTCTAAATTACTTACCTCCAAGTCCTTAGAGATGAAATATTCATCTACTAAGGATGACCATTCAGGAGTCCTAGGAAATACGTTAAGCGCGTACCTTAGTGAATCTCTGTTGGTTATCTTTTCTCCGAGATTCATGAGTCCGGTAATGAGTTCTTTGATTCTTGAGTGGAGATGTGCGACGATTTCGCCTTCTTCTAACCGAAGATTCCTGATCTAGTTTAGGAGCAGGTTCTTTGATGGATTTTTAAGAATTTTTTCCAGAGATCTTTAGCTGACTCATAGACTCCATTCGGTTAACTTCTTGTGATGGTAGAACGCTCAGCAAATGAAATTCTACCTTGCCATTTGCCACGAAGTCCGCTTGCTCTTTTTTCGTCCATTGATATTCTTCTTTATCCTTTGGTGTTACAAAACTAAATTTCATTATTAATAATAAATCAAAACCTATTTTTAAAAATACCTCCATCTTCTTTTTCCAGTTCACGAACTCTCCCTCAAACTTCGGTGGGTAGATGCTCGTTTTGGTCATCATTTTCTATGCTTCGGTCGGCAGTTAGTCTTTCTGAAGCGGTTAGACTCTGATACCATTTGTTGGTCCCTTGCGGCAGGTAAGAGGGGAGTAAATTACCTTGCATGATAAAAAGCAAACAAACACCTTTCTCAAACAATCGGGCTTCACAATTACACACTTAATTAAAAGGAATAAATAGAATAACAAAAATGAGTATGAGACAGATGATTTACTTGGTCAGCAATCAAGGGATTGCTACTCCAAGAAAATTAAGTTCAGTAAGACAATATCCTTCTCTAACAAAACATTGGAGGTGGAGAAGCCTTGTACATGAGAATAACGCTCAGAAAGTGAAAATAGAATATAACTTTGAGTACAAAGTGTGTTGTATCAACTACTGAGACAAAGACTTTATTTATAGCCCGCTGATCGAGCTGTTGAGGGAGCCTGGAATGGCTCTGGGCGCTTGGACGTGGATAAAATTTTATCCAGGTCGCAATGGCTCGTCAAGGATAGATTTTTCTAGTCCGAGCGCTTGGACTATATCCGGGTGCCTGGACCAGGCTGACTCAGCTCATGTCTAGGGTGCGAGCCCGGGGCACCCTGGCTGCCCCCGGGGGTCCGGGCGCTCGGACCAGGCTAGACAGTCAATATGTTTGTTGATTGTCTGGTCTTCCTCCCGTTCCGGCTCCATTTGCTTTGGCTCTGTTTGATTAGGTGATTTCGATCATCCGAAATAGGGCTCATCCGAATCTATTTTTTGGTCTTCTCCTTGAGCAATCTTCTACTTTGGGTTCTCGTCCCTCTTAAATGTCGTGCGGTCCCTTCTTGTCTACCACCGTACTCTTCTACAACACCTCGTCCTTCGGACGCACCGAGCCCGTTAACTCTCTCTCGTGCCGTCCTTTTCGCTAGTTGCTTCTTTCGCTCGACTTCTTGTGCTCCTAAATTCCTGTACACTTAGACACAAGGATCAAACCATAACAGAACCTAACTTGACTTACTTGATCACATTAAAACTACCATAGAGTACTTACAATAATTGACTGTAACAATTTTAATTATTAAAGCGTCATCATGGGGTATTTCCATCCTTTCCAGATCCTTGGACCTAAAGTTAATTTTGGACCCCTGTACCTTCTCCTGACTGCAGCCGATAGCATGGATCTCTAACCCGTGGGTGTGTGATTTTTTTGCTTGATTGGAGTCTCCATTGGTTGGACTCTTGGCTATCATTCTGATATCGCCCCCGGGCGGTGTTATTGTGATTCTCATCTTGCAGTGTTGGGAGCTATTGTCAGACTCGGGAAGGAGCCTATTCTTGGCCTGCTAGAGGTTAGGGTGTCCTTTAGCATCGTTTGATCTCTTGTTGGTCTCTTCGGGTGAGCCATTCGACCACTGATAAGGGTGACGGTTGGGAGACGGGGTATGTTGGTGAAATCTTTAATTGTTGTTTTGGCGATTTGCTAGATTATAGCACTCCAGGTGTCAAGAGTGGTTGACTGGTGGTATATGCACCATTATCGCGAGACTCCCTGAGGGAGCTCGGGGTATCTTTCTCGCTTGGTCTCTACATGCTACATGACCTAGGGCCACAGTTCTTGACGATAAAGCTGAGGACCCGTCCGGAGTCCTATATGTGGCGGAGCGGGTAATGCTTGACACTTGGACATTGGAATCATAGCAGGTGTTGTGACTTCCTTCTTTCGAGCGACCTGCGCCTCCTCAATATTAATAAACTTGGTTGCTCGGTCAAGTAGATGGTCGAAGTTCCTTGGAAATCATCTGATTAAGGAGCGAAATAAATTATTATTGGTGAGGCCCTAGGAGAAGGCGCTCATCAAAATTTCAGTGGTGGCTATAGGGATATCCATGGCCACTTGATTGTATTTTTTGATGTAGACCCTGAGTGTCTCCTTAGCCCTTGCTTGAGTGAGAAAAAGCGCAGAGGAGTCTTTTGGTAATGCTGACTGCTGGCGAAATGATGAAGGAAAATCTTTCGAAAATCCTTGAAACAGTGAATGGAGTCTGCCGGTAATTGCTTGAACCATCTTTGTGTCGAGTCGACGAGTGTGGTAAGGAACACTCGACACTTTACACTGTCTGTATATTAATGCAGGAGGGCGACATTCTCAAATTTGAGGAGCTAATCCTCAGAATCAGTTAACCCCTGAGTATTCATCTATTGTCAAGGGCTGATAATGTTTTGACAGTTTATCTTCTAGCACCCCCTGAGAGAACGAGGTTCTAATTTGCTCAAGAGAGTTGCACTTTACAAGGGTCATTTCCTTCCACCCGTCTTGGACAAGTGCTTCTCCAGAAAATTCTTGATGTAGTCTTTCTTGGCCCATGTACTCGAGTGATGTATGGAAGAGCGCTCGATAACGCTAGATTAGTGAATGAGGCGCGGGAGGTAGATGGGAGGGGCCTTCCTCTCGAGCTCTTCTTTCCTTTTGATGGGTTGTTGTTGACGCTATAGGATTGGGGGCAGTAGCATACCACCAGTAGTTGTTTGTTGTTGCTGTTGCGCTAGTTTTTGTGCTTGGGCGTTGATGAGCAACTCTAGATTTTCTTGCATTAAGGTGACAGTGGTGAGTCGTCTAGTTTCTTCCATCTTTGATTTTTAGATTCAGGTGAGAATTTTCATAGACGACGCCAAATTTAATCTTATCTGAAAACTATAGAGATGGTACGATGGACACGGTGGCTTGGTTGTTTACTGAGAGAAGACTTTTTACTCCACGGAGAGGCTTCCTTTCAATCCTGCCCACATACACATGAGTAAACAAAATATTAGTGCCCCAAAACTAGGGGGAGTCCTTAGCGAAGGCCCTCCAACACTCAAGTTAGTACAATTCCAGACGGGTGAATACAGAACAATAGAGAACATGCGCGTGAGAGTAAGTTTTAGATGTTCAAAGAACGTACCATGCCAATGGAGAGGACCCTCCTTTTTAATACTACCTCTCATAACTTTCGTAATCATATGGTGACTTAGAATGTGAGAGGTTATTGGATAATGTGCAATAATTATATGAGGAATCTTCTATTTACCTATATATATATATATATCTTTTTTTGTTTATAGCTTATGTCGTTGTTGAGGCCATTCAAGGAATATGCTGTTATAAGTGGTCGGCTGATGAAAAACACAATAATCCTTGAAAAGGTTCCAACAGAATATTCTCTGATATGTGGTTGCTATTCTGACAGATTGTTAGAATTTTTTGCTCATGTTGTTGGCTGAATATATCCTAACCGACCCATAAGGCCGACCGTCTGTATATCTATCTTTGCATTAAGTTGTTTAGTTATGCTCTACATAGTATTAACAATTTGTCCATAAAATATTATGGTGTATTAGGCGTGCAGGAAATCCATTCAAGAAATTATATGACGAACTGTATATGCTGGAAATCCATTTGCAAATCAATATGACGCTAAGTGCCTTAGGCTAGGTCGACCTTTTATCTAGCCGGGCCTGCATAGAGAGATTTATGAGGCTAAGCCCCTTAAGCCCGGTCGATCTTTTATTTGACCGAGCATGCATAGAGAGATTTGTGAGAATTCGGGAGACCCACCATTATTCTGACAAGACCCATGGCTAATCGATTGAGAGGTGGGTCAGATATTCCAATCGGCCTATAAGCCCAGCCGTCTTTAAACTCGCTTGGGCATGCTATCTTTTCTGTTCAAGATTAAAATACTAAACCCCCTATGCTCGACCAACTTAAGTGTCGGTCGCCCTTCTCCCGGCCGTCTTGCAATTCGATCGAGCTAGACCTGAAAGTCTTAGCACTGGCCGAACAATCAAGCCAGGTGGGGATGCTCTCTTCCCTTGACTTTGATTTTCATCGTCACGTCACCTTGACTTTCATCGTCACGCCGCCTTGACCTTGACCATTACATCATCTTCTGAATCCACTCGTTACAACCTGTATCGGTATATATATGAGTAGTTGTTCTAATAAATTTTAGGGTCAATTTTTAATGGGTACAAAATATCTTACTAGGGTGTCTGATCTCTTTCATGTAAAGGACTGTTACATTAGGACAAATGTCTACCGTGATCACCTATTTCAGAGAATGTGAAGCTGCCTTGAAGGGGTTGCTAAGGTGATGATTTCATCTTTTGTTTTAATTAGGGGGCGTTTGGTTTAGGGGAATAAGAGTGGGGAATGGGAATGAGAATCCTTGTTTGTCATTGTTAATGTTTGGATTATAGGAATGAGAATATAAATAAGGGAATGAATCCTTGAAATTGGGTAATAATTCATTTCCATGTACCTTCCCTTCAATGAGTCATTACCCTATTTTCATCAATCAAAATATTTCCTTATTCCAAAAATACCCTTGACCTAAAACTAAAATTTTCTCCCTTAATATCAAATAATAAAATATATTTATTTATTTTTTCTTTCATATCACTTCTCTCTCCTTGTTCTCTCTCATCATTTTATCACACATTTTCTCTCTCTTTAATCTCTCCTTTCACACTCTCTTTCCTCTTTTTTTCTCATTAAATTTTCTCTCTCATCATACTTTCTCTCTCCTCAATCTCTTCCATTGCACTCTTTTTCTTCTTTTTTTCTCATCATACTTTCTCTCTCCTCAATCTCTCTTATCACACTCTCTTTTCTTTTTTTTTTCTCAACACACGCTCTCATCACACTTTCTCTCTCCTCAATCTCTCTTATCACACTCGCTCCTTTTTTTCCTCAACAAACTATCTCTCTCATCATATTTTCTCTCTTCTCAATCTCTCTCATCACACTCATTGTTCTCTTTTTTTCTCATCACACTTTCTCTCTCATCATACTTTCTCTCCTCAATCTCTCTTATCACTCTCTCTCCTCATTTTGTTCTCATTACATTTTCTCTCTCTTCATCCTCTCCCATCATACTTTCTCTCACATCATCTTTTCTCTCTCATATTCTCTCATCATGCTTTCTCCTATCACACTCTCTTTTCTCATTTTCTCTCATCACATTTTCTCTCTCTTAATTCTTTCTCATCATACTTTCTCTCTCATCATTCTCTTTCATCATATTTTTTTCTCACATTCATCTTTTTCTCACATCTTATTTTTTTTCTTATTTTCCTTTAAGGGTAAAAAAGGAAATTTTGGTTTATTTCGATAGAAAATATATAACTAACCAAACATTACTTTTAAGAGTGATATCCATGATCATACCTATTCTCATTTCACAATACAATGATTCCCATTTCGATTTCTATTCCTAGGAAAAAATCAAAACCCCCTTTAGTAATGATTGAATCCTTGAGAATAATCTCTTAGGAAATAAAATCTTTAGTGAAACTGCCTTGAAGAGGATGTTAGGTGATGATTCCATTTTTGCTTTAATTAGTGATGATTGATGTAAAATACCGGAAAATAGGCGAATATTAATAAGGGAATTTTCCGGAATTTTTGGAAATTTTTCGGGAATTTTTCGGAGCTCGTATGGATGAGTTAACGGGGACAAAAACGGGGTCCGGAAAAGCCTGTTTGGCTACCTCATTTAAATGAGGAAAAGTTGAATTTTTTTTTCTTATTTCTTTTCCTTTATTTAATTTTCCTTTTCCTTCATTTTTCGCCGTTTCCTCTGCTTTTCTCCCCGAAACCACTCGCGCCTCTCCTTCTCCCTCTCCTCTGCCCGACACCGACGACACCAGGCAGCAGAGGCGGCTGAGCATCTCCTCTCTCCCTCTTCCTTTCTTCTTCTCTGTCTCCGTCACTGAGATCGGGACGTGCCGCCGCCCCTCTCGGCCGGAAGCTACCTCCAAGCCGAAGCCCTAGTCGCAGTGAGGTCTGAGCCCTTTCCTCTGTCGTCAGCAATGTCAAGCACCTTTGCTCAGTGTCGCCGGCCTTCCTGTTTGCCCTAGCGCCGGTGGCCGGGAGCCCTAATTTTGGTCGAAGGGTTTTGCCAAGCCTCTTCTCCATTGGCTGATCTCTCATCGTGCCCTAGTTGTGGGTTTACAACCGTTGCCGCACCTCTGCAACTCACGGTCGTTGGCCATCAGGTTCTGCCGAAGCCTTCCAAGCCGTGCCTAGTTCTGCTTGGGTTGTTTCCGGCCAGCATTTTTGATTTTATGTTATGTGTTTGGTAATTCATTATAAAATTCGATGTTTCTTCCTTGTGCCCTAGCTGCTTCCTGTGGATACCCATTACGTTTCCTACTCACTGGATCTTGGACCAGGGGAGGACTCTTTTCTCTACATGGCTACATTGCTAGGCATCAAATTAAGAGGAAGCAAGGGATCATTGTTATGTGGACCTCCTCTGTTATCGATCACTATCTGCTCCCAATTCTTAAAGCTATGAAGGTTTTGGGTGTGGAGGTAGGGTTCTGTTGAGATTGAGCTTTGGTATTTTGAATTAAAGTTTCAGTAAATCTTTGACTATATAATTGAATTTATGGATTGAGCTTCTCGGCAGTGATTGGTAGTGTAAGACCGTTAGATTCGATAGAGGGGGGGGGTGAATATCGATTCGAAAATCTCGAGTTAAAACGCAGCGGAAAAGTAAGGAGGTAAAGAAATGAACACGGTTGATTTTTACTTCGTTCGGAGCCTGTGACGACTCCTACTCGAAGGCCCATACTCCTTGAGTACCTTCGTTGGGCAATTCACTAGCAATTCGGATAATTACAATTTACGTACAAATATTGCTAATGAAAAGAAAGAAAACAAAGCTAACCGACAAACAATGAATTAAAAGGAGAGCCGGAGTGAGTCGTCGGAGCTTTGTGAACGTTGTTGGGCGAGCAGTGATTGGACTCGAGTTCTCGGAAGACGATGTATTGAAGCTCCTGCACAGGGCTTCTTTTATATCTGCTCAGGCGCTGGATCCCTTCAGGCGCACACTACGGCATGCTCCAGTGTCAGCGTCGTCACAGGATAAAATTTGCCTCGGCTGGATCCCTTCGCCGGTTCGCCGGGCCATTCGGTGCCGACCTCCTTTACCTACAAGCAGTGTTAGTCAAGGCAAATAAACCTGCTGCGGTTTGTTAGCACATTTTTACTGATCGCTAAGTAATAAAATTAGCATCAAGAGTATGACTTAGATTCGTCTTTCCGGGCCAGGAATCTAGTCACGATCTCGACTTAGATATCCGAAATGGATCTGGGATCGACGCTAATGTTCCCTTCCGGGCAGCGTCCTGTGATCCTCCCCTCGGTGACTTACCTACCGCGGACGTCCGGTCGGCCCGTCGACCGTCTGGACTTCTTCTGGCGTCGGTCGGCCCGTTGACCGCTTGGACTTCGCCGACTATCCGGTCGGCCCGTCGACCTGGTTGGACTTCGTAAGCGTCCGGTCGGCCCGTCGACCGGCTTGGACTTCTCGCCACTATCGTCGGCCGTCGACCTGGCGGACTTCTTGCCAAACATCCGGTCGGCCGATGGACATGCGGACTTTTCCTGCACACTTGATCAAAGTGTCAAACAACAACACAACTAACTTAACCTATTTGTCATTCATCAAAACATGGGTTAGACCGTTAGTGCTACCCGCACCAACAATCTCCCCCTTTTTGATGGAATGACAACCTGGTTAAGTTAGTGAAAGCATATATACGAAACAACATGCATTTGTGTGGTTTTAAAGTCAGTTTGTGTTTTCAAATTGGTTTAGCTAACTTAACCACCTAACCCTCCTCCCCCTTTGGCATTCATCAAAAAAAACAAGGCTAAACAATCATAGTGTAAAGTTACTGAAAACAATAACATTTAATCTTGAAAAATATCTGAGTTTGGTTCAGAATGTAAGGACAAAAGTATAATTTTTCAATCGAAGAAAAGATCAAGTTGACTTGGGGGAGTATAAAGTTTTGAAACATAAGTTTAAATATTCAAAACAAGTTTCAACTTTGAAACGCTTTTCAAACATAAGTTTTCAAGACCAAAATTTCAAAACTAAGTTTGAAAAATCTATTTTTCAAAACGAATTGAAATTTACTTTTCAACAATAAGTTTGTAAAACATTCAATTTTCAAAATCAAGGAAAATGATTTTGAGAAGCTTAGTTTGTAAACTTAAGTTTTGAAAAATCTAATTTCCACAATTTTCAAAACTAAGTTAAATCTAATTTTCAAAATCAATTTTCAAAAAAAGTAAAACCTAATTCTTAAAAACAACTTAGTTTTATAAGAGTTAGTTTTCAAAAGTAGGTTTAAGAAATTTTTTAGAAAACATTTTTCAAACAAAATTTAAAATATTTTATATAAAGGGAAATTTTTAATTAATTCCTCCCCCTTAACCTGACATAAAATTTGAAAATATTTGCTAAAAATATTCAAAGTAGATATATATTTATTTTTTAAATTGAGGTAGAATTTTCTAGAGAGATTTTAAAGAGAAGATTAAAAAAATACACTTCAGGAGATAATAAAAAATAAACCTCCCCCTTAATTTGATACTCCTTTAATTTATTAACCCTTCTTATTACTTCCCCTTAATATAAAATTTTGCAACCGTAACATATTTTTGTACCTAAGTGTTTTAGACGATTGTATAATTATCTTTATAAAATTGTTCATTTAAATTTGACTAACCGTAATTAATGTTAGATTAAGTTGAAATAAATTAACCTTTAGTGTAATGTTAAGTAAGATAAGTTGTTATTAATTCAATAATTGATCAATATTAATAATTTATTGATTAAATTTTGCTATAATCTAAATTTTGTATTAATTGATGAAGGTGTTAGTTATAATTTAACTTTTCATTTACTTCCTTTTAAGTTGGATTGACTTAGTTTAAAGTTTGTGGTAATTTGAAGTTAAACTCGTTATTAAACAAGGTTAAGTAAGGTTCAATTTAAGTCAAACTTTAATTATGTTTTAATAAAAATAATTAATATTTTAAAGGTTGATTAAGAAAAATGACTTAGAGTAATTTTAATATTTTTACTAAGGTTAAACCTAGGTTCTGATCAAATCAAGCTTAGTTCTCAAATAAAGTTAAACTTAAATAGTTAAGTTCTACTTATTAATTACATAATTAAGTTTAAAGTTAACGGAATTTAAGTTTTTAAGTTAGGTGTCTAAGTTTTAAATGAATTTAAAAGAATTATAATAATTTTTATTTTTAAGAGATTTCTAACAGGAATTTAATGACAATTAATATACGTTCAATTCAGCTTTGATTTTAGATTAAAATTAATATCAATGATTAATTTAGCTTTAAGTTTTAAGTTTAAGTTAAATTTTTGAGTTTTAATTTTCAGTTAGGTTAAATTAAAAAATAATTTTAAGGTTAAAATGATGTTTAAGATTAAAAATGAGTTTAAAGTCAAAATAATAATTTTTAAAGTGAAAATAGTCTATAGAAATAATTTATTATTATTACTATTTTTTTAAGTTAAAAGAATTTTATTATAGTGAAAAAATAATAAGAATTTTTCAAAATGATACATAATTTTTAAACTAGTTTTTAAATGATTTTTTAAAAGTTTTTTTAAAATAATTTTTGAAATAATTTTTAAAAATAATTTAAAAATATAATTTTTTAAAATAACAATAATTTTGAAAAGGTTTTAAAAGAATTTTTTAAAGTTTTTGAAAATGATTTTTAAAAGAGTTTTTTTTTTTTAAATGTTTGAAGTTAAGTTTTAAGTTTAAATTAATTTAAGTTTTAAAATTTTGAAATTAATTTAAGTTTTACAATTAAAATTTTGAAATTAGTTTAAGTTTTAAAATAAAAATTTTGAAATTAATTTAAGTTTTAAAATTGAAATTTTGAAATTAATTTAAGTTTTAAAATTGAAATTTTGAAATTAGTTTAAGTTTTAAAATTAAAATTTTGAAATTAATTTAAGTTTTAAAATTGAAATTTTGAAATTAATTTTTAAGTTTAAAATTGAAATTAGTTTTTAAGTTTTAAAATTAAGATTTTGAAATTAATTTAAGTTTTAAAATTGAAATTTTGAAATTAATTTTTAAGTTTAAAATTGAAATTTTGAAATTAGTTTAAGTTTTAAAATTAAGATTTTGAAATTAATTTAAGTTTTACAATTGAAATTTTGAAATTAATTTTTAAGTTTAAAATTGAAATTAATTTAAGTTTTAAAATTGAAAATTTGAAATTAATTTAAGTTTTAAAATTGAAATTAATTTAAGTTTTACAATTTTGAAATTAATTTAAGTTTTAAAATTGAAATTTTGAAATTAATTTTTAAGTTTAAAATTGAAATTAATTAATTTAAGTTTTACAATTGAAATTTTGAAATTAATTTTTAAGTTTAAAATTGAAATTAATTAATTTAAGTTTTAAAATTAAGATTTTGAAATTAATTTAAGTTTTAAAATTTTGAAATTAATTTAAGTTTTAAAATTAAGATTTTAAGTTTAAAATTGAAATTTTGAAATTTAAGTTTTAAAATTAAAATTTTGAAATTAGTTTAAGTTTTAAAATTAAAATTTTGAAATTAATTTAAGTTTTAAAATTTTGAAATTAATTTAAGTTTTATTCATCTCACCCGATTTATATTATCAATCAAGGAATCCTATGATTTTGTGAGATGAAATTAGTTTGATTACAGAGTTTTGTTTTAACTTGTGTTAGATTCAGACTTAGCTTTGGTTTCCACAAATAGGCATTCTTCGGATAAACTTCTAAGCTTGGTGAGTCACAAGGACATCATTAGAAGTAACCAACCTTTCGAAGTTTTCCGAATAGTCCTATCCACGAAACTTAGTACTAAATTTTGGTCTAACTGGTTAGGATTCGTTTAAGGGTAGCTTCGGTCAGTTCCACTTGGCCAAATGCACCAGATCGAAGCCATATCTTTCTAGACATGCGATGCCCAAGCTTCCCTAACGTACTATCATCCAAAAACTTCATCAGTACCATGAGTCAAGTTAAACTTGGTCTCTCTTTAACTAATCCTAATTACCCTGCCGGGTTAGTTTGGGTTACCCAGTCGGGTAGGTTAGTTTTGGAGGTGCCTGCTATTCTGGCCCTCAATTATTGGCCATTAATTTAGATTTTGGGTTTGTGTCGATTCTTTTTATAGTTGTAATCAACTTGGTGATAATCTAAATTTTGTTGAGTTTTGAATTTTGATTTTAATTTAGATTTATATTTTAGTTTTTGATCTGATTTATTCAAGTTTATATAATGTATTTTATCTTTAGGTATATAGAATTGATTAAGTCCTACTTGCGTGGTTAAGCACGCTTTCGGGACCCAAGCTTGTTTAGTTGCTTTGTGTTGGATTAATAATGATTTAAAGGTTTTGTTTGAGTTTGACTTGTATCCAAGTCTGGTTTTATTATAGCATGCCTTTTGGTTATTTAGAATTAAATCTAAATTTTTAGATCTTGTTGTGAATTTTTCCAACAATTCTTTCAATTTATTAATTTCATTTTTTAATGATAAATTCTCCTCCTCAAGTGTTCGATCTTGAGTTGGATTCGAATTTTTTAATTGTTCCTTGAGGTTTTGATTTTCCTCAAGAAGCGATTTATTTTTATTTTCCAATTTAACTAATTTTTTATTTAAACACGAGATAATTCTAAAGAATTTACGATTTAAGTTTAGGTATACCTCTTCGGAACCTTCGGAAACGAGTGCGGACTCGTGGCTCGATTCGGGTTCGGACCCGTCTTCCGATTCCTCTGATTCGTCTTCCGTTTCAGCTTCGCGAGCCATCAGCGCGAGGTGACTTTGGTGCTTTTCTCCTTCCGATTCGTCTGAGGAGGAATCGTCCCATGTTGCTTTGAGGGCTTTCTTCTTTGTTGACTTTGGTTTGTCAAGTTTCAATCTTGGGCATTCGTTCTTGTAGTGCCCCTTTTTGTTACATCCGAAACATGTGACATTTCTTGAGTCGGCTGGCGAACTGATCTTCTGAAGATCCTGTTTGCTGAAGCTTCTCTTTTTCCTGGTGAACATTTTCCTTACCAGGTTCACTAGGTGTTCTTCGTCTTCAGAGTTTTGATCGGAATCTTCTTCAGATTCGGGCTTGTTCTTCTTTTCTTTAGAGGAACCTGCAAATAAAGCTACACCTTTCTCGACCCCGGCGTTAGTTTGCTCATGCAGTTCTAATTCACAAAAGAGTTCATCCAATTTTAATTTAGATAAATTTTTTGAAATTTTGTAGGCATCTACGATTGATGCCCACAAATTGTTTCGCGGAAAAGCATTTAACGCGTACCTGATTAAGTCTCGGTTCTCCATTTGGTGGCCAATCGCGTGGAGACCGTTGAGGATATCTTTGACCCTCGCGTGGAGCTGACTTGCCGTTTCTCCTTCCTGCATTTTTATATTAAAAATTTTATTTAACAGCAGATCTCTTTTTGTTACCTTCGCATCGCTTGTTCCTTCGTGCAGCTCGATTAGTTTATCCCAAAGCTCCTTAGCGTTTTGATGCGGTCCGACTCGGTTCAGTTCTTCTCGTGTTAGTCCGCAGTGTAGAGTATTGATGGCTTTGTTTTCAATTGATGCCTTTTTCTTTATATCATTTGTCCAGTCTTCAGGGTCTACTATGTTCCCGGAGTTGTCTACTGGAATTTTGTAAGCCCTTGTGACGCTCATCCATTGGTCGTAGTCTGTCTTCATGTAGACCTCCATTCTTCTTTTCCAGTATGAAAAGTCATCCCCGTTGAATAGGGGAGGACGTACTGTGCTGAAGCCTTCTTGTTGAGACATCTTATCCTGCACACACTAAATTAACTGGAAAAAATCCCAAGACTTCGTCTTGGATTAGCAGTGCGGGAGAAAATAGAAACTCTAAGTTGGTGTTGTACCAATTTAGATTTTAAATGCAACGAAAAAAAAATCTTCCAAAAAGATAATAATATCAGTTTGGAATTGAAAAAAAATGATTTCACCCCCTGTCTGATTGGTGGTTGCACCAAATCAGAGCGGTACCTACTCTGATACCACTTGTAAGACCGTTAGATTCGATAGAGGGGGGGGTGAATATCGATTCGAAAATCTCGAGTTAAAACGCAGCGGAAAAGTAAGGAGGTAAAGAAATGAACACGGTTGATTTTTACTTCGTTTGGAGCCTGTGACAACTCTTACTCGAAGGCCCGTACTCCTTGAGTACCTTCGTTGGGAAATTCACTAGCAATTCGGATAATTACAATTTACGTACAAATATTGCTAATGAAAAGAAAGAAAACAAAGCTAACCGACAAACAATGAATTAAAAGGAGAGCCGGAGTGAGTCGTCGGAGCTTTGTGAACGTTGTTGGAGCGCGAGCGGAGTGATTGGACTCGAGTTCTCGGAGGCGTGTATTGAAGCTCTGCACAGGGCTTCTTTTATATCTTTCGGGCTGGATCCCTCAGGCGCACAGGTGTGACTTTACTCCCAACCGGCATGCTCCAGTGTCAACGTCGTCACAGGATAAATTTGCCTCGGGCGCTGGATCCCTTCAGTGCCGGACTCAGCGCCGGGACCCTCCTTATTCCCTACACAAAGCAGTGTTAGTCAGACAAATAAACCCTACGGTTTGTTAGCACATTTTACGGATCGCTAAGTAATAAAATTAGCATCAAGTATGACTTAGATTCCGTCTTTTCGGAGCGGAATCTAGTCACGATCTCGACTTAGATATCCGAAATGGACCTAAGCGGATCGGCCTAATGTTCCCTTCAAGGCAGCGTCCTGTGATCCTCCCCTCGGTGACTTACCTTACTTACGCGGACGTCCGGTCGGCCCGTCGACCGTCTGGACTTCTTCAGCGTCCGGTGGGTTGACGCTTGGACTTCTCGCCGACTATCCGGTCAGCCGTCGACCTGTCTGGACCGTCTGGTCAGCCCGTCGACCCGCTTGGACTTCTCGCCAGCTATCCGGTCAGCCCGTCGACCTAGCTGGACTTCTTGCCAAACATCCGGTCAGCCCGTCGACCTGCCTGGACTTTTCCTGCACACTTGATCAAAGTGTCAGACAACAACACAACTAACTTAACCTATTTGTCATTCATCAAAACCTGGGTTAGACCGTTAGTGCTACCCGCACCAACAGGTAGGGTTGCTGATCTACTGGATTTTTGGTCATACCTCAAGGTCAGTGCTTTTCTAGTGATGTACCTTGGGTATTCTATTAGTATGTTGCTAAATTAAGTTTCTAAAGGATGGTAGGGTTTATGATTGATGATATGGTTGATAGGTTGAATGGGGAGTTTATTTAGTTATTTACTGTATAAGTAATTAACTAAATACAGTATGTGATTACAGGACTTTGATTCGAGACAGGCGCCTCGACGTAGGATTTCTGGATACGATCTCCTGTTGAGGCGGGTACCTCTTGACTTATCTTTTATGATATTGTCATTGGATATGCATAGTATTTTATAACTACATGCAATGAACATGTTTGCCTTTGGTATGTCACTGTTTGATATCCATAGCATGTTAGGTTTGTCACCTGTGATGTATCCGTGCTTATATCTCGTGATTTGTTGCCATGATTATCTTGTTACCATGAGTATCTTAGTTTCTAGAGTGGCATACCATGCTTACTGAGGTTAGGACTAGGATTTGGATTGTTGTTTCTGGCCTGTGTATCTAGATTATCTGATACTTAGGTTTTAGTGCCATATTAGATTTGTGTACCTCTATTTGTATATCATATATGATTCGGGTGTTTAGACCCTGATTCTTTGATCTGTGTATATTGTTGGTACATATGCTATGGAAGAGGGATATGATTTGGGTCTAGGTTGTTATACCTTAGAGGACTTGTATACTCTAGATCCGTGGATTTGGCTTACTGATACTGTGGTACCCATATTATGTATATATGGATTTTTCTATGCTGATCAGGATATTCCATACTTATTATGTTCAGGACATAGGGTTTTTGATACTCTATCTGACCTGTGTACTCTAGATCTTGGTATGTGACCATCGCTTTTACAGTACCCATTTTGTATGTATGGATATGGTTATGTTGATCAGTTTTTGTTACGCATAGTGACATGCATCATGATTGCATGCTGTGCGATTGTCGGCTCCACTATGGTTGAGCCCATCGCCAGTTACATGTACTGCACACACCCCCCACTCATGGTTTAGTGGTATATCAGGCAGGTGTGTGGCGGTTACTTGTTTAGCTCCGTTGGTCGAGGACTCGGGTGGTAGGTGGCGAACAGTTCGCTCTGTTTAGCTCGGTGGCATTTAGTGTAGCGGCGTAAGTGGCCGTGAGACGGTGGACTCTTTGACTCCGTTGGTCGGTGACTCGGTGGTGGCCGTGAGATACCTCCCGTCATCGTGTCTGGGAGTTGAGCATTGAGCTCCCCCATTTATGATTTGGGGTCACAGGACAGGAGTACTCCGACAGCATCCCGTCCACTCGGTCACTCATCAGGAGTAGTGACGACAGAGTGCACGGTTGTCACAGCCCTACCCACTCGGTCTCACCATTTGTGTGTGAGATGACTGACTGGCGTCAGGGGTGACCAGGACGCATCATTAGCATCATATGCATTGATGCATTTATATTTTTATGATTGTGTTTGCTGCATTTGGTTGTTGCATTTTTGGTTGGATACATACTTTTGACCTGCATACAGTATTATTGACACTTTCGGTTTGACGACCCTTTTGTCTGGATAGGAGTTCTTGGTGAATACAGCTTCCTCAGTTACCTTTCAGTTTTGAGTATTCCCTATATATGATTAGGAAGTTGTATTCCATGTTTGTTGCTGATAGATATATCTTACTACTCATGTCCATTGGTATTCGCTGAGTTGTTGAACTCACTCCCGTTGATACTATCTTTTTCAGGTACCAGGTTTGGTTTTGGTGTCGCTTGGAGTATCCTGTCTGCTGGTCCCCACGTCACATCAGAGGACTTATCGGATTCACGTATGTTTTGTTTGTTTTATGTATCAGTTTTGTTTAGCTCTGTACTTTGGTTTTATTTTTGGAGAGTTGATGTTGTTATGTGGTGTTTTGTATTTGTTAATGGTTGTGTAAGCCTAGCCGGCTAGCAGTTTTGTGTTTTGGTTTTGGTACAGCCGAGTGGGCTGCTTTATTATTAACTGCGTGGTGTTTGTTTTCTTTTATTGTTATTATTCCAGCCGCATGTGGCTGAGGTATATAGTGCTTGTAGAAAAGTTTCAGATTGTCCGCCGTACAGGGGAGATGCTGCCGAAATTTCTTCGGACAGAGACTCCTCTGGGGCGTGACAATTTAGTGGTATCAGAGCAGGTATACGATACTTGCTACGTATTCTGGATTTTCGAGATTTATCTGATACCAATCTATTTGGTATTAGAGTTCGGCTTACGAGTCTTATTTTTTCTGTGTTTCGGATTTTGTGTTTTGGTTTTCTCGATGTGACTTTTCGGGACCTGGCAGCAGCAGGACATCTCCAAGCTATAGAAGGTATGTTGGTATACTGTTATCCTATTATTTAGTTAGTGTATGCATTGTTGACTGTGATAGTTATGACACTTTGTATCTGGTATCTGTCTGATGTTGTAGCCATATTATATGTGATGGGATAGTCACTGATCTTGATCGACCTTAATAGAGATTAAGGAATATAATCTCTGTTGATTTTTCATATTTTACCATTAGTAGTATTAGCTTTGGTTAATACTAATTGGTTAGGAGATGGAGGCACATATCAGCCTCTGTTGTTATTAGTGTGTAGTAGATAGTACCTTCATATTCATGTTGACTAGTCAGTAGAATACCGATATACTTTAGTTAGTTTTCGTCGGTAGATGATTATTGTACTCTGGTTAGATCGGTCAATAGAAAACTGATTTACATATATTGACTTGGGTTAGTCGTGGGTTGATTTACCCTAGACGCTTGTAGAGGTTTTATTGGTTCTTGATTAGTTAGTAGATGACCGATTAGTTTTGTTGATCCGATCAGTAGGGGATTGACCTACTTTACTTTTAGATGTTTGAATCTTGGGTTATTCGTGCTTAGTTGGATAACTTGAGTACAACGAGTACCTAGCTTATACTGATGTGGGAAAGGGTTGAACTAGCCATATACTATTGATGATTTGGTCAGTCGATAGAGGATCGATGTATCCTATTCCATGGGTACTGTAATTTTAGACTGTATGTACCTAATTGGATAACTTAAAAGATGACATAGGGTTTATGTGGTAGATTGGATTAAATATGCTGATTTTGCATATCTATGAAGTGTGTATATGATTGATATGAGTGGAAGAAGTTCTATGATGGATAGTTCATTTGTGGATAGTGAGATATTCCCATCTAGATATGGTTATTGTAGATTTCTTGTGGATTATAGCTATTTAGTTAGCTGTACGTGCCTGATTGACATATTTGAGGTATCTTGTTGATTATGTGTGATTTGTGAATGCACCGGGGTTTTAGTATGCCTTATTGGAAGTATATGTTGATTATACTCTTGGCATATGTGTATATTTGTCATGTGAGTATTGTTTGAGTGGTATTGTTGATTTTACCTACGATGATATATGCGCACGGGTTCGGTATACATTGTTGGAGGTATCACGGTGATTTATACCTATGATGTGAGTATTTTTGGTGTGTACTAATTGGAGGAGTATGTCGATCATACTTATGTTGTGTGTGCACGTGTGCCAGATGTATGGTTGGTAGAATCATGATGATTATACCTATGTTGAATGTAGAAGGTTAAATGTCTACATTATGATATTGGTTGTTTGACCCTGTCAACTAATTCTCCCATTAGTAGGTGACCGACCCACTAGGAGGATGATAGAGTTGACTATGGATTTGATTTGCTTATTGGGTGGGTTATACCCTAGGCTACCCGCAGTGATCTGTGGTAGAGAGATCTTGTGCAGTCTCTAGCTAGATAGTTAGGTACTTTGGGTACTTTTGTATTGTTGTGGTAGAGCGTAGCTCCCACATGTTATGGATCGTTTGTGGTAGAGCGTAGCTCCCACATATTATTGTTTGTTTGTGGTGGAGCGTTACTCCCACATATTACGGATTGTTTGTGGTAGAGCGTTGCTCTCACATATGTGGTATTTCGTGTGATAGAGCATTGCTCTCACACTCGAGGTTCTATTCTTTGGTGATTATATATCGTTGGTGATCAGATTCCTGATTTGTTGTTGAGGATCTTATGGTTAGGAATGTCTGTGATACGGACATTATGTGTCTTGATTTTACCATTTGTGCTTGTGGTGCCCTAGATGTTATCATGGACTCGATGATTGGGGTATCCCTAGAATGTTTGGATCAGTTTCCATTGTCTTTGTTGACGATGTTGTGATTTATTACGGATTTGAGGTGAGTCACGTACCCTACCTTTGCATAGGTCTAAAGATGTTTCGACGAGAACATGTATATGTGATTATCAGTAGTGCTGATTTGGCTGTCTTCTGTGAGATGTTTGAGACACACGGTCACCAGTAGGAGTATACCGTGGTTCCACAGGAGATCGAGGTTATTACCGTTGGGAGTAGACGGAGTCGATATAAGAGGCTCGCAACTTCCTTTGTTTGGCTCGATATTTCCGGAGATACGTTGAGGGTTTCTCATGGATTGCTATGCTACTTACACGCCTGATCAGGAAAGGCGTGAAGTTCACTGTTGTGGTTTGCAAGACCGACTTATAGGAGTGACGGAGTTTTAGTGTTGGCTCGATTTTTGGTTTACCTTACGGAGAGGACGAATTAGTGCTCTATCCGACGCTCTCTAGGGTTTGGGCATTTGTTTTGATGCGACGATAGAGTAGTCTCCTATGCTTCTCGTTGGTTGAAGAAGCATGAGAAGAACTACCCTGTACATGATCTGGAGCTAGTCGCCATTATTTTTGCCATGAAGATTTGGCAACATTATTTATATGACGTTACATTTGAGATTCTCACTAACCATAAGAGTCTCAAATATCTGTTTTACTTAGAAGGAACCTAATTTCCGACAGAGAAGATGGATGGAGTTCCTGAAGGATTTTGATTGTACCATTAGCTATCACCTAGAGAAAGCTAATGTGGTTGTCGACGCACTTAGCTGGAAGTCTAGAGTGACTTTGGCTTGCTACCGAGTTGTGGTCACAGACTGGTTACCATGGTTTCTCAGTCGTCGATCAGGACGAGGATCCGAGAGCCCTATGCTGTATTTGCGGGTTATTTGCAGCCAGATAGCTTCTGGGTAGCAGACCGAGTTTATACGAGACGAGGAGGGTATTATATACTTCCGAGGTAGATTATGCGTACCTCAGTCTCATCCGGTTTTATAAGAGTTACTTCCGGAGGCTCATCACTCATGATTTGCTGTCCACCCATGCGATACCCGTGTGTACCAAGATTTGAGGTGTTTCTATTGGTGGAACGACATGAAGGAAGACATCGCGGATTTTGTAGCTAGATGTCTCGTCTGTCAGCAAGTGAAAGCCGAGCATTAGAGATCTGTCGGCTTACTTCAGCAGATTTCTATTCCTGAGTGGAAATGAGAACATATTACTAAGGACCTTGTGGTGAGTTTGCCGAGGACACGACGAGGTCATGATGCGATTTGGGTAATCGTTGATCGATTAACCCAAATCCACACACTCGTTAGCGATTCGGAAGACGGATTTCCTGGATCGATTGGTAGATCTGTTTTGCCGGGGGATCATCAGATCACGTGATGTGCCATTGACTATTATTTCGGATAGAGGCCCCGGTTCGCGTCTCGTTTGTGACAGAGTCTGCAGCAGGCCTTGGGCACGCAGCTCTGTTTCAGTACAACTTTCCATCCGCAGACAGATGGACAGTTAGAGCGGGCCATTCAGACTTTAAAGGATCTGTTGAGGTCATGTGTTATGGATTTCGGAGGCAGTTGGGAGGACCATCTGCCGTTAGTAGAGTTTGCCTATAACAACGGTTTGCATTTGACTATCCAGATGACACCGTTTGAAGCGTGGTATGGTAGGCTTTGTCGGACACCCATCCTCTGAGAGGAGGTTGGGGAGGCCCGGTTATTGGGACCTCATAGAGCTCAGCTTGAGACAGAGTTGGTCCATACTATTAGACGGAGAGTGTCAGAAGCACAGGACTGCCAGAAGAGTTATGCTGATCGGAGTCGGAGACTTTTAGAGTTCTCCATTTGCGATCATGTATTTCTGCGAGTTCCACCCACGAAAGGGGTGAAGAGATTGACCTCAGAGGTAAGCCAGCTCCGTGATACATTGGATCTTTCCAGATCTTGGAGAGGATTGGAGCGGTAGCTTACTGGCTAGCACTGCCATCGTCTTTGGTAGGCGTGTACTATGTATTCCACGTATCTATGCTGAGAAGATACGTACCCGACCGATGCATTGTGCTGACAGATATATTAGTTCCCGTTCAGCTTGACGTCACTTATGAGGAGGATCCGGTACGGATTTTTGACCGGAAAGAGCATTAGTTGCGGAACAAGACTATCCGACTGGTTAAAGTTGGATGACAGTATCGTTTGGACGAGGAGGTTATTTGGGAGCTCGAGGATACTATCCGAGCTCGATACCCCATTTTTCAATTTTTTATATGTGATTTTATTTACCGTTCAGCATTTATACTCGTTACCTGTTGTTGGTATTAGCTGATGGTAGATAACGAAATTTGGGGACCAAATTTTTATTAGTGGGGGAGAATGTAAAATACCGGAAAATAGGTGAATATTAATAAGGGAATTTTCTGAAATTTTTGGAAATTTTTCGGAGCTCGTATGGATGAGTTAACGGGGACAAAAACGGGGTCCGGAAAAGTCTGTTTTGGCTGCCTCATTTAAATGAGGAAAAGTTGAATTTTTTTTCTTATTTCTTTTCCTTTATTTAATTTTCCTTTTCCTTCATTTTTCGCCGTTTCCTCTGCTTTTCTCCCGAAACCACTCGCGCCTTCTCTTCCTCTCAAGTGTGCCCTAACCGGCGTCGCAAAACCGCCGGTGCCTCCCTCTCCTCTGCCCGACACCGACGACACCAGGCAGCAGAGGCGGCTGAGCATCTCCTCTCTCCCTCTTCCTTTCTTCTTCTTTGTCTCCGTCACTGAGATCGGGACGTGCCGCCGCCCCTCTCGGCCGGAAGCTACCTCCAAGCCGAAGCCCTAGTCGCAGTGAGGTCTGAGCCCTTTCCCCTGTCGTCAGCAATGTCAAGCACCTTTGCTCAGTGTCGCCGGCCTTCCTGTTTGCCCTAGCGCCGGTGGCCGGGAGCCCTAATTTTGGTCGAAGGGTTTTGCCAAGCCTCTTCTCCATTGGCTGATCTCTCATCGTGCCCTAGTTGTGGGTTTACAGCCGTTGCCGCACCTCTGCAACTCACGGTCGTTGGCCATCAGGTTCTGCCGAAGCCTTCCAAGCCGTGCCTAGTTCTGCTTGGGTTGTTTCCGGCCAGCATTTTTGATTTTATGTTATGTGTTTGGTAATTCATTATAAAATTCGATGTTTCTTCCTTGTGCCCTAGCTGCTTCCTGTGGATACCCATTACGTTTCCTACTCACTGGATCTTGGACCAGGGGAGGACTCTTTTCTCTACATGGCTACATTGCTAGGCATCAAATTAAGAGGAAGCAAGGGATCATTGTTATGTGGACCTCCTCTGTTATCGATCACTATCTGCTCCCAATTCTTAAAGCTATGAAGGTTTTGGGTGTGGAGGTAGGGTTCTGTTGAGATTGAGCTTTGGTATTTTGAATTAAAGTTTCAGTAAATCTTTGACTATATAATTGAATTTATGGATTGAGCTTCTCGGCAGTGATTGGTAGGGTTGCTGATCTACTGGATTTTTGGTCATACCTCAAGGTCAGTGCTTTTCTAGTGATGTACCTTGGGTATTCTATTAGTATGTTGCTAAATTAAGTTTCTAAAGGATGGTAGGGTTTATGATTGATGATATGGTTGATAGGTTGAATGGGGAGTTTATTTAGTTATTTACTGTATAAGTAATTAACTAAATACAGTATGTGATTACAGGACTTTGATTCGAGACAGGCGCCTCGACGTAGGATTTCTGGATACGATCTCCTGTTGAGGCGGGTACCTCTTGACTTATCTTTTATGATATTGTCATTGGATATGCATAGTATTTTATAACTACATGCAATGAACATGTTTGCCTTTGGTATGTCACTGTTTGATATCCATAGCATGTTAGGTTTGTCACCTGTGATGTATCCGTGCTTATATCTCGTGATTTGTTGCCATGATTATCTTGTTACCATGAGTATCTTAGTTTCTAGAGTGACATACCATGCTTACTGAGGTTAGGACTAGGATTTGGATTGTTGTTTCTGGCCTGTGTATCTAGATTATCTGATACTTAGGTTTTAGTGCCATATCAGATTTGTGTACCTCTATTTGTATATCATATATGATTCGGGTGTTTAGACCCTGATTCTTTGATCTGTGTATATTGTTGGTACATATGCTATGGAAGAGGGATATGATTTGGGTCTAGGTTGTTATACCTTAGAGGATTTGTATACCCTAGATCCGTGGATTTGGCTTACTGATACTGTGGTACCCATATTATGTATATATGGATTTTTCTATGTTGATCAGGATATTCCATACTTATTATGTTCAGGACATAGGGTTTTTGATATTCTATCTGACCTGTGTACTCTAGATCTTGGTATGTGACCATCGCTTTTACAGTACCCATTTTGTATGTATGGATATGGTTATGTTGATCAGTTTTTGCTATGCATAGTGACATGCATCATGATTGCATGTTGTGCGATTGTCGGCTCCACTATGGTTGAGCCCATCGCCAGTTACATGTACTGCACACACCCCCACTCATGGTTTAGTGGTATATCAGACAGGTGTGTGACAGTTCTGCTGTTTGGCTCCGTTGGTCTGAGGACTCAGCGTGGTAGCCGGCAGACAGTTCCGCTCTGTTTGGCTCCGCTGGCATTTAGTGTAGCAGCGTAGTAGCCGGCAGACGGTGGACTCTGTTTGGCTCCGTTGGTCAGGTGACTCAGCGTGGTAGCCGGCAGAGATACCTCCCCGTCATCGTGTACCGGGAGTTGAGAGCATTGAGCTCCCCCATTTATGATTTGGGGTCACAGGACAGGAGTACTCGGACAGCACGTCCACTCGGTCACTCATCGGGAGTAGTGACGACAGAGTGCCAGTTGTCACAGCTCTACCCACTCGGTCTCACCAGTTTTGGTGAGTGACTGGCGTCAGGGGTGACCAGGATGCATCATTAGCATCATATGCATTGATGCATTTATATTCTTATGATTTTGTTTGTTGCATTTGGTTGTTGCATTTTGGTTGGATGCATACTTTTGACCTGCATACAGGATTATTTGACACTTTCGATTTGACGACCCTTTTATGCGGATAGGAGTTCTGGTGAGTCTGACTCCTCGATTACCTTTCGGTTTGAGTATTCCTATATATGATTAGGAAGTCTGTATTCGTGTTTGTTCTTGATAGATATATCTTACTACTCGTGTCCATTGGTATTCTTTGAGTTGTTGAACTCACTCCGTTGATACTATCTTTTTGTACCAGGTTGGTTTTGGTGTCGCTTGGAGTATCCTGTCTGCTGGTCCCCACGTCACATCAGATGACTTATCGGATTCACGTATGTTTTGTTTGTTTTATGTATCAGTTTTGTTTAGCTCTGTACTTTGGTTTTATTTTTGGAGAGTTGATGTTGTTATGTGGTGTTTTGTATTTGTTAATGGTTGTGTAAGCCTAGCCGGCTAGCAGTTTTGTGTTTTGGTTTTGGTACAGCCGAGTGGGCTGCTTTATTATTAACTGCGTGGTGTTTGTTTTCTTTTATTGTTATTATTCCAGCCGCATGTGGCTGAGGTATATAGTGCTTGTAGAAAAGTTTCAGATTGTCCGCCGTACAGGAGAGATACTGCCGAAATTTCTTCACACAGAGACTTCTCTGGAGCGTGACAATTGAATTCTTGAGAATAATCTATCAGGAAAAAAATTTTTCCACCGGCGATGAGAAATTTAAACCCACCATGACAAATTTCAAAAATTAGAAATTTTACTCCGTGGATATAGCCGCGTTGATAGGCGAAGCTTATCACTAAATTATCTTATACGCCACTCTTTTCAAGTTGAACGAGAGAGATCGTTAAGATGACTTTTTAATTTTGTCGTTAGAAAATTGAAATTTCCACGCGGTATATTTTAAAAGTTTAATCGCCGTGAAATATGAAATTTTTTTTTATGTACGGACATTCATTTCTTCAACCATCCGCTTTTCGCATTCTACGGCCTCGATTCGACGACAACACGTGGCTGTGGTGCCTGGGCGATGCCGAGGTACCTCTGTAGCTTCCCAGTTCCCGATCGCAATGCTCCACTCCAATTTCTAGGGTTTCTTACTTCACGTTTTTTTCTCAGATTAATCCTCCCAGAAATCTCGATGGTGGATTACCATCGAAGCAGATCCAACGCCTTCCTTCTCCCTTGTCTTTGCTTCCTGCGGTACCGAACGATTGCTTATATCCTTTAAAAGTAGGAACTTGTTTTTTTGGTATACAGCTAGAGCTTTTTCGTTTTTGATCTTAAGCTTTTTTTGTAGCTGAAGGAGGAAGAGGGATGGGTTCAAATCCTGGCCAGGCCTCCGATTTGAAGACGGATCACCTTGTGCGTCAGCCGGCCGGTGGCGAAGGTCACTTGATCGCCGCCGCGGACGCCAGGGCACTGCAATCGTATGGAAATGACAGGGGCAACGGCGGAGCCGGTGATGGCATGGAGGAAGATCTCGACGGTGCTGTTGAGGGGGAGGCTATGGAAGGTGATGTGGGTCATGATCACGGAGGCTTGGGAGATCAAAATGCCATCATCGTGCCTCCAGTTGCTAGCAACCAGCTGACGCTCTCGTTCCATGGGGAAGTCTATGTGTTCGACTCTGTCTCACCTGAAAAGGTGACAGTTTTGCCTGCTGTCTCCCGTTCTCCAGTAGATAGGCATCTTATAGCGTTATGCGTTGTTTATTTTATTGGTATATACTATTTTTTTTTTTTTCACAGGTTCAAGCTGTTCTTTTGTTGTTGGGGGGACGTGAAATTGCTGCCACCTCAGCCTCAATGCCATCAGCATCTAATCAATTGAATAAGGTACTTGGTAGACAATTTTTTTTTTTGTTTATGTATTACTGGATGGGCTGGGAGGGTGCTTACTTTTGCAGCTTGCTCTCCTGGTGGATTACAGCGCTTGAATTTCCCTCACAGAGTTGCTTCACTAATGAGGTTCCGTGAGAAGAGGAAAGAGCGCAACTTTGACAAAAAGATACGATATGCTGTACGGAAAGAAGTTGCTCTTAGGTAAGAAGTGATCTTCTGCACCAGTTTTGTCCAGTTTTGTAATTATCACTTTTTTTAACAGAAAACATATTATGACATATTAACAACATTATACGTGAAAATTTTGTAAGTATAAAGTCTATAAGAACCTACTTTTTTGGGACATTGTTTGCGTTTCAGGGACTTTAGCTTGGCTGAAAGTTTAATTTATTTCTCAATTTAGTCTTGCACTTTGATTGTTGCAAGTTAGCCTCTGAAACTTTCACACATTGAGAGTGCAAACAAAACTGATGTGTTTTTTTTTGTGCCCAATTCTTGTTATCAATGATAAATTAAAAGGACAAGTGAATAAAAATTCATGATGAAATATAGTCAATCCAAAGTGATGGCTAAATTGAGAATATTATAGTTGGGAAGTATTTTGGTACGATTCCCTAGGTAGTCCGTAGTCTATATTACCTATATGTCAATAATAATGTCGAAATTTACTAAAAATAATCCCTATATATTGACAATATAACAATTAGATTCTCAAGCTTTGCTCAAGTGGGTTTAAAGATACAATAAAGTCGTAGTAGAGTCAAATATACTTAGTTTTGGATCTCTTAGTGATAGTTAACAAATATGCTAATAGCTCACCGGAAGTAACAAAAGATGCAATCATCTCCTCAGATTGGATATTCTCTCAACAAAATATCAATCCATCTCTATATCTTTTTTCCTTTAATGAAAGATTGAATTGGAGATAATGTGCAGGATGGGTTGATTATCACTATATAGCTTTATTAATTTGGCAGGACCAAAACCTAACTTGCCTTAAACTTTATGAGCTAAATAAGCTCAAATGTTGAGGGCAATAGGCATGAAGTTTACATTAGCCTTTGTTCTAGCCACTGTATTCTATCTTTTGCTTTCCAAGATATTAGACTCTCCCTAAAGAAATAACAAGATGTGGATCATCACTTCGTGAGGGAATCTGCCCATGTTGCAATGTGTGGGTGGCCTTTTTTGTGGCATGGTATTTAAATATCAAATAATCATTAGTATTGCCTCCTAACGACATTAATATGGAGATGTAGGAAAGTTTCTAGTCATGTTTAGTAATGGTGAGATAATTCAATTAACTAACCAATTGACAATATTTTCCTAGATTAGATGATTACTTCCCTTGTCTTTCTATTTAGACCTATAAAATTAGGAAGAAGGTTAGCGCGTCATAGTTATTTGAGACGTGAGGCACCAAAAGCGCATAGGTGTTGTGGAGCTTGAGTTGCTAGGTGCAAGGTGAGGTATACACCTTATTGAAGTAAGACATTTTGGATATAATTTTTTACAATTCAAACATATATAAGAATTTTTGCTAAAATATTTCACTAATAAAATTTAAATATTTTGCAAACTATTAAACAATAATGTAAATAGAAAATTCACTAACATTCAAATATTGGAATAGTTTATCTTCGTAATCAAAATCAAGCTTCAAATTAAAGAAAAATCAAAATCAGTGGAATGAAAATTCTAAACTAATTTACTATTTGAATTTGTAAAAAAAAAGGGCAGCCCGGTGCACGAAGCTCCCGCCATGCGGGGTCCCGAGGAAGGATCGATTGTACGCAGCCTTATCCTGCTTTTTGCAAGAGGCTGTTTCCAGGATTCGAATCCGTGACCTTTTGATCATGTAGGACCGTTGGGCCGGCTAGAAGGGGGGGTTAAATAGACTGAAAAAAATAAATAGAAAAGACCCTTCTCGAACTTTCAACAGAACACTTGCATAAAGTAAATTAGCAGTAAATAAAAAGCAGAAAGAAGAGGCTCACAACTTGACTTGGTTACAACCAAGGAGGTTGTTAATCCAAGGAATGAACGTGCACTAAAATATCTCCTTCAGGTGGAGAAGCCTCTTACAGCAGTGAAAGCACAAAAGACAGAAGCTAAACTAGAACAGAAGTGCACAAGTGTTTGGAATGTAAATTTCTGAGTCGATTGAAAGCTTCTGGACCAAGGCTATATTTATAGCCTTGGTGAGCGCTGAAGGGTTGGGCTGGGATAAACTTTATCCCGACGTCGAATCGCGAATCGCGATCTTGGTCAAAATCGGTCCGGCGCTGAAGGGTTCCGGCGCCCTGATTCCGGCGCCGAGCAAAGTCAACAGCCGTTGACTTTTCATTCGGACCTCTCCTGGTTCATCCCCCCTCGGTCCGGTTCTTCTCCTCCGGATCCGCTCACTTGGGTGATCTCGGCCATCCGGAAGAGCTCACCCGAACCCAACTCCGGTCTTCTCGGCGGGCTTCCCTCCGCTTCTCGTCTCGGAATTGCGCTGTTTCCTTCTTGTCCGCCAACGTACTCATCCGCAGTCTTCGTCCCTCGGTCGTCGACCTTCTCGCTATTGCGTCCGCTTCCTCGATCTTCGCTCGAGCGTCTGACCTCGCATTCGCTTCCTTCGGCGTCTGCTCGTCCCTCTCCCGTCCCTCGGACCGCCGTCCTTCTCGCTAGCTGCGTCTTCTGCTCAACTACCTGTGTTCCTAAGCTCCTGCACACTTAGACACAAGGTTAGAAACAAACAGGACCTAACTTAACTTGTTGATCACACCAAAACAACCTTGGGGTTCCAACAGATCACATGACAACAACTTTATCGTTGCGCCAAGGCTCCCCTTACAATTTGAATTTGTGAGGAATAAAAAAATAGAATCATTAGAATGTAAATTCTTAACTAATTTATAATTTGATTTTGTGAGAGAAAAAAAAACAAAACCGATAAGAAAACTTATGAACTTCAATATGTGAAGAAAAAAACATACCGTTATGACGAAATAAATGGAGAAAAGCAAGAAAGTGTAGCCAAATCTAGAAAACTGATGCTGATTTTATAGGCGAGAGAAGAGTTCACGTTTGAGAAGGAAGTGAGGGGACGGGAGATTGATGTTGATTTTTTAGGGGTGGTGAAGAGTCATGCAAGAGAAAATAAGTGAAATAAGTTTGCGAGGGACTAAGGGAGGTTGATGTTCATTTTCTAGGGTAGAGTAAGAGTCAAGTAAGAAAAATGTGCCGCATGCATGCGAGTCAATGCAACCTAATTAATTTAAAGGGTATTTAAATGTATGGGTTGGACTTAAAAAAAAAAAACTTCAATAAAGAGAGGAAAAGCATGCCTTAAGCGCGCCTTAATTTCTCAAAAGGCGCACGCTTAAGCGCGCTTCATTCAAGTACTGCACTTGGGGTGCAAATGGGCATGCATAGCCAGGCGTGCGCTTTTCACAACTATGTAGCAGAAAACATACTATTAGAGCAAAATGTGACATCACTCATTTCAAGTGCCCAGTATCGTTGGTCTCACGACCTAATAGCACGTAACATACTAGTCTCTATAATTAGAGGTCGATGAAAAAACATCAATGGATTCAACATGAACCAAAAATCAAATTGTTTTGACCTGAAATTTGAGTTTTTTGGTTTGGTTTGCATTTCAGGGATGTAAAATATTCTCTTTTGAGTTTGGGTTGTATAGTATATAGTGATTATCTTTAAAGTAGTAAAAAGAATCAAAAAGTAGCACAAAATAGATATTAGAAGACTGTAACTGTGGATCCTTTATTACGACCTATTTATACTTCCTTTTATAGAGAGATACTCTTTGTCGTGACAATTTACTGCAAAGCAATATCCATAACCACGATGGCAAGAAGTAGCACAAAATATATATCACAAGACTATAAAGTAAACATGCATTTTATTCATTTATGAGTTAAAATGTGTAACTTGTATAAGAAAGGAAAATGCTATTAGGAAACAATGATTTTGTAGGCAAAAGATGCTTTAAAATTTTGACTTGTGTTGGAGTTTCGGTCCTAGCTAGAACAATATAGTTTTGGTATCGTATTGTGCCATGCCAATACAATTTTGGTATTTTTTTATTTTTTTTAAATATAAGTGTATAATAATTTTATTATTAAATATTGTGCAAAAGGCGGGTCCCGCCGCCCAGCGGCCCCCTAGGCCTGGCCCCACAGGGATCCTAAGAGGAGGTAAATCAGCGGTGAATGCTGGCCCGAGTAAAGCGTGGTGTCTCCGGAATTTAACACAGCCGGCCCAGATTATTCATCCAGTGCGCGTCTGTGGACCTTCGACCCTACAACTCATTGTGTAAGGATGCCACGCCTTAACCGGTTGATCCAGCCCGCGGGGGCAATTTTATTATTAAATATGCTTATATGTTGAGGTGTTGATTCATATTTCAATATTTTCTTATAAGATAATGCTATTAAATTTTTATAAAAATTCTTTAAAACATAAGTGATTCTCAACATTCAAAACTAAATCTAAAATTATAAAATTATTTGAAAGACTCAAGAAAATTATAAAAATTTTGAGGTCTTAAATTATTTTTTTGAATGTATCTGTAAATTGTAAATTTTTTAAAATTTATTTGAAATGTTTAAGAATCATATTTGGAAATTTTTTAGATTATTTTAAATTCACATTTAAGTTTTAATATATATTAAATTTTTTAATAAATTATTTAAAAAAATTAAATTAAATTTTATTATTTTAAAACTATTATTATTAATATATTATATTTTTTTACTATTCTATATAATTAACAATTATATAATAATTTATTTATAATAAAAAAATACCTATTTAAAAAATAAAAAATTAATCTTAAAAAAATTCACGGCAATAGTTGTGAGTGCCGCAACCCCACGAAGGGTCGCTGCGGGGTCATGGCACCCTCAGCGAGGTTGCAATGGCCTCGCGGTCGTGGTGCCGGTAGGGTCCTGGTGCCGGATCTGTGCTAGAATGGTAAATATTGCTCGTTTCGGGTGGCATGGATCAATATTTCACACTATGGGCCAAAGTACATCAAGCTTTGCGTGAGTATAATGCTTAAAAAAATCAAACAAAATTATTATTCAATAAAAGTTGTTTTTAGCATGTTTGGGAATCTCTAAGTGGCTCTATTATGGGTAAAATTGATTAGACCGAAAATACTTGCCACTCTTGCAAATTAGAGGCAAAAAAAACATAGATTGAGCACAAAGTTGCTAAGTGGGAAATAGAAAGGATTTGTGTTACAATATTAATTAAGAATTCAAGGATCAATACGTGTTATGATTCACATATTAGCATTTGGGTTCCACTTAAGCATATAATAGTTTTCCTCTTAATATCACTTGTAATTAATCACACATGTAATTATATCTATATTTACCCATTTTTACATTTGGTTAAAGTAAATAATTGAGTAAGAAGAATTACTAGAGTCAAATTTATAGAATATAGAGTATGAAAAGTGTCGTTTAACATATATGTTGAAGCCTTTATCACTCATAGATAATAATATAATGTAGTGTGTAAAAATAATGGCTCTTAAATCATACCATGTAGGCCGAACCTATGTAGTTTGCATATGGGTAAAAGCCCTGATCATATGATTAGGTTCGAAGTATTCACTATTTTACTTTACTTTTTAACATTTGTTTCACCATTTATAATAGTGGTCTATTCACTTTGGTGGTTTCACCAATTAAATGTATTTTTCCATTTTGACTATTTACATTATATAGTATTTTTTCACATTTAAGGTATGATTAGTTTTGAGGAATTAATCTATATGACTATTTAGTAAATCTTGCATTAATTTAACACTATTAAAGATCACCATTTACTGGTTTATTCACTTTGGTGGTTTCACATTTAGATTTGTTTTCCCATTTTGGCTATATACATGATATAGTATTTTTCACATCTAAGGTCTGATTAGTTTTGAAGTATCATTAGTTTTGAGGAATTAACCTATATGACCATTTAATAGCTCTTGTGCATTTAATAGTGTATTAAACAATCACCATTTAGTAAATGTGAGTTACAAGGCTTACGTTTTAGCTTACAAGAAGCAGAAGGATCATAATAAAAATCAACATTAAGCATGCAAGGTGAAGCAATTTAAAAAAGATAACTCTCAAAAGATGAGCCGACAAATCATCATGTAATAATTTAATAATTCACTCTCTAATTCTCCCTATGTGAGTCCTATATGATAATCCACAATGGTAACATAATATAAAAGGAAAAAAATAACTTTGCATTAAACATTATCCAACCTTATAGACTCATGATTAATTTAGTTTCACCACTTTTGCTTATTAATTATCACTTTTATCCCCTTTTTAAAACAAGAACAACAATATAATGATCATTTTACACAATTCAACTTAATCATTCATGCAAAAATTGGACAATAATTTAATGATTATTGTGACACAATTCTTGATCATTTGTGCTCAAGGATGGCTATTAGAAGACTAAAGAATTTACACACCTTGATTATGCACTGATGAAAAGAGTCAGAGCAAAAGAGTCAAATGAGATCCATGTGGTCTTGGATGAGCCTCTACAAAAACAAACAGACAAACAACTAAGAATGGGCGTAAGATTACACTAATCAATACTAAACCTACACATCAAAATATTTAGGACATGGATTCAACCATGATTTTAATTTCCACATCGTAACTTAAACTAAAATACAATATACCTGCATTAACAGAACAACCTGTAAACCTCGTAAATAATCGAATAAACATTAATGTGCAATAAAAGGAACGATTATGATCAAAAGATAAAACACTCAAGGATATCCATACGAAAAGTGTCTATTCAACACAATTGAACCAACATTAACAATTGAAACAACCAAAATCAGCGATTTAAAGCAAAATATAACTCTTACCCTACAACTCCGTCAATCAAGGAAGCAATAGAAGGTTTTGATAAAGGATAAAATTTTGATCACAAATATGGAAATAATGACCGAGGACACCTTATTTAAGTTTAATTAGTTTTGGTGGACCTCTGATTCAATGGATTGGATCTAGCAATCTACTCAATACTCCAAATCTATAATCAAAGGGAGGATAAATAAGATCAAATTCAAAAGGCAAAAGAATCAACCATTTGATAGCTCGTCAATGTTGTTCATGACTTCAGGAAATGCTGCAATCGCAAGTAGAGAAGGAAGAGAGATTGAGAGAAGAAGATAGAGAAAGAGGGAATATCTAGGCTGTTGGAGGAGAGAGAAGCATTGTTGTTTGTTGACATGATGATCACGCTACTCATGGTTGAGGTCTGGCGGTGTCGTGGGGACAACACAACATGAGAGATGAGAGAATAGGGATAGGGAAGAATAGTTTGAACCACTGGATGCATTGCCACTTGTTGGTGGCTTCGATTGCACTACCCCTTGATCAAGATCTGGGTGGTGATGTGAGGTGGGCTACGGGACAAAATAGGCGAGGGAGATGGGTTTGGTGTGGGTTATGGTGAGGAGAGGAGAGTAAATTTCCTAAGCGATCCTCTAAACTCAACTAAACCCAAATTGAGACATGATTGAACTAGCTCAACCCAAATCAAATTTGGTTCAACCCTAAATGTGTTAAAACAAATCCAAATTGAGCTTGATTTAGACCCACTTAATCTTGATCACAATGTCGACTTAATGAACTCAATAAAACCCTAATTAGACCTCAATTAGACTCCTCAAAAGAAAATGTTGGTTTGGTGCAGCTTTAATGACTTAAAATTCAAAATTAAATCGGGACTAGGAAATGAAATGAAATTGAAATACAAGATAACTTTTTTGGTGCTAGAGAGCTTATGTGTTGGAGTGAATAGGTGACAAATAGGATCGATGAAGGCTATTGCCACTAGAAAGAGATCCCTCGAGATGGGGGCATCTAGATCTGTGGGTGCAATCTGTAGTTAGGAAATTCCAGCAAGAAGATCCAGTTGTGGATCAAGGCATACCTAATGAGATGGACTTTGCAATGGAGAAGTATGCCAATGCTTGAAGCAGTTAGGCTACACTACTCTGATCAAAAATATTTTGATACAATATCATAGGTATTGACGTATGCCTTATGCCTTATGTCTAACGCCTAGGCAGTAAGTAAGCAGTTAAGTGGTTAACATTAAAACATTATTAAAATAGGATCGTGCACTAAAATTTAAGATTGTAAAGATAATAAAAGAACTTTAATTGAATTCAAAATAATAGTGGAAAAATGCAAGGCACCTAAAAGGATAAGATAAAAATTAAAATATAAAAATAATGAAGAAGTGGATAGTGATACCTTGTTGTGAGGATGCTGAACTTGTTGAGAGAAAAATAGCTGCCACCGCAACAACAACCAAGCTTTATCCCACTAGGTGGGGTCGGCTATATTGTGAATTCTACGCCATTGGGCTCTATCCCCTAAATCATCATCATCTATAGCCACGAATTTAGAAAAAAAAAATTCTAGGGTAAGAATAAATGTTGAAAATTTAAGTTATATATGAACGGAAAAACAAAAGGGATAACAAACTTAGAAATGGCAGAATTGGTGAAGAAGTTCTGACATTGTTGGAAATAGTAGGCTTGTGTGAAATTAGTTGTTTGTAGCAAATAAGGAAATTTAGGGCTAATTTTTATCAACAAATGAATTTCAAATTAAAAAAAAAAAAGAGCAGCCCGGTGCACGAAGCTCCCGCCATGCAGGGTCTCGGGGAAGAATCCATTGTACGCAACCTTATCCTGCTTTTTGCAAGAGGTTGTTTTCAGGATTTGAACCCGTGACCTTTTGGCCACAAAGCAACAACTTTAGGGTAAAAAAAAAAAACAAATGAATTTCAAATAAAAATAATTTTTTTACCTAAACATAATTGCCTAAATAGTTTGCTTGGGTCTCCTAGGTATCCATTTGGGCTGCTTAGGCAGTCTGCTTGGGCCACTTATGTGTTCCTTCTGTATTGCCCCTTAAAACTCCTGCCTTTTAGGAGCTGCCTACCACCTACGTGAAGTGCCTCTTGCCAAACATGCCTAGGTTAATGTTGGTAATAGATCATGAATTGTTTATAAGGGTTTCTTTAATATTGTAGAATATGGTCATAATTGTAGTTCATGAATCATGATGCAACAAGATTCTGAAGGATTGTATTTTGTTTTACTTTAGGCTGGTTTGATGAATTTGCATTTTTTTGTATATGTATCATGACCGCAATTTATCTTTTTGTAGGATGCAGCGAAATAGAGGTCAGTTTACTTCATCAAAATCAAAGCCTGAGGATGCCAATTCAGATGTCACAAATTGTGAGGGAACCCAGCATTGGGGTTCAATTGAAGGTCGGCCACCGTCATCAGCTGTGTGAGTTTCTCTAACTTAGAAAGATCTAAAAATTGAAATTTGAAGTCTCCTAGTTGAATTTCAGTAACAGTTTGCAGGCTTTCATTAAGTTGTAAACTTTCTGATGAAGTTGTATGTTATTTGTTAGTTTCTTTCAAATCAGGAACATCGTGTCTGAATATGATTTGTCTATTAATCTAACATGTAACCTCAGATTTAAGTCTATAAAAACTTTGCTTGCTTACGTTTTTTCCTCATTTTGTAACCCTGGACAATACTTTTTGACTGCTGTCTGCAAGTTACAATAATTTAGACTATGCCAGTGCTGAAGGTTTTGTTTTGCTGTTTGATTGAAAACTTCAGTTGCCATCATTGTGGTATCAGCTCAAAATTGACACCAATGATGCGCCGTGGACCTGATGGACCAAGGACACTATGCAATGCTTGTGGACTCATGTGGGCAAATAAGGTAATCTCTTTGTTTGTAGATCAATTGGCTTTTGATGTGGCCATGTTAGATGCTTGTATTTTAATTTTTATATAGTTGCTACTTATTCTTTTACTTAAACCAATTGATCTTGTCTCATTTCTTTTATGTTCACGATTATATTTATTGTTCTTTTACCTCAGTGCCCCCTTTCTTTCTCTCCTTATCACCGCTAAGAAGTAACAAGCACTAATACTCGTGCTCCTTCTTTGGCTTTTGTTTAATTTTTTTTTTCCCAGAGGTTGACAAATTATTGAGATTGCTTAAATGGTAGTCGTTGTGGTCAAGTTTGCTGAAGTCTAGTGATAAATATGAGAGATTAGACTACTAAAGTTTACCTAGATGGATAATATGATGGGGTTGGGTTATTATTGTTGGACCTATGGTGTAGTGCTATCATGATTTGTGTCCCTCAACCAATGATCTCACTAAGTTGGTTATCTTAGTCAACAATCTCATGAGAAAAAGGGAAAAAAAAATTATCAAAACAATGTAAGAAATGCCTCTTTTATAGTTGTTACAATAACTGGGTCACACATACTCAATCAAAATTGATTGATTTGGTTTGTGTAAAAGTAGAGATATTGTTGTTATTAAGTATAGAAAAATAAAATTATTTTTTTTGTATGGATTAATTTATTTAGTTGGATTGGTTTATTTGTTAGAAAATATTGTTATTGTATCATTCTCCTTATCCAAGAACTATACCTCAACAAGTTAAAGAGGATTTGTCTCAAGGAACAATGCATTTGTTTCATTGTCATCTCTTTTCTCTTCCCAAAAAACTAAGGAAATTTGAGAGTATTACATAATTGAAAGTTAAAAACATTGTATGCAGGTAAACTATGGCTTTCATCTTTAAAAATGTTAATGTTGATGATCAAAAAACTTAAGTGGTGATGAAAGTGAGTCATCTAAAGAGAAAACACTTGGATGTCTTTCAATGCAATGATGTTTAAGTTTGGAAAGTAAAAAATAAAATTAGAATTAATTTTTCTAATCACATATATTGGCAGAGTGAGGGCCCAAAAGCTTCTGGAGGATTTTTTGAAGGAATTGCCAAGGCTTATAAATAAGGATATAATCTTTTGTATTATAATATTTTAGTCTTGAGATATTTTTGTATATATTTTATAATAATGATTATTCAGCATCATTCTTCTAACATAATGTGATTTCTCTTTTCTACAAATTTTTAGTTTTGTGGAAATAAATAGACAAAGAACCCAAAAGAATAGGTTAGCAAGATTTAATTGCTCTTGATATTATTTCATAGGGTGTTACTTCCAAGCTTGACATCACTTTTGTTGTACATACCTTGTATTGGAAAGTGACTAGTTGTCCAAACCAAAGAAAAGAGGTTCGACACGTAAGAAGATTAGATTCTTCTTTAGATGCGTTATTCATGTATCGCACATTTTACTTTTCTTTTATATTCCTCTAAATTTTTTTTGATATATATTAATTATATAATGTCATTAAATTTTCTTCTCAAGCTTAATCCAAGACAACTTTGCCCATGATAAATTAGGAGGGTTGTGTTAGGTTACCGATCAACGTTAAAATTATGACAAATGTTCAATGAATGGATCCATTAAACTCTGATGCTAATGCTAAGTTTTTCCTTGGAAGGAACCCGTTGCAAGTCTGGCCGTAACATCTTTGCGAGGACCGCTACATTTCCAGAATTTAGGTGTAGTGCTAAATATGTAAGAGTTATCGTTACAGGGTCTGACTATAACGCATCGACAAGAATTGCTACATCTCCATGAGTGTTGGACCCCGTGATAGTTTTGATGTGATAAACTAAGTTGGTTAGGTCCTGCGTTGTATTTGATCCCTGTGTTTGAGTGTGCAAGAGCTTAGGAGCACAGGAAGTCGAGCGGAAGACGCAGCTAGCGAGAAGGGCCGGCTGCGGAGGGCGGACGAGAGAGAAGAGTACCGTGAAGAGCGCGACGCTTGAGGGACGTTAAGACGGAAGATCGCTCGAGAAGGCCGGAAATTGGGTTCAGCCCTATTTCGGGCTAATCACCCAAAAGATCGAGCATCGTCGCAGTCGGAAACGAAGTCGAAGGAGCTGAGTTGCCGGCTTGAGGCGCCTCAACCTGATTGAGGCGCCGGCAACCTTGACCAGTTGGGCGCCTTCCCGAGGCGCCACCAGTTGGGCGCCACCAGTCGAGCCGCTTGACTAGTCAGTGAGCGCTGATAAAGTTTTATCCGCGGACTCCACGTGAGGCGCTGACCCTCGTGAGGCGCCTTGGAGCCTCGGGATAGGATTTCTAGGACCTATATAAAGGCCCACAGAGCTAGGAATTTAAAATCAACTCAAGCATTCAATCTGAGTGTTTCCTAGCAATAGTTACGAGGAAAGTGTAAAGGCTTCTCCGCCAAAGAAGGAGATTTTTTTTACCGCGCTTTTTCATCGGATTAACAACCTCCTTGGTTGTAACCAGTTAATTCTCTGTGTCTTTCTTTTCTTTATTTAACTATTACTAATTGAGTTGAAAGTATGAGGAGGTATATTTATTTTTCAGAGCACCACCCCCTCTTGCACCAACAAGTGGTATCGATCGCCTCGGAAGGACTAACCGAAGCACTACGATCAAGACGATGGCCGGAGCGAACATTCATCCCCCGAAGTTCGACGGAGACTTCGCCACTTGGAAGCGAAAAATGGAGGTATTCTTCAAAACCGAGTTCGATATCTTACTAACAATGAAATACGGTTTTGCAGCTCCTAAAGACAAAGAAGAGTTCCAATGGACGAAGAAGGAGCAGGCGGATTTCGTGGCGAACGGAAAAGCTGAGTTTCACTTGCTCAGCGTTCTTCCGCCCCAAGAGGTAAGTCGGATCGGAAGCTACGACTTCGCAAAAGACCTCTGGGAGAAATTCCTAGAGCTCCACGAAGGCACCTCGGAAACAAAGCTAGCGAGGCGAGACATTCTTCGAACACAACTAACGAATCTCCGAATGAACACCGGCGAGAAGGTAGCGCAACTCCAAGCACGGATCAAGGAGCTGATAACGCAACTAACGAATCTCGGCGAAACGGTAACGAACCGGGACTCCATCCGATACGCGCTCAACGCCTTCCCGAGGACTCCGGAATGGGCGTCCTTAGTAGATGCTTACTACATCTCTAAGGACCTTGAGGTAAGTACCTTAGAAAATTTGTTTTCTACCTTTGAACTTCACGAGTCTCGGATTGCAGAGCCTAAAGAAGCAGTGAAGTCAAACCTCGACGTCGCCCTACAAGCAAGGAGAGACGATCCCGATTCCGAAGCTTCGATCGACGAATCCGAAGCGGCACTACTGGTAAGACGGTTTAATAAATTTGTAAATTCTAACAAATTTAGATTTCAATCGAAAAAACTCCAGCGAAAGAAAAGGGTGGTTCGTTGCTACAATTGCAACGAAGAAGGACATATCAAAGATGACTGTCCAAAACTGAAGAACAAAAGTAAGGAAAGGAGCAAGAAGCCCACTCGACCCAAACACAATCTAAAGGCCACGTGGGATGATTTGTCGTCCTCCGACTCCGAAGTCGAAAAATTCTCAGGACTAGCACTGATGGCCAACCATCAGCTAGAAGAAACGTCCAGCTCAGAAATGAGCATAGATGAAGGGGGAGGAACATCAGAAGGAGAAAGCAATGATGAAGGGGGAGCATCGCAAGATGAGGTAAGTAAGGTACGTGCCCTAAACTCTAAATAGTCTTTTGAGTTTATTAAAGCTTTGTCTAAAGAATTAGATCACTTAGAAAAAGAAAATGAAAATTTAAAATCTGAAAATAAAAATATAAAATTAGAAATTGAAAAATTGAAAAATGATGCATGCTTAAAGAAATTTCTAAAGTCAAAAATTAAAATTTATGGTAAATTAAATTGGTATATAAGGAAGCATCAAGGACAACTTAGGAAAATACCAAGAAACTATGTACCCCCTAGATTTTTGAATAATCCTGTAGGAAGGAACCTCTATTGGGTTCCAAAATCTGTACTTAATTAATCTATCAAAAATTAAAAACTTACAGTGAGAAAATTAAACATTGAAATTCTTTATGTAAGCTTTGTCTAAGGAAGTGGTTGTTGCTCCAATAACCAAGAAGGCCTAGTGCCTCGCCACGACCTGGAAGCTAAAATATTGAAAGAAAATGTTTAATTAACTTTCTGAAAAAACATTAAACTAGAATTAAATAATACTTTAAAAGTTTTTTTAATCTTTTTAAAATTCTAAAAAGTCAGATTGTGAAAATTCAAAAATTTAAATTTGACTTAGAAATTTTTTTATTGACTTAGAAAATTTTTTCTGAAAATTAAAAAATTTGACTTAGAAATTTTTTTTTGGGAAAAATTCATTTTGACTTAGAAATTTTTTGAAAAATACATATTGACGTAGAAATTTTTTTCTGAAAATTCAAAAAGTTGACTTAATTTTTTTTTTTTTTCATATTTAACTTAATTTTTTTTTTTAAAAAAATATTCTATACATTTCACTTAACTTAAGTTATTTTTTTTCATATTTTCTTAACCCCATTTTTGCTGTGATCAAAGGGGGAGAGAAAGGTACAAGTTCAAGGGGGAGTTAAACAAGGGGGAGATAAAAATTTAAATTTTTATTTATTGCAAATTTTTTTTTAAGTGTTGCAATTTTATTTATTGCAAAATTGTACTTAAACCTGTTAGTCTAGTAATTTACCTTTAAAATTACTATTTATGTCTATGTTGTCCCTAACTTGAACTTGGGTTGACGTGGGAGATTGTTGACCCCGTGATAGTTTTGATGTGATCAAGTTGTTAGTCTGCGTTGTATTTGATCCACATATGCTGTGCGAGGAACTTGGAGCACAGAAGTCGCGGAAGGAGCGAGAAGGACTGACACGGGAAGGGAGCCGACAGCTCGGTGCGTCCGAAGGACAAGAGAGCTGCAAGAGTACTCGGTGGGCGTGAAGGCGTCTGGCGTTCGAGGCGTTAAGCGGGCGGAAGGCTTTTCTCGGAAGGCCGGAATGGGTTGGGTGAGCCTCTATTTCATAATCACCCAAAGATCGGAGCATCAAGTCGCAATGTGCCGGAAACGGTCAAAGGAGGTGCCTGCCCGGATGGGCGCCTCCACAAGGCGCCTTCAACCGGTTGAGGCGCCACCAGTTGGGCGCCTTGACCGGAGTTGGGCGCCTTGACATCAAAGTGACCGTTCTGCGCGCGGATAAAGTTTTATCCGCTGACTCCCATGGAGGCGCCTTGGACCCTCGTTGGAGGCGCCTTGGAGCCTCGGGATAGGATTTCCAGGACCTATATAAAGGCCCCCTGGAGCTAGGAAATTAAAATCAACTCAAGCATTCAATCTGAGCTTTTGAAAGTGTAAAAGGCTTCTCCGCCTTCAGCAAAGGAGATTTTTTTTTACTGCGCTTTTTCTACTGTCTTGGATTAACAACCTCCTTGGTTGTAACCAGGTTAATTCTCCTGTGTCTTTCTTTTACTGTTTTATTTAACTATTGCACTAATTGAGTTGAAAGTACGAGGAGGGTATATTTATTTTTTCAGGAGCAATTCACCCCCCCTCTTGCCAGCCTCCGCTGCACCAACAATGAGAACTTGAGTGTAGTGGCAAGAGTTCTCACACTATAGATTGAATAAGAATAAATATGATAGGAAAACTAATAGTCTAAGATTTTGAACATGGAACATAAGAATTTTCATTGATAAATCAATGGAGGTAGTAGATACGATGATTAGGAGAAAAAAATAATATTTTGTGTGTACAAGAGATAAAATGGGTAGGTGCGAAGGCAAAGATGATAAAGAACTCAGGTTTTAAGTTGTGGTACATAGGAAAGAGTAAAACAACAAATAGAGTGAGTATTGTTGTAGATAGTTCGTTAAAAGATGAAGTTGTAGAAGTAGTTAGAAAAGAGGATCAAAGTATAACCCTTAAGATAATAGTGATGAAAGAAACTATGAACATTATATGCATTGGTAGAATTAGATGAAGCTACCAAATCAAAGTTTTGGAACGACTTATATGAAATATTACAAAATATTCCACCAAATGAAATGATTTTAATAGGAGATGATCTAAATAGGCATGTTGGAGTGAAAAATGAGGAATATAAGAGGGTAGAGTTATGGGTTTAGAACGCGAAATAAGGAAGGGAAAACTATATTAGATTTTGCGATAGCATATGACCTTATATTAGCTAATACGTTTTTTAAGAAAAGAGGAGAACACTTAGTCACATTCAAAAGTAGGAATAATAAATCACAAATTGATTTTCTTATGGTTAGGAAGAAGGATAGAAAGATTTGTAAAGATTGTAAAGGCATCTTTAGAGAAAACTTAACTATCCAACATAGGTTAGTAGTGTTGATCTAGCCTCAAACATAATATCAATAGAAAGAAAATATATACGACTCCTAAAATTAAGTGCTAGAAATTAAAGGATGGGAAGCAAAATATATTTACGGAGAAGGTAGGAGTATAAGTATTAGCTGAAATATATGGTGACCAATACGACATGGGATAAAATTGTATCAAAGTTGGAAATAGTAGCTAAGAGTGTACTCGGTAAGTCAAAGGGATATGCACCACTAAATAAGGAATCTTGGTGGTGGAATGAGAAAGTACAAGAGAAAGTGAAGGAAAAACGAACAACTTATAAGGAATTATATAGTAAGGACGAGAACAATTTTAAAAAATATATAATAGCCAAAAAAAAAAAGGTTAAGAAAGTAGTGAATGAAGCAAAGAATGAAACTTTGAACAATTATATCGAAAATTGGATACAAAAGAAGGAAAAAGAGATATTTATAGAATAGCTAAAGTGAGAGAAAGGAAGATAAAAGATCTTATCCAAATAAAATGTATTAAAGATGAATGTAATAGGGTACTAATAAATGATGGAGAAATAAAAGAGCGGTGGAAGAGATATTTTCATTAACTTTTTAATGAAGGTTTAGATAACCGACTTAACTTAGGTAAACAGTTTTATCGTAGAATTCAAATTTTAGAAGTAGAACAAGCTTTAAATGGGATACACAATGGAAAAGTCATTGGACCAAATGATATTTCGATAAAGGTATGGAAGTGCCTAGTGAAACAAGGTATTTAATGACTTATAAAATTAGTTAACATGATATTGAAAATGAAAAAAAATGTCTGATCAATGAATGGTAAGTACTCTAGTTTCCTTATATAAGAATAAGAGAAACGTATAAAATTGTGCAAACTATAAGAGTATTAAACTAATGAGTCATATCATGAAACTCTGGGAAAAAATAATAGAAAAAAGATTAAGGAGATCGTGGTCGAAAATCAATTTGGGTTCATGTTTGGAAGGTCGACAATAGAAGCTATATATATTTTTTTAGACAACTAATTGAAAAATATCGTGAGCAAAAATAAGATCTACACATGATATTATTTAGAAAAAGTTTATGATAGAGTCACAAGAGAAATTATATGGAGAATTTTAAAAAAGAGAGGTGTTAGCATATCATATATTGAACTAGTTAAAGATATGTTCGAGGATGTAACGACCTGAGTAAAGACTTCAGACGGTGTAACTGAAATATTTTCAATAAAGATAGAGTTATATCAAGGATCAGCTCTAAGTCCCTACCTTTTTACACTAATTATGGACGAACTCACTACATAAATTCAAGACATAATACCGTAGTGCATGCTGTTTGTAGATTATTTGTTTCGGTTGATGAAACACGTGAAGGAGTAAATGCTAAATTAGAATTTCGGTGGGAAACACTAGAAAGGAAAGATTTTAGATTTAGTAGAATAAAGTCAGAATATATAGAATTTAAGTTTAATAATATTAGACGTAATGAGACAATTGTTAAGATAGGGGATAATGAATTGTCCGGAATTAAGAGTTTTAAATATTTAGGATCATGTTTGCAAAATCATAGAGGGATTGAGAGAAATGTCTTACATAGAATACAAGCAAGATGGTTGAAATGGAGGAGAGCGTTAGTTGTTTTATCTGACCATAAGTGTCTCTAAAACTTAAAGAAAAGTTCTACAAAATCGCAATTAGATCTGCTATATTATATGGAGTTGAATTTTGGGCTATTACTCGAGCACATGAGTAAAAGATGAGAGTTGCAGAAATGGGGATGTTAAGGTGGATGTGTGGACATACGAGGATGAACAGAATAAGAAATGAGAGCATTAGAGAGAAAGTCAGAGTTGTATCTATTGAGGGAAAACTCTGAAAGATACGTTTAAGATGATATGAGCATGTACTTAGACACCCAATAAATGCTCCAGTTAGGCGATATGAAAATATGATAAACACACATATCAAACGAGGAAGAGGAAGATAAAAAAAGTCTTTGTTAGCAACAATAAAATAAGATAAAATTTATTTAAGTATAGATGATGATATAGTAGGAGATAAAGCTTAATAACGTAAAATGATCTATATAGCCGACCTTATCTAGTGGGATAAGGTTTGGTTATTGATGTTGTTATAAGCTTAGTCCAAGAAGTCCAAGACAAGTCATCAAATGACCAATTCTTTGGACTCATTTAAATGTTCTTTAATATTAAAAGAAGGGCGACTAGATGAGATGTGACTCCTATTATTGTCTAGTAGGATATTAAGGTTGACATCGCTTCATCTGGATTTTTTTTTAAGTTTCACGTTTAGTTGCGCCTGAGTGGGAATCTGAGGGGTTTAATTTGATGTTTGTGGCTTTCATTTGGTTACATGTTTATGTTTTTAGAAATAAGCATAATAGTTCTACTGTTGTGTTTAAAGCCATAGGCGCCGTTTTTTTATTGCATGTGATGGAAGGCCATACTATTAGGGATGTCTTTTAAATGGCTCAAACCGACCAACAATGAACTGTTCTTTTAAAACTAATTGGTATGGTTCAGTTTGGGTTTACTGAAGCATGATAAAAGTTCAGTCTATTTGATTAATTGTATACCATAATCATAAAACTGAAATTTTCTTTTTTATAAATAATATATTATATATTTATGATTGAGATTCACATTGAACAATTCATTGTTCATAAATTTTGTGTAAAAGCACACAAAATAACATTTAATTCGACATGTTATATTTAAATTAAAAATTCTGTCAAGAAAAATAATTTAATAATAAATTTTAAAAATTATGATGTATAGTTGCAAATTTCATTAAGTATGAACCAAACTGAACTAAAATAACAGCTCCTTTGATTCAGTTTGGCTGGATCTAAACCGAATGGACACCCCTGCATACAATCAACTTAGATCAAGGATGATGTGTGCTACTTTGTGGAATACATTGTACCGTTATTATTGTGATAGTCTGATTGTCTCCCATTTGGATGGGCATTAAGTACTCTAGGACTGATTAAGAGGTTTGGTCCACTCAGGGAGTTTGTCCTAGTGATTACATTAGTATAATTATATTCATGCAACTTTCTACATTCAATGGTATTTTTATAATTATTCCTAGATTTGATTAATGTGTGAGAGATGCTTATGCACTTCCACATGTTATATAGAGCAGGTATCAATAAATATTATGCACAACAATCTTGTAATATCTTCATTCTTTGATGATTCATCTAAAGGATTTGATGATTCATCTAAAGGATTAACTTATTTCTGTTTGGTCTTTTTCATTGTTAACCTAAATGATTGACTTCTCTTTATATCTTCAATGGTTCACCTAGCTTACTTTTTTTGCTTGAATTATACTAGTATTATATCTTTCTAAACATGTGAATTGTGAGCAAGGATGCATGCTAGCTTTTGAGATAGTATTTGTTGAGGCGCTCTATTTTTACAAATTCGACGATGTATCATTCTATGTCCATCCTCCATATTGGATTACTTGGTTCTAAAATTCTCTCTTTTTGCAGCTATATCTTTCACATTGGGTGATGGTATTTCTCATCATACTAATATAAGATTTTTTTTGACAACTAAAAATGCTCAAAGTAAATTGAACAATAAATTTGAGCAGATAATTTTTTTTTAGAATATGAATACTCTATCTGAATCATGTACCCAAAAAAGGTATTTGTCACACTTCCACTTTACAATTAGCAATAATTATCCTAAAAATTAACATTGCATTGCCTTTGCAGTTTAGAATGAGAAAATGTACCACTTCCACTTTACAATTAGTAATAATTATCCTAAAAATTAACATTGCATTGCCTTTGCAGCTTAGAATGAGAAAATGTACCACTTCCACTTTACAATTAGTAATAATTATCCTAAAAATTAACATTGCATTGCCTTTGCAGCTTAGAATGAGAAAATGCACCACATAAGTATGATTTTGCAACTTCATTTTTTTTGCTCTAATTTCATTTCTTTGCTTTTGAGAGTGAAGAGAGGTACTTCTCTCCATTCTGTACGTCTTAATGCCATGTGTCCATGAGAACATCCTTCTCCATCTTTAACATTGATTCTTGATGTGTAATCTCAATCTCTTACTGAGATATTTGTTCTTTCTAGGCTTCCTTCCTCAAGGATCTACATGCGTCTTCGATGTAGCTTTGCATTTCCTTTTCCTTTGTGATCCGGTCTTGGTTGTCCTCATCCAATGCCCTCTTGAGCTCCCTTATGAACATATCCAGCATTGTGTTTATATGTAGTGACATTATCACAGAAGATGAATGTAAACTACAAAAGGTTTCAAATACCTTAGCTTACCTCCTTGTGAGATTGTATCTTCTTGAGTTATATATGCGCTTGTGGAAACTGATGGAAAAACAATGCAGTCTGGTAGCCTAGAGTTAGTAATCAAGATTGTGGATGGGGGATGAACATGTGGGGGTAAGAAACACTCGAGGTTTAAAATCTCGACCCATGTTGAGATTTCGGTTCTAGACTGGAACGATACGATATTGTATCGTGCCGTGTTAATATAGTTTCGGTATTTTTTTATTTAAACTTGAAACAATCTTCTAATAGTAATAATTTAACTATCTCAATTTAGAATGATCAGAGGTGCATAAGATTATAAGTATTTTATTATGAATTATAACTTGACAGACCTTTATCATAATTTTTTAAATAAAGCACTTATAATATTTCTTAGGTAGAGTAGAAACATTTTAAGATAAAAATATATGTTTCATATGTTCAGGAAGCAAAAATTCTAAAGTAAAAAAATCAAATATCTTAATATTTATGGATATCTTAATATCACATGGCGCAACGGTAAAGTTGCTGCCATGTGACCAAAGGTCACGGGTTCGAATCCTGGAAATAACCTCTTGCAAAAAGCAGGGTAAGACTGCGTACAATGGATCCTTCCTTGGGATCCCACATGGCCGGAGCTTCATGCATCGGACTGTCCTTTTTTTTATCTTAATATTTATGGATCTAAATTTTAAATTGATTCTAAGCTACGTATAATATTTATATAAATTAATTAATTAATTATTTAAATTAATCATTATTTTAAATAATATATATTAAAAATGATAAAAAATATCAGAATATTAATTACATAGTAAAACAGAAAAAATATAAAATAATTAAAAAATATCAGAATATTAATATGATTTATTAGATTTTTTAATTTTTTATTTTTTTAGAACTTTTAAATAAAATTTAAATCAATAAAATTAATTTTCAGAATATTAATTAATAAAATTTATTATTTTTTTAAATTTTAAATATATTTATATTTTATTGGGGATAATTTTATTAGACTTTATAAAAGCCAATTCGAAATATCACATTTAAGTTAGAAAATGTTTAAATTAATTAAATCGGAAATATTTAATGTTTAAACCCTAATTTCTTCATGACATTCCCGTCACGGCACGCTCATCCGGCGAGTCGTGGGATGCCTCCAATGCCACCGGAGGAGTCGTAGGGGGAGTCTTGCAACTCCTCCGGCGTCGCTGGAGGCGTCCCATGACTCTGCCGATGACGTCTACGAGGCTCCAACGACTCCTTCAGCGACGTCGGAGGAGTTCCGCGACTCCTCCGGCGGCGCCAGTTGCGATGGAATTGCGACATGCTGTCGTGATTCCTTCTGTCGCGTGATGATGAGTGAGCGCGATGCCTTCTTTCGCGCATGCGATTCCTCTTGTGTGTGCACGCGACGAAATCACCGCTCGTTGGGTGCCGGTTTCGGTACCGGTCGGAATGGTAAGTTTCACCCGTTCCGTCCATTCCGCCCGACACGGAATGAAATTTTGAACATTGGGAACACTAGCTAAGTCAGGATATAATGTTACTTGATGTGCCACCAACAAGTTCCAAGCCTCAATTGGCTATCTCACATAGTTATGTGCCTCGATTGACCATCTTAGGAAAATTGTATTATCGCTTTGAATGATCAAAACAATGAAAGAGGATCTCTTTAATTGACCTTACAATTTAGCTTGTCCCATGTGATCAGGTAAAATTGACTATATTTGCTAGAAAAATAAAATTACAAATAACAAAAATGATTCCAAATAGAAATAAAATATAAAAACTAGACCATTGGGTTTGTCAACTAGTTTATTTTATTTAGCCAAATTATTTAGTAGTATCAAATTGTCAATATGTGGAACTTTATATCCACCACAACTTCACTACTTTTGAGCTTCTAGGCTCCCTCTCTTCTGCATTCTTGTAAATTTTGTATGTTATCAAATCAAATATTCTACAGTACTAATGAGCACCACTACTTTATTATTACTGTCAGATGTTTGTTTGGAACACAGCATTTCCTTGAAGTGTTTTTTTAATTATGTTGTATGGTTTGTTTAATCCCTGCAGGGTACATTGAGAGACCTCTCTAAAAATCCTTCCCTGATTCTACAGAGTGGCCCTCAAGAAGGAAATGAAATGGTAGGCTATCTTGTTTCCAGAAAAGATGAAAACATTGATCGTTGTTTTGTTTTCCACTATTTTTTTACCACATCCCCATCCCCATGTAAAAAAAGCCCAATGTGCAACAACCAATAGAAGAGAACTGATTTCTTACTTATTTCCGACTTCATTCCTTATATATATATATATTTTTTTTTCTTCAGATACTTGTTTCTCCCCAGAATGAAGCCTCTGCAACAGTAGTTGAGCAACAGCCTCTTGCTGCTAACCGTCCAGAATCGTTGTCGCCATGAGAAATCCTAGTTGCACATACTGTGGGAGCTCCAGTAGTAGTCAGTAATAGTAGCATACATTTGCCCTGTATTATATCCTCTCACTAGGTTTATCTTGTGTGGATGACCAAGAACTACTTAACTTTAATGAGGATTCATCTGCAGTTAACACTTGCTGATTAGAGTCACATTGCTTCTTTATTACAACTTTTTCTTTTAGACTCGCATTTCTGACACTTTTACATCTATACGAACCATTTGCTTAGAGTTAAATGAATAATGTGAGACATGAATCTGGTACCAATGGTTTAGGACCAACACAACTTTTCGATTAGGCCATTTAGGACAGTCTAAAATATCTCTATATCTAACATAGTCTGTTGGATAATGTAGCTGATATGGTTGGTTATCTTTAGGGACACAGTGAAGATAAGGTAAGTATTGGTTAGAACCTTTTTGTTTTCACAGGGACTGCATGATAGGTTCAGTAAAAGTACTTGTTTCTCTTGACATGAAGCTTTTGTATGTGCATGGGAATTGTATCTTCTTAAATTTTGCTTTCCCTAGTTGAATGTGAAAAAGATGGAATTGATCCTTGCTAAAGGTGTCCATGATAAAAATTTTTAGACTTGGCTAGATTCAAATGACTTGGGGTTTGGTCACAATTATGAGAAATCCCAAGGTGGTTTGGATAGCCTGGGTCATTGGGCTTTGGTAGGGTTTTGGAGAATGATGCGGTTCATTGTAGATTGAGACTACTTGTAAAATCCTTGAGGTGAATGTTTGGCTAGAATGATATGAAGATTGATTCAAAGAACTTGGAGCCTATTTAAGGTTAACGAGACTACGGCAAGCTATGAGAGTCCATGATGAGAATTCTACCACAATTAGAGTCCTTGAGTTGCATACCCTAGGGGTGAAGATAGAATCATAAGATGTCCCTAGGGCTATGGTACAATGAAAGGACATCTAGTTGTCATTTGAGTACTCACGGTTTAATTTCCAGTTATGGTGCATTTATAAGATTTTCTTTTTCCAAATGGGATACGTAATTAAGGGATGTTGAGTTTTTGGGCCATCTGTCGTGAGTGTTTCTTAATTTTTCCTGGTGTTCGGTAGAAAATTTTTGTTAGGTCAGATCAGTCGTTTCAGATTCGATGCTATCTAATCTAGTTAATTATATTTTTTTATTATAAGAAAGAATAAGAATCCTAAGACATGTAAAAGGGTCACACATTACACAAAAGTTTAGAATCCAGGTAGATTTTGAGTTGTAGGTATAAGTTTTGAGAATTTACATATAAGTGAAGAATTTAATGTTCTAGTTAAAGAAAAAACAAACCAAAAGGCTGTGGATGATGAAGGAAAATCAACATGGAAGGCATCTTTCAAGGATGAGCAAGAGATGAGTAGAAGACAAACAAATGATGAGAATAAGAAGACGACTTGGACAAAGCATTTCAACCATGTAGATCATACAAATCAAGTTCAAGCTATTTAATAGAATAAGTCATGGGAGATATATCTCAAGGGGTAAAAAATAGATCATATTTGAGGAATTTAAAAAAAATTATTTTGTATTTATCTCCCAAATTGAGCTAAAAACAAGATGAGACATGTATGACCCAAATGGGATACTTGATATGCAAGAGGAATTGGCTTACTTTGAAAGGAATTAGGTTTACAAACTAGTTATAAGACCTGAGGATTGGTCATTCATTTGTACTCGTTGGGTCATTCATTTGTACTCGTTGGTTCTATCTCGAAAGAGATTTATGTTGAACCTCTTAGTTTTGAACATTTGGATTTTCCAAACCATGTTTTTGAACTTAACAAGACTATGGTCTGAGACAAGTTCCTATACAAGACTGTTGAACCAACAAGTATAATATTCTTTTCGGGGCTTAGTTGATTTAGAGTTAATCAACATGAATTTTAGTTGACTTATGGTGGTTGAGTCGATCAAGTAATCGACTCAAGATAATCAATCAACGAATAAAATATTTCTATTAGTGGTTGAGATGGTAAATTTCAATCGACTAATGACATAGAAATGTTGCAAATAATCGTTGATCCGACAAATTGAATGGAACCCATTAGATGACCCAAGGACTACAAGGAAAATATTCAATTGATGGTGGAATTCAATTAATTAAGGTAGTTATTAGTAAACGGGGAGTATTTGACTAATGGTGGATCCAATCAATTGATCAATAGCATAACAACATATTAGGAACTAAAATTGAAGACATTGAAAGGTTATAAAATGAGGACCACAAGGGGCATATGATGGCTATCATAAAAACTTATTTACATTCATATTCTAGCTCTTTTGTGTAAATCTTAAGCCTTACTCTACTTGGCTTCATTATTCATCTTATAAAGAAGATTGTAAGAGAATTTTTCACCTTTGAGAGAAGCTAGAGTTATAGGTCATAGAATGGGAACGAGAGTTCCAAACCATATTGCATTGAATATATTAGCGTTTGCTTTGTTATTTATTTATTTCCACTATATATTTTGTTTAATTGACCTACCTAAGTTATTAGAAAGTCCTTAAGTGTCAATCGTAGGAACTACCAATATTCACTCCCTGTCTAGCTATCTTACCATCTAACTACAAAATGGTCCCAACAAAATGTGCTCATCGTCAATAGAAAACCATGATATCTAGATATCTATCCAAGAAAATGCTCATTGTGAATAGGTCAACTTCTAAGATAGAAACTCTAGGATATTTGCTACTAAAATATGTCACATTTATTTCAGTGAACTTATAAGGGTACATTAGGAATACCCTCCCATAAGCTTCAAAATCCCTAAAACATTCGCCAAGCTAATTGACATCCTTAATCTTAAGTGCAACCTACTCAAGTGGTTCCTTGAACCTTAATTCACACAGGTATCTTGGGAGATCACCACAAGCCTTATTCTGGTTTGATGCATACCCAAATCCTGATTTCATTATTCTTATTCTTATTGTTATCCTTAGTTTATATTTTATCTTTTAACACAAATTGTCCTTCAACCTATGACATAATAAATGTGAAAGTACAAGCATGGTGATTAATAGTTTCTATTGGATATTATGTCCGCTTGGGGCATTTTGGTAATATCACTTGTGATTATGAGTGGTTATTCTCATGATCTTATTTCTCCATGATTTCGATGTTTGCATAATTCTGTGTAAAAGGGAATGAGAGAAATGGGTAAAGATAAGTGTGTATTATATAAAGAGCACATTGCAGAGAGAAAGAAGCAAGATGCTTCTGACACTTCTTGAATCGTCGGGCTTTAGATTATGACGTTGTGGATTCGTGGTGATAGTTCGTTTATGATTATCACCTTGATTACGAGTTTGATTCGAGGAGATTTTCGTGGTTCCTAGATCTTTGATATTTATTCGCTGAGATCTTTGATATTTATTTGCTGAGGTAAATTTTTGAAAACTCAACCCTATTTATTTTTTGAGAAATTATAGATGTCACACTTTTGCATTGCAATATAATAAATCTAACATTGGTATCAAGGTTAGAGCAATTTTAGATTTATTAAATAATTTTTTAGAATTTATTATTGAGAAAATAAAATAGGATATTAAATTTTGGGGTCCAGATCACTAATGAGTTTTATGAATCTGATTATACCACAAAATTATCCATGACTTGTAAAGCATACAAATAATTTTCATTGAATTTTTGAAATCATGTTTAGGCTATGGAAATGGCGATTGAACATCTCAGTCATCATTAGTTGTAGTTTGTCGGCAAACCAAAATTGTCCGAGAAGGGTCATGAGAAAATTTTGAAATGCTGAGTCCAGGGCTTCAATCTTCGACAAACTGAAATCGGCCGAGAAGGGTCATGAGAAAATTTTGAAATGCCATGTCCAGGGCTTCAATCTTTCCAAAATCGATTTAGAATTATCAGGAAATAAGAAATCATGAAAAACAATCGAAGAAAATAGAATCGGGGTGGCTAGAAATGGGTTTTCCGACTGCCAGGTCTACCCATACTCGAATCTGGATCCGCGTCCCAACCCGGTTCGCAACCTCGTCGTCCCGATCAGTGTGCTTGGAGGCATGTGGTTGGGCCATTGCGTGTCTAAGGAGTGGCCCGAGGCCTTATTGGCGTATGCAAGCGCGTGGGAGGTCCTCCAGCCGCTGGTGATAGTGATTTTTCTTCCTATTTTAATATTCAGACTATGCTGATGATTTCTATGAGATTTATGTGACTATTTGTGGATTTTTATGTGCTGAATCCAAGCCTGAATGGTAAGATGATGGTGTCCGTTGACTCATATGCTTGCTATGGGGTTTATACTCGAACCATTTGAGACTTGTTGATTTATGGGGTACACAAAAATATCAAAATAAGCATCATATGCCACTAATGCCTCTCATTATATGTAACAAAGACTATGGCTGGATCAAAGACTGTTGTAACTGATCTCATAAAGAGAGAGAAGTTGAATGGCGATAATTATGCAATTTGACACTTGAAGATTTAGCTACTCTCCGAGGATCAAGAATTGACTGAGGTTCTAAAGCATGAGATGCAAGACCCCGGGCAGGGTAACACGCCTCAAGCGAGGTGGGATTAGGAGGTGTACCATGCATGGAAGAAAAAGGATAGCCAAACTAGAGCAATCCTTCTAAGCAGCATGCATGACGACTTAATCCCAGTTTATGAGTAGTTTTCTACTGCGATCTCGATCTGGCAGACTCTTAAAGAGCATTTGGGCTCCTCGTCAGCTCCTAAGTTGAGGATATTGACTTATAGGTTCATAACCTATAAGAAGAAGCGAGATCATACTATGAAACAACATCTCATTCAAATGTCGAGTATGATTGCTTCTTTGAGGAATATGGGGAAGCCATTATCTGATGAGCTTCATATAATGGGGGTGATCTAGTCCTTGCCTGACTCCTGGGAAGATTGTTAAGACCTATATTATTTACAATGAGAGTATCCATACTTTCATAGATGTAAGTATTGTGAGCTTGAGGAGGAGTGTTAGGAGGTGGCTAGATCTACTATAGGTCATGCTTTTGCCATGGAGTCGAGTAAGGGCTTTTGAGGTACCAAGCGCAAGTGGCGCAAGCATGATAGAAAGATTAAAGGTCAAGGCAAGAAGAAACAACTAGTGAGGGAAGATGATAAAGGATAGAAAAGGAGAAAGAAAGAGCTCGATAAGAGTAAATTCAAGTTCTACGTGTGTGGTAGACTGCGGCATTTCGCACGCGATTATGGCGAGCGAAAGATATTTCCCTCTTTCTTAAATGGTATGAGTCATGTATCATCTACTGTGATGTTGGTTGACTCCTCTCCTTTGTGGATTGTAGACTTCGGAGCCACCGACCATGTAGCTCAAGATAGGAGTACATATGTGGAGTTTCGTCGATTGAGTCCCTAGATGAGGAGGTTGTATGCGGGGAATGGAGAATTTGTTGTTGTGAAGGGGATTGACACATGCAAGCTATTGCTATCATATGGTCAAATCCTATATTTACATGATGTTTTGTATACTCCTGAGATTCGACAGAATCTCGTTTCTGTTCGTTGTCTTGGTTGTTTAGGATATTCTGTTTGTTCAGGAAATTCTTCTATTTCTATTTCATTAGATAGTTCTTTGATATGTTCTGGTTCAGTCCATGATGGACTCTATGTACTGGATATGGTTTCTATTTATGATATTTCTCATTTATCTCATATTGCCTATGCATCTGACAGTGTAGTTGATGATGTTTCTGTTTGGCATAATGGACTTAGCAACATAGGGCAAGAGAGAATGAACCGATTAGCAGTAAATTGCTAGTTGTGCGAGCTAACAAAGGTTGTGTTGCCCCTATATGAGTTTTGCCTAGCTGGCAAAGCTACGAGGAAATCATTTGGAAAAGCAATGAGAGCTATAACTCCATTGCAATTAGTCCACTCCGATATTTGTGGGTCTATGAATGTGAGAGTCCGAAATGAAGTTACGTATTTCATTACGTTTATTGATGATTACACGCGCTTCAGTCATTTCTATCTGATCTTGCACAAGTATGAGGCACTGGAGTGTTTCAGGAGGTATATTAACGAGTTTGAAAATCAACTAGACTTGAGAGTGAAAACTCTCAGAACCGATAGGGGCGCGAGTATTTATCTGAGCAATTTAAAAAGCTCTATTTTTAGAAAGGTATCATGAGACAGTTGACCATTCATGCTACTCCTCAGCAATGACTGAGAGAAGGAATAGGACTTTGTTGGTTATGGTAAGGGCTATCATGGTACATGCTAATTTGCCTATTTCCCATTGGGGAGATGCCTTGTTAACTACAGCCTACTTCCTTAACCGTGTTCCAACAAAATCTGTGATTGATACCCTATATGAGCTTTAGACAGGGAGACAACATAATCTTAGCCACTTGAGGCCATGGGGTTGTGCCGCATTTGTTCGCGATTCCTCACATCCACACAACAAGTTAGGCCCACGAGGAAAGAAGTGTATTTAACAAGATACTCAGAACAATCCAAAAGACACGTGTTCTTAGGTGAACATGCAGACGACATAGAAACCGAGATTGAGTCTCGTGATGCTATCTTCCTAGAAAATGATTTCCTTATGAGAGGTGAAATCTATTGGGATTGCACCTTCTATGAGATGGATGAGTCTAGTGGTTCAGCTGGGCCTAGCGGAGGGACCTAAGAACTTGTTGTAGATCTTGGTCCTAGTGGGAGTAGTCCATTTGGAGGTGAGGAGGCTCCCCCTCCTTGTAGGGGTAGTTGAGGACATGTACCTAGTCGTTATTTCTCGATTGAGGATGAGATCCTCATTGTAACTCCCGAGGATGATGTGTTGGTTGCTACTCGGAATATCGTATTAGTTCCCCTGTACAAAAATATTGTACAAGTCTTGAACCTTTCCTAACAACCTATTGTATTCTTTAGAAATTAAATTTGGAATCGCAAACAGAACTTAACATTATTGGTTCAAAATTCAACTTATATGTTCTTAGAGGTTTAGACTTGGATCATAAACGATGCTTAACATTATTGATCCAAATCCACCCATGTTACAAAGTTGATTAAATATTTATTTCAAAGATCGTCTTCCAGGTTAAACATGGTGAGGCACTAGGCCTTCTTGTGCATGGAATCATCCACCACTTCCTAGACAAAGCCTTTCAACGAAATTCAATATTTAATCTCCTTACAGTAACCTTAAGTTTAACCACCACGAATAATCGAATCACAAAATCAAAAAATAAAAGAAACACAAAATCGAAACATAAAATCGATTGCCTAGAATCGTTAGCCTCTTGTGTTTGGTAATTCAAAATCCGTACAAAGGAAACTAGTATGATGCGGAATAAGACAACTAGTTATACCTTTCTTTGTTAACAAAAACTTCTTGATCTTCTATTATATTCCTCTCCTTCTCTTGGGCATCATGTGGGCGACGATCTACCAAGAAGAAATCCACCAAAGTCTTCTTCTCTTCCTCCAAGCTCTGACCACCAAAGTGATCTAGACAAGAGGGCCTCCTTACTCTTCTTCTTCTCCTCCTAGTAACCGGCCACCAAAGCTCCTAGTAGACTTGATGCCACTGGCCACAATGTGGAAAACAAAAGGAGAAGAGAGAAAGGAAGAGGGTCGGCCACCAAGGGAAAAGAGAGAGAAACAATAGAATAGAAGTTGTGTTGTATGAAGGTACCCTTTACCTCTCTTTTATAATCCTTGGTGAATCTAAAAAAGGAAAGTTTTATAACTAAAAAATAAAACTTCGTTTTCTATTCAAGACATGGCTGGCCACCTCTTACAAAACAAATAAGGAAAGATTTTAAATAAAAATTAAAATCTCTCTTTTAAAATATCCCTTTTGTGGTTAGCTATAAAAAGAATGTTTTATAAATTAAAATCTCTCTCTTTTAAATCCTTTTATGGATATCTATAAAAGATAAGATTAAAAATAAAACTCCTTTTATATCATGGTTATAAAAATGAAAGTTTTCTTAAAAATTAAAATCTTTCTTTTAACATTATAGATATCTACAAATAAGGAAAGATATCTAATATATCTTTTAATCCTTTGTAGAAAATATATAAAAGGAAAGATTTTAAAATTAAAAATTCTCTTTTAAAATCATGTGGATAAAAACATAGAAGCAAAGATTCCCTTTCCTTCCTTACTTGGCCGACCACTTGCTTGGGCACCAAGCAAGGCTTGGCTGACCCTAGCTTGAGCTCTAAGCTTGGCTTGGCCGGCCCCTTGCTTGGGCTCCAAGCAAGGATAGGGGTCGACCCCTAGCATGGGCTAAGAGGCTAGGCTTTGAGTGGATATAAGACTATATATAAGAGGCAACAATAGGGACCGAGAGGAGGAATTGATTTTTCTCTCCCGATGATCTTGAATTTCCCGTGTTCGCTCCGAACACCCAACTCAAATTCATCAATAATAACTCATACCACTAAAGAGCTACTATTGAATTACCGCACCAATCCCAAATTACATTATGGGCTCCTTCTTATTATGAGTGTGTTAATCTCCTTGTGTTTAAGATATCGAATGCCCACTAATTAAATGAGTTACTGAAAACTCACTTAATTAATATCTAACTCCAAGAGTAGTACCACTCAACCTTATTGTCATGTTGGACTAAGTCCACCTGCAGGGTTTATATGACAATCCTTATGAGCTCCTCAAGGGGACATTATCAACCTAGATTACTAGGACACAGTTTCATTCTATAATCAACAACACACTATATAAATAATATCATTTTCCAACTTATCAGGCCTATTGATTTATCGAACTAAATCGCACCCTTTGATAAATTAAAGAAATAAATATTAAGTATACACGCTTATTATTATATCATGATTAAGAGTATGCACTTCCATAATAACAGAGGTCTTGTTCTTTTAAAGAGTCAGTATAAAAAGAAACTACCTCAAATGGTTTTGCTCAATACACTCATAGTGTACTAGTGTAATTTATTAGTCAAGATAAACTAATACCTAATTACACTACAACCACTCCAATGGTTTGTCCCATTCCATCTTGGTTGTGAGCAACTGTTTATAATTTATAAGGAACTGATAATATGAACTTCTGTGTGTCTCCTCACACCATGTTATCTACAATATAAATTAAATGGGTAATTATACTTGGCATAAATGTAGACATTTGACCAATGTGATTCTTATTCTAAAATAATTATTTACAAAAGCTAGACTTTTAGTATACACTCTAACATGATGAAGATCCCATCACATTTCAAGAAGATCTCGATGGATCAGTAAAGGGCCAATGGTATAAGGCCATACAAGAGATGATAGATTCTATGAGAGTCAATGGAGGTTGGGACCTAGTTGACTTACCTGAGGATAGAAAGGCCATTGGGAATAAGTGGATTCTCAAAATCAAAAGAAAGGTCGATGGAACAATAGAGAGGTACAAGGCTCGTTTGGTAGCTAAGGGTTACATGCAGACTAAGGGTGTTGACTACGAGGAGAATTTTTCTCCTGTAGTCAAATTTACATCGATTTGTCTACTCTTGGCCATTGTTCCAAACATGGATTTGGAGTTACATTAAATGGATGTAAGAACCATCTTCCTTAACGGAAGTTTGGATAAGGAGATCTACATGGAGCAACCTTCAGGGTTTGTTCTAGTAGGCCAAGAAGATAACATTTACCGACTACGAAAGTAGATATACAATCTAAAATAATCATCTAGATGGTGGTACTTAAGATTTCATGAGAGGGGGGGGGGGTGATATCTTATAGTTTTGCAATGATCAAGGAGAATCATTGTGTCTATCTGATATGTTCTGATGATTCCTTTATGATCTTGTCGTTATATGTAGCTGATATAATGTTGGCTGGAAATAACATTGAGTATCTTATGACTATTAAAATATGGTTGTCATCCAGTTTCGACATGAAAGACATGGGTGAAACAGAGTTCATCCTTGGAGTAAAGACCTAGAGGGGTCTCCCAAGAAGAATGTTGGCTCTTTCACAAGAGACCTATATTAAAAAAAATTCTTGAGCATTTTGGGATGAGCGATAGCAATCCCATAGATACTCCTATAGCCAAGGGTGATGGTCTGATTCTTGATATGTGCCCTAAAACTCAGGAAGAAGTAAGGGAAATGAGTAAAGTCCCTTATTTTAGTGTAGTAGGAAGTCTAATGTATGCAATATTTTGTACACAACTAGACATATGTTACGCAGTCGGTCTGGTGAGTAGATATCAATCCTAGAAAAGATCATTTGAGAGCAGTGAAAAGGATTTTTAGATATCTTAAGGGAACTACGAGCTTCTCCTTGTGTTATTAGGGGAGATAATTTGTGCCTTGTGGGATATTCAGATACTGACTGGGATAGTGATCTAGATAAGCGCAAATCAACATAAGGTTTTGCCCTTTTGCTCAATGGTAGTACTATTTCATGGAGCAATAGGAAGTAAACCTGTGTAGCCTTATCTATGATGGAGGTTGAGTTCGTGGCTTGCTCAGTTGCAGTTCAAGAGAATGTTTGGCTCTGAAAACTATTGGATGACTTAGGGATTGTGGTAGATAGTGGGAGGCCAATGTTTATCTATTGTGATAATCAGGCCAGTGATTATCTATTGTGATAATCAGGCTATTATCATATACACTCGAGACTCTAAGTATAATAGTAGGACCAAATATATAGACATTAGATATAACTTTGTGAAAGATATCATCGAAAAGAGTGAAGTGACCATCAAGTATATTTCTACACACAACATGGCGGCTGATCCCTTTACCAAACCCATTGCTAGAGACTCGTTTTTAGGACACAGAGAGTCATTGGATTTGCGTATGTATTGACATTTCTCATTTTGTACTAGATTGATAATGTTGATGCTTATTATTTTTTGATATATGATAATTATGCATTATTCAATCACACATGAGTTATTATATTTCAATTAATGCATTTTCTTATTATATATTTTATGATGTGGTGAAAAGGTATGTGAGGTACGTCAGGTCATCTCTCTCACACGAGTGACCACCCCTAGCTCTAAGTGAGTAGGGTGAGACGATCTATAGCTGTAAGAGGTTTTGAGAGTAGCCCTGCTAGAACATAAGTTGCCTTGATATGCGTTTAGGATGAGGTCATTTGCAAAATGACTGACATGGATATACTCACATTCATGTTACCTGTAAGTATCTAGGTATGAGATCTTAAATATCACCTATAATTAGTGATATCATTTCTGACATACTCTCCTTGAGATCTCTAGGTAAAGTTTTACATGTAGACTGAGTTCCAAACCTACACAGTGTTCTTCATTTTGCTTCCAACTCTAGTTTCGACAAAACCAATATACAAAACACAAACAAACAAGCCATAGTCTACTCGACCTACATACTTACTCTTGCTTGGAGATCACTCCTCTTAAACTTCTCACCACCTAAGGTTTTTTCCCTTAGGATATTTCCTCTGTCAAACAGCTAGTCTCCTTGACTTTCTTGGAATTGTCACTTGCTAGACATCAAGCTCCTTGACCTGCCTAGACTTTCCCTTTACTAGACATTAGGTCAACCTTGACTTACTTGGACTTTAACCTTGCTAGTCATCTGATCAACCTTAACTTAACTAGATTTTTCTTTGCTAGTCATCTAATGAACCTTGACTTGCCTAAACTTATCTTTACTAGTCATTTAGTTAATCTTGACTTGACTAGACTTTTATTTGAATTCACTTCCAAACATCTGGTCTTGTTTGAATCAATTCTTGGTTAATACTTGACCAGATACAGGTATATTGTCAAATATTGAAACTTTAGAGGCTGATTACATCAACAATCTCTCCCTTTTTGATGTTTGATAACACTTTTAAGTTACACTTGTAACGCCCCGACCCGGGCGGGTCCCCCCCGGACCGAACCAGGAACGACACCAGAATTACCTATCGGTTTGATGACTAGCTCCACAGACCACCGGAGGTCCTTTCAGCGTGCTTTGTCCTCGCTCGCACGCACCCTGGAAAACTTCCCAGGAGGTCACCCATCCTCAGATTTCTCCAAGCCAAGCACGCTTAACTTTGGAGTTCTTAAGTTTGAGCTTCCGAAAAGGAAGGTGCACCTTGGTGATATGGATAGTACCATCTAACTTTTAAAGTCATACTTAATCGGAATCTCAGAACCGGGGTATTATAATCACCCCCACTTAAAGACACAACGTCCTCGTTGTGTAACCACAAATCACACCACAAACAAATCCCAGAATCTCCCTCGCTAGGTGGTGCCCTGGGTGCTCCTACCACAGGCGCACTCACGGTCGCAAGGTCGCTCTGATACCATCTGTAACGCCCCGACCCGGGCGGGTCCCCCCCGGACCGAACCAGGAACGACACCAGAATTACCTATCGGTTTGATGACTAGCTCCACAGACCACCGGAGGTCCTTTCAGCGTGCTTTGTCCTCACTCGCACGCACCCTGGAAAACTTCCCAGGAGGTCACCCATCCTCAGATTTCTCCAAGCCAAGCACGCTTAACTTTGGAGTTCTTAAGTTTGAGCTTCCGAAAAGGAAGGTGCACCTTGGTGATATGGATAGTACCATCTAACTTTTAAAGTCATACTTAATCAGAATCTCAGAACCGGGGTATTATAACACTTAGGTCTTATGCTAAACTGAGAGGTTATAAATTTTTCTAACTTAAACATTCTTCTCCCGCTTTATCATGTAAGCTTTTCCTAAGGGGGAGTTTAGGTTTTGTACCAACAATTGTAAGGTTTCCTTTAGTCAAAATTCTTATCTATCCCTTCTTGAAAGACCATTATAATTAAATAATTTCATTTGAAAGTGGTCAGTTTTTCAAAACCTTTGAAAAATTTTCAAAATAGTTTCAAAAATTAAGGTTTTTCAAAATTTTGCATTTTCAATATATTTTCAAACTTTTACATAATACAATTTTCAAAGAATTTTTCAAAATGAGTTTCAAGATAATTTTCAAAAAAAATAATTCTAAATATTTTTCAAACTATTTTTAAAATAATAATTTTGAAAATATTAAAGACAAATATTTTTTTAAAAGAATTTGCAAAATAGATTTTGAAACAAAATATGTTTCCAAAATTTCCAAAATATTTGTTTTAAAAATATTTTTGAAAAACTCCACTTTTTATTTTAAAAAATTGGTCATTCATTAGAGACCTACCCCTTAATTAGCTATTATTGTTAACCACAAGGAAGACATACATAGGTGTCTAGGTGTCTAGAATTCTATAGTTGACATAAGGATCTAGAAGCTTAGTGTTGGTCAACAATTTACAAAGGTGTATAAGGTTTTAAAAATATATAATTACACCTAATCAAATATGAAATTCATTAAATATTTGATGTTGAATGACTATTTTAAAAATAACTTTAAGAAAATAATCTTATTGATTTTGTTTTTTTTAAAAATATATTTTAAATTTAATTTTCTTACATCTCACCCATGTGTCTTAATACATAAAATACACTATTGCCTTTTGAGTTTTGTCAGATGATTTTTTAATTTTATTTGGTCGAGGTTAAGTTTAAATTGGGAAGATTGTTTGACCTTTAGAATCAAGTTTAGCCTTTAATCAATTAAGTTGTCATTTTTAGACTTGGCTTTAAGGATGTGGCGAGGTATAGATGGTCTTCTTAATCAGATCAATGACTACTTTCTTAGACAAAGTCAATTCAAGAAAGTGATCACTTAACTGACTTATTCTAAAACCCCAATCTAACTAGTTTAAGATGTGGTGAGTTACCTTCAATCAGTTTCACTTAACTAGGTGCATGATAACCAATATTTTGATGGGCTATTTTAGCTTTTATACTTGTCATCGTTATCCTCTCGTATGGTTAAAAGTTGATTCATATCATGTTTTACGAGTTTGGATTCATTTAGAGCTTTGACACAATTCTTCCTATATTTGTAAATTTTTATTGAAAATTATGCAATTATTATTTGTAGGGGATTGAGAATGAGTTGTGGATTATACTCGAGTTGAGTGCACCAAATAGGATACGTCTTATCCCGCCTAGACACACTTAGACTAAGTATCCTTAGCGTCCTATCAGCTCGCCGTTATACTATGTTGTCAATGTCAAGTTACCTTATTCTATTTAAGCATTCTATGATATAGAAAGTAACACAAGACTAGCATTCATGACATGACATGACATAAATAGACATGATATACTTAATTCGCATCCACATCAATTACCCTATCTAAAATTTTATCGAAAATTTTGGATTGGGTAGCTAAAAATTTTTTACATTAGCTACCCTATCACTATCCAAAATTTTGCATTTATGAATAGCCTTTTTTAAATTTAAGGAATGAATTCTATTCCCTAAATATTATAAAGGAGAGAGAAAAAAATAGAAAAATTGATATATGATATAATGAAAAGTAGTTATTTAAATTTAATAAAATAATTATTTCCCCTTAAATTATGTATTTTGGATGGATGCTCTAACTATGCACGTGCATGACAAGCATGTCAAATAAGTCAATCAAAATTATTTGTTTATAATAATGTAACAAATTCTCAATTTGATGTATTTTATGTTAATCGACGAATCAATCTGATACATTTTGATTATTATTAGGTTTATTATTTTCTTGGATTTGATTTTCTTAATTAGTACCCTAATTAAATGGTACTAGATAATACTTGGGTTTATGACATGTATTTTGTTAGTGTGGAAAGCATCCGACAATCGAGTCTAAGTTTTAATAATGACAAAGAGATTCAAAGTTAAGATTCCTTGTTATCTAACGTGCTTAAATGAGTTTTTAGGAAAGTCCTAACTGTGATTGAGGAAAATCCTAAGGGATGGTAACCTTAGGTCTTAGGGGGTAATAACACTAGGTGGAGGAAAATCCTAAGGGGCGGCAACCTTAGGTCCTAGGGGGCGGTAACCCTAGGTGAAGGAAAACCCTAAGGGGCGGCAACCTTATGTCCTAGGGGGCGGTAACCCTAGGTGGAGGAAAATCCTAAGGGGGTAACCTTAGGTCCTAGGGGGTGGTAACCCTAGGTGGAGAAAAAACCTAGGGGGCGATAACCCTAGGTCCTAGGGGTGGTAACCCTAGACAGAAAGTCCAGTCGATTTGGAGGACCGGACTAGCATCAGGTAATCTCTCTTGAGTGGAGTAGGTGAGGACGCATTCCCCGGAAGAGGGAAAAGTAGGCGTCGGTTCGACCTAGGGTTTCCAGTCGGAAATCCGAAGTCAGAACCGGACAGTCCAGAGACTGTCAATACTTTATTTATATATGTGCTGATATTGTCTTGCAGGGCATGTTGTTGTTTTGAGACTAACATGTCTTGCAGATACAAAAGGAACAAGCTAAGCCTCGGATAAACAGTGTCCGAGGCGCTTCCATGGAGCTTGGAGGCGCCTCGGGTGCAAAGCAGAAGTTGGCTGCGAAGAGGAGCTGGAGGCGCCTTGGACCAGGGATTGGACACGCCTTGGAAGCTTGGAGGCGCCTTGGACTGGCCATGGAGGCGCCTCAAGTAGGATAAGCGACGAAAAATTCAGCAGTCATCCACACGGCTGACTCGACAGTGTTGAGGCACCTTGATTGGGGTTTAAGGCACCTCAAGCAGACTATTTAAGGAGGGTTTGAGCAGCAATTGGAATAACAACCTTCCAAGCTATCCTTACGCAACCGCTTGCTAACGAGAAGTTTCGACGAAGCTATAACTTGATGCCGACGACCCGGAGCCCTTATTCTACTATTTCTTGTTTGTCGTCGGTAAATTTTACTACTGTTGATTGTACTTCATTTGTAAACATTTTAACGATATTATAGTTGTTTCCCAACGTAAACGCTCAACGAGCGTGGGCCTTGGAGTAGGAGTCGCCACAGGCTCCGAACCAAGTAAATACTTACGTTTGCGTTGTGTTCTTTTACATTTCCGCTGCTTTAATTCTTGATCATTTTACGAATCTGAAATGAGTAAAGCCATGAGCGCTATTCACTCCCCTCTAGCGCGATCTCGATCCAACAATTGGTATCAGAGCGGGGTAGCTTTAATTTGGTGCAACCATCAATCAAGCAATTTTTTCGTGGTGTTTTTCAATTTTTTTGTAGTCCATTGGAATTAGTATTGTTGCTATATTCCAATCTATTTTCTTAGATTGAATTGATTTCTGCTCGAAGTTGGTGCAATACCACTCGATTTCGCTTTTCTTTTATAATACATCCCGCACTACTAATCTAGGATCAAGTCCTGGGATATTCTTTTTGTTGGTTTTTTTTGTGCATATCCTCTAAATGACCCAACAAGAAGGCTTCAGCACTGTTCATACCACGCTCTTCACCGGAGAAGACTTTGATTACTGGAAGGGCAAAATAGAGAATTTCCTGAAGATCCAGTTCGAGATGTGGATGATCGTCAAGACTGGATTTGAACTACCGACTGACGGAGACGGCAAACCTACACCTTGCGAAAACTGGGATCCAGCACTAATCAAGAAGGTGGAAGCAAATGCCAGAGCAACTTGTACCCTCCAGTGTGGACTAACAAAGGAGGAACTCAACCGAGTTGGCCGGTTCTCAAGTGCAAAGGAGTTGTGGGAGAAGCTGATCGAGCTTCACGAAGGGATGTCCGACACTAAGGTAAGTAAAAGGGATTTAATACTTAATAGACTGCACAATATTAAACTGCATGAAGGTGAGACAGCTACCCAACTCCACGCCCGGATCCAGGACCTCCTCAACGGGCTTCATGGGATCGGACAAAAAGTGGAGAACCAGGACATAATCAGGTACTCTCTAAACGCTTTTCCAAGGAACACCCTGTGAGCATCCATGATAGATGCTTACAAGGTATCTAAGGACATTTCCTCTATTAAACTAGATGAGTTATTCTCCGAGTTCGAGTTGCATGAGCAGATTAATGCACGCCCGACCGAGAAAGGGTTGGCTTTGGTTGCAGGTATAGGTAGAGCGCACGAATCGAAATCAAAATGCAGAACCGAACCGGAGTCAGAAGAAGAACCAGAATCGGACGACGACGACGAGCTCATGACCGAGCTTGTCAACCTGGTGAAGAAACTCTACAAAAAGAAGGACTTTAACAAAAAGAATGTCAGAAAGGTCATCCAGTCCAAAGAAGCTCAACCAAGCTCAAAGGTGAAATTCGAGGTCACGTGCTACGGGTGCAATCAGAAAGGGCACATCAAGGCGAACTACCCGAACCAGAAAGATCCGAAAAAGCCAAGAAGAAAGAAGGCCCTGAAGGCGACTTGGGACGAGTCTTCTTCCGAGGAATCCGACGACGAAGAACTCGAGCAAGCAAGCTTTCTCGCATTGACAGCCCGAGACTACACCAACGAATCTGGAAGCGAGAACGAATCGGAAGCCGAGTCCGAGAGAAGCCACGGATCCATATCCGTTTCCGAAGGGCGAAACCCCTCTATAAGTACGAATCGTCTTTATAATTTAATTAATTATTTAATGCGTAAAGTAGCTAAGTCCAATGTTCAGATCAAGTCACTTCTAAAGGAAGTAACATCCCTTAAAGAAGCGACTAATACCGAATCCTTGACTGAATTTATTCACACCGGAACCTCAACTCAAGTCCAAAAGCTTGAGGACGAGAATTCCATCCTGAAAATTCAAATCAAGGATTTGAAGATTGCATTGGAACGATTTACACTAGGTTTCAAGAATCTTGACTTGATTCTTGGAAAACAGAAAGCCGTATACAATCGATCCGAACTAAGATTTAAAGAAAAACAGAAATTTCGGTCCTATTTATTGCTTATTAACAGACCAAATAATAAAATAGTCCAAGCATGGGTACCCAAGTCCAACCTATTCAATCAAGTTGGACTTGGTCAATATTGGGTTCCCAAGGATCAAGTACATTACCTTGATAGACCATATCGAGGCTATGATCCAGGGGGAGCAAATAGAAAAAATATCCTGATAAAAAGATAAACCATTAAAAGAATATAACTCAAATCTAATTTATAAAGTTAAATAAAAATATACAAAAATCAATAATGTAGGGTGAGGCTCCAGAATAGCTGGCACCTCCAAAAGTAACCAACCCGGCAGGGTAACTAGGATTAGAATAAAAAGGGACAACAATTTAACTTGACCTGTGGTACTGGTGAAGTATTGGATGATAGTACGTTAGGGAAGCTTAGTCTATGCATGTCTAGGAAGATATGACTTCAACCTGGTGCATTTGGCTAAGTGGAACTGACCGAAGCTACCTCTTACGGATTCTAACTAATTAGACCAAGGTTTTGTACTAAGTTCAGTGGATAGTACTACTTAGAAAACCTCGAAGGCATTGTTACTCTAATGATGTCCAAGTGACTCACCATAGCCCAGAAGTTTATCCAACGAATGCCTATTTGTTGAGCCCAAAGCTATACCTGAATCTAACATAAAGTTAAACCAAACCCTATAATTGAACCTAATTTATCTCACAAAATTATAGGATTCCCTTATTTAAAATTTAGATCGGGTGAGATGACTAAGAATTAAATTAACTAATTAAAATCAAATTAATAATTAAATTAAACTAAAATTAAATTAAATTAAATTAAAAAAAACTTATTTAAAAATCTTTTTTTAAAAAAACTTATTTAAAAATCTTTTAAAAAAACTTATTTAAAAATCTTTTTTTTAAAAAAACTTATTTAAAAATATTTTTAATAAAACTTATTTAAAAATATTTAAAAAAAACTTATTTAAATTTTTTTTTTAAAAAACTTATTTAAAAATCTTTTAAAAAACTTTTTTAAAAAAATCATTTACAAACCTTTTAAAAACTTATTTAAAAATCTTTTAAAAACTTATTTAAAAATCTTTTAAAAACTTATTTTAAAAAAACTTATTTAAAAAACTTTTAAAAAAACTTATTTAAAAATCTTTTAAAAAACTTTTTAATTTTTTTTTAAAAAAATCATTTAAAAAACTTATTTAAAAACTTTTTAAAAAACTTATTTAAAAATCGTTTAAAAACTTATTTAAAAATCTTTTCAAAACCTTTTTAAAAAACTTATTTAAAAATTTTTAAAAAACTTATTTAATAATCTTTTAAAAACTTATTTAAAAATATTTTTAAAAAAACTTATTTAAAATCTTTTAAAAAACTTTTAAAAACTTATTTAAAAACCTTTTAAAAACTTATTTAAAAATCTTTTAAAAACTTTTTAAAAAATTATTTAAAAACCTTTTTTTAAAAAAAACTTATTTAAAAATCTTTTAAAAAACTTATTTAAAAACTTTTTTAAAAACTTATTTAAAAACCTTTTAAAAACTTATTTAAAAATTTTTAAAAAAAGTTTTTAAAAAACTTATTTAAAAACCTTTTTAAAACTTATTTAAAAATTTTTAAAAAACTTTTTTAAAAAACTTTTTAAAAAACTTATTTAAAAACTTTATAAAAAACTTATTTTAAAACCTTTTTTTTTTAAAATAAATAAATAAATAAATAAAATAATAATAATAATAATAAAACCTTCTGTCTGCTATGGCAGAGGCACCCTCTAGGATCGGCGGGAAAATTCCCTGCCGAAAACCACTAAGGCACCTCGGACCAAGTCCAAGGCACCTTCAACACGACATTGAAGGCGCCTTCAAAGAGCTTGAAGGCGCCCTCAATGCCGACATATGCAGCGAATAGAGAGTTCACTGCAAGTCGATTTTTCGCCGAACACCGACGATCCAAGGTGTCTTCAACCCCGGTTTTCTGCCTTCTACCCCCATTAAAACCTCAGGATGCCTCCTAGGTATAATCTTAACTTATCTATTGTTCGTATATATAACTTTTGTTCATTTCTTTGCTGTATGAATTGCTTGAATCAAAATAGGAAACGTCAAAACATTGATCCTGCTTCCGCTAGCATACCTTCCACCGATCCTAGGTTCCCCTCAGAGCGGCATAGGATTGAGTTCACCAAACATAAGTTTACCCCTATTAAACCTAGGTACTTCAGTAGGTCATTTTTTGTTCAGTTTTGTCAGCCTACAGTCCAGATGATAGAGCACTATCAGCTTAGTAAACTGGTTTATTACAGTCATGCAGTAAATCAGGACCTATGTGCTTAGTTCTTCAATAACCTCGAGAAGGTTGACGACCTGACCTACTCCACCAGAGTTGGTGGACAGGATATCCAGTTTACCCCTTCTTTGATTTGTACTAGTTTAGAGCTTAGATCATCTGCATGTCCCTTTTTGTGTTACTCGGCTAGGGATTTGCCATTTGATGACACCTATTCCCACATCACATTAGACACCATCTACATGTATTTCTTTGGAGAGGAGAGACCAGAGGTCCTGACTGAGTTCAGGTCACTCTCCCTTAGGATTCAGGACTATGTTATGCACAAAGTCCTGACAGCATGTATTTTGCCGATCACATCTCAGGATGTCACGAAGATGCGACCTTCACATTCCTTTTTCCTGTATGCATTATGCCAACGCTTAGACATCGATATAGCATTACATATGTTCCATAACTTCGTTCATGCATCCAGTCTAGTCACGTCCCTTGAGATCCACATGCCCTACTGTCACATCTTGACATCTATTTTCTCGACCCTTGGGATTGATACCACCCAGGGGGCAGTTGTCCCTCTAGGACCTTATGATGAGTTTGGGCAGCGTAATCTCAGATTAGCCCGCATTGACGTCACCGCTGAGGGGGTCCTAGCTTGGAAAGGTAGACCACAGCCAGCTGCTGCTCGGATAGAGTCCGAGGCAGACGACGAGTTTGTTGCCTTCTTTGCTCCGGCCGAGGGAGAGGACTGGTTAGAGTTTACAGTCGAGGATATTCATGGACAACCCTCCACTTTGGCAGGGTCCTCGACCTCAACATCGACACAACCATCCACCTCCTTATTGATCGAGGACCGACTTACGCATGTCGAGATTCAGTCTGCACAGACACAACGGCTTATCCTGGATGAATTTCGCATGCTTCGTGCAAAGATAGCCTCCGACTTTTCTTCTCTTCGTCAGGGATAGCCTGCACCCGAACAGCCCCCACCACCAACTGACAATCCTTCTACCTGACTCTATCCTTCCATGCATTGTATATTGGTCCTGGACATCCATGCATTGTATACTGGTTCTGGACATCTCACTAGTACTTTGTCTGCTTAGATATTTAATTAGTTGTACTTTCTGCTTAATAGTACCTCTATGTTAGTACTTAATTGATCTTTGTTACGCTTAACTTGGTTTTCAAACTCTAGGAAAAATGATATTTTCAAATATCCCCATTTCTTAGATTTTGGACTTAGCCTAGAAATTTACCCCTAGAAATCATGTTCCCCTAGATTTCAGCCAAAGCATCTCACAAGAACACTAGGCTTAACTTACTTGTGTTTGAAAAACTTAGAATGGTGTGAGATGCATAGGGTACAGCCTAGACTCCAGAATGCTTATTTCTGTGCATCGTAGTGAGTCTGCGCGTTAAACACCAAAATTACATTAATCAAGTTAAGTCATCCCGTCTTAGTCAAATCTAATTGGATCACTGACTTAACTTGACTAACCAGGTGAACACTATTGTCCTTTAGGTAAACAGCTAGTAACAAATGGTTAGACATTTGCCAAGGGAATTAAGTTTTACTCATGCTTGGACTTTAGGACTGAAAACGAACAAATTCTCTATTTCAAAAGTGAAAATGACCATAGTTAAAAACTTTACAAGTTTTAATTTATTAAAAAGCTCTGTCAAATTTAGCTACGTTAGCCTCTTTCAAAAGTTATCTAAGTTCTCTCTAAAGCTCTTTCAAAATTTGATTAAGTATTTTACAAGATTTTCTCAAACTTAATTAAACCTTTTAAAAACTTTTAACTAAGCTGTTTAAATCTAACTAATAGTTTCTCAAAAGCTTTTCTCAATTTAACTGAGTACTTTTCAGAACTATCTCAAATTTGGCTAAGTCAAGTATGTTTACAAAGCTTTGTCTTCAAACTATGAATTTTAGCTAAAGTATTTTAAGAAATTGATTTTTTAATTTATCTCACTTAGCTAGAAGTTTTACATGAAAATTAACTAAAATGCTAGGTGTTTTAATCCAAGTACATAAAACCTCTATTTTCTAAACATTTTCATCCCCACTTTAAAATGCTAAGTGTTCATTTTGACCAATAAGATTTCTGAAAAGTAAAGTTTTCTCAGAATAAACTAAGGCCATTGATCACTATTTCTTTTTTACTCTCTTATTTATTTTTTGATATATGGCAAAGGGAGAGAGTACAAGGAAAATTCAAAATTCAATTCAAAAGAAATTGAGCTTTTGTCAAGGGGGAGTCTGCACTTAATCTAGCTCTGCACTTAATTTTAATATCATTATGCTTGTGTTTTCATGTTTATCTTTTTATGGCATTATTTACTTAACTTTGAATTTTTGTTGTCATAATAAAAAAGGGGAACATTGTTGGTGCGGGAAGCATCCGACGATCGAACCTAAGTTTTGATAATGCCAAAGGGATTCAAAGTTAATATTCCTTGTTATCTAACGTGCTTAAATAAGTTTTCAGGAAAAATCCTAACTGCGGTTAGGCAAGAGGAAAATCCTAAGGGGTGGTAACCTTAGGTCTTAGGGGGTGGTAACCCTAGGTAGAGGAAAACCCTAAGGGGCGGCAACCTTAGGTCCTAGGGGGTGGTAACCCTAGGTGGAGGAAAACCCTAAGGGGCGGCAACCTTAGGTCCTAGGGGGGGGGGTAACCCTAGGTTGAGGAAAACCCTAAGGGGCGGCAACCTTAGGTCCTAGGGGGCGGTAACCCTAGGTGGAGGAAAACCTAAGGGGAATAACCTTAGGTCCTAGGGGGTGGTAACCCTAGGTGGAGAGAAACCCTAGGGGACGATAACCCTAGGTCCTAGGGGGTAGTAACCCTAGGCAGAAAGTCCAGTCGGTTTGGAGGATCGGACTAGCATCAGGTAATCTCTCCTAAGGGGAGTAGGTGAGGATGCGTTCCCAGGAAGAGGGAACAGTAGATGTCGGTTCGACCTAGGGTTTCCAGTCGAAAATCCGAAGTCAGAACCGGATAGTCCAGAGACTATCAATACTTTATTTATATATGTGTTGACATTGTCTTGCAGGGCATGTTGTTGTTTTGGGACTAACATGTCTTGCAGGTACAAAAGGAACAAGCTAAGCCTCGGATGAACAGTGTCCAAGGCGCCTCCATGGAGCTTGGAGGTGCCTCGGGTGCAAAGCAGAAGTTGGCTGTGAAGAGGAGCTAGAGGTGCCTTGGACCAGGGATTGGAGGCACCTTGGAAGCTTGGAGGTGCCTTGGACTGGCCATGTAGGCGCCTCAAGCAAGATAAGCGATGAAAAATTCAGCACTCATCCACGCGGCTGACTCGGCAGGGTTGAGGCGCCTCAAGCAGGCTATTTAAGGAGGGTTCGAGCAGCAGTTGGAATAATAACCTTCCAAGCAATCCTTATGCAACCAGCTGCTAACGAGAAGTTCCGACGAAGCTATAACTTGACGCCGGCGACCCAGAGCCCTGATTCTACTATTTCTTGTTTGTCGTCGATAAATTTTACTACTGTTGATTGTACTTCATTTGTAAATATTTTAATGATATTATAGTTGTTGCCCAACGTAAACGCTCAACGAGCGTGGGCCTTGGAGTAGGAGTTGCCACAGGCTCCGAACCAAGTAAATACCTTGCGTTTGCGTTGTGTTCTTTTACATTTCCGCTGCTTTAATTCTAGATCGTTTTACGAATCTGAAACACGTGAAAGCCACGAGAGCTATTCACCCCCCCCTCCCCTAGCGCAATCTCGATCCAACATGTTTGACTTAGACTTGTAACTAAATCTATATTTTTAATGTTTGTAATTATATTTTTCAAAGTTATAGTTTGTTTTTCTCATTTTATATATCTAAAAAAAAATAGTCCGGTGCACGAAGCTCTCGTCATGCAGAGGTTATTTTTAGGATTCGAATCCGTGATCTTTTGGTCACAAAGTAACAATTTTATCGATGTGCCAATGCTCCCATTATATTTTTCTAATTTTATATGTTTTTGATTTTTAAAAGTTGAAGATTTAATTTTTGAAAATTTCAAATTTAGATTTTAATTTCTAAGATTTGAATTAGTCATATTCCATAATTAAAGGGAAATTTATTATAATTAGGTTTATTAATTTTAATATTTAAATTCATATTTTCAACATTTTAATTTGAATTACTCTATTTTAAAATTGAAAGATTTATTTTCTTTAATTTTAGAATTTAATTTTAGTTTTTTAGGTTTTGAATTTATCTTATTAAGATTTGAAATTATTTTCTGGATTTTTAAAATTTAATTTCGGATTTTTTAATTTTGAGTTAGACTTTTTAAAATTTAATGTTAGATTTTTAGAATTTGAATTTGTCATTTTGAGATTTCAAAATTTATTTTGGATTTTAAAAATTTAATTTGGATTTTTAAAATTTGAATTAGTCTTTTTAAAATTTTAAAATTTATTTTCTGTATTTTTAAAATTTAGTTTCGATTTTTTTTAGAATTTTAAATTGTCTTTATATTTGAATTAATTAATTTGAGACTATCTTAATTAATTAATTATTTAAATTCGAATTATTTAATGAAATTAAATTTGAATTGTTTAAATTAGATTTATGTTGATCATTAATTAAATTTAAATGAATTGAATTTGAATGGTTTAGATTAGACTTATCTCGATTATTAATTAAATTTGGATCAATTAAGTTTGAATTATTTAAATAAATTTATCTTAATTATTAATTAAATTAATATTATTTAAATTAATTAAATTTGAAAATTTCTTTTTGATTAATTTGATTTAGATTTAAATAATTATTGAGATTAATTTGGTCAATATCTTGTGACAAAAGGTGATGCGCTATCCTAGGCGTCCGTCCATGCCACCCCAAGGATTTCCAAGGAAGGTAATGTTGGTGTAGAGAGCATCAGACGATCGAACCTGTGTTTTTGATAATAGCAAGGGGGTTCAAAGTTAAGCCATCTTGTTATCTAACAAGTTGAACTAAATGTGCTGAAAAATCCTAAGTGATCTTATGTAAAGAAAAGTTTTAATTGCGATTAGGTAGGTGGAAAGTCCTCGCTACGGTTAGGTAAGGAAGTCCTGATCCGGGAGACTGGGCAAGGTCTTGGCGGGTCGTGGACTTTGGGTGAAATCCTAGAGTCGAGGACTTTAAGTGAAAATCTTGGGGGTCGCAAAGACTAGGTGGAAGACTGGACGGGTCATGGAACGGGCATCCAGCATGAAGTCCTGAAGTCTTGGACGCTAAGCAAAAGTCCAGACGATCTGGAGGACTGGTCTAGAAAAAAGGTAATTTATCTTGAGAGAAGTAGGTGAGGACGCGTTCTTTGAAGAGGGAACAGTAGACGTCGATCCTACCTAGAGTTTCATCGAAACTCAAAGTCAGGACCGAATAGTCCAAAGGATGTTAAAACTTGTCATTCTTTAAATATTATTTGCCTGTACTAATCTTATTTTGTAGAAAATATAAGTGCAGAAAATGGTGGTTCGAACGTCTGAAGGGAGTCCGAGCACCCAGAGTCCGGGCACCCGAGATGCCTTCAGTGAAGAGGTGCCCCGGAGGGGCACTTGGCTAGGTGTCCTAGTGGTCCAGGCACTAGGAGTCGCTCCAGGCGCCCAGATTGCTAAAAGTTGATCTTCGCAGCAAGCCAACGCGCACTGATTGGTGGGGCTACGTCACGATCTGGGTGCCCGGGGGTGGTTCAGGCACCTGGAGAAGGATAATTTTTGTAGATCAAGTTTCGATGAGTGCACGCAACATCAACCTTGTGGGGGCGCCCGTGGGAGCTTCCAGGCTCCCGGAGTGGGCTATAAAAGGAGGATTCGACCAACACTTCAAACACAACATTTTGAACAATTTTCGCTTCTTTGTACTGCTCAAAAAACCCCTCCACAATGCCCAAAACTGCTCCAACGAAGACTACGTTGAAGATTACATTCTCCAAAGTTGTTGGTATTCTTTACTTTTCAAATTACTTGTAATCATTTGAAATTATACTTGTACTCTTTACGATTGATTAGTGATTGTCCATCAAAAGCACTCTCATGCGCGGGCCGTGGAGTAAGAGTCGTCACAAACTCCGAACTAAGTAAATCTTGATGTGTTAGCATTGCGTTTGTTTTTTTCTTTATTCCGTTGCTTTCTCTTGATTATTCTTCGATTGTTTTAAGCGAACATGAAAGCCACGAGTACTATTCACCCCCCTCTAGCACAACGATCTTACAAGTAAATCATGGTGATCGAATGACATCTCTTTACATGAGAAGAATTTTATTCCTAAGGAATTCTTCCACTAGGGATTCTATTCCGGCTCTCTTGTGGTAATATACCACTCGAATTAAATTTGAATTATAAATAATTAACTTTGAATTATCCAAATTAGAATGATCTTTATTAATCTCATTATTATCTAAATTTGGATTATTAAAATTAATTAATTTAGAATTATTCAAATTAGATTTATTATCTTGCAGTTACTAACATGCATTTCAAAAAGGGTATTTATGTAATTCTCATATTTACTAATTCTTGGATTTCTTTTCTTCTTCTTTCAACACTGGACACTGATTCTTGTAGTGATTGGATTTCTTGCATTGGAAATACACGATATGCTCTTTGTTTTTTTTTTTTGACTTCAGGCATTGGTTTCTCCTTTGGTACCAGTTGTACAGTCCAAGTTTTATAAGTAGGACACTCTTCCTACATTTAAAGTAAATAATATGAAATTTAAAAATTGAATTTACCATCATACCTTTTAGATCTCCCTCAATCTCTAGCCTACTTACTCCCTTGATGGTTAGTCCAATTAAGAGTCAGTTGACTCTGATACCAATTATAGGATCGTTGGAGCACTAGAGTGGGGGGAGGTGAATAGAACGTCTCACTTTCGTCGTGTGTTAGTTTTTTCTATCAGATTAGTAGCATTGAAAATATATAAATAGCTTAAGAGCAAGACAAGAGTACACACCCGATTTACTTGGTTCCCAACCTTTCAGACTTAGTGTTGGACCCTTGGCGGCCAGCTAGAGGGGGGGGGGGGGGGGGGGGGGGGGGGGAATAACCCTATAAATAAAAATGAACAAAACACCTTTCTCGATCTTTATATCTTTATTAAAATTAACACTTGCATAAACAAACTTAAGAAGCTAATTAAAAGAAAGAGGCACAGAAAGAGTTACTTGGTTTACAATCAATGGATTACTAATCCAAGGAAATTAAAGCTCACAAAAGTCTTCTTCGGATAGAGAAGCCTCTTACAATAGTCAAAGCTCACAATACAAAGCTAAACTTCAATGGAATTGATTACAATTGTTGTTTTTAACTTCTGGGATCAGGGCTGTATTTATAGCTTTGATCGGGATGTCTGGAAGGGTTCTAGGCGCCTAAAGAGGGATATAATTTTATCTCTCTCACAATGGATCGCGACAGCTAGCATTTTGATAACTTTTCTGGTCCAGGCACCCAGATCGGGTTGGTTCAGCCCGCGACCAGGGCACTCGTAGGGTGCCTTGGGTTCGGTCGCCCGGACCCAGTCTGAGCGCCTAGAGCACAGTCAATTTTCGATTGAATTTTTCTCCAGGTCTTCCGCTCCAGCTCCGCTTGCTTGGGTGATTTCAACTATCCGGAATAGGGCTTACCTGAACCCAATTTCAGGTCTTCTATAGCAAACTTCCGCTTCAGCTTCTCAACCCTCGAAAACGCGACACACCTCCTTCTATTCCGCCAGTGTACTCTTTGGCAACACCTCATCTCTCGAACGCACTGAGTCCGCCGACTCTCTTCTGTGTCGTTCTTCTCATTAGCTGCATCTTTCGTTCGACTTCCTGAGCTCCTAAGTTCCTGCACACTTAGACACAGGGCATCAAAATATAACATGACCTAATTTGACTTGGTTGATTACATCAAAACTATCACGGGGTACTTACAATCTCTCCATTTTTGATGTGAACAACTCAAGTTAAATTAGGGTAAATCAAGAAACAAATAATAGTAAGGTAATGAATTTTGCAAGTACAAAATGTGCAAAAATTAGATAATTACCCTTCCCCTAGACTTAATCTCCACTTCTCCCCTGTTGATCACATTAAAAATAAGGGTTGTAGAAAAATAACTTGAAATGAAATAGAGTCTAAGGGTTAAAAAAAACTAACTATTATCCAGAATAGAAAAGGAAGTTTAAGTGTCACTAATATGGATTTTGTAATTTATAAGCTATATTTGGGAAAAAAAAAATTTAGACTTGGAAAAGTTCTAAAAGAATTTTTATAATATCTGAACAGTCATATATAAAGTAGATATATATTTTTTTTAAAAAAAATTATATTAGTTTAAGCAGAAATAAATTCTTTTTTACATTAAAAACATATTTTTTAAAAAAAATATTTAAAAATAGTTATTAACCTTAAAAATCTTGAAATATTTTTTTTTAAAAAATGTAACAGAGCATGCATTTAAAAAAAATAATCAAGAATTACAATTTTAAAAATTTTTAATATTAAAAATTTATATTTAGATAAATAATTCATAGAAAATTCACCGCCAAAAATTTCAAGAAAAGTTTCTTAGATAGAGAAAAGAATAAAGTTTCAAAAAAAAAATTTACAAAAACTAGCATTGCAAGATATTTTTAAATTGCAGAATACGAATTTTATTAAAAAATTTATAGAAAAATAATACAATGGTAAAGAAATTTGGAAATTTTTCTATAGATGAGAAATGAAATTTTCTTTCTCAAAAAATTAAGATCAAATTAATTTCAACCAGAAATTATATGAGACAATTAAAATAAATAGATAATTCTTAGAAAAAAATGTTAAATCAGGAAAAAAATAAGATATGCATAAAAATTTACTTTAGGTATGATTTTGGAACCCAATAAAGATTCCTTCCTACTAGATTTATAAAAATTTCCTTGAAATATATTTTTATGATATTTTTCTAATTTGATCCTTATGATATCTAAAGTGCCAATTTAGTCTATTATATTTTCTAATTTGTTGAACCTACGAGCCTGCACAAATTTTCAAATCTTCTATTTCTAATTTTTATTTTTTTATTTTTTATTTTTTATTTTTATCTTGTCAAAATCTTCCAATCGATAAGATGTTGATAATGTTCCTTTTAATTAAATCTTCCAATCAACAAGATGATGATAATGTTGCTTTTAATTTATTATTTCCTTTTAATAACTTCTTATTCTCTAATTCTAATTAAAAATAATTCTTTGATAAAATTTTAATAAATTTAAATAACTAGTTAGGAGGTAGAGACCATACCTGACTTACCTCTCCTTTGTCTGAAGCTCCCCCTTGTAATGCTACTTCCGTTTGACGTTTCTCTTTTTTCATCGATGCTCTCGATGCTCATTTCGGATGAGATTACTTTGTCTTCTTCTACTTGGTGACTTGCTACTAGTGCAAGTCTGGCAAGGGCTTCGATCTGACTCAGACGATGTTTCATGCCACGTTGCTTTTAGATTGCGGTGCTTTGTCTGGACTGACTTCTTATTCTTCAACTTTGGATATTGTCTTTGATGTGCCATTCTTCGTCGTAGTGGTAGCATTTTATCTTTCTTTTCTTTCTTTTACCCTACACTTGATTAAATTTATTAGTTTTAAAGAACTTTTTAAATTTCCTTACCATGAACGCCATTTTGTCATCGTCGAGGGATGTTTCAAAATCTAGTTCATCCATTTTTTGCTTTTAGGATAATGTTGTGCTTGGGCTCCTTCATATCTGCATATCTAGTTTCATGAATTTCAAATGTAGACAATAACTCTTTTAAAGTACTTACCTCTAGATTCTTAAAGATGTAATACGTATCTACTAAGGATATCCATTCAGAAGTTGTAAGAAATGTGTTAAGTGCGTACCTTAGCGAATATCGATTAGTTATATTTTCTCTGAGATTCATGAGTCTGGTGATGAGTTTCTTGATCTTTGAGTGAAGGTGTGCAACAGATTCACCTTCTTCTAATCGGAGGTTGTTGATATGGTTCCAGAGTAAATCCCGTCTCACTAGTTTTGCCTCCGAGGTCCCTTCGTGTAGTTCCATAAATTTCTCCCAGAGCTCCTTGGCTAACTCGTAGGTTCAGATTTGATTGACTTCTTAAGGTGGTAGGATGCTAAGCAGATGAAACTCTGGTTTATATTTTTCCATGAAGTCGGCTTACTCCTTTTTCATCCATTGATATTCTTCTTTATCTTCTGGTGTTATAAAACCAAATTTCATAATTAGTAATAACTTAAAATCTATCTTAAAGAATACCTCTATCCTTTTCTTCCAGTTCATGAATTCCCCCTTGAATTTCGGTGGGCAGATGTTTGGTTCGGCCATCTCTTGTGCTTCAATCAGCAATTAGTCCTCTTGAAGCGTTTGATACCAATTATTGGACCCTTGGTGACTGGCTGGGGGGGGGGGTGAATAGCCCTGCAGATAAAAATGAACAAAACACCTTTCTTGATTTTTGCAGCCTGATTAAAATAAATACTTGCATAAACAAAATTAAGAATCTAATTAAAAGAAAGAGGCAAAGAAAGAGTTACTTGGTTTGTAATCAGCGGATTTCTAATCTAAGGAATTAAAGCTCACAAAAGTCTCCTACGGGCGAAGAAGCCTCTTACAGCAGTCAAAGCTCACAATTACAAAGCTAAACTTGAATGAAATTGATTACAAGTGTTGTTTTTAGCTTCTAGGATCAGGGCGATATTTATAGCCCTGATCAGGGTGTCTGGAAGGGTTTCAGACACCTAGATGGGGATAAAATTTTATCCTCGTCGTAATGAATCACGATAGCTGGCATTTTGATAACTTTTCTGGTTCGGGCGCCCGGATCGGGTTGGTTCAGCTCACGACCAGGGCGCTCGTGGGGCGCCCTAGGTCTGGTTAGTCCGGGCACCCTAAATAGCTCCGAGCACTCAGAACACAGCCAACTTCTAGTTGACTTTTTTTCCGGGTTTTCCGCTTCAGTCCGAGCACCCTGTATTTGCTTGGGTGATTTCGGCTATCCGGAATAGGGTTCACCCGAACCCATTTTATGGTATTCTCGAGCAAACTTTTATTTCGGCTTCTTGTCCCTTAGAAATGTCATGCGCCTCCATCTCGTCTACCAGCATACTCTTTCGCAGCACTCATCTCTCGAACACACCGAGCCCGTCGACTCTCTCCCGTGGCATCCTTCTCACTAACTACGTCTTTCGCTTAACTTTCTATGCTTCTAAGTTCCTGCACACTTATACACAGGACATCAAAACATAACATGACCTAACTTTACTTGGTTGATCACATCAAAACTACTATGGGGTACTTACACTTAATACTTCAAGGTCTATGTATAAAGGCGCATGTCCACTAATGTTTTTCTTTTCAAATACCTTCTGGAGGTGGAGAAATCTTCTTACAAATTATAATTAAAGAACAATTATGAATTTGAAGAATAAGAATTAATAACAACATCAAACTAAACATGTTGATGATCGATGCCGAAGCCTTGAGTGTCCCACACTCCTCCTAGCACTTCCCCAGTCGCACATGCCTAACTTCGAAAGCCTTTCTAAGAACAAAAGAAGATGAGTAGTAGTAATTGATGTGTAGAGCTATGATCATGAGGTTTCTTTATAGGCCTTTTCCGATAGACCTATAAACACCATTCGGTCGACTGAACCTAGTCAAACTTGATTCCCACGATCGAGTCCTTTGTGATTTGGACCAAGCCATGTGATCTCATCGTTATTAAGTTTTTTGATCAACTGAAACCTTTCTTGTTGACTAAACCAAACCATGTCACCGACCCAGGTTTGCACTCACATTTGATCAACCGAACTCAGCCGGTTGATTGGATTGATTTTCAAATCAACTGGATCGGTTTTCCTATCGATTGGACTGATTCAGGTGTGGTTCGACTTGGGTCTTCGGAGTTGGTCCAGCTTTGTTTGGTTGTATTTGTCCACTCTTTGTTTTGCTTCCAACTCCAAGTTCCTACATAACTAGCATATAAAACACAAATAAACAAACAAGCCTTAGTCTACCCTACCTACATACTTTTGCTCACAGTTCATTCTTTCAAAATTTTTCACCATCTAAGGTTTACTCTCTTAGGATTTTTCTTTTGCTAAGAAACTGGTCTCCTCGACCTTCTTGGACTTGCCACTTGCCAAACATCATGTCTCCTTTTCTTATTGGACTTTTCCTTTGCCAATCATCTAGTTTCTTTGATCTGCTTGGACTTTTCCTTTGCAATTTCCCTTTGCTAAGCATCTGATCTCCTTGACTTGCTTAGATTTCCTTTTGTCAGACATCAGGTCAACCTTGATCTGCTTGGACTTTATTCTTACTAGTCATCTGATCAACCTTGACCTGACTAGATTTCTCTTTACTAGTCATCTAGTCAATCTTGACTTGACTAGATTTCTTTTTAAACTCACTTCTAAACATCTGGTCCTATTTGGATAACTCTTGATTAATACTTACTACACACAAATATATTATCACATATCAAAATCCTAAAGGCTGATTTCACCAATAAATTATTTTCCTCTAAAATATTCATATTTTTTATTAACTAATAGTGATATAGGTGGAAAGATTTGGGACCACAGGTAGCATTGATCAACCCAACAACTGATAGTCCACGAGCTCAACCCAACAACTAGTGGCCATCTAGCTCAGCTCGGTAGAAGGGCCGAGTTGGGAGTTAATCGGTGTCCTAGGCCATTAGATTAGACTGCATAATTGGAGTGGTAAGACTGTACCTAGATCGAATACACCCTCAGGGCAAGAACCAGATGACCCAACACACTGGATAATGAGTGGGAGTTGGGGAGCACACGTCCTAACAACATGAGAAAATGACTCGAGGAGTGCAGGGTAAACTCTCCTCTCACCTCTCTCTCCTATTATAAATATTATCTTTCAGTAAATACGAGATAAGTTCTTCCTGGCCCATTCTACATTGTGATTTCCTCCCACCTTGATAAGAGATCTTACTTAAGCATCACAAGAGTCAAGAATTTTACTTAGGTCTCCCCTCGACCCCTTCTAACTTTTTCATTGTCAGTGTACTTTTTTTGCCAACCCATCTCTTTCCATCGTGACCGCTCGAGAGTTCTAAAGTTGCCTAAGGCCAACCCGACTGATTCTTGATGTTAGACAGGATAGCGATTATCTTGCGCGCTTACAAGAAGGAGGATTTGAGGAGAATGCAAGAACAAAAATCGTTGAAAATAAAGAGAAATATGCAATTCATTACATTTTACTAAAAAAAAGGAAACTTTATTCAATATGGAGGATCATCCCTCAAATAGCAAAAAAAATGCTTATATAAACAAGTCTTAAACCATAAATATATAACATACCAAAAACACTCTAGATACCCTAAAAATAGAAATGACTAAAAAATAGAAAAAAAGACATTTTGTAGCTCTAAAAAGGTATTAAATGGTATTTTTCAGATCCAAAACTAGACGATTACAGGTTACACCCCTAGCAAACGTAGATCTTTGAAAAGCTATGTGTGAGCACAATCAAAGCTTTAATCCGATATCCGAGTTAAAAGTTATAACCTAACAAAATTAGGTCATCCTATTTGGTCCTGCATTAGTCGCCCTAGGTTAAAAAGAACTCATTCTCAAGTTCATAGTAGTATCATTAATATCCACAGAATAAGGAGTCAAGTGCTTCACATTGAAGGCATCAGAAGTATTCAAATGACTAGGAAGGTATAACTTGTAGGTATTGTTGTTGATCTTCTACAGCATTTCACACAGTCTAATTTCTAATCCTTTAACTTATTATATTCACCAACAGGGAAATGATCATGAGTGAATACTAACAAGACAAAATCTCCAACTTAAAAAAGTAATTAACGATGATAACTATCAACCTGAGTCTTGTACTTAGTATTGCTCTTAAGAATTACCAGTTTCACCTACTCATGAATGCCCTGAAGATGCTCTATCATCTCATCTACTTTAGGACTAAATCATTCTACACGTGGAATAAGGGCTAAGTCTAGAAACCCGAATGGGTTCCGTCCATAGATAATCTTAGAAGGACTCAAATCTGTGGTCTTGTTTCTAGATTTGTTGTAGGCGAACTCTGCTTAAGGTAACACCAAATCCCACTACTTTGGATTAATTCTTAGCAGACATCTCAGAAGATTGCTCAAACTCCAAATCAACACCTCAGTTTGAGTATCTATATGAGGCTGGTAGGCACTGCTAAAGTTCAATTGTGTTAGTTTTCTCCATAAGCTCTATTAGAAATGACTGATTAACTTAGTATCATGATTTAAAGTCATGAATATGTAGGATCGTAAGAGTGCGATAGAGGGGGGGGGGGGGTGAATATCGCGCTTTTAAAAACTATTCTTTTACTCATTTAAATCAAAGTCATGTAGCGGAAAAGTAGAGAATAGGTTCGGCTACTTGGTTCGGAGCCTAGGTCGACTCCTACTCCAAGGCCCGCGATCCTTGATCGCACCGATGGGCAATCCACTAAGATTATTCTTTTCGAAAACCTCGAAAAAAAGCAGTGCGTACAATATACAGAAATATAAGATAGTAACAACCTACTATCTTATGTGAGTTTAAGTACAATGCAAGTTTTTTTAAAAATAAAATATACCGATACTTATATGGAAGATGATGCTTGGTCGGTGCTTGAACGAAGTAGTTGCTTGCGTGAGTTGGAGAGCAGTAGCATGAACAACCGCAGCTAGCACATAGATGAACTTCGAACCAAAATAGATTTTCATTTCCCAGCCTCAGACCTCGAGCTCACTTTTATAAGGGTCGTCGACGTTCGGTCGACCGATCCTTGGGTTCGGTTGACCGAACCAACTCCTTTCTATCTTCGCTAAGATCTGATGCTGATTCGATCTTCGGCACTTAATGACATTAAAGTGTTCGGTCGACCGATCACCTTTTTCGGTCGATAGAACAGAGAATTTCCCTGTTCGCCGAGATTCACACTTAATGCTGCATTGATGAGGTATTGTTCGGTCGACCGATCTCCTGGTTCGGTCGACCGATCAATTTAGTTTCCTTCTTTGCTTCTGACCGAACTGATCTGTGCCACATCCTCAGTGTTCGGTCGATCGATCGAGATTTGATCGGATATCTCTCTAGTTTGGTCTGAATTGGAGTCTGTTTTGAGTTAGCCTGGTTCGATCGACCGATCCTCATTTTCGGTCGACCGATCAGGCCGAACCTGAAAAATAGAGTTAAACAGTATATTCTTGCAAAACAGAGATTAGCACAGTAATATATAAAATGCATGAGTAATAATAGATAGTTCAATTATCTTGATCTCAACTTAGAAACCTTCCTGGTTTCTTCAGTTGGATCAGTAACCTTAGGTTGTTCCTTTCAGGAACACCATCTCACTATCGCTCCTCCAGTTGCTTACTTCAACCTACCTGCCAAATGTTGATCCTCCAAATCTATTTGGACTTTGCATGCTCAGTGTCTGATCACCTGATCCACTAAGACTTTTCTTGCAATACTACATTAGCCAACAACAATAAGGGTGTGTTTGGTTGGGGGTTATCCTTGATAACTTTGGTTATTCATCTAAGGTTTTCAATGAAAACCCTGTTTAGTTTAGGTAATCGATGATTCCCGAGTAATGTTCCATGCCCAATACATCAGCAAAAGGGGCATGCAATCCGGAATTAAAAAATCTCGAAAAACTAAGGGTGCGTTTGGTACGCGCGTTTTTCATTTTCATTTTCATTTTCTGAAAAACACACGTTTTCTAGAAAACAGAAAATGACTTTTTGTCATTCTCTGTTTTTCTAGAAAACACTATCTATTTTTTTAGAAAACAGGCACGAAAAACGCAAACCAAACATCATTTTTTAGAAAATGCGCATTTTTCAGAAAATGAAAATGAAAAATGCGCATACCAAACGCACCCTAAGGGTTTTCTTGATTCTGGGGTTAACGAAATTTTTTTACCCAAAATACCCTTGAATAAAAGAAAAATGTAAAGAAAAAAATATAAAATATAAAAATAAAATAATTTTATTTTAAAAAAATGTAAAAAACATTAATTTTTTTTTTAAAACGTAAAAAAAATTTAAAAATAATAAAAAAATGGGGGGAAAAAATGAAAAACATAAAAAATAGAAAAACGTAAAAAAATATAAAAAACGTAAAAAAATAATAATAAACGTAAAAAAAGTATATAAAACAAATTAAAAAATGTAAAAAAATAAAAAAAAATGTAAAAAAATTTAAAAATGAAAAAATTAAAAAACTGAAGAAAATAAAAAATACATAAAAATAAAGAAAAACGTGAAAAATAAAAAATAAAAAAACTAAGAGTTTAAAAGATATATGATATGGGTTATAAGGAGCGGATCCGGTACAATAATGTGAAAGCGGATATAAGTGAAAGAAAGAAGAAATAGGGAGGCTCGGGTGAGATAAATACGCTGGGTAAGCAAATCCTGGTCGAGAATGTAGGACCGGACGGACTCAAACCGACTAAGGGCATGACACATGTAGATATGCTCAGCAGGCAAAGCTTGGCCAAGCATGGAGTACCGGACGAACTGAGATAGGCAAAGGATTAGGACGCGCACGCACGCTCGACAGGAAATCCTCAGTCGAGCATGAAATTTCGACCGAGAATATAAGCTCAATCGAGAATGCAAGCTCGACTGAACTAAGAAACGGGCAAAGGATTAGCGCATTTAGATACGTTCGACAGTAAAGGTCCGACCGAGCATAAAGTGTTGGTTAAACTAAAACAACAGAGTGGCAATGAACCTAGGAACGCTCAGCAAGCAAAGCTGGACCGAGCTTGAAGGTATGCATTTCTAAGCAATCTCTATAACCGACCAAGCAAAGACCGATTGCATATCATAAGGCTCAACGTGATTTGATAGGCAAAGCCCGATCGGGCATAAACACAATATAAATATAACACACTCGGTAGTAAAATCCCGGTCGAGCATGAACATAACTCGCTCGGTAATATAATCTCGGGCGAGCGAGCAAACATATAAACTAAGGTTGTCAGAACGAGCTCAGCTTGGAAATATCCGATCAAGCACAGACATAATACGCTCGGTAATAGAATTTTGGGCAGGCATATATACACACACTTTTCTAAGGCTATTAGTATAAGATCGACCGGGCGAAATCCGTATCGGGCATAAACAACCTTATCACACCCTTTACATATACTTGACCAAGATTATCTTAACAAAAAATATTCTCAATATATAAATACATCTACTATATTAATGATATGTGAACAATATGTGATCACATGACAGTTTGTTTCATTTGGCGGGAAATATTTTCTAGAGACTTCTGCGAGTGAACTAAACGATAAAGAAGGTATATCTGGGGTATAAAAAAGATTCCTTGAACTATTATCGCAGATGACGTCATCTCCTAACAAACTCTAACGAATCGGGGTCCACCTCATGACTGCGGAGGTTATATGAGGTGGTATAAAAGGAGAATCCTCTCCGCTCGTAAGGCAAGGTGTAACATGTTGGCGTTCGGAATTCAGTTCTGTATAAACCCACTGTATAAAAATTTGTACAAGGCCAGAACTATTCCTAGCAAACCATATGCTTGATCAGACTTGTGTTTAATCAATCAAGCAAGTTCTTGATTAATCAAAACACACCTTGATCGAAGCACAAGATCGTAGCCTCTTGTGTTGGTATTTCAGGATCCATACAAAGAAAAACAAACTAATTGCGCTGCGAAATAAAGAACTAGTTGTACCTTTCTTCGTAGATAAATACCTCTTGATTTTCTGCTGTATTCCTCTCCTTTTCTTGGACGTCGTGTGTGCGACAATCTACCAAGACTAACCACCCGAACCTTCTTTTGTTTCCAAGCCGCCTACCACCAAAAGATGCAAAGAAAAAGGGCGCCTCCTTCTTCTTCTTCTCCTCCAAACCGCCTACCACCTAGGGTGGTTCTTCTCCTCCAAGCTCCCGCCACCAAGGGAGATATGCGCCAACCCTAGAGGGAGGAAATGAAGGAAGAAGAGATGAGAAGGTGGGGCGCCGGCCCTAGGAGGAAGAGAGGAGGTGGGCGCTGACCCTAGGGGAAAAGAAAAGAGAGAAAAGAAGAGATGAGGTGCCTGCCACAAGCAAGGGAAAATAACTCAAGAGAGATTTGGTTTTGGTGGCATGACCTCTTCCCTTTTTATAACCTTCGACACCAGATAAAAGAGGAGAAATATTAAAAGAATTTTTGTTTAGAAAAAAATCTCTAGGAAAGAATTAACATAATTATTTTTAGAAAAATTTCTTAGGAAAGAATTAATATAATTCTTTTTAGAAAATTTCTAAGAAAGAATCAACATAATTCTTTTTAGAAAAATCTCTAATTCTGTTGAGAAAAAATCTCCCCTTTTTTTTCTTTCTTTTCTTTTCTCTTCCTTTTCTTTTCTTTTTCTTTTTCTTTTCTTTTCTTTTGGTTTGGTCGGCTCCTTGCTTGGGCACCAAGCAAGGCTTGGGCCGGCCCCTTTCTTGGGTAGGAAACAAAATCAAACGAGTGAATGCGAGGCTATGTAGAGGCTACAACAGGGACCGAGAGGAGGAATTAGTTTTGGCCTCCTGATGGACTTGAGCTTCCTGTGTTCGACCCGAACACCCAACTCAAGTTCATCAATAATAACTCATACCACTAAAGAGTTATTATTGAACTACCGCACCAATCCAATATTACAATATGGGATCCTTATCATGAGTGCGTTAATCTCCCTATGTTTAAGATATCGTATGTCCGTTAATTAAATGAGTTATTGACAACTCAATTAATTAACATCTAGTTCCAAGAGTAGTACCACTCAACCTTATTATTATGTCGGACTAAGTCGACCTGCAGGGTTTACATAATAATCCTTATGAGCTCCTCAAGGGGACATCATCAACCTAAATAAATAGGACATAGTTTCCTTTATAATCAACAACACACCATATAAATGGTACTATCTCCCAACTCATCGGGCCTATTGATTTAACGAATAAATCTCACCATTGATAAGTCAAAGAAATAAATACTAAGTATACGTACTTGTTATTATATCGGGATTAAGAGAACGCATATCCATAATAACAGAGGTTATGTTCTTTTATGCATTCAGTATAAATCGAACAACCTTAAATGGTCCTGCTCAATACACACATAGTGTACTAGTGTAATTTTATAGTTAAGATAGACTAATACCAAATTACACTACAACCATTCCAATAGTTTGTCCCTATCCATCTTGGTCGTGAGCTACTATTTATAATTTATAAGGAACTGATAACATGATCTTCTGTGTGGCACCACACACCATATTATCTACAATATAAATTAAATGGACAACTACATTAACATATAAATATAAAATGCAACATTTGACCAAAGTGATTCTCATTTCAAAATATAAATGTTCATACAAAAAGTTAAGCTTTTAGTATACATCCTAACAAACCTCACTCAAACCCTAATTGCTCTTTAGTTTTACTGTTCTTTTTCCTCTTTCTTCATCTTCTTTCAATGAGAGAACTGACTTGAGCGTCGGAGGACCTAACCAGGGATTCCCACCCTGGTCTTAGGTCACTAACGTTGTGTTGGCGGATCTCGTGGTGCGCAGGAGAGGTTCTCTCTAGTAGATCTGCTCCGCTGGAATTCTTCTTTGTCATACCCATTTCACCAGACTTTATCTTCTTCAAATCTACTTCGTCCGAGGTTTCATTCTTAAGATCTACAGCATCAGAATCTTCCTCATCAGCTTTTCCAGTCACCATTGGGAGTTTCACCGGAGATCCACCACACCGGAGCTTCTTTAGATCCTCGGGGCTCAGCTTCTTCCCCATCTTCACCCATCAGAACACTAGCGCTTCATCTCGTCGGATTTAAACAGGATCAAATTTGGCACCGTATGTAGGAACTTTCACCGGAATTTAAATCTTCACGATGGAGGACGCTGGAAAAACCCACACCATCACTTTAACACAAGAAGACCTAGAATTACTCATCGCTGCAAGGGTGCAAAATGCTTTGCAACAACAACAACAAGCTAATACTAATGGAACACTGCCCATGGCAGTAAATCCGGCCATCTTTGTAACCAATCCTCAAAGGGAAAGAGGTATGAATGAGGAAGATAATATTTACATACCTCCTGCTATTGTTTCTCCTACCCGTCATCCTCGGGCTTTTTTTCGTACTCCTATCGAAGAAGGAGGACGTCGGCCAGTGCTTCAGGAATCCTCTGGTGAAGCACCAGTAAGGGACAAGTGTAAGGGAAAAATGGTGACCAACGATAGTTCCCCTGAGAGAATAGTTACTCCTTTTTCTCAGAGGGTACTGGATGATCCCTTACCTAAACATTACAAGAACCTAAACATTGGAGAATACTCTGGAATAATAGATCCAAAGGATCATCTACTGAAGTTCGAGAATGCGGCTCTGTTATAACAATTCACTGATGGAGTCAAGTGCCGAATGTTTCTAACCACCTTCGAAGGTGCTGCTCAGAGGTGGTCCAAAAGGTTGTCGGAGAATTCTATCAGGCGTTTCAAGGATTTCAGAAAGGTATTTCTCCATCATTTCTCTAGTAACAGGAGGTATCAAAAGACTCCGTAGAGTCTTTTCTCTATTAAATAGGGGCCCAAAGAAAGTATTAGAGCTTATATTAAAAGATTTAATCAAGTGGCTATTGATGTTCCTTCTGCCACTACTGAAATTCTGGTGAGTGCCTTTTCTCAAGGTCTCAATGATAGTGACTTCTTCAAGGATTTGGTGAGAAATCCTACCACCAACTTTGATTTATTAATTGAAAGAGCTACTGAATTCATTAATATCGAGGAAGCTCAAGCTGCTCAAAATAAGGAGGGCATGTTACCTCATCCTACTCCAGTTAATGAGAGTCCTATGGCTCCTGTTGAACCCCCCAGAGGACCACAAGTAGGTCCTCCACATCGTCCACCGGAGCCACGACTGCAAGCAGTTCAGCATGTGGAGATGCCGCAGTCAGCTCCACGAAAATGGTGTATGTATCATATGGCGAACACCCACAACACAAAGAACTATTTTTCTCTAAAGAATCAGCAAATGAGTAATGCTCGGTATCGCCGACGCACTCCATTCCCCAATTAGCCATCTTATCCATGACAGAATAGTTCCCTCAAGTTGGAATATAGAATAATTAAACCACAATCGACAGTGTTACAACTCCCGGCTGGGCAAACACATGTGCAAACACCCAAGTGGGTGCAACAAGTACCATCCTCCGCTCGACAAGAAGAAAACAGAAGCAATGCTGCTCGGGGCAATATTAACATGATAGCAAGAGGGCCCACCGATGGTGATTCAAACCGAGCTAGAAAATCACATGCCCGACGATTAGAGATTCTTGCAGTCAGGTGTGGCCAAGAGAGGATGAACGGGCCTGAAATCAGCTTTGAACCTAGAGATCTAGAAGGGATAGAAATACCCCATGATGATGCACTAATCATTAATGTTGTTATAGCTAACTATAATATTTCACGTACTTTTATTGATACAGGGAGTTCTGTTAATATTATCTTCAAGAAGGCTTCTGATCAACTACAGATCGACCCGAGCGAGTTGCAACCTATGGTGATCCCTTTATACAGTTTCACGGGTAATGAGGTACAACCAATAGGTCAGATCAAGTTGGTCATATCTTTAGGGGAGGAGCCACTGATGAGAATGAGGCGATCCTATTTCATGGTGGTGGATGCACCTTCCTCTTATAATGTTATATTGGGTCGACCTGCCTTGAATAAGTTCAGGGCAGTCATTTCTACTTTCTGTCAGAAGATTAAATTCCCCGTAGATGAACAAGTGGGGGAAGTTAGAGGAGATCAATTAACTGCACGAAAATGTTATGTGAAGATCATTAAAAAAGAAGCCAATGCAACCAGAAAAATTCAGAGGATGGAGGTCAACACTATTCAAGAAAAATCGCCCATCCTGGTTTATGAGGAGAAAGAAGAGATACAAATCCAGGTCGGCCGGCTGGAAGCTGTTACTTATATAGCATCCGACCTGGATCCTCAACTCAAAACTGACTGGTGCAATGCTTGGTTCACAACAATGATGTATTTGCATGGACACCCAAGGAGGTGACGGGTGTATCTCCTCTGGTGATGGAACATTCAGTTTATGTGTATTCGGATGCTCGGCCAGTTAAGCAAAGGAAGAGAGATTTCAAAGCTGATCAAAATATAATCATCAAGGAGGAGGTGGAAAACTTACGAGAAGCAGGATATATTCGGGAAGTTCAATTCCCCAGCTAGTTGGCCAATATTGTCATGGTCTCTAAACTAGGGAATAAGTGGTGCGTGTGCATTGATTTTCGGGATCTTAACAAAGCTTGCCCGAAAGACTATTATCCTCTTCCCCGAATTGATCGATTAGTGGATTGTACAGCTCGATGTGAATTCATATGCATGTTAGATGCCTATCAAGGATATCATCAAGTCCCACTTGCAAAGGAGGATCAAGGGAAGTTTAGTTTCATAACAACTGAAGGTACTTATTGCTATAATGTTATGCCTTTTGGATTAAATAATACAAGAGCTACTTATCAAAGGCTCATGAACAAGGTTTTCAAGAAACAGATTGTGCGAAATATGAAGGTTTATGTGGATAATATACTTATCAAATCTCTTCAAGCAGGCTGCCTTATGCAAAGATGTGGAGGAAACTTGTAGAACCTTGCAGCAATATAGACTCAAACTCAATCCCTGCAAATGTTTATTGGGAACTAAAAGTGGTAAGTTCTTGGGATACATGGTGACTGAGCGGGGAATAGAGGCTAACCCCAGCAAGGTTCGATCGCTCCAAGACATGGCTCCCCTACAAAACATGAAAGAAGCACAAAGGCTAACCGGCCGGATCACAGCGCTATCTCGCTTCATTTCTAGATCGGTCGACCGAAGCTTCCCCTTCTTCAAGATATTGAAGGCTACTAAATTCCAATGGGATGAGGAATGTGATCGGGCATTCCAAGAATTAAAAAATTATTTGTCAACTTTACCTGTATTAGCCAAGCCTATAGTAGGAGAAACATTATGAGTTTACTTGTCATCAAATGAGCATGCTATAGGCTCAGTACTAGTAAGGCAAGAAGGGAAGGAACAACAACCTGTATTCTTTTTGAGTCATTTACTAAAAGGAGTCGAGTGCCGCTATACTGCACTCGAGAAGTTAGCTTATAGATTGGTGTTAGTAGCCAGAAGATTACATCCTTATTTCTTATCGCATGCAATTATAGTGTTAACAAACATCACTCTCGGTTGAGTTCTTCTTAATCCTGATGCATCCGAGCAGTTAATCAAATGGATGCCGAAACTTAGTGAATATGATATACAGTATCAACCTCGGTCGGCAATTAAGGCACAAGCTCTGGCTGACTTTATAATAGAGATACAAGGCCCAGAGGAAGATGAAACTTGGAAAATATATGTAGATGGATCTTCTACTTGACAAGGTAGTGGTATTGGGATTCTTCTTATATCACCAAGGGATGATCGGATACAACTTTCTGTCCAATTAAATTATAGAGCCACTGATAATGAGGTAGAATATGAAGCATTGATTGTGGGGTTACAAGCCGCCCAACATGTAGGAGCCGCTCGAGTTTGGATGTATTCTGATTCCTAGCTAGCAGCACAACAGTTAACAGACAATTTTGAAATCAATAATGAGCGGCTTAAATTATATGCAGAAGCATTTGACAAGTTGAAATAAGAGTTCCAAGAAGTAACTATACAGAAGATCTCGCGATTAGAAAATCATGTGGCAGATGAGTTGGCTAAATTGGCCTCAGCTATAATACCTTGGAACTTGGATAGGCCTGCAGAGCAGACTGTGTTGGTATCCTGTATTGAACGACAGACCGATGCAGAAATATAAGGTGATTGGAGAGTATCCATTATTTTATTCCTTTAGCAGGGTGTTCTACCAGAAGATTGAGAACAAGCACGGATATTCAAGAAGAGGGTTGCCTGGTATACTATTGTGGGCAATCAACTTTATAAAAGGGCTTTCTCTAGTCCTCTGCTCAAGTATATAGGGCTGGAGGATATACAATATATTCTCCAAGAGGTTCATCAGGGTTCTAGTGGCAATCATATAGGAGTGAGATCCTTAGCTCACAAAATATTATTGGCTGGGTATTTTTGGCCTACTTTATAAGAAGATGCAACTCGTCTAGTAAGAACATGTATGTCTTGTTAGAAGTTTTAGAACATTACACATCACCCCACTAGTCTATTAAAAACTTCTATAGTATCCTATCCTTTTGATCAATGGGGTATGGATATAGTTGGCATGTTTCCTTTAGTGACAACGGAAAGGAAATTTCTATCAGTGGCTGTAGACTATTTCTCAAAATGGGTGGAGGTTGAACCACTGGCCAGGATTACTAAACACGCGGTTATCAAATTCTTATGACAACATATCATTTGTAGATTTAGTATTCCACACAAGCTAGTTTCTGATAATGGAAGATAATTCCAAGGAGAAAGGATTAAGGAATGATGTACGGGATATGGTATTACACAAGCATTCACCTCTGTGGCTTACCCACAGAGTAACAGACAAGTAGAGGTAACCAACAGGGAAATTATCAGAGGTCATAAAACTAAATTGGGTCATGTTGGTGGTAGCTGGGTAGATGGGTTACCTAGTGTATTTTGGGCATATCATACCACTCCCAGAGAAGCTACAGGAATAACTCCTTTTTAGTTGGTGTATGGTGGAGAAGCAGTAGTCCCCATAGAGGTTGAGGTGGAATCTAATTGGATGCGGTTATATGGTGTTGATAATTCAGACCGACACCTTATGGAGCTGGATCTTATAGAAGAAATTCATGATAGAGCAGTTACTCGCCTCATATCATATCGGCAATGGATGAGACAAAACTACAATAGGAGAGTAATCCCAAGGTTCTTCCAAGTCGGTGATCTGGTATGGAAGCGCATCAAACCTGTCGAAGATGTTAGTAAGCTAGCACTACAATGGGGAGGACCATATAAGGTAATATAGAAGCTCGCTTCGAGTTCATATTATCTCCTGGACGCTGATGGGAGGAATCTCTAACGACCTTAGAGCGCGAACCACTTGCAGTCTTATAGAACTTAAACAAGTATGCCTGTAACTCATTCATGTATTTCATTTAATTTTTTAATATAATAAAGAAGTGCAGGCGAACATCCCCTGATAAAAACATAAATTCTCCTCGGGCAAACAAATCACTCCTCCTTCAACAGTCGATCGGGGATCTTAAGGAGTGACCCACCCGTGCTTCCTTAGGAGGAACCAGAGACTTTAAACCTCTACAGTCGATCGGGGATCTTAAGGAGTGACCTGCTTGGGCTTCCTTAGGAGGAACCAAAGACTTTAAACCATCAGCGGGTTTCCTTAGGAGGAACCAGCGACTTTAAATCATCATACACAGTCGATCGTGGATCTTAAAGAGTGACTCACTCGGGCTTCCTTAGGAGGAACCAAAGACTTTAAACCTCTACAGTCGATCGGGGATCTTAAGGAGTAATCTGCTCGGACTTCCTTAGGTGGAATTGGAAAATTTAAACCATCATACACAGTCAATCGAGAATCTTAAGAAGTGACCCGGTCGGGCTTCCTTAGGAGGAATTGGAGACTTTAAACCTCTATAGTCAATCGGGGATCTTAAGGAGTGACTTGTTCGGGCTTCCTTAGGAGGAACTGGAGACTTTAAACCTCTACAGTCAATCGGGGATCTTAAGGAGTGACTCGCTCTGGCTTCCTTAGGAGGAACCGGAGACTTTAAACCATCATACACAGTCAATCGGGGATCTTAAGGAGTGACTCACCTCTGGCTTCCTTAGGAGGAACCAGAGACTTTAAACCATCATACACAGTCGATCGGGGATCTTAAGGAGTGACCCTCTCAGACTTCCTTAGGAGGAACCGGAGAGTTTAAACCTCTATAGTCGATCGGGGATATTAAGGAGTGACATGCTCAGGCTTCCTTAGGAGGAACCGGAGACTTTAAACCATCATACACAGCCAATCGGGGATTTTAAGGAGTGACCTGGTCGGGCTTCCTTAGGAGAAACGGAAGACTTTAAACCTCTGCAGTCGATCGGGGATCTTAAGGAGTGGCCCGCTCGGGCTTCTTTAGGAGGAACCGGAGACTTTAAACCTCTACAGTCGATCGGAGATCTTAAGGAGTGACCCACTTGGGCTTCCTTAGGAGGAACCAGAGACTTTAAACTGTCATACATAGTCGATCGGGGATCTTAAGTAGTGACCCGCTTGGGCTTCATTAGGAGGAACTGGAGACTTTAAACCATCATACACAGTCGATCGAGGATCTTAAGGAGTGACCAGCTGGGCTTCCTTAGGAGGAATTGGAGACTTTAAACCATCATACATAGTCGATTGGGGATCTTGAGGAGTGATCCACTCAGGCTTTCTTAGGGGGAATTGGAGACTTTAAATAATCATACACAGTCGATCCGGGATCTTAAAGTGTGACCCGCTCGAGGTTCCTTATGAGGAACCGGAGGCTTTAAACCTCTACAGTCGATCGGGGATCTTAAGGGGTGACCCGCTCGGGCTTCCTTAGGAGGAACCGGAGACTTTAAACCATCATACACAGTCGATCAGGGATTTTAAGGAGTGACCCACTCAGGCTTCCTTAGGAGGAACTTGAGACTTTAAACCTTGAACAAGAATTCATCATGTCAGTTTGCTCGGGATTACATGCTCGACCAAAATATCATGGCGCTCAGGAGTTTAGTTCGTTCGGGATTACACGCCTGACCGAAATATCATGGCACACAGGAATTCATCATATCAGCTCTCTCAGGATTACACGTCCGATTGAAATATCTGGGTGCGTTGGAATTCATCATATCAGCTCTCTCGAGATTACATGTCCGATTGAAATATCAAGGCGCGCGGGAATTCATCATATCAACTCTCTCAGGATTACACATTTGATCGAAATATCATGTCACCGGGAATTCATCATATCAGTTCACTCGGGATTACATGCTCGATCGAAATATCATGGCGCCCAGGAATGCATTATATTAGTTCACTCATGATTACATGCCTGATTGAAATATCAGGGCACGCGGGAATTCATCATATCATCTCTCTCGGGATTACACGCCCGATCGAAATATCATAGCGCACGGGAATTCATCATATCAGTTCACTCGGGATTACATGCCAGATCAAAATATTATGGCACGGGGGAATTCATCACATCAGTTCACTCTAGATTACATGCCCGATTGAAATATCAGGGCGTGCGGGAATTCATCATATCAGCTCTCTCGGGATTACATGCCCATACAGATAGACATCAACACGAAGTGCTCCATTACGATTTCTAAAAGTGTTGGTAACATTTATTTTTTGTATTTAATTTCTACAAAAGGACAAGTGCAATGTGTTGCACTTGACCTAAGTCTCTTGTACTCGATTCTCTCTTCTGGGGGTACCGGAGGAGATTTTTAGTGGATTGTCCATCGATAGGTCCGCGGGACCTAGGCCTTGGAGTAGGAGTCATCGAAGGCTCTGAACCAAGTAAAAATCGCTCGTATTTTTCTGGTGTTTCTTTCATATTTACTTTCTGCTACTTACTCGATAATGAGTTTTAACGAACGCTATTCACCCCCCCCCCCCCAGCATTTTCACGATCCCACAGATTGATCCTACCTTATTCTTGAAAAATAGTGATAATGATATCTTTGTGGCCCAAGTCTATGTAGATGATATTATTTGTGGACCCATAAATAGAGATTTCTTAAATGAGTTCATTAATCACATGGAGAATGAGTTTGAAATGAGTTTGGTTGGTGAGTTGACATTTTTCCTAGGTTTACAAATTAAACAAACAAAAGATAAAATTTACATTCATCAATCTAAATATGCTAAAGAATTATTTAAGAAATTTGGAATGGAAAATGCCAAAAATATATCTATTCACATGGCCACTAGCACTAAATTAGATAATGATCTTGAAGGAAAAGAAGTTGACTAAAGGTGTATCGTAGTGCTATAGGAAGTCTTTTTTTATCTCATGGCTAGTAGACCTGACATACTTTTTTCCGTGGGTATGTGTGCAAGGTATCAATCATGTGCCAAGGAGTCACATTTGAGTGCTGTTAAGCGAATCTTTCGATATGTCAAGGGAACTCAAAATATAGGCCTTTGGTATCCTTGAACCAAAACTTTTGATCTAGTAGAATATACTGATTCCGATTATGCTGGATGCAAATTGGATCACAAAAGTACTAGTGGTGGTTGTCAATTTTGAGGGTCCTCTCTAGTAAGTTAGTCAAGTAGGAAATAACATTGTGTAGCTCTCTCCACAACTGAACCAGAATATATTATTATGGGGGAGTGTGTATCACAATTATTGTAGATGACCCATACTCTAGAGGAGTATAAACTTACTTATAAAAATGTCTGAGTTCTCTGTGATAATGTGAGTATAATCAACTTGACAAAAACTCCCGTCCATCATTCAAGAACAAAATACATAGAGATTAAGCATCATTTTATTCTTGATCATGTAACTCGAGGTGACATTATTCTAATTATATTAAGTCAAAATCAAACGTAACCGACATTTTTACTAAACACTTCTCTAAGTTGAATTTAGCTTTCTTCGAAGGGAATTGGGAATGTGTTGTATTGAATAAACCACAATCCTCCATGATTATTTCCAAGATGAAATTCTTGAAGTTCTCTTAACTTTTATTTTGCCTTTCACAAAGACATAGGATTTCCCTGTTTTTGCTCTCTTGATAATGTTTAGATGGGAGTGAGAGGTTAAGGACAATTCTCTTCGTCATCATGCTTGTTATGATGCATTATTTTGGTAAAGAAAATTGAATTTCATATGGAACATTCATTTGTCCAATCATAGGGAAAACAAGTGTACAAATCATGTGCATTTAGCCCAAAGATTATGATTGGAAATTCTATTTTGGAATATATATCAGACTCTCCTGTTGAAGTTCTATTTTTGGATAACAGTTACTATTGCATAGTTAGATACGAACTTGCAAAAATTATTGACGTTTTAAATGGTTTCCAATTACGTATCAATCTCATAAAAAAAGGGATCATTTTTGTCAAAACTTAAGTTTCCCTGATAATATAAGGCAAAAGCAGTGTATATCCAAAATTTCATGATTTTTGGATTAGCGTATAATTATTTATGTATTTATGAAACTCGGCTCTGATAGAAATGAGAAGTATAGCATTTTCAGTAATCCCAATCGATTGGGAAGCTCGCATCTCACCCACAGAGCGTCGTTGAATCGATCACTGGATTGATTCAGTGAGTTTCAATTGATCGGTAGATCGATTGAGTTGCATGTCTAAATCACACAGAGGCTTTGTGAATAGATCGGTCAATCGATTCAATTGCTCTCAATCGATCAGGTGATCGATTGGGGAACCCGAAATCCAAATCACTTACTTAAACACTGTTGACCTAAGTTTACTTTCATTTCAAATCTTCTCCTCCTCGACTCGTCCCATTCCCTAATTTGGGTGATTCCCCCGGTGACTCTCCCGACTTCCTCGGCCACCTTCTCTTGTGGTCTTCTCCAGCGACGAATGCCCTCTTCTTCCTCTCCCATTTCCATTCTTCTCCTCTCGGCAAACGGGGGCTCGCGGTTCACTGTATTCCTCATCTCATGGTCGCACAACTCACACACTTGGATGAGGAATCCAAATCCTAAGTAAACCCTACACCTTCCCTCTACTTTCTCTCTAGATTTTGCTTCTATGTTCTAAGTGTTGAAGTTTCTAATATTGCTGTGTTTTTTTGTTTGGCACATTCCATTCATGCATCATATGCATGACATTGCATTCATTGCATTGTGTTTCCTGTATTTCACTTCATTCCTCACGTTTAGGAAGAAACCAAAGGATAGTGAGTCGGGTGAGGGATCTTCTCGGTTGTAGTCCCGCCCTCTACCTCCCACTGATCAACACTTTTCGAATGCTGCTTTGCAGCAAGCTTTTAACCAAAACACCTTCAAGCTTATTCCTCCTCGGTCCATCGATCGTCAATTTTATCATGATTATATATTACTTTGAAGTCTTCTCCTTAATCGAACATTACAAGCTTTCATCCATTGTCTATTGTGAAAGAAGTGTCAATGTCAAGCTTGTCTCCGAGTTCTATAATAATTTGCATACATCCGATGGAGTTCTTTACTGTACTCGTGTCGCCAAGCACAGCTTGGATTTTTCTTATCAAATCCTTCAACACTTTTTGGGGTGTCGTCCGTCGACGAATGAGTTCGTGTTTTACCCTACCTTACCTGATCTCTTTCCTTCACCATTTGAGCATATCACCATTGATTCATGCATCAAAGTCTCTTTGGTCATCCCCGTCCGAATGGGTCCAAATGTGCATATCACCATCTTCTCCTCCCTTGAATTATCTGCCAGGGACAATGTATTATTCAAAATAGTTATTAACAGTCTTTTACCTATTGTCTCCCATGCCTTAGCCCTCATCCGACCCCCTGACATGTTTTTATTGTACGCCATGCGACATCTCCTTGATGTCAACATTATTTTGAACATCTTTCATTGCATCGTCCATTTCACTCAGCCGGTGCAACAGACAGTCCATATGACTTTTGGCAACATCATTACAGACTGGCTAGAGTCCATGCACATTGATATCTCCCGAGGGAAGCTAGAGCCTATGACCATTGCGTATTCCCACATCTCTGCATGGTCCTTCACTAAGACTGGTATTGAGGCTGAGTCGGATGGTGTACGATGGATTGATCGGTGTGCCCTTGGTGAGGGACCAAGGGATTGACCTCGGAGGGCAGGACAGGCGTCGACTCTGGGGGCAGTTGATCCTGAGGAGGATGTTGAGGCACCTGCTTCGGTCCCGTTGGAGTTGCTTTTTAGACACTTGAGGAGATCGTGAACACTTGCTTTGAGGAGCTGCCCATTGCTATTGCTGAGGTCCGCACCGAGGTTGCCACTTTACGGATGAGCATTGACTCTCTGACCAAGATAGTGTGATCTTGGATGTCAGGTCACTCTCCTCAGCCTCCCCCTCCAGCAGGTGATGTGCCACCTGTTATTGATGCTTCCAGAAGTCTTGCTGCTCCTGCTGATACTGTTGATCCTCCTGAGGGCGACATGATCTATTCCATTATGACTTGTGGTTTCCCCTTCTTGTATGGATAGTTTTGCTTGACTTATAGTCTATGATGTGTACCTTAGACACTATTTCGTGAGATGTATATATGATATGACATCTTGTTGGACATATGTTTTGTAGCGCTGGTGTTTTTTGTTATGTTATTATAGTGTTTGGTTTGCATGATAAGTTGGGGTGTACTCTATAGATATTTGGTTTCGAGGAATTACTTATCTCTTCTTCTATATTTCTCATGGGCTAAGGGGGAGTGCCTCTATTTTATTGTGTATCATGGTTGGTTAATACCATTATTAAGGGGAGCTCTTGTCATTTTTTTTAATATTTGACAAAGGGGGAAATCTAAGCCTAAGTTATTCTTATTTGAGATGAAGTTCATGCTTATTATGCTCACTTGATAATATAATAATAACATGTCTATCATTTTTTATATATATATGTTGTAAATTAGACTAAACTTAAGTAGATTGTCAAACATTAAAAAGGGGGAGATTGTTGGTGCAATTATTCCTAAAAGTTTCAATGTATTGACAATTATTTAAGTTTAGATTAATACGTTGGATCTAACATGAACTGTGAGTTTGCAGGAGAAGTCCTTACAGGTTGAAAGATTGGATGCGAGGTAAGGGAAGTCCAAGGAAGCCGAGGATCAGATTTTTGGCAAGCGAAGTCCTTGTAGGTCGAAAGACTGGATGCAAGGCAAGAGAAGTCCAAGAAGGTCAAGGACCAGACTCTTGGAAAGAGAAGCTCTTGCAGGTCAGAAGGCTAGATGCAAGGTAAAGAGATGACCAAGGAGGTCGAGGACTAGGCTTTTGGCACAAAGGCCTGGAGATGAAAAAGCTCCAGGCACAAAGTCCAAGGAACAGATGTTCATCTGGCATGAGGTATTCTATTAAAAGAAATATGTATCAATTCACTTATTATTAAATGGGAAGCCAACAATTGATTGTTTAATCGATTGAGAAGCACGGTTGTGAAACAGAGCACTCCTGGATTGATCAGTCGATTGATTGGAGGTAACCAATCGATCGACTGATCGATTGATCTAGCCTTTGTGCAAAAGATCAGCATGCACACAGCGCCCCTGGATCGATCAGCTAATCGATTGGAGGAAACCAATCGATCAGTCGATCGATTGGCAAAACCTTTTGTATGAAGCACAGTGCATGTCTAGATCGATCATCCAATCGATTGGAGGTAGCGAATCGATCAGACGATCAATTGACTGAGCTTCTTGTGTGAGAGCACAGTGCATATTTGGATCGAACAGCCGATCGATTGATCTAGACTTTGTGCAAAAGCTCAGCGCGCTTTTAAATCGATCTACTGATCGATGATGAGTTCAATCGATTGAAAATACTGGCCCAATCGATTGAGATTCGAACGAAATTATCTACACCGTTGATCTGGACTTGATGGCGTTCAACGGATACTTTTGAATCAATTGGAGATGTACCCCAATCGATTCACGACGATGTCCATGAGAGAAACGGCTATATTTCGAAGACGTTTAAATGGCCGAAAAGTATATAGAACGTATTCTCTCTCTGAAAAAAATACTATTCGATTGCTCTCAAGTGATCAAGATCTCTCAAGTGCTCAAAAACAAATTCAAGCTCTCCTCCTTGCCAGATTTTCAAGTTGTACTCTACAAAGAAGTCATTTCAAGTATGTAAATCATCCTCTTCTTCTTCCTTGTAGATGTTGTGAGCTATGTCTTTAGAGAGAGAGAGAGCTGTAAACCTTGTAAGGTTTCTCCACCTTCGGTGTAGTTCTGAGAAGGAGAAATTCCATAGTGGAAGAGTGACTGTGGTATGTATCCTTAGACTAGTCACCTCCTTGAAGAGGTGGATACCAAGTAAATACAAGAGTTAGCATTGCCTTTAAGTTTCTACTGCGCAAAATCAAGTCAACGAAAAAATCGAAGTGAGTCATTCAACCCCCCCCCCCCCCCCCCCCCTAGCTCAATCTATCCTAATGAAATGTATCATCCTTCTCATATCGATCTTATAAACCTTGAGCCATCAAACCCTCATGACATGCATATTTTGTAACGTCCGCCCTCCCACTGCTTAAGGAGGGACGAGGTTACTTACTTACATACGTGCATACATATAAAAATCATGGCAGCGGAAACAGTTATTTAAATATTTTTCTACACTAATCATCAAGCTTATCATACTGAACATGTAGACTTACTAGTATTCATGCATACACTTAATTAATACCAACTACTTGAAGCATATTTCATGTTATCATAAGCATACTAGCATGAAACATAAAGAACATAAATGCATAACTATCCATACTAGTTAAAGTACTATCAAAACATAACAATAACACATGGTTTATAAGCAACTTAGAACTTAAAAACATATAGCAGTTTTCTTCCACCGTGCCACTGCCACACACACTCTTGCCCTTCCTGCTGCTCCTCTTAGTTTAGCCATTCCTTTCCTTTTTCTGCAGTACAAGGAAACATAAAAAAAACTATAAGCTCATAGGCTTAGTAAGTCCCTTTCCTACTCACAAAAACCATGAATCATGCATGAACATAAAGTGGTAAATCATAACATAACATGTGAGTGCATAACATAAAGTCATATCATATCATGTGAGAGCATAAACATAAAGTCATATCATATCATGTGAGAGCATAAAATCATATCATAACATGTGAGGGCATAATATGATCATATAAGCATCATAGACATATTTCAAGAGCATCTTAAAGAAACATAAAGAAAAACATATAACATGAACTTGTAGATGCAAGATGTTCTTTTGAAAACATGTATCATGAAATGAGTATATGCAAGATGTCCTTTTGAAAACATATATCATATACATACTTAAACATAATCTCAACATGAGGGTCCGGCTTGTACCACATACATACATAAATGCGCGCATCCTAAATAGATCCAAGGTAGCAAATCTTGAACCTACTAGGAACTAGGCCCGTTTCGTAGACCATCGACCTAGGGGCGCTTAGGAGCCCATCCCTTTTACTAGACTCGTTTCATAGATCATCGACCTAGGGGCGCTTATGGAGCTCACCCTTGGTATAAGTCATACAAAGTAAAATAGCATATCATGTTTCTTATCATAACATAGCATATCATATTCTTGTCATATCATGCATATCATATTCTTGTCATATCATGAGAGAGCTCTTGATTCCAACTTAAGGGAAGCATCTCTTAGGCTTTTCATCTTACATAAGTTTTTCATAAACATATCATGATAGCATATAGTGCATATACATAAAGCATATCATAAAGGATTCCAACATGATGGCATAAATGCTCATACATAAGCATATCATAAGAACTCATAACATGATAGCATAAGTGCACATAAGATTTAGCATATAACATACAACATGGGGACTTATAATCCATAGCACATCATAAGGAGTCATTATCATGCATGGTTGGGGTTTTGATCTTCCTACAAACCCTAGCTCATTCTTGGCCGAAACCTAAAGGTGAGGTTCCAACCTTTCAATACAACATGTAGCATGGAAACTTAAACTAACAAGATGTAAGAGATCATATATCATGAAGAAGCATAAATAAGCATGATTAGACTTAAAAACTTTCCTCTAAATCTCATATTCAATCTTGGCCGAGACTTAAGGTGAGGTTCCCAACTTTCTAACATAACATGAAGCATGAAACTTAAACCAAACATATATTAGAGATCATATATCTGTTGAGTTTTTCGGGCCGCGAAAACCGCTTTTTCGCTTCGCGGAAACCCCGAATCACCCTAGCCAATGGATCTCGTGCGAAGAAATATTCGAAAACATACAAGTACGAGTTACAAAATTTCTAGATCTACATGATGAAGATCTTTACCCTTGTTGCGTGCCCTTTTGCGTATCCCGCTCGTCCTCGGTACGCCAGATCTCGAAGTTGTCAATGTAGACAACTCTCTACACGTATCCACACGAACACACTAGGTGGAGGTGACCAAAAATCAAGGTGTGCTAGCACCTATGTGGTTCGGACAAGGAAGGAGGAGAGGGAGAGCTTGAGAGGAAGAAGATGCAATAATTCCACACTTGAATGAATAATGAAATCAATTCACACCCCATTCAAAATGTGGCCGGCCACCTTTCTCATGTGTAACTCCCCTCATTAATGCATTAAGTTGTCATCAAGGAGAGAATGTAACCTCATGAGGTGGCACTCACTAGTAACTCCCATGAGGTGGCAACCATGATGATGTGGAGTAACATCATTAGTCCACATCAATGCCAACTCACCAATGAGGTGACATAAAGGCAAGTCAAACTAGACTTTTAATCTTCCTCTCAAGTCAAGTCAAACTTGATCAAATCTCTTCCATGGTTGATCTAATCTAACCATTTGATTCAAGCCAATTTAATATATAACGAATCTAATTCATTAAATTAAATTGATTCAATGAGTCATAATCTAAATTAGACTCATTGAACACATGAATCAACTTGAGTCCAACTCAAGTTAGCCCAATTAGGATTACTCTTAATCCAATTAGATTCATCAAATGAATATAATTCTCTTGGTTCATCATATGAACTTAATCTCCATCCAATTGTCCTTAGCGTGTGACCCTATAGGTTCTTGTAACGTTGGCAATGCCCTAAACCCATTTAGGAGCATAAGTAATGAGCGGTATCTAGCAACACATCATTACTACCCAAGTTACAAGAATGTCGAGATCCGACATCACCTTGTGACTACTAATTGTGACTCCTCACAAAATATGACAAGTGTCCTTCTATCCTAGACATCTAGATTGATCAATGTGAGGCATAGACCGTGTCATCCTCTGACCAATCTAAATCTTGAACTCCAAGTAGACTCACTAAATCAAATGAGCTCAATATCCTATATTGACTCATTTGGGCATGACCATGCACTTCGTGGTCTCACTCTATCAAGAATACCGATGTCTCTCCCGTCATATAGGAGGGATAGATCCCATCTACATCACTCACATCCCTCTGCATAATTTGTTATATACCCAGTAATCGCCTTTATAGTCCACCCAGTTACGGGTGACGTTTGACGAAACCAAAGTACATAACTCATTATGTAGGGATCTATGGTGACTTCAGGTCTAAGGACTAGTAGTCATACTAATAGCCACATGAGAAAGTATATGACACTCATATAACGATCCATGATACTTTCTCATGGCGGGTCATTCAGTACACATTCTCTAATGTATACCCATGTGTCAACTTGATATCTCTATATCCATGACTTGTAAGATCAAGTCATCGAGTTGACCTACATGCTAGTTTTATTGCATTAACATTGTCCCTGAATGTTAATACTCGACTAGGAATGATTAAGAGTAGTGTTCCCTATATCATCTCACTATTGGTTCAACTAACCGATTGATATAGGTGAGAACCGTCTACTCAAGGACATTATTATACTTAGTTTATTTGGCACAAATACAAGTAAGTATAATAACCAAAATCCAAATGCCTTTATTTATATAGAATATGATACAATAAGTTCAAAATACAATCATCAAATGATTGGCTCTAGTGCTCTAGCTAACAATCTCTCACTAGCACTAGTGCCAATCAGTGTAGGCTCTAAGCCCAAATGACCTAGTGTGACCATCATGCTTCTTCTGTGCCAAAGCCTTGGTCAAGGGATCTGCGATGTTAGCCTCTGTAGGTACTCTGCAAATCTTCACATCTCCTCTTTCGATGATCTCTCGAATGAGATGGAAGCGTCGTAGTATGTGTTTGGTCCGCTAGTGTGAGCGAGGTTCCTTCGCCTGTGCTATAGCTCCATTGTTGTCACAATAGAGCTCAATAGGGTTAGCAATGCTAGGAACCACCCCAAGTTCAGTGATGAACTTGCGAATCCAAACTGTCTCCTTTCACGCCTCGATGCAAGAATATACTCGACCTCGTAGAATCACATCGTGTCCCGCTCAACTCTTCCACCACAAGACCACCATTAATGCAAAATACAAACCCCGATTGCGATCTATAGTCATCCTGATCGGTCTGGAAGCTTGCATCACTGTAACTCTTTACAGCTAGCTCATCATTGCCTCCATATATCAAGAAATATTCTTTAGTCCTTCTTATGTACTTAAGAATATTCTTGACCGCTATCCAGTGACTTTCACCTGGATCTGACTAGTATCTGCTCGTAATGCTCAAAGCGTACGAGACATCAGGTCGAGTACATAGCATGGCGTACATGATCGATCCTATGGCTGAGGCATAAGGAATCTGATCCATGCGGTCTCTCTCCTCTCTAGAAGAGGGACCTTGAGTCTTCGAAAGACTCACGCCATGTGACATCGGCAGAAATCCCTTCTTGGAGTTCTGCATGGCAAACCGAAGGAGTACCTTGTCAATGTATGTACTCTGACTTAGGCCAAGCAATCTCTTAGATCTATCTCTATAGATCTGTATCCCTAGAATACGGGATGTCTCACCTAAGTCCTTCATTGAGAAGCAACTCCCTAGCCAAGTCTTGACAGACTGGAGCATAGGGATGTCCTTCCCAATGAGTAGTATGTCATCCACATACAATATGAGGAATACAACTATATCCCCTACAACCTTCTTGTAGACACAAGGCTCATCTTTGTTCTTGATGAAACCAAACTGTTTGATTGCATCATCGAATCGAAGATTCCAGCTCCGAGAAGCTTGCTTTAGTCCATAAATGGACCTATGCAGCTTGCATACTCTGCTAGTATGCTGTGGATCTACACATCCTCGAGCAGGTTTCCATTCAGAAACGCAGTTTTGACATCCATCTGCCATATCTCATAGTTATGGTAGGCTGCAATAGCAAGCATGATCCGAATGGACTTAAACATCACTATTGGAGAAAAGGTCTCATCATAATCAATACCATGAATCTGCTTGAAACCTTTAGCTACCAAGCGACCCTTATAAATAAATCCATCCATGTCAGTCTTTCTCTTAAAGACCCACTTGCACCCTATGGGTTTTACCCCTTCAGGTGGATCAACCAAAGTCCAAACTTGGTTGGTGTACATGGATTCCATCTCGGATCTCATGGCCTCTAGCCATCTCTCGGAATCTGGTCTCATCACAGCTTCCTGATAGGTGGTAGGCTCATCCTCAATGAGCATAATGTCATCATGGTCAGACAAGAGAAATGAGTATCTCTCAGGCTGACGACGTACCCTATCAGACCTGCGAAGAGGTATGTCTACATGAACTGGTTGTTGTTCCTCAACTCCTTGTGGAACAACATCATCCACAACACTTTGTGGTTCCAATTTAATTTCCATCGAGGCATCAGTGCTATTGTTCGCATCTTGAACTTCTTCAAGATCGAACGCACTCCTACTAGTCTTTCTAGAAACAAAGTCCCTTTCTAGAAAGACCCCAGTCTTTGCCACAACTACCTTGTGCTGACTGGGAATGTAGAAGTAATATCCCTTAGTTTCCTTGAGATATCCAATAAAATAGCACTTGTCGGATTTGGGTCCTAACTTGTCTGAGACTTGACGTCGAACGTAAGCCTCACAACCCCAAATCCTCATGAAAGACACCTGGGCATCTCTCCCAGTCCATATCCTATATGGTGTCTTTATCACGGCCTTGGATGGAACTCGGTTGAGTATAAAAGCTGCCGTGTCTAGAGCATAGCCCCAAAGGAATGTCGGAAGATCTGTGTGACTCATCATAGACCGTACCATATCTAATAAGGTACGATTCCTCCTTTCGGATACACCATTCCACTGTGGTGTTCCAGGAGGAGTGAGTTGGGATAGAATCCCACACTCAGCTAGGTAGTCACGAAACTCATGGCTAAGGTATTCTCCACCTCGATCTGATCGAAGTATCTTAATACTCTTGCCAAGCTGGTTCTGTACTTCATTCTTGAATTCTTTGAACTTTTCAAAGGATTCAGACTTATGTGTCATCAAGTACACATAACCATATCTACTGAAGTCATCAGTAAATGTGATGAAGTACCTATAACCACCTCTAGCAGCGACATTGAAAGGGCCACATACATCACTATGTATGAGTCCTAACAAATCAGTCGCTCTCTCGCTGTGCCCACTAAAGGGAGTCTTGGTCATCTTGCCTCGTAGGCATGACTCGCATATCTCATATGATTCAAAATCAAATGAGTCCAACAAACCATCCTTATGGAGCTGGGATAAGCGCTTGTCATTTATATGACCTAAGCGACAGTGCCAAAGGTAGGTTTGGTTCATGTCATTAGACTTGAACCTTTTGGTATTTACGTTATAGATATGGCTCTCAAGGTCTAGAATATAGAGTCCGTTTATCATAGGTGCACTACAATAGAACATATCGTTTAAATAGACGGAACAACATTTGTTCTTTATAGTAAACGAGAAACCTTTCTTGTCCAAACAAGAAACTGATATAATGTTCTTAGTTAATGCAGGCACATAACAACAATCGACTAACTCTAGTACAAGCCCAGAGGGCAGAGATAGAAAGTAAGTCCCTACAGCAACAGCAGCAACCCGTGCTCCATTGCCTACTCGTAGGTCCACCTCGCCCTTTGTCAATGCCCTGCTATTTCTCAGCACCTGCATATCAGTACAAATGTGAGAAGCACATCCAGTATCTAATACCCATGATGTAGAAATAGATAGATTGACTTCTATAACATATATACCTGAAGTGGAAGTCTCACTTCGCTTCTTCTTAAGATCTTCCAAGTACACCTTACAGTTCCTCTTCCAGTGCCCGGTCTGACCGCAGTGGAAGCAGCTAGCATCCTTGGCGACCCCTCCTTTAGGCTTCAGTGCCTTGCCTTTGCCCTTGGCTTGGGACTTTCCCTTGCCTTTGGGCTTGCCCTTGCCCTTATGTTTCTGAACCATCAGAACAGTGTTGGGCTTAGCCTTCTTAAGGTTTAGATCAGCATTTCTCAACATGCTAAGCAGCTCGGGCAGTGGCTTGTCAATCTCGTTCATATTGTAGTTTAGAACAAATTGACTGTAGCTATCCGGCAAGGATTGCAAGATCAGGTCAGTAGCCAGCTCTTGGCCAAGAGGGAACCCCAACCTTTGTAGGTTCTCTATGTACCCAATCATTTTGAGTACATATGGGCCTACAGGAGCCCCGTCTGACATCTTGCACTTGAGATCTCAAATCTCTCATGCCTCGCTTGACCTTGATATAGTTGATGAAGATGTTCAACCATATCGTAAGCGCACATTAACTCGTGTTGCTTCTGAAGCTCAGAGTTCATGGTCACGAGCATTAGATAAGACACATCTAATGCGTCATCTTGATGCTTCTTGTAAGCATCTTTGTCAGCTCGCGGGGCATTGGCAAGAGGAGCCTCCGGAATGGGCTGCTCCAGAACGTACAGTTTACGTTCCTGAGTGAGAACTATTCTCAAGTTCCTGTACCAGTCCATGAAGTTTGCTCCGTTGAGCTTGTCCTTCTCAAGGACAGATCGCAGGGAGAAAGTGTTCGTATTCGACGTCATGGTAATCTACAACAGAAATAAAAGCAGAAATAAATATCATATTCTTAATCATTTAATTAGGCTTTTAACTAAATGATGCTCCCACTGAATTCTATAATTCATGTGGGACAAGATCCACATCATACTAACCCTTGAGTTAGCTTTGGCTTATACGCCCAAGACTTAGTATGATCGGTAGGTAACGATTACCAATTACATCTCTATGCAACTCTTGTTTATAGAATCAAAATCCGCATTTATATTAAAACTCGAGTTAGCTTTGGCTAATACGCCCGAGAGTTAATATATATGTGATTTTGACCTAACTTTCCAACCGTTGGAAGAATGCCTATAGTTATACTCGATCCAACCGAGTTAACTAGGAATACTCAATCTAATTGAGTTGTACTCACCCATGCGTTGATAGGCAGGACCAAGATTATCCCTCCGTACCCTACCAAGATAGTATGTGTTGCTCTGCTTTGGCAGATTCAACAACTACATGCGATCGAGGTAGTGGTAGGTATCACGGCATGGTAGGCATTACGAGTTGACGTGATTTAGATCTAATCTAAACGATGATGCGTATCAAATACTTGATTTAGATCTAATATAATCGTGGGGTGCATCATGTGCACGATTTAGATCTAATCTAATCGCTAGACACTAATTAATTACTTAATTAAACATGCATCACATACACAAGTAATTAATTAATTTTTTGTGATTATGTCATGGCCCCTACTACGATCTTCTCAAGCCAATGAGAAGATCGGATGGTCAACCTAAGGTCAACTTCTCAAGCGCCTTCCTTTTGACCACCTTGTGCTGCTTGCGCCTTCCTCGTAACTCCGTCTTGAGTGGACCTTCCACCGCTCCAATTTTGTACGTTACAATTTTTGAAACTCGAGTTACATTCGAGTCTAAATCTAATTTACAACAAGAATATAATCAGGAAAGGCACGACGCCAGATCGCGAATAAAAATAAAATAAAATAAAATACAGCACACACATCACATAACGGCACGCAGGCCGTATTATGAATTACAACACATTTCCAAATCTAATTTGGGTCGTTTGGGCCATGACTATCACAAAATTAATATATAATTTAAAATTATATATTTTTGTAATTTTTCATAATTTTACAGATTTTATGAGTAAATTTTTCCCGGCAGTCCCGATTAGCGATTTCGGGCGCAATCGCGGAGCAAATCCTCTTGCGGGGTTAGGGGCAGTACCCCTACCCACGATCTAACCATCGCGAGTTACTCCTAAGCGATCCAAGAGCGCCTTATCCCGCTGTCCCAAAAAGATTTGGGTCGAAACGATGCCGTTTCGGGAAAAACTTCTTGGTAGTCGAAGCCTACAAGTGTATAAACACTTGTGCTTCGCTTCTACGAGAAAAATTACTCTTAAAACTATAAAAACCATAAATTTACAGAAATGTACAGAAGCTTTAATTTTTTCATAAAAATCAAATTAAACTCGTACAAGCTTCGCACGTGGCTCTGATACTACTGTTGGGTTTTTCCGCTTTTTCGCGTCGCGGAAACCCCGAATCACCCTAGCCAACGGATCTCGTGCGAAGAAAAATTCGAAAACATACGAGTACGAGTTACAAAACTTCTAGATCTACATGATGAAGATCTTTACCCTTGTTGCGTGCCCTTTTGCGTATCCCGCTCGTCCTCGGTACGCCGGATCTCGAAGTTGTCAATGTAGACAACTCTCTACACGTATCCACACGAACACACTAGGTGGAGGTGACCAAAAACCAAGGTGTGCTAGCACCTATGTGGTTCGGCCAAGGAGGGAGGAGAGGGAGAGCTTGAGAGGAAGAAGATGCAATAATTCCACACTTGAATGAATAATGAAAATCAATTCACACCCCATTCAAAATGTGGCCGGCCACCTTTCTCATGTGTAACTCCCCTCATTAATGCATTAAGTTATCATCAAGGAGAGAATGTAACCTCCATGAGGTGGCACTCACTAGTAACTCCCATGAGGTGGCAACCATGATGATGTGGAGTAACATCATTAGTCCAAATCAATGCCAACTCACCAATGAGGTGACATAAAGTCAAGTCAAACTAGACTTTTAATCTTCCTCTCAAGTCAAGTCAAACTTGATCAAATCTCTTCCATGGTTGATCTAATCTAACCATTTGATTCAAGCCAATTTAATATATAATGAATCTAATTCATTAAATTAAATTGATTCAATGAGTCATAATCTAAATTAGACTCATTGAACACATGAATCAACTTGAGTCCAACTCAAGTTAGCCCAATTAGGATTACTCTTAATCCAATTAGATTCATCGAATGAATATAATCCTCTTGGTTCATCATATGAACTTAATCTCCATCTAATTGTCCTTAGTGTGTGACCCTATAGGTTCTTGTAACGTTGGCAATGCCCTAAACCCATTTAGGAGCATAAGTAATGAGCGGTATCTAGCAACACATCATTACTACCCAAGTTACAAGAATGTCGAGATCCGACATCACCTTGTGACTACTAATTGTGACTCCTCACAAAATATGACAAGTGTCTTTCTATCCTAGACATCTAGATTGATCAATGTGAGGCATAGACCGTGTCATCCTCTGACCAATCTAAATCTTGAACTCCAAGTAGACTCACTAAATCAAATGAGCTCAATATCCTATATTGACTCATTTGGGCATGGCCATGCACTTCGTGGTCTCACTCTATCAAGAATACCGATGTCTCTCCCGTCATATAGGAGGGATAGATCTCATCTACATCACTCACATCCCTCTGCATAATTTATTATATACCCAGTAATCGCCTTTATAGTCCACCCAGTTACGGGTGACGTTTGACGAAACCAAAGTACATAACTCATTATGTAGGGATCTATGGTGACTTCAGGTCTAAGGACTAGTAGTCATACTAATAGCCACATGAGAAAGTATATGACACTCATATAACGATCCATGATACTTTCTCATGGCGGGTCATTCAGTATACATTCTCTAATGTATACCCATGTGTCAACTTGATATCTCTATATCCATGACTTATGAGATCAAGTCATCGAGTTGACCTACATGCTAGTCTTATTGCATTAACATTGTCCTTGAATGTTAATACTCGACTAGGAATGATTAAGAGTAGTGTTCCCTATATCATCTCACTATCGGTTCAACTAACCGATTGATATAGGTGAGAACCGTCTACTCAAGGACATTATTATACTTAGTTTATTTGGCACCAATACAAGTAAGTATAATAACCAAAATCCAAATGCCTTTATTTATATAGAATATGATACAATAAGTCCAAAATACAATCATCAAATGATTGGCTCTAGGGCTCTTGCTAACAATATCATGAGAAAGCATATACAAGCATAGTTAGGTTTCAAACTTTTCCCTAAGTCTTCCATTCTTACTTGGCTGAAACCTAAAGTTGAGGTTCCAAACTTTCTAACATAACATGAAGCATAAAACTTAAACCAAACATATATTAGAGATCATACATCATGAGAAAGCATACACAAGCATAGTTAGGTTTCAAACTTTTCCCTAAGTCTTCCATTCTTACTTGGCCGAAACCTAAAGTTGAGGTTCCAAACTTTCTAACATAACATGAAGCATGAAACTTAAACCAAACATATATTAGAGATCATACATCATGAGAAAGCATATACAAGCATAGTTAGGTTTCAAACTTTTCCCTAAGTCTTCCATTCTTACTTGGCTGAAACCTAAAGTTGAGGTTCCAAACTTTCTAACATAACATGAAGCATGAAACTTAAACCAAACATATATTAGAGATCATACATCATGAGAAAGAGCATAGCTAGGTTTCAAACTTTTCCCTAAGTCTTCCATTCTTACTTGGCCGAAACCTAAAGTTGAGGTTCCAAACTTTCTAACATAACATGAAGCATGAAACTTAAACCAAACATATATTAGAGATCATATATCATGAGAAAGCATATACAAGCATAGTTAGGTTTCAAACTTTTCCCTAAGTCTTCCATTCTTACTTGGCCGAAACCTAAAGTTGAGGTTCCAAACTTTCTAACATAACATGAAGCATGAAACTTTAATCACCATAAACAACCTTTTAAACCCATCTTCACCGAAACTTACAAGACAAAAACCCTAGTTTCTAAGAAAACTTTAAGCATAGAACGTATGGAACTATTGTACTGCAGGTGAGGGGAATACTTACTTCCTCTCGCTTGATTCTCTAAGGGAAATAACTTTGCTTGTGAAGCTTTCTTGGAGAAGAAATCTTCTAGTTTGGCTTCGGCAATGGTGAGGAGAGGTAAGAGTGATTTCGGTGAAGAGAAAGGAGGAAGTGAGAAGAAAAATAAATTTTCTCTTTCATTTTCTCCTTTTATTCCAAATGAATGGAAGAAGGAAAAATGAATTTTTCCTTCCCTTTCTCTTTTACTCATCCTAATGAAGGAAGAAAGCAAAACTTTCTTTTCATTGAAAGAAGAAGAAGAAAACTTGAACTTCTCCTTTTTAGTGAAGAGAGCCTTCACTTTCCTTACCTTTAACCGTAAGTTCTCCCTTTTCATAACAGCACACCCCTGCTGGGGCCACTAGTTATGACATGAACCACTTACCAAGAGGTCCAAGGCTCAATCCTTGGTCATGCCTCTTTTTGGTTCTTTTTATTATATTTTCTTTTAAAGAAAAATCCACATGAAACCTATTTAATCATGCATAATTTTATGTAAAATTTCTAGGGATCCTATGGGTGTTACATATTTGGTAGACCCTATATAACTTAGCATGCACATATGATAGTCACAAAGCTACCTTAAACCCTTTTGCTAATATTATCAAAACCATCAAGATTCTTTGTCGCTTAAATGCAAAGGGAGACGACAGTCCTAAAAGGTTTGACCTCCTTTTGCTTTTCCTTCATCTTGGTTGTAACCTAGATTTTCTTCTTCGCTAAACTTGAACACTTGCACTTGTATTATTCTCCTTATACAGAAATCATATAATATATTTTTATTTTTAATAATTAAAATTTATATACCTTTTTGAGTGGCATCATAAGTTTCATATGTTTTTATTCAATAATATAATATTTTAAATTTTAAATTTTAAATTAACTACTCAATTGGCTAGTTGACTCCATTACAAACTAAAATATTTTATTTGCTCAAAATATAGCCTTAATCAATTACTCAATTAGATAACTTATCATGAGTTGTTCAAAGATTCAGTCTACTCATCTTGGAACAAAAACTTTTTATTTTAAATAAGTGCATCAACTGCCTAGTTGACTAATTAAGCATCACTCAATTAAACTAACATCTGGTCAACTCAACCTAAAACAAAACCTTATACGTCCACACTATCGTGGCATACAAAACTCACGGGGATTTTAAGGTGTTGGTCTTGACCAAATATTTTTGTGATTCTTAGGATTTCATATGTTTGTCAATCCCCTAGCCATTATACTATAGAATAGATTTAGTTGTCCCAATTATATTGATTAGAAATAAGACTTGGACATTAAGATGGATTGTCCTCTCAGAACTGGGAACAATATAGGTGTATTTTATTCATTAGTTATTGAAACATATTTAGTGGTATTATCTACCAGTACTTGGTGTGTAGATACGAGGAACCACTGATTATGTCTGCAATTCATTGCAGGGTTCCAGGAAACTCGACAACTACATGAAAGGGAAAACACTGTCTACATGGGCACTACTGCAAAAGTAACAGCTGTTGCAGTGAGAGATGTTTATCCTCTAATAGAAATAAGATATGGATTTTGAGAAATTATCTTTACGTGCCAAGTTTAGAAAGAATTTGATTTTGGTTTCTAAACTATCAAAGAACTTGATGTTCTGTCTCTTTTGATAACAAAGTTGTTATCAAGAAGTTATCTGTTCTGGTACGTTGGTTGACAATTTATAATCCAATAACTCCCATGATGCAACAAATGGAAATTAATAACATATCTTCTAACTCTAATAAGAGAAAGCAACCTTCGGAAATGAACCAATCATATCTTTGGCTACTAAGGCTAGGTTATATTAACTTAAGTAGGATTCAAAGGATAATAGCCGATGAACTTTTGGGTTCATTGGTAGTAGAAATCTTTCCAACCTGCGAGTCTTACTTGCAAGGAAAAATAACCAAGAAGATTTTAAGTCTAAGGGGTATAGAGCTAAAGATGTGATGGAATTGGTTCATTCTGATTTGTGTGGATCTATAACTATCCAGGCAAGATGTGGATTCGAATATTTCGTCTATTTTATAGACAACTATTCAAGATACGGGTATATTTACTTGATGCGTCGCAAGTCTAAGTGCTTTGATAAGTTCAAAGAGTGCAGGGCTGATGTGGGGAAATGTCAAGGTAAAAGTATCAAGACACTACGGTGAGATTGTAGTGGTGAGTATCTCTTGGGAGAGTTTAGGAGTCACTTATCAGAAGTCGGGATTCAATCCCAACTAACTGTACCTGGTACACCCCAACAGAATGGTGTAGTAGAAAGAAGGTATATGACTTTTATATAAATGATTAGATCGATGATGAGTTATTCAGAAAATTATGAAATTTTTTTTAAGGATATACTCTGGAAACAGAAGTGAACATAGTATCTTCTAAGTCAGAACTCTCTACTCACATAGAATTGCAGAATAGGCGTAAGCCTAATTTAAAGCATATTCGGATTCGGGGTAGTCCAGCATATGTGCTGAAGGGAGACACTGATAAGATGGACAGGAGTTCACTTGTTTATGGGTTATCCTAGAGAAATGAAAGGAGGCTTATAGTCTTAAAATTCAGAAGATCATGGTTAGCACCAATGCCCGATTTTTAGAAAATGACTATGTAATGAACCATAAGCCCATAAGTAAATTTATTCTTAATGAAATCACAAAGGACACGTCTAATCTAGTACCAACTATACAAGATGAGATATCACAAGAAACTGCAACACGTACACAATTACAGACAGTGCCACGTTGTAGTAGGAGGGTTGTTAGGCGACCTGAAAATTCATGTTTTGGGAGAGTCTTTGGACTTGATCCCTGATGAACATGAACCTGCTCCCCGGAAATATGACGAAGCACTCGAAGATAAAGATGCAGCATCTTGGCAAAGAGCGATGAATTCAAATATAGAATCCATGTATTCTAATAAAATTCTGGGAGCTTATAGAACCACCAAATGGTGTAAAAACCATTGGGTGAAGATAAGTCTATAATAGAAAAAGAGGAACTGACGGGAAGGTGGAAACTTTCAAAGCAAAGCTTGTTGAAAAAGGGAAACCTTTTATCGGCAGTCATGCTTAATTCTACCCGGATTCTTGTATCTATTGTTGCTCATATTGATTATGAGATTTGGCAAGTGGATGTCAAGACAGCTTTCCTTAATGGAAGTCTTGAAGAAAGCATCCATATAAAGCAACCAGAGGGGTTCATTGCAAAGGGCAAAGAGCATCTAATATGTAAGCTCAATCGGTCTATTTATGGACTGAAGCAAAGCTTCAAGGTCTTGGAACATCCGGTTTAATGAAGTAATCCAGACCTATGGATTTATTCTGTGTCTGGATGAGTTTTGTGTATACAAGAAGTGTGATGGAAACGTGGTGGTATTTATTGTACTATACATAGATGACATTTTTGGTAGTTGGAAACAATATCAAAGTGTTGTCGGAAATAAGGGTATGATTGTCCAAATAATTCGATATGAAGGACTTTGGGGGAGTGCACACATATTCTCGGGATTAAAGGGATCACAAGGAAAGAATGTTGTGCTTATCCTGAGCTTCATACTATCCTAGCTCGTTTAAGCATGCAAGACTCCATGAAAGGTTTTTCTACCTTTTGGGCATGGAGAATCTTTATCTAAAGAGATGTCTCCGAAGACATCAAAATAGATAGAGGACATGAAGGTAGTTCCTTATGCTTCGTCTATCGGAAGCCTAATGTATGTAATGTTGTGTACGAGACTGGATATCTGTTTTTCCCAGGGCATAGTTAGCATATTGATAACTATCATTTTACCATAACATTTTGATCCATATAGGCATACATTTTAACCTTCTCATATGTTAAAGTCATGTTTACACCATGTTTCATGAGTTGGAGTCATTTGTGGACTTAATTACAAATTATATCATATTTGTGATATTTGATGCTAATATTTGGATATAATCTTTGTAGGCATCAAGGGATCATGGATCCGAGGTTGATCAAACCAGATTGAACTCAAATCCGAGCTTGAATGGGAAGATCAAGCTTTGAAGCCACATGAACCGTTCGTTCAAGATTAAGAGAGATCTGACAGATCCGTGAAGAATCTTATCCATCCAAGTAAAGGGGAAGTAGATCATAACCAGTGATCAAGATCTGAAGATTTGGATCAGATTTGGAGCAAGATCCACCGTTGGATCGATCCGGAAGAATCACAGCCGTTTGTCACAGATCTGAGATCTGATTTAAATCACAAGAGAAGCTACAGTTCGTGGGTGAACTTTCTACAGTAGCTTCGCGTCAAGAAGCAGAGGAGCGCGATCGGCTTCGGCGATCTCGATTCCATCCACCGCCGGCGAGCAAGCGAGGTCAAGGGCGTTTCCCTTCCTCCGGTGATCTTCCATCTTCGAGCCGGCGATGCCATTTCAACAACCTGATCCAGATTTGATTGCATTTTCTGCCGCGATTCTGAGAGGGAGAAGAAGAACGGAGAAGTGGAGCGATTTGGAGGTTTCAGCCGAATTTTCTTCCTCCTTCCAACCGGCAACCTTCTTCCTCGAAGCTCTGTTTAGTATTTGCTTCGGACTTCTCTGATTTCTGCATCGATTTCTAGTCCTAGCTGCATTTCATCTGATTTGATTGGTTATTCACCACTTGTGTGCTGTGGACATCTTCGTCCAATCCAATGAGTATTTGGGAATGCCCTAGCTCACTTCGGTTCAATACTTTTCTCTTTAATTTCTGCATTGTCGTTTTCCAATTTCCAGCTTCGTTTATTGTCTCTTGGCTGTTTAGTTTCGTAGATCTGAATTGGTAAGGTTACACGAAGTTTAGATCTGTTTCTTGTTGTCTTTGATGCATCTGAATGTTTGTTAACTCTTTGAGTGGAGATATGATTTGTTCTTGAGTTCATTGTTTAGTTCATAAATGCAAGAATCTGAATTGTTTGCTTTGTTCTTGTCTTGTTCTTATTTTGCTCTTGTTTAGTTTCTAATTTGTTTGGATCTGTTAATGATGAAATTCACAGCATAGTGTGACAATATGTTGTAGGTTCATGATTAATAGATAGATAGATAGGATTTCTTCCATTGCGTTAGATTTAGTTTCATACTTGTCTTGCTATTTCATTCCTTAATCCAAGAAGTCAATAAAACCCAAAACCCCAAGAAAAATAACAATTCAATCCTAAAATATTAAGCATTGGTTACATTCGTTGGGAGACGACCCGAGTTATCTCTATGCTACATTAGTGTAGAATGGATTCGGTCACTTAATTCTTTTGATACCCGTTTCACGACAAAATCGGGCTTATCACATATATCGAAGTAACCCAGGACCGGGACACTAGACTACCGTAAAACATATATTAAAGTACCTTAGAGGGACTAGAGATTATATGCTAGTTTATAAGGTAGATAATTTGATCCCTATGGGTTACACGAATTTTGACTTCCAATCAGATAGGGACAATAGTAAGTTGGCCTCGAGGTTTTGTGTTTACTTTAGGAGGTGAAGCCATAACTATAGAGGAGTGTTAAGCATAGATGCTTTTCCGGACTCCACCATAGAAGCTGAGTATGTGGCAGCCTCTGAGGTAGCCATAGAAGTTATATGACTCAGAAATTTCATGATGGACTTAGACATGATTTCTGGTTTGTCCAAAAATTATTGCAATTTTTGTAATAATAGTGGTGCAGTAGCAAACTCGAAGAAACCATAAGTCCATAAGGCAAGTAAACACAATAGAGCGCAAGTACCACCCAACACGAGACATCGTATAATGAGAAGTTGTTGCCTCCTAGATTGCATCAGGTGATAACCTGGAGATCCTTTCACAAAGGTCCTTAAGGGAAGAGCTTTTGATGGCCATGTTGAAGGTTTGGGAATCAGATGTATGGCAGGGTATATGGCAGCATAGTCTTTTAGTATAAGTGGGAGATTGTTAGAGTGTATACTAAAAGCCTAGCTTTTTGTATAAATATTTATTTAGAAATAAGAATCACATTGGTCAAATGACTACATTTATATGCTAAATGTAGTTGTTCAATTAATCTATATTGTAGATAACATGGTGTGTGGTGTCACATGCAAAAGATCATGTTATCAATTCCTTATAAATTATAAACAGTAGCTCACGACTAAAATGGAAAGGAACAAACCATTGGAATAGTCATAGTGTAATTTGGTATTAGTTTATCTTAACTATAAAATTATACTAGTACACTCTGAGTGTATTGAGTAGGACCATTTAAGGTAAGTTCTTTTTATGCTAACTTAATAAAAGAACAAAACCTTAGTTATTATGGAAGTGTGTGCTCTTAATCCTAATATAATAATAAGCACATATATTTAGTATTTATTTCTTTGACTTATCAAAGGGTGAGATTTAGCTCGATAAATCAATAGGCCCGATAAGTTGGGAAATGATATTACTTATAGTGTGTGTTGTTGATTATAGAAGGAAACTGTGTCCTAGTAATCTAGGTTGATAATGTCCCCATGAGCTCATAAGGATTGTCATGTTAAACCCTGCAGGTGGACTTAGTCCGACACGACAATAAGGTTGAGTGGTACTACTCTTAGACTAAGATATTAATTAAAGTGAGTTGTCAGTAACGCAATTAATTAGTGGATATCTGACATCTTAAACACAGGGAGATTAACACACTCATGATAAGAAGGAGCCCATAATGTAATTTAGGATTGGTGAGGTAGTGCAATAATAACTCTCTAGTGGAATGAGTTATTATTGATGAACTTGAGTTGTGTGTTCAGGGCGAACACGAGATACTCGAGCTCGTCGGGAGGCCAAAACCAATTTCTCCTCTAGGTCCCTGTCGTAGCGTCATTAATGCCTTATATCCACTCATGAAAAGTCTATCTTGGTGTCCAAGAGGGGGCCGGTCCATGGCTTGGTGACCAAGCCATGAGGTCGGCCACTTCCTCCTCAAAGGGGTCGACCTCTTGCTTAGTGCCCAAGCAAGAAGGGGGTCGGCCACATAATTCAAAGTATGAGGGGTGTTTTGAATTTTTAAAATCTTCTCTTTGTAGATATCTATAGTTTTAAAAAGAGAGATTTTAAAATTATAAAACTTTCCTTATTTGAATTAGACCACATGGTTTAAAAGAAAGTTTTAAAAGTTTTAAAACTTTCCTTTTTAAACCATCCACATGGTTTTTTAAAAAGTGAGTTTTAAATTTAAAACTTTCCTTTTTTTTAAGCATGTTAAAAAAGGAAATTTTAAATGAGAAGTTTTAAATCTTAAAACTTGTTTTAAAATTTTCCTTTTTTAAAAACATCCACATTAGGAAATTAAAAGAGAGCTTGTAAAATTTTTTAAGAGCTTTCCTTCTTTGCTTATAAAATTTTTACAAGATATATTTTTCTTCTTTTAAGGGTCGACCACCCTTGCTTGGTACCCAAGCAAGGGGCCAGCCATTCAATCAATTAAGAGGAGGAAAAGGAATTAAAAAGGAGGAAAGGAAAACAAGAGGAAGATTTTATTTTTTTTTTTTGTAAAAATCTTTCCTTATTTGCCTTGGGCAAGTATTATAAAAGAAGGGGAGGAGAGACCTCATGAAATATTCTATTCTTTTCTCTCTTCTCTCTAGTCTTCTCCTAAGGGCCGACCCTTGTTTCTCTTCATGCTAGGGCCGACCACCTCTTGTGGTTGCTTTGTGTGGCCGGATACAAAGAGAAGGAGAAGAAGAGGAGAAGTAGGAATTGCATCAATTCTTATTCTCTTGCTTGTGCTCTCTCTTGTGGCCGACCCTCTCCCCTTTCCTTTCCCCTTGCTCTCTTTTGTTCCTTGCTGGTGGTTGTGGCTGAAACTTAGAGAAAGAGGAGGAGCTTTTGGGTGGTGTTCATCTTGGAGGTTCATCGCCCACACGACGTCCAAGAGGAGGCGAGGAATATGGCAGAAGATCAAGAGGTCGTTGCATACAAAGAAAGGTATAACTAGTAATTATTTTCCGCATCATGCTAGTTTTTCTTTGTATGAATTCCAAACACAAGAGGCATATGATTCTAGAGTTTCGAATTTGTGATTCGAGTTTGTGTTTTTTTTATTTTTCGAATTTGTGATTCGATTGTTCTTTTTGGTTAAACCTAGAGTTATATAAGGAAATTAAATATTAGATTTCTTTAAAAGGCTTTGTCTAGGCGGTGGTCGATGATCCCATACCCAAGAAGGACTAGTGCCTCGCCATGCAGTCCTGGAAGCCAATTTTGGAAATTAATATTTAATTGAATTTATAACATAGGTGGATTTGGATCAATAATGTTAAGCATCGTTTGCGATCTAAATCTAAACCATTAAGAACAGATAAGTTAAATTTGGAATCAATAATGTTAAGTTCCGTTTGCGATTCCTAATTTAATTTCTAAAGAATACAATAGGTTTTTTAGGAAAGGTTCAACACTTGTACAAAATTTTTGTACAGTGAAACCGGTATGATCTTCCTAGGACCAACCAACATAGAAGGCACCCTCTAGAGGATAAAAAAAATCATAGATTGCAGTGATTATCATGACCGAAGCTTAGGGGATTAACTTTGCTATTGGAGGTGCCTTGGACAAGGCTAGAGGCGCCTTCCATAGTCTATAATGTAGGTCTGTGTAGTCCGGCAAGAGGGGGGGAGGGGTGAAAACCTTGAAAATGGTTAGCCAAAGTCTCTTGTTAGGAACTTGGAAAGGATACAAGATTAATAGAAACAAGTGATTAACATAAAAAATAACAACTTAATGAAAAAGTAAGAAGGCTAAGTTTTTTACTTGGTTACAACATAGGTGGTTATTAATCTAAGATGATTAAAAAAGCTCTACTAGAATGACTCCTTCGTTGAAGGCGAAGTAATCTCTTATACTCTTTGAAAGCTTAAAAAAAGATTAGGAATGAATTATAGAAGTTGTTGTTCAAGTTATTTTTAATTCCTAGCATCAGGGGCTTTTATAATCTCCTGGGATGAATTAGTCGTTGCTTTTCATCGTTGGAGGCGCATCCAAGAAGATAAACTTTATCCTCTTGAGATAAAACTTTATCTTCTTCTAACAACAGCCTAGCGGCTATTGAAGGCACCTCCAATAGGATTGAGAGCACCTTCGATGAAGGGTCGAGGGCGCCTCCAACAAGGTTGGAGGCGCCCTCCACAAAATAGCACAGGGGCGCCTCCAACCTTATTGGAGGCGCCTTCCATTAGGCATCTCGTCCAATTAACCTTCAAAAGCTTGTTAACTCTTCCTTGCTTGCTTGGGTGATGCTCCGGCCATCCAGAGTTGAGATGACTCGAACCCAACTCCGACCTCCTCCTTAAGCAGACTTCCTCCCAGGCTTATCATCCCTCAGATATACTACACGCATCTTTCTCATCCACCAGTGTACTCTTCTGTAGCTTCTCGTCCCTCAGACATACTGAGCTCGTCGACTCCCTTCCCGTGTCATCATTTTCGTCCACTGCTTCTTCCACTTGACTTCTTGTGCTCCTAAGTTTCTGCACACTTAGACATAAGACATCAAACACAATAGGACCTAACTTGACTTGGTTTGACAACATCAAAAGTAATTCGAGGTACTTACAATCTTCCTCTTTTTTGACGTGCATCAACCCAAGTTAAGTTAAGTAGAGCAAATAATAAAAAAAATTATAATTTATAATTTATTACAAGTAACAATTCTGAAATAAGTGCAATCATAATTTTACAAAAATTATGCGATTACCTCCTCTTAACTTTCCTCTCCCCCTTTGATCACATAAAAAAACCCCAGGGGTAATTAGTGAAAGAATAAAAAAAATATTTTAAGGTTGAATGAATCAATAAACAAGTTAGAATAGTTTTTAGAGATTTATTTTTCAAATATTCAAATTTTGGGGATTAAAATACTAGTTTTGTTAAAGATAATTTGAAAATTAGGTTTAAGTTTTAAAAAATACTAAAAATAATTTCTGATTGTAAAACAAAAAATCAAAATCGAAATTATGATGATAAATAAATATTTATTTTGGCCAGTATAAATTATTTACTAGGAAGAATAATTTTTGAAGTTAAATGCTTAAAAATAAAATCTAATATCTAAAAATTATGATAATTTTTTAATATATAAAACTTAATATTTATCTAGAGAAAAATAAAAAAAATTATAAATTTAATTAATTTCATACAGAAGGTATACAAAACAATAAATTCAACTATAAGAGAATTTAAGCATGTAATTTAAAAATTAAGGAAAATTTAAATTAAAACTTGCATAAAAAAATTATTTAAACTAAACATGATTTAGGAACCTAAAATAAGTTCCTACCTACTAGATTTATTAAAAATTTGTGTGGTATATAATTTCTAGGAAGTTTTCAAATTTGGCTCTTATGGAATTTAAAATACCAATTTAGCCCTTGATAATTCCTTAAATTTGGAACAGTGGAATTTAACATGCAGAGCTTTTAAAATTTTCTATTTGCTCTTTCAACTTTTCATTTTCGACCTTTAATTTGTTGAAATCTTCTAATAGGCATGATTTTGCTAAGGTAACTCTTAGTTTTAAAATCTCCTTTTTTTTAATTTTTAATTTTTTTTCTAGTTTACATAAATTTCTAGAAAACATTTTGATAAATTTATATAATTTATCAGGAAGTAGAGAACATACCTCACTTACTAGGTCAATCTCATTATTCGATGCTCCCCTTTCATCTCTACTTTCTTCTGAAGTGTCTTCCCCTTCGTCGATGCTCATTTCTAATAAAATCTCATCATCTTCTTGGTGACTTGTCATTAGTGCAAGTTCAGCGTACTACTCTGTCTCGAATTTGGATGACGTCTCATCCCAAGTCGCCCTCAGATTTTTATGCTCCATCCATCTTGGTCCTTTATACTTGCCTTTTTCTTTGGTCTTCAGTTTCGGATAGATTGTCTTTAATGTGCCCTTCTTCTTGGCAGTTATAGCACTGAACTTTTCATTTGCTTCGTAGAAGCTTCTTAGCCCATGACTTGTTAAACTTGTTAGTCTTAAGGAACTTACTAAATTTCCTTACTATAAAGGTTACTTCGTCTTCATCGAGTGATGTGTCAGATTCTGGGTCCTTTTTCTGGTTAGCTTTCAATGCTAAGTTTTGAATTGACTCCTTTTCCCTTTTTAGACCTGTGCATCTTGACTCGTGTAATTCAAAAGTGGAAAATAAATCTTCTAATGTGCTTACCTCAAGGTATTTGTAAATGTAGAAAGAGTCTATTATCGACGTCCACTTGAGTGTTATTGGAAAAGCATTTAAAGCGTATCTTAGCAAATCTCAGTTTGTTACCATTTTCTTTTTCCATGTTGAGAACTCCCCCTCGAACTTTGGCGAGTAGATTTTTGGTCTGACCATTGTCTCGTTGCTTCAATTGGCGGTTAGTCATTTTGAGACGATTGAGCTCTGATGTCAATTGTAGGTCTACATAGACCTGCAAGAGGGGCGTGAATTTCCCTGAAAATGGTTAGTCAAAATCTCTTGCTAGGAACTTGGTAAGGATACAAGATTAATAGAAGCAAGTGATTAACATAAAAAATAACAACTTAATGAAAAAAATAAGAAGGCTAAGTTTTTTATTTGATTACAACCTAGGTAGCTGTTAATCCAAGGTGGTTGAAAATACTCCACTAGAATGACTCCTTCGTTGAAAATAGAGTAGCCTCTTATATTCTTTGAAAGCTCAGAAAAAGACTAGGAATGAATTACAGAAGTTGTTGCTCAAGTTATTTTTAATTCCTAGCATCTGAGGGCTTTTTATGGCCTCCTCGGATGAACTAGCCATTGTTTTTCATCACTTGGAGGCACCTCCAAGGAGGTCCAAGGCGCCTCCAAGAAGATAAACTTTATCCTCTAGGGATAAAGCTTTATCTTCTTCTAACAGTAACCTAATAGCTATTGAAAGCCCCTCCAACAACATTAAGGGTGTCTTCTATGAAGGCTCGAGGGCACCTCCAATAAGGTTGGAGGCGCCTTCCACAAAAAGGCTTGAGGGTGCCTCCAACCTTGTTGGAGGTGCCGTCTAAAACTTCCCCTACGCTAACTAAATGAGTTATGTTTGTTTTCCCAGATGTCTCGAATATAAAAACATTTGAATCTATACATAAATCTTGAATTTATTGAAAGTACCCAAATAGTTCTCAAACAATTAACCACTAGTAAATATTAAGTACTGGTCACCAAGGTCCAGAATTTATACTTCCTAAAGAAAATATCTAAATAATGCGGAGCATGAACTGGAAGGTCTTTAGATTGTATGTAAAATACCGAAAATGATAAGGGAATTTTCCGGAATTTTTATAAATTTTTTGAGAATTTTTCGGAGCTCGTATGGACATGTTAACGGGGACAAAAACAGGGTCCGGGAAAGGTCTGTTTAGGTTACCCTGTTTTAATGAGGAAAAGATTTATTTTCTTTTCCTTTTCCTTTTCTTTTTCTTTTTCTTTATATTTTTCTTTATTTCCTCGCCGTTTCTTTTCTCACTCGCGCACCCGAGCGCACCCTTTCTCCTCGCGCCGATGCCTCTTCCTCGTGCTCGACTCCTTGCCCTAACCGCCGGCCCCTGCGGTTCTCTCCTCTGCCGACGCCAGCGACCCTCCTCTCTGCCTTAGTTCTACCGCCGACCGAACCCCGAACCTTGTTTTCTTCTTCTTTCCGTGTGCCCTAGCGCCGCCACCCGAGAACCCGCGCCTTCTCTCGATTGGTGGCAGCGCCGAGACGAAGCCGAGCGCCGGCCACAGGTTCAGCACCAGTCTCCGGTGCCTAGTTCCTCCCTATGTACTGCCGCTGTTGCTCTTTTGCACAGTGCCGGCCAATTTCTTCTCTGCCGCCGGCGACTAGAGCCACCGCCGATCGCTCTGTGCCCTTCTACTTCTCTGCCGCCACTCTAACCGGAGCCGAGACCTTCTCACAGCAGTGCTGCCGGCCGGGAATCCTCTGTGCCCTAGCTGTGAGCATTTCTTCCTCCTCAGAGCAGTGGTGATACGGTATTGTGACAGAAAGGTGAGGGTTTAGGTCGTGATCTAGTGTTCTGTTCTTGTTCTATAGCTACTGTTGATCATAACATTAGATCGGTACCTTTTGGTTTTTCAGATCCTTGGTACAACAGATCGGCGATATTAGAGTTGCCCTATTCCGGCAGCCACTTTTTGTAGCAATCGACAGCACCTTTCCTGCCTGTTGAATTAAGGTAAGGATTAGGGTTTTGATATTTGTGGTAGATTATTGCTAGTTGAGTTAGCAATAATTAATAATTAGGTTTGGAAGTTATGTAATGGTGTAATTGGGGTTAACGAAACTAACCCTAACTGGTTAGTGGGTTAGAAATTTGTTTAGCTATTTGTTTATAATTAAATTAGCTAAACTGTGCGATTTAACACAGGACTTTGATTCGAGACGAGCATCTCGACGTCCGAGTTGGACCATTTCGATTGGAGGCGGGAACTTTGACTTATGTCTTTTGATATGCATGATAATATGTTTAACATATAACAGTAATTGTGTTACCTGTTTATTTCGGTTGGTCACTACAGGATTGGTACATGTTGTTTGTTTATTTATTCTGCACTGCATATTATCTACCTGATCACATATGCCTTAGGTAGTGACCTAACCACATACTCTGTTATATTCTGGAACTAGGGTTTATTTGATACCCTCTTCGATTTGTGTACCTTCTATTTGATACGTCTTCTTGTGGTACACACTTTGTATCTATTTATATGGATCATGCCATGTTATTCATGAGATTGCCATGTTCAGTATCATGCATCATGATTGCATGCTGTGCGATTGTCGGCTCTACTTTGGTTGAGCTCATCGCCAGTTACATGTACTGCACACATCACCCATGGATTTGTATATCTGGCTGGTGTGTGGCGGTTCTGCTGTTTGGCTCCGTTGGTCGAGGACTCAGCGTGGTAGCTGGCAGTCAGCTCGTCATCGTGTACCGGGAGATGAGAGCATTGAGCTCCCCCATTTATGATTTGGGGTCACAGGACAGGAGTACTCCGACAGCATCCCGTTTACTCTGTCATTGCTCAGGAGCATTGATTTCAGAGTATGGGGTTGACATATGCATTTATTGCATTTTTATTTACTTGTGATTGCTGCACTTATATGCTGCATTTGTTTGGATGCATTGATTGACATGCATACAGGATTATGACTCACTCGGTCTGACGACCTGTTACCTTTATACTTTGATCCGGTCAGTACAGTTATCTTCTGATTTCATTTCAGTTGCATTTATCCTCCTCATATTCAGGAGACTGTACGCATGATTAGTGTTGTCTGTTATTTGTTTTATTATGCATATCAGTTGACCTCCATTGTTGATATTTTCAGGTTGAGGCTGTCCGGAGCAGTTCCAGTCGCTGGCCCCCCATCTGCACGTAGAGCCAGTTCTCTACTAGTTCTTTATTTGTTTATTTTGGCATTTTTCTATATCAGACTTTGTTTTAGTATTGTCTTTGGATTTTTCCTATGGATATTGTATGGAGTGATACCTTTTGATGGATTTTTGATATGATATTGGATTTCATTCTACTACGTGCCTGCCTGGATAGCAGAAGAGGTGAGTTCGTTGGATTTGAGCTTTACGAGTGTAGTGGAGTAGGGTGGATTTCGAGTCAGAGTCCTATTGTTATTGATTACTATTATTAACTGCGTGGTTGTGACAGCCAGAGGCTGAATATCTTTATAAACTGCGTGATGTTTGTTTTTATTTTTGTTATCATTCCAGCCGCCTGTGGCTGATGTATATGTGATATGTAGAAAGTTTCATATTGTCTGCCGTACAGGGGAGATGCTGCCGAAATTTCTTCGGACAGAGACTCCTCTGGGGCGTGACAATTAAGTGGTATCAGAGCCAAGTTATACGATACTTGCTGTGTGTTTTGGATTTTTACGATCTTTGTTTTCGTATTTTTCATAGTTGGTATAACCTGGTACTAATTGATATGGTATCAGAGCGCTAAAGTTTGGCGATACTTGTTGGATTTTCGTGTGTTGGATTTTTGAGATTTATCTGATACCAATTTATTTGGTATCAGAGCGGGTTATGATACCTGCTTTCGGTGTTCTGGTGATTTATCGGATATCTGTTTTTGGGTATTCTGGATTTTTGGATTAGCCCAAGTTTGCGAGTCAAACTGGGTAGTTGTTTGAGTGACATGGATTTTTCCATTACGATTGGGTTTGGATTTCTGTTTCGGATTTATATGGATTTCCGGCGATTTTCTCGTTCGGAATTTTGAGGTCAGAAGTTGGGGGCTGGACAGCGATGGAACATCTCCAGACGGCAAATAGGTATGATGTTTATTTTATGATAGTTATGACATCTATTAGCACTTTATCTTTAGTACCTGTCTGATTGCTATAGCCTATATTACATGTGATGGGTTAGCCATTGAGCATAGTTGACCTTAATAGAGATCAAGGATTATAGTCTCTGGTGATTTTGCACATCATACCATCAGTAGTTTTAGTAGGAGATGGAGGCACATACCAGCCTCTGCTATTGTTAGCTGAGTAGTGGATGATACTACTTATTCCTGTTGACTTAGCCAGTAGAGTTTTTATACTGATATCTTTTGGATATTAGGGTATCAGGTACGATGGAAATTGTTCATTAGGGGAGTTACCATGTTTGATCATTGTTGAGAATGGTTTGAGGTTGAGGGATATTGTGAGATCAGATATTTTGATGTGTTGATTTCTAATGATTTAAGAGAGTAAATGTTATGTGGTTGTTGATGATCTTTTAGTGGATAACTATTTTGATGATTATGGTTGGTGATCAGATTAAAAATTGGGTGCTGGAGAGTTTACGGTTGAATGTGCCTATGAGATTTTAATAAATCTAGTTGGTTATGGATAGTTAACAGGATGGAAAAAAAAAATATGATATATGCTTCCTCTGATTTGGGACTATGTGGATATATAATGATCGATGTTTTGAATGCTAACTTGCCCTCATGGGGAGTAGAGACTGATTCATCTGATATTATGTGAGCTGATATTTTTGAGGATAAAAATGAGAGTGTCTAGATGATCTTGAATTCTGACTTTTTATTTTGGGTCGTACACATTTATACATATGGTATTATGTGGGTTGACATTCTCTAGTTTGAGTTGATGTAATTAGTGTTGAATTGACCCATGAAATGATTTAGTTTTGTTGGTTGATCTGTAAAGGATTGCCATGATCTATTTTTAGAGGTTCGAACCTTTAGGTTATTTGTGCTTAGTTATGTATCTAGAGTACCTTTGAGTACATGTTTTGTACTGACGTGGGAAGGACTGATTTAGTCATAAATCATTTTCAGCTTGGATAGTTTATAAATGATCGATGTATCCTATTCCATGAAGACTTTGACCGTGGACTGTATATACCTGGTGGGATAACTTAGAGGGTGCGTTGGGATATGTGACCCCGCTGGTGTAAGGAAGTGTAGAGCTAATTGCTTAACACTTATGGGATACAATCGTTACTAGTGTATACTGGGAGAGTACATTTGGATTTATGATGATAAAATTTTCCCCATTAGATATAGTCTTGGTAGTGTATGACATTGACTTGCAATGTTATACCATGGTGTGTATATCTTTCTTGTCCGATACCAGTTCCTTTGAACCTAGAGCAGGGTTGTTACTGGATGATTAGGCTGCTTTATTTTGGGTTGCTTTTGATTGATGTATTCATGCTTGATACATATGCATGAATTTTGTTTAGATATACCGTAACCCATGAGTGTTGGTAACATAAGGTTGGTCTCTTTGATTGAGCTGGTATGCTGATTTTGCATGTCTATGTTGCATGTATATTATGATTGTTATGTGTTGTAGGAGTCCTATGGTAGACTGTCCATTTGCCAGTAGTATATATATCCATGTTCTGATATGGTTTGAAGGTTCCTGGTGGATCATAGATATGTAGTTCGGTGTATGTATCTGAAGGTATTATTGAGGATAGCTTGTTGATTAAATCCGAGATGTAGTATAAGTACATCGGTGGTGTTTTGATGGAAGCATTTTGTCGATTTAATCTGAGTTGTGATATGTACATATGTGGTTGGTGTGGTATCTGAGGTAACCTTTTTGATTATGTTTGATTTGTGAGTGCACCTGAGTTTAGTATGCTTTATTGGAAGTATATGTTGGTTATACTCTTGGCATAGGTGAAGATATGTCATATGAGCGTTGTTTGAGGTGTATTGTTGATTTTACCTACATTGATTTTGGACACGTGTTCGGTATGTATTGTTGGAGGTATCATACTGATTATACCTGAGTTGTGAGTATGTTTGGTGTATAATAATTGGAGGATTTTGTTGATCATACATATGTTGTGTGAGCATGTGTGCTAGGTGTATACATTGGTAGCAGTAGGATGATTCTACTTATACTGAATGCAGAATGTGGAGTGACTGCATTATGTCATTTGTTGAATTAACTCATCAACTAATTTTTCTATCAGTGGATGACCCACTAGGATGCTGATAGAGTTGATGATGGATTTGATTAGTTACTAGGTTGTTATATCCTAGGCTAACCACAGCGAATTATGGTAGAGAGATCTTGTACAGTCTCTAGCTGGATAGTTAGGTGCCTTGGGGTACTTGGATATTGTTTTGTGGTGGAGCGTTACTCCCACATATCACGGATTGCTGGTAGCGGAGCATTGCTCCTATATTTATTGCAGATACATATTTCAGATTATTTGTGGTGGAGCGTTGCTCCCACATGTTGAGGATTTCTTGTGATGGAGCGTTGCTCTCACTCTGGAGGATTTATTCTTTGGTGATATATGTTATTGATGATCAGATTTTTTTCGATTTATTATTGGAGATCCTATGGATAGGAATGTCTGTGATACGTACATTATGTGTCTCAGTTTTTGCCATAGAGGCTTACAGTGCCTTAGATGTTTTCAGGGACTCGATGATCCTGGTATGTCGAGGATGTTTGGATGGGTTTCCATTATCTTTGTGGACGATGTTGTGATCTATTACGGATCCGAGGTGAGTCACGTACACTACCTTTGCATAGATCTAGAGATGATTCGACGAGAACATCTATATGTGATTATCAGTAGTGCTGGTTTGGATTGTCTTTTGTTATGATGTTTGGGACACACGGTCACCAGTAGGAGTGTACCGTGGTTCCACAGGAGATAGAGGTTGTTACCGTTGGGAGCAGCCGAAATCAGTGTAGGAGATCCGCAGTCTTTTGTGACTCGCAGGATATTACAGACTTTTCGTCGAGGGTTTCTTCCACATAGCTATGCTACTTTCACGCGTGACCATGAAAGGCGTGAAGTTTACTTGGATTGAGGATTGCAAGATCAGCTTCTAGGAGCTGAAGCGGAGATTGTTGTCGGCTTCGATTTTTGGTTTTTACCTTCTGGAGAGGACGGATTTGTCCTCTACACCGACGCGTTTCTACAGGGTATGGGTGCTATTCTGATGCAGCACGGTTGAGTATTTTTATATGCTTCTCGATAGTTGAGGGAGCCTGAGAAGAAAATACTCAGTTCATGATCTGGAGTTGGCTGCTATTATTTTTTTTTTTTGCCCTGAAGATTTGGCAGCATTACCTGTATGATATTACCTTGAGATTCTCACTGATCATCGAATCTCAAATATCTGTTTTACTTGGAAGGAACTTAATCTTCGACAGAGGAGATGGATGGAGTTCCTGAAGGATTATGAGTGTACCATTAGCTATCACCCGGGAAAAGCTAATGTGGTTGCCGATGCACTTAGACAGAAGTCCAGAGGGACTTTAACTTGCTACCGAGTGGTGGTTATAGACTTGATTCAGGGTTTCTCTGTGTTAGACCTTGAGGAGCAGGGACAGACCGAGCAGGGTAGTCTTGTTACCATAAGTGCTCAGTCGTAGATCAGGATGAGAATCTGAGATGCCCAGTTGTTGGGACCTCATAGAGCTCAGCGAGGCAGAGTGGTCCTTACTATCGGACGGAGGATGTCAGAGGCATAAGACTGCTAGAAGTGTTATGCTGACCGGAGTCGGAGACCCTTAGAGTTCTTCATTTGCGACCAGGTATTTCTGCGAGTTTCACCCACGAAAGAGGTGAAGAGATTGGCCTCAGGGGTAAGCTAGCTCCGCGATACATTGGACCTTTCCAGATCTCGGAAAGGATTGGAGCAGTAGCTTATCGGGTGGCACTATTGCCGTCTTTGGCAGGCGTTCACGTCGTATTCCACATATCTACGCCGAGGAGATACGTACCGATCCGATACATGTGTTGATAGATAATCTCGACCGGAAGGAGCGTCGGTTGCAGAACAAGACTATCCTACTGGTTAAAGTCGGATGGCAGCCTCATTCAGACGAGGTGTCTACTTGAGAGCTTGAGGATACGATCCGAGCTCGATATCCCCATCTTGATATCCCATCTTTTCACTTGAGGTATGTGATTTATTTACCGTTCAGCATTTCTACTATATATCTGTTGTTAGTACTTGCTGATGGTAGATAACGAAATTTGGGGACCAAATTTTTATTAGTGGGGGAGAATGTAAAATACCGAAAATGATAAAGGAATTTTCCGGAATTTTTAGAAATATTTTGATTATTTTTCGCCGTCCCGTTTTCTTTCTTTCCTCGCGCACATTCTTCTCCAACTCCCCCGACGCCTTTTCCTCTGCTTCTTCTCCCCGACGCTCGCCTCTCCTTGCCCTAACCGCCGGCCCCGGCGGTTCTCTCCTCTGCCGACGCCAGCGACCCTCCTCTCTGCCTTAGTTCTACCGCCGGCCGAACCCCGAACCTTGTTTTCTTCTTCTTTCCGTGTGCCCTAGCGCCGCCACCCGAGAACCCGCGCCTTCTCTCGATTGGTGGCAGCGCCGAGACGAAGCCGAGCGCCGGCCACAGGTTCAGCACCAGTCTCCGGTGCCTAGTTCCTCCCTGTGTACTGCCGCTGTTGCTCTTTTGCACAGTGCCGGCCAATTTCTTCTCTGCCGCCGGCGACTAGAGCCACCGCCGATCGCTCTGTGCCCTTCTACTTCTCTGCCGCCACTCTAACCGGAGCCGAGACCTTCTCACAGCAGTGCTGCCGGCCGGAAATCCTCTGTGCCCTAGCTGTGAGCATTTCTTCCTCCTCAGAGCAGTGGTGATACGGTATTGTGACAGAAAGGTGAGGGTTTAGGTCGTGATCTAGTGTTCTGTTCTTGTTCTATAGCTACTGTTGATCATAACATTAGATCGGTACCTTTTGGTTTTTCAGATCCTTGGTACAACAGATCGGCGATATTAGAGTTGCCCTATTCCGGCAGCCACTTTTTGTAGCAATCGACAGCACCTTTCCTGCCTGTTGAATTAAGGTAAGGATTAGGGTTTTGATATTTGTGGTAGATTATTGCTAGTTGAGTTAGCAATAATTAATAATTAGGTTTGGAAGTTATGTAATGGTGTAATTGGGGTTAACGAAACTAACCCTAACTGGTTAGTGGGTTAGAAATTTGTTTAGCTATTTGTTTATAATTAAATTAGCTAAACTGTGCGATTTAACACAGGACTTTGATTCGAGACGAGCATCTCGACGTCCGAGTTGGACCATTTCGATTGGAGGCGGGAACTTTGACTTATGTCTTTTGATATGCATGATAATATGTTTAACATATAACAATAATTGTGTTACCTGTTTATTTCGGTTGGTCACTACATGATTGGTTACATGTTTGTTTGTTTATTTATTCTGCACTGCATATTATCTACCTGATCACATATGCCTTAGGTAGTGACCTAACCACATACTCTGTTATATTCTGGAACTAGGGTTTATTTGATACCCTCTTCGATTTGTGTACCTTCTATTTGATACGTCTTCTTGTGGTACACACTTTGTATCTATTTATATGGATCATGCCATGTTATTCATGAGATTGCCATGTTCAGTATCATGCATCATGATTGCATGCTGTGCGATTGTCGGCTCTACTTTGGTTGAGCTCATCGCCAGTTACATGTACTGCACACATCACCCATGGATTTGTATATCTGGCTGGTGTGTGGCGGTTCTGCTGTTTGGCTCCGTTGGTCAGGTGACTCAGCGTGGTAGCCGGCAGAGATATCCTCCCCGTCATCGTGTACCGGGAGATGAGAGCATTGAGCTCCCCCATTTATGATTTGGGGTCACAGGACAGGAGTACTCCGACAGCATCCCGTTTACTCTGTCATTGCACAGGAGCATTGATTTCAGAGTATGGGGTTGACATATGCATTTATTGCATTTTTTATTTGCTTGTGATTGCTGCACTTATATGCTGCATTTGTTTGGATGCATTGATTGACATGCATACAGGATTATGACTCACTCGGTCTGACGACCTGTTACCTTTATACTTTGATCCGGTCAGTACAGTTATCTTCTGATTTCATTTCAGTTGCATTTATCCTCCTCATATTCAGGAGACTGTACGCATGATTAGTGTTGTCTGTTATTTGTTTTATTATGCATATCAGTTGTACCTGCTGAGTGTTGGACTCACCCCGCCTCCATTGTTGATATTTTCCGGAGCAGTTCCAGTCGCTGGCCCCCCATCTGCACGTAGAGCCAGTTCTCTACTAGTTCTTTATTTGTTTATTTTGGCATTTTTCTATATCAGACTTTGTTTTAGTATTGTCTTTGGATTTTTCCTATGGATATTGTATGGAGTGATACCTTTTGATGGATTTTTGATATGATATTGGATTTCATTCTACTACGTGCCTGCCTGGATAGCAGAAGAGGTGAGTTCGTTGGATTTGAACTTTACGAGTGTAGTGGAGTAGGGTGGATTTCGAGTCAGAGTCCTATTGTTATTGATTACTATTATTAACTGCGTGGTTGTGACAGCCAGAGGCTGAATATCTTTATAAACTGCGTGGTGTTTGTTTTTATTTTTGTTATCATTCCAGCCGCCTGTGGCTGATGTATATGTGATATGTAGAAAGTTTCATATTGTCCGCCGTACAGGGGAGATGCTGCCGAAATTTCTTCGGACAGAGACTCCTCTGGGGCGTGACATTGTACTACCTTTGTCCCGAGCCTGCTCACTGGTCGAAGCCTCCTATCACATGTGTCTCCTCTCCTAAAACAATCAGAGCTATAAGTCTAAAGACTTAGCACGTCCTAAACCATAATATGCATTAATTAATTCATATAACCATATGGTCTAAAAGTAGACATACGTTGAACCATCCTAAACTTAACATCTTGTATAGCATAGATATAACCATGGTTTTATCATTGTGTCTAGTTTGTAACCATTTCCATATCATAAATATAAACTCTTTGTTAAGCATACACATAAATATGGATTTTTTGTAACACCCGTAAATTTCCTCTCGTCCAAAAGAGCAAAAAAAAAAAAAAAAAATAGAAGAAGAGAAAAGAAATAAAAATATAACCATATGATCTAAAAGTAGACATACGTTGAACCATCCTAAACTTAACATCTTGTATAGCATAGATATAACCATGGTTTTATCATTGTGTCTATTTTGCAACCATTTCCATATCATAAATATAAACTCTTTGTTAAGCATACACATAAATATGGATTTTTTGTAACACCCGTAAATTTCCTCTCTTCCAAAAGAGCAAAAAAAAAAAAAATAGAAGAAGAGAAAAGAAATAAAAATATATACATAAATAACCTGGGCTAGGATTTAAACCCTAGACTATTGTTCTAAGATTGGTTTAAGTAGTCATTAGGGTGGTGGTAAAGCATCACATTGGAAATAAGAAACTATTCATTATATGTAGATTATGTGTGAAGAGATGCTTCAACTTCCACTTAGTATAAAAGGGAATGGAAGAGACCAAAACATAACTTTTCATTTTCCTCTTCTCCTCTTTAGCCGAAACTCCCTCTTTCCCCTTTTTAGTTTTCGACCAAGAACCTTAGGGTTCCAAGTTTCTAAGTTCTTTAAGAGGAGAATCTAATAGGAGAGTTTTCACAAGGATTAGTACGCGCGTGAAGAGTGACTTGGAGATTAAGGCATACAAGAGAGAATTGTCTTTCCTACACCCTATAATAGTAAGATATAGCGAAAGGATGTAAGTACTACTCACCTGCAGTATGAGTTGCTTCAATGATGCAAGTTGTGATATGTTTTATGCATGTTAAAGAAGATACATGTTATGATATGTTTTATGCATGTTAAAGAAGATACATGTTATGATTGTAAGAGGCCCTCTAAAGTTTTGGGATTAAGAGCATGTTTGGAGTATCTTGAATTGCTTCCCATTTAGTTTTGGGGCTAAGAAGCATATTCAAGTGCCCTAAAGTGCTTCCCTATAAGTGTGGGGGATTAAGCGCACATAAGGTGCTTGTTTAAATGACAAGTAAGTACGAGTATAAGAAAGTAATATTTAAAAGAAAGTATTTTACTTTAAAGTGACATGTACTAGACACAAGGTCCATGGGTGGGCTCCTCGATCTCCCCTAGGCCCTAGATCGCCTAGTAGTACCTTAATAGATTCGGGATTAGCTACCTCGGATCTTATTAAGGATGCGCACAAAGTGGTACAATGTCGGGTCCAAGCAAGTTTATTATTATTTTCACTAGTTATGTAATATAAAGTTTTCAAAATTCATTGTTTGTCTTAGTGGAAGCCTTCCTAAGTTTGAGAACTTGAGGTATAAAGTGTAGCATTGATGAACTCTATAGTATGACAAGACTTATATTTCCATTACATGTTTACATTACTAGCATGGTTTTAAGTTGATGTTTTACATGATAAACCTATTTAAAAAATACATGTCATGTACATATTTTCGAATTATGCGTTTTAGCGTGAATTACAGTCAAGTGAAAGTTTTGTGTTTTCCCCAAGCAGTTTTGAAAAGCATGTTCCCTTTTTAATGCTTGTTTTGTGAGTAGATGGTATTTACTAAACATTCGCTTATAGATTTGTATTTCCTTATACTACAGATAAAGGTAAAGGAAAGCTCGAGTAAGGGGAGGCAACAGGAGCGGTGTTTTGTGTGTGTGTGTGTGACGGAACAGTGGAAGAAGATCTTGGAACTTGCTAATGCATGGAAGGTGTTAGATCTTGGTGCTGATGTATTTTCTTATTTCCGCTCTACAAAAAAAAAAGGAAATACTACCAAGAGTTGTTTATGATGAATTTATCAGTTTGACAGTAATTAGAGTGGCAAAGAGGGAAGATCTAGGGTCTCCCCAAAGAGGAGGACCCCTCTTCAAGCAATAGAAGAGAATCCTAACCCAAGGATGAGTACAAAGGGGAGAACAACCCCTTTTGTAGAGCAGGGTGTGACCCCCACACGGCCTGTGACACGGTCGTGTGGATTCACACGACCTCGGACTCCTTCCTCTCGGCCAAGGTGACACGGTCGTGTGACCTTCACACGGTCGTGCCCTGCGCCAGCAGGGAACGCCTTACACGGTCGTGTGGCACACACGGTCGTGCCAAATTTCGGCCTCGTCAAGGCTACACGGTCGGTCATCACCACACGGCCATGTCATGTTCCTTCTTGAGTAAGGCTACACGACCAGTCATCACCACACGCCCATGTCATGTTCCTTCTCGGGTAAGGCTACACGACCGGTCATCACCACACGGCCTTGCCTTGCTCCTTCATGGGTTGGGCTACACGGTCGATCAGGGCCACACGACCCAGACTCTCTAAAAATTCTAGACTCCCTCCCAACTCTGCTTTGCTGCAAATCATGTCCTATCAATCGAAACAAGTTCAGAGTAGATCTCTGAACTGAACAGTAGATAAAAAAATTAGAATTGAAAGAGTAATATCTGCCCTGTAAGGTAAGGATAGAAGGGCGAATGTTACATTTTTATATTAGAACATATGTTAAATAGTTTTAACCTTGACTACTTGCATAAATGTAAACATGATTTTCATACTAGAACATATGTTAGACAGTTTTAGCCTAAACTACTTGCATAAACATAAACATAATTTTGTTGGCTTAATTGCATGTGATGACACCATAACTTAGGTGTTAATCAAACACCTCCCCTAGCACTAGGTTGGTAGGGATCTGAACCTTGGAATGAAAACCACTACCCATACATAATTTTGGACAAGCTCTATGTTCGTAGGCCCTCGGTTCATAACAAACTCATAGGGGTTCGAACCTTGTGATCTGATGTTGCATAGACAACACTTTGTGATCTGATGTTGCATAGACAATCATTATCATCTCAAACTTAAGGATAGAAAAGAGGAAAACAATCACTTGACAAAATTTCTTAGCATTCATCATTAAGTGTAAGTAAACAAAAGGACAATTGTAATGTACTGAAATAATTATGTCAGAAACATGGCCTTCCAACTAAATCACAACAGGATGTTACGAATGTAACCAACTAGTGACAATTGGAGTAGGCAAGGAAGGGAGCACCAATAGTAAATTGTGAGAGCATGGTAGAGCAAGTAAACAATGAAGTTTTCCTTTCAGATGATAAAGTTCAACCTATACCAAAAATCTAAGAAAAAAAATTAACAACTATAAGAAATTTTTCAACCCAAACATAAACCCGCATTACCAAGCAATGTACATGGAGAATAGACTCCAACTTATTGTTGATATAGTTGTTTAATTAGCTTAAAAGTCACAATCAAATAGCATACAAATCTCTACAACTTGTTCAAGATCCTCTTCCAGAGATTCAGTTGCTAAAACAAAGTGGATTGGAAGAGGAGCCAAATGCAACTGCAACCCATGCACTCCATAACTATGAACAACTATGAACAGGTAGCCAAATGCAACTGCAACCCAGAAATGCATACCAATTTTGCCCCAGTAAATAGAAAGCTTATAGAATCTACAATCTGGAGAGCTATCTCGAGAAGAGGAGTCAATTGAAGAATGTGAGGTAGCCCAACCTACGAGTACAAATGAAGACAAGTGCATAAAATTTTGTTATTCTAATCTAGGAAATGCAACCAAATCGAACACCATATAATAGATATTACCAAATCATTGAAGAACTCTCCAACGAATATAATAGATATTACACTATAAGTTATTCTTGCAATTGAAGACTAGCACAGAGATTTGAATCATTTAAACACAAGCGAGATGCAAAAGTAAGAGATAAACTTCAAATATTTCAATGTCATTTACAAAGGGCAACCAGTAAAAATTAACCTAACAACCAGGAATATGTACCTACCTCTTGTGTGCAAAGGATCACATTTGAATCTCTCTTTTCTTAGGCATTAATGACCATAAACATGGACAATGTCAATCCAAATTGTTGTCTCTCATAGTTTAGTCAATGAGATGCCCATCGCCACAAGAGAATCTTAGAAAAACATAATTTTATAGCTCTAACTATTATCAGAGATTTCTAAGTCGCATCATTCCTAACTTGACTTCTTAGTCTTGAACAAGGAAGGGCATGAGAAAGAAAAGGATCTGATGCTCTTCCCTACTTTTTTTATGAGAGAGGCAAACTACTGTAACCAGAGATACCACTAAAAGCTTCATTTGGATAAAAGGAAAAAATCTAGGACTAAATTCTTAGTGAGAGCAAGAAGGCATCTCTGATTAATAAAACTTGACTAAATTCTCTTGTACAATTTCTAACATGAAAATAATTCAGAGATCTAAAAATGTATGCATGCTCTAATATTCTGATTCATCACATCCTAGATATCCTTGAGACTCATGACATAATGCTCGAGGAAGAAATTGTTGGTTAATCCTAGGAAAACGTACTAGTTCCACTGTACAAAATTTTTTTGTACAAGTGTCGAACCTTTCCTTAAATAACCTATTGTGTTCTTTAGAAGTTAAATTAGGAATCGCATACGGAACTTAACATCATTGATTCCAAATTTAACTTATCTGTTCTTAATGGTTTAGATTTGAATCGCAAGCAGAACTTAACACTATTGATTCAAATCCACATATGTTATTAATTCCATTAAATATTAATTTCCAAAATTGACTTCCAGGACTGCATGGCGAGGCACGTGGCCTTCTTGGATAGGGAGCAACCACCGCCGCCTAGACAAAGCCTTTTAAGGAAAGCTAATATTTAATTTCCTTAAATAACTCTAGGTTAACCAAAAAAAATAATCGAATCACAAATTCGAAAAAGAAGAAAACACAAACTCGAAAAACTAATTCGAAAAACTAGATCTAATTGTCTCTTGTATTTAGAATTCTTACAAAGAAAATAACTAGTATGATGCAGAAGAAAATTACTAGTTATACCTTCTCTTTGTAAGCTAATGACCTTGAGATCTTCTGTCGTATTCCTCGCCTCACCTTGGACGTCGTGTGGGAGACGATCCTCCAAGATGAACACCACCCAAAAGCTTCTTCCTCTTCTTCTAAAATCCGGCCACCACCACCACCAAGGAGGAGAGAGCAAAAGGGAAAAGAGAAGGGAGAGGGCCGACCACACCAAGAGAGTCTCCAAGCAAGAGAATAAGAGTTGTATCTCATGAAGCCTCCCCACCCCTTCTTTTATATTAGTTGCCCAAGGCAAATAAGGGAAGAATTTTTACAAAAATTAAAATCTTCCTCTAGCTTTTCCTTTTTCCTTTTAATTTTCCTTTTCTTTCCTCTTGATTGAATCAATCACCAAAATTAATTGATGATGATTTTATTTTTTAAAAATGGTCGGCCACCTTACTTGGACACCAAGCAAGGGTGGTCGGCCCCTATAAGAGGAAAAGAATTTTTATTTTTTAATAAAATTTTACAAGAAAAATTCTTATAAAATTTTACAAGCTCTCTTTCCTAAAGTAGGAGTTAAAAAAAAAGTTCTAAAAATTAAAACCATGTTTTAAAATTTAAAACTTTTCTTATAAAATTTCCTTTTTTAACATGGTGATAGAAAATTTTAATTTTAAAACTTATCTTCCTTTTTTTCCTAAACCATGAGGATGGTTAAAAAGGAAAGTTTTAAAATTTTTAAAACTCTCTATTAAAACATGTGGCCTAATTCAAATAAGGAAAGCTTTAAAAATTAAAATCTCTCTTTTAAAACTTATAGTTTTCTACAAAGAGAAGATTTTAAAAATTCAAAACAACCCTCCCCTTTTGAATTATTGTGGTCGGCCCCTTCATGCTTGGTCACCAAGCAAAGGGTCGACCCCTATAGAAGAGGATGTGGCTGGCCCTTGCTTGGTCACCAAGCATTAGACCGACCCCCTTCTTGGTCACCAAAAAGAGTCTTATATTTGTATAGACTTGAGGCTATAATGAGGCTACGACAGGGACCTAGAGGAGAAATTGGTTTTGGCCTTCCGATGAGCTTGAGTATCCCGTGTTCACCCCGAACACACAACTCAAGTTCATCGATAATAACTCATTCCACTATAGAGTTATTACCGCATTACCGCACCATTCCCAAATTACATTATGAGCTCCTTCTTATCATGAGTGTGTTAGTCTCCCTGTGTTTAAGATAACAAATGTCCACTAATTAAGTAAGTTACTGACAACTCACTTAATTAATATCTAGATCCAAGAGTAGTACCACTCAACTTCATTGTCATATTGGACTAAGTCCACCTGCAGGGTTTAACATGACAATCCTTATGAGCTCCTCTTGGGGACATTCTCAACCTAGATAACTAGGACACAGATTCCTTCTATAATCAACAATACACACTATAAGTAATATCATTTCCTAACTTATCGGGCATATTGATTTATCGAGCTAAACCTCACCCTTTGACAAGTCAAAGAAATAAATATTAAATATATGTGCTTGTTATTATATTAGGATTAAGAGCACACACTTCCATAATAACTAAGGTCTAGTTCTTTTACTAAGTCAGTACAAAAATAACTTACCTAAATGGTTCTACTCAATACACTTTAGAATGTATCAGTGTCATTTATTAATCAAGACAAACTAATACTTAATTACACTACGACTATTCCGATGGTTTGTTCCTTTCCATCTTAGTCGTAAGTAACTGTTTATAATTTATAAAGAATTGTCAACATGATCTTTTGTGTGTGACACTACACACCATGTTGTCTACTATATAAATTAATTGAATAATTACATTTAACAAATAAATATAGATATTGACCAATATAATTCTTTTATTTCAAAAATAAATATTTACAAAAGCTAGGCTTTTAGTATACACTCCAACAGAAATTAAGGATACAAAAAAGTTTGAAAAGAGAGTACATTTCAGTTCTTTTTCCGGATATCGCATGCAAGTTTTAAGTAAGTCATTGAATTGTAATTCAACAACAAAATATCAAAAAGTAAAGCACCAGTTATCTACAAAAATTAAAAAAAGTAAGTTAGTAATTATATTTGCATTACTGATCTAGCTCAATAAAAGAAAGATGAAATGTATTTTCTAATTGTGCAAACAAAGGAAATAGACGATTACCGGTCGTCATAGATAATTACAAATATCCTACCGCATGTTGTTAGAACCTACAACCATAAAGATAATTATTAACTTTATTTTCTCAATGATCCACTATAATTTAAGAAAATAAAACTTTGATAGTACCAGCTCTAGATGTCAAATTTGTTTCATATGTATCGTCAATGTTGTTATGATAATTATCTTCAATTGATATGACAATCGACACATTGTCATATTTACAAAATGTAATATAATAAAAATAATTTGAGTTTGCAAGTAAAATAATAATAGAAATATAGAATTAATTGGCATATACCTTTGTTGAAAAATTGGACAGTTGCGCTTGTCATGTGACACACCTCGATGTCCATATCCATGACATATCTTGGACTTTGAGATTGACTTCTCCTTTGATGATTTTAATCCTTTCCCAGATCCCTTTGTTCTTACTGAAGAAGGATCAATAATACCAAGACCTTCATCCATGGATTTCTTCCTTTTACTTCCATCATCGCATGTTTTACTAATGTTTATCTCTTGAATTTTGTTATAGATATAATCAAATGATTTATCCAAGAAGTTTGTCCCCTCATCAGTCAAAGATGCATCATTAATTAGCATTGAAACTTTATAGGATAACCTCATGTGTTTCGATATCAAAAATCTTTCAGGATCTGGATCATCGATGAAATTTTGCTTCCACAAAGCATATATTGCTCCAACCTTTGCATCTCGTGTCCATCGTTTGAATATATACATATTAGGTAAATGAACCACTTGGTTGATACGAAAAAATGCTAACATATGTCTGCATGGAATGCCCTCAAACTCAAATTTCATACAACTACACGATATATAGTCCCTCTGTTTGTCATGTGTAAGCACCCTTGGTTTGGAGGAAGAACAACTTTGAAATTTCATCACATGATAAACCACTAAGTCAACTTCTGTAAGTGTCTGTTGTACATAATAACCATGACTCTCGCCCATTTCACTTTGAAATTCCAGCCATTTCTTTTTTGTATACAACTTAACAATTTAAGTTTTCATTGGCCAATTTGTTTTAATCTTGGGTTGCTCATTTATATCATGGGTTGCATTTATATCAATATGGTTCACAACTAACTCATTATGTCTTTGGTGTCTCAGTGCTCTATTGAAACAGGTGATAAAATTCATCAATGAGTTCTTATTTGAGATATATACCTCTTGAAAAATGAATGTGAGCTTTCATATCTCTGACTACTTGACATTCCAACACAAAATACATGCCTAAAATATATCGGCACCCACTGTGCCACAATTCATACATCGACGATAACCAATCATTTGTCTCTAAGTTAGTACACTTGATAACTTCTTCCCATGACTTCTCAAAATTATCAAGTGTTGTTGAATTTGCAATGACATTCTTTATGCTTTGATAATAAGTTTGAAAAGTCAAAGGGTCTAATTTATCTGAAAATTTGTTTAGTATGTGCCACAAATAATATCGATGCACTATTTGAGTGAAAACTTGTGCAATGGCTTTCGTCATAGCAGGATCCTGATCAGTGATGATAATATTTGGTGGACCTTTAGGTATTCTTCTATGAACTTCTTAAGCAACCAAAGAAAAGATTCAGTTTTTTCATCACTTAAAAAACCCGCAACCAAAAATGATTGTCTGATGATGATGATTAACTCCTACAAATGGTGTCAAAATCAAGTCATATTTGTTTGTGTTATATGTTGTATCAAATACAACTACATCACCAAATACACTATATGCCCTCCTTGATACATGATCAACCCAAAAATACCTACTAAATTTGTTATCTGAATCGGTCCTGTAATCAAAGAAAAAAGATGAATTCTTCTCTTTTTCGGATGTAAATAACTCGATTAGTGTTTCAGCATCAATACCCTTTTGTTCATCTCTTAGGGTTTTTTTAAAGTTTCTAATATCTCTTTCTGTGCAACCTATGCTCTCAGGCCCTCCATATTCTATCTCTAATAAATGCATTTGTTGACAAGTTGGTACATTGGCCTCTGAAAACTGTTTAGTTAATGTTTTCTTTGCTGTTGAAACATTACGATGTGAGCGTAGTAAATGCACCTTTGATGGAGTCGAGAGTGGATGATTATGGATTTCTATAAAGTTACTGACAACCTAATTAGGTTCGATCTATTTCTTAACAAATGCAATATTTGACTTACAACCCGTTCTAACTGTGTCACGTGCTCTTTCCCTTGTTAGTTGATCAATTTTTGCATGTTTAGCATTCCGCATTAGATCAGTATGCCCTTCTTTAAAGTATATAATTTGTTTCCACATCACTTCATTTGTTATCTTATTTTTCTTTCTTGTGTTTATCCTTGAATTAAATCTGACTTCTCGTGCATATTGGTTATAGAATGAATATATATCCTCTAGCGATGAGACTTCCATCCCAATTTTTGGGTTTCTAACATCTGCAACTTGAGGAATATATTCATAATCATCAACTCTATTTCCGTCCATTTCTGGAAATGTCACATTATATTTGAGAACAGATAAGTAGATAAATAAATAAAAACTATAACTTATTTTAATTTAAACTCAAAATTACAAATTTCAGATCATTTGATAAAAACTACAACTTATTTCAATTTTAATTTCTACCATTTTATAATTTGACTACTTCAATCAAAAATATATAATTAGTATCACTATCATAATTTCAGAAAATGATGATCAAATCAAATTAAGATCTTCATACCTAGTTTGTTGCTCAAATCAGAAAATGATGATCAATATCACTACCAGTTTTGTTGTTGTCACTAGTTGCAAAAAACTTGTATACTTGGAGAGATCAACCAGAATTAAGATCTTCATATCAAATGCAATAGCAGAACTAGTAGAACAAAGAAATTCTCATTAGCTGTGAGTAAATAAGAACGCATGATTATTTGAATAGAAATGTCGTCAGGTTTCAAGAACCTCTGTGCTTATCGGTAGGAGATGGATCGATGAGAGAGGGAAAACGTAGCTTCGTCGCAGCAAGTGAGGGACGTGTGGGGAAAATTAGTTTCGTCGCAGTATAGGGAAAACCTAGTTCCCTTGCGGCGAGGGAGGGAGGCTCGACACAACGACGGTCGAAATCGCAGTGAGGGAGGGCAGGGCACGGAAAGGGTTGGAAAGCCTAAACTCGCAGGAGGGTGCTACGAGAGAGGGCAGGGCGTGGTGAGGTATTGTTGTGGCACAACGTCGCGGTGAGGGTCGACGACGAGGAGAGCGACGAGGAGGGGTTTGGCGGATTCGGATCGGAGGGCGACGTCGTTGGCAGTGTCGCTGAAGAGGGAAGGTGTTGCAGCGAGAGAGGGCAGGGCATGACGAGGGAGGGTTGGTGTGGGTCGACGCGCGAGGAGAGCGGCGAGGAGGGGTTCGACGGAAGAAAAATAGATTTTAAGGGGAAAAAATGACGCAGATTTTTTTTTTAGAATCATATAATGACGAGGATATGCCACATGAGCAGCCCATATGATTCCGTAATAAGAGGTTCGTAGGCTAACAATTCTATATATGTAGTTAAGCTAGGTCCATATTTAAATAATTTCATACCAAATATGTTATATCCTATACGTATAATTAAAAATAGGTCCTATGTTTAAATAATTTAATTCCAATTATTTTAAATCTCATACGTGCCATGATCTTATATCCATATATAAGCTAATATTAATTAAATCCTATTTACCACATTATGAGAGAGAGAAAATGCTACAATTATTTATTTATTATTTTCATTATTTTATCTTATTTAAATTAAATGATTTATTGACTGTACATGGTCGATTTTAGGACACTACACCATCCATAAGGCATCTCGCCCAATTAACCTTCAAAAACTGGTTAACTCTTCCTCTTTTATTTGGGTGATGCTTCAACCATCTTGAGTTGATCACACTTGAACCCAACTCCGACCTCCTCCTCGGACAAACTTTCTCCTTGGTTTATCGTCTCTCAGATATGTCATGCACATCTTTCTCGTCTGTCGGTATACTCTTCCGCAGCTTCTCGTTCATCGGATGCATTAAGCCCATCTGATTCCCTTTCCGTGTCATTTTGCTCGTCTGGTCGATTTTTTATGCTATTGAGTTTCTACACACTTAGACACAAGGCATCAAATACAATATGGCCTAACTTGACTTGGTTTGATCACATCAAAACCAGCCCAAGTACTTACATATAAAACCCCTGTTAGAGCAGCCAACAAGACAGAACTCAATTTCAACAATCTTCTCTTGCACGTTGCTCCAAAGACAACTCGACGACGCCCAAACATTGCTCCAATAACCTACGATCAAGTTTTTCAATTCTCTTTATTGTAAGTAACTTTACGTTATAGTTCTTATACTTCATTTTTGTAATTTATTCAAGCTATTAGTTGATTGTCCATCGAAAGTACTCAACGAGTGTGAACTTCCTTTACTTTACTTTCTGCTACATTTTCTCCGATAGTTTTTAACGGAAAACATAAAAAGTCATGAGCACTATTCACCCCCTCCCTCAAAAAGCACTTTCCGATCCAACATACCCAAGACCCAAAATATAAGTCATTCATATCCTCTACAACTCACATGAGATTTAACCTTAGGACTTCTCATGTTTAGATATCTGAACAATCTTAAAGTATCAAAATTTTATATGTCAAGAGTCCTCACCTTCAAGTCTTCTTCATTTTCCAAGAGCCTCACCTGTGGGTCTTTCTTGTTCACTAAGAGCCCACGCCTTTGTCTCTCCCTCGCCTACTATCATGGCTAAATTTGTCCTTTGTTAAATGTTTGATTAACCTTGATTCCCTTGAACTTCATGAAGCTCACCTTAACTTGTATCTGCACATTTGACACACTTTAGTAGTAATAATAATATTAGCCTAATTTATTTTTTTTTCAAAAACATTAGAACCATATGGTTGGACTTTACCATTAGGATATGATTGCACCAATACTTTCCATTACATTTTAGAAATTGGCATAATGGTGTAGCTTGGAGCAAAGTCATCTGTGCTAGTAACTAGTCAACTAGTTCTTGGTTCAATCTATTGTCAACCTATTGAGAGTTGATTGATGTTGTACAAAAAATTTAGAATGAAATTTTAAACACTTTTTTTATCATGATAACTTAGGGTATTCATGTAAATCGATTTAGGCGATTATAAATATTGTTCTATGATCAAATTTCATGCCTTTACCCATTCTTGGTGATTTATATATATATATGTTAAAGTGTGTAGAAGGGAAGAGGTTTAAACTAGAAATATCACTTCAGGAAGTGATTTAGAAACCTCATCTTCTCTTGGAAAATTTCAAGCTCTAGGGAAAGATTAGGTATAGAGAGAGTTTGGAGTCCCATAATATTTGTTAATTTCCTTAACTTTAAATTGTTGTTAAACATCAAAAAATGAAGAATGTTAGTGCAATTGTGCCGTAAGTGATCAACTCAACCATGGATTTTAATATTTAGGCAAAAGTTATAAGTTAGACTTTTGCTTGTGTATTTGATTTATGCATTGAATTTTATAGGAACTTGTTAGGAGACAGATGAAGCTTATAGAGCTTGTAAGTTGACAAGGTCGAGTGTAGTTGATGATTCGGCATGGCCAAAGAGACATGTTCAATGACTTGAAGGTCCAATTGAGTTTGGAAAAGGATGCACAAGGTATTTGAGGGATCATAGAATGAGAAGCATTGTGTGGTAGTGGAGTAGCTTGTGGAGCTTAACTTGGTGCAACCAAGTTGGTTGGCTAGTCGCCCGAGGTTCATTGGAGATTGGAGAAGGATGGAATGAGATAGGTTAGTGACTGTAGATTGAGGAACATTGAGATGCAACATTGATGGTAATTTGAAGAAGACGAACTATGTTGGTAAAGATTGAAGGATGACGTGTGGAGCAAACTATGAGTTTAATGCATTCGAGGGACTTAAGACTTAATGAGAGATAACCTTACTGGAGAAGTTAGTTGCGAAAGGTAAGGTCTTGAGTGAGTTGTGAGAGTTGAACAATTTTTATTTTAGGGTTAGGGTAGCACTTGATATAGGCAAAGACTCGATCATTATGATGATCATAGTCGAGGCTCCAATCGACTGGAAGGTGTCTCCATTCAACTAGTAAGATAAGTTGACTCAAGTTTAGAGTTGACTAGTGAACAAAACATATGTTTATGGGAATAATCAAATGATTCCCTACCGAGTTAAAAAGAAGACCATTAATCATGTGGAGGAAAGTTATAACTCTTAGTAGAAGTGGTTAGGTTGACCAGTCAATTGAAGTTGTGGCCAATTGACTAAGATGCAAGTAATCAATTGATAGATGGTAGAACAAAATAATAAAGGTTGCATACATCTTGAAGGCCACTTAAGGAAGATTAAAAGGATCAAGTTTTAAATTTAATGAATTAATGGATGAATTTTTTTTTAATGGACACTTAAAAATATTGGACCGATGGATCATTTGTTGGGAATGATTCCTTATTTATCCTAATAGCTAATGAAAAATTTATATAGGACTGGCTAGTCACCCCTAAGATAATCGACGTAAGTTGAATACTTACCCTCTGTTTGGATGAGGTGAGACAAGGTTCATTAATGGAAGGGGAAGGGAGGGGAAGGAAGGGAAAGTAATATATTTATCTTACCCTTGTTTGGAAGGGAGGAAAAGTTCATTTGAGAGGAAAGGGATGGAAATGAAGGTTAAATATATAAATTTATAAAAATAACCTCTTATTTTTTTAATAAATCTGTATGTGAAAAAATAAATAAGGATAAAATTGAAATAATTTCTTCTTCCCCTTCCTTACACCCCAAATTGGGGTGTAAGAAATTTCGCTGATTCTCGAGCATGCAAGGGGAAGCTTTACCCTTCTCTCCCCCTTCCCCTTCATGACTCACTCTCTCCCAAACAAGTGTAAAAATGTAAAATACCGGAAATAGACGAATATTAATAAGGGAATTTTCCGGAATTTTTAGAAATTTTTCGGGAATTTTTCGGAGCTCGTACGGACGAGTTAATGGGGATAAAAACGGGGTCGGAAAAGCCTGTTTAGGTTACCCCATTTAAATGAGGAAAAGTTGAATTTTTCTTAATTCTTTTCCTTTATTTAATTTTCCTTTTTCCTTTATTTTTCGCCGGTTCCTCTGTTTCTCCTCCCCGAAAAAAAAAACCGCCCGCGCCCTCTTCCCTTCTTCTCTCACGCCGAAGCCCTAATCTCCCTGCCCTAGCCACCCGACGCCGCCCGACCGCCGACTACCGCAGTCTCCGCCGGCCATTCCGTGCCCTAGCCGAGCTTCCTCCTGCCGAGGTTGCGCCCTAGCATCCTCTCCCGCCACCACAGCGAGCGCCGGACCCGATCCCTAGCCGCGTCGCCGCCACTCCGACCCGACGCCATTGTCGCCGGCGACGCACAGAGCAGCACCGCTTATTCATCTGTGCTCTTCTTCCTCTCTGCCACATCTCTGCACCGCACCGTCGTTGCCCGGAAGGGTTGCCATCTCCTCCCTTCTTCCGGCCTCCACCTCACCCGACGCTTGTGCCAGCCGTGCCCTAGATCCGTCGTCGGCTGCCACTCACAGAGCCGACAACGAGCAGTGCTGGTTTTCCCTCCTCTGTTTCCCGATTTTTCCTTCCTTCCTCTGTGTCGAACCCCAGTGCCAACGCCACCTTGCCTGCCGAGTTTGATCTCTGCCCTAGTTCCGAGTCTTGGCTCCTCCTCACTGATTTGTGGTGATCGGCTCTTGGGACCAGAGGTCCTCCCTCCCGCGGCTTAGCTTCCACTGTCGTTCGGTCATTCTTCTTTCCCCGCTCACAGGTAAGTGAGGTGAGCAACGTACCCTTGCTATTTCTTCTTATCAGTAGTATTCTTTTGATCTGCGTTTGGATTACAGATCCAAGTAGTAACACTAAAACTTGTTGGTTTCTTGGTCAGCAACCATTGATTGGGGCGTTTGCTTTGGAAGACAACAGGTCTACAATCTCGACCACAAATCTTGATCCAGCAGCAACTATATCTTGGCATTGGATCAGTGATCACGACTGTGATTTTGAGGTAAGGTGTAATAATTTGGAATTTCTTAATGTGATTAGGAATTCAGATACGTATTGAGATGATGTGGTCTATGGATTTAAGCATTTGCTTAGTTGTAGATCATAAGGGATTGGATTTATGTTGTTGATCATGTATAGGTTGATTAGGATCTTATCCTATTGGTCGTTGAGATTTTATTTAGCTATTCGTTGAGTTCTAGCTAAATAAATGTATGTATTTTTGTTTACACAGGACTTTGACGCGAGATGAGTATCTCGGAGTCAAATTGGACCTTTCTATTTTCGGAGGCGGATACTTTTGACTTATTGTCTTTGATATGCTTAGTAATGATATTAACAATTTGCATTAATTGTGTTTTCTTATTTGTTTCGGTTAATCACTACCCGATACATGCTACCTGCTTGATTGATTGTTTATTTGCATCTCGTATTGATACCTATCTGATTTCACATGCTCATGGGTAGTGATATAACCATGTTTTACCATGTCAGGACCTAGGTTTGATACCTTAATTGATCAATATACCTTGATATGATTTATTTACTTTGGTGCACATTATCATATGTCCAGAGATTGATTTAGCATATTACCATGCTTAGTGACATGCACCATTCGCATGATTGCATGCTGTGTGAGAGATTGCTCCATTATTGTCGAGTACTTTGCCAGTTTTCATCACTGTTCGGTGCTCCGTTGTAGCGTGTAGCACGTCAGTTTGACTCTTCCGGTGCTCCGTTGATCCGCTCATGGGTAGTGTGACGCAGCGTGTAGCACGTTAGAGATTCCTCCCCGTCATAGTGTACTGGGAGATGAGAGCATTGCGCTCCCCCATTTATGATTTGGGGTAGGAGTACGTATGTACTCCGACAGCATCCCGTCCACTCGATCACTCATCAGGAGTAGTGTTGCTGAGCGGTTGTCACAACCCTACCCACTTGGTCCCACTTTTGTTGTGAGTTGGCTGACTGGCGTCAGGGGTGACCATGACATTGGCATCATATGCATGATGCATTTATTGTTTGTGATTGTGTTTGCTGCATATAATTTGGATACCTATGTTTGACATGCATACAGGTCTTCTATACCTTTCGGACTGTTTGTCCTTATACCGGGTCCTGGTTAGTACAGATTCTCTTCTGTCTTCTTCGGTTTGCATTTACCTTTATCTTTATCAGGAGACTGTACGCATGATTAGTGCTAGGTGTTATTTCTTTACTTTGCATATCAACTGTACCTGCTGAGTGTTGGACTCACCCCGTCTCCATTGTTGTTATTTTCAGGTTGATGCTGTCAGGAGGGAGTTCCAGTCGCTAGTCCCCACTGCACGTAGTGCTAGATCCCATGCAGACCTTGAGGATTGATTGACTTTTGAGTTTTCTTCTCGTTTGTCTATGTTTAGACTTGATTTGTTTGATACTTGGATGTTGTATTTATTTTTGTGATGTCGATGGATTTTATTTGGTCTTATTCTACTACATGCCTGCCGGGTCGGCATAAGAGGTGAGTTTCGTCGGATTTGAGTTTACGAGTGTAGTTGAGTAGGGTGGTTTTCGAGTCAGAGTATTACTGCTTGTTTGATTATATATATAACTGCGTGGATGTTTGTGTGGTTGTGTTATATTTATTGTTATTATTCCAGCCGCATGTGGCTGAGGTATGGAGATATGTAGAAAGTTTCAGATTGTCCGCCGTACAAGGGAGATGCTGCCGAAATTTCTTCGGATTGGGACTCCTCTGGGGCGTGACAAAAAATTCTTTTTATCAATGTTTACTCTTCCCTCCCCTTTACTCACATCCTCCCAAACAGAGGGTTAGTATCAATTTTTTTTTTAAAAAAAAAAAATTAAAAGGAACCTGAGGGTTGGAGTTGGAGTTGGTCTCTAATTTCATTGTTGTTATTGTCTTTATTTCTTTTATCTTCTTATAAGAAATTTGTAAAAAGGTTGTTTCTGTTTTTAAAAGGTTTTTTAGAAAGAGAAAATATAGTAAAAGTTCAACATGACTCAATGAGGAATCATATATGGTGAAGTAGAAATATAAATTTTAAACCATATCATTAATATCATCTTGCAGGATAAATAATGCCAACTAAAAAACAAGGAAGATTAAAAGGAGCCTTGGGGGTTGGAGTTGGTGGATCTTGACCAATATTTTCATAAATCCATAAGCCTCCTTATTGTATTCATAACCTAGTTTCATTGTTGTTATTGTCTTTATTTCTTGGAGGCCATGGAATCTGTTTTCGACGGATGTATGCCCTTGGAAAATAAATTTCTTTCACCTTTAACCATTTAATAGTCGGCTATAAGTTGATTCCATAATTTACCTTTCTTTATATAACCCAAACACATATTGTGATGGTCGCTCACCTTTTTGCTACAAAAGTTAATATCGTCTTGTATATATATTTTATTTTTGTAGTCAAGAGTATACATTGTTATTTGTATGTCAAGCAAGATTCACCTCTCAAACCATTGGTCCTAACTAGGGGTAGGAACGAATAAAACATGTTTGCGAGTTTTTCAAGTTAAATTGAAAAATATTTAATTCATATTTGAAATTTTTGAATTCAAGTAGAATTCAAACATGTTTGATAGTTTTTTTAGTCACATTCAAACTTATAATATGTTCAGATAATTTATATTGCAAGACATCTTTGATTATCTTTATAAAAAATTTTAATTTACATATGCCTAAATGAAAGTTCTAAAATTCAAATCAAATTCAAATTTAAGGTATTTCTAACTTTAATTTGATTCTGCTCCAATTGAATTGAGGTCCAAACAATTCGAATTGAACTCAAGCTCAAATCTATTTCAAATTAAACTCGAACCAAAATCATTAATATTTTTTAGCTTTGAATCCAATTGGAATATCATATATATTTTTCATATTCAAACTTAAATATAAATATTTTCATATTATTTAACTTACCCCTTCCTAACTCCTAACATAGAAATAAATAAATAAATAAAGTGATTTCAATTTCTATAATACTAAGAAAGTTATCTTTGGCAATCCCATTAAAATAGGCAATCTTTTAATTTTTATTCTTGTTTTTTTTTTTTTAAAAAAAAAATTAAGAATCTACCGATGACCTAACTAGGTTAAGTTTGGCAGCCGGCATGTCAACAGACTGGTGATGTAAACGGAGACATGACGGCGTAACCGCTCCATCTTTATTTCCAATAAAAGTTAAAATGGTTGCGCATTTGCCAACTATCGATCCCACCCAAGGCAGTCCACAGCTTTCCTGTATCTTCAAACCACCCCTTCCTCTCTCCGCTTACCATTGTTATCTGAGCTTCCTCGGTTTCATCTCTCCCCTTCGCGCTACCTCCGCCTCGGAGCTCACGGGTATCGGTTTCTCTTTGCTTTTCCTTTTCCTTTTCCTTTTTTCTAATGTTTCAATGATATAGTATTATGCGAGATTCTCATTCGCCCCACATGATTTTAATCTTTGTCATGCTGTCGTGCAAATTTTCCATTTGATATCGGGAAGTGCGATAGCGCAGAGAATCTTTTGATTTGCTATTAGTTTTTTTAAGCATATAGAGATTGGTTTTCGGTGGCTATTTGGGCGTTTTGAGTCTGGATAAGACGGAAGAATAGGGTTTGTACAAGTTGCATAGAACCTGAAACGCTCGTTGGATTCCACTTATATTCATGAAAAAAATGGAGTTTTTATTTTATTTTATTTTTGTTTCTCCGAGAAGTTTTGCTGAAGCGTGCAAAAATTTTGGCCTTTGATGAGACGTGCGATATTGAGTTTTTCTTTATTATGATAGGGTAGGCGAAGGGTTTGGTTTGTGCTGGAGTTCTACTGCCTTAATATCTTCGGCTAGTTATTTGGAAAACAATAGATTCTGTGCCATACGTTTATAGAGAAAAAGGTTCATTGGAAGGAATTTGCAGAAAGAGAGAGCGTGACTCTTATGACGCACTGCGGACATGAGTTTGGAAAGCTTCCTGATCATCTCCTTATAGAAATTTTTGTCCGCCTACCTCTCTGCGAGTGGTCTCGGATTTCTTGTGTTAACAAGCACTGGGCTGCAATTTTTAGGGGGGAGAGCTTGTGGCAAACCGCGATCATCAAGACCTGGCCTTTTGCGTGCCAGAGGAAACGATGGCCTGGACCTATTCCTCGTGGTTCCAGTAGAAGGTCAGTTATTTGAAGAAATGAATGGCTCCTATTTGTTTGTACTTATGATTTGTTTCTTTCGTATGAGAATTATTGGTCCAATTTCTTCCCTATTAGCTCTTAATTTTCATGACACTGTTAATTCCTAAGAACAAAATAATGAATTCATTCCAGACTGATTTTTTTTTTTATTTCACTACTGTAGCACATATTTTAGCTTTGTTCAAACATGTTCATTCTGATTATTAGATTAACTGATAAGGATCTTGGTGGTTCTACATTACAAAGTCTTGGTCATATTACAATAAATTATCTCATTTAGGGCTCACTCCTGCATATAAGGATCATCAAGGATCTGTGACTTAGTAATAAGATATTAGGGAAGCCTTCATTTCATCCTTTGGCACATCTGGCAAGCACATCCTGTGCTTGTACAGTTGGTTCTTGTTTCATCACTATATATCGCCCGCTATCATATATAATCATGCTGATGGTTCATTCACTCCAAAAGGGCCAAGGAATCACGCATATGGGTGAAGCTCACTCCCACGTATAAGAAAAAGGACTTCAAGACAGAAATTTCGATAAAGGAGCCTTGCTTGCCTCTGGCAACACACCTTGCAAAAAACTTGGATGTCTCCCTTGGCATGCTACATAGTAGTACACATATTCACCTCAAAAAAGTTCTGGGAACCTAGATACATCTATGTGCTAGACCACCATAGTCGAGCTGTATCACTAGAGGCCAAGCTATGATAACATTTAGACTTCTGTACATGTGATAAAATGTTCAAGAGCATTTATTTTAGACTAGACAAGACCTCAAAATCTATATATTGGATATTCTGTAGAACACCTATAAAAAGGTTCTTTACATGACTACACCTGCGTTCTCTATTATTATCAAGTTTGAATATTAAGATGTTTTTTTTCATCTTCTGAAACATATGTTTTTTAATTTCATTTTACTTGATCATAACTAAATTTTGAACATTAATCATGATTATTTTGGCCCTCTATAAATTTACAAATTGGATAAATAGATATGATTTAAATCACCTATCCCATAAATAACTCACTATGGTTTATGGTGCAACTGGATGCATTAACATTTTTTATTGCAATCATAAACATGAACTTATGTAATTGTTACAATTGGTTCCATCCATAAGATTAACTCATTGTACCTATTGGAAAATTGACTGGTCAATGGGACAATATTTTTAATCGTTTTTAAGTTTCTTACCAACGAAAAAATTGTGTATCCATTTTGCACATGGAGCATAAGTGAAGTAGGTAATATACCCATTCATTGAAGAAGTGATATCTAAAATCTTCCCTTAGTTTTGTATTCATTAGGGAATACTTATTTTCTTATATGATTTTTTTCTCCTACCAAAAAATTATCTTTTATCTTGAGTGAGTTAAATTTTTTAGTCATCATTGCCACGACCTATTTACAGGAAGATTGACTCTGCTTCTTGTTGATTACATCATCTGTGAAGGCAGTGATAGCTGCATCAATCATCTTGGTATAACATAAAGAATGGGTGGTACAGATTTTGGTCATTTGAAGCAATTCCAATAGCCGATTTATATAGATAGTAGAAAACTAAAATTTAAATTAGGAACAGAAAGAGACATTGGCTTAGATAATTTGCTGAAAGTTTTAAAAAGGGCAGAAATATTTCATTTACTATTGAAATCTTTACGAGTAATTTAGGTGCAGCTATAATGTAATTTTTTTTCTATCTTCTTAAAGAGGTGTTTGTGCTTGTAGATGTAATTCTATTGTCCATCTTTTTTAGACTACGTGAACAAAAAATTATCTGCATTTATTCTAACAAAATTTACTATTTTGTCCTATCTTCTTGATTAAACAGGAGATATGAAGCACTGTATGCAAGCAAACACTTCATTTCCTCTAATGGTGAAGTAGATGAACTATTAGGTCACACTTATTTGTATTTGAAGGAGCAGCTTGAGCTATCAATGATGCCACCTCCTTCTAGCATACTTCATGGAACCATGATTGGTGGGTTCTTGATCTAGTGTCTCTGTTTAATACTCTACATAATACTTGTTGACTAACTGAGCAATCAAAAAATGATTTGTGAATTGGGATAATGACTTCAAAAGAGTTAAAGGGGCATAAGTTTGTGTCCTTTATTGAGAGATAAGATGTCTTTAGTGTTGGAGCAACCTATGTGCCCTAGGTTTTGATGTTTGGACAAAGATTTAAGTCAGGTTTATTATTGTATTTGATATGCATTGTGAGTGCGCAAGATACAGGTACAACAAGGAGAGTCCAAGTGTGATCTTGGCAAAGAAGGAAAGTCTAAGGGTGAGTCTTGGCGGTGTAAGTCCAAGTATGTAGTCTTGGCAACGTAAAGCCGAGTGTGACTTGGCAATGGATGAAGTCCTGGAGGCGCAACCTCTTGGCAAAGGAAGACCCGACAATAATGACAAGGCCGATGGAAGCTCTAGGAGGTAAGACATGAAGGATGAGGAGGTATTAGAGAGACGCGAGGCTGATGGAGAAGGCTAGAAGGCTAGGTTTAGGTTGTGTGGGCAAGGACGAGTGTACGAGAGATTGTAAAATTCCAAGTTACTATAGCAGTTATTGTAGCGCTATTATGCATTATTGTAGTAGTCGACTGGTACTTTCATCAGTCGACTGGTATCGAGTCGTTGACATGTAATGGTCGAATTCCATAGAGGACTAAAATCGACTAGTGGTGGAAAACATAGCTAGGTGTTTCCTCTCGAGTTCTATTTAAGAGAACTCGGGATACTTGACTATGGTTGACGAAATTAGTGGTGGTTAACCCTAATTAGAGTTTCCAAGTGCTTAAGTGATCTAGTATGGTCGTGTGCGAGTTGTGGTGAGGTTTCTCCACCCACAAGGAGCTATGCGAGCTAGCCGGAAGTTCTCCGGGGAATCATCCACCGACGGATTGGGATCGTCTACCTTATAGATAGTCGTGGAGTAGGAGTAAGTGATCTTCGATCTACATTACATAAACGTGTTAGATGTTTGATTGTCTTTGTTATTGCCTCTAGGTTTAACTTTCTATTTGCTTGTTTTGTTTTGTATTTCCACTGTGCACTAACAAGTGTAGGAAGGGACGATTTGGGTGACGAGCTATTCACCTCCCTCTAGCGACGTCAAGGTCCCAACAATTTGGTATTTATAAGTGTAGGTAATTACGAGAACACAAGTAATCTTTGGAAAAAGATCATTGCATTCCATGAAGATCCTACAAAACTCCAAGGAGTGAAGGAGCCCAAGGAGAAGGGTTTATTGGTCCAAGAGGAGAAGGACTAATCGGATGTTGACACATGTTCAACATCCGAGGAGGAGAAGGAAGATGAGGAAGTGTCATCCACATCTTCAAGGGAGGAGGATGTGAAATCGTTCACATCTTCGAAGGAAAAAGAAGAAGAGCAATCCAAGGAAGAGGAGGTCTTGGAAGCTCAACCTTTAACCACACCCACCGAGAAGAGCACTAAACTCACATCAAGTGCTTTGAGTGCGGGGAGATGAGATACTACAAGAGTAGGTGCCCTTCGCTCAACAAGGTAAAGGAGGTAAACCCTAAACCTGGTAAAGTTCTTTTAAAGACTAATGTGAGTTGTAGGGATGGTGTCAAGGAAAAGAGGTACATTCGATACTTCACATGTGGTGAGTGGGGTCACTACCACACAAAGTGCTCAAGAAATTGGCACCCTTGAAGAAATGAGAGAAGAAAAGGAGCTCAAGTCAAGGGGGAGCTCTAAAAGTAAAAGGGAAGGTTAAATTCCTTCATACTTGTTAGGAATAATGAAAATTATGGATTTAGGTATAATGATAGGAATAGGGTTAACACGGTAGATAACCCTAGGAAATCATACACTAAGGTTAAATCTAAAAAGAAACGACCTACCTTGCCTAAGGAGAGGAAGGTGGTTGAAAACCTATGCATTAATCCCAATAAGGGAGACATATGCCTAGGAAGGGTAGGTCTAGAAATGTCCAAGGTGGACACGTTGATTCTAGGGTTAGAACTCTAGAATTGGAAAATCAAGCCTTGAAAGCAAGGCTTGAGGAAATAAAGAAAGTCCTAGATAGGTTCATTATTAGACCTAGAGAACTTGATATGTGTTTGGGTGGTTAAGGATCCAAAAATGTCAAATTGGGTCCCTCTAAGACCAAAAGGAGGTCAAGTATTAGGGTGACACATTACATTGATAAGGGAGGAGTGACCAAGGATAAGGGAGTGTCATCCAAAGCCAATGAGAAGAAATATATTGGGGTTGCATATAATTATGGCAAGTATGAGGTGTCCAAGGTTAAGGACAAAAATAAATTAACCAAAGACAAGGTGTTTAAGGTTAAGAAAGTCAAGTTTGTAGGCCAAGTGTCACCCGAGGTGCACCGAAGTAGCCTAGCCATAGTGAATGAGTCACCTAGGTAGGTGATTAAGGTTAAGATTCCTAAAGTTAGGAAGAGCCTATGGGACCCATGGTAGATGAGTTATCAAATATGCCAAGTGGTTAGGAGACGGACTTAAGTCTCTAACCTAGTGAATTTGTACAATTGGGATGATATCATACATGAAAATATGATATTGGGGTCATATTACATGACACTTGGTTTTTGATATATAAATGTCATATAAACTAATGCTAGGAATGCATTATGGTTTAGTATGGGTAGATACATCAAAAGAAAGCCAAAACTAGGACTTTAGATCAAGGTTCAATTGAACCATTTAGCTAGTTTTGAATTTTGTGTCAATCTTGGGATCTGTGATAAAAGATATTTTTGTATATATTTTTTCCAAGTAGACATGAATAAAACAAACCTCTCCTCAAAATTTAAGAATTTTTAGAGGTTTGTGGAATTTCTGGTGCATTTCTGAAGTTGGGTAAGAAATGTTGTTTTTGGCTAAAATATTGTACCAATCGAAGTCGTCTGATACAATATGAAAATATGTTTTAGCAATAAGAAATGACCAAAAGGATGGTGAACATGTATGTTAATCTTATAAGGGATTAATAGATGATGTTTATGGTCATTAGAGGTTAAAGAGCCAATAATTGAATATTATTGGAGCTCTTTTTGATATATGACAAATGGGAGAAGTGTTGAGTTTAAGTGGGAAACCTACACACCTTTGCAAGAAAACCTAGCTCAAGGGGGAGCTTAGGTGAAGGAGGAGCAATTGCTCATTTGTTGGCAAAGGGGGAGAAGTTTAACTTTACGAAAAAGCCTAGCTTAAGGGGGAGTTTGGGTGAAGGGGGAGCCTAAGGTTAGGTTTCATGACTTATATATGAGTAGATATGTATGTTTATTTGCATTGTTATTGCATTTATGTTTTCTTAACTTAAATGGGTTGCCAAATATCAAAAAGGGAGAGATTATTGGAGCAATTTAGGTACCCTAAGTTTTGATGTTTGGGCAAATGTTTAAGTTAGGTTTATTGTTGTATTTTATATGTATTGTGAGTGTGCAAGATACAAGTACAAGAAGGAGAGTCCAAGTTTGATCTTGGCAAAGGAAGAAAGTCGAAGGGTGAGTCTTGACGATGTAAGTCCAAGCATGTAGTCTTGGCAACGTAAGTCCAAGTGTGACTTAGCAATGAATGAAATCCTGGAGGCGCGACCTCTTGGCAAAGGAAGATCCGACAACAATGGCAAGGTCGATGGAAGTTTTAGAAGGTAAGGCGTGAAGGATGGGGAAGCATTCGAGGGACGCGAGGCTGATGGAGAAGGCTAGGTCTAGGTTGTGCGGGCAAGGACGAGTGCATGAGAAACTGTACTCAGGATAAAATTCCAGGTTAATGTAGCAGTTACTGTAGCACTACTATATCATTACTGTAGTGTTACTGTTGCAGTCGACTGATACTTTCATCAGTCGACTGGTATCGAGCCGTTGCATGTAATGGTCGAATTCCACATAAGACCAGTCGATTTTACCCGTCAACAGGTGACGGCAAACACAACTAGGTGTTTCCTCTCGAGCTCTATTTAAGAGAGCTCGGGATGTTTGGCTAAGGTTGACGAAATTAGTGGTGGTTAATCCTAATTAGAGGCTTCAAGTGCTCAAGTGATCTAGTGTGGTCTTGTGCGAGTTGTGGTGAGGTTTCTCCACCCACAAGGAGCTACACGAGTTAGCCATAAGTTCTTCCATCGATGGATTGATATCGTCCACCTCATAGAGTAGGAGTAAGTGATCTCCGAATCACGTTACATAAACGTGTTAGAGGTCTGATTGTCTTGGTTATTACCTTTAGGTTTAACTTTCTATTTGTTAGTTTTATTTTGTATTTCCGCTGTGCACTAACAAGTTTAGGAAGTGACGATTTGGGTGGCGAGCTATTCACCCCCCTTCTAGCGGCATCAAGGTCCCAACATTTAGTTGATTGAATATTGTATTTTCATCTTCTTTGTTCTCTCATGATAGTTTGACAATAAGAAATTCTTTTGCCTAGATATGATAAGATCTTAAGTTGCTGAGGTTGTTCTTAGTCATGGATCCTTGCTTCTTATCCATTGTGACTTTGATAATGTAAGATACTTGGCTTTAGTTTCCAACTTTGCTATTAATGCAAAATTAATGGACTTGGAATTAGTTAATGTACATGTTAAGAAATTGTTGATGGATCTTAATTGAGCCGGTATATGTTATCAATAAATTCTGTAGAATGAAAGCGTCAGATATGATTTGTGGCTTGTTGATATACTTATCAGATAAACCACCATATAATACTATATCAGAAAAGGCAAGAAGGGTTCATCCTATCCAATATCCACCAATAATATATGAATTTTCAAGTCCATGTTCCTAAACTAAGGGGGAAGGATATAAACTTCTTCTTCATGCAAAATTAGCAACTGTAATGTCTTATGTCGTAAGTGATTATTTGATGAATGCTATTTGTTGATTGTTATTTGATGGCCTTTAGGCTTTAAGACTGCAGATTGTTCATGTGTACAAGATTTTGTTTCTTAATCTTCTATCTTCACAGTCTGGTCATTACTACATATGATTTTGCTGTAGCTGAAAATCCAAAGTGTTCAAAAGAGGGCAATAAATCTCCTTGCCATATATAAGCATCTCAAGTACTTAACTAATTTAATTGAAGTTGGAAGTGTATTTGATCCATTCAATACTTAATTTCATGAAATTTACAAAATTAACTTCATTTGTAGTTTCTACTTTCTACTTTATGCTACACATTACCAGTGAACAAATCCACATATTGTTGAACTACTAGAGCTTATCTTGTTGTGCCTCTTGCCAAACTTTATCTCCTTCCTCATCAAATAATGGCACTGGCTAATCTGTATCATCCATGTGACTAATCACAAAGTTCCTCTTCTCCTGTCAGATCAATTTATTGCCTGTGAGAAGTCAATAGACAAGGCCCATGAGCTTTCTTCAGAGGTTTGGCTCTCAGTCATCAATAATCTTGAAGAGAACAAGCGAACATTTTTGCTGCTTAAACGTCTTGCACAAGAAGGCGAAGTAAATTTTCTTATCACTAGTTATTTTGTGTTCTATTAGATTTTGGTCTATTCATGGTTCATAGTCATACTGATAGGTAGATGTTAGTTTATTCGTGGATTACAGGTATAAAAGAACTATTATGCTACTTAAGGAATGTTCAAGTTGAGACTCCAACAATAGAGTTTGGAGGTACTTTATCTCTGTAGATGGAATAATTGTAGTGTGCTTTAGGAAGCACTAATAACGTCTTGATGGTTATTGTTCTTTCACTTCATTAATGGTACAGTTGGATCGTGTTTTAGTGTACTGGATGCTAGGAAAAGAAGATTAACATGTACACAATCTAGCATCTCCTTATCTCGTCATCATCATACCGTTTTAATGAATGCTTAATTTACAACCACATTAAACGATAATACTTCATCAGATGATAAAGTTAACTTGCTGAAGTCCGGGTAACTTGGCCCATAAATATGAGCCATAGTCAATGCTTTTACTTCATTCATTAAGCAGGTAACTTTCTTTCACGCAGTTCTTTCTTCCTTTTCCCTACTCAAGATCTTACAAGGTGTTATGGATGGTATTTGAGAAGCTTTTCACCGACTTCCGTGACTGCTTAAACCCCACAGATTACTATGATGTTCTAGCATGTGCCAAGGCCAGTTTCCAGCCGATCCCCTCCACTTGGCTAGGATACTAGCTCCGGACGGCATCTGCTACTGTTTTGTGCTGAAAATCCACTTAACTATAGTTGTTGCCCTGGGTTAGCTCTTGGCCAAAGTGGCCATCTTGTTTCAAGACCTGTTGATAATGTATCACATAGATTGGTTAATCTTGCATTCGAGGAGGGAGAGTGAGCTCTATACATGCTATGAAAATGCAATCTGATCAATTGTTCTTCTCAGATTGTAATTGTATATGTGATAGTTGAACCAACACATGAATTAGACTATAGAAAAATTTTATCTACTTGCCCAAATGATACCCTATTAGTGATAATCCCTCTATTTGTCATGTCGAAGCAATAATCTAAGGTTAAATTTCACCATTTCACTACTGTTTTTTTTCCCACTATATTGCCATCTCTTTTTTCCTCCCCGATGGGGATCATTCTTCTCCACAGCGAGTTGATAACAATATGGGTAGGCCATGTTTGTGTGATTTATATTTGTTTCATTGTTTTTGCATCTCATAGAGAAGTTATTTTTATAGAATTTCTATCTCATGAATATCATACTTTGACGAACTAGTCATAGCTCGTTTCAAGTCTGGATAAAAGAAGAGGGTTATGTTACATTGTTAGTTAGCGTTAAATTATGAAAAATATTTAATGAATGGATTCATTAAATTATTATGCTAATGTTAGGTTGTTCTCTTGAAGGAATGCGTTGTAAGATCTAATTGTAATGTCTCGGCAAGGACGACTACATCTCCAGAATTTGGGCATAGTGTAAATATGTTAGAGTTCATATTGTAGGGTTCGATTGTAATATATCGGTAATGACCATTATATCTTCATGAGAACTTGAGTATAGTGTTAAATATACAAAATTCTCAAACCATATGATGAATAAGAATAAATATTATAAGAAATTAATAGTCTAATATTTGAAATATAAGATATAGAAACACTTAGTGGTAAATCAGTGGAGGTAGTATATGTAAATGATTAGGAGAAGAATTAGTATTTTATGTATATAAGAAATAAAATGGGTAGACGAGAAAGTAAGATGATAGAGAACTCGTATTTTAAGTTGTGGTACACAAAAAAAGAGTAAAATAAGAAATGAATTGGGTATTGTTGTAGATAGTTCATTAAAAGATGAAGTTGTAGGAGTAGTTAGAAAAGAGGATAGAATTATGTTGGATTGAGACGCGCTAGAGGGGGGGGGGGAGGGGGTGAATAGCGCTCGTGGCTTTCACTTTCGTTTTTAAAGCGATCGAGTAAACACAGCGGAATAAAAGAAAACACAAGAAAAACACACCAAGTACGCAGGTTGATTTTACTTGGTTCGGAGCATGTGGCGACTCCTATTCCAAGGCCCACACTCGTTGAGTGTTTACTTTGGGCAATTCACTATCAGTTCAAAAATCTTACAAAAGAGTCTTACAATTTAGAATGCTATAAAGAAATTATACCGACTATAAGGAATCGTAAATTCGAAGCTTCTAGTCGTCGGTGTCTTGTTGTAGCTCAACCGAATCGTCTCGTTAGCAGTGCGTTGAAGAAGGATTGCTTAGAAGGTGTTTTGTTAAGTCTCTGTTCGAGACAGGCTTATATAAGCCCTTAAGGGCACCTTCATTATCGGTAGATTCGCAGTATGGATGAGCTTTGACTCCTTTGCAGCCTATCCACCTGAAGGCGCCTCCAATGCCATGGAGGGTGCCTTCAAGGCTGTCCGAGGCGCCTCAGCACTCCATGAGGGTGCCTCCAGCTTTATTGCGCATGCTCTCCAGCTCTTGCATCCGAGGCGCCTCTAAGCTCCATGGAGGGCGCATCGGGTACTGTTCATCCGAGGCAAACCATGCTATTTTGTCCCTGCAAGATACGTTAATCCCAAAATACCAAGCATACCTTGCAACACAAAGTTAGCATGCAATAATAAGACAAACATAAATGTTTTGACAATCATCGGACTATCCGGTTCTGACTTTGGATTTCTGACCGGAAACCCTAGGTCGAATCGACGCCTACTGTTCCCTCTTCTGGGGAACCCGTCCTCACCTACTCCACTCAGGAAAGTATACCTGTTGCTAGTTCGATCCTCCCGATCGACTTGACTTTTACTCAGCGCCCGAATCTTCAGGTATTTCCGCTGGACGTCCGCTCCACGACCCGTCCAGACTTTCCACCCGATCCGCGACATCGGGATTTTCACCTAGAGTTTCCGACTCTAGGACTTTTGTCTAAAGACCTCGACCTGCCAAGGCTTTCCGCCTAGGGTTACCGCCCCCTAGGACCTAGGGTTACCACCTCCTAGGGGTTTTGTGTCTTCCTAACCGCAGCTAGGACTTTTGTATACCTTAGGACTTTTCCTGCAAACTCATTCAACCACATTAGATCACAAATAATCTTAACTTTTGAATTTGTTGCCATTATCAAAACTCAGGTTCGATCGTCGGATGCTTCCCGCACCAACAAATTATAGTTTTTAAGATAATAGTGACGAAAAAAACTACGAATGTAATTAACATATATGTACCTTAAGTAACATTAGATGAAACTACCAAATCAAATTTTAGGATGACCTAGATGAAATATTATAAAACATTCTACCAAATGAAATGATTTTAATAAAAGATGATCTAAATGAACATATTGGAGTAAAAATGAGAAATATGAGAGGGTGTATGAGAGTTATGAGTTTGGAACAAAAAATGAAGAAGGTAAAACTATATTAGATTTTGTGATAACATATAACCTTATATTATCTAATATGTTTTTTAAGGACAGAAAAGAGCACTTGGCCAGGTTTGAAAGTGAGAATAATAAATTACAAATTGACTTCCTTATAGTTAGCAAGAGGAATAAAAAGAATTGTAAAGATTGCAAGGTCATCATTGGAGAAAGTTTAACTACCCAATATAAGTTAGTAGTGTTGAATACGCATCGAGCATAATATCAATATAAAGAAAATACATACGATTCCTAGAATTAAGTAGTTTAAGTTAAAAGATGTGAAGTAAAATATATTTAATGAGAAGGTATGAGTACAAGAATTATGTAAAATATACAGTGACTCTAATACGACATGAGATAAGAAGATATCAAAGTTAAAAATAGTAACTAAGAGTGTGCTCAGTAAGTTAAAGGGATATGCGCCACTAAGTAAGGAATTTTGATGGTTGAATGAGAAAGTACATGAAAAAGTGAAGGAAAAACGAATAGTTTATAAGAAATTATATATTTGTAAGAATGATGAAAACTTAAGAAAATATATAATAGCCAAGAAAGAGACTAAAAAAACAGTGAATAAAGCAAAGAATAAACTTTTAAACGATTATATAAAAAATTAGATACAAAAGAAGGGAAAAAATATTTATAGAATAGTTAAAGTGGGAGAAAAAAAGACAAGAGATCTTATTCAAATAAAATGTATTAAAGATGAATACAATATAGTACTAATAAATGATAGAAAAATAAAATAACAGTGAAAAAAATATTTTATCAATTTTTTAATGAAGGTTTAGGTGATCAACTTAACTTAGATAATTTAAGTAAGTTAAATGAGTATAGAAATTTAAATTTTTATCGTAGAATTCAAACTTCAAAAGTAGAACAAGTTTTAAATGAGATGCACAATGGAAAAGTCATTGGACTAGATAATATTCCAATAGAGATATGAAAGTGTTTAGGGAAACAAATTGTTGAATGACTTACAAAATTATTTAATATGATATTGAAAATGAAAAAATTTGTGTGATCAATGAGGGTAAAGACTCTAATTCCCTTATATAAGAACAAGTGATATGTACAAAATTGTGCAAACTATAGAGGTATTAAACTAATTAATTATATCATGAAACTTTGTAAAAGAGTAATATGAAAAAGATTAAGGAGGGAGAACAGGGTGATCGAAAATCAATTTAGGTTTATGTTTGGAAGGTCAACGATAAAAGCTATACATTTTTTAAAATAGCTAATTGAAAAATATCAGAAACAAAAATAAGATCTACATATGATATTCATTGACTTAGAAAAAGCTTATAAAATAGTCACAAGAGAAATTATATAGAGAATTCTAGAAAAGAAATATGTTAGCTTAACATATATTGAACTAATTAAGGATATGTATGAGGATGTAATGATCAGAGTAAAAATTTCAGACGGAGTAACTGAAGTATTTCCAATAAAGATAGGGTTACATCAAGGATCAGTTTTAAGTCCTATCTTTTTACACTAATTATGGATAAATTCACTGTACACATTCAAGACACGGTACCGTAGTGCATGTTGTTTACAGATGATATTATTTTGATAGATGAAACACTTGAAAGAGTAAATGCTAAACTAGTTACAAGGAAACACTAGAAGAGAAAAATTTTATGCTTAGTAGAATAAAGACAATATATAAAATTTAAGTTTAACAATATTAGACGTAATGAGGCAATTGTCAAGATAGGAGAAGATGAGTTGTATGGAATTGAGAGCTTTAAATATTTATTATCATTTTTACAAAACGATGGAGAAGTTGAGAGAGATGTCTTACATATAATAAAGCATGATGATTGAAATAGAGGAGAGCATCGGGTGTTTTATATAATCGTAAAATACCTCTAAAACTTAAAAGAAAGTTTTACAAAATTGTAATTAAACTTTTATATGGAGTCGAATATTAAGCTATGACTCAAGCACATGAACAAAAGATGAGAGTTACAGAGATAAAAGATGTTAGATGAGAGTTGCAGAGATGAGGATGTTAAGATAAATGTGTAGACATATGAGGATAAATATAATTAAACATGAAAACATTAGAGAGAAAATCAGAGTTGTATTTATTGAGGGAAAAAAATCTTAGAGACACGTTTAAGATGGTACGAACATGTATTTAGATGGTCAATAAATGTTTCGGTTAGACGATGTGAAACTATGATAAACACGCACATCAAATGAGGAGGAAGATAAAAAAAGACTAGTTAATAATAATAAATAAGATAAAATTTATTTAAGTATAGATGAGCTCAATGGTATAAAAGAATCTATATAGTCAATCTTATCTAGTAGGATAATCATGGGTTATTATTTATTGTTATTAATAGAAATCATGGGTAGATAAAATGTACATTTTTTTATACCACAATTTAAAATGATTATTGCACTCGAGCAAGCTTTGACGAACCTTCAGATGTAAATGGAAACAAAATGAATAGATGTAGAAGATAGATAGAGGGAAGCCATGTATGCCCTTCAATGTACACACTATCCAAGGAAGAATAAATAAATACAAAGATGCTAAATAAAATGGATTAAGCTTAGTGAATTACATGAAGCATCTTTGGAGTTTAAGCTTGGAAAGGGAGACTTATTAAATGCAAAGATGACTATATAATATTAATCACGATTCAAAATCGACAGTTCAAATTTTACGCTTTGATGATTTGACAGCTTGAAAATTATTGACCCTTAATATTAACCTTCGAGGACAATTCAGTATTTAGAACCATCAGTTAGTTAACGTTTGATGCCCATCCAGAATATTATTTATATTTTAATTTTTAAAAAATATTTTAAATATTTTTTCAAAATTAAAAAAATAAAAAGAACTAGAATTTATTTGCTATGTATTTTTTAGGGTATAAAGGAATTAAAGTTCACGTGCTTCGGTTACATTTTTATCCTTATTATCTTAACAAATGATATAATAACTCATTTTTATTTTCCATTCCTATAGTGGCAGTTTATTCTATATCAAAATTTTCTACCTCGTCCTTTGAAATGTGCATTCTTGTTTTTTTTTTCAACTCTTGTTCAATCGCCAAATAATACTCATGCTTAGAAAGAATCAAGATATAAAATAAATCATCTTTCATCTAATATATTACTTTTGAACTTAAGTGTTTATTCTACCACAACGGTTGACATTAGATAAGTTGATAGAGAGGATGCAATAACGTTAAGTTTTCTGTGACTATCATCATAAAATATTGAAATTCACTTCACTATCTATTTCAATGAACTCAAAATAAATCGTAAAATAATTCTTAAATTTCTATCTAAAACTTAAGGATCGTAAAATAATTCCGTAACTAATTGTCTTAAAGTCATAAATTTTAAAAACCTTCTAATCACTGTTGTTAATAACTTTAAGTTGATATCTCTAGGCATATATAGATTCCGAGGCACTTCAGAAACTTGTTCCGATCAAAACTCTCTAAATCTATCAATGAGTTTTGATTGAAACTATGGATCCAAAAAAGCTTAAATTATATTTTTGGGTTCAAAACTGGGTTATTATAGTTTCACAGGTTAACAAATGTAGATTTCTAAACGAGTTTTAATTTAGCACGTAAAATATTCCGTTTTGACGCCTGAGTCAAAGGTTATTACTTTTGGAAGCAAGAAATTGATACAATTTATTGTAGGGATATCAGAATTAGGCATGAATACCATAAATGCCTTAATTACACTACCCTCTTTCATTACATGTTAACCTTTTAGAAATCCAAATCTCCTAGGTCTAGGTTTTGGTCAAGACCCATTAATAAAATTAGACAGTTTTGATCAAACTCATTTCAAGCGCTACATGTTTCTAAAGTGCCCCAGAGTTTATATATGCCCAGAGATATCAATTTAAAGTCATTAACAACAATGATCAGAAAATTTTCAAAATTAACAACTTTAAGGCAATTGACATATAAATATAACCTATTGTAGTGATGTTAGAACAAGACATGAACACTATAAATACCTTTATTACACTATCCTAACTTTTAAGAAATCCAAACCCTCTAGATCCATCAATGAATTTCGGTCAAAATTCATTGATGCTCTAGAGAGTTCTGATTGGACTCATTCCAACTCCTATAGATTTATACAATGCTCTAGAATCCAAATATTGTATTATTTACCATTAACAAGAATAGCACTATGATGCTAGTGTGTTAAACTGTGATGCTGATATTTAAAAACTAACACCACAATGATACTATTATTTAAGTTATGGTACTAGTTTTTAAAAAGTAATACCAAAGAGATTTTTTATTGATAAAATCAGTTTTAGTTATTAATTTTATTTTATTTTTTTATTTTTTATAATTAAATAATAAAAATAGAAAAAAATATTTTTTTATTTTTAATTAACTTTCTTTTGTATTTTTTTTATTTTTATTAAAAAATTAAAATTAAAATTAATAAATTTAGAGAATTTTTTAATTCAAGTTTAATTTAATTTAGGAGTGAAGAAAAGAAATGAGATGTGGTATGTAAATAAATGAGAGGAAAGAGAAAAAAAACAACAACAACCATTGAATTTGGATGTGCCGTTTGGAAGGAATAAATTTGACAATACCAAACTTAGATGTGCCTTTAAGAAATTATCCAAAAAACCTCTCAACTGATAAATTTTTTTTTTCTAGTTAATCGTGTCACACATGTGACAACACCAATGAGATGACTAACCTGCATGGTAAAATGAATGATAAGGAAAAATTGATACACGACGACGACAGACAAACAAAAAAAACAGAAGATATTCTATAATCGAAGAAGATATATTGAAAGGGCACAATAAAAAAAAAGAAAGAAAATTGAAAATAGTCATCAAAGGCGACCTTGGATTTTGTTGTTGAAATCGTGCTTCAAGTGGTCCAGTACGATCTAGGATTTTAATATTTTAATAAAAGATTTAAGTTAGTCTTTGTCTTATGATTTCATAAGTGTATCTACGTGGTAAGAATTTGTAGGAATGTATAGGGATCTTAGAGAGTGCTTAATGAGGTTGAGTGATGATATGAATGATGACTTAGAATGAGGTAGCGCTCACTTCTTAGAGGTCTATAAAGATTAGGAAGGATGGTAGGAGATATCATAGGGGCCGCAAGACGTGAGTGTTAAAATCATATCACAACAAACGAGAAGAATCGCTAAAGAAGAAATTTAAGAGGAAGAAGAATTGAGAGATAAGAGAAGACGACAATGAATTATCGTGGTTCGATGATGTGCTTACTCTATAAACAACCAAGATCTCTCTATTAGTTGTTAGGTTTAGAGTTTGAATGATCAGATATATACAACCCAAGTTGTACATGTAAGATACGATAATTAAATAATAAATGTTATTGGAAAAATAATTTTATTGAATTTTTCAAGAATTTTTAAAAATCTTTTAAAATTTAAACGGAGCTCGTATGATATATTTAAGGGGATGAAATGATTAGCATTAGAGAAAGTCTATCTAGAATATCTATTAAATAGATGTTGATTTATTTAATTAATAAAAGGTTTAATTCATTATTAAATTGTGGAGTTACTGTGCCAAACTTTGGACCTCCTAGATTCTTCCTCTTCCCCTCCCGATCTTCATTCGCTGTTGCCCACTCGATCATTGATCGCCCGACACCGACCAGCTCTCGATTGCCCGACATGAGCTGTTGAGAGAGCCTCCGGTCTCCATCTGCCACGCCCCCAGAGGAGTCCCTGCCAGACAAAAATCCGGCAGCATCTCCCCTGTACTGGTGACAATATGAAGCATACATACATACATCACACTATATAAACATAAACAACATATTCATCAGCCCACACGGCTAGAACATACATAAAATAGAAACAACATAACCACGAAATGTATCAACTATATGTATATGTCATAGTTTTCATAAACTACAATTACTATACAGATAAACGACATCTGTAACAAAATTGCAAAATGTAAATACAGCGAAACAAAAGTAAAACAAACCAGAAAATCAGCACGTCGAGATCTATGAGCAACTCTATGAAAGTCCAAAATCAACTATAATATCAAAAGGATCCCTGTGTCTGCAAAACTGGAGACCAAGGAATGTAGCAAGTTAGCCAAATAGCTAAGTGGATACTCAAGAAAGATGTGCATGAATTTAATCTTATTGAAGAAGTCAAGGAAGTAGAATAAATCATCACCTTTTGTTACAACTTTAGGATTATTCTTAAAGTTCTATATTTATACATATATATGTATAATCATCTTCTCATTATCTATAATCAGGTAAAATTTTTAGATAGAGTTTGGGATCTTCACCTTACCATCACTTATCATCATTAATAAAATCAATTCTTCAATCTTATTATTTAATCACTCAATTGTAAGTTATCATGGTAAGATCAACATGTATATCAATAGTCTGAATCTGATAAATCAACTAAAAAGTGAATCACTAGAGCCAATATCATCAGAGTGAAATATCATATGGATAGGCTAAAAGCCTCCTAAGAGTATAAAATTGTTGCATACGTTATTTGACGTACGGGCTATCAGCCTTCACCGGTGGAAGACGCAATAAACACTGACCGAGGGCTACATCACGCCAACACGCCTCAGGTGTACGATCAGGTACTCTGGACCGCGGGCCGCCGCGCTACCACAAGAACATGTGGGCGGTTCAGTACTCTAGTATAAAGCTCTGGTACAAAGCTAGGCTCATGGTCTTCACTTTTTAATATTCTTCATTTACCATCTTTCTTATTTCACTTTAAGGATTCCATTTTATCCATTTATCATAATTATTCTCTTTTCATAATAAATGGTCAATCAAGGTAATATTTTTGTATCAAGTCTATTAATTTATCATTATAAGGTTCACAAATAAAACAAAACTAAAAGTATCAACAGATAGAGTATCAAAAGCATGGGAGCATGCAAGGTCAAGCAAGTCAAAAGACAAGGTATCAACAGAAGAGTAATTCAGAATATTTCTTTAATTTTTAAAAATAACCCTTCCCATAAAAATCCCAGTATGAACCCACATATGAACAAGGAATAAGATCAATTAACTACCCTCCAATGATTTTAATATTTTAGCCCATCTCGCTATTTATGATATCAGTTTAATCCCCATTTTGAAAACAATGATACAACATATATATAATCCAATTTATATATTTATTCATGCACAAGGAAATATACAAGAGTAGATTTATCCACCTTATGTACAACAAAATCCGCGGGTGTCGGCAGGTCACCGCGCTCCACTCGAGCTCGTATCTACAAAATATAATAACTCGAATAATTAAAATGATAATAAACTCATGATACAAAAATCTAAACATGATTTACGACTTGAAGCCACTAGATCATTATTTTTGATCTTACTATCTCGTACCACTTCACATTCCTAAATGAAAACTCTTCTCCAACCTAGATAGCCCTCCTAACTACACATCAATTTAACCCAAAGAAACCTAAAATATACCTTCTAAGGGTTTTGTGTGGTTGCTAGAAATGAGGGCAGCAATTAGGGTTCTCTTCCCCTCTTTGTTGGCAACTCCAGCAAGTTGCGGCGAGCTCTGATGGTTGCTGCAAAGAAGCAAGGACAACAAGAGTAGGTATTTGCTAGGAAAAGGAAAGGCAAGGTACTGCCGTTGAAGCTATTAGAGAAGAAGAGAAGGCTGAAATCAAAAGAGCACGAAAATGGATGATCTTTCTCTCTTTACCAGTGACCTCGGCGAGTTCGGCGTGACCACAGCTAGCTCCGGCGGAGATCCGGTGGTGCTGCCCAGATGCAGGAGAACAAGGAAGAAGAGAGGGAAGGGAGGGCTGTTGCTTGCGTCCCTCTTGCTGGTTGGTGAGGATGAAGGAGAAGGAGGTCTCGTGCTGGAGAAGAGGAGTGAGATGCTGCGGTTTCACTTCTGTCGTTGAAGAGAAACAGAACAGAGAAGAGGGAATGGGAGAAAAAGAGAAGTCATGGGGGAAGAGGAGAAAAGAAAGGGGGAAAAGGAGGAGGTGGGGGTGCACGTGGGTAGGTATGGGTGTGTTAGTGGGTTTTTTTTTTCTCACACTTAACATTCTCCCCCACAAAAAGAAATTTGGTCCCCAAATTTAAGTAAGTGTGAAGTACTGATACCTGGGGGAAATAAATGAGGATATCTGATACGCATGTCCTCCTCACGCTCCCAAGTTGCTTCTTGATCAGAGTGGTGCTGCCACCCAATCTTTACGAGACGGAGGCATTTGTTACTCAGCCGATGTTCCTTGCGATCTAGAATACGAACAGGGAATTCTTCGTATGTCGCATCAGACTGTAGGGGAACTATAAGATCCTTCAAGACATGTGTCGGATCCGGAACATACTTCCGCAGCATAGAAACATGAAAGACATTATGTACTCCTGCTAAAGCTGGGGGTAACGCAAGTCGATATGCAACAGCACCAATCCGCTCAAGATTCTGGAAAGGTCCGATAAATCTGGGTGCTAACTTCCCTTTTAACCCAAATCTCTTAACCCCTTTTATGGGTGAAACACGAAGAAATACGTGATCACCTACCGCAAATTCTAACATTCTTCGTCTTCTATCTGCGTAACTCTTTTGCCGACTCTGAGCAGTCAACAATCTCTGTCTAATAGTTCGTACTAGCTCAGCATCCTGCTGAACACTCTGAGGGCCTAAGAGTTGACGTTCACCGACCTTGTCCCATAAGATAGGAGATCTACATGCTCTGCCGTAGAGTGCCTCAAACGGTGCCATTTGAATAGCAGAGTGGTAACTGTTATTATAAGCAAATTCTACCAAATGTAGATGGTCCTCCTAACTACCCCCAAGATCTAGCACACAAGCACGCAACAGATCCTCTAGAGTCTGGATAGTGCGCTCCGACTGTCCATCAGTCTGAGGATGAAAAGCGGTGCTAAAACGTAGCTCGGTACCCAACGCCTTTTGGAAACTTTGCCAAAATATCGAAGTAAAGCGTGGATCTCTATCAGAAATAATACTGAGGGGAATACCATGGAGTTTAGTAATCTCTTTGCAATATAACTCTGCTAGACGATCTAGAGATTCTGTCTTACGAATCGGTAAGAAATGGGCGGATTTAGTTAACCGATCGACAATCACCCAGATTGAATCATGTCTCCTCTGGGTCCTTGGTAACCCCGTGAAAAAATCCATAGTGACATGCTCCCACTTCCATTCCGGCACTACAATCTTCTGAAGTAACCCAGCCGGTCTCTGGTGTTCTGCCTTAACTTGTTGGCAAACTAGACACCGAGCTACAAAGTCTGCAATATCTCTTTTCATACCTTTCCACCAATATGATCGCTTCAAGTCTTGATACATCCGTGTACCACCAGGATGAACTGCAAATCTCGATCGGTGGGCTTCTCGAAGGAGATCCTCCTTAACAGGATGTACCTCTGGGACACATAATCTGCTTCGGAACCGAAGAGATCCATCCATATCACGTGTGAATTCTGGCTTGGGGCCTAACTCCAACTCACTAGCTATAGATCTGAGATACTGGTCTTCCATTTGACTTTCCTTAATCCGCTCCACCAATGGGGACTGTGCGATCAAGGAGACCAGTATACCACGCTGTGTTTGCCCTACTTCAGATAAATCTAATTTTGAAAACTGTCTGACTATATCTATAACTGCCACCCTGTGAGTTGCCAATACTCCTCTAGACTTCCTGCTCAATGCATCTGCGACTACATTAGCTTTTCCAAGATGGTAGTTGATAGTGCAGTCATAGTCTTTCAGAAACTCCATCACCTTCTCTGTCGAAGGTTTAACTCTTTCTGAGTGAAAAGATATTTCAGACTCTTGTGATCGATGAATATCTCAAAGGTAATACCGTAGAGATAATGTGTCCAAATTTTAAGGGCAATAATGATGGCTGCTAATTCTAAATCATGCACGGGATAATTCTTCTCATGATCTTTTAGCTGACGAGAAGCATAAGCTACTACTCTGTCATACTGCATCAAAACTGCCCCTAATCCTTGAATAGATGCATCCGTGTAAAGAATGAATCCATCATCTCCAGAGGGAATAACTAATACTGGAGCACTCACCAATCTCTGCTTGAGCTCTTGGAAGCTTGCTTCACAAGCCTCAGACCAAGTAAACTTGACTCCTTTTCTAGTCAATCGAGTCAAAGGTGCAGCAATACTAGAAAATCCTTCCACAAATCTCCGATAGTACCCAGCTAATCCGAGAAAGCTACGGATTTCCTGCACTGACTTTGGTTGTTCCCATCGGTCAACTGCTTCAATCTTTTGGGGGTCTATTAAAATCCCTTTGCTAGAGATTACATACCCTAGAAATCCCACAGAACTCAGCCAAAAAGCACATTTACTGAACTTAGCATATAAGCGTTCCTTCCGTAAAGTTTCTAGAGCTATTCTGAGATGTTGTTCGTGCTCCTCTTCTGATCGCGAATATACCAGAATGTCATCAATAAATACAATAACAAACCGGTCTAAATATTCTAAGAATACCCGGTTCATTAGATCCATAAATGTTGCAGGAGCATTGGTAAGCCCAAACGACATTACCAAAAACTCATAATGTCCATACCGAGTACGGAAGGCAGTCTTCTGAATATCTGTATCTCTAACTCGTAACTGGTGATAGCCTGATCTTAAATCAATTCTTGAGTACACACAGGTACCTTTAAGTTGATCAAACAAATCATCTATTCTAGGTAGAGGATACTTGTTCTTGATAGTTACAGAGTTTAACTGCCTATAATCAATACAGAGCCTCAAGGATCCATCTTTTTTCTTAACAAAGAGCACTGGAGCACCCCAAGGAGAAACACTAGGACGGATAAAACCCTTGTCTAGCAACTCCTGAAGTTGAATCTTTAGTTCCTCCAGTTCTCTTGGTGCCATCCGATATGGAGCTTTCGATATTGAAGCTGTGCCAGGAAGCAACTCAATGGCAAACTCTACCTGTCGCCGAGGTGGCAAGCCAGGAAGTTCCTCAGGAAATACGTCGGGATATTCACGAATGATGTGGACATCAAAAAGCTGGACAGAACTATCCACATTGGAACTCACTAAAGACAAGAGATACCCCTTGCATCCCCGAGCCAACAACTGCTGAGCCTGGAGAGCTGAGATAATAGATACCCCTCTGTCATTGATCCCAATAAACTCCCATGATGATTGATCTAAGGGTTGAAAAGTCACCACTTTGGCTCGACAATCGACAGTGGCATGATGCTCCGAAAGCCAATCCATATCCAAAATAATATCGAATTCAGTCATCTCTAGCACTTGTAGATCCACAGTAAGGATATGACTATCAAAAGTTAAAGGGCAACTCTTGATCTCCTGATCTGACATCAATACTCCACATGATGGTGTCAATATTGCTAATCCATAAGGTCGAAGAGTTGGGATCCTCCCAATTTTACATACAAATTCAGGAGAAATAAAGGAATGCGAGCTACCCGTATCTATCAATATATCCGCAGGAATACTATAAACGGAAATAATACCTCGGATAACAGATCCTCCAGCTCGCTGTGCCTCTTCACGAGTCAAAGCATAAACATGCCCCAGCTCAAGACCTGATGGATGACCCCTCGGAATAGAAGAAGAGGGCTGACTCTGATCCTGCGAAGGCTGGTATGACTGGGTCAAAGGCTGATAAGATAATTGTGGCTGATACTGCTGGGGTGGGGGCAATAAGTACTGCTGGGGTGGAGGTAGCAGGTACTGCTGGGGTGGAGCTACCAAATACTGCTGAGATGGAGCTGGCAAATGCTGCTGAGAGGGAGCTGGCAGATACTCACTCTCCACCTGGGACTGCAAATGATAGAGTTGTGGCTGGTGAGCAGACTGTGTAGGTGGGGGATTTCGTTGCTGAGGCTGCTGAGGTCTCTGTTGGCCTTTCTGCTGCCGAGACTGTGGAGGTCGTGAGGTAGGTCGAGCCTGTTGAGACTGTGATCCTCCTGCTTGATGTTGTGCCTTCAAAGTGCAATCTTTCTACATATGTCCTGGCAGTTTACAATAGAAACATATACTCTTATCCAGTGGACATTCTGATGCCAGGTGATTTGGTGCACCACATTGAAAACACTTCACCGATATCTGGCCCCGCTGTGATGGAATTGGGCAACTAGATCCCTGTGATACTTTGGTCACCTTTCGTGACCGTGAAGACTCTCTAGTCGCATCCTGACCACGAGATCGACGACCTCGACTCTGCTGTCTAGAGTGTGAGCTCTGCGAGGTCTGTCGGCTGGCTTCTCTTTCTTGAGAGACTTGCTGCTGAGTCATCTCAATAAATATGGCTCGATCAAGTGCCTCTCGATAAGTAGTAACAGGAAATCCAGACATCCTGATCCGAATATATGCTGCCAGTCCCTGTGTAAAGTGAAACATACGGTCTGAGTCCTGAGCAACCATATGTGGGCAAAACTCAGCAAGTCTGCTAAATTCTGCACTATAGTCTAGCACACTTCGGTCACCCTGCTTGAGACCCATGAATTCCTGGCGTCGAGCAACACAAAATGCTGCAAGAAAATACTGTCTCTCGAACGCCTCTCGAAAAGACTGCCAAGAGATAATCTGATCCCCAAAGACTGTCTTTTGCATCTTCCACCATGTGGATGCTTGCCCTCGAAAATGATAAGCGGCTAGCTCTACCTTCTCTGTGTCTGAACAGGACATGTACCCAAAAGTGCCCTCAATATCCTCCAACCATGTACGCGCCACCCAAGGATCGGTGCCTCCATGGAATAGCGTAAAACGATCCTTTGCTGAACTAGCAAGCAAAGGAATACGGGCCTTTTCCATTATAAGCGATGCTGTAGGAATGGCTGGTACGGCTACCTGAGCTGCAACAAGATGAGGTTGTCCCTCAGTCTGACCACCAACTCCAATACTGGGACCAACCTGAGCTCCCGGTATCAACTCAGATGGGGAGATAGGAGCCTCATCCAAACCAAGATCAGTAGTAGTGGCACGCTGACATGCACAACCACGACCGTGACCACTACCACTGTCGCAACCACGACTGCGACTACGGGCACGACTACTGCCCCAACCGCGACCACGGGCTCGTGGCATTGCCTATAAAATCAGATGAAAATTTTCAATAATCATTTATAATCAAGATATTTAAAACAAAGAATGACCCGTAAATCCTATAGCTCAGAGATACAACTCGACTTGTATAAAAATTCCTTTGCTCGAGAAGTACATAAACTGAAAAAAAAATCTCGAAATAAAGCCAAAACCCACGAACAGAAAACGGAAAACTAAGCTCTGATACCAATAAAATTGTCACGCCCCCAAAGGAGTCCCTGCCAGACAAAAATCCGGCAGCATCTCCCCTGTACCGGTGACAATATGAAGCATACATACATACATCACACTATATAAACATAAACAACATATTCATCAGCCCACACGGCTGGAACATACATAAAATAGAAATAACATAACCACGAAATGTATCAACTATATGTATATGTCATAGTTTTCATAAACTACAATTACTATATAGATAAACGACATCTGTAACAAAATTGTAAAATGTAAATACAGCGAAACAAAAGTAAAACAAACCAGAAAATCAGCACGTCGAGATCTCTGAGCAACTCTATGAAAGTCCAAAATCAACTATAATATCAAAAGGATCCCTGTGTCTGCAAAACTGGAGACCAAGGAATGTAGCAAGTTAGGCAAATGACTAAGTGGATACTCAAGAAAGATGTGCATGAATTTAATCTTATTGAAGAAGTCAAGGAAGTAGAATAAATCATCATCTTTTGTTACAACTTTAGGATTATTCTTAAAGTTCTACATTTATACATATATATGTATAATCATCTTCTCATTATCTATAATCAGGTAAAATTTTTAGATAGAGTTTGGGATCTTCACCTTATCATCACTTGTCATCATTAATAAAATCAATTCTTCAATCTTATTATTTAATCACTCAATTGTAAGTTATCATGGTAAGATCAACATGTATATCAATAGTCTGAATCTGATAAATCAATTAAAAAGTGAATCACTGGAGCCAATATCATCAGAGTGAAATATCATATGGATAGGCTAAAAGCCTCCTAAGAGTATAAAACTGTCGCATACGTCATCTGACGTACGGGCTATAAGCCCTCACCGGTGGAAGACGCAATAAACACTGACCGAGGGCTATATCACGCCAACACGCCTCGGGTGTACGGTCAGGTACTCTAGACCACGGGCCGCCACGCTACCACAATAACATGTGGGCGGTCCAGTACTCTAGTATAAAGCTCTGGTACAAAGCTAGGCTCATGGTCTTCACTTTTTAATATTCTTCATTTACCATCTTTCTTATTTCACTTTAAGGATTCCATTTTATCCATTTATCATAATTATTCTCTTTTCATAATAAATGGTCAATCAAGGTAATATTTTTGTATCAAGTCTATTAATTTATCATTATAGGGTGCACAAATAAAAAAAAAACTAAAAGTATCAACAGATAGAGTATCAAAAGCATGGGAGCATGCAAGGTCAAACAAGTCAAAAGACAAGGTATCAACAGAAGAGTAATTCAGAATATTTCTTTAATTTTTAAAAATAACCCTTCCCATAAAAATCCCAGTATGAACCCACATGTGAACAAGGAATAAGATCAATTAACTACCCTCCAATGATTTTAATATTTTAGCCCATCTCGCTATTTATGATATCAGTTTAATCCCCATTTTGAAAACGATGATACAACATATATATAATCCAATTTATATATTTATTCATGCACAAGGAAATATACAAGAGTAGATGTATCCACCTTATGTACAGCAAAATCCGCGGGTGTCGGCAGGTCACCGCGCTCCACTCGAGCTCGTATCTACAAAATATAATAACTCGAATAATTAAAATGATAATAAACTCATGATACAAAAATCTAAACATGATTTACGACTCGAAGCCACTAGATCATTATTTTTGATCTTACTATCTCGTACCACTTCACATTCCTAAATGAAAACTCTTCTCCAACCTAGATAGCCCTCCTAACTACACATCAATTTAACCCAAAGCAACCTAAAATATACCTTCTAAGGGTTTTGTGTGGCTGCTGGAAATGAGGGCAGCAATTAGGGTTCTCTTCGCCTCTTTGTTGGCAACTCCAGCAAGTTGCGGCGAGCTCCGATGGTTGCTGCCAAGAAGCAAGGACAACAAGAGTAGGTATTTGCTAGGAAAGGCAAGGTTCTGCCGTTGAAGCTATTAGAGAAGAAGAGAAGACTGAAAACAAAAGTGCACGAAAATGGATGATCTTTCTCTCTTTACCAGTGACCTCGGCGAGTTCGGCGTGACCACAGCTAGCTCCGGCGGAGCTCTGGTGGTGCTGCCCAGATGTAGGAGAACAAGGAAGAAAAGAGGGAAGGGAGGGTTGTTGCTCGCGTCCCTCTTGCTGGTTGGTGAGGATGAAGGAGAAGGAGGTCTCGTGCTGGAGAAGAGGAGTGAGCTGCTGCGATTTCACTTCTGTCGTTGAAGAGAAACAGAACAGAGAAGAGGGAATGAGAGAAAAAGAGAAGTCGTGGGGGAAGAGGAGAAAAGAAAGGGGGAAAAGGAGGAGGTGGCGGTGCACGTGGATAGGTATGGGTGTGTTAGTGGTTTTTTTTTTCTCGCACTTAACACCATCTCATCAATGCCCTAGCCTCTCCTTGCTGGCCAATTTTTCTCTCCCTCTATCACCTCTGTGTCGAAATTGCTTGCGCTCATGTGCGGCATCGACCACCGTCCACTGGGCGACAACGCCGACAACCACGAGGGCCGGACACCTCCGGCATAGCTCCCACGACCATCAGCGTGTGGACGCAATCGCTCCAGGAGCGGCTGCCAGCCCTCCCATGGCTTGCTCGCGCCACCGCTGCTCCATCGCCTGTCGAGCACTGGTGCCGCTCAACCGATCTGCCATCCATGGCCGACCATCTCCTTCTCATCGTCGTCACTATCGGTTCCTTGTCAGCCACAAGCGACACCGCTGATTACAGTGAGAGCTACCATTTGTTGCCCTTTTCGGCTGTGCCGAGTGGCAGAACGAACCAGGCACTGCACCATTTCTCTAGTTCTTGATCCAACTGAGTCACTTAATATCTGCTCTGACCACAAGCCAACTCACTGTCGATCATCTTAACCCTTGACCTAGAGGGTTGTTTGTCAGTTCTATGAATCGTTGTTAGAGAAGAAGGGAAAACTGGTGCTATGAACTTTGTTACTAGACGAGCGTCTTGACGTGGACATTGTTTAGAACGATCTACAATAAACAGAGAAGGTAGATGTTTGAGGAGTTGCTTGGAGGATCCTAGCTACCAGTCTCATATCATATCTGAGATCAATTTCCCACTATTATTTCATTCTACGCCATTTGTATTTGGACTTGCTATTGAGTTATGTTGTTTTGTTTATGGTTTTGAGCCTTGTGACCGGTTTTATTCATTTTGGATTTTATTATAGCATAAGTCATGACAGTATGCAGTCAGTCTATTATCTTGCGTGATTTATGTTTGTACCACCGTGTAGGCTATGCAGTTTTATTATCTTCTGTTGTATTTCTGTTTCAACCATGTGGGATGCGTATACAATTGTGTGGTTTTGTTTGTATTTCAACCGTGTAGGAATGGACTCATTTGGGGCGTGCCAATTTATCGGTATCAGAGTTATAGGTTTACGAGGCATGTTTTTCATGTTTCAGATTTCGCTATTTGTTTCCTCAATATGACTTTTCGAGTTTTGGGACCAGATAGCAGCAAGACATCTCCAAGACATGGGATAATAAGTATGTTTTAGTGGTTAGCATACTTGTTTAGGTTCATTACCTTGTTTAGTTATGTTGGATTGTATAGCTATTTCTATACCTATCTATTGGGTATCTACTGACTTGATGTTAGCATGGTGACACTTAGTGAGTCAGTCTTATTTGTAGTCGTGGTCGAGGATGACCCAGACGTGACTAGTTGACGCTTTAGGACTCGAACCTGATGCAGATAATATAGAATTTTCTATGACGCTAATTGACACCGAGTTGAAAAAAAGGGGTCAAGTCCATCAACAATTATTGGGGATTAAAGTTTACAGTTTCAGGGAATGTCACCAGCTATACAAAGCTACTACCTGCTGGGTGAGAGATAGAGTTATATACACTTGTTGGTTCGGTCAGTAGAGGACCAATTTACTCATGATGGTTCGGTTAGTAGAAGATTAATTTACTCATGATGGTTCCTTTAGTAGAGGACTGATTTACTCATGATAGTTCAATCAGTAGAGCACCGACTTACTCTTGTTGATTCAGTCAGTAGAGGGCTGACTTCATAGAGATTCTGATCCTTAGATTCCTCATGTCTGGTTAGATAACTTAGAAGACACATTCTAGTACATGACTTGTACAGATGTAGGAAAGACCGATTTAGCTGCATATCATCTATGAGATTAGATTGTTATTTGGTGGAAAATGCAGAGGATGACTTTCGGGGAAACAAAACATCTCTTGTTGATGATTTCGAGATACTCTAGAGAGATAGTATTTCTCTATCCCTTTTTGTATAGCTCATCATAAGGTGTTTTTGAACCTAAAAAAGGAGGAATCAAGGCTTAATGGTTAAAAAGGTGATGGTTAGTTGACTCACCTAACATTATTCCATGAGAGATCTTGACTCATAGATCTATTGGATATGGTTAGATTTCCTCAATGGTGTATTGAAATATATGACCCACAATGATGTAGAGAAAACAAAGTTATTTACTTATCACTTGCAAGATCATGATATTGCTTAGTGATAAGGTATAAAAGATAATCTTCCAGAGGTAAAGAATCATTTGGTGTTGATTTTGAGATGCTATGGAGAGCTAGTATTTCTTTGCCACCTTTTCTATTACTCATCACTAGAGGTTCATAAATCTTAAGTAGAGCAATCGTAGTATGATGGTTAAAGGTAATGGTTAGTCGACTTAACTAACATTTTCTCCATCAAGTAGCTCAAGATCTTGACCATATGATCATTTATCCAAGGACTTGAAGTCTACATGTCAAATCAGAGTGTTCAACCTTTTGTCGACATTTGTCAGGGGATATTTACGGGCACAATTATGAGGGTTATGGAGATACCCTCTTAATGGGTAGTCTCTCAATCAAGAGGTTAAGTGACTCTTTGGACTTAGTTGTGCGATTTGCTAGGACACAAAGAGGACATGATACGATTTGGGTAATCAATGACCGATTAACCAAATCTGCTTAGTTTCCACCGATCCGTAGGATGAATTATTTGGATCAATTTGTTGTGCTATAGAGAGATTACCAGACTTCATGGTGTGCCTTTGAGTACCATACCAGATAGAGATCCATGATCCGCGTCATGATTTTGACAGAGTTTACAGTAGACCATGAATATAGAGCTCTGTTTTAGTATAGCTTTCCACCCTCTGAGCGCACTATACAGACGTTAGAGGATCTGTTGATAGTATGTGTTACAAATTTCGAAGGCAGTTGATTTACCCACAATTGGCTAAGCAATAATATGGGAGTAGCGGAAGCATGGTGAACTCATAACCCATAGAGTCGTCACTATCTATTTGAAAGTGAATCATTTTGTAGTTCTATAGGGGAACCTTAATCCCTCACGGTTGGAGATTTATTCATGATACTATGATGAAGTAATATATAGATATGCTGCTTAGTTGTTACCCTTAGATGAGGATGCCTTAATTTGAGCAGTAAATTTTGGGGCCAAATTTATATTAGTGAAGGAGAATATAAGATATAATAATTTAATAATAAGTGTTATTAAATAAATAATCTTATTAGATTTTTTAGAATTTTTTAGAAATTTTTTAGAATTTAAACTGAGTCTTTATGGCACATTTAAGGGGATGAAACGATTAGGCTTAGGGAAAGCTTGTTTAGAATATCTATTAAATAGGAGTTGATTGATTTAATTAATATAAGGTTTAATTCATTATTAAACCATGGAGTTATTATGCCTAACTTCATACCTCCTTGATTCTTCCTCTTCCCCCCCCAATCTTCATTCGTCACCACTCGCTCGATCGTTGATCGCCTAGCACCTGTCGATACCTGATCGCCCGACATGAGCAATTGAGAGAGCCTTCGGTCTCCACCTCACGAGTGCCCTAACCTTTCCTTGCCAGCCAAGTTCCCTCTCCCTCAGTCACCTCCGCGCCGACACTGCTCGTGCTTGTGTGCACCATCGACCACTGGCGGCTGGGTGACGACACCTACAACCATGAGGGTCGGACACCTCCAACGTAGCTCCTACGATCATGATTTGAAGTTAGCTACCCTCCAAGGAAAGCTAATATGTTTCGAGTAGAAAATCCCAAGGAATTTTGGCTAGTCACCAGGTTTATAATTACATGATTGGTTTAGAGTTTCTGAGTTGAGTTTGTAGTGCAGAGCGAGGGATTCTGGTGTCCATAGTTGCTTAGTGACTTATTGTTAAGAAGATTTAGAGGGCTTAAGCTAGTGATCAGCATCTTTGATTTATATGTAGCAGAGTAGTCTCAGGATAGCAAATAGAGTTCTCATATGATGAGAATGAGATTCTTTATTATCGTGGAAGATTATGTGTGATCCTGAGTAACATCTTTTGTAGTGCAGAGCGAGGGACTCTGGTGTCCATAGTTGCTTAGTCACTTATTGTTAAGAAGATTTAGAGGGCTTAAGCTAGTGATCAACATCTTCGATTTATATGTAGCAGAGTAGTCTCAGGATAGCAAATAGAGTTCTCATGTGATGAGAATGAGATTCTTTATTACCGTGGAAGATTATGTGTGATCCTGAGTAACATCCTATCCGAGAGGAGTTACTCCAGGAAACACACTGATCTAGATTTGTGATACATCTGGGTGGTAACCAATGTATAAAGACTTGAAGTGTTCCTATTGGTGGAACAACATGAAAGATATCAGATTTTGTAGCTCGATGTCTAATTTTTCAGCTAGTGGAGGCTAAATATCATAGAGTAGCAGGATTGTTTCAATAGATTCAGATACCATAATAAAATGATATGGGAGCATATCACAATGGACTTCGTGTGGGACTACTAGGACACGGAGAGCACATGATGTGATTTGGGTAATCCTTGATGGGTTAACTAAATTTGCTCACTTTTTATTGATCCGTAGGACAGATTCTTTGGATCAATTAGTAGGATTATACTGTAGAGAGATTACTAGACCTCATGGTATATCTCTGAGTATTGTACCGGATGGAGATCCATGATTCATATCATGGTTCTGGCAGATTTTATAGCAAACCATGAGTATAGAGCACTGTTTTAGTACAACTTTCTACCCTCAGACTGATGGACAGTCTGAGTGTACTATACGGACGTTAGAGGATTTACGAATAGTGTGCGTTATGGATTACATAGATAGTTGGGAGGGCCACTTATGACTAGTAGATTTTACCCACAGTTGGCTAAACAATAGTGTGGGTATAGCGGAAGCAAGGCAAGCTCATTACTCATGGAGTCACCACTATCTACTTGGAAGTAGATCATCATGTAATTTTATAAGGGAATCTTAATCCCTTACTACTGGAGATTTGTCAAGATGCTAGGATGGAGTTGTATATGAGTATATTGCTTAGTTGTTACCCTCAGATGAGGATCCTTGAGTTGAGCAGTAAATTTGGGAATCAATTTCTAATTAGTAAGAGAGAATGTAAAATACAATAATTAAATTCTAGGGCTTTATTAAGAAAATTTCCTTATATAATTTTTTGGAAATTTTTAATGAGTCTTTTTATATTTTATGGGGATACACGAGATAAAGAAAAAGTCTATTGTTGCTACCTTATTTAAATGAGGAATGATTTATTTTCTGAAAAATTCTTTTATTTCCTTAACCCTAAAAGCTTCGCTCACTGATTCTCTCTTCCCCTCTCACGCATCACCATTCTTTCTTCCCCGGATTCACTGTCGCCACCCTGATCACCTGATGTTGTTGTCCTCATCGTGCCACCGGTCGCCAATTGTCGATTGTCGCCTCTGCCCACTCGAGACGCGGGCACCCTGCCCCTGTTTGCCACTGTGCAACAACCGCCATGATTCCTCCAGCGATTGTCGCTCGATCTTGTCGCCATCGTATGGTCACAACTGCCCTGTTGCTGCCTCATCTCATGTCCGGCTACCACAGGCAAACATGACTACCTGCAACCATTGCCCATCCAGTTTGGGGCCCACACTGGCAGCCTGCCCTTCTAGATCACGCACCTCAGCCATCGCTGCCTCTCCTCTACTCCGGCCACGAGCAAGACGCAGGCGATCTCTCCTACTGTCGCATTTCTTTGACCTCCCCTGTTGTTGCCTCTCTTCACCCGTAACCAGCTCAATCATGGCCGCCCTCTTCATGTATGGCCAATTTGACGATGCCACAGATGCTGCCATCGTGAGAGGCAACACCTTGACCATTATGAGAGTCACAAGACTCCCCGTGGTGTTGTTGCCCTCTTCTCCACAGTCACCACTGCGATTTCACTATACTGGTGAAGGAGAAGGTATTGGTTTCCTAATAGGATTAGGTTTAATAATTTGTTATATGATAGAATTGGCTATGATTTTGTGTGTTATGTTGCAGGATTCTGATTTAAAGCAGAGTCTTAGACGTGAAGACAAGTAGCATGATCTACAGTTAAAGGCGAGTCCTTCTTCCTTAACTTTTATAGTTCATAAACTTAGTGCATGAATTATCTGATGGATTAGGTTGTTTTATCTTGACTCTACTCTAGATTGGTTCCTGAGTTTGATACTTATGCTTGTCCTTATATTTTGATCTATTGGATATATATATATATGAATATGATATTATCATACTGTAGTCTAGTTATAGGCTTATGTTATGCATTTATATTATAGTATTGTTATATACTTAGGCTTTTACCTACAGGTTATTTAGATCATATGTAGTATAGATGTATACTTGTGTAAAGGCATATATGTTTGTGAGATCATACTTACCTATACTTGATAGAAATCACTATTCAGGGGTAGCATATCCCACTAGACTATTGTCTTCGGATCACCATCTATGACTACTTGATATTGATCCCATTGTTTATTATATGTATGATGATACCATGGAGTTCGAGGAGATATTATGATTAGATGGCTATGATCCCCTTGGATTGAGATTGTTTCTATTGTACTTGCTATTATGTTACCTAGACACATGTTATTAGACTTGTTATTTAATGCATGCCTATGCATTTAAACTGCTCATTATATCAGATAGTAATCTTAAGCTATCGTATGTAAACTGTAGTGAATAGTTAAATATCCTACTAGACTCTTTACTTGTTATGTAGGCTCAAGTCTACACATTGGTAATATTATATCTAAGTATAGGATATCGATTATCCTACTAGACCCTTGGTTATTAGGCTCATACCTATCCACTGTTGATTTTAGATCATAGGGTAGCTTGAAGAGCATTATCCTCGGATGGATTGTTACTGCTTATTTGTCAGTATGGCTGGGTATCTGTATATGTCATGTTTACTCATGGGACCATCCATGGTAAAGTATTCTCCCGTAGACAGTAACCACTTATATATATCCTGTCTATCCATATGACGATCTGTGGTAGAGCGCTCTCCCGTAGACAGTGATTGTTTACATACCTTGGCTGTCCACGGGAATATCCGTGGTAAAGTGTTCTCTCGCAATCAGTCACTGAGGTGTTAGAGAGTTACCTTATTCTGTCCGCCCACGGGACCATCCGTGGTACTGCAGATAATGATTATTTACATACCTTGACTATTCATGAGACTCATTCGTGGTAGCATATTATTGTGCTAGTCATGACTTGTTATTTGCTGATTATACATTTATTTGTGCAGAGTTGGGATGTATTGTAGGCACTCTTGATTTAATGGTTATACTTAGTTGAGTAGGTTAATAAATGTCATATTATGAGTTATGTTTTTGCTTAGCAGATGATTATATGAGTACTCTCACTTTTATTATAAGCATTTCTCTTGAGATTGCTCCTTTTATTATTATCATGTACTATCTTCTTGTACCCACAGAGTATGTTATACTCACTACCCCTTGCTTTCTTTTTTCTTTCCAGGTTAGCAAGTAGATGATATGTCATATCGCTCAGAGGTCCTAGTTGTCAGTCCCACATCACATCGAGAGTTTTTGTTTATGCGATTACTCTTACTCGTGCTTTATCTTTCCGAACTAATTCATATATTGTATAACTTGTGTGTGGATTCCTGGACTTGTTGTGTTATTTTGTCTGTTGTATATTTATTGAGGTAAGTTGTACCGGTACGCAGTCTAATTTCTTATTTTGCATGGTTGTGTTAGTTTTCAATTGTGTGGGCTATAGATATATATTGCCTTGTGGTCATGTGTCTAAGTTTCATTTGTCATTGTTACAAGGGAAGTGCTGTCTGATTTTCGTCGGATAACCTTACCCTCGGGGCATGACATTATGAGATCATATTGGAGTGTTGTGTTTGCTCGTGTTGCTGCTCAAAACAAGCCTAAAGCTGACCTAATGTCAGTATCTGTTATCATATTGCAAGACATGTGGTGGCAATAAAAAGTATGATGGGCGGTTGGGTAGACTTTCCTAACTACCAATATAATGTCGCGATTTCTGTTTGATACTATGCTCATTGACTGTGCATCAACAGCAAAGAATCTCTTCATATGATCCAAAAATCACTCCCATATAGACACACATTCAACTTCAATGATTCAAAAGGCCACTAGGAGGTAATGCCAAACCGCGAGCACCAACCTCGAATCAGATATAGCGACACCACCGATTCTCGATTGATGGCGAGAAAACTAATAATCGGATACAGCACAAGCACCACCAAACTCTAGAGTTTCTCCAATAAAAGATCTCTTAACCTTTAGGAAGAGAAAATAGAACTTATTCTTCGAATACCTCTCTTCACTCATTACATCTCCTTAAATACATAAACTTTGCTAATAGCAAAGTTTAATTAAACAAGTATGCATTTAAGTGTCATTAAACAAATACATGCAACTAGGGAAATGAATAAAAGGTTGCATTTCATTTTGACTAGGAGTGGCAAAGTGTCATTCTCCTTTCTTGGTCTTGGATTCATTGCCAAACTCTGGTCTTCCTTCTAGTTAAGCAGTGTTACGAATTGTTAGCTTTCAATCAATGAAATATCTTCCATAGAATTTTGTCTTATGCAACTCATATCATCCTTCCTTTGTTGAGAAGAATTTTCCCTCAAATCTTCGAGTCTAATGTCATCCTCGTACAGAAAAAAGTCCTGAACATTGAATGTAGCTGAAACATTATAGTCTTCAGGAAGCTCCACACGATAAGCATTATCGTTGATTTTTTTTCAGGATTTTGAAAGGCCCTTCAGCTCGCGGCATTAACTTTGAGTTGCATTTAGCTGGGAAATGCTCCTTCTGTAAATGTATCCAAACCAAATATCCTGGTTTGAATATGATAAGCTTTCTTCGTTGATTGGCACAACCCTGATATCACCCATTTTGACGTTCAATTTGTGCTTTGATCTTCTCATGCAGGCTCTTTATCAATCTAGCACGTTATTTCATAGCTGCATCAATGACTTCTTTTGTCGGAAATGGAGTTAAATCAACAGGTGTTAATGGATTTACTTCATAGACTACTTCGAATGGAGACTTCTTTGTAGTAGTGCTGGGAGCACGATTATAAGCGAACTCAGCATGCGCGAGCTTCAAATCCCAATCGTGAAGGTTCTTTGATACCAGAGTTCTTAGGATAGTAGTCATCGTTCGGTTCACCACCTCGGTTTGACCATCGATTTGTGGATGACATGTCGTACTAAATACTAGTTTAGTACCCAACTTATTCCATAGCGTCTTCCAAAAATAACTCAGAAATTTAGAGTCTCGATCGGATACGATGGTTCGTGGCACATCATGTAGTCGCACAATCTCTCGGAAATAAAGATCTGCAGCTGAAGATGCATCGTTTGTCTTTTGACATGGAATGAAATGCACCATTTTTGAGAATTGATCAACAACCACCATAATTGTATCTCGACAGCGTTGAGTTCTCGGAAGACCAAGAACGAAATCCATGCTCACAAACTCCCAAGAACGCTCGGCCACGGGCAAAGGCATATATGATCCTTGAGGCTGTAATCTACTCTTGGCTTGATGACAAGTAATACATCGGCTAACAATAACTTTGACATCTTTGATCATGTTCGGCCAATAAAAATGTTCTTGGAGCATGGAAGAAGTCTTCTCTATGCTAAAATGTCCAGCCACACCTCCTCCATGTACTTCTTGATTTAAAAGCTCTCGAAGAGAACATCTAGGAATGCAAAGCTTATTATTTTTAAATAGAAAACCATCATGGATTAAATATTTACCAAAAGTGTCTCGAGAGCATTCTCCATATGCTGCAGAAAATTCATTGTCACTAGAGTAGAGTTCTTTCAGAAACTCGAATCCCATAATTTTAACATCGAGCGTAGATAATAACACATGTCTTCTAGAAAGTACGTCCGCGACAATGTTCGCTTTTCCTGACTTATGCATGAAAACAAAGGAATATGCTTGAAGGAATTCTACCCATTTGGCGTGTCGGCGACTCACGTTGTGCTGCCCATTAATAAATTTAAGTGGCTCGTGATCAGTATGAAGGATAAATTCTTTCAGAAGGAGATAATGGCTCCAATGCTCCCGTACTCAAATGACCGCATAAAACTCCTTATCATACGTAGAATATTTCGCCCTTGAATTATTTAGTTTCTCACTAAAAAATGCAATAGGGCGGCCTTGTTGCAAGACTCCGCTAATCCCTGTCCTGGAAGCATCACATTCCACTTCAAAGACTTTCTCAAAATCGGGAAGTGCTAATACGAGCTCCCCGAGCCTTTCTTTGAGGGTCTCAAAACTACGTTGTGCGGCGTCTGTCCAAATGAATTGATCTCCCTTCAAGGTCTCTGTCAGAGGGGTTGCCAGAGAACTAAAATTATGAATAAATCGTCTATAGAACGACGCAAGACCATGGAAACTCTGTACGTCATGGGCTAAACAAGGAGAAGGTTGTTAGGACCTTCGGATGCGGCTAGAGAGGGGGGGGGGGTGTGAATAGACGACCTCAAATTATCGTTTCTTCCTACAATTTAGGTTAGCGCAGCGGAAATACAATGTAGAAATGAAAGTGGAGAAGATCAAACCTCAAACACGATGATGTAACGAGGTTCGGAGATGATACTCCTACTCCTCGGCGTGTCCGTAAGGTGGACGAAGCCTATCAATCCGTCGGTGGATGAGACCTCGGATAACCGGCTAATATGAACTCCTTCTGGGTGGAGAAACCTCGCCACAATCTCTCTTGCAACAGCAAGAATGGAGTACAACCAATATAGAAAGAAAACAAGAACAATATAAATGTAAAAACACTTTGCTTGCCTTCTCGTCGACTGGAGTTCGATGAAGCAGCAACTTCACGATGTCAACAGCAGCTGATCACCCAGTCGAGGGAAGCTCACACGAAGCTTCAGGAATAGGGAGCTCAGCAAAGCTCAGATCGCAAAAGTGAGGAAGAGCAAGAACAATTTCACAGAGGGGCTCAGCATCTGATTTATATCTGCACCTGCGAAGAAGACAAAGAAGAATCCAGAAATCTAGCCGTTGAGTCACAACGGCTAAGCCTGGACCGATCAGGCTCCATCCTGATCGGTCCAGGAGGTCCCTGATCGGTCCACAGACCGATCAGGCATCGATCCTGTATCCCTGATCGGTCTGTGGACCGATCAGGATATGGGTGGATCGGTCCACAGACCGATCCCCCCTTCTCTGAATCCCCTCGCTTTTTGATCGTTCTACGGACCGATCAGATAACCCACAGAAAGCTTCTGTTGGGTTACTGATCAGTCACCAGATCGATCAGATAAACCTGAGTATCACTGGATCGGTCTGCTGACCGATCCAATGCCCATGTGGTTTTGAGCTTCTCATCCCTAAATCATAAGGCCTTCCTGGTCTTGAGAACGAGCTACTGAGCCCTCTCTGACCTAGTCTGGAGAACGAGCTACCGAGCCCTCTCCGACTTCCATGTCCGGTCCAGAGAACGAGCTACCGAGCCCTCTCTGACCTAGTCCGGAGAACGAGCTATCGAGTCCTCTCCGACTCCCATGTTCGGTCCAGAGAACGAGCTACCGAGCCCTCTCTGACCTAGTCCGGAGAACGAGCTACCGAGCCCTCTCTAACTTCCACGTCCGGTCCAGAGAACGAGCTACCGAGCCCTCTCTGACCTAGTCCGGAGAACAAGCTACCGAGCCCTCTTCGACTTCATCCGGTCCAGAGAACGAGCTACCGAGCCCTCTCTGACTTCGTCTGGTCCAGAGAACGAGCTCCCAAGCCCTCTCTGACCTAGTCCGGAGAACGAGCTACCGAGCTCTCTCTGACCTAGTCCGGAGAACGAGCTACCGAGCCCTCTCCGACTTCACATGCCAAGCTTCCATACTTGGACTTCTCCCGTGCCAAGCTCCCTGCTTGGACTTTTCCGTGCCAAGTCTCCATACTTGGACTTTTCCCGTGCCAAGTCTCCATACTTGGACTTCTCCCGTGCCAAGCTCCCTGCTTGGACTTTTCCGTGCCAAGTCTCCATACTTGGACTTTTCCCGTGCCAAGCTCCCTACTTGGACTTTTCCGTGCCAAGTCTCCATACTTGGACTTTTCCCCGTGCCAAGCTCCCTGCTTGGACTTTTCCGTGCCAAGTCTCCATACTTGGACTTTTCTCGTGCCAAGCTCCCTGCTTGGACTTTTCCGAATCAAGTCAACTCAAGTCGGGTCAACCAGGTCAACCTTGACCGAAGGTTGCACCCACAATCCCCCAAGTTTGTATTCTTGTCAAACATCAAGATACAACTTTTCTATTCTCGTCAAACATCAAAATACAACTCGAGTCAGGTCAACTCGAGTCGGGTCAACCTTGACCTAAGGTTGCACCAACAATCTCCCCCTTTTTTATGTTTGACAAAAACCATAATCAAGTTAGGTTAACCCAATAACCTAACTTAGGTTTTCCAATAGTTCTCCAATCAATGTTCTTCCTTGAACATTCTCCCCAAACTCCAATGTTCTTCCTTGAACATTCTCTAGATATTTCTCCCCCTTTTTGACACACATCAAAAAGAGTGAATCAAGGTTAAGAGTTTCTTCCTAATGAAAGTCCCATACCTTTCATTGAAACCCTTAATTTCCCCCTTGATACTAAAGACAATAATCAACTTAGTGATAATCCCATATCACTCATCCTCAGAAATCGAGTAAAAACTCCCCCTAAAAGTCAACTCCCCTTTGACCAATAGGTAAAACTCCTCCTAAAGGTCAACTCCCCCTTGACCATTGCACCAACAATGTCTTGGAGAGTTTCAACCCTTTAGAAATCAAAAACACCAACTTCCAATTGAAATTTCAGACAATCAGTCGAAAATCAGCATTTTGGCACGCTCAGCCCTTTACTGGATCGGTCACCAGACCGATCCACACTTCCCTGGATCGGTCCAGTGACCGATCCAGACCTCCTTGGACCGATCAGCATCCCCTCTGATGGGTCCACAAAGCTCTGATAGGAATTTTTGATTTTTCTCCCGAAATTCAGAAACCCCAAAAAAAAACACAGAAAATTCCAAAAATTGTAAAATTTTGAGGATACATTCCTCATAACATATATTATCATGGAAAAATAGTTTTCTATGAAAATAACTTCCATTTTTAAATCTTGATACAAAGTTCGAAAGACTTTGAAATAGTTCAAGGTTAATCCATCTTTGTATCAACTTGCTCAATGATGAATTCTATCACTAGAAAAGCTTCATCAAGGTTTTTCAAATCAATTTTGAAATGATTTTAAACCATTCAATTTAGGACCACAATCTTAGGGCTAAATGTACATGACTTGTACACAAGCTTTCCCTATGATCCTCAATTTTGAATTAGGCTCATCTAGGTACAAGAACTATGCACCTTGATCCTAACTCATGATCCTAATATCTCACACACATCTAAGGTGTATCAAACACATCCAAGTCAATTTTGATGTGAGATATGATTTAGGTCATCTTAATCTAAGTTCTCATGCATTTTCTAAACAACAATTTGATTTCCATATCAAATTGTGTTTTTATCCTTAAATCAATTTAATTGATCATACATGCAAGAGATGATGACATGACATAAAGTATGAAACTAACTTAAGCATTATCATGACATTTCAAATGATAGTAAATTAGATATGATGTCATGACATGGCATATGACAAACAATATATGACAAATAACATATAAAGGTATAGAAAATACCTAATTCTACTTTAGTTGCCATTTTTGATAATTTTGATCATTTTGCCATAAATTCTATATTCCTAAGTGTAATAGATCTAAAATCATATACTAAAGATTTTTAGATCACTATGTGCCAATTAGATTGACCCTAGAAAATTCCTCAAGTGTGGTTGGCACATCCTAATCACCTTAGGAATGAGTAAAATTTTAATTTTCATTTTCAAGTCTTGATTACACCTTGAAAATTCCTAAAATGCCACCTTTTGCCATGATTAGGTTAACTACCTATCCAATTAAGGTTGGCACACCCTAACCCATCTAGCGTGATGGAGTCACGCTCCTAGGAACCTAAAACCTATTTGAGCTCATTGGGTTCACTAAATATTCACTAGGGATGACTTCCCTAGCAACCCTCCTAATGACCCTCCTAGGCTTTAACGCCTTGGTCATTTGGGACTCATCAAGATCAACTATAGGCTCCCCCCCTTGTGACCTTGGTGATGGTCTTCTTAGCCCTAGGTCTTGTTCCATAATCGAATGGAACATTATGGTAAGTGGGCTTGACCACTTGAGACTTAGGTTTGTGACTCAAACCTCTCATGTCCTTGGGCTTTTGTTTTTGACCCTTAGACCCTAGAGTTGACTTCTCCAAATTCTTAAGAGTCTTTTCTAAGGTGTCAAGTCTTGACCTGAAGACTTGATTTTCCTTCTCTAATACCTCAAGTTTTAATTTGTCATTTTTCTTTGAGGTATTCCTAGGCATATGTCTAGTTGTTTTGGGATTCCTACCTACGTTCTTCTTAGCCTTAGATGAGTTAATTCTAGGGTTAGCATTTCTAGAATTGTCCTTACCTAGGCTAACATGTTTGGCACCTAAGCACATGTATCAGTTTCTATGGTTATCATGCTTATCATCATTGGCAATTGCAATAAAGCTACTAGCATGTTTCTTATTAGAATTGCAATAATGTGCCTTAAAGGGTACCTTAGGGTTTGCCTTAGCTCCCCCTATAGATGTGCTTGATCTCTTGTCCTTGTGAGGTTGCCTCCCCCTGGGACATTGGCTCCTATAATGTCCCCTTTGCTTGCATTGGAAGCACACCATGTGCTCCTTGCCCTTGCGTATCGGGACTCCGGCTTCCTTGACCTTTGGCGCCGGTGGAGTCTTCCTAATCCTCTTTGGACATTTACTCTTGTAATGCCCATATTCCCTACACTCAAAGCACATTATGTGTAATTTATTTGAAATTAAGTTGCTTGAGTTACCTAGGGTTGAGGATGGATATACGCTCTCTTCTTCATCCCTTCCGGAGGTAGAGGCTTCTTCTTGCACCAATCTTGATGAAGAACTCTCCTCCTCTTCTTCCTTAGATGTTGAGTAGCCCTCAACTTCTAATTCCATACCTCCATGATGTGAGCTACTTGGCTCACTCGACTCCTCTTCATGACTTGAATTGGAGCTCTCCTCATGGAACTTAGCCAAGTTGTTCCACAACTCCTTGACATCGTTGTATCCACTTATCTTACACAAGATATCATTAGGTAATGAAAATTCAAGGATTTTCGTTACCTCGTCGTTGATTGTGGATTGGTGGATTTGTTCCTTCGTCCACTTCTTCTTCTCAAGAGGTTCTCCCTTTTTATCCACCGGAGGAGTAAAACCTACTCGTACACAATTCCAATTCACTAGGTTAGTCATAAGAAAATACTTCATTCTTACCTTCCAATACGCGAAGTCGTCGCGATCGTAGAAGGGTGGAATCGTGATGTCTTCTCCAAGTAGATCCATTCTCTAGCTTGTGCTCCCCCGGGTGTTAATCCGATGAAGAGCAACCTCGCTCCGATACCACTTGTTAGGACCTTCGGATGCGGCTAGAGAGGGGGGGTGTGAATAGCCGACTTCAAATTATCGTTTCTTCCTACAATTTAGGTTAGCGCAGCGGAAATACAATGTAGAAAAGAAAGTGGAGAAGATCAAACCTCAAACACGATGATGTAACGAGGTTCGGAGATGATACTCCTACTCCTCGGCGTGTCCGTAAGGTGGACGAAGCCTATCAATCCGTCGGTGGATGAGACCCCGGATAACCGGCTAATATGAACTCCTTCTGGGTGGAGAAACCTCGCCACAATCTCTCTTGCAACAGCAAGAATGGAGTACAACCAATAGAGAAAGAAAACAAGAACAATATAAATGTAAAAACACTTTGCTTGCCTTCTCGTCGACTGGAGTTCGATGAAGCAGCAACTTCACGATGTCAACAGCAGCTGATCACCCAGTCGAGGGAAGCTCACACGAAGCTTCAGGAATAGGGAGCTCAGCAAAGCTCAAATCGCAAAAGTGAGGAAGAGCAAGAACAATTTCACAGAGGCGCTCAGCATCTGATTTATATCTGCACCTGCGAAGAAGACAAAGAAGAATCCAGAAATCTAGCCATTGAGTCACAACGGCTAAGCCTGGACCGATCAGGCTCCATCCTGATCGGTCCAGGAGATCCCTGATCGGTCCACAGACCGATCAAGCATCGGTCCTGTATCCCTGATCGGTCTGTGGACCGATCAGGATATGGGTGGATCGGTCCACAGACCGATCCCCCCTTCTCTGAATCCCCTCGCTTCCTCAGATAACATTGCTTCCTGATCGTTTTACGGACCGATCAGATAACCCACAGAAAGCTTCTGTTGGGTTACTGATCGGTCACCAGACCGATCAGATAAACCTGAGTATCACTGGATCGGTCTGCTGACCGATCCAATGCCCATGTGGATTTAGAGCTTCTCATCCCTAAATCCTAAGGCCTTCCTGGTCTTGAGAACGAGCTACCGAGCCCTCTCTGACCTAGTCTGGAGAACGAGCTACCGAGCCCTCTCCGACTTCCAAGTCCAGTCCAGAGAACGAGCTACCGAGCTCTCTCTGACCTAGTCCGGAGAACGAGCTACCGAGCCCTCTCCGACTCCCATGTCCGGTCCAGAGAACGAGCTACCGAGCCCTCTCTGACCTAGTCCGGAGAACGAGCTACCGAGCCCTCTCTAACTTCCACGTCCGGTCCAGAGAACGAGCTACCGAGCCCTCTCTGACCTAGTCCGGAGAACAAGCTACCGAGCCCTCTCCGACTTCATCCGGTCCAGAGAACGAGCTACCGAGCCCTCTCTGACTTCGTCTGGTCCAGAGAACGAGCTCCCGAGCCCTCTCTGACCTAGTCCGGAGAACGAGCTACCGAGCCCTCTCCGACTTCATCCGGTCCAGAGAACGAGCTACCGAGCCCTCTCTGACCTAGTCCGGAGAACGAGCTACCCAGCCCTCTCCGACTTCACATGCCAAGCTTCCATACTTGGACTTCTCCCGTGCCAAGCTCCCTGCTTGGACTTTTCCGTGCCAAGTCTCCATACTTGGACTTTTCCCGTGCCAAGTCTCCATACTTGGACTTCTCCCGTGCCAAGCTCCCTGCTTGGACTTTTCCGTGCCAAGTCTCCATACTTGGACTTTTCTCATGCCAAGCTCCCTACTTGGACTTTTCCGTGCCAAGTCTCCATACTTGGACTTTTCCCCGTGCCAAGCTTCCTGCTTGGACTTTTCCGTGCCAATTCTCCATACTTGGACTTTTCCCGTGCCATGCTCCCTGCTTGGACTTTTCCGAATCAAGTCAACTCAAGTCGGGTCAACCAGGTCAACCTTGACTGAAGGTTGCACCCACAATCCCCCAAGTTTGTATTCTTGTCAAACATCAAGATACAACTTTTTTATTCTCGTCAAACATCAAAATACAACTCGAGTCAGGTCAACTCGAGTCGGGTCAACCAGGTCAACCTTGACCTAAGGTTGCACCAACAAAGGTCATGATCGAATTGCCTCGACCTTACTCTCATCAACACGAATATTGTCGGCAGAAACAACATAGCCAAAGAAGACAACCAATGGTGATAAAAATTTGCACTTCTTCAAGTTTCCAAAAAGTTTCTCTTGTCGTAATGTTGTAAATAATTCTCGAAGGTGTTGAATATGCTCTTCTTCATTCTTGCTGTAAATAAGAATATCATCGAAGTATATGACAATAAATTTGTCGAGAAAAGGCCTAAAAATCTTATTCATAAGACGTATAAAGGTGCTTGGGGCATTAGTCAACCCGAAGGACATAACAAGCCATTCATACAACCCGCCTCTAGTTTTAAAAGTGGTCTTCCACTCGTCCCCTTCTTTCATGCGTATTTGGTGATAACCACTGCGAAGATTAACCTTGGAAAATACTTTAGCTCCATATAGTTCATCAAGCATATCATCAAGACGAGGAATCGAAAAACGATATGTCACCATAATTTTATTAATAGCACGACTGTCCACGCACATCTGCCACGAACCGTCTTTCTTTGGCACGAGTATAGCCGAAACCGAACAAGGGCTCAGACTTTCTCGAACATATCCCTTTGCTATTAAGTCATCCACTTCTTGTTGAAGTTCCTTAGCCTCCTTTGGGTTGCACCTATAAGATGGTTTGTTCGGCAAGGATGCTCCGGGTATAAGATCAATTTGATGTTGTACGTCTCGCAAGGGCGGTAGTCCTCTGGGCATTTCTTCTGGAAAGACATCATTAAACTCCTCTAATAGCTTATGGACAAGGGGATGCAAATCTTCTTCGGTGCTTTTAGCAACTTCGACAATCATCAAAAAATAAAATAGTTCTGATTTTGCTAGAATAGCATGAACCGTTGCTTTATCAATGAGAAGTGTTGGCTTGTAAGAGATAGCAGACAACCCTACTTTTTCAAGTGCTATCGGCATCAGAATAATCTTCTTTCGATCCAGAACAAAAGAATAGGTATTTCGAAAACCATCATGGATGACATGCCGATCAAACTGCCACGGGCGACCGAGTAGAAGATGACAAACATCCATTGGAACAACATCACAAGTTACCTCGTCCTTATAATGGGTGCCAATTGAGAAAGATACGAGGGCTTGTTTTGTGACTCGAACTTCTCGATCTTGACTCAACCATTGGAGTTTATAAGGATGAGGATGGATCGTCGTGGATAGCAGCAACTTCTCTATCATGGTTGTGGAAACAACGTTGATACAACTTCCTCCGTTGATTATAATATTGCATACCTTCTCGGACACCGTGCAACAAGTTTAAAATATTCGCTCCTGTTGATCTTCCTCCTGAGATATTGCATTGGTATTAAGAGTCCTTCGTAGCACCAATAATGTACCTTCATCCACGACTTCTTCTATCTCTTCGATGTCTTCATCCCACAATGGATTTTCAGATGTTGTGGCTTCCTCTTCTTCGACAACTTCGCGAATAATAACAGTGTGTCTAGTGGGACATTCGGCTGCCATATGACCAAAACCTTGACATTTAAAATAGTTTCGAGCGCGACTCACTTCCGAGGAAATTGCCTCTACCTTCCCCTTCCCTTTGTTTGCAGAACAGGGAATTGGAAGGTCACTTTTAGACAACGAACTCCCTTTGTTGAATGACGCCTTTGCAAAAGATTTATGGGGGCTCTTCTTTGATAACTACTTCTCAATCTTCTGGGCAAGTTTACATACATCGACAAAAGACCAATATGATTGAAGTTCAACTGCATTAGAAATAATACCTTTTAGCCCACTGAGGTAGCGAGCGATTGTTTGTTCCTCTTGCTCTGTAACATCACAACGTAGCTTCAATTGTTTGAACTCATAAGTGTATTCTTCAACGCTATGATCTCCTTGTTTCAAATTATGGTACTGGAGAAATAAATCTTGACGATAATTTACCGACAAAAATCTTTTGCGGAGTTCTCGTCGCATCTTCTCCCATGTATGGATTTTGCTTTTTCCTTTTCGACGACGTTGATGATTAAGATTTTCCCACCACAAGCTCGCATATTTATGAAGCTTGAGGGTTGTCGTTTTCACCCTCTTCTCATAAGAAAAGTCTTCATATTCGAGCACTCGTTCGATAGTAAGCAACCAATCAAGGAATCCCTCGAGAACCATTTCCCCCATGAACTCTGGAACATTCACCTTCATCTCATTCGAAGGCTCGGAACGACGATCAATTCATATTTACTGAGGAGACTCAGGACCACTTCCTCTATTGTGAAAAGGATTCACCTCTTCTCTCGATGACTCACGTTCAGAGTTTTGATGAGAATCATTAACTTGCATTGTTTGTATTTGTTGCTGCAATTGTTGGACCTGTCTTCGCAAGTTCTCAATCTCGACATCACGAAGGTCACGCTCCTAAACCGCAGCTTCACCGTTAGTTGGACGTCGACGTCAATTTTCCATCAACCTCGCTCTAATACCAAAATGATGCCAAACCGCGAGCACCAACACCGAATCAGATACAGCGACACCACCAATTCTCGATTGATGGCAAGAAAACTAATGATCGGATACAGCACAAGCACCACCGAACTCTAGAGTTTCTCCAATAAAAGATCTCTTAACCTTTAGGAAGAGAAAATATAACTTATTCTTCGAATACCTCTCTTTACTCATTACATCTCCTTAAATACATAAACTTTGCTAATAGCAAAGTTTAATTAAACAAGTATGCATTTAAGTGCCATTAAATAAATACATGCAACTAGGGATATGATTAAAAGGTTGCATTTCATTTTGACTAGGAGTGGCAAAAAGTCATTCTCCTTTCTTAGTCTTGGATTCATTGCCAGACTCTTGGTCTTCCTTCCAGTTAAGCAGTGTTACGAATTGTTGGCTTTCAATCAATGAAATATCTTCCATAGGATCTTGTCTTGTGCAACTCATATCAGGAGGGCATTGTCATTAGCATTAATTGTTGTAGCCATCAATGACACACCTGGATACTTTCCTCTTAGATGTGTGGCATTAATTCTGATCAATTTGCATAGATAAGACTTGAATACTCTTCAGCAATCTTCGAAATCCCAAAAACAGCGCTGGAACTGATTATCACTATTCCTATGTATTGCCACATAGGTTTCAAGATCTCTGACTCTTAACTCACGTAGATATAGTGGAAGATTAATATATGCTTGGTCATAATCTCCAATGACCTTCTTCATCGCTTTATCCCGAGCTATGTATACTTTTCTATATGATATGGTCACTCCAAACCTAGCTTTTATATCTGATATAATCATACTTGGTTTGTACTGTTCATTAGCAACAAATTGCTCTTCAACAAAAGACGCTACAAAGGAGGAAGAGCATGCTTGAGGATCATTACTTTCCCTAATGGTGCCACATTGGTGTTCCTTTACATATTTCGTAACAGTGAACTCTACATCCCCCGAGCAACTACTCTTCATGTACATAGTTGATTGAAATAGATGACTTTTATTTTATTTTTTTTGGATGTTAACTGGATTATATCTCATATGTTTAATCATGACATGTTTCACAAGTGCATTCTTGAACTCTTGTCAAGATGAAAAAAATCTGTCCAATACAAAATTCATGCTCATTTGTTGCCTCTTCAATTGACCTTTGGAGCAATCGAGAATTTAAAATATATGGATTATCAGCTATTGGGAACTCCTCCTCTAAGTCAATGTACTGCTCTAGGGGAATTTTCTATTGTTCAATCTACATATCATCAACTAAGAATTCTTGTACATCTGTATTGCATTGTACTTTCTCTCTAATTCAGTTATAATATCCTTCCTCCTCACTCTAAGTAGGCTCAAAGTAATCAGTAAGTATTATACAAGGATTCAGAAGCTTATCTTCTAAAATACTTGTTTCTTCATTTAGATCAAATGTCAAATTATTGCTTGTATTTCTATTTGTGTTCTGCACACCACTATACTCAGAAGATAATGGAATATTTATTCTGGATAATTCTCCTACATTAGCTCTATGTCCCATGCAAGAATTTGCATCAAGTGTATTTCATATCTCAGAGATAATTTCTTCAGTAATATGATCGTCCCTAATAAATAAATTACAACCTAATTTAGCAAACTTACAACTTCATAATCAAGTGTTGTTATACATACTAATTTAGGAAAGACCAATTAACGATAGATATTGTGTACATATTAGATTTTCATAATTTATCAGTGGTTGTGACACAATCTGACTGATAGACCTAGGGTTTTTATAATTTTGTATAATTTCAACCACTAGGAAGGGTTGAGCAAGGAAAAAAATATATATGATGTAAAAATAAAGTTTTGACCAAAGATCACGTTAGACCTGATATGATCCCATATCAAGCTCATGTTGGACCTGATATAATCATCTGACCCAACATGAGCCTGATATGGGATGATATCTGACCCAATACGGGCCTAATATCATCCCATATCAGGCTTGCATTGAAACAGAAACTTCTCATAACGTTAGACCACCACTAAGAGCCCTAAATAAGCAATGGATAACATAATTTAACTCCTTGCAACACCAAAAACTCACAACACGCTAAATGAGTGTAATCAAATAAGTTTAGGTCTATCAGTGGATTTTAGTCAAAATCTATTGATGGACCTAGGGTAATTAGATTCTTGCAAACTTCTAATCACTACAAAAGGTTGAGCGAGGAGAAGGTATATATGGTATCAAACTAAAATTTTGATCAAAGAAGAAAGTGGGCTTAATATGATCACATATCAGGCCCAACATGTTGATACCTATCATATCAACCTAACATGTATTAACAAGGTCTAGCTAAAATATAATATCATAGTGAAGCACCTTGCAAACCGATTAATGGAGTACATCATATTGCAGGTGTTGTTCAATATTTATTTACCACACATCCAATGACACCATAAATATGATTTTTATCATCACCCTTTGCTACCAAACTATAATTACTTTTACATGGCAACCCTATTTTATAATAATAAATTTATACATACATAGCTAAATCTTTAACTGTCTTCTTCTATTAATTTCACTTTTGTTAGATATTTGTCCTTCAACGTCGAGGTTCTTAATCGTTGTTATCCTTTGAACTTGTCTCTTGAAACTCTTACGACGATATCTCTAAACCTTAAATAGTCTTTTGCAATCCCGCCAAATAGCACGAGAAGGTATGACAAGCGGAGGAAGTTTATGATCATTTCGTGTTTATAAGACCAAGAAGAGAGATGAAGGGAGAGAGGGTGAGACCACGTGCATCTGAATAATAAAATGATTTTCAATTTAAAATATGGCTTGAATGTTTAGAAAATGGTGAATGAGAAATGAGAAGAGGCGGTTGGCAGGAGGAGTAAAAGAGAAATTATATATATATATATTTTTGAGTCTTTTGGTATAAACATAATTGTGAGACGTCTTTTGGTAAATACTATATTCAACATGCGCCTTTTGATAAAAAATCGAAAAATCAAAAAAAAAAATCTAAAATTAAAAATATTTTTTGTTGTAAAAAAAAATTGAATATAAACAATATTAAAATATTAAAAATCGTGGTCCTCAGCATTGAATCATATATGAAAATTATTAGATGAATTTAATGATTTGAGCCAAATTACTAACACAGCTAAAATTATTACTTTTTATCTATATCACTTATAAAATATTTGCTCCTAAATGATTGCCCCTTTAATTTCTATAATATATTTAAAAATATATTTATAATAATTATTAAAAAATTATCTTTTAAAAAAACTATTATATTTTTTTTAAATTTTTAAACATTCATATCTCTTTTTTTAAAAAATTATACCATAATTTATATCATCTTGTTAGATAGAATTTTTAATATATTTTTTAAAAAAATATTTAAAAGTTTTGAAAAAAAATTATACAATTTAATTAATAGAGGATAAATTTATACAATAATTTAAAAATTGAGCAAAAGTCAGATGACATTTTTCTCTCCAAATTTGGACGGTTCATTTTATCTTTTTTTATTAAAACGCCGTCTTATTCACTGTTTAACCGTATATAGTTACTCAATTACTTTTCAATAGTTTCTGAACTATTTATATTATTGGACAATCATTTTGAATAGGTCTAGCGTGTTATAAAAATTTCGTATCTACTATAAGAGATATTAAGTAAAAAATATTTATATTATAATAATTATATTTTTATTGCTGTTATAATATAGTTTCAATTTTATTCATGTATTATTTATATGAAAATATAACAATTACAACTATTATATCAACTATGAAATTATAATTACTATAATTTAAATTTAGTATGTTCATCTAATATTCATATTCTATAGTAATTATAAAATCATAACTACTGTTATATAGCAAGTATAATTTCGTAATTACTATAAAGATCTTTTTAAAATTTAGATCAAAATAATTTTTTTAAAAATATTGAATATTATTGAATAATAATTGAATAATTAGATACGGCTAAGAGAGGCGTACTTTTAATATTTGTTGTGCCCTTAAACAATGAGATCAGATCCTGGTAAAAAAGTATTAGATCAAAATATTAACCACTTCAATTAAAGTCGAATTGTAATTATAATTCAATCATAATTAGTTATGATCTTTTTTTATATATTCATCAATTTTTTTATATTATATTTTGAGTTAGGACGGATGACAAAGGATTATTTCCGTTAAGCACCTAGCAACTTAACCACTTACCACAATCATTAGCCTTAAGACGGTCTCTGATTATTTGTCTTAACTCAAATTATAACTTAGGGGAAAAGTAAATCAGATAAAGATTATAATTATATGTGCAATCGTAATTATAAAGGGGTCAACTTTTAGTCTAATTTTTCGTGGACGAGAGAATCAGATCTCTTAAACAATTAATTTTTATCCTCATTTTTATGTGCAGTCTGCATTTGGCAATAACATTATTTCTTACTGAGCCACCGCCACCGCCACCTCCACTCCACTCCACTCTCCACTCTCTTTCTCCACCATCGGCAGCAGTACGTTTCCCACTTTTCCCTCTTCCGCCTCCTCCGGGGTTCCCTAGCGGTTCCTAGCACCTAGGCTCCTAATGAGGTCTCCCAGCGGTTCCTAGCACCGTAGGCTCCTCAAGGAGGTTCCCCGGCAGCGGATCTCCGACCTCCCACTCTGTTGCTTCTTCCCTTTCCTCCTCGAGCGGATCTTGTCGTTTATAGCTTTGCATCCCGAACATACGTGTCAGGTCAGTGTAAATTTGACGCATTGGTTTCGTACGGGAGGGAAAAAAGGTAGGATCGATATTCTTGGGTTTTTGGCTTTTGTCTTCAGAAGCGAGTTCGCTACCATCTCTTTCTCTTTCGCGTTCGTTTCAATGGAGTTCCTCAAGATAAGAAGCTTTCGAGGCATCGGTAAGTTTAAAGTGAAGAAAGACTCGAATCAGGATCGGGATCTGATGAATCTAGACCTGGAAAAGCCAAATGACGAGGTATTGGACACAATGCCGAAAGCAGATGCTTCTGATCATGTTGTGAAGGCGGTAGAGGATGAAGATGACGACGATTTCGTCACCAATGAGGTGAAGCGGCGTCTGAAGGAGCTGAGGAAGAACAGCTTCATGGTGCTCATACCTGAAGAAGGATATCCAGAAGAGGAAGAGGGGGGAGGGAGCAGCTCGAGCGGGTGGAGAGAGTCGGAAGAGGGTGGCGATGCTCCATGGTGCACGTTTAATGCAATTTATGCTAAGTACACGGAGCGGATGACGTTCTTTGACAAGCTGATGGTCAAGAGTCTCAAAGAAGCTGGTATGCTCTGCTGTTAGCCAAAATTATAATTTTTGATCCATTTCTTAGAAGATCAACTCATTTTATGATTTTTTTTTCCTCGCGCATTGCCTGATCTATTCTGTAATTACTTTCCTCAAATCTGCTCGGTTGTCAATGCAAAAAGCCTGACGCTTAGATATATTTTATTAGTAGTAATTTTGTATCAGCATATTTCTGTGTAGTCCTTTCATCGTTATAAGCTGATTTTTCTCTAGTGGAATATGCAATGGGATGCAGATAGGTCACTAAGATTTTTTCTTGATGAAACCTATATTATATGCTGTTTTAAGCTTATGGAACACACAACATGATAGGATCGTTGGGTGCTTCAAAACATTCACAAAGATCTTTGTCAAAGAAGTTGTATATGAACCTGCTTAACCTCCCTATCAAGGCGCAAAATGGACATTGTGATGGCAATGAAATTCTTAGAAGTCAGCAGGAAGATAGCCCTTGTGAGAATCTTGAAGCTGCTTATGTTTCACAAGTTTGTTTAAGTTGGGAGATTCTCCATAACCAATACATGCAACTGAAGGACATGACTTTGTCTCAGTATGAAAATGAAGTCTCTTACAGCTATGCTGCTCAAGCATTTCAACAATTTCAGGTTTTATTGCAGAGATTTATTGAGAATGAACCATTTGAGATGGGAACCAGGATTGAGGTTTTTGCCCATGCTCGGATCCCACTGCCTAAGTTGCTTCAGGTTCCAAATTGTTTAGGTAAATGAGAGACTCAATTTTTATGCCAATTAAATGTAGCTTTTCTTCATCTATTGTTCAATCAAGTATCAAATGGATCACTCCTTTGATAATAAACTTGCATCCAATTTAATTTGCTTAATAATATTTTTCCCATGTTAATAATTCATTGGAAAATTTTGAGCCTATAGTATTGCTCTCTTCGTTGGAAAGAAATAGCTTATGCTGGATAAAATATATATGGTTGTATTGAAGGTCTTCTTGTAGGACTTCATTCAGTATATATTGCTTTGGATATGTGAATTGAATTGTTATGTGTTGTAGGCATCTGGAAATTGAAAAATTGAAGGACCTATGTTCTCTTATAAGTCAATCTTGAAGTTGAGGATAAAAATGATAATAGTTACCATGAGGTTACTCTTGGATATGCTATTCCTTGATTCACAAGATAGTTTTTCATCTACTGTCATTAATCTTAGCAGATAAAGAAGTAATGAACAGAGACAAGAAAGAAATATATGAACAAATAATCCCTATGTGTAGTGTTTTTCTTTTTTTTTTAATAATTATTCTCCCGTCTAATTTAGAGCATCCAGTAATGTCTCTTAATGCAAATACTTCCTATTTTAAGATTAAGATGCATACTTCTTGCCCTATACATTATATATCACCTAAAATGATACTGGTTGTAAAGGAATAGCTGTCTAAAAGTTGATTTTTTTTAAAGAAAATTACTTCTAGCACAGAAGTCAGTCAGTAATAGAACCTCAGTTATGTTTTGCTAGTTACTGAACAAGTTCATACCATCAAGTATCTCTATTGCTGTTTTCTATAAAATTTATCATGTAATGTTCTCTTATATGGTTCATTCATATAGAAACAACATTCAAGTATGTGTAAATTCCAGATGGTTCCATGTTCCTACACATTGTATTTTTCAAGGATCAATTTTAACTTTAGGGAATAGCATTGTCATATCAGGAAAATTGGCCTGCAAATGTTATGTCTACTATCAAATAGCACTAGTTTAGTTCCCAAAATGTTGCTGATGAGGTGATATTGAAAATAATATGATAATTAGTGACATTCACGGAGTATAAAATTTAAACTCTATGGGAATATGAACCGTATTATCTACTGTGCTTGCGCTACAAATAATCTACCAGCCAAAATCAGGAGCTATTCTGTTTGAGTAGATTTCTTCTTTTCAGGTATGAATGAGAAAGGAGTAGAAGATTCAGATGAGCCAGTTCTTGCCACTGACCTCATTAAGATAATTGAGGAATCAATACTAACATTCCTCCTTTTTCTACGGATGGACAAGAAAAAGTCTGGCTTCCTATTTCAGGTGCAAAGCTCTAGGAATCCCCTTCAGCAGTTGCAAGCCTCCTTTGAAAAGGTTTGTCATCTGTATACCACATCATGTCATCAGCAGCTCAGGTCACTCCTAGCAAGGGTTTTACCGATCTTCTATTTGAAATTGTATGTCTATTTTTATGACAGATTGTGTCTGTGTAGGTAATTCCTCCACAAATTCTCTTTTTTTCCTTTCTACTGAACTACTTAAGCATGCAAGAAGACATGATTTTATCCAACTATTTCCTTTTCGACTCTTTTAGTCAGTAAACAGAATTTGTCACAGGATGGCCAATCTTTCCATGCGCCCATTTAACACATTGGATCCTCTGTTCTATTCACCTGTAAACTACATGAATGTAACAGGCTACGTGTTTAAATGCAGAAGGAGATTAAAGTGAAAGAAATACTCAGAAGGAAGAAAGGCTGGAAGAAGAAAACCTGGCCAGAAACTGAAGAGGAAGTGGAGTTGCTTTTTACTCTCGTCGATATCAAAGTAATCTCAAGAGTTCTGAGGATGAGAGGACTCACTAAGGAGCAGCTGCTATGGTGCGAAGAAAAGATGAGCAGACTTGACGACTCGGACAAGAAGTCTGGCAGAGTGTTATCCTCCACCCTCTTCCCTTGTTAAAGTTGCACAGTTCACTTCCTCCAGCTTTAGTATATCTGCTCTGCCTTTCCCTGTATGAAATAACAGAGACAGGAGCATCTCCAAGCTCGCTGTTTTCCGTATCTCCAGCCTCTCTGTTCTCTCAGTTGTCCTCGAATATGAATGCTGTTTGAGTTGAATTAGTTATTCTACCTATAAAATTGAGAAATCAATATAATGCGACTGTTGCTTTCAAAAACAACGAGTTGCTTTCTTCATGCGGCGTGGAGACTTCTCCACGTGGCGTAGTTGCTTTCTTTGGTATAGCTCAACCCAAAAGAAAACTTAACTAACCAACATATGATAGTAGTGTTGGATATACGTCTCAAACATAGTTTCAATAGAAAAAAAATATATACAATTCTTATAATTAAGTGGTGGAAGTTAAAAGATGAGAAACAAAATATATTTAAGGAGAAAGTAGAAGTATAAGCATTATGTGAAATATACGATGACTCTAATACAACATGGGATAAGATGATATCAAAGTTGAAAATAGTAGCTAAGAGTGTACTTGGTGAGTCAAAGGGACATGTACCACTAAGTAAAGAATCTTGGTGGTGGAATGAGAAAGTACAAGAGAAAGTGAAAGAAAAACGAATAGCTTATAAGGAATTATATATTTGTAAGAACGAGAAAAATTAAAAATAATATACAATAGTCAAGAAAAAAGCTAAGAAAGTAATGAGTGAAGCAAAAAATGAAACTTTTGAACAGTTATATAAAAAATTGTATACAAAAGAAGGGGAAAGAGATATTTATAGAATAGCTAAAGTGAGAGAAAGGAAAACAAGAGATCTTAGCCAAATAAAATATATTAAAGATGAATGTAATAGGGTATTAGTAAATGATGGAGAAATAAAAAAGCGGTGGAAGAGGTTTTTTTATCAACTTTTTAATGAAGGTTTAGGTGACCAACTTAACTTAGGTAATTTAATTAGGTCAAATGAGCATAAAAATTTTAATTTTTATCGTACAATTTAAACTTCAGAAGTAAAACAAACTTTAAATGAGATGCACAATGGAAAAGCCGTTGGACCATATGATATTCCGATAGAGGTATGGAAGTGCTTAGGGAAATAAGGTATTGAATGACTTACAAAATTATTTAACATGATATTGAAAACGAAAAGAATGCCTGATCAATGGAGGATAAGTACTCTAGTTCCCTTATATAAGAACAAGGGAGACATACAAAATTGTGCAAACTATAGGGGTATTAAACTAATGAGTCATACTATGAAACTTTGGGAAAAAGTAATAGAAAAAAGATTAAGGAAGGAGATCACAATGACAGAAAATCAATTTGGGTTCATGCCTGAAAGGTCGACAATAGAAGCTATACATCTCCTTAGACAATTAATTGAAAAATATCGGGAGCAAAAACAAGATCTATACATGGTATTCATTGACTTAGAAAAACCTTATGATAGAGTCCCAAGAGAAATTATATGGAGAATTTTAGAAAAGAGAGGTGTTAGCGTAACATATATTGAACTAATTAAGGATATGTATGAGGATGTAACGACCAGAGTAAAGACTTCAGGCAGAGTAACTGAAGCATTTCCAATAAAGATAGGGTTACATCAGGGATCAACCCTAAGTCCCTATCTTTTTACACTAATTATGGACGAACTCACTGCGTACATTCAAGACACAGTATCGTGGTGCATGTTGTTTGCAGATGATATTATTTTGGTAGATGAGACACGTGAAGGAGTAAATGCTAAGCTAGAATCTTGGAGGGAAACACTAGAAGGGAAATGTTTTAAGCTTAGTAGATTAAAGACAGAATATATGGAATTTAAATTTAGCAATATTAGAAGTAATGAAACAATTGTTAAGATAGGAGAGGACGAGTTGCCTGGAACCAAGAGATTTAAATATTTAGGATCATTTTTAAAAAATGATGGAGGGATTGAGAGAGACGTCTTACATAGAATACAAGCAGGATCGGTGAAATGGAGGGGAACGTCGGGTGTTTTATGTGACCGTAAAGTACCTCTTAAACTTAAAGATAAGTTCTATAAAACCGCAGTTAGACCTGCTATGCTATATGGAGCTGAATGTTGGGCTATGACTCGAGCACATGAACATAAGATGAGAGTTGCAGAGATGAGGATATTAAGGTGGATGTGTGGGCATACGAAGATGGACAAAATAAGGAATGAGAGCATTAGAGAGAAAGTTGGAGTTGCATCTATTGAGGACAAACTCCGAGAGACACGTTTAAGATGATACGGACATGTACTTAGACGACCAATAAATGCTCAAGTTAGGCGATGTAAAACTATGATAAACATGTATATCAAACGAGGAAGAGGAAGACCAAAAAAGACTTGGTTAGCAACCATAAAATAAGATAAAATTGATTTAAATATAGATGATGATATAATAGGAGATAGAGCTCAATGGCGTAAAAGGATTCATACAGCCGACCCCATCTAGTGGGAAAAGGCTTGGTTGTTGTTGTTATTGTTGTATCTAGATTTCGATTTTCAGCTGATACCGTGCTTTTTAATTTATTAGAGTGATTAATGAAAAATTTATATAGGTTTAAATTGATCGTCTCATATTATCGGTAGAAGAGTGTCAAATCTATTTATGGTTTGATTCCCAATCATCGATATTTATAGAGATTTTTTCTTCCAATAAATAACAAAAAGATAAATTCAGTTAGCCTTTGACTAATTCTGAGGTAATTGATATGACCTTTTAAAATTTTTTCACTAGTTATCAGGATAAATCGGGAAGCGCGTTTGGCGGCCAGTCTAGAAGTCCAATATCCTTTGGTTGCACGCTCTATTTGTCGGAAATTTTTTTATAAATATATCATAGTTAGGGATTGAACCGCAGGTGCTTGGGGTGAAAACTTGGATATCTTACTACGATAATATATCCTTGAGGACACGAGGGATCAAGCCAAGCACTTGGAGGTGGAAGTTTCGATGAGAGCCATAAGAGGTGGACTACATAGGTGAACAAGGGAAGGATGGCACGAGGGATCAAGCCAAGCACTTGGTGTATTTGAGGAACCAAGGACCTGATAGGAGCGCTTAGGTGTAAGTGGTGTTGGTACAGGTTGCATCAGAATTGAACTTATATTTTGATATTATCAGAGGTTCAAGTTAAGTCATATTTTGATCTAATAGATTTATCAAGTATGCAGGTTGCTATATCTGGAAAGTTCTAATAAGTCAGTTGGATCCGATACTAGGTAATGAAAGTCTCGGCATATCGTGAAAACCAGACAGAAAATCCATATGGGTCAGTGGACTATACATCTGACAAAATGGATTCGATAGGTCAATGAGGACTAGATATAAAATCAGGAGAAAGTCCTGACAGACCAATCAAATGCTGAGTAGATAAAATCTAGACAAGTCTAAAAGATTAGATGTTTGGCGGATAAGTTGAGGTAAGCTCTTGGTGTGGAGTGGTTCTTCTAAAAAAAGAACAGTGAAATCATATTCCAATTGGGGCAAACCTTAGACATTGATCCAACTAAAGAAACCAATGGAGGTTTCTAAATCGAGATTAAAATAGTCATACCTATCTAAATTATTCATGCATTACTATATGTTTCTAACTATGTTTTGCAGGTTCATTACTTGTATTACTGTGCTAACTTTATTTTGTAAAAAAAATAAAGTTTTCATCAACTGAGAGGGTTCAATTGACTAATCAAATAGGTTCAATCGACTGATCCAGGAGGATAAGCATAGAGATATTCATATCACTACAAAGAAGAAAAACTTGGTTTAGTCGACTGATTAGGGGGACCAGTCGACCAAATCCCATTTGAAAAGATATTACAGATATGATCGGATCGTCGTAGGGAAGGAAGCACTTGGGGACCACTTGACTGAACAACCTTCATTTGTCCGAAAACCCAGAATTCACGAGATTGATCAGATTAGATCTGAGTAAGGAAAGGAGCGGGGGATTAGTCGCCTAATAGAGGTTCAGTCGACTAATAGGGTTCAGTCGACTGAATGATTTCCAGTCAACTAATAGAGGCATATAAAAGAAGCCTCGAGATTTGAGACTTTGTATTCAATTATCTCAATGTTTCATCTCACTCCTATGCTTTTGTTCATTCAGGTTCCATAACTATGATGCCATGAGCCTCTCCGACAATCTATGCTTGATTTGTAATCTCTATGTTGTCTTTATACTCTTTCTTACTTGCATTCAGTTAAGGTGGTTAATGACTTGGTGTGACCAAGCTAATGTGGCTGATGGCTCAAGGTTTGTTAGAGATCAAATAAAGATGATATGGGATATTGATGGTGTTAGAATCCCAAGGTTGTTTTGGTGTGATCAACAAGTTAAGTTAGATCCTGTATTTTTCTAACCTTGTGTCTAAGTGTGCAGAAACTTAGGAGCACGGGTAATCGAGCGGAAGACATAGCTAGCGAGAAGGACGACACACGGTGAGTCCGAGGGACGAGGCGTTGCGGAAGAGTACACCGGCGGACGAGAAGGAAGCGTGTGGTGGTTCCGAGGGATGAGAAGTCGGAGCGGAAGACTGCTCGAGGAGCAAGAGACGCAGCTAGCGAGAAGGTCGGCACGGGGTGCGACCGAGGGACGAAGACTGCGGATGAGTACACTGGCAGACGAGAAAGAACCATGTGGTGATTCGGAGGGACGAGAAGCCGGAGCGGAAGTTTGCTCGAGAAGATCGGCAGCTAGGTTCGGGTGAGCCCTTTTCCCGGACCGAGGCGAGCAGAGCCGGAGCAGAGGACCCGGACTGAAAATGTCAACCAGAGTTGACTTTGGGGTTCGGGGCGCCCAGAACAATCCGGGGCGCCCGGACCTGCCCGGGGCGCCCGGACCTGCCCGGGGCGCTCGGACCTAAAAAGTTGACCAGATCACGGTTGACACGATCTGAACGTTGGGGGATAAAGTTTTATCCCCCTTAGGGCACCCCGACCAAGGCTATAAATATAGCCTTGGTTCAGAAGCTTTTCATCAATTTAGAACTCAAGCATTATTTCTACACTTGTGAGCTTTTTCTGTAGTTTAGCTTCTGTTGTGCGCTTCATTGCTGTAAAAGGCTTCTCCGCCTGAAGGAGATACTAGTGCTACTCTTTCCTTGGATTAATAACCTCCCCGGTTGTAAGCAAGTAGAAAAGTTATTTTCTGTTTATCTATTTATGCAAGTATTAGCTTAAGAGTTCGAGAAGGGTTGGTTTTTTTTTTTGCATTTATAGGGCTATCCAATTCCCACTTTAGCCGGCTGCAACGGTCCTACAGATGGAACACGTGATAAAAAAATATCGAGGTGGAAGTTTTGATGAGAGCCACAAGAGGTGGAGTACATAGGTGAACGAGTGAAGGATGACACTAGGGATCAAGCTAAGCACTTGGTGTATTTGAGGGACCAAGGACCTAATAGGAGCACTTAGGTGAAGTGAAATTGAAATAACTTTGATGTAGTTGGTGTTGGTGAAGGGCATTAAAATCGTGTTGATGCAATTGTCCATGGGTCAAAATTGATCAGTTTGACTCAAGATTGAGTTTTGATATTTGACAATATATGGAGATTGTATGTGTAATTATTTATTTGGGAGATTGTTGGTATAATTCTTCACTAGTCAAAGGTTGACCAATTTGATATGATAGAGTAAACAAGTAGGTCAAGATTGATTGGATACTTAACTAAGAAAGTCCTAAGTAGAGGTTAGGCAAGAGCAAGACCAACAGGATGGTTGGAAGAAGAAGAAAAGTCAAGTGGGTCAATGTTGACCGGACACTTGGTGTGAGAAGTCCCGATGAGTGAAGTCTTCTTGAGTGAAGCTAGCTAGCTGGAAAGTCTTGGTCAGTGAAGTCAGGCAGATGGAAAGTCCTAGTGAGTGAAGTCAGGCAGTTGGAAAGTCCCGTGAGTGAAGCCAAGCAGCTGGAAAGTCTTGATGAGTGAATCTAGACAGATGGAAAGTCCTGATGAGTGAAGTCAGACAGATGAAAGTCATGGTGAGTGAAGCTAGGTAGTTGGAAAGTCCTGGTGAGTGAAGCTAGGCAGTTGGAAAGTCCTTCTTGTTGGATCGTAGAAGTCGCTAGAGGGGGGGGGGGGGTGAATAGCGATCGAAAATTCGAAGCGAGTATACAGCAGAAAATAAACATCACAACGCTAACACAAACCAGTTTTACTTGGTTCGGAGCCTTCGTTGACTCCTACTCCAAGGCCCGCACTCGTCGAGTACTTTCGTTGGGCAATTACTAATAGTTCGTAAACAGGATTACTGTAACACCCACAAATTTTTATAAGTACATGAGTATTATTTTCATTAGAGCATGGAAATTAATAGAAAGAATAAGAGAAAAAGAGGACTAAGAAACAAAATAAAAATAAATGGTAAGAGGTGGAGGCCAATGATTGAACCTTGAACCTCCCACAAATAATGGAGGAAGACTAATGATATAATCACCACTAGGATAATGAGTAACATATGGATAGGAAGGAATAAAAATGGTAGTTAAAGGAGAGAAGAAAAATAAAGCAAAGAGCAAGAGAAAATCAAATTTCTTACCTCTTCTTCCTCTTGGTTAAGAGAAGGAACAAGAAGAAGGCAAGTTGCCTTCCTCACATTTCCCTCTTCTCATTTTCGTGAGAATCAAGAGAAGAGACATGGGAGAGTTAAGAGAGGGAATTAATGAAGGCATAAATTCCCCTCATGGTGAATAATTGGAAAATAAGAAAGGAAATCTCTCATTTTCTCCTTCTTCCTCCTCCTTTCTCCTTTTCCTTTCTCCACCGAGACCAAGGACTCCCCCATCTCCTTGATCCGAACACTAAGCTCAGTTCCTCTTTAAGAAAAGTAAATCTAGAGAGGACACCTACAAGACCTATCCTTTCCAAGCAAGAAAAACAAGAAGAGGTACAAGAAGAAGAAACTATCTCCTTCCTTGGCTCCTAGGATATTTTTCTCCTTAAGAAAAACCACAAGAGAAAGGATGTAAGTTCCCCTCACCTGTGGTACAATAGCTAAATGATTGTCATGTAAATATATTGCTTAAAAACCTATGTTTGTTTCAAGAGGGTTTCGTCCAAAGCAAAAAGAAAGGTTTAAAGAACTTTGAAAAAAAAACCAACTAGGTATGTTCATGATGGTTGTTATGATATGTATCTTATGATAAGGGGACTAAACTAATATATTTCATGCTAGAATGTTTGGTTAGAACATAAGTTTATGAACTTAGATTTTTGGCCAAGCAAGAACAAAAGAACTAGGAGAGCTTTAAACCTAAATCAAGCATGCTCTCTTGTCCTTATGATATGTACCTTAGGGTAAAAGGTGTTATTAATGTTTTCTTTCCACTTGTATGTTGATTTGAACTTGATTTTCATCTTCATGAACATTCGGCCATGATAGAGTTGAGGGCCTAGAAGGGCTTAAAACCCAAACCTAAGCATGCTATGATTCTCATAAGACAAGATATGAAGCTAATATGTTATGTCATGATCTTATGTTAAGTTGAACTATATTTTTATGCATATGATGATTCGGCCATGTTGAGGCTTGAGCCCTAGGAAAGTTTAAATCAAGTCTAAGATACTCATGACCTTCTTGATGAAAAGATATGAAATAAATTGATGTTCTTATGTTGCTTGTTGCATAGAAACTTGAATTCTTGCTCTATAGCTCTCGGCCACACTTGCTTTTAAGACCTAGGATGCTTAAATTATAAACTAAGTGGTCCATGTTATTCCTTGTAATGAATACTAAGAAAGTTCTTATGGTCTTCATGCTCTTATGCCACTAGAAACCTAATCCCCATGCTTAACAAGGTTCGGCCACATTAGGTTAAAGGGCTTGAGAAGCTTGAAACTTGGACTAAGAGTACTTATGGTGCTTCTCATGATATGTACTGAGATATTGGTATGAAGTTCAACCTTTTCATGTTACTTGTAACCTAGAAACATGTTGCTAGGGTTTCGGCCATGTTAGGGTTAAAGGCTTAGAGAACTTGGAACCAAAATCAAACATGCTCAAGTTGTTCTTATGAAATATGATGTGGCCATTGTTAGGGTTTTTCATGCTTGTATGTTGCTTATAACCCAAAAAAATGAAGCTTAATGGGTTTCGGCCATGATATGAAAAAGAACCTAGAAAGCTTGGAACCTATACCAAACATGCTTAAGATGTTCCTTATGTTCTAAGAAATGTTAAATGTTTAGGGTTCACATGCTCTTTTGTTGCTTGCTAACCTAAGCCATCTCTACATGTTTCGGCCACCACTTGTTACTAAGGTTAGAGACCTAATTATGTTCTTTCCATGAACTTCACATGCAATGCTTTATGATATGATAAGAGTATGACATGCTGTGATGTTTATTTGTTATGTTAGGTCCTATTCATGATATGCTATGAGCTTAATTTCATGATATGCTGTGTGCTCAATGTCATGATATGCTATGTGCTTAACTTCATGATATGCTGTGTGCTCAAATTCATGATATGCTATGTGCTTAAACTCATGATATGCTATGTGCTCAAATTCATGATATGCTATGTGCCTAAATTCATGATATGCTATGTGCTCAAATTCATGATATGCTGTGTGCTCTAATTCATGATAGGTTGTGTGCTTAATTATGCATGTGATCATGATATGCTGTGTGCTCAAGTTCATGATATGCTGTGTGCTCAAATATACATGCTTTAAGCTATGTCTAAAGAGTTGCTTCCCTATAAGTGGGATCAAGAGCACTCTTCATGACATGAATATGACATGAGTGATATGGACTATGTAGATATGACATGCCATTTTACTTTTAAGGCTTGTACCAAGGGTGGGCTCCATAAGCGCCCCGGGGTCGATGGACTAAGAAACGAGCCTCGTTAGGGATGGGCTCCTAAGTGCCCCTAGGTCGATGGACTAAGAAGCGGGCCTAGTATATGTATGCCTTGTAGGGTTCAAGACTTGCTACCTTGGACCTACTAGGACGCGCGTATTTATGTACGTGGTACAAGCCGGGATCCCCTCTTATGTTGAGATTATGTTTAAGTATGTATGTTAATAGTTTTCAAAAGACATGTTGCATATGTTTTCATGATGCATGTTTAAGAATACACCTTGCATATACCTTATGATTATGCCATGATATTTATGATAACGTTATGATATGTCAAGGTGCATTTGATGATCATGTTATGCTATGCCATGATACCTTATGTTTATGCCATGATGGTTATGATGATGGTTATGACATGTATGATGTTTATGTTATGCTATGCCATGATACCTTATGTTTATGCCATGATGGTTATGATGATGCTTATGACATGTATGATGTTTATGTTATGCTATGCCATGATACCTTATGTTTAAGCCATGATGGTTATGATGATGTTTATGACATGTATGATGTTTATGTTATGCTATGCCATGATACCTTATGTTTATGCCATGATGTTTATGACATGTAGATGATTATGTTGTGATTATGCCATGATATGCTACATGATATGAAGAAATTATCTACATGTGATATGACTTGTGTTTTAATATGCTATACGGTTTTTGTGAGTAGGAAAGGAACTTACTGAGCCATGAGTGCTCACAGCTTACTTTCTTGTACTACAGATAAGGGCAAGGGATGGATGAACTAGGGGAGCAGCAGGAGGGGCTAGAAGGACATGTGTGGCAGTGATCTGGCTAAGGATAAAGAAAATACCTGCTTCCACTAAATAAGAATTATGCCTAGTTTTATGTCATTTACTTTATAACTTCATGACATTTTACTTTGTGTTGAGTATCATGACTCAAAAACAATATTAAGTATGCTATGTGGTTTATGTGATTAGATGATTAGTCATGATGAATTTTAAAGTCATGAAAAGGTTATAAAATGTTACGAATAAGACTTCCGCTGTAATAAGTAAGTAAGTATGGTAAAGTAACCCCCGTGGCCTTAGCAGGAGGGGCGGGGCGTTACAATTACAATAGTAAGTATAGGAACTATTAAAATGAAAATACTGACAACAATAAAAAGAACATGAGCCACAGGTTGTCAGAGAAGTGTCGTCGCGTCGTAGGAGCAGAGCGCAATAGAGCAGTCGTAGGAAGCAGTTATTTTGATGCCCCATGGAGGCCTTCTTTTATAGGTATGCTCCGGGCACCCGGATCCCTTCCGGGCGCCTGGACTGTACGTAGGTCCGGCCAATCAACGTGCTCTATATCTGAGACGAGATGAGTTTTGCCGTCTGGGCGCCCGGATCCCTTCCGGGCGTCTAGACCACGATTTTCTAGAAATTTCTTTTCCTATAAGAAAATGTTAGTCCAAGGCAAAATAAAGATTAAACTACCCTGCAAAATAAAAGTTAGCACAAATATATTAAAACAGGGTAATAATTAGATTCCGTCTCACCGAGACCGAATCTAGTTACTATCTCAACTTAGACTTCTGAAATGGATCTAAGTTGGATTGATGCCTAAGTTCTCTAACTGAGAGCGCGCCCTCACCAAGTCAATCCCCTCCAGTGACTTAGCTTAACTTACCTGCCAGACGTTCGATCAGCCCGTTGACCCGTCTGGACTTCGTGCCAGCTATCAGGTCAATCCGTCAACTTAGCTGGACTTCGTGTCAGACATCTGGTCAGCCTGTCAACCAGTTTGGACTTCGTGCCAGCTATCAGGTCAACCCGTCGACCTAGTTGGGCCTCGTGCCAGCTATCTGGTCGACCCGTCAACCTAGCTAGGCTTCACCTGCACACTTCGTCAAAGTGTTAGATCAAAACCTGAGTTAGACCGTCAGTGCTAACCACACCAACAATCTCTCCTTTTTTGATACAAGGATAACCTAGGTTAAGTTAGTGAAAAAAAATATGCAAAATGAAATGCGTAAACATAGGAGATATGGTTTAAGTTAGTGTTATTTTGATGTTTGATATTTCACCTAACTTAATCCACCTAACCCTTCCCCTTTAGCATTCATAAAAAAAACATAGAATAGATAGGCTAAGTAAAAAAAATGCAATAGAGAATATTAACTGAAGTCAGAGTTACTTGGGGGAGTTTAATGTAGAAAACAAGTTAAAGGAAAATTTTGAAAAAGTCATTTAAGGCAAAAATATAAGCTTTGAGATTAGAAATAATTTTCAACATCCTTTAACTTTTTCAAAATAGCTAAGTGTTTGAAAAATATCTAACTTTTTTATCAGAAATTTTAAGGCAAAAACGTATTGACTTTGTAAGTTAATTTTCAGAGTACTTTTCAAAAATAAGTTTTGCAAAATTAAACCAATTTTCAAACATAAGCTTGCAAAATTAAGGTAAAAATAATTTTCAAACATAAGTTTAGAAAAGCTAATTTTCAAAAATAAATTTATTAAGGCCAAATTTCAAAAATAAGTTTATGAAAGCCAATTTTCAAAAATAAGTTTATGAAAGCCAATTTTCAAAAATAAGTTTAAAGCATATTTAAAGTATTTTAAGGAAATGATAAACACTTTTCAAAAATATTTCAAAAGAGAAAATAATTTTGTTACAAATAGTTTTACTAAGTATGAAAATAATTTGAATTAATCCCCCCCTGAACCTAACATTAAAAAGTCCAACTGTCTAACCATTAGTTACTAACTATCAGATGATAGCAGCTTTCACTTGGTTAGTCATGTTAATTTGATTGTATTCAGTTAGTGTTTAACTAAGCTGAAATACTTAACCTGATTAATATTTGTTTAGTTTTTAACGCACAGACTTATGTTGATGCACTGATATAAACATCTTTAAGTCCAGACAATCTGCCTATACATCTCACCACTTTTTAAGTTTAGCAATACATAAACAAGTTATCCCTAATATGTTGGTGGGATGCTCAAACCTTAGATCTATATGAGCATACTTTCTAAGGGATTGATCTATTCTATGGCTAAAACTGATTTTCAAAAATTCTAAAAATAGGGAATTTTGAGAAACGTACAAAAAGTTTTATCCTAGAATTTTAAAGACAATTTTTGAAAATGATTTTGTAATTTAAGAATCCTAGTCTATTAAGCACATTCCTAATTTAAGACGTAGATTACTAAACTCACTTTCAGGGAGGGGTTTAGTCAATATGTCAGTTAAATTAGACTTGGACTCAATGTATTTGAGTTCAATATCTCCTTTAGTGATATGATCCCTGATAAAGTGATGTCTAATTTCAATATGTTTGGTTTATGAATGATGCACAAGATTTTTTGTTAAATTAATTGAGCTAACATTATCAATTAATACTGTTACTTTTGTAAAGTTTAAATTAAAATCTTTTAAGGTGTGCATCATCCATAATAATTGTGCGACACATTCTCCGATAGCTATATATTCTGACTCAGTAGTAGATAGGGCAACATAGTGTGCTTTCTACTGAACCAGCTAACAAGTGATGGGGCTCTTACGGTTTAATTTACAGCCAGCGTAATTTGAGTCAGAATAGCCTATTAGTTCAAAATTGATTATCCTAGGATACCAAATTCCTACATTTGATGTTCCTTTAAGATATCTAAAGATTCTTTTGACTTGAGTCAAATGAGATTCTTTAGCACAGGTTTGATATCTAGCACACATACTAACTGCAAATAAGATATCAGGTTGAATTGCAGTTAAGTATAGTAGGCTACCTATGACACTCCTATAATATTTAAAATCAACTGGTTTGCCATTCGGGTCATCATCTAGGGTTGTGTTAACTGCCATAGGTGTCTTTATATCTTTAGTATTTTCCATTCCAAATTTTTTAAGTAATTATTTAATATAGTTTTGTTGATAAATGTAGTTACCTTCATTTGTTTGTTTGATTTGTAATCTTAAAATGTAAGTTAATTTACCTACCAAACTCATTTCAAATTCTTGTTCCATTAGGGTTATAAATTCTTGTAAAAATTCCGAGTTGGTTGATCTAATGATTATGCTATTTACATAAACTTGGGATATAAAGATATCCTCTTGTATTGATTTAACAAATAGGGTTGGGTCAACTTGACCTTGGTGGAATTCTTTGGATATTAGGTAAGAGGTCAACCTTTCAAATCATGCCCTAGGTGCTTGCTTAAGTCCGTATAAGGCTTTCTTTAGTTTAAAGACATAGTCGGAATAGTCTAAACTTTCAAACCCAGGTGGCTAATCTACATAGACTTCTTCTTTTATTAGTCCATTTAGAAAGGCGGATTTGATATCCATCTGATAAAATTTGAACCCTTTTTGGGCTACATAGCTAAGTAATATTCTAATGGACTCTAATCTAGCTACTGGGGCATAAGTTTCATTGTAGTCAAGTCCCTCTACTTGACTAAACCCTTTAGCAACTAGCCTAGCTTTATTTCTATTGATTTCCCCAGTTTCGCTTAGTTTATTTCTGAATAACCATTTTGTTTCTATTATCGTTTTATTTTTAGGTGGTGGTACTAAGTCCCAGACTTAGTTTCTCTCAAATTGAGCTAGTTTCTATTGCATAGCTATAATCTAGTCTGGGTCAAGTAAGGATTCAGCTATAGTTTTGGGTTCAATTTTTGAAATTAGGGATATTTAACTTAGGTTTCTGAAGGGTGACCTAGTCTGAACCCTTAGGTCTGGATCACCAATTATTTGGTCAATTGGGTGATTTGGGTTGACTCTTATGGTTCTAGAAGGTTGATTCACTCGAAGTTGATCTTCCTCTGGTTTCCTCTTGATTATTGTTACCTTGAACAAAATCAATTTGTTGAATATGAGTTTGTTCTAAGTTTTGGTTAGACTCTTTAAATTTCACATTTGAGGTTTCTTCAATTCTTAGTGTAACTTTATTATAAATTCTATAACCCCTACTGTTCAGTGAAAATCCTACAAAAATTCCATTTTCTATTTTAGAAGTAAATTTTCCTAAGTGTTCTCTTGTGTTTAGTATGTAGGATGAGTACCTAAATACTTTAAAATATTTGATATTGGGTTGTTTATTATAATATATTTCAAAGGAGGTTTTATTATGAATTTTATTTAGTGTGGTTCTATTTTGCACATAACATGCTGTACTAACAGCTTCTGCCTAAAAGTAATTAGTTAAGTTGTATTCATTTAACATTGTCCTAGATGCTTCAAGTAGAGTTCTATTTTTTCTTTCTACAATTCCATTTTGTTGAGGTATTTTAGGACACGAAAATTCGTGATGATATATATTTTCAAGACAAAATTTGTTTGTTATGATTTTTAAATTCACCTCCGTTGTCACTTCTAATTCTTTTAATTTTTAGGTCTTTTTCATTTTCAATTTGTTTACAAAAATTCATAAAGATGTCAAATGTTTCATCTTTATTTTTTAAGAATTTTACCCAAGTGAATCTAGAATAGTCGTCTATTATTACTAGACAATATAAGCTACCATTTATTGATTTGATCCCATGGGAGTCAAATAAGTCTAAGTGTAAAAGTCCTAGTATTGAGTTTGTTTGAAGTTGATTTATTGGCTTGTGAGTAGATTTTGTTTGTTTTCCTTGTTGACAAGCATTACAAATTGTCGAGTCTAAGTTAGGTAATTTTGGTAAACCTCTAACTAATATATTTAATTTGCTTATATTTCTGAAGTTAGTATGTGACATTCTTCTATGTCATAACTAGGTTTCTTCTTTTTGTGTTAAGTAACACTTAATTGAAGAGGTGGTTAGGCTAATTGCATAGATGTTGTTTTGTCTAAATCCTTTTAGACTTATAGTAGGGTTATCTAAGTGCTTGATTAAGCATTCCGAAGATAAAAACCTAACCTTATATCCAGTGTTACATAATTGACTAATACTAAGAAGATTATTCTTGAAATTTTCAACAAGTAATATTTTTGTAATAATAAAGTCAGTTCTAAGTTCAATATTACCTATACCAATTACCTTAAGTTTACCGTTGTTCCCAAAGATAATTGTTCCTAAGCTTTTGTAGGTTCGTTCAGTGAATTTGGTGTAATCCCCGATATATGTTTGGAGCAACCATTGTCCAAGATCCACTTGGTTTCCTACAACAGGTAGGAGTTAAGATTAATTTGAGTTTGATTTTAATTTTACTTGAAATGATTTTAAGTTTAACTATTTAGTTAAAGATTTTTAATAAAATTTTTATTTGGTTAAGATGAATTTTTAAAGTTAAAAACAAAATTAAAATAATTTTTAAAGTTAAAATGATATTGAAATAATTTTTAAAGTTAAAATAATTTTAGTAATAATTAAATTTAAAATATTTTTTAAAATTTAAAATATTTTTTTTTAAAAGTTAAAATAATTTTTTTTAAAGTTAAAAATAAATTTTTTTAAAGTTAAAATATTTTTTTAAAAGTTAAAATAATTTTTTAAAGTTAAAATATTTTTTTAAAGCTAAAATAATTTTTTTAAGTTAAAATATTTTTTTTAAAAGTTAAACTAATTTTTAAAATTTTTTATAAAGTTAAAATAATTTTGTTTTAAAGTTAAAATAATTTTTTAAAGTAAAAATATTTTTTAAAGTTAAAAAAAAAAATTTTAAGTTACAATAATTTTTTTAAAGTTAAAATAAATTTTTTAAAGTAAAAATATTTTTTTTGAAAAAAATTTAAAGTTAAAATAATTTTTTAAAGTTAAAATATTTTTTTAAAGTTAATTTTTTTTAAAAGTTAAAATAATTTTTAAAGTTAATTTTTTTTAAAGTTAGAATAATTTTTTAAAGTTAAAATAATTTTTTTAAAGTTAAAATATTTTTTTAAAGTTAAAATATATTTTTACTTAATTTAATTTAATTAGATTTAGTTCGATTCAATTCGATCTAATTTGATTCGAAGTCCTTAGTCATCTCACCCGATCTACGTTTTCAATCAGGAAAACCTATAATTTTTGTAAGATGAGTTAGATTCAGTTTCAGGGTTTGGTTTAACTTTGTGTTAGATTCAGGTTTAGCTTTGGGCTCAACAAATAGACATTTTTTAGATAAACTTCTTGGCTATGGTGAGTCACCTGGACATCATTAGAGTAACCATGTTTTCAAGGTTTTCCAAATAGTCCTATCCACTAAACTTAGTATAAAACTTTGGTCTAACTAGTTAGGATCCGTAAGAGGTAGCTTCAGTTAGTTCCACTCAGCCAATGCACCAAGTCGAAGTCATATCTTCCTAGATATGCATAGACTGAGCTTCCCTAACCTACTATCATCCAAAACTTCACCAGTACCATATGTCAAGTTAAATTTTGTAACGACCACCCTTCTTACTACTACTACTCCTCTCTAAAGGTGATCGTTACTTAACTACAAACTCTACTTAACCGGTAAGACCGAAACCACGAGGAGTTCTTACTGAAAAATTTCAGCAAAGTCTCCCCTGTACCGGTGACCAAATTCCTCAATACATGCAAATAATACACAGCCACAGGCGGCTGGAACATATATCAAACACTCACGCAGTTTAATAAGTGACAAAAACTATAATATCTACCTATTACATAGAAACTCATCACAGCAAGCAAACTAAAACACGAATAAACTCAATAGGGACATAGAATATAAAATACAGTCTCAATGACATCAAACATAAAGTACAACTCAATTACTTCTTATCCACTAAACACGAAAACGTAAAACTTCCCAGTTCTCTCCCACAGTCCTGGCATCACACACCATCCGCACCACCTTGTCGCCTCCCTTGCTATATCCTTTCCTTTCCTTTATCAGCAGTAAGAGGAAATGCAATCTATAAGCAAAATTTGCTTAGTAAGCGCTATCTAACTCACAAAACACGAATATGCATGTATACAAGAAAACTAGAAACTGAATGCTCTAAAAGAAAATGAAGCATAAATATAACTGCATCATGTTTAAATGTGCTGAAACTAGAAATAAATCTGCTCATGCATAATCAATAGTAAAGCACTATAAACTGCATACTCATGATATACAAGAATAAACTGCATGCTAGTAGATAAATCTAATCATGCTCAATAAACTAATCAGGAAGCAAATAAAACTAATACTGCATGCTAGAATTCAAAAGAACTAAACTTACTGATTCTAAGCATATGTGAAACTTGTTTCATTTGTTCCAAAACTTATACTTTATTACTTCAAAACAATAGTAAAGTTCTTCTTGATTTAAAACTTATACTTTAATACTTAAAAATAATATTCAACTTCTTTCTTGGGCCCAGGCTTAGTACCAATGCGCGCTCCCTAATAGGGACTGGGGTTGCTAGTCATCAGTCCTACGAGGGTAAAGACCTTGGTCTTACCAGGGCCAAGACCTTGGAATCGGTCACCTGGATTTGTTTAACGACAACCTTGGAAGTCGGGTACTAGCCTTTCTTTAAAATAAAATACTTATTTTCTTTTTATGTTCTTATAATAAAATGCCTTGGCATTTCTTTGAGCACTTGGTGTGCTGCTGATCCCAATACTTAAAATTTAGGGATCCTATCAAGACCTTGGTCTCTCTTTCTTATAGCTTTCTTATAAAAATTTGCACTTAAGCTCAATAAAATGCTTATTCAATTCTACAACTACAGTGCATGAATAAAGTCTAATAGCAAAACAAGGAAAACTGCTCATGCTCATGCCTACTAGTGGGAGCTGTCTGTAGTTCCACGGCAAGAAAGCAATATAAGGAAACAAAATGCTATACATAGCTATTCAACACAAAGAAATTTGTTAAAGCTTGATACCCTTGTAAAACTTTTACTTTTATAGAGCAGTAGAGATCTTTAAACATGTTACAACATGATCTAAACCGGTTTACTAAACCGTAAGCTCAAACCGGAAACTAAATCCACAGAATGAAAACTTAAATCTAAATCTGAACAAGTAGTAGGGTAATAAGGAAAACATAAGGGTTGTTCAACTGAAATCTAAACCTGTAGATTGAAGCTGAAGCGGAAATACTAAACAAAAATCTGCACTGCGAAGGAATCTAAATCTGCATGCTAAGGAACTAATAACACAATGTCTAACCGCATGTTACAAAATTGACAAAGAAGGGTCTAACATAACTACTAAAATCCAATTGAACGTTTTCATAATTAAAGCTGTTTCATTTGCTCTAAGTTATTCCTTTTATAGAGTGACATAGATCTTTGAGCATGTTTCAGCCGAAATTGCAAAGGAGAAGGAAAGCTTGAAACTATTCGTAAGCCTAATCAATTGGTATAACAACAGTAATCCACGAAAATGGCACACATGCTCAAAATCCCCTCACCTCATGCTCACTGTTAGCAACAACCCAAAATCGAAACCTCAACATTACCCCCTGTTCAGTGCCACGGCAGAGACCAAAGGAAGCAAAATACTCTACACACTCATCCTTTTTCATGTACTTCCTTTGAAACTCACGACAGCAAGCCCTAAACCATAACTTTTACAGCATAATTCGAAAACCAGGAGAACCTAAATCCCTAGCACGTCCAGAATTCTTCACGGCAAAATCCGAAAACCAAAAGAAACTCTAAATTCAGCTCAAAACTACTCTTACCGCAGGTGAGTAGCAACTTACACTTCGTGTTCTTGAACTCACAGCCGAAGAGGGAGATCTAGGGTTTCGGAGAGATGAAGATCCTGACAACTTCTTTGCATTCCCGAGCTCCTCTCGTCGAGGTGGTCACGCACGGGTGAAGACCCGCCGAAAAATGGTGCTCGTCGACCGCCGGAGACGTGCCCTTGGTCGTCTTCGTTTTCACCCGAGAGAGAGCCGTCGCGCGCCGTCGCGAGCGTGAGAGGAGAAGAAAACCCGATCGGGAGAAAATAAAACCTATTCCTCATTTAACTTTCCTTTTGTACCAAAGTTTATTTTCGGTTTCTAAAATATCGCTTAACTACTATTGGTTTCGATTTTCTTCTAGAAAACAATCGCTTGCTCACTTGGTCAGCCTGGACAGGTAAAGGCCTGGCTGAGTCGGAGGTCGCTGGGTCGAGCTTCGGCTCGACCATTTTTCTGCAACATTTTAAAACCTAAGGTATTTCTGTACTTTACTATAACTTAAATATATTTCACTTCCTAATTTACTAGCAACGACCGCTAGCACACTTGGTTAGACGGGTTTTGACCGAGTCAAAGGTCGCTAGTTCAAACCTCGGCTTGGATATTTTTTTGTCAAAACTTCATTCGTTTAGTAAAAATACCAAACGACCTCCAAAAATTACATAAAAATACTCTAAAAATTTCTAAAAATTTCTAGAATATTTTAAAAGCATTTCCAAATATTTTGAAAGACATTTAGAACTCGAAATAGGGAAAATTGGGTCGTTACAATCCCCATACCTTATAAAAGTTCATCCTCGAACTTAGAATAACTCTGGATATTTCTGTCTCATATTGTTCTCACGCTCCCAAGTGACTTCCTCGTGTTTCTGGTTCTGCCAGATGACCTTCACTAGTGGTACTTCTTTATTTCTTAGTCTCTTGACTGCTCTATCCACTATTTGCGTAGGTCTGCTCTCGTAGCTAAGATCCTCTTGGATCTACATTATCTGAGGCTGAATCACTTGGCTAGGGTCATGAATACACTTCTTTAGCATGGAGACATGAAATACATTATGTATTGCTGACATGTCCTGTGGTAAGTCCAGCTTGTAAGCTACTTTCCCAATCCTTTCTGTGATCAGGTAAGGTCCTATATAACGAGGACTTAATTTGCCTTTCTTGCCAAATCTCATTACTCCCTTCATAGGAGCAACCTTGAGAAAGACTGAATCCCCTACTTGGAATTCAAGTGGCCTACGGCGTGTGTCAGCATAACTCTTCTGTCTACTCTAGGCAGTCTCAATTCTCTGTCTGATCTTCGAATAGCCTGAGTAGTCTCATCTATCAGCTCTGTCTGAATGCCCAATTCCACTTCCATTTCTTTTCTTTCACCTGCTTCTTGCCAGCAAATGGGTGATCTGCACTTCCTACCATACAACGCCTCATAAGGTGTCATCTTGATGGTGGCCTGATAGCTATTGTTGTAGGCAAACTTAGCTAAGCATAGATACTTGCACCAATTGCCCTTGAAATCTAGTGCACAAGCTCTGAGCATATTTTCTAGAATCTGATTTACTCACTCTGTCTGTCCATCAGTCTGAGGATGGAAGGCTGTGCTGAACTTGAGTTTGGTGCCTAGTGCAGTCTGAACACATTCCCAAAAGTGTGAGGTGAAGCGCCCATCTCTATCAGATACAATAGATTTAGGAACTCCGTGAAGTCTGATCACCTCCTTAACGTACAGTTGTGCCAACTGCTCTATAGAGTGGGACACCTTGATGGCTAGAAAATAAGCAGACTTTGTCAATCTGTCCACTATCACCCATATCGCATCATATCCATTTGTGGTTCTTGGGAGACCTGTTATGAAGTCCATGGATATGTCTTCCCACTTCCACTCTGGTATAGGAAGAGGCTGTAGAACTCCTCCTGGTCTCTGGTGCTCTGCTTTGACCCTCTGACATGTCAGGCAGGTACTGACATATTTAGCTACATCTCTTTTGAGTCTAGACCACCAGAACCTTTGTTTCACGTCTTGGTACATCTTGGTAGAACCAAGATGCATGGAGTAGGGTGTACTATCAGCTTCCTCTAAAATTTTCTTTCTCAGCTCTTCATCATTGGGGACACAAAGGCGGTTCCCCTGATAAAGAATTCCACTGTCTGATATTCGAAACTCCGAATTTTCTTCTTCCTGTATCCCTTGCTTGATCTTCTGGATATCTGGATCTTTACTTTGCTTTCTCTATATATCCTCAAGCAGGGTTGACTATAAGGTCAATGCAGAGAGTTGCCCATAAATAATTTCTATTCTAAAGTCTGACAACTCCTTCTGTAGTGGTAGGGCTAATGATAACAAAGACATCAGGGATGCACTGGATTTTCTGCTTAGTGCATCTGCCACTTTGTTAGCTTTGCCTGGGTGGTAGAGGATTTCACAGTCAGAGTCTTTGACCAACTCTAACCACCTACGTTGTCTCATGTTTAAGTCTTTTTGAGTGAAGAAATACTTAAGACTCTGATGGTCTGTGAAGATTCTGCACTGAACGCCATACAAATAATGTCGCCAGAGTTTTAGTGCAAAGACCACAGCTGCCAGCTCAAGATCATGAGTGGGCTAGTTCTTTTCATAATCTTTGAGTTGTCTGGAAGCATAAGCTATCACTTTTCCTTCCTGCATGAGTACTGCTCCTAAGCCCATCTTGGAAGCATCACTGTAGATGTCAAAACTCCTGTCACTTTCTGGAACTGTCAGGATAGGAGCACTCGTCAGTCGCTTGAGCTCTTGGAAACTCTGCTCACATTTATCTGACCATTCAAACTTCTTGTTCTTCCTGGTGAGGGCTGTTAGTGGAGTGGCTATCCTGGAAAAGTCCTCCACGAATTTCCTATAGTACCCAGCTAAACCAAGAAAGCTTCTGATCTCCCTGGCGTTCTTGGGTCTGCTCCAGTTGTTGACCGCTTCTATTTTGGCTGGATCCACTTGGATGCCTTCTCTAGAAATGATGTGGCCTAGAAACGCCACCTGCTCTAACCAGAACTCGCACTTTGAGAATTTAGCATACAACTGCTTTTGCTGAAGGGTCTGCAGTACTATCCTCAAGTGCGTGTCATGCTCCTCTGGGGTTCTGGAATAGACTAGAATGTCGTCGACGAACACGATGACAAATTTGTCAAGGTATTCTCTGAACACTCTGTTCATTAAGTCCATGAAGACCGTTGGTGCATTAGTCACACCAAAAGGCATGACTACAAACTCGTAGTGTTCGTATCTGGTCTTGAAAGCCGTTCTAGGTATATCTCTTTCTTTCACTTTCAGCTGATGGTACCCAGAGCGCAGGTCTATCTTTGAGAACACTGTTGCCCCTCTCAATTGATCAAATAAGTCGTCGATTCTGGGCAGTGGATACTTGTTCTTGATGGTCACTTGATTCAAAGCTCTATAATCTATGCACATCCGCATAGTTCCGTCCTTCTTCTTGACAAACAACACAGGAGCTCCCCATGGTGAATGACTAGGGCAGATGAAGCCTTTGTCAAGCAGCTCCTGAAGTTGTTCTTGTAACTCTTTCAGCTCTGCTGGAGACATGCGGTATGGAGCTTTTGAAATTGGACCGGTACCAGGAGCCAGTTCAATCTCAAACTCCACTTCTTTGTTGGGAGGTAGTCCAGGTAGCTCTTCTGGGAATACCTCTGGATACTCACAGACTACCCAAACTTCCTCCTGCTTGGGTCCTTCTTGTTCTTCTGTACTCACAATGTGCACAAGAAAACCAGCATACCCTTTAACTAACATTTAGTGAGCTGTCAGAGAAGAGAGAAGCTTCTGGGTCCTCCTCCTTGGCACTCCTGTGAATTTAAAGGTTGGTTCACCTTCTGGACTAAAGATCACTTTCCTTCTGCGGCAGTCCACTGAAGCACTGTACTTGCTAAGGAAATCCATACCCAAAATGATATCGAAATCCTGCATGGCGAGGACTACCAGATCTACACATAGCTCACGGTCTGAAATTCTGACTGGTACAGCCCGAAGCCACTGGTTGGATTCCATGACTTCCCCAGAAGGTAGGGTTGTTAGGAACTTGGAGTTCATGCTTTCTGTAGGTACCTGTAATTCTTTGGCAAAGGGTATTGATACAAAAGAATGGGTCGCTCTAGTATCAAATAGTGCAGTAGCTAAATGCTGAAAAATAACTACTTGACCTGTTACGACCGTGGAGGCACTAGCAGCTTCTTCTTTTGTGAGGGAGAATACTTTGGCACTGGCTGGAACTGGTGGGGCTTCCAACCTTCCTTGACTGAGTTGAGGTCCTTCCAGAGTTGCAAGCATATAATGTAGCTGAGGTTTGCCTCCATACTGTATTGGCTGTGGCTGAGGTGCTTTGAGCTTGTTAGGGCATTCTTTAGCCATGTGTCCTTCCTGCCCACATGAATAACATCTAGTCTTACCCAAAAGACAGGCTCCTGGATGTGTTCTCCCACATTTAGGACAGAGAGGGAACTTGGTTTGCTTATTTGCCGGTCCTCCTTTCTGGTTACCTCCTGAGTTCCACTGCTTTCTTTTGTTAACCTTGCCTTTCCAGTTCTGCTTATTTGCCTGAGGTTTCTGACTCCCAGCTGTCTTGTCTTCGATCTTGACTGGCTTATGCTGCGCTCATTGTGCCCTGATGCTATCCAGATAGTGCTTAGCAACTAATGCTCTGCTGACCAGTTCTTCGCCAGTCTGGGGCTGGTGAGTTCCACTACTCACATTAAGTGCTATCACTGGCCTCAGCATCCTGAGCATCAGTCTGACTTGTTCCTTCTCCGTGCTTACTAGCTCTGGGCAGAGACGAGCTAGCCTATTGAATTTCTTTATTGCTTCTTCCACTGACAGGTCACCTTGTCTGAATTCTATGAACTCCTCATAATGCTTATTGGTGATCCGCTGGCGGAAGAATTCTTCATAAAACTCTGCCTCAAAGTCAGCCCAGTTCATCTGATTGACTGCTCTCTTTCTTTTAACTCTCTCCCACCACATACGAGCATCTCCAGATAGGCATAATGAGGCACACTTGACCTTCTCGACCTCTGGCCAGTCAAGAAGCTCCATGGTGCTCTCCAGTGTCTTGAACCAAGCCTGAGCATCACAAGGCTCAGTCGTGCCTGAGAAACTCTCTGGCTTCAGGTCCAGCCACTGTATCAGATATGCTTCTTATCTTCTAGGTGTTGCGGGGACTTCCAGGGCGGCTGGTGGAACCTCAGTCACCACTGGAGTCTCCACATTGATTGTTGGAGAAGTGGGAGGAACTGGCTGCTGATTCACCATCATATTGACGATCACTTGTTGCTGCTCTACTACTTGTCTCTGGAGTTGAGCAACAACTTCAGAAAGATTTGGTTCAGCTGTTTTGGGCTCTTCGTTCTCCTGAGCTCGGTCCTCAGTACGAGCGGCACGGGGGCGTCCTCTTCTTGACATCTAGTTATGCAGATAAAAATAAAGACTTGATATATTCTCTATCCTTTCTAACCAAACTTAGGTATATGGATAAAAGAGAAACAAAACTTCTATCTTATTAAAGCGCATACAAGCAAATACTCTATACTGCAAATAATAAAGAAAGCATAAAAGGAAAAACTTAAATATTTTCTAACTTGAAGACGACAAGGTTGGTGCTGATGTGTGATGCTGGAGAATGGGGACTGCTCTGATACCAACTGTAACGACCACCCTTCTTACTACTACTACTACTCTCTAAAGGTGACCGTTACTTAACTACTAACTCTACTTAACCGGTCAGATCGAAACCACGAAGAGTCCTTACCGAAAAATTTCGGCAGAGTCTCCCCTGTACCGGTGACCAAATTCCTCAATACATGCAAATAATACACAGCCACAGGCGGCTGAAACATATATCAAACACCCACGCAGTTTAATAAGTGACAAAAACTATAATATCTACCTATTACATAGAAACTCATCACAACAAGTAAACAAAAACACGAATAAACTCAATAGGGACATAGAATATAAAATACAGTCTCAATGACATCAAACATAAAGTACAACTCAATTACTTCTTATCCACTAAACACGAAAACGCAAAACTTCCCAGTTCTCTCCCACAGTCCTGGCATCACACACCATCCGCACCACCTTGTCGCCTCCCTTGCTATATCCTTTCCTTTCCTTTATCTGCAGTAAGAGGAAATGCAATCTATAAGTAAAATTTGCTTAGTAAGCGCTATCTAACTCACAAAAACACGAATATGCATGTATACAAGAAAACTAGAAACTGAATGCTCTAAAAGAAAATGAAGCATAAATATAACTGCATCATGTTTAAATGTGCTGAAACTAGAAATAAATCTGCTCATGCATAATCAATAGTAAAGCACTATAAACTGCATACTCATGATATACAAGAATAAAATGCATGCTAGTAGATAAATCTAATCATGCTCAATAAACTAATCAGGAAGCAAATAAAACTAATACTGCATGCTAGAATTCAAAAGAACTAAACTTACTGATTCTAAGCATATGTGAAACTTGTTTCATTTGTTCCAAAACATACACTTTATTACTTCAAAACAATAGTAAAGTTCATCTTGATTAAAAACTTATACTTTAATACTTAAAAATAATAATCAACTTCTTTCTTGGGCCCAGGCTTAGTACCAATGCGCGCTCCCTAATAGGGACTGTGGTAGCTAGTCATCAGTCCTACGAGGGTAAAGACCTTGGTCTTACCAGGGCCAAGACCTTGGAATCGGTCACCTGGATTTGTTTAACGACAACCTTGGAAGTCGGGTACTAGCCTTTCTTTAAAATAAAATACTTATTTTCTTTTTTATGTTCTTATAATAAAATGCCTTGGCATTTCTTTTAGCACTTGGTGCGCTGCTGATCCCAATACTTAAAATTTAGGGATCCTATCAAGACCTTGGTCTCTCTTTATTATAGCTTTCTTATAAAAATTTGCACTTAAGCTCAATAAAATACTTATTCAATTCTACAACTACAGTGCATGAATAAAGTCTAATAGCAAAACAAGGAAAACTGCTCATGCTCATGCCTACTAGTGGGAGTTGTCTGTAGTTCCACGGCAAGAAAGCAATATAAGGAAACAAAATGCTATACATATGTTGGGTTTTTCGGACCGCGAAAATCGCTTTTCGCGTCGCGGAAACCCCGAATCACCCAAAGCCGTAGATCCGTGCAAGGAAAAACAGAATGAAGTACAAATACGAATTTCAAAATTTTAGATCTACTCCTAGATCTATGTGTTGAGAACTTTTACCTTTGAAGCGTGCCCTCGCAAAATTCCCGCTCGTCCAAGGTACGTGTCGGATCTCCAAAGTATCAAGGTAGATACTTCTCTAGTGATATCCACATGAACAAGGAGTGATCTCTAGCACTCAAGGATGGAGAAGAGAGACCCCAAGTGTGCTAGCACTTTCTAGGGCTCTCGGATGGAATGGAAGAAGAAAGGAGATCAAAGAAGAGAGGATAAAAACCAAGAACACTCTTCTATGTGACCTTCACTTACCCTTTCTACTTTTGGGAACTCAAATCACCCTCTCCACTCTTGGAACCTCACGGAAACAGCACCATGGAGAGAAGAGAGACCACCCAAGGAGGAAGAAGAAGGAGTTAATCACAATAATAATGAAAAACATCAATTCCCTTCATTTTGAGTGGTCGACCACAATGAGAGTAATTACTCTCATTAATGTGGCCGGCCACATTAAAACAAAGAAGGAAGTGTAACTTCCATTAGGTGGCATAATCATGTATTAACTATGATGATGTGACACATCATCATTGGCCACTTAATGCCAAGTCACACATATGATGTGGCAAAGTCAAGTCAAACTTGACTCTTCCTCTTCCTCTCAAGTCAAGTCAAACTTGACTTAATCTCTCTCATGGTTGATCTAATCCAACCAATTAATTCAAGCCAATTTAATATAATGAATCTAATTCATTTAATTAAATTGATTCAATGAATCATAATCTAAATTAGATTCATTGAACACATGAATCAACTTGAGTCTAACTCAAGCTAGCCCAATTTGGATTACTCTTAATCCAATTTAATTCATCAAATGAATCTAATCCTCTTGGTTCATCATATGAACCTAATCTCCATCCACTTGTTCTTTGTGTGTGACCCAATAGGTTCTTGTAACGTTGGCAATGTTCCTAAACTCCTTTAGAAACATAAGCAATGAGCGGCATCTAGCAATACATCATTGCTACCCAAGTTACAAGAATGTTGAGATCCAACATCACCTTGTGACTACTAATTGTGACTCCTCACAATATGTGACATTTTCCTTCTATCCTTGACATCTAGATTGATCAATGTGAGGCATAGACCGTGTCATCCTCTAATCAATCTAAATCTTGAACTTCAAGTAGACTCACTCGATCAAATGAGCTCAACATCTAATGTTGACTCATTTAGGCATGGCCATGCACTTCGTGGTCTAACTCTATCAAGAATATTGATGTCGCTCCCGTCATATGGGAGGGATAGATCCCATCTGCATCACTCACATCCCCTTGTATAATTTGTTACATACCCAGTAATCGCCTTTATAGTCCACCCTGTTACGGGTGACGTTTGACGAAACCAAAGTACATAACTCCTTATGTAGGGATCCATGGTGACTTCAGGTCAAAGGACTAATAGTCATACTAATAGCCACATGAGAAATTATATGACACTCATATAACGATCCATGATACTTTCTCATGGCGAGTCATTCAGTATACATTCTCTAATGCATAGCCATGTGTCAGCTTGATATCTCTATATCCATGACTTGTGAGATCAAGTCATCGAGCTGACCTACATGCTAGTCTTATTGTATTAACATTGTCCCTGAATGTTAATACTCGACTAGGAATGATTTAGAGTAGTGTTCCCTATATCATCTCACTATCGATTCAACTAATCGATTGATATAGGTATGAACCTTCTACTCAAGGACACTATTATACTTAATCTATTTGGCACTAATACAAATAAGTATAATAACCAAACAAATGCCTTTATTAATATACAAGAATATGATATACATGAGTCCATACAATCATCAAATGATTGGCTCTAGGGCTCTAACTAACAATCTCCCACTAGCACTAGTGCCAATCAGTATAGGCTCTAAGGCCTAATGACCTAGTGTGACCATCATGCTTCCTCTGTGCCAAAGCCTTGGTCAAGGGATCTGCGATGTTAGCCTCTGTAGGTACTTTGCAAATCTTCACATCTCCTCTATCAATAATCTCTCGAATGAGATGGAAGCGCCGTAGTATATGCTTGGTCCGCTGGTGTGAGCGAGGTTCCTTCGCCTGTGCTATAGCTCCATTGTTGTCACAGTAGAGCTCAATAGGGCCAGCGATACTGGGAACCACCCCAAGTTCAGTGATGAACTTGCGGATCCAAACTGCCTCCTTTGCTGCCTCTGATGCAGCAATGTACTCGGCCTCTGTCGTAGAATCAGCTACTGTGTCATGCTTCGAACTCTTCCAGCTCACAACACCACCATTTATGCAAAACGCGAACCCTGACTGCGAACGATAATCATCCTAGTCGGTCTGGAAGCTGACATCACTGTAACCCTTTACAGCTAGCTCATCATTGCCTCCATATATCAAGAAATATTCTTTAGTCCTTCTTAAGTACTTAAGAATATTCTTGACCGCTATCCAGTGACTTTCACCTGGATCTGACTGGTATCTGCTCGTCATGCTCAAAGCATACGAGACATCAGGTCGAGTACATAGCATGGCGTACATGATAGATCCTATGGCTGAGGCATAAGGGATCTGATCCATGCGGTCTCTCTCCTCTCTAGAAGAGGGACCTTGAGTCTTCGAAAGACTCACGCCATGTGACATCGGTAGAAATCCCTTCTTGGAGTTCTGCATGGCAAACCGAAGGAGTACCTTGTCAATGTATGTACTCTGACTTAGGCCAAGCAATCTCTTAGATCTATCTCTATAGATCTGTATCCCTAGAATGCGGGATGCCTCACCTAAGTCCTTCATTGAGAAGCAACTCCTTAGCCATGACAGACTGAAGCATAGGGATGTCCTTCCCAATGAGTAGTATGTCATCCACATACAATATGAGGAAGACAACTATATCCCCTACAACCTTCTTGTAGACACAAGGCTCATCTTCGTTCTTGATGAAACCAAACTGTTTGATTGCATCATCGAATTGAAGATTCCAGCTCCGAGAAGCTTGCTTTAGTCCATAAATGGACCTATGCAGCTTACATACTCCTGTGGATTTACAAAACTCTCAGGTTGTGTCATGTACACATCCTCGAGCAGGTTTCCATTTAGAAAGGCGATTTTGACATCCATATGCCATATCTCATAGTCATGGTATGCTGTAATAGCAAGCATGATCCGAATGGACTTAAACATCGCTACTAAAGAAAAGGTTTCATCATAGTCAATACCATGAATCTGCTTGAAACCTTTAGCTACCAAGCAACCCTTATAGATAAGTCCATCCATGTCAGTCTTTCTCTTAAAGACCCACTTACACCCAATGGGTTTTACCCCTTCAGGTGGATCAACCAAAGTCCATACTTGGTTGGTGTACATGGATTTTATCTCGGATCTCTTGGCCTCTAGCTATTTCTCGGAATCTGGTCTCATCACAGCTTCCTGATAGGTGGTAAGCTCATCCTCTATGAGCACAACATCATCATGGTCAGACAAGAGAAATGAGTATCTCTCAGGCTGACGTCGTACCCTATCAGACCTGCGAAGAGGTATGTTTACTTGAACTGGTTGTTGTTCCTCAACTCCTTGTGGAACAACATCATCCACAACACTTTGTGGTTCCAGTTCAACTTCCATCGAGGCATCAGTGCTATTGTTCACATCTTGAACTTCTTCAAGATCGACGTCCACTAGTCTTTCTAGATACAAAGTCCCTTTCTAGAAAGACCCCAGTCTTTGCCACAACTACCTTGTGCTGACTGGGAATGTAGAAGTAATATCCCTTAGTTTCCTTGGGATATCCGATGAAATAGCACTTGTCGGATTTGGGTCCTAATTTGTCTTAGACTTGACGTCGAACGTAAGCCTCACAACCCCAAATCCTCATGAAAGACACCTGGGCATCTCTCCCAGTCTATATCCTATATGGTGTCTTTATCACGGCCTTTGATGGAACTCGGTTGAGTATGAAAGCTGCCGTGTCTAGAGCATATCCCTATAGATATGTCGGAAGATCTGTGTGACTCATCATAGATCACACCATATCTAATAGGGTACGATTCCTCCTTTCGGATACACCATTCCACTGTGGTGTTCCAGGAGGAGTGAGTTGGGATAGAATCCCACACTCAGCTAGATAGTCACGAAACTCATGGCTAAGGTATTCTCCACCTCGATCGGATCGAAGTATCTTAATACTCTTGCCAAGCTGGTTCTGTACTTTATTCTTGAATTCTTTGAACTTTTCAAAGGATTCAGACTTATGTGTCATCAAGTACACATAACCATATCTACTGAAGTCATCAGTAAATGTGATGAAGTTCCTATAACCGCCTCTAGCAGCAACATTGAAAGGGCCACATACATCACTATGTATGAGTCCTAACAAATCAGTCGCTCTCTCGCTATGCCCACTAAAGGGAGTCTTGGTCATCTTGCCTCGTAGGCATGACTCGCATACCTCATATGATTCAAAATCAAATGAGTCCAGCATACCATCCTTATGGAGCTGGGATAAGTGCTTGTCATTTATATGACCTAAGCGACAGTGCCAGAGGTAGGTTTGGTTCATGTCATTAGACTTGAACCTCTTGGTATTTACGTTATAGATAGGGCTCTCAAGGTCTAGAATATAGAGTCCGTTTATCAGAGGTGCACTACAATAGAACATATCGTTTAAATAGATAGAACAACATTTGTTCTTTAATGTAAACGAAAATCCTTTCTTGTCCAAACAAGAAACTGAAATTATGTTCTTAGTCAAGGCAGACACATAACAACAATCATCTAATTCTAGTACTAGCCCAGAGGGTAAGTTCCTACAGCAATAGCAACAACCCGTGCTCCATTGCCTACTCGTAGGTCTACCTCACCCTTCGTCAATGCCCAGCTATTTCTCAGCGCTTGTACATTGGTACAAATGTGCGAAGCACATCCGGTATCTAATACCCACGATGAAGAAATAGAGAGGTTGACTTCTATAACATGTATACCTAAAGTAGAAATCTTATTTCTCTTCTTCTTAAGATCTTCCAGGTATTCTTTGGATTTCCTCTTCCAGTGCCTTGCTTGTCCTTGATATAGGTGACAAAGATGTTCAACCATATTGTAAGCGCCCATCAACTCATGTTGCTTCTGAAGCTCAGAGTTCATGGTCGCGAGCATAAGACAGGACACATCTAATGCGTCATCTTGATGCTTCTTGTAAGCATCCCGGTCAGCTCGCGTGGCAGTGGCAGGAGGAGCCTCCGGAATGGGCTGCTCCAGAACGTACAGTTTACGTTCCTGAGTGAGAACTATTCTCAGGTTCCTGTACCAGTCCAGGAAATTTGCTCCGTTGAGCTTGTCCTTCTTAAGGACAGAACGCAGGGAGAAAGAGTTCGTATTCGACGTCATGGTTATCTACAACAGAAAATTTGCAGAAATAAATATCATATTCTTTTAAAATCATTTAATTAGGCCTTTAATTAAATGATGCTCCCACTGAATTCTATAATTCTTGTGGGACAAGATCCACATCATACTAACCCTTGAGTTAGCTTTGGCTAATACGCCCAAGGCTTAGTATGATCGGTAGGTAACGATTACCAATTACATCTCTATGCAACTCTTGTTTATAAAATCAATATCCGCATTTATATTAAAACTCGAGTTAGCTTTGGCTAATACGCCCGAGAGTTAATATAGATGTGATTTTGACCTATCTTTTCCAACCGTTGGAAGAATGCCTATAGTTGACTCGATCTAACCAAGCAACTAGGAATACTCAATCTAATTGAGTTTGTATTTACCCATGCATTGATAGGCGGGACCAAGATTGTCCCTCCGTACCCTACCAAGATAATATGTATTGCTCTGCTTTGGCAGATTCAACAATACATGTGATCGAGGTAGTGATAGGTATCACGGCACGGTTAGGCATTTAGAGTTGGTTCGATCGAGATCTAATCTAATCGAAAAGGATGCATCTTGTGCATGACTTAGATCTAATCTAATCGCAAGGGTGCATCATTTGCATGACTTAGATCTAATCTAATCGTAAGGCACTAATTAATTAATTACTTATTAAACATGCATCATATACATAAGCAATTAACTAATTAATCTATTTGTGATTTAGTCATGGCCCCACTATGATCTTCTCAAGCCAATGAGAAGATCGAATGGTCAACCTAGGGTCAACAACTTCTCCAAGCTCCTCCCTTTGACCACCTTGTGTTGCTCGTGCCCGCCTCGGAACTCCGTCTCGTGTGGACCCTCCACCGCTCCAATTTGTACATTAAAATTTGAAACTCGAGTTACATTCGAGTCTAAATCTAATTTACAACCAGAATATATGAGAAAGGCACGACGCGCAGGTCGCGGAAAAATAAAAACATACAACACGCGCAAACACATAACGGCACGCAGGCCGTATTATGAATTACAACACAATCCAATCATATTGGGTTTTTGGGCCATGACTATCACAAAATTAATATATAATTCAAAATTATATATTTTCATAATTTTCTATAATTTTAAAATTAATTTTTTACAATTTTTACGAGTAAAATTTCCCGGCGGTCCCGTTTAGCAGTTTCGGGGGCAATCGCGGAACAGATCCTCTTGCGGGGCCAGGGGCAGCGCCCCTACCCACGATCTAACCATCGCGAGGGTTCCTTTGCGATCCAACAGCGCCTAAACTTGCTGTCCCAAAATGATTTGGGTCGAGACATTGCCGTTTCGGAAAAATCTTCCCGGCAGGTTCGTTTTTAGCGATTTCGGGTGCAATCGCGGAGCAAATCCCCTTGCGGGGTTAGGGGCAGTACCCCTACCCACGATCTAACCATCGTGAGTTGCTCCTTTGCGATCTAATGGCACCCAAGCCTGCTGTCCCAAATGGATTTGGGGCAAAACGAAGCCGTTTAAGGAAAAACTTCCCGGTAGCCGAAGCCTACAAGTGCCGAGATACTTGTGCTTCGCTTCTACGGAAAAATTACCCATAAAAACATAAAAAACTAAATTTTTACAGAAAATCACAGAAGGTTTAGTTTTCATAAAACCAAAAAATTAAACTCGTACAAGCCTTGCACGTGGCTCTGATACCACTGTTGGGTTTTTCGGGCCGCGTCACGGAAACCCCGAATCACCCAAAGCCGTAGATCCGTGCAAGGAAAAACCGAATGAAGTACAAATACGAGTTTCAAAATTTTAGATCTACTCCTAGATCTATGTGTTGAGAACTTTTACCTTTGAAGCGTGCCCTCGCAAAATTCCCGCTCGTCCAAGGTACGTGTCGGATCTCCAAAGTATCAAGGTAGATACTTCTCTAGTGATATCCACACGAACATGGAGTGCTCCCTAGCACTCAAGGATGGAGAAGAGAGACCCCAAGTGTGCTAGCACTTTCTAGGGCTCTCGGATGGAATGGAAGAAGAATGGAGATCAAAGAAGAGAGGATAAAAACCAAGAACACTCTTCTATGTGACCTTCACTTACCCTTTCTACTTTTGGGAACTCAAATCACCCTCTCCACTCTTGGAACCTCACGGCAACAACACCATGGAGAGAAGAGAGACCACCCAAGGAGGAAGAAGAAGGAGTTAATCACAATAATAATGAAAAACATCAATTCCCTTCATTTTGAGTGGCCGACCACAATGAGAGTAATTACTCTCATTAATGTGGCCGACCACATTAAAACAAAGAAGGAAGTGTAACTTCCATTAGGTGGCATAATCATGTATTAACTATGATGATGTGGCACATCATCATTGGCCACTTAATGCCAAGTCACACATATGATGTGGCAAAGTCAAGTCAAACTTGACTCTTCCTCTTCCTCTCAAGTCAAGTCAAACTTGACTTAATCTCTCTCATGGTTGATCTAATCCAACCATTTAATTCAAGCAAATTTAATATAATGAATCTAATTCATTTAAATTTGGATTACTCTTAATCCAATTTAATTCATCAAATGAATCTAATCCTCTTGGTTCATCATATGAACCTAATCTCCATCCACTTGTTCTTTGTGTGTGAGCCAATAGGTTCTTGTAACGTTGGCAATGTTCCAAAACTCCTTTAGAAACATAAGCAATGAGCGGCATCTAGCAATACATCATTGCTACCCAAGTTACAAGAATGTTGAGATCCAACATCACCTTGTGACTACTAATTGTGACTCCTCACAATATGTGACATTGTCCTTCTATCCTTGACATCTAGATTGATCAATGTGAGGCATAGACCGTGTCATCCTCTAATCAATCTAAATCTTGAACTCCAAGTAGACTCACTCGATCAAATGAGCTCAACATCTAATGTTGACTCATTTGGGCATGGCCATGCACTTCGTGGTCTAACTCTATCAAGAATATTGATGTCGCTCCCGTCATATGGGAGGGATAGATCCCATCTACATCACTCACATCCCTCTGCATAATTTGTTACATACCCAGTAATCGCCTTTATAGTCCACCCTGTTACGGGTGACGTTTGACGAAACCAAAGTACATAACTCCTTATGTAGGGATCCATGGTGACTTCAGGTCAAAGGACTAATAGTCATACTAATAGCCACATGAGAAAGTATATGACACTCATATAATGATCCATGATACTTTCTCATGGCGGGTCATTCAGTATACATTCTCTAATGCATACCCATGTGTCAGCTTGATATCTCTATATCCATGACTTGTGAGATCAAGTCATCGAGCTGACCTAATGCTAGTCTTATTGTATTAACATTGTCCCTGAATGTTAATACTCGACTAGGAATGATTTAGAGTAGTGTTCCCTATATCATCTCACTATCGATTCAACTAATCGATTGATATAGGTATGAACCTTCTACTCAAGGACGCTATTATACTTAGTCTATTTGGCACTAATACAAATAAGTATAATAACCAAACAAATGTCTTTATTAATATACAAGAATATGATATACATGAGTCCATACAATCATCAAATGATTGACTCTAGGGCTCTAACTAACAACATAGCTATTCAACACAAAGAAATTTGTTAAAGCTTGATACCCTCTTAAAACTTATACTTTTATAGAGCAGTAGAGATCTTTAAACATGTTACAACATGATCTAAACCGGTTTACTAAACCGTAAGCTCAAACCGGAAACTAAATCCACAGAATGTAAACTTAAATCTAAATCTGAACAAGTAGTAGGGTAATAAGGAAAACATAAGGGCTGTTCAACTGAAATCTAAACCTGTAGATTGAAGCTGAAGCGAAAATACTAAACAAAAATCTGCACTGCGAAGGAATCTAAATCTGCATGCCAAGGAACTAATAACACAAGGTCTAACCGCATGTTACAGAATTGACAAAGAAGGGTCTAACATAACTACTAAAATCCAATTGAACGTTTTCATAATTAAAGTTGTTTCATTTGCTCTAAGTTATTACTTTTATAGAGTGACATAGATCTTTGAGCATGTTTCAGCCGAAATTGCAAAGGAGAAGGAAAGCTTGAAACTATTCGTAAGCCTAATCAATTGGTATAACAACAGTAATCCACGAAAATGGCACACATGCTCAAAATCCCCTCACCTCATGCTCACTGTTAGCAACAACCCAAAACCGAAACCTCAACATTACCCCCTGTTCAGTGCCATGGCAGAGACCAAAGGAAGCAAAATACTCTACACACTCATCCTTTTTCATGTACTTCCTTTGAAACTCACGGCAGCAAGCCCTAAACCATAACTTTTACAGCATAATTCGAAAACCAGGAGAACCTAAATCCCTAGCACGTCCAGAATTCTTCACGGCGAAATCCGAAAACCAAAAGAAACTCTAAATTCAGCTCGAAACTACTCTTACCGCAGGTGAGTAGCAACTTACACTTCGTGTTCTTGAACTCACAGCCGAAGAGGGAGATCTAGGGTTTCGGAGAGATGAAGATCCCGACAACTTCTTTGCGTTCCCGAGCTCCTCTCGTCGAGGTGGTCACGCACGGGTGAAGACCGGTCAGAAAACGGTGCTCGTCGGCCGCCGGAGACGTGCCCTAGGTCGTTTTCGTTTCCGCCCGAGAGAGAGCCGTCGCGCGCCGTCGCGAGCGTGAGAGGAGAAGAAAACCGATCGGGAGAAAATAAAACCTATTCCTCATTTAACTTTCCTTTTGTACCAAAGTTTATTTTCGATTTCTAAAATATCGCTTAACTACTATTGGTTTCATTTTTCTTCAAGAAAACAATCGCTTGCTCACTTGGTCAGCCTAGACAAGTAAAGGCTTGGCTGAGTTGGAGGTCGCCGGGTCGAGCTTCGGCTCGACCATTTTTCTGCAACTTTTTAAAACCTAAGGTATTTCTGTACTTTACTATAACTTAAATATATTTCACTTCTTAATTTTCCATCAATGACCGCCAGCACACTTGGTCAGCTGGGTTTTGATTGAGTCAAAGGTCGCTGGTTCAAACCTCAGCTTGGACATTTTTTTGTCAAAACTTCCTTCGTTTAGTAAAAATACCAAACGACCTCCAAAAATTGCATAAAAATACTCTAAAAATTTCTAAAAATCTCTAGAATATTTTAAAAGCATTTCCAAATATTTTTAAAGACATTTAGAACTCGAAATAGAGAAAATTGGGTATTTACAAATTTAGTCTCTTTTTAAACTAATCCTAATTACCTTATCAAGTAGGTTGTTTTTTGGAGGTGCCAACTAGTTTGGTGTCTCCCCCTGAATTATTGATTTGAGTTAAATTTTAGTTTTGGGTTTATGTCAATTACTTTTGTAATTGTAATTAACTTGTTGATAGTTTGGTTTTATTTTGGTTCTACAGTTATTTCTATTATTTGATTTTGGTTTGGTTGATTTAATTTTATAGTTAGGATTCTGAATTGGATTTTTTGATTTTACATAATATATTTTATTTTTAGGTATATAATATTTATTAATTCCTACTTGCATGGTTAAACACACTTTCGAACCTAAGCTTTGGTTTGGTATTTATTTTGAGTTATTAGTGATATAAATAACTTATTTGAGTTTGACTTGTATCCAAGTCCAGATTTATTGTATACAACCTTTTGATTATTCAAGATAAGATCTAAATTTTTAGATCTAGCTGTAAATTTTTCTAAAAGCCCTTTTAATTTTATAATTTCAATTTTTAGTGTTGAATTTTCCTCCTCAAGTGTTAAAACTTGATTTGGATTTGATTTTTCAATTTGTTCCTTGAGTTGTTGGTTTTCCTCCAGGAGCATTTTATTTTTATTTTCTTGTTCGGTTAATTTTCTATTCAAACATGAAATAACCTTAAAAATCTTTTTGCTTAAATATAAATTCACCTCATTGGGACCTTCGGAAGCGAGTATAGACTCGTGGCTCGATTCAGGTTTGGACCCGTCTTCCAATTTGTCTTCCGATTCTGACTTGCGAGCCATCAGCGTGAGGTGGCTTTGGTACTTCTTCTCTTCGTCTTCTGACTCCTCTGAAGACGAATCGTCCTATGTTGCTTTGAGTGCCTTCTTCTTGGTTGTCTTTGACTTGTCATTCTTCAATTTTGGGCACTCATTCTTGTAGTGACCTTTCTTGTTGTATCCGAAGCAGGTCACATTTCTCGGTTCAGTTATGGAGTTGATCTTCTGCAAGTCTTTTCTGCTGAAGTTTTTCTTTCTCCTGGTGAACATATTTCTTACCAGGTTCATCAGGTACTCTTCGTCTTCTGAATCTTGGTCAGACTCATCTTCAGGTTCAGTCTTGGTCTTTGTCTTTTCTTTGGAGGAACCTGCAAACAAGGTGATGTTAGTTAGAGCCCTAGAGCCAATCATTTGATGATTGTATGGACTCATGTATATCATATTCTTGTATATCAATAAAGGCATTTGTTTGGTTATTATGCTTATTTATATTAGTGCCAAATAGATTAAGTATAATAGCGTCCTTGAGTAGAAGGTTCATACCTATATCAATCGATTAGTTGAATCGATAGTGAGATGATATAGGGAACACTACTCTAAATCATTCCTAGTCGAGTATTAGCATTCAGGGACAATGTTAATACAATAAGACTAGCATGTAGGTTAGCTCGATGACTTGATCTCACAAGTTATGGATATAGAGATATCAAGCTGACACATGGGTATGCATTAGAGAATGTATATTGAATGACCCGCCATGAGAAAGTATCATGGATCGTTATATGAGTGTCATATACTTTCTCATGTAGCTATTAGTATGACTATTAGTCCTTAGACCTGAAGTCACCATGGATCCCTACATAAGGAGTTATGTACTTTAGTTTCATCAAACGTCACCCGTAACTGGGTGGACTATAAAGGTGATTACTGGGTATGTAACGAATTATGCAGAGGGATGTGAGTGATGTAGATGGGATCTATCCCTCCCATATGACGGGAGCGACATCGGAATTCTTGATAGAGTGAGACCACTAAGTGCATGGCCATGCCCAAATGAGTCAACATTAGATGTTGAGCTCATTTGATCGAGTGAGTCTACTTGGAGTTCAAGATTTAGATTGATTAGAGGATGACACAGTCTATGCCTCATATTGATCAATCTAGATGTCTAGGATAGAAGGACACTTGTCATTATTTTGTGAGTAGTCACAATTGGTAGTCACAAGGTGATGTCGGATCTCGACATTCTTGTAACTTGGGTAGTAATGATGTGTTGCTAGATACCGCTCATTACTTATGCTCCTAAATGGGTTTAGGGCATTGCCAACGTTACAAGAACCTATAGGGTCACACACTTAGGACAATTAGGTGGAGATTAGGTTCATATGATGAACCAAGAGGATTAGAATCATTTGATGAATCAAATTGGATTAAGAGTAATCCTAATTGGGCTAACTTGAGTTCGACTCAAGTTGATTCATGTGTTAAATGAGTCTAATTTAGATTTTGACTCATTGAATCAATTTAATTTAATGAATTAGATTCATTATATTAAGTTGGCTCGAATCAAATGGTTGGATTAGATCCACCATGGTAGAGATGGAGTCAAGTTTGACTTGACTTGAGAAGGAAGACCAAAGGTCAATTTTGACTTGACCTTTTGCCACCTCATTGGTGAGTTGGCATTAGGTGGACCAATAATGATGTTCCACATCATCATGGGTGCCACCTCATGGAAGTAACAAAGCCACTCTCTTAATGGTTTCATATTAATTGCAATTAATGCAATTAATGTGATTTTATGGTTTCATATTAATTGCAATTAATGCAATTAATGTGTATTTTGAAATGTGGCCGGCCACTTGGTTTTTGTGTGAAAAAATTTATTTTTCATTCACTTGTGTGCATCTTCCTCCTTCTCCCTCTCAAGCTCTCCCTCTCCCTCTCAAGCTCTCCCTCTCCCTCTCCTCCCTTGGCCGAACCACATAGGTGCTAGCACACCTTGGTTTTTTGGTCATCTCCATCTAGTGTGTCCGTGTGGATACTTCTAGAGGACCGGCACTTGACGGTCTTGAGATCCGGCATCATTTGGACGATCGGGAACGCGAAGGGCATCGCATCAAGGGTAAACAATTTTTCCTCATAGATCTAAGTAGTAGATCAGTTTTTGAACTCGTACAAGAAATAGTTTTTTCAAATTTTATACGAATCTTTGCACGGATCTACGGCTTTGGGTCCTTCGGGGTTTCCGCAACGCGAAAAAGCGGTTTTCGCGGCTCGAAGAACCCAACAGTGGTATCAGAGCCACGTGCAAAGACTTGTACGAGTTAGTTTTTGGTTTTTGGAAAACAAAAAGCTTCTGTGATTTTCTGTAAAAATTCAATTTTTATGTTTTTATGGGTAATTTTTCCTTATAGGCGAAGCACAAGTGTCTCGGCACTTGTAGGCTTCGGCTATCGGGAAGAATTTTCCCAAACGGCTTCGTTTCGACCCAAATTCTTTTGGGACAGCGGACTCGGGTGCCTTTAGATCGTAACGGAGCAACTCACGATGGTTAGATCGTGGGTAGGGGCGCTAACCCCACAAGGGGATTTGCTCCGTGATCGCACCGAAATCGCTAAAACGAACCCACCGGGAAGATTTTCCGAAGCGGTAATGTCTCGGCCCAAATCGTTTTGGGACAGCGGGTTTAAGCTGTTGGATCGCAAAGGAACCCTCGCGATGGTTAGATCGTGGTTAGGGCGCTGCCCTGGGCCCCTGCAGGATCCGTTCATGATTCTTGCAAACCGCTAAACGGGACCGCCGGGAAATTTTACTTGTAAAATTGTAAAAATTAATTTTAAAATTATAGAAAATTATGAAAATATATAATTTTGAATTATATATATTAATTTGTGATAGTCATGTCCCAAAGCCCAATATGATTGGTTGTGTTGTAATTCATAATACGGCCTGCGTGCCGTGATGTGTTTTCGCGTGTTGTATTTATTTTATTATTCGCAACCTGCGCGTCATGCCTCGTCTTTTATTCTTGTTGTAAATTAGATTTAGACTCGAATGTAACTCGAGTTTCAAATTGTAATGTACAAATTGGAGCGGTGGAGGGTCCACACGAGACGGAGTTCCGAGACGGGCACGAGCAACACAAGGTGGTCAAAGGGAGGCGCTTGGAGAAGCTGTTGACCCTAGGTTGACCATTCGATCTTCTCATTGGCTTGAGAAGATCGTAGTAGGGCCATGACTAAATCACAAATAGATTAATTAATTAATTATTATGTATCTGATGCATGTTTAATAGTTAATTAATTAATTAGTGCCTTAACGATTAGATTAGATCTAAGTCGTGCACATGATGCACCCTTGCGATTAGATTAGATCTAAGTCGTGCACAAGATGCATCCTTCTCGATTAGATTAGATCTAGATCGAACCAACTCTAAATGCCTAACCGTGCCGTGATACCTATCACTACCTCGATCACATGTATTGTTGAATCTGCCAAAGCAGAGCAATACATATTATCTTGGTAGGGTACGGAGGGACAATCTTGGTCCCGTCTATTAACGCATGGGTGAATAAAAACTCAATTAGATTGAGTATTCATAGTTACTCGGTTGGATCGAGTCAACTATAGGCATTCTTCCAATAGTTGGAAAGATAGGTCAATATCACATCTATATTAACTCTCGGGCGTATTAGCCAAAGCTAACTCGAGTTTTAATATAAATGCGGATATTGATTCTATAAACAAGAGTTGCATATAGATGTAATTGGTAATCGTTACCTACCGATCATACTAAGCCTTGGGCGTATTAGCCAAAGCTAACTCAAGGGTTAGTATGATGTGGATCTTGTCCCATAAGAATTATAGAATTCAGTGGGAGCATCATTTAATTAAAGGCCTAATTAAATGATTTTAAAGAATATGATACTTATTTCTGCATTTATTTCTGTTGTAGAATTGTCATGACGTCGAATACGAACATTTTCTCCCTGCGATCCGTCCTTAAGAAGGACAAGCTCAGCGAGCAAATTTCTGGTGATGCAGAACACGAGAATAGTTCTCACTCGGGCGTGGCATGCGTTGGAGCAGCCCATTCGGAGGCTCCTCCCGCCAATGCCCCGGTGACAAAGATGCTTACAAGAAGCATCAAGATGGCGCACATTAGATGTGTCATGTCTAATGCTCGCAACCATAAACTCTGAGCTTCAGAAGCAACATGAGTTAATGGGTGCTTACGATATGGTTGCACATCTTTGTCAACTATATCAAGGACAAGCAGGGCACTGGAAGAGGAACTTCACAGGATACCTGGAATATCTTAACAAGAAGAGAAATAAGATTTCTACTTCAGGTATAAATGTTATAGAAGTCAACCTCTCTATTTTTTCGTCGTGGGTATTAGATAGCGGATGTGCTTCGCACATTTGTACTAGTGTACAAGCACTGAGAAATAGCAGAGCATTGACAAAGGGCGAGATAGACCTACGAGTAGGCAATGGAGCACGGGTTGCTGCTGTTGCTGTAGGGACTTATTTTCTATCTCTGCCCTCTGGGCTTATACTAGAGTTAGACGATTGTTGTTATGTGCCTGCATTGACTAAGAACATTATATTAGTTTCTTGTTTGGACAAGAAAGGATTTTCGTTTATAATAAAGAACAAATGTTGTTCTATCTATTTAAACGATATGTTCTATTGTAGTGCACCTCTGATAAACGGACTCTATATTCTAGACCTTGAGAGCCCTATCTATAACATTAGTACCAAGAGGTTCAAGTCAAATGACATGAACCAAACCTACCTCTGGCACTGTCGCTTAGGTCATATAAATGACAAGCGCTTATCCCAGCTCCATAAGGATGGTTTGCTGGACTCATTTGATTTTGAATCATATGACATATGCGAGTCATGCCTACGAGGCAAGATGACCAAGACGCCCTTTAGTGGGCATAGCGAGAGAGCAACTGATTTGTTAGGACTCATACATAGTGATGTATGTGGCCCTTTCAATGTTGCTGCTAGAGGCGGTTATAGGTACTTCATCACATTTACTGATGATTTCAGTAGATACGGTTATGTGTACTTGATGACATATATCTGAATCCTTTGAAAAGTTCAAAGAATTCAAGAATGAAATCGAACCAGCTTGGCAAGAGTATTAAGGTACTTGAGATCGCGGTGGTGAATACTTAAGCCATGAGTTTCGTGACTACTTAGGCGAGTGTAGGATTTTATCTCAACTCACTCCTCACGGAACACCACGGTGGAATGGTGTATCCGAAAGGAGGAATCGTACCTTATTAGATATGGTACGATCTATGATGAGTCACACAGATCTTCCGACATATCTATGAGGATATGCTCTAGACACGGCAGCTTTCATACTCAACCGAGTTCCATCAAAGGCCGTGATAAAGACACCATATAGGATATGGACTGGGAGAGATGCCCAGGTGTCTTTCATGAGGATTTGGGGTTGTGAGGCTTACGTACGACGTCAAGTCTCAGACAAATTAGGACCCAAATCCGACAAGTGCTATTTCATCGGATATCCCAAGGAAACTAAGGATATTACTTCTACATTCGATCAGCACAAGGTAGTTGTGGCAAAGACTTTCTAGAAAGGATTTTGTTTCTAGAAAGACTAGTGGGAGCACGTTCGATCTTGAAGAAGTTCAAGATGCGAACAATAGCGCTGATGCCTCGATGGAAATTGAACTGGAACCACAAAGTGTTGTGGATGATGTTGTTCCACAAGGAGTTGAGGAACAACAACCGGTTCAAGTAGACATACCTCTTCGCAGGTCTGATAGGGTACGTCGTCAGCCTGAGAGATACTCATTTCTCTTGTCTGACCATGATGACATTGTGCTCATAGAGGATGAGCCTACCACCTATCAAGAAGCTGTGATGAGACCAGATTCTGAGAAATGGCTAGAAGCCATGAGATCCGAAATAGAATCCATGTACACCAACCAAGTATGGACTTTGGTTGATCCACCTGAAGGGGTAAAACCCATTGGGTGCAAGTGGGTTTTTAAGAGAAAGACAGACATGGATGGACTTATCTATAAGGGTCGCTTGGTAGCTAAAGGTTTCAAGTAGATTCATGGTATTGACTATGATGAAACCTTTTCTCCAGTGGCGATGTTTAAGTCCATTCGGATCATGCTTGCTATTGCAGCCAACCATGACTATGAGATATGGCAGATGGATGTCAAAACCGCGTTTCTGAATGGAAACCTACTCGAGGATGTGTACATGACACAACCTGAGGGTTTTGTAGATCCACAGCATACTAGCAGAGTATGCAAGCTGCATAGGTCCATTTATGGACTAAAGCAAGCTTCTCGGAGCTGGAATCTTCGATTTGATGATGCGATCAAACAGTTTGGTTTCATCAAGAATGAAGATGAGCCTTGTGTCTACAAGAAGGTTGTAGGGGACATAGTTGTCTTCCTCATATTGTATGTGGATGACATACTACTCATTGGGAAGGACATCCCTATGCTTCAGTCTGTCAAGACCTGGCTAGGGAGTTGCTTCTCAATGAAGGACTTAGGTGAGGCATCTCACATTCTTGGGATACAGATCTATAGAGATAGATCTAAGAGATTGCTTGGCCTAAGTCAGAGTACATATATTGACAAGGTACTCCTTCGGTTTGCCATGCAGAACTCCAAGAAGGGATTTCTGCCGATGTCACATGGCGTGAGTCTTTCGAAGACTCAAGGTCCCTCTTCTAGAGAGGAGAGAGACCGCATGGATCAGATCCCTTATGCCTCAGCCATAGGATCGATCATGTACGCCATGTTATGTACTCGACCTGATGTCTCGTATGACGAGCAGATACCAGTCAGATCCAGGTGAAAGTCACTGGATAGCGGTCAAGAATATTCTTAAGTACTTAAGAAGGACTAAAGAATATTTCTTGATATATGGAGGCAATGATGAGCTAACTGTAAAGGGTTACAGTGATGCCAGCTTCCAGACCGATCAGGATGATTACCGATCGCAGTCAGGGTTCGTGTTTTGCTTAGATGGTAGTGTTATGAACTGGCAGAGTTCACAGCAGTTCTACAACATTTCCATCTCATTCGAGAGATTATCGATAGAGGAGATGTGAAGATTTGCAGAGTACCTACAGAGGCTAACATCGCAGATCCCTTAACCAAGGCTTTGGCACAGAGGAAGCATGATGGTCAAACTAGGTCTTTAGGCCTTAGAGCCTATACTGATTGGCACTAGTGCTAGTGGGAGATTGTTAGTTAGAGCCCTAGAGCCAATCATTTGATGATTGTATGGACTCATGTATATCATATTCTTGTATATCAATAAAGGCATTTGTTTGGTTATTATACTTATTTATATTAGTGCCAAATAGATTAAGTATAATAGCGTCCTTGAGTAGAAGGTTCATACCTATATCAATCGATTAGTTGAATCGATAGTGAGATGATATAGGGAACACTACTCTAAATCATTCCTAGTCGAGTATTAGCATTCAGGGACAATGTTAATACAATAAGACTAGCATGTAGGTCAGCTCGATGACTTGATCTCACAAGTCATGGATATAGAGATATCAAGCTGACACATGGGTATGCATTAGAGAATGTATATTGAATGACCCGCCATTAGAAAGTATCATGGATCATTATATGAGTGTCATATACTTTCTCATGTGGCTATTAGTATGACTATTAGTCCTTAGACCTGAAGTCACCATGGATCCCTACATAAGGAGTTATGTACTTTAGTTTCGTCAAACGTCACCCGTGGCGGGTGGACTATAAAGGCGATTACTGCGAATTATGCAGAGGGATGTGAGTGATGTAGATGGGATCTATCCCTCCCATATGACGGGAGCGACATCGGAATTCTTGATAGAGTGAGACCACTAAGTGCATGGTCATGCCCAAATGAGTCAACATTAGATGTTGAGCTCATTTGATCGAGTGAGTCTACTTGGAGTTCAAGATTTAGATTGATTAGAGGATGACACGGTCTATGCCTCATATTGATCAATCTAGATGTCTAGGATAGAAGGACACTTGTCATTATTTTGTGAGTAGTCACAATTGGTAGTCACAAGGTGATGTCGGATCTCGACATTCTTGTAACTGGTAGTAATGATGTGTTGCTAGATACCGCTCATTACTTATGCTCCTAAATGGGTTTAGGGCATTGCCAGCGTTACAAGAACCTATAGTCACACACTTAGGACAATTAGGTGGAGATTAGGTTCATATGATGAACCAAGAGGATTAGAATCATTTGATGAATCAAATTGGATTAAGAGTAATCCTAATTGGGCTAACTTGAGTTCGACTCAAGTTGATTCATGTGTTAAATGAGTCTAATTTAGATTTTGACTCATTGAATCAATTTAATTTAATGAATTAGATTCATTATATTAAGTTGGCTCGAATCAAATGGTTGGATTAGATCCACCATGGTAGAGATGGAGTCAAGTTTGACTTGACTTGAGAAGGAAGACCAAAGGTCAATTTTGACTTGACCTTTTTGCCACCTCATTGGTGAGTTGGCATTAGGTGGACCAATAATGATGTTCCACATCATCATGGGTGCCACCTCATGGAAGTAACAAAGCCACTCTCTTAATGGTTTCATATTAATTGCAATTAATGCAATTAATGTGATTTTATGGTTTCATATTAATTGCAATTAATGCAATTAATGTGTATTTTGAAATGTGGCCGGCCACTTGGTTTTTGTGTGAAAAAATTTATTTTTCATTCACTTGTGTGCATCTTCCTCCTTCTCCCTCTCAAGCTCTCCCTCTCCCTCTCAAGCTCTCCCTCTCCCTCTCCTCCCTTGGCCGAACCACATAGGTGCTAGCACACCTTGGTTTTTTGGTCATCTCCATCTAGTGTGTCCGTGTGGATACTTCTAGAGGACCGGCACTTGACGGTCTTGAGATCCGGCATCATTTGGACGATCGGGAACGCGAAGGGCATCGCATCAAGGGTAAACAATTTTTCCTCATAGATCTAAGTAGTAGATCAGTTTTTGAACTCGTACAAGAAATAGTTTTTTCAAATTTTATACGAATCTTTGCACGGATCTACGGCTTTGGGTCCTTCGGGGTTTCCGCAACGCGAAAAAGCGGTTTTCGCGGCTCGAAGAACCCAACAATGTTTTGGTTTGAAAAACAAAAGCTTCTGTGATTTTCTGTAAAAATTCAATTTTTATGTTTTTATGGGTAATTTTTCCTTATAGGCGAAGCACAAGTGTCTCGGCACTTGTAGGCTTCGGCTATCGGGAAGAATTTTCCCAAACGGCTTCGTTTCGACCCAAATTCTTTTGGGACAGCGGACTCGGGTGCCTTTAGATCGTAACGGAGCAACTCACGATGGTTAGATCGTGGGTAGGGGCGCTGCCCCTAACCCCACAAGGGGATTTGCTCCGCGATCGCACCCGAAATCGCTAAAAACGAACCCACCGGGAAGATTTTTCCGAAACGGTAATGTCTCGGCCCAAATCGTTTTGGGACAGCGGGTTTAGGCGCTGTTGGATCGCAAAGGAACCCTCGCGATGGTTAGATCGTGGTTAGGGGCGCTGCCCCTGGGCCCCGCAAGGGGATCCGTTCCGCCGGGAAATTTTACTTGTAAAATTGTAAAAATTAATTTTAAAATTATAGAAAATTATGAAAATATATAATTTTGAATTATATATATTAATTTGTGATAGTCATGTCCCAAAGCCCAATATGATTGGTTGTGTTGTAATTCATAATACGGCCTGCGTGCCGTGATGTGTTTTCGCGTGTTGTATTTATTTTATTATTCGCAACCTGCGCGTCATGCCTCGTCTTTTATTCTTGTTGTAAATTAGATTTAGACTCGAATGTAACTCGAGTTTCAAATTGTAATGTACAAATTGGAGCGGTGGAGGGTCCACACGAGACGGAGTTCCGAGACGGGCACGAGCAACACAAGGTGGTCAAAGGGAGGCGCTTGGAGAAGCTGTTGACCCTAGGTTGACCATTCGATCTTCTCATTGGCTTGAGAAGATCGTAGTAGGGCCATGACTAAATCACAAATAGATTAATTAATTAATTATTATGTATCTGATGCATGTTTAATAGTTAATTAATTAATTAGTGCCTTAACGATTAGATTAGATCTAAGTCGTGCACATGATGCACCCTTGCGATTACATTAGATCTAAGTCGTGCACAAAGATGCATCCTTCTCGATTAGATTAGATCTAGATCGAACCAACTCTAAAATGCCTAACCGTGCCGTGATACCTATCACTACCTCGATCACATGTATTGTTGAATCTGCCAAAGCAGAGCAATACATATTATCTTGGTAGGGTACGGAGGGACAATCTTGGTCCCGTCTATCAACGCATGGGTGAATAAAAACTCAATTAGATTGAGTATTCATAGTTACTCGGTTGGATCGAGTCAACTATAGGCATTCTTCCAATAGTTGGAAAGATAGGTCAATATCACATCTATATTAACTCTCGGGCGTATTAGCCAAAGCTAACTCGAGTTTTAATATAAATGCGGATATTGATTCTATAAACAAGAGTTGCATAGAGATGTAATTGGTAATCGTTACCTACCGATCATACTAAGCCTTGGGCGTATTAGCCAAAGCTAACTCAAGGGTTAGTATGATGTGGATCTTGTCCCACAAGAATTATAGAATTCAGTGGGAGCATCATTTAATTAAAGGCCTAATTAAATGATTTTAAAGAATATGATACTTATTTCTGCATTTATTTCTGTTGTAGAATTGCCATGACATCGAATACGAACATTTTCTCCCTGCGATCTGTCCTTAAGAAGGACAAGCTCAACGGAGCAAATTTCCTGGACTGGTACAGGAACCTGAGAATAGTTCTCACTCAGGAACGTAAACTGTACGTTCTGGAGCAGCCCATTCCGGAGGCTCCTCCTGCCAATGCCCCGCGAGCTGACAAAGATGCTTACAAGAAGCATCAAGATGACGCATTAGATGTGTCATGTCTAATGCTCGCAACCATAAACTCTGAGCTTCAGAAGCAACATGAGTTAATGGGTGCTTACGATATGGTTGCACATCTTTGTCAACTATATCAAGGACAAGCAGGGCACTGGAAGAGGAACTTCACAGGATACCTGGAATATCTTAACAAGAAGAGAAATAAGATTTCTACTTCAGGTATAAATGTTATAGAAGTCAACCTCTCTATTTTTTCGTCGTGGGTATTAGATAGCGGATGTGCTTCGCACATTTGTACTAGTGTACAAGCACTGAGAAATAGCAGAGCATTGACAAAGGGCGAGATAGACCTACGAGTAGGCAATGGAGCACGGGTTGCTGCTGTTGCTGTAGGGACTTATTTTCTATCTCTGCCCTCTGGGCTTATACTAGAGTTAGATGATTGTTGTTATGTGCCTGCATTGACCAAGAACATTATATCAGTTTCTTGTTTGGACAAGAAAGGATTCTCGTTTATAATAAAGAACAAATGTTGTTCTGTCTATTTAAACGATATGTTCTATTGTAGTGCACCTCGGATAAACGGACTCTATATTCTAGACCTTGAGAGCCCTATCTATAACGTAAATACCAAGAGGTTCAAGTCAAATGACATGAACCAAACCTACCTCTGGCACTGTCGCTTAGGTCATATAAATGACAAGCGCTTATCCCAGCTCCATAAGGATGGTTTGCTGGACTCATTTGATTTTGAATCATATGAGATATGCGAGTCATGCCTACGAGGAAAGATGACCAAGACTCCCTTTAGTGGGCACAGCGAGAGAGCGACTGATTTGTTAGGACTCATACATAGTGATGTATGTGGCCCTTTCAATGTCGCTGCTAGAGGCGGTTATAGGTACTTCATCACATTTACTGATGACTTCAGTAGATATGGTTATGGGTACTTGATGACACATAAGTCAAATCCTTTGAAAGTTCAAAGAATTCAAGAATGAAGTCTGGAACCAACTTGGCAAGAGTATTAAGGTACTTGATCAGATCGAGGTGGTGAATACTTAAGCCATGAGTTTCGTGACTACTTAGCCGAGTGTAGGATTTTATCTCAACTCACTCCTCCTGGAACACCACAGTGGAATGGTGTATCCGAAAGGAGGAATCGTATTAGATATGGTACGATCTATGATGAGTCACAGATCTTCCGACATATCTATGAGGATATGCTCTAGACACTGACTTTCATACTCAACCGAGTTCCATCAAAGGCCGTGATAAAGACACCATATAGGATATGGATGGAGAGATGCCGGTGTCTTTCATGAGGATTTGGGGTTGTGAGGCTTACGTTGACGTCAGTCTCAGACAAGTTAGGACCCAAATCCGACAAGCTATTTCATCGGATATCCCAAGGAAACTAAGGATATTACTTCTACATTCAATCAGCACAAGGTAGTTGTGGCAAGGATGGGGTCTTTCTAGAAAGGGATTTTGTTTCTAGAAAGACTAGTGGAGCTGCGTTCGATCTTGAAGAAGTTCAAGATGCGAACAATAGCACTGATGCCTCGATGGAATTGAGAACCACAAAGTGTTGTGGATGATGTTGTTCCACAAGGAGTTGAGGAACAACAACCGGTTCAAGTAGACATACCTCTTCGCAGATAGGGTACGTCGTCAGCCTGAGAGATACTCATTTCTCTTGTCCGACCATGATGACATTGTGCTCATAGAGGATGAGCCTACCACCTATCAAGAAGCTGATGACCAGATTGAGAAATGGCTAGAAGCCATGAGATCCGAGATAGAATCTATGTACACCAACCAAGTATGGACTTTGGTTGATCCACGAAGGGGTAAAACCCATTGGGTGCAAGTGGGTCTTTAAGAGAAAGACTGACATGGATGGACTTATCTATAAGGGTCGCTTGGTAGCTAAAGGTTTCAAGCAGATTCATGGTATTGACTATGATGAAACCTTTTCTCCAGTGGTGATGTTTAAGTCCATTCGGATCATGCTTGCTATTGCAACCTACCATGACTATGAGATATGGCGGATGGATGTCAAAACCGCGTTTCTGAATGGAAACCTACTCGAGGATGTGTACACACAACCTGAGGGTTTTGTAGATCCACAACATACTAGTAGAGTATGCAAGGTGCATAGGTCCATTTATGGACTAAAGCAAGCTTCTCGGAGCTGGAATCTTCGATTCGATGATGCGATCAAGCAGTTTGGTTTCATCAAGAATGAAGATGAGCCTTGTGTCTACAAGAAGGTTGTAGGGGACATAGTTGTCTTCCTCATCATATGGATGACATACTACTCATTGGGAAGGACATCCCTATGCTTCAAGACATGGTTAGGGAGTTGCTTCTCAATGAAGGACTTAGGTGAGGCATCTCGTATTCTTGGGATACAGATCTATAGAGATAGATCTAAGAGATTGCTTGGCCTAAGTCGAGTACATATATTGACAAGGTACTCCTTCGGTTTGCCATGCGGAATTCCAAGGATTTCTGCCGATGTCACATGGCGTGAGTCTTTCGAAGACTCAAGGTCCCTCTTCTAGAGAGGAGAGAGACCGCATGGATCAGATCCCTTATGCCTCAGCCATAGGATCGATCATGCACGCCATGCTATGTACTCGACCTGATGTCTCGTATGCTTTGAGCATGACGAGCAGATACCAGTCAGATCCAGGTGAAAGTCACTGGATAGCGATTAAGAATATTCTTAAGTACTTAAGAAGGACTAAAGAATATTTCTTGATATATGGAGGCAATGATGAGCTAACTGTAAAGGGTTACAGTGATGCCAGCTTCCAGACCGATCAGGATGATTACCGATCACAGTCAGGGTTCGTGTTTTGCTTAGATGGTAGTGTTATGAACTGGCAGAGTTCACAGCAGTTCTACAACATTTCCATCTCATTCAAGAGATTATCGATAGAGGAGATGTGAAGATTTGCAGAGTACCTACAGAGGCTAACATCGCAGATCCCTTGACCAAGGCTTTGGCACAGAGGAAGCATGATGGTCACACTAGGTCTTTAGGCCTTAGAGCCTATACTGATTGGCACTAGTGCTAGTGGAGATTGTTAGTTAGAGCCCTAGAGCCAATCATTTGATGATTGTATGGACTCATGTATATCATATTCTTGTATATCAATAAAGGCATTTGTTTGGTTATTATACTTATTTATATTAGTGCCAAATAGATTAAGTATAATAGCGTCCTTGAGTAGAAGGTTCATACCTATATCAATCGATTAGTTGAATCGATAGTGAGATGATATAGGGAACACTACTCTAAATCATTCCTAGTCGAGTATTAGCATTCAGGGACAATGTTAATACAATAAGACTAGCATGTAGGTCAGCTCGATGACTTGATCTCACAAGTCATGGATATAGAGATATCAAGCTGACACATGGGTATGCATTAGAGAATGTATATTGAATGACCCGCCATTAGAAAGTATCATGGATCATTATATGAGTGTCATATACTTTCTCATGTGGCTATTAGTATGACTATTAGTCCTTAGACCTGAAGTCACCATGGATCCCTACATAAGGAGTTATGTACTTTAGTTTCGTCAAACGTCACCCGTAACTGGGTGGACTATAAAGGCGATTACTGGGTATATAACGAATTATGTAGAGGGATGTGAGTGATGTAGATGGGATCTATCCCTCCCATATGATGGGAGCGACATCGATACTATTGATAGAGTGAGATCACTAAGTGCATGGTCATGCCCAAATGAGTCAACATTAGATGTTGAGCTCATTTGATCGAGTGAGTCTACTTGGAGTTCAAGATTTAGATTGATTAGAGGATGACACGGTCTATGCCTCATATTGATCAATCTAGATGTCTAGGATAGAAGGACACTTGTCATTATTTTGTGAGTAGTCACAATTGGTAGTCACAAGGTGATGTCGGATCTCGACATTCTTGTAACTTGGGTAGTAATGATGTGTTGCTAGATACCGCTCATTACTTATGCTCCTAAATGGGTTTAGGGCATTGCCAACGTTACAAGAACCTATAGGGTCACACACTTAGGACAATTAGGTGGAGATTAGGTTCATATGATGAACCAAGAGGATTTGAATCATTTGATGAATCAAATTGGATTAAGAGTAATCCTAATTGGGCTAACTTGAGTTCGACTCAAGTTGATTCATGTGTTAAATGAGTCTAATTTAGATTTTGACTCATTGAATCAATTTAATTTAATGAATTAGATTCATTATATTAAGTTGGCTCGAATCAAATGGTTGGATTAGATCCACCATGGTAGAGATGGAGTCAAGTTTGACTTGACTTGAGAAGGAAGACCAAAGGTCAATTTTGACTTGACCTTTTTGCCACCTCATTGGTGAGTTGGCATTAGGTGGACCAATAATGATGTTCCACATCATCATGGGTGCCACCTCATGGAAGTAACAAAGCCACTCTCTTAATGGTTTCATATTAATTGCAATTAATGCAATTAATGTGATTTTATGATTTCATATTAATTGCAATTAATGCAATTAATGTGTATTTTGAAATGTGGCCGGCCACTTGATTTTTGTGTGAAAAAATTTATTTTTCATTCACTTGTGTGCATCTTCCTCCTTCTCCCTCTCAAGCTCTCCCTCTCCCTCTCCTCCCTTGGCCGAACCACATAGGTGCTAGCACACCTTGGTTTTTTGGTCATCTCCATCTAGTGTATCCGTGTGGATACTTCTAGAGGACCGGCGCTTGACGGTCTTGAGATCCGGCATCATTTGGACGATCGGGAACGCGAAGGGCATCACATCAAGGGTAAACAATTTTTCCTCATAGATCTAAGTAGTAGATCAGTTTTTGAACTCGTACAAGAAATAGTTTTTTTGAATTTTATACGAATCTTTGCACGGATCTACGGCTTTGGGTCCTTCGGGGTTTCCGCGACGTGAAAAAGCGGTTTTCGCGGCTCGAAGAACCCAACAGGTGATACCTTTCTTGGTTGTGGCATTAGTTTGCTCGTGTAGCTCAAGTTCACAAAATAGTTCATCTAACTTTAACTTAGAAAGGTTCTTTGAAATCTTGTAGGCATCCATGATAGATGCCCATAATGCATTTCAAGGAAACACGTTTAGAGCGTACCTGATTAAATCGTGGTTCTCCATTTGGTGGTCGATAGCATGAAGTCCGTTGAGGATGTCTTTGATCCTCGCGTGGAGCTGACTCGTGGATTCTCCTTACTGTATTTTACTATTAAATAATTTATTTAAAAGAAGGTCTCATTTGGTTACATTGGCATCGCTGGTTCCCTCATGTAATTCGACGAGCTTGTCCCATAGTTCTTTTGTGTTTTGGTGTGGTCCCACTCAGTTTAGTTCTTCCTTCGTCAACCCACATTATAGTGTGTTGAGCACTTTGAAGTCTGTCTGGGCTTTCTTCTTCATGTCCGGATTCCACTATTCAGGGTCCAATGGATTTTTGGAGTTGTCGACAGGCACCTTGTAGCCATGAGTGACGCTGAACTACTGGTCGAAGTCGGTCTTTAAGTATACCTCCATTCATTTCTTTCAGTAGGGTAAGTCATCACCGTTGAACAGAGGGGGACGAACTGTGCTGAAACCTTCAAGTTAAAACATTGATCTCTACACACAAGGAAACAAGAAAAAAATCTCAAGACTTGGTCTTGGATTAGTAGTGCGGGATTAAATAAAAAAAAAAATCTAAAACTGAATTGGTGTTGCACCAGTTCAGCTTAATTGCTACGGAAATTTTTTTTTTCCAAAAAGGTAATAATACTAGTTTGGATTATATCGTAAAACTTAAAACTGGAAAAAAAATTTCACCCCGTTTGTCTGATTGGTGGTTGCACCAAATCAGAGCGGTACCTGCTCTGATACCACTTGTTGGATCATAGAAGTCGCTAGAAGGGGGGGGGGGGTGAATAGCAATCAAAAATTCGAAGCGAGTATGCAATAGAAAATAAAAATCACAACGCTAACACAAACCAGTTTTACTTGGTTCGAAGCCTTCGTCAACTCCTACTCCAAGGCCTGCACTCGTCGAGTGCTTTCGTTGAGAAATTACTAATAGTTCACAAACATGATTACAATAGTAAGTACAGGAACTATTAAAAAGAAAATACTAACAACAATAAAAAGAACTTAAGCCACAGGTTGTCGGAGAAGCGTCATCGTGTTGTAGGAGCAGAGTGCAATAGAGCAGTCGTAGGAAGTAGTTGTTTTGATACTCCGTGGAGGCCTTTTTTTATAGGCATGCTCCGGGCGCCCGGATCCCTTCCGGGCACCTGGATCGTGACGTAGGTTCGGCCAATCAACGTGCTTCATATCTACGACGAGATGAGTTTTGCCTTCCGGGCGCCCGGACCACCATTTTCCAGAAATTCCTTTTCCTGCAAGAAAATATTAGTCCAAGACAAAATAAAGATTAAACTACCATGCAAAACAAAAGTTAGCACAAATATAATAAAACAGGGTAATAATTAGATTCCGTCTCACCGAGACCGGAATCTAGTCACGATCTCAACTTAGACTTCCGAAATGGATCTAAGTTGGATCGACGCCTAAGTTCCCTAACTGGGAACGCGCCCTCACCAAGTCACTCCCCTCCAGTGACTTAGCTTAACTTACCTGTCAGACGTCCGATCAGCCCGTCGACCCGTCTATACTTCGTGCCAGTTATCAGGTTAGCCCGTCGACCTAGCTGGATTTCGTGCCAGACATCCGGTCAACTCGTCGATCAGTCTGGACTTCGTGCCAGCTATCAAGTCAGCCCGTCGACCTAGCTGGGCTTTGTGTCAGGTATCCAGTCGGCCCGTCAACCTAGTTGGGCTTCGTGCCAGCTATCTAGTCTGTCGTCGACCTAATTGGGCTTCTCCTGCACACTTTGTCAAAGTGTTAGATCACAACAAAACTAACTTAACCTATTTTTTCATTCATAAAAAACTGAGTTAGACCGTCAGTGCTAACCGCACCAACACTGGTGAGTGAAACCAAGAAATTAGAAAGTCCTAATGAGTGAAGTCAGGCAATTGAGAAGTCCTAATGAGTAAAGCTAGGCAATGAGAAAACCCTGGTGTGTGAAACCAGATGAGAAAATTCTAGTGAGTAAAGCTAGATGGAGAAAAGTCCTGGTAAGTAAAACTAGACATCAGAAATTGCAGGTGGGTCAAAGGTTGGTCGGACACTTGGTATTTGGATGTCACGCCCCAGAGGAGTCTCTGTCCGAAGAAATTTTGGCAGCATCTCCCCTGTACGGCGGACAATATGAAACTTTCTACATATCACATATACATCAGCCACAGGCGGCTGGAATGATAACAAAAATAAAAAAAACAAACACCACGCAGTTTATAAAGATATTCAGCCTCTGGCTGTCACAACCACGCAGTTAATAATAGTAAACAACAACAATAGGACTCTGACTCGAAATCCACCCTACTCCACTACACTCGTAAAGCTCAAATCCAACGAACTCACCTCTTCTGCCGTCCCGGCAGGCACGTAGTAGAATGAAATCCAATATCATATCAAAAATCCATCAAAAGGTACCACTCCATACAATATCCATAGTAAAAATCCAAAGACAATGCTAAAACAAAGTCTGATATAGAAAAAAAACAAAATAAAACAAATAACGAACTGGTAGAGAACTAGCTCTACGTGCAGATGGGGGGCCAGCGACTGGAACTGCTCCGGACAGCCTCGAGGCGGGGTGAGTCCAACACTCAGCAGGTACAACTGATATGCATAATAAAACAAATAACAGATAACACTAATCATGCGTACAGTCTCCTGAATACAAGAAGGAATAAATGCAACTGGAACGAAATCAGGAGATAACTGTACTAACCAGAATCAAGGTACAAAGGTAACAGGTCATCAGACCGGGGAAGTCATAATCCTGTATGCATGTCAATCATATGCATCCACATAAATGCAGCAAGTAAGTGCAACAATCACAAACAATAAATGCATATGGTGATCGTGCACTCGGACATCACTGCTCCTGATGAGTGATCGAGTGACGGTATCTGTCGGAGTACTCCTGTCCTCTGACCCCAAATCATAAATGGGGGAGCTCAATGCTCTCATCTCCCGGTACACAACGACGGGGAGGAAAAATCTCTGCCGGCTACCACGCTGAGTCTCCTGACCAACGGAGCCAAACAGAGTCCACCATCTGCCGGCTACCACGCTGCTACACTAAATGCCAACGGAGCCAAACAGAGCGGAACTGACTGCCGGCTACCACGCTGAGTCACCTGACCAACGGAGCCAAACAGCAGAACCGCCACACACCAGCCAGATATACAACTAATCCATGGGTGGTGTGTGCAGTACATGTAACTGGCGATGGGCTCAACCAAAGTGGAGCCGACAATCGCACAGCATGCAATCATGATGCATGACACTAAAAACATGGCATAGTCCATATAACTAGATACAAGTGTGTACCACTGGAAGAAGTATCAAATAGAAGGTACACCAATCAAATAGGGTATCAAATAAACCCTAGATCCAGAACATATCATAGCATGTGGTTGGTTCACTACCTAAAGCATATGTGATCAGGTAGATATCATGCAGTGCAGCATAAATAAACAAACAAACATGTAACTAATCATGTAGCGACCAACCGAAACAAACAGATAACACAATTATTGTTATATGTTAAACATATTATCATGCATATCAAAAGACATAAGTCAAAGTACCCGCCTCCAATAAAGTGGTCCAATCCGGTAATCAAAATACTCGTCGAGATACCGTCCCGAATCAAAGTCCTGTGTCGAACATATAGACATATTTTATTTAGCTACAATTCAAATGAATTTAAATAGCTTAATAAAATCCACGAAACTAATATCAGGGAAAGCCCTAATTAACATCACCAATTGCCTACCCAAAATTAATTCTAACCATTGACTAAGGTTAATGGTCTTAACCCTAATTGTTCCATTAGATTCATTTAAAACCCAACTCAATCTACAATAAGGATCCGCCATCAATGTATCATCCTATAACCAAATTATGTATGTATCATTTCATACCTAAACAACATGTATGAAAAGCGTGCCAACTCAATCTATAAACTAAACCCTTACCTTACTGCCGCTGGACCAAGATGCTGCTGGAAAACAAAACTTATTGCTAACAAAGATAAATTGCTGCGGTAAATCAAAGGGTTGCTTAACCACAGTCGCTATGGCTCAATAACAAGGATCGTTGCTGCTGAAGCTTTAAAAGTTTTGCTGCTAAAATCCACTTCACAGATTCTGTCCAGAACAGAATCAAGAACGATCAACCATTAGTTGAGAATGATTTACACTATTCGAATCAAGAACAGAAAATGGAAAATTAGACATTCCAAACTTACCTCAACCGGAACCTAGGACACCGAAGAAGGCTCGGCCAAATTTAAACCAGACACGGCACAATAAAGGAAGAAATGGTGCTCTGCCGTGGGGAGAAAGGGAGGCTCGGTCGCCGGCACAGAGAATCGGAGAGGGGCGATGGCGCTAGGTTAAACCTAGTGGCCGGCGAGGTCTCGGGAAGAAGAAAAGAGGGAGTCGTGGTGGCCGGCGCTGCTTCGATCCAGAGAGGGCAGCGGCGCAAGAGGGCACAGCGGCTTCGGTAGGGCTCAACGGCGGCCGGCGGATCGTGTGCGGCGGCTAAACCGTGCGGCGTCGGTTAGGGCTCGAGAGGGTGCGGCGGCGTCGGGGAAATAGGGAAGAGATGCGGGGGGATGGCTCGGGTTCGGCGACAAAAGAAAATGAAATAAATAAAGAAAATAAAAAGGAAAAAGATATATATAAATATAATCTTTTCCTCGCTTAAATCGGGTAGCCTAAACAGGCTTTTCCGGACCCCGTTTTTATCCCCGTCAACTCGTCCGTACGAGCTCCGAAAAATTCCCGAAAAATCTCCAAAAATTCCGGAAAATTCCCTTATTAATAATCATCATTTTTCCGGTATTTTATATTGGAAGTCCAACTGGGTTATGGAGTATCAAACACTTGACACGAGAAGAAAATGTTGGGGTTGCAAGGTTGCAAACATAGTCCCATATTGGAAACACATGAGAAAGATCATGGGTTTATAAGAGAAAAAGATATCTCCATTGGCATGAGGCCTTTTGGGGAGAGTCCAAGAGCAAAGCCATGAGGGCCTAGGCCCAAAGTGGACAATATCATGCCATTGTGGAGATATCTAAATTCTTTTCGATCCAACAATTGGTATCAGAGCCCAGACTGCCAGAAGGTTTAACCGCCGACTGTGCACAAGAGCTATGGTCTGATTGAGCCATGTGGGTACAATATTGACCTTGAACAAAGAAAGTGAGGGCTCCTATGTTCAGATCAAGAGGACCAGACACCAGGCAGGAAGTCCTAGTTGGGACTAGGCAAGGAAGTCCTAGTAGGTCGGGTGGACCGAGGGGCAGGAAGACCTGGTGGGTCGAGGATCGGACGTGGGAAGCATATGGTCCTTTGTTTGAGGGGGGGGGGGATTGTTGGGGTTGCAAGGTTGCAAACATAGTCCCATATTGGAAACACATGGGAAAGATCATGGGTTTATAAGAGAAAAAGATATCTCCATTGGCATGAGGCCTTTTGGGGAGAGTCCAAGAGCAAAGTCATGAGGGCCTAGGCCCAAAGTGGACAATATCATGCCATTGTGGAGATATCTAAATTCTTTTCGATCCAACAGAAAAGTCCAAGTAGATTAAAGGATTTACCAAACACTTGGTAGAGAAGTCCCTATAGGTAATGGTTGACCTAATGTTGGGCAAGAGAACCCTAGACTTGGATTAAGCAAGTTAAAGTTCAGCAATAGATTAGGGCAATAGATTGGTCCTAAGCTAATTGATTAGGTAATCTATTAGGAGGTTCTTGCGAGAACACAGAAAGGGCCCGAATCGATTGGTCAATCGATTAGACCGAGTCTAATTGATTGGACCAATTCGTAAAAATTAGGATTGAATCGATTGACCTAATCAATTCAACCATTACTAATCAATTGGGTCAATTGATTAGACAATGCTTTATCACGAGAAGAGAGAATCAATTGAGGCAATCGATTAAGAAGGCTTAATCGATTGGGATAATCAATTAAGGCCCTTTTGCAAGTGAATAGAGAGTTGCAAAATTAATTAGATAATCGATTAAGGCTCTTTAAATCGATTGGGATGGCTCACCAATCGATTAGGGTTCGAAAAAGAGCCATTCTACAGGTGTTGGACGGTTGGATGAAGTGGCAGTTGATTAAGAAAAGGATGAATCGATTGGGAGGCGTTGAAGAACTCTAGAAAAGGGTTTTCGTGAACATTTCAAAACCAGAACTCTCGCTCACAATAACTCAACAACACACGCCAAGTTTTTGGAGACTTAGAGTGAAGTGATGGTGCATTTCCAAGTTAATCAAGACGTGATTTCAAGGAAGAACAGAGCAAGCTAGGGTTTCATTGTTGTAATTGTTGGAGTGTATACTGAAAGCCTAAGCTTTTGTAAACATTTATGTTGAATAAAGAATCACATTTGGTCAATTTATTTGTAGTTGTTCAATTAATTTATATTGTAGATAACATAGTATGTGGTGTCACATGCAGAAGATGATGTTATCAGTACCTTATAAATTATAAACAGTAGCTCACGACCAAAATGGAAAGAAATAAACCATTAGAAGGTCGTAGTGTAATTAGCTATTAGTTTATCTTAACTATATAATTACACTAGTACACTCAGAGTGTATTGAGTAGGACCATTTGAGGTCGTTTCTTTTATACTGACTTTATAAAGGAACAAAGACCTCAGTTATTATGGAAGTGTGTGCTCTTAATCCTAATATAATAACAAGCACATATATTTGATATTTATTTCTTTAATTTATCAATGGGTGAGATTTAGTTCTATGAATCAATAAGCCCGATAAGTTGGGAAATGATATCACTTATAGTGTGTGTTGTTGATTATAGAAGGAAATTGTGTCCTAGAGATACTAGGTTGATAATGTCCCCAAGAGGAGCTCATAAGGATTGTCATGTTAAACCCTGCAGGTGGACTTAGTCCGACATGACGATAAGGTTGAGTGGTACTACTCTTGGACTAAGATATTAATTAAATGAGTTGTTAGTAACTCACTTAATTAGTGGACATTCGATATCTTAAACACAGGGAGACTAACACACTCATAATAAGAAGGAGCCCAAAAATGTAATTTGGGATTGGTGCGGTAGTTCAATAATAGTTCTCTAGTGGAATGAATTATTATTGATAAAATTAAGTTGTGTGTTCGGGGCGAACACGGGATGCTTAATTTTATCGGGAGACCAAAACCAATTCCTCCTCTCGGTCTCTATCGTAACCTCTTATTTATAGAGTACTATACCCACCTATACCCACCTTCTATACCCACCTAAAGGGGGTCAGCCGAGCTAGCTTGGAATAAAGCTAGGGTCGGCCTAAGCATGGTTTAGGGTGGGACGGCCCTAGCTTGAACCCAAGCTAGAGGGGCCGGCCATAATTAAATTAAAAAGAATTTTAATTTTAATTTTTATTATGTGGAAGATATAATTTATTAAAGAGAATTAAAATAAAAATATCTCTCTTAAAAGGATCTACAAAAGATTAAAGAAAGAGATTAGATCTCTTTCCTTATTTGTAGATTGGAAAGATATTTTATTTTCTCTTTGAAAATTATTCACATGTTGAAAAATTAAAATTATAGAAATTTCTTTTTATAAACCATGAAGGGATTTTTGAAGAGAAATTTTATTTTTAAAATTTCCGAAAATAAATTAGGAAGTTTTAATTTGTTGATTGAAACTTGTCTAATTTTTCCTCTCTATGATGTGGCCGGCCATTATAAGATTAATTGGAAAATTTTATTTTATTTTTCTCAATTAAATCATGTCAAGGAAATTAAGGAAATTTTATTGTAATTAAATTTCCTAATTTACCAAGACTAAGGAATATAAAAGAGGGGGTTGGGGTGCCTTCATGAGACACAACCTCTATTATTTTTCTCCCTCTCTTATTCCTTGGTGTGGCTGGCCAACCTCTCTTCCCCTCTTCTTCTTTGTGGTGGCCGAACCTTTCTCTTGGCTTGGAGCTCTTGTGGTGGCCGGATACTACTTGGAGAAGAAGAACAAGGAGGAGAGAAAGTTTGCATCCCTTGGAGTTTGGTTGGTATTTTTTTTTCTTCCTTGGTGAAGCTTTCTTGTTTTGGTCGAACCTAGCTAGGAGGAGAAGAAGGTGTTTGGTGGTTTCTCATCTTGGAAGATCGTTGCCCACACAACGTCCGAGGTTAGAAGAGGAATACGGTAGAAGATCAAGAGGTCTTTCTAAAAGGTATAACTAGTAATTTTTCTTTCCGCATCATACTAGTTATTTTTGGAAATAATACCAAATACAAGAGGCTTACGATTCTAGTATTTCGAATATGTTTTTCGATGTTGTGTTCTTTTGATTTATTTTTCCTTGTGATTTGATTGTTCCTTTCGGTTAACCTAAAGTTATTTTAGGAAATTAAATATTAGCTTTCCATAAAAGGTTTTGTCTAGTCGGTGGTGGTTGCTCCCATATCCAAGAAGGCCATGTGCCTCGCCACGTCAGTACTGGGAACCAATTATGGAAATTAATATTTAATGGAATTAATAACTTAAGGTGATTTGGATCGAACGTGTTAAGTTCCGCAGGAGATCCAAGTCTAAACCTAAAAGAACAAATAGATTAAGTTTTGGATCAAACGTGTTAAGTTCCGCAGGCGATCCAAAATTTAATTTAAAAGAACACATGGTAGCTAGGAAAAGGTTCAGACCTTTGTACAAAATTTTTGTACAGTGGAACCTCTAGGTTTTCCGAGTAGCAACCAACAATTGGTATCAGAGCTAGGGTTTTGCCTCTGTGTATTTGGTATTAGTTTAATTATGCACATGTCATACATAATTTAGGCAGGATAATAGTAGGATGTGCTAACTTTGTGGATGCAGGATCCAACTATTATGGCTTATAGTTTTATGTGTGTGATTGGACCCTTGACATGTCAAGGGCATTTATATGTGTGTGCATGATTGTATTATAAAATACAGCAGGAGCTGTATTTAGTTTTATTAGGATTTTATTTTTGATCTAGATACATGTACATTCCTTTTATGGAATATAGGATCAAAATTATAAAATTCTATTTATGTCGTGGATCGAATCTTGCAAAGCGTGGAACCTTCTGAGGACCAGAGGCGCAGCGGAACAAGGAGCAAGATGGATGCGACAGCTAGACCCGGTGGCGGTGGCCAAATATGGCAGCAGCTTGGGATGACAACACACGGAGGACAATCATAGATAAAAGCCATAATAGTTGAAAATTAGATTTTCTATTTATTGCTTTTATATTGTGTTGTGTGTGTATGTTAGTATACATGTTTAGTAGGCTAGCATAGTTAAAATTCCTCATTTATAAATAACTAAGTGGGAGAGGGATTTTTTTAAGTAAAACCCATGGTCTCCATTACTAGTTTGTAAGTGATGCAAACAAGCTTGCGCGTTGGCTCTGAGTGCCTTCCTCCATATCGGATGAGCTTGTTTGTGGATCACTAGAACAAACTTCCATTTGGGATGACTATAAGAAGTTAATTAAGAGGGTGTGATCTTCCCCATCGGAAGGGGCACAATCTTATTAATGGACTTAGTGTCAAGTAATGGTATACACTTAGGCACAACTAATAGTATCCTCCCATCGGAGTCACTGCTATTATTTGTGTGACCAAAGGATACCAACTATTAATTTTATTTGTCAAAAAGTTAGGTTGACAAGATAATAAAATTAATGGGTTAAAACCCTCCTTTTACAAATGTTGAATTTGTATACGTCCACACTATCGTGGCATACAAAATTCACGGTGGTTTGAGGTGTTGGTTAATTTAAAATAGTATTGTTTGAGGAATCAATATTATTCTAAATTTAGAGTTCTGACCAAAAGTTATTCTTAGGATGACTTTCAACCCACTGTCCATCATATTACAACAGAATAGACTTACTGGTCCTAACTACATAGATTGGAAAAGGAACATTGTTCTTACTGCTGAAAGCTATAAGTTTGTACTGACTGAGCCTTATCCTGATGCACCCACTGGTGAATCTACCCAAGAGGAGATTGAATATCATAGGAAATGGGTAAAAGCAGATGAGATGGCGCGGTGTTACATTTTGGCTTCAATGTCAAATGTATTGCAACATCAGCATCAAGATTTACCAACAGCTTATGATATTATGAACAATTTCAAGGAACTCTTTGGTCATCAGGATCGGGCTTCTAGACAAGAAGCCATGAGAAAGATAATGACAGCCACCATGCAAGAGGGTACTCCTGTGAGGGATCATATCCTAAAGATGATGGCTCATCTGAACGAGATACAGATCCTTGGAGGAGAAATTGATGGGGAAACCCAGATCGATATGATCCTCCAAACACTACCTAGAGGTTTTGAGAAATTCTGCCTGAATTATAATATGAACAAAAGGGTATATTCATTGGCGGAACTACTGACAGAACTTCAGGCAGCAGAAGGATTGTTTCATCACAATTCTCATATTCACTATGCTGAAAATGGTTCTACTTCTAAACCGAAAGGAAAGAAGAAGAAGAAACAAGTTAGTTCAGCAAAGAAAGTGAATAAATCTCAGAGTACGGGACCTAAAGCTGGAATGAAGAAGCCGAAGGGCAAGTGCTTCATCTGCAAGCAGTCAGGGCATTGGAAGGCGGACTGTCCTCGTAGGAATCAAAACAACAAAGGTATATCTCATACTCTAGTTGTTGAAACATGTTTAGCGGTGTTATCTACCAGCACCTGGTGTGTAGATACAGGAGCCACTGATCATGTCTGCAATTCCTTGCAGGGGTTCCAGGAAACTCGACGACTAACTGAAGGAGAGATTACCGTCTACATGGGCAATGCTACTAAGGTGGCGGCTGTTGCAGTGGGAGACGTCTACTTATCTTTTAGTAGAAATAAAAATTTGGTTTTAAGTAATTATCTTTATGTACCCAGTTTTAGAAAGAATTTAATTTCAGTTTATAAACTGTTTTTAGATGGATATTTAGTTTCCTTTAGTAACGATGTAGTTATTAAGAGAAATAAAGTGATTATCTGTTCTGGTACATTAGTTGGCAATTTGTATACTTTAAATCCAATTTCTCCCACAAAGCAAAACATGGAAATTTATAACTCATCTTCTAACTCAAATAAGAGAAAAGAACCTTCGGAAATGAACCAAGCATATTTTTGGCATCTAAGGCTTGGTCATATTAACTTAAGTAGGATTCAGAGGCTTATAGCCGATAGACTTTTGGGTTCATTAGAGTTGGAAAATTTTCCAACTTGTGAATCTTGCTTGATAGGTAAAATGACCAAGAGGCCTTTCAAGGCCAAGGGGTATAGAGCCAAAGAAGTGTTAGAATTGGTTCACTCTGATTTGTGTGGTCCTATGTCTGTCCAGGAAAGAGGAGGTTTTGAATATTTTGTCTCTTTCATAGACGATTATTCAAGATATGGATACATTTACCTAATGCGCCGCAAGTCCGAGTGCTTTGATAAGTTCAAAGAGTACAAGGCTGATGTGGAGAAACGACTAGGTAAAAGTATCAAGACACTACGATCTGATCGTGGTGGCGAATACCTCTTAGGAGAGTTTAGGAATTACATATCAGAGGCCGGGATTCAATCCTCACCTGGTACACCCCAACGGAATGGTGTGGCAGAGCCAAGGAATAGGACTCTTATGGAGATGGTTAGATCGATGATGAGTTATTCAGAATTACCAAATTCGTTTTGGGGATATGCTCTGGACATTCTGAACTTAGTACCTTCTAAATCAATTTCTTCTACTCCCATAGAATTGTGGAATGGGCGAAAACCCAGTCTAAGACATATTCGGATTTGGGGTAGTCCAACACATGTGCTGAAACCAGATGCTGATAAGTTAGAATCTCGTACAGAAGTTTGCGTGTTTGTGGGATATCCCAAAGGAACGAAAGGAGGTTTATTTTATAGTCCTAAAGACCAGAAGGTCATTGTTAGCACCAATGCCCAGTTTTTAGAAGAAGACTATATAATGGATCACAAGCCCAGTAGTAAAGTTATTTTAGAAGAACTAAGAGAGGACACGTCTACTTTAGTACCAACAGTACAAGATGAAGTACCACAAGAGACTGCAACACGTGTCACACATGATACACAACCACAGACAGTACCTCGTTGTAGTGGGAGGGTTGTAAGGCAGCCTGAGAGATTCATGTTTTTGGGAGAGTTTTCGGACTTGATCCCGGATAAACATGAACCTGATCCCCGGACATATGACGAAGCACTCCAAGATATAGATGCAGCATCTTGACAAAAGGCGATGAATTCTGAAATAGAGTCTATGTACTCTAATAAGGTCTGGGAGCTTGTAGAACCACCTGATGGTGTAAAAGCCGTTGGATGCAAGTGGATCTACAAAAGGAAAAGAGGGACAGACGGGAAGGTAGAAACCTTCAAAGCTAGGCTTGTTGCGAAAGGGTACACTCAGAAAGAGGGAATCGATTATGAGGAAACTTTTTCACCGGTAGTCATGCTTAAGTCTATCCGGATACTCTTATCCATTGCTGCTCATATGGATTATGAGATTTGGCAAATGGATGTCAAGACAGCTTTCCTTAATGGAAGTCTTGAAGAGAACATCCATATGAAGCAACCAGAAGGGTTCATTGAAAAAGGCAAAGAGCATCTAGTGTGTAAGCTCAATCGGTCCATTTATGGACTGAAGCAAGCTTCAAGATCTTGGAACATCCGGTTTAATGAAGTAATCCAGTCATATGGATTTATTCAAAGTCCGGATGAGTCTTGTGTATATAAGAAGTGTAACGGAAATGTGGTGGTATTTCTTGTACTATACGTAGATGATATTTTGTTAATTGGCAACAATGTCAAGGTATTATCAGACGTAAGGGTATGGTTGTCCAAACAATTTGATATGAAGGACTTAGGAGAGTGTGCACACATTCTTGGGATCAAAGTAATAAGGGATCGCAAGAAAAGAATGTTGTGTCTGTCCCAAGCTTCATATATAGATACAATCCTTGCTCGTTTTAGCATGCAGGATTCCAAGAAAGGTTTCTTACCTTTTAGGCATGGAATAGCTCTATCTAAAGAGATGTCTCCAAAGACATCAAAGGAGATAGAAGACATGAAAACAGTTCCTTATGCTTCGGCTGTAGGAAGCCTTATGTATGCAATGCTATGTATGAGACCTAATATTTGTTTTGCCGTGGGCATGGTCAGCAGATATCAGAGTAACCCTGGACAAGGACATTGGACTGCGGTAAAGCATATATTAAAGTACCTGAGAAGGACTAGAGATTATATGCTAGTTTACCAAGCAGACGATTTGCTCCCTGTGGGTTACACGGATTCAGATTTCCAATCAGATAGGGACAACAGTAAGTCTACATCAGGTTATGTGTTTACTTTAGGAGGTGGAGTCATTTCATGGAGGAGTGTTAAGCAGAAATGTGTTTCGGACTCAACCATGGAAGCTGAGTATGTAGCAGCCTCTGAGGCAGCTAAAGAAGTAGTATGACTCAGGAACTTTCTAATGGACTTAGATGTGATTCCTGGTTTGCCCAAAATCATCACAATTTATTGTGATAATAGCGGTGGAGTTACAAACTCGAAGGAACCACGAGCTCATAAGGCAAGTAAACATATAGAGCGCAAGTACCACCTGATACGAGATATCGTGAAGCGAGGAGAAGTTGTCATCGCCAAGATTGCATCAGCGGATAACTTGGTAGATCCTTTCACTAAGGCCCTTCCGGCGAAAGCTTTCGATCGACATGTGGAGGGAATGGGAATCCGATGTATGGTAGAAGATATGGCAGCTTAGTCATTAGTATAAGTGGGAGATTGTTGGAGTGTATACTGAAAGCCTAAGCTTTTGTAAACATTTATGTTGAATAAAGAATCACATTTGGTCAATTTATTTGTAGTTGTTCAATTAATTTATATTGTAGATAACATAGTATGTGGGGTCACATGCAGAAGATGATGTTATCAGTACCTTATAAATTATAAACAGTAGCTCACGACCAAAATGGAAAGAAATAAACCATTAGAAGGTCGTAGTGTAATTAGGTATTAGTTTATCTTAACTATATAATTACACTAGTACACTCAGAGTGTATTGAGTAGGACCATTTGAGGTCGCACTACAAGAAAAACCTTCATAGACATCGGTGGAACAACAGGGGTTTTAAGTAAAAACTGATGTCTTTAAGTATTTTACATCAGTTTTTCTAAAAACCGGTGTCTATAAGCGCAGATTTTCGCTCATAGACATCGGTTTTTAAGCTGATATCTATGAGCGCCTTTTTTTTATTAATAGACACCGATTTTAACAGCGATTTTTAAAACCCGGTGTCTATGATAAAATAGAATAATTTAATTTTCCCACTAATACTTAGCCGAAATATGCAACACTTCACTCTTCCCTCCAAACCTAAACCTATATCGTGTCGTCCACCGTATACCATCGCAACGCCACCACGACTTTCCTCCTCGCCTCTAGCCGTCCGACCATCTCTCTCAGCCTCATCTCCCTCTTCCCCTTCCTAGATCGACACCCCTTCCTCTCTCGATCAGGATCAACACACGATACCCTTGCTTCTCCGTCCAACCACCGCATCTCCTCCAACTCCTCGTCCTTCATTTTATAGAATGCTCACTGTTAAAAGGGCAAGTTGGCGACAACAGCGAAGCATCAGCGAAGGGTTCATTTTCTCTCTCTTCGGGACACTCGTTGCTTTGTTGCGGTGCTCTCTAACATAAATTTCTCATTTCCTGAGGAGGAACAATGGCTAGAAAAGGGCTTGATCGTCTCACATTTGTTCTTCGTCGGCGATCGCCCTCAAACTGAAGAGGAGAGAGCCACCACTTCGCAACGGCTGCTCACTGTCCCTTTCTTCCTCCTCCTCCGCTCCTGGTTACGATCTACTTTCCCTTATATTCTTGTACAAATGTTGCTCTCCGTAAGGGAAAAAATAAGGGTTTTGTGGAAGCGATTTATGATTTCTGCACAATGTTTCTTGTAAGCAGGAAAAAAAGAGGGGATTTCTCCCCCTCAAAACGAGTTGCTTTTGCTTTGATTTTTTATTTTTCTGTCGATGTTTTGCTTTTAGAGAAAAGGGATTACTTCCCTAAAATCTACCCTTTGATTGTGTTGATGGTTAGAAATCTCTTTTCTTCCCTAAAATCTGTCATTTCCGTTTGCATTTCCGTTCCTTTAATTTACTAAGCAACTAAAGTTTACTAACTTATCAACTGTTTCTTGGTAGATCATTGAAACTATTTGAACGGAGGGTATTTTGCTACAGGTAGATTCTTGTTCTCACCCCAAAGGGAGGAGTTGGAGGAGGTCATCCTCAACGAGGCCAATTTTGAGAAGGAGGTCGGCCAGGATCGTGCCACCCTTGTCGGCAATCAATCTCTCTGCCTTATCTGCAAGAGATGGTTAATCTCCTTTTTTTTTTTTTTATTCGTTGCTTTTAGATTTTGATTCTAAAGTAAATAGGGTTTCTACTGTTTGTGGAGGAGCGCCTTCGGTGTCATCTTTCTGCTAAATGAATTTTGAACTTTTTCTAACAGTGAATCTTGAACTTCCATGTGATGGAATACCATAATCTCATGGTCATTTAGGTGGAACTTTTTGCATCACCTTTATATAGGTGGATTGCAACGCTGTATTATCGATCTTGGATCTAGGTTTCTCCGTCATAGTGTACCATCAGTTTGCCAACAAATTGCTGAGAGCTCTTATGCATTCGTAGGCCAGAAATGCTGAGTTGGTTTGAGAAAGATAGGGCTTTTGATCTCACCTGTGATCTTACCTAATTCCCTACTTACCGAGATTCAATGTTGAAGTATCCAGCTTCATTATTGACATTTGGCTTGTATATTATATGAGAATAGTATTACTTCATCTGGTTTAGAAGCTAAACCATTCTATGTCATCTGAACTGGACTAAGGCTGGTGATGCAAAATTAGCTTTAGCTATCATAAAGAAACTATTAGAATGATGAAAAATGGCATGAATTTTCTTTTAAGAATTCCTAGTTAGGTATTATTAAACAATGAGCAAATATTTGTGAAGATATTCTTTATGGAATAAAATCTAGACAATTAAAATGCAGAGTGAGAGCTATTGGGCTTTTGTTGCCATCATCACGTGCCCCATGGCTAAAGTAATTCTAAATTTGAATTTTGTTGAAAAAAAATTGAAACCAAAGGATCTAGATAAAATCAGACTTATGCAAAACAGATTTTTTTTTTTTTTTTTTTTTGTAAATTTGATACTTTAAGAACTGTTGAAGAAGTAGATAGATCTAACTTTTTCCATTGAATCTTATCTTTTGGTCAAATGTATGTAATTTTGTTGTTGTTGTTGCCAGCAATTTATTCAAGTTTCTCCAATATGTCAGTAGTGTGTATTGGTGGGGAAAAACTATTAATTTGTACTGAATTCTATGAAGCATTTTATGTTGTGGTTTTCATTTATGCCTCATGCTGCCACTGAAACCATCTCTTGCAGATAAGGCGAAGAGTTGTACTTATTGATTGACCATCTTTTGCAGATAAGGCAAGGATTTAGCATAAAAGTAAGTCTTGAATATGCAATTTTCATATGGTGTGCACTGTTAAGTTTCATGCACGATCACAATCTAGAATCTGGTTATTTATGCTATTAGCTAACAAATTGAGTTTGAAAGTTGATATATTCATTGATGTGGATTCAGTCAATTGTGTACCTTGAATGCTTCATTAGTTCTGCTATCTATTTAGATTTTGAAGAAATATTATATGATGTTAATTTAGAGTAAGTTGAAAGTAGGTATCAGTTATTGAATTATATGTATTTTGAAACTTACATATTGATAAATAGTTGTCAAATTGATAGTTCTGTATTTCTAATCACCTATGTACTAGATTTAGATTTGGGGAATTGTGGTATTGTGATGTCAGTTGATACCTTACATGCAGAATCAACATCTGATTGAGAGGAGGATCAGATTCACTCACAATTCTTGTTTTCTACAAATTTAATACTTGAATTCGTTGATGTTTGAGAAGAAGTGTAATGCTAAAATGCTTCCAACCTTATCCAACATTCATCTGACATGAAAATTGTGTGAAAAATGTGCATTATGACCTACTATATTTTGTGCTTAATCATTACTATTTCTCAAATTATCATGATGAAGTCCTCTTCAGTCATTTTTTTTGGTATATCATCCTTACTATGATAGGGTGTTAGCAATAATTTGGTTTGATATGAATGATTCCATCTAAAAATTCACTATACTAAAGACTATTTAGTCATTTCCTATGTGGGAGGACCAGAATTTTCAACTTTGTCATTCTGAAATTAGTTTGTTAAGAGGGATGCCTTCTGCATTTCAGGTATGGAGTTAGTGGTTATCCTACCTTGAAGTTTTTTCCCAAGGAAAACAAAGCTGGTGAAGATTATGAGGCTGAACGGGAGTTGGATGAATATTTATGGATACTGTAGTAAGAAGAATATTTATGTAATTTGTGAATATTTGTGTATTTTATGGATATTATTGGAAGAAGAATATGTGCAATTTATGAATATTTGTGTATTTTATGGATACTTTTGTAAGAATAATATTAGTGCATTTTATCGGGTTTTCACTGTTTCGGAAATTGAATTTGTGTCATTAAACAATATTGATATTATATCGATTTTCCACCGCTGCAAAACCGATGTCATTAACTAATATTACATCGGTCGTATATCGCTGCCAAAAATGGTGTTATTAACATATAATATTACATCAGTTTTACACCGTTGATGAAACAGTGTCGTTAAGTGATACTACACCGGTTAATAACCGATTCGAAAACCGGTGTCGTTAAGTGATACTACACCGGTTTTAACCCGATGTCTAAAATGGCAGACCTTTTACATCGCCTTCATAGACATCGGTCGAAAATGTAATAGACAGCGATGGAAAACCGATGTCTATGAGGGTTTTTGTTGTAGTGTCGTTTCTTTTATACTGACTTTATAAATGAACAAAGACCTCAGTTATTATGGAAGTGTGTGCTCTTAATCCTAATATAATAACAAGCACATATATTTGATATTTATTTCTTTAATTTATCAATGGGTGAGATTTAGTTCGATGAATCAATAAGCCTGATAAGTTGGGAAATGATATCACTTATAGTGTGTGTTGTTGATTATAGAAGGAAATTGTGTCCTAGAGATAGTAGGTTGATAATGTCCCCAAGAGGAGCTCATAAGGATTGTCATGTTAAACCCTGCAGGTGGACTTAGTCCGACATGACGATAAGGTTGAGTGGTACTACTCTTGGACTAAGATATTAATTAAATGAGTTGTTAGTAACTCACTTAATTAGTGGACATTCGATATCTTAAACACAGGGAGACTAACACACTCATAATAAGAAGGAGCCTAAAAATATAATTTGGGATTGGTGCGGTAGTTCAATAATAGTTCTCTAGTGGAATGAATTATTATTGATAAAATTAAGTTGTGTGTTCGGGGCGAACACGGGATGCTTAATTTTATCGGGAGACCAAAACCAATTCCTCCTCTCGGTCCCTATCGTAGCCTCTTATTTATAGAGTACTATACCCACCTATACCCACCTTCTATACCCACCTAAAGGGGGTCGGCCAAGCTAGCTTGGGAATCAAGCTAGGGCCGGCCTAAGCTTGGTTTATGGGTGGCCGGCCCTAGCTTGAACCCAAGCTAGAGGGGCCGGCCATAATAAAATTAAAAAGAATTTTAATTTTAATTTTTATTATGTGGAAGATATAATTTATTAAAGAGAATTAAAATTAAAATATCTCTCTTAAAAGGATCTACAAAAGATTAAAGAAAGAGATTAGATCTCTTTCCTTATTTGTAGATTGGAAAGATATTTTATTTTCTTTTTGAAAATTATTCACATGTTGAAAAATTAAAATTATAGAAATTTCTTTTTATAAACCATGAAGGGATTTTTGAAGAGAAATTTTATTTTTAAAATTTCCGAAAACAAATTAGGAAGTTTTAATTTGTTGATTGAAACTTGTCTAATTTTTCCTCTCTATGATGTGGCCGGCCATTATAAGATTAATTGGGAAATTTTATTTTATTTTTCTCAATTAAATCATGTCATGGAAATTAAGGAAATTTTATTGTAATTAAATTTCCTAATTTACCAAGACTAAGGAATATAAAAGAGGGGGTTGGGTGCCTTCATGAGACACAACCTCTATTATTTTTCTCCCTCTCTTATTCCTTGGTGTGGCTGGCCAACCTCTCTTCCCCTCTTCTTCTTTGTGGTGGCCGAACCTTTCTCTTGGCTTGGAGCTCTTGTGGTGGCCGGATACTACTTGGAGAAGAAGAAGAAGAAGGAGAGAAAGTTTGCATCCTTTGGAGTTTGGTTGGTATTTTTTTTTCTTCCTTGGTGAAGCTTTCTTGTTTTGGTCGAACCTAGCTAGGAGGAGAAGAAGGTGTTTGGTGGTTTCTCATCTTGGAAGATCGTTGCCCACACAACGTCCGAGGTTAGAAGAGGAATACGGTAGAAGATCAAGAGGTCTTTCTAAAAGGTATAACTAGTAATTTTTCTTTCCGCATCATACTAGTTATTTTTGGAAATAATACCAAATACAAGAGGCTTACGATTCTAGTATTTCGAATATGTTTTTCGATGTTGTGTTCTTTTGATTTATTTTTCCTTGTGATTTGATTGTTCCTTTCGGTTAACCTAAAGTTATTTTAGGAAATTAAATATTAGCTTTCCATAAAAGGTTTTGTCTAGTCGGTGGTGATTGCTCCCATATCCAAGAAGGCCATGTGCCTCGCCACGTCAGTACTGGGAACCAATTATGGAAATTAATATTTAATGAAATTAATAACTTAAGGTGATTTGGATCGAACGTGTTAAGTTCCGCAGGAGATCCAAGTCTAAACCTAAAAGAACAAATAGATTAAGTTTTAGATCAAACGTGTTAAGTTCCGCAGGTGATCCAAAATTTAATTTAAAAGAACACATGGTAGCTAGGAAAAAGGTTCAGACCTTTGTACAAAATTTTTGTACAGTGGAACCTCTAGGTTTTCCGAGTAGCAACCAACAGTAATCTTGTAAGATTTCTTATGTATTAGTTTCTCATCCTCTTTCTCTTGTATTTCTTCGTGTGTGAGTTTGTATGAGGCTTCTCCAATTCCGAATTGTTTCCAAGAAGGAGCTCTTTCATAGCATATGTGTGAGAGAGGGTTGGATCCTTGGATTAGTCACCTCAAGGAGGTGAATACCAAGTAAATACAAGGAGTTAGCATTGGAGATTTTTTCACTTCAAGTATTCCACTATAAATCATTTTCATTGAAGCAAGTGGGCTATTCACCTCCCCTCTAGATCCCTTACTTCCAACAAGTGGTATTAGAGCGAGACCGCTCTTCATCGGACTCATCACCGGAAATGACAACGAGCTAGAGGAAGAAGAATAAGTTGAAGCCCTAAAGTCAACAAGTTGAAGACTCATCATCTAGGGAGCTCAACTTCAAGATGGATTTCCGAGATGGACTCGGATTTAGTACTCGAGTACCTCCGCCATTCATAGTGTCAAACTTCGATCTTTGGAAATCAATGATAAAAAAAATTTTCATGAGAGAGATAGATCAATGGTTTTCTATAGTAGAGGGATTTGAAGCACCAAGTTATAGCAAAGCTAGACTCATCAAGAGAAGTAAATGGCGCGAGGAACAAATCAAGAGATGTGAAGCCAATGACAAAGTGACCAAATTATTGATTAATTTATAGCCAAGCAACATTTTGAGCCAAATTGGAGATTATGAAGATGCCAAGGAGCTATGGAGCAAATTGGTGAAACTCTATGAAAATCCATCCTCAATGGAGTGCAACAACAAAAATAAAGAGAGACACTCCTTATTTCGTGTACATGAGGATTCAAAAGTTGAGAGATGCTCAATATCCGAGGATGAAGATAAAGAGACATCCACATCAAGGATTGAGAGGGAGTGTAGATTATTGGCATCGCAGCAAGAAGAACCCTCTACAGCCGGATCAAATGAAAAAAGTGTTATCTACATGTAAAGGTATAAAAATTTCAAGTTGTAATAATAAAAATCATATTATTTGCTTTGAGTGTAGGGAAAAAGGATATTACAAGAGTAAGTATCTTAAATTTGCCAAGATGAAGGCTCAAGTGACACTCAAGGCAAAGGAGAAGTCAAAGAAACACAAGCTTTGGTACGTAAAGGCATGGAGCATATTGGATGCTTCTCTTGCAATTAAAAGGGCCACTACTGGAATCAATGTCCAAGAGGGAGGATTCCAATCAAGAGTCAAGGAGGAAACTCAATTCAAGGGAGATCTCTTAAAAGCAAATGCAAGGTATCATTTATTGATGTAATTTCTTTAAGAAATGATAAAAAGTATGCTAAAAATAATGTTTATCTTTTTAACGTTATTTATCATGAAAATAGAAACCATGATAGGATTAAGAAAAAAAATATATAGTGTATCATACTAGAACTACTTTACCTAAGGATAGGAAGATAGAAAATGATTTAGGCAAGAAATATACGAAAAATAAATATTTTCCTAAAAAGAAAAATATCCAAGGATTTAAGGAAAAAAATCTAAATTTGAGAACTTAAGGAGAGAAAATCAAATCTTAAGGTCAAGACTTGATAAATTAGAAAGGACTTAAGAAAATGACAAATGAAGAAAAAGGGTCCAAGAACAAAAATCTAGGTCAAAATAGACAAGATTCATCCAGTGGTTGTAGTGGTTTGGGATACAAACCTAAAGTCAAGAAGGATGTACCTTTATACCATAGAGTTCCATAAAGTTATGGAACTATTTAATTTCTAGGTTTAGGAGTCAACTCAAAGTTATAAGGGAAGCAATCCCTAGAGTTGACTTTGAGGAGACTAGTGTGACTAAGGCTTCAAAGAAGCCTAGGAAAGTTATTAATAAGGTGAGTATCTAGTATACCCAAGGAGTACCAATAGATTTTGGATTCCTAAGAATTTATCCTCTACACCTTAGATGGATTTAGAGAGTGTCAACTCTAATCGGAAGGGTAGTTAACCTAACCATGGTGAAGTTGACACTTTAGGGCATTTTTAAGGTGTTGAGACACTTTGAAAATGAAAACTTGATTTTTACTCTTGAAGAGTAAATATGTGTCAATTAAAATATTTAAGGAATTGAGATTAATTAAATTGACATGAATAGGATAAAAGGGAAAATGTGCTAAGTTGGGATTTTGACACATTTAATGAAAAAGGGGGCTTTTAGGTCAAATTAGGTTTAACTTAGTAAAAATAGATTAAAAACAAAACTTAGATGAAAATATAGGTATTCTTATTTATGTAAAATTATCATGTTTTGTTTGACCTATCACATGTCATGCTATCATGACATCATATTTGATATTCATATTTCATTATGAAAAATGCCATGATATTTTTGATACATTTCATACATGCATCATTCCATTTATGATATATTTAGATTGAGTTTTTGGAAAGTATGCATGTGATATATGTCATGATCATATTCATGTATTATTTTAATTCCTTATAATTAAGGACAATGATATTAATTATCAAATGACATCTTAGGTGGATGATCAAAATTTAAAATATCTAGTTAGAAATGCATGATCCCTTAGATTAGGGAAAACCAATATCTGCATCTCACAAAGACAATAAGTTGGCTTATATGTGTTTTGATGTATATAGATATAAGTACGATGTTAGGAGGATCAACAAAACCTAAGATATTGATATAGTACATCTATTTGAGTTTTAGTTTCACCAAAACACATAGATTATGTATTATCCAATCATGGGGTAAGAAAATATATAAGTCATGTGCATTTAGCTTATAGATCATGGTTGGAAATTCATTTTGAAAAATGATTTCAAAAATATTTTTGAAAACCTTGGTGAAGACTATTTGTTGATAGTAATCACATTGAATAGTTAGACATGAACTTGAGAGAAACATTGAAGTTTTCAATGATTTCCAATTACGTGGAAATATTTGAAAATAGGGGTCATTTTCATAGAAAATGATTTTCCCCTAATAGTATATGACATAAGTAATGTCTACCCAATGTTCCATGATTTTTAAATTTTCTTATAATTATTTATGTATTTTTGAAATTTGGTCTAAAATCAAATTTTGAAATTTAGTTATGATAATCGATTGGATCAATCGATTACCACACCCCAATAAATTAGGGCAATTGATTGGAGTGAATATCTACGAGCACATGGACTAATGGAATCAATCAGCCGATTGATTGAAAGGCTGTAATAGATTGAAATCCAACTTTAATCAATTAAGAGATGCCTAAATCGATTGGTAGCTGAAACCAATCAATTAGGATGCTAATTTTGGCTAAAATGGTTTGATTTCAGTTTATTAAGCCGCGTTTAGTCGAGTTAACCATCCCTAACCCTCTTAAATTCATTTATAAGTATTTAAAGGAAGTTTTCTTGATGAAAACAAGAATGGAATGATTAAAGAAGATTAACTTGGAGTTTAGGAGGATGTTTAATTTCAAAATTAAATTTTAAACCTCAAAACTTTAACTTTAGATTTTCTAAAGGTTTAGGAATTCTAAATCATTGTTTGTATAATTATAGAAAGTTGGAGCATGTTTTGAGGGGGGGGGGGGGGTTTTTCCATAAAATCATGACTTAGATGTTTTTTTTTAATAGAAGATTGAAAATCTTCATTGAAATGAATGAATGCTCTAGGTGAGCATACCATATATGCTCAAGGGTGAGCATAGGATAAAATGAATAGTATATGACTTTCATTAAGTTACTTTGACAAAATTAATTCTTAAGGGAAAGAGTTTTTGATGTTTATCAAAGTGGAAGAAAATGTGAGGTTTAAGTTAGAAACTCACATTCATGCTTTGAGCATGGGAATGAATTTGGGGTTGGGCTAATATGAGTTAACCTAATTTAAATGTATTGTCAAACATAAAACAATAGAGATTGCTGGTACAATCATCCTTGGGTCAAAGTTGACCAATTTGACTCAAGCTTGAGTTTTGATGTTTGATAATATATGAAAATTACAGGTGCAATTGTCCATTTGAGAGATTGCTGGTGCAATTCTCCACTGGTCAAAGGTTGACCAGTTTGATATAAGAGAGTAGTCAAGTAGGTCGAGGTCGACTAGATACTTGAATGAGAAAGTCCTAACTAGATCTTAGGGAAGGGCAAGACTAGTGGGATGATTGATAGAAGAAGAAAAATCAAGTGGGTCAATATTCATTAGACACTTGGTGTGAGAAGTCCTAATGAGTGAAGTCGGGCAGTGATGAAAAGTCCTGATGAGTGAATCCAGACTATTTGAAAGTCCTGGTGAGCTAGGTAGTTGAAAAGTCCTGATGAGTAAAGCTAGGTAAATGGAAAGTCCTAGTGAGTGAAGCAGGTAGTTAGAAAGTCCTGGTGAGTGAAGTTAGACAGTTGGAAAGTCCTGGTGAGTGAAGCCATGCAGTCAAAAAGTTTTGATGAGTGAAGCCAGACAATTAGAAGTCTTGATGAGTGAAGTCAAGTAATTGGGAAATCATAGTGAGTGAAATTAGATAGTGAGAAAACCCTGGTGAGTAAAGCTAGGTGGGAAAATACTAGTGAGTGAAGATAGGTGGAGAAAAGCCTTAGTGAGTGAAGCCAGACATTAAAAAATCTAGGTGGGCCAAAGGTTGACCGGACAACTAGTGTTTAAAAGTCTAAGTGGATCACAGAGAACTAGACACTTGGTACGAGAAGAAAATTCCAAGTTCAAAGGTTGACTAAACATCTGGTGTTTGCAAGTCCAAGTGGGTTATGAAGGATCGAACACTTGGCATGAGGAGAAAAGTTAAAGTGGGTCAAAGAATTGATTGGACACTTGATGGAGAAGTCCCAAGAGGTCATTGTTGACCTAATGTTGGGCAACGAAACCCTACACTTGGATTAAATAAGTTAGGGTTGGACAATCAAATGACCCTAAGTTAATTTTTTAGGTAATCAATTAGGAGTTTCTTGAGAGAACACAGAAAGAGCCTAAATCGATTGATGAGCCTAATCGATTGGACTAATTGATTAGACCCAGGAGATCCATGAAGACGAATTCTTAAAAAACAAGGTTGAATCGATTAACCCAATCGATTGGGCCTAATCGATTAGGCCAATCGATTAGGGTCAGGAGATTCACAAAGAGGAATTCATGAAAAACAAGGTTGAATCGATTGGCCCAATAGATTCAAGTACTGCTAATCGATTGGGTCATTCGATTGGGCACTTTGTAGCAAGAAGAGGGAATCAATTTAGGCAATCGATTAAGAAGGCTTAATAGATTGTGATAATCGATTAAGGCCTTTTTACCAGTGAACAAGGAGTTACAGAATCGATTGGGTAATCGATTAAAGTTCTTTGAATCGATTGAGATGACTCACTAATCGAATATGATTCAAAAAAAGAGTCGTTATATAGGTGTTGGATGGTCAGATGACTTGATAGTCGATTAGGGAAAAGCTGAATTGGTTGGGAGGCATTGAAGAACCCTAGAAAAAGGTTTTCATGGACATTTCGAACAAGTTCTTATAGACTGAAAGGTCCACACAATGCTCTATTTCTATTGTGTGCATTTTACAATAAATTATGTCAAAGAGCATTAGACAGGAACCTTTTAGAAAAACTCAAGGAGAATATTGTTAAAACTCTATGCATGTTGGAAAGGTATTTTCCACTTGCTTTTTTTTACCATTTCGGTTCATTTGACAATTCATTTAGCTAGAGAAGCTCGCTTATGTGAACCAATCCAATTCTGCTGGATGTATCCATTTGAAAGATAATAAATATTACACAACAAATTGGATTTTGTTATCAACACTTCTTTCATCTAATTTATGTTTTTTATTTAGATTTATGAAAATTCTTAAAGGTTATGTGAAGAATCGAGCAAGGTCAGAATGTTGCATAGCTAAGTATTATCTCGCAAATGAAAGAATGCAATTTTGTAGTGATTTTATTAATAAATCTGCTATTATTGGTGTTCATTCTAATCGGAATGCAGATTTGGATAATGGATTAGTGGAAGGTCACCCAATTTTCCAAGGAAAAGTTAATATTTTAGAAGACCATGTGTTGCAAGTCACCCATCGATATGTGTTGTTCAATAGTGCAGAAGTTGAACCTTACTTACAGTGAGTATAGTTAATTGCAAACCCTATTAGATAATCTTGGTATAGTACATAATTCATATATTCTAACAATCACCCTTCAATGATTTTAAATAGGATGCACATTGAGGAGCCTAAACAAGTAGATCGTTGTTTCATAAGGAATGAAGCGTTGTTACAAAAATGACGTATGGAAACATTTGCTCAATGACTATCAAAACATGTTCCTGATACCTGTTCAGGCCGAATTCAATGGCTAGCACATGTCCAAGAAAGCATGTCATATCTTATACAAGTTATATTATAAATGGATATCGGTTCTACACAATTTATGTTGAAAGGTTGACACAAGATAGTGGTGTTTCAATTGAAGCCGATACTATTTGTCAATCTAGTGCTAATGATTATTCATATATAGTAGGTAGACTATCATATTATAGGGTTATACAAGATATTGTTTTACTAGACTACTATTCCTTCAAAGTGCCTATCTTTAGGTGTGATTAGGCCAATCATGGAACTGGTATTAAAATCGAAGATGGTTTTACACTGGTTAACTTACACCAAGGACTAAGAACTTTTGAAAGTGATCCTTTCATTTTAGTATCACAAGCAAAGTAAGTATTCTATTCTAGGGATAATGATGAATCAAATTGGTATGTGTTGCTAAAAGTGCTGCCTCGGGGTATTCATGACATGAATTTGATTAAAGAGGATGCCTATATGTCATCAACGCCTCTTGATGTATCTGGACTTGAAATTAACATTACCAAGAATGAAGTATATGTAAGGAATGAGTGTGAGAGAATTGATATAACTGATCCATGACTAAAATTTTATAGTGTAGATTTTATAGTTAATTAGTTCTTTTCAAGTTTTATTATACTTTGTTTACTATTTTATTATATTTTTCTAGTTGTTTATTTTCATCAATGATCATGTCATGTTGTAAATGAGTAGGTCATTAATTATAAAACATTCAAAAGATGAGAAAATGAACAAAAAATGTAGCAAAGCAGTAGTAGATGAAATTCAAGTGATATTGTGTTTTATTTTAAATCTTGATTTATTTTAATAAAGTATACTTATACATTTCAATCTCTCTATGATATTTTGCAAGAAAATATAGCTTACCTCTTGATGTATCTAGACTTGAGATTAACATTACCAAGAATGAACCATATGTAAGGAATGAGTGTGAGGGAATTGATATAACTGATCCATGACTTAAATTTTATAGTGTAGATTTTATAGTTAATTAGTTCTTTTCAAGTTTTATTATACTTTGTTTACTGTTTTATTATATTTTTCTAGTTGTTTATTTTCAGCAATGATCATGTCATGTTGTAAATGAGTAGGTCATTAATTAGATAACATTCAAAAGATGAGAAAAATGAACAAAAAACATAGCAAAGCAGTTGTAGATGATATTGTATTATGTTTTAAATCTTCATTTATTTTAATAAAGTATACTTATACATTTCAATCTCTTTATGATATTTTGCAAGAAAATATAGCTTCTAACAGTCCACTTTATTAATCACAAGATTTGTACGATAAAGAGGGAATTGATGACGACAAAATTGATAAGAAAAAGGGGCATGGTCCATCAAAGTTGAATTTGATTAGTGATAAACAAAAGCCTAAAGAACTGGAGCATAATGAATTTGGACAACCGATTGGAGATAATTCAGTGAAGTATGCTTCTTTCCTAGATTGCATGATAAAAGAATTTGTGTCATATACATTAGATGGATGGAATGACGTAGATGAAGAAGTAAAGAATGTTAATACAGTCTGACCTGGCTGTTGTTTTGATGTTGACACTGATTTAAGTTTGTATCAGATATTAATTAAACTCGGACTGATTAATGATCAAGGTTGATCATGTGGAGAGGAAAAGTCCAAGTACGGATACTTGGCACGCGAAGTCGGAGAGGGCTCAGTAGCTCGTTCTCCAGACTAGGTCAGAGAGGGCTCGGTAGCTCGTTCTCTGGACTAGGTCGAGAGGGCTCGGTGGCTCGCTCTGGATCGGACGGAGAGGGCTCGGCTCGTTCTCCGGACTAGGTCGAGAGGGCTCGGAGCTCGTTCTCTGGACCTCGGAGAGGGCTCGGTAGCTTGTTCTCCGAACTAGGTCGGAGAGGGCTCAGTAGCTCGTTCTCCAGACGTTAGGGTTTAGGGTGGGAAGCGCTAAAACCAACAGATGCATTGGATCGGTCATTGCGACCGATCCGGATGATTGTCGTTGCGGATCGGTGCCGGACCGATCCAGATATTTGTTATCTCGACGGCCTCGTGGCCGTCGATCTGATACTTTACGTGGGTTATCCGATGGCAGTGACCGATCAAGAACCAAACAATAGTTCATCAGATAGTTATCTAATCGATGCAGACCGATCGGGAAGCAAAGGATTCGAGAGGACTATAGGGGATCGGTGCGTGGACCGATCATTTATAGGCTGATCGGTCCACAGACCGATCAGAAGCCTCCCAGACCGATCAGGATATGTCCTGATCGGTCCAGAGGGTTATGGATCGGTCGATTGACCGATCCACAACGATGTCGTTTGTCTTCTACTGTTTCTCTGCTATTTCTCATTCATCTGAACTAACCATCTGCTGTAAGTTTTTTTTTAGTTACAGATTGCAGGTGTCGTGCCAATGCTTAAATTCAAATTAAGCTCCATCAGAAGAATAAGACCAAGTGCTCTTTCTGCTGTGTTTCGCTGCAAATGGTGCAATTGGAGCGTCAATGTTCACTGGCTGCGATCAGTTGGTAATAGCTTGAGTCTTGCTTATTGGTTCGAGCTCAGAGACACCAGTGAAGACCATGGATGGTATTGGTGTGAGTTCAGAGAACCAGATAAGGAGGAAGAGTGATTGGCGACGCCTGAGTCGGTCGTAGTGATTCGGCTCTGGCTGAAGACAGTGAGAAAGCAGAGGAATAAGAAGAAGGAAGAAGAGAGGTTTGGGTAAGAAATTTTCAAAAAAATTCTCTGTCGATCAAGCAAGAGGTTGTGTGTTTGAGCTCTTGGCTGAGGAACTTCTTCTGTCTTTGCGCTTTGCTTTCATCGTGGCTGTAAGTTTATTGTTCATTTCTCTTAGCCACTAAACTCTGTAAGTCTTGTGCTTCATTTCAAATCTTGTCTGAGCTTTGTGTGGAGAGGTTACTCCACCGAGAAGGAGAAATACTTAGCCGGAATTTGTCCGGGGTATGATCTACCGAAAGATCAAGGGATCGTCCACCTTACGGACACGCCAAGGAGTATGGGCAAGTTATCCCCGAACCTCGCACATCCTTGTTGTGTTAGTGGTGGGTTGTTTCTTTTCCTTGCATCAGTTTTCTTTTTGCTTATTTCCACTGTGCTAACAAGTTTTTGTGAGGAATTAATTGAGTTTTTAGTGGAGGCTATTCACACCCCCCCTCTCTAGCCATCCGAAGGTCCTAACAAGTGGTATCAGAGCAAGGCGCTCTTCATCCGGATTAACACCCTAAAGAGCAAGAAGATGGCTATGAAGGAAGGTTTTAGCAACAATCGTCCACCCTACTTCGACAGAGCGGACTTCCAATATTGGAAGAGCCGTATGGAGTATTATCTCAAGACCGACATCTCCATGTGGTTCTCGGTCAAGGAAGGGTTCACACCTCCGAAGGACGAAGAAGGTAAGGAACTAGTGTCGTCAAGGTGGTCCGCCGAGCAAACTCGCAAAGGACAAGCCAATGGCAAGGCGATGGTCACTCTACAATGTGGGATAGCCAAAGATCAACTTGTCAAGGTAGGTCCATTTGTGAGTGCAAAAGATTTGTGGAACAAGCTCATCGAGCTCCAAGAAGGAACCCGAGACTCTCGGTTTGCCAAGAGAGACTTGTTCCTAAACCAACTACAAAATCTCACCATAAAGGAGAACGAAACGGTAAGTGAACTACACGGAAGGTTCAAAGAGATCATCAATGGTCTTCATTCCGTAGATGAATGCGTAGAGAATCGCGATCTTGTAAGGTACGCTCTCAAAGCCTTTCCGAGAAATGCCTTGTGGTCATCTATGGTAGATGCATACAAGGTCTCCAAGGACCTTTCAATTGTTAAATTAGATGAATTCTTTTGTGAAATGGAACTTCATGAACTTGCTAACAAGGGTCAAAAAGAGGAAGGTATTACCTTAGTTGCAGGAGAAAAGAGCAAGGATGGAAGAAGGAAGAAAGAAAAGAAGAAGGAGATAGAGATTCCTACATCCTCATCCTCCTCCGAGTCCGATGATGAAGGTGGATCATCATCGAGCGAGATGGCCAACTTCGTAAGGAGAATCATGAGAAGGAGCCAGAGATACAAAGGGAAAGGTAAGTCTATTGATCAAAATGTTGATAAGACTAACGTTACGTGTTATGAGTGTAGCAAGAAAGGACACTATCGGAGCGAGTGTCCAAAACTCAAGAAGAAGGAGGAAAGGGCCAAGAAGAAGAAAGCTCTCAAAGCTACTTGGGATGAATCCTCCTCAAGCTCATCGGAGGAAGAGAAGAAGGAGAAAAGCACTCGTCAATTAGCGCTCATGGCAAGGGAGGAATCGGATTCCGGAAGTGATACATCAGCCGCGGCTTCATCATCTTCGGATGATGAAGAGGTAACTTCTCCTCACTTAAAAAAATGCTATAAAACTATTGCACATTTATCTACTTTGCTTAAGAAATCAAAAACTGAAATCAAATCACTAAAAGATGAAGTAGAACACTTGAAGACTCTTAGGGAAGATGAGGTTGATGACCTACATCAAGAGTTTCTTGAGGATGAAAACAAAGCCTTAAAGAGTGAAGTTGAGAAACTCAAGAAAATGCTTGAGAAATTCTCAACTAGCTCTAAGACCTTAGATATGATTCTAAATGCCCAAAGGGCGGTCTACAACAAGGCTGGGTTAGGATATCAACCTAAGGAGTCTAGTTTCATTTCCCTAGTGTCTAGAACCCAATTTCATAGATCACATGCTTCTAGGGTTCATGAGACTAGGAAGGGTGTGACCAAGGCATGGGTTCCTAGGTCTTTCATTGTAGATGCATTAGGTCCCAAGATTTGGGTACCTAAAACATCTATCTTTTGTGTCTTGTAGGCATTTGTCAAGGGGGAGCATCTATCAACTTGGTTTGTTGATAGTGGATGCTCCAAGCACATGACCGGGGACAAGTCACTCTTTACTACCCTTCAAAACAAAAATAGAGGTAATGTGTCCTTTGGTAATAATGGTAGCCTTAAGGTTATAGGAGTTGGAGATATTCATATATCCGAATGTCTCCAAATCAAAAATATCCTTCTAGTCAAGGGGATGACCTTTAATCTCCTAAGTGTCAGCCAATTGTGTGATACAGGTTACACAATTGAGTTTCATTCAAGTCAATGTATGGTCAAACACATTGACACACTTGACACGGTACTAGTAGGCACAAGGGTAGATAACATTTATCAAGTATTTTTTAAAAGTGCTACTAATGCCTCTGCTAAGTGTTTCATGTCAAAAGAAGAAGAATCATGGCTGTGGCATAGGAGGTTGGCCCATGTGAACATGAAGAATATTCGAAAGCTGGCCAACAAAGGATTAGTGCGAGACTTACCGAGCATCAAGTACCAAAAGACAAAATTATGTGATGCATGTCAAAAGGGTAAGCAAACAAAAGCGTCTCATAAAGGTAAAAGCGCTGTAAGTACATCTACTGCTTTAGATTTATTGCATATGGATTTGTTTGATTGTAGTAATGTCATTTCATTGAATGGAAGTAGATATTGCTTAGTGATCATTGATGACTTTACTAGATATACATGGACTTTATTTTTGAAAAATAAGGATCAAACCATAGATATTTTTGTTTTCTTTTGTAGAAGAACTGAAAATGAAAAATCAACAACAATTAAAACAATTAGAACTGATCATGGTGGAGAATTTCAAAACCATAGATTTTTAGAATTTTGTCAAGAAAAAGGATATAGGCATGAGTTCTCTACTCCAAGGACCCCACAACAAAATGGGGTTGTGGAGAGAAAGAACCGAGTCTCGTAAGAGGCTGCACGAAGCATGCTCAATGAGTACTCACTACCGAGCTACTTATGGGATGAAGCTGTAAATACCGCCTGCTATGTGCAAAACCGAGTCTTGATACATAGGTTTTTAGGAAAGACTCCCCATGAACTTTGGTTTGAGAGACCCCCTACAATTAAACATCTTAGGGTGTTTGGTTGTAAGGTGTTTATCTTGAACACCAAGGATCATCTTGGAAAGTTCACGGCTAAGGCTGACGAAGGGATACTAGTCGGGTACTCTCTCATCAGCAAAGCCTATCGAGTCTATAACAATAGGACTAAATTGATTGAAGAGTCCTCGGATGTAGCATTTGAAGAAATTCCTAAATCAAATGATAAATCAAGGGATGTAGGAGAAATTCAATTTGAACTTAGAAATCTAAGTTTAAATGATCAAAACATAGGGAGAGTCGAAATTGACTCCGATGATGATGAGCAAAGGCAAGAGAGGGCTCAGTCTGATCCTTTGCCTGATACTGAGCCCTTGCCTGTGTCTAGTGAGACCACTCATGAGGCACCACCAACACCAAGGTAATCTAGGATAGCCTCTAGTCATCCCCAAGACCAGATTGTGGGAGACATTCAACAAGGGGTTAGGACTAGATCATTCTTTAGAAATGAGTCTAATGAGGTCGCCTTGATCTCAGAAATTGAACCAAAATTAGTTGATGAGGCATTGCATGATCCTGATTGGATCTTAGCTATGCAAGATGAGTTAGGTCAATTTGAAAGGAGCCAAGTGTGGGACTTAGTTCCTAGACCTAAGAAGACCACCATTATTGGAACCAAATGAGTCTTCAAAAATAAGTTAAACCAAAAGGAAGAAGTTGTAAGAAACAAGGCAAGACTTGTAGCCAAGGGCTATAGTCAAGTCGAAGGGCTCGATTATGATGAGACTTATGCTCCCGTGGCTCGATTAGAGTCCATTCGTTTAATGCTAGCTTTTGCTACACATAGAGGTTTCAAACTCTTTCAAATGGACGTTAAATCGGCTTTCTTAAATGGTTTCATTAAAGAAGAGGTCTATGTTGAACAACCACCGGGGTTTGTGAATACCGAAGCTCCAAACCACGTGTACAAGCTCAAGAAAGCTCTTTATGGGCTTAAACAAGCACCTCGAGCATGGTACGAAAGGTTGTCAACTTACTTACTAGAAAAGGGTTTTGTAAGAGGTCAAATAGACCCAACACTATTTCTGCGTAGAGATGGTGAAAACATATTTGTAGCCCAGGTGTATGTCGATGACATAATTTGTGGCTCAAATAACAAGGGCTATTTGAATGAATTTATCACTCACATGGAAAGTGAGTTTGAGATGAGTCTGGTGGGAGAATTGACATTCTTCCTTGGACTTGAAATCAAACAAACTCGAGATGGCATCTATGTCCATCAGACGAAATACACTCAAGAGATGCTCAAGAAATTCAAAATGAGTGACTCTAAGGAAGTATCCACTCCAATGGCGACGAACACTCGCCTTGACAATGATGAGAATGGAAAACCAGCTGATCTAACGCAATATAGAAGCATGATCGGTAGTCTTCTATATCTCACAGCTAGTCGACCGGACATACTTTTTGCTGTGGGCATGTGCGCTAGATATCAAGTATGTGCCAAGGAATCTCATTTAATTGCAGTTAAGAGAATTCTGAGATACCTTAAGGGCACAATTAGAGTAGGCCTCTGGTACCCTCGTACTGAGTCTTTTGATTTGATAGGTTATACCGACTCTGATTATGCTGGGTGCAAATTGGATCGGAAAATCACTAGTGGGGGTTGCCAATTTTTAGGTTCATCATTGGTTAGTTGGTCAAGTCGGAAGCAACATTGCGTTGCTCTCTCCACAACCAAGGTTGAATACATTGCCATGGGAGAGAGTGTATCACAATTGTTGTGGATGATCCACACCCTAGAAGATTATGGGCTTTCGTATAAGGGAGTGCAAGTGTTGTGTGACAACATCAGCACAATAAACCTAACGAAAAATCCAGTCCATCATTCAAGGACCAAACACATTGAAGTGCGTCATCACTTCATTAGAGATCACGTAGCTAGGGGAGACATTGCGCTCACATATGTTGAGTCAAAATCAAACCTAACTGATATTTTTACCAAACCTCTTCCGGAAAATGAATTTAGTCATTTAAGGAGAGAATTGGGAATGTGTTTGGCTCAATAGGCCATTAGGACTTCATCATGATCGATAAGGACATTAAAACGACAAGAGGAATTGGGAAATTAACTTGGGAAACTTGGGACATCTCACACAAACTATAAGATTTAACAAATTATTTTTGTTTGCTAGAAATGGGGTGAGATGCTAGGATCAGCCGAATTATTCAAAATGTATCATGCATCCCTTGAATAATTAGGTTGAAGAGACATAAATTGAGTATGGGGAAGATCATTAGATAATTCATGTGTATATGGTTCCTAGATCTTACTCATATATTCCAACCAAGGAAACTTGGTTGGACCTTTACCTAGAAATTATGTAAGTTTGGTTGATGGACTGTTTGATACCTTTGATCAATATTTTTCATGATTTTGATTGAAACTAGGACAAGTCCTTGAAATAATGATAGCAATTCGGTTATATTTTGACAAACTTGAAACTGAACATAACAAGGTCGAAAATCTCAGTTTTTAAGCCTTGAGTTGTCTGTTTTTCTAAATGTCAGAAACTTTCGGACTATAAACAATTTCAGACCATAATCTTTAGGAAATAGTTATGCTTGTAGATTTTCAGGCTCTAGGTACTGAATTTGGAAGTTTTACTAGAAAAACTTCTACGAATTATCGAACACCTCTAATTTGATTCAAATTAATGGAGAAACTTCGAGACCATTGGTCAACGGCCATCGGGAGAAGGTGGATCGTCGATCGATCCAAAATCTCCGCACCATTCTTTGTAATATGATCGGTCCGGGGACCGATCAGGTTTGTTTTGTACGGGAAGCCTCCGATGGTCTGCGGATCGATCAGGGGTTCTGATCGGTTTGGGGACCGATCGCACGAGAGGCTCGATCATGACGGTCACTGACCGATCAGGAGGTTCCCTGATCGGTCAGGATTTCTCTATCTCGGACAGCCGTCCGATCATTTCGACACCTGGACACCGATCTCTCTTAAATTTTCCCGATCCTTTCTCTTCTCCTTTCACGCTGAAGCCCTAGCCGACACTTTTCTACACCTCAACTCTTCTCTTCTCTTTGCACGCCGAAGCCCTAGCCAAAGCCCTAGCCAAAAGATACTTCAATGGCACCAAGGTAACTCCATACTTCCCTAGAACTACTCACCTTGGCATTTCAGTTTCATTTCTCACCATATCTGTGCATTTTGTTTTGACTTTCGGTTGTTGGTGGCTCCGGTGCTCATTTACTTGCCCCATTGTATCACATTGTTAAAACTTAGGAAGAAACAAGTGGGTGAAGGAACCTCTAAGTCACCTGAGAAATCTAAGACTAAGGCTCCCTCCCGACCTCAACCATCTGTCTTCGGGAGATTCCCAAACCACCATTTTGAACAAGCCTTTAAACAAAGAACCTTTAAATTGCTCCCTTGTAGGTCTGTGGATCGAAAATTCATGGACGAATTTTGTCCATCTGTGTCAAAAATCATTGCCTATTACAAACTCGATTCACTTGTCTATTTAGAACGAGATATCAATTATGACTTAGTATCTGAGTTTTATAACAACCTTCATCAAACTAATGATGTAAGTTATAAAACAAAAGTTGCTAAGCAGACTCTTGATTTCAGTTTCTCAGCTTTCTTTGATTATCTAGATTGTCGGAGGTGTTCAGGAAATGTCTTTTCTATATATCCTGATCTACCAGACCCCTTACCTTCACCCTTTGATATCTCATCTGACTCCATCTATGAGTATTTCTTCGGACATCCTAGACCGGGTGGGCTAGATGAATTAGATGTTGATTTTCCTACTTTTGCAGCCTTGAGATTATCTGCCCCAGATTACATTCTTTTTAAGATTGTCACAAACTGCCTTCTGCCAATCACATCTAAACCCTTGTCTGAGATCCGACCATATCATTGCCTGATGCTTTATGGATTGCGTTGGCGTCTCGACTTTGACATCATGTCTAGCATCTATTCTTCGATCATCTCCTATAGTGAGCCAAACAGCCTCACTGTTTATATGCCTTATGGGCATATAATTATAGATTGGCTCGAGACCCTTCAGATTGATGTCTCCAAGGGTAGAATAGTCAAGATGGTCAGGCAGGACTTCAGACTTGGGAAACGTACATTTTCCAAGTCTGGCATCATAGGACAGAATGAGGAGGTTCGGTGGAAGGATGGGAGAGCACTAGGTGAGCTACCACGGGCACCTCCACGACAGGTTGCGGCTGCTCCTGTTGCTGCTCCTCCTGCTGCTGCTGCTGACGATGGAGAGGCGCTGCTGGTTGCTGAGCTCCACGGGCAGCGCGTTCGGATTGACCAGCGCTACGATGATTTACGCAGTCAACAATTGGCGACACATCAGGCGATTATGGGATGGATGGCCAGATACCCACCTCCGCAGTATTTCCCGGGCTATCCATCCTCGAGCAGCGGCATGCCACCTCAGGGACCCACTCCTCCCGCTGATGATGCTGATGCTCCTCATGATGAGGAGGTTGATTGATACACAATGTTCTATGCTGTCATTTTGATTATCTATGTTTTGGATGTTGTTTGTTGGATATTTATGTCTGACCTGGATACTTGCTGATTTCATATATTTATGCTGCTCATTTTCTTGTTTTTCTTTATGTTTCACTTCCTATTGGCTATTAATATGCTGTTCATATGTCATGTCTTGTATGTCTCTTATTTCTTTATCACTGTCTTATAATACACTTAGAGGGCATTCTAGGTGGATTAAGAAAAAGACAGTATGGGTTAAGGGGGAGTCCTTTAACATTTTCTTACCTAATTCGCACCTTTTCGGTGTTTGACAAAGGGGGATAAGATAACTAAGTTTAGAGAAAGATGAAAGTTTGGCTTTAGGGGGAGGATCTTGATTCCCCTATCCTTACATGGTGTTGTATCTGTCTTAGGGGGAGGATCTTGATTCCCCTAAAATTAGGGAAATATGAATATTTCTGATCTAAACTTAAATCGTGTTGTCAAACAAAAAAAAGGGGGAGATTGTTAATACAGTCTGACTTTGGCTTTAGGGGGAGGATCTTGATTCCCCTATCCTTACATGGTGTTGTATCTGTCTTAGGGGGAGGATCTTGATTCCCCTAAAATTAGGGAAATATGAACATTTCTGATCTAAACTTAAATCGTGTTTTCAAACAACAAAAAGGGGGAGATTGTTATTGTTTTGATGTTAACACCGATTTAAGTTTGTATCGATATTAATTAAAGTCGACTAATTAATGATCAAGGTTGATCATGTGGAGAGGAAAAGTCCAAGCACGGATACTTGGGCGAAGTCGGAGAGGGCTCGGTGGCCTCCTGACTAGGTTAGAGAGGGCTCGGTGAGCTCGTTCTCGGCCGGACGAAGTCGGAGAGGGCTCAGCCTCTCCTGACCAGGCCGGAGAGGGCTCCTCGGGACCCGAAGTCGGAGGGCTCGGCTCGTTCTCCGGACTAGGTCGAGAGGGCTCGGTAGCTCGTTCTACGGAAGTCGAGAGGGCTCGGTAGCTTGTTCTCCGGACTAGGTCGAGAGGGCTCGATAGCTCGTTCTTTGGACCAGAAAACGTTAGGGTTTAGGGCTGGGCTAAAACCAAGTATTGGATCGATCATTGGATCGATGGAAGTTTTTGGATCGGTTTGTCGACCGATCCGGTGATACTTAGTTATCGATCGGTCTCGTGACCGATCGAACTACATGGGTTATCGATCGATCGGTGATCGATCGAACAAACAATAGTTCATCAGATGTTATCTAATCGTAGACCGATCGAAGCGAAGGATTCAGAGGACTATAGGGGTCGGTGGACCGATCCACCTATAGTGATCGTCCACCATCGAAGCCTCGATCGGATATGTCCGATCGGTCGGTTATGGATCGATGCATGGACCGATCCACAACGATGTCGTTTGTCTTCTACTGTTTCTCTGCTATTTCTGATTCATCTGAACTAACCATCTGCTGTAAGTTTTTTTTGAGTTACAGATTGCAGGTGTCGTGCCAATGCTTAAATTCAAATTAAGCTCCATCAGAAGAATAAGACCAAGTGCTCTTTGTGCTGTGTTTCGCTGCAAATGGTGCAATTGGAGCGTCAATGTTCACTGGCTGCGATCAGTTGGCAACAACTTGACTCTTGCTTATTGGTTCGAGCTCAGAGACACCAGTGAAGACCATGGATGGTATTGGTGTGAGTTCAGAGAACCAGATAAGGAGGAAGAGTGATTGGCGACGCCTGAGTTGGTCGTAGTGATTCCATACAGGTGACAGTGATTCGGCTCTGGTTGAAGACAATGAGAAAGCAGAGGAATAAGAAGAAGGAAGAAGAGAGGTTTGGGTAAGCAATTTTCAAAAAAAGTCTCTGTCGATCAAGAAAGAGGCTGTGTGTTTGAGCTCTTGGCTGAGGAACTTCTTCTGTCTTTGCGCTTTGCTTTCATCGTGGCTGTAAGTTTATTGTTCATTTCTCTTAGCCACTAAACTCTGTAAGTCTTGTGCTTCATTTCAAATCTTGTCTGAGACTTTGTGTGGAGAGGTTACTCCACCGAGAAGGAGAAATACTTAGCCGGAATTTGTCCGGGGTGTGATCTACCGAAAGATCAAGGGATCGTCCACCTTACGGACACGCCGAGGAGTAGGGGCGTGTTATCCCCGAACCTCGTACATCCTTGTTGTGTTAGTGGTGGGTTGTTTCTTTTCCTTGCATCAGTTTTCTTTTTGCTTATTTCCGCTGTGCTAACAAGTTTTTGTGAGGAATTAATTGAGTTTTTAGTGGAGGCTATTCACACCCCCCTCCCCTCTCTAGCCATCCGAAGGTCCTAACAAAGAATAGGATGTGGAATTGTCTTCAGGTAATGTCTTCGGTTACTAAATTTTTCTTGTCTAGTATTATTACAAAATGTAAACATATTTTTCATGTTTCTTAATGTACAGATGAATTATAATGTTGAGGAGTGGAAAAGAAATCAATCTTTCAAACGTTGGCTAAGTTATGGTGTGATAGAAAGTCTAAATTACAAATACTTATACGAGAAGCTAATGCTGGTCCAGTGGTTTCACGAAATCTTAGTCTTTTGAAGCTTGAATTTATAGATCAAAATCAATAAGAATTATTTGTAAAGAAGATATCATCATCTGTCTTTCAAGTAAGTATTAATTAACAAATCTTACTTTTAATGGTTAAAATTTCTTTTGTTGTTTTATGTACTTCATATACATTATTTAGTTTTACATCTATATTGTGACATTATTTAGTTTTACATCAACAGGTTATAGTATATTACTTTTTTATAGACTATGATAATTTTAGTATTCTAGTTATAATACATTTTCGTAAGACCAAATTGACTATAGTATCTGTTCCTGTCGGGAATATGAGAAGACGGGGATGTTGGAATGATGTCTCTGGAATGTTGACTGCATCTCCATGACCCGGATGGTGAGCTATCCTCTGTGTTGACCAAGTCGTCATAGCTCCTCTGGTCGATAGTACCTGTAGCTAGCGACCGGGGTATCCCGGTCTCTGGTACACCGATGCTCGAGGCAAGTCCCACAAATATATAAGCAGTCGAATCATGGTAGAACAACTAAATAAATATAAGACGAGTACAGTGATGTAGCCTGGCCCCGGGAGGCGCCCTCGGATGGATCGGTGAGCTGGTCGCGTTGTTGCTCGAGTCGTCGCGACCTTGAAAGACAGATGAATGCGCCACCTGAGGAGCCGGATCTGACTGCCAGGAGCCGAGCATGACCTAGATCCGGCAAACAACATGCCAGCTGAGAGACAATAGCGGCACGCCGGCCGAGAGATGACGTCAGCATGTAGACCAAGGATATAATATCGGCACGCAGGCCGAACACACCACAGCGGTGCACAGGACGAAACATCATAATGGCTCGAAGGCCGGAATAACGGCACAAAGGCCTAATACCTTATCGACTCGCAGGCCGAAGTAGATAAATACTGTGGAGGCTAAGAACTCGGGCGACGACTGGTCGGAGGACGAAGACCGTGGATAAGGTGGCGACGATTGCCGCTGAAGGCGGCGAGGGCGGTCGCTGTAGGTGGCTGTGGCAATCGCTGGAGGCGACGACGGTGGTGGTCGCCGGAGGTTGCAGCGACAACGGGAAGTGTCGACGATCATTGGATGGGACGCTTGCGGGCGCTGGAAGTTAGCGCGCGGGTCAGGGTGCTGGAGGTGGCGACCTTAACGCCAGGGATGATGCTCGGGTTGGCTGTCGGTGAGCGGGTAAGGAGAGGAAGAGGGAAAGGGAGTTGTGGCTCACATGCGATGAATGAGATGGCCGCGACGACTACGACGTGAAGAGGAGGTAGTGGCATGGCGTGGGAGGATGGCGGTGGCGGCGTCGACCTGGAGCGACCCAGAGGGCCATGAGTTGTCGGTGTGCCGGCGGCCTTGGGTGGAGGAGGCGATGACTGTTCCTACAGGTGGCGGCTAGACCAGAACACGAAGGCCCTGCTCCTAAACCTAGCAGCGGTGGAGAAACACCAACCAGCTCCTTCCTCCTGGAGGCAGCGCTGGGGTGCAGGCCGGGGGAAATGAGGTAGAGGAGAGGAGTGGTTGGCGATCGGCATCGGCGCTGGTGAGGAGGGAGGAAGAAGGTCCTCTTGGCGGCAGACCAAAAACGCAAATCCGCCCCCCTTCCTCAGGAGTGAATAGTGCTTCCACTTAAAACCCAAACCTAATTGATATCAAATATCCAAAATACCCTTCCCTCTTATCTGTTCATCGTATCAGTATCGAAAGCATACAGACGATTACCACCACTAACATGTGTTCATAATTGAAAGCATATAGACGATTACCACCACTAGAATTCTAGTATTCTATTTTTTTTTTTTTTTTTTGCATTACATGTGATCATAATTGAAACCATCCACCACTCTCACTATTGACACATTACCATTTACCACCACTGACAACCACCACTATGTTAGTTAGAGCCCTAGAGCCAATCATTTGATGATTGTATGGACTCATTGTATCATATTCTTGTATATTAATAAAGGCATTTGGATTTTGGTTATTATACTTACTTGTATTGGTGCCAAATAAACTAAGTATAATAATGTCCTTGAGTAGATGGTTGTCACCTATATCAATCGGTTAGTTGAACCAATAGTGAGATGATATAGGGAACACTACTCTTAATCATTCCTAGTCGAGTATTAACATTCAGGGACAATGTTAATGCAATAAGACTAGCATGTAGGTCAACTCGATGACTTGATCTCACAAGTCATGGATATAGAGATATCAAGTTGACACATGGGTATACATTAGAGAATGTATACTGAATGACCCGCCATGAGAAAGTATCATGGATCGTTATATGAGTGTCATATACTTTCTCATGTGGCTATTAGTATGACTACTAGTCCTTAGACCTGAAGTCACCATAGATCCCTACATAAGGAGTTATGTACTTTGGTTTCGTCAAACGTCACCTGTAACTGGGTGGACTATAAAGGCGATTACTGGGTACATAACAAATTATGTAGAGGGATGTGAGTGATGTAGATGGGATCTATCCCTCCTATATGACGGGAGAGACATCGGTATTCTTGATAGAGTGAGACCACGAAGTGCATGACCATGCCCAAATGAGTCAATATAGGATATTGAGCTCATTTGATTTAGTGAGTCTACTTGGAGTTCAAGATTTAGATTGGTCAGAGGATGACATGGTCTATGCCTTACATTGATCAATCTAGATGTCTAGGATAGAAGGACACTTGTCATATATTGTGAAGAGTCACAATTAATAGTCACAAGGTGATGTCGGATCTCGACATTCTTGTAACTTGGGTAGTAATGATGTGTTGCTAGATACCGCTCATTACGTATGCTCCTAAATGGGTTTAGGGCATTGCCAACGTTACAAGAACCTATAGGGTCACACACTAAGGACAATTAGATGGAGATTTGGTTCATATGATGAACCAAGAGGATTAGATTCATTTGATGAATCAAATTGGATTAAAAGTAATCCTAATTGGGCTAATTGAGTTGGACTCAAGTTGATTCATGTATTCAATGAGTCTAATTTAGATTATGACTTATTAAATCAATTTAATTTAATGAATTAGATTCATTATATTAAGTTGACTCGAATCAAATGGTTGGATTAGATCAACCATGGTAGAGATTGGGTCAAGTTTGACTTGACTTGAGAAGGAAGACCAAAGGTCAATTTTGACTTGACCTTTTGCCACCTCATTGGTGAGTTGGCATTAGGTGGACCAATGATGATGTTCCACATCATCATGGTGTGCCACCTCATGGGAGTTACATACCCATTCTCTTTAATGAGGCATTAAATGAGAAATGGGGGTTACTCTTGGAGAGGTGGCCGGCCACTTTAGGGGGTTAATGAAATTCATTTTCATTCAACTCCTCATTCACTCCTTTCTTCTTCCTCAAGCTCTCCCTCTCCCTCTCCTCCTTGCTTGGCCGAATCTTACCAAGGTGCTAGCACACCTTTGTGTGAGGTTTTCTCCACCTACGTGTCCGTGTGGATACTTCTAGAGGACCGACGCTTGACGGTCTAGAGATCCGGCAATTCCTTGGACGAGCGGGAACGCGAAAGGGCACGCTTCAAGGTATACTTCTTAACACATAGATCTAGGAGTAGATCTAGATATTTAAAACTCGTACTCGTAATTTTCGTTCGGTTTTCCTTGCACGGATCTACGGGTTTGGGTGATTCGGGGTTTCCGCGATGCGAAAAGCGGTTTTCGCGACCCGAAAAACCCAACAGTGGTATCAGAGCCACGTGTAAGGCTTGTACGAGTTTAATTTTTGGTTTTATGAAAACTAAACCTTCTGTGATTTTCTGTAAAAATTTAGTTTTTTATGTTTTTATGGGTAATTTTTCCGTAGACGCGAAGCACAAGTATCTCGGCACTTGTAGGCTTCGGCTACCTGGAAGTTTTTCCTTAAACGGCTTCGTTTTGCCCCAAATCCGTTTGGGACAGCGGGCTTGGGTGCCATTAGATCGCAAAGGAGCAACTCACGATGGTTAGATCGTGGGTAGGGGTACTGCCCCTAACCCCGCAAGGGGATTTGCTCCGCGATTGCACCCGAAATCGCTAAAAACGAACCTGTCGGGAAGATTTTTTCTGAAACGGCAATGTCTCGACCCAAATCATTTTGGGACAGCGAGTTTGGGCGCTGTTGGATCGCAAAAGAACCCTCGCGATGGTTAGATCGCGGGTAGGGGCGCTGCCCCTGGCCCCGCAAGGGGATCCGTTCCGCGATTGCGCCCGAAACCGCTAAACGGGACCGGCGGGAAATTTTACTCGTAAAAATTATAAAAAAATTAATTTTAAAATTATAGAAAATTATGAAAATATATAATTTTGAATTATATATTAATTTTGTCATAGTCATGGCTCAAAAACCCAATATGATTGGATTGTGTTGTAATTCATAATACGGCCTGCGTGCCATTATGTGTTTGCGCGTGTTATATGTTTTTATTTTTCCGCGACCTGCGCATCGTGCCTTTCTCATATATTCTGGTTGTAAATTAGATTTAGACTCGAATGTAACTCGAGTTTCAAATTGTAATGTACAAATTGGAGCGGTGGAGGGTCCACACGAGACGGAGTTCCGAGGCGGGCACGAGCAACACAAGGTGGTCAAAGGGAGGAGCTTGGAGAAGCTATTGACCCTAGGTTGACCATTCGATCTTCTCATTGGCTTGAGAGGATCGTAGTAGGGCCATGACTAAATCACAAATAGATTAATTAGTTAATTGCTTATGTATATGATGCATGTTTAATAAGTAATTAATTAATTAGTGCCTTACGATTAGATTAGATCTAAGTCGTGCACATGATGCACCCTTGCGATTAGATTAGATCTAAGTCGTGCACAAGATGCATCCTTTTCGATTAGATTAGATCTCGATCGAACCAACTCTAAATGCCTAACCGTGCCGTGATACCTATCACTACCTCGATCACATGTATTGTTGAATCTGCCAAAGCAGAGCAATACATATTATCTTGGTAGGTTACGGAGGGGCAATCTTGGTCCCGCCTATCAACGCATGGGTGAATACAAACTCAATTAGATTGAGTATTCCTAGTTACTCGATTAGATCGAGTCAACTATAGGCATTCTTCCAACGGTTGGAAAAGATAGGTCAAAATCACATCTATATTAACTCTCGGGCGTATTAGCCAAAGCTAACTCGAGTTTTAATATAAATGCGGATATTGATTTTATAAACAAGAGTTGCATAGAGATGTAATTGGTAATCGTTACCTACCGATCATACTAAGTCTTGGGCGTATTAGCCAAAGCTAACTCAAGGGTTAGTATGATGTGGATCTTGTCCCACAAGAATTATAGAATTCAGTGGGATCATCATTTAATTAAAGACCTAATTAAATGATTTTAAAAGAATATGATATTTATTTCTGCAAATTTTCTGTTGTAGATAACCATGACGTCAAATACGAACACTTTCTCCCTGCGATCTGTCCTTGAGAAGGACAAGCTCAACGGAGCAAACTTCCTGGACTGGTACAGGAACTTGAGAATAGTTCTCACTCAGGAACGTAAACTGTACGTTCTGGAGCAGCCCATTCCGGAGGCTCCTCCTGCCACTACCACGCGAGCAGACCGAGATGCTTACAAGAAGCATCAAGATGACGCATTAGATGTGTCCTATCTAATGCTCGCGACCATGAACTCTGAGCTTCAGAAGCAACACGAGTTAATGGGCGCTTACGATATGGTTGAACATCTTCGTCAACTGTATCAAGGTCAATCGAGGCATGAGAGATTTGAGTTTCAGTGCAAGATGTCAGACGGGGCTCTAGTAGGCCCATATGTACTCAAAATGATTGGGTACATAGAGAACCTACAAAGGTTGGGGTTCCCTCTTGGCCAAGAGCTGGCCACTGACCTGATCTTGCAATCCTTGCCGGATAGCTACAGTCAATTTGTTCTAAACTACAATATGAACGAGATTGACAAGCCACTGCCCGAGCTGCTCAGCATGTTAAGAACTGCTGAGCTAAACCTTAAGAAGGCTAAGCCCAATACTGTTCTGATGGTTCAGAAACATAAGGGCAAGGGCAAGCCCAAAGGCAAGGGAAAGTCCCAAGCCAAGGGCAAAGGCAAGTCACTGAAGCCGAAAGGAGGGGTCGCCAAGGATGCTACCTGCTTCCACTGCGGACCATTGGAAGAGGAACCGCAAGGTATACTTGGAGGATCTTAAGAAGCGAAGTGAGACTTCCACTTCAGGTATATATGTTATAGAAGTCGATCTATCTATTTCAACGTATTAGATACTGGATGTGCTTCTTACATTTGTACTAATGTACAAGCATTGAGAAATAGCGAGCATTGACAAAGGGCGAGATAGACCTACGGGTAGGCAATGGAGCTCATCTATCTCTGCCCTCCGGGCTTATACTAGAGTTAGACGATTGTTGTTATGTGCTGCATTGACTAAGAACATTATATCGTTTCTTGTTTGGACAAGAAAGGATTCTCGTTTATAATAAAGAACAAATGTTGTTCGTCTATTTAAACGATATGTTCTATTATAGCACCTCCGATGAACGGACTCTATATTCTAGACCTTGAGAGCTCTATCTATAACGTTAGTACCAAGAGATTCAAATCGAACGATATGAACCACACCTATCTCTCGCACTGTCGCTTAGGTCATATAAATGACGCTTATCCCAGCTCCATAAGGATGGTTTGCTGGACTCATTTGATTTTGAATCATATGAGATATGCGAGTCATGCCTACGAGGCAAGATGACCAAGACTCCCTTTAGTGGGCACAGCGAGAGAGCGACTGATTTGTTAGGACTCATACATAGTGATGTATATGGCCCTTTCAATGTCGCTGCTAGAGGCGGTTATAGATACTTCATCACATTTACTGATGACTTCAGTAGATATGGTTATGTGTACTTGATGACACATAAGTCTGAATCCTTTGAAATGTTCAAAGAATTCAAGAATGAAGTACAGAACCAGCTTGGCAAGAGTATTAAAATACTTAGAATATCTAAACCTTCTTTTCACTAGTTTCGTGACTATATTAGCCTTACTCTATCTCAACTTCCTCCCGGTGACAGGAATGGTGTATCCGAAAGGAGGAATCGTACCCTATTAGATATGGTACGATCTATGATGAGTCACACTGATCTTCCGACATACCTTTGGGGCTATGCTTTAGACACGGCAGCTTTCATTCTCAACCGAGTTCCATCCAAGGCCGTGATAAAGACACCATATAGGATATGGACTAGAAGAGATGTCCAGGTGTCTTTTATGAGGATTTGGGGTTGTAAGGCTTACGTTCGACGACAAGTCTCAGACAAATTAGGACCCAAATCCGACAAGTGCTACTTTATTGGATATCCCAAGGAAACTAAGGGATATTACTTCTACATTCCCAATCAGCACAATGGGGTCTTTCTAGAAAGGGACTTTGTTTCTAGAAAGACTAGTGGGAGTATGTTCGATCTTGAAAAAGTTCAAGATGCGAACAATAGCACTAAAGCCTCAATGGAAGTTGAACTGGAACCACAAAGTATTGTGGATGATGTTGTTCCACAAGGAGTTGAGGAACAACAACCAGTTCAAGAAGACATACCTCTTCGCAGGTATGATAGAGTACGTCGTCAGCCTGAGAGATATTCATTTCTCTTATTTGACCATGATGACGTTGTGCTCATATAGGATGAGCCCACCTCCTATCATGAAGCTGTGATGAGACCAGATTCCGAGAAATGGCTAGAAGCCATGAGATCCTAGATGGAATCCATGTACACTAACCAAGTATGGACTTTGGTTGATCCACCAGAAGGGGTCAAACCCATTGGGTGTAAGTGGGTCTTTAAGAGAAAGACTGACATGGATGGACTTATCTATAAGGGTTCTTGGTAGCTAAAGGTTTCAAGCGAATTCATGGTATTGACTATGATGAAACTTTTTCTCCAATAGCGATGTTTAAGTCCATTCGGATCATGCTTGCTATTGCCCTACCATGACTATGAGATATGGCGATGGATGTCAAAACCACGTTTCGGAATGGAAACACGCTCGAGGATGTGTACATGACACAACCGAGGGTTTTGTAGATCCACAACATACTAGTATGCATGCTGCATAGGTCCATTTATGGACTAAAGAAAGCTTCTGAGAGGAATCTTCGATTCGATGATGCAATCAAGCAGTTTAGTTTCATCAAGAACGAAGATGAGCCTTGTGTCTACAAGAAGGTTGTAGGGGATATAGTTGTCTTCCTCATATTGTATGTGGATGACATACTACTTATTGGGAAGGACATCCCTATGCTTCAGTCTGTCAAGACACGGCTAGGGAGTTGCTTCTCAATGAAGGACTTAGGTGAGGCATCCCATATTCTAGAGGATCTATAGAGATAGATCTAAGAGATTTCTTGGCCTAAGTCGAGTACATATATTGACAAGGTACTCCTTGGGTTTGCCATGCAGAAGGGATTTCACGATGTCACATGGCGTGAGTCTTCAAGACTCAAGGTCCCTCATCTAGAGAGGAGAGAGACCGCATGGATCAGATCCCTATGCCTCCATAGGATCGATCATGTACGCCATGCTATGTACTCGACCGATGTCTCGTATGCTTTGAGCATGATGAGCAGATACCAGATCAGTGAAAGTCATCGGATAGCGGTCAAGAATATTCTTAAGTACTTAAGAAGGACTAAAGAATATTTCTTGATATATGGAGGCAATGATGAGCTACCGTAAAGGGTTACAGTGATGCTAGCTTCGCCACCTGTGATGACTATAGATCGCGATCGGGGTTCGATTTTGCATTAATGGTGGTGTCACTGGAAGAGTTCGGGATACGAGCTAATTCTACAAAGCGAGTATATTCGCATCGAGGCAGAAAGGAGGTTGGATCCCCAAGTTCATCATCGAACTTGGGGTGGTTCTAAGCATCACGACCAGTTGAGCTCTATTGTGACAACAATGGAGCTATAGAAGGAACCTCGCTCACACCAGCGGACCAAGCACATACTACGGCGCTTCCATCTCATTCGAGAGATTATCGATAGAGGAGATGTGAAGATTTGCAGAGTACCTACAGAGGCTAACATCGCAGATCCCTTGACCAAGGCTTTGACACAGAGAAAGCATGATGGTCACACTAGGTCATTAGGCCTTAGAGCCTATACTGATTGGCACTAGTGCTTGTGGGAGATTGTTAGTTAGAGCCCTAGAGCCAATCATTTGATGATTGTATGGACTCATTGTATCATATTCTTGTATATTAATAAAAGGCATTAGGATTTTGGTTATTATACTTACTTGTATTGGTGCCAAATAAACTAAGTATAATAATGTCCTTGAGTAGATGGTTCTCACCTATATCAATCGGTTAGTTGAACCGATAGTGAGATGATATAGGGAACACTACTCTTAATCATTCCTAGTCGAGTATTAATATTCAGGGACAATGTTAATGCAATAAGACTAGCATGTAGGTCAACTCGATGACTTGATCTCACAAGTCATGGATATAGAGATATCAAGTTGACACATGGGTATATATTAGAGAATGTATACTGAATGACCCTCCATGAGAAAGTATCATGGATCGTTATATGAGTGTCATATACTTTCTCATGTGGCTATTAGTATGACTACTAGTCCTTAGACCTGAAGTCACCATAGATCCCTACATAAGGAGTTATGTACTTTGGTTTCGTCAAACGTCACCCGTAACTGGGTGGACTATAAAGGCGATTACTGGGTATATAACAAATTATGCAGAGGGATGTGAGTGATGTAGATGGGATCTATCCCTCCTATATGACGGGAGAGACATCGGTATTCTTGATAGAGTGAGACCACGAAGTGCATGGCCATGCCCAAATGAGTCAATATGGGATATTGAGCTCATTTGATTTAGTGAGTCTACTTGGAGTTCAAGATTTAGATTGGTCAGAGGATGACACGGTCTATGTCTTACATTGATCAATCTAGATGTCTAGGATAGAAGGACACTTGTCATATATTGTGAAGAGTCACAATTAATAGTCACAAGGTGATGTCGGATCTCGACATTCTTGTAACTTGGGTAGTAATGATGTGTTGCTAGATACCGCTCATTACTTATGCTCCTAAATGGGTTTAGGGCATTGCCAACGTTACAAGAACCTATAGGGTCACACACTAAGGACAATTAGATGGAGATTTGGTTCATATGATGAACCAAGATGATTAGATTCATTTGATGAATCAAATTGGATTAAAAGTAATCCTAATTGGGCTAATTGAGTTGGACTCAAGTTGATTCATGTATTCAATGAGTCTAATTTAGATTATGACTTATTAAATCAATTTAATTTAATGAATTAGATTCATTATATTAAGTTGGCTCGAATCAAATGGTTGGATTAGATCAACCATGGTAGAGATTGGGTCAAGTTTGACTTAACTTGAGAAGGAAGACCAAAGGTCAATTTTGACTTGACCTTTTGCCACCTCATTGGTGAGTTGGCATTAGGTGGACCAATGATGATGTTCCACATCATCATGGTGTGCCACCTCATGGGAGTTACATACCCATTCTCTTTAATGAGGCATTAAATGAGAAATGGGGGTTACTCTTGGAGAGGTGGCCGGCCACTTTAGGGGGTTAATGAAATTCATTTTCATTCAACTCCTCATTTACTCCTTGCTTCTTCCTCAAGCTCTCCCTCTCCCTCTCCTCCTTGCTTGGCCGAATCTTACCAAGGTGCTAGCACACCTTTGTGTGAGGTTTTCTCCACCTACGTGTCCGTGTGGATACTTCTAGAGGACCGACGCTTGACGGTCTAGAGATCCGGCAATTCCTTGGACGAGCGGGAACGCGAAAGGGCACGCTTCAAGGTATACTTCTTAACACATAGATCTAGGAGTAGATCTAGATATTTAGAACTCGTACTCGTAATTTTCGTTTGATTTTCCTTGCACGGATCTACGACTTTGGGTGATTCGGGGTTTCCGCGAAGCGAAAAGCGGTTTTCGCGACGCGAAAAGCGGTTTTCGCGACCCGAAAAACCCAACACACTACGAATAACTACTATCATTATTTTGAAGGATTGAAAAAAATTTAAATATCTTCATAATTATATAATATTGTCCAATTTGGACCTAAGCTCTCATAATTTTATTCTTGGGCTCTACTCAAAAGTGTTGGATCGAAAGCGCTAGAGGGAGGGGAGGAGGGGGGGGGGGGGGGGGGGGGTGACAATTCGGATTTGTAAATCGTTCGATTAAATGCAGCGAAAAGTAATAGCATAAACAGAAGACACAGTCAATTTACTTCGTTCGGAGTCTAGCTCGACTCCTACTCGAAGGCCCGCGATCCTTGGTTGCTTTACGTGGGCAACAACTATAAATCCGAAATTATTACAAGCTAGAAGCAATTACAGTTGAGTACAAATAAGAAAGTTATACCAACGAACAAGAAAATAGAAGAGCTTTGGAGTTTCAATTCGTTGTAGCAGCAGGGCGTTGTTGAAGCGTACGGAGCACACAAGGGCACAGAACTTCTGTTCGGAAATCGATGATCTGAGCTGCACCTCGTGGCCTCCTTTTATAGCTCTGCAAAGTCTGATCTAGATCCCCAAGCTTCGGGATCAAGTTTGATTCGATGCGGATCGGTCGACCGATCCCAATGTTCGGTTGACCGATCATGCGATCTTCTCCCATCCGATCCGCCCAATCCTCTCGTTCCGCTGGTCAAACTCTATCTGAGGTTCGTTCGACCGATCCCAAGGTTCGGTCGACCGATCAGTCTCCTCTGACCCGAACACCTCGACTTGATCCAGTCACACCTATCCCAGGTTCGGTCAACCAATCCCGAGGTCCGGTCGACCGATCCCTGGTCGAGCCTGGTCCAACTTCTGGAGACCTAATCTGTTATCTTGGAGGTTCGGTCGACCGAATCTAAGGTTCGGTCGACTGATCCTGGTCAGTTCTAATCCTGCACCAAAAATATTAGTTTCCTGCAAAACAGAGTTAGAACACAAAAGATAATATATAAATAAATTTGACAGTCACCAGACTGTCCGGGTCTGACTTCAGGTTTCCGACCGGAAACCCTAGGTCGACCCAACGCCTACTGTTCCTTCTACGGGGAACGCGTCCTCACCTACTCCACTCAGGAGATTTACCTGATGCCAGTCTGGTCCTCCAGACCAACTGGACTTTTCACCTAGGATTACCACCCCCTAGGACCTAGGGTTATCGCCCCCTAGGGTTTTTCTCCACCTAGGGTTACCACCCCATAGGACCTAAGGTTGCCGCCCCTTAGGGTTTTCCTCCACCTAGGGTTACCTCCCCCTAGGACCTAGGGTTACCACCCCCTAGGTTTTTCATCTGCCTAGCCGCAGCTAGGACTTTTGCCTAAGTATCACTTAAGACTTTCCTGCAAGCTCCATGAACCTTGTTAGATCACCACACATCTCAAAACTCAGGTTCGATCGTCGGATGCTTCCCGCACCAACAATCTCCCCCTTTTTTATTATGGCAACCGAAATTCAAAATTAAGTAAAACAAGTGCATAAGATACTTAAAAAAGTGTAAGTGAGCAAGCTTAAGTATATAAAATCAAATACAAGCATAACTTAAGCTCCCCCTTAATACAGGGCTTCCTTTTTGAATTTTCACTTTGAAATTTTTACTTTTTACTTGTGAATTTCCTATTCTCTCCCTTTGCCATTTATCAAAAAATAAGTCATTTGAAAGTCAGTTATAAGTTTTTAGAAAAAAAACTGATTTAGGCTTTGAAAAACGGGATAGGTACTAAGTTGACTCCTAAAATTTGAAATAAAAATTTTGCAAAACTATAATTTTTAATACTTTTAGCGAATTGAAGAATGAATCTGTAGGTTAACTTAGAAAAATATCTTAGCAAGAATTTATAAAGTCAGGTTTCAAGGTTGGCTAAGTTTGAAAAAATTTGAAAGTTGTTGTATGAATCACTTAGCTAAGCCTTTTGCAAACATTAACTTTTTGAAAATACAGCATAGCTTAATTTTGAATAAAATAATACTTATTTTTGAAAACTTAGGAGTAAGAATTTGTTTAAATTTTAGGATGAAGAGAGAGAGTAGCTAAAAAAATTTTTATATATATATATATATATTTTGGTCCCTAAGTTCAAGAATGAGTCCAGTTAAATAGCAATCAATTGGTTTTGATCGGGTATCAGAACCCTAAAGTACAAGCATGCTTAATATTCTCATTTCCTTCACCAACTGTTCTAACCTTTAGCTACTTGCTGATTGCCTAGAGGGCAGCAGCTTTCGCTTGATTAGTCAAGTTAAGTCATTTAGTCCAGTTAGATTTGACTAAGGCTGGAAGACTTGACTTGATTACTGTTAATAAGGTATTTAACACCCAGACTCATATTGATGCACAGTAATAAGCATTCTTGAGTCCAGGCTGTACCCTATGCATCTCACATCATTCTATGTTTTTCAAGCACAAGCAAGGTATACCTAGGTGTTTGTGAGATGCTCTGGCTTAAATCTAGGGGAACAGGATTTCTAGGGTAGAACCTAAGCTAATTCCATATTTTAAAAATCTAGTAAAATTGGAATTTTAAAAACAATATTTTCCTAGAATTTTTTTTTAAAACCTTATTTTGAAAACAAGTAGAACATATTTGAAACTCAATACCTACTCTACCCAACACATTCCTATTTGTCTTCTAAGTGAGTTGAACTCAAGTTCAGGTAAGGGCTTTGTGAAGATGTCAGCTAGATTTGATTTTGACTCAACATGATATTGTCCACTTTGGGCCTAAGCCCTCATGGTTTTGCTCTTGGGCTCTCCCCAAAAGGCCTCATGCCAATGGAGATATCTTTCTCTTATAAACCCATGATCTTTTCCATGTATTTTCAATATGGGACTATGTTTGCAACTTTGCAACCCCAACAAAAAGGCCTCATGCTAATGGAGATATATTTTCTCTTATAAATCCATGATCTTTCTCATATGTTTTCAATGTGAGACTATGTTTGTAACCTTACAACACCAACAATCCCCCCTCAAACAAAGGATCATAGGCTTCCCACGTCTGATCCTCGATCCACCAGGTCTTCCTGTCTTTCGGTCCACCCGACCTATTATGACTTCCTTACCTAGCCGCAACTAGGACTTCCTGTCTAGTGTCTAGTGCTCTTGATCCGAATATAGGAGCCTCCACTTTCTTTGTTCGAGGTCAATATTGTACCCACATGGCTCAATCAGACCATAACTCTTGTGTACAGTCGACAGTTAAATCTTTTGATAGTCTGGACTCTGATACCAATTGTAGGATAAAAAAGAATTTAGATATCTCCATAATTACATGATATTATTCACTTTGGGTTTAAGCTCTCATGATTTTACTTTTGAATTCTATCTAAAATGTCTCAGGCTAATAATGATAGTTTTTTCTTTATAAACCTGATCTTTCTTATATATTTTCAATGTAAAATCATACTTAGCTTCTGCTACATCACTACTTGGTCAATGTGGCTTGATTACACTTGCACATTGATTGTTTTACAAGCTGGCATTCAATCATCTACACAGCCACTTCATTCACGCACCACTTTATAATAATGAAGTCAAACTTGGAGAAAATTAAATATTATGTGGAGGATTTGACTTGTTAAGGCTAGCATCAATTAGTAGACCATGCTCATCCGTGTCCACATATGCTGGCTTTATTCTCTTTTGCTGGCATTGAGTTGGGTAATCAGTTAGTACACTACCATCAACTATACTGCATTGAATGTGTAACATCATTGATTCCAAAAGCTTCCACCGATGATGGTTCTCAACATCTCATCAGAGGAGACTGAAGCAGTGGGTGGAGAAAGTAGAAATATCATCAATTTATTGAGAGTAGGTGTAGATGACATAGAAACATAGGAGAATAGTATGGATAAATATTTATTTATATGACATGTTAAAATTGAATTTTGTGAAGCTGTATAGTAAACAAAGATCTTAAGTTGACATAATTTACTATTCAAATTGGATTGTTCACATGGTTATACCTAAGCTCATGAGTTGAGTCTTGGCACATATATGTTCGAGATGGTACTCTTCAGGCTGATACTAAAATTAGCATAATATCGAAACTTTAAATCTTGGATTAATTATCACCATTTGATCTCATGTTGGCAACAATCTTCTTATGAAAAATCAAAATGTTCATGTTACTTTATGTTGTTTTGATCAACACTTTTTTAGAGGGGTTATTAGTATTTTTGTTACTATCTTTTTATTTCATGTTTTATCTTTTATATCTTAATTGTTAATGTTTATTTTCATTTCTCTTGTCTAAGTAATTATTATTTGTTGATTCAATGGATAATTAATTATATATGAATATATTAGATATTTTTTGATTCACAAGGAAAAAGTGTAAAATTTAGAACAATGAGGGAAAATCAAGACCACATTCACACAATGAGTTGTAGAGATTATGTCCATTTGGCTTACATGATGGTAAAAAATTTTATTTTTCAAACTTTATACAAAAAGTTTTACATATACACTTAATTAGTAACATTATTTGTTCTAACACTGTTTATATGTTTTATACTTAAGAAAAAAATAAGTCTTATAGATACATCAATTACATGATCAAAAGTTTGGATTGAAGGTCACAAGAAAAAAAATAGAGAACCTAGTAGTCAACCTATTGGAGAGAAAATGGTAATAAAATCATCTCTTTATTATTTGTAGAATTCGCAAGAAAAAATAGATAATCTAAATTTCTTATTTTATCATTTTTAAAAGTTATCTTCTTTTATTTGTAGAAAGAAATAGAATGGTGTCCTCCTGAATCTCACAACATAACTAACATTCCTGATGATGCAATTAGTCTTGTATTTGGCAAGGAAGCTCGAGGTAGAGTGCATGAAATGAGTTTTGGAGTAACACCATTGAAAGTTAGAGCTTTTATGCAACAAAATAAAATTATTAAACGACTTGAAAGTATGGTGAATAACCTTCAACAAGAAATGCAAGAAATAAGATTCTTATTTTTTTCAAAATATGAGGCAACAAAATGAGCAAGAATAGGTTAGTAATTAACAACATAAGATATAATATGGAAAAGTTTGTCATCATTTGTCTTAATTACTTTGAGTTATTTTGTGTTCTTATTAGTAAAATTTCCTTATGGTGATATTAATTGACACAATTTATTTATAAAATTATGTTGCTAACAGTAGCATTGGTAGTAATATTGGTAATGATATTGGCGGCGGTAATCATGGAAAAAAAGTAGTAATGTTAATAATATTAATCAACCTCTAACTGTAGCTCAGGTAATTATTTTGTAATTTATGTTTTCTAAATTACATATTTGTTATAAAATAGATATGGTAGAATTAATAATTTTGTTTTGTTATATGTCAAAAATGAATGATGTGAGTAATGGAGATATCAGGGATAATGCTAAATGTAAGCTACTTCATTGGTGTATTGATGGAGTTATGGCAGAAGGTCGAATTGCATCCATAGATCCAAAAGCAAAAAATGCATCACGTTCTTCTAGGTGGATCATGTTGGAAAGTTTGATTGATAAAGTTTTTGTAGAGAATGTGGACCTAATTAGACTAAATGATAAAATACTTTTTCTCGAGGATGCAATAGGAAGTATAGTCGCTTGGTTATCTAAGTTTATAGTTGTGCATAACTGATATAGATTCTATTTATTTTAAAGTCATATAATCTTTTGTAGGAAAGAAATTATGTTACTAAGTGAATTTTTTGTTACTAGTTTGGATTCTTTTACTTAAGTGTGATGTTTATGGCTGAATGTGATATTATAATTGTTTGAGTTTTGATTTTATAATTGTGTGTATGTAGTATATGTATGTGATATAATTTGCGTGCGGTATTATAATTGTATGTAGCATTATAATTTGTGTGGTATCTGTATGTGGTATTTGAATGATTGTAACTACAACGCACAATGTGCACTGCGAATGCTCTTAATCATGGCGTGCGATGCGTGCTGTTAATGCTCTTAATCGCAAGGTGCGGTGCATGCTGTCAATGAGCGTGCGGTGCATGCTGCAAATGCTGTCGATTGCTCTTAACTGCAGTGCGCAATGCACACTGCGAATGCTTGTAACCGCATCGTGCAGTGCGCACTGCAAATGCTATTGATTACTCTTAATTGTAGCATGCGATGCGCGCTGTGAATGCTTATAATCGCAGCATGCGGTGCACACTGCGAATGCTCTTAACTGCAGCGTTCAGTGCGTGCTGTTGATGTTTTATGACTTTTAACAGCTCGTAGTTGTGCAGCGTGTAATGCGTGTCACGGATAGCATATTTGCATGTTACAGGAAGTCATATTTGGTGTAGTGAATAATCAACTTTGCCTTTTATTAATAAGTAAAATATGATAAAAAATACCTTTATTAATCATTTCATAATTAGTATAGGGCTAATATTAACAAATAGTTCATAAATTGCACTAATATTTTTTTAAAATTATTTTAAAAATAATTTTCAGGCCTACATGCAAGTGAGTTTTTCTCAGGATTAGTTAACACTTAATTCATGTGAATTTATAAGGCATAGTTCATCAAAATGTACCATATCAATACATTAAAGTAGCTCATCATCTTAATATCTCACCGATATATATTTGAAAACTACTATATATTATAAGTTTTCTCTATGATTTTTATGAGAAGCAATCAAGGTTCTTTCTCAGTGATCATGTATTAAAGATAGAATGAATTTTTGTGTGACTTCCATGGAGGTATTATTATAATTTTAAAATAATAAATATGCTCAAATCTATTTTAAATTTTTACATCACTGTCTTGATTTTCCAAACTTTTTATAAATTTATGGAGTTTTTGTAAATTTTTAAAATAATTTTAAAATTTTTATTTTTATTCTAAAATTTATTTTGGATTTTTTTACAATTTTTATTGTATTTATTTTTTTTTTAAAGCTTCTGGATTCATGAAAATCTTTTATTTTTAATTTACAGTCTTTAAATAATAAAAATATAATAAAGGTCTTTAAAACTTATCAGGTTGTTTGAGAAAATAAAATAAAAAATTAGTAATTTATATTTAATACACATATTTTAAATCAAATGGGTAAGGATGAAAGAACAAGTCCATTTGGTTTATTCAGCCTAGTAATTTGATTGGCTTTGGCTGCCTTAATCCCTTCTTTTGAATTTTCTAATGCCGAAAACAAAAACCTATCAAGATCAAAATTTCAACCCATCGAATTCAAATCTAATCATGGATATTGCATCATTTTAAGTTCTAATTATTCAAAAAAAAAAAAAAAACCAATGATTATTATTCTGTCATGTAATTCTCCTCCGCTACTGCTGCTCCAGTTTCTAGGGCTTCAATTTACTTGTGTCGAAGATCTTCGACAGGCCTTCAGATTTGCTGCTTCAGTTCAAGTTCTCTTTCCTTTAATGTACGGGTTCATTTTTTTTTACCTGCCCGTTTCATCTACTTGAGCATGTATGTTTCTATCTTCCATGACGTTGCATGATCTAGTCTTCAGTACTCCATGCAGATTTTCTGTTCGATAGATGTCCTAGCAGACTTTCCTTGATGTTAAACTTCAATAATCCCCCATACACTCTACGAATTTGTTTCCGAGGAATCCATGTGTGTTTATGATGCGATTAGATTGATTTCATGGAAGCATGATCGCCTTGACTCATCGCCATGCTGGAACTCTGTCAGTTAAAAGAGAGTTGGACACGGTTCTAGGCAGTGTTGGAACAAGTCGCAGTAGTTCCTCATCAGATTTATAAGAATACATAAACAATTTGTAGTTTCTTATCCTCTTCTAGTTAGTAGTTTCCACTGCATTGTGTTTCTGTGTTTTGGTTGCTTTCTAGTGCCAAATATTCCTTTTGCAGATTAGAGTGATTGACTATTATGACTTGTTCCTCTACCGATCAGCCATCGCAATTAGAGACGGCATGTGGATCTCTTCTAAATGAGCTTCAGGTTTGTTCACAATCACTGTCATTATGTACATCATTGCTTTTAGGGACATTGGACAATTGTCTGTATTCTTGCAAGCTCATGGTTTGCAGATCCTTCTGATAGGAAATCAAGTAAGCACTTGCTTTGTTTCAGATTATATGGGATGAGGTTGGTGAGTCTGATACTGAAAAGGACAAGATGCTAGTCGAACTAGAGCAGGAGTGCCTCAAGATTTATAGAAGTAAGGTCGATGAGGCTAACCGTTGTAGAGCTCAGTTGCGACGAGCAATTGCTGACTCTGAAGCAGAGGTTTCAGCCATCTGTTCTGCAATGGGTGAGCTACCGGTTCACACTAGACAGGTGGTTCTCTATTGCCATGAGCTTAATTTATTGGTGTTTTCAGCTCATTTGTTCTTGTCTATGATATTTGGTGCTGTTATTTTTCTAGCCCGCTCAGAGAGCAGGAAGCTTAAAGGAGGAACTGAAGTCCATAACACTGCAGCTTGATGAGATGAGGATGAGGAAAGATGAGAAATTGAAGAATTTCCTTCATGTAATGGAGCAGCTAAGGTCGATTTCGATTGAGATCATGCCTAACGAGTGCAGCCCATCGAAGCTGGTTGTTGATGAATCTGATTTATCTACAAGAAAGCTTCAAGAAATGTGCAGTCATCTTGAGTTACTTCAAGAGCAGAAGGTTGGGAACCACTTCTCGCATTCCACTAACTTCTTTTACTTTTTTGTAATTTTTACAATTGACTTTGATTCTCTTGCAGAATGACCAATTGAAACAAATTATGGATCGTCTGTCCACTCTGAATTCACTATGTTCTGTTCTTGGTGCTGATGTTAAAGAAACACTAAGAAGCATAGACCCTAGTTTTTATGAATCTGAAGCCTCAAAGAGTGTCAGCAACGTCACGATGGAAATGCTTGCCCTTACTATCGGGAGATTGCGAGAGACTAAACTTGAAAGGATGCAGAAGGTAGACAATGCCATTGAACTAGTTGTTTCTTTGCTTTAGCCATTCTTTGATTGCATGAGCTAATATTGGCAGGTTCAAGATCTTGCATCTACAATGCTGGAATTGTGGAATTTGATGGACACGCCTATCGAAGAACAACGACGGTTTCACAATGTGACTCGCAATATTGCTGCTTCAGAAGAAGAAATCACTGAGGCAAAAAGCCTTTCAGAGGACTTTCTAAGTTCTGTAAGTTTTTGCAAACTAGAGTAGGACCCTCATTTGGCTCCTGCCATACGTTTGGTTAGATGCATCACTAGCACATTTCCAATATGAAGGTGGAAGCAGAAGTTTCGAGACTCGAACAACTCAAAGCAAGCAAGATGAAAGAACTCATCTCGAAGAAAAGAACAGAACTGGAAGAGCTTCGCCTACGGGCTCATTTGGTTATAGATTCTGAACTTAGTGCTATTGAATCTGGTACCGTCGATTGAGACTCTTGCATTCTGTAATTTTGAAATTGAGAAAGGCTCCAAATCTCTTTTTTTGGCAGGAGCTATGGATTCCTGCTCAGTCCTGGAACAGATAAAAGAACGAATCACGGCAGCCAAAGAGGAAGCTTTTAGCAGGAAGGATATCCTTGAAAGGGTAGAAAAATGGTCGACAGCATGCGAAGAGGAAGCATGGCTTGAGGAATATGACAGGGTCTGTAATATGATAGGTTTAACAGTTTAATTCGGCCCTGAATTCTGACTTGTGTGAACTCCTGTAGGATGAGAACCGGTACAATGCTGGAAGGGGTGCTCACCTGATGCTGAAGCGTGCCGAAAAAGCTCGTGCGCTGGTTATCAAGATTCCAGGTGTTTACAAACACCAAAGATCTTTGGAATACAAAACCTTTTTGTGATATTGATTTACGGCCTTTCTGTTTCTCGAGCAGCAATGGTGGATACTCTGACAGCCAAAGTCACACAATGGGAGAAAGGAACGAGTATGGGATTCATGTATGACGGCGTGAGTATTGCTTCAATGATCTTTTGGTGTCGATGAACAGGTAAAGCACTTCGATCGTAACTGACTTGCACCTTCAGGTGCGGCTTCTGTCGACGCTGGAAGAGTACGCCAAGATCAGGCAAGAGAAAGAGGAAGCACGGAAGAGACAGAGGGTAAGCGATCTGTTTTCCGAAATTCCAATGTGTGTGGCTCTGGACTAAGACATGGATGGTTCAGGATCAGAAGAAACTCCAAGAGAAGTTCGTAGCTAAGCAGGAAGCCGTGTATGGGTCGAAACCGAGCCCCTCGAAGCCTCAAAGTGGCAAGAAAGCGGCGAGGACGTTGTCTGGAGGCGCACACCGGCGGCTCTCATTTGCTGGAATACCATCGCAGGTGCATTCCGCTAAGTCCCCTCGGTCGGGGAAGAAGATAGACGATCTCGGGGCACTTTCTTGCTGTAAGATCTCCAAACAAGTTTTTTTTTTTCAAGCTTTCTGTAAGATTAAGCTAAGCTGTCATAGGTGCGAGAGGCCTGAATCTAGCCGGCGTTCCGGTGAAGAAGCCGTCGTATAATAATACCTTGCCGGCGCAACCAGTGGGCGCCCCCCGCAAACCTTTTTCTCCCATTCCTATCGATAACATTCCGTTGGCATCGCCGAAGCCCGCTTCCTTTAGTGAGCTGGAAGAGAACAAGATGCCGAATGCAGCGGGCCTGACCTCAAAGAGTAGTACTCCGACGAAAGCAGCAGCGCCGATGCACGTCTCTGCGCCGCCTGCATCCACTGGCCTCTCCAACGCAGCTGCGGCGAAGAGAGTGGCGGCGGAGGAGACAGAGTATTCGTTTGAGGAGAGGAGGCTTGCACTCCATTTCAACAGATGAATTCTGAGCTGCATCATCATCTGGGCTTGATCTGGACCTGTGTAAATTGTTCCCATAAATTCTACAATAAATAGCGTGCAAACCATGATTTTCTCTCATGGTTCTCATATCAAGTGGTTGGACTATAAACAAGTCGAATAAGTCGAGTTTCATGGTATTAAAAAAAAAAGATATTAAATTAAATCGAGACTAAAAGGGAAAAAACTGTTGAAATAAGTTTTTGATTTTTTTTTTACAAACTTGAGTTTGATTTAAGTTTGGTTGTAGTTTAGTTTTACTACCGGGCTCGACACAAAAGTAATTCAATGGATTATCTGTCGGATTCATCATCTGCGTTCAGGATTTCAAGAACGTTTTCCTGCATCATTTCGCCAGTAGTAAAAAATATCAGAAAACAAACCATTATCTATTCGCCCTTAAACAGGGGCCTACAAAGCCCCTGAGGGCTTACATAAAGAGCTTCAACTAGGTAGCTCAGGGCGTCCCGTCAACTACCTCAGAGATCTTGATGAGCGCATTTTCCCATAGTTTGGTGGAAGGGGAGTTCTTCCGAGCCCTCATTCGAGAGCCTGTGAAGAATTTTGATGAGATGCTTGGGAAGGCAGCAAACTACATTAATATAGAAAAAGTCCAAGCGACCCGGAGGAAAGCAAACAAAGCACTTGCTCCTACCAATAAGTCGGAGAGAAGGCCGCCCCAACCTCCCGCTCGACCCCTTCCCCGCTCTAAGGATGCCCGGCCAGGATTTCCTCCCAGTCAAGAATTCAGGGTGGTGCAACAAGTCAAATCTGTCCAAGGCCCTAGACCCGGTCAATGGGGGCCCTATTATTGTACCTACCACAGGTCTCACACTCATTCCACAGGAGATTGCATCCAGTTAGCCCGAGATTCTCGGCGGGCAGTCGAACTGGGTCCGCCTCCGCCCAAGATTGCGCCCAAGCTTCAGAAGTTGCTGGTCGTCTCGCCTACTGCAGTAGGGCAATCAAGTAAATCCTTGCCCGAGAGAAACCAGGTAGGAAGTGTTGGATCGAGACGTGCTAGAAGGGGAGGGGTGAATAGTGTTGATACAGTCTGACCTGGCTGTTGTTTTGATGTTGACACGGATTTAAGTTTGTATCAGATAGTAATTAGACTCAGACTGATTAATGATCAAGGTTGATCATGTGGAGAGGAAAAGTCCAAGTACGGATACTTGGCACGCGAAGTCGGAGAGGGCTCGGCAGCTCGTTCTCCGGACTAGGTCAGAGAGGGCTCGGTAGCTCGTTCTCTGGACCGGACGAAGTCGGAGAGGGCTCGGTAGCTCGTTCTCCGGACCGGAGGCTCGGTAGCTCGTTCTCCGGACCGGACGAAGTCGGAGAGGCTCGGCAGCTGTTCTCTGAATTTAGAGGGTTTAGCTCTCTGGACAGGAAAGGCGTTAGGGTTTAGGGGAGGCTCTAAAACTAGTTGGACATTGGATCGGTCCGCTGACCGATCCAATGATATTCTGGATCGGTCGGCCGACCGATCCAGTGATACCTAGTGAACTGATCGGTCTCGTGACCGATCAACTACGTAAACAATCAGGATTATCGATCGGTCTCGTGACCGATGGTAACCTACGTAAGCGATCTCAGGCTATCGATCGGACCGACCGATCGAAGGATGCGACGGGATTCGAGCAATAGTGATCGGTCCACCGATCAGATCATCCTGCACGATCATGGTGTGTCCCGATCGGTCCGGAGGCTATGGATCGGTGCTGACCGATCCACAACAATGTCGTTTGTCTTCTTCTGTTTTTCTGCTGTGAGATTTTTGAGTTACAGGTTGCAGGTGCCGTTCGTGCTTAATTTCAAATTAAGCTCCATCAGAAGAATAAGACCAAGTATCCTTTCTGCTGTATTTCACTGCAAGTGGTGCAATTCGAGTGTCAACGTTCACTGGCTGCGACAGCTTGATTCTTGCTTATTGGTTCGAGCTCAGAGACACCAGTGAAGACCATGGATGGTATTGGAGTGAGTTCAGAGAACCAGATGAGGAGAGAGTGATTCGGCTCTGGCTGAAGACAGTGAGAAAGCAGAGGATAAGAAGAAGGAAGAAGAGAGGTTTAGAATGAAGGTTTTGAAACTCTCGGTGAACCGAAGCAAGAGGCTGTGTAGTGTTGAGCTCTTGGCTGAGGAATTCCTTCTGTCTTTGCGTTGTGCTTCGTGGCTGTAAGTTCATTTGTTCATTCTGTCCGCCACAAAACTCTGTAAGTCTTGTGCTTCATTTCAAATCATTTCTGTGACTTTGTGGAGAGGTTACTCCACCAAGAAGGAGAAATACTTAGCCGGAATTTGTCCGGGGTGTGATCTACCGAAAGATCAAGAGATCGTCCACCTTACGGACACGCCGAGGAGTAGGGGCAAGTTATCCCGGAACCTCGTACATACTTGTGTAATCTGGGGGTTGTGTTTTCTTTCCTTACATCAGTTTTCTTTTTACTTATTTCCGCTGTGCTAACAAGATTTTGTGAGGAAATTGACTGAGTTTTAGTGGAAGCTATTCACACCCCCCCCCCCTCTCTAGCTGTAAAATACCGAAAAATAGGCGAATATGAATAAAGGAATTTTTTGGAATTTTTGGTAATTTTTCGGGAATTTTTCGGAGCTCGTACGGACGAGTAAACGGGGATAAAACGGGGTCCGGAAAAGCCTGTTTAGGCTACCCATTTTAAGTGAGGAAAAAATTATATATTTAATTCCTTTTCTTTTTCCTTATTTTTATTTCTTTATCCTTTTCTTTTTCTTCCCTCAACGCCGAACTCGTGCCATTTCCCTTTCCTCTCCCGCGCGTGCCGAAGCCCGACGCCGAGCCCTAACCGCCGGCCCGGTGGTTTCATCCTCGCCGAAGCTTTAAACCCTTCGGCCATCTCCTTTTCTTCTTTCCCTAGAGCCGAACTCCTCTTCCCACTGCTGCCAGCGACGGCAAACGCTACTGTACAACGCCGCCGACGCCCTTCTCTCGATCTCTGCCGCCGGCGACGCACGGAGCACCGCCTTTTCCCTGTGCCCTAGCGCCGGCCCGCTACCGAGCCTAGTTCTTCCTCTGCGTGCCACTGCCGAGGTTCTTCATCACCGGCACAGAGTCATCACAGCCATATCCGAGACTCCACTTGGCTGTGCCCTAGATCATCGCCGCGGAGAGGGTGGGTAGGCAAGTGAGGTAGGTTGTTTGAACCCTGTCCTTGCTTTTCTACCCTTTTTGCTTATCTCTCTTGTGCTTGGTCTTCTCCACAGAGAAGACATCAATTCGGAGCAAGAGATTGCTGGGTGTCGCTCCTCCTCAGCCAAGCGTCGACAATTTACCCTCTGCCCTAGTTCTCGCCGCCACAGCCACCTAGCTTCTGTGCTGTTTGCTGCCACAGAAGAGGTAATTCTTTCGGAATATGGATGCTTCAAACGCTGCATGATACCTGTTTGTTCAAATGTCAATTAGAACTACCGATTGGTGATTTGCTTTGGAATTTAAATAGTGCAGTGTGTGTGTTGTCTCCATTATTGATACTGTTGATTGGAGATTTAAAGCTGTTGGAAATTGGTAGATTGGATTAACTTAGATTTTTAATCTAATGTTATGATTAGGGTTAAAGGCAATTAACCCTAGTTAATTGTTGGATTTAATTTTGGTAGGATTAATGCTATATGATTAGGGTTTTGCCCTAATTTAGTGTTAGAGATTTTTATTTAGCTATTTATATGAGTGTAGCTAAATAAAAATGTATATATATTGGTGACACAGGACTTTGACGCGAGAACGGGTATCTCGGAGTCAGATTTGGACTTTTCTTATCGGAGGCGGGTACTTTTGACTTATTGTCTTTGATATGCTTAGTAATGAAAATAATATGTTGCATTAATTGTGTTTCCTATTTGTTTCGGTTAATCACTACCCAATACATGTTACCTGTTTGATTGATTGTTTGTTTGCATCTCGTATTGATCTTGTACCTGATCTATCATGCTCATGGGTAGTGATATAACCATGTTTCACATGTTCAGGACCTAGGTTTGATACCTTATTGATCAGTATATCTTGATATGATTTATTCACTATGGTGCCCATTGTTATATGTCCAGAGGTTGGTTTAGTATATTACCATGCTTAGTGACATGCACCATTTGCATGATCACATGCTGTGCGATAGATTGCTCCATTATTGTCGAGCACTTTGCCAGTTTTCATCATCGCTCGATGTGACGCCATGGGTAGCGTGACAGCCGTGGTAGCACGTCGTTTGACTCTTCCTGCCGCTGATCCGCTCGGGTAGTGTGACGCAGCGGTAGCACGTTAGAGATTCCTCCCGTCATAGCGTACCGAGCATTGAGCGCCCCCATTTATGATTTGGGGTAGAAGTATGTATGTACTCGACAAGATCCGTCCACCGATCACCCATCGAGTAGTGTTGAGTGCACGGCCACAGCCCTACCCACTTGGTCCCACTTTTGTTGTGAGTTGGCTGACTGGTGTCAGGGGTGACCATGACATTGGCATCATATGCATGATGCATTTATTGTTTGTGATTGTGATTGCTGCATTTATATGCTGCATATTGTTTGGAGACCTATGTTTGACATGCATACAGGATTCCTATACCACTCGGACTGTTTGTCCTTATACTCAGGTCCTGGTTAGTACAGATTCTCTCCTGTCTTCTTCGGTTGCATTTACCTTTATTTTTTATCAGGAGACTGTACGCATGATTAGTGCTAGGTGTTATTTCTTTACTTTGCATATCAATTGTACCTGCTGAGTGTTGGACTCACCCCGCCTTCATTGTCGTTATTTTCAGGTTGATGCTGTCAGGAGGGAGTTCCAGTCGCTAGTCCCCACAGCACGTAGTGCTAGATCTCTGCAGACCTCGATGGTTTATATATCGTTTAGTTTTGTTTTGCATTTATTGATTATCTGTGGACTTGGTTTGTTTGGATACTTGGTTGTTGTACGGATTTTTGTGATGATGATGGATTCTTATTCGATGTGTTTTTTTTACTACGTGCTTGCCTGGACGGCAGAAGAGGTGAGTTCGTCGGTTTTGAGATTTACGAGTTTAGTTGAGTAGGGTGGTTTTTGAGTCAGAGTATTACTACTTTGTTTGATTATATATAACTGCGTAGTGATGTTTTATTTTGTTGTTATTATTCCAGCCGTCTGTGGCTGAGGTATTTGTGAGATGTAGAAAAGTTTCAGATTGTCCACCGTACAGGGGAGATGCTGCCGAAATTTTCTCGGACAGGGACTCCTCTGGGGCGTGACAATTTAGTGGTATCAGAGCCAAGTTTTACGATCTTTTGTTTTCGTATTTTGGATGTTTGGGATAACCTGATACCAATTTATTTACTTGGTATCAGAGCGCCAAGTTTGGCGATACTTGTTGGATTTTTGTATTATGGATTTTTGAGATTTATCTGATACCAATTTATTTGGTATCAGAGCGGGTTATGATACCTGCTTTTGGTGTTCTGGAGATTTATCGGATACCTGTTGTTGGTATTCTGGATATTTGGTTAGCCAGGTTTGCGAGTCAAACTGGGCATGTACGGATTTCCGTTATGGTTATGTTTCGGACTTCCGTTTCGGATTTATATGGATTTCCGGCGATTTTCTCGTTCGGAATTTTGAGGTCAGAAGTTGGGGACTGGACAGCGATGGAACATCTCCAGACGGCAAATAGGTATGATGTTTATTTTATGATAGTTAGGACATCTATTAGCACTTTATCTTTATTACCTGTCTGGTTGTTATAGCCATATTACATGTGATGGGTTAGCCACTGATCTTGGTCGACCCTAATAGAGATCAAGGATTATAGTCTCTGGTGATTTTTCATATCTTACTACCAGTAGTTTTAGCTTCTGTTATTACTATTAGGAGATGGAGGCACATATCAGCCTCTGCTATTGTTAACTGGGTAATTGATGATACCTATATATTCCTGTGGACTTAGCCAGTAGAGTTTTTATACTCGTATCTTTTGGATATTAGGGTATCCGATACGATAAAAATTGGTCATTGGAGAGTTATCATGTTTGATCATTGTTGAGAATGATTTGAGGTTAAGGGATATTGGGAGATCAGATATTGTGATGTGTTGATTTCTAATGATTTATGAGAGTAAATGTTATGTGGTTGTTTGATGATCTATTAGTGGATAATTATTTTGATGATCTATTATTTGGGTTGTTGTTGATGGTAACATAGTGAGTGTCGTGTATGATATTCACAAGTTTGATGATTATAGTTGGTGATCAGATTATAAATTGGGTGCTAGAGAGTTTATGGTTTAGAGTGCCTATGAGATTTTAATAAATCTGGTTAGTTGTGACTAGTTAACAGGATGATAAAATTGATATTTGCTTCCTCTGATATTAGACTATGTGGATAAATAATGATTTGATGTTTTGAATGTTAACTTGCTCTCATGGGGAGTAGAGACTGATTCATCTGATATTATGTGGGCTGATATTTTTTAAGATAAAAAAATGAGAGTGTCTTGATGTTCTTGAATTCTGACTTTATCTTTTGGGTCGTATACCTTTATACATATGATTATTGTGGGTTTCTAGTAGATTATACCCAATGGTTAGACATACATATCTGATTGTTTATTGGAGGTATTTGTTAATTAAAAACTAAGTTGTGGAATGTGCACATATGTTTGAGTGTTTTATTGGATGTATCTTATCGATTCAATCTGAGTTGTGATATGTGCATATGTGTTCGGTGTAATATTTGAGGTTTCTTGTTTATTATATGATTGTTCTGAGAGTATACTCGTGTCGATTATGATTTGTTGGAAGTATTACGTTGATTATACTCTTGGCATAGGTGTATATATGACATGTGAGGTTGTTTGAGGTTTATTGTCGATTATACCTATGTTGATATATGCACACGGGATCAGTATGCATTGTTGGAGGTATCACGATGATTTATACCTATGTTGGGAGTATGTTTGGTGTGTACTAATTGGAGGATTATGTCGATCATACATATGTTGTGTGAGCACGTGTGCTAGGTATATATTGGTGGCAGCATGATGATTCTACTTATGCTGAATGCAGAATGTGGAGTGACTGCATTATGTCATTTGTTGGATTAACTCATCAACTAATTCTCCTATCAGTGGATGACCCACTAGGATGCTGATAGAGTTGATGATGGATTTGATTAGTTTACTAGGTTGTTATAGCCTAGGCTAACCATAGTGATTTGTGGTAGAGAGATCTTGTACAGTCTCTAGCTGGATAGTTAGGTTCCTTGGGGTACTTATGTATTATTTTGTGGTGGAGAGTTGCTCCCACATATTACGGATTGCTTGTAGCGAAGCATTGCCCCTATATTTATTGCGATACATATTTCAGATTATTTGTAGTGGAGTGTTACTCCTACATATTGAGGATTTCTTGTGGTAGAGCGTTGCTCCCACATATGTGGTATTTTCTGTGATGGAGCGTTGCTCTCACACTGGAGGATCTATGCTTAGATGTCTTATATCGTTGGTGATCATATTTCAGATTTATTGTTGAGGATCTTATGGATTGGGAATATCTGTGATACGGACATTATGTGTATTGGTTTTACCATTAGGGCTTGCGGAGCCTTAGATGTTTTCATGGACTAGATGATTTGGGTATCCCTAGGATATTGGATCAGAATTCGTTATCGTTATTGATGATGTGGTGTTTTATTCCTGATCTGAGGTGTATCACGTACACTATCTTTGCATAGTTCTAAAGATGTTTCGACTGAAACGTCTAGATGTGAAGATCAGTAGTGTGTATTGTGGTTGTCTTCTGTGAGATGTTTGAGACACACGGTCACCAGTAGGAGCATACCGTGGTTCCACAGGAGGACGAGGTTGTTACCGTTGGGAGTAGACGGAGTCTATAGAAGAGACTCGCAACTTTCTTTGTTTGGCTCGATATTTCCGGAGATACGTTGAGGGTTTCTCACGGATTGCTATGTTACTTACACGCCTGACCAGGAAAGACGTGAAGTTCACTTGGACTAAGGATTATGAGATCAGCTTCTAGGAGCTGAAGCGGAGACTAGTGTAGGCTCCGATTATGGTTTTACCTTCTGGAGAGGACGGATATGTCCTCTACACCGACGCATCTATTCAGGGTTTGAGCGCTGTTCTGATGTAGCACGATAGAGTAGTCTCCTATGCTTCTCGTCGGTTGAAAGAGCAGGAGAAGAACTGCCCTGTACATGATCTGGGCAAGTCGCCATTATTTTTGCCATGAAGATTTGGCGACATCGTTAGTACGACATTACATTTGAATTCTCATTGACCATAAGAGTCTCAAGTATCTGTTCACTCGGAAGGAACTCAATCTCCGAGAGAGGAGATGGATGGAGTTCTCGAAAGATTACGATTGTTTCATTAGCTACCACTTTGGGAAAGCTAATATGGTTGCCGATGCACTCAGCAGGAAGTCAAGAGGTATTTTAGCTTGCCACCGCGTTGTGGTAATAGACTTGATTTAGGAATTCTCCAAAATGAGTCTTGAGGAGCAGTGATGGACAGAGCAGGGTATTCTGGTTACCATGGTTGCTCAGTTGTCGATCATGACGAGGATCCGAGAGCCCTAGGCTGCTGATCAATATTTGCAGTTTATTTGCAGTCAGATAGCTTCCGGGTAGCAGACCGAGTTCACACGAGACGAGGAGGGTGTTATACACTTCCGGGGCAGATTATGCGTACTTCAGTCTCATCCGGTCTTATAGGAGTTACTTCCGGAGGCTCATCGCTCATGATTTGCTGTCCACCCAGGCGGTACCCGTGTGTACCAAGATTTGAGGTGTTTCTATTGGTGGAACGACATGAAGGAAGACATCGCGGATTTTATAGCTAGATGTCTTGTCTGTCAGCAAGTGAAGGCCGAGCACCAGAGACCTGCCGGCTTACTTTAGCGGATTCCTATTCCTGGGTGGAAATGAGAACTTATTACTATGGACTTTGTGGTAGGTTTGTCGAGGACACGACGAGACCATGACGTGATTTGGGTAATCGTTGATCGATTAACCAAATCCGCGTACTCGTTAGTGATTCGGAGAACTGATCCCCTGGATCGATTGGCAGATCTGTATTGCCGGGAGATCATCAGGCTACATGGTGTTCCGTTGAGTATCATTTCGGATAGAGATCCACGGTTTACGTCTCGTTTCTGGCAGAGTCTGCAGCAGGCCTTGGGCACACAGCTCCGTTTCAGTACAGCTTTCCATCCACAGACAGATGGACAGTCAGAGCGGACCATTCAGACGTTAGAGGACCTGCTGAGGTCATGTGTTATGGATTTCGGAGGCAGTTGGGAGGACCATCTGCCGTTGGTAGAGTTTGCCTACAACAATAGCTTTCATTCGGCTATCCAGATGGCACCGTTTGAGGCGTTGTATGGTAGACCTTGTCGGACGCCCGTCCTCTGGGATGAGGTTGGAGAGGCCCAGCTGTTGGGACCTCATAGAGTTCAGCAGGATGCAGAGTTGGTCCGTACAATCAGACGGAGGATGTCAGAGGCGCAGGACCGCCAGAAGAGTTACGCTGATCGGAGACGCAGACCACTAGAGTTCTCTGTTGGTGACCATGTATTTCTGCGAGTTTCACCCACGAAATGGGTAAAGAGATTTGGCCTCAGAGGTAAGCTAGCTCCGCGGTACATTGGTCCTTTCGAGATCTTGGAGAGGGTCGGAGCGGTAGCTTACCGGCTGGCACTACCACCGTCCCTGTCAGGCGTGCACGATGTATTTCATGTATCTATGCTGAGGAGATATGTACCCGATCCGACGCATGTGCTTGCAGATATTCCAGTTCCAATTCAGCCTGACATTACATATGAGGAGGTTTCGGTACGGATTCTCGACCGGAAAGAGCATCAGTTGCGGAACAAGACTATCCGGCTGGTTAAAGTCGGATGGCAGCATCATTCCGATGAGGAGGCTACTTGGGAGCTTGAGGATACTATCCGAGCTCGATATCCTCATCTTTTCACTTGAGGTATGTGAATTGTTTACCGTTCAGCATTTATACTTTCTATATTTGTTGTTTGTACTTGCTGATGGTAGATAACGAAATTTGGGGACCAAATTTTTATTAGTGGGGGAGAATGTAAAATACCGGAAAATAGGCGAATATGAATAAAGGAATTTTCCGGAATTTTTCGGGAATTTTTCGGAGCTCGTACGGACGAGTAAACGGGGATAAAACGGGGTCCGGAAAAGCCTGTTTAGGCTACCCCATTTAAGTGAGGAAAAATTTATATATTTAATTCTTTTTCTTTTTCCTTATTTTTATTTCATTATCCTTTTCTTTTTCTTCCCTCAACGCCGAACTCGTGCCATTTCCCTTTCCTCTCCCGCGCGTGCCGAAGTCCGACGCCGAGCCCTAACCGCCGGCCCGGCGGTTTCATCCTCGCCGAAGCTTTAAACCCTTCGGCCATCTCCTTTTCTTCTTTCCCCAGAGCCGAACTCCTCTTCCCACTGCTGCCAGCGACGGCTCACGGCGACGCCTTCTCTGATCTCGACGAGCCACCGCCGACCGAAGTCTTCTTCCTCTTCCTCCCTGTCCAAGCGGCAGCGACGCACGGAGCACCGCCCTTTACCCTGTGCCCTAGCGCCGGCCCGCTACCGAGCCTAGTTCTTCCTCTGCGTGCCACTGCCGAGGTTCTTCATCCCCGGCACAGAGTCATCACAGCCATATCCGAGACTCCACTTGGCTGTGCCCTAGATCATCGCCGCGGAGAGGGTGGGTAGGCAACTGAGGTAGGTTGTTTGAACCCTGTCCTTGCTTTTCTACCCTTTTTGCTTATCTCTCTTGTGCTTGGTCTTCTCCACAGAGAAGACATCGATTCAGAGCAAGAGATTGCCGGGTGTCGCTCCTCCTCGGCCAAGCGTCGACAATTTACCCTCTGCCCTAGTTCTCGCCGCCACAGCCACCTAGCTTCTGTGCTGTTTGCTGCCACAGAAGAGGTAATTCTTTCGGAATATGGATGCTTCAAACGCTGCATGATACCTGTTTGTTCAAATGTCAATTAGAACTACCGATTGGTGATTTGCTTTGGAATTTAAATAGTGCAGTGTGTGTGTTGTCTCCATTATTGATACTGTTGATTGGAGATTTAAAGCTGTTGGAAATTGGTAGATTGGATTAACTTAGATTTTTAATCTAATGTTATGATTAGGGTTAAAGGCAATTAACCCTAGTTAATTGTTGGATTTAATTTTGGTAGGATTAATGCTATATGATTAGGGTTTTGCCCTAATTTAGTGTTAGAGATTTTTATTTAGCTATTTATATGAGTGTAGCTAAATAAAAATGTATATATATTGGTGACACAGGACTTTGACGCGAGAACGGGTATCTCGGAGTCAGATTTGGACTTTTCTTATCGGAGGCGGGTACTTTTGACTTATTGTCTTTGATATGCTTAGTAATGAAAATAATATGTTGTATTAATTGTGTTTCCTATTTGTTTCGGTTAATCTCTGCCCAATACATGTTACCTGTTTGATTGATTGTTTGTTTGCATCTCGTATTGATCTTGTACCTGATCTATCATGCTCATGGGTAGTGATATAACCATGTTTCACATGTTCAGGACCTAGGTTTGATACCTTATTGATCAGTATATCTTGATATGATTTATTCACTATGGTGCTCATTGTTATATGTCCAGAGGTTGGTTTAGTATATTACCATGCTTAGTGGCATGCACCATTTTCATGATCGCATGCTGTGCGATAGATTGCTCCATTATTGTCGAGCACTTTGCCAGTTTTCATCCGTTGTGACGCTCATGGGTAGCGTGACACAGCGTGGTAGCACGTCAGTTTGACTCTTCCGGTGCACCGTTGATCCGCTCAGGGGTAGTGTGACGCAGCGTGTAGCACGTTAGAGATTCCTCCCCGTCATAGCGTACCGGGAGATGAGAGCATTGCGCTCCCCCATTTATGATTTGGGGTAGGAGTATGTATGTACTCCGACAGCATCCCGTCCACTCGATCACCCATCAGGAGTAGTGTTGCTGAGTGCACGGTCGTCACAGCCCTACCCACTTGGTCCCACTTTTGTTGTGAGTTGGCTGACTGGCGTGACCATGACATTGGCATCATATGCATGATGCATTTATTGTTTGTGATTGTGATTGTTGCATTTATATGCTGCATATTGTTTGGATACCTATGTTTGACATGCATACAGGATTCCTATACCACTCGGACTGTTTGTCCTTATACTCAGGTCCTGGTTAGTACAGATTCTCTCCTGTCTTCTTCGGTTGCATTTACCTTTATTTTTTATCAGGAGACTGTACGCATGATTAGTGCTAGGTGTTATTTCTTTACTTTGCATATCAATTGTACCTGCTGAGTGTTGGACTCACCCCGCCTCCATTGTCGTTATTTTCAGGTTGATGCTGTCAGGAGGGAGTTCCAGTCGCTAGTCCCCACAGCACGTAGTGCTAGATCTCTGCAAACCTCGATGGTTTATATATCGTTTAGTTTTGTTTTGCATTTATTGATTATGTGTGGACTTGGTTTGTTTGGATACTTGGTTGTTGTACGGATTTTTGTGATGATGATGGATTCTTATTCGATGTGTTTTTTTTACTACGTGCCTGCCTGGACGGCAGAAGAGGTGAGTTCGTCGGTTTTGAGCTTTACGAGTTTAGTTGAGTAGGGTGGTTTTTGAGTCAGAGTATTACTACTTTGTTTGATTATATATAACTGCGTGGTGATGTTTTATTTTGTTGTTATTATTCCAGCCGCCTGTGGCTGAGGTATTTGTGAGATGTAGAAAAGTTTCAGATTGTCCACCGTACAGGGGAGATGCTGCCGAAATTTTCTCGGACAGGGACTCCTCTGGGGCGTGATGTAAACGCCCCGGCCTGGGCGGGCCCCACCCGGACCGAACCAAGAATGACACCAGAATTACCTATCGGTTTGATGACTAGCTCCACAGACCACCGGAGGTCCTTTCAGCGTATTTTGTCCTCACTCGCACGTACCCTGGAAAACTTCCCAGGAGGTCACCCATCCTCAGATTTCTCCAAGCCAAGCACGCTTAACTTTGGAGTTCTTAAGTTTGGGCTTCCGAAAAGGAATGTGCACCTTGGTGATATGGATAGTACCATCTAACCTTTTAGGTCATATTTAACCATAATCTCAGAACCAGGGTATTACAATCACCCCCACTTAAAGACACAACGTCCTCGTTGTGTAACCACAAATCACACCACAAACAAATCCCATAATCTCCCTCGCTAGGTGGTGCCCTGGGTGCTCCTACCACAGGCGCACTCACGGTCGCAAGGTCGCTCTGATACCATCTGTAAACGGCCCGGCCCGGGCGGGCCCCACCCGGACCGAACCAGGAATGACACCAGAATTACCTATCGGTTTGATGACTAGCTCCACAGACCACCGGAGGTCCTTTCAGCATGCTTTGTCCTCACTCGCACGCACCCTGGAAAACTTCCCAGGAGGTCACTCATCCTCAGATTTCTCCAAGCCAAGCACGCTTAACTTTGGAGTTCTTAAGTTTGGGCTTCCGAAAAGGAAGGTGCACCTTGATGATATGGATAGTACCATCTAACCTTTTAGGTCATATTTAACCATAATCTCAGAACCGGGGTATTACACTAGCCATCCGGAGGTCCTAACAAGTGGTATCAGAGCAAGGAGCTCTTCATCCGGATTAACACCCTAAAGAGCAAGAAGATGGCTATGAAGGAAGGTTTCAGCACCAATCATCCACCCTACTTCGACGGAGCGGACTTCCAATATTGGAAGAGCCGTATGGAGTATTATCTCAAGACCGACATCTCCATGTGGTTCTCGGTCAAGGAAGGATTCACACCTCCGAAGGATGAAGAAGGTAAGGAACTAGAATCGTCGAGGTGGTCCGCCGAGCAAACTCGCAAGGGGCAAGCCGATGCCAAGGCGGTGGTCACTCTACAATGTGGGATAGCCAAAGATCAACTTGTCAAGGTAGGTCCATTTGTGAGTGCAAAAGATTTGTGGAACAAGCTCATTGAGCTCCAAGAAGGAACCCGAGACTCTCGGATTGCCAAGAGAGACTTGTTCCTAAACCAACTACAAAATTTCACCATGAAGGAGAACGAAACGGTAAGTGAACTACACGGAAGGTTCAAAGAGATCATCAATGGTCTTCATTCCGTAGATGAACGCGTAGAGAATCACGATTTCGTAAGGTACGCTCTCAAAGCCTTTCCGAGGAATGCCCTGTGGTCATCTATGGTAGATGCCTACAAGGTCTCCAAGGACCTTTCAATTGTTAAGTTAGATGAATTCTTTTGTGAAATGGAACTTCATGAACTTGCTAACAAGGGTCAAAAAGAGAAATGTATTGCCTTAGTTGCAGGAGAAAAGAGCAAGGATGGAAGAAGGAAGAAAGAAAAGAAGAAGGAGAAAGAAATTCCTACATCCTCATCCTCCTCCGAGTCCGATGATGAAGGAGGATCATCATCAAGCGAGATGGCCAACCTCGTAAGAAGAATCATGAGAAGGAGCCGGAGATACAAAGGGAAAGGTAAGTCGATTGATCAAAATACTGATAAGACTAATGTTACGTGTTATGAGTGTAGCAAGAAATGACACTATCGGAGCGAGTGTCCAAAACTCAAGAAGAAGGAAGAAAGGACCAAGAAGAAGAAAGCTCTCAAAGCTTCTTGGGATGAATCCTCCTCAAGCTCATCGGAGGAAGAGAAGGAGAAAAGCACTCGTCAATTAGCACTCATGGCAAGGGAGGAATCGGACTCCGGAAGTGATACATCAACCATGGCTTCATCATCTTCGGATGATGAAGAGATAATTTCTCCTCACTTAGAAAAATGCTATAAAACTATTGCACATTTATCTACTTTGCTTAAGAAATCAAAAACAGAAATTAAATCATTAAAAGATGAAGTAGAACACTTGAAGACTCTTAGGGAAGATGAGGTTGATGACCTACATCAAGAGCTTCTTGAGGATGAAAACAAGGCCTTAAAGAGTGAAGTTGAGAAACTCAAGAAAATGCTTGAGAAATTCTCAACTAGCTCTAAGACCTTAGATATGATTCTAAATGTCCAAAGGGCGGTCTACAACAAGGCTGGGTTAGGATATCAACCTAAGGAGTTTAGTTTCATTTCCTTAGTGTCTAGAACCCAATTTCATAGATCACATGCTTCTAGGGTTCATGAGACTAGGAAGGGTGTGACCAAGGCATGGGTTCCTAGGTCTTTCATTGTAGATGCATTAGGTCCGAAGATTTGGGTACCTAAAACATCTATCTTTCGTGTCTTGTAGGCATTTGTCAAGGGGGAGCATCTATCAACTTGGTTTGTTGATAGTGGATGCTCTAAGCACATGACCGGGGACAAGTCACTCTTTACTACCCTTCAAAATAAAAATAGAGGTAATGTGTCCTTTGGTAATAATGGTAGCCTTAAGGTTATAAGAGTTGGAGATATTCATATATCCGAATGTCTCCAAATCAGAAATGTCCTTCTAGTTAAGGAGATGACCTTTAATCTCCTAAGTGTCAGCCAATTGTGTGATACGGGTTACACAATTGAGTTTCATTCAAGTCAATGTCTGGTCAAACACATTGACACACTTGACACGGTACTAGTAGGCACAAGGGTAGATAACATTTATCAAGTATTTTTTAAAAGTGCTACTAATGCCTCTGCTAAGTGTTTCATGTCAAAAGAAGAAGAATCATGGCTGTGGCATAGAAGGTTGGCCCACGTAAACATGAAGAATATTCGAAAGCTGGCCAACAAAGGATTAGTGCGAGACTTACCAAGCATCAAGTATCCAAAGACAAAGTTATGTGATGCATGTCAAAAGGGTAAGCAAACAAAAGCGTCTCATAAAGGTAAAAGCGCTGTAAGTACATCTACTGCTTTAGATTTATTGCATATGGATTTGTTTGATTGCAGTAATGTTATTTCATTGAATGGAAGTAGATACTGCTTAGTGATCATTGATGATTTTACTAGATATACATGGACTTTCTTTTTGAAAAATAAGGATCAAACCATAGATATTTTTGTTTCCTTTTGTAGAAGAACTGAAAATGAAAAATCAACAACAATTAAAACCATTAGAAGTGATCATGGTGGAGAATTTCAAAACCATAGATTTTTAGAATTTTATCAAGAAAAAGGATATAAGCATGAGTTCTCTACTCCAAGGACCCCACAACAAAATGGGGTTGTGGAGAGAAAGAACCGAGTCTTGCAAGAGGCTGCACGAAGCATGCTCAATGAGTACTCACTACCGAGCTACTTATGGGCTGAAGCTGTAAATACAGCTTGCTATGTGCAAAACTGAGTCTTGATACATAGGTTTTTAGGAAAGACTCCCCATGAACTCTGGTTTGGGAAACCCCCTACAATTAAACATCTTAGGGTGTTTGGTTGTAAGGTGTTTATCTTGAATACCAAGGATCATCTTGGAAAGTTCACAGCTAAGGCTGACGAAGGGATACTAGTCGGGTACTCTCTCACCAGCAAAGCCTATCGAGTCTACAACAATAGGACTAAATTGATTGAAGAGTCCTCGGATGTAGCATTTGAAGAAATCCCTAAATCAAATGATCAATCAAGGGATGTAGGAGAAATTCAATTTGAACTTAGAAATCTAAGTTTAAATGATCAAAACATAGAAAGAGTCGAAGTTGACTCCGATGACGATGAGCAAAGGCAAGAGAGGGCTCAGTCTGATCCTTTACCTGATACTGAGCCCTTGCCTGTGTCTAGTGAGATCACTCATGAGGCACCGCCAACACTAAGGCAATCTAGGATAGCCTCTAGTCATCCCCAAGACCAGATTGTGGGAGACATTCAACAAGGGGTTAGAACTAGATCATTCTTTAGAAATGAGTCTAATGAGGTCACATTGATCTCAGAAATCGAACCAAGATTAGTTGATGAGGCATTGCACGATCCTGATTGGATCATAGCTATGCAAGATGAGTTAGGTCAATTTGAAAGGAGTCAAGTGTGGGACTTAGTTCCTAGACCTAAGAAGACCACCATTATTGGAACCAAATGAGTCTTCAAAAATAAGTTAAACCAAAAGGGAGAAGTCGTAAGAAACAAGGCAAGACTTGTAGCCAAGGGCTATAGTCAAGTCGAGGGCCTCGATTATGATGAGACTTATGCTCCCGTGGCTCGATTAGTGTCCATTCGTTTAATGCTAGCTTTTGCTGCACATAGAGGCTTCAAGCTCTATCAAATGGACGTTAAATCAGCCTTCTTAAATGGTTTCATTAAAGAAGATGTCTATGTTGAACAACCACCGGGGTTTGTTAATACCGAAGCTCCAAACCACGTGTACAAGCTCAAGAAAGCTCTGTATGGGCTTAAACAAGCACCTCGATCTTGGTACGAAAGGCTGTCAACCTACTTACTAGAAAAGGGTTTTGTAAGAGGTCAAATAGACCCAACACTATTTCTGCGTAGAGATGGTGAAAACATATTTGTAGCCCAGGTATATGTCGATGACATAATTTGTGGCTCAAATAACAAGGGCTATTTGAATGAATTTATCACCCACATGGAAAGTGAGTTTGAGATGAGTTTGGTGGGAGAATTGACATTCTTCCTTGTACTTGAAATCAAACAAACTCGAGATGGCATTTATGTCCATCAAACAAAATACACTCAAGAGATGCTCAAGAAATTCAAAATGAGTGACTCTAAGGAAGTATCCACTCCAATGGCGACAAACACTCGCCTTGACAATGATGAGAATGGAAAACCAGTTGATCTAACGCAATATAGAAGCATGATCGGTAGTCTTCTATATCTCACAGCTAGTCGACCTGACATACTTTTTGCTGTGGGCATGTGCGCTAGATATCAAGTATGTGCCAAGGAATCTCATTTAATTGCAGTTAAGAGAATTCTGAGATATCTTAAGGGCACAATTCGAGTAGGTCTATGGTACCCTCGTACAGAGTCTTTTGACTTGATAGGTTATACCGACTCCGATTATGCTGGGTACAAATTGGATCGGAAAAGCACTAGTGGAGGTTGCCAATTTTTAGGTTCATCATTGGTTAGTTGGTCAAGTCGGAATCAACATTGCGTTGCTCTCTCCACGACCGAAGCTGAATACATTGCCATGGGAGAGAGTGTATCACAATTGTTGTGGATGATACACACCCTAGCAGATTATGGGCTTTCGTATAAGGGAGTGCAAGTGTTGTGTGACAACATCAGCACAATAAACCTAACGAAAAATCCAGTCCATCATTCAAGGACCAAACACATTGAAGTGCGTCATCACTTCATTAGAGATCACGTAGCTAGGGGAGACATTGCACTCACTTATGTTGAGTCTAAGTCAAACCTAGCCGATATTTTCACCAAACCTCTTCCGGAAAATGAATTTAGTCATTTGAGGAGAGAATTGGGAATGTGTTTGGCTCAATAAGCCATTGGGACCCCATCATGATCAATAAGGACAATTAAAACGATAAAAAAAAGGAAATTAATCTGGGCAACTTGGGAACATCTCACACAATCTACAAGGTTAACAAATGATTTTTGTTTGCTAGAAATGGGGTGAGATGCTAGGATCAGCCGAATTATTCAAAATGTATCATGCATCCCTTGAATAATTAGGTTGAAGAGACATAAATTAGTATGGGGAAGACCATTACATAATTCATGTGTATTTGGTTCTTAGATCTTACTCATATATTCCAACCAAGGAAACTTGGTTGGACCTTTACCTAGAAATTATGTGACTTTGGTTGATGGACTGTTTGATACATTTGAACGATACTTTTCATGATTTTGATTGAAACTAGGACAAGTCCTTGAAAGAATGATAGCAAGTTGGTTATATTTTGACAAACTTGAAACTGAACATAACAAGGTCGAAAGTTTCAGTTTTTAGGCCTTAAGTTGTCTATTTTCTAAATGTCTGAAACTTTCGAGCTATAAACAATTTCAGACCATAATCTTTAGGAAATAGTTATGCCTATAGATTCTTCAGGTTCTAGGTACTGAACTTGGAAGTTTTCCTGGAGAAACTTCTACGAATTATCGAACATCTCTACGAATTTCAGTTACTGAAATTACTGGAGTAATTTAAGAATCAGACACTGATCGGTCTACAGGCCGATCAGGAGAAGGTGGATCGGTCTGTCGACCGATCCAAAAATCTCTCCACCCTTCTGTTTGTAATCTGATCGGTCCAGGGACCGATCAGGTTCGTTTTGTACGCCAGGAAGAGTTACCTGATCGGTCCGGGGACCGATCAGGTCAGCCTGGCACGTAGAGCCCGCTACTGATCATTTTCTGATCGGTCTCCAGACCGATCAGGAAGTTCCCTGATCGGTCCAGGGACCGATCGGTCTACAGACCGATCAGGAGGTTCCCGGATCGGTCCAGGGACCGATCAGGAGGCTCCTGATGTCTCCTGATCGGATAGCCGTCCGATCATTTCGACACCTGGACACCCATCTCCCTTAAAACTTCCCGATCCTTTCTTTTCCCTTTTCACGCGGAAGCCCTAGCCGACTCTTCCCTACACCTCACTTCTTCTCTTCTCTTTGCACGCCGGAACCCTAGCCAAAGCCCTAGCCAAAAGATACTTCAATGGCACCAAGGTAACTCCATACTTCTCTAGAACTTGGCATTTCGGTTTCATTTCTCACCATATCTGTGCTTTTTGTTTCGGGTGTTGGTGGCTCCGGTGCTCACTTACTTGCCCTATTGGATCACATTGTTACACCTTAGGAAGAAACAAGTGGGTGAGGGGACCTCTAAGTCACCTGAGAAGTCTAAGTCTAAGGCTCTCTCTCGACCTCAACCATCTATATCCGGGAGATTTCCAAACCACCAGTTTGAGGAAGCCTTTAAACAAAGAACCTTTAAATTACTCCCTTGTAGGTCTGTGGATCGAAAATTCATGGACGAATTTTGTCCAACTGTGTCAGAAATCATTGCCTACTATAAACTTGATACACTTGTCTATTTAGAACGAGATATCGATTATGACTTAGTATCGGAGTTTTATAACAATCTTCATTAAACTAATGATGTAAGTTATAAAACAAAAGTTACTAAGCGGACTATTGATTTCAGTTTCTCAGCCTTCTTTGACTATCTAGGTTGCCGGAGGTGTTCCGGAAATGTCTTTTCGATATATCCTGACTTACTAGACCCCTTACCTTCACCTTTTGATGTCATATCTGACTCTATTTATGAGTATTTCTTCAGACATCCTAGACCAGGTGGGCTAGATGAATTAGATGTTGATTTTCCTACTTTTGCAGCCTTGAGATTATCTGCCCACGATTACATCCTCTTTAAGATTGTCACAAACTGCCTTCTGCCAATCACATCTAAACCCTTTTCTGAAATCCGACCATATCATTGTCTGATGCTTTATGGATTGCGTCGGCGTCTCGACTTTGACATCATGTCCATCATCTACTCTTCGATCATTTCCTATAGTGAGCCAAACAGCTTCACTGTTTATATGCCTTATGGGCATATCATTACAGATTGGCTCGAGACCCTTCAGATTGATGTCTCCAAGGGTAGAATAGTCAAGATGGTCAGGAACAGACTTAGGAAACGGGCATTTTCCAAGTCCGCATCGTGGGATGGGGACGTTCGGTGGAAGGATGGGAGAGCTCTAGGTGAGTTACCACTGGACCTCCACGAGTTGTTCTGCGCGTTCTTGCTCCTGCATCTGACGATGGAGAGGCGAGATCGATACCGCGATCGCCGGAGAGTCGCATTGATCGCACGATGAGCTGCCGAGCTCCACGGGCGTTCGGATTGACCAGCCACGATGATCTATCGCAGTTGGCGACACATCAGGCGATTATGGGATGAATGGCCAGATACCCACCTCCGCAGGATTTCCCGGGCTATCCATCCTCGAGCAGCGGCATGCCACCTCAGGGACCCACTCCTCCCGTTGATGATGCTGATGCTCCTCATGATGAGGAGGTTGATTGATACACATTGTTCTATGCTGTCATTCTGATTATCTATGTTTTGGATGTTGTTTGTTGGATATTTATGTCTGACCTGGATACTTGCTGCTTTCTTCTATTTATGCTGTTCATTTTCTTGTCTTTCTTTATGTTTCACTTCTTATTGGCTTTTAATATGCTGTTCATATGTCATGTCTTGTATGTCTCTTATTTCTTTATCACTGTCTTATAATACACTTAGAGGGTATTCTAGGTGAATTAAGAAAAAGACAGTATGGGTTAAGGGGGAGTCCTTTAACGTTTTCTTTCCCAATTCGCACCTTTTCGGTGTTTGACAAAGGGGGAGAAGGTAACTAAGTTTAGAGATAAATGAAAGTTTGTCTTAGGGGGAGGATCTTGATTCCCCTATCCTTACATGGTGTTGTATCTGTCTTAGGGGGAGGATCTTGATTCCCCTATCCTTACATGGTGTTGTATCTGTCTTAGGGGGAGGATCTTGATTCCCCTAAAATTAGGGAAATATGAACATTTCTGATCTAAACTTAAATCGTGTTGTCAAACAACAAAAAAGGGGGAGATTGTTGATACAGTCTGACCTGGCTGTTGTTTTGATGTTGACACGGATTTAAGTTTGTATCAGATAGTAATTAGACTCAGACTGATTAATGATCAAGGTTGATCATGTGGAGAGGAAAAGTCCAAGTACGGATACTTAGCACGCGAAGTCGGAGAGGGATCGGCAGCTCGTTCTCCGGACTAGGTCAGAGAGGGCTCGGTAGCTCGTTCTCTGGACCGGACGAAGTCGGAGAGGGCTCGGCAGCTCGTTCTCCGGACTAGGTCAGAGAGGGCTCGGTAGCTCGTTCTCTGGACCGGACGAAGTCGGAGAGGGCTCGGTAGCTCGTTCTCCGGACTAGGTCAGAGAGGGCTCGGTAGCTCGTTCTCTGACCTGATGAGAAGGTCGGAGAGGGCTTGGTAGCTCGTTCTCGAGGCGTTAGGGTTGATGGGAGGCTCTAAATGGACATTGGATCGGTCTGGTGACCGATCCAATGATACCTGGGATTAGCTGATCGGTCACCAGACCGATCAGTAACGAAGCAGAAGGAAACGATCAAGGCAATCCGGGATTTGTCGATCGGTCTCGTGACCGATCAGTAACCACACAGAAGCGATCTGTGGGCTATCAGATCGGGACCTGGATCAATCAGAAGGATGCGATGGGATTTAGAGCAATAGGGGGGATCGGTCCACAGACCGATCAAAATCATCCCAGACCGATCAGGGTGTGTCCTGATCGGTCCGGAAGGCTATGGATCGGTCTGTTGACCGATCCACAACAATGTCGTTTGTCTTCTGCTGTTTCTCTGTGATTTCTGATTCACCTGATCAAATCATCTGCTGTGAGATTTTTGAGTTACAGGTTGCAAGTGTCGTGCCAGTGCTTAATTTCAAATTAAGCTCCATCAGAAGAATAAGACCAAGTATCCTTTCTGCTGTATTTCACTGCAAGTGGTGCAATTCGAGCGTCAACGTTCACTGGCTGCGACAGCTTGATTCTTACTTATTGGTTCGAGCTCAGAGACACCATGGTATTGGTGTGAGTTCAGAGAACCAGATGAGGAGGAAGAGTGATTGGCGAAGCTTGAGTTGATCGCAGTGATACGATACAGGTGACAGCGATTCGGCTCTGGCTGAAGACAGTGAGAAAGCAGAGGGATAAGAAGAAGGAAGAAGAGAGGTTTTTAGGAATGAAAGGTTTTTGAAACTCTCGGTGAACCGAAGCAAGAGGCTATGTATTGTTGAGCTCTTGGCTGAGGAATTCCTTTTGTCTTTGCGTTGTGCTTCGTGGCTGTAAGTTCATTTGTTCATTCTGTCAGCCACAAAACTCTGTAAGTCTTGTGCTTTATTTCAAATCATTTCTGTGACTTTGTGGAGAGGTTACTCCACCGAGAAGGAGAAATACTTAGCCGAAATTTGTCCGGGGTGTGATCTACCGAAAGATCAAGGGATCGTCCACCTTACGGACACGCCGAGGAGTAGGGGCAAGTTATCCCCGAACCTCGTACATACTTGTGTAATCTATGGGTTGTGTTTTCTTTCCTTGCATCAGTTTTCTTTTTACTTATTTCCGTTGTACTAACAAGATTTTGTGAGGAAATTGACTGAGTTTTAGTGGAGGCTATTCACACCCCCCCCTCTCTAGCCATCCGGAGGTCCTAACAAATAGCGCTCGTGGCTTTCACTTATCATTTTCAAAAACGTTTGAGTAAAGCAACGGAAAATAAAACACACACAAGAAGACCCAAGCATTTTTACTTGGTTCAGAGTCTTGGGTGACTCCTACTCCAAGGCTCGCGATCATTGATCGCTTTCGGTGGACAATCACTATCAATCCGTAAATCTTTTACAATGTTAAAGTACAAGTACTGAATAAAGAATTGTACCGACAGTACAAACAAATGAAGAAAGTCGTCGTCAGTTGTCGGAGTCGTAGAGCGTAGTTGGATCGTTCAGAGCAACTTACAAGAGCATAGGTTGTTCAGTTTTTTGTTCCTATCGAAGCTGCTTCCCGAGGCTCCTTTTATAGCCTCTGCAGGACTGATCCAGATCCTCAAAGCTCAGGATCAGGTTTGATCCGAAGCGGATCGATCGACCGATACCCACGTTCAGTCGGCCGATAAGATGATCTCCTCCTCATCCGATCCGCTCGCTCCACTTCGATTTCTGTCGACCGATCCCTCGACTGAACCCAGTCTGCAATCTGGAAATCTGGTCCTTTTATGCTGTGGTTCGGTCTACCAATCAGCTCGTTCGGTCGACCGATCATGGCTAAGTCTGACCCTGTAAAAATGTTAGTTTCCTGCAAAACAGAGTTAGACAAATAGCAAATAAAAGAAATAAGTTGACAGCTTTTGGGCTGTCCGATTCTGATTTTGGATTTTCGACCGGAAACCCTAGGTCGAACCGACGCTTACTGTTCCCTTCGCGGGGAACGTGTCCTCACCTACTCCACTCAGGAGAACATACCTATTGCCAGTCCGGTCCTCCAGACCGACTGAACTTTCTGCCTAGGGTTACCACCCCTAGGACCTAGGGTTACCACCCCATAGGGTTTTCCGCCACCTAGGGTTACCTCCCCCTAAGACCTAAGGTTATCCCCTTAGGATTTCCACCACCTAGGGTTACCACACCCTAGGACCTAAGGTTGCCGCCCCTTAGGGTTTTCCTCCACCTAGGGTTACCACCCCCTAGAACCTAAGGTTACCACCTCTTAGGGTTTTCCACCAACTAGGGTTACTACCCCCTAGGGTTTTTCACCTGCCTAATCGCAGTTAGGACTTTCCTGCAACCGCATTCACATACATTAGATAATAAACCAACTTAACTTAAACCCTTTGACATAATCAAAACACTGGTTTGGTCGTCGGATGCTTCCCGCACTAACAGGAAGTCTATGTGGGTTAAGGACCTGACACCTGGTAATTGGAGTCGATTGGTATGGATGACCTGATATCGAGAAGAAGTTCAGGTGAGCTGATCCGATGCTAAGACAAAGTCCAAGTTGGTCTGGAGGACCGATGTTTAGCAGGTATATTGAGATAAGCAACTGGAGTAGAGCGACGGAGAGGTCATGTTCTAAGAATGGACAAACCCTAGGTCGCTGATCTAATTAAAGAAACTAATAAGTTTCCAAGTTGAGATCAGGACAAGTCTTACTGTCTTTTCTTACTCATGCATCATTATACTACTGTGCTAACTATGTGCCACAGGGATATTATTTTTATATCATCGAACTAACTCTGTTTTGTAGAAGCCGAAGGGATTGGTCGACTAACCTCCTGTTCGGTTGACCGAATAAAGCTAATGTTGAAGAATTTAGATCGCGCAGAACAGACTTGGAAGTTAGGCGAATCGGTTGACCGAACCCAGGGATCGGTCGACTGTACCTAATTTGGTAACACATAGTGGCAGATCAAATTTCAGCAAAGAAGGAAAACAAGCGGATCGGTCGACCGATCAAGGTTATCAGTCAACCGAACTTTTAATGGTATTAATGACATGAAGAGCGGATCTCGGCGAAGAAGGAAAGTTGATTGAGCAGTCGACAGGTAGGGAGATCGGTTGATCGAATAGATTAATTGATCAAACGTCTTATGGGTCAATCGGACGAAGCTTATAAAAGTAAGCCTTGAGCACCGAGCTGAAGCAACTTTTCAGTATTCCATTATTCTACTGTGGTGCTGTTTATGCTACTTCTAATCTTCTACTCAGCATGCAAGCTACATCACTAAGAAGCTCCAAAGATCTTCATTGTTGTATTGTTAGTATTTTTATTTATCTTGCATTTTATTGTATTAACTTCTCTGTACGCATTACCTCTTCTCTAGAGTTTTCAGAAGGAATAATATTATTGAATTACCCAATGGTATAATCAAGTATCACGGGTCTTGGAGTAGGAGTTGACTTTGGATCCGAACCAAGTAATCAAACGAGACACTTACTTTACCTTTACTTTTTTATTCGCTGCTTACTTTAATAACAGATAAAGTTTTTAAAATGAATGATATTCATCCCCCCCCCCCCCCCAATCATATATATCTTTTCGATCCTTCACCTATATCCACAAACACCGTAAATATATTATAGTTGGCTATGAGGCCATGGATTGCCAAAGCATCATCATGCGGAGTATCGACTCCTTCTAAGTGTTAGGGCTCAAAGCTTATAAGAGGGCCCCTTTCTATGCTAGTGCTAACATTGTAATTTTTCAGGCTTGCCCATGAGCCTTCCTTGTATGATGGGAGTCACCATTAGTGGATCCACCTAAGATCATGCTAATGTTACCTGCCGAGATGACATTTTCTTGACCACCTTGGTGATGGTCTTGACGACCATATTGGCGATGGTCCCGGTGATCCTCACAGTGGTGGTCTTTGCATATATAAATTGAAGGTTTCTACGTCAACGATGTTGACAATCATCCCGTTGATTGTCTAGGCATCTCGGAGAGTGGCGTCGAGGGGATCTTGAATCCCACAGGTTGGGTTGATTCCCCAAGTCCTCGCATGAAGGATATCGTATCTGACGAGCCAGCTCCTCTCCCCACCTGGTGAAGCCCTTATACCTTGATGTCATTCATCTATAACTCGACAGACTTCTTGAGTGAAACGTCGGCATTCTTGTGTGTCATGTGAGTACGATTGGTGATAGTTACTGAAATGAACTACTCCTAAAGACCCTTGGTTCTTCTCGATTGTGTCTATGGGAATTGTATTTACAGCTTGTATTGGCCTTCTTCTCTACGGATTAGGATATAAGTGAGACCTTATTTTTCATTGGAGGCAAAAGAGGTTTTTTATCCGACTGGAAGGAATCAATGGTATATGTTGGGACCGAAATGTCCAGTAGAGGGGGGGGTGAATAGAGTTTTGTCGTGCTTGCTCGTTCTTGCTTCATCTTGATAATGTGCAGCGGAATACAAAGACAAAACTAAACAAAACACTCACAACGCTAACACCTAGGGTTTACTTGGTATCCACCTCAAGAAGAGGTGACTAATCCAAGGATCCACACACAACACGCTATCTCCACTATGAAAACCTCCTTCTCGGTTGCAGCCGGAGGCGGAGAAGCCTCGTACAACACTCACACGCAACACAACACAAATACAACAAGAAGAAACAAAAATACAACGCAATACACTCTTCTTCTTGCTTACTTGTTGCTCATCGTGGCCTCTTGAACCTTGGGGATGCACCCCAAGAGCCTTCAAGAACTGGCGGAGAAGCTCGGAGAAAATCGCTGTAGATCGCAGTAAACTCGCGCAAGAAAGTTCACAAAGAACTACGGAGAAAACGCTCCGCCCAGGCTTTAAACAGTGTTCCCAATCGATCCAAATAATCCCCAATCGATTGCCATGTCAGCACCCAGCAATCCCAACCGTCCATCACCTGCAACCTGCTTAACGGTCACTTCCCAATCGATCGACTGATCGATTGGAAACATCTGGATCGATCCAGAAGCATTCTGTGCTTCTCGCGATCGCGCGTGAACACTCCTACCCAATCGATCAACCGATCGATTGGCAGCTCCTAATCGATCGCCCGATCGATTAGGAAGGGCTCTGTGCTCAAGAAATATGGTCTCAATCGATTGGGCCATTCCTTCCTTCGCAGCACACTCCAATCAATCGGCTGATCGATTGGAGCCTGTTTAATCGATCGCCCGATCGATTGAACACCCTGGACTTGACTCAAACTCAAGTCTAGCCCCCCAAACCCAACTCTCGGTCAACCGTGACCTGTTGGGTTTGCACGCTTAGCATTTGGCTACTCCCGACCAACCTCGAACTAGCCTTCTAGCCTCCTCCATCAGCCTTGCATCCCTCGGATATCTCCCCATCCTTCACGCCTTGCCTTCTGGAGCTTCCATCAGCGTCATCCTAGTTGTCGGGTTCTCCTAGCCAAATCACCCTAGGACTTGCTTTGCCAAGATCACACTTGGACTTTCCAATTGCGTGGCTCCTCACCAGGACTTTCCCTTTGCCAAGATTACACTTGGACTTTTCAATTGCCCGACTCCTCACCAGGACTTTCCTTTTGCCAAGTCATACTTGGACTTTTTAATTGCCTGGCTCCTCACCAGGACTTTCCCTTTGCCAAGATCATACTTGGACTTTCTAGTTGCCTGGCTCCTCACCAGGACTTTTCCCTTTATCTAGCTATATTAGGACTTTCCAATTGCCTGATCTCACTTATCAGGACTTTCACCACCAAGCCTGGTCAACACTGACTTACTTGGATTTTCACTCTTGCCAACCTTCTTGTTGGACTTACCTTTGCCTAATCTCCAATTAGGACTTTCCCAGTCAAGTTTCCTGTCAACCTTGACCTACTTGACTTCTCTCTTGCCTAACATCTAGTTAGGACTTTCCCAGATGCCTAAACTCCAGTTAGGACTTTCCCGGTCAAGTCTCTGATCAACACTGACCCACTTGACTTGTCTTCTCATCAACCTAGTCAATCCCTTGACCATCTCCACACTCGGATGATTGCTCTAGCAATCTTCATATATTGTCAAGCTTCTTATATTGTTAAACATCAAAACTTAAATTCCGACTCAAGCTTGACTCAACTCAAGCTTAGTCAAATTGGTCAAACTTGACCTAGAAAAATTACTCCAACAGTATCTCCTTTATGTATCAATTGGGTTTCCTCTGAAAGGAACTATAGCGCTAAACATGCAGAAAGCGCAGTGAAAAAACAAGTTCCTTTCCAGAAGATCCATGTGAAAGAAACTCATATACTAAGTATTTGTTAAAGGGAGTTATACCTTTGTCGCGTGCACATGAACTCCTGACAGCTAGGATTTCAACATGATCAAGCGTCTGTGCCTCTTTCAGTATCCACACGAACAACCTTCTCGTCCGTCTCATAAACTCAAGAAGTGGAGAAGAGAACCGCCTAAGGTTGTGCTAGCAACCAAGAAAAGAGGTTTTGGTGGAGGAAAGAAGAAGAGAAGAAGACAAAATGAACACTCTTGTTCACTTGGTCGAAAATCAACAGAATTTGCCTTCTGTATTCATCCAAGGAATACCAAAGGTAATGTGTCTTTTGATCTTCCTTCATGAATTAATCTTAATCATCTTTCATAAAGAGTATTGTGTCTTTTGATCTTCCTTCATGAATTGATCTTAATCATCTTTCATGAAGAGTCTTTTGGTCTTCCTCTTACTTGGTGAATTCGAGTTCACCCAATGAGTTTAACTCATTGACCCTCATCAATCCAAATTGACTCTATGAGTCTAATTCGAATTGAACTAAATCTCCTAAACCATAAACCCTAAACTCATCTCCAAATCAACTTGTTCTTTGTGTGTAACCCAATAGGTTTTCATAACATTGGTAATGTATCCAAATCAACATTTTAGATACATAAGCAATGAGTGGCATCTAGCAATGCATCATTACTACCCAAGTGATAAGAAAGTCAAGATCCAACCTAACCTATCCATGACTATTATCTTATATGACTCAATCCCTCTATCCTTGATATATAGATTGATCAATGAGGTATAAACTGGGCATCCTATTATCAATCTTTGTGTTTCTTGATCTCTAAGTAGACACACTCATACAAATAAGATCAATATCTTATATTGGCTCATTTGAGAATGCTCATGTATTCTTGTGTCCTACTAATCAAGGGGTCTATAGATATCACCTCTATCATATAAAAGGAATAGATCTCATCTATATCACTCAGATCCCTCTGCATAACTCATTACATACCAAGTGATCGACTTTATAGTTCACCTTGTTACAGGTGATGTTTGACGATACCAAAATATACAACTCTTTATGTATGGAACCGTAGTGACTTTAGGTTTAAGAACTATTCATACTAATACTCACATGAGAGTGTTTATGATATTTATATAACAATCCATGAAATATTCTCATGGCGGGTCATTCAGTATATATTCTCTAATATATACGCATGTGTCAACATGATATCTCATATCCATGACTTGTGGGATTAAGTCATCAATAGACATACATGCTAGTCTCAATGTATTAATATTGCCCTTACATATTAATGATGAACTATTAATACTTAGGGGGCGTTTGGTTCTTTCCTAGGAATATGAATCGGAATGGGAATCATTGTATTGTGGAATAGGAATGGGTATGAGCATGGATATCACTCTTAAAATTAATGTTTGGTTAGTTGCATATTTTCTATCGGTATAAATCAAAATTTCCTTTTTTACTCTTAAAGGAAAATAACAGAAAAAATTAGATATGAGAGAAAGATGAATGTGAGAGAAAAAAAATGATGAAAGAGAATGATGAGAGAGAAAGTTTGATGAAAGAGAATGATGAGAGAAAATGAGAAAAGAGAGTGTGATAGGAGAGAACATGATGAGAGAGAAAATATGATGTGAGAGAAAGTATGATGGGAGAGGATGAAGAGAGAGAAAATGTAATGAGAAAAAAGAGGAGAGAGAGTGTGATGAGAGAGATTAAGGAGAGAGAAAGTATGGTGAGAGAAAAAGTATGATGAGAGAGAAAGTGTGATGAGAAAAAAGAGAATATTGAGTATGATGGGAGAGATTGAGGAGAGAGAAAGTATGATGAAAGAGAAAGTGTGTTGAGGAAAAAAAGGAGGGAGTGTGACAAGAGAGATTGAGGAGAGAGAAAGTGTGATGAGAGCGAAAGTGTGATGAGAAAAAAAGGAAAAAGAGAATGTGATGAGAGAGATTGAGGAGAGAGAAAGTATGATGAGAGAGAAAATGTAATGAGAAAAAAAGAGGAAGGAGAGTGTGATATGAGAGATTAAGGAGAGATAAAGTGTGTGATAAAATAATGAGAGAGAAAATATGATGAGAGAGAACAAGGAGAGAGAAGTGATATGAAAGAAAAAATAAATAAATATATTTTGATATTTGATATTAAGGGAGAAAATTTTAATTTTAGGTCAAGGGTATTTTTGGAATAAGAAAATATTTTGATTGATGAAAATAGGATAATGGTTCATTGAAGGGAGGTACATGGGAATAAGTCATTATCCAATTTCAAGGATTCATTCTCTTATTTGTATTCCTATTCCTATAATCCAAACATTAACAATGGCAATCAATGATTCTCATTCCCATTCCCCATTCCTATTCCCCTAAACCAAACACCCCCTTAAAAATAGTGTCTATGTGTATCTACAGGCTCTCACTATCAGTTCAACCAATTGATATGTTGTAGAGTAGAATCTACTACCCTAAGACATTATTATAATTATTCATTCGGCACTGAACTGAAATAAATATAATAACCAACTTTATATTTTTTATTAATAAAATAAAATATGATACAATAATACCCTATCAATCATTTGATAATTGATACTAGGGCTAATACTAGCATCCTCAACTAGATATACTTTTTAGGTCGTTCCAACAATTTCTGGTAGCTCGCGGAGGATTTCTTCACTAGTGATCTAAAGAAATTTCCATCTATCAAGCCTTGGTAGAAGGCACTGGTTAGTATTTCCGAGGGAGTTGAAGGGACTTCTCAGATGACTTGATTAAATCTATGTAGATATTCTCGGAGGGTTTATTGAGACATTTGTTTAATAGAGAATAATTTAAGGGGTGTTTTCTAAATCTTCTTGCAACTAGCGAATTGATGTAGGAACACATCTTTGAAATCAGCAAAGGAACAAATAGAAGAGTCGGGAAGCCTGCTAAACCATGGTTGAGTGGATCCTAACAAGGTCATAAAAAAACTTGACACTTAACATCATCTGAGTATCAGTGTAACATAGAAACATTCTCAAAGTGGCATAAATGATCTGCATGGTAAGAAGTGTTGGTACAATTAGCAACAATAATCAAACTTAGATTTTGATAAATGATAAATGGATTAAAATTAAATATTATATTTTCTAATCTATTTACCAAATGTGTAGGACTGAAAGACTTGATAAGACCTGACACTATGCTAAAGTCTAGTTAGGTTGAAAATTGACATGGGAAGACCAGATGAGTTGATATCTGGCAAGAAATCTAATTGGATCCTCGGGCAATTGTTGAAGTCCAGATGGGGCATCTAGCATGAAGACTAGGTGGGTCAAGAGTTAAGTAAGTCTGTAATAGTAAGTGAGGTAAGTACTGGGGGAGAGTAATACAGTGAGGGCAAGCCCTAGTGGATCTATAAATGCTGGTCCACTTAGATCCATTTTGAAAGTCTACGTTGAGATCATGACTAGATCCTGGTCTTGGGAAGATAGGATTTAAGTCATAAATTGATCTTATTTTTAATATGCTAACTCTGTTTTATAGAGTAATTTTTGTTTCTTAGACTATTGTATCTTGTATGGAATCATAGTTGTAAGTTAGCTAGAAAAAGAGTTTCTAGGTGCCCTAGAAGGGTCCAGGTGCCTGGACATTCGGGTGTTGGAGTGGATCTAAGCGCTTGGATTGGACCGAACCCAGGCGCGTGAGTAGCTGAGTTGGTGCACTCTGGTTGGCCAGAACACGACAGAGTTCAAGCGCTCGGGGATGGTTCAAGCACCCAGAGTTGGATAGACTTTCTACGGATAGAGTTTCACCGAGGAATGACCAAGTCAGTGGTCCTGGCACCCAGGAATTGTAATACCCTGATTCTGTATTTGAGTATCGTATTTTACATTCTCCCCCACTAACAAAAATTTGGTTCTCAAATTTATTGCTCAACTCAGGGATCCTCATCTAAGGGTATCAACTAAGCAGCATCCTCATCAACTACTCTATCCTAGCATCCTAAACATATCTCCAACCATAGTAATCCACCTCCAAGTGAATAGCGACGACTCTGTGATCTATGAACTCACCCTATTCCCGCTACTCCCACTCTGTAATCTAGCCAACTACGGGAAAAATCAACTATCTCTGAAATCCATAATCCACCATCTGTAGATCCTCCAATACCTGTATAGAGCACTCAAACTATCCATCAATCTGCTCTTGGGAAGTTTTCCAGGGTGGGCGTGAGTGATGACAAAGCACGTTGAAAGGACCTCCGGTGGTCTGTGGAGCTAGTCGTCAACCCGATGGGCAATTCTGGTGGAGTTCCCGGTTCGATCCGGGTGGGGCCCACCCGGGCCGGGGCGTTACAGGAATGGTCCAGACTCATGGAGGTGGATAAGTCAACAAAGTCCCACGATCGGATAGGCCTCGTTGGAGACGCACAGGAGTGATTCGAGCACCTAAAAAGGTCTATATAAGAGACTTCAACCAGTACCTTCAAATTAACTCCTCTACTCTAATTCATGACCTTTCGGTTGCTGTGACATCATCCTACTCCTATGCTGCAACATGCTAGTGCTTGACTATGACCAACTGTTATTGACAAACTAACACTAACACACAAGTGCTGCCACTTCGACATATTGTGTTGGTAACATTTAATTTAAAGTAATTTAGTTTATTACTAAGGAAGTGTAGGTTTGTTACACTTCCTCTTTATTTTTCTTTGTACTAAATTATGATTATTTAGAAGATTATACATCGGAAGGTCCAAAGGACTTGGGTCTTGGAGTAGGAGTCGCCGAAAGCTCCGAATCAATTAAAAATCGAATAAGTTTTTTTTTTGCTTAATCGTTTATTTTTTTGTTATGCACTCGCACTTATTTTTAAAAGTCCAAAAAAGAATGACTTTTCTAAATCACATGATTCACCCCTCCCCCCCCCCCCCCCCCCTCATGTGCTTATGATCCTACAAGATGACCCTGTGTACTCAACTAATGGCGATTGTCAGAAATGCCGAGGTAATTCTTTTTCAAGGACCCCCTTAGAGAAAGGTGTTCCTTGGGTATTTATCTTGTTAGAAGCATGAGTCTTTCGCTTGCGGCCCCAGGGTAACATTTCCCTTACTTGTGAATCATGGGAAGCTTCTCCATGAAGTGCATCGCCTTCGTTAATTGGGGTCGCCGATGGTGGGACCCCCAAAGAAAGGCGGAAGCACTTGATCCACTTGAGGAAGCACTCCCTCTAAGAGAGGGAGGCCTCCTGCCAATGGACGTTGTGAGAAAGGGTACTATTATAGAAATCCAATAATACCTTGGAAAATCATTTAATTAACATTCTCTTATGTAATTATTGCTTCTCAACCACAGGTTTTTTCCTTATCGGAGTTACGATTGTCAGAAGTCCTTCTAGTATTAACCATCACAACGTCTTGGCTCAGGCTTCTCATAGACGACACCAATTTATTCCTACCAAAGTACAATGGATCATCAAGCCATCAATCAACAATCTAACTAACGAACATGAGCTCGGATGATCATCGATGAAGAAGATGAAGGGACCTAGAACACACTCAAATGGAGGGTTAGATTGATCGTGGGATGGATCCTTGGGTCACTCCAATGCTCAAATTAGGATTTGCATGAGTTGATGTGTGAAAAACGAAGGAGAAGGAAGAAGATAGAACATGGTGGAGTTCGCTCAGAAATCATGGAATGCCTTGTCTTTACCTTCGTTAAATCATGAGTGATTGTATGGTCCTCTGAAGAGCATCTCCATGTCGGCTGGAATATCATAATCACAGGGGCCATAGAGAAGACTTTATCTGATAGCCGTTGGTTGCCTTCCCACTCACCTAGCGCCATGTGTCAATATGAGAGGTATCTGAGGGATCGGGTATGACAACCTTGTAATTGCCCCATCATTCTTAGGATGCCACGCATTCTGGAATATTCGCCGTTACTGCCAATGATTCCGCGTAGAGCATGAACCTATTTGAAGGATAAGGAAAATGACATTAGTACACAATGGGCTTGGAGGAGGTGATGTTGAGATTCACCTTTGAAGGAGAACATTGACAACTGAAGCTGAGACGGAGATGTTGTCAAGGATAACGGGGAAGACTGAGAGGGAGTCTACTACTAAGACAGAGTCCGAGTTTGAGAGAGTGTGAGACTGAGATGAAGTATATTGTTAAGACGGAGTCCGAGACTAAGATGCAGTGGATTGGGGTACTTAATAGGTTTGATCAGATCTGCATCCCACCTAAATGGAGTTGATTCTTCTATGGGTCAAGTTTGACTTGGTGTGACTTTGACTGACAGGTCATTAGGACTCTTGACCCATGTAAGAGCAAAAGGAAGCCACCGCATCAGGGACATTTGAGACACTAGTTTGGCATACCAGAGAACTTTCATCTCATGGAAGGAAGGGAGTTTCTAGGCTTAAGTACCAGAAGGGTTTTAATGGAATATCTCCCATACTCGGTTTTATTGAATATCTCCAATACTCCCTAACTTGTGTGGATCTTGTCATTGTCCCTAGGGCGTAGCACAGATGGGGAGTGCATAGTTCTGTGGTTGAAAGGTCCAGGAGTCGATCCCCGGGGTGTCACTGCCTGGGGTTAACGTCTCCGCTATGTATTTTTCACCTGTGTACCTGCATTTACCTCTCTCCATATCCGTGGGACCGGCTCTAGGGGGACCGTTGATGTGACGGTTCCACATTTTTTTTGTGTGGATCTTGTTATGAGAAATTGAGTTCTTTGTTTCCACGTCATGTGCCTTGGACCGTATGATTGGAATGAGACAGGAGGCTCAAGATAACCTCTAGAAGAAGCCTCATCATTAGCATCCAATGATCAGTACTTTATAGGCGATGCACCAAATGCATCATAAATCTTAGAGTAAGAATAAAGTCTCAAGATCATATCTATTTTCTTGCATGTGTTTCATTTATTTTTTATTTTAGCTTTTATTTATAACTTTAATATTATTCACGCATTCTACTTGCCATTTAATATTGTGTTTGAGATTTTTTTGTGCAAAAATAAAAAATAAGCGAATGCTCCCTTAGATTGAGGATTATAATTCAAACATTAATTAGTATCATCTCATGTTAAATGATGCATATTAGAATTACAAATCTAATACACGTGCATTAGTCTAAGTTAATTTGGAATTTAGAAATCACATGATCAATATAACTACCATAGAAAATTTAAGATTAACGAATTAAAATAATCTGCATTTAAATGAATTGGAATCTTACATATCAGTGAATCCTCTGAGTTATTAGAAACCATATGTTTTTTAAATGGTAGCTTTTCTAATGTAATGGCGTACACGGTAATGTATGAAGTTTTAAAGCAAAGTTCCTCATCCACTTTAATGTGGTCGGTGAATTAATTATGAAATCAGAAAAATAATAAAATATTTATTTAGCCAAAAATTAGAAGAGGAAGTTTCTAAAATCATCACAGGCACGCTTCTCTTATTTTTATAAAAGTACATCCTTAATTTATTTTGTTTCAAAAAATAATCACTATTTAAAAGAAATTATTATATTTTTTTTATTGAAATTAAAGAGTATTTTTATTGAGTTTAATCTTCTATGCTCATTAATATAGTTATTTTCTCCTCTAAAGTGGTCAACTGCACGGTAGATAAAACGAACATGATCAACTCGGTAAAAGTTATAAACATTAGGATGTATTTAACTGAAGATTATTATTGATAATTTTAATTATCTATTTAAAATTATTCATGAAAATTTTATTTAATTTAGGTAATCGATGAATCTTAAATAATGTTTTATGTCCGATATGTAAATAAAAAAGATATGCAATTTGGAATCAGAAAACCTCAAAAAATTGAGATTTTTTTTATTTCGATGTTACTAAAATTTTTTTACCCAAAATATCATCAGATAAAAGAAAAATATGCCAAAAAACGTAAGAGAAAAATAAAATATTTTTTTTAAAAAAAAAGAAAAATAGGTAAAAAAACAAAAATAAAAAATATTAAAAATTAGATACAACCTAAAAAAAATAAAAAATGTAAAAAATAGAAAAAAACGTAAAAAATAATAAAAAATGAAATTTTTTTTAAAAAACATTAAAAAATAAAAAACATAAAAAATAATTAAAAAATAGAAAAAAGGTAAAAAAATATAAAAAGATAAAAAGATAAAAAAATAAACAATAAAAAATAGAAAAAATTAAAAAATTAAAAAATTAAAAAAGCGTAAAAAATTAAAAAAAATGTAAAAAATAAAAAACATAAACACAAAAAAAATTTAAAAAATGTTAAAAAATAAAAAATGTTAAAAAATAAAATAAAAATTTAAAAACACATAAAAAAAAGTGAAAAAGAAAAAGTAAAAAGTAAAAAGAAACTTATATGTATGATTGATTTTGTAAATGAGGATAATATAAAAAAATATTAAATTAGATTATTTATTAAACCTTCAAACAAATAAATTTTTATTGCATTATCTAAATTGAACCTAATAATTATACTTTATTTTTTATAATCTTGATTATATGATTATTATATAATCAAATTTATATATGATAACTCAAACGAAAACACATCCTACAAATAATTGAAATAAAATATAATATTGCTCATCTAAAATCTGTATTATCGTACAATATCGATAGATAAATTATGAAATTGATTGATTTATTTATATTGATTGATTAAATGGTCCAGTATTATAATGTGAGAAATGCAAGGGTTAATAAATAGTAGTTGTTACATTTTGCAGGAGGCTGGTAGTTGTTTTATTTTCTTTGGTGATAATATTGATGGATTTATTTATTTATTTATAGAAAAGTCCTTTTTTAACTTTCTATAGATATTTCTAATTGCTTGCATTCTCAGAACCCAAACATTTCGGCGGAAAGTCGCCAGTCGCGGCCATGAAGGGAACCCTCGGCCACCACCTCGCCCGGCGCCTGGTCCAGCTGGGCGTCCAGGACGTCTTCTCCGTTCCGGGCGACTCCAACCTCAGCCTCCTCGACTCCATCGTTGCTGAGCCCGGCCTCCGCCTCGTCGGCTGCTGCAACGAGCTCAACGCCGGGTACGCCGCCGACGGCTACGCCCGCGCCCGTGGAATTGGCTCATGCATCGTCACTTTCAACGTCGGCGGGTTCAGCATCATCAATGCCATCGCCGGCGCCTACAGTGAGAGCATCCCGGTCATCTGCATCGTCGGCGGGCCCAACTCCAACAACTACGGCACCAATCACCGCATCCTCCATCACACCATCGGCCTCTCGGACTTCTCGCAGGAATTCCAATGCTTCAAAACTATTACTTGCTTCCAGGTACAAACAAGCAAATAAATAAATACACATGATGATCTTCTCTAAACTAAAGATCCGATCTTGCTGCGTTTCTGAAACGTGTGCAATTAATGGAAAACAGGCAGTAGTGAACAACCTCGAGAACGCCCGGGAACTCATCGACACTGCCATCTCCGCCGCTCTGAAACAGAGCAAGCCCGTGTACATCAGCATCTGTTGCAATCTGGTTTCCATTCCTCACGTAACATTTAGCCGCGAACCGGTTCCCTTCGAGCTCGCTCCAGAGTAATTAAGCCGCCTCTGTTTCTCCCAAATAAATGGATCTTGCCTTTCAATCGAATTTGGTTGTTTAAATTGATAGGTTAAGCAATAAGGCGGAGTTAGAAGATGCGGTGGCGACGGCGACGGAGTTGTTGAACAGGGCAGTGAAACCGGTGATGCTGGGCGGCCCCAAGTTACGGGATGCCGGTGCAGTGGACGACTTTGTCGATTTGGCGGACGCCTCTGGCTTCGCGATCGCGGTGCTTCCCGCCGCAAAGGGGCTCGTCCCGGAGCACCACCCGCGGTTCATCGGCACCTACTGGGGAGCGTTGAGCGCCCCTTTCTGCGCGGAGATCGTGGAGTCCGCCGACGCCTACGTCTTCGTGGGCCCCGTCTTCGACGACATAACCACGTTCGGCTTTTCCCTCCCGCTCGACATGAAGAAGAGCGTCGTGGTGGAGCCGGAGCGTGTGGTGGTGGCCGGCGGGACGGTCTTCGTCGGCGTCCGCCTTAAGGACTTCCTGCGAGCGTTGCAGGAGAGGCTGAGGAGGAACACCACCGCCTACGCCAACTACTGCCGGATGTTCGTTCCCGTCAGGCAGCCGCCGGACTGCCAGCCCGGGGAGCCGCTGAGGCTGAACGTGCTGTTCACCCACATCCAAAGGCTGCTCTCCGGGGACACCGCCGTCGTCGTCGACACCGGTGACTCCTGGTTCAACTGCCAGAATCTGAGCCTTCCGCAAGGCTGCAGGTACACTCGATCGAATGGTTTCTAGTTTTAGATGCATAACGAAGACAAAAATAACGTACAATTCAAGAAATTGATTTCAATTGTCAAATATTTACCATATTTAATAATTTTTATTACTATATTTGTCATATTACTTTTATTGAATTGTATAAATGTAATCGTGAGCAATATGAATTGCAATTGTTTATTTGTTTTCTTTATACCTGCATTGCTATTTTTGTCTCTGCGTTCATCGCAATTCTCCAGCTACGCTTCGCAAATGTCGTACGCATCCACTGGATGGTCGGTGGGAGCCACGCTGGGTTACGCGCAGGCCTTGAACGGCAAGAAGCGTGTCATCGCCTGCGTCGGAGACGGCAGCTTTCAGGTATACCTCAGAATTACGTACGTATACACTTTCACACTAATTTAGTACGTACATAGATCATTTGTTAAATCGATCATGCACCTTTCCGCGATCGAACGCACATAGATGACTGGGCAAGAGGTGTCGACGATGCTGCGATGGGGGCAGAATAGCATCATCTTCCTCATAAACAACGGCGGCTACTCCACCGAGGTGGAGATCCACGATGGACCTTACAACGTCATTAGGAACTGGAATTACACTGCCTTTGTGGACGCCATCCAAAATGGCGAGGGTAAATGCTGGACCATGAAGGTAATTAGTTTATATATATCTATATATATATATATATATATATATATATATATATATCAAGAAGATACATATTAATTATGATGCTAATTGATTGATCGTAATTAAGATTATAATAAAGATGAGAGTTTTGATCGTAACAATGTATGTGGAATCAATCGAATGCAGGTGACGAATGAGGAGGAGCTGAAGAAAGCCATGGATGTGACGATGGGGAAAATGAAAGAGTGCCTGTGCTTTCTCGAGGTCATCCTTCACAGGGATGATACCAGCAAAGAGCTGCTCCAGCTCGGCTCTAGGCTTGCTTTGGCTAACAGTAGACCCCCCAAATACCGATAAATGAATATATATACATCAACTAATATAATTGTTCCATGACTAAATAAATACATATTATCTATCATTGGTAATTGAATATAAGATAATAACTTATTGTGCCATCGACTATTTTTATAACACTTATTATATAGCATTTTCTTCGTAGTTTTTTTTACGTACAACGGAACTCAACGCTGAAAGATGTGCGAATACCATTATCAATTTTATGACCATATAATAACTAAAAATAATGGAATGAATAGAAATAAAAATTACTTAGATTGATTTAAATAAGATAAAATAATATTTAGTAAAATAAAATAATATAAGTATAATAATTAAATATGCAAATAGTTGATCAATTAAATTAGAAATATAAATAAATATAATAATTATAAAAATCTAATTCTTATTACTAATTCGTCCTTTCCATAAAGTCTCTGGAAATGAAAAAATCTTATTAAAAAAATCTAAAAAGGTTAAGTACAAATCCAATCAATGAAACAACAAAAAAAATAAATGAAAATGTTACACGGGTATTGTCGATTAGAAATGGAGCATGGGTTGCAATGTGTCGCAGCAGAAAAGACAAGAGAGTACTTAGAGCACTAAAATAAGAGTGAATGTGTAGATGAGTGATTTTCAAGCTCTATCTCAAATTTATTTATATAATCCTTCTCTGGTCACATGGATAGGTGCTAATGTGACTATAACTTTTATCCATTAAATAACATTAACGATGCTCTCTAATTGACTAGAACCCCTCCAGCCATCAGGAGAGGGGTCAATCTTAATCTTGACCCGACTCACTTGGATTGCTGCCATCTCTCGATCGCCTTAAAGATGTTCAGTCGCTCGTAGCCTCTGGTTGCCCAGACCCAATACAGTCGCTTGGACCCTTTGAATTCCTTCATCGAGAGTTATCACTAGCTAGTTGCCTCGGACTCCCTCTGGTCAACTGGAATGTCAAACTTTGCTTCCCTACAGTGGTTATACGTGTTGGGAGATTGTTAGTGCAATCATCCTTGAGTCGAGGTTGACTAGTGTGACCAAACTCGAGTGGGTTCGGGCTTGAATTTTGATGTTTTGACAATATATTTTGGATAATATGTGAGACGAGGTCAAGTAGGTCGAGATTAACTAGATACTTGGTTAGGAAAGTCCTTACTTGAGCATTACGCAAAGGAAAGTCCAAGTGGGTTTAGGAGGACCACACATTGACAAAAGAAAATCCAAGTAGGTCTAGGAGGACCGTATGTTGGCAAAAGCAAAGACCTAACTCGAAGATTAGGTAAAGGAAAGTCCAAGTGGGTCTAGGAGGACCTCATGTTGGCAAGGGTTAGGTAAAGGAAAGTCCAAGTCATTCTGCAGGTTGTTAGACGGTCATTCACAATCATCCGACTGTCTACGGTCCTCCCAGACCCACTTGGACTTTCCTTTACCTAATGATTCTGCCCGCCGACGATGCAGATGACCAGGAAAGTCCAAGTCATTCTGCAGGTTATTTAAAAATCAATTAAGTATTTCTCAATCGATTGAGATGACTCACCAATCAATTAGGGGTCGAAAAAAGAGTCATTCTGCAGGTTGTTAGACGGTCAAATGATGTGGTAATCGATTAGAGAAAATCCTAATTGATTAGCGATGCCAAGTGAACCCTAGAAAAGGGTTTTTGCAAAGGTTTGAAGAAGCATCTCTCTCGCACACTCTCCTCTAGTTCTTAAGCTCTTGGAAGACAAGTGTTACTGCACTTTCCAATTATCAAGAGGCATCTACAAGATACAAGAGATCAAGCAAGGTGTTTATTATCTTGTATATTCATTTCCATATTGTATTTTCTTATTGTGAGCTTGTACGAGATTTTTTCACTTCCGGATTATTTCTGAAGAGGAGTATTTTTCATAATAGAGTGTGTGCACTATATGGATCCTTGGATTAGTTACCTCAAGGAGGTGGATACCAAGTAAATCTAGGTGTTAGCATTATTTCAAGTTTTCTACTATAACAAATCATCAAGATAAAATGATTGTAGATAATCACCACTTCTACCTCCTGGAGTGTCCTAACAAATGGTATTAGAGCAAGGTCGCTCTTTATTGGACTAATTACTGAGAGAGCAACAAGCTAGATGAAGAAGAGGTTTGAAACTTGAAGCTTTAATTTCAACAAGTCAAGAAATTATCATTCAAGAGCTCAAGTCCAAAAATAGAGTGTCAAGATGGATTCGGATATGATATCCGAGCACCTCAACTATTCTAAATTGGAAGCTTCGATCTTTGGAAATCAAAGGTTAAATATTTTTTCATGATGGAGATAGAACAATGGTTTGCTCTAATGGAGGAATTTCAATCTCTAATGGATAGCAAAGGGAAACTTCTCAAGAAAAAAAAATGGACCGAGGAGCAACTAAGAAAATTCGAGACAAATGATAAGGTAACCAAAGTTTTGGTTAATTTATTGCTTAATAATATTTTATGCAAAATAGGATATTATAAGAGCGTAAATGAATTGTAGAGCAAATTAGCCAAGCTCCCTAAAAATCCCTCCACTTTGAAAAATGAAGACAAATTCAAAGAGAGAGACTCTTTGAGTGAAGAATGAGAGGATTCAGAAGTTGGGAGGTGTTCAACATCCGAGGAGGAAATTGAAGAAGCAAGTACCTAAAGGATTGAGGGGGAGCATAAATCAATGATGTTGGAACTAGAAAAAGTGTTGGATCATGAATTTCGATAGAGGGGGGGGGGGGGGGGGGGAATATCGATTTGAAAGCTTTCGTCGAAAAGAGTTAAGCGCAACAGAAAATATAAGCGAAAAGAAACAAGGCTAACACAAGTTCTTTTTACTTGGTTCGGAGCCTGTGTCGACTCCTACTCCAAGGCCCGCACTCGTCGAGTACTTTCGTTGGGTAATTCACTAGCAATTCGAATAATTGTTTTACAATTGAAAGTACAGTTGCTAATGAAAAATAAGGCAGTACCGACAAGGAAGAAATCAAAAGAAAAGAGTGTGTTGTCGGAGTTTCGCAGTGTCGCAGGAGCACAAGTGAGCAGATCGTTTGTTCTGAGTTGTCTTTGAAGCTCCACCCCTGACCCTTCTTTTATATGATGCTCGGGGCGCCCGCAGCCCTTCGGGGTACCTTGGTGTGACGTAGTCGACCCAACCAGCAAGCTCCATGTGTCGACGTCGCACTGGGGATAAAACTTGCCTCCGGGCGCCCGGATCCCTTCCGGGCACCCAGACCTCCGGGCGCTCGGACCACCTTTCTCCAGAAACTCCTTCTCCTGCAAGACAAGGTTAGTCCGAGGCAATGTATATCCTGCAAAATAAAGTGTTATCACAGTTTATAATTTGACAAAAAGAGTATTAATTATATTCCGTCTCTCCGAGACCGGAATCTAGTCAAGATCTCGACTTAGAGTTCCGAAATGGTTCTAAGTCGGATTGGCGCCTAAGTTCCGTTTCTGGAAACGCGTCCTAACAGTCACTCCCCTCCAGTGACTTACCTTTACTTACCTGCCAAACGTCCGGTCAGCCCTTCGACCCGTCTGTACTTCGCGCTAGCTATCCGGTCAGCCCCTCGACCTAGCTGGACTTCGTGCCAAACGTCTGGTCAGCCCGTCGACCCGTTTGGACTTCGTGCCGGCTATCCGATCGGCCCGTTGACCTAGCTGGGCTTCGTGCCAAACATCCGGTCAGCCCTTCGACCTGTCTGAGCTTCTCCTGCACACTCGGTTAGAGTGTTAGATTAACAACAAAACTAACTTAACCTATCTTGTCATTCATCAAAACCTGGGTTAGACCGTTAGTGCTAATCGCACCAACAATCTCTCCCTTTTTGATGGAATGACAATTTGGTTAAGCTAGTGTAAAATGTAAGTAAAAAAAATATTAACAGGTTTTTAAGTTAGTTTTCATTTTCAATTTGTTTTAGCTAACTTAACCAATTAACCCTCTCCCTTTGACATTCATCAAATGTAAACATGGATCAAATAAGCATAAATGTAAAAAAGTTTGCAAAAGAAATGCAAACACAAATCAGATCGACTCAGGGGAGTTTAATTAAATATTTTACTCTAAAAGTATCTCTTAACCTTTTCAAAAATAGCTAAGTTATATAAAAAATGTTATGTTAAAAAAATCTTGAAAGAATAACTTTTAACAAGCTTTTAAAAATAGCTAGATTTGAAAAAATGGTTAAGTAAAAAAGATTAGTTTAAAGATAAAATTTAAACAGTTAACCAAATTTTCAAAACCTTTAAAACATGAGTTTTATAGAGATTAATTTTCAAAATAGGTTGACACGATTCTAGTTTTAAGGAAGAGTATTTTGAAGGAAAACTTAGTTTGTAAATTTAAACTCAAGATTACAAAATCCAACTAAGTAAAATTAGGTTTTGAAAAAAATCTAATTTTTAAAAAAAATTTAAAAACTGACTTTAGCTTTTAAACCAAATTAATTTTCAAACATTAAGTTAAAGGTAATCTTTAAATTTTCACACACTAAGGTAGACCCAATTTTCAAGTTTAATTTTTTTTCAAGGTAATCTTTAAACTTTTAAGATTAAAAAATGAGCTAAGTTTTCTAAAAGTTAGTTTCAAAAATGTTTTTAAGAAAACTTTAAAAAAAATAATTTCTCCCCCCTGAACCTGATATACAAAATCTGTCTAATCATTTAGTTATTTACTGACTATTCAGAGGATAGCAGCTTTCACTTGGTTAGTCAAATTAAGTCTAAGTATCAGTTAGTGTTTGACTACACTGAATGAATTAATTTAATTAATATTTGTTTGGTATTTAACGCCCAGACTTATGTCGATGCACTGAAATAAGCATCTTAAGTCCATGCAATCTGCCTATGCATCTCACCCCTTTCTATGTTTGGCAGTCACAAACAAGGGAATCCTAGGGTGTTGGTGAGATGCTCAAATACTAGTCCTAGGGGTGCATGATTTCTAGGGAATTTTTCTAGTTTAAGGCTAAAAACTATTTTGAAATTCTAAAAATAATAAATTTTGAAAGCATACAAGTATTTTACCTTAGAATTTGAAAATAGCCATTTTTGAAAGTATTTTTAAAATTCCTAATCTATTAGACACATCCCTAATTTTCTACGTTACTGTATACTTAAGTGGATGTAGTTCAGAATGTCATAACTCAATATAAAAGTCAAGGTACAATAGTCATGATAACATGTACATAGTGGTAGGGATGTCTGTCAGGATGAGGAGGAGGGGTGTGATCCGGGTGGTCTGGCTCCGAGGGAACGGAACATCTCGATCAACTCAGCGTAACGTGTCCGAGCATCCTCTCGGGAACTGGATATGTCTCGTCTCAGGTCTGAAACCTCCTGCCGAAGACTCGTCATGGATAGCTCTAGTCCAGTAACTCGATCTCCTAGGGTGTGATGTGCAGGATAGGGTACTCGGTCTGGAGGTGGAGCTGGTGCCTGAGCTGGAGCGTCGTCGCCGAATAGCGCAACCATAAACTCATCATGCTCTGTTGCCTCCTGGGCATCTAGGTCTGTCCAGTGCTATGGCCCCCTCCGCCAAGACATGACGTCGTCATCCTCATCTATGTGGACACCTACTAAAGAGAAACTCCTAGATCCTATGACGTCGAACTCAGTCATGGCCCGAACATTACCTCAGGTGACGTTAATCTGGCGGTGAGCAAAATATGACAATATGACATATGAACTCGAGCGCTGGTGACATATCGAGCTGCGTAGATAATGGTCTGAAATATATATAGATTAATATCTATATCTAATCTATGGGAAAGTGAGTAAAAAAGAAAGGAGTGGAATGGACACATCATCGCTATGTACCGAGTGGATAGTGGTAAAATGCAGTAAACTAAGACCCTATAGAGTGCATAATCATGAATTCGAAGGCCAACTGACCTAAATATAGTGACGGTGGGTACACACTCTCTTTCGAAAAAATATGAATAAATCGTATCTAGGGTGATGTGTGAGTAGGGATCACCAAATGGTAGATCCCTATGGGGGTAACACTGAAAACGACATGTAGATGGTTGTAGTCCTAAAAAGTCCTGGATCATTGTAGGGGATAGTGTCATATCTGTACCAGCTACCCTAGTAATATAAGTGAGATCATCTACCCTAACTAAGTTATTATAAAATTCAGCACATAAATCTATGTTTACTGAATTGGTACAGTAAATAAGGTTCCGTAAGTTATAGTGGCTAATAACCTCTATAACTAGAACACAAGAACGTAAGAAGAACGCTTTATCTAAACACTTAGTCCTAATAGCTGTTGGTGCAACATCCCTCAGGTCAAGGTTGACCTGGTTGACCAAGCTTGAGTCTTGGTTTGAGTTTCGATGTTTGACAATGCAAGGTTGATTGAAGAAGAGTCAAGTAGGTCAAGGATGACCGGATACTTGACTGGGAAGTCCTAACTGGGGTGTTAGGCAGAAGGAAAGACCTAGTGAGCGAAGCTAGACAGTGAGGAAAATCCTAGTAAGTGAAGCTAGGTGAAAGTCCTGGTGAGTGAAGCCAGGCAGAAGAAAGTCCTGGTGAGTGAAGCCAGGTGAAAATCCTAGTGAGTGAAGCTAAGTGAAAGACCTGGTGAGTGAAGCCAGGTAGAAGAGAAGTCCTAGTGAGTGAAGCTAGACAATTGGGAAGTCCTAGTGAGTGAAGCTAGGCAGGAGGAAAATCCTGGTGAGTGAAGCCAGGTGAAAGACCTAGTGAGTGAAGCTAGGCAATTGGGAAGTCCTAGTGAGTGAAGCTAGGCAGGAGGAAAATCCTGGTGAGTGAAGCCAGGTGAAAGACCTAGTGAGTGAAGCTAGGCAATTGGGAAAGTCCTGGTGAGTGAAGCCAGGCAGGAGAAATCCAGAGGGGTCAAGGTTGACCATACATCTGGTGAGAGTCCAAGTAGGTCAAAGGAATTGACCGGATACTTGGCATGAGGAAGAAAAGTCCAAGTAGGTGTTAGGGATTGACCAGATACTTGGCAAGAAGAGAAAAGTTCAAGTGGGTCAAAGGGATTGACCAGACACTTGGTGAGAGAGTCCTAGCTGGTCAAGGGTGACCGGATGCTAGGTCTTATGTACCAACAAGTCATGGTTGACTAGATGTTGGTTTAGGGGGCTTTGGACTTGGTTTTGGGCAAAAACCAAGATCTGGATTGATCAGCCGATTGATCCAGCAGATCTGAATTGATCAGCCGATTGATCCAGCAAATTTGGATTGATCAACCGATTGATCCAGCAGATCTGGATCGATCAGTGGATCGATCCAGCAGATCTGGATCGATCGGCCGATCGATCCGGTGAGTCCCCGCGAACAGAACCCCTCTGGATCGATCGGTGGATCGATCCAGAGGTCCCAATCGATCAGTGGATCGATTGGGAGCTGCTGTTTATGCGCGATAAGCCCTGGATCGATCCAGGCTATTCCAGAAAGTACAGAGGCACTCGGGATCGATCCGTGGATTGATCCAAAGCCTCCCTGATCGATTGGGAGCAATCCAATCGATCGGGATCCGACCGTTAGCGTCGATTTAAACCGCAGGTGTTCATTTCCTTCAGCATCGCTTCCACGACAGAGCTCAGATCTTCACCAGTGACTCCACAGAGCTCTCCACGTCAGTTCTTGAAGTTCTTGGAGGTTCTTCCAAGTCAAGAGGCGGATCTATTGCAAGAGGAAGAAAGCTAGGGTTAGGGTTTTCTTGTACTCATTGTAAGCTTTGTGCTTGTATTTTGTATCCTTTCCCCTTCCTCTTGTAGTGTGAACTTGTAGGACTTCTCCGCCTTCGGTAGTTACCAAAAAGGAGGGTTTTCTTAGTGGAGGGTGCGTGAGTAGGTGTGGATCCTTGGACTAGTCACCTCTTGTTAGGTGGATACCAAGTAAACCAACCTTTTTAGCGTTGTGTGGTTTGTTTCTTGTATTTCCGCTGCGCATCTTTGAAGAAACAAGCAACGACGAGCACCTAGCACGCGACGAGCTATTCACCCCCCCTCTAGCTACTTTTCGGTCCCAACAATAGCTACGTAAATGATTGACTCAAACTTAACCCTAAGTTCATCAGTGGAGAACCTAGGATCTATGCTAGCAGTCGAGGGCCCAACACCAGATCTAGAACACTTTCTACATTATAAAAGAAACTATACATAAGCAAGTAATTAATGAAATATTTAAGGAAACTTCGAAGGAGAAAGAGATTTACCGAGACATCGTGAATAAGATTTTAGAACTGACGACCTCGGTTGATTCGCAGCAACGAAATAACCGCAGATTAAAATTTTAGATTTGATCACTCTCGCGGTAAAGCTCGAAAGGAGCCTAAGCAAGAGTGAAGACAGGTGGTGCAAGAGTTGAGGCCTCCCCACCCAATCCATAGCTCTCCGGATCGGCAGCTGGCGGAGTCCGCCTCATGGGCTTCAGTCCTAGGTCACACCAAAATCACCTCGGAGCTCCGCCACCTTTTTTTTTTAAGTTTTTAGAATTAAGATTAACAAATTAAAATTTTTATATATATATATATATATATATATATATATATATATATATATATATATATATATAAATTTAAGTTTAATTTTTAAAATAAATTTTAAAGTTAAAAAAAATATAAATTTTTAAAATAAATAATTAAGTTAAAAAATTTAAGTTACTTTTTAAAATTAATTTTTCAGAAAAAAAATTTAAGTTAATTTTTAAAATAAATTTTTAAGAAAAAAATTTAAGTTAATTTTTAAAATAAAATTTTAAGTTAATAAAAATTTAAGTTAATTATTTAAAATAAATTTAAAAAAAATTTAAGCTAATTTTTAAAATAAATTTTTAAGTTAAAAAAATTTAAGTTAATTTTTTAAAATAAATTTAAATTAAAAAAAATTAAGTTAATTTTTAAAATAAATTTTTAAGTTAAAAAAATTTAAGTTAATTTTTAAAATAAATTTTTAAGTTAAAAACAATTTAAGTCTAATTTTTAAAATAAATTTAAGTTAAAAAAAGTAAGTTAATTTTTAAAATAAATTTTTAAGTAAAAAAAAATTTAAGTTAATTTTTTAAAATAAATTTAAGTTAAAAAAAATTAAGTTAATTTTTAAAATAAATTTTTAAGTTAAAAACAATTTAAGTTAATTTTTAAAAATTAAGTTAAAAAAATTAGGTTATTAAAATAAAATTTTTAAGTTAAAAAAAATGTAAGTTAATTTTTAAAATAGATTTTTAAGTTAAAGAAATTTAAGTTAATTTTTAAAATAAAAATTTTTAAGTTAAAAAAATTAATTTTAATTTTTAAAATAAATTTTTAAGTTTAAAAAATTTAAGTTAATTTTTAAAATAAAATTTTAAGTTAAAAAAAAATTAGGTTAATTTTTAAAATAAAATTTTAAAGTTAAAAAAAATTTAAGTTAATTTTTAAAATAGATTTTTAAGTTAAAGAAATTTAAGTTAATTTTTAAAATAAAAATTTTTAACTTAAAAAAATTAATTTTAATTTTTAAAATAAATTTTTAAGTTTAAAAAATTTAAGTTAATTTTTTTTAAAAAATTTACGTTAATTTTTAAAATAAAATTTTTAAGTTAAAAAAAATTTAAGTTAATTTTTAAAATAAAAATTTTAGTTAATTTTTAAAATTAAATTTAAGTTAATTTTTTTAAAAAATTTAAGTTAATTTTTAAAATAGAATTTAAGTTAATTTTTAAAATAAAATTTTTAAGTTAAAAAAATTTAAGTTAATTTTGAAAAAAATTTAAGTTAATTTTTAAAATAAAATTTATCTTAATTTTTAAAAAAATTTAAGTTAATTTTTAAAATAAAATTTAAGTTAATTTTTAAAATAAAATTTAAGTTAATTTTTAAAATAAAATTTAAGTTAATTTTTTTTTAAAAATTTTAAGTTAAAAAAAATTTAAGTTAATTTTTAAAATAAAAATTTTTATATTAAAAAAATTTAGTTTAATAATAGAATTAAATTTAGTTTTAAAGATAAATTTTAAGTTTAAAAATAGAATTAAATTTATTTTAATTTAATTTAATTTTAATTTTAATGAATTTAAATTTGATTTAATTTAATTTATTTTAATTTATTTTTAATTTAAATTAATTTATTTTAATTTAAATTAATTTAAATTTAATTTTACTTGAGTCCTTAGTCATTTCACCCGATCTATGTTTTTAATTAGTGAATCTTATAATTTTGTGAGATGAATTAGGTTTAATTTTAGGGTATTGTTTTAACTTGTGTTAGATTCAGGTTTAGCTTTGAGTTCAACAGATAGGCGTTCTCTGAATAAACTTCTGGGCTATGGTGAGTCACTTGGACATCATTAGAGTAACCATGCCTTCGAGGTTTTCTAAATAGTCCTATCCACTGGACTTAGTACAAAACTTTGATATAACTGGTTAGGATCCATAAAGGATAGCTTCAGTCAGTTCCACTTAGCCAAATGCACCAAGTCGAAGTCATATCTTCCTAGACATGCATATACTAAGCTTCCCTGACATACTATCATCCAAAACTTCACCAGTACTATTTTTCAAGTTAAACTTGAACCTTTTCTAATTAATCCTAAGTACCCTGCTGGGTAGATTAGTTTGAGTTACCCTTCCGGGTATGTTAGTTTTGGAGGTGCCAGCTATTATGGAGCCTTCCCCTGAATTATTAACCTTAAATTTAATTTTTCATTTTGGGTTTATGTCTATTTCTTTTATAGTTATAATTTACTTGATGATAGGTCGAGTTTTGGTGAGTTTTAAAATATTTAGATTTTGAGTTTCTTGGTCTAGGTTTGTATTCTGTTTTTTGATTTGGTTTATTTGACTTTACGTAATATATTTTATCTTTAGGTATGTAATATTGGTTAAGTCCTACTTGCGTGGTTAAGCACGCTTTCGGAACCCAAGCTTTTCTTGTTGGTTTGTGTTGAGTTATTAATGAATTAAATGTTTTATTTGAACTTGACTTATAGCCAAGTCCGGTTTTTGATCTTGTCATAATTTTTTTGAACTTGGTTACCAGGATTGTAACGACCACCCTTCTTACTACTACTACTCTCTAAGGATGACCGTTACTTAACTACTAACTCTACTTAACCGGTATGATTAAAATCCTCGAAGAAACCCTACCGAAAAATTTCGATAGAATCTCCCCTGTACCGGTGACCATAATCATTAATACATGACATAATATACACAGCCACAAGCGGCTGGAACACATATCAATCAACCACGCAGTATAATAAATCCAAAATAAAGGAAACAATACCACAACTCATCACACCATATCATAATTCTTCTACTATGTCCTAATCACATCAAAATAACAAATGTTATCTCAAATACTCCTAACATAGTAAAAGACAATGGAGACTAAAATAAAACTTCTTTCCTAGTCCCAAGGCTTCCATAGTCCTGGCATCACACATCCTTCAAACACCTCCTTGTCGCCTTCCTTTCTATATCTTTTCCTTTCCTGTATCTGCAGTAAGAGGAAGTGTAGTCTATAAGCAAAATTTGCTTAGTAAGCGCTATCTAACTCACAAAATCTCGATATGCATGTATATAAATAAAAACATGCTAAAACTAAATGCTAACATGTAAAGCTACTCATGCTCATACATAGCAAAGGAATCATACTAACTGAAATACTAATCATGTATAGCTAATCATGCTCATAAATAGCAAAGAACAGTAAACTAACTCATGCTCTTCTATTAGTAAAGAAACATACTGAAAGGCTAAACATATAAGGCAAGTCTACACTATCATGCTTGCATAAAGAACTTAACTTACTGAATTCTAAACACCTTCTGTATCTTATTTCACTTGCTTAAAGCCTTATTCTTTAATACTTATGTGAAACTTATTTTTTTACTTGTTCAAAAGCTTATACTTTTAATACTTCAAAATAATAATCAACTTCTTCTTGGGCCCGACAACTGTGCTTTTACTTTTGTAACGACCCGACCCATTTGGCGGCCCATTTGGCGACCCTAGGTCGTCGACCGTCGGCCGTGCCGTTACTACTAGGTTATCTGAACCTAGGGACGACTATGGGAGCCCAACCCAAGGACAACTGAGAGTCCAGTACAGTGCTATTGATAAAAGTAAAATACTTGTTATCTTTTAATACTTCTAATATATAATACCTTGGCATTTTAATAAGCACCTTGTGTGCCGAAATCCCTAAAGTCTTGACTTTGGGATCTACTTAAGGCCTTGGCCTTTTTCTTTCTTTTCTTTATCTTTGTTATACTTTTCTTTATATTTCTTATACTTTTCTTTAACCCAAAATACTGTTAGGGTATCTTTCGTATGCATCTATGAATGAAACTAACTATGTAACACATAACCATGCATAGAATACAAAAGAAACATATTCTGGCTAGTACAGATTTTCATCGTCTCTCAAACTTCCTTTCCATAATATGACTAATACACAGCTTATCTGGAATTCACTCAATAAAGATATTATAACTCGTAATCCATTTAAAATTCCAGAATCAGCCAAGCACAGATGTTATCCATATACTTGAATGGAAGTAGCATAACTAAATCTCAAGCTCAGATTCAACATAAGCAATTTATCTAAACCTCATGCTCAGATTTAATGTAAGCAAATTATCTAAATCTCATGTTCAGATTAAAGAACCTCAAATCTGTATACTCACCTCTGTCCTGATCAACCACAATTTCTTCACTGAATCTTATCCATATTGCTTTATCTAATATATGAAAAGTCCCTTTACTTAAATCAGTACCTTCTGGAAAACAGGCTTGATCTTTTCTATTACAGTAAGGAAAAATCTAAAATTGAGGTTCATGGCAGCATAACACGGAAATCTAAATCTGAAATGCTACTAAAGATCCAACTGAATCCTTCCACAACTAAACTTGTTCATACTCAACGCATAGTTCAACTATGTAACTTGTTCACAGCCCATACGTTTACTAAGCAACAGAAACCTTCTAGCATCCTAAATTCTTTAACACAAATCTGCACTACTAAGAATACATAACAATCCACTAACATAAACCTCAACATCAATGAAAATTGATTTACAACTTATTCCTAATTCTGAACATCAATATACTTAATCCTTACAACTTCTTTTCCCTCTCTAAGAATCACGGCAGAACCTGAAATCTGCAGCAATCCTAAATCATCTAACAGCAACTAGTAAGAATCCATGTTCATAGCAATTCAGTGGCCAAACCACAGTAATTGAATCTATACCAAGCTGTAATAATTCCAAAGCCAAGAAGAAAACTAATTCCCTAACAATCCACAATTCTTTACAACATAATCCATAAGCCACAAATACAAATACAAATACAACAACAAGAAGCAAGGATCATATCATGAGCAATAAGTGCAGCAATCGAAAACCTCCAAAATCTGTTCCAATACGTGCATAACGAATTTAAGAACATAACTCAAGAATACATCAAAACTCTCGGCAACAACATGGCAGCAAACAAAATCCCTAAATTAAGCAACAAGGTCCAAAGAAATTAGACACAAGCTAAACAACGAAAACCCTTTTCCCTTTTCTTTGAAGCACACGGCAACAAACATATCCAAAAGCTGAAACGCAAGAAAATTCAAGCAAAGCTTCGGAAACCAGGAGAGGAATACAAAATATGCTTCGGAGCTATCTTACTGCAGGTGAGGAAGCTACTTACCATGCTTTCTTGGACTTACTGCCGAGAGGGAGAGGCTGCTAGGGTTCCGAGTGCTTGCAAGCTTCCGGCCTCTTCTTGTGCCCGCGCGGTCACCGTGCCGAGAGGGGCTCGGATCCGTGAAGGACTCGCGGAGGAGGGCGCTCACCGGCTGCCGGAGTGGAGCCCTAACGCCGGCTTCGGTCGTCTTCATTTTCGCCTGAACAGAAACGCCGTCGCGAGGTGAGGGATCGGGAATTATGAGAGGAAATTTTAGGTTTTCGAAAACAGATTTAAATCTGATACTTTAGGTTATTTTCGTTTCTAACTTTACCTTATATACATTTTATTCCCTTCTTGATTAACAAAATACTTGCAGATCAATTGGTTGGCTATGTGCTGCTTAAGATGCAGCTCGCGGGTTCAAATCCTGCCGAACCCTCTTTTTATTTCCAATTTATTCAAACGTTCCTAAATACTGCTTAATACCAATTTATTTCCTTATTTGATTAGAAACGATCGCTGGCAGAGTTGGTTGGCTGGCTTTGGTTAGAGTCTAGTTCGGTCCGAGATCTTGGGTTCAAAACCCGACCTTAACACTTTTTATTTTATTTTATTATTTTTTTAAACTTCTTCCTCTTGGTAAAAATACCAAACGAACTCCAAAAATTACGTAAAAATACTCTAAAAATTTCTAAAAATCTCTAGAATACTTTAAAGGTATTTCTAAATATTTTTGAATTATTTTGGGGGCTCAAAATGAGGAAATTTGGGTCGTTACAAGGATTCATAAACTCTAATACTTCAGACTGGAGGTTTAGAGTTCGAATCTTGGGGGAGGCAAAAATTCACTAACCAGGGGTGGAAAGTCCTAGTGAGTAACGGCACGGCCAAGGGTCGTCAGTCGACGACATTAAAGGTCGCCAAATGGGCCGACGACATAAGGGCCGACGGTCGACGACATGAGAGGTCGCCAAATGGGCCAAGAGGGTCGGGTCGTTACAATAAAAGGCGCCTTTTTATTGTAACGACCCGACCCTTTAGCCTCTTGGGCAAACCTCCAGGCTAAAGTATTAGAGTTTATGAATCCTGGTAACCAAGTGAGATGATCTCACTTGGTTACCAGGATTCATAAACTCTAACACTTAAGCCTGGAGGTTTAGAGTTCGAATCTTGGGGGAGGCAAAAATCCACTGACCAGGGGTAGAAAGTCCTAGTGAGTAACGGCACGGCCAAGGGTCGTCGGTCGACGACATTAGAGGTCGCCAAATGGGCCGACGACATAAGGGACGAAGGTCGACGACATGAGAGGTCACCAAATGGGCCGCCAAATGAGCCGCCAAATGGGCCAAGAGGGTCGGGTCGTTACAAATCTCACTTGGTTACCAGGATTCATAAACTCTAATACTTAAGCCTGGAGCTTTAGAGTTCGAATCTTGGGGGAGGCAAAAATCCACTAACCAGGGGTGGAAAGTCCTAGTGAGTAACGGTACGGCCAAGGGGCGTCGGTCGACGACATTAGAGGTCGCCAAATGGGCCGACGACATAAGGGCCGACGGTCGACGACATGAGAAGTCGCCAAATGGGCCAAGAGGGTTGGGTCGTTACAAATCTCACTTGGTTACCAGGATTCATAAACTCTAATACTTAAGCTTGGATGTTTAGAGTTCGAATCTTGGGAGAAGCAAAAATCCACTAACCAGGGGTGGAAAGTCCTAGTGAGTAACGGTACGGCCAAGGGTCGTCGGTCGACGACATTAGAGGTCGCCAAATGGGCCGACGACATAAGGGCCGACGGTCGACGACATGAGAGGTCGCCAAATGGGCCGCCAAATGGGCCAAGAGGGTCGAGTTGTTACACCTCCCCCTTCATTTATGCTCATGTCTGAGCTTGAGTCTTCTTCCGGCTGCTGGTTTGCTATTAGCGCTAACCCCGAGAATTCTTCGATGCCCGACTCAGAGGATGTCGAATCTGACCAAGTAGCCTTCAGGTTCTTGTGCTTGGAGGGTTCTGGTTTCTTGTATTTTGACTTTTCCCTTTCTTTCTCCTTTCTCTTTAGCTTTGGGCAGTCATCTTTGATATGCCCCTCTTCGTTGCAGTTATAGCAGCGAACCGTCCTCTTCTTTCGATGATGCCTCTGCGATTTAAATTTATTAGTACTGAAAAACTTATTGAAGAGTCTTACCAGTAGTGCCGCTTCGAATTCGTCGATCGAGGCTTCGGAGTCAGAACCGTTTACTTTTACCTTTAGGGCAATGTTCTGACTGATTTTCTCTACTCCAGTGGGCTCTGCAACTCGAGATTCATGAAGTTCAAAAGTCGAAAATGATTGTTCTAAAGTACTTACCTCGAGATCCTTAGAGATTTGCTAAAGTGCGCACTCAACACATTTCCTAGGACTCCAGAATGGTCGACCTTAGTAGATGCATATTTCATCTCTAAGGATTTAGAGGTAAGTGTTGGATCGTGAAACGTCGATAGAGGGGGGGGGGGTGAATATCGATTCGAAAAATAACGAGTATAAACGCAGCGGAATAAAAATTGGACACAATGAATTTTACTTCATTCGGAGCCTGTGACGACTCCTACTCGAAGGCCCGTACTCCGTGAGTACTTTCGTTGGGCAATTACTAGCAGTTTAAAAATGATTACAATTTAAGGTACAGTAATGCTAGCAAAATAACGAAAATACCGACAAGAATTAAGAACAGAAAAGGAGTATATCGTCGGATCTTCGTTAGCGTCGCAGGAGCGCAGAGCAGTAGAGCAGGCAGTCTCTGAGTTGATTCTGATCTCTGCCTCCGCCCCATCTTTTATATGAAGCTCGGGGCGCTCTGGATCCCTTCCAGGTGCCCTGGTGAGACGTGGCAAGTCCAACCAGTGAGCTCCAAGTGGTGACGTGCGGTCAGGATATTTTTTGCCTCCCGGGCGCCAGGACCTCCGGGCGCCCGGACCACCTTTTTCCAGCGAACAACTTTCCTGCAAAACAAGGTTAGTCTGAGACAAAATAGATCCTGCAAAACAAAGTGTTAGCATAATTAAAGTTCAACAAAGTAATAAAGAGTATGACTTAGATTCCGTCTTTCCGAGACCGGAATCTATTCATGATCTCGACTTAGATATCCGAAATGGATCTAAGCCGGATCGACGCCTAATGTTCCCTTCCCGAGAACGCGTCCTCGCAGTCACTCCCCTCCAGTGACTTACCTCACTTACCTACCAGACGTCCGGTCAGCCCTTCGACTCGTCTGGACTTCTCGCCAGCTATCCGGTCAGCCCATCGACCTAGCTGGACTTCTCGCCAAGCGTCCGGTCAGCCCGTCGACCCGCTTGGACTTCTCGCCAGCTATCCGGTCAGCCCGTCGACCTAGCTGGGCTTCGTGCTAGACATCCGGTCAGCCCGTCGACCTGTCTGAACTTCTCCTGCACACTCGATCAGAGTGTTATACAACAACATACTAACTTAACCTGATTTGTCATTTATCAAAACCTGGGTTAAATCGTTAGTGCTAACCGCACCAACAATCTCCCCCTTTTTGATGGAATGACAACCTGGTTAAGTTAGTGAAAACATATGCATTTATGTTATAAACATATAACAATGATATAAACAGCATAAATCCAAAGACATCACATATAACAATGATGTAAGTATCATGAATCCAAGAGCATGTATCACACATGTAAAGCAACTAATCCAGTAGAGTAGAGCACTATAGATATGCATCTCTATGAACATATATATACATGGCAAGAGGTAAATATCCAATCCTGAAGTAAAGCAACTAGCAGATGAAGCATGTGATAGGTATCAACTAGCTAAGACCAGGGAAGAAAATAATCTACTATCTGCCACTAGTAAATATATATAAGCTACACATATCATAAGACATTATCAAAAGATAAGTCAGAGGGTACCCGTCTCAAATAGAAGGTACAATCCCAAATCCGAAGTCAACGTCGAGACGCCTGTCTCGAATCAAAGTCCTGCGTCAAACAACATATATATATTTTATTTAGCTAAATCCCAAGAATAGCCAAATAAAATCCCTAAAATCAAATTAGGGCAAAACCCAAATCAACATAACCACAACTTACCTAACTAAAACTAATGGTCGATTAGGGTTAGTTACCTAATCCCTAATCACCAATTCGATTAGATATCCAAACTAGATTAGATCCAATAGTTAACTAGGGTTAATTGCTTAACCCTAATTATTCCATTAGATTAAATCTACGTAAATAATTCTAATCATAATCAACAACTAGTAATCCAAATACTCCTAATTCAAATCTACACATAATCTATAACATGTTCCAACCAAAATTCATTTCAAACCTAACCCTAAATCAACACTACACATGTATCAAACTCCCTACACATACCTCAATTCCCAGCTGAACAAGGTGCTGTATCAAAGTACTCTGAGGTATGGATGACTGCCGAACCAAACTGAGCTGGCTGGGTGAGGTGTCTGCCGAAGCCAAAGACACCACAGCAAGAACCAAAACAAATCTTCACCTTGCTGGATCAGAAAACCCACAGCAACCTCTGCTGGAGTTCTTTCCCAATTCACCCGAGACCTCAATCAGCAGCGACACAGAGGGAATCCAAGATCACCTTCACAGAACCTCCCATCCCTATATCGGGTCAAGATGAGGAAATCACAATTCAACACAAAACATAACTCAATCAATCGAAATCCGAAGACACCTTACCTTCAATCGGTTGTCTCCAGAAAACGTCGCCCAATCCGATCCGTGAAACAACGTACCAAGGATTCTTCTATCCCCAAATCAACACGAACGAAGGTTGGATCTAAGATCGGACCTAGGATTGCCGACCATTAGAGAGAGAGCAGAATCGAGGAAGAAACCCAACGCTAGGCACAATACCGAGAAATAGAAGAGTAAGGTTCGGATACATACCCTTGAAACCCTAATTAACTCTTCACGCCGGCGATCAAATGGATCTCGCGTCGATCGGAGAAGGAAGAGCCAACCGAATCGGAAAGAAAGTTCGCGGCAGACCTGATGATAGGATATCAGGAGGGTTCGACTCCTTGTTCGACCTCTGGCGAGGCGCCGGCGACGAGCTCCTCCGGCGAAGATGACAATCGCCGCAGATCTGTCCGCGACAGGGAGAGAGAGCGCGTGAGCAGAGGGAAGATCGGGGAAGGAGAATCGGCATTTTAGGGTTGGGAAAAGAATTAAATAAAGGAATTGGATATATATATTAAACATTTCCTCACTTAAACGGGTATCCCAAACAGGCTTTATCCGAACCCAAAATTTATCCCCTCAAAACCCTCCGTACGAGCTCCGAAAAATTCCCAAAAAATTTCTAAAAATTCCAGAAAAACTTTATAAGGCTATTTCCAAATAACCCTATTAATTAAATTTTTCGAGATCTCACATCCTCCCCTACTAATAAAATTTGGTCCCCAAATTTCGCTATAACTAACAGCAAACTCTAAAATATAACCAGACAGTATAAATGCTGAAAGGAACTCTAACCCACATACCTCAGGTAAAAAGATGGGGGTATCGAGCTCGGATCGTATCCTCCAGCTCCCACGTAGCCTCCTCGTCAGAATGATGCTGCCATCCGACTTTAACCAGTCAGACAGTCTTGTTCCGCAGCTGACGCTCTCTACGGTCCAGAATCCGTACCGGAACCTCCTCGTAAGTAACATCAGGCTGAATAGGAACAGATATATCTGACAGAACATGTGCCAGATCGGATACGTATCTCCTCAGCATAGATACATGGAATACATCATGAATGCCAGCTATAGATGGTGGTAGCGCCAGACGGTAAGCTACTGCTCCAATCCTCTCCAAGATCTGGAATGGTCCAATATATCGGGGAGCTAGCTTACCTCGGAGACCAAATCTCTTCACCCCTTTCGTGGGTGAAACTCTAAGAAATACGTGATCACCAATGGAGAACTCCAGAGGTCTCCGTCTCTGATCAGCATAACTCTTCTGACGGTCTTGAGCCTCTGACATCCTTCGTCTGATAGTACGAACTAACTCTGCATCCTGCTGAGCTCTCTGAGGTCCTATCAACTGGGCCTCCCCAACCTCTTCCCAGAGGGTGGGCGTCCGACAAGGCCTACCATACAACGCCTCAAACGGTGCCATCTGGATAGCCGAATGATAGCTGTTGTTGTAGGCGAACTCCACTAATGGCAGGTGGTCCTCCCAACTGCCTCCGAAATCCATAACGCAAGACCTTAGCAAGTCCTCCAAAGTCTGAATGGTCCGCTCTGACTGCCCATCTGTCTGCGGATGGAATGCCGTACTGAAACGAAGCTGTGTGCCCAAGGCCTGCTGCAGACTCTGCCAGAATCGGGACGTGAACCGTGGGTCTCTATCTGATATGATGCTCAACGGAAATCTCTCGACAATATAACTCAGCTAATCGATCCAGAGAATCAGTCTTCCGGATCGCTAAAAAGTGTGCGGATTTGGTTAATCGGTCAACGATTACCCAAATCGCATCATGGCCTCGTCGAGTCCTAGGCAATCCTACCACGAAGTCCATAGTAATATGCTTCCACTTCCACTCTGGAATAGGGATCCTCTGAAGTAAACCAGCAGGTCTCTGGTGCTCAGCCTTCACCTGCTGACAGATAAGACATCTAGCAACAAACTCCGCGATGTCCTTCTTCATACCGTTCCACCAATAGGAACGCCTCAAATCCCGATACATACGGGTCCCGCCTGGGTGGATAGCAAATCTAGAGCGATGAGCCTCCTGAAGTAACTCCTCCCTGACCGGGTGAGACTGAGGTACACATAATCTACCTCGGAAATAAACAATCCCCTCATCGTCTCGTGTAAACTCAGTCTGCTGTCCGGAAGCTATATAAATGCTGATCTCCGGCCTGGGCCTCCCGAATCCTCATCCTGATCGACGAATGAGCAACCATGGTAACAAGAATACCCTGCTCTGTCCATCCCTGCTCCTCAAGGCCCAACTCGGCGAATCCCTGAATCAAGTCCGTGACTAACACTCGGTGACAAGCTAAAGTCCCTCTGGACTTTCTGCTAAGTGCATCAGCAACCACATTAGCTTTACCCGGATGGTAGCTAATAGTACAATCATAATCCTTCAGGAACTCCATCCATCTCCTCTGTCGGAGATTGAGTTCCTCCTGGGTGAAAATATATTTGAGACTCTTATGATCAGTAAGAATCTCAAAAGTAATATCATAAAGATGATGTCGCCAAATCTTCAAAGCAAAGATAATAGCGGCTAGCTCTAAATCATGTACTGGGTAGTTCTTCTCATGCTCCTTCAACTGACGAGAAGCATAGGAGACTACCCTACCATGCTGCATCAAGACAGCGCCCAAGCCCTGAAGAGATGCGTCTGTGTAAAGTACGAATCCGTCATCACCAGAAGGTAAAACCAAAACTGGTGCTGATACTTATCTCCGCTTCAGCTCCTGGAAGCTGGTCTCACAAGCCTCTGACCACGTGAACTTCACGCCTTTCCTAGTCAGACGTGCCAATGGCATAGCAATGCTGGAGAAACCCTCAACGAATCGTCGGTGATATCCAGCCAAGCCCAAGAAACTACGGATCTCCTGGACTGACTTCGGCTGCTCCCAGCTGGTGATAGCCTCGATCTTCTGAGGATCTACAGAAATACCCCGGCTAGACACCACATGCCCCAGAAAACCAACTGAGGATAGCCAAAATGCACATTTGCTGAACTTCGCATACAGATGATGTCGTCGAAGAGTCTCCAAGACTATGCGAAGGTGCTGTGCATGTTCCTCCTCAGAACGTGAATAGATCAATATGTCATCGATAAATACAATAACGAACTGATCTAGCTACTCCAGAAAGATACGGTTTCTCAAATCCATAAATACTGCAGGAGCATTGGTAAGCCCAAATGGTATTACCAAAAACTCATAATGTCCGTATCTGGTGCGAAATGCTGTCTTCTGAATATCAGAATCTCTGACTCTCAGCTGATGATATCTAGACCGCAGATCAATCTTGGAATACACTGATGTATCTCTAAGCTGATCAAATAAATCCTCAATCCGTGGCAAGGGGTACTTATTTCTGATAGTCACTGCATTCAGCTGCCTGTAATCGATGCACAACCTCAGAGTACCATCCTTCTTCTTGACGAATAATTCCGGAGAACACTAAGGCGGAATACCGTGGGGTACTCCACAGGAACACCGGAATGCTCCTGCCCGTGCATGCCATATGCAGCTGCTGCAGGGGGAGCTTTCGGCCCACCTCGCTGAGTCCCGGACTGACCAAACTGTCCTCCCGGAACAGAAACTCCGGAAGCTACATGCTGAGCCTTCAGCGAACAGCCTCGGCTCAAATGTCCAGGCAGTTTGCAATAATAGCAAATTGACTGTCCCAGAGCACATGCAGAGATGATGTGATCTCGAGACCCGCATCGGATGCAGTGAGAGTCACCGGTGGACTGTTTCCGGTTCTGCTAAGAAGACCGGGAACATCCTGATGAAGATCGTCCGGACTTCTGGGGTCGGCCAAATGACCCAGAAGTACTCTGACCCATCTGAGGGCGACTGCTCTGCTGTTGTCCAGTAGTCTGTGGCTGTTGGGTCTGTCCGGAAGTCCGATCAGTCTACTTCCTCTTCTTGTCTACTTTCACTCTCTAATGAGTAGACTCAATCATAAGAGCTCTATCCAATGTCTCTGTGTATGATGAACTACCAAAACCGGCAATCTTCACCTAAAGATGCCCATCCGGTCGCTGGACAAACTGGATGAAACAAGATTTGTCCTCGGTAACCAACTCAGGACAGAATCTGGCCAACCGATTAAATTCGGCATTATACTCCATCACTGAGCGATTATTCTGTCGAAGACTCAGAAAAATCTGCCGACGTGTCATCCGATACGCCTGGGGAAAATACTGACTCTCGAATGCCTCTCTAAATCTCGCCCATGTAATATGCTGCTCGCCTATAATCGAGCGCTGCGTGTCCCACCAGATCACTGCCTCATCTCGCAGGTGGTAAGCAGTTAGCTCGGCCTTCTCCCACTCGGAGCAGGCCATGTAAAAGAATGTCCGCTCCATAGTCTCAATCCAGGACTGAGCTATGCTCGGATTAGTCTCCCCGCGGAATAATGTGAATCGACTCTTCATCGACTCGGCTAAGGCTGGGATCCGTGCTCGTGCCGCAACTATACCAGTAGGGATCGCTGCGGAACTAGGTAGAGCCACTGGAGCTGATCCTATTGGTGGTACTGAGGGGAAGGCCGGAAGAGGTACCACTGGTGCCGCCGTATAAACTGGGGTGGGTACTGCTGGTGGAAATGCTGAGTAGGCATAAGTAGGGGCGACTGGAGGTATGATGGGCGGTACCGGGTAAGATGTAACAGGTACTGCTGGTGCAGGTACCGAGTATGTAGTAACCGGCACAGGTATCTGGGGTGCCAAGTACGTAGTAGCAGGCGTGGCTAGAGGGGCTATCGAGTATACTGCAGGTACTACTGCTGGGGGAGGTGCTGAATATGCCGACGGTGGTACCACTGGTGGTATAGTCGAGGTAGGTACCTTGAAAGTCGGAGCTATCGGGGTTTGATAAGCACCCGTACCCACAATGACCTGAGGAGTCTGCCCCTGACGGACAGGCTCAACCCTAACAGACCTCTCTGAAGACTCTGTCTCAGGAGAATCTAACGACCTCTTACGTGGCCGCCCACGTCTCGGTGCCGGTACACGTGTAGGTGGCATATCTGTAAAGAAAATGTTACCCAGATATCACTACAGGTATAAGAACTGAAAAATTACCTAAATTACCTATTTGCCGTCTGGAGATATCCTGTCGCTGCTTAGCCCCAAATAGAACCAATAAAACCTCGTCAAAATGCCTCGGAATTTCGAAACGAGAAAATCGACTGAAATCCGGACAAATCCGAAAATACCGAGAAAGGCTCACGAAAGTAAGCATCGTAAATCCGAAACTCGACAAGTAGGTATCGCAAAACTTTGCTCTGATACCAAATAAATTGGTATCAGATAACATCTCGAAAATCCAAAACGAAGAGCAAGTATCGTGAGCCTAGCTCTGATACCAAATAAATTGGTATCAGATAAACCTCAAAAATCCAAAACGAAGAGCAAGTATCGTGAGCCTAGCTCTGATACCAAATAAATTGTCACGCCCCAGGTAGTCCCTGTCTGAAGAAATTTCGGCAGCATCTCCCCTGTACGGCGGACAATATGAATCTCGAATACATATATCTCCATACCTCGGCCACACACGGCCGGAATAATACAATACAAATAAGAACAAACCACGCAGTTTATATCAACATTCCACATAATTCAACCTATAATCCATCCACGCAGTTTAATAAGGAAAGACAATATAGAATCTCGAAGATATATGTAAAACATCCTACTCCACTACATCGAAGAAACAAATCCACGAAGTAATGGAAATACAACCGCAGCGGAAAACCAAAAGTAGTAAACCCGAATGTTCAATGTAAAGTCCACAATACAAACCCACAATACCAGTATATAAGATGCAAAAGCAAAATATAATCCGACACAGAAAATCCTCGCGATAATGGGGCTAGCGACTGGAATCTCTCCTGACGGCCTCAACCTGAAAAGTAGTAACAACGGGGTGAGTTCAAAGAACTCAGCTGGTAATCCAATAGACATGTACAACAATATATAACTACCAGTAATATCCTAAGGTATAGTCTCCTAAACCATAGGATCAATAGTACAGTTCTCTAACCATACAACCTACGGTATAGTCTCCTAACAGTTCAACAGATATGCAGAGCTAAAACAAACTGTAGTAACCCACAATATGCATAAAGCACAATCTATAGCAAGAATAATAAGGAAATGCATAACTGTAATAAACTGTACTCACCTGCGAGGCTTGGGCAAATGACTGTGGACATACACAGACAAAGATAGTAAGAGCAAATAAGCATGTATCCTGTATGCATGTCAATCATATGCAGTCACTCAAGTGCATCATCCAATATGCAACAATCACAATAAATGTAATATGTGCATATGATGCAATATGACATGGTCACCCCTGACGCTAGTCAGCCGTCTCACACGCGATGGCGAGACCGAGTAGGTAGGGCTATGACACCGTGCACTCTGTCGTCACTACCCCTGATGAGTGACCGAGTGGACGGGATGCTGTCGGAGTACACCTATCCTCCTACCTCAAACATAGTGAGGGAGCGTAACGCTCTCAACTCCCGGTACGCAATGACGGGGAGGGATCCCTGTCCGCTACCACGCTGCAGTCACACTACCCGTGAGCGGACCAGCGGAGCACCACAGAGCAACTGCCATACACACCCTGGGTGATGTGCCACTACCCATGCAGTGGTCACGTTGTGTGCAGGCCCGTGTAGCCGGCCGACGAGCTCAACAATAATGGAGTCGTCCATCGCCCAGCATGCAATCATGCAGGATGGTGCATGATGCTATAGTATGTCATACCTGCACATAGCCTCCTCCATATATGTGTGTGCCCAAAAGGTAAACGCATATATATAACCATGATATAAACAGCATAAATCCAAAGACATCACATATAACAATGATGTAAGTATCATGAATCCAAGAGCATGTATCACACATGTAAAGCAACTAATCCAGTAGAGTAGAGCACTATAGATATGCATCTCTATGAACATATATATACATGGCAAGAGGTAAATATCCAATCCTGAAGTAAAGCAACTAGCAGATGAAGCATGTGATAGGTATCAACTAGCTAAGACCAGGGAAGAAAATAATCTACTATCTGCCACTAGTAAATATATATAAGCTACACATATCATAAGATATTATCAAAAGATAAGTCAGAGGGTACCCGCCTCAAATAGAAGGTACAATCCCAAATCCGAAGTCAACGTCGAGACGCCTGTCTCGAATCAAAGTCCTGCGTCAAACAACATATATATATTTTATTTAGCTAAATCCCAAGAATAGCCAAATAAAATCCCTAAAATCAAATTAGGGCAAAACCCAAATCAACATAACCACAACTTACCTAACTAAAACTAATGGTCGATTAGGGTTAGTTACCTAATCCCTAATCACCAATTTGATTAGATATCCAAACTAGATTAGATCCAATAGTTAACTAGGGTTAATTGCTTAACCCTAATTATTCCATTAGATTAAATCTACGTAAATAATTCTAATCATAATCAACAACTAGTAATCCAAATACTCCTAATTCAAATCTACACATAATCTATAACATGTTCCAACCAAAATTCATTTCAAACCTAACCCTAAATCAACACTACACATGTATCAAACTCCCTACACATACCTCAATTCCCAGCTGAACAAGGTGCTGTATCAAAGTACTCTGAGGTATGGATGACTGCCGAACCAAACTGAGCTGGCTGGGTGAGGTGTCTGCCGAAGCCAAAGACACCACAGCAAGAACCAAAACAAATCTTCACCTTGCTGGATCAGAAAACCCACAGCAACCTCTGCTGGAGTTCTTTCCCAATTCACCCGAGACCTCAATCAGCAGCGACACAGAGGGAATCCAAGATCACCTTCACAGAACCTCCCCTCCCTATATCGGGTCAAGATGAGGAAATCACAATTCAACACAAAACATAACTCAATCAATCGAAATCCGAAGACACCTTACCTTCAATCGGTTGTCTCCAGAAAACGTCGCCCAATCCGATCCGTGAAACAACGTACCAAGGATTCTTCTATCCCCAAATCAACACGAACGAAGGTTGGATCCAAGATCGGACCTAGGATTGCCGACCATTAGAGAGAGAGCAGAATCGAGGAAGAAACCCAACGCTAGGCACAATACCGAGAAATAGAAGAGTAAGGTTCGGATACATACCCTTGAAACCCTAATTAACTCTTCACGCCGGCGATCAAATGGATCTCGCGTCGATCGGAGAAGGAAGAGCCAACCGAATCGGAAAGAAAGTTCGCGGCAGACTTGATGATAGGATATCAGGAGGGTTCGCCTCCTTGTTCGACCTCTGGCGAGGCGCCGACGACGAGCTCCTCCGGCGAAGATGACAATCGCCGCAGATCTGTCCGCGACAGGGAGAGAGAGCGCGTGAGCAGAGGGAAGATCGGGGAAGGAGAATTGGTGTTTTAGGGTTGGGAAAAGAATTAAATAAAGGAATTGGATATATATATTAAACATTTCCTCACTTAAACGGGTATCCCAAACAGGCTTTATCCGAACCCAAAATTTATCCCCTCAAAACCCTCCGTACGAGCTCCGAAAAATTCCCAGAAAATTTCTAAAAATTCCAGAAAAACTTTATAAGGCTATTTCCAAATAACCCTATTAATTAAATTTTTCGAGATCTCACAACAAGAAACTGCAACATGTATCACAAATGATGCACAATTACAAGCAGTGCCACGTCGTAGTGGGAGGGTTGTTCGACAACCTGGTATATTCATGTTTTTGGGAGAGTCTTGGACTTGATCCCTGGTGAACATGAACCTGATTCCTGCACATATGATGAAGCAATCCAAGATAAAGATGCAGCATCTTGGCAAAGTGGAATGAACTTTGAAATAGAATCTATGTATTCTAATAAGGTTTGGGAACTTGTAGAACCACCAAATGGTGTAAAAGCCATTGGTTATAAATAGGTGTACAATAGAAAAAGAAGGACAGACGGGAAGGTGGAAACTTTCAAAGCAAGTCTTGTTGAAAAAGGGTATCGATTGTGAGGAAACCTTTTTACCGGTAGCCATGCTTAAGTCTATCCAGATTCTTTTATCTATTGCTACTCATATGGATTATGAGATATGGTAAATGGATGTCAACGCAGCTTTCCTTATTGGAAGTCTTAAAAAAAACATCCATATAAAGCAACCAGGGAGATTCATTACGAAGGGCAAAGAGCATCTTGTATATATGCTCAATCGGTCTATTTTTTGACTAAAGAGATCTTGGAACATCCATTTTAATGAAGTAATTCGGTATTATGGATTTATTCAGTGTCTGGATGAGTCTTGTAGTGTGATGGAAATGTGGTGGTATTTCTTGTACTATACGTAGATGACATTTTGTTAGTTGGCAAAAATATCAAAGTGTTGTCAGAAGTAAGGGTATGATTGTCCAAGCAATTCAATATGAAGGACTTGGGAGAATGCAGACATATTCTTGGGATCAAAGTAATAAGGGATCACAAGAAAAGAATATTATGCTTATTCCAAGCTTCATATATCGATACTATCCTAGCTCGTTTTAGCATGCAAAACTTCAAGAAAGGTTTTCTACCTTTTCGGCATGGAGTACCTTTATCTAAAGAGATGTCTCCTAAGACATCAAAAGAGATAAAGGAAATGAAGGCAATTCCTTATGCTGTAGGAAGCCTAATGTATGCGATGCTATGTACGAGACCGGATACCTGTTTTACCGTAGGCATGGTTAACATATATCAAAGTAACCCAAGACAAGGACATTGGACTACCGTAAAGCATATAGTGCCTGAGAAGGACTAGAGGTTATATGCTAGTTTACTAAGCAGATAACTTGCTCCTTGTGGGTTAAACAGATTTGGTTTTCCAATCAGATAGGGAGAATAGTAAGTCAACCTCGGGGTTTTGTGTTTACTTTAAGAAGTGGAGCCATAACAATGGAGGAGTGTTAAGCAAAAATGCATTTTAGACTCCAACATGGAAGCTGAGTATGTGGCAGCCTCTAAGGCAGCCATAGAAGTTGTATGACTCAGAAACTTCATGATGGACTTAGCTGTGATTCCTGGTTTGCCTAAAATTATTACAGTGTATTGTGATAATAAGTGGTGCAGTAGCAAACTCGAAGGAACCACGAGCCCATAAGGCAAGTAAACACATAGAGCGTAAGTACCACCAAATACGAGACATCGTATAATGAGGAAAAGTTGTTGTCATCTAGATTGCATCAGCAGATAACTTGGATCTTTTCACTAAGGCCCTTAAGGTAAGAGCTTTTGATGGGCATGTTGAGGAGATGAGAATCAGATGTATGGCAGCATATATGACAGCATAGTCTTTTAGTATAAGTGGGAGAATGTTAGGATGTATACTAAAATCCTAGCTTTTGTATAAACATTTATAAGAATCACATTGGTCAAATGTCTACATTTTTGCTAAGTGTAGTTGTCCATTTAATTTATATTGAAGATAACATGGTGTGAGGAGACACACAGAAGATCATGTTATCAGTTCCTTATAAATTATAAATAGTAGCTCACAACCAAGATGGAATGGGACAAACCATTGGAGTGGTTGTAGTGTAATTTGGTATTAGTTCATCTTTACTATAAAATTACACTAGTACACTATGAGTGTATTGAGCAGGACCATTTGAGGTAGTTTCTTTTATACTGACTACATAAAAGAACAAAACCTCTGTTTTTATGGAAGTGCATACTCTTAATCATGATATAATAACAAGCACGTATACTTAATATTTATTTCTTTAATTTATCAAAGGGTGCGATTTAGCTCGTTAAATCAATAGGCCTAATAAGTTGGGAATGATATTATTTATATGGTGTGTTGTTGATTATAGAATGAAACTATGTCCTAGTAATCTAGGTTGATGATGTCCCCTTGAGGAGCTCATAAGGATTGTCATGTAAACCCTGTAGGTGGACTTAGTCTGACATGACAATGAAGTTGAGTGGTACTACTCTTGGAGCTAGATATTAATTAAGTGAGTTGTCAGTAACTCATTTAATTAGTGAACATTCGATATCTTAAACACAGGGAGATTAATGCACTCATATAAGAAGGGGCCCATAATGTAATTTGGGATTGGTGCGGTAGTTCAATAATAACTCTTTAGTGATATGAATTATTATTGATGAACTTGAGTTGGGTGTTCGAGGCGAACACAGGAAGCTCAAGCTCATCAGGAGACCAAAACCAATTTCTCCTCTCGGTCCCTGTTGTAGCCTCTATAAATCCTTGTATCCACAAAGTCCACTTCTTATCCAAGTAATGGGCCGGACACATCCTTGCTTGGTGTAAGGGGCCGGCCAAGCATGAGCTTGGAAGCCAAGAGGTGGCCGACCAAGCTTGGTGCCCAAGCTAGGGGTCGACCACTAAGAAAGGAAAAGGAATTTTTTGTAAACAAAATTTTATTAAATCTTTCCTTATTTGTAGTAATCTACAATGGTTAAAAGAGAGATTTTATTTTGTTAAAATCTTTCCTTTTTTGTAGTTATCTACAATGGTTAAAAGAGAGATTTTAATTTTGTTAAAAACTTTCCTTTTATAGCCATCTTCATGAATTTAAAAGAGAGTTTTAAAATTTCAAAATCTTTCCTTTTATAACTATCTACAAAAGATTAAAGAGAGATTTTAATTTTGATAAAATCTTTCCTTATTTGTAGTTATCTATAATGTTTAAAAGAGAGATTTTAATTTTTGATAAAACTTTCTCTTTTTGTAACCATGATTTAAAAAGGAGAAGTTTTAATTAATCTTTCTTTTTTTTGTAGTTGTCTACATGTTTTAAAAGAGAGAGATTAATTTTAAAATTTTCTTTTATTGCCATGTACAATAGGAAATTTAGAAAAGAGATATTTTAATTGTTGTTAAAATTTTCTTTTTTAATAGGATAACCATAGTACACACCATTGTAGGATCGAGACATACTAGGGAGGGAGGGGGGTGAATAGTACCCGTAGCTTTTTTGCACTTTCAGAAAACACAGAATAAATGTAGTGGAAATAGTAAGCAAAATAGTGGAAGTAAAACAATCGTTAACACGTGTTGGTTTTACTTGGTTCAAATCCTTTGACGACTCCTATTCCAAGGTCCGCGATCGTCGATCACTTTTATTGTATAATCCACTAACAGTTCAAATATTACAAGTATATTGAATTATAACTTTGCATTAAGTAAAATATATCGACAACTAAAGAATCTGCAAAGTCGCACTTTTCATCGTCGAAGTCGTGTCGCAGAGTCATAGGATCATCCTTGAAGCAGTGCACAAGTGAAGGATTGCGAGAATGAGTTCTTCTTGAGCATCTAGTCGAGTACTTCTTTTATGGGCTGTTGAAGGTACCTTTAACCCCATTGAAGGTACCTCCAGCTCAGATCCTTATCCCCAAATTCGTGGAGATGATAACTCTCGTATTTTGCAAACTTTATCCCTTTGAAGGCGACTTCAATCCCACGGAAGATGCCTTCCATCTGGTATCCAAGACGCCTTCATGCTCTTCAAAGGCGCCTCCCCGCCTCTCTGTCTAAGCCTTTAGCTAAGGTGCTTGAGGCACCTCCAACCTCCCCAGAGGGCGCCTTGAGCACTGCTCATCCGAGCTTATTTTGTGCTTTTTCACTTCCTGTAAGCCATGTTAGTCCAAAATATAAAACATACCCTCTAAGATAAAGCTAACATAATAAAATGTGAATAATAGAACTTCTTGACAATCTTCAAACTATCCAATTATGACTTTTGGATTTCTCAGAAACCCTAGGTTGAACTGACGCCTACTATACTCTCAACGGGGAATGCATCCTTATCTACTCCTCTCAGGAGAGTTTACCTTTTGCTAGAAAGGTCTTCTAGACCATCTGGATTTTTGCTCAGCGTCTGAGACGTCAGGACTTCATGCTGAACATCTGATCCCCTACTTGTCCAATATTCCATCTAGTGTCTGCGACCCCTAGGATTTTCACTTAGAGTTCTCGACTCTAGGATTTCGCCCAACATCCTTGATTGGCCAAGACTTCGCCCAATCCCCCTGACCAAGAGTTCGTTATCTAACCGTAGCTAGGACTTTTTATAACTTAGGGTTACCACCCCCTAGGACCTTGGGTTACCATCCCTTAGGATCTAGGGTTATCTCCCCCTAAGATTTTTCACATGCTTAAAATCTACTAGAACTTTTGCCTAAGAACACTTAGGACTTTCCTGCAAGCTCAGTCACACTTGTTAGATAACAAGACATCTTAACTTTTAAATCTTTTGTTATAATCAAAACTCAGGTTCGATCGTTTGGTGCTTCCTATACCAACAATCTTCATTTTTTTGATTATGACAACTTGATTCAAAAGTTAAGTAAAACATACAGCAAAAAAAATGTAATATATTGCAAAAGCTAAGAGATAGAAAGAATTAACTTGTTAGCACTCCCTTAATCCCTTAACTTTCTCTCTCCCTTAACTTTTGAATATTCTCTCCTCCTTTGGCATATATCAAAAATAATTTAGGGAGGAAAAAACACTTAATTTCAAAATAAAATATTTTAGTTTTTCAAATACTTTGAAACAAACTATGCTTTTTGAGATAGTAGAATTTTGCTTTGAAAAACTTTTGACAAGGGAGAGGTAAAAATAATTTCAAATAGACTATATTTTGAAAGTAAAAAGTCTTAAAGAAGAACTTGACTTTTGAAAATACTTCATTTTTGAAAGATTTAGTATCTTTGAAAGTATACTTAAAGGTTTTAGCTTTTTCCTTAAAAACTCAGCTAAATTCTTAGATTTGAAAAATACTAGTCATGTACTTAACTTTTGAAAAATTTTAAACATAAACTTAGTAAAATACTTAGCTTTCAAAAAAAAAAAAATTATATAAACTTAGTTAAGTACTTAGCTTTCAAAAGATTTTGATAATAATTTTAATTAAATACTTAGCTTTAAAAATATTTTTATAAACACTTTAACTACTTAGCTTAAAATTTTTTTGACAAAACTTAGTTTGAGTACTTAATTAGCTTTAAAGGGATTTATAAAAACTTAGATAAGTACTTAGCTTTTTGTAAAACTTAGTTAAGTAAAAGTTTCAAAAACTTATTTCATCTTTTTGAAAAGATTTCATAAAAACTTAGATTTTTTTTTCAAAAACTTATTTTTCTAGAAAAATAAACTATTTAAACTTACCTTAAAAAATAATTAATGTTATTTTTCAAAAATAGTTAAACTTTTAAAAATAGTTAAACCAAAGAAAACTTAACTTCCTATTAAAAAATTCTTTGCCGTTTAAAAATAAAAATATTTAACTTAACTCTCTTTTTTTCCCTCTTGATTAATGCTCCAACAAAATTTAGGTAACTTTTTTAAGTTAGGGAATTCTAAAGTCCAAGGATAAAAAATAAAGAATATATTTAAAATAATCATTTATTTTTCTAATTTTTCATCTCACCTTTTTTAAGTTGTCAAATATGTTAAACTTATGAGTTTGTGTAAGATGAAGTTAATATTAAATTTAAGTATCTCTGAATTCTTAAATTTAAGAATATTTGAATTCGAATTTTAAAAAATATGTAAGTTTGAATTTAAAAATATTTAACTTTGAATTTATTTAAGTTTGACTTCTTGAAAATAATTAATTATAATTTAAAAATTAATTAACATTTTAAAATACATAAGATTTCAAAATTTAAAAATTATTTAACATTTGAAAAATAATTAAGTTTGAATTTATTATTAATTAACATTTGAAAAATTAATTAATATTTTAAAATTTAAAAATTTTTGAATTCTTGAATTTAAGAATATTTGAATTTGAATTTTAAAAAATATGTAAGTTTGAATTTAAAAATATTGAACTTTGAATTTATTTAAGTTTGACTTCTTGAAAATAATTAATTATAATTTAAAAATTAATTAAAATTTTAAAATACATAAGATTTCAAAATTTAAAAATTATTTAACATTTGAAAAATAATTAAGTTTGAATTTATTATTAATTAACATTTGAAAAATTAATTAAGATTTTAAAATTTTAAAATTAATTATTATTAATTAATATTTAAAAATAATTAAGATTTTAAAATTTGAATTTAATATTTTAAAAAAATTTAAATTTAAATTGAGTTTGATTAATTTGCTTTGATTAAGTTAGGTTTAAGATTTTAATTAACTAATTTTAAACTTAAATCCATCTTACCCTTTTTCTAAATTGTCAATTAGAGAACCTTATTTATTTTGTGAGTTGATTAATTATATCTTCAAGTTTGATTGAAATCTAAGAATTGATTTACATTTTAGTTGGGCTAAGGTTTAACAGTTAGTCAATTAATCATACATTTCAATAATAGGCTTCCAGGTTGTGGCGAAGCACTATGCCTTCTTGGGTATTGGAACAAAAACCACTTTTAGACAAAGTCTTTTAAGGAAATTAAATATTTAATTTTCTTTCTGAAAATTCTAAGTCTAACTAATCAAGTGTAGATCAAGCCTAAGTCTTTATCTATCCTAATCTAAGCATGTATAAGGAAAATAGTAAATCAAACATCAAACAAGTCTACTTGATAACAAAAATGGTCTTTTTATTAGCTCCCCCTGGATTATAGCCTTGATAAGGTCTTTTAAGATAATAGATTTGATCCTTAGGGATCTAATATTGATCAAGTCCAACTTGATTAATCAGGTTGGACTTAAGGACCCATGCTTGGACTACTTTTATATTTGTTTGCTTAACAAGAGACAGGTATGATTTAAATTTATGTTTGGCTTTATATCTAAGTCCGAATCTATTGTATACAGTGCTTTGTTTTCCACGAATCAGAACAAGGTTCTTGGAACCCAAAGTGAATCGTTCCAATGAGTCCTTGAGTTCTTTGACTTGAGTTTTTAAATTGGAATTCTATTCCTCAAGTTGTTGGACTTGAGTTGAGATTTCATCTTGAACATATTCAGTCAAAGAGCTCAGGTTAGTCTCCTCCTTTATGTTGGAGGATCGGTGGCCGGCTTGAAGGGGGGTTGGATAGCTAGGCCACCCCCAAATCGATTTCTTCTCTACAATACGTTAGTTTGCGCAAGCGGAAATATAGAAACTAAAAACAAAGAAACACAAACGAGATTACAAACGCTAACACGCTCGATGTAACGTGGTTCGGAGATTGCTTGCTCCTACTCCACGACGTGTCCTTGAGGTGGACGAGCCCTTGATCCTTTGGTGGATCAGTCCCCGGCAATCTCCGCTAAAGCTTCTCCTTCTCGGTGGAGCAAACCTCTCACAAAGTTCTCTTCCTCTTTACAAGATGAAACTTAGGGTTAGAAGGAAGAGAGTTGGCTTGGAAGCTTTGGGCAAGATTCAGAAGGTTTACTATGAGTATCAGTAACCCCTTCAATGCCCCAAAGCTCCCCTTAAGTAAGAGGAAAGAGTTGATCACCAATCAACTCAAACCCTGACACCAGTCGACTGGTCCATGCACCAGTCGACTGGTGCTAGCCGTTAGGCAACGCCAACGGCTCTCTTTAGAGCCCGTTTTCTGCCAACGGTCATGTACCAGTCGACTGGTCTTAGGACCAGTCGACTGGTCCCCTTAGTCGACAAGCACAGAATGCTTCTGTGCATTCTGTGAAGCTGGATCAGTCGACTGGTCCCATGACCAGTCGACTGGTCCCAGTACATTCACTCCTCTCATCCTTTCCGGAGTCGCCTTTGAAGTCCTCTTCCTCGGCCTTCGTCCCTCAGATGCACCCGAGCCCGCGGCTCCTCTCCGTGCCATCCTTCACGCTGCCTTGAAGTCCACTTCCTTCGGCTCCACTCCATTGCTCCTCGTCCGCGCGGTCCCTCGGATGTCTTCCACACCATCCTTCACCGACTCAACGATCCGAGCCCTTGGATGAGCTTCCCGAACTTGGTCACACCAAGTCCTTATGTGTTCCACCAAGTCCTGCATGACTCAAACACATATCAAATACATATGAAAGCCTAACTTAAACTCTTTGACACACACATCAAAACCTAGGTCGATTGCACCAACACTTTAGAGTTGTTACCTCCTTTTGGAGTAACTTGATCTAGATATTGGATTTGGCCAACTTTCTTAATAAGTATGTAATTAAGTTTTGTAATTCATCTACTTGAGTACTAGTGATTTGAGAACTTACAATATTGTTTGACCCTTCAGAAACGGATACTGATCTGTGGCTTCTTTCGGGCTCGATTTATGATTTAGCTCTAGTTTCAGACTCAGACTTGATTTTGACAACATATGCTTGTACTGATAGAGCAAGGAAGCTTACTTGCTTGTGTTCTTTGTCAAAGTCTTTTAAGGATTCATACCATGTTGCTTACAAAGCCTTCTTTCTTCTTTGCTTTTGGTTTGGACATTCGGCTTGTAGTGTCCATTCTTGTTATAGCCATAGCAGATAACTTTGAACTTGACTTTTGTGTCTCATTGAGTCACCTTCTTCTTAAGTATTTTTTGAACTAGTTTGACTAGTTCGGTGGTGACTTCGTCTTCGTCTTCATCTTCGAGATCTGATTTGTCTTCAAATTTAGGTTTGGTTTAGTACTTAGGCTTCGACTTCTTGTTTATGAGTTTCCTTGCAAGTAGCGCAATACTTTTTTCAGCCCGAGTAGTATTAATTTGTTCATGAAATTTGAATTTAAAAAATAATTCATCTAATCTAATTATGGAAAGGTCCTTAAATGTCTTGTAAGCATTTACCATTGATGCCCACATTGTATTCCTTGAAAGGCATTAAGTGTGGCCCTGATAATGTTGCGGTTTTCTATCTTTTGGCCAATTACGTATAGTTCGTTAAGCAGGTCTTGGATTCGAGCGTGGAGTTAACTTGTCGACTCACCATCCTGCATTTTAATATTATATAACTTATTTAAAATCAAGTTGTGTTTGCTTACCTTAGTGTCGGAGGTGCCCTCATGCAGCTTGATTAGCTTGTCCCATAATTCCTTGGCACTGTTGAAGGGGCCAACCCGGTTTAGCTTTTCTTTGGTTAAACCACATTGAAGAGTCTAGGCTGCCTTTGCATCAGTTTCAATCTTCTTACAGGTTGGTGTGCCCCATCTATCCCAGGGAATGAGAGCTCCATCTTCGGTGGGATATGTGAATCTCGTTTGGATAATTATCCACATTTCCACCTGCATTTTAAGGTGGTACTTCATTCAACTCTTCCAATACCCGAAGTCTTCATTAGAGAAAAGAGGTGTATGAGTGGTATCGTATCCTTCTTGGTGGGCCATTTATAAAAATCTTGCATACAATAAAAAATGACAAATGTCCCAAGACTTAGTCTTGGATTAGTAGTATTGGAGGAAAATAAAATAAGAGTGTTTCACTAATTTCAAAAATAATAAAATAATAATTAAATAATAAAAATAAAATAATAACAAAAATATTAAGATAAATGTTGTTAAATGCGATATTGCACCAACTTTGACTAATGGTGAAAAAATGAAAGTAAATTTTAAAAAAAAAATATTGAAGGGAAAAAATGAAAGGCATAAATAACACTCCATTCAGCTCTTCCAACTTTAACTAATCATTTTTTTAAAGAAAAATGATATACAATTTTCTTTTTCAAAAAGGAATCCCCTACTTAATTGGCGGTTTCACCAATTCAGAGTAGTCTCACTCTGATTCCAATTATATGATCAAAACGTGCTGGGAGGGGGGGGGGGTGAAAAGTACTCATGGCTTTTTTGTACTTTCGGAAAACATAGAATAAACATAGCGAAAATAGTAAGTAAAATAGTAGAAGTAAAACAATTGCTAACATGTGTTAGTTTTACTTGGTTCGGAACCTTTCACGACTTCTACTCCAAGGCTTACGATCGTCGATTGCTTTCATTGGGTAATCCACTATCAGTTTGAATATTACAAGTATATTGAATTACAACTTTGCATTAAGTAAAATATACCAACAACTTAAGTTTTCGGAAAGTTGAGCTTTTGGTTGTCGGAGTCGTGTCACAGAGTCGTAGGATAATCCTTAAAGCAGTGCACAAATGAAGGAATACCGGGATCAGGGTTGTATTTATAGCTCTGATAGCCTGGAAGGGTTCCGGGTGCCTGAATGTGGATAAAACTTTATCCATGTCTCTAGTCCGGGTGCCTAGAAAGGTTCCGGGTGGCCGAACCGCTTTCGCATAAGGGCGCCTAGCCAAGGCGTCTCGGCTGGACCAAGCCTGTTCAGGTGCCTAGACTCTAGTCAACCTAAAGTTGGCTTTTTTGTTTAGGTCTTCAACTCTAGCTCTGCTCGCTTGGGTTATTTTGGCCATCCGGAATATGGCTCACCTAAATCCATTTTTCGACCTTCTCGAGCAACCTTTTGCTTTGGCTTCTCATCCCTTAGAAACGTGACATGCCTCCTTCTCGTCCGCCAATGTACTCTTTCACAGCGCCTCATCCCTAGGACGCTCTGAGCTCTTCGACTCTATCCTGTGCCGTTCTTTTCACTAGCTGCGACTTCTTATGCTCCTAAGTTCCTGTATACTTAGATACAAGACATCAAAAGACAATAGGACCTAACTCTAACTTGGTTGATCACATCAAAACTATTATAGGGTACTTACAATCTCTCTCTTTTTGATGTGAGCAACCCAAGTTAAGTTAGGGTATCAAAAAATAAATGACAGTATGGTAACAAGTACATATTCTTGAATTAAAAAAATCTTTAAAAATCAAAATATACCCTTCTCCTAGACTTGACCTCTAATTTGTTGGTGCAGCGGGGCCGACAAGAGGGGAGGGGTGAATTGCTAGTAAAATAAGAATACCCTCCTCAAAACTTTCAACTCTAAAATTGTGCAACAATAATAAAAACAAAATCAATTAACAGAAAAGAGAGAAAGGAACTCAGCGAGTTGACTTAGTTACAACCAAGAAGGTTGTTAATCTAAGGCGGTTGAACAGGTGCACTAAGAAAGTCTCCTTTTCTGAAGGCGAAGAAGCCTTTTACACACTAAAAGCTCTTACAAGTTGCTAAGAATTGAATACTGAGTTGATTCAATAATTTCCTAGCACCAGGGGCCTTTATATAGCTCCTGGAAACTCTATCTCGAGTTTTGAGGGGGCCTCCAAAGGGGTTGAGTGGGCCTCCAAGGGGTTTGACCGGATAAAACTCTATCCGATTACAAATAGCCACTTTGGCCAGGTCGAAGGTGCCTCCAATTGCCTTGAAGGCACCCTGGACAAGGTTGAGGGTGCCTTCAAGGCAATGAAGGTGCCTCCAAGACTTCAGGCAGCGCAGGCGCCTTCAACACTTTGTTGAAGGTGCCTCTAGCTAGGTTTTCCAGCTCCTTTGGACTTGTTTTCTTCTACTGAGGCTCCGATTGCTTGGGTGATTGCGGCCAACCGAAATAGGGCTCACCCGAACCTAATTTCCGGCCTTCTCCTCGAGCAGGCTTCCGACCCGACTTCTCGTCCCTCGAACTCCATGCACGTTCTTCTCGTCTACCGGTGTACTCTTCCGCAGCTCTCTCATCCTTCGGACGCACCGAGCCCGTCGAATCCCTTCCCGTGCTGTCTTTCTTGTTAGCTGTGTCTTCCACTCGACTTCCTGCACTCCTAAGCTCCTACACACTTAGCATAGGGATCAAATAACAAGAAGGACCTAACCCAACTTGGTTGATCACATCAAAACAACCATGGGGTCCAACAATCTCCCCCTTTTTGATGTGCATCAACCCAAGTTCATGATAGGGAAAAATAGACGAACAGTAATTTATAGAAATTACTAAACTAACAGTTTAAGCATAAAGATTGCAATAATAGAATTTGCAACACAAAGAAAAAGAATTTTTTAATTCTTAACTCTCCCTAAACTAACTTGTTCCACTTATTCCTATTTCTCCTCCTTTGATCACACAAAAAAATGGGGTCATAATTTTCAAGTAGAAGTTTTCTAAGGAAAAGTTTAAGTTTTAAAAGAAATCATTTTCAAAATAATTTATAAGGTAGTTTTTTTTTAAATAAGATTTAAAATAAATCAATTTCAAAATAATTGTCAAAATTTTTTTTAAAGATTTTGCAAACATAACTATTTTTATTTTTTTTTAAGTAGAAGAAAATTTTAAGTTAGGCAATTTTTTAAACAATTTTGAGAATTTAAATCTTTTGAAACTTTTCTAAGTGAAACTTAGGTAAGACAATTTTCTGAAAAAAATTTAAACAAAAATTTCTACTTTCAGAAGAAATTTTATCTTAGGCAAAAAAAATTTATTTGAGAATTTTTCTAAGTAAAAATTTTTTACATGAAACATTTTTCTAAGTATAAAAATATTTTTGAAGAATTTTAAAAAAATATTTGAAAAAACTTTTTAAAGTATTATTTAATTCTAATTTTAATATTTTACCAGAAAGTTAATTAAACATTTTATTTCAATATTTTAGCTACCAGGTCGTGGCGAGGCACTAGTCCTTCTTGGTTATTGGAGCAACAACCACTTCCTTTGACAGAGCCTCATAAAGAAATTTTAATGTTTAATTTTCTCGCTGAAAGCTTTAACTAAAAAGAATTTAGTCTAGAAAAGATTTTGGAACCCAGTAAAGGTTCCTTACTACTGGATTAATCAAGAACTTAGGGGGTACATAACTTTTGGGAATTTTTCTAAGTTATGCCTGATGTTTTTTAATATACCAATTTAATTTTTCATAAATTCTAATTTTTGATTTTGGAAATTTATTTAAGCATGCATTATTTTTCAATTTTTCAATTTCAATTTTCAATTTTTCATTTTCTGATTTTAGATTATCGTACATCTCAAGTGGGCATACTTTAGCTAAGTTTAATTTTAACTCATTGTTTTTCTTTTCTAATTTAACTAAATCTTTAGTGAGCACTTTAATAAATTGAAAAGATTGTTTGGGAGTTAGAGAACGTACCTTACTTACCTCTATTTCTGATGCTCCCCCTTCATCACAACTTTCTTTTTCTGATGATCCTCCCCCTTCATCTATGCTCATTTCTGAGCTGGTTTCTTCAAACAGATGGTTAGCCATCAGTGCTAATCCCAAGAAGGCTTCGACTTCTGATTCCGAGGATGATGATTCATCCCATGTAGCCTTCAGACTCTTGCGCTTCGAGGACGTCATTTTTTGAGACTTCTCCTTGTCCCTTTTCTTTAGTTTTGGGTAGTCATCCTTGATGTGCCCTTACTCGTTGCAGTTGTAGCATCGGACCGTCCTTCTATTGCATTGATGCTTTCTTGACTTTGATCTAAATTTGTTAGTTTTAATAAACTTATTTAACTTCCTTACCAATAGCGTCGCTTCATTTTCATCGATCCACACTTTAGAGTCAAGATCATCCTTTTCAGCTTGTAGGGCTATATGAGATTTGACTTCTCTACTTGTTTAGGCTCTGCAATTCGGGATTCGTGAAGTTCAAATGTAGAAAATAAATTTTCTAAAGTACTTACCTCAAAGTCCTTAGAGATGTAGTATGCATTTACTAAGGACGCCCATTCTGGAGACCTTGGGAAGGCATTGAGCGCGCACCGGATCGAGTTTCGGTTTGTTACCAATTCCCCGAGGTTCAGTTGAGTTATTAGCTCTTTGATTCTCGCTTGAAGTTGCGCTACCTTCTCACCATTGTTCATCCGGAGATTTGTCAGCTGAGTCCGAAGGATGTCCCGCCTTGCTAATTTTGCTTCTAAAGTGCCTTCGTGGAGCTCTAGGAATTTTTCCCAAAGGTCTTTGGCGGAGTCATAGCTTCCGATCCGACTTACCTATTGGGGCGACATAACGCTGAGCAGATGAAACTCGACCTTTCCATTGGCCACGAAAGCTACTTGCTCCTTCTTCGTCCACTGATACTCTTCTTTGTCTTTTGGAGTTGTAAAACCAAATTTCATAGTTAGAAGAATGTCAAAATCCATTTGAAAAATACCTCTATTCTTTGTCTCTATGTAGCGAAGTCACCGTCGAACTTCGGGGGATGAATGCTTGTTCCAGCCATCGTCTTGATCTTTGTGCTTCGGTCGGTGGTTAGTCCTTCTGAGGCGGTCGGGCTCTGATACCACTTGTTGGTGCATTGGGGCCTCCAAGTGGGGAGGGGTGAATTGCCAGTAAAATAAGAATACCCTCCTCAAAACTTTCAACTCTAAAATTATGCAAAAATAATAAAAACAAAATCAATTAACAGAAAAGAGAGAAAGGAACTCAGCGAGTTGACTTGGTTACAACCAAGAAGGTTGTTAATCCAAGGCAGATGAACAGACACACTAAGAAAGCCTCCTTCTCTGAAGGTGGAAAAGCCTTTTATACACTAAAAGCTCTTACAAGTTGCTAGGAATTGAATACTGAGTTGATTCAATAATTTCCTAGCTTCAGGGGTCTTAATATAGCTCCTGGAAACTCAATCTCGAGTCTTGAGGGCGCCTCCATAGGGGTTGAGGGCGCCTTCAAGGGGTTTGACCGGATAAAACTCTATACGATTACAAACAACCACTTTGGCTAGGTCGAACGCGCCTCCAATGGCCTTGAAGGCACCCTGGACAAGGTTGAGGGAGCCTTCAATGCAATGAAGGCGCCTCCAAGACTGCAGGCAGCGCAGGCGCCTTCAACACTTCATTGAAGGCGCCTCCAGCTAGCTTTTCCAGCTCCTTTTGACTTGTTTTCTTCTTCCAAGGCTCCGATTACTTAGGTGATTGCGGCCAACCGAAATAGAACTCATCCGAATCTAATTTCCGGCCTTCTCCTCGAGCAGGCTTCCGACCCGGCTTCTCGTCCCTCGAACGCCGTGCACATTCTTCTCGTCTACCGGTGTACTCTTCCGCAGCTCTCTGGTCATTCGGACGCACCAAGCCCGTCAGCTCCCTTCCCTTGCCGTCCTTCTCGTAGCTGCGTCTTCCGCTCGACTTCCTGCACTCCTAAGCTCCTACACACTTAGACACAGGGATCAAATAACAAGCAGGACCTAACCCAACTTGGTTGATCACATCAAAACAATCATGGTGTCACGCCCCAGGTAGTCCCTGCTAAAAGAAATTTCGGCATAATTTTCCCTGTATGGGTGACAATATGAATCCAGAATACATATATCTATACCTCAGCCACACACGGCCGGAACAATACACACAAATAGTAAACAATCCACGCAGTTATATTCAATATTTCCACACAGATATAATATGAACAATCCACGCAGTTATATAAAGAAAGAACGATATAAAATCCTCGAAGATATATGTAAACATCCTACTCCACTACAACGAAGAAAGACAAAATCCACGATGTAATGAAAATATATCTGCAGCGGAAAACCAAAAGTAGTAAACCCAAGTGTTCGATATAAAGTCCACAATACAAAACCCACATCACAAGTATATAAGATGTAAAAGTAAAACAGATCCCGACAACAGGAAAGCCTCGCGATAAAGGGGCTAGCGACTGGAATCTCTCCTGACGGCCTCAACCTGAAAAATAGTAACAATGGGGTGAGTTCAAAGAACTCAGCAGGTAATCCAATAGATATGTACAGCAACATATAACTACTAACAATATCCTAAGGTACAGTCTCCTAAACCATAGGATCTATAGTACAGTTTCCTAACAGTACAATCTACGGTACAATCTCCTAACAGTATAACAGATATGCATAACTGAAATAAACTGTAATAACCAGCAATAGGCATAAAGTACAGTCTATAGCAAGAATAATAAGAAAATGCATAACTGAAATAAACTGTACTCACCTGCGAGACTTGTGCAACTGACTGTGAACATACACTGATAAAAAATAGTCAGAGCAAAAGCATGTATCCTGTATGCATGTCAATCATATGCACTCACCAAAATGCATCAATCATAAAGAATGCAATCCGTGCATATGATGCAATATGACATGGTCACCCCAGACGCCAGTCAGCCGTCTCACACGCGATGGCGAGACCGAGTGGGTAGGGCTGTAACACCGTGCACTCTACCGTCACTACCCCTGATGAGTGACCGAGTGGATGGGATGCTGTCGGAGTACACCTATCCTCCTACCTCAGACATAGTGAGGGAGCGCAATGCTCTCATCTCCCGGTACACGATGACGGGGAGAGATCCCGGCTGCAACCCCGCTGTATCGTGCTACCCATGAGCACCCCGGCGGTGCACCACCGAGCAACCTGCCATACACACCCTGAGTGCTGTGCCACTACCCATGCAGTGGTCACGCTGTGTGCAGGCCCTCATGTAGCCGGCCGACGAGCTCAACAATAATGGAGTCGTCAATCACCCAGTATGCAATCATGCAATATGGTGCATGCGGCTACAGTATGTCATACCTGAACATATCCTCCTCCATATGCGTAGGTGCCAAAAAGGTAAACGCATATATAACCGAGATATAATCCACATAAATCCAACAACATATAACAAGTACCTACAACAACTAATCCAGTGGAAAGTAACACTAAATGTACCTATCCATCTCCATAAACATATATATACATGGAAAAAGATAAAAGCATCCAGTTCTAAAGTAAAGTAACTAACAGAAGAAGCATGTGATAGGTATCAACTAAGCTAAGACCAGGGAAGAAATAAATCTACCATCTACCACTAGTAATTATATATAAACTATACATATCATAAGACAGTATCAAAAGATAAGTCAAAGGGTACCCGCCTCAAATAGAAGGTACAAGTCAAACAATCCAAGGTCGAGACGCCCGTCTCGAATCAAAATCCTGCGTCAAACAACATATATATATTTTATTTAGTTAAATCCATATGAATAGCTAAATAAAATCTCTAACACTAAATTAGGGTAAAACCCTAATCCACAATCTCAGCCTATCTAATTAAACCTAACGGTCAATTAGGGTTAGTTACCTAATCCCTAATCACCAATTAGATTAGAAATATAAACTTAAATTAAACCCAATAGCTGACTAGGGTTAATTGTCTTAACCCTAATCATTCCATTAGATTAAATCTAAGCAAATATATCTAATCATAACCAACAACTAATTACAACCTTCAATCAAACCTACACATGATCATCCATCTAAAATAATCAAATCCAATCATGATCTACACATCATATATCAACTACCTCATACAACTAATCATGGATTAATCCAATGTATTCCTAATCCAATACATGAATCTAATTCATCAACACATGAAACAATTACCCTACACCTTACCTCAAATCCCAGCCGATACTATTGCTGGTTGGAGTGCTGTCGGCAAGGAAATACCTCACGATCACAATTCCACAAAACAGAACAGATCAGAACCTCACAGCCGCACTTGTTGATCCACAGCACTCACTTTGCCGAAATCTTCCCTCACTGATCAGCTCAAAGTGAGATCAAGAAATGGAGATCACATAATCCAGACAACACCCTAAGCTTATCTCAATCGTGACCTTAATCAGCAACAAGGAAGATAAGGTCCAAGATCCCTATCGATCACCTCTAGAACACACAACCTCCCTGCTGGATTTCTTCCCTACCATTCGGATCAAGGTGAGATCAAGATTGGAATCAATCGGATCAATAAAAATCGGCGATGCCTTACCTTCAAGATTACGGCTAGGGCACACCTTTGCCTTCGCGATGACTGATCGGAGCTGACAGAGGAGATCTAGGGCACGGTTATGCAAGGAATATGACTCGGGTGAAGCTAGCCCCTATCTCGAACCTCCGGTAGAAGCCCCTCGCCGACGATCGGGTTGGCACCGAGTCGATCCAGTGGCGTCGATCGGGGAAGAAAAGGATCGGCAGACTCGGCTGAGAAGAAAGAAATCGGAGATTGAAGGAAACCAGAGGAGGAGAGGATCGGAACCCTTATGCTCCGAGCTCCGATCTGCACCGACGACGCCGAGAGAAGATCAGCGCTCTCACCTAGGGTTGGAGAAAATCACCCTCGTCCGGATCAGTACCGGCGATTACTCCACTAGGCCGAGGCCGACGATCGCCGGAACCCTCGGCTTGCCTCATCCGCAAGAGAGAACGAGAGGGAAGAGAGGGGAGATCGGGAAAGAGGAGGAAGAGGGCTCGATTCGGGAAACGGCGTTTGGTTGAGGAAATAAAAAAAAATAATTTATAATTAAACCTTTTCCTCACCTAAACGGGTATCCCAAACAGGCTTTATCCGTACCCGTTAATTGATCCCCTCAAAATCCGTCGTACGAGATCCGAAAAATTCCCAGAAAATTTCTAAAAATTTCGAAAAAATTCTATAAGGCTATTTCTCAAATAACCCTATTTATTTTAAATTTTCCGAGATCTCACATATAGGGTCCACATAATTCTCCCACTTTGATCACATTAAAAATAGGAGTAAGCTATAAAATTAACTTAAAATAAATTTAAAACAAAATCTAAGGGATAAAATTATAGTTACTATCATCTAAAAAAATCATGAAATTTAAATTTTGAAAATCTCGATTTTCACAATTTATAATTTTTTTAATCATGAACAAATTATGAAAAGTTTTAGAATTGTTTAATCAGATATAGTCAAAGCAGAGATAAAATTTTTATTAAAAATTTGAAATTAATTTAAACAATAATAAGTTGGTTTCTACATAAGGACATATTTTATAAAAAAATTCTTTAAAATAGTTTTTAAGCTCGAAAAATCTTGAAAATTTTTCTGAGTATGTATTATAGCAAGTAGTTTTACAGAAAAATTAAATTAAAAAAAACAATAGAGAACATGATATATGTTCATGGAAAAATGAAGTTTGTAATGATTACTTTATGAATTATTTTTAAATTAAAAAAATATAATATTTATTAAAAAATCATAAAAAATAATTTAATAGTCAGAAAAATTTATAATTTTTTCTATAGATAAATGATAAAATTCTCTTTTTTGAAAAAAATAAAAAGGAAATTAATTTCCAACAGAAGTTATATGAAACAATTTATTTAGATAATTCTAATTAAAAATTTTAAAAAATTAGTCAAATTAAAAATATGACATGCATAAAAATTTGGTTTAAGCATGATTTTGGAATCCAAAATAGGTTTCTTTCAACTTGATTAATAAAAAATTTTCTAGGAATATATTTTTGTGATAAGTTTCTAATCTAGCCCTTTTGATATTCAAAATACCAATTAAGTCTCGAATGATTTCTAATTTGTTGAACATGTGCGCATGTATAATTCTTCAAATTTTCTATTTCTATTTTTAATTTTTAATTTTTATTTTGTCAAAATCTTCTAATCCACGGGATGTTGCTAAGGTTTATTTTAATTCCTCATTTTCCTCTTTAAAATTTTCATTTTTAGTTTCTAATTTATAGGAATTTTTCAATAATAATTTTATAAACTTAAATAACTGGTCAGGAGGTAGAGACCGTACCTGACTTACCTTGTCGATCTGTGATGCTCTCCTGTAGAGCTACTTTCTTCTGACGTTGCTCCCCCTTAATCAATACTTTCGATGCTCATCTCCGATGAACTTGCTCCTTTGTCTTTTTGGTGACTTGCCTTCAATGCAAGTCCAGTTGTCACACCCTAGGTAGTCCTTGCCAGAAGAAATTTCGGCAGCATATCCCCTGTACGGGTGACAATATAAAACTTTCTACAATGCCCTCAGGGCCACATATACCTCAGCCAACACGGCCGGAACATATATATAATAACAATTAAAATAATCAAACACCCACGCAGTTTAATAGTAAAACATTAACCTAAGCAACGATAAGATAATCATTTCAAATAACCTACTCAACTACACCCATAAAGCACAAATCCGATATCCTACTCAACTACACCCATAAAACACAAATTCGATATCCTACTCAACTACACCCATAAAACACAAATCATCATCATGAATCTAAATGAAAACCCATCGAGAATAAGAAATCGTACAAGATCCAAATGTCAAATAACAGGGTGTGAGTCCAACACTCAGCGGATACCTAGTTGACATGCATAGTAAATTATAACCAGCAGAAATAAATATGCGTACAGTCTCCTGGATAGGAAATGCAAAACGGCAAAATAAGGAGTATCTGTACTAACCAGAATCTGAGAATAGGGATATCAAGGCCGTCAGACCCCGAGTATCATAAATCCTGTATGCATGTCAAACAATGTATCCATCCAATATGCAGCATATAAAGTGCAACAAACACAAGCAATAAATTCAAATAATGCATATAATGCCAATAACATGTCCTGGTCACCCTTGACGCCAGTCAGCCATCTCACACACGATGGTGAGACCGAGTGGGTAGGGTTGTGACAACTGTGCACTCTGTCATCACTGCTTCTGAGTGCACGGGATGCTGTTGGAGTACACCTATCCTCCTACCCCAAATCATAAGTGGGGGAGCGCAATGCTCTCATCTCCCTGAGACAGTCCAGAGGAGGGATCCTTGCCGGCTACCACGCTGCGTCATACTACCCATGAGCGGATCAATTGAGCCAAACAGAGCAACCTGCTACACACACCCTGCCTGAATAAAAACCACTAACTCATGAGTGGATGTGTGTGCAGACCCATGTAACTGGCGATGCACTTAACAATAATGGAGCCAACTATCTGTCAACATGCAATCATGCGAGATGGTGCATGACACTAAGCATAGAAATATCCTGATCCTATCTACCTCCATAAAAACAAACATATACCAAATACATGGATCAAATAATATGATTTAGGTACACAGGTCAGGTATGATATCTAACCAGTCTAATATATATCATAAAGCATGACATGTCACTACCTCCATAAAATAAATAACAAACAGGGCATGAATGCTAAACAAGTAACAAACAAAACATGCTCGGAAACAAATAATGACATTTCGATGCAGATATAAACATATTTAGTACTACTTGTTAAAATCTACTAAACATATCAACAAGATATATCAAAATAGATAGGTCAAGGTACTCACCTCCAATAGAAAGATCCAATTCGGTCCAAATCCGACGTCGAGAAACTCGTCTCACGTCAAAGTCCTGTGTCACCAATATATATACATTTTTATTTAGCTACAACTCAAATGAATAGCTAAATAAAATCCTTAAGATTAAATTAGGGTAAAACCCTAATCACATCACCATTATCCTACTTAATCTAGATCTAACGGTTAATCAAGGTTAGTTACCTAATCCCTAATAATTCATTAGACTAGAAATCCAAACCTAAATCAATCTACACACAGTCAATATTCAATTCAAACATAATTCAATACATGTACCTAGATCAACAAATCTTTCTAACACATCTAACAATCATCTACAACAAGGATCCATTACCCTACATCTTACCTAAATTCACAGTCGCTGCAAGAATAAGGTGTTGCTGGATGGAATTACTACCGGAACCAAGAACACCATAGCAAGTCCTCCCTATTCCCCTTACCTCCTCTTCTTCAATAACTAACAGTGACCCAAATCAGATGGAGCTAGCAACTAACTAGCAATGTAACCTTTCTATTGGAAATCCTTCACCAAACGACACCAAATGAGAGCAAGCAAGAGGATCACTGATCAGATCAAAAATAGAGACCAAGAACTCAAATCCACAGCTCTATAAATCATCTACCTTAAGGATCGCTGCTAGGGCACGACTTTGTCGTCGCAATGACTGATCGGAGTCGTCGAAAAAGAGAGCTAGGGCATGGTTGCGAAAGGGAAGGGCTCGGGAATCGGTCGCTTACCCTTGAAGCCCTAAAAGCCTCTTCATGCCGGTGATCGATACTCAGTGTTTGCTAATCGGCGCGATGGGAGGGGCTGAGAGCAGAGGTGGTCCACGCTAGGGCAGAGGGTGCGGCGGAGATCAAGAAGAAGAAGTGGTTGAAGGCGATCGAGAGAAAAGTGGTTCGGTTTGGTGCTTCCCCTTGGCCAAGGGCTTTTGTATGCGGGGATGAGAGGTGTCGCGAGCGTTGGCAGTGTCGGCACGTCGGTTGGGCGATGTCGGCGCCGTAGGTCGCGGATCGGGTGAGGAAGCGGGGTGCGGGCACGCGGGGAAGGAAAAGACACAGTAGAGGAACGGAGGAAAAGAAATAAAGAAAAAGAAAAGAAAAAAATAAAAAAAATTCAAACATTTCCTCGTTTAAATAGGGTAGTCCAAACAGAATTTCTTGGGACCCAATATTGATCCCCTTAAACTCGTCATACGAGCTCCGAAAAATTTTCAGAAAATTTCTAAAAATTTTGAAAAATTCCCTTATGGATATTCACCCTTTTTTGATATTTTACATCAGCGTAGGCTACGCCATCTAAATTTGATGAATATGTTTTGTCCCATGTCGCTTTTAGATTCTTGTGCTTCTTCTAGGCCACTCTTTTGTCTTTTTCTTTATCCTTATTCTTGTTCTTCAGTTTTGGACAGTTATCTTTGACGTGCCCTTCTTCATTATAGTGGTGACATCTTACTTTTCTTTTCCTTCTTTTGCCCTGCACTTGATTAAACTTATTAGTTTTGAAAAAACTTTTGAACTTCCTTACCATGAATGTCGTTTCGTCATTATTGAGAGAAGTTTCATATTCTGATTTATCCATTTTTGCATTTAAGGCAATATTGTGTCTTCACTCCTTTAGATCTGCATATCTTAGACTCATGAATTTCAAACATTGAAGAAAGATCTTATAAATTACTTACCTCTAAGTCCTTAGAAATGAAATATGCATCTACTAAGGATGTCCATTCAGGAGTCCTAGGAATTGTATTAAGCGCGTACCTTAGTGAATCTCAGTTGGTTACCTTTTCGCCAAGATTCGTGAGTTTGGTGATCGTTCTTTGATTCTCAAGTGGGGGTGTGTGATAGTTATCCATATCGTAACAGATCGCGTCGCAATGGATCTGGATAAAATCTTTGGTCCGGGCGCTTGGAAGGGTTCCAAGCACACGAATCAATTTTTCATAGGGGCGCCTCGCCAAGGAGCCCCGGTTGGATCAAGCTGGTTTCTGGCGCCTGAAGTAGCTCTGAGCGCCCGGACTCCGGGCACCCAGACTCCAGTCAACATGAGTCCTTGACTCTAGGATTTTCACCTAGAGTCCTCGACTCTATGATTTCACCCAGTGTCCTTGACCCGCTAAGACTTCGCCCAGCCCCCTAGACCAGGACTTTGTTACCTAACCGTAGTTAGGACTTTTCATAACCTAGGGTTATCACCCCCTAGGACCTAGGATTACCTCCCCCTAGGGTTTTCCACCTAGCTAGAATCTACTAGGACTTTTGCCTAAGAACACTTAGGACTTTCCTGCAAGCTCAGTCACACTTGTTAGATAACAAGATATCTTAACTTTTGAATCCTTTGCCATAATCAAAACTCAAGTCTGATCATCTGGTGCTCCCTGCACCAACACACTATGTGTTGTAAATGCTCTTAACCGCAACATGCAGTGCGCACTGTGAATATTTTTATCGTAGCGCGCGGTGGCAGGCGACGACACACTGTGCACGCTGAATGCTCTTAATTGCAGCGCACAATGCGCATTGTTAATTTCTTATGACTTTCAACAGCTTGCAGTTTTGCAGCATGCAATGCTCGCTGCGGATAGCATAATTACGCCCTGTGAAAAGTCATATTTGTTTTAGTGTAGGTCCACCAAATTCTAAACTTTGTTTTCTTACATGGAATTCATTTCTAACTTCATAAATGTAAGTCACTTGTCATTCTCTAAACTATTCAGAGCTTCTTCATAATTAGTAGGGTTCTCATCCTTAATAAGTAACACATCCTTCGATTACAAAAGATCCATATCTCTTAAGAATATTGTGTATCCTACATGATCTATGAGAAGGTAGTGTCATAATCAGTTATGGTTCTTGACTAGACATCTTATTAGTGCCTATTGGAGTCTCTTGAACTTCATCAAGTTTAATTATACTCCCACTTGCTTCCTGCAAGAGAAACTTTTTATCTAGAAATGTAGCATACCTTAAAACAAATAACTTTTGTTCCAAGGGGTGATAGAATAGGTAACTCTTAGTTTACTTAGGGTATCCAATAAATAAACATTTACCAAACTTAGCATCTAACTTGTTTGATACAATCCTCTTCACATAAGTCGGATATTCCCATATCTTTAAATAAGATATGAGGGGTTTCTTACTAGTCCATACCTCAATGGAGTAGTTGAGATTGCCTTTGTCGGGACTCTGTTTAGCAAGTAAATAACTATCATGAGTGCATAACCCCAAAAGGTTTTGGGAAAATTTACACGATCCATCATTGATCTAACCATGTCCAACAGGATTTGGTTACGCCTTTTTGAGACACCATTATCGATCGAATCAAAATATCTTAATACTTATATCATGTTATTTCTCTACTTCATTTCTGAATTCTCTAAACTTTTCAAAGGCTTTAGACTTATGTTTCATTAGATACACATACTCATAATGAAAGTGATCATTAATAAAAGTAATGAAGTAGTTATAACCTTCTAGTGCGTGAGTTGACATTGGTCCACATACATCGGTATATATGAGCCGAAGTAGCTCATCAGCTCATTCACCCTTTCTAGAAAATGGTAATTTTGTCATCTTTCCTTTTAAACATGAATCGCATGTATCAAATGTATCTAATTCAAATGATCTGAGAACTGCAATCTTTAACAATTCAGACATGTGTTTCTTGCTTATATGACCAATCAAATAATGCCACGAGTAAGAAGTTAATTGAATATCTATTTGAGCATGTTTATTGCTCATTTCAATATTGAATACATCACCAGATATATCTAACACATTGATGTCATTGTATAAAGTTCCAGTGCCATAAAGAATGTCATTAAAATTTATATAACAACAATTGTTACTAAAAGTTAAATGGAAACCTTTTTTATTTAAGCAAGAAATAGAAACAATGCTCTTTATTATTATAAGAACAAAATAAGAATTATCTAGTTCTAAGATAAGTCCACCAGGAAGCTTTAAAAAATATGTTCGGATGGTGACTACAACAACCTTTGCTCCATTCCTAACTCACATACTTGATTCTCCCTTAACAAATCTTCTTCTATTCTTTAGCTCCTGTATGTCATTATATATATATGAGCCATACACAATAAGTTGGGATTTTCGAGTCGCAAAAACTGCTGTTGCATTGCGGAAACACCGAAATCCCATGCCACCGGATCCGTGAAAATATTAAAATTTTACATGTACAAGTTTTCAAATCCTAGATCTACTTTAGATCTACATGTTTAGGAGTTTATACCTTTGATGCAAAGCCCTTCGCTTATCCCGCTCGTCCAAGGTTCGCCAAATCTCAAGGGTGTCAAGTAAACACCCCTCTATGTGTATAAACATGAACAAAAGGTGGAGAAGAAACCTTAGAGTGTTCTAGCACCCTTGAAGGTTTCAGCCAAGGTGGAGGAGAGGGAGAGAAGAAGAAGCAAGGAGGAAGAAGATGACTTGAATGAGTTTATACAATTGTAACTCTTGGAATAAAGTGGCTGGCCACCTTAGAAAGAGGTTATATACCTCCATGGGATATCAAGAGTCACAACTCTTGATCTCCCTCATGAGTTGGCTCACACATGTGCTAACCTTGATGATGTGGAACATCATCATTGGCTCACTTAATGCCAACTCATAAATGAGGTGGCAATGGTCAAGTCAAACTTGACCTTTCATCTTCCCTCTCAAGTCAAGTCAAACTTGACCACTTCTCTCCCATGGTTGATCAAATCTAACCATTTAATTCAAATCAATTTAATATAATGAATCTCTATTCATTGATTAAATGAAACATAATCTAAATTAGATCCATTGAACACATAAATCAAATTGAGTCCAACTCAATTAGTTTAATTTGGATTACTCTTAATCCAATTTGGTTCATCACATGAACCTAATCGTCTTGGTTCATCAAATGAACCTAATCTCCATCTAATTTCCCTTTGTGTGTCACCCTATAGGTTCATGTAATGTTGGCAATGCTCCTAAACCCATTTAGAAGCATAAGTAATGAGCGGTATCTAGCAACACATCATCACCACCCAAGTTACAAGAATGTTGAGATCCAACATCACCTTGTGACTACTAATTGTGACTCTTCACAATATATGACAAGTGTCCTTCTATCCTTGACACCTAGATTGATCAATATGAGGCATAGATAGTGTCATCCTCTAATCAATCTAAATCTTGAACTCCAAGTCGACTCACTATAATCAAATGAGCTCAATATCTCATATTGACTCACTTGGGCATGACTATGCACTTAGTGGTCTCACTCTATCAAGAATAGCGATGTCACTCCCGTTATATAGGAGGGATAGATCCCATCTACATCACTCACATCCCTCCACATAATTTGTTACATACCCAGTAATCGCCTTTATAGTCCACCCAGTTACGGGTGATGTTTGACGAAGCCAAATTATGTAACTCCTTATGTAGGGAACCATGGTGACTTCAGGTCCAAGGACTAATAGTCATACTAATAGCCACATGAGAAAGTATATGACACTCATATAACGATCCATGATACTTTCTCATGGCGGGTCATTCAGTATACATTCTCCAATGCATGCCCATGTGTCAACTTGCTATCTCTATATCCATGACTTGTGAGATCAAGCCATCGAGTTGACCTACATGCTAGTCTCCTCACATTAACATTGTCCCTGAATGTTAATACTTGACTAGGAATGATTAAGAGTAGTGTTCTCTATATCATCTCACTATCGATTCAACCAATCAATTGATATAGATATGACCCTTCTACTCAAGGATGCTATTATACTTAGTTATTTGGCACCAATACAAGTAAGTATAATAACCAAAACAAATGCCTTTATATACATAGGAATGTGATACAATAAGTATGGACAACAATCATCATATGATTGACTCTAGGGCTCTAACTAACAATCTCCCACTAGCACTAGTGCCAATCAGTGTAGGCTCTAAGGTCCAATGACCTAGTGTGACCATCATGCTTTCTCTGTGCCAAAGCATTGGTCAAGGGATCTACGATGTCAGCCTCTGTGGGTACTCTGTAAATTTTCACATCTCCTCTATCGTTAATCACTCAAATGAGATGGAAGCGCCGAAGTATGTGTTTGGTCTGCTGGTGTGAGCGAGGTTCCTTAGCCTGCGTAATTGTTCTAATGTTGTCACAATAGAGCTCTATCGGATTAGATATGCTAGGAACCACCCCAAGCTCAGTAATGAACTTACAGATCCAAACTGCCTTCTTTGTTGCTTCTGATGCAGCAATATACTCGGCCTCTGTTGTAGAATCAGCGAATGTGTCCTGCTTCGAACTCTTCCAGCTCAAAGCACCACCATTCAAGCAAAACACGAACCCAGATTGCGATCTATAATCATCCTGGTTAGTTTGGAAGTTGGTATCACTGTAACCCTTTACAGCTACCTCGTCATCGCCTCCATATATCAAGAAATATTCTTTAGTCCTTCTCAAGTACTTAAGAATATTCTTGACTGCTATCCAGTGACTTTCACCTGGATCTGACTGGAATATGCTCTTCATGCTCAAAGCATACGAGTCATCAGGACGAGTACATTGCATGGCGTACATGATAGATCCTATGGCTGAGGCATAAGGGATCGTATCGATGCGGTCTCTCTCCTCTCTAGAAGAGGGAGTTTGAGTCTTCAAAAGACTCACACCATGTGACATCGACAGAAATCCTTTCTTGGAATTCTGCATGGCAAACTGTAGTAATACTTTGTCAATATATGTACTCTGACTTATGCGAAGCAATCTCTTAGATCTATCTCTATAGATCTGTATGCCTAGAATACGGGTTGCTTCACCTAAGTCCTTCATTGAGAAACAATTCCCTAGCCAAATCTTTACAGACTACAGCAAAGGGATGTCATTCCTAAAGAGTAATTTGTCATCCACATACAACACAAGGAAGACAACTGTGTTCCCTACAACCTTCATGTAGACACAGGGTTCATCTTCATTCTTGATGAAACCAAATTGTTTGATTGTATCATCGAATCGAATATTCCATCTCCGAGAAACTTGCTTTAGTCCATAAATGGACTTATGCAGCTTGCATACTCTGCCAGTATGTTGTGGATCTACAAATCCTCAGGTTGTATCATGTACACATCCTCGAGCAAGTTTCAATTTAGAAACGTGGTTTTGACATCGATCTGCCAGATCTCATAATCGTGGTATGCTGCAATAGCAAGCATGATCCGAATGGACTTAAACATCGCTACTGGAGAAAATGTTTCATCATAGTCAATACCATTAATTTGCTTGAAACCTTTAGCTACCAGACGAGCCTTATATATAAGTCCATCCATGTCAGCCTTTCTCTAAAAGACCCACTTACACTCAATGGGTTTTACCCCTTCAGGTGGATCAACCAAAGTCCATACTTGGTTGGTGTACATGGATTCCATTTCGGATCTCATGGCCTCTAGCCATTTCTCAGAATCTGGTCTCATCACAGCTTCCTGATATGAGGTAGGCTCATTTTCAATGAGCATAGCGTCATCATGTACAGATAAGAGAAATGAGTATCTCTCAGGCTGACGACATACCCTATCAGACCTGGGAAGAGGTATGTCTACTTGAACTGGTTGTTGTTCCTCAACTCCTTGTGAAACAATCTCATCATCCACAACACTTTGTGGTTCCAGTTCAACTTCCATTAAGGCTTCAGTGTTATGGTCCATATCCTGAACTTCTTCAAGATTGAACGTACTCCCACTAGTTTTTCTAGAAACAAAGTCCCTTTATAGAAAAACCCCAGTCTTAGCCACAACTACTTTGTGTTGACTAGGAATGTAGAAGTAATATCCCTTCGTTTCCTTGGGATATCCTATAAAATAGCACTTATCATATTTGGGTCCTAGTTTGTCTGAGACTTGATGTCGAACGTAAGCCTCATAACCCGAAATCCTCATAAAAGACACCTGGGTATCTCTCCCGGTCCATATCCTATATGGTGTCTTTATCACAGCCTTGGATGGAACACGGTTGAGTATGAAGGCTGCTATGTCCAGAGCATAGCCCCAAAGAGATGTAGGAAGATTTGTGTGACTCATCATAGACTGTACCATATCTAATAGGGTACGATTCCTCCTTTCGGATACACCATTCCACTGTGGTGTTCCAGGAGGAGTGAGTTGGGATAGAATCCCACACTCATCTAGATAGTCACGAAACTCATGGCTAAGGTATTCTCCACCTTGATCTGATCGAAGTATCTTAATACTCTTACCAAGCTGAGTTTGTACTTCATTCTTGAATGATTTAAACTTTTCAAAGGATTTTGACTTATGTGTCATCAAATACCCATAACCATATCTACTGAAGTCATCAGTAAATGTAATGAAGTACCTATAACCACCTCTAGCAGCAACATTGAAAGAGCCATATACATCACTATTTATAAGTCCTAACAAGTTTGTCGCTCTCTCGCTGTGTCCACTAAAGGGAGTCTTGGTCATCTTGCCTAGTAGGAATGACTCGCATGTCTCATATGATTCAAAATCAAATGAGTCCAGCAAACCATCTTTATGGAGCTGAGATAAGTGTTTGTCATTTATATGACCTAAGCGACAATGCTAGAGATATGTTTGGTTCATTTGATTTGATTTGAACCTTTTGATATTTATGTTATAGATGGGGTTCTCTAAGTCTAGAATATAGAGTCCGTTCATCAGAGGTGCACTATAATAAAACATATAATTTAAATAAATAGAACAACATTTGTTCTTTATTATAAATGAAAAACCTTTCTTGTCTAAACAAGAAACTAAAATTATGTTCTTAGTAAGAGCAGGCACATAGCAACATTCATCTAGTTCTAGTACAAGCCCAGAGGGCAGAGATAGAAAGTAAGTCCATACCGCAATAGCAGCAACACGTGCTCCATTGCCTACTCGTAGGTCCACCTCGTCCTTCGTCAATGCCCTGCTATTTCTCAATGCCTGCACATTAGTACAAATGTGAGAAGCACATATGGTATCTAATACCCATGATGAAGAAATAGAGAGATTAACTTCTATAACATATATACCTGATGTAGAAGTCTCACTTCTCTTCTTCTTAAGATCTTCCAGGTAGACTTTACAGTTCCTCTTCTAGTGCCCGGTCTAACCGCAGTGGAAGCAGGTAGCATCCTTGACGACCCCTCCTTTGGGTTTCAGTGCCTTGCCTTTGCCCTTGGCTTGGGACTTTCCCTTACCTTTAGGCTTGCCCTTGCCTATGCCCTTTAACACCATCAAAATGGAGTTGGGCTTAACCTTCTTAAGGTTGATCTCAGCAGTTCTCAACATACTCAGAAGCTCAGGCTTTGGCTTGTCAATTTCATTCATGTTGTAGTTCATGACGAAATGACTATAGCTCTCTGGAAAGGATTGCAAGACCAAATCAGTGGCCAGCTCTTGGCCAAGGGGGAATCCCAACCTCTGTAGATTTTCTATGTACCCAATCATCTTGAGTACATATGGACCTACGGGAGTCCTGTCTTGCATCTTGCACTGAAATAGTGCCTTAGAGATCTTGAATCTCTCGTGCCTAGCTTGTCCTTGATATAGTTGACGAAGATGTTCAACCATATCATAAGCACCCATCAACTCGTGTTGCTTCTGAAGCTCAGAGTTCATGGTCGCGAGCATGAGACAGGACACATCTAATGCGTCATCTTGATGCTTCTTATAAGCATCACGGTCAGCTCGCGTGGCAGTGGCAAGAGGTGCCTCGGGAATGAGCTGTTCCAGGACGTACAGTTTTCGTTCCTGTGTGAGAACAATTCTCAAGTTCCTGTACCAGTCCAAGAAGTTTGCTCCATTGAGCTTGTCCTTATCAAGGATAGAACGCAGGGAGAAGGTGTTCGTGTTTGACGACATAGCAATCTACAATAGAAAATGCAAAAAATAAATAATCATATTCTACTAATCATTTAATTAGGCCTTTTATTAAACAATGCTCTCACTGAATTATAGAACTTTGTAGAATTGAGTCATGCATGTGGTCAAACCACACCTACTAGATTCTAACCAACTAGCTATAATTCTTGTGGGACAAGATCCACATCATACTACGCCTTGAGTTAGCTTTGGCTAAATCGCCCAAGACTTAGTATGATCGGTAGTTAACTAATTACCAATTACATCTCTATGCAACTCTTGTTTATAGGATCAAGATTTGCATGTATATTAAAACTTGAGTTAGTTTTGGCTAAATCACCCAAGAGTTAATATAAATGTGATTTTGACCTATCTACCAACCATTGGAAAATACCTATAGTTAAAACTGATCCAATTGAGTTTAACTAGTCTTACTCAATCTAATTGAGTTTGTACTCACCCATGCATTGATAGGCAGGAATAAGATTGTCCCTTCACACCCTACCAAGATAATATGCGTTGCTCTGCTTTGGCAGATTTAACAACAACATGTGATCGAGGTAGTGATGGGTATCACGGAATGGTAGACATTTTTGAGTTGTCGCGATTAAGATCTAATCTAATCGTTGATGTGCATCATATACGCGATTTAGATCTAATTTAATCGTGGTGCATCATATACGCGATTTATATCTAATCTAATCGTTAAAGCACTAATTAATTACTCTACACTAGCATGCATCACATACACACACAAGCAATTAATTAAATTTTGTTAGGTCAAGGTCCTACTACGATCTTCTTAAGCCAATGAGAAGATCGGACGGTCAACCTAGGGTCAACAGCTTCTCCAATCTCCTCCCTTTGGCCGCCATGTGTTGCTCGCACCCTCCTCGTAACTCCTCCTCGAGTGGACCTTCCACTGCTTCAATTTTTGTACATTATAAATTTGAAACTCGAGTTACATTCGAGTCTAAACTATTTACAACAGGAATATAAAATAAAGGAAGGCACGACGCGCAGGTCGCGTTCATATACAACACGCACAAATACACAAAATGACACGCAGGCCATATTATGAATTACAACACAATTTTTCCAATCTAATTGGGGTTTTGGGCCATCACCATCACAAAATTATACATAATACTAAATTATGTATTTTCCATAAATTTTTGTAATTTTTAGTACTATTTTTACAATTTTATGAGTCAAAATTTTTCGGCGGTCCCGTTTAGCGATTTTTGGGCGCAATCGCGGGACAATACCCCTTGCGGGGTTAGCGACAGCGCCTCTTCTCGTGAAATGAATATTATGAGTGTCCTATGATGATCTTACAGCGCCTTAAGCCACTGTCCCAAAATGATTTGGGTGAAACCTTGCCGTTTTGGAAAAGTTTTCTCGGTAGTCGAAGCCTACAAGTGTCCAAACACAAGTTGCTTCGCCTATATGAGAAAAATACCCATAAAATCTATAAAAATTGTAAATATACAGAAACTTATGAATCTGAATGTTTTTCATAAAAACAAAAATGAAACTCGTACATGCTTCGCACGTGGCTCTGATACCACTGTTGGGATTTTCGAGCCACAAAAATCGATTTTGTGTTGCGGAAACCCCGAAATCCCATGCCACCAGATTCGTGCGAATATTAAAATTTTAGACGTACAAGTTTCAAATCCTAGATCTACTTTATATCTACATGTTTAGGAGTTTATACCTTTGATGCGAAGCACTTCGCTTATCCCACTCGTCCAAGGTTCGCCGGATCTCAAGGGTGTCAAGTGAACACCCCTCTATGTGTATCCACACGAACAAAAGGTGGAGAAGAAACCTTAGAGTGTGCTAGCACCCTTGAAGGTTTTAGCCAAGGTGGAGGAGAGGGAGAGAAGAAGAAGCAAGGAGGAAGAAGATGACTTGAATGAGTTTACACAATTGTAACTCTTGGAATAAAGTGGTCGGCCACCTTAGCAAGAGGTTATATACCTCCATGGGATATCAAGAGTCACAACTCTTGATCTAGTTCATGAGTTGGCACACACATGTGCTAACCTTGATGATGTGGAACATCATCATTGGCTCACTTAATGCCAACTCACAAATGAGGTGGCAATGGTCAAGTCAAACTTGACCTTTCATCTTCCCTCTCAAGTCAAGTCAAACTTGACAACTTCTCTCCCATGATTGATCAAATCTAACCATTTGAATCAAATCAATTTAATATAATAAATCTCTATTTATTGATTAAATTGATTCAATGAATCATAATCTAAATTAGATCCATTGAACACATGAATCAAATCAAATCCAACTCAATTAGTTTAATTTGGATTACTGTTAATCCAATTTGGTTCATCACATGAACCTAATCCTCTTGGTTCATCAAATGAACCTAATCTCCATCTAATTGCCCTTTATGTGTGACCCTATAGGTTCTTGTAACATTGGCAATGCTCCTAAACCCATTTAGAAGCATAAGTAATGAGCGGTATCTAGAAACACAACATTACCACCCAAGTTACAAGAATGTTGAGAACCAACATCACCTTGTGACTACTAATTGTGACTCTTCACAATATATGATAAGTGTCCTTCTATCCTTGACACCTAGATTGATCAATATGAGGTATAGACAGTGTCATCCTCTAATCAATCTAAATCTTGAACTCCAAGTAGACTCACTCTAATCAAATGAGCTCAATATCTCATATTGACTCACTTGGGCATGGCCATGCACTTAGTGGTCTCACTCTATCAAAAATAACGATGTCACTCCCGTTATATAGGAGGGATAGATCCCATCTACATCACTCACATCCCTCCGCATAATTTGTTACATACCCCGTAATCGCCTTTATAGTCCACCCAGTTATGGGTGACGTTTGACGAAGCCAAAGTATGTAACTCCTTATGTAGGGAACCATGGTGACTTCAGGTCCAAGGACTAATAGTCATACTAATAGCCACATGAGAAAGTATATGACACCTATATAACGATCCATGATACTTTCTCATGGCGGGTCATTCAGTATACATTCTCCAATGCATACCCATGTGTCAACTTGATATCTATATATCCATGACTTGTGAGATCAAGCCATCGAGTTGACCTACATGCTAGTCTCCTCACATTAACATTGTCCCTGAATATTAATACTTGACTAGGAATGATTAAGGGTAGTGTTCTCTATATCATCTCACTATCGATTCAACCAATCGATTGATATAGATAGGAACCTTCTACACAAGGATGCTATTATACTTAGTTATTTGGAACCAATACCAGTGAGTATAATAACCAAAACAAATGCCTTTATATACATAGGAATATGATACAATAAGTTCGTACAACAATCATCATATGATTGACTCTAGGGCTCTAACTAACAATCTCCCACTAGCACTAGTGCCAATCAGTGTAGGCTCTAAGGCCCAATGACCTAGTGTGACCATCATGCTTTCTCTGTGCCAAAGCCTTGGTCAAGGGATCTGCGATGTTAGCCTCTGTGGGTTCTCTGCAAATCTTCACATCTCCTCTATCGATGATCTCTCGAATGAGATGGAAGCGCCAAAGTATGTGTTTGGTCTGCTGGTGTGAGCGAGGTTCCTTAGCCTGCGCAATTGCTCCATTGTTGTCACAATAGAGCTCTATCGGATCAGCTATGCAAGGAACCACCCCAAGCTCAGTAATGAACTTGCAGATCCATATTACCTCCTTTGCTGATTCTGATGCAGCAATACACTCGGCCTCTGTTGTAGAATCAGCGACTGTGTCCTGCTTCGAACTCTTCCAGCTCACAATACCACCATTCAAGCAAAACACGAACCCAGACTGCGATCTATAATCATCTTGGTCAATTTGGAAGCTGTCATCACTGTAACCCTTTACAGCTAGCTTGTCATCGCCTCCATATATCAAGAAATATTCTTTAGTCCTTCTCAAGTACTTAAGAATATTTTTGACTGCTATCTAGTGACTTTCACCTGGATCTGACTGGTATCTGCTCTTCATGCTCAAAGCATACGAGTCATCATGACAAGTACATAGCATGGCGTACATGATAGATCCTATGGCTGAGGCATAAGAGATCGTATCCATGCGGTCTCTCTCCTCTCTAGAAGAGGGAGTTTGAGTCTTCGAAAGACTCACACCATGTGACATCGGTAGAAATCCTTTCTTGGAATTCTGCATGGCAAACCATAGTAATACTTTGTCAATATATGTACTCTGACTTAGGCCAAGAAATCTCTTAGATCTATCTTTATAGATCTGTATGCCTAAAATACGGGTTGCTTCACCTAAGTTCTTCATTGAGAAATAATTCCCTAGCCTAGTCTTTACAGACTGCAGCAAAGGGATGTCATTCCCAATGAGTAGTATGCCATCCACATAAAACACAAGGAAGACAACTGTGTTCCCTACAACCTTCTTGTAGACACAAGGTTCATCTTCATTCTTGATGAAACCAAACTGTTTGATTGCATCATCGAATCGAAGATTCCAGCTCCAAGAAGCTTGCTTTAGTCCATAAATGGACTTATGCAGCTTACATACTCTGCCAGTATGCTGTGGATCTACAAAACCCTCAGGTTGTGTCATGTACACATCCTTAAGCAGGTTTCCATTCAGAAACGCGGTTTTGATATCCATCTGCCAGATCTCATAATCGTGGTAGGCTACAATAGCAAGCATGATCCGAATGGACTTAAACATCGCTACTGGAGAAAAGGTTTCATCATAGTCAATACCATGAATTTGCTTGAAAACTTTAGCTACCAGACGGCCCTTATATATAAGTCCATCCATGTCAGTCTTTCTCTTAAAGACCCACTTACACCTAATGGGTTTTACCCCTTCAGGTGGATCAACCAAAGTCCATATTTGGTTGGTGTACATGGATTCCATTTCGGATCTCATTACCTCTAGCCATTTCTCAGAATCTGATCTCATCACAGCTTCCTGATAGGAGGTAGGCTCATTCTCAATGAGTATAGCGTCATCATGGTCAGACAAGAGAAATGAGTATCTCTCAGGCTGACGACGTACCCTATCAGACCTGCGAAGAGGTATGTCTACTTGAACTGATTGTTGTTCCTCAACTCCTTGTGGAACAATCTCATCATCCACAACACTTTGTGGTTCCAGTTCAACTTTCATCAAGGCTTCAGTGTTGGGTTTTTCGGGCCGCGAAAACCACTTTTTCGCGTCGCGAAAACCCTGAAACTCCCTAGCCAATGGATCCGTGCGAAGAAAATTTTGAAAAACATATGAGTACGAGTTTCTACCTAGATCTACTCCTAGATCTACATGAAGAGATTTATTACCCTCGTTGCGTGCCTTTCGCGAATCCCGCTCGTCCAAGGTGCCGGATCTCGAGAGTGTCAAAGTAGACACTCCTCTAGAAGTATCTACATGAACAAGTAGGTGGAGAAAAACCACACAAAAGGTGTGCTAGCACCTTTGGATGGTTCGGCCAAGAGAGGAGAGGGAGAGCAAAATTGGAGCAAGGAAGAAGATGAAGGAATAATGAGATTAATTCACAAAAATGAAAACTCATCCACCCATTCATGTGGCCGCCCACATTAAGAGGGTGTGTAACTCCCATGGAATGCCAAGAGTCACAACTCTTGGTAACTCCCATGAGGTGGCATCCCACTTAAGCACCCATGATAATGTGGAGCATCATCATTGGCCCACTCAATGCCAACTCACCAATGAGGTGGCATAAAGTCAAGTCAAACTTGACTCTTCATTTTCCTCTCAAGTCAAGTCAAACTTGACTTAATCTCTCTCATGGTTGATCTAATCCAACCATTTAATGTTAGGATCTTTGGATGTGGCTAGAGAGGGGGGGGGGGGTGAGAATAGCCGACCCCAAATTCACGTTTCTTCCTAGAATTTTAGTTAGCGCAGCGGAAATAAAAGATAGAAACGAAACAGGAGAATATCAATCCTCAAACGCGACGATATAACGAGGTTCGGAGATGATACTCCTACTCCTCGGCGTGTCTGTAAGGTGGACGAATCCTATCAATCCGTCGGTGGATGAGACCCCGGAAAACCGGCTAATAAAAACTCCTTCTGGGTGGAGAAACCTCGCCACAATCTCTCTTGCAACAGCAAGATCAGAGTACAAGAAATACAGCAAGAAGCCAAGAACAATATGAATGTAAAAACACTGGTTTGCTTGCCTTCTCATCGACTGGTGATGAAGCAACCACTTCACGGATGCCAACAACAGCAGCAACTGATCAGTTGGAGTCCAGCCAGGGAAGCTCACATGAAGCTTCAGTAGTGGAGAGCTCAACAAAGCTTAGATCACAGGAGCAAGAAGAAGTCTACTTTTTTTTTTCCTCTCTTCTCTTCTTTTCTTGTAGAGGCCCTCGACCTCGTTATATAACCTGAACCTGCGAAGAAGATAGAAATCTAGCCGTTGTGTCTCAACGGCTAGGCCTGGACCGATCAGGCTCCACCCTGATCGATCCAGGATGGCTCTGATCGGTCAGGGGACCGATCAGGCCCTAGGCTGATTGGTCCCCAGACCGATCCCAACTCTCATAGAGAGTTGGTTGTAGAGCCTTGATCGGTCTATGGACCGATCAGGCCATAGGTGGATCGGTCCACAGACCGATCCCTCCTATTCCTTCTCCCAATCTGTTTGTTTACTGATCGGTCACCAGATCGATCAGATGACCCACAGTGAGAATTAGTGTATCACTGGATCGGTCAGCAGACCGATCCAGATACCCATAGTATCATTGGATCGGTCAGCAGACCGATCCAATTTCCCAGCCTTAAACCCTAAAGCCTTCCTGATCTAGAGAACGAGTTACCGAGCCCTCTCTGACCTAGTCCGGAGAACGAGCTACCGAGCCCTCTCCGACTTCCACGTTCGGTCCAGAGAACGAGCTACCGAGCCCTCTCTGACCTAGTCCGGAGAACGAGCTACCGAGCCCTCTCCGACTTCCACGTCCAGTCCAGAGAACGAGCTACCGAGCCCTCTCTGATCTCGTCCGGAGAACGAGCTACCGAGCCCTCTCCGACTTCCACGTCCGGTCCAGAGAACGAGCTACCGAGCCCTCTCTGACCTAGTCCGGAGAACTAGCTATCCAAGCCCTCTCCGACTCCATCCAGTCCAAAGAACAAGCTACCGAGCCCTCTCTGACCTAGTCCGGAGAACGAGCTACCGAGCCCTCTTTGACCTAGTCCGGAGAACAAGCTACCGAGCCCTCTCTGACTCCATCCAGTCCAGAGAACGAGCTACCGAGCCCTCTCCGACCTCCCATGCCAAGCTTCCATACTTTGACTTTTCCCCGTGCCCAGCTCCCTGCTTGGACTTTTCCGTGACAAGTCTCCATACTTGGACTTTTCCCGTGCCAAGCTCCCTGCTTGGACCTTTCTGTGCCAAGTCTCCATACTTGGACTTTTCCCAAATCAGGTTAACTCAAGTCGGGTCAACCAGGTCAACCTTGACCAAAGGTTACACCCACAATCCCCCAAGTTCCTATTCTTGTCAAACATCAAAATATAACTTCTTCATTCTTGTCAAACATCAAAATATACCTCGAGTCAGGTCAACTCGAGTCGGGTCACCCAGGTCAACCTTGACCTAAGGTTGCACCAACATTTAATTCAAGCCAATTTAATATAATGAATCTAATTCATTTAATTAAATTGATTCAATGAGTCAAAATCCAAATTAGACTCATTAAACACATGAATCAACTTGAGTCTAACTCAATTAGCCCAATTAGGATTACTCTTAATCCAATTTGATTCATCAAATGAATCTAATCCTCTTGGTTCATCATATGAACCTAATGTCCATCTAATTGTCTTTAGTGTGTGACCCTATAGGTTCTTGTAACGTTGGCAATGCCCCTAAACCCATTTAGGAGCATAAGTAATGAGCGGTATCTAGCAACACATCATTACTACCCAATGTTACAAGAATGTTGAGATCCAACATCACCTTGTGACTACTAATTGTGACTCCTCACAATATATGACAAGTGTCCTTCTATCCTAGACATCTAGATTGATTAATGTGAGGCATAGACCGTGTCATCCTCTGATCAATCTAAATCCTGAACTCCAAGTAGACTCACTAAATCAAATGAACTCAATATCTCATATTGACTCATTTGGGCATGGCCATGCACTTCGTGGTCTCACTCTATCAAGAATACCGATGTCGCTCCCGTCATATAGGAGGGATATATCCCATCTACATCACTCACATCCCTCCGCATAATTTGTTACATACCCAGTAATCGCCTTTATAGTCCACCCAGTTACGGGTGATGTTTGACGAAACCAAAGTATATAACTCCTTCTGTAGGGATCGATGATGACTTCTGGTCTAAGGATTAGTAGTCATACTAATAGCCACATGAGAAAGTATATGACACTCATATAACAATCCATGATACTTTCTCATGGCGGGTCATTCAGTATATATTCTCTAATGCATACCCATGTGTCAACTTGATATCTCTATATCCATGACTTGTGAGATCAAGTCATCGAGTTGAGCTACATGCTAGTCTTATTGCATTAACATTGTCCCTGAATGTTAATACTCGACTAGGAATGATTAAGAGTAGTGTTCCCTATATCATCTCACTATCGATTCAACCAATCGATTGATATAGGTAAGAACCTTCTACTCAAGGACGTAATTATACTTGGTTTATTTGGCACCAATACAAGTAAGTATAATAACTAAAAACCAAATGCCTTTATTTATATAGAATATGATACAACAAGTCCAAAATACAATCATCAAATGATTGGCTCTAGGGCTCTAGCTAACATTCAGTGCTATGGTCCATATCCTGAACTTCTTTAAAATTGAACGTACTCCCACTAGTTTTTCTAGAAACAAAGTCCCTTTCTAGAAAAACCCCAGTCTTAGCCTCAACTACTTTGTGTTGACTAGGAATGTAGAAGTAATATCCCTTCGTTTCCTTAGGATATCCTATAAAATAGCACTTATCGGATTTGGGTCCCAGTTTGTCTGAGACTTGACGTCGAACGTAAGCCTCACAACCCCAAATCCTTATAAAAGACAACTGGGCATCTCTCCTAGTCCATATCCTATATGGTGTCTTTGTTACAGCCTTGGATGGAATACGGTTGAGTATGAAGGCTGCTGTGTCCATAGCATAGCCCAAAGAGATGTAGGAAGATCTGTGTGACTCATCATAGACTGTATCATATCTAATAGGGTACGATTCCTCCTTTCGGATACACCATTCCACTGTGGTGTTCCAGGAGGAGTGAGTTGGGATAGAATCCCACACTCAGCTAGATAGTCATGAAACTCATGGCTAAGGTATTCTCCACCTCGATCTGATCGAAGTATCTTAATACTCTTGCCAAGCTGAGTTTGTACTTCATTCTTGAATGCTTTGAACGTTTCAAAAGATTCTGACTTATGTGTCATCAAATACATATAACCATATCTACTGAAGTCATTAGTAAATGTAATGAAGTACCTATAACCACCTCTAGCAGCGACATTGAAAGGGCCACATATATCACTATGTAAAAGTCCTAACAAGTCAGTCGTTCTCTCGTTGTGTCCACTAAAGGGAATCTTGGTCATCTTGCCTAGTAGGCATGACTCACATGTCTCATATGATTCAAAATCAAATGAGTCCAGCAAACCATCTTTATGGAGCTGGGATAAGCGTTTGTCATTTATATGACCTAAGCGACAGTGCCAGAGATAGGTTTGGTTCATTTCATTTGATTTGACCCTTTTGGTATTTATGTTTTAGATGGGGTTCTCTAAGTCTAGAATATAGAGTCCGTTCATCAGAGGTGCACTACAATAGAACATATCATTTAAATAAACTGAACAACATTTGTTCTTTATTATAAATGAAAAACCTTTCTTGACCAAACAAGAAACTGAAATTATATTCTTAGTAAGAGCAGACACATAACAACATTCATCTAGTTCTAGTACAAGCCCAGAGGGTAGAGATAGAAAGTAAGTCCCTACAGCAACAGCAGCAACCCGTGCTCCATTGCCTACTTGTAGGTCCACCTCGCCCTTCGTCAATGCCCTGCTATTTCTCAATGCCTGCACATTAGTAAAAATGTGAGAAGCACATCCGGTATCTAATATCCATGATGATGAAATAGAGAGATTAACTTCTATAACATATATACCTGAAGTAGAAGTCTCACTTCTCTTCTTCTTAAGATCTTCCAGGTAGACTTTACAGTTCCTCTTCCAGTGCTCGGTCTGACCGCAGTGGAAGTAGGTAGCATCCTTGGTGACCCCTCCTTTCGGTTTCAGTGCCTTGCCTTTGCCCTTGGCTTGAGACTTTCCCTTACCTTTAGTCTTACCCTTGCCTTTGCCCTTTTGCACCATCAAAATGGAGTTGGGCTTAACCTTCTTAAGGTTGTTCTCAGTAGTTCTCAACATACTCAGAAGCTTAGTCAATGGCTTGTTAATTTCATTCATGTTGTAGTTCATGACGAATTGACTGTAGCTCTCTGGCAAGGATTGCAAGACCAAATCAGTGGCTAGCTCTTGGCCAAGGGGGAATCCCAACCTCTGTAGGTTTTCTATGTACCCAATCATCTTGAGTACATATGGACCTACGGGATTCCTATCTTGCATCTTACACTGAAACAATGCCTTAGAGATCTCGAATCTCTCGTGCCTAGCTTGTCCTTGATATAGTTGACGAAGATGTTCAACCATATCATAAGCACCCATCAACTCGTGTTGCTTCTGAAGCTCAGAGTTCATGGTCGCAAGCATGAGAAAGGACACATCTAATGCGTCATCTTGATACTTCTTATAAGTATCACGGTCAGCTCGCGTGGCAGTGGCAAGAGGTGCCTCGGGAATGGACTGCTCCAGGACGTACAATTTCGTTCCTGTGTGAGAATAATTCTCAGGTTCCTGTACCAGTCCAAGAATTTTGCTCCATTGAGCTTGTCCTTATCAAGGACAGAATGTAGAGAGAAGGTGTTCGTGTTTGACAACATGGCAATCTACAACAGAAAATGTAGAAAATAAATAATCATATTCTTAATAATTCTAAAAATCCCAAAAAGTAATTACAATATGAATTATGAACTGTAAAATAATTTTATGATCATGTTGATTTATGATCGAGCTTTGATACCACTGTTAGGATATGTCTGATGCGGTGTGTCCGGAAAACATGATTCGTAAACATGCACAACGGAAGACTTAACGATAAATAAACTAATTTATTACATTACACACACCACACGCATGCAAGATACAATCACACAGACAAGATCATTAAACAAAATGAAATCGAATAACAATTATTTTATGTATACCTTATGAATGACCTATAACAAGAAGGGCATCAACCTTTTACGACGTTATTAAACTTCGTCTCTATTCGTATCCACATCAAGGTTTTTAAGACAACTCCTAGAGAATAAGCTTTGCTTTAGGAAGGTACTAGCCACGAGCGAAGGAGAAGGATCAAAAAGAGGAAGATGAAACAAAAGGAAGATCTTCTTCCTTTGGGTAGCTCACGACAACAAGAGGAGACCCTCTTATTGTGGTCGACAGTAAGAGGGAGGGAGAGGGAGAGAGGAGTATTGGGTTTAGGTTAACAAAACTTAATCAAGCTAATAATGAATTGTACATTAATGCTCTCTTAACCATATCAATATATAGTCCTCTTTAATAAGTTGGATTAGAAAATACAAATCCAATCCATTATGCCTTAACCAAAAATTATCCAATTAACCCCTTGGTTTGGTTCACAACTAAATCAAGTTGGTTCATGGCTAAACCAAATTGGTTTATGGCTAAACCAAATAGGGTCTAACTCTTCCATAAGCGATGTGGCCTATCTGCTCTTCCGTTCTGACAAATATTTTTATGTTTATCTTATGTATGGTCCAACCAAATATTTATCTCTTGATATGAGAATCCTATTCTCTAACTTGTTTTACATCTTTTAGAGACTCATAGTACATATGACCCAATAGGTTCCTAATTTATCTTGACCATCCATAATTAACTACTTAATTATGAAATGATCATGATTGACACCTAGTAGTACATCATGATCCCCAATTAAAAAAAAATCATAGTTGATCTCAAAACTAATTCTAAACCCTTCAGCAGGTACAATGAGTCATGCCTCATTCTATTCACTTATCTTATACCCACTTGGTTCAGGATATGGTTTATGTGTCTGCCCTCACTAGGTTGACTACATCAAACCTATCCTAAGTAATAATTTCTCATTCTATAGATATAAATTACTCGTACATGTGTACAAGAGTCTCATACTCTTAACATGTGATGTTTTGGCTAAAGACTTTGAGTAATAATCCTAATGAGTGGCCATAGGGTATATATTTTCTCGCAAAGAACAGTGAGTCCTCTATGGGCTATTCAAATACCTTCGAACACTTCGACTTATATCCAATCATCTTAGGTCCACATTGTAAGTACCCATTATAGTTTTGGTATGATCAATCAAGTTAAGTTAGATTTTTTTGTGTATAATCCTTGTGTCTAAGTGTGCGGGAACTTAGGAGAACAATAAGTCGACTAAAAGACGCAGATAGTGAGAAGGATGGCACAGAAAAGAGTCAGCAAGCTCAGTGCATCCGAGAGACAAGGTGCTACGGAAGAGTACGCTGGTGGATGAGAAGGAAGCACTCGGTGTTTTCGAGTATGAGAAGCTAGAGCGGAAGATTACTCGAGGAGAAGGCCAGAAGATAGGTTCGGGTGAGCCCAATTACGGATGGTTGAAATCACCCAACCGACTGGAGAAGGCGCCAGGTAGTCAGCATAAGGCTGACTAATATGGGTGCCCGGACCAGTTGGTCCAAGCAACCTAACCATTTTGGTGCCAAAAGGGTGCATCAACGTAGTGGATCTACTTTGGGTCAACGTCAACAGAGGTGCAGGCACCTAAAGTGAGTATGGGCCCCCGAGAGTGGATAAAAAGTTATCTTCGTACCGTTTCAAAGGCCATTGTGTGAAGATAGAGTTTTCCATGCTCGGGACGCCTAGATAGGGTCCGATCACTCGGATTGTGCCACATCAGCAAATGATCAAATTTAACCAGCAGGCTATAAATAGAGTCGGTCTTAGTAGTTCAGTACAACACTTTTTGTACTCAATGTTCTTATTCTATTTTTAAGTTTCTAGATTGTCAACATCTTGTACGAGGCTTCTCCATCTTCGACTTGTGTTGAAGAAGGAGTCTTCTAGTTGAGCTACATTTGCCTTGGATTAACAACCTTTCTAGTTGTAAACCAAGTAAATAGTTTGTGTCTCATACTTATTTTATGAATTTTAGTTTATTTAATTTAAGTATTTGTTTTAATCAAAACTGTAAGTTTCAAGAAGAGTATACTTGTTTGTTCAGGGTAATTTACCATCTTCTTGTTGGTCGCATGGGACCTACAAACCTTCAAGAGATGTTTGCTTAAGATGTCAACGTATAAGTCTCCGTAACCAAGATGACTTGTATACCTCAAGTCAAAAAAAACTTGCACTCAAGCTACAATAAGAACTTCATAGACATATTCATATATGTAGAGAACTATATGAAGTCTTACAACAAGTCACTCCAATGAACTAGTTATCATAACTAGCATCTACGTTTAACTCTCAACATCTCAATGTCTCTAGCTAGTGAGAAACAGCTGCTTGGCTAAACCGAGTATAACCCGTACTAGTCTTACAAAATTGATGATGTTTGAATGTACCAATTCGACGATTAGGGAAATTCTAATGTGTTCATAATTGCACATGTATAGATAATCATAAGTTGTGATCCAATAATAAATTCTCTTATGTTGTGAATTGTATTTCAAACATTTAGTAAATGAGTTTAAGACTATTCAAATATATAATATATACTCAAATAGTAAATTTATATTTATTAAATAAATAGTAAAATTATAAGATGATTACCTAAAGACATCCCTCAAAATCTAATAGATGCACCTTCTGTGTATAATGAAATTCTCAATCGATCGACGTTGAAAGAATTCTAAGCTATCGTCTCTATATTTTATCAAAAGATCAAGTTTCCTTTTGATGATTCGATCAATGAAGTCAAAGGCAATTAGCTGGTGGTGCCAAGATGCTACGTGGAGGTTGTAAGTGTTGAGTCTCGAGCCGCTTAGAAAGCTCAATGGCTTGAGGTCAACAGGTCAACATAATATGGGAGACTCCCCCAACTCTATTTTATGAAAAAAAGAAGAAATACAAATCCATCCCATTAGACCGAATGCAACCACGTTCATCACAACCGATTTGAGCCTCGATAATAAGTCCGAGATGGTTGCTTGCTTAAAGCAGAGTCTCGATGTATTTACATGGATGACCCACGAGCACTTGGGGATCTCCCTGGCAATAATGCAATAAGAGTTGAATGTCTGACTAGATGCTCGGACAGTCAAGAAGAAGAAAAGGGACTTTAGGGTGGAGCAGAATCAAATCATCTGAGCGAACGTGGAAAAGCTACTCGAAGTCAGACATATCAGGGAGCTGTAATTCCCGAACAAGCTTTCCAATTTCATTATGGTATCTAAGCTAGGAAACAAGTGGTGGGTTTGCATCAATTTTAGAGACCTGAACAAGGTGTGCCCGAAAGACTACTGTCATTTGTCGTGCATCGATCAGGTGGAGGACTCTACCACTGGCTGAGAGTTGATATGTATGCTAGATGTATATCAAGGATACCATCAAGTCCTGCTTGCCAAGGAGGACCAAGAGAAAGTCAACTTCATCACATCTAATGGGACTTACTACTATAACATCATGTCATTCAGACTGAAGAATATGAGGGCGACATATCAAAGACACATGAACAAGGTGTTCTAGCGATAGATCGGTAGGAATATTGAGGTATATATTGATGACATATTAATAAAATTCATCCGAGCTACTGATCTTTGTATAGATATCAATGAGATGTGCCAAACCTTAAGGAAATATGGAGTTAAGCTATATCCCAATAAATTCTTATTTGGGGCTAAGAATGAACAATTCCTCGGTTACATCGTGACCGAGTGGGAAATTGAAGCAAATCTGAGCAAAGTAAAGGCATTCCAAGACATGCCTTCTCCACACAATTTGAAGGAAGCTCAGCGTCTAACCAAACAAATTACAGCCTTGTCAAGATTCATTTCCAAGTTATTTTATCGGAGCTTGTCAATTTTCAAAATTCTGTGCCGAGTCACCAAATTCCAATGTGCCGTCAAATGTGATAAGGCACTAGGGAGATCAAAGTTTATTTATCTTCTTTATCTGTACTTGCTAAGCCTACAACCAGCGAGCCACTCTGAATCTACTTGTCTTCTACAGAGTGGGCTGTCGAGTCGGCACTAGTACGATAGGACAACCATGAACAATAGTCAGTGTCTCTCTTGAGTCATTTATTAAAGGATGCTAAATATCGCTACACATGTCTCGAGAAATTGGCCTATGCACTGGTCTTGACTGCTTGGAGGTTGCGTCCATATTTCCTCTCTCATCCCATGACCGTCTTAACTAATAGTACACTAAGACAAGTTCTCCTCAACCCCGAGGCATCTGGATAACTAATCAGGTGGATAATAGAATTAAGTGAGTTTGATATACAGTACCAGCCAGATTAGCCATCAAAGTACAAGCCTTAGCTAATTTCATGATAGAAATATAGAATCCCAAGCCAGAGATAATATGGAGACTCTATGTTAATGGATCTTCCACTCAGTATGGCAGTGGAGTGGGCATACTCTTAATATCACCACGTGAAGATAAAATGCAACTGTCCGTTTGGTTAGACTATTGGGCCACAAATAATGAGGCAGAATACAAGGCTTTGATCACTGGTCTGTAACCAGCTAGGCATGTGGAAGATACACAAGTTCTTATCTACTCGGATTCCCAACTAGCAACCCAACAACTTTCATGTACCTTCAAAATAAATAATGTCAAAATAAAATTATATGCTGAGGCTTTTGAAAAGTTAAAGGCAGGATTCAAGGAGGTAATTATGCAAAAGATCCCTGGACGGATAACCAATATGCAGATGAGCTGGCCAAGCTAGCAAGTTCTTTAAGCCCAGTAGCGCTATATAGGCTGATCGAGCAGGTGATGTTGGTAGCTTATATCGAGAGATCGACTGAAATAGAAGTACCAAGTGATTGGAGGACACCTTTGATTGAATTACTCTGATCGGGCAACTCGCCGACTTTCCAGGAGCAGACTCGTTTTATAAAAAAGAGAGTCAAGCAGTTCACATTAATAGGAGATCACTTATATAAGAGAGTTTTCTCGGGGCCATTGCTCAAATGCATAGAATTGGAAGATATTCAATACATCTTTCAAGAAGTACACTAAGGCTCTTGTGGCAGTCATTAGGGCGACCATTCACTAACTTGCAAAATCTTATTGGTTGGATATTTTTGCCTACCTTACAAGCAGATACCAGTTAGTCAATGGTCACTTACTTATCATGTCAAAAACACTATAACATACCCCACTGACCTACCAAAGACCTGAAGACATCAATTGTCTCTTACCCATTAGATCAATAGGGCATAGATATTGTTAGACCTTTTCCCATGGTGATCGGTCAGAGAAAATTCCTCCTAGCTGTGTACTACTTCTCTAAGTAGGTGGAGACCGAACCGCTTGCTAAGATAATTGAGTATATGGTTATCAAATTCTTATGGTAAAATATTGTGTGTCAGTTCAGCGTTCCTCACAAGCTCGTTTCTGACAACGGAAGACAATTTCAAGGACTGAGGCTTAAAGAATGGTGTACTAACTATGGTATTCTGTAGGCCTTCACTTCAATAGTCTATTCCCAGAGCAATGGCCAGGCCTAGGTCACTAACAGAGAAATCATCAAAGGACTGAGAACCCATCTCGACCACCTCAGAGGAAGCTAGGTCGATGAGCTTTCAAGTGTACTGTGGGTGTACCACACCACTCTAATGTGCTTAGATTATATACACTTTTATGCATATTTTGATGCACATTCACGTACTTAATGTGTACTTGATCTATGCATTTTTATACCTCTTATCATATTTTTAGCATAATTACTCTTCTTTGTTGGAAATCTACTCTTTGTGTATTTTTTTGTTAATAGGGTGGGATTTTAGAGAAAAAACAGCGTTCATAAATGATTTGGAGAATAAACAAGACAAAGGGGCTTGGCTGTGTGGAATACAGATGGTTGTTCCATTTATTGGAGATGGAGAAGACTCAGGCCATGTGATCCCACACAACCATGCCATGAAATAGAGAAGGAGATAACCCCAGCCGTGTAGATTCACACAACCATGTGAGGTCTTCAGAGAGCAGGAAGAGCAAGGTCGTGTGGTTTCACACGATCGTATGAGATTTCTAGAGGACAAGAAGACTATGACTATTTTAATCCACATGGGCGTGGTATCTGACCAGAGGCCAAGTAGAGACTAGCCATGTGGATGTCACATAGACGTGGCACAGGTTGTGCCAGGCCCACGCCCAACCCTATTTAAGGGGGTTTCCTCCCCTTTTCTTGGATCTTTGGCTTGGGGCTCACCCCCATTCCTTAGGAAAGGGTTCTCCCCATTGGGGGAACCTGAGATCATCCATCTTCACCGATCCATTCATCTCCAGAGCAAGGAAAGCATCCAAGAAGACTGGCGCTACACCGATAAGCATTCTCTTCTATCTTCATCCATGTTTTAAGTTGTAGATTGCTTTACTTATTGTCTCTTGGTTGTATCTTCCTTACAATGGAGTAAATATCTAGATCTAGGATGTAGGAAGTAGTTATGATGTGTTGTGGATGTATAAACTATGTATTTGGACATTTTCTTATTCTATGAAGTGTTTATGCCATGTTCTATGTGTGTTGTGTCTTTTATATGTTTGACAAAATATGTATGAGGTTAATTCATGTAGATGTTGGATTTTGTTCACTGTGTAGATGGGATACTTTGGTTTGTTTAACCGAGGACCCTATGACAGAGGGTATCCCCTACTCTCTAGGGTATCATCCATGAAATGGAGGGCAATTCCCTACAAGAGAAACTAATTAGAGTTTAGAGGGTTCTTTCAAATTAATGTTAGGTAGTGATTTATGTAATCTAGTGATTGTATGACCGGAGGGCTCTATGACAGAGGATATTCCTTTAACTAGACTTTTTAGGTTACCTCTTCTACTTAATTGCATTAATCTACCAATAAGAAGTAAATCAGTTAACTTTAGGATTGTATAGGGCTCTAGTGACAGGGTTATCCTGTTTCCAGACTTTCTAGAGCTACTTCTTAACTTAATGACATTAGAACTTGGGTAAACTCTCCTGTACAACCTGCACGGGGGTTTTGTTGGACTTTAATTAGAATTCCTACACAAGAGTAAGCATGAAATTAGGTAGATAAACAATGCATAGTGACATTAGCTAGCTTTATAACAAAATCAAAATCCTAGAATCTATCATCCTTCACTCACCTACGCTTACTCTCTCCCTCTCTTCTCTCAATCTCGCTCTCTCTTCTTCCCTTCTCTCTCTCTTTCTTGCACTTGTGAACCATATTTTGATTGTCTAGATAATTCATCATGTGAAGTTAATTAGTACTTAATCAACAATCTCTGTGAGATCAATATTTTATTACTTAACGACACTCATATACTTGTGGTCACACATCAAGTTTTTGGCGCCTTTGTCGGGGACTGTTACTGATTAATATTAGTAAATTAGCATATGAATTACTCTAGATATTTTTCTTTTATTTTTATTTTCTTTCTTGTTTTCATTATGCACTTTCTTTCTTGTTTTTAAAATTCTTAAAAATTCCTAAAATTCGTAGAAGATTTATAAATTAATCCCTTAATTAGTACTCGTGTGACCTTAGAAAATTTCATAAATAAATTCTTTAATTACACTCGTGAGACCTTATAATTCTCTCTCTCTTACAAAAATTTAGTCCTCAAAATTTGACTTACCGAATAATTCAGGGTAGTAGTTGCACATATCCAGTTCAGTCTCCCAGGTAACTTCCTCCATCAGCTGATTTCCCCATAAGACCTTTACCATTCTGCTCTCCTTGTTCCTCAGCTTCTGGACATGGCGATCAAGGATTTATTTTGGCACTTGCTCATAAGATAGATCCGACGTCCACTACATAGACTCATGACCAATTACATGAGAAGGGTTAGAAATGTACCTCCTAAGCATGGATATGTGGTACACGTTATGAACTCCTAACAGGTTCGGTAGTAACACAACTCAAATATGCTTGAGTTCCAACCCAGTCCAAAATCTCAAAAGGCCAAATATACCTCAAACTGAGTTTCCCCTTTTTCCCGAACCTCAGTACCCCCTTCATCGGTGACACCTTGAGAAATACATGGTCTCCCACTGTAAACTCCAAGTCTCTCCGTCCTTGATCGATATAACTCTTCTGGTGACTTTGCGCTGCTTGCATCCTGTCTCGAATTTTAGCCACCAGATTCACTGTGTGAGTCACAATGTCTGGACCTAGAACTGCTCTCTCTCCTACCTCATCCCAATGCAATGGTGTTTTGCACCTTCTTCCATACAACGCTTCGAACGTGGCCATACCTATAGTGGCTTGATAATTGTTATTATAGGTAAACTCTACCAGGGGCAACTTTGACTCCCAGCCTCCCTTGAAGTTAATCATACAAGCTCGCAGCATATCCTCTAAAATCAGAATCACCCATTCGGATTGATCATCAGTCTGTGGGTGAAAAGTGTGACTAAAGGCAAGCTTTGTACCTAACCCACGATGCAAACTCTCCCAAAATCTGGATGTGAATTTTGGATCTCTATCTGACATGATTCGAGCTAAAATTCCATGTAACTATATTATCTCTTGTATATATAGTTCTATATATTGTGTCATAGTGAAGGTGGTTTTTACTGGCAAAAAGTGTGCTGACTTTGTTAGTCGATCCACAATAACTCATACAAATTTTGATCCCATAGGTGAGGTTGGTAATCCCACCACAAAGTCTATAGCCACATCTTCCCACTTCCAAGTGGGAACCAGAAGTAGTTCTAGTAGTCCTGTTGACCTTTGATGTTCAATCTTCACCTGCTGGTAAGTAAGACACTCGTGAACTACTTTAATTATGTCTCTCTTCATGCCCGACCACCAATACAATAGCTGCATGTCCTTGTACATTTTCGTACTTCTAGGGTGGATAGAGTACGGAGTGGTATGTACCTCAATCAGGAGGTCATCCCTAAGTGACCCACCCTTAGGCACCCAAATGCGACCCTTGTATCACACAACCCCATCCACATTGAGTAGATAGCATGACCCTTTGCTTCATCCCTGCGTTTCCATTCCATTAATTGTTGATCAGATGTTTGTTCTACCCGGATTCGGTCCAGTAGGTTTGATCTAACAGTTAGTGTTGACAAACTAATCTGCTCATTTGGTGTAAACACCTCCAATGTCATCCATTGGAATTCTATTATCAATTATTGCTGGGTGGTCAACTGTAACAGCGTCACGGACTTGCGACTCAGAGTATCTGTCACCACATTAGCGTTACCTGGGTGATAATTAATGTTGCAGTTGTAGTCTTTCACCAACTCCAACCATCATCTCTATCTCATATTCAATTCTTTTTGAGTGAAAAAATATTTCAAGCTTTTATGGTCAGTGAAGATCTCACAATGTTCCCCATAAAGGTAATGCCTCCAAGTCTTTAGAGCAAAAATGACTGTCGCTAATTCTAGGTCATGTGTGGGATAGTTTTACTCATTCACCATCAACTGATGTGAAGCATAAGCAATGGCGTTCCCATTCTACATCAACACGGCCCCTAAACCATTCTTGGAGGCATCTATGTACACCACGAACCATCCAGAACCGCCTGGGATTGCAAGCACTGTCGCTGTCATCAATCTTTCTTTCAGCTCCTCGAAACTCCTCTCACACTGACCCATCCATTCATACTTTACCCCCTTTTTGGTCAGCGAAGTCAGGGGTAAGGCAATTCGTGAGAAATTCTAGATGAACCTTTGATAGTATCCTACTAGCCCTATGAAGCTTCATATTTCGGTAACATTCCTCGGTGTAATCCAATTCCTGATTGCCTCTACTTTAGCTGGATCCACCTCTATACCTCTCTCTGAAACTGTGTCCCAGGAATGGAATCTGCCCTAACTAGAAGTCACATTTGCTAAACTTCGTGTACAAGCATCTATCCTTCAGAGTGTGCAACACTGTAGTCAATTGTAAATGATGCTCTTCGCGACTTCGAGAGTAGATCAATATGCATCAATGAAGATGATAACAAACTAATCCAAATACGGTTGAAAAATCTGATTTATCAAATCCATAAAGACTGCTTGGGCGTTAGTAAGTCCAAATGGCATAACCAAAAACTTGTAGTGACCGTAATGAGTTTTAAATGTAGTTTTATAAACATCCTCCTCTTTCACCTTTACTTGATGGTAACCAAACCTCAAGTTGATTTTTGAGAATACCGTTGCCCCTTATAGTTGATCGAACAGATCATCAATCCTAGGCAATGGGTATTTGTTCTTGACTGTAACTCTATTCAGCTCTTGGTAGTCTATGCACAGACGCATTGCCCCATTCTTCTTACGCACAAACCACACTGGCACTCCCCATGGTGACACACTCGATCAAATGAAACCCTTGTCTAGTAGCTCCTGCAGTTTCTCTTTCAATTCTTTCATTTCTGTGGGCGTCAATCGGTACGGTACTTTAGACACTAGAGTGGTTCCAAGTATCAATTCTATCCCAAATTCCACCTCTTTAACAGAGGGTAATCTTATGATATCGTCTGGAAATACTTCTGAAAAGTCCCGTGCCACCTCCACTTCCTCCAGACTTAATCTATGCATCTCATATTTGACTATGATATTGACTAGGAATCTGTTACACCCCTTACTCAACATGTGTTGGGCTTTACATGCTGTGATGATATGAGGGAGATTTGGTCTTGGAGTTGCATTAAAAATGAAGGATTCATCATTGGGTAGCTTCAACCTGACCGTCCATTATTTACAATCCATGATATTCTCATTCCAAGTCAACCAATCCATTCCTAGGATCACAAATCTGCTATTTCTAGAACTATAAATTCTGTGTACACTGTACGATTTTGCATCAACAACTAACAATTTCTTACTATATTATTGCTATGCAGTTCTTCCCCAGATGGTAAAGAAACGCTATATCCCATAACCATTCGATCGGGTGTAATGTCCAATTTTACAGTATAGGTCACAGATATAAAAGAATGGGTAGCTCCAGAATCTATTAATGCATTAGCAGATAGGTTGGCAACAAAAATCATACCTGTGATGATGGTCGAATCTAGATCCACCTGCTCCTGTGTTATAGCAAACACCCTTCAGTATTTATTTTTTTTTTAAAAAAATCAATACAAAAATTGGTTGAGTGCCTTGATATTTTATATCTCCTATATCAATGTGCTATGTGATAATTACTCATTGTATCTTGTGAGTTCTATGTTATTGTTTTAGGTGAGATAAAAAAATTTCTTTAGCCATAGATAAGTACCTTTCTTGGCAACCTGGAGGGTTAAATGCAAGGTATAATTTAGATGATGAGCAAATATTGAACATCTGCATAGTATATGGTAGTCTAACTCATCTATCTACCATATGCCACCTCTTCCAATATGAAGCTAGCCCTTCTATAGAACCAACTGACGATATCTGCATGGTTTGTGGTAGCTCATCCCATCCAGCTGCTATATGTCACTTATTTTACAAAGATGTGAACTTTTCCATGAAACTTCAGAATATATTCCAACCTATATAACAAGATATATATGATTCAATTCCTAGAGATCAACAAACTCATAACATTCAACCCTAGCACACTTCTGAGGAGGATGAGTAGATACTACCGCAACATCATTTCCCTAACTCACCTCAACACTTCAATCAAGATTAGATGAATCATCAAAATTTTAATTACAACTATATTCAAGTATGGAGCAGTCTTTCAAGCAAATCAGAGTCCATCAGAATTTTAAGATGTTTCACTATTAGATGGACCAAAACAATTGCAACTTTATGAGCTGACTGATTGGGAGGACTCCCAAGACCCATATATTCCTGCTCCTAGCCAGATGAAGACCAAACTACAAGAATTAGAAGGGCTCTTGGTGCAAGAGGAGATCTTGTTTCTTCGATCCCTACAACAAGTTGATGTGGCAAGTCGAAATTTGGAGTCTCAGTTGAATGAAGGTTTGGAAGGGATAGAATGTAAAGCTGAAGGTGACTATGATAATGATTCTGTAGCTCTACAGGACTCCTCTACTGCTTTGCATAGTGATGATGTATTTGATGATACTCTAAACACTGATAGGACCATTGATGTATCTTCAACCAATCTTGCTATTGTTCTTGCTGTAACTTCTGATAAAACATGCTTGAGTGATAATGGGATTATAGAGGAAGTAGATGTTAATATTTTTGTGCAGTCCTCCGAGTGGGAAGTGGTGGAAAGCCAGAGACCCCAAGGGTGGACACTCCCATTTCTACCTATAATTCACTTTCATCAAAATAAGGCCTCAACATCAATTGTTATTACTATGCTCTTGGCTTGGGTACTTCAAGTGAACCTTCTCCAACCGTCACAAAGAATATTTAAGGAGAAGAAGGAGAGAGTAATTCTTCTAGATATAATTTCCATAATAAAAGCTCCCTCCATATCTTGGGCCATTAGCCAGAAAGTCTGAAGCTATCTCACTCCAGCAAAATCATGATTTAATTGAACCAAATAAGGAGTCGAGCTAATGACCTTAAACAAAAGCTTCTTGTGAGGTAACCCAAGTTCTTTCTTATTTTAGTTTATGTTTTTAGTTTCTTTTCTTTATTCATATAATTCATGCCCTCTACCTAATTTTTCTTATTTATTTCTTTTTGTAGGATTCTAAGTTGTGGAGGAGTGCAATTCACATATAAGGAAGTATCTTCAAAATATGATGTCTTAATTATTTGAAGCTCATCACATGGTAACTTTTCTTACTTTAAATCTCCTCTGTATTATTTCTAGTTTTCATTGGGACAATAAAAAGTTTAAGTCTGTGGGGATACATTAGATGCATTGGGTTTAGCTTAGTAGCCATTATATTCATCTTATTTTTTTTCTATAATAATTTTTTTTCTAGTTGCATCACTCATTATGTCATTATTGTTTATTCCTCATAGTAACATACTAGCATGTTTCATTTAAATATTTATGTCATGTGATTTTATATGCTAGTATGTCTATTGATCTATGTTTTTCTATCCATAGTAGCATGAAGTGAGCATTGTTATTACTAGAAGAATTTGAATGTTGGCCTAATTATAGGATCTCTTCATATTATGTTTGACTTTGATGGTTGATATTTTTTGAAAATAGTTATGATTCATAGAACTGGACTAATACTCTTGCTTCTATGGTGACCTCTCAACTACATTTTGATTATTGGATAAACTCATATCATGCAAGCTCATTTAGAAAAATCAATCCCTAAAAAAATGAAGGTTTGTTCAAGTTTGATACATTACAAATATTTAGACAATATATATATAAGGATAAAAAATAGTTATTGTGAGTAGAAACTAGCAATTTATTCCTTTGAGATTCAGTTAGGTTACTGGAGAAATGAATACTATATTTCTCTTAATATTGAGTATTCCTTTGAGATCTTGTGCAGATGGTGCATACCATTTTTTATGGGAGACGAACCTTGCGTGTGGCAGTAAGTGTCTATCATCGGAAGTATGAGGAACACAGTTAAATAAAAAATTAACTAGGCTTAGAGATTGACACTTGAGAAAGTTAAGCCACTCATCACACTAAGCACGGAGAACTTCTACTTACGCTACACTCAAATAATTTTGTATCATGCTCATCAACGAAACTATATGATAGGTTTATATTGATTCACTAGGGATTATTACATGTCATCTACGCACAAAAATCTAGATTATGGATTTTGCTTGAGGACAAGTAAAGGTTTATGTCTGGGGGTGTGATGTGTGTAGATTATATACACTTTTATGCATGTTTTGATGCATATTCATGTACTTAATTTGTACTTGATCTATATATTTTTACACCTCTTATCATATTTTCAGCACAATTACTCTTCTTTATCAGAAATTTACTCTTTGTGTATTTTTTCTACTGATAGGGTGCAATTTTGGAGAAAAAATGGCTCTCATATATGATTTGGAGAACCAACAAAGACAAAGGGATTTGACCGTGTTGAATCCACATGGCCGTGACATTTACTGGAGATGAAGAAGATTTAGGTCATGCCATGAAACAAAGTAGGAGACAACCTCGGCCATGTGGATTCACACGGTTGTGTGAGGTCTCCAGAGAGCAAGAAGAGTATGGTCGTGTGATTCCACATGGCTGTGTGAGATTTCCAGAGGACAAGAAGACTATGGCCATGTGAATCCACATGGCCATGCTATCTAAGGAGAGGCCAAACAAAGGCTGGCATGTGGATGCCACATGCTCGTGGCACGAGCTGTTCCAGGCCCGTGCCTAGCCCTATTTAAGGGCTTTTTCTTCCCTTTTCATAGATCTTTGGCTTGGGGCTCACATCCATTTCTTAAGAAAGAGTTCTCCCCCTTAGAGGAACCTGAGATCATCCATCTTTGCTAAACTGTCCACATCTGGAGCAAGTAAAGCATCCAAGAAGACTGGCGCTACACTGATAAGCATTCTCTTCTCTCTTCATCCATGTTTTGAGTTGTAGATTGCTTTACTTATTGTTTCTTAGTTGTATCTTCCTTACAATGGTGTAGATCTCTCGATCTAGGATGTAGGAGGTAGCTATAATGTGTTGTGGTTTTATAAACTATGTATTTGATATTTTCTTATTCTATGAAGTGTTTATACCATATTTTATGTGTCTTGTACCTTGTATGTGTTTAATGAAATGTGTGTTTATGTAGATATAAGATTTTGTTCATTGTGTAGAGGGGATACTTTTGTTTATTTAATCGAGGACCCTGTGACAGAGGGTATCCCATACTCTCTAGGGTATCATCCTTGAAACGGAGGGCAATTCCCTACAAAGGAAACTAATTAGAGTTTATAGGGTTCTCCCAAATTAATGTTAGGAAGTGATCTGTGTAATCTAGTGATTGTATAACTAGGGGGGGCCCTGTGACAAAGGGTATCCTTTTAACCAGACTTTCTAGGTTACTTCTTCTACCTAGTTGCATTAATCTACAGTTAAAAAGTAAATCAGTTAATTGTATGATTGTATGACCGAGGGGCCTTAGTGACAAGCTAATCTCGTTACCGGGCTTTCTAGAGCTACTTCTTTACTTAATGATGTTAGAACTTGGGTAAACTCTCTGGTACAACCTACACGGGGGTATTGCCTGACTTTAGTTAGAATTCATATGCAAGTGTAAGCATGAAGTTAGGTAGATGAATAATGTATAGGGACATTAACTAGCATCATAACGAAACCAAAATCCTAGAATCTATCATCCTTCACTCACCTACGATTATTCTCTCCCTCTCTTCTCTCAATCTCTCTCTCCTCTTCCATTCTCTCTCTCTTTCTTGCACTTATGAACTGCATTCTGATTGTCTAGATAGTTGACAGTGCGAAGTTAACTAGTGCTTAATCAATAGTGAAGGGCACTAGAATTCCGTTCTGTTTAAATTTCCCTGTACAAAAATTGTACAAGTACATAACTTTTCCTAGCAACCCGCATGTTCGATCAGACATGTGTTTGATCAATCAATCAAGTTCTTGATGGATAAAAGCACACCTTGATCGAAGCACAAGATTGCTGGCCTCTTATGTTGGTATTCCAAAAACGATACAAAGAAAACTAACTAATTACGTAGCAGAATTAAAGAACTAGTTGTACCTTTTCTTTGTAGCTAAAAACTTCTTGATCTTCTACCGTATTCCTCTCCTCTTTTTGGACGTCGTGTAGGCGATGATCTACCAAGACAACACCACCCTCCTTCTCTTCTCGGTTTCCAAACCACCGACTACAAAAGGATCTCTTAAGATGGGGCACCTTCTCTTCTTCTTCCTCTTCTCCAAGCCGCCACCCACCAAGGAGTAGAAGAGGGGGACGCTAGCCTTAGCAAGGAGGGGGCCGCCGACTCTTAGCTAGGGAGAAGGGGAGGGTGCCTACCCTAAGCAAAGAGGAGGGGAGGGGCGTCGACCCTAGGTGAGGAGGAAAGGTGGGGTATCGACCACAAGGAGGAGAAGAGAGAAAATTAGATTTTAGGAGCCACCACCTACTCCTTTTTATAGGCTTGCCATTGGTTACAAAGAAAGAAAAATAACAGAATTCTATTTAGAAAAAATCTCCCTTTCTATAACCAAGTTAAACCAAGCTAAGTTAAATCAAACCAAGTTAAACCAATCCAATTTAAACCAAGACAAGTTAAAACAAACAAAGTTAAACTAAATTAGGTTAAAACAAGTTAAACCAAACCAAGTTATGGATGGGTCGATGCGAGGCTTTATATAGAGGCTACAACAAGGACCTAGAGGAGGAATTGGTTTAGGCCTCCTAATGGGCTTGGGCTTCCTGTGTTCGGCTTGAACACCCAACCCAATGTTGGAGTGTATACTGAAAGCCTAAGCTTTTGTAAACATTTGTCTTGAATAAAGAATCACATTTGGTCAAATCATCTACATTTGTTTGTAGTTGTTCAATTAATTTATATTGTAGATAACATAGCATGTGGTGTCATATGCAGAAGATAATGTTATCAGTACCTTATAAATTATAAACAGTAGCTCACGACCAAAATGGAAAGGAACAAACCATTAGAAGGTCGTAGTGTAATTAGGTATCAGTTTATCTTGACTGTATAATTACACTAGTACACTTAGAGTGTATTGAGTAGGACCATTTGAGGTCGTTTCTTTTATACTGATTTTATAAAGAAACAAAGACCTCGATTATTATGGAAGTGTGTGCTCTTAATCCTAATATAATAACAAGCACATATATTTGATATTTATTTCTTTAATTTATCAATGGGTGAGATTTAGTTCGATGAATCAATAAGCCCGATAAGTTGGGAAATGGTATCACTTATAGTGTGTGTTGTTGATTATAGAAGGAAACTGTGTCCTAGAGATACTAGGTTGATAATGTCCCCAAGAGGAGCTCATAAGGATTGTCATGTTAAACCCTGCAGGTGGACTTTGTCCGACATGACGATAAGGTTGAGTGGTACTACTCTTGGACTAAGATATTAATTAAATGAGTTGTCAGTAACTCACTTAATTAGTGGACATTCGATATCTTAAACACAGGGAGACTAACACACTTATAATAAGAAGGAGCCCAAAAATGTAATTTGGGATTGGTGCGGTAGTTCAATGATAGTTCTCTAGTGGAATGAATTATCATTGATAAAAATAAGTTGTGTGTTCGGGGCGAACACGGGATGCTTAATTTTATCGGGAGACCAAAACCAATTCCTCCTCTCGGTCCCTATCGTAGCCTCTTATTTATAGAGTTCTATACCCACCTATACCCACCTTCTATACCCACCCAATAGGGGCTGACCAAGCTAGCTTGGGAACAAGCTAGGGCCGGCCTAGGTATAAGATTGGGTGGCCGGCCCTAGCTTGAACCCAAGCTAGTAGGGCCGGCCAAAATAAATTAAAAAGAATTTTAATTTTAATTTTTATTATGTGAAAGAAATAATTTATTATAGAGAATTTAAATTAAATTATCTCTCTTGTAAAATTTTACAAAAGATTAAAGAAAGAGATTAGATCTCTTTCCTTATTTGTAGATTGGTGAGATATTTTATTTTCTCTTTAAAAATTATTCACATGTTGTAAAATTAAAATTATAGAAATTTCTTTTATTAACCATGTAGAGATTTTTAAAGAGAAATTTTAATTTTAAAATTTCCGGAAACAAATTAGGAAGTTTTAATTGTTGATTGAAACTTGTCCAATTTGTTCCCCAATGATGTGGCTGGCCAATGTAGATTTAATTGGGAAATTTTATTTTATTTTTCTCAATTAAATCATGTCAAGGAAATTGAGGAAATTTTATTGCAATTAAATTTCCTAATTTGCCTAGGCCAAGGAATATAAAAGAAGGGGTGAGGGTGCCTTCATGAGACACAACATCTATTATTTCTCTCTCTCTTTTGTTCCTTGGTGTGGCCGGCCATCCTCTCCCTCTCTTCCTCTTGTGGTGGCCGAACCTCTCTTCTTGGAGCTCTTGTGGTGGCAGGATACTACTTGGAGAAGAAGAAGAAGATGGAGAGAAAGCTAGCATCTCTTGGAGCTTGGTTAGTATTTTGGTTTTTCTCCTTGGTGAAGTTTTCCTTTGTGGCCGAACCTTGCTTGGAGGAGAAGAAGGTGGTTGGTGGTTTCTCATCTCGGTAGATCATTGCCCACACAACGTCCGAGGTTAGAAGAGGAATACGGTAGAAGATCAAGAGGTTTTTCTACAAGGTATAACTAGTAATTTTTATTTCCGCATCATGCTAGTTATTTATGAAAATAATACCAAATACAAGAGGCTTACGTTCTAGAATTTCGAATATGTTTTTTCGATGCTGTGTTCTTTTATTTTTTCTTTTCCTTGTGATTTGATTGTTCTCTTTGGTTAACCTAAAGTTATTTTAGGAAATTAAATATTAGCTTTGTATAAAAGGTTTTGTCTAGTCGGTGGTGGTTGCTCCCATATCCAAGAAGGCCATGTGCCTCGCCACGTCAGTACTGGGAACCAATTATGGAAATTAATATTTAATGGAATTAATAACTTAAGGAGACTTGGGTCGAACGTGTAAAGTTTCGCAGGAGATCCAAGTCAAAACGTAAAAGAACAAATAGATTAAGTTTTGGATCAAACGTGTTAAGTTCCGCAGGCGATCCAAAATTTTATTTAAAAGAACACATGGTAGCTAGGAAAAGGTTCAGACCTTTGTACAAAATTTTTGTACAGTGGAACCTATAGGTTTTCCGAGTAGCAACCAACAATTGGTATCGAGCTAGGTTTGCCTCATGTATTTGGTATTTAGTTTAATTATGCACATGTCATACATAATTTAGGCAGGTTAATAGTAGGATGTGCTAAATTTGTGGATGCAGGATCCAACTATTATGGCTTTTAGTTATTATGTGTGTGATTGGACCCTTGGACATGTCAAGGGCATTTATCTGTGTGTGCATGATTGTATACAACAGGAGCTGTATTTAGTTTTATTAGGATTTTATTTTTGATCTAGATACATGTACATTCCTTTTATGGAATATAGGATCAAAATGTAAAATTCTATTTATGTCGTGGATCGAATCTTGCAAAGCGTGGAACCTTCTAAGGACCAGAGGCGCAGTGGAACTAGGAGCAAGATGGATGCGACAGCTAGATCCGGTGGCGGTGGCCAAGCTAGGGATGACAACACACGGAGGACAATTAGTGATAAAAGCCATAATAGTTGAAAATTAAATTTTCTATTTATTGCTTTTATATTATCGTGTGCATGTTAGTTTACAAGTTTTAGTAGGCTAGCATAGTAAAATTCCTCATTTATAAATAACTAAGTGGGAGAGGATTTTAAATAAATCCCATGGTCTCCATTCTTGGTTTGTAAGTGATGCAAACAAGCTTGCGTTGGCTCGAGTGCCTTCCTCCATAACGGATGAGCTTGTTTGTTGATCAGTAGAACATACTTCCATTTTGGATGACTATAGGAAGTTAATTAGGCGTGTGATCTTCCCCAACGGAAGGGGCATAATCTTATTAATGAACTTAGTGTCAAGTAATGGTATACACTTAGACACATCTAATAGTATCCTCCCCATCGGAGTCACTGCTATTATTTGTGTGACCAAAAGACACCAACTATTAATTTTATTTGTCAAAAAGTTAGGTTGACAAGATAATAAAATTAATGGGATAAAACCCTCCTTTTACAAATGTTGAATTTGTATACGTCCACACTAACGTGGCATACAAAATTCACGGTGTTTTGAGGTGTTGGTTAATTTAAAATAGTATTGTTTGAGAAATCAATATTATTCTAAATTTAGAGTTCTGACCAAAAGTTATTTGTGATTCTTAGGATGTCTTTCAACCCACTGTCCATCATACTTCAATAGAATAGACTTACTGGACAAAACTACATAGATTGGAAAAGAAACCTGGACATTGTTCTTACTGCTGAAAGCTATAAATTTGTACTGACTAAGCAATGCCCTGATGCACCTACTGGTGAATCTACCCAAGAGGAGATTGAATATCATAGGAAATGGGTAAAAGCAGATGAGATGGCGCGGTGTTACATTTTGGCTTCAATGTCAAATGTATTGCAACATCAGTATCAAGATTTACCAACAGCATATGATATTATGAACAATCTCAAGGAACTCTTTGGTCATCAGGATAGGGCTTCTAGGCAAGAAGCCATGAGAAAGATAATGACAGCCACCATGCAAGAGGGTACTCCTGTAAGGGATCATATCCTAAAGATGATGGCTTATCTGAACGAGATACAGATCCTTGGAGGAGAAATTGATGGGGAAACCCAGATCGATATGATCCTCCAAACGCTACCTAGAAGTTTTGAGCAGTTTCGCCTAAACTATAATATGAATAAGAGGGTTTATTCATTAGCGGAACTACTGACTTCAAGCAGAAGAAGGATTATTTCGTCACAATGCTCAAATTCACTATCTTGAAAATGGTTCTACTTAAACGAAAGGAAGAAGAAGAAGAAACAATTTGGTTCAAGAAAGAAAGTGAATAAATCTCATACTGGATTTAAAGTTGGAATGAAGAAGAAGGCAAGTGCTTCATCATGGCGAAGCGGGACATTGAAGGCGATCCTCGAGGAACCAAAACAAAGGTATATCTCATACTCTAGTTGTTGAAACATGTTTAGCGGTGTTATCTACCAAGACTGGTGTGTAGATCACGGGAGCCATGATAATGTCTGCAATTCCTGCGGGGTTCCAGAAACCCGACGACTATCTCGAAGGAGAAATTACCGCTACATGGGCAATGCTACTAAGGTGGTGGCAATGGGAGACGTCTACTTATCTTTTAGTAGAAATAGAAATTTGATTTTAAGAAATTATCTTTATGTACCCGTTTTAGAAAGAATTTAATTTCAGTTTCTAAACTGTTTTTAGATGGATATTCGGTTTTTAACGATGTAGTTATTAAAAGAAATAAAGTGATTATACGGTGCATTAGTTGGCAATTTGTATACTTTAAATCCAATTTCTTCCACAAAGTCAAACATGGATATTTATAACTCATCTTCTAACTCAAATAAGAGAAAAGAACCTTCGGAGATGAACCAAGCATATCTTTGGCATCTAAGGCATGGTCATATTAACTTAAGTAGGATTCAGAGGCTTATAGCCGATGGACTTTTGCGTTCATTTGAGTTGGAAAATTTTCCAACTTGTGAATCTTGCTTGGAAGGTAAAATGACCAAGAGGCCGTTCAAGGCCAAGGGGTATAGAGCCAAAGATGTGTTAGAATTGGTTCACTCTGATTTGTGTATGTCCAGGCAAGAGGAGGTTTTGAATATTTTGTCTCTTTCATACGATTATTCAAGATATGGATACATTTACCTAATAAGTCCGAGTGCTTTGATAAGTTCAAAGAATACAAGGCGATGTGGAGAAACGACTAGGTAAAAGTATCAAGACACTACTGATCGGATCGTGGTGGCGAATACCTCTTAGGAGAGTTTAGGAATTACTTATCGAGGCCGAGATTCAATCCCAATTGTGCACTGGAACACCCCAATAGAATGGTGTAGCGAAGGAATAGGACTCTTATGGAGATGGTTAGATCAATGATGAGTTATTGAATTATCAAATTCATTTTGGGGATATGCTCGGAAACAGCACATTCCGAACTTAGTACCTTCTAAATCAGTTTCTACTCCCATAGAATTGTGGAATGGCCGAGTCTAAAACATATTCAGATTTGGGGTAGTCCGGCACATGTGCTGAAACGATAAGTTAGAATCTCGTCAGAAGTTCGCGTGTTTGTAGGATATCCCAAAGGAACAAAGGTGGTTTATTTTATAGTCCTAAAGACCGAAGGTCATTGTTAGCACCAATACCCAGTTTTAGAAGAAGACTATATAATGGATCACAAGCCCAATAGCAAAGTTGTTTTAGAAGAACTTAGAGAGGACATGTCTACTTCAGTAACAGGACAAGATGAAGTACCACAAGAGGCAACACGTGTCACACATGATACACAACCACGCATGCCTCGTCGTAGTGGGAGGGTTATAAAGCGACTGAAAGATTCATGTTTTGGGAGAGTCTTGGACTTGATCCGGGTAAACATGAACCTGATCCACACATGATGAAGCACTCCAAGATATAGATCTTGGCAAAAGGAAATGAATTCAAATAGAGTCTATGTACTCTAATAAAGTCTGGGAGCTTGTAGAACCACCGATGGTCTAAAAGCCGTTGGATGCAAGTGGATCTACAAAAGGAAAAGAGGGATAGACGGGAAGGTAGAGACCTTCAAAGCTAGGCTTGTTGCGAAGGGGTACAGAAAGAGGAATCGATTATGAGGAGACCTTTTCACAGGTCATGCTTAAGTCTATCCGGATACTCTTATCCATTCTTGCTCATATGGATTATGAGATTTGGCAAATGGATGTCAAGACTTTCCTTAATGGAAGTCTTGAAGAGAACATTCATATGAAGCAACTAAGGGTTCATTGAAAAGGCAAAGAGCATCTAGTGTGCAAGCTCAATCGGTCCATTTATGGATGAAGCAAGCTTCAAGATCCGAAGTAATCCAGTCGTATGGATTTATTCAGTATCCGGATGAGTCTTGTGTATACAAGAAGTGTAACGGAAACGTGGTGGTATTTCTTGTACTATCGTAGATGATATTTTGTTAATTGGCAACAATGTCAAGGTATTATCGGAGGGTATGGTTGTCCAAACAATTTGATATGAAGGACTTAGGAGAGTGTGCACACATTCTTGGGATCAAAGTGATAAGGGATCGCAAGAAAAGAATGTTGTGTCTGTCCCAAGCTTCATATATAGATACAATCCTTGCTCGTTTTAGTATGCAGGATTCCAAGAAAGGTTTCTTACCTTTTAGGCATGGAATAGCTCTATCTAAAGAGATGTCTCCGAAAACATCAAAGGAGATAGAAGACATGAAAGCAATTCCTTATGCTTCGGTGGAAGCCTTATGTATGCAATGCTATATACGAGACACGATATTTGTTTTCGTGGGCATGGTCAGCAGATATCAGAGTAACCTGGACAAGGACATTGGACTGCGATAAAACATATATTAAAGTACCGAGAAGGACTAGAGATTATATGCTAATTTACCTAGCAGATTTGTAGGTTGCACGGATTTTGATTTCCAATCGATAGGGACAATAGTAAGTCTACATCAGGCTATGTGTTTACTTTAGGAGGTGGAGCCATTTCATGGAGGAGTGTTAAGCGAAATGCGTTTCGGACTCAACCAAGCTGGGTATGTAGCAGCCTCTGAGGCAGCTAAAGAAGCAGTATGGCTCAGGAACTTTCTAATGGACTTAGATGTGATTCCTGGTTTGCCCAAAATTATCACAATTTATTGTGATAATAGCGGTGCAGTTGCAAACTCGAAGGAACCACGAGCTCATAAGGAAAGTAAACATATAGAGCGCAAGTACCACCTGATATGAGATATCGTGAAGTGAGGAGAAGTTGTCATCGCCAAGATTGCATCAGCGGATAACCTGGCAGATCCTTTCACTAAGGCCCTTCCGGCGAAAGCTTTTGATCGGCATGTGGAGGGAATGAGAATCAGATGTATGGTAGAAGATATGGCAACTTAGTCATTAGTATAAGTGGGAGATTGTTGGAGTGTATACTGAAAGCCTAAGCTTTTGTAAACATTTGTCTTGAATAAAGAATCACATTTGGTCAAATCATCTACATTTGTTTGTAGTTGTTCAATTAATTTATATTGTAGATAACATAGCATGTGGTGTCATATGCAGAAGATAATGTTATCAGTACCTTATAAATTATAAACAGTAGCTCACGACCAAAATGGAAAGGAACAAACCATTAGAAGGTCGTAGTGTAATTAAGTATCAGTTTATCTTGACTGTATAATTACACTAGTACACTTAGAGTGTATTGAGTAGGACCATTTGAGGTCGTTTCTTTTATACTGATTTTATAAAGAAACAAAGACCTCGGTTATTATGGAAGTGTGTGCTCTTAATCCTAATATAATAACAAGCACATATATTTGATATTTATTTCTTTAATTTATCAATGGGTGAGATTTAGTTCGATGAATCAATAAGCCCGATAAGTTGGGAAATGGTATCACTTATAGTGTGTGTTGTTGATTATAGAAGGAAACTGTGTCCTAGAGATACTAGGTTGATAATGTCCCCAAGAGGAGCTCATAAGGATTGTCATGTTAAACCCTGCAGGTGGACTTAGTCCGACATGACGATAAGGTTGAGTGGTACTACTCTTGGACTAAGATATTAATTAAATGAGTTGTTAGTAACTCACTTAATTAGTGGACATTCGATATCTTAAACACAGGGAGACTAACACACTTATAATAAGAAGGAGCCCAAAAATGTAATTTGGGATTGGTGCGGTAGTTTAATGATAGTTCTCTAGTGGAATGAATTATCATTGATAAAAATAAGTTGTGTGTTCGGGGCGAACACGGGATGCTTAATTTTATCGGGAGACCAAAACCAATTCCTCCTCTCGGTCCCTATCGTAGCCTCTTATTTATAGAGTTCTATACCCACCTATACCCACCTTCTATACCCACCCAATAGGGGCCGGCCAAGCTAGCTTGGGAACAAGCTAGGGTTGGCCTAGGTATAAGATTGGGTGGCCGGCCCTAGCTTGAACCCAAGCTAGTAGGGCCGGCCAAAAAAAATTAAAAAGAATTTTAATTTTAATTTTTATTATGTGGAAGAAATAATTTATTAAAGAGAATTTAAATTAAATTATCTCTCTTGTAAAATTTACAAAAGATTAAAGAAAGAGATTAGATCTCTTTCCTTATTTGTAGATTGGTGAGATATTTTATTTTCTCTTTAAAAATTATTCACATGTTGTAAAATTAAAATTATAGAAATTTCTTTTATTAACCATGTAGAGATTTTTAAAGAGAAATTTTAATTTTAAAATTTCCGGAAATAAATTAGGAAGTTTTAATTGTTGATTGAAACTTGTCCAATTTGTTCTCCAATGATGTGGCCGACCAATGTAGATTTAATTGGGAAATTTTATTTTATTTTTCTCAATTAAATCATGTCAAGGAAATTGAGGAAATTTTATTACAATTAAATTTCCTAATTTGCCTAGGCCAAGGAATATAAAAGAAGGGGTGAGGGTGCCTTCATGTGACATAACATCTATTATTTCTCTCCCTCTTTTGTTCCTTGGTGTGGCCGGCCATCCTCTCCCTCTCTTCCTCTTGTGGTGGCCGAACCTCTCTCTTCCCCTTGGAGCTCTTGTGGTGGCCGGATACTACTTGGAGAAGAAGAAGAAGAAGGAGAGAAAGCTAGCATCTCTTGGAGCTTGGTTAGTATTTTGGTTTTTCTCCTTGGTGAAGTTTTCCTTTGTGGCTGAACCTTGCTTGGAGGAGAAGAAGGTGATTGGTGGTTTCTCATCTCGGTAGATCGTTGCCCACACAACGTCCGAGGATAGAAGAGGAATACGGTAGAAGATCAAGAGGTTTTTCTACAAGGTATAACTAGTAATTTTTATTTCCGCATCATGCTAGTTATTTATGGAAATAATACCAAATACAAGAGGCTTACGTTCTAGAATTTCGAATATATTTTTTCGATACTGTGTTCTTTTGTTTTTTCTTTTCCTTGTGATTTGATTGTTCTCTTTGGTTAACCTAAAGTTATTTTAGAAAATTAAATATTAGCTTTCTATAAAAGGTTTTGTCTAGTCGGTGGTGGTTGCTCCCATATCCAAGAAGGCCATGTGCCTCGCCACGTCAGTACTGGGAACCAATTATGGAAATTAATATTTAATGGAATTAATAACTTAAGGAGACTTGGGTCGAACGTGTAAAGTTCCGCAGGAGATCCAAGTCAAAACCTAAAAGAACAAATAGATTAAGTTTTGGATCAAACGTGTTAAGTTCCGCAGGCGATCCAAAATTTTATTTAAAAGAACACATGGTAGCTAGGAAAAGGTTCAGACCTTTGTACAAAATTTTTGTACAGTGGAATCTATAGGTTTTCCGAGTAGCAACCAACACCCAAGTCCATTAATAATAACCCATACCACTAAAGGGTTATTATTGAACTACCACACCAATCCCATATTACAATATGGGCTCCTTCTTATCATTGAGTGCGTTAATCTCCTCGTGTTTAAGATATCGTATATCCGTTAATTAATTGTGTTAATGACAATCCAATTAATTAATATCTGATTCTAAGAGTAGTACCACTCAACTTTATTATCATGTCGGACTAAGTCCACCTGCAAGGTTTACTTGATAATCCTTATGAGCTCTTCAAGGGGACATCATCAACCTAAATAATTAGGAGACAGATTCCTTCTATAATAAATAACACACCATATAAATAGTACTATTTCCCAACTCATCGGGGCTATTGATTTAACGAATAATCTCACCCATTGATAAGTTAAAGAAATAAATACTAAGGATACATGCTTGTTATTATATAGGGATTAAGAGGGTGCACATCCATAATAACAAAGGTTCTATTCTTTTATGTAGTCAGTATAAATCGAACAACCTCAAATGGTCCTGCTCAATACACACATAGTGTGCTAGTGTAATTTTATAGTCAAGACTGACTAATACCAAATTACACTACAACCGTTCCAATGGGTTGTCCCAATCCATCTTAGTTGTGAGCTACTATTTATAATTTATAAGGAATCGATAACATGATCTTCTATGTGACACCACACACCATGTTATCTACAATTCAAATTACATGAACAACTGCATTGACATATATAGAAATATAAAATGCAGACATTTGACCAAAGTGATTCTCATTTCAAAATATTTCAAATGAGATGTTCATACAAAAGGTAGGCTTATAGTATACATCCCAACAATCTCCCACTTATACTAAAAGACTATACGACCATAAATGTTGCCATACATCTGATTCACATCCCCTCAACATGCCCATCAAAAGCTCTCACCAGAAGGGCCTTAGTGAAAGGATCTGTTAGGTTATCTGCTGATGCAATCTTGGCGACAACAACTTCTCCTCGCTTTACAATGTCTCGTATCAGGTGGTACTTGTGCTCAATGTGTTTACTTAAAATGTGGAACCGCCACATCAGCGGCCCCCCTAGAGCCGGTCCCACGGATATGGAGGGAGGTAAATGCAGGTACACAGGTAGAAAGTGCATAGCGGAGACGTTAACCCCAGGCAGTGACATCCCGGGGATCGACCCTTGGACCTTTTAGCCACAGAACTATGCACTCCCCATCTGTGCTACGCCCTGGGGACAAACTCAATGTGTTTACTTGCCTTATGGGTTCGTGGTTCCTTTGAGTTTGCTATTGCACCACTATTATAACAATAAATTGTGATAATTTTGGAATAACCAGGAATCACAGCTAAGTCCATCAAGAAGTTTCTGAGCCATACTATTTCTTTGGCTGCCTTAGAGGCTGCCACATACTCAGCTTCCATGGTGGAGTCCGAAACACACTTCTGCTTAACACTCCTCCATGTTATGGCTCCACCTCCTAAAGTAAACACATACCCTGAGGTTGACTTACTATTGTCCCTATTTGATTGGAAATCCGAATCCGTGTAACCCACAGGGAGTAAATCATCTGCCTAGTAAACCAACATATAATCTCTAGTCATTTTCAGGTACTTTAAAATATGGTTTATGATCGTCCAATGTCCCAATTCTGGGTTACTTTGATATCTGCTAACCATGCCCACGACAAAACAGATATTCGGTCTTGTACATAGCATCGCATACATTAGGCTTCCTACAGTCAAAGAATAAGGAACTGCCTTCATCTCCTCTATCTCCTTTGATGTCTTAGGACACATCTCTTTAGATAAAGGTACTCCATGTTGAAAAGGTAGAAAACCTTGGAATTCTGCATGCTAAAATGAGCTAAGATAGTATCGATGTATGAAGCTTGGGATAAGCACAACATACTTTTCTTGCGATTCCTTATTACTTTGATCCCAAGAATATGTCCACATTCTCCCAAGTCCTTCATATCAAACTTCTTAGACATCCATACCCTTACATCTGACAACACTTTGACATTGTTGCCAATGAGTAAAAAGTCATCTACATATAGTACAAGAAATACCACCACATTTTCGTCACTTTTCTTGTATACACAAGACTCATCCGGACACTGAATGAATCCATGAGACTGGATCACTTCATTAAACTGGATGTTCCAAGATCTTGAAGCTTGCTTCAGTCCATAAATGGACCGATTGAGCTTACATACAAGATGCTCTTTGCCCTTCGTAATGAATCCCTCTGGTTGCTTCACATAGATGTTTTCTTCAAGACTTCCATTAAGGAAAGCTGTCTTGACATCCGTTTGCCAAACCTTATAATCCATATGAGCAGTAATAGATAAAAGAATTCGGATACACTTCAGCATGGCTACCGGTGAAAAAGTTTCCTCATAATCGATTCCCTCTTTTTGAGTATACCCCTTCACAACAAGCCTCGCTTTATAGGTTTCCACCTTCCCGTCTGTTCCTCTTTTCCTTTTGTAGACCCGTTTACATATAATGACTTTTACACTATTTGGTGGCTCTACAAGCTCCCAGACCTAATTAGAATGCATAAATTCTATTTCAGAGTTCATTGCACTTTGCCAAGATGCTACATCTTTATCTTGGAGTACTTCATCATATGCCTAGGGATCAACTTCATGTTCACCAGGGATCAAGTCTGAAGACTCTCCCAAAAACATGAATCTATTAGGTTGCCTAACAACCCTCCGACTACGACGAGGCACTACCTGTAATTGTGTATCATTTGTGGCACGTGTTGCAGTTACTTGTGGTATCTCATCTTGTACCATTGGTACTAAAGTAGAAGTGTCCTTTCTTATTTCTTCAAGAATAATTTTACTCATGGGCTTATGGTTCATTACATAGTCCTCTTCTAAAAATTGGGCATTGGTACTAACAATGACCTTCTAATCTTTAGGACTATAAAACAAACCGCCTTTCATTCCTCTAGGATATTCCACGAATAAGCAAACTTCTGTACGTGATTCCAACTTATCAGCGTCTCCCTTCAGTACATGTTCTGGACTACCCCAAATTCGAATGTGTTTCAAACTAGGCTTACGCCCATTCCACAATTCTATGAGAGTAGAGGATACTGACTTAGAAGCTAGGTACCAAGTTCAGAATGTACGCCGCCGTTTCCAGAGCATATCCCTAAAACAAATTTGGTAATTTTGAATAACTCATCATTGATCTAACCATTTCCATAAGAGTCCTATTCCTTTGTTCTGCCACACTATTCTATTGGGGTGTGGCAGGTGCAGACAATTGGAATTGAATCCTGGCTTCTGATAAGTAACTCCTAAACTCTCCTAAGAGATACTCTCCACCACGATCAGACTGTAGTGTCTTGATACTTTTACCATGACGTTTCTCCACATCAGCCTTGTACTCTTTGAACTTATCAAAGCACTTAGACTTGCGGCGCATCAAGTAAATGTATCCATATCTTGAATTGTCGTCTATAAAAGAGACAAAATATTAGAAACCACCTCTTGCCTAGATAGTCATTGGCCCACACAAATAAGAATGAACCAATTCCAACACTTCTTTGGCTCTATACCCTAAGACCTTTTGGTCATATTTCCTTCCAAGCAAGACACGCAGGTCAAAAAATTTTCCACTACCAATGAACCCAAAGATCCATCGGCTATTAACTTTTGAATCCTACTCAAGTTAATATGACCCAACCTTAGATGCCAAGATATGCTTGGTTCATTTTCAAAGGTTGCTTTTTCTTATTAGAATTAGAGGACGTGTTATTAATTTCCATTTGTTGCATCATGGGAGTTATTGGATTAAGAGTATACAAATTGCCAACCAATACACCAGAACAGATAATCACCCTATTTTTTTTGACAACCACTTTGTCATCAAAAGAAATAGAATATCTATCCATAAATAATTTAGAAACTGAAATCAAGTTCTTTCTAAAACATGATATGTAAAGACAATTTTTGAAAATCAAAGTTTTATTCCTATCAAAAGATGAATAAACACTTCTACTGCAACAACCACTACTCTCGTAGCATTGCCCATATAGATGGTGATCTCCCCTTCATGTAGTAGTCGAGTTTCCTGGAACCCCTGCAATGAATTACAGACATAATCAGTGGCTCCCGTATCTACACACCAGGTACCGGTAGATAACACCGCTAAACATGTTTCAACAACTAATGAATAGGATATACCTTTATTGTTCATGTTGTAGTTCAGGTGGAACTGCTCAAAACTTTTGGGCAACGTTTGGAGAATGATATCGATTTGGGTTTTCCCATCGATTTCAGCTCCAAGGACTTCTATCTCATTCAAATGAGTCATCATCTTGAGGATATGATCCCTCACGGGTGTCCCCTCAGTCATGGTGGCCATCATTAAGTTTCTCATGGCCTCCTGCCTAGCAGCCCGATTTTGGTGTCCGAAGAGTTTCTTGAGATTGAACATTATGTCATAGGCAGTGGGTAGGGCCTGATGCTGATGTTGCAGCACATTTGACATAGAAACCAAAATATAATACTACGACATCTCATCTGCCTTGACCCATTTCCTATGTCTCTCTATCTCCTCTTCACTAGAATCCTTATCAGGCACGCTAGGGCAGACCTCGAGAAGTATGAACTTGTATTCTTCAGCAGTTAAGACAATGCTCAAGTTTCGTTTCCAATCAATATAATTTTGACTAGTAAGTTTGTGTTCTTTTAAAATAATAGCAAGAGGATTGAAAACCATTTTGAAATATTGAGAATCATAAAATAAAATATTTTGTCAAAACTTTAGAATTTAGAATAATATTGATTCCTCAAACAATATAATTTAAATTCACCAACACCTCAAAACATCGTGAATTTCGTATGTCACGATAGTGTGGATGTATACTAATTCAAACATTTGTAAGAGGAGGTTTTACCCATTAATTTTATTATCTTGTCAACCTAAATTTATGACAAATAAAATTAATAGTTAGTTCATCTTTGGTCACACAAATAATAGCAATGACTCCGATGGGGAGGATATTATTAAATACACCTAAGTATATACCATTACTTGATACTTAGTCCATTAATTAGGATTGTGCCCCTTTAGATGGAGAAGATCACACATACCTAAATAATTTCCTATAATCATCCATAGAGGAAGTTTGATCTAGTGATCCGCAAACAAACTCATCCAATATGGAGGAAGGCACTTAAAGCCAACACGCAAGTTTGAAAGCATCATTTACAAACCAGTAATGGAGACCGTGAAATTTATTTAAATAATCCCTCTCCAACTTAGTTATTTAAATTTAGGAATTTTAACATGCACACACATCACAACACACACATCACATCACACACATCACAACATATAAAAATAGCAAATAAAGGCAATAAATATGAAAATAAAATTTCCAACTATTATGGCCTCATCCAACGTTGTCCTCCAATATGTCGGCTGATACGGGTTATGAAGAAGGGATCTATTTTTCTAGTAAAGAGGGAAGAGAGGACTAAGTGAACAACAATGTTCATATAGGCACGGCGAGTGAAGACCGACCGAACGGAAAAAGTCGACCGAGTATCTAAGTTCAGCCGGCTGAGACAGGCGGAGCCAGAACAGCCGGTCGAGTAGAAGAGGCATAGGGCCTCATAGCAAACAAGGCACAGTGTGCTCAATAGGTAAAGACTGACCGAGCGGAAAAGCCGACCGAGTATCTAAGTCGAGTCGGTCGAGACAGGCCGAGCCAGAACAATCGGTCGAGCAGAAGAGGCATAGGGCCTCATAGCAAACAAGGCATAGTGTGCTCGACAGGTGAAGACCGACCGAGCGAAAAAAGCCGACCGAGTATCTAAGTTCGGTCGGCCAAGACAGGACGAGCCAGAACAGTCTATCGAGCCGAAGAGGCATATGGCCTCATAGCAAACAAGGCACAATGTGCTCGACAGGTAAAGACCGACTGAGTGAAAAAGTCGACCGAGTATCTAAGTTCGGGCGACCGAGATAGGCTGAGCCAGAACAGCCGGTCGAGTAGAAGAGGCATATGGCCTCAAAGCAAACAAGGCACAGTGCACCCAACAGGTGAAGACCGACCGGGCGAAAGAGGTTGACCAAGCCTCGCACCGTTTGACTTCGCACAAACTCTCGCATATATAAATCATACGGAAATATTTTGTGATTATATGAGAGCTTAACTAATTTGGCGGGAAATGTCTTCTAGAAGCTTGTACAGGTTTGCTAAACGACAAAGAAAGTACATCTGGGGTACGATAAAGATTCCTTGAACTATTTTCACAAGCGGTACTTACGTCATCTCATAACCAACTTCAACAAACCGGGGTCCACCTCATGACTGTGGAGGTCAAGTGAGGTGGTATAAAAAGGGGAATTCTCTCTACTAGCCAGGCATGCAATCATTCTGACACAACTCAAACCCTAATTTTCATATTCTTCCAGATTACTTTCTCTTTTCGCCGGAAACTAACTTGAGCGTCGGAGGGCCTAGGCAGGGATTCCCACCCCGATCTTAGGTCACTAACGCTTTGGCGGTTAGTCTCATTGTGTGCAGGATCGCGGGTCATCTCATCCATCATATCGCTAGATCTCTACTGATCTTGGGAGTCATCGTACTGGCGTTCTTTTCTGGGAGGTATTATTCATCAGATACGCTTTGGTCTTCTCGGATTGGTGATCTTATCTTCAAGCGCAAGTGAGGTCTGATGTGGTTTTCTCAGATCCTCCCTTGTTCATTGGTATCAGAATACGCCATCACCCATCTCGGCCATTACCCATTGCCTCCCAGTGTTCACCTCGTAAGCTCTCGGACAGGATCAAATTTGGCACCGTCTGTGGGAATCTTCACCTGAATCTGAGACTTCGTGATGGAGGACGCTGGAAAAACCAATACTATCACCATGACTCAGGAAGATCTGGAGTTGCTCATCAACTCCAGTGTCCAAAAAGCATTACAACAACAACAACAACAAGTGAATGCTAGTGGTGCATTGCCAGTGACGATGAATCCAACAATTTCCACCACAGATCGACGGAGAAACAAAGGTGTGGAAGAAGAAGAAATTGCTTACATAACTCCAGCTCCTGTTTCACCCACTCGTCATCCCCAAACATTCTTCCGTACTCCAATGGATCAAGGAGGACTGAAACCTGTGCTTCAGGAATCTTCAGATGAAGTACCCATGAAGGAAAACCACAAAGGAAAAGCGGTGACCAGCGATAGTTCTCCAGAAAGGATTGCCACCCCCTTTTCCTGGAGAGTCCTTGATGATCCCCTACCTAAATGCTATCAAACGCTGAACATTAGAGAATATTATGGGACCATTTATCCAGAAGATCACCTTTCTAAATTTGAGAGTGCAGCCCTGTTGTAGCAATTTACAGATAGTGTCAAATGCCATATGTTTCTTACTACTCTTGGAGGAGCAGCCGAGAGGTGGTTTAAAAGACTACCCAAAAATTCTATTAATCATTTTAAAGATTTTCGAAAAGATTTTCTACATCATTTTTCCAGCAATAGGAGATATCACAAGACCCCATGGAGTTTGTTTTCCATCAAACAGGGGCCTAACGAAAGCATCAGGGCCTATATCAAGAGATTTAATCAAGTAGCAGTGGATGTTCTGAATGCTACCACAGAGATCCTGGTGAGTTCCTTCTCTCAGGGGCTCAATGATAAAGATTTCTTCAAAGACCTAGTACGTAATCCACCTATAAATTTTGATCTATTAATTGATCGAGCCATGGAATTCATCAATGTGGAAGAGGCACAAGCAGCTCGAAAGAAGGAAACTATTGCTCCTACTCCACCAGCAATTAATGATAGAATTTATGTTCCTGTACACCCCCCAAGAGGACCCCGTGCAGCTCCCCCACCACATCGACAACCTGAGCAGAGACCTCATGCAGTACAACACGTGCAAATACCACAGGAAATCCCTAGAAGATGGTGTACATATCACATGTCAGGTACCCACTCCACTGAGAATTGTTTTTCCCTAAAGAATCAGCGAACCAATGATGGCAGGTACCGTCGACGATCTCCTAATCGGCCTACCTACTAGAGACGGAATATCCTGCCCGGGATGGAGTATCGGGCGATCGAGCCCCAGCAGGGTGCGGTGCAGACATCGGGCGGTCCTTCTCGAATGCTCGAACCAAGGCAGCCCTAAATGATCACAGTCCGCCAGGAAGAAAATCGGAACAATGCCCCGCGAGGTAATATAAATATGATTACGGGCGGTCCTACTGACGGCGACTCAAACAGGGCGAGGAAGTCACATGCTCGGTGATTGCAGATACATGCTGTAAGGTGTGGTGTTGAGAAGGCGGCTGGGCCAGAAATTAATTTTGGCCCTAAAGATCTAGAGGGGGTGGAAATACCGCATGATGATGCACTAATAATTAAGGTTGTATAACTAATTACAATATTTCTCGCACCTTCATTGATACAGACACTTATGTTAATATCATATTCAAGCCGGGTTACGACCAACTGCAAATAGATCCCAATGAGCTTCAACCCATGATGACTCCTCTCTATGGATTCACCGGCAATGAAGTGCAACCACTAGGTCAGATAAAGCTTGCCATCTCCTTAGGAGAAGAGTCTTTAATGAGAACCAGAAGATCTTATTTTATGGTAATAGATACCCCCTCTGCATATAATGTCATATTGCCTCCCTTGAATGAATTCAGGGTAGTTGTTTCTACGTTTTGTCAGAAAGTGAAATTCCCTGTTGATGATCAGGTGGGAGAAGTTCGCGGAGATCAGTTGTTGGCACGCAAATGCTATGTGGAAATTGTCTGTACGGAAACTAATGCGGTCCGTAAAATGCAGAGAATGGAAGTTAATGCGGTTGAAGAAAGATCGCTCGGCCTGGTGTACGATGAAAAAGAAGAAATACAGATACAAGTTGGGAGACCGGAAGCCATAACCTACATAGCGGCCGATCTGGATCTTCTTCTGAAAGCAGAGTTAGTGCAATGCCTCATTCGAAACAGTGATGTGTTTGCCTGGACGCCCAAAGAAGTTATAGGCATATCTCCTCTAGTAATGGAGCATTAGCTACATGTCTACCCTGATGCTAAGCCCATGAAGCAGAAAAAGAGAGACTTCGGAGCTGATCAAAATCAGATTATTAAAGAGGAGGTCGATAAACTAATGGAGGCAGGTTACATCAGAGAAGTGCAGTTCCCTAGTTGGCTGGCTAATGTGGTCCTGGTTTCTAAACCCGGGAACAAGTGGCGAGTATGAATTGATTTTAGAGACCTTAACAAAGCTTGCCCAAAATATTATTATCCTCTTCCTCGCATAGATCAAGTGGTGGACTCTACCGCCAGATGTGAGTATATTTGTATGTTGGATTCCTATCAAGCCTATCATCAAGTCCCCCTCGCCAAGGAGGATCAGGAAAAGGTTAGTTTCATAACCTCTGAGGATACTTATTGTTATAATATTATGCCTTTCGAACTAAAAAATACAGGGGTGACATATCAAAGACTCATGAATAAGCTCTTCAGAAAGCATATTGGAAGAAATATGGAGGCTTATGTGGATGGCATATTGATTAAATCTCTTCAGGCTAATGATTTATGTAGGGATATAGAAGAAACTTGCAGAACACTGAGACAATATGGGCTCAAGCTGAACCCTTGGAAATGATTGTTTGGAGCCAAAAGTGGCAAGTTTTTAGGCTATATGGTCACAGAGCGGGGAATAGAGGCCAATCCCGGCAAAGTCAGGGCGATCCAGGACATGGAACCACCGCGTAACATAAAAGAAGCCCAAAGGTTGACCGGCAGAATTACGGCCTTATCCCGTTTCATCTCTCGCTCGGTAGACCAGAGTTTCCACTTCTTCAAGATATTCTGGAAGGCGACTAAGTTTCAATGGGACGAAGAGTGTAATAAAGCTTTCCAAGAATTGAAGGATTATTTGTCTACCTTGCCTGTCCTGGTCAAACCAATGGTAGGAGAAACTTTGTGGGTCTATCTTTCTGCAAATAAGCATGTTGTAGGCTCAGTATTAGTAAGACAGGAGGACAAGGAACAACAACCTGTATATTTTTCAAGTCACCTATAAAAAGGAGTCGAGTGTAGATATACTACACTTGAGAAATTGGCTTATGCCTTAGTATTGACAGCTAGAAGGTTTCATCCTTATTTCCTCTCACACGCCATTATAGTATTGACCAATAGTACCCTGGGCCGAGTGCTTCTTAATCCCGAGGCATCGGGTCATTTGATCAAATGGACAACCGAACTTAGTGAATATGACATAGAATATCAGGCCCGATCGGCCATCAAAGCGCAAGCATTGGCAGATTTCATAACAGAGGTACAAGGTCCAGAAGAAGAAGGGATTTGGAAGGTTTATGTAGATGGATCCTCCACTAGGCAAGGCAGTGGGATCGGAATTCTTCTCATATCTCCTAAGGAGGATTGAATCGAACTTTCCGTCCACCTAAGTTACAGGGCCACTAATAATGAGGCAGAATATGAAGCATTAATAACTGGGTTGCTAGCTACTCGGCATGTGGGGGCGCCAAGGGTACAGATGTATTCCGACTCTCGGTTAGCAGCATAGTAGTTAACGGGCAAGTTTGAAATTAATAATGACCGACTCAAGTTATATGCAGAGGCATTTGATAAGTTACGAGCTTCATTCCAGGAAGTTAATATACAGAAGATACCTCGATCAGAGAATCAAGAAGCCGATGAATTAGCAAAACTCGCATCTCAGTGATACCGTGGAATCTACATAAACTAGTAGAACAAACCATTTTAGTATCTTGTATTGAGAGAGTAGCCAATGCGGAGATACAAGGAGACTGGCGCGTGCCCATCATATTGTTCTTGCAACAAGGTATCCTCCCTGCAGATGTAGACAAAGCCAGGGTCTTTAAGAAGAAGGCTATTCGTTACACTTTGATAGGAGACCATCTATACAAGAGAGCCTTTTCTAGTCCCCTACTTAAATGTATCGGAACAAACGATATACCCTACATTCTTCAAGAAGTTCATCAGGGTTCGTGTGGTAGTCATGCAGGGGGAAGGTCCTAGCTCGCAGAATATTACTAGCCAGGTATTTTTGGCCTACCTTACAAGAAGATGCAGCTCGACTTGTGCGAACCTATATATCTTGTCAGAAGAATCAGAATATTTCACATCACCCTACTCAATTGTTGAAAACCTCTGTAGTATCTTGCCATTTTGATCAGTGGGCCATGGATATAGTAGGACCTTTTCCCTTGGCAACTGCACAAAGGAGGTTCTTATTAGTAGCCATGGATTACTTCTCCAAATGGGTAGAAGTGGAACCATTGGCGAGAATCACTGAAAGCGCGGTTATCAAATTTCTATGGCAAAACATTATTTGTAGATTTGGTATTCCTCATAAATTGGTATCTGATAATGGTAGGCAGTTCCAAGAGAAAAGGATTGAAGAATGGTGTGCAGGATACGACATTACACAAGCTTTCATCTCTGTGGCATATCCATAGAGTAATGGTCAAGCGGAGGTGACCAACAGGGAGATCATCAGAGGCCTTAAAACTAAGTTAGATTATGTTGGTGGTAGTTGGGTAGACGAGTTACCCAGTGTCCTATGGGCCTACCACACTACTCCTAGAGAAGCCACAGGGGTTACTCCCTTTCAGTTAGTATATGGAGGAGAAGCAATAGTTCCCATTGAAGTAAGAGCAGAATTAGACAGAAGAAGACTATATAATGAAGAAGATAATGTTGATCGACATCTTACGGAATTAGATTTGATAGAAGAAGCTAGAGACAAGGCAGCTACTTGCCTTATATCATACAGGCAACACATGAGGCAAAATTATAACAGAAGGGTCATCCCCCGATTCTTTCAAGTAGGGGATTTGGTGTGGAAACGCTTCAAACATGTAGGAGATGTCAGTAAATTAGTTCCTCAGTGGGGAGGGACATACAAAGTCATACAGAAACTTGCCTCAGGTTCTTATTATCTCCAAGATGCAGAAGGGAGAAATGTAGAAAGACCTTGAAGTGCTAATCACTTACAACCATACAGAACCTAGCAAGTATGTCTGTAATTCATACATGCGTTTCATCTGATTCAAAAGTAATGAAAAAGTGCAGGCATTGATTCTACGAGTAAGTTATGTCCATACTAATGAGTATAAATGGCTTTCACTATCGGGCGTGCATCCTTCGCTCTGGCACAGTCGATCGGGGAATTTAAGGAGTGACCGGTCGGGCTTCCTTAGGGAGAACTGGATACTTTAAACCTTTAAACAGTTCGAGCGTGCTTCCTCCGCTCTGTCACAGTCGATCGGGGACCTTAAGGAGTGACCGGTCGGGCTTCCTTAGGGGGAACCGGAGACTTTAAACCCTCAGATGGTTCACGCATGCATCCTCCACTCTGTCGCTGTTGATAGAGGACCTTAAGAAGTGACTAGTCGGGCTTCCTTAGTGGGAACCGGAGACTTTAAACCTTTAAATAGTTCGAGCGTGCTTCCTCCGCTCTGTCACAGTCGATCGGGGACCTTAAGGAGTGACCGGTCGGGCTTCCTTAGGGGGAACCGAAGACTTTAAACCCTCAAACAGTTCGAGCATGCATCCTCCGCTCTGTCACAGTCGATCGGGGACCTTAAGGGGAGCCCGGTCGGGTTTCCTTAGGGGGAATCGGAGACTTTAAACCCTTAATCAGTTCGAGCGTGCATCCTCCACTCTGTCACAGTCGATCAGGGACCTTAAGGAGTGATCGGTCGGGCTTCCTTAGGGGAAACCAGAGACTTTAAACCCTCAAACGGTTCGAGCGTGCATCCTCCGCTCTGTCACAGTCGATTGGGGACATGGAGTGACCGGTCGGGCTTCCTTAGAGGGAACTGGAGACTTTAAACCCTCAAACGGTTTGAGCGTGCATCCTACTCTCTGTCATAGTCGATCAAAAACCATGAGGAATGACCGGTCGGACTTCTTCAGGGGGAACCGGAGACTTTAAACCTTTAAACAGTTCGAGCGTGCTTCCCCCACTCTGTCATCATCGATAAGGTTTTCTTATGAAGAACTGGAAATTTTTAAGCTTCAAAAAAAGAATGAGCTTGCATCATATGCTCTGTTATGACCCAGTCAAGTGGTCGGTGAGATCTCCACGAAGAAAAGTAAAGTTTTTACGTCTCTCAAACAGACATACACCTAAGCCACGTATGGTGGAACAAGTTTTTCTATTCATCTTAGTTGGCTCAAAAATTTTCTTCAGATGGGGAGAGGAATTCAAACAAAGGTGGTTCCGAAGACATGAAACCAAAGAGCATTGGAAATCATCATACAGGTGAACACTAGTATTTTAATACTCATCTATGGTTTACAAAATACGTTATTCCATTGTTTCACATGTTTACGTGCAATACTTTGTTTACTACAAAAATATCTTGGTAAATCCGCTTTACAACCCAAAGGAGATAGTGACTAAGGAATAAATAAGTAAGGTTGAAACACATCAACATAGTCTTTGAGCGATAGGGAAAGACATCAATGGTCTTGTCCCATGACCAACATATACACCCGATCTTTATTTGAAATGGATGAACAGGTCTTTGGGTAGTCCTTCTTTAAGGCGCCGTAAATCTACAAAATAAGGAGGAGGCTCTTGGGGTAAGAAACCTCCTTCCCTCAATTGTTCCAGAATACCTTCACTTAAGCCAGTCATAGTCCCAATGACACGCCCGACAAACTCAGCTCCGAATTCAGGAGAAGCAAGATACGCCTGATGCCGACTCTCCCAACATTTTTCCTCACTTGTTTTATAATCTTGTAGCTCTGAGGCGAGATGTTCTGATTCGTCCTTAAAATTGTCCCTTTCTACCTTAACACGATCCAACTCTTTAGATAAAAAATCTGCCTCAGAAACCTGAGCTTTCAACTGTTCCTGTAGTTGCAATAGCCCAAAATTTTGAGAGGTTAATTCCTGAGCTAAATCGGGGGATCGAGGACGTGAAGTTTCAAATTGACTCAAGAGGGTAGACTTGAGGGTAGCATCTGAAATAGCTTTATCTCTCAGGGCCACCTCAACGCTCAATTGAGAGGAAAGACTTTGTATTTGCAACTCTAAAGTTTTTTTCTCCTAATCTTTAGTCTTTAGCAGTTGTCGATGATGTTGCAAATCTTGCTCTAAAAGGGTTGTCTGTTGAGCCTGAGAATCTATTTTTTCCTGCAACCGGGTAATTTCTCCACCAAAGAAAAGGGGGGTTGCTTCCAAAGCCTTTATTTGATCCTTTAAGATTTTATTCTCTTTGTTTAACTCAGCAGCCAGGAGGCCCATGTGAAAACTTGAGCCCATGAACTAAGTAAGAATAGTAACATAATTACAGAACTGTGGTCATAAAGTAAGAAGACATATCCAAAATACTTACAGTAGAAGCTTGACGATTGTGAAGGTCTGCCTATTCGGAAACACTCTTGCCTTTTAGAAATTATTGACCATGCAGCCAAGCCCCAGTTATTGAGTCATGCAATTGAAGGATTCCGTAAGCAGAAGGGGGGACACATTCTTTCCCATCATAGAGGGAGCGCATTGGGCTTGCTGGAATAAAAGTTTGGGAGGAGCAAAAGAATGGGGACCAGCAGGCGAAGGAGGTAAAGGTTCAGAAGAAGAAGGTGAGGGCTCAACGCTGAGAGTCACAGAACTAGTTGTATTAGGAATGTTGGAAGGTAAGGCTAGGGGAAGGGATCCAGAAGGTGGTTCGGAGGTAATATTTTGAGAAACAAGACGAGAAGACCTTTTACAAGGAGTTCTTTTGGCCCTCGCCCTAGATTGAGGGGAAGAGAAGGCAAGGGGAAGCGGAGGAGATCCAAGTGTGGTTGGTGTTACCTCAGAAGCGGAGACGATTGGGAGAACTGTAGAAATCAGTAAACCGGGTTGCATCATGTTAAGGGCCAAGTTACGACGAAAGCGACTGGGGGGCGCTGGTCCCTTACCTTTCTCGTAGGAAATCTCAGCAGGCGTAAATGGGGCTTGTGTAAATTCAGATATAACGATCGGAGGTCGATCATTTTTTACGATAAGATGTTGCGTGCGTCAGACGATAAAAGGGCTCTCTTCTTCGGAAGACTCAGAAGCCTCAGTTGGAGCCTCATGAAAAGGAAGCAATCCAAGAGAAGAGGAACGAGGATTAAGCTGACGCTGCTATAATAATTCCTCGTCCAATTTGGTTATGATTGATCTAGTTAACCCCGGATGTTTATACATGAAAGCGGGAAGAATAGCATCAACTAAAATGAATAGGAATTCAGAAGATGAGGTAGATAATAGAATATCAATAAGCATGGATGAAAATGGTAAACTTACCGAAAGAAACCTCCAATTCTATGTACACGGAACTCATCCCAAAGAGGAATAGCAAACCTTCAACGATCGGCGGAGGCAAGCTGAACTTAACCCCTCATAGCTTTAACATGGAAGGGTTGAAAGTCAAATCAATGGACCTTGTCTCCGGAGGGGGAGAGGGAGGAAGAGCTCGTCGCCAGGCTATAGGATATGGGGGAGGAGAAGGAAGTTGTAAGAAGAAAAACTTTTGTCTCCATTATACTTGAGGGGGAATATGGCAGAATAAACTGGTCTTTGGATGACTTTCTATCCTCTACTTGACGGAGAATGAAAAACTGATGAAACAGGCGAGGAGTAGGAGGAAAATCCAATATCTGGGAGACAGCAATGAAGCCCGATATGATAGAAAAGGATTGAGGAATAAATTGGTTCAAGGGTACATCGAAGTAGGAGCTTACGCCCACAAAGAAAGGGTGTAGTGGGAGTCGAAAGCCTGCTAAGACCTGCTCCCAAAAGATGGCGACGCTGTCACGCCCCGGGGGAGTCCCTGTCCGAAGAAATTTCGACAGCACCTCCCCTGTACGGCTGACAATCTGAATCATTTCTACATGCACAATATACCTCAGTCACAGACGGCTGGAATAAACACACAACCACGCAGTTTATATGCAGCCTACTCGACTGATACAATAAAAATACCACCACGCAGTTATATGTAAAACTGACAGCCCACTCGGCTATACTAGAATCAAACACAGCGGAAATACAACGGACATACATACAAACTAAAATACAAGACTGCTAGCTGGCTAGGCTTACACCACACAACAAAACAACACTCCAGAAACAAATCCGGAACACAAAACCAAATACACACATATTGTATACCAAGATAAAAATAAACAAAAATACGGAGACTAGTCTTCTAATGTGACGTGGGGACCGGCAGGTAAGATACTCCAAGCAACTCCATAAATAACCAGGTACCTAAAAAAAGATAGTGTCCACGGGGGTGAGTTCAACAACTCAATAGATACCAGTTGATATGTATAGTAAGATATAACAAATAGAAATAACTATGGAGTACAATCTCCTTGACAAAAACTGGAAATGCACAATAGGAAAGGGCTAAAGAGAACTGTACTCACCAGGGCCTCCTATCAGAATGGTCAGGTCGTCAGACCGAGAGTATCAAAAATCCTGTATGCATGTCGAACATATGCATCCATCCAAATGTAGCATATAAGTGCAACAAACACAATCAATATATGCATCAATGCATATGATGCCAATGACATGGTCACCCCTGACGTCAGTCAGCCATCTAACACACAATGGTGAGACCGAGTGGGTAGAGCTGTGACAATCGGGCACTTTGACGTCACTACTCCTGATGAGTGACCGAGTGGACGGGATACTGTCGGAGTACACCTATCCTCCTACCCCAAATCATAAATAGGGGAGTGCAATGCTCTCATCTCCTGGTGCACAATGACAGGGAGGGATCCCGGCGTGCTACCATGCTGCAGTACACTACCCATGAGCATCCCAGCGGAGCACCACCTAGCAAACTGACGTGCTACCACGCTGCGTCACACTACCCATGAGCGGACCAACGGAGCACCGACAGTGATGAAACTGGCGATGTGCTCAACAACAATGGAGCAGACTATCGCGCAGCATGCAATCATGCAAATGGTGCATGGCACTAAGCTTGGCAATAACCTGATCAGCATAACAATATCCATATATATGAAATATGTACCGTAGTATCGATGGTCAAATCTGAAGACCTAAGGTACACAGGTCAGGTAGGGTATAAAAACCTAGGTCCTGAGCATAATGAGGCATGGTATGTCACTACCATATGAGCATATATAAAATCATGTGGGTACTAACAATAAATGCATAACAGGTGAGCAAACAAGCATGTAACAGGTATCCGGTAGTGACATATCGAAACAAGAACGAACATAATTATTACTAAAGGCTATAACTTACTAAACATATCAACATGACATTATCAAAGATAAGTCAAGGTACCCGCCTCCAATAGGAAGGTCCAATCCTGTCCAAATCCGACGTCGAGATGCTCGTCTCGTGTCAAAGTCCTATGTCACCAATATATATATGCATCTTTATTTAGCTACTTTCAAATAAATTTAAAATAGCCAAATAAAATCCTCCAAACCAATTTAGGGGAAAACCCTTATCACATAACCATTATCCCACCTAAACAAAGTCTAACGATACAATGGGTTAGTTTCCAAATCCTCAATCCACCACTAGATCAAGAATCCAAACTTAATTCCATTTACACATGATTAATCATTTACATAATCAATCACCTAATTCAAACACATAAGCAATTATGTATGTACCAATTCCTACCTAAATTAAATCCAACTCTAAAACCTCAGCCGATGATCCACAGCCGGAGCAAAGTAATGTTGCTGTCCTCCACATCAAATGTTCCCTAACCAACACATTATATTTAAATTCCAATTTCCTTATAATAATCATAACCAATTAATGATACCATTCTACATCTATTATCTACAACAAAGAACAAATTCTTAACACTTTACCTCAATTCACAGCCAAAAAGATTGCTGCCGAAAGGATGTACTGCTGAAACCAAGGTGAGCTGCTAGATCAAAGAGCAACCCATGGTACACTATACCTCTACCTCACAACCCTCCACAACCAATGATCGTAGCTGCTAAAATCCAAGAAAACCACCGAACAATCCCTTCCAGCCGAAATCCTTCACTGAACAGAATAGGAGGAGATCAAGAATCCGGCGATAGTGCTAGGGCACGGGTGATGTCGGCTGCCGGCGCTAGGGCTAAGGAGGAGCAACAACCGGCGATCAGTGGCATTTACGAGTGTCGGCGCCATCAGGCAGAGACGAGAGAAAGGTGGACGGCGCTAGGGCAGAGGCGACGGGGCGCTTGGTCGGACCTAGCGGCCGAGAAGATGGCTAGGGAAAAACTCTAGGTGTCGGCGCAAAGAGAGGAAAGGAGACTCGGTCGGCAGTCGCTTGAGCATCGCCGGCACTAGGGCACAAGGATGGCGGTGCCGGCAAGGCACAGTGGCGTCGCTGGCGCCGATAAGAAGAAAGGTTCGGCTCGGGGAGGAAGATGGAGAAGAAGAAGAAGATCCTCGACGGGATCGAGAGAGAACAGGAGAAGGGACGAGAAGAAGGAAGAGGGATCAGCGAGGGAGAAGTAGGGAACCGCACAGTAGAGGAAACGGTGAAAAAGAAATAAAGAAAAAGAAAAGAAAAATAAAAAGGAACATTAACATTTCCTCATTTAAATGGGGTAGCCTAAACAGGCTTTCCTGGACCTAGTTTTTATCCCAAAAAAATCATCCTTACGATCTACGAAAAATTTTAGAAAAAATTCTAAATATTTTGGAAAATTCCCTTATCATTATTCACCATTTTCTGGTATTTTACATTCTCCCCCACTAATAAAAATTTGGTCCCCAAATTTTGTTATCTACCATCAGCAAATACTAACAATAGGTAAAGAGTACAAATGTTGAACGGTAAATTAAATCATATACCTCAAGTGAAAAGATGGGGGTATCGAGCTCGGACAGTATCCTCGAGCTCCCAGGTAACCTCCTCGTCTGTATGATGCTGTCATCCAACTCCAACCAGTCGGATAGTCTTGTTCCTCAACTGACGCTCCTTCCGGTCCAGAATCTGTACTGGAACCTCCTCATAGGTAACGTCAGGTTGAACGGAGACTGAGATATCCATCAGCACATGTGTCGGGTCGGGTATATACCTCATTAGCATAGACACAAGGAATACATCATGAATGCCTGCCAGGGACGGTGGTAGTGTCAGCCGGTAAGCTACCGCTCCAATCCTCTCCAATATCTGGAAAGGTCCAATGTATCGCGGAACTAGCTTACTTCTGAGGCCAAATCTATTCACCCCTTTCATGGGTGAAACTCGTAGAAATACATGGTCGCCTGTAGATAACTCCAGGGTCTGCGTCTCCGATCAGCATAACTCTTCTGGCGGTCCTGCGCCTCTCACATCCTTCGTCTGATAGTACGGACAAACTCTGCCTCCTGCAGAGCTCTATGAGATCCAAACAACTGGGCCTCCCTAACCTCAACTCAGAGGATGGGTGCCCGACAATGCCTACCATACAACTATTCAACCAGTGCCCTCTGCATAGTCGAATGAAAGCTGTGTTGTTGTTGTAGGCAAACTCTACCAATGGCAAATGGTCCTCCCAACTGTCTCCAAAATCCAACACACATTACCTCAGCAAGTCCTCTAGAGTCTGAATGGTCCTCTCTAACTGTCCATCTGTCTACGGATGGAAAGCTATACTGAAACAGAGCTGAGTGCCCAAGACCTGCTGCAGACTCTACCAGAAACGAGACGTGAACCGAGGGTCTCTATCGGAAATAATAGTCAAAGGGACACCATGTAATCTGATGATCTCCCGGCAATACAGATCTGCCAATCTATCCAGGGAATCAGTCTTCCGGATCGCTAAGAAGTGGGCGGATTTGGTTAATCGATTCACGATTAACCAAATTGCGTCATGGCCTCGTCGTGTCCTCAGCAAACCCACCACAAAGTCCATGGTAGTGTGTTCCCATTTCCACTGAGCAATAGGAATCCACTGAAGTAAACCGGCAGATCTCTGGGCTCAGCCTTCACCTGTTGACTGACAAGACATCTAGCTCGAATCTCGCGATGTCTTTCTTCATATCGTTCCACCAGTAGGAACACCTCAAATCCAGATACATGCGGGTCCCGCCTAGGGGATAGCAAATTTGGAGCGATAAGCCTCCCGAAGTAGCTCTTGTAAGACCGGGTGAGACTGAGGTACGCATAATCTGCCTCGGAAATATATAATACCCGCTTCATCTCGGGGAAACTCAGCCTGCTACCCGGAAGCTATCCAGCTGCCAATGGACTGTAAATGCTGATCACCAGCCTGGCCTCTCAGATCCTCGTCCTGATCGATAACTGAGCAAGGATGGTAACCAGAATACCCTATTTTGTCTGTCCCTACTCTTGAAGGCCTAACTCAGAGAAACCCTAAACCAAGTCTGTGACTGAAACTCGGTGGCAAGCCAAAGTCCCTCTGGACTTCCTGCTGAGTGCATTGACAAGCACATTAGCTTTCCCCGGGTGATAGCTAATGGTACAATCGTAATCTTTCAGGAATTCCATCCATCTCCTCAGTCGGAGATTAAGTTTCTTTCTAAGTGAACAGATATTTGAGACTCTTATGGTCAGTGAGAATCTCAAATGTAATACCGTACAGATGATGCTGCCAAATGTTCAAGGCAAAAATAATAGTGGCCAGCCACAAGTCATGTACTGGGTAGTTCTGTTGGGTTTTTCGGGCCGCGAAAACCGCTTTTACGCGTCGCGGAAACCCCAAAACCCCCGCCACTGGATCCGTGTGAAGTAAAATAAAACAAAATTTTGAGTACGAGTTTACTAAAGCCTAGATCTACACTAGAGAAGGAAGTTACCCTCGATGCGATGCCCTTCGCAATCCCGCTCGTCTAACGGTTCGCTGAATCTCGAGATCGTCAAGCGCACGATCCTCTAGAAGTATCCACACGAACAAACTAGGTGGAGAAACCTAACACAAAGGTGTGCTAGCACCTAGGTAAGGTTTGACCAAGAGAGGAGAGGGAGAGCAAGAAGAGAGAGCAAGGAAGAAGATGAGTTGAATGAGAATGAATGCCTTGAATTGCATTCACTTGCAAATCAAAAGTGGCCGACCACATTTGGAGTTGTAACCTCCATTCCCATTTAATGTGGCCATTAAAGAGGGGATTTGTAACCTCCATTAGGTGGCACACACATGTACTAACTATGATGATGTGGCACATCATCATTGGCCACTTAATGGCAACTCACAAATGAGGTGGCAAATAGTCAAGTCAAACTTGACTCTTCCTCTTCCTCTCAAGTCAAGTTAAACTTGACTTAATCTCTCTCATGGTTCATCTAATCCAACCATTTAATTCAAGCCAATTTAATATAATGAATCTAATTCATTTAATTAAATTGATTCAATGAGTCATAATCTAAATTAGACTCATTGAACACATGAATCAACTTGAGTCCAACTCAATTAGCCCAATTAGGATTACTCTTAATCCAATTTGATTCATCACATGAATCTAATCCTCTTGGTTCATCATATGAACCTAATCTCCATCTAATTATCCTTAGTGTGTGAACCTATAGGTTCTTGTAACATTGGCAATGCCCCTAAACCCATTTAGAAGCATAAGTAATGAGCGGTATCTAGCAACACATCATTACTACCCAAGTTACAATAATGTTGAGATCCAACATCACCTTGTGACTACTTATTGTGACTCCTCACAATATATAACAAGTATCCTTCTATCCAAGACATCTAGATTGATCAATGTAAGGCATAGACTATGTCATCCTTTGACCAATCTAAATCTTGAACTCCAAGTAGACTCACTAAATCAAATGAGCTCAATATCTCATATTGACTCATTTGGGCATGGCCATGCACTTCGTGGTCTCACTCTATCAAGAATATCGATGTCTCTCCCGTCATATAGGAGGGATAGATCCCATCTACATCACTCACATCCCTCTGCATAATTCATTACATACCTAGTAATGGCCTTTATAATCCACCCAGTTACGGGTGATGTTTGATGAAACCAAAGTACATAACTCCTTAGGTAGGGAACCATGGTGACTTCAGGTCTAAGGACTAGTAGTCATACTAATTGTCACATGAGAAAGTATATGACACTCATATAACGATCCATGATACTTTCTCATGGCGGGTCATTCAGTATATATTCTCTAATGCATACCCATGTGTCAACTTGATATCTCTATATCCATGACTTGTGAGATCAAGTCATCGAGTTGACCTACATGCTAGTCTTATTACATTAACATTGTCCCTGAATGTTAATACTAGACTAGGAATGATTAAGAGTAGTGTTCCCTATATCATCTCACTATCGGTTCAACTAACCGATTGATATTGGTAAGAACCTTCTACTCAAGGACGTTATTATACTTAGTTTATTTGGCACCAATATAAGTAAGTATAATAACAAAAAATAAATGCCTTTATTTATATAAGAATATGATACAACAAGTCCATAATACAATCTTCAAATGATTGGCTCTAGGCTCTAACTAATAAGGTCTGCTCATGCTCCATCAACTGCCGAGAAGTAGGAGACTACCCTGCCGTGCTGCATCAAAATAGCGCCCAAACCCTGTAGAGATGCGTCTGTATAGAGCACGAATCTGTCCTCTTTAGAAGGTAAAACCGAAATCGGACCGGACACTAGTCTCCGCTTTAGTTCCTGGAAGCTGGTCTCGCAATCCTCAGTCCAAGTGAACTTCACGCCATTCCTGGTCAGGCGTGTAAGTGGCATAACAATCCGAGAGAAACCCTCAACGTATATCCGGAAATATCGAGCCAAACAAAGGAAGTTGTGAGCCTCCTCTATAGACTCCGTCTACTCCCAACGGTAACAACCCCTATCTCCTGTGGAACCACGGTATACTTCTACTGGTGACCGTGTGTCTCAAACATCTCACAAAAGATAACCAAAATACGCACTGCTGATCTTCACATATAGACGTTTCCGTCGAAACATCTCTAGAACTATGCGAAGATGGTGTACGTGACTCACCTCAGATCCGAAATTGATCACAACATCGTCAACAAAGACAATGGAAACTGATCCAAACATCCTAGGAATATCAAATTCCTCGAGTCCCTGAAAACATCTAAGGCTCTGCAAGCCCTAATGGTAAAACCAAGACACATAATGCCCGTATCACAGACATTCCTAACTATAAGATCCCCGACAACAAATCAGGAATCTGATCACCGACGATATAAATCACCAAAGAATAGCTCCTCCAGTGTGAGAGCAACGCTCCATCACACGAAATACCACATATGTGGGAGCAACGCTCTACCACAAGAAATCCTCCATATGTGGGAGCAACGCTCCACCACAAATAATTTGAAATATATATCTACAATAAATATGGGAGCAATGCTCCGCTACACGCAATCCGCAATATGTGGGAGCAACGCTCCACCACAAACGATCCATAACATGTGGGAGCAATGCTTCACCACAACAATCCATAAGTGCCTTCTATCCAGCTAGAGACTGCACGAGATCTCTCTACCACAGATTATTGTGGGTAACCTAGGGTATAACTGTTGGTGCGGGTAGCACTGACGGTCTAACCTAGGTTTTGATGAATGACAAATGGGTTAAGTTAGTTTTGTTGTTGTCTGACACTTTGATCGAGTGTGCAGGAGAAGTCCAGACAGGTCGACGGGCTGACCGGATGTCTGGCACGAAGTCCAGCTAGGTCAACGGGCTGACCGGATAGCTGGCGAGAAGTCCAAGTGGGTCGACGAGCTGACCGGACGCTTGGCGAGAAGTCCAGCTAGGTCGACAGGCTGATCGGATAGCTGGCGAGAAGTCCAAACGGGTCGAAGGGCTGACCGGACGTCTGGTAGGTAAGTAAGGTAAGTCACTGGAGGGGAGTGACTGCGAGGATGCGTTCCCGGGAAGGGAACATTAGGCGTCGATCCAGCTTAGATCCATTTCGGAAATCTAAGTCGAGATCGTGACTAGATTCCAGTCTCGGAAAGACGGAATCTAAGTCATATTTTTCTGTTAATTCATACTTTATATATTGTGCTAACAATCTGTGTTGCAGGGTATATCTTGCCTCGGACTAACCTTGTTTTGCAGGAGAATGAATCTCTGGAAAAAGTTGGTACGGGCGCCCGGAGGGGATCCGGGCGCCCGGACCTCCGGGCGCCCGGAAGGGATCCGGGCGCCCGGAGGCAACTTTTATCCTCTGCGTCGCCTCACCTCATGGAGCATCCTGACTGGACTTTCCACGTCGCACCAGGGCGTCCAGAAGGGATTCAGGCGCCCGGAGCAGCATATAAAAGAAGCCCCAGGGGTGGAGCTTCAAACAACAACTGAGAACTCTTCGACTGCTAGTCCTGCTGCTCTATGACGCTAACAAAGCTCCGACAAAGTGCTCCTTCTTCTTTGGTTAATTTCCTTGTCGGTATTACTTTGTTTCATTAGCATTTCTTGTATTCCTTTTGTAATCATATTCGAATTGCTAGTGATTGCCCAACGAAAGTGGTCAAGGACCACGGGCCTTCGAGTAGGAGTCGTCACAGGCTCCGAACGAAGTAAAATCAACTGTATTCATTTACTTTTCCGCTGCGTACTTTTACACTCAAGTTTTTCGAATCGATATTCACCCCCCCTCTATCGAACGATTATGGTCCTACAAGTGGTATCAGAGCGGGTACCGCTCTGATTTGGTGCAACCACCAATCAGACAGGGGGTGAAAAATTAATTGTTTTTTTTTGGGTTTTCAGTTTTACGATTTTTTTCTGTTGAAATTAAATCTAAATTGGTGCAACACCAATTTAGATACTTCTATAATTTTTTTTTCCGCACTACTAATCCAAGACCATGTCATGGGAATTTTGTTTTTCTCTTCGTTCTTCTGTGCGCAGGACTAAAATTTCTCAGATAGAAGGATTCAGCACAGTACGACCTCCACTCTTCAACGGAGACGATTTTCCGTACTGGAAGAAGCGCATGGAGGTCTACCTCAAAATAGACTTCGACCAGTGGATGAGCGTGACGAGACCCTATAAAATTCCAGCGGACAACTCCGGGAACGTACTGGATCCTGAAGACTGGACAGCAGATTTGAAGAAAAAGGCGTTAACAGAAAATAAAGCGATCAACACTCTACAGTGCGGATTAACAAGAGAAGAACTGAACAGAGTCGGTCCACACAAAAACACTAAAGAACTATGGGACAAATTGATCGAGCTGCACGAGGGAACGAGCGACGCCAAGGTAACAAAACGAGACCTGCTTTTGAATAAAATTCTTAATATAAAAATGCAGGAAGGTGAAACGGCGAATCAGCTCCACGCGAGGATAAAGGACATCCTCAACGGGCTTCATGCGATAGGCCACCAAATGGAAAATAGAGACTTAATAAGGTACGCATTAAATGCTTTTCCACGTAATAGTTTGTGGGCATCAATCGTAGATGCCTACAAAATTTCTAATAATCTTTCTAAGTTAAAATTAGATGAGCTTTTCTGTGAATTAGAATTACATGAACAAACTAATGCTGGAGGCGAGAAAGGTATAGCTTTGTTTGCAGTTTCCTCCAAAGAAAAGAAAAGCAAGACTGAGTTTGAAGAAGATTCCGACCAAGACTCTGAAGACGAAGAACACCTGGTGAACTTGGTAAGAAAAATGTTCACCAGGAGAAAAAGGAGCTTCAGCAAAAAGGACCTTCAAAAGATTAGTTCTCCCTCAGATCAAAGGAACGTGACTTGCTTCGGCTGCAATAAAAAGGGACACTACAAGAACGAATGCCCAAAACTGAAGTTCGACAAACCGAAGCCAACCAAAAAGAAGGCACTCAAAGCAACGTGGGATGACTCCTCGGACGAATCGGAGGAAGAAGAGCAGAAACATCAGAGCCATCTCGCACTGATGGCCCACGAAGCTGAAACAGAAGACGAGTCGGAAGATGAAGACGGGTCTGAACCCGAAACAAGCCACGAGTCCGTACTGAGGTATATTTTAATTTAAACAAAAAAATTTTTAGAATTATTTCCTGTTTAAATAGTAAATTAATTAAAATAGAAAATGAAAACAAATCACTTCTTGAGGTAAATCAAAACCTCAAGGAACAAATCAAAAATTCAAATCCAACTCAAGATCTAACACTTGAGGAGGAGAATTTATCATTAAAAAAAATGAGATTAACAATTTAAAAGAAATGTTAGAAAAATTCACAAAAAGATCAAAAAATCTAGACTTAATCCTAAATAATCAAAAAGCATGCTATAATAAAACCAGACTAGGATATAAGTCGAAATCATATAAAACCTTCAAATCATTAATAACCCAATACAAATCAACTAATCTAGCTTGGGTTCCGAAAGCGTGCTTAACCACGCAAATAGTACTTAATCAATATTATATACCTAAAGAAAAAATACATTATATAAAATCGAATAAACCAAACCAAAATCCAAAATACAAACCTAAATCAAGTTTAAAATCTAAACACTTTAAAAATCAACAAAATTATCACCAAGTTAACCATAACTATAAAAGGAATCGACACAAACCTAAAACCAAAATTTAAATCAATGGCCAATAATTCAGGGGGAGGCTGCAGAATAGTTGGCACCTCCAAAACTAACTTACCCGACAGGGTAACCTAAAAACTAACCCGGCAGGGTAATTAGGATTAGAGACCAAGTTTAACTTGAATCATGGTACTGGTGAAGTTTTTGGACGATAGTACGTTAGGGAAACTTGGGCATCGCATGTCTAGAAAGATATGGTTTCGATCTGGTGCATTTGGCCAAGTGGAACTGACCGAAGCTGTCACGCCCCCAAAGGAGTCCCTGCCAGACAAAAATCCGACAGCATCTCCCCTGTACCGGTGACAATATGAAGCATCACTACAAACAAAATATACATCAGCCACATGCGGCTGGAATATTTATATACACAACCACGCAGTTATAATAACAGCCCACACGGCTGGAATGAAACAATCACAACCACGCAGTTATATATAAAATAGCCCACACGGCTGTACAAAACAAACCAACACAGCGGAAAAACGAAAACGGAAAGCCCACACAAGACAAATAGATACAATGCATGCCGGCACGGCTTAAATACAACACCAAAAGAATAAGATAGCCACATGGCTAAACACAAATACAATGCCACGAATAAGAAAAGAATATACAATAGAAAACGAACACAGTCTTCGGATGTGACGTAGGATCCGGCAGACAGGATACTCCGAGCGACACTCCAACCTATCTACCTGAAAACATAAATGTATACATGCGGTGGTGAGTATAGGTAACTCAGCGGGTAATAGACAAGATAGTGCATGGTCAATAAACAAACATGGAGATCACAAGTATACAGTCTCAATAGGGAATAAAGAACATGATCATACTATCATAATCAATGCACCTAAACATAACTGACATAATAACCTGACATATAAACTATACAAACCACAACTAACATAATGACAGATACATACCCAATCTGGAATCGACACATGGTATGATGGTCAGTAAACTCACCAGATCTGCAACAGACCTACTCGTGACACCTGTGCAATATAAATACGACTGCAAATACATGTAAAATAAATGACATGTATGCAGCATGACAACCATATGCAACAATCATATCGCAAACAAATGCAACATACCACAAACACATGCAACTAGTATCTACTAGGCATGTATGCAAATATATCTCCAAAGATGCACCGTGCATCAAATGCAAAAGTGCATGCATGCTCCATGGTCACCCCCGCCACCTCTCTAGACACCACGACCCCTGTATGGCCGAGAGGCTTGGGTCCGTGACAAACCGTACTAGCCTCCAGTACATGCAGCGCTATAGGCGCCCGAAGCGGACGGTCAGCTAAGTAGTTATCTAACTACATAGCTACGGGTCCCTGACCACTCATAACTCAAACCCTCTGACTACTGTACCCTCAAGACCCACTACTCCAGAGTGGTCGAGGCTGACAGAGTAGAGCGCGACAGGACATAGCTCCACTCCTAGCTACCACTCTCCAACAGTGGCCGAATGGGCAGCTATAAACAACCGACGACTCTCTCACCACAAGGGAGACAATAGTCGTCAATATGCAATGAATGATGACATGATATATATATAATCATGATATGAACACCGTCATCATCCATGCAACTCTAAATCCACCTAAGTACCCCACAACATGAGTATAATCATCATGATAAATCCACACATCCCGCCGAACACATGTACACAACTCCACACGTATAAACAACCAAAAATCTCCAATAATCCCCCTGGACGCATATGCACAGATCGTAAATACAATCAACATGTATCCTCCAATAATAAACACATCAGACACGTGTACAAACCACAAACATACAATCAACATAACTCCTCCAAAAGTACATAACCAAACACGTGTGTACATACGACATGCAAATGTAGGGTCAACCTGATGACTCCCAAAACACATACCAAGCTACATACAATCCACATTATGTACCCAATCAGCATGGTAATACTAACAGCCCGACAATCCCTACAAGACATACTCTACACGTGTAATCACAACAGAGTAGATATCAAGAGTGGAGACTGTATATGAATTAAATAGATTATCACAAGGGTCAAGCATAAGTATCATGCAAGAAAAACTGCAACCGATCAGGATATAAGATAAAACAGCCTAATTCATCCAATAATAACCATGCACTAAGTACAAGAAAATCTACATAGAGGTCAAGGAAGAAATACCCGCCTTTATACGTAGATCGTGTCCAGAACAAATCCCCCATCGTGATGATCATCCTATATAAAAGGCCTGCATCAATCAATATATATATTTTATTTAGCTAAATCCATAAGAATTAAAATAGCTAAATAAAATCTCTATCCCAATTGGATAGCTCCACTCAAATTTGATCTCTGATTGATCCTCCAAATAATCCTTAATTCAACTCCTTCTAGATCCAAACAAAGTATACAATATATTAATAAATCCAAAACTCACTAATCAACACTTCTTAAATCCAACTCATCATCATTATCCAACAACTCCAATAATCCTCAATTAACACAATCATTTAATTCAATAACAAATCTATTTCTTAATTACCAATCCGCCACATCCGATAATCAATCAATCCATCAACAACTAATTAGCCAAAACAATACTTACAACTAGAAGTAAAATCTTAATCCTTAATCCACCATAATTCATTCAATCCACATCACACCACTCATACATCTAAGCAAGCACAAAGCCCTACAACCCATAAAAAACCTAATTGCGTAACATACTAATAAGAAAATTAGAAGTACATCACTGGAATGCACTCACCTTGAGATGAGGCAGCCAAATCCAGTACCTCACAGCTCTACACCCGCTGCCCAAAAGCTACAAACACACCATAACCAATTTCTTCCAAGAAACAATCCAAGACAATTACACTACAGTGCATTTGTTGAAAACTCTAACAAATAGAACTTTGCTCACCTCAAACCAACCTCCATCTCATCCCCTGAGATCCTAACAGCCGCAAGAATGGAAATAGTAGTGATTGGCACAAGGGTAGATCCACAGTACAGATCCAATGCTTCCTCTAATCCAAAACAAGTAGATCATCACAAACAAAACCAATTACACAAGAATCCTTAAATCCACAGAATTTCCCGACAACCTTACCTCAATCGATCACCTACAGCTGATGTCGTGCAATCCACCTCAGCTGGTGATGATTGGCAATGCCCTCCAATGAACAGATCAATGAGGAGCACCAAAAGGGCCATGATCAGTGGGGAATAAGGCGAATCCCTTCTCCTCGCCGTGCCCTAGCATCGCCGAGTCACTGCCGCACGCGCACAAGCACAACCTAAGAGGAGATCGCTGCGTCGGAGATGGTCGGAGCCATCAAGATTTGGTGACGTTTTCCCCCTGATGACGTGACGAAGCCGAGATTGCTGGGGAAGCCATCGGCGTTGGGTCATCCGTGCACGAGAGAGAACAAAGAGAGCGTCGCGAGAGGGAGAGCATCAACTGCTCTCACGCAGCCGGAGTCGTTGCCCTAGCCCCACACGAAGGAAGGGGCCGACGATCCCAAGCTCTGCGTCGGGGAATCGTGAGGAGGAGGATGAGAATCGACACGATGCGAAGAGAGGAGAAGAAACGGGTTTGGGTGAGAAGAAGGAATCGGGGGAAATTAATTAAATACCTAGGGTTAGCCCAATTTAATTCAAAGTTCACTCCTTAATCAACTCCCACTTAAATTGGGTATTCCAAACAGGCTTTCTCTATACCCCGAATCCATCTCTCAAAACGAGTCATACGGACTCCGGTTAAATCCCAAAAAAATTCTAAAAATTTCTGAAAAATCCAATAAGATTTTTCGTCCAATAAATTTATTATTTAATTTTTGTGATATCTTACAGAAGCTACCCTTAAATGAATCCTAACCAGTTAGACCAAGATTTAGTATTAAGCTCCGCGGATAGGACTCTTCGGAAAACCTCGAAAGGTTGGTTACTTCTAAAGACGTCCATGTGACTCACCAAGCTTAGAAGTTTATCCAAAGATTTCTTATTTGTGGAGATTAAAGCTAAATCTGAATCTAACACAAGTTAAACCAAAACTCCATAATTAAAAATCCAATTTCATCTCACAAAATCATAGGATTCCCTGATTGGTAATTTAGATCGGGTGAGACGAATAAGGTTTCAAAATTTTAATTTTAAACTTAAAAATTAATTTTAAAATATTAATTTTAAAATTAAAAATTAATTTCAAAATTTTAATTCTAAACTTAAAAATTAACTTCAAAATTTTAATTTTAAAAACCTAAAAAATTAACTTCAAAATTTTAATTTTAAAACTTAAAAATTAATTTCAAAATTTTAATTTTAAAACTTAAAAATTAACTTCAAAATTTTAATTTTAAAACGTAAAAAATTAACTTCAAAATTTTAATTTTAAAAATTAAAAATTAATTTAAAAATTTTAATTTTAAAGCTTAAAAATTAATTTCAAAATTTTAATTTTAAAACTTAAAAATTAACTTCAAAATTTTAATTTTAAAACTTAAAAATTAACTTCAAAATTTTAATTAAAATTTTAATTCTAAACTTAAAAATTAATTTCAAAATTTTAATTCTAAACTTAAAAATTAATTTCAAAATTTTAATTTTAAAACTTAAAAATTAACTTCAAAATTTTAATTTTAAAACCTAAAAAATTTACTTCAAAATTTTAATTTTAAAACTTAAAAATTAATTTCAAAATTTTAATTTTAAAGCTTAAAAATTAATTTCAAAATTTTAATTTTAAAACTTAAAAATTAACTTCAAAATTTTAATTTTAAAACTTAAAAATTAACTTTAAAATTTTAATTTTAAAACCTAAAAAATTAACTTCAAAATTTTAATTTTAAAACTTAAAAATTAATTTCAAAATTTTAATTTTAAAGCTTAAAAATTAATTTCAAAATTTTAATTTTAAAACTTAAAAATTAACTTCAAAATTTTAATTTTAAAAGTTAAAAATTAACTTCAAAATTTTAATTTTAAAACTTAAAAATTAACTTCAAAATTTTAATTAAAATTTTAATTCTAAACTTAAAAATTAATTTCAAAATTTTAATTCTAAACTTAAAAATTAATTTCCAAATTTTAATTTTAAAACTTAAAAATTAATGTCAAAATTTTAATTTGAAAACTTAAAAATTAACTTCAAAATTTTAATTTTAAAACTTAAAAATTAACTTCAAAATTTTAATTTTAAAAGTTAAAAATTAATTTCAAAATTTTAATTTTAAAACTTAAAAATCAACATCAATTTTAAAACTTAATTTCAAAATTTTAATTTTAAACTTAAAAATTAATTTTAAAACTTTAATTTTAAACATAACTTAAATAATGCCTGCTCAAAATAAACTAACTTTTAATCCTACTTACTGTAGGAAACCAAGTGGATTTTGGACAGTGGTTGCTCCAAACATATGACTGGAGATCACACCAAGTTCACTCAACTCACTTACAAAAGCTTAGGAACAGTTGCCTTTGGAAACAACGGCAAACTCAAGGTAATTGGTATAGGTAATATTGAATTAAAAATAGACTTTAAAATTACAAATGTTTTACTTGTTGAAAATTTTAAATATAATCTTCTGAGTATAAGTCAATTATGTGATACTAGGTATAAGGTTAAATTTCTATCCTCAGAATGTTTAATCAAACATCTAGATAATCCTACCATAAGCCTAAAAGGTTTTAGAAAAGACAACATCTATACCATTAACCTAACCACTTCTTCCATTAAGTGTTATCTAACACAAAAATAAGAAACATGGTTATGGCATAGAAGAATGTCTCACACCAACTTTAGAAATATAAGCAAATTAAATGGACTAGTGAGAGGCTTACCAAAATTACCTAACATAGATTCAACCATATGTAATGCCTGTCAACAAGGTAAACAAACTAAATCCACTCACAAACCAATGAATCAGCCACAAACCAACTCAATATTAGAACTTCTACACTTAGATCTCTTTGACTCCCATGGAGTCAAATCCATAAATGGAAACTTATACTGTTTAGTCATAATAGATGATTATTCTAGGTTTACTTGGATAAAATTCTTAAAACATAAAGACGAAACTTTTGAAATCTTTACAAACTTTTGCAAACAAATTGAAAATGAAAAAGATCTTAAAATTAAGAGAATTAGGAGTGACAATGGGGGAGAATTTAAAAATCACAATTTTAACAAATTCTGTCTTGAAAATGGCTACCATCACGAATTTTCATGTCCTAAAACCCCCCAACAAAATGGAATTGTAGAAAGAAAAAATAGAACCTTACTAGAAGCCTCTAGAACTATGTTAAATGAATATAACCTACCTAAATATTTCTTGGCAGAAGCTGTTAGCACAGCCTGCTATGTGCAAAATAGAACAACATTAAATAAAAGACATAATAAAACCTTCTTTGAAATATTTTATAATAAACAACTTAACATAAAATATTTTAAAGTATTTGGGTGTCCAGCCTTCATCCTAAATACTAGAGAACATTTAGGAAAATTTTCCTCTAAAATTGAAAATGGAATCTTTGTAGGATATTCCCTAAATAGTAGAGGCTATAGAATTTATAATAAGGTTACTTTAAAAATTGAAGAAACGACTAATGTAAAATTTGAAGAAACTAAACAAAACTTAGAACTTACACAACCACTTGAATTTGTTCCAGAAACCAACCAAACTCTAAGTCATGAAGAAGAGGAACAATATCAAGAGAGTCAACCCCCTAGAACAATAAGGGATAACCCAAATAACCCAACTGATCAAATAATTGGTGACCCAGACTTGAGAGTACAAACTAGATCATCCTTTAGAAACCTAAGTCAAATTTCTCTAATTTCAAAAATTGAACCCAAAACTGTAGATGAATCCCTACAAGACCCAGACTGGATTATAGCTATGCAAGAAGAACTAGCCCAATTTGAACGTAATGAAGTTTGGGACCTAGTACCACCACCCAAGAATAAGAAAATAATAGAAACAAATTAAGTGCAACTGGGGAAATTACTAGAAATAAGGCTAGGCTAGTTGCCAAAGGGTTTAGTCAGGTTGAAGGACTTGATTATGATGAGACCTATACCCCAGTAGCCAGATTAGAATCCATTAGAATGTTACTAAGTTATGCAGCCTATAAGGGATTCAAACTATACCAAATGGATGTTAAGTCTGCCTTTCTTAATGGACTAATTAAAGAAGAAGTTTATGTAGGTCAGCCTCCTGGGTTTGAAAGTCTAGAACACCCTGATTACGTTTTTAAGTTAAAGAAAGCATTATATGGACTTAAACATGCACCCAGGGCATGGTATGAAAGGCTAACATCTTACTTAACATCTAAAGGATTCAACCAAGGTCAAATTGACCCAACCTTGTTTGTTAAATCATTAAATACAGACATATTTATTGCACAAATATATGTAGATGATATAATATTTGGTTCAACAAATTCGGATTTTTTAGAAGAATTTATTAATCTAATGGAAAAAGAATTTGAAATGAACTTAGTAGGAAAATTAACTTATTTCTTAGGATTACAAATCAAACAAACAAATGAAGGAAATTATATTTATCAACACAAATACACTAAAGAATTACTTAAAAAATTCGGAATGGAAAATACAAAAGACATAAAAACACCTATGGCAGTAAACACAATCTTAGATAATGACCCAAATGGAAAACCAGTTGATTTAAAATATTATAGGAGTGCAATAGGTAGCCTACTGTACTTAACTGCAAGTTTGTTTGCAGTTAGTATGTGTGCTAGATACCAAACTTGTGCTAAGGAATCCCATTTGACACAAGTTAAAAGAATTTTTAGATATCTTAAGGGAACAACAAATGTAGGAATTTGGTATCCTAGGATAAATAATTTTGAACTAATAGGGTATTCTGACTCAGATTATACTGGATGTAAATTAGACCGCAAAAGCACAAGTGGTGGATGCCAATTATTAGGTTCATCACTTGTTAGCTGGTTTAGTAGAAAGCAACATTGTGTTGCTCTATCTACAACTGAGTCAGAATACATAGCTATAGGCGAATGTGTTGCACAATTATTATGGATGATGCATACTCTAAAAGATTTCAACTTAAATATCACAAATGTAAAAGTATTAATTGACAATATAAGTTTAATTAACTTAACCAAGAACCCTGTGCATCATTCAAGAACCAAACATATTGAAATTAGGCACCACTTTATCAGGGATCATGTTACTAAAGGTGATATTGAACTCAAATACATTGAGTCTAAATCAAATTTAGCTGACATTTTTACAAAACCACTCCCTGAAAGTGAATTTAGCAACTTACGGTGAAAATTAGGGATGTGCTTAATAGACTAGGAATTTTGAATTTCAAAAAATATTTTCAAAATTAATTGTTTTCAAATTATAAGTTAAACTTGTTTGTTTTCAAAACTTTCCATTTTTAGATTTTCAAAAATAGTTTTGGCCTTAGACTAGTTTTAATCCCTAGAAAGCATGTACCCATAGGACTAGTTTTTGAGCATCTCACCAACACCTTAGGTTTACCTTGCTTGTGTTTGACAAACATAGAAAGGGGTGAGATGCATAGGCCAACTGTCTGGACTTAAGATGCTTATTTCAGTGCATCAGCATAAGTCTGGACGTTAAATACAAATCAGACATTAATCAGATTATGGTCATCATTCAAGTCAAACACTGACTGCTTATAATCAACTTAATCTGACTAACCAAGTGAAAGCTACTATCTTCTGATAGTTAGTTAGTACCTAATTGGTTAGACAGCTGTTTAATTTTAAGTGTCACGTTCAGGGGGAGAAATTAATTAAAATTTTGTATATCTTTGTACACCTATTTTAAAACTAACTTATTTTTGAACACTAGTTTTCAAAAAGTTAAATTCAACTGAGTGTTTGAAAAATTGGAAGTTTAAAAATCCCACCTAATTTTTAAACTTGATTTTAAAGTTGAAAATTATTACAATTTAAACTTATTCAGTTTTGTAACATATGCTTGAAAATTAAACTTTCCAAACTTAGCTTTTATCAAATTAGCCTTAGCAAATTTATTTTGGCTAAAATTTTACTTATTTTTTGAAAAATTAAAAATTCTTGCTTTGTTTTGAAAAATCAAATTTGAAAACTAGATTCAACTTAGTGTTTGAAAATTGGAATTTGAAAATTAGATTTTACCTTTTGAAAAGTAAATGTTACTTAAAATCTAAATTTGAAAACCTGATTTGAAAATTTTACACGTTTGAAAAATTAAACTTGATTAACTTTAAACTAATACTTTTTAAAATTCATTATTGCAAATATTATCTTTTGAATATTCATTATTGCAAATAACTTAGCTATTTTTTCAAAAGCTAAAAAGTAAAATTTAAAGCGAATCTATCTTAATCTAGACTCCCCCAAGTCAACTTGACTATTTCTAACTTGGTTTTAAAAAAATTGTACTTTTATCAGTACCTTTTTTTTCGCTGTCTCTTAAATTTACAAATTTTTAACAGTAACTCTACACTATGCTTGTTTTCCCTTGCCTATTTTTGCTGAATGCCAAAGGGGGAGGGTTAGGTGGTTAAGTTAGCTAAACCAAATTGAAAACACCAAAACTAACTTTAAAAAACCATGTACCTGTTTTACTTATTTTTTTGCAGTCTTTTTACTAACTTAACCAGGTTGTCATTCCATCAAAAAGGGGGAGATTGTTGGTGCGGGTAGCACTGACGGTCTAACCTAGGTTTTGATGAATGACAAATGGGTTAAGTTAGTTTTGTTGTTGTCTGACACTTTGATCGAGTGTGCAGGAGAAGTCCAGACAGGTCGACGGGCTGACTGGATGTCTGGCACGAAGTCCAGCTAGGTCGACGGGCTGACCGGATAGCTGGCGAGAAGTCCAAGCGGGTCGACGGGCTGACCGGATAGCTGGCGAGAAGTCCAGACGGGTCGAAGGGCTGACCGGACGTCTGGCAGGTAAGTAAGGTAAGTCACTGAGGGAAGTGACTGCGAGGACGCGTTCCCGGGAAGGGAACATTAGGCGTCGATCCGGCTTAGATCCATTTCGGAAATCTAAGTCGAGATCGTGACTAGATTCCGGTCTCGGAAAGACGGAATCTAAGTCATACTTTTTCTGTTAATTCATACTTTATATATTGTGCTAACAATCTGTGTTGCAGGGTATATCTTGCCTCGGACTAACCTTGTTTTGCAGGAGAAGGAATCTCTGGAAAAAGGTGGTCCGGGCGCCCGGAGGTCCTGGCGCCCGGAGGCAACTTTTATCCTCTGCGTCGCCTCACCACATGGAGCATCCTGACTGGACTTACCACGTCGCACCAGGGCGCCCGGAAGGGATCCAGGTGCCCAGAGCAGCATATAAAAGAAGCCCCAGGGGTGGAGCTTCAAACAACAACTAAGAACTCTTCGACTGCTAGTCCTGCTTCTCTACGACGCTAACAAAACTCCGACAAAGTGCTCCTTCTTCTTTGGTTAATTTCCTTGTCGGTATTACTTTGTTTCATTAGCATTTCTTGTATTCCTTTTGTAATCATATTCGAATTGCTAGTGATTTCCCAACGAAAGTGGTCAAGGACCACGGGCCTTCGAGTAGGAGTCGTCACAGGCTCCGAACGAAGTAAAATCAACTGTGTTCATTTACTTTTCCGCTGTGTACTTTTACACTCAAGTTTTTCGAATCGATATTCACCCCCCCTCTATCGAACGATCACGGTCCTACAATAACAACCTAGTAAGCAAATCAAATTCATAGTCGTCTTTATCATCATCCTAGTGGGTCGATCACCCACTAATAGGAGAATTAGTTAACAAGGTAATACCCCAAATGACATAATGTAGACACTCCACATCTACATTAAACATAGGTAAAATCATCATGATGCCACCAACCATACACCTGGCACACGTGCACACACAACATATGTATGATCGACATAACCCTCCAATTAGTACACACCAAACATACTCACAACATAGGTATAAATCATCGTGATACCTCCAACATTACATACCAAACTCATGTGTATAAATCATCGTATGTATAATCGACAATACACCTCAAACAACACTCACATGACATATATACACCTATGCCAATTGTTGGGAATTTTGGACCGCAAAAATCGCTTTTTCGCGTTGTGGAAACCCCGATTCCCATGCCACCGAATCCGTGCGAAGTAAAATTTTTGAAAAACATTACGAGTACGAGTTTCTTTTGCTAGTTCTAAACTAGATCTACAAGGAGAAAGAATTTACCCTCGATGTGATGCCCTTCGCAATCCCCCTCGTCCAATGGTTCGCCGTATCTCGAGATCATCAAGTGTACGATCCTCTAGAAGTATCCACACGAACAAACTAGGTGGAGAAGACCAAACAAAGGTGTGCTAGCACCTTAGATGGTTCGGCCAAGGAGGAGGAGAGGGAGAGGAGAATGAGAGCAAGGAAGAAGATGAGATGAATGAGCCTTGAATTGCATTCACTTACAATTCAAATGTGGTCGGCCACAATTGTAACCCCCATTCCAGTTAATGCGGCCGGCCATTAAAGAGGGGATTTGTAACCTCCATGAGGTAGCACACACATGTGCTAACTATGATGATGTGGCACATTATCATTAGTCCTCCTAATACCAACTCACAAATTGTAGGGTTTTTCGGGCCGCGAAAACCGCGTTTTTACGTCGCGGAAACCCCGAATCACCCATGCCACTGGATCTCGTGCGAAGGATAGATTTCAAAATTTTACATGTACAAGTTTCTACTTAGATCTACTCGTAGATCTACATGGAAAAAGGGTTATACCTTTGAAGCGAAGCCCTTCGCGTCCCCGCTAGTCCAAACGGTGTCGGATCTCAAGAGTATCAAAATAGATACTCCTCTAGAAGTATCCACACGAACTAATTAGGTGGAGAAAGACCTAAACGAAGGTGTTCTAGCACCTTGATAGGTCACGACAAGGGAGGCGAAGAGGGAGAGGGAGAGCTTGAGAGGAAGAAGAGAGAGTGAATGCACACATGACTGAAAAATTCATTCCACACCACACCATAGTGGCCGGCCACATTCAAAAGAATGTAACTCCCATTTTGCATTAAGTGCAATTAATGTGTAGCCATTAAAGTGAAGAATTGTAACCGCCATGAGGTGGCATCTCATTTAATTAATCATGATGATGTGGAGCATCATCATTGGTTCACATCTTGCCAACTCACTAATGATGTGACAATTAGTCAAGTCAAACTTGAATCTTCCTCTTCCTCTCAAGTCAAGTCAAACTTGATCAAATCTCTTCCATGGTGGATCTAATCTAACCATTTGATTCAAGCCAACTTAATATAATGAATCTAATTCATTAAATTAAGTTGATTTAATGAGTCATAATCTAAATTAGACTCATTGAATACATGAATCAACTTGAGTACAACTCAAGTTAGCCCAATTAGGATTACTCTTAATCCAATTTGATTCATCAAATGAATCTAATCCTCTTGGTTCATCATATGAACCTAATCTCCATCTAATTGTCCTTAGTGTGTGACCCTATAGGTTCTTGTAACGTTGGCAATGCCCCTAAACCTATTTAGGAGCATAAGTAATGAGCGGTATCTAGCAACACATCATTACTACCCAAGTTACAAGAATGTTGAGATCCAACATCACCTTGTGACTACTAATTGTGACTCCTCACAATATATGACAAGTATCCTTCTATCCAAGACATCTAGATTGATCAATGTAAGGCATAGACTGTGTCATCCTTTGACCAATCTAAATCTTAAACTCTAAGTAGACTCACTAAATCAAATGAGCTCAATATCTCATATTGACTCATTTGGGCATGGCCATGCACTTCGTGGTCTCACCCTATCAAGAATATCGATATCTCTCCCGTCATATAGGAGGGATAGATCCCATCTACATCACTCACATCCCTACGTATAATTTGTTACATACCAAGTAATCGCCTTTATAGTCCACCCAGTTACGGGTGACGTTTGACGAAACCAAAGTACATAACTCCTTATGTAGGGAACCATGGTGACTTCAGGTCTAAGGACTAGTAATCATACTAATAGCCACATGAGAAAGTATATGACACTCATATAATGATCCATGATACTTTCTCATGGCGGGTCATTCAGTATACATTCTCCAATGCATACCCATGTGTCAACTTGATATCTCTATATCCATGACTTGTGAGATCAAGTCATCGAGTTGACCTACATGCTAGTCTTATTGCGTTAACATTGTCCCTGAATGTTAATACTCGACTAAGAATGATTAAGAGTAGTGTTCCCTATATCATCTCACTATCGGTTCAACTAACCGATTGATATAGCTGAGAACTGTCTACTCACGGACGTTATTATACTTAGTTTATTTGGCACCAATACAAGTAAGTATAATAACCAAAACCAAATGCCTTTATTTATATATAGAATATGATACAACAAGTCCAAAATACAATCATCAAATGATTGGCTTTAGGGCTCTAGATAATAATCTTCCACTAGCACTAGTGCTAATCAGTGTAGGCTCTAAGCCCAAATGACCTAGTGTGACCATCATGCTTCCTCTATGCCAAAGCCTTGGTCACTGTAGGTACTCTGCAAATCTTCACATCTCCTCTCTCGATGATCTCTCGAATGAGATGGAAGCGCCGTAGTATGTGTTTTTTCCGCTGGTGTGAGCGAGGTTCCTTCGCCTGTGCTATAGCTCCATTGTTGTCACAATAGAGCTCAATAGGGTCAGCAATGCTAGGAACCACCCCAAGTTCAGTGATGAACTTGCGAATCCAAACTGCCTCCTTTTGCTGCCTCTGATGTAGCAATATACTCGGCCTCTGTCGTAGAATCAGTTACTGTGTCCTGCTTCGAACTCTTCCAGCTCACAGCACCACCATTAATGCAAAACATGAAGCCCGACTACGATCTATAGTCATCCTGGTCGGTCTGGAAGCTAGCATCACTATAACCCTTTACAGCTAGCTCATCATTGCCTCCATATATCAAGAAATATTCTTTAGTCATTCTTAAGTACTTAAGAATATTCTTAACCGCTATCTAGTGACTTTCACCTGGATCTGACTGGTATCTTCTCGTCATGCTCAAAGCATACGAGACATCAGGTCGAGTACATAGCATGGCGTACATGATAGATCCTATGGTCGAGGCATAAGGGATCTGATCCATGCGGTCTATCTCCTCTCTAGAAGAGGGACCTTGAGTCTTCGAAAGACTCACGCCATGTGACATCGGCAGAAATCCCTTCTTGAAGTTCTGCATGGCAAACCGAAGGAGTACCTTGTCAATGTATGTACTCTGACGTAGGCCAAACAATCTCTTAGATCTATTTCTATAGATCTGTATCCCTAGAATTCGGGATACCTCACCTAAGTCCTTCATTGAGAAGCAACTCCCTAGCCAGGTCTTAACAGACTGAAGCATCGGGATGTCCTTCCCAATGAGCAGTATGTCATCCACATACAATATGAGGAAGACAACTATGTCCCCTACAACCTTCTTGTAGACACAAGGTTCATCTTCGTTCTTGATGAAACCAAACTGTTTGATTGCATCAGCGAATCAAAGATTCCAGCTCCGAGAAGCTTTCAGCTTGCATACTCTGCTAGTATGCTGTGGATCTACAAAACCCTCAGGTTGTGTCATGTACACATCCTCGAGTAAGTTTTCATTCAGAAACGCGGTTTTGACATCCATCTGCCATATCTCATAGTCATGGTAGGCTACAATAGTAAGCATGATCCGAATGGACTTAAACATCGCTACTGGAGAAAAGGTTTCATCATAGTCAATACCATGAATCTGCTTGAAACCTTTAGCTACCAAGCGACCCTTATAGATAAGTCCATCCATGTCAGTCTTTCTCTTAAAGACCCACTTACACCCAATGGATTTTACCCCTTCAGGTGGATCAACCAAAGTCCATACTTGGTTGGTATACATGGATTCCATCTCGGATCTCATGGCCTCTAGCCATTTCTCGAAATCTGGTCTCATCACAGCTTCCTAATAGGTGGTAGGCTCATCCTCTATGAGCACAATGTCATCATGGTCAGACAAGAGAATTGAGTATCTCTCAGGCTGACGACGTACCCTATCAGACCTGCGAAGAGGTATGTCTACTTGAACTGGTTGTTGTTCCTCAACTCCTTGTGGAACAACATCATCCACAACACTTTGTGGCTCCAGTTCAATTTCCATCGAGGCATCAGTGCTATTGTTCCCATCTTGAACTTCTTCAAGATCGAACGCGCTCCCACTAGTCTTTCTAGAAACAAAGTCCCTTTCTAGAAAGACCCCAGTCTTTGCCACAACTACCTTGTGCTGACTGAGGATGTAGAAGTAATATCCCTTAGTTTCCTTGGGATATCCAATAAAGTAGCACTTGTCGGATTTGGGTCCTAATTTGTCTGAGACTTGACGTCTAACGTAAGCCTCACAACCCCAAATCTTCATGAAAGACACCTGGGTATCCATCCCAGTCCATATCCTATATGGTATCTTTATTACGGCCTTGTATGGAACTCGGTTGAGTATAAAAGCTGCCGTGTCTAGAGCATAACCAAAAAGGTATGTCTGAAGATCTGTGTGACTCATCATAGATCGCACCATATCTAATAGGGTACGATTCCTCCTTTCGGATACACTATTCCACTGTGGTGTTCCAGGAGGAGTGAGTTGGGATAGGATCCCACACTCTGCTAGATAGTCACGAAACTCATGGCTAAGGTATTCTCCACCTCGATCGGATCGAAGTATCTTAATACTCTTGCCAAGCTGGTTCTGTACTTCATTCTTGAATTCTTTAAACTTTTCAAAGGATTCAGAATTATGTGTCATCAAGTACACATAACCATATCTACTGAAGTCATCAGTAAATGTGATGAAGTACCTATAACTGCCTCTAGCAGCGACATTGAAAGGGCCACATACATCACTATGTATGAGTCCTAACAAATCAATCGCTCTTTCGCTGTGCCCAGTAAAGGGAGTCTTGGTCATCTTGCCTCGTAGGCATGACTCGCATATCTCATATGATTCAAAATCAAATGAGTCCAACAAACCATTCTTATGGAGCTGGGATAAGCGCTTGTCATTTATATGACCTAAGCGACAGTGCCAGAGGTAGGTTTGGTTCATGTCATTTGACTTAAACCTCTTGGTATTTATGTTATATATAGGGCTCTCAAGGTCTAGAATATAGAGTCCGTTTATTAGAGGTGCACTACAATAGAACATATCGTTTAAATAGACGGAACAACATTTTTTCTTTATTGTAAACGAGAAACCTTTCTTTTCCAAACAAGAAACTGATATAATGTTCTTAGTTAACGCAGACACATAACAACAATCGACTAACTCTAGTACAAGCCCAGAGGGCAGAGATAGAAAGTAAGTCCCTACAGCAACAGCAGCAACCCGTGCTCCATTGCCTACTCGTAAGTCCACCTCGCCCTTTGTCAATGCCCTACTATTTCTCAGCGCCTGCACATCAGTACAAATGTGAGAAGCACATCCAGTATCTAATACCCATGATGTAGAAATAGATAGATTGACTTCTATAACATATATACCTGAAGTGGAAGTCTCACTTCGCTTCTTCTTAAGATCCTCCAAGTATACCTTGCAGTTCCTCTTCTAGTGCCTGGTCTGACCCCAGTGGATGCAGGTAGCATCCTTGGTGACCCCTCCTTTAGGCATCAGTGCCTTGCCTTTGGCCTTGGCTTGGGACTTTCCCTTGCCTTTGGGCTTGCCCTTGACCTTATGTTTCTGAACCATCAGAACAATATTAGGCTTAGCCTTCTTAAGGTTCAACTCAGCAGTTTGTACATGCTAAGCAGCTCGGGCAGTGGCTTGTCAATTTCGTTCATATTGTAGTTTAGAACAAATTGACTGTAGCTATCCAGCAAGGATTGCAAGATTAGGTCAGTGGCCAGCTCTTGGCCAAGTGGGAACCCCAACCTTTGTAGGTTCTCTATGTACCCAATCATTTTGAGTACATATGGGCCCACTGGAGCCCCGTCTGACATCTTGCACTAAAACAGTGCCCTTGAGATCTCAAATCTCTCAGGCCTCGCTTGTCCTTGATACAGTTGACGAAGATGTTCAACCATATCGTAAGCGCCCATTAACTCGTGTTGCTTCTGAAGCTCAGAGTTCATGGTCGCGAGCATTAGACAAGACACATCTAATGCGTCATCTTGATGCTTCTTGAAAGCATCTCGGTCAGCTCGTGGAGCAGTGGCAGGAGGAGTCTCCAGAATGGGCTGCTCTAGAACGTACAGTTTACGTTCTTGGGTGAGAACTATTCTCAGGTTCCTGTACCAGTCCAGGAAGTTTGCTCCGTTGAGCTTGTCCTTCTCGAGGACTGATCGCAGGGAGAAGGTGTTCGTGTTCGACGTCATGGTAATCTACAACAGAAATAAAAGCAGAAATAAATATCATATTCTTAATCATTTAATTAGGCCTTTAACTAAATGATGCTCCCACTGAATTCTATAATTCATGTGGGACAAGATCCACATCATACTAACCCTTGAGTTAGCTTTGGCTAATACGCCCAAGACTTAGTATAATCGGTAGGTAACGATTACCAATTACATCTCTATGCAACTCTTGTTTATAGGATCAAAATCCGTATTTATATTAAAACTCGAGTTAGCTTTGGCTAATACGCCCAAGAGTTAATATAAACGTGATTTTGACCTATCTACCAACCATTGGATAATGCCTATAGTTAAACTCGATCCAATTGAGTTAACTAGTTACTCAATCTAATTGAGTTGTACTCACCCATGCGTTGATAGGCGGGACTAAAATTGTCCCTCCGTACCCTACCAAGATAGTATGTGTTGCTCTGCTTTGGCAGATTCAACAACAACATGCGATCGAGGTAGTGGTAGGTATCACGGCATGGTAGGCATTACGAGTTGACGTGATTTAGATCTAATCTAAATGATGATGCGTATCAAATACTTGATTTAGATCTAATCTAATCATGGGGTGCATCATGTGCACAATTTAGATCTAATCTAATCGCTAGGCACTAATTAACTACTTAATTAAACATGCATCACATACATATAAACAATTAATTAAATTATTTTGTGATTGTGTCATGGCCCTACTACGATCTTCTCAATCCAATGAGAAGATCGGATGATCAACCTAAGGTCAACAGCTTCTCAAGCTTCTTCCTTTGACCACCTTGTGTTGCTCGCGCCCTCCTCGTAACTCCGTCTCGTGTGGACCTTCCACCGCTTCAAAATTACATTACATTTTGAAACTCGAGTTACATTCAAGTCTAAATCTAATTTACAACCAGAATATAAGAGAAAGGCACGACGTGCAGGTCGTGAAAATAAAATAAATAAAAAGAATAAATACAGCACGCACATCACATAACGGCACGCAGGCCGTATTATGAATTACAACACATTTCCAAAATCCAATTTGGGTCGTTTGGGCCATGACTATCACAAAATTAATATATAATTAAAAATTATATATTTCTATAATTTTCTATAATTTTTTTTTATAATTTTACAATTTTTACGGGTACAATTTCCCGGTGATTCCGTTTAGCGGTTTTCAGGCGCAATCGCGGAATGAATCCCCTTGCGGGGCCAGGGGCAGCGCCCCTATCCGCGATCTAACCATCGCGAGGGTTCCTTTGCGATCTAACAGCACCTTAGCCCACTGTCCCAAAAAGATTTGGGGCAAAACTAAGCCGTTTTGGAAAAATCTTCCCAGTAGCGGAAGCCTACAAGTGCCAAAACACTTGTGCTTCGTTTCTACAAAAAATTACCCATAAAAACTATAAAAAACCTAAATTTACAGAAAATCACAGAAGCTATTTTTTTCATAAAAACAAAAACAAACTCGTGCACACCTTGGCACGTGGCTCTGATACCACTGTTGGGTTTTTCGGGCCGCGAAAACCTCCTTTTCGTGTCGCGGAAACCCCGAATCACCCATGCCACTGGATCTCGTGCGAAGGATAGATTTCAAAATTTTACATGTACGAGTTTCTACTTAAATCTACTCCTAGATCTACATGGAAAAAGGGTTATACCTTTGAAGCAAAGCCCTTCGCGTTCCCGCTCGTCCAAACGGTGCCGGATCTCAAGAGTATCAAAATAGATACTCTTCTAGAAGTATCCACACGAACTAATTAGGTGGAGAAAGACCTAAACGAAGGTGTGCTAGCACCTTGATAGGTCACGGCAAGGGAGGAGAAGAGGGAGAGGGAGAGCTTGAAAGGAAGAAGAGAGAGTGAATGCACACATGAATGAAAAATTCATTCCACACCACACCATAGTGGCCGGCCACATTCAAAAGAATGTAACTCCCATTTTGCATTAAGTGCAATTAATGTGTAGCCATTAAAGTGAAGAATTGTAACCTCCATGAGGTGGCATCTCACTTAATTAATCATGATGATGTGGAGCATCATCATTGGTTCACATCTTGCCAACTCACTAATGATGTGGCAATTAGTCAAGTCAAACTTGACTCTTCCTCTTCCTCTCAAGTCAAGTCAAACTTGACCAAATCTCTTCCATGGTTGATCTAATCTAACCATTTGATTCAAGCCATCTTAATATAATGAATCTAATTCATTAAATTAAGTTGATTTAATGAGTCATAATCTAAATTAGACTCATTGAATATATGAATCAACTTGAGTCCAACTCAAGCTAGCCCAATTAGGATTACTCTTAATCCAATTTGATTCATCAAATGAATCTAATCCTATTGGTTCATCATATGAACCTAATCTCCATCTAATTGTCCTTAGTGTGTGACCCTATAGGTTCTTGTAACGTTGGCAATGCCCCTAAACCTATTTAGGAGCATAAGTAATGAGCAGTATCTAGCAACACATCATTACTACCCAAGTTACAAGAATGTTGAGATCCAACATCACCTTGTGACTACTAATTGTGACTCCTCACAAAATATGACAAATGTCCTTCTATCCTAGACATCTAGATTGATCAATATGAGGCATAGACCGTGTCATCCTCAAATCAATCTAAATCTTGAACACCAAGTAGACTCACTAAATCAAATGAGCTCAATATCTCATATTGACTCATTTGGGCATGGCCATGCACTTCATGGTCTCATTCTATCAAGAATATCGATGTCTCTCCCGTCATATAGGAGGGATATATCCCATCAATATCACTCAAATCCCTCCGCATAATTTGTTACATACCCAGTAATTGCCTTTATAGTCCACCCAGTTACGGGTGACGTTTGACGAAACCAAAGTACATAACTCCTTATGTAAGGAACCATGGTGACTTCAAGTCTAAGGACTAGTAGTCATACTAATAGCCACATGAGAAAGTATATGACACTCATATAACGATCCATGATACTTTCTCATGGCGAGTCATTCAGTATACATTCTCCAATGCATACCCATGTGTCAACTTGATATCTCTATATCCATGACTTGTGAGATCAAGTCATCGAGTTGACCTACATGCTAGTCTTATTGCATTAACATTGTCCCTGAATGTTAATACTCGAATAGGAATGATTAAGAGTACTGTTCCCTATATCATCTCACTATCGGTTCAACTAAACGATTGATATAGGTGAGAACCGTCTACTCAAGGACGTTATTATACTTAGTTTATATTGCACCAATACAAGTAAGTATAATAACCAAAACCAAATTCCTTTATTTACATATAGAATATGATACAACAAGTCCAAAATACAATCATCAAATGATTGGCTCTAGGGCTCTAGCTAACACAAATGAGGTGGCAAATGGTCAAGTCAAACTTGACCTTTCATCATTCTTCTCAAGTCAAGTCAAACTTGACCAAATCTCTCTCATGGTTGATCTAATCTAACCATTTGATTCAAAATAACTTAATATAATGCATCTAATTCATTTAATTAAATTGATTCAATGAGTCATAATCTAAATTAGCACTAGTGCCAATCAGTGTAGGCTCTAAGCCCCAATGACCTAGTCTGACCATCATGCTTTCTCTGTGCCAAAGCCTTGGTCAAGGGATCTGCGATGTTAGCCTCTGTAGGTACTATGCAAATATTCACATCTCCTCTATCGATAATCTCTCGAATGAGATGGAAGCGCCGTAGTATGTGTTTGGTCCGCTGGTGTAAGCGAGGTTCCTTAGCCTGTGTTATAGCTCCATTGTTGTCACAATAGAGCTCAATAGGGTCAACGATACTAGGAACCACCCCAAGTTCAGTGATGAACTTGCGGAACCAAACTGCCTCCTTTGCTGCCTCTGATACTCGGCTTCTATCGTAGAATCAGCGACTGTATCCTGCTTTTAACTCTTCCAGCTTATAGCACCACCATTTATGTAAAACACGAACACTGACTGCGATCGATAATCATCCTGATCGGTCTGGAAGCTGGCATCACTGTAACCCTTTACATCTAGCTCGTCATTGCCTCCATATATCAAGAAATATTCTTTAGTCCTTCTTAAGTACTTAAGAATATTTTTGACGGCTATCCAGTGACTTTCACCTGGATCTGACTGGTATCAGCTCGTCATGCTCAAAGCATACGAGACATCAGGACGAGTACATAGCATGGCGTACATGATAGATCCTATGGCTGAGGCATAAGGGATCTGATCCATGCGGTCTCTCTCCTCTCTAGAAGAGGGACCTTGAGTCTTCGAAAGACTCACGCCATGTGACATCGGTAGAAATCCCTTTTTGGAGTTCTGCATGGAAAAACGAAGGAGTACCTTGTCAATATATGTACTCTGACTTAGGCCAAGTAATCTCTTAGATCTATCTCTATAGATCTGTATGCCTAGAATGTGAGATGCTTCACCTAAGTCCTTCATTGAGAAGCAACTCCCTAGCCAGGTCTTGACAGACTGAAGCAAAGGGATGTCCTTCCCAATGAGTAGTATGTCATCCACATACAATATGAGGAAGACAACTATGTCCCCTACAACCTTCTTATAGACACAAGATTCATCTTCATTCTTGATGAAACCAAACTGTTTGATCGCATCATCGAATCGAAGATTCCAGCTCCGAGAAGCTTGCTTTAGTCTATAAATGGACCTATGCAGCTTGCGTACTCGCCTAGTATGCTGTGGATCTATAAAATCCTCTGGTTGTGTCATGTACACATCCTCAAGTAGGTTTTCATTCAGAAACACGGTTTTGACATCCATCTGCCATATCTCATAGTCATGGTATGTTGTAATAGCAAGCATGATCCGAATGGACTTAAACATCGCTACTGGAGAAAAGGTTTCATCATAGTCAATACCATGAATCTGCTTAAAACCTTTAGTTACCAAGCGACCCTTATAGATAAGTCCAACCATGTCAGTGTTTCTCTTAAAGACCCACTTACACCCAATGGGTTTTACCCCTTCAGGTGGATCAACCAAAGTCCAAACTTGGTTGGTGTACATGGATTCCATCTCAGATCTCATGGCCTCTAGCCATTTCTCGGAATCTGGTCTCATCACAACTTCCTGATAGGTGGTAGGCTCATCCTCTATGAGCACAATGTCATCATGGTCAGACAAGAGAAATGAGTATCTCTCAGGCTGACGACGTACCCTATCAGACCTGTGAAGAGTTATGTCTACTTGAACTGGTTGTTGTTCCTCAACTCTTTGTGGAACAACATCATCCACAACACTTTGTGGTTCCAGTTCAACTTCCATCGAGGCTTCAATGCTATGGTCCGCATCTTGAACTTCTTCAAGATCGAACGTACTTCCACTAATCTTTCTAGAAACAAAGTCCCTTTCAAGAAAGACCCTGTCTTTGCCACAACTACCTTGTACTGACTGGAAATGTAGAAGTAATATCCCTTAGTTTCCTTGGGATATCCAATGAAATAGCACTTATCAGATTTGGGTCCTAATTTGTCTGATACTTGACATCTAACGTAAGCTTCACAACCCCAAATCCTCATAAAAGACACCTGGGCATCTCTCCCAGTCCATATCCTATATGGTGTCTTTATTACGGCCTTGGATGGAACTCGGTTAAGTATAAAAGCTGCCGTGTCTAGAGCATAGCCCCAAAGAAATGTAGGAAGATCTGTGTGACTCATCATAGACCGTACCATATCCAATAGAGTACGGTTCCTCCTTTCGGATACACCATTCCACTGTGGTGTTCCAGGAGGAGTGAGTTGGGATAGAATCCCACACTTAGCTAGATAGTCACGAAACTCATGGTTAAGGTATTAACCACCTCGATCTAATCGAAGTATCTTAATACTCTTGCCAAGCTGGTTTTGTACTTCATTCTTGAATTCGTTGAACTTTTCAAAGGATTCAGACTTATGTGTCATCAAGTACACATAACTATATCTAATGAAGTCATCAGTAAATATGATGAAGTACCTATAACCGCCTCTCGCAGCGACATTGAAAGGGCCACATACATCACAATGTATAAGTCCTAACTGTGACGACCCGCCTTCTACTGGCTAGGTTGTAAGGTCGGACCGTCACATTATGCTGTGCTAAGCTATATGTCGGATCGAGACCGCGCTAGAGGGGGGGGGGGTGAATAGCGCTCGTGGCTATTTTATTTGATTATCGGAATCGTAAGAATTTTTGGAGTAATTAAGCAGCGGAATAAAACAAAACAAGCACACAGAGACAGGAGGATTTTTACTTCGTTCGGAGCCTTGATCGACTCCTACTCGAAAGCCCGCGATCCTTGATTGCTTCCGGTGGGCAACAACTATAATCTCGATAAGAATTACAAGCTTCTTACAAAGAAAGTATAATAAAGTTATACCGACAACTTAAAGAAGAAGAAAGCAGAGCTCCGGGTCGTCGGAATGTTGTAGCAGCGCTTCGGAATGATTTTGTTAGCAGCACGTTGAAGAAGGAAAGCCTCAAACTTGATTCATTGAAGTGCTGGTCAAAACCCCCTTATAAAGGGTGTTCGAGGCGCCTTGAAGGCTGTTCGAGGCGCCTTGAAGGCTGTTCAAGGCGCCTCCATGCTGCCTGGTCTTCCGCGTTGATCAAAACTGACCTGGTCGAATTTCATCCATTCAAGGCGCCTTATAGCCCTCTCAAGGCGCCTTCCAAGGCGCCTTCTGCCTGCTTTAAGCCGCCTCCAGTGGTGCTTCGAAGCCAGCTCAGCTTTTGCACCCAAGGCGCCTCCAAGCTCCATGGAGGCGCCTCAGACACTGTTCATCCGAGGCTTTAGGTTGCTCCTTTGCACCTGCAAGATACGTTAGTCCCAAACACTATCCTGCAGCACAAAGTTAACACAATAAACATGATAAATGAAGTATAGACAGTCTCCGAACTGTCCGAGTCTGACTTTGAATTTCCAACCGGAAACCCTAGGTCGACCCGACGCCAACTGTTCCCTCTACGGGGAACGTGTCCTCACCTACTCCACTCAGGAGATTTATCTGTTGCCAGTCGATCCTCCAGATCGACTGGACTTTTGCTCAGCACTCGATGCTTTCAGACTTTCTGCTGGCATCCGCTTCCCCGGCTAGTCCAGTCTTTCACCTGGTTCGCGACACCAGGACTTTCCACCTAGGGTTACCACCCCCTAGGACTTTTGCCTGAAGCCATCGACCTGCCAAGACTTTTTGCATTGGGTTACCACCCCCTATGACCTAGGGTTACCACCCCCTTGGGTTTTCCCTTTGCCTAACCGCTGCTAGGACTTTCCTCCACCTAGGGTTACCGCCCCCTAGGACCTAGGGTTACCACCACCTAGGGTTTTCACCTTTGCCTAACCGTAGTTAGGACTTTCCTAAAACACTCATTCAACATGTTAGATAACAACAAGACTTAACTTTGAACCCTTTGCCATTATCAAAACTTGGGTTCGATCGTCGGATGCTTCCCGCACCAACAATCTCCCCCTTTTTGATTATGGCAACCCAAATTCAAAGTTAAGTAAAATAAATGCATAAGTATATTAAAAAGTTTTAAGTGAGCAAGCTTAAGTATGTAAATTCAAATGAACGCCTAACTTAAGCTAATACTTAAACTTTTGTGAAGCTCCCCTTTAATACAGGGTTTCCTTTTTAAATAAAGTTTTATTTTTGAATTACCTACTCTCCCCCTTAATAAAACACTTTTTACTTTTGATTTTGAATTTCCTACTCTCCCCCTTTGTCATATATCAAAAAATAAGCAAAAATAGGCAGTTGATTTTTAAAGATGGATAACAAGATTTTGAAAACACTTAACAGTTTTTCATTTCTTACTTTTAGATAAGTGAATGGATGATGTTAGCTCTTTGGAAACCACTAGACGGTGGAACCTTTTGATAGTCTTTAACTAAGTTGAAAAAGCTAGTTACACTATATGTATAGATTTTGTTAGTGAAATATTTGGAGCCTAAGTGATTTTTAAGAAGACATTTTTGCGGGCTAAGTTTTAAAATTTTGAAAATAAAGATTGAACCTTAGCTAAGCTCTTTGCAAGTATTGTATTTTGAAAACTATAGCTTAGGTTAAAAAAACTTAGCATAATTTTAAACAATATTAAATTTTAGGACAAGGAGGGAGTGAAGTAGCTAAAAATTTGGTTTAGGTTATTTAGTTGGTTCTTAAGTCCAAGCATGAGTCAAGTTCAATAGATTTTAAATTATCTAATTGGTGTTGATCAGGTATCAGAGCCCTAAAGTACAAACATGCTTAATCTTAATATTTCCATTTCCTTTAGTTTGAGAGAGACTTTTAGCTGAGATAAGATTATTTTTGTCTTTAACAAGTAACTAAGCAAATTTTTGTGATATCACAACACTTTAAATTCTTAGTTTTTAAAGAGGGAGTTTAGAAAAAAAATTGATCAAGACTCAGTTTAGCTAAGATTTTTACTTTTAAAATACTTTTATCAAAGACTTAGCTAAACTTATGAAGATAATAGCTTTGTTAAGTATTTAACTTTGAAAGGACTTAGTTTTTCAAAAAAAATTATTTTGATGAAATTTTGAGAATGCTTTGGAAAATACTTCCTTTTTGTCCTTTTTTTTTAAAAAAAAAAACTTTAACAAGTACTTAGCTAGGTTTGAAAATACTTAGCTATATATTTAGCTTAAAAATGATTGCCTTGAGAAAACTTCTTGCCAAATAGCTAAGTTTAGAGTATAGTCTAATTAAGCTTAGTTAAAGAAGACTTGATTAAGTACTTAGCTTAAAGAGGTTTTACATAAAGGCTTAGTTTAGAAAACACTCTAAAAGAGTTGTAATTTAAAAGCCCGGTCATAAATAATTTTAATTTTAAAGTTAAGTTAAAAATAACCTGAATTTTTGAAGATAAGTAAAAAATAGTTTTTAATTTTGAGGTCAAGTCAAAATTTTATTTTAAAGGAAACCTAATTTTAAAACCAACTCAAAATCACTCCCCCTTAATTAATGCCTAAATAAATTTTTGAGTTCAGAAGTTCAAGCATGAGAGGTTAAAAAATTATTTTCCTAAATTTCCATCTCACTCAGTCTAGATTAACAAGCATGTTTAACATTTGAGTGAACGTCAGATGGAGTTGTCTTTACAGTTGATATAAAACATAAGTTTTGAATTTCAAATAATTTTGAAATGAAAATTTAAAATATTTTTAAAATGATTTTGAAATATTTTTCAAATAATTTTGAAATGAAATTTTAAAAGATTTTTAAAATTATTTTGAAAGATTTTTCAAATAATTTTGAAATAAAATTTTAAAAGATTTTTAAAATGATTTTGAAATTAACTTTTGAAAAGATTTTAAAATGATTTTGAAAGATTTTTCAAATAATTTTGAAACTGATTTTGAAAAGATTTTTAAAATGATTTTGAAAGATTTTTCAAATAATTTTGAAATTGATTTTGAAAAGATTTTTAAAATGATTTTGAAATTAAGTTTTGAAAAGATTTTTAAAATAAGTTTTGAAAAGATTTTAAAATGATTTTGAAAGATTTTTCAAATAATTTTGAAATAAAATTTTAAAATATTTTTAAATTGATTTTAAAATTAATTTTTGAAAAGATTTTAAAATGATTTTGAAAGATTTTTCAAATAATTTTGAAACTGATTTTGAAAAGATATTTAAAATGATTTTGAAAGATTTTTCAAATAATTTTGAAATTGATTTTGAAAAGATTTTTAAAATGATTTTGAAATTAAGTTTTGAAAAGATTTTTAAAATAAGTTTTGAAAAGATTTTAAAATGATTTTGAAAGATTTTTCAAATAATTTTGAAATAAAATTTTAAAATATTTTTAAAATGATTTTGAAATATTTTTCAAATAATTTTGAAATTGATTTTGAAAAGATTTTTAAAATGATTTTGAAAGATTTTTCAAATAATTTTGAAACTGATTTTGAAAAGATTTTTAAAATTATTTTGAAAGATTTTTCAAATAATTTTGAAAAGATTTTTAAAATGATTTTGAAAGTAATTTTTGAAAAGTTTTTTAAATAGGTTTTAAATTAATTTTGATTTGAATTAATTATCAGTTTGATTTTAATTACTTAGTCATCTCACCCGATCTAAATTTTCAATCAGGGAACCCTATAATTGTTGTGAGATGAATTATGGTTGAATTTTAGGGTAAGGTTTAACTTTGTGTTAGATTCAGGTTTAGCTTTGGGTTCAACAAGTAAGCATTCTTTGGATAAACTTCTGGGCTATGGTGAGTCACAAGGAACTCATTAAAGTAACCATGCCTTCGAGGTTTTCCAAATAGTCCTACCCATTGAGCTTAATATTAAACCTTGGTCTAACTAGTTAGGATCCATTTAAGGGTAGCTTCGGTCAGTTCCACTTGGCCAAATGCACCAAGTCGAAGTCATATCTTTCTAGACATGCGATGCCCAAGCTTCCCTAACGTACTATCATCCAAAAACTTCACCAGTACCGTGGGTCAAGTTAAACCTAGCCCCTTTTAATCTAAACCTATTTACCCTGCCGAGTAGGTAAAGTTCGGTTACCCTGTCGGGTAGATTCAGTTCAGTTACCCAATCGGGTAGATTAATTTCGGAGGTGCCAGCTATTCTGGATCCTTCTTCTATTTGATTTAAGTTGAATTTTATCTGAATTTAATTTAATTTTGATTTTTGAATTTTGAATTTATAATTTAATTTCAATTTTTTTTTATTTGATTTTGATTTTTGAATTTTGAATTTATAATTTAATTTCAAATTTTTTTAATTTGATTTTGATTTTTTGAATTTTGAATTTATAATTTAATTTCGAATTTTTTTAATTTGATTTTGATTTTTGATGAATTTTTTTTTATTATGTTCGTTTTATTAATATCGTTTTTCTTTTTGCTCCCCCTGGATCATAGCCTCGATAAGGTCTATCAAGGTAATAGACTTGATCCTTAGGGACCCAATATTGACCAAGTCCAATTTGATTGACCAAGTTGGACTTAGGTACCCATCCTTGGACTACCTTTCTATTATTTCTATTTACTAATGATAAATACGATTTGTATTTTATTTTAGTTTTAAATCCAAGTCCGGATTTGTTGTAAACGGCTTGCTGTTTTCCAAGAATCAGATCTAGATTCTTGAAACCCAAAGTAAACTGTTCCAACATGTTCTTGAGTTCTTTAACTTGAGTTTTCAAATTGGAATTTTCTTCCTCAAGTTGTTGGACTTGGGTTGAATTTCCAATTTGAGCTGGTTCAGTTAAAGCACTCAAGTCAGTCGCCTTCTTAAGGGTTGTTACCTCCTTTTGGAGCGACTTGACCCGGATGTTGGATTTAGCCAATTTCTTAAGCAGGTAAGGAATTAAGTTTTCCAAATTTCTAAGTCAATACTAGACATTAAAGAGCTTACAGTGGTTTTGGGTCCTTCAGAAACGGATACGGATCCGTGGCTTCGCTCGGACTCGGTGTCTGATTCGCTCTCGGTTTCTGAATCAGACTCGAACTCGGACTCGGTTTCAACAACATGTGCTAGTACTGGTAGAGCGAGAAGGCTCGCTTGCTCTTCTTCGTCCGATTCGGATTCATCGATGACTCGGACCATGTTGCCTTCAGTGCTTTCTTCGTCTTGCTTATTCCTGCAAATAACGTAACACCTTCCTCGGCCGGAATAGTGTAATACTGTTCATCTAATTCAAATAAATTGTCTATTAAATTATGCTTACTTACTTGGGTACCTTCGTGTAACTGAATCAGATTCTCCCACAGCTCCCTGGCACTTGAGAATGGGCCGGCGCGATTCAGCCCCTTATTCGTTAAGCCGCATTGTAGTGTATACGTTTCCTTTGCGTTTGCTTCTACCTTTTTGATAAGGTTCGCGTCCCAGTTCTCGTACAGTAGTGGCATGCCGGCACCGTCAGTTGGTATTGTAACGTCCACCCTTCTTACTACTATTCTGAGGGTGACCGCTACTGTTTCTACTAACTACTGTAACTTGTACTACTTGGTTTAAGACCAGGGAAATATTAACTATTGGAAACATATCACATATCAGAACATGCCTCTTATTAGTAGCATAAAATTTCTTGATACTTTTTTTTTTTTTTCCTTCTTTCTTTCTTTCTTGTTTATCTTTTTTTTCTTTTTTTTTTTTTTTTTTACAAGATTGAACATGCAACATGTGTAACAGCAAGTATAACATGTAGACAACTAATGCTTAAGTGTCTCTACTGCTTATTACTTCCTTAACTATCTTGCATTTATATCATTCTACATCTTAACAGGAATGAAAAGAAATTAATTAAACCTACTATTCATTCATTCCAACAAAACCGAACAGCACACATTTTCTTAAGACAAAAGAATTCATATAGATTTAATTCCACGGCAGAATAAGACTCTAGCTTTAGCACATGAATACAGAATACTAGTCTATCACTTCACCCTTCTAACAAAAGTTGCAAATTACAATCAATTAGGACTCACGGTAAACGAATTTCAGCAGCAATAGTGATACCGAGCATAGGAAAATTTCTAGCATTTCTCATAAGATTACTGAATTAACAAAAAGAAACGAACTTCATATTCAAGCTATTCCTATATCCTACTCACTGCCATTGAAAACAAATTTCACTACAGCAGAAGTTAATCAAGTGTCAGTTCCATTAAAGCAAACTCATATAGAATACTAGCATTCACATAAGACTACTGAGCATTTTTTAAAAAGAAACGAACTTCATATGCAACTTCTTTCCATAAAACAAAAACTCAAACAGAATGCTAACATCTAACAATTCTTAACATGGCAATGTATTCTACTATGGCAGAACTCAAAAGAACTCTAGCAGTAACATTTCCAAAATCTTCCAACAAGATCCCAAGCTCCATAACAGCCACCACACACACCATCAACACCTCCTTGTCGCCTTCTTCTATGCCATTTTAGCCTTTCCTTTATTTTTATCTGTATCTGCAGTAGGAGGAAAGTAGTATCTATAAGCTAAAAGCTTAGTAAGTGCTTTCTACTCACAAAATCCGATACGGAATGCATAAGCATAAAAGAAAGCAGGGAAATACATGCTCAACATGAAAATAGCAAATGGAACTACATCATGCATCTCTAAAGGAAACAACAATTTAATTTGCTAAAATTGGCAACTTAGATAAAAGAACTTGTTCTGTTTGTTTCCAAATAAATACTTGTATACTTTAAAAATAATATTCAACTTTACTTGGGCCCGGCATTGTACCACTTTGCGCGCCTTTCTTAATGAGAATTGAGGTAGCTAATCCCAAAACCATTAAGACACTTCTAGACCTTATGTCTAGGGGCAACTTGGAGCCCATCCCTTGGACCTTGTGTCCGGTACATGCCCTTTTAAAAGTAAAATACTTTTCTTTATATCCTTCTTTAAATACTTCTTGTAATAAAATGCCTTGGCATTTATTTAAGCACTTAGTGTGCTTTGATTCTAAATTCTGGAATTCAAGATCAATTTGTGACCATAGTCTTACTTTGCTTGTATTTCTCACATATATACATTATGCACGGGATTCTAAAACCATATGCCACTAATAAGTATCTGGATATATCCAAAACAAACTCAATCAGAATTAACAACCCACATGGTCTTAGGAAGCTCACGGCAGTAACAGGTTTCAAATGACAAACTTGTGAAACTAAGCATTTTTGAATCTTAACCATTCTTTAATCATGCCATGTCTTGAAGGAAACATAACTACTTAGATATGCTTGAAATGTAAGGTAACTACATTTAGATAAACATGCTGTGACCAATCCAGAAGACACTTAAAAACTGTCCGTGATCAAAAACAGCAAACGAACTTGAACCAAAGCCCAAACCCAAATGCTAGCAGAGGTTTAAAATCTGGACAATAGACTAGAATGAAGGGCTGCTCTTGTTCATTACACAACAACAAGAAAATGCGAACAAATGAAATATGTTTGGTCAGGTCCACGGCAGAAACAGATTCCAAATAGCAAACTTGTAAAACCAATTTATTCTTGTATCTTAAAAATTCTTTGATCATGCCATGTCTTGAAGGAAACATAACTACTTAGATATGCTTGAAATGTAAGGTAACTACATTTAGATAAGCATGCTGTGACCAATCCAGAAGACACTTAAAAAAACTGTCCGTGATCAAAAACAGCAAACGAACTTGAACCAAATTGCATTCTGTCCGTGCTCTAAAACTATCAACAGATTTAAACCAAGAACCTAAACCAATTTGCTAGATCAAGGTCAAAATCCGAAACCACATACTATGATAAAAACTACTGTTGTTCATCTTACAATAGAACACAAAATTAAACGCAAACGAAAACCCCGAGAGCTACTCCTACCGCAGGTGAGAAGCACTTACAATGGGTTCTTGGACTTACAACCGGAGAAAGAGACCTAGGGTTCGGATGAGGTGAAGGTTTCGGCGATCCCTTCCTATCCGCGTGTTCTCCTTGACGAGGAGACCACGAATCCGCGAACAAATCCCGGAAAGAAGTCCTCGCCGGCCGCCGGAAACGAGCCCTAGCGCCGTCGCCCCTTTTTCGCCCGAGAGGAGAAGGCGGCGTCGCGTGGTGAGGAGGGGAAAGTGATTTGGGGTTTTTAGGGTTCGGGAAGGAATTAACCTCCTTTAATAACTTGAGTGATCCGAATCTACCTATAACTCAAATATATTCGTTCACATACTTAGTTAACAAAACGAGCTCAGCTCGGTTGGTTGGGCCGCTTACTGCTTGGGCCCGAGAAGCTGGGTTCGAATCCCAGCTCTTGCACTTTGGTTTTTATTTTATTTTTCTTTTAAACTTTCTCCACTCGGTAAAAATACCAAACGGACTCCAAAAATTACATAAAAATACTCTAAAAATTCCTAAAAATCTCTAGAATATTTTAAAAGCATTTTCAATTATTTTTGAAGATATTCCGAACTCAAAATAAGGAAAATTGGGTCGTTACAATTCCCCATACCTTATAAAAAGTTCGTCCTCGAACTTAGAATAGTTCTGGATATTTTTGCCTCATACTGTCCTCCCGCTCCCAAGTGACTTCCTCATGTTCTTGGTTCTGCCAGACGACCTTCACTAGTGGTACTTCTTTGCTTCTTAGTCTCTTGACTGCTCTGTCCACTATCTGTGTAGGTCTACTCTCAAAACTAAGATCCGCCTGGATCTGCACTGACTGAGGCTCAATCACTTGACTAGGGTCATGGAGGCACTTCTTTAACATGGAGACATGAAACACATTGTGTATTGCTGACATGTCCGGTGGTAAGTCCAGCTACTTTCCCAATCCTCTCTGTGATCGGGTAAGGTCCTACATAGCGAGGACTTAATTTGCCCTTCTTGCCAAATCTCATCACTCCTTCATAGGAGCAACTTTGAGAAAAAATCTCCTACTTGAAATTCCGTTGGCCTCGGCGTGTGTCGATAGCTTTTACATCTACTGGGCGGTCTCAATCCTCTGTCGATTTTCCGAATAGCACAGTGGTTTCTTCTATCACTCAATGCCCACTCTACTTCTATTTCCTTTCTTTCACCTGCTTCTGCCAGATATAGGTGATCTGCACTTTCGCCATAGCGCCTCATATGGTGCCATCCGATGGTGGCTTGGTAGGCATTGTTGTAGGCAAACTCATTAACAGATACTTGCACCAACTGCCTTTAAAATCTAGTGCACAAGCCCCGAGCATATCTTCTAGGATCTGATTTACTCGCTCTGTCTGTCCATCAGTCCGAGGATGGAAGGCTGTGCTGAACTTGAGCTTGGTGCCTAGTGCAGTCTGAACACACTCCCAAAAGTGGGAGGTGAGCGCCCATCTCTATCGAAATAATAGATTTGGGGACTCCGTGAAGTCCGATCACCTCCTTTGTGCCAACTGCTCTATAGATTGGAACACCTTGATGGCTAGAAAATGGGCAGACTTGGTCAATCTATCCACTATTACCCATATTGCATCATATCCATTCGTAGTTCTTGGGAGACCTGTTATGAAGTCCATAGAGATGTCTTCCCACTTCCACTCTGGTATAGGAAGAGGCTGTAGAACTCCTCCTGGTCTCTGGTGTTCTGCTTTGACCCTCTGACATGTCAGGCAGGTACTGACATATTTAGCCACATCTCTTTTGAGTCCAGACCACCAGAATTTCTGTTTCACGTCTTGGTACATCTTGGTAGAACCAGGATGCATAGAGTATGGCGTACTATGGGCCTCTTCTAAAATTCTCTTTCTCAGCTCTTCATCATTGGGAACACAAAGGCGATTTCCCTGATAAAGAATTCCACTGTCTGATACTCGAAATTCTGAATTTCCTTCTTCTTGTATTCCTTGCTTGATCTTTTGGATATCTGGATCTTCACTTTGCTTTTTCTGTATATCCTCAAGCAGGGTTGACTCTAGGGTCAATGCAGAAAGTTGCCCATAAATAATTTCAAGTCCGAAATCTGACAACTCCTTCTGTAGTGGCAGGGCTAATGATGATAAGGACATCAAGGATGCACTGGACTTCCTGCTTAATGCATCTGCCACTTTATTAGCTTTACCTGGGTGGTAGAGGATTTCACAGTCATAATCTTTGACCAACTCTAGCCACCTACGCTGTCTCATGTTTAAGTCCTTCTGAGTGAAGAAGTACTTAAGACTCTGATGATCTGTGAAGATTCTACACTGGACTCCATACAAATAGTGTCGCCAGAGTTTCAGTGCAAAGACCACAGCTGCCAGCTCAAGATCATGAGTGGGGTAGTTCTTCTCGTAGTCTTTGAGTTGTCTGGAAGCATAAGCTATAACTTTTCCTTCCTGCATGAGTACAGCTCCTAAGCCCATCTTGGAAGCATCACTGTAGATGTCAAAACTCTTGTCATCCTCTGGAACAGTCAGTATAGGAGCACTGGTCAGTCTCCTCTTGAGTTCTCGAAAGCTCTGCTCACATTTATCTGACCATTCAAACTTCTTGTCCTTCCTGGTGAGGGCTGTAAGTGGAGAGGCTATCCTGGAAAAGTCCTCCACAAATTTCCTGTAGTACCCAGCTAAACCAAGGAAGCTTCTGATCTCCCTGGCATTCTTGGGTCTCTTCCAGTTGCTGACCGCTTCTACTTTGGCTGGATCTACCTGAATACCTTCTTTTGAAACAATGTGACCTAAAAATGCCACCTGTTCCAACCAGAACTCGCACTTTGAGAATTTAGCATAGAGTTGCTTTTGTTGAAGGGTCTGCAGAACTATTCTCAAGTGCGTGTCATGCTCCTCTGAAGTTCTGGAATAGACTAGAATGTCGTCTATGAACACAATGACGAACTTGTCGAGGTATTCTCTGAACACTCTATTCATCAAGTCCATGAAGACTGCAGGTGCATTAGTCACACCAAAAGGCATGACTATGAATTCGTAGTGTCCAGCTGTTCTGGGTATGTCACTCTCCTTCACTTTCAACTGATGGTACCCAGAGCGCAGGTCTATCTTGGAGAACACTGTTGCCCCTCTCAACTGATCAAATAAGTCGTCGATTCTGGGCAGTGGATACTTGTTCTTGATGGTCACTTGATTCAGAGCCCTATAATCTATGCACATCCGCATAGATCCATCCTTCTTCTTGACAAACAACACAGGAGCTCCCCATGGTGAGTGACTAGGGCGTATGAAACCCTTGTCAAGTAGCTCCTGAAGTTGCTCTTGTAACTCTTTTAGCTCTGCTGGAGACATGCGATATGGAGCTTTTGAAATTGGACCGGTACCAGGAACCAGTTCAATCTCAAACTCCACTTCTCTGTTGGGAGGTAGTCCAGGTAGCTCTTCTGGGAATACCTCTGGATACTCACAGACTACCCGAACTTCCTCCTGCTTAGGTCTTTCTTCTTCCTCTGTACTCACAATGAATGCAAGAAAACCAGCACACCCTTTAGCTAACATCTGGTGAGCTGTGAGAGAAGAGAGGAATTTCTGGGTCTTCCTCCTTGGTACTCCTGTAAATTCAAAGGATGGTTCACCTTCTGGACTAAATATCACTTTTCTTCTGCGGCAGTCCACTGAAGCACTGTACTTGTTGAGAAATCCATACCCAAAATGATATCGAAATCCTGCATAGCGAGGACTACCAGATTAACACATAGCTCTCAGTCTGAAATTCCATGACTTCCCCAGAAGGTAGGGTTGTCAGGAACTTGGAATTCATGCTTTCTGTAGGTACCTGTAATTCTTTGGCAAAAGGTATGGATACAAAAGAATGGGTCGCCCCAGTATCAAATAGTGCAGTAGCTATATGCTGAAAAATAACTACTTGACCTGTTACGACCGTGGAGGCACTAGCATCTAAGGGAGAATACTCTGGCATTGTCTGGAACTGGTGGAGCTTCCAACCTTCCTTGACTGATCTGAGGTCCTTCCAGAGTTGCAGGCATATAATGTAGTTGAGGCTTAGCTCCATATTGTATTGGCTGTGGCTGGGGTGCTTTGAACTTGTTGGGACACTGCTTGGCCATGTGTCCTTCTTGACCACAAGAATAACATCCAGTCTTGCCCAAGAGACAGGCTCCTGGATGTGTTCTCCCACATTTAGGGCAGGGAAGGAGCTTAGTCTGTTTGATTTCTGGTCCTCCCTTCTGGTTACTTCCTGAATTCCACTGCTTTCTTTTAGTGCCCTTGCCTTTCCAGTTCTGATTATTTGACTGGGGTTTCTGATTTCCCCCAGTCTTGGTCTCCATCTTGATTGGCTTGTGTTGCTCTCTTTGTGCCTTCATGCTGCTCAGGTAGTGCTCAGCTACTAAGGCTCTACTCACCAACTCTTCTCCAGTCAGGGGTTGATGAGTCCCACTGCTCACATTAAGTGATATCACAGGCTTCAGCATTCTGAGCATTAGTCTGACTCGCTCCTTCTCTGTACTTACTAGTTCTGGGCAGAGGCGGGCTAGTTAACTGCTTCCTCCACCGTCAGATCACCCTGTCTGAACTCCATAAACTCCTCGTAGTGCTTATTGGTGATCCTTTGGCGGAAGAACTCGTCGTAGAACTCTATCTCAAAATCAATCCATCTCATCTGATTGACCGCCCTCTTGCTCTTGACTCTCTCCCACCACATCGTGCGTCTCGGTCGGGCAAAGGAGGCACATGACCTTCTCGACTTCCGGCGGTCAAGCTCCATGGTGCTCTCGCGTTTTGAACCAAGCACTGGCATCCTGGGGCTCGATCGTGCTCGAGAAGCTCTCTGTTTCGGTTTGACCTTGTATGAGGTAGGCTTCTTGTCTCGGGGTCGTGGCGACTCCTTGGGCGGTGGAACCTCGATTACCAGGAGTCTCCACGATTCTTGTTTGAGGAGTAGGAGGGTGGTTGTGATTTGCCATCAGTTGGCAATTACTTGCTTTGTTCACTACTTGTTTACGAAGTTGGGCAACAACTTGGAAAGATTGGGCTCGATTGAGCACGGCACCTCATTCTCCCGAACATGGTCCTCAACACGGTACGGGGACGTCCTCTTCTCGACATCTAGTTAAACAAATAAGAAAATTTGATGATTTCTCTACCCTTTCTAAACATACCCATTTATATATTAAGAAAGGAAATAGCTAAAAAAAAAAATAAAAAAATAAAACTCTTATCTTACTTATTCACTTATAACTATCCATCCATACTGCAAATAATAATGTAAATAAAGGAAAGCAATAAAGAAAGAACTTAAATACTTTCTTACTTGAAGACGGCAAGGATGATGCTGATGTGTGTGTGTTGCGGGAATATGAACCTGGCTCTGATACCAACTGTAACGTCCACCCTTCTTACTACTATTCTGAGGGTGACCGCTACTGTTTCTACTAACTACTGTAACTTGTACTACTTGGTTTAAGACCAGGGAAATATTAACTATTGGAAACATATCACATATCAGAACATGCCTCTTATTAGTAGCATAAAATTTCTTGATACTTTTTTTTTTTTTTCCTTCTTTCTTTCTTTCTTGTTTATCTTTTTTTTCTTTTTTTTTTTTTTTTTTACAAGATTGAACATGCAACATGTGTAACAGCAAGTATAACATGTAGACAACTAATGCTTAAGTGTCTCTACTGCTTATTACTTCCTTAACTATCTTGCATTTATATCATTCTACATCTTAACAGGAATGAAAAGAAATTAATTAAACCTACTATTCATTCATTCCAACAAAACCGAACAGCACACATTTTCTTTCTTAAGACAAAAGAATTCATATAGATTTAATTCCCACGGCAGAATAAGACTCTAGCTTTAGCACATGAATACAGAATACTAGTCTATCACTTCACCCTTCTAACAAAAGTTGCAAATTACAATCAATTAGGACTCACGGTAAACCAGAATTTCCGCAGCAATAGTGATACCGAGCATAGGAAAATTTCTAGCATTTCTCAGCAGATTAAAATCTCCAGCAATTAACAAAAAGGAAAACTGAGCATAGGAATTCACTAGCTATTCCCATATCCTACTCACTGCCATTGAAAACAAATTTCACTACAGCAGAAGTTAATCAAGTGTCAGTTCCATTAAAGCAAACTCATATAGAATACTAGCATTCACATAAGACTACTGAGCATTTTTTAAAAAGAAACGAACTTCATATGCAACTTCTTTCCATAAAACAAAAACTCAAACAGAATGCTAACATCTAACAATTCTTAACATGGCAATGTATTCTACTATGGCAGAACTCAAAAGAACTCTAGCAGTAACATTTCCAAAATCTTCCAACAAGATCCCAAGCTCCATAACAGCCACCACACACACCATCAACACCTCCTTGTCGCCTTCTTCTATGCCATTTTAGCCTTTCCTTTATTTTTATCTGTATCTGCAGTAGGAGGAAAGTAGTATCTATAAGCTAAAAGCTTAGTAAGTGCTTTCTACTCACAAAATCCGATACGGAATGCATAAGCATAAAAGAAAGCAGGGAAATACATGCTCAACATGAAAATAGCAAATGGAACTACATCATGCATCTCTAAAGGAAACAACAATTTAATTTGCTAAAATTGGCAACTTAGATAAAAGAACTTGTTCTGTTTGTTTCCAAATAAATACTTGTATACTTTAAAAATAATATTCAACTTTACTTGGGCCCGGCATTGTACCACTTTGCGCGCCTTTCTTAATGAGAATTGAGGTAGCTAATCCCAAAACCATTAAGACACTTCTAGACCTTATGTCTAGGGGCAACTTGAAGCCCATCCCTTGGACCTTGTGTCCGGTACATGCCCTTTTAAAAGTAAAATACTTTTCTTTATATCCTTCTTTAAATACTTCTTGTAATAAAATGCCTTGGCATTTATTTAAGCACTTAGTGTGCTTTGATTCTAAATTCTGGAATTCAAGATCAATTTGTGACCATAGTCTTACTTTGCTTGTATTTCTCACATATATACATTATGCACAGGATTCTAAAACCATATGCCACTAATAAGTATCTGGATATATCCAAAACAAACTCAATCAGAATTAACAACCCACATGGTCTTAGGAAGCTCACGGCAGTAACAGGTTTCAAATGACAAACTTGTGAAACTAAGCATTTTTGAATCTTAACCATTCTTTAATCATGCCATGTCTTGAAGGAAACATAACTACTTAGATATGCTTGAAATGTAAGGTAACTACATTTAGATAAACATGCTGTGACCAATCCAGAAGACACTTAAAAAAACTGTCCGTGATCAAAAACAGCAAACGAACTTGAACCAAAGCCCAAACCCAAATGCTAGCAGAGGTTTAAAATCTGGACAATAGACTAGAATGAAGGGCTGCTCTTGTTCATTACACAACAACAAGAAAATGCGAACAAATGAAATATGTTTGGTCAGGTCCACGGCAGCAAACAGATTCCAAATAGCAAACTTGTAAAACCAATTTATTCTTGTATCTTAAAAATTCTTTGATCATGCCATGTCTTGAAGGAAACATAACTACTTAGATATGCTTGAAATGTAAGGTAACTACATTTAGATAAGCATGCTGTGACCAATCCAGAAGACACTTAAAAAAACTGTCCGTGATCAAAAACAGCAAACGAACTTGAACCAAATTGCATTCTGTCCGTGCTCTAAAACTATCAACAGATTTAAACCAAGAACCTAAACCAATTTGCTAGATCAAGGTCAAAATCCGAAACCACATACTATGATAAAAACTACTGTTGTTCATCTTACAATAGAACACAAAATTAAACGCAAACGAAAACCCCGAGAGCTACTCCTACCGCAGGTGAGAAGCACTTACAATGGGTTCTTGGACTTACAACCGGAGAAAGAGACCTAGGGTTCGGATGAGGTGAAGGTTTCGGCGATCCCTTCCTATCCGCGTGTTCTCCTTGACGAGGAGACCACGAATCCATGAACAAATCCGGAAAAGAAGTCCTCGCCGGCCGCCGGAGAGGAACCCTTTTTCGCCCGAGAGGAGAAGGCGGCGTCGCGTGGTGAGGAGGGGAAAGTGATTTGGGGTTTTTAGGGTTCGGGAAGGAATTAACCTCCTTTAATAACTTGAGTGATCCGAATCTACCTATAACTCAAATATATTCGTTCACATACTTAGTTAACAAAACGAGCTCAGCTCGGTTGGTTGGGCCGCTTACTGCTTGGGCCCGAGAAGCTGGGTTCGAATCCCAGCTCTTGCACTTTGGTTTTTATTTTATTTTTCTTTTAAACTTTCTCCACTCGGTAAAAATACCAAACGGACTCCAAAAATTACATAAAAATACTCTAAAAATTCCTAAAAATCTCTAGAATATTTTAAAAGCATTTTCAATTATTTTTGAAGATATTCCGAACTCAAAATAAGGAAAATTGGGTCGTTACAGGTATTTCGAGCCCGGTCTTGGTGATCATCCAAACATCGAACTCGGTTTGTAGGTACGACTCCATTCGGCCTTTCCAGTAGCCGAAGTCTTCGCCGGAGAAAAGCGGTGGACGAGTGGTGCTATAGCCTTCTTGGAGAGCCATTGAATCTTACACGAAAAAGTGAGCAAAAAACTTGTCCCAGGACTTAATCCTGGATTAGTAGTGTGGTAGAAGGATAGAAATAGAAATTTACGAGTTTCGAGAAAAATAGAAAAAAAAATAATAAAATAATAATAAAATATTATTAAAAAATATTTAAAAAATATTATTTCAAATTTTTCCAAATTCAATATTTTATCAATACTAATAAACCGTGAAAGGATGAAAATGAATTTTTCGAAAATAATTTTGGAGGAAAAAAACGAAAGGCGTCTTTTATTTTTATCCTATAAAGACGAAAAAGCCACAAAAGAAATGCTTGAATGGTGGTTTCACCTATTCGAAGCGACCCCACTCTGATACCAATTGTCGGATCGAGACCGCGCTAGAGGGGGGGTGAATAGCGCTCGTGGCTATTTTATTCGATTATCGGAATTGTAAGAATTATCGGAGTAATTAAGCAGCGGAATAAAACAAAACAAGCACACAGAGACAGGAGGATTTTTACTTCGTTCGGAGCCTTGATCGACTCCTACTCGAAGGCCCGCGATCCTTGATCGCTTCCGGTGGGCAACAACTATAATCTCGATAAGAATTACAAGCTTCTTACAAAGAAAGTATAATAAAGTTATACCAACAACTTAAAGAAGAAGAAAGCAGAGCTCCGGGTCGTCGGAATGTTGTAGCAGCACTTCGGAATGATTTTGTTAGCAGCACGTTAAAGAAGGAAAGCCTCAAACTTGATTCATTAAAGTGCTGGTCGAAACCCCCTTATAAAGGGTGTTCAAGGCGCCTCCATGCTGCCTGATCTTCCGCGTGGATCAAAACTGACCTGGTCGAATTTCATCCATTCAAGGCGCCTTATAGCCCTCTCAAGGCGCCTTCTAAGGCGCCTCGATGGTGCTTGCTCGACTTTTGCACCCGAGGCGCCTCAAGCTCCATGGGCACCTCGGACCTTTATTCATCCAGGGCTTTAGGTTGCTCCTTTGCACCTGAAGATACGTTAGTCCCAAACACTATCCTGCAGACAAAGTTAGCACAATAAACATGATAAATGAAGTATAGACAGTCTGTCCAAGTCTGACTTTGGATTTCCAACTAGAAACCCTAGGTCGACCCGACGCCTTCTGGAACGCGTCCTCACCTACTCCACTCAGGAGATTTACCTGTTGCCAGTCGATCCTCCAGATCGACTGGACTTTTGCTCAGCACTCGATGCTTCCGGACTTTCTGCTGGACATCCGCTTCCGCGGATAGTCCAGTCTTTCACCTGGTTCGCGACACCAGGACTTTCCACCTAGGGTTACCACCCCCTAGGACTTTTGCCTAAAGCCATCGACCTGCCAAGACTTTCCGCATAGGGTTACCACCCCCTATGACCTAGGGTTACCACCCCCTAGGGTTTTCCCTTTGCCTAACCGCAGCTAGGACTTTCCTCCACCTAGGGTTACCGCCCCCTAGGACCTAGGGTTACCACCCCCTAGGGTTTTCACCTTTGCCTAACCGCAGTTAGGACTTTCTTGAAACACTCATTCAACATGTTAGATAACAACAAGACTTAACTTTGAACCCTTTGCTATTATCAAAACTTGGGTTCAATCGTCGGATGCTTCCCGCACCAACACTATATCCATGACCATCACTAAGTCAAGGTGCGGAAAGCTGTACCAATTAAAACTTTGCTAGGCTAATACAAATTATTGGTCCTACATGTGCTGAGGGATGTAATCTAAGGTATAGATGGCATATCCTACATCCCCTATGGTCAAGGAACTGAATTACAAGGGTTCCTGGTCGAAACCTTGCTTCCCAATCGATCTAGCTTATACTCAATCGATTGCAAGCTGTTGAATCGATCAATGGATCGATTCAGATTGCTACTGTGCTCGGGGTAATATTCCGGATCGATCGGCTGATCGATCTAGACTGGCCAATCGATCCGGTGATCGATTCTAGAGCTCTCTGTTCGCGGGAGCGATTTCCAGATCGATCGAACGATCGATCCCTGAACCTTCTGTTTGCGACAAAAAGCGTCTGGATCGATCGGCTGATCGATCCAGAAGCTTACTATTCGCGGAACCAAACTCCCAATCGATCCACTGATCGATTGAGGGCCCCCAATCGATCGGCTGATCGATCGGGGTTTCTTATTTCGTATCAAAACCTGATTTCAGCCCTGGTTCGAGCAGAAATTTCATATACCAACTCTAAACTAACTGAAATGCATTCTAACATCAATTATCTAACATTCTAAACATGGCGTGATGCGTATTTCACTAGTTCATGACTTTTGAGTAAACTGAAATGCGAAAACTTCAAATAACAAGGTTCTAATAGTTAGACTTACTAAAATCCCTAAGATCTTCATTCCAAACTCCATTTTCACACACACATCGTCGTTGCATTGTCCTCCAGCCTCCGCTAGTCCAGCTTTCCTTTACCTTAATCTGCAGTATAAGGAAAAGAGTATCTGTTAGTTTGAGAGCTTAGTAAGAAACCATCTACCTCACTAAAACATGCATACGATGCAATTTATGTTTTTAAAACATGCTGTTTGAAACATATGAATATTGAACATGTAAGAGCATAGCATGACATGCAAACAAACTAGTTATGGCAACAAGTACTAACCTAAGCTATCATATTGTATCAATAGAAAACTGAACTGATACAAAAACTAAACTGAGCTAATTCTAAACTAATGCTAAAGCTGTACTGAATTCACATAACTATTTGTGAGGTTTTGAAAACTATTTTCATAAATAGATTAAAATAATAATCATGCTGCTGATGGGCTCGGCATCTGTATGTGTTATGCGCGCATCCCTAACTAGACCCGGGTTTACAAGTCCCGAATTTAGTAAGGTTATTGGGTTATCTGAACCTAGGGACGACTATGGGAGCCCAACCCAATGGATATCTAATCCAGTACAGTGCCACTGCTAAAATAAAATACTGATTATAGATGAGTTCTTCTTATATTGCTATTTCGAGGTTATCTGAACCTAGAGCTAGGTTATCTGAACCTAGAGGCGACTGTGAGAGCCCACCCATTGGACCGAACCAGGAACGACACCAGAATTACCTATCGGTTTGATGACTAGCTCCACAGACCACCGGAGGTCCTTTCAGCGTGCTTTGTCCTCACTCGCACGCACCCTGGAAAACTTCCCAGGAGGTCACCCATCCTCAGATTTCTCCAAGCCAAGCACGCTTAACTTTGGAGTTCTTAAGTTTGGGCTTCCGAAAAGGAAGGTGCACCTTGGTGATATGGATAGTACCATCTAACCTTTTAAGTCATATTTAACGAATCTCGGCAGGGGTATTACAATCACCCCCTTAAAGACCTGGCGTCCTCGTTGTGTAACCTAATCACACCACAAACGAATCTCCCTCGCTAGGTGGTGCCCTGGGTGCTCCTACCACAGGCGCACTCACGGTCGCAAGGTCGCTCTGAACCAGGAACGACACCAGAATTACCTATCGGTTTGATGACTAGCTCCACAGACCGGTCCTTTCAGCGTTGTCCCCTGGAAAACTTCCCAGGAGGTCACCCATCCTCAGATTTCTCCAAGCCAAGCACGCTTAACTTTGGAGTTCTTAAGTTTGGGCTTCCGAAAACAAAGGTGCACCTTGGTGATATGGATAGTACCATCTAACCTTTTAAGTCATATTTAACCAGAATCTCAGAACCGGGGTATTACACCGTAGTCCCATATGACTATAGTAAAACTATACATACTGAATAAATGCTTCTATTGCATTTACTAAGTTATTAAAATGCCTAAGTTGAATTCTTTTCCTGTGCTGCACATATTATCGAACACCTAGTGTGCACTATTGCACAACTTATGTGTCAAAATTCGTATGCTACTAAACAAAGCAGAAATTCATACGAGAGCTACTTATACTGCAGGTGAGGGGTTTCTTACCTCCTGCGCTAGATTTCCTTACGATCTGATCGCTAGATTTCTGATGGAGACGATCTTCTCGATGATTCTCTTGCGTCCACGCGTTCTTCTCGCGGAGAGAAACGTCCTCGTAACCGAAGTTGTCGTCGGAAGGTGCTCCTGGAACATCTTGAGACGGAACCCTAGCCCTTGGGGCTTGGTGCGCCGAGAGAAAGAAGGGGAGAAGGGGGCGGCGTGACTAGGGTGAGGAGAAGAGGTAAGTCACGGTAAAATTAAAACTCCTCACTTAATTCCCTATTTATATTAAGGAATTAATTCACCCAACTCTAACTTAAATAAAATTGTTTCCCTTTCCTTTCAGCACGGCCCTGCTGGGTTCACTTGGTTACTAGAGTCCACTATAAGTCATAGAACCCAATAGGTCTCGGGTTCAATTCCCGCGTAGGTATTTTACGATTCTATTTATTTTTACTACTTCCGCTACTCTAAAAATTCCATAAAAATATTCTAAAATTCCAAAAAAATCATAGAATATTTCTAAAATAATTTTGAGAATTTTCGGGCGTTACAATCCCCTATACCTTATAAAAAGTTCGTCCTCGAACTTAGATTAATTCTGGGAACTTCTGTCTCATACTAGCTTCTGTCTCCCAAGTTACCTCTTCTGCTGTGTGACTTTGCCAAATAACTTTTACTAATGGTACCTCTTTATCCCGTAATTTCTTAACTTCTCGGTCTATTATCTGAATAGGCTGACTATCATAGCTGAGGTCTTCGCAGACTGGTACCGACTGGGGCTCAATCACCTGGGTGGCATCTGGGATATGCTTCTTCAGCATAGAGACATGAAATACATTATGGATGGCTGACATCTCCTGTGGTAGCTCTAGCTCATATACTACCTTGCCAACTCTTCTAGTGATAAGGTATGGTCCCACATATCTGGGACTCAATTTGCCCTTCTTCCCAAAACGCATTACTCCCTTCATGGGAGCTACTCTGAGGAACACTGAATCCCCAGCTGAAAACTCTAAGGGTCTGCGCCATGTATCAGCATAGCTTTTCTGGCGGCTCTGAGCTGTCTCTATCCTCTGGCGGATCTGCTGTATAACTGCTGTGGTGTCTGCTACTAGATCTGTCTAGAGTTCTAGTTCCTTCTGCTCACCACTCTCATACCAGCAGATTAGAGATCTACACCTCCGCCCATAGAGAGCCTCGTAGGGTGCCATACCAATAGTGGCCTGATAGCTATTGTTATATGCAAATTCTGCTAAACTCAGATATTTGCACCAACTTCCCTTGAAGTCTAGGGCACATGCTCAGAGCATATCTTCGAGTACCTGATTCACTCGCTCCGTCTGACCATCTGTCTGAGGATGGAAAGTTGTGCTGAATTTTAACTTAGTGCCCAATGCTGACTGTACACACTCCCAGAAGTGTGATGTGAATCGACTGTCTCTGTCTGAAATAATGGTTCGTGGGACTTCATGTAGTCTAACGATCTCCTTGAGATACAACTGAGCTAGCTGCTCCATGGAATAGGATATTCTGATAGCTAAGAAGTGGGCTGATTTAGTCAATCTGTCGACTATTACCCAAATGGCGTCAAAACCATTCGTGGTTCTGGGTAATCCCACTATGAAATCCATGGAAATATCTTCCCACTTCCATTCTGGGATCTGGATAGGCTGCAGAACTTCTCCTGGTCTCTGGTGTTCTGCCTTGACTCTCTAGCAAGTCAGACAGGTGCTAACGTATCTAGCGATGTCTCTTTTCATCCCAGGCCACCAAAAACGTTTCCTTAGGTCCTGGTACATTTTGGTGGAACCAGGATGCATCGCATAGGGAGTCCTGTGAGCCTCATCTAAAATCTTTCTCTTTAGTTCCTCCTGATCTGGAACACAGAGTCTGTCACCGAAGTGAAATACCCCACTATCGGACACTCTGAATTCTCTACTTCCTGATTCTGCTGACCCTTGCTTGATTTTATGAATTTCAGGATCCTGCTCCTGAGCTATCTGAATGTCACCAAGCAAGTTAGGTGCTAATGTCATAGTAGAGAGCTGTCCCACTATAAGTTCGAGACCAAAATCTGTGATCTCTCTTTGTAGGGGCGGTGACATGGCTGCTAGGGATAGTAAGGTAGCATCGGACTTTCTGCTAAGTGTGTCTGCCACCTTATTGGCTTTTCCTGGGTGGTAGAGGATGTCTGTGTCATAATCCTTGACCAGCTCAAGCCATCTATGCTATTGCATATTCAGATCCTTCTGAGTGAAGAAGTACTTCAGACTCTGGTGATCTGTATGCACTCTGCACTGAGCTCCATACAAGTAATGTCTCCAAATTTTGAGAGCGAACACGACTGCTGCAAGCTCAAGATCATGAGTAGGATAGTTCCTCTCATAGTCCTTGAGTTGTCTGGAGGCATAGGCGATCACCTTGCCATTTTGCATCAGTACTGCTCCTAGTCCCAATTTAGAGGTGTCACTATAAATATCAAAGCTGTCTGTGTTTTCAGGTAGAGCCAGAATAGGTGCACTGGTCAATCTCCTCTTTAGCTCGCTGAAGCTGTTCTCGCAGTCCTCTGTCCATTGAAATTTTCTGTTCTTCCTGGTGAGAGCTGTCAGTGGGGAGGCTATCCTGGAGAAATCCTCTACGAACTTTCTGTAATAACATGCTAGTCCCAAAAAGCTTCTGATCTCACTAGCGTTCTTGGGTCTTTTCCAGTTACTCACAGCTTCTATTTTACTAGGGTCTACCATGATACCATCCTTTGAGATGATGTGACCCAGGAAGGACACCTGATCTAACCAAAATTCACATTTCGTGAACTTGGCGTACAGCTGGTTCTGCTGAAGGGTCTGCAATACTATTCTCAGGTGCTCTGCGTGTTCTTCCTGAGTTCCTGAATAGATAAGAATGTCATCGATAAACACAATAACAAATCTATCTAGGTGGTCCCTGAATACTCTGTTCATGAGGTCCATGAAAGTAGCTGGAGCATTTGTCACGCCAAAGGGCATGACTACGAACTCATAATGTCCGTATCTAGTCCTGAATGCTATCTTGGGTATATCCCCTTCTTTAACTTTCACCTGATGATAACCTGATCTGAGGTCTATTTTAGAGAACACTGCTGCTCCCTTTAGCTAGTCGAACATGTCATCTATTCTGGGAAGAGGATACCTGTTCTTGATGGTAACTTGGTTCAGTGCCCGGTAGTCTATGCACAAGCGCATGCTCCCATCATTCTTCTTCACGAACAATACAGGCGCTCCCCATGGTGAGTCACTAGGACGTATGAAGCCCTTGTCAAGCAGCTCCTGTAGTTGCTCATGAAGTTCCTTCAGTTCTGCTGGAGCCATGCGGTAAGGTGCTTTGGAGATAGGATTCGTACCGGGAATGAGTTCTATCTCAAATTCAATCTCCCTATCTGGTGCTAGACCTGGTAACTCCTCAGGGAAGACTGCTGGGTAGTCACATACGACTCGGACCTCTGCTAGCTGTTGGTCCTTGTCCTGACTGACATTGACTACATGAGCTAAAAATCCCGTACATCCTGTATCCATTAACTTCTGTGCTTTTAGAGCTGAGAGAAACTTCTTGGCCTTTCTCTTCGATTCTCCGACATATTCAAACTGTACTTCTGCTGCAGGTTGGAATATGACTTTCTGTTTACGGCACTCAATAGAGGCACCATATCTGATTAGGAAGTCCATTCCAAAAATGACATCGTAATTAGTCATATTTAGCACTATCAGATCACAAAAGAGTTCCCTGCCTGCTATAATGACTGGCACTGCTCTGAGCCAGTGCGTGGATGCCATAATCTCTCCTGAAGGTAATGTTGTCAAAAACTGACTACTGAGTACATCTGGAGGTATCGCTATCTTTTCGGCTAATGCCCTGGATATATAAGAATGGGTTGCGCCAGTATCGAACAAGACATTTGTACTTTGCTGTAAAATACTGATCTGACCTGTAACAACTGTCGAGGCATTTGCTACGTCCTCTCTGGTGAGTGAGTAGATCCTCGCATTGGTCGTAGCTGGAGGGGCCTCTAATCTGCCCTGGCTGATGTGTGGACCATCTAGAACGACCTTCATCTAATGTAGTTGTGCTAGCTGGCCTCCGTACTGAATCGGCTGTGGTTGAGGAAGAATTGCCTTGTTTGGGCACTGCTTAGCCATATGCCCTTCCTGTCCACATTCAAAGCATCCTCGTGTGCCCTTGCGACAACCTCCTGGGTGAAATTTCGTACAAGTAGCACATTTGGGATAACTAGGCTGTTTACTAGCTGGTCCTCCTTTCGGGTAACTCCCTGGTTTGCGCTTGCTGTTGGAGTTCCCTTTCCAGTTAGAGCTGTGGCCTTGTTGTTTCTGAGTACCTGAGCCTCCTTGCCCTTTGGACTCTGAGAGGACTTGCTTCTGCTGTTTGATATTGTTCTGGTAGTGCTCGGTGGTCAGAGCACTGCTGACTAGTTCTTCGGTGGTTTGCGGCCTATGAACGCCGTCAGCCACGTTCATTGTTATTTCCGGCCTCAGCATCTTGAGCATCAACTAAACTCGTTTTTTTTCTGTGCTGACTAGCTCGGGGCATAGACGAGGCAGTCTATTGAATTTCTTCACGGCTTCCTCCACTGATAGGTTGCCCTGACGAAACTCAGTGAACTCGTCGTAGTGGCAGTTTGTGACCCGCATGTGAAAGAACTCCTCGAAGAATTCTTTCTCGAAGTCAGCCCATGTCATCTGGTTCACTTGGCGCTTCGCTCTAATTCTCTCCCACCACATACGTGCATCTCCTGTCAAGCAGAAGGAGGCACATTTCACCTTCTCATGTTCTAGCCAGTCCAGAAGCTCCATTGTACTCTCCAGTGTTTTGAACCAGGCTTGAGCATCCCATGTTCGCTGGTGCCTGAGAAGTTCTCGGGCTTGACTCTCTGCTACTGGATCAGATAGGTTTCTCTCTTTGCCTCTGTTGCCGGGGCTACTGGTGCTGTAGGCTGGACTGGGGGAACCTCTATAACTACTAGGGTTGCTATGTTCTGTTCTAGGGTGACAGTGGGAGTATTCTGCTGATTAGCCTTTAAGGTAGCTATCTCTTGTTGTTGTTCTGCTAGCTGCTTCTGTAACTGAGCCACTACTACCGTAAGGTCTGGGGGAGGCACTGAACTGCCTGCCTCATGCTGGGGCTCAGTAGCTGGTGCCCTTCTAGCTGGGCGTCCTCGTGCCATTTCTAAAGGAACAAATGACATACATAACTAAAGCATCATGTTTACATAGCTAATACTATCATGTTAGTTACTATCACAGATAAGCATACTTTAGTTATCTACTAACATGAAAGCAATAAACATAACAAAGTGAGTGGTATTCTTACTTGGAAGCTGCAGGTTCAATGCTGATGTGTGTGTAGGAAGTATGGAATTTTCTGCTCTGATACCACTCTGTGACGACCCGCCTTCTACTAGCTAGGCTGTAAGGCCGGACCGTCACATTATGCTATGCTAAGCTATATCCATGACCATCACTAAGTCTAGGTGTGGAAAGCTGTACCAATTAAAACTTTGCTAAGCCAATACAAATTATTGGTCCTACATGTACTGAGGGATGTAATCTAAGGTATACATGGCATATCCTACATCCCCTATGGTCAAGGAACTGAATTACAAGGGTTCCTGGTCGAAACCTTGCTTCCCAATCGATCCAGCTTAGACTCAATCGATTGCAAGCTGTTGAATCGATCCATGGATCAATTCAGATTGCTACTGTGCTCGGGGTAATATTCAGGATCGATCGGCTGATCGATCCAGACTCGCCAATCGATCCAGCAATCGATTCCAGAGCTCTCTGTTCGCGGGAGCGATTTCCTGATCGATTGAACGATCGATCCCTGAACCTTCTGTTTGCAACAAAATGCGACTGGATCGATTGGCTGATCGATCCAGAAGCTTACTGTTCGCGGAACCAGACTCCCAATCGATCCACTGATCGATTGAGGGCCCCCAATCGATCGGCTGATCGATCGGGGTTTCTGATTTCGTATCAAAACCTGATTTCAGCCCTGGTTCGAGCAGAAATTTCATATACCAACTCTAAACTAACTGAAATGCATTCTAACATCAATTATCTAGCATTCTAAACATGGCGTGATGCGTATTTCACTAGTTCATGAATTTTGAGCAAACTGAAATGCGAAAACTACAAATAACAAGGTTCTAATAATTAGACTTGCTAAAATCCCTAAGATCTTCATTCCAAACTCCTTTTTCGCACACACATCGTCGTTGCATTGTCTTCCAGCCTCCGCCTGTCCAGCTTTCCTTTACCTTTATCTGCAGTATAAGGAAAAGAGTATTTGTAAGTTTGAGAGCTTAGTAAGAAACCATCTACCTCACTAAAACATGCATACGATGCAATTTATGTTTTTAAAACATGCTGTTTGAAACATATGAATATTGAACATGTAAGAGCATAGCATGGCATGCAAACAAACTAGTCATGGCAACAAGTACTAACCTAAGCTATCATATTGTATCAATAGAAAACTGAACTGATACAAAAACTAAACTGAGCTAATTCTAAACTAATGCTAAAGCTGTACTGAATTCACATAACTATTTGTGAGGTTTTGAAAACTATTTTCATAAATAGATTAAAATAATAATCATGCTACTGATGAGCCCGGCATCTATACGTGTTATGCGCACATCCCTAACTAGACCCGGCTTTGCAAGTCCCAAATTTAGTAAGGTTACTAGGTTATCTGAACCTAGGGACGACTATGGGAGCCCAACCCAATGAATATCTAATCCAGTACAGTGCCACTGCTAAAATAAAATACTGATTATAGCTGAGTTCTTCTTATATTGTTATTTCTAGGTTATCTGAACCTAGAGCTAGGTTATCTGAACCTAGAGGCTACTGTGGGAGCCCACCCATTGGACCGTAGTCCCATATGACTATAGTAAAACTATACATACTGAATAAATGCTTCTATTGCATTTACTAAGCTATTAAAATGCCTAAGTTGCATTCTTTTCTTGTGCTGCACATATTATCGAACACCTAGTGTGCACTATTGCACAACTTATGTGTCAAAATTCGTATGCTACTAAACAAAGCAGAAATTCATACGAGAGCTACTTATACTGCAGGTGAGGGGTTTCTTACCTCCTGCGTTAGATTTCCTTACGATCTGATCGCTAGATTTCCAATGGAGACGATCTTCTCGACGATTCTCTTGCGTCCACGCATTCTTCTTGCGGAGAGAAACGTCCTCGTAACCGAAGTTGTCACCGGAAGGTGCTCCTGGAACCCTTGAGATGGAACCCTAGCCCTTGGGGCTTGGTGCGCCAAGAGAAAGAAGAGGAGAAGGGGGTGGCGTGACTAGGGTGAGGAGAAGAGGTAAGTCACGGTAAAATTAAAACTCCTCACTTAATTCCCTATTTATATTAAGGAATTAATTCACCCAACTCTAACTTAAATAAAATTGTTTCCCTTTCCTTTCAGCACGGCCCTGCTGGGTTCACTTAGTTACTAGAGTCCACTATAAGTCGTAGGACCCAATAGGTGTCGGGTTCAATTCCCGCGTAGGCTATTTTACGATTCTATTTATTTTTGCTACTCCCGCTATTCCAAAAATTCCATAAAAATATTCTAAAATTCCAGAAAAATCATAGAATATTTCTAAAATAATTTTGAGAATTTTCGGGCGTTACATTAACAAATCAGCCGCTCTTTCGCTGTGCCCACTAAAGGGAGTCTTGGTCATCTTGCCTAAGGCATGACTCGCACGTCTCATAAGATTCAAAATTAAATGAGTCCAGCAAACCATCCTTATGGAGCTGGGATAAGCTCTTGTCATTTATATGACCTAAGCGACAGTGCCAGAGATAGGTTTGATTCATGTCATTTGACTTGAACCTCTTGGTATTTATGTTATAGATAGGGCTTTTAAGGTCTAGAATGTAGAGTCCGTTCATCAGAGGTGCACTACAATAGAACATATCTTTTAAATAAACAGAACAACATTTGTCCTTAATTATAAAAGAGAAACCTTTCTTGTCCAAACAAGAAACTGAAATTATGTTCTTAGTTAAAGCAGGCACATAACAACATTCATCTAATTCTAATACAAGCCCAGAGGGCAGAGATAGATGATAAGTTTCTACAGTAACAGCAGCAACCCGTGCTACATTGCCTACTCGTAGGTCCACCTCGCCCTTTGCCAATGCCCTGCTATTTCTCAGCGCTTGCACATTAGTACAAATGTGAGAAGCACAACCAGTATCTAATACCCATAATGAAGAAATAGATAGATTGACTTCTATAACATATATACCTGAAGTGGAAGTCTCACTTCGCTTCTTCTTAAGATCTTCCAGGTACACCTTGCAGTTCCTCTTCCAGTGCCCGGTCTGACCGCAGTGGAAGCAGGTAGCATCCTTGGTGACTCCTCCTTTAGGGTTCAGTGCTTTGCCTTTGCCCTTAACTTGGGACTTTCCTTTGCCTTTGGGCTTGCCCTTTCCCTTGTGTTTCTTAACCATCAAAACAGAGTGGGACTTAACCTTCTTAAGGTTTAGCTCAGTAGTTCTTAACATGCTAAGCAGCTCGGGCAGTGGCTTGTCAATTTCGTTCATGTTGTAGTTTAGAACGAATTGACTATAGCTATCTGGCAAGGATTGGAAGATCAGGCCAGTGGCCAGCTCTTGGCCAAGCGGGAATCCCAACCTCTGTAGGTTTTCTATGTACCCAATCATTTTGACTACATATGAGCCTACAGGAGCCCCATCTGACATCTTGCACTGAAATAGTGCCTTAGAGATCTCGAATCTCTCGTGCCTCGCTTGTCCTTGATACAGTTGACGAAGATATTCAACCATATCACAAGCGCCCATCAACTTGTGTTGCTTCTGAAGCTCAGAGTTCATGGTCGCGAGCATTAGACAGGACACATCTAATGCATCATCTTGATGCTTCTTATAAGCATCTTTGTCAGCTCGCATGGCACTGGCAGGAGGAGCCTCCGGAATGGGCTGCTCCAGAACGTACAGTTTACGTTCTTGGATGAGAACTATTCTCAAGTTCCTGTACCAGTCAAGGAAATTTGCTCCGTTGAGCTTGTCCTTCTCAAGGACAGAACGTAGGGAGAAAGAGTTCGTATTCGACGTCATGGTTATCTACAACAGAAAAATACAGAAAATAAATATCATATTCTTTTAAATCATTTAATTAGGCCTTTAACTAAATGATGCTTCCACTGAATTCTATAATTCATGTGGGACAAGATCCACATCATACTACGCCTTGATTTAGCTTTGGCTAAAACGCCCAAGATTTAGTATGATCGGTAGGTAACGATTTACCATTTACATCTCTATGCAACTCTTGTTTATAGGATCATTATCCGCAGTTATATTAAAACTTGAGTTAGCTTTGGCTAATACACCCAAGAATTAATATAAATGTGATTTATGTCCTATCTTTCCAACCGTTGGAAGAATGCCTATAGTTGTACTCGATCCAACCGAGTTAACTAGGAATACTCAATCTAATTGAGTTTGTACTCGCCCATGCGTTGATAAGTGGGACCAAGATTGTCCCTCCGTACCCTACCAAGATAATATGTGTTGCTCTGCTTTGGCAGATTCAACAACACATGTGATCGAGGTAGTGATAGGTATCACGGCACGGTAGGCATTTGAGTTGACGCGATTGAGATCTAATCTAATCGAGAGGGTGCATCTTGTACACGATTTAGATCTAATCTAATCGTTAGACACTAATTAATTACTAATTATGTATCACATACACACAAGCAATTAATTAAATTATTTGTGATTAGTCATGACCCTATTATGATCTTCTCAGGCCAATGAGAAGATCGGATGGTCAACCTAAGGTCAACAGCTTCTCAAGCTCCTCCCTTTGACCACCTTGTGTTGCTCGCGCCCTCCTCGTAACTCCGTTTCGAGTGGACCTTCCACCGCTCCAATTTTGTATATTACAATTTTGAAACTTGAGTTACATTCGAGTCAAAACTAATTTACAACAAGAATAAATGGAGAATGGCACGACGCGCAGGTCGCGTATCAAATATACAGCACACACAATACAAATGACGGCGCGGAGGCCGTAATATTAATACAACACAAATATACCAATCAAATTGGGTCTTTTTGGGCCATGACTATCACTGACTATACATAATTCTAAATTATGTAATTTCCATAATTTTATTTAATTTTAATACTATTTTTTACAATTTTTATGAGTAAAAATTTCCGGCGGTCCCGTTTAGCGGTTTTCGGGCGCAATCGCGGAACGAATCCCCTTGCGAGGCTAGGGGCAGTGCCCCAACCCGTGATCTAACCATCGCGAGTGTTCCTTAGCGATCCTATAGTGACTTAGCCCGCTGTCCCAAAAAGATTTGGGGCGAAACCTTGCCATTTCGGAAAAATCTTCTCGGTAGCCGAAGCCTACAAGTGTCTAAACACTTGTGCTTCGCTTCTACGAGAAAAATACCCATAAAAACCATAAAAAACCTAAATTTACAGAAAATTACAGAACCTACACTTTACATAAAAATGCAAACTAAACTCGTACAAGACTTCGCATGTGGCTCTGATACCACTGTTGGATTTTTCGGGCCGCGAAAACCGCTTTTTCGCGTCGCAGAAACCCCGAAACCCCCGCCACCAGATTCGTGTGAAGTAAAATAAAACAAAATTTCGAGTACGAGTTTACTAAAGCCTAGATCTACACTAGAGAAGGAAGTTACCCTTGATGCGATGCCCTTCACAATCCCGCTCGTCCAACGGTTCGCCGGATCTTGAGATCGTCAAGTGTACGATCCTCTAGAAGTATCCACACGAACAAACTAGGTGGAGAAACCTAACACAAAGGTGTGCTAGCACCTTGGTAAGGTTCGGCCAAGATAGGAGAGGGAGAGCAAGAAGAGAGAGCAAGGAAGAAGATGAGTTGAATGAGAATGAATGCCTTGAATTGCATTCACTTGCAAATCAAAAGTGGTCGGCCACATTTGGAGTTGTAACCTCAATTCCCATTTAATGTGGCCATTAAAGAGGGGATTTGTAACCTCCATTAGGTGGCACACACATGTGCTAACTATGATGATGTGGCACATCATCATTGGCCACTTAATGTCAACTCACAAATGAGGTGGCAAATAGTCAAGTCAAACTTGACTCTTCCTCTTCCTCTCAAGTCAAGTCAAACTTGACTTAATCTCTCTCATGGTTGATCTAATCCAACCATTTAATTCAAGACAATTTAATATAATGAATCTAATTTATTTAATTAAATTGATTCAATGAGTCATAATCTAAATTAGACTCATTGAACACATGAATCAACTTGAGTCCAACTCAATTAGCCCAATTAGGATTACTCTTAATCCAATTTGATTCATCACATGAATCTAATCCTCTTGGTTCATCATATGAACCTAATCTCCATCTAATTGTCTTTAGTGTGTGACCCTATAGGTTCTTGTAACACATCATTACTACCCAAGTTACAAGAATGTTGAGATCCAACATCACCTTGTGACTCCTCACAATATATGACAAGTGTCCTTCTATCCTAGACATCTAGATTGATCAATGTGAGGCATAGACCGTGTCATCCTATGACCAATCTAAATCTTGAACTCCAAGTAGACTCACTAAATCAAATGAGCTCAATATCTCATTGACTCATTTGGGCATGGCCATGCACTTCGTGGTCTCACTCTATCAAGAATATTGATGTCTCTCCCGTCATATAGGAGGGATAGATCTCATCTACATCACTCACATCCCTCTGCATAATTCGTTACATACATAGTAATTGCCTTTATAGTCCACCCAGTTACGGGTGACATTTGATGAAACCAAAGTACATAACTCCTTATATAGGGAACCATGGTGACTTCAGGTCTATGGACTAGTAGTCATACTAATAGTCACATGAGAAAGTATATGACCCTCATATAACGATCCATGATACTTTCTCATGGCAGGGCATTCAGTATACATTCTCCAATGCATACCCATGTGTCAACTTGATATCTCTAAATCCATGACTTGTGAGATAAAGTCATCGAGTTGACCTACATGCTAGTCTTATTACATTAACATTGTCCCTGAATGTTAATACTCGACTAGGAATGATTAAGAGTAGTGTTCCCTATATCATCTCACTATCAGTTCAACTAACCGATTGATATAGGTAAGAACCTTCTACTCAAGAACGCTATTATACTTAGTTTATTTAGCACCAATACAAGTAAGTATAATAACCAAAAACAAATGTCTTTATTTATATAAGAATATGATACAACAAGTCCATAATACAATCATCAAATGATTGGCTCTAGGGCTCTAACTAACAATTTCTCCTCATGCTCCATCAAATGCCGAGAAGTGGCAGACTATCCTACCGTGCTGCATCAAAACAGCGCCCAAACCTGTAGAGATGCGTCGGTATAGAGCACGAATCCGTCCTCTTCAGAAGGTAAAACCAAAATCGGAGCGGACACTAGTCTCCGCTTTAGTTCCTGGAAGCTGGTCTCGCAATCCTCAGTCCAAGTGAACTTCACGCCTTTCCTGGTCAGGCGTGTAAGTGGCATAGCAATCCGAGAGAAACCCTCAATGTATCTCCGGAAATATCGATCCAAACAAAGGAAGTTGCGAGCCTCCTCTATAGACTCCGTCTACTCCCAACGGTAACAACCCCTATCTCCTGTTGAACCACGGTATACTCCTACTAGTGACCGTGTGTCTCAAACATCTCACAGAAGACAACCAAAATACGCACTACTAATCTTCACATATAGACGTTACCATCGAAACATCTCTAGAACTATGCGAAGATGGTGTACGTGACTCACCTCGGATCCGAAATAGATCACAACATCGTCAACAAAGATAATGAAAACCGATCCAAACATCCTCGGAATATCAAATTCATCGAGTCCCTGAAAACATCTAAGGCTCCGCAAGCCCTAATGGTAAAACCAAGACACATAATGTCCGTATCATAGACATTTCTAACCATAAGATCCCCAACAACAAATCAGGAATCTGATCACTGACGATATAAATCACCAAAGAATAGCTCCTCCAGTGTGAGAGCAACGCTCCATCACACGAAATACCACATATGTGGGAGCACCGCTCTACCACAAGAAATCCTCCATATGTGGGAGCAACGCTCCACCACAAATAATTCGAAATATGTTTATGCAATAAATATGGGAGCAATGCTCCGCTACACGCAATCCGCAATATGTGGGAGCAACGCTCCACCACAAACGATCCATAACATGTGGGAGCAACACTCCACCACAACAATCCATAAGTGCCCAAGGCACCTAACTATCCAGCTAGAGACTGCACGAGATCTCTCTACCACAGATCACTATGGGTAACCTAGGGTATAACAACGTAGTAAGCAAATCAAATCCATAGTCAACTTTATCATCATCCTAGTGGGTCGATCACCCACTAATAGGAGAATTAGTTAACAGGGTAATACCCCAAATGACATAATGTAGACACTCCACATCTACATTAAACATAGGTGAATCATCATGATGCCGCCAACCATACACCTGGCACACGTGCACACACAACATATGTATGATCGACATAACCCTCCAATTAGTACACATCAAACATACTCACAACATAGGTATAAATCATCGTAATACCTCCAACATTACATACCGAACTCGTGTGCATAAATCATCATAGGTATAATCGACAATACACCTCAAACAACACTCACATGACATATATACACCTATGCCAAGTGTTGGGAATTTTATGCCGCAAAAACCGCTTTTTCGTGTTGCAGAAACCCCGATTCCCATGCCACCGGATCCATGCGAAGTAAAATTTTTGAAAAACATTACGAGTACGAGTTTCTTATGCTAGTTCTAAACTAGATCTACAAGGAGAAGGAATTTACCCTCGATGTGATGCCCTTCGCAATCCCGCTCGTCCAACGGTTCGCCGGATCTCGAGATCGTCAAGTGTACGATACTCTAGAAGTATCCTCACGAATAAACTAGGTGGAGAAGACCAAACAAAGGTGTGCTAGCACCTTAGATGGTTCGGCCAAGGAGGAGGAGAGGGAGAGGAGAATGAGAGCAAGGAAGAAGATGAGTTGAATGAGCCTTGAATTGCATTCACTTGCAATTCAAATGTGGCCGGCCACAAATGTAACCCCCATTCCATTTAATGTGGCCAGCCATTAAAGAGGGGATTTGTAACCTCCATGAGGTGGCACACACATGTGCTAACTATGATGATGTGGCACATCATCATTAGTCCTCCTAATGCCAATTCACAAATGAGGTGGCAAATGGTCAAGTCAAACTTGACCTTTCTTCTTCCTTCTCAAGTCAAGTCAAACTTGACCAAATCTCTCTCATGGTTGATTTAATCTAACCATTTGATTCAAACCAACTTAATATAATGAATCTAATTTATTTAATTAAATTGATTCAATGAGTCATAATTTAAATTAGACTCATTGAACACATGAATCAACTTGAGTCCAACTCAATTAGCCCAATTAGGATTACTCTTAATTCAATTTGATTCATCACATGAATCTAATTTTCTTGGTTCATCATATGAACCTAATCTCCATCTAATTTTCCTTTGTGTGTGACCCTATAGGTTCTTATAACGTTGGCAATGCTTTTAAACCCATTTAGAAGCATAAGTAATGAGCGGTATCAAGCAACACATCATTACTACCCAAGTTATATGAATGTTGAGATCCAACATCACCTTGTGACTACTAATTGTGACTCTTCACAATATATGACATTGTCCTTCTATCCTAGACATCTAGATTGATCAATGTGAGGCATAGACCGTGTCATCCTCTAATCAATCTAAATCTTGAATCCCAAGTAGACTCACTCGATCAAATGAGCTCAATATCTCATATTGACTCATTTGGGCATGGCAATGCACTTAGTGGTCTCACTCTATCAAGAATATCAATGTCACTCCCGTCATATAGGAGGGATATATCCCATCTACATCACTCACATCCCTCTGCATAATTTGTTACATACCCAATAATCGTCTTTATAGTCCACCTAGTTACGGGTGACGTTTGACGAAGCCAAAGTACATAACTCCTTATGTAGGGATCCATGGTGATTTCGGGTCCAAGAACTAATAGTCATACTAATAGCCACATGAGAAAGTATATGACACTCATATAACGATCCATGATACTTTCTCATGGCAGGTCATTCAGTACACATTCTCCAATGCATACTCATGTGTCAACTTGATATCTCTATATCCATGACTTGTTAGATCAAGTCATCGAGTTGACCTACATGCTAGTCTTATTGCATTAACATTGTCCCTGAATGTTAATACTCGACCAGGAATGATTAAGAGTAGTGTTCCCTATATCATCTCACTATCGATTCAACCAATCGGTTGATATAGGTAAGAACCTTCTACTCAAGGACGCTATTATACTTAGTTTATTTGGCACCAATACAAGTAAGCATAATAACCAAAAAACCAAATGCCTTTATATATAAGAATATAATACAATGTGTCCATACAACAATCATCAAATGATTGGCTCTAGGGCTCTAACTAACAATCTCCCACTAGCACTAGTGCCAATCAGTGTAGGCTCTAAGGCCTAATGACCTAGTGTGACCATCATGCTTTCTCTGTGCTAAAGTCTTGGTCATGGGATCTGCGATGTTAGCCTCTGTAGGCACTCTGCAAATCTTCACATCTCCTCTATCGATAATCTCTCGAATGAGATGGAAGCGCCGTAGTATGTGTTTGGTCCGCTGGTGTGAGCGATGTTCCTTTGCTTGTGATATAGCTCCATTGTTTTCATAATAGAACTCAATAGGGTCAGAAATACTAGGAACCACCCTAAGTTCAGTGATGAACTTGCGGATCCAAACTGCCTCCTTTGCTGCCTCTGATGCAACAATGTACTCGGCCTCTGTTGTAGAATCAGCGACTGTGTCCTGCTTCGAACTCTTCCAGCTCACAGCACCACCATTTATGCAAAACACGAACCCTGACTGCGATCGATAATCATCCTGGTCGGTCTGGAAGCTAGCATCACTGTAACCCTTTACAGCTAGCTCATCATCGCCTCCATATATCAAGAAATATTCTTTAGTCCTTCTAAAGTACTTAAGAATATTCTTGACCGCTATCCAGTGACTCTCACCTGGATCTGACTAGTATCTGCTCGTCATGCTCAAAGCATAGGAGACATCAGGTCGAGTACATAGCATGGCATACATGATAGATCCTATGGCTGAGGCATAAGGGATCTGATCCATGTGGTCTCTCTCCTCTCTAGAAGAGGGACCTTGAGTCTTCGAAAGACTCACGCCATGTGACATCGACAGAAAACCCTTCTTGGAGTTTTGCAAGGCAAACCGTAGGAGTACCTTGTCAATATATGTACTCTGACTTAGACCAAGCAATCTCTTAGATCTATCTCTATATATCTGTATGCCTAGAATGTGAGATGCTTCACCTAAGTCCTTCATTGAGAAACAACTCCCTAGCCAGGTCTTGACACACTGAAGCAAAGGGATGTCACCCCCAATGAGTAGTATGTCATCCACATACAATATAAGGAAGACAACTGTGTTCCCTATAACCTTCTTGTAGACACAAGGCTCATCTTCATTGTTGATGAAACCAAACTATTTTATCGCATCATCGAATCGAAGATTCCAGCTCCGAGAAACTTACTTTAGTCCATAAATGGACCTATGCAGCTTGCATACTCTGCTAGTATGTTGTGGATCTACAAAACCCTCAGGTTGTGTCATGTAAACATCTTCGAGTAGGTTTTCATTCAGAAAAGAGGTTTTGACATCCATCTGCCATATCTCATAGTCATGGTATGCTGCAATAGCAAGCATGATCCGAATGGACTTAAACATCGCTACTAGAGAAAAAGTTTCATCATAGTCAAAACCATGAATTTGCTTGAAACCTTTAGCTACCAAGCGACCCTTATAGATAAGTCCATCCATCTCAGTCTTTCTCTTAAAGGCCCACTTAAACCCAATGGGTTTTACCCCTTCAGGTGGATCAACAAAAGTCCATACTTGGTTGGTGTACATGAATTCAATTTCGGATCTCATGGCCTCTAGCCATTTCTCGGAATCTGGTCTTATCACAACTTCCTGATAGGTGGTAGGCTCATCCTCTATGAGCATAACGTCATCATGGTCAGACAAGAGAAATGAGTATCTCTCAGGCTGACGACGTACCCTATCAGACCTGCGAAGAGGTATGTCTACTTGAACCGGTTGTTGTTCCTCAACTCCTTGTGGAACAACATCATCCACAACACTTTGTGGTTCTAGTTCAACTTCCATCGAGGCTTCAGTGCTATTGTTCGCATCTTAAACTTCTTCAAGATCGAATGTACTCCAACTAGTCTTTCTAGAAACAAAATCTCTTTCTAGAAATACCCCAGTCTTTGCCACAACTACCTTGTGCTGACTGGGAATGTAGAAGTAATATCCCTTAGTTTCCTTGGGATATCCAATGAAATTGCACTTATCAGATTTGGGTCCCAGTTTGTCTGAGACTTGACGTCTAACGTAAGCCTCACAACCCCAAATCCTCATAAAAGACACATGGGCATCTCTCCCAGTCCATATCCTATATGGTTTCTTTATCATGGCCTTGGATGGAACTCGGTTGAGTATAAAAGCTGTCGTGTCTAGAGCATAGCCCCAAAGAAATGTAGGAAAATCTGTGTGACTCATCATAGACCGTACCATATCTAATAGGGTACGATTCTTCCTTTCGGATACACCATTCCACTGTGGTGTTCAAGGAGGAGTGAGTTGGGATAGGATCCCACACTTAGCTAGATAGTCACGAAACTCATGGCTAAGGTATTCACCACCTCGATCTGATCGAAGTATCTTAATACTCTTGCCAAGCTGGTTTTGTACTTCATTCTTGAATTCTTTGAACTTTTCAAAGGATTCAGACTTATGTGTCATCAAGTACACATAACCATATCTACTGAAGTCATCAGTAAATGTAATGAAGTACCTATAACCGCCTCTAGCAGCGACATTGAAAGGGCCACATACTAATATGTATAAGTCCTAACAAGTCAGTCGCTCTCTCGCTGTGCCCACTAAAGGGAGTCTTGGTCATCTTGCCCAGTAGGCATGACTCGCATGTCTCATATGATTCAAAATCAAATGAGTCCAGCAAACCATCTTTATGGAGCTGGGATAAGCGTTTGTCATTTATATGACCTAAGCGACAGTGCCAGAGATAGGTTTGGTTCATTTCATTTGACTTGAACCTCTTCGTATTTATGTTATAGATAAGGCTTTCAAGGTCAAGAATGTAGAGTCCGTTCATTAGAGGTGCACTACAATTGAACATATCTTTTAAATAAACAGAACAACATTTGTCCTTTATTATAAAAGAGAAACCTTTCTTGTCCAAACAAGAAACTGAAATTTTATTCTCAGTTAAAGCAGTCACATAAAAACATTCATCTAATTCTAATACAAGCCCAGAGGGCAGAGATAGATGATAAGTTCCTACAGCAACAGCAGCAACCCGTGCTCCATTGCCTACTCGTAGGTCCACCTCGTCCTTCATCAATGCCCAACTATTTTCAGCGCCTGCACATTAGTACAAATGTGAGAAGCACATCCGGTATCTAATACCCATGATGAAGAAATAGATAGACTGACTTCTATAACATATATACCTGAAGTGGAAGTCTCACTTGGCTTCTTCTTAAGATCTTCCAGGTACACCTTGCAGTTCCTCTTCCAATGCCTAGTCTGACCGCAGTGGAAGCAGGTAGCATCCTTGGCGACCCCTCCTTTAGGCTTCAGTGCCTTGCCTGTACCCTTGGCTTGGGAATTTCCTTTTCCTTTGGGCTTGCCCTTGCCCTTGTGTTTCTGAACCATCAAAACAGAGTGGGGCTTAACCTTCTTAAGGTTCAACTCAGCAGTTCTTAACATGCTAAGCAGCTCAGGCAGTGGCTTGTCAATTTCGTTCATGTTGTAGTTTAGAACGAATTGACTATAGCTATCTGGCAAGGATTGCAAGATCAGGTTAGTGGCCAACTCTTGGCCAAGCTGGAATCCCACCCTCTGTAGGTTTCTATGTACCCAATCATTTTGAGTACATATGGGCCTACGGGAGCCCCATCTGACATCTTGCACTGAAATAGTGCCCTTGAGATCTCAAATCTCTCGTGCCGCGCTTGTCCTTGATATAGTTGACGAAGATGTTCAACCATATCATAGGCACCCATTAACTCATGTTGATTCTAAAGCTCAGAGTTCATGGTCGCGAGCATAAGACAAGACACATCTAATGCGTCATCTTGATGCTTCTTATAAGCATCTTTGTCAGCTCGCGTGGCATTGGTAGGAGGATCCTCTGGAATGGGCTGCTCCAGAACGTACAGTTTACGTTCTTGGGTGAGAACTATTCTCAGATTCCTGTACCAGTCCAGGAAATTTGCTCCGTTGAGCTTGTCCTTGTCAAGGACAGAACACAGAGAGAAGGTGTTTGTGTTTGACGTCATGGTTATCTACAACAAAAAAATGCAGAAAATAAATATCATATTCTTTTAATCATTTAATTAGGTCTTTAACTAAATGATGCTCCTAGTGAATTCTATAACTCATGTGGGACAAGATCCACATCATACTAACCCTTGAGTTAGCTTTGGCTAAATCGCCCAAGACTTAGTATGATCGGTAGGTAACGATTTACCAATTACATCTCTATGCAACTCTTGTTTATAGGACAAGATCCGCATTTATATTAAAACTCGAGTTAGCTTTGGCTATTACGCCCAAGAGTTAATATAAATGTGATTTTGACCTATCTACCAACCATTGGAAAATGCCTACAGTTAAACTCGATTTAACTAGTTGTACTCAATCAAATTGAGTCTCTACTAACCCATGCGTTGATAGGCGGGACCAAGATTGTCCCTCCGTATCCTACCAAGATAATATGTGTTGCTCTGCTTTGGCAGATTGAACAACACATGTGATCAAGGTAGTGATAGGTATCACGACATGGTAGGCATTTTAGAGTTGATGCGATTGAGATCTAATCTAATCGTAGGGTGTATCTTGTACACGATTTAGATCTAATCTAATCGTTAAGGTGCTAATTAACTACTTTACTAGCATGCATCAAATACACACACACAAGCAATTAATTATACTATTTGTGATTAGTCATGGCCCTACTACGATCTTCTCAAGCCAATGAGAAGATCAGATGGTCAACCTAGGGTCAACAGCTTCTCAAGCTCCTCCCTTTGACCACCTTGTGTTGCTTGCGCCTTCCTCGTAACTCCGTCTCAAGTGGACCTTCCACCGCTCCAATTTTGTACATTACAATTTTGAAACTCGAGTTACATTCGAGTCTAAACTAATTTACAACAAGAATAAAAAGAGAGGCACGACGCGCAGGTCGCGTATCAAGTATACAGCACACAATACAAATGACAGCGCGCATGCCGTAATATGAATTACAACACAATTTTCAAATCCAATGTAACACCCCACCCTCCTCGCTACTAGTCTGCGAGGGTGGAGCTCTACTCGACTACTAACTTTACTTAATTAGAGTTGTTCACATGTAAAGATCAATACATAAACACTCTCTAAACATGCAACTGATAGCAGCGGAAAACATAAACAACTATCTCTACATACTACTCTAGCATATGAACACAAGTAAAACTATACATCAATCTAAACATGCTGAAATATATGTATTAATCTGAACATGCATGCAACCATTGTACAACCCAGATAATAGGTCTAATGTTCATAACAATTTAAATGAAAGAATTCTAAATACATGGCAATCTTAATAAATTCTTATGCTAAATCCCAAGGCTTCTATAGTCCAGGCATCACACATCCATCCACACCTCCTTGTCGCCTTCCTTTACTATAACTTTTCCTTTCCATTATCTGCAGTAAGAGGAAATGCAACTATAAGCAAAATTTCTTAGTAAGCACTATCTAACTCACAAAACTCGAATATACATGTGAATAAAATAAATCTAAAACTGAATGCTTTAAAGGAAATACTACACATGCTCATCTAATAGCAAAAGAAACAAGACATGCTAAAATGCTAAACATGTAAAGCTTATTTCACTTGTTCCAAACTTATACTTTTATACTTCATAATAATAAGTTTAACTGAACTAATACATGAGCTGAGCTAAACTGATGCTAGGCTAATGCTGAATCTGAACTGTATTCACGTAACTGATTTATGAAGCTTTGAAAACTATTTTCATAATAGATAAAAATAATAATCATGTTGCTGATGGGCCCGACAACTGTACTCGCTATGCGTGCATCCCTAACTAGACCCGAGGTAGCTAGTCCCGAATCTCGTAGGGTTTACTAGGTTATCTAAACCTAGGGACGACTATGGGAGCCCAACCCAAGGAAAACTAAGAGTCCAGCACAGTGCCACTGATAAAAGTAAAATACTGATTCATAAGCTGATTTATCTTATCTCGCTCTTACTAAGTTATCTGAACCTAGAGCTAGGTTATCTGAACCTAGGGGCGACTATGGGAGGCCACCCATTGGACCGTAGTCCCATATAAACCGAAGCAAGACTAAGCATGCTTCACTATGATACTTAACAAAATATGCACTATTAGCTTACAAAAATCTGCAAGTCTAATTAAGCTACTAGAGATCTAATTGGATCTTCCAATGCTAAACCATCAAAACTGCAATGCTAAATAATTCAAAATCTACAATGCTAAACAAATCAAAATCTGTAATGCTACACATAGCTATTCCACACTAAAAATATGTTAAAGCTTGATACCTATGTAAAGCTTATACTTTTATAGAGCAATAGAGATCTTTAAGTATGTTACAACATGATCTAAACTGGAATACTAAGCCAAAATCGTAAACTGAAAACTAAATTTGCATACTATTCTAATCAAGATTCTGCATTCTATGCTACACAATTTCTGCATACTATGCAAACATAAATTATGCACTATAATACTTAACCAAACTACACTATAATCCTTTTTTTAAAAAAAATTGCACTATAAGTTCCACCAAAAATCTACACTACAAGTTCCACCAAAAATTTGCACTATAAATTCCACCAAAAATCTGCACTACAAGTTCCATCAAAAATCTACACTACAAGTTCCACCAAAAATTTGCACTATAAACTTAATTAAAATCTGCACTATAAGCTAAATTAAAATTTGCACTATAACCTTACATAAAAATCTGCACTATAAGCATAATTAAAATCTACACTATAGGCTTAATTAAAATTTGCACTCTAAGTTTAAATAAAAATTTGCACTATAAGCTTAATTAAAATCTACACTATAAGCTTACATAAAAATCTGCACTATAAGCTTAATTAAAATCTATACTATAGGCTTAATTAAAATCTGCACTATAAGCTTAAATAAAAATCTACACTATAAGCTTAATTAAAATCTGCATAAAAATCCGAATTTCTAATTACAAGGGAAAAACAAATCTTGGATCTACTCTAAATTCCCAAGCAACCACAATCCTTTACAGCATATTCCGAAAACTAAAAGAAACACTAAATCAAAGCTCGAAACTACCCTTACCGCAGGTGAGTAGCACTTACCTTGCTTCTTGGACTCACAACCGAACAAGAGGGCTTCTAGGGTTTGCGGAGAGCTTGAGTTTCTGACTCCTCTTCGTGTCCACAAGCTCTCCTCGATGAGCCGGTCTCTATTCTGTGAAGATCTCACAGAATCTGCCCTTCGTCGGCCACCGGATACAAGACCTAGTCGCGGCTTTGTTTTCCGCCCAAGCTCTGCCGTCACGAGCGAGAGAAGAAGGAGAGGGGTTTTCGGTCACGGGAGGAATCAACATCAACTTATCCCTTTTATAATCTCCAATATTCTGTTAACCTCTTAAATAAATTTTGCTATCTTTTCTAAACAGAACCGCCCGCTTGGGCACTTGGTCAGCCAGATTTGCTTAAGGTTCGGGTTGGGTAGGAGGTCGCGGGTTCAAATCTCGGCTGCATCCCTTTTTATTCCTATTTATTCTCTGTTTTCTAACTACTGCTTAAATAAATTCCATCCCTTATTTGATTAGCATCGCCCGCTTGGGCACTTGGTCAGCCAGATTCGCTTAAGACTTGGTTCAGGTCGGAGGTTGCGGGTTCTAATCCTCAGCCGAACCTTTTTATGCCTATTTATTTTCTATCTATTAACTATTACTTAAATTAATTCTGCTTCTTCTTTAACTAGCAACGCCTGTGTGGGCACTTGGTTAGCTGAGACAACTTAAGGCTTTGCTTAACCGGAGGTCTCTGGTTCGAACCTCGGCTAAATTTCTTTATATTTTGCAACTTGTTTCTTTTGGTAAAAATACCAAACGAACTCCAAAAATTGCATAAAATACTCTAAAAATTTCTAAAAATCTCTAGAATTTTTCTAAAGCATCTCTAAATATTTTTAAGCACTATTAGGACTTGTAATGAGGAAATTTGGGTCGTTACATCCAATTTGGGTCTTTTGGGCCATGACTATCACAAAATAATACATAATTCTAAATTATGTATTTTCTATAATTTTCTACAATTTTTACCACAATTTTTATAATTTTTATGAGTAAAATTCTCGATGGTCCCATTTAGCGGGTTTTCGGGCGCAATCGCGGAACGAATCCCCTTGCGGGGTCAGGGGCAATACCCCTACCCGTGATATAACCATCGCGAGTGTTCCTAAGCTATCCTACAGCGCCTTAGTCTGCTGTCCCAAAAAGATTTGGGGTGAAACCTTGTCGTTTTGGAAAAATCTTCTCGGTAGTCGAAGCCTACAAGTGTCTAAACACTTGTGCTTCGCTTCTACGAGAAAAATAACCATAAAACTATAAAAATCATAAAATTATAGAAAGGTACAGAACTGATTTTTACTTAAAAATACAAATTAAACTCGTACAAGACTTCGCACGTGGCTCTGATAACACTGTTGGGAATTTCAGGCCGTAAAAATCGCTTTTTCGCGTTGTGGAAACCCCAATTCCCATGCCACCGGATTCGTGCGAAGTAAACTTTTTGAAAAACATTACGAGTACGAGTTTCTTATGCTAGTTCTAAACTAGATCTACAAGGAGAAGGAATTTACCCTCGATGTGATGCCCTTCGCAATCCCGCTCGTCCAACGGTTCGCCGGATCATGAGATCGTCAAGTGTACGATCCTCTAGAAGTATCCACACGAACAAACTAGGTGGAGAAGACCAAACAAAGGTGTGCTAGCACCTTAGATGGTTCGGCCAAGTAGGAGGAGAGGGAGAGGAGAATGAGAGCAAGGAAGAAGATGAGTTGAATGAGCCTTGAATTGCATTCACTTGCAATTCAAATGTGGTCGGCCACAATTGTAACCCCTATTCCATTTAATATAGCCGGCCATTAAAGAGGGGATTTGTAAACTCCATGAGGTGGCACACACATGTGCTAACTATGATGATGTGACACATCATCATTAGTCCTCCTAATGCCAACTCACAAATGAGGTGGCAAATGGTCAAGTCAAACTTGACCTTTCATCTTCCTTCTCAAGTCAAGTCAAACTTGACCAAATCTCTCTCATAGTTGATCTAATCTAACCATTTGATTCAAATCAACTTAATATAATGAATCTAATTCATTTAATTAAATTGATTCAATGAGTCATAATCTAAATTAGACTCATTGAACACATGAATCAACTTGAGTCCAACTCAATTAGCCCAATTAGGATTACTCTTAATCCAATTTGATTCATCACATGAATCTAATCCTCTTGGTTCATCATATGAACCGAATCTCCATCTAATTATCCTTTGTGTGTGACCCTATAGGTTCTTATAACGTTGGCAATGCTTCTAAACCCATTTAGAAGCATAAGTAATGAGCGGTATCTAACAACACATCATTACTACCCAAGTTATAAGAATGTTAAGATCCAACATCACCTTGTGACTACTAATTGTGACTCTTCACAATATATGACATTGTCCTTCTATCCTAGACATCTAGATTGATCAATGTGATGCATAGACCGTGTCATCCTCTAATCAATCTAAATCTTGAATCCCAAGTAGACTCACTCGATCAAATGAGCTCAATATCTCATATTGACTCATTTGGGCATGGCCATGCACTTAATCATCTCACTCTATCAAGAATATCAATGTCACTCCCGTCATATAGGAGGGATAGATCCCATCTACATCACTCACATACCTCTGCATAATTTGTTACATACCCAGTAATCGTCTTTATAGTCCACCCAATTACGGGTGACGTTTGACGAAGCCAAATTACATAACTCCTTATGTAGTGATCCATGGTGATTTCAGGTCTAAGGACTAATAGTCATACTAATAGCCACATGAGAAAGTATATGACACTCATATAACGATCCATGATACTTTCTCATGGCGGGTCAATCAGTATACATTCTCCAATGCATACCCATGTGTCAACTTGATATCTCTATATCCATGACTTGTGAGATCAAGTTATCAGTTGACCTACATGCTAGTCTTATTGCATTAACATTGTCCCTGAATGTTAATACTCGACTAGGAATGATTAAGAGTAGTGTTCCCTATATCATCTCACTATCGATTCAACCAATCGGTTGATATAGGTAAGAACCTTCTACTCAAGGACGCTATTGTACTTAGTTTATTTGGCACCAATATAAGTAAGCATAATAACCAAAAAACCAAATGCCTTTATATATATGAATATGATACAATAAGTCCATACAAAAATCATCAAATGATTGGCTCTAGGGATCTAACTAACACCAAGAGTATAATCAACATATACTTCCAATAAAGCATACTAAACCCAGGTGCACTCACAAATCACACATAATCAACAAGATACCTTAGATACCACACCAAACACATATGTACATATCACGACACAGATTAAATCAACAAGATACCTCCAATAAAACACTCAAACACATGTGCACATTTCACAACATAGATTTAATCGACAAAATACCTCCAATAAACCAATCAGACCACTCAGGTATAACCTACTAGAAACCCACAACAATCATAACTAGAAAAGTATACACCCACTACATGCAATTAGTCCGTCCATCATAACACTCCTACAACACATAATAATCATATTCACACACCACATAGATATGCAGAATCAACATATTTAATCCAATCTACCTGATATTCCCTATGCTACCTTCTATGTTATCCAACTAGGTACATACAGTCTAAAATTAACGTACCCATGAAATAGGATACTTCGATCCTCTATAGATTGACCAAACCGACAACGGTATACGGCTAACTCAGTCTTTCCCCACGTTAGTACAAGTCATGTACTCAATGTGTTCAAGATATCCAACTAAGCACGAATCACCCAAAAATCAGCATTTCTATAAAATAGAGTAAGTCGATCCCTTGCTGATCGGACCAACCAAAATAATGAATCGGTGATTAACTATCTAAATCTAACAAATGTACGTTAATCTTCCGCAATCACAAAGGTATATCGATCTACGACTACCCAAGTCGGCAAACGTAAATCAGTCTTCTACTGACCGATCTAACAAGAGTAAATCAATATTTACTGATGAAATTAACTAAGACAAAATGATATATACTAGCTAGGTCAACATGAAGATATAGATACTATCCTCTACCCAGCTAATAATAGCAGAGGCTAGTATGTGCCTCAATCTACTAACCAACTAGTAGTAACAGAAGCTAAAACTACTGATGTATGATATGAAAAATCACCAGAAACTGTAATCCTTGATCCCTAATAGGGTCGATCATCATCAGTGGCTAACCCATCACATGTAATATGGGCTACAACATCAGACAGATACCAATAAAGAATGCCAATACATGTCATAACTATCACAGTCAACAATGCATATCCTAACACAAGGTAGGATAACATTATACCAACATACCTCCTACAACTTAGAGATGTCCTGCTACTGCCAAGTCCCAAAACCTGAAAAGTCACATCGAGAAGACTAAAACACGAAATCAGAAACACCGGAAATAAGACTCGTAAATCGAGCTCTGATACCAAATAAATGGTATCAGATAAATCTCAAAAATCCAGAACACACAGCAAGTATCGTATACCTGCTTTGATACCACTAAATTGTCACGCCCCGGGGGAGTCCCTGTCCGGAGAAATTTCGGCAGCACCTCCCCTATACGGCTGACAATCTAAATCATTTCTACATGCACAATATACCTCAACCACAGACGGCTGGAATAAACACACAACCACGCAGTTTATATGCAGCCTACTCGGCTAATACAATAAAAACACCACCACGCAGTTATATGTAAAACTAACAGCCCACTCGGCTGTACCAGAATCAAACAAAGCGGAAATACAACGGACATACATACAAACTAAAATACAAGACTGCTAGCCTTCTAGGCTTACACCACACAACAAAACAACACTCCGGAAACAAAACTGGAACACAAAACCAAATACACACATATTATATTCCAAGATAAAAATAAACAAAAATACGAAGACTAGTCTTCTATTGTGACGTGGGGACCGGCAGATAGGATACTCCAAGCAACTCCATAAACAACCAGGTACCTGAAAAAAGATAGTGTCCACGGGGATGAGTTCAACAACTCAGCAGATACTAGTTGATATGTATAGTAAGATATAACAAATAGAAATAACTATGGAGTACAGTCTCCTAGACAAAAACTGGAAATGCACAATAGGAAAGGGCTGAAGAGAACTGTACTCACCAGGGCCTCCTATCAGAATGGTCAGGTCGTCAGACCGAGAGTATCAAAAATCCTGTATGCATGTCAAACATATGCATCCATCCAAATGCAGCATATAAGTGCAACAAACACAATCAATATATGCATCAATGCATATGATGCCAATGACATGGTCACCCCTGATGCCAGTTAGCCATCTCACACACAATGGTGAGATTGAGTGGGTAGGGCTGTGCAACCGGACACTCTAACGTCACTGCTCCTGATGAGTGACCGAGTGGACGGGATACTGTCGGAGTACACCTATCCTCCTACCCCAAATAATAAATAGGGGAGCGCAATGCTCTCATCTCCCGGTGCACAATGACGGGGAGGGATCCCGGTGTGCTACCACGCTGCAGTACACTACCCATGAGCGTCCCAGCGGAGCACCACCGAGCAAACTGACGTGATACCACGCTGCGTTACGCTACCCATGAGCGGACCAACGGAGCACCGACAATGATGAAACTAGCGATGTGCTCAACAATAATGGAGCAGACTATCGCGCAGCATGCAATCATGCGAATGGTGCATGGCACTAAGCATGGCAATAACCTGATCAGCATAACAATATCCATATATATAAAATATGTACCGTAGTATCTGTTGGTTGCTACTCGGATAACCTAGAGGTTCCACTGTACAAAAATTTTGTACAAAGGTCTGAACCTTTTCCTAGCTACCATGTGTTCTTTTAAATTAAATTTTGGATCGCCTGCGGAACTTAACACGTTTGATCCAAAACTTAATCTATTCGTTCTTTTAGGTTTTGATTTGGGTCTCCCGCGGAATTTAACACGTTTGACCCAAATCACCTTAAGTTATTAATTCCATTAAATATTAATTTCCATAATTGGTTCCCAGTACTGACATGGCGAGGCACACGACCTTCTTGGATATGGGAGCAACCACCACCGACTAGACAAAACCTTTTATGGAAAGCTAATATTTAATTTCCTAAAATAACTTTAGGTTAACCAAAAAGAACGATCAAATCACAAGGAAAAATAAAACAAAAGAACACAACATCGAAAAACATATTCGAAATACTAGAATCGTAAGCCTCTTGTATTTGGTATTATTTCCATAAATAACTAGCATGATGCGGAAAGAAAAATTACTAGTTATACCTTCTAGAAAGACCTCTTGATCTTCTACCGTATTGCTCTTCTAACCTCGGACGTTGTGTGGGCAACGATCTTCCAAGATGAGAAACCACCAAGCACCTTCTTCTCCTCCTAGCTAGGTTCGGCCAACACAAAGAAGCTTCACCAAGGACGAAGAACAAAACACCAACCAAGCTCCAAGGGATACAAGTTTTCTCTCCTTCTTCTTCTTCTTCTCCGAGTAGTATCCGGCCACCACAAGAGCTCCAAGCCAATAGAGAAGGTTCGGCCACCACCAAGAGGAAGAAAGGAAGAGAGGTTGGCCGGCCATCACACCAAGGGAAAGAGGGAGAGAAATAATAGAGATTGTACTCAATGAAGGCACCTCTACCCCTTCTTTTATAATCCTTGATCTTGGCAAATAAGGAAAATTTAATAAAAACTTCCTTAATTCTTTTGCCATTGAAAAGGAAAATTTATTTAATTAAAAGCAAATTTTCTTTTCAATTTTGCAATGGCCGACCACACCATATAATCTCCAAGCAAATAAAATTTTAAACACCAATTAAAACTTCCTTATTTGCTTCCGGAAATTTATAAAAATTTCTCAATAATTTTTATCCCTTCATGATTGGTTTATAAAAAGGAAATTTAATAAATTAAAATCTTTCTTTTAAACATGTGGATAAAAAGAAAGTTATCTCTAAAAATTAAAATCTCTTTCAATCTACAAATAAGGAAATATATCAAATCTTTTCTTAATCTTTTGTAGAAACTTATAAAAGAGAATATTTAATTTTAAACTCTCTTTTAAATCATGAACATGATTAAAAAGGAAAGTTTTCTTAAAATTTAAAATCCTCCTTTAATCAACAAATAAGGAAAGATTTCAAATTTTAAACTCTCTTTTAAACATGTAGATGATTTACAAATAAGGAAAGTTTTTACCAAAAAATTAAAACCATCCTTTTAAACTACAAATAAGGAAAGAGATTAATCTCTTCTCTTAATCTTTTGTAGAAAGCTATAAAAGAAAATATTTAAATTTTAAACTCTCTTTTAAAACATGATATCCACATAAGAAATAATTTTAATAAAAATCCTTTTTAATATTCTAGTGGCCGGCCACCTAAGCTTGGGACCCAAGATTTGGCCGGCCACCTATAATTGGCTCCACCAATAGCTTTGGCCGACCCTAGCTTGGGCTCCAAGCTAGCTTGGCCGACCACCTTTAGGTGGGTAGAAAGGTGGGTATAGGTGGGTATAAATCTCTATATACAAGAGGCTACGATAGGGACCGAGAGGAGGAATTGGTTTTGGTCTCCCGATGAAAATAAGCTTCCCGTGTTCGCCCCGAACACACAACTTAATTCCATCAATAATAATTCATTCCACTAAAGAACTATTATTGAACTATCGCACCAATCCCAAATTACATTTTGGGCTCCTTCTTATTATGAGTGTGTTAGTCTCCCTGTGTTTAAGATGTCGAATGTCCACTAATTAAATGAGTTACTGACAACTCACTTAATTAATATCTAGCTCCAAGAGTAGTACCACTCAACTTCATCGTCATGTCGGACTAAGTCCACCTGCAGGGTTTAACATGACAATCCTTATGAGCTCCTATTGGGGACATTCTCAACCTAGATCACTAGGACACAATTTCCTTCTATAATCAACAACACACACTATAAGTGATATCATTTCCCAACTTATCGGGCTTATTGATTTATCGAACTAAATCTCACCCATTGATAAATTAAAGAAATAAATATCAAATATATGTGCTTGTTATTATATTAGGATTAAGAGCACACACTTCCATAATAACAGAGGTCTTTGCTCCTTTATAAAGTCAGTATAAAAGGAACGACCTCAAATGGTCCTACTCAATACACTCTAAGTGTACTAGTGTAATTATATAGTTAAGATAAACTAATACCTAATTACACTACGACATTCCAATGGTTTGTTCCTTTCCATCTTGGTCGTGAGCTACTGTTTATAATTTATAAGGAACTGATAACATGATCTTCTGTGTGTGACACCACACACCATGTTATTTACAATATAAATTAATTGAGCAACTATATTTATCATAAATGCAGACATTTGACCAATGTGATTCTTATTTCTAGATAAATGTTTATACCAAAATCTAGGCTTTTAGTATACACTCTAACAGTATCGATGGTCAAATCTGAAGACCTAAGGTACACAGGTCAGGTAGGGTATAAAAACCTAGGTCCTGAGCATAATGAGGCATGGTATGTCACTACCATATGAGCATATATAAAATCATGTGGGTACTAACAATAAATACATAACAGGTGAGCAAACAAGTATGTAACAGGTATCGGTAGTGACATATCGAAACAAGAACGAACATAATTATTACTAAAGTCTATAACCTACTAAACATATCAACATGACATTATCAAAGATAAGTCAAGGTACTCGCCTCCAATAGGAAGGTCCAATCCAGTCCAAATCCAACGTCGAGATGCTCGTCTCGTGTCAAAGTCCCAATATATATATGCATCTTTATTTAGCTACCTTCAAATAAATTTAAAATAGCCAAATAAAATCCTCCAAACCAATTTAGGGAAAAACCCTTATCACATAACCATTATCCCACCTAAACAAAGTCTAACGATACAATGGGTTAGTTACCAAATCCTCAATCCACCACTAGATCAAGAATCCAAACTTAATTCCATTTACACATGATTAATCATCTACATAATCAATCACCTAATTCAAACACATAAGTAATTATGTATGTACCAATTCCTACCTAAATTAAATCCAACTCTGAAACCTCAACCGATGATCCACAGCCGGAGCAAAGTAATGTTGCTGTCCTCCACATCAAATGTTCCCTAACCAACACATTATATTTAAATTCCAATTTCCTTATAATAATCATACCAATTAATGATACCATTCTCCATCTATTATCTACAACAAAGAACAAATTCTTTACACTTTACCTTAATTCACAGCCAAAAAGATTACTACCGGAAGGATGTACTACCGAAACCAAGGTGAGTTGCTAGATCAAAGAGCAACCCACAGTACACTATACCTCTACCTCATAGCCCTCCACAACCAATGATCGTAGCTACTGGAATCCAAGAAAACCCACCGAACAATCCCTTCCAGCCGAAATCCTTCATTGAACAGAATAGGAGGAGATCAAGAATCAGGCGACAGTGCTAGGGCACGGGTGATGTCGACTGCCGGCGCTAGGGCTAAGGAGGAGCAACAATTAGCGATCAGTGGCATTTGCGAGTGTCGGCGCCATCAAGCAGAGACGAGAGGAAGGCAGATGACGCTAGGGCAGAGGCGACAGGGCGCCTGGTCGGACCTAGCAGCCAAGAAGATGGCTAGGGAAAAACTCTGGGTGTCGGCGCAAAGAGAGGAAAGGAGACTCGGTCGGCAGTCGCTTGATCGTCGCCCGCGCTAGGGCACAAGGATGGCGGTGCCGGCAAGGCACAGTGGCGTCGCTGGCGACAATGGGCGTCGCTGGCGCCGATAAGAAGAAAGGTTCGGCTCGAGGAGGAAGATGGAGAAGAAGAAGAAGTTCCTTGGCGGGATCGAGAGAGAATAGGAGAAGGGACGAGAAGAAGGAAGAGGGATCAATGAGGGAGAAGTAGGGAACCGCACGGTAGAGGAAATAGGGAAAAAGAAAAGAAACATAAAAAGGAAAATCAACATTTCCTCATTTAAATGGGGTAGCCTAAACAGGCTTTCCGCGGCCCAATTTTTATCCCCGTAAACTCATCCATATGATCTCCGAAAAATTCCAGAAAAAATTCTAAAAATTTTGAAAAATTCCCTTATCATTATTCACCATTTTTCGGTATTTTACAGACTCTACCTGGAGGAGGAAGATGGGGGCTATCCTCGGGAGTGGGAAGAGCTACATACGAAGGAAAGCCATAATCTATACCAAGCACACAAACCTCTACCTCACTGGCGTCTAAAGAGCAGCTAGCGAACCATTCAGTAGCCGAAGAAGAAGAAGCCATCATAAGCGAAGGACCGAAGAAAAGGGTTGGAGTTGCTAATCGAATGGAGATAAGGGAAATAGCGTGAGGAAGAAGATGAAGAGAAAAACCCTTAATCTCTTTTCCGTCCTTTTTTCCTAAAATCCTTTAAACAACGGCTTGAAAAGATGATTCGCAGATCAAGATGAAAGCGATAAGAAGGAAGGAGGACCAGTGGAAGTGTAGGTAGAGCAGAGGGTACACAAAGGGAGGTGTAATTATGTTGCATCATTTCCCAAGACAATAATCCCAAATAAATATCAGATCCCAAAAAGGATGAAAACCCGCCTTTTAATAGACTTCTGGAAGATAAGCTTGAGCGAATGCTTGATATTAGCCTGGTCAATGCAATAAGAAGGTATATCGAGATATCCAGTCGCTATGGAAGGAACGGACATTCGCATGATCGGGAAAATCAAAAAGAAGTGTGAAGACAACTCGAGCGGAGGGGAAAATTCCATCCGGTATATAGAACGAACGAGGAGAATGGAACTTATAGGTCTGCCCTATCTTTTGAGAGGGGGGCGAGGCGGATAAACCCGCCTTGCCTCGATAGAAGGACCGAGCGGATGCCTAACTTACACATACAATTAGTCGATCAATATCCTCAAAGAGAAGGGCCGAGCAAAGGGAACATTACCCGGAGAAGGAAACCAACCAAAGAATAAGTAAAAAACATCCAACCAAGTTTTAAAATCACCATAAGATCATTGTAAAAGACATAGCACTTCCAGAATTACAAAAATTGAGGATAGAAGTTAGGAGGGCGGTTCTTCAATATCCTTCTATAATCAGGAAAGCTGGGAGGAGGATCAGCGACCACCAACTTCAAGTCTTTTAGTTGATCCACCCCCTCCTTGAGTATGAAATCGATGCTATTGATAACGAAATCAAACATAGGGGCCATGAAGGCAGGTGACTTAAAGAAAGCCTTCTAACACGTCTCGAACCAGGCATCCTCATCAGCCTTGTAATCTGCCAATTCTTTTTGAGCGGCCTTTAAAGCATCTTCTTTTAAATTTAGATGGGACAATTGATCGGCCAACTCTTTAGCGTGACCATCCTTTAAAGATTGTAGCTGAGAAGATAAGCAAGAAATCTCGACCGCTTGCCCCGCCAGTTTAGAGGATAGCTCATCACTATGGGTGATAGCTAACTGCAATTGAGACTGGGACTTCTCCACCTCGATTTTGTACTGGTCAGCCCTTTGAGTCTCAGACTGAAGGGATGAACGAACCTCCTGAAGCTCGGTGGACAACTTGTTCACCTGTTCTTCTACCTGAGTTGAAGAGGAGCCTGAAGTTTACTCCCTTAACTCCTCAATCTCTCGAAGGGAGGAATGAAATAAATGAGATATGCACAAGTTGTGCAACCAACGCTGCACAAGTACAATGCATTAAGAGGTTGCTGGAAGAATGATAAGTATAGAAAGTGTCATCACCTTTGTTTCCTCAACTGAAAACCGAATAGTGGCCTCTGAGGGAGAAGTCCCTTCATATAACTGACGTACCTCCTCCCAAAGAGTATTAAAAGACCCTCCTAGCATTATTGGAAGAGCAGAAGTAAGGGAGGAAGCAGAGGATACAATGGACTGAGTAGAGGGGGGATAAAAAACAAGACAGGTCGAAGTGGGAGTAGTTAGAGTTGTATGTACAAGAAAATTTGTGAAAAGGGTAGATGCAGAACTACCAACAGTAGTGGAAGGGGTTATGGAAGATAAAGTGACAAGAGCCGGATAGAGGGATGCAAGAGGAAGATCCGGAGAAGTAGGAACGGTTAATTTACGTCTCTTCCAGACAGGAGCTCTCTCCGGAGATTTCCCTGAGGACACTGGAGAAGGGAGTTCGGCAGTCATGGGGGAATCATCGAGGGTCTCCTCCGAGGCTGTAGCCTGAGAAACAGAAGCATCCACTGTACCTGTGGGAACCTCCGCGGAAGAAAATTGACCCACACTAGCAGGAATATCTGTGGAGGGAGGCTGATTCAAAGCAGCAAGAAGTTCTTTCTCCTTCGCTTTTAACGCTTCGTCTCGCGCTTGTAGTTGTTACTCAATCATGGAGTCATAATAGGCCTCCACTACACCCAACAAAAAATAGCTTAGTTAGTAAAAAGGAGACTTAGATGAGTGAATGGAAACTTACTAAGGGAGCCACGGAGCTCCACCCTGACAGGACTCAATCCAAAGAGATATAAGAGGTTATTGCGAAGCCATTTGTGAATATAGAACCGATGACCCAATAGCTTCTTGGAATAAGTGGCATAAGAGGGAAGCTTGTGTAACCCCTTTACATCAGGCAAATTAGGGAAAGAAGATGTCCAGGAATAAGGCCAGGAGATAGGTTTGGGAAACTATATGAAAAAGAAGCGTAATTTCCAAGCCTTGATGGAGGAAGGCATTTCTTCGAAAAACGTCATTTGGGTCTGGATTGAAACAAGAAAACCCCAGGATCTGACTTCTTGGGGTAGGAAAACAGGAAAAATTCTGAGGAGTAGGAGGGATGTCGTGGAGGCGGAAGAGCATGTACAAACCACAAAGGTAACGAAAGGAATTAGGAGCAAGCTGTTGTAAAGGAATACCGAAATGTTGGCTTATCTCTACCAAAAAAGGAGGGATGGGAAAGCGTAAACCAGCTACTAGTTGATCTTTAAAGAAAGTAATACAATTCTTAGGAGGGAGATGGGGACGAGATTCAGAGGTAGGGACGATAATACGAAAGGATTGGGGAATATTGTATTGGGAATAGAGAGTAGACCGATTAGATTCACGAAAGGTAGAGCGAGTTTGTGGATACCAAGCAGAGAATGATTCTTCAATCATGAAGAAATGTAGGAGTAAAGAAGGAAAACACTTACTGAAATCTTTTGGGAGAACACAACAAGAAGAGGCCGGAAGAAGAAGGAGATCGACAAAGGACGGAAAAGAGTTATACCGTGGCACCACTGAAACAACTCAAGGAAGAAGACGAAGGGGCTATAACGTAAAGGGTTTAGGGTTTTGGTGAATGTTAACTAATAACCAGCACTGTAGGATATAGGGTGCGCCCATAAGCGGAGGCGTTGATCTGTCAGAAAAAATGAAATGACAGGGCAATGGCGTCGAGGCATGTATTCGGGCACATCAGCATAGAAGATTGGAGAACACGTGTCACGAGCCCGTACAAGAGCATTTATAATGAATATAAACGAACAAGTCATATTCATATCGATATCATTGCATATCACGATACCTGATGTTATCTCCTTGTTAGGGAACCAGTCGAGATATTTAATTTCCTATGTATAATAAATGAGGGAATGAGTGGAAGTGGAGTGTTTGAATAAATAAAGAAGCCTGTTTATTCTTTTCAACCAGAGGAACCCAAGAAAATCATCCAATCTTATACAAGAGACCGTTCAGTTTCACATTTTGGACATAATTAGTTACATAGCGTTACATTTTCCTCCCAAAATATTAAACCTTGGAATGTCAATAGAAATTTTAAAACATGAACTCTCGGACTCCTCAGAAAACTTCAACCCAGTTGAAGACAGACCTGACCAAGTAGAGGAAGTGGGAATAATTTGCCTGGCACGAGGGAAGGATGACAAATCAGTCATCCAACGAAATTGCTCTCCCCCTTCCCCATTTAAGAGAGCCAGTGCGTTCTTTTGCACCCAGGAGAAAATAGGAAGGATAATGGTCTCATGAAAAAGAGGGAGCAAGCTTGTTCAAGCCCCCTCAGACATATGACTGAACAATCCACTTCCTGCTTGAACATTTTGAGCTCTGCTTCCAGAGTGCCCACCTTAGCCTATAAACAACTTAGACCTTGCTGCCACCGCGACGCCAACAGGCTAGTTACGTAAACCTCCCTAGTTAGCATGGATACCTCCGAAGCCTGTTGAGTCTTCGAAGCAATCAACTCTTTAACCTGAAGTTCTAGATCTCGATGAACTTTGTGTTTGTGCGGGAAGCATCTGACGATCGATCCTGAGTTTTGATAATGGCAAAGGATTCAAAGTTAAGGTGTGTTGTGATCTAACGTGCTTGACTAAGTGTTTCAGGAAAGTCCTAACTGTAGTTAGGCAGGTGAAAACCCTAGGGGTGGTAACCCTAGGTCATAGGGGGTGGTAACCCTATGTAGAAAGTCTTGGTGGGTCGAGTGCTTCAGGTAAAAGTCCTAGGGGGTAACCCTAGGTGGAAAGTCCTGGTGTCGCAAACCAGGTGAAAGACTGGACCAGCCGGGAAGCGGAAGTCCAGCAGAAAGTCCGGAAGCATCGAGCACCGAGCAAAAGTCCAGTCGATCTGGAGGATCGTACTGGCATCAGGTAAATCTCCTGAGTGGAGTAGGTGAGGACGCATTCCCCGTAGAGGAAACAGTAGGCGACGGGTCGACCTAGGGTTTCCGGTCGAAAATCCGAAGTCAGACTCGGATAGTCCGGAGACTGTCATAATATTCTGTTATCATATTTACTGTTGTTTTGTGCTAACTTTGGTTTGCAGGGTATGTGTTTGGGACTAACACTCTTGCAGGTACCAAAAACACAAAGTACACCTCGGATGAACAGTGTCCGAGGCGCCTCCATGGGGCTTGGAGGCACCTCGGGGGCAAAGCTGGAGCTGGCTGCGAAGCACTCTGGAGGCGCCTTGAAGGAGTCATAAGGCGCCTTGAACCAGTTGCTTAAGGCGCCTTGAATGAGGCATAAGGCGCCTAGAAGAGATAAAATTTGACCAGTTCAAGCTTGATCCACGCGGGCGACTCGGCAGCATGGAGGCGCCTTGAATGGCTTTCAAGGTGCCTTGAACACCCTTTATAAGGGGGTTTTGACCAGCAGCTTGAAACAATCTTCTTCCAAGTGAACTTTCTGCTACAAGCTGCCATTGAGACGATCTCGAAGTGCTGCAACGACACCCCGACAACCCGGAGCTTCAGATTTAGTCTTTTGTTGTCGATATAATCTTTTTTACTGCTTTGAATTGTAATTAGTTTGTAATAGTTTTTACGAGCTTATAGTTGTTGCCCACGGAAAGCGATCAAGGATCGCGGGCCTTCGAGTAGGAGTTGATCAAGGCTCCGAACGAAGTAAATTCCCCTGTGTCTCTGTGTTGACTTTTATTTTCTGCTGCGTGATTTAACTCCGATAATCTTTACGAATCGAACGAAATAGCCGTGAGCGCTATTCACCCCCCCTCTAGCGCTTCTCGATCCAACAATTGGTATCAAAGCGGGGTCGCTTCGAATATGTGAAACCACCATTCAAGCATTTCTTTTGTAGCTTTTTCGTCTATTTAAGCTAAAAATAAAACCTTACGCCTTTCTTTTTTCCCTCCAAAACTATTTTCAAAAAATTCATTTTCATCTTTTCACAATTAATTGGGATTAACGAAATATCAAATTTGGTAAAATTTGAAATAATATTTTTTTAATATTTTTTAACAATATTTTTTTATTATTTTATTATTTTTTCTCGAAACTCGTAAATTTCTATTTCTATCCTTCTACCACACTACTAATCCAGGATTAAGTCCTAGGACAAGTTTTGTGTTCACTTTTTCGTGCAAGATTCAATGGCTCTCCAAGAAGGTTATAGCACCACTCGTCCACAGCTCTTCTCCGGCGAAACTTCGGCTACTGGAAAGGCCGAATGGAGTCGTACCTACGAACCGAGTTTGATGTCTGGATGATCACCTAGACCGGGCTCGAAATACCAACTGACAAAGTCGGCATGCCACTACCGTACGAGAACTGGGACGCAAACCTTATCAAAAAGGTAGAAGTAGACGCAAAAGTGACATATACACTTCAGTGCGGCTTAACGAATAAGGAGCTGAATCGCGCCAGCCCATTCTCAAGCGCCAAGGAGCTGTGGGAGAATTTGATTCAGTTACATGAAGGTAGCCAAGTAAGTAAGCATAATTTAATAGATGATTTATTTGAATTAGATGAACAGTATGATAATACTTCGGCCGAGGAAGGTATTACGTTGGTTGCAGGTATAAGCAAGACAGAGGAAGCTAGAAAGAAACAAATGATGAAGGCAACATGGTTCGAGTCTTCAGACGAATCTGAGATTGACGAAGAATGTAACGACCACCCTTCTTTCTACTACTACTACCTAAGAGTGACCGTTACTTAACCACTATCTCTACTTAACCGGTGTGATTAAAAACCACATGGAAACCCTACCGAAAAATTTCGGCAAAATCTCCCCTGTACCGGTGACCTTAAACTGATATACAAACACTGTATACATCAGCCACAGGCGACTGGAACATATATTAGACAACCACGTAGTTTATATATATGGAAAAGAATCAAAATACCGAAAGAAATAACTCTATCAATGCATGATAAAAACACTCCAATGAAAATAGCATATACAAGTTCTAAATTCTTTTAACAATTCGACGGAAGCAATCTTAATAATTTTTTTTTTAAGCTAAGTCCCAAGACTTCCATAGTCCTGGCATCACATATCCTTCGGACACCTCCTTGTCGCCTTCCTTTCTATATCTTTTCCTTTCCTGTATCTGCAGTAAGAGGAAGTGTAGTCTATAAGCAAAATTTGCTTAGTAAGCGCTATCTAACTCACAAAATCACGAATGTGCATTCATACGAAAAGAACTAGAAACTATATGTTCTAAAAAGAAATAAAGCATAAACATAACTGCTGATGTCAAACTAATAGCAAAGAAAAGCTAAGGAATCTACTCATGTAATTCTAATAGTTAATCATGCTGCTCATCTAATAGGTAAACATGAAAACTACTCATCTACTAGATAAACATGATAGAATAAAGAACTAAACTTACTGATTTTTAGAACTATATGAATCTTATTTCATTTGTTCTAAACTTAATCTTTATTACTTTATGTTTATGTAAAACTCGTTTTACTTGTCCAAAAACTTATACTTATAATACTTCAAAATAATAATCAACTTCTTCTTGGGCCCAGGCGTAGTACCATCTTATGCGCGTTCCCTAATAGGTTGGGGTAACGAGCCACCAATCCTAAAAGAGCAGACCTTGGTCTACCAGCGCCAAGACCGTGGAATTGGACACCTGGGTTTGTTTAACGACAACCTTGTGAAGTTGAGTACTAGCCTCTTCTTAAAAGTAAAATACTTATTATCTTATTTACTTCTTCTTTAAATGCCTTGGCATTTTAATAGCACCTTGTGTGTCATAAATCCCTAAAGTCTTGACTTTGGGATCTACTTAAGGCCTTGGCCTTTTTCTTTCTTTTCTTTATCTTTTTTTACTCTTATCTTTTGGTAATTTAGTAGGAAACCACAACTAAAGCCGAAATAAATCTGTCCGTGCTAAATGAGGTAGTAATGAAACAACAAGATCTACTAACTGGAATTTAAACTTGCTGAAATTGAAGCGTAACACAAAACTAGACTTGCTGAACTTAACATAAACTGTTCATGCTCATAATTTGAGTTCACATGCTTCAATTAAGGGATTAACAAGGAGAAACCAACCTTAAAACTAATCATGTGCATAGAATTATCAAGGAAAAACTAAGCTACAATGAAAAATTCTGCATACATAACCAATACAAAATAAACCAGAAACTGATTGCTTTAAAGGAATGCCACTCATGCACATTTAATTACATAAGGAACTAGAACTCTAAATCTACTCATGCTCAAACCTATAGCAACGAAATAGAAAATGAAATCTAATCATGCATATTCAATAGCAAATGGGAAAGTCCAAACAACATGCTAGAATAAACCAAAAAAAAATTTGAAATGCTAATCTACAATGCTAACCATTCAAAATCTGCTATGCTAGACAATCAAAAATCTGCAATGCAAGCTCTAAAGCTAGGATAGGTTTGATGGGCTGTTCTTGTTCAACTTATAGCACAAAAGGAATGGGTTGTTCTTCACAATTTCATAAAAATAGGACTGCAATTCAAGTAATGTGGGGTTAACTTAGTGCTTCTAAGCTTATCCTCAGTGATTACTTATCCTAGTGAAGCATCTATTTATGTACTACTAGTCAAAGTTCACATCTGTAGCTTACAATTCCCAGCATAATTTGAAATGCTTTGAATTTTAAAGAGGAGAATATGAGGAAAATAGGAGTGAACAGTGAGAATCTTATTGAAGCTCAAAACAGCTTCCAACATCTAAAAAAAACTAAAGGAAATGCTTTTGCTAATGGAAATATGTACAACACCAGATTCCTAGCTATTTGCTTGGTATTGTACATCATACCATCCTGTATCATCCAATACACATGAAACAAAGATTATAAGAATTGATATAGTCAGCATCAACATGGGTGGGTATGGTTTGGAATAATGAATATGGCAAAGATAGAATTTCAAGCTGAATGAATTTCACAAAAAGGAAAATTCAAGAGATTTACCATGGTAACTATCCATAGAAAACTCTAGGATTCACTAAAGCATCACCAACCTAAGTAACCTTTGACTTTACAACTAAAATGGAATGTGTAGATGTGAAAATAAAATTAAAATGATTAGATTGTATTCTTCTCCTTGTTTGAACTAGTATGGTGATCAAATTGTTGATTTATTATTCAACAATACTTCAGCTCCTTTTCAATTTAACAGACCAAATAATTATGTTTGTAAGACTATATCAGAGAATTAAAAGAGTTACAGTCTCATGGCAGCAAGGAAATCCAAAGAAAACCTAAACCACTACTAATCCTCATAGCAAACCCCAAGGTTGTTCTTTTTCGTTTCAACAAGGAAGAATCTAAACTAAGGTGCTACTCAATACAACTAAACTGCATGCCCCAATTTTAGCCAATGCTATAAGGTCAATTACAGTAACAATAAGGTGCTATAACTGAGATGTGCGGATCTAAACTGAAAATTTGAAATACTGATTACATATATATCAGTAACATTGAAATGCTACAACTGGGATGCTAAAATCGACATTAGAAGAAAGAAATCAAGCAAGCATGCTACTCTTAACCTCCAACAAATCCTAATTCTGAACATAAATGAATTGATCCACTCAATACCACAGGGAAGCTTCTGAAGAACATCAAATCTTTCCAAACCAAAAAACCCTAGCTAAATTCTGAAACTTGTAGGGCTCATGTGTAAACCGAACATACCAATTAGGGTAACAACAGGAAACCCAAATCAAACGCTGAATTGCTAACATTAAAGCTTGAAGAAAACTAAATCCGAAACCTCAATTCACATCGACAAGGCAGAAAATCCCGGAACTACTCTTACCGCAGGTGAGTGAGCAACTTACCTTGGGTTTCTTGGACTTACAACCGAGAAGGAGACTTCTAGGGTTTTCGGCGAGCTCGAAATCCTGACTCTTCTTCGTGCTCCCGACTTCTCCTCATCAAGAAGAGCTTAAGGAGGTGGAGGAACCCCTCGGAGAACCTTGGTCGGCCGTCGGAATCGACGCCCTCGCCTTCTGCTATGGTCCACCGAGTTGAGGTCGACGCCGCATGAGAAGAGAAACGCCGTCGGGAGAGAGGAAGGAGAGGAAAATTAGGTTTAGGGAAAAGGTTTCGGGTTACGGTAATTAACACCTAAGTTCTCCTTTAATAACTCTCAGGTCTCTATTAACTAGTACTACTTAAATATATTTCGATATAGGTTTAGTTAAGAAAAGTTCGACTGGTCTGTTGGCGGGCTGCGTTCTGCCTTAAGGCCCGACTCGTTGGTTCGAATCCGGCTGCAACCTATTTTCTTTCTATTATTTCTTGATATTAACTTCTATTACTTAAATAAAATTCTCCCTTTATTTGATTAGTAACAACTGCTAGCCCAGTTGGTTAGTCGGGTTTTGCTCGGGTCAGGGGTTGTCGGTTCGAGCCTCGGCTTGGACATTTTTTTATCACTTCTTTCTTTTGGTAAAAATACCAAACGACCTCCAAAAATTCCATAAAAATACTCTAAAAATTTCTAAAAATCTCTAGAATTTTTCTATAGCATTTCTAGATTTTAATAAGGTCTTTTAGGACTCCAAATCATGAAATTTGGGGTGTTACAAAGAAGAACCGGCAATCTTCCTCGCACTACCGGTACTAGCATCTGTGGCAGAAACTGAGTCCGAATACGAGACAGATACCGAGAGTGAATCCGGATCCGAGTCCGAGAAAAGCCATGGATCCGTATCCGTTTCCGAGGGACCCAAACCCACTGTAAGTTCTTTAATATATAGTATTAACTTAGATGTTACGGAAAACTTAATTCCTTACTTATTAAAAAAATTGGCTAAATCCAACGTCCAGGTCAAGTCAATCCAAAAGGAGGTAATAGCCCTTAAGGAAGCGACTGACTCGAGTTTTTTAAATGAGCCAGTTCAAATTGGAAGTTCAACTCAAGTTCAACAACTTGAGGAAGAAAATTTCAATTTGAAAACTCAAGTTAAAGAACTTAAAGACATATTGGAACAGTTCACGTTGGGTTCCAAGAACTTGATTTGATTCTTGGAAAACAAAGAGCCGTTTATAATAAATCCGGACTTGGATTTAAGCGAAAACGAAAATATAAATCATATTTATCAATTATAAATAGACAAAATAATAAATCAACCCAAGCATGGGTACCCAAGTCCAACCTGGTTAATCAAGTTGGACTTGGTCAATATTGGGTCCCGAAGAATACACTACCTCGACAGACCATATCGTGGCTATGATCCAGGGGGAGCTAGAAGAAAAAAAATAAAAATTAAATTAAATTAAAATCCAAAGGAAGGCTCCGGAATAGCTGGCACCCCCAACTAAACTACACGACTGGGTAACCGAACTTAATCTACCCGAAATGGGTAAACAAGAGTAGACTACCTTGCAGGATAATTAAGGTTAGATTAAAAGGAGTTAGGTTTAACTTGACCCACGGTACTGGTGAAGTATTGGATGATAGTACGTTGGGGAAGCTTAGTCATCGCATGTCTAGGAAGATATGGCTTTGACCTGGTGCATTTGGCTAAGTGGAACTGACCAAAGCTACCCTTTATGGATCCTAACCAGTTAGACCAAGGTTTTGTACTAAGTTCAATGGGTATGACTATTTGGAAAACCTCGAAGGTATGGTTACTTTAATGATGTCCTTGTGACTCACCATAGCCCAGAAGTTTATCCAAATAATGTCTACTTGTTGAACCTAAAGCTAAACCCGAATCTAACACAAAGTTAAACCAAACCCTAAAATTGAACCATAATTCATTTCACAAAAACTATAGAATTCCCCGATTGAAAATTTAGATCTGGAGAGATGACTAAGGAATAGAAATTCAAAATTAAATTCATAATTATAATTAATAGAAATTCAAAATTAAATTCATAATTATAATTAATTCAAATTCAAATTAAATTCGTAATTAATATTATTTTTTAAAAATGAAATTACCTCAAAATTATTTAAAAATTCTTGAAAAATCTTTTAACAATTATTTGAAAAATCATTGAAAAATAATTTAAAAAATATTTAAAAACTTAATTTCAAAATTATTAGAAAAATCTTTTAAAAATAATTTTAAAAATCTTTTAAAACTTAATTTCAAAATTATTTGAAAAATAATTTAAAAATCTTTTAAAATTTAATTTCAAAATTATTTGAAAAATCTTTTAAAAATAATTTTAAAAAACTTTTAAAACTTAAATTCAAAATTATTTGAAAAATCTTTTAAAAATAATTTAAAAATTCTTTTCAAACTTAATTTCAAAATTATTTGAAAAATCTTTTTAAAATAATTTTAAAAATCTTTTAAAACTTAATTTCAAAATTATTTGAAAAATATTTTAAAAATAATTTAAAAATATTTTAAAACTTAATTTCAAAATTATTTGAAAAAATCTTTTAAAAAACATTTTAAAATCCTTTTAATTTTTTTTTTAAAATCACTTTTAAAATCTTTTAAAAATTATTTGAAAAATCACTTTTAAAAACCCTTTAAAAAATTATTTGAAAAACCTTTTAAAAATTATTTCAAAAATACTTTTAAAAATTCTTTAAAAATTATTTGAAAATCATTTTAAAAATTCATTTAAAAATCCTTTAAAAAACAATTTCTAAATTCAATTAAACTTATTTAAAAATCCTTTGAAAAATCTTTGAAAAACTTATTAAAAATCCTTTGAAAAATCTTTGAAAAACTTATTCAAAATCCTTTGAAAATTCATTTCAAATTTTTTTTCAAAATTCATTTCAAAATCATTTAAAAATTTTTGAAAATAATTTCAAAATATTATTCAATTAATTTCAAAATATTAATTAATTTAAAAGTGTTTAAATATCTTTAATTCTCAAATCATATTATCAAATTATGATTGCATATGTTAACTCCAATTAATTTTTAATATATTCTCAAAAGTATAATATTTACTCATTTGAAATCCAAACTTATATTCTCAATATTTTTTTAACAAAGTTAACTTTATCTCACTCATAAGCTGAACATGCCTGAAAATCTAGAATAGGTGAGATGGAAAATTAGGAAAAATATAAAAGAGCTATTATATTCTATACATGCTTGGACTCTAGGACCCTAGGGATTCATGTTTGCTTTAATTAAGGGGGAGTGAGCGGAGTCAAGATAACTATCAAATAACTTTTGGAAAACTTTTAAAATTTAATTAAATATCTTTAAAAAACTTTTCAAATTTAAATCAGTTTTAAATGGTCTTTTAAAACTATCTCTAATTTGACTATATATTTTATCCCCTATCAAACTCCCTACTTTTCAAACTAAGAATTTAACTAAGTATTAAAAAAAAAAGGGAAAATCCTTATTAAAATCGTTTTCTAATTTAACTAAATATTTCTTTCAAGAAGTTTTTTAAAAGTTAACTAAATATTTTTTCGAAAGCTTTTCAAATTTAATTAAGTATCTTTTGAACAACTTTAACTAATTCTTCTTCAAAACTACTTCAAATTTGACTAAGTTGTTTTATTTGAAAAATCAAGTTAAAATACTTTTTATTTTGACTATGTTATCTATCCTTAAGTGAAGTATTTCTCAAACTTAATCAAGTTTTATTTAAACTAAAATTATGTTCTAAACTTAGCTATATGGCAAAGTGCTTTTTCAACGCAATCATTTTAAAAGCTAAAAATATAGCTAAGTTGATTTCTTTTCGAAAAATATGTGCTACCCTTCAGGGTAAGTTTAAAATCGAATATTTGTTTTTCTCTTTTCTTAGTATTCTTTTTGATAAATGGCAAAGGGGGAGAGTAGGAAATTCAAAAAGTAAAAATCTATCTAAAGTAAAAGGAAGCCCTAGATTAAGGTGGAGCTTCACAAAGTTTAAGTGTTAGCTTAAGATATGTTTTTATTTGAATTTATATACTTAAGCTTGCTCACTTTAAATCTTTTAATATACTCATGCATTTGTTTTACTTAACTTTGAATTTGGGTTGCAATAATCAAAAAGGGGGAGATTGTTGGTGCGGGAAGCATCCGACGATCGATCCTGAGTTTTGATAATGGCAAAGGATTCAAAGTTAAGGTGTGTTGTGATCTAACGTGCTTGACTAAGTGTTTCAGGGAAGTCCTAACTATAGTTAGGCAGGTGAAAACCCTAGGGGGTGGTAACCCGAGGTCATAGGGGGTGGTAACCCTATGCGGAAAGTCTTGGTGAGTCGAGTGCTTCAGGCAAAAGTCCTAGGGGGGGGGGGGTAACCCTAGGTGGAAAGTCCTGGTGTCGCAAATCAGGTGAAAGACTGGACCAGCCGGGAAGCCGAAGTCCAGCAGAAAGTTCGGAATCATCGAGCACCGAGCAAAAGTCCAATCGATTTGGAGGATCGCACTAGCATCAGGTAAATCTCCAAAGTGGAGTAGGTGAGGGCGCGTTCCCCGTAGAGGGAACAATAGGCGTTGGGTCGACCTAGGGTTTCCGGTCGGAAATCCGAAGTCAGACCCGGACAGTCCGGAGACTGTCATAATATTCTGTTATCATATTTATTGTTGTTTTATGCTAAATTTGGTTTGCAGGGTATGTGTTTGGGACTAACACTCTTGCAGGTACCAAAAACACAAAGTACACCTCGGATGAACAGTGTCCGAGGCGCCTCCATGGGGCTTGGAGGCGCCTCGGGTACAAAGCTGGAGCTGGCTGCGAAGCACTCTGGAGGCGCCTTGAAGGAGTCATAAGGTTCCTTGAACCAGTTACTTAAGGCGCCTTGAATGAGTCATAAGGCGCCTTGAAGAGATAAAATTCGACCAGTTCAAGCTTGATCCACGCGAGCGATTCGGCATCATGGAGGCGCCTTGAATGGCTTTCAAGGCGCCTTGAACACCCTTTATAAGGGGGTTTCGACTAGCAACTTGAAACAATCTTCTTCCAAGCAAACTTTTTGCTACAAGCTACCTACGAGACGATCCCGAAGTGCTGCAACGACACCCCGACAACCCAAAGCTTCAGATTTAGTCTTTTGTTGTCGGTATAATCTTTTTTACTGCTTTGAATTGTAATTAGTTTGTAATAGTTTTTACGAGCTTATAGTTGTTGCCCATGGAAAGCGATCAAGGATCGCGGGCCTTCGAGTAGGAGTCGATCAAGGTTCCGAACGAAGTAATTCCCTTGTGTCTCTGTGTTTACTTTTCTTTTCCGCAGCATGATTTAACTCCGATAATCTTTACGAATCGAACGAAATAGCCGCGAGTGCTATTAACCCGCCCCCCCCTCTAGCGCTTCTCGATCCAACACTTTGTTCCTCAAAGCCGTTTCCAACCATGCTCGAAACTGGGTGACCAGCAGAAGTACCTCTAACTCTCTTGCTTGAGAGTTAGCTAAATCTAAAGATTGAGTACTTTATCTATAAATTTGGCCTTTTCCAACGAGGATTGCTCCCAAAGGAGAAAATATAAGGCCATATTCTCAACAAGGGAAACAAAATGGTGAAGAAATGAATCAAGTGAAGAAGGAAGGTGTTGGTGCGGGAAGCATCCGACGATTAAACCTAAGTTTTGATAATGGCAAAGGATTCAAAGTTAAGATGTGTGGTGATCTAACGGTCTGAATGAGATTGTAGGAAAATCCTAAGTGTACTTAGGCAAAAGCCCTAACTATGGTTAGGCAAGGTGAATACCCTAGGGGGTGGTAACCCTAGGTCATAGGGGGTGGTAACCCTATGCGGAAAGTCTTGGTGGGTTGAGTGCTTCAGGAAAAAGTCCTAGGGGGGGGGGGGGGTAACCCTAGGTGGAAAGTCCTGGTGTCGTGAACCAGGTGAAAGACTGGACCAGCCGGGAAGCGGAAGTCCAGCAGAAAGTCCGAAAGCATCGAGCACCGAGCAAAAGTCCAGTTGATCTAGAGGATCGCACTGGCATCAGGTAAATCTCCTGAGTGGAGTAGGTGAGGACGCGTACCCCGTAGAGGGAACAGTAGGCGTCGGGTCGACCTAGGATTCCGGTTGGAAATCCGAAGTCAGACCCGGACAATTAGGAGACTGTCAAACCTTCATATTCATACTATTATTGTGTACTAACTTTGTGTTGTAGGTATTTTGGGACTAACATGTTTGCAGGTACCAAAAACACAAAGTACACCTCGGATGAACAGTGTCTGAGGCGCCTCCATGGGCCTTGGAGGCGCCTCGGGTGCAAGCCGAAGCCAGCTGTCTAGAGGAGTTGGAGGCGCCTTCATGGGGACTGAAGGTGCCTTGGACCGTGGCTTAGAGGTGCCTTGGAGTGGCGTTGGAGGCGCCTTGAGGTGGATAATGAGCAGCGGTCAAAGCTTGATCGACAGCAGATTAATCGGGATAAAACCTTGGGTTGGAGGCGCCTTGGAGCTTAATGAAGGTGCCTTGAAGACCCTTTATAAGGGTGTCTCGAAGCAGCAGCCAACACAACTCATTCCAAGCAATCCTTCTGCGACTAGATGCTAACGACACGATCCCGAAGTGCTGCGACGACCCCTCGACGACCCGGAGCTCCGAATCTTCAGTTATTGATATTGTCGTATGTATAATTTAATCATTTCTTATTGATTATTGTACTTCACTTGTAATTCTATTCGAGCTATTAGTTGTTGCCCACGGTAAGTGATCAAGGATCACGAGCCTTCAAGTAGGAGTCGAGCTCGGCTCCGAACGAAGTAAATACCCTCGTGTTTGTGTTGTTTTTCTCTTTTATTCTGCTGCGTTACTCAAGTGTTTAATCGAACAATTTACGATTCCGAACAGAGTGAAAGCCTCGAGCGCTATTCACCCCCCCCCTCTAGCGCTTCTCAATCCAACAATGGGTATCAGAGCGGGGTCGTTTTGAATCAGTACAACCACTATTCAAAACATTTTTTCGTGATATTTTCAGATTTTCGGAGTCAAATTAGAATTAGCTTACTAGCTACATTCTAATTGTTTTATCGAATCGGTTTTGCTCGAGATTGGTACAAATACCACTCGAGCTCGTTTTCCCTTATTTATCCCGGACTACTAATCCAAGACCTAGTCTTGGAACATTCTTTACTTTTTGTTGTTGCATATTACAAATGGCCCAACAAGAAGGTTTCAACACTGTTCGCCCCCCAAATTTCTCTGGAGAAGACTTAGAATATTGGAAGGGGCGAATGGAAACCTTCTTGAAGACGCAATTCGATACGTGGATGATAATCAAGACCGGACTACAACTCCCATCCGATGAAGACGGCAAGCTGACACCCTACGAAAAATGGGAACCAACCACAATCAAGAAAGTAGAAGCTGATGCCAAAGTGACCTGCACCCTCTAGTGTGGACTGACCAAGGAAGAGCTCAATCGAGTTGGCCCGTTCACATCAGCAAAGGAGCTCTGGGAGAAGCTGATCGAACTCCATGAGCGCACCTCCTATACTAAAGTAAGCAAGAGAGATCTCTTGTTTAATAAATTGTACAATTTGAAAATGCAGGAAGACGAGACGGCCAGCCAACTGCATGCAAGAATTCAAGACATCCTCAACTCCCTCCACGGAATCGGGCAGAAGGTAGAAAATAAGAATATAATAAGGTACGCTCTTAACTCGTTTCCAAGGAGTACATTGTGGGGATCAATGGTAGATGCCTACAAAGTCTCTAAGGATCTATCTTGTATTAAATTAAATGAATTGTTTTCAGAATTCGAACTTCACGAGCAGACTAATGCATAGTCAACCGAGAAGGGGGTTGCTTTAGTTGTAGGTACCAGTCGAACACGCGAACCGAGATCACAACGAAGAACTGAACCGGAGTCGGAAGAAGAACCCGACTCAGACGATGAAGATGATGAATTAACAACTGAGCTCGTAAACCTCGTAAAGAAGCTCTACAAGAAGAAATGTCACGCCCCAGGTAGTCCCTGTCCGAAGAAATTTCGGCAGCATCTCCCCTGTACGGGTGACAATATGAATCCAGAATACATATATCTCTATATCTCGGCCACACACGGCCGGAATAATACAATACAAATAAGAAACAATCCATGCAGTTATATTCAACATTTCCACACAGATATAATATGAACAATCCATGCAGTTATATAAAGAAAGAACGATATAGAATGCTCGAAGATATATGTAAACCTCCTACTCCACTACAACGAAGAAAACAAATCTACGAAGAAATGAAGATATCCGCAGCGGAAAACTAAAAGTAGTAAACCCAAGTGTTCGATATAAAGTCCACAATACAAAACCCACATCACAAATATATAAGATGCAAAAACAAAACAGACCCCGACAATAGGAAATCCTCGCGATAAAGGGCTAGCGACTGGAATCTCTCCTAACGGCCTCAACCTGAAAAATAGTAACAACGGGGTGAGTTCAAAGAACTCAGCAGGTAATCCAATAGATATGTACAACAACATATAACCACCAGTAACATCCTATGGTACAGTACACTAAACCATAGAGCCTACAGTACAATTTCCTAATAGTACAACCTATGGTATAGTCTCCTAACAGTATAACAGATATGCATAGCTGAAATAAACTGTAATAACCAGCAATAGGCATAAAGTACAGTCTATAGAAAGAATAATAAGAAAATGCATAACTGAAATAAACTGTACTCACCTGCGAGGCTCGTGCAACTGACTGTGAACATACACAGATAAAAATAGTCAGAGCAAAAACATATAACCTGTATGCATGTCAATCATATGCAATCACCAAAATTCATCAATCATAAATAATACAATCTGTGCATATGATGCAAATGACATGTCCTGGTCACCCCTACTGCCATGCTCAGCCGTCTCACACGCAATGGCGAGACCGAGTGGGTAGGGCTATGACAACCGAGCACTCTGCTGTCACTACCCCTGATGAGTGACCGAGTGGACGGGATGCTGTCGGAGTACACCTATCCTCCTACCTCAAACATAGTGAGGGAGCGCAATGCTCTCATCTCCCGGTACGCAATGACGGGGAGGGACCCCGGCTGCAACCGTCACGCTACCCATGAGCGTCCTAGCGGAGCACTGCCGGGCAACCTACCATACACACCCTGAGTGCTGTGCCACTACCCATGCAGTGAACATGTTGTGTGCAAGTCCATGTAGCCGGCCGACGAGCTCAACAATAATGGAGTCGTCAATCGCCCAGCATGCAATCATGCAGGATAGTGCATGATGCTACAGTATGTCATACATGAACATAGCCTCCTCCATATATGTGTGTGCCAAAAAGGTAAACGCATATATATAACCATGATATAAACAGCATAAATCCAAGGGCATCACATATAACAATGGTATAAGTATCATGTATCCAAGAGCATGTATCAAACATGTAAAGCAACTAATCCAATATAGTGGAGCACTATAAATATACATATCCATCTCTATAAACACATATATACACATGGAAAGAGATAAAAACATCCATTCCTAAATTAAAGCAACTAGCAGAAGAAGCATGTGATAGGTATCAATTAGCTAAGACCCGGGAAGAGATAATCTACTATCTACCACTAGTAATTATATATAAGCTACACATATCATAAGACATTATCAAAAGATAAGTCAAAGGGTACCCGCCTCCAATAGAAGGTACAGTCAATCCAAATCTGAAGTCGAGACGCCCGTCTCGAATCAGAGTCCTGCGTCAAACAACATATATATATTTTATTTAGCTAAATCCCAAGAATAGCCAAATAAAATCCCTAAAATCAAATTAGGGCAAAACCCTAATCAACATAACCACAACTTACCTAACTAAACCTAAGGGTCGACTAGGGTTAGTTACCTAATCCCTAATCACCAATTTGATTAGAAATCTAAACTTAGATTAGATCCAATAGTTAACTAGGGTTAATTGCTTAACCCTAATTATTCCATTAGATTAAATCTACGTAAATAAATCTAATCATAATCAACAACTAGTAATCCAATTTCTCCTAATTCAAATCTACACATCATGTATCAACTAACGATACACTAACCATCATACTAATCACCATCTAAATCTAATTACAACCTCCAATCAAACATACACATAAACACCTATCATAACCGTAAATCTAAATATGATCTACCACATGGATCAATTACTCTAATTCATATCATAAACCTAAATTAACTAACCTACAGCAAGATCAAAAACCATACCTGAATTCCACAGCTACTGTGGCTATTGGGACAAGAGGATTGTTGCTGCCGAGACCAAGAAATTGCTGGAATCAAGAACTCACAGCATTCAATTTGAAATCCACAGAGCAGGTCCTCACTGGAATAAATCGGACGAAGCAATGAATTAAACTGGAATTCATTGATCAGATTACGATTGAAGATCACAGAGCAAATAGTAGATCACACCATGGAAACCATAGATCAAACAACACCCTAATCTTACCTCAACCGATTGTCTCCAGGAGGTGTCGCCCGATTCGATTCTATGTTCCCGGAATTCCTCTGCCCCTCAATCAACAAGAAGATTGGGATCTACGACCTAACCCGAGATCGCCAACAATCAATGAGGAAGAGAGCAAGAATCGGAAAAGAAGATTCGAACTAAGGCACAAATCAGAGAGTCGAAGGATACCAAAGAATCGACTTAGCTTTAACCCCTTCAAAGCTCCAAGATCCACTCCTCGCCGGCAACACCAAGAGACGGGGAAAGAATCGCCGATCGCCAAGAACTGGTGCGTCGGTGATCTAGGGCAGAGACATGAGAGGGGGAGGGAGGAAATGATCGAGTCGCCCGGTAGCCAGGGACCCTGACGTTGGTGAGACTCCAGAGAGGAGAACCTCCGCCGGCGGTGAGCTCGCGGAGATTGGCGACAACGCGAGAGAGACTCGGTGGAGAGGAGAAGAGATCGAGAAGAAGGGTCGGGGAAGAGAAGGTGGATCGGCGGTTTTGCGGAAGAATTAAAAAGAAAAGGAAATATTTAATTAAAACATTTCCTCACTTAAACATGTATCCCAAACAGGCTTTATCCGAACCCATAAATTCGTCCCCACAAAACCCGTCGTACAAGCTCCGAAAAATTCCCAGAAAATTTCTAAAAATTTTGGAAAAATTCTATAAGGCTATTTCTGAAATAACCCTATTTATTTAAATTTTCCGAGATCTCACATCCTCCCCTACTAATAAAAAATTTGGTCCCCAAATTTCGCTATAACCAACAGCAAACACTATAATATAACCAAACAGTATAAATACTGAAAGAAACTCTAACCCACATACCTCAAGTAAAAAGATGAGGGTATCGAGCTCGGATCGTATCCTCCAGCTCCCAAGTAGCCTCCTCGTCAGAATGATGCTGCCATCCGACTTTAACCAGTCGGACAGTCTTATTCCGTATCTGACGCTCTCTATGGTCCAGAATCCGCACCGGAACCTCCTCGTAAGTAACATCAGGCTGAATAGGAACAGATATATCTGACAGAACATGTGCCGGATCGGATACGTATCTCCTCAGCATAGATACATGGAATACATCGTGAATGCTAGCTAGAGATGGTGGTAGCGCCAGACGATAAGCTACTGCTCCAATCCTCTCCAAGATCTGTAATGGTCCAATATATCGGGGAGCTAGCTTACCTCGGAGACCAAATCTCTTCACCCCTTTCGTGGGTGAAACTCTAAGAAATACGTGATCACCAATGGAGAACTCCAGGGGTCTCCGTCTCTGATCAGCATAACTCTTCTGACGATCCTGAGCCTCTGACATCCTCCGTCTGATAGTGCGAACTAACTCTGCCTCCTGCTGAGCTCTCTGAGGTCCTATCAGCTGGGCCTCCCCAACCTCCTCCCAAAGGATGGGTGTCCGACACGGTCTACCATACAACACCTCAAACGGTGCCATCTGGATAGCCGAATGATAGCTGTTGTTGTAGGCGAACTCCACTAATGGCAGGTGGTCCTCCCAACTGCCTCCGAAGTCCATGACACAAGACCTCAGCAAGTCCTCCAATGTCTGAATAGTCCGCTCTGACTGCCCATCTGTCTGCGGATGGAATGCCATACTGAAACGAAGCTGTGTGCCCAAGGCCTGCTGCAGACTCTGCCAGAATCGGGACGTGAACTGTGGGTCTCTATCAGATATAATGCTCAACGGAACTCCATGCAATCTGATAATCTCTCGATAGTATAACTCAGCTAATCGATCCAGAGAATCAGTCTTCCGGATCGCTAAAAAGTGTGCGGATTTGGTTAATCGGTCAATGATTACCCAAATCACATCATGGCCTCGACGAGTCCTAGGCAAACCAACCACGAAATCTATAGTAATGTGCTCACACTTCCACTCTGGAATAGGGATCCTCTGAAGTAATCCAGCAGGTCTCTGGTGCTCAGCCTTCACCTGCTGACAGACAAGACATCTGGCTACAAACTCCGCGATGTCTTTCTTCATACCGTTCCACCAATAGGAACGCCTCAAATCACAATACATACGGGTCCCACCTGGGTGGATAGCAAATCTAGAACGATGAGCCTCCTGAAGTAATTCCTCCATGACCGGGTGAGACTGAGGTACACATAATCTGCCTCAGAAATAAACAATCCCCTCATCGTCTCGTGTAAACTCGTCAGGAAGCTATCCGCTAATGAGCTGTAATCTTGATCTCGGCTGGGCCTCTCGAATCCTCATCCCGATCGACGGTGAGCAACCATGGTAACAAGAATACCTGCTCTGTGTCCCACTCCTCAAGGCCCAACTCGGAGAATCTCTGAATCCCGTGACTGTAACTCAATGACAAGCTAAAGTCCCTCTGGACTTCTGCTAAGTGCATCGGCAACCACATTAGCTTTACGGATGGTAGCTAATAGTACAATCATAATCCTTCAGAACTCCATCCATCTCCTCTGTCGGAGATTGAGTTCCTTCGGATGAAAATATATTTGAGACTCTTATGATCGGTAAGAATCTCAAAAGTATTACCATAAAGATGATGTCGCCAAATCTTCAAAGCAAAGATAATAGCGACTAGCTCTAAATCATGTCTTGGGTAGTTCTTCTCATGCTCCTTCAACTGGCGAGAAGCATAGGAGACTACCCTACCGTCTGCATCAAAACAGCGCCCAAGCCCTGAATCTGTGTAAAGTACAAATCCGTCATCACGGAAGGTAAAACCAAGGCGGTGCGATACTAATCTCGCTTGACTCCGGGCGGTCTCACAAGCCTCGACCACGTGAACTTCACGCCTTTCCTAGTCGGGGCGTGGCGTGACATAGCAATCTGGAGAAACCCCTCTGAATCATCGTAATATCCGGCCGGTCCCGAAACTACGGATCTCTGGGTGACTTGGTGCTCCCGGTAGTGATAGCCTCGATCTTCTGTGGATCTACTGAAATACCTCGGCTAGACACCACATGTCCCAGAAAACCAACTGAGGATAGCCAAAATGCACATTTGCTGAACTTCGCATACAGATGATGTCATCGAAGAGTCTCCAAGACTATGCGAAGGTGCTGCGCATGTTCCTCCTCGGAACGTGAATAGATCAATATGTCATCGATAAACACAATCACAAACTGATCTAAATACTCCATAAAGATACGGTTCATCAAATCCATAAATACTGCAGGAGCATTGGTAAGCCCAAATGGCATTACCAAAAACTCGTAATGTCCGTATCTGGTGCGGAATGCTGTCTTCTGAATATCAGAATCTCTGACTCTCAGCTGATGATATCCAGACCGCAGATCAATCTTGGAATACACTGATGTATCTCTAAGCTGATCAAATAAATCCTCAATCCGTGGCAAGGGGTACTTATTTCTGATAGTCACTGCATTCAGTTGCCTATAATCGATGCACAACCTCAGAGTACCATCCTTCTTCTTGACAAATAGTACTGGAGACCCCCACGGAGATACACTAGGGCGAATAAATCCCCTATCCAATAACTCCTGGTGTTGGACCTTTAGTTCGTCCAACTCTTTCGATGCCATACGATAAGGAGCTTTCGATGTTGGTGCAGTCCCTGGAATATGCTCAATAGCAAACTCCACTTGCCTTTGGGGAGGCAAACCTGGTAACTCGTCTGGAAAAACGTCTGGATACTCTCGGACCACTGGAACGTCTGAGAGCTGAGGGCTACTGATGTCATTAGTATTAATCAAAGATAATAGAAATCCCTGACATCCATGTGATAGCAGTTTCTGCGCCTGTATCGCAGAAATGGTCGATATCCCATCGTCTCTGATGCCAGTGAAATCCCAAGAGGGTTGGTTCGGAGGTCGAAATGTAACCACCCTCTTCTGGCAATCAACTGTGGCATGATAAGCAGACAGCCAATCCATACCCAGGATAATATCGAACTCGACCATCTCCAGTACTAACAAATCTACAGTGAGTATAATGCTACCAAAATCTAACGGACAACCTCTGACCTCCTGAGTGACATCCAAGGTATCACCAGATGGTAAGGAGACGGTCAATCGTCGCGGTCTATGAGAAGGTAGTCTACCAATCTCTCTCATAAATGCACAAGATATAAAAGAATGTGAACTACCTGTATCAATTAGCATATTAGCAGAAAATGCATAAAGTAAAATCATACCGCGGAAAACGGTTCCGTTGGCCCGCTGTACATCCTCTCTAGTGATCGCGTGAACTCGTCCAGTATCTGACGGTGGTAGAGGCGGTAGCACTGCCAAAGGCTGCTACGTCGGAGTCTGAGCCTGCCACTGGGTCGGTACTGGATACTGAGTCAGAGATGGGGCTATAGGCTGCAGTATATACTGAACTGGTGGCTGGGGCTGTAACTGATACTGGGCCAATGGCTGTGGCTGCAACTGATACTGCCCCTGGGTCAGATGCTGAGGTCTCGAAATAGAACTTTGGGACTCCATAAGGATGCCAGAATGCTCCTGACCCTGAATGCCATAAGCAGCTGCTGTAGGGGGAGTTGTCTTCTGCTGGCGATGCGAAGATTGGGCTTTCGGCCCCCCTCGCCGAGTCCCCACCCTTCTTACTACTACTATTCTCTAAAGATGACCGTTACTTAACTACTAACTCTACTTAACCGGTGTGATTAAAAACCACATGGAAACCCTACCGAAAAATTTCGACAGAGTCTCCCCTGTACCGGTGACCATATTCAACAATACATGCAGTATATATACTCAGCCACAAGCGGCTGGAACACATAACTAGCAACCACGCAGTATAATAAATCTAACTCAGCAACAATAAAGGAAAACTAATCCACAACCACAACTGAATAGCAAACACAGTATCAAGTGTCCTTATAAACAGTTATCAAATTTCCTTAACACATAAAGACTTAATTAACTCAAAGAACAAATCATAATTCATCTTATTCGCAAGGATCCTAGAACTTGCAGACATCACACACCCCTCTTGCATCTCCTTGTCGCCTTCCTTCATATTAGCTTTCCTTTTTCTTTATCTGCAGTAGGAGAAAGTGCAGTCTATAAGCATAAAGCTTAGTGAGCGCTATCTAACTCACAAAAACTCGATATGCATGTATACAAATAAAAACATGCTAAAACTGAATGCTAATATGTAAAGCTACTCATGCTCATAAATAACAAAGAAATCAACTAACAGAAAAGATAACATGTATAACTACTCATGCTCATAAACTAATAAAGAAAGCAAACTAACCGGAATGCCAACATATAAAGCAAAACATGCTCATCAACTAGCAAATAAATAACATGTAAGAAACTAAACATGTAAAAGCTGCTAGCATAAAAGAAAACTAAACTTGCTGATCTTTAAAACAAAGTGAAACTTACTTCTTTTACTCTAATCTTATTCTTTTATTTCACTTGTTTAAAATTTATACTTTAATACTTGAAAATAATAATCAACTTCTCTTGGGCCCAGGCATAGTACCATTTATGCGCGTTCCCTAATAGGTTGGGGTAGCGAGCCGCCAATCCTAAAAGAGCAGACCTTGGTCTACCAGGGCCAAAACCTTGGAATTGAACACCTGGATTTGTTTAACGACAACCTTGGAAGTCGGGTACTAGCCTCTTCTTAAAAGTAAAATACTTATTATCTTAATTACTTCTTTAAATGCCTTGGCATATTAATAAGCACCTTGTGTGCTAAAATCCCTAAAGTCTTGACCTTAGGATTTATTTAAGGCCTTGGCCTTTTCTTTCTTTTCTTTTTCTTTCTTTTTACTTGTTAGTGCCTCTAAAAGAATTTGATAGAACTATTAATTTTCCCACTAGAATACATGGTTGTTCATGCTTATTAAAATAGCAAATGAAAACTAAAGGAACTGCTCATGTGTATCTAGTAATAAAGAAAACTGATCATGCTCAACTCATAGCAATTAAAAACTGCACATGATCAGCTAAGGGTAAATGAAAACAAAACATGCTCAGCTAAGGTAAGTTCAAACAACAAAGGAAACTCGTAATGCTGGTTCAAGAGAACATATCAGTAAACACCCTAAACTAATTCTTGAATCTAATTAAGTACTGTGACCGATTATAGCTTGCTACTTTATGTGTACCTAACAACCCAAACTCTATCTTTACAGGTTAATTACACATGCACATTACACACTTATTCAACTAGAACTCTCCATATTATGAACATATCATCTGAATAATCTAGAATATTCCTGGAATACTAGTTTTCAACTAAACACATGGTTATGATTAGAATCTAGAAACTCAATTTAAGCATAATCAGAATTCTAAGTAGAGTATGCACCTATCTAACCTTTAATGAGCACCAAAATAGCATATGTAGAGTACAAAAAAACAACACATGCTCAAATCTATTGAATGGATTCCGAAATTCATATCAACACATTCATTTCATTCTATTACCACCCAACCCAGAAGATATATCTGTATATATATAAAGAGGAGAACTAAGTGTAAACAAATCAGATGTATAACATCCAGAAAAAAAAACCTATCCAGATCCAATGAAAGAAAAAAAAACTCAACTGAAATAAGAAAAAGAAAGCAAGGAACGCATGCTGTTCTTAAACCTCTAGCTATCCTAATTCTGTACACGAAACATCCCTTTATTTTCTTTATAAGAATCACGGCAGCAAGCTTCACAAGCAACAAATTCTGTACAAGATTCTTTAAACTTGGTTCCACAGAAATAAAAAGAAATTGTAAATCTGTGCAACATGATTCGAAACCAAAAGGAAGACCAAATCCCTATTGCAGATTCTTTAAGCTCTAAGGTTTCGCGCAAAGCTTCGGGAACAAGGAGAAATAACAAGAAAATAAACCTCGGAGCTATCCTACTGCAGGTGAGTAGCAACTCACCTTAGGCTTTCCCTGACTTACAACCGACGAGGAGCAAATTCTAGGGTTTTGGGTGAAGCTTGAGGATCTCGGCGGCTCCCTTGAGTTCCCGAGCTCCCTTCGTCGCGGTGACCACACACGGGTGAGGACCGGCCGGAAGAAGTCTTCGTCGGTGCCGGAGAAAAGCCCTAACGTCGTCGCCCCTTTCCGCCCGAGAAGAATCGCTCGAAGAACAGCGCCGTCGCGGAGGAGAAGGGAAAGAACAGATAGGGTTTCGGGGAAAATTTCGATCCTTTTTAAAAAAAAATGATTCCCATTATAACTACACTATAAATATCTATCTCTATATATCTGGTTAACAAAACGAGCGTAGCTCGGTTGGTCGGGTCGGTTTTGCTTGGGTCCGAGGAGCTGGGTTCGAAACCTAGCTTCTACAATTTTTTTTTTTTTTTTTAACTTTCTCCTCTCGGTAAAAATACCAAACGAACTCCAAAAATTGCATAAAAATACTCTAAAAATTCCTAAAAATCTCTAGAATATTTTAAAAGTATTTCCAAATATTTTTATGGACATTTGGAACTCGAAATAGAGAAAATTGGGTCGTTACAACGCAGAGGTGATGTGATCTCGGGATCCGCATCTAGTGCAGAAAGGGTCACCAGTGGACTGTTTCCTGTTTTGCTGGGCAGAGCGGGAAGGTCCGGATGAAGATCGTCCTGACTTCCGGGGTCGGCCAGATGACCCAGAAGTACTCTGACCCGTCTGAGTGCGACTGCTCTGCTGCTGTCCCGCAGTCTGTTGCTGCTGGCTCTGTCCGGAAGTCCGATCAGTCTACTTCCTCTTCTTATCTGCATTCACTCTCCGATGAGTAGACTCAATCATGAGACCTCTATCCAGTGTCTCGGTGTATGATGAAGTACTAAAATCAGAAATCTTGAGCTGAAGATGCCCGTCCAGTCCCTGGACAAACTGAAGCATACGAGATCTGTCATCGGCAATTAACTCAGGACAAAATCTGGCCAACCGATTAAATTCAGCATTATACTCCATCACTGAGCGGTTATTCTGCCGCAGACTAAGAAAATCCTGACGAAGAGTCATCTGATATGCTCGGGGAAAATACTGACTCTCGAATGCCTCCCTAAATCTCGTCCAGGTAATATGCTGGTAGCCTATAATGGAGCGCTGTGTGTCCCACCAGATCTCTCCCCATCTCGCAGGTGGTAAGCAGCCAGCTCGGCCTTCTCCCACTCGGAGCAGGCCATGTAAAAGAATGTCTGCTCCATAGTATCAATCCAGGACTAAGCTATGCTCGGATTAGTCTCCCCGCGGAATAATGTGAATCGGCTCTTCGCCGACTCTGCTAAGGCTGGGATCCGTGCATGTGCTGTAACTATATCAGTGGGAATCGCTGCAGCACTGGGCAGAACCACTGGGATTGCTCCTATGGGTAGTACTGATGGCAGAACTACTGAGTAGACATATGTAGGGGCCATTGAAGGTACGGTGGGTGGTGCCGGGTAAGAAACAGCCGGTACTGCCGGTACTGGTGTTGAATATGTAGTAATCGGCACATGTGTCTACGGTGCCGAGTACGCGGTAGCAGGCACAACTAGAGAGGGTGCTGGGTACTCTGCGGGTACAGCTGATGGGGGAGGTACTGAATATGCCGACGGTGGTACCACTGGTGGTACAGTCGAGGTAAGTACCTCTGAAGTCGGAACTATCGGGATCTGAGACGCAGACGTACCCACAATGACCTGAGGAGTCTGCCCCTGACGGACAGGCTCAGCCCTAGCAGACCTCTCTGAAGACTCTGTCTCAGGAGAATCTATCGGCCTCTTACGTGGTCATCCACGTCTCGGTACTGGAACGCGTGTAGGTGTCATATCTGTAAACAAAATATTACCCAGATATTACTACAGGTATAAAAACTATAAAGTTACCTAGTTTACCTATTTGCCGTCTGGAGATATCCTATCGCTGCTTAGCCCCAGATAGAACCTCGTCAAAATACCTCGGAATTTCGAAACGAGAAAATCGACGGAAATCAGTACCATCCGAAAATACCCCAGATAAACTCGTAAACTCTAGAACACGAGAACAAGTATCAAAAATCCGCTCTGATACCAAAAATATTGTCACGCCCCAGGTAGTCCCTGTCCGAAAAAATTTCGGCAGCATCTCCCCTGTACAGGTGACAATATGAATCCAGAATACATATATCTCTATATCTCGGCCACACACGGCCGGAATAATACAATACAAATAAGAAACAATCCACGCAGTTATATTCAACATTTCCACACAGAAATAATATGAACAATCCACGCAGTTATATAAAGAAAGAACGATATAGAATGCTCGAAGATATATGTAAACCTCCTACTCCACTACAACGAAGAAAACAAATCTACGAAAAAATGAAGATATCCGCAGCAGAAAACTAAAAGTAGTAAACCCAAGTGTTCGATATATAGTCCACAATACAAAACCCACATCAAAAATATATAAGATGCAAAAACAAAACAGACCCCGACAACAGGAAATCCTCGCGATAAAGGGCTAACGACTGGAATCTCTCCTAACGGCCTCAACCTGAAAAATAGTAACAACGGGGTGAGTTTAAAGAACTCAGCAGGTAATCCAATAGATATGTACAGCAACATATAACCACCAGTAACATCCTATGGTACAGTACACTAAACCATAGAGCATACAGTACAGTTTCCTAACAGTACAACCTATGGTATAGTTTCCTAACAGTATAACAGATATGCATAGCTAAAATAAACTGTAATAACCAGCAATAGGCATAAAGTACAATCTATAGCAAGAATAATAAGAAAATGCATAACTGAAATAAACTGTACTCACCTGCGAGGCTCGTGCAACTGACTGTGAACATACACAGATAAAAATAGTCAGAGCAAAAGCATATAACCTGTATGCATGTCAATCATATGCAATCACCAAAATGCATCAATCATAAATAATGCAATCTGTGCATATGATGCAAATGACATGTCCTGGTCACCCCTACTGCCATGCTCAGCCGTCTCACACACAATGGCGAGACCGAGTGGATAGGGCTATGACAAGCGTGCACTCTGCCGTCACTACCCCTAATGAGTGACCAAGTGGACGGGATGCTGTCGGAGTACACCTATCCTCCTACCTCAAACATAGTGAGGGAGCGCAATGCTCTCATCTCCCGATACGCAATGACGGGGAGGGACCCCGGCGTGCTACCACGCTCCTGTCACGCTACCCATGAGCGTCCTAGCGGAGCACTGCCGAGCAACCTACCATACACACCCTGAGTGCTGTGCCACTACCCATGCAGTGAACACGTTGTGTGCAGGTCCATGTAGCCGGCCGACGAGCTCAACAATAATGGAGTCGTCAATCGCCCAGCATGCAATCATGCAGGATGGTGCATGATGCTACAGTATGTCATACCTGAACATAGCCTCCTCCATATATGTGTGTGCCAAAAAGGTAAACGCATATATATAACCATGATATAAACAGCATAAATCCAAGGGCATCACATATAACAATGGTATAAGTATCATGTATCCAAGAGCATGTATCAAACATGTAAAGCAACTAATCCAATATAGTGGAGCACTATAAATATACATATCCATCTCTATAAACACATATATACACATGGCAAGAGATAAAAACATCCAGTCCTAAAGTAAAGCAACTAGCAGAAGAAGCATGTGATAGGTATCAATTAGCTAAGACCCGGGAAGAGATAATCTACTATCTTCCACTAGTAATTATATATAAGCTACACATATCATAAGACATTATCAAAAGATAAGTCAAAGGGTACCCGCCTCCAATAGAAGGTACAGTCAATCCAAATCCGAAGTCGAGACGCCCATCTCGAATCAGAGTCCTGCGTCAAACAACATATATATATTTTATTTAGCTAAATCCCAAGAATAGCCAAATAAAATCCCTAAAATCAAATTAGGGCAAAACCCTAATCAACATAACCACAACTTACCTAACTAAACCTAAGGGTCGACTAGGGTTAGTTACCTAATCCCTAATCACCAATTTGATTAGAAATCCAAACTTAGATTAGATCCAATAGTTAACTAGGGTTAATTGCTTAACCCTAATTATTCCATTAGATTAAATCTACGTAAATAAATCTAATCATAGTCAACAACTAGTAATCCAATTTCTCCTAATTCAAATCTACACATCATGTATCAACTAACGATACACTAACCATCATACTAATCACCATCTAAATCTAATTACAACCTCCAATCAAACATACACATAAACACCTATCATAACCGTAAATCTAAATATGATCTACCACATGGATCAATTACTCTAATTCATATCATAAACCTAAATTAACTAACCTACAGCAAGATCAAAAACCATACCTCAATTCCACAGCTACTGTGGCTATTGGGATAAGAGGATTGTTGCTGCTGAGACCAAGAAATTGCTGGAATCAAGAACTCACAGCATTCAATTTGAAATCCACAGAGCAGGTCCTCACTGGAATAAATCGGGCGAAGCAATGAATTAAACTGGAATTCATTGATCAGATTACGATTGAAGATCACAGAGCAAATAGTAGATCACACCATGGAAACCATAGATCAAACAACACCCTAATCTTACCTCAACCGATTGTCTCCAGGAGGTGTCGCCCGATTTGATTCTATGTTCTCGGAATTCCTCTGCCCCTCAATCAACAAGAAGATTGGGATCTACGACCTAACCCGAGATCGCCAACAATCAATGAGGAAGAGAGCAAGAATCGGAAAAGAAGATTCGAACTAAGGCACAAATTAGAGAGTCGAAGGATACCAAAGAATCGACTTAGCTTTAACCCCTTCAAAGCTCCAAGATCCACTCCTCGCCGGCAACACCAAGAGACGGGGAAAGAATCGCCGATCGCCAAGAACTGGTGCGTCGGTGATCTAGGGCAGAGACATGAGAGGGGGAGGGAGGAGAGGATCGAGCCGCCCGGTAGCCAGGGACCCTGACGTTGGTGAGACTCCAGAGAGGAAAACCTCCGCCGGCGGTGAGCTCGCGGAGATCGGCGACAACGCGAGAGAGACTCGGTGGAGAGGAGAAGAGATCGAGAAGAAGGGTCGGGGAAGAGAAGGTGGATCGGCGGTTTTGGGGGAAGAATTAAAAAGAAAAGGAAATATTTAATTAAAACATTTCCTCACTTAAACATGTATCCCCAAACAGGCTTTATCCGAACCCATAAATTCGTCCCAACAAAACCCGTCGTACAAGCTCCGAAAAATTCCCAGAAAATTTCTAAAAATTTCGAAAAAATTCTATAAGGCTATTTCTGAAATAACCCTATTTATTTAAATTTTCCGAGATCTCACAAGAAAAGGGCTTCAACAAGAGAGATCTAAAGAAGGTAGTACAATCCAAGGAGGTTCAACCAAGTTCGAAGGGTAAGTTCGAGGTTATCTGCTACGGGTTCAACCAGAAGGGGCACATCAAGGCCAACTGCCCAAGTCTGAAGGATGCAAAGAAGCGAAAGAAGAAGGCCCTAAAGGCGACGTGGGACGAATCTTCAGAAGAAGATACTGACGACGAACTCGATCAGACGAGTCTCCTCGCACTGATGGCCCGGGACCAGATCAATGTGTCCGAGAGCAAGAGCGAGTCGAAGGCCGAGTCCGAGCGAAGCCACGGATCCGTATCCGTTTTAGGAGGGTTAGGCCCCCCTGTGAGTATTTCTAGACTTAATAATCTAGTTAATTATTTATTGCGAAAATTAGCTAAGTCGAACCTTAGAGTTAAGTCACTTCTAAAGGAAGTAGAAGTCCTTAAAGAAGTGACTAACTCCAAATCTCTAACTGAACCAGTTCAGACTGGAAACTCTACTCAAGTCCAAAAACTTGAAGAAGAGAATTCCAGCCTAAAAACTCAAGTCAAGGATCTGGAGAAAACACTAGAACGGTTCTCTTTAGGTTCCAAGAATCTTGACCTAATTCTTGGGACACAAAGAGCCGTTTACAATAGAACTGGTCTAGGATTTAAACCAAAAAGGAAATACAAATCTTATTTATCTATTTTACAAAAAGTAAATAGAAAAACAGTCCAAGCATGGGTCCCCAAGTCCAAATTGATTAATCAAATTGGACTTGGTCAATATTGGGTCTCGAAGGATCAAATACACTACCTCGACAGACCATATCGAGGTTATTATCCAGGGGAGACAAAAAGAAAAACGATATTAATAAAATGAACATAATTTCAAATTCAATTAAAAAAAACTCGAAATTAAATTAAAAGTTAAAAATTCATTAAAAACTCAAAATTAAATTAAAATTAAATTAAAAATTGAAATTAAATTAAAAATTCAAAAATTTGAAATAAAAAATTTAAAATTTAAAATTCAATTAAAAATTTGAAATTAAATTAAAAATTCAAAATTTAAAATTCAATTAAAAAATTCAAAATTCAATTCAAAATTAATTCAAAATCAAATAAAAAATATAAGGAGGATCCAGAATAGTTGGCACCCCAACTAAACCACCCGACTGGGTAACCGAACTTAATCTACCCGAAATGGGTAAATAAGAGTAGACTACCCGACAGGGTACTTAAGGTTAGATTAAAAGGAGTTAGGTTTAACTTGACTCACGGTACTGGTAAAGTATTGGATGATAGTACGTTGGGGAAGCTTAGTTATCGCATGTTTAGGAAGATATGGCTTCGACCTGGTGCATTTGGCTAAGTGGAACTGACCGAAACTACCCTTTATGGATCCTAACCAGTTAGACCAAGGTTTTGTACTAAGTTCAATGGATAGGACTATTTGGAAAACCTCGAAGGCATGGCTACTTTAATGATGTCCTTGTGACTCACCATAGCCCAGAAGTTTATCCAAAGAACACCTACTTGTTAAACCCAAAGCTAAACCTGAATCTAACACAAAGTTAAACCAAACCTTTAAATTGAACCTCAATTCATCTCAAAAAAATTATAGGATTCCCTGATTGAAAATTTAGATCGGATGAGATGACTAAGAAATTTAAAATTCAAATTCAAAATTAAACTCGTAACTATAATTAATTCAAATTCAAAATTAAATTCGTAATTAATATTATTTTTTGTGAAATAAAATTATTTCAAAATAATCTTTTAAAAAATATTTTAAAACTTAATTTCAAAATTATTCGAAAAATATTTTAAAAATAATTTTAAAAAATCTTTTAAAACTTAATTTCAAAATTATTTGAAAAATATTTTAAAAATTATTTTAAAAATCTTTTAAAACTTAATTTCAAAAATCTTTTAAAACTTAATTTCAAAATTATTTGAAAAATCTTTTAAAAATTATTTTAAAAAACTTTTAAAACTTAATTTCAAAATTATTTTAAAAATCTTTTAAAACTTAATTTCAAAATTATTTGAAAAATCTTTTAAAAATTATTTTAAAAATCTTTTAAAACATAATTTCAATATTATTTGAAAAATCTTTAAAAAAATTATTTTAAAAATCTTTTGAAACTTAATTTCAAAATCTTTTAATACTTAATTTCAAAAATCTTTTAAAACTTAATTTCAAAATTAATTGAAAAATCTTTTAAAAATTATTTTTTCAAAAATCTTTTAAAACTTAATTTCAAATTTATTTGAAAAATATTTTAAAAATTGTTTTAAAAATCATTTAAAACTTAATTTCAAAATTATTTGAAAAATCTTTTAAAAATTATTTTAAAAAAAAATCTTTTAAACCTTGATTTCAAAATTATTTGAAAAATCTTTTTAAAATTATTTTAAAAATATTTTAAAACTTAATTTCAAAATTATTTTAAAAATCTTTTAAATATTATTTTAAAAAATCTTTTAAAACTTAATTTCAAAATTATTTGAAAAATATTTTAAAAAATATTTTAAAAATTTTTTAAAACTTAATTTTAAAATCTTTTAAAAATTATTTTAAAATCTTTTAAAACTTAATTTCAAAATTATTAACTTAAAATTATTTTTCAAATTAAAATTATTTTTAAAATAATTAATTAACTTAAAATAAATATTCAAAATTTAACTAGTCTAAAGTTTTTATCCAAAATTAACCTAGTGTGACACTTATGTTTCAATCAAATTCAAACTCAAACTTAAACATTTCACTTTCTTTTTATCAAATAGAATCCAATTCAAACAATTTATATGTAGGAACATAAAGAATTGGATCAGTGGATGTTAGATAGTGGATACTCCAGACACATAACTGGAGATAAATTAAAGTTCACAAAGCTCAAACTAAAGAATTTAGGGTCTGTTGCATTCGGCAACGACGACAAACTTAAGGTAATCGGAAGAGGTAATATCGAACTTAGTTCCGATTTTATTATTCGAAAAGTTCTACTAGTTGAAAACTTCAATTTTAATCTTCTAAGTATAAGCCAATTGTGTGATAGTGGATACTTAGTTACCTTTGACAAATCTAGTTGTTTAGTTAAAAATATTGAAAACCCTGAAATCACACTTAAAGGGCTTAGTAAAAATAACATGTACTCAATTAATCTACCCACTTCCTCAATAAAGTGTTTTCTAACACAAGAGGAAACTAAGTTGTGGCACAGAAGATTGGGTCACACTCACACTAGACTCATTTCAAAAATGAGTCAAAATGATCTAGTTAAAGGTTTGCCCAAATTAAAATTTATTGAAAACTCAATCTGTAATGCTTGTCAACAAGGAAAACAAACCAAGTCAACCCACAAATCAACTAATTTAGAAAGAACTAACTCTTTACTTGAGCTCCTTCACCTTGACCTATTTGATTCACACGGAGCCAAGTCACTAAGCAAGAACCAGTACTGCTTAGTTATAATTGATGACTACTCTAGGTTCACCTGGGTAAAATTTCTAAAAACAAAAAATGAAACTTTTGAAGAATTTAGTAATTTTTGCAAGTTAACAGAAAATGAAAAAGATACTAAAATTAAAAAAAATAAGAAGTGATCATGGGGGGGGGGGGGGGGATTTGAAAATCATAGGTTTACCCAATTCTATAAAATCAATGGATACCAACATGAATTTTCATGTCCTAGAACCCCCCAACAAAACGGTCTAGTGGAACGTAAAAATAGAACCTTACAAGAAGCCACTAGAACCATGCTAAATGAATATAACTTAAATCATCAATTTTGGGCCGAAGCCATAAATACAGCAAATTATATTCAAAATAGATTTCTAATTAACAAATATCACAATAAAACTCCTTATGAAATGTATTATAATAAAATTCCCAACCTAAACTATTTAAAAGTTTTTGGATGTAAAGTTCATATTTTAAATACTAAAGATTACTTAGGAAAATTTACGCCCAAATCAAACCAAGGAATCTTTTTAGAGTACTCCACAACCAGTAGGGCCTATAGAGTCTATAACCAAAATACCCTAAAAGTTGAAGAAACAACTAATATAATATTTGATGAAGAAAATAATCTACCTAACTTAAATGAAAATGTTGATATTAATCCAAGAAATATTGAAGACGATGAAATTCATCCCAACACCAATAAACCAGAGGAACCAATTTCTAACCCAAACATAAGACCAACTAGAACAAGTACCTCTCACCCACCTGACCAAATTTTGGGTGATCCAAACCTAGGAGTCAGGACTAGATCCTCTTATAGAAACTTTAGTCAAATTGCCCTCATTTCTAAAATTGAACCTAAGACTATAGAAGAGACCCTACCTAATCCAGACTGGATCATTGCTATGCAAGAAGAATTAGCCCAGTTTGATAGAAACCAAGTCTGGCAACTTGTACCTAAACCCTTAGATAATTCAATAATAGATACCAAATGGGTATTTAGAAACAAGTTGGATGATCAAGGTGAAATAATTAGAAATAAGGCTAGATTAGTGGCCAAAGGATTTAGTCAAGTTGAGGGTTTAGACTATGATGAAACCTACGCACCAGTAGCTAGGCTCGAATCCATTAGGATGTTGTTAGCCTATGCAGCCCATAAAGGGTTTAAGTTATACCAAATGGATGTAAAATCCACGTTCCTAAATGGATTCATTAAGGAAGAGGTCTATGTAAACCAACCCCCAGGATTTGAGGACCTAGACTACTCTAATCATGTATTTAAACTGAAAAAGACCTTATATGGACTTAAACAAGCTCCTAGAGCATGGTATGAACGGTTATCCAATTACTTAACATCTATAGACTTTAACCAAGGGCACATAGATATAACCCTATTTGTAAAAACTGTAGAAAAAGATATCTTCATAGCACAAATCTATATTGATGATATAATTTTTGGCTCAACTAACTCTAAATTTCTAAAAGAATTCATTAAATTAATGGAAGATGAATTTGAAATGAGTATGGTTGGGGAACTAAATTTTTTCTTAGGTTTACAAATTAAACAAACAAAAGATGGAATCTATATTTACCAAACTAAATATGCTAAAGAACTAATTAAAAAAATTTTGGCATGGAAAATTCAAAAATCATAAATACCCCAATGGCCACTAACATCAACATTGACTCTGATCTAGAAGGAAAAACAGTAGACCCAAAATACTATAGAAGTATAATAGGAAGCCTACTCTACCTAACTGCAAGTCGACCAGATATAATATATGCAGTTGGTATGTGCGCAAGATACCAATCTTGTGCAAAAGAATCACATCTAACATATGTTAAAAGAATACTTAGGTATATTAAGGGCACCCTAAATATAGGAATTTGGTACCCTAGAACTAGCACCTTTGATCTTTTTGGCTATTCTGACTCAGACTATGCCGAGTGCAAATTAGACATAAAAAGTACAAGTGGTAGCAGCCAAATCCTAGGTTAGTGCCTAGTAAGTTGGTCAAGCAGAAAGCAACATTGTGTTGCTCTATCCACCACTAAAGCTGAATACATAGCCCTAGGAGAGTGTGCAACTCAATTGTTATGGATGATGCATACCTTAAAAGACTATCAATTAGAATACAAAAATACAAAAATCTTAATTGATAATATAAGCTCAATTAATCTAACAAAAAATCCAATTCACCACTCTAGGACTAAACACATAGAGGTAAAGCACCACTTTGTAAGGGATCATGTCGCTAAAGGTGAACTTGCACTCAACTATGTTGAGTCCAAATCAAACCTAGCTGACATTTTCACAAAACCCTTACCTGAACTTGAGTTCAGTGCACTTAGAAGACAAATAGAAATGTGCTGGGTAGAATAGATGCTGCTTTTCAAACTCATTCTCCTACTTAATCATTCTGTTCTTTTCAAAAATTCTAGGAAAAATAATGATTTCAAAATCCCCTTTTCTTAGAATTTTCAAAAATTGGACTTAGTTTAGGCTCTACCCTAGAAATCCTGCTCCCCTAGATTTAAGCCAGAGAATCTCACAAACAACTAGGTATACCTTGCTTGTATTTGAAAAACATAGAATGGCGTGAGATGCATAGGGTACAGCCTGGACTCAAGAATGCTTATTTCTGTGCATCAATATGAGTCTGAGCATTAAATACTTTATTAACAGTAATCAAGTCAAGTCTTCCAGCTCTCGTCAAATCTAACTGGACTAAATGACTTAACTTGACTAACCAAGTGAAAGTTGTTGCCCTCTAGGCAATCAGCAAGTAGCTAAAGGTTAGACAGTTGGTGAAGGAAATAGAAATATTAAGATTAAACATGCTTGTAATTTAGGGCTCTGATACCTGATCAAGACAAGTTAAATAAGTTGACTCATGCTTGGACTTAAGGACCAACTGAATAAATAACCTAAATTAAATTTTTAGCTACTCTCTCTCTTCATCCAAAAAAATTAACAAGTTCTTAGTCCTAATTTTTCAAAAATAAGTATTATTTTATTCAAAATTAAGCTAAGTCCCTTTTCACTTAATCTATATTTTCAAAATTCAATGTTTGCAAAAGGCTTAGCTAAGTGATTCATAGAGCAACTTTCAAACTTTTTCAAACTTAGCCAACCTTGAAACCTAACTTTATAAATTCTTGCTAAGATATTTTCCTAAGTTACCTTTCAGATAGTTTTGCAAAATTTTAACTCAGTGCTTTCACAATTTTAGGTGAAAATTTATTTTTCAACTTAGCACTTATCTCATTTTTTTCATAGCCTAATTTACTTTTCAAAAAGTAAAATTGAAAATTATTTTTAACTGGCTTATTTTTAGATAAATGTCAAAGGGGGAGAATAGGAAATTCAAAAGTAAAAAGTAAAAATTCAAAAAGGAAGCCCTGTATTAGGGGGAGCTTCACAAAAGTTTAAGTGTTAGCTTAAGTTATGATTTTATTTGAATTTATATACTTAAGCTTGCTCACTTAAAACCTTTTAATATACTTATGCATTTGTTTTACTTAACTTTGAATTTGGGTTGCCATAATCAAAAAGGGGGAGATTGTTGGTGCGGGAAGCATCCGACGAGCAAACCTAAGTTTTGATAATGGCAAAGGATTCAAAGTTAAGATGTGTGGTGATCTAACGGTCTAAATGAGATTGCAGGAAAGGCCTAAGTGTACTTAGGCAAAAGCCCTAACTGTGGTTAGGTAAGGTGAAAACCCTAGGGGGTGGTAACCCTATATGGAAAGTCTTGGTGGGTCGAGTGCTTCAGGCAAAAGTCCTGAGGGGGGGTTACCCTAGGTGGAAAGTCCTTGTGTCGTGAACCAGGTGAAAGACTGGACCAGCCGGGAAGCGGAAGTCTAGCAAAAAATCCGGAAGCATCGAGCACCGAGCAAAAGTCCAGTCGATCTAGAAGATCGCACTAGCATCAGGTAAATCTCCTGAGTGGAGTAGGTGAGGACGCGCTCCCCGTAGAGGGAACAGTAGGCGTCGGGTCGACCTAGAGTTTTCGATTGGAAATCCGAAGTCAGACCCGGACAGTCAGGAGACTGTCAAACCTTCATATTCTTAATATTATTGTGTACTAACTTTGTGTTGTAGGTATTTTGGGACTAACATGTTTGCAGGTACCAAAAACATAAAGTATACCTCGGATGAACAGTGTCTGAGGCGCCTCCATGGGGCTTGGAGGCGCCTCGGGTGCAAGCCGAAGCCAGCTGTCCAGAGGAGCTGGAGGCGCCTTCATGGGGACTGAAGGCGGCTTGGACCATGCTTTGAGGCACCTTGGAGTGGCGTTGGAGGCGCCTTGAGGTGGATAATGAGCAGCGGTCAAAGCTTGATCGACAGCAGATTAATCGGGATAAAACCTTGGGTTGGAGGTGCCTTGGAGCTTAATGAAGGCGCCTTGAACACCCTTTATAAGGGTGTCTCAAAGCAGCAGCCAACACAACTCATTCCAAGCAATCCTTCTGCGACTAGCTACTAACGACACGATCCTGAAGTGCTGCGACGACCCCCCGACGACCCGGAGCTCCGAATCTTCAGTTATTCATATTGTTGTCGGTATAATTTAATCATTTCTTATTGATTATTGTACTTCACTTGTAATTCTATTCGAGCTATTAGTTGTTGCCCACGGTAAGCGATCAAGGATCACGAGCCTTCGAGTAGGAGTCGAGCTCGGCTTTGAACGAAGTAAATACCCTCGTGTTTGTGTTGTTTTTCTCTTTTATTTCGCTGTGTTACTCAAGTGTTTAATCGAACGATTTATTATTCCGAACTGAGTGAAAGCCACGAGCGCTATTCACCCCCCCCCTCTAGCGCTTCTCGATCCAATAGAAGGAAGGATCACAACCTTATTTAACGGGCCAAAAGACTCACGAGATCACTGTGCTGGGAGTCACGAGAATTACTATAGAAAAGGTCACGAGACCACTGCAATAACCATGACAGGCTCATAACCAAAGATAGGCAAAGAAACAAAAATAGGCTTGGATCTAGTCAGTCGGATATACCTCCTTCGACAGGACTTGGGGGGAAGGCTAGTGATATGGGTTATGAAGAAGGGATCTATTTTTCTAGTAAAGAGGGAAGAGAGGAATAAGCGAACAACGATGTTCATAAAGGCATGACGAGTGAAGACCGACCGAACAGAAAAAGCCGACCGAGTATCTAAGTTCGGCCGACCTAGACAGGACGAGCCAGAACAGTCGGTCGAGTAGAAGAGGCATATGGCCTCATAGCAAACAAGGCACAGTGTGCTCGACAAGTAAAGACCGACCAAGCAGAAAAACCGACTGAGTATCTAAGTTCGACTGACCGAGACAGGCCGAGCCAGAACAGCCGGTCGAGCAGAAGAGGCATAGGGCCTCTAGCAAACAAGGCACAGTGTGCTCGATAGGTAAAGACCGACCGAGCGAAAAAGTCGACCGAGTATCTAAGTTCAGCAGGCCGAGACAGGTCGAGCCAGAACAGCCGGTCGAGCAGAAGAGGCATAGGGCCTCATAGCAAACAAGGCACAGTGTGCTCGATAGGTGAACACCGACCGAGCGGAAAAAGTTGACCGAGTATCTAAGTTCGGTCGGCCAAGACAGGACGATCCAGAACAGCCGGTCGAGCAGAAGAGGCATATGGCCTCATAGCAAACAAGGCACAGTGTGCTCGATAGGTAAAGACCGACCGAGCGGAAAAGTCAACCGAGTATCTAAGTTCGGCCGCCCGAGACAAGCCGAGCTAGAATAACCGGTCGAGCAGAAGAGGCATATGGCCTCATAGCAAACAAGGCACAGTGTGCCCAACAGGTGAAGACCGACCGGGCGAAAGAGGCTGACCAAGCCTCGCACCGTTTGATTTCCCAGAAACTCTGGCATATCTAAATCATACGGAAATATTTTGTGATTATATGAGAGCTTAACTAATTTGGTGGGAAATGTCTTCTAGAAGCTTGTACAGGTTTGCTAAACGACAAAGAAGGTACATCTGGGGTACGATAAAGATTCCTTGAACTATTTTCACAAGCGGTGCTTACGTCATCTCATAACCAACTTCAACAAATCGGGGTCCACCTCATGACAGTGGAGGTCAAGTGAGGTGGTATAAAAAGGGGAATCTTCTCCACTAGCCAGGCTTGCAATCATTCTGACACAACTCAAACCCTAATTTTCATCTTCTTCCAGATTACTTCCTCTTTTCGCCAGAAACTAACTTGAGCGTCGGAGGGCCTAGCCAGGGATTCTCACCCCAGTCTTAGGTCACTAACGCTTTGGCGGTTAGTCTCATTGTGTGCAGGATCGTGGGGTCATCTCATCCATCGGATCGCTAGATCTCTACTGATTTGGGAGTCATCGCACCGGCGTTCTTTTCTGGGAGGTATTATTCATCAGATCCGCTTTGGTCTTCTCAGATTGGTGATCTTATCTTCAAGAGCAAGTGAGGTTTGCTGTGGTTTTCTCAGATCCTCCCTTGTCATCAGTATCAGAATATGCCATCACTCATCGCCGCCATTACCCATTGGCGCCCAGTGCTTCACCTCGTAAGCTCTCGAACAAGATCATTAGCAATGGATCAGGTCATCGTGTCTATCTTGCTTCCTTCTTCACCGTGTCTCCGATCCTCAAAATAGCACCACGCATAGCAAGGATACAAGCCGCAAAAAAAAAAAAAAATTACATTTATCGATCATATATTCCACAAAGAAATTTACATGTAATCTAGATCAAACAAAATGTAAAAAAATAATAATATGACAACCGGCTGTATTTAATTATTACAATTATGCACACACAACAACCTCGACATGCCCGAGGGTTCAAATCATACACAAATACACAAAGTCATAATAGTTAGACTTAGAAAGCCTGCAACCACAGAGCTAATCTTTCTTGCACATCCTACTATTATCCGGACAAAACTTATATATGATCAGTGCATAATTTAACCGAAAACCAATCACACAGAACCAGAAAACTTGCTCTGATACCACTTGAAGGGCGCTAGAATTCCGTTCTATTTAAATTTCCTTGTACAAAAACTGTACAAGTACAGAACTTTTCTTAGCAACCCGCATGTTCGATCAGACATGTGTTTGATCAATCAAGCAAGTTCATGATGGATCAAAGCACACCTTGATCGAAGTATAAGATCGCTGGCCTCTTGTGTTGGTATTCCAAAAATGATACAAAGAAAACTCACTAATTGCGCAGCAGAATTAAAGAACTAGTTGTATCTTTTCTTTGTAGCTAAAAATCTCTTGGTCTTTTGTCATATTCCTCTCCTTTTCTTGGATGTCTTGTGGGCGACGATCTATCAAGACAACACCACCCTCCTTCTCTTCTCAGTTTCCAAACCGCCGGCTACAAAAGGAGCTCTTAGGATGGGTCACCTTATCTTCTTCTTCCTCTTCTCCAAGCCTCCACCCACCAAGGAGTATAAGAGGGGGACGTCGGCCTTAGCAAGGAGGGGGCCACTGGCTCTTAGCAAGGGAGAAGGGGAGGCGTCTGCCTAAGCAAAGAGGAGGGGAGGGGTGCCGACCACAAGGAGGAGAAGAGAGAAAATTAGGTTTTAGGAGCCACCACCTACTCCTTTTTATAGGCTTGCCGTCGGTTACAAAGAAAGAAAAATAACAGAATTCTGTTTAGAAAAAAATCTCCCTTTTTTAAATCAAGTTAAACCAAGCCAAGTTAAACTAAACCAAGTTAAACCAATCCAAGTTACACCAAGCCAAGTTAAATCAAACCAATTTAAACCAAGTTAAACCAAACCAAGTTAAGGATGGGTGGATGCGAGGCTTTATATAGAGGCTACAACAAGGACTTAGAGGAGGAATTGGTTTAGGCCTCCTGATGGGCTTGGGCTTCCTATGTTCGGCTCGAACACCCAATCCAAGTCCATCAATAATAACCCATAACATTAAATGGTTATTATTGAACTACTGCACCAATCTCATATTACAATATGGGCTCCTTCTTATCATGAGTGCGTTAATCTCCCTGTGTTTAAGATATCGTATGTCCATTAATTAATTGAGTTACTGACAACCCAATTAATTAACATATGATTCCAAGAGTAGTACCACTCAACTTTATTATCATGCCGGACTAAGTCCACCTACAGGATTTACATGATAATCCTTATGAGCTCCTCAAGGGGACATCATCAACCTAAATAATTAGGACACAGATTCCTTCTATAATTAACAACACACCATATAAACAGTATTATTTCTCAACTCATCGGGCCTATTGATTTAACAAATAAATCTCACCCATTGATAAGTTAAAGAAATAAATACTAAGTATACGTGCTTGTTATTATATAAGGATTAAGAGGGTGCACATCCATAATAACAGAGGTTCTATTCTTTTATATAGTCAGTATAAATCGAACAACATCAAATGGTCTTGCTCAATACACACATAGTGTACTAGTTTAATTTTATAGTCAATAAAGACTAATATAAAATTACACTACAACCGTTCTAATGGTTTGTCCCAATCCATCTTGGTTGTGAGCTACTATTTATAATTTATAAGGAATCGATAACATGATCTTCTGTGTGGCACCACACACCATGTTATTTATAATATAAATTAAATAGGCAACTACATTGACATATATAGAAATATAAAATACAGACATTTGACCAGAGTGATTCTCATTTCAAAATATTTTAAATTAGATGTTCATACAAAAGCTAGGCTTATAGTATATATTCTAACAAATAGTCCTTGTGAGATTGATATTTTATTACTTGATGACACCCGTATATTTATGGGCACACATCACACACCCCAAGAAGCCACCGACATAACTCCATTCTGTAACGACCCAATTTTCCCTATTTCGAGTTCTAAAAGTCCTTATAAAAATCTGGAAATGCTTTTAGAATATTCTAGAGATTTTTAGGAATTTTTAGAGTATTTTTATGCAATTTTTGGAGTTCGTTTGGTATTTTTACCCAGAGGAAGAAGTTTTAAAAATAAAATAAAAAGAAAAGAAAAATAAGTTTGTAGAAGCTGGGGTTCGAACCCAGCTCCTCGGCCCAAGCAGAAATCGGCCCAACCAGCTGAGCTACACGGTTTTGTTAATCATATATGGAGCGATATATATTTAAGTAATAGTTAGGAACAGTAAAATAATAGGAAATAAAATGGTTGCAGCTGGGATTCGATCCCTCGAGTTGGGCTTTAAGCAGAACGCAGCCCACCAACAGACCAGCCGCGGGTTTGTTAATAAAACCCGAATCAAGTTGTATTTAAGCAATAGTTAGTTAACAGAATATTAAAGTTATAAGAAGAGAACTTAGGTTTTCCTCGTGACAAAAATCTTCTCCTCTCCTCTCGTGACGGCGTTTTTTCCTCTCGGGCAAAAACAGAGACGAAGCTAGGGCTTCGTCTCCGGCAGCCGGCGAGCACCCTTCTCCGCGAGTTCTTCATACCTTTGTGATCCTCTCGTCGAGGAGAGCAAGAAGATACCAAGAGATCGTCGAGGAAGCATATATCCGAAGCCCTAGAAGCCTCCTTCTTCTCGGTTGTAAGTCCAAGAACAGCGAGGTGAGTTGCTACTCACCTGCAGTAGGAGTAGTTCCGGATTCTCGTTCTTCTTGCTTTCGAAGTTTGCTGTGAAGTTTTTGGTTTTGGGCTTGTTGCCGTGTACCTCAAAGAAAGGAAATGGAATTGGTTTGTTTGTTTAGCTTGTGGTTGTTGGTTTCGAATTCTTGTTAGTTTCTTGCTGTTTTTCCGAAGCATGCTGTAAGAAGTGTATTCTTGAGGCTAGCTGCCGTGAGTTTTTAAGAAGATGAGGAGAGATTTGGAATAACATGGATAGCTAGTTCTGGAAGGTTTTGGATTTCGGTTTTTGTTCCATTAGTTGTGTTGTAGGTTCAATTTTAGAAGTTCGTTTGTTAAATCAGAGCATGAGTTTCTTTGTTTTTGGATTATGCTGTATAGCATTGGAATAGTTAGATGTTTCTGAGTAGCATGGGTTTCTTGTTTCCTTTGCCTTGGATTATACTGTACAGTATTGAGTTAGCTAGAGGTTTAAGAGTAACATGCCTGTTTTGATTTCTTTCTTTTGATCTCAGTTTTAGCATCTCAGCTGTAGCATCACATTGTCACTGTAATATATATGTAATCAGCATTTCGAATTCTCAGTTTAGACCCCAGCATCTCAGTTTTTGCATCTCAGTTGTAGTATCTCAGTTTTTGATATGCCTCATGAATTTCATATTAGCCTTGAGATCTTGTTGTTGGTTGCTTAGTAAGAATAATTTTTTTTAGCATTGACAGATTTCTTTTCCATTGCTAATAGAAGTGCAGTTTTCCTTTTCTAGCTTTACCTTAGTACGAATTCTCAGTATTTCCTGATGAAGCATGATATTCTGTTAATTCCATGCAGCAACGATTTCTTTATTTCTAGATTCTATTGCATGCCTAGTAGTTGAATTTGTTTTACTATCAAAGCATGCTTAAGTTGTTCTAGTTTCCTATTTGCTATTGGAATAACATGAGCAGTCCTATTTTTTTATAGCATGCAGATTTTAGATAAGCTTAGTATGTAGATTTTTATAGGCTTAATATGCAGATTTTTGTTAAACTTTGCATGCAGATTTATGTTAAGCTTTGTATACAGATTTTCAGTACGTAGAGTGTGTTCTAGTGCACCCCAAGTGCTTGATAAAATGCTTAGCTCAATATAATGCTACAGTAGGCATTTTAATAGCTCAGTAAATGCAGTAGAAGCATTTAAAATAACTTATTTAGTCTTGCTTCAGCTTATATGGGACTACGGTCCAATGGGTGGGCTCCCACAGTCGCCTCTAGGTTCAGATAACCTAGTTCTAGGTTCAGATAACCTAGTTAAAACAAGGTAAGAAAATTAGCTATGAAATCAGTATTTTATTTTCAGCAGTGGCACTGTACTGGATTAGATATCCATTGGGTTGGGCTCCCACAGTCGTCCCTAGGTTTAGATAACCTAGTAAACCCTACTAGACTCGGAACTTGCAATCCCGGGTTTAGTTAGGGATGCGCGCACAGCAAGTACAGTTGCCGGGCCCATCAGCAGCATGATTATTATTTTAATCTATTATGTAAATAGTTTTCAAAACTTCACAAATTAGTTATGTGAATACAAGTTAGACTCAGTTTAGCATTAATTAGTTTAGCTTAGGTATCAATTCAGTTTCTTATTGATACACATGATAGTTCTATGATTAGCTTTACATGTTAGTTTTTCAGTTAGTTGATTTCTTTGCTATTTATGAGCATGAGTAGCTTTACATGTTAGTATTCAGTTTTAGCATGTTTTTATTTATATACATGCATATCGAGTTTTGTGAGTAGATAGCGCTCACTAAGCTTTATGCTTATAGACTGCATTTCCTCCTACTGCAGATAAAGGAAAAGCTAAAATATAAGGAAGAAGGCGACAAGGAGATGCTGTGACGGTGTGTGATGTGTGGACTATGGAGATCCTTGAGACTTAGCTAAAGAACTCACTTAGTTTAAGATTTGTTATGTTTCATTTTCTTTTCTCCTTAATGCTATGATGAAGTTGAGATTGTAATTGAGTTTATTTCGCGATTGTAGTTTGATACCTCCTATTGTTGAGTGATATGGTTGTTTGCCATCGCAGAGTAGTTTCATATTTTATCAGGCTATTATACGCGTGGTTGTGAAAATATCTGCTCCACTACCGCTACCGAGTATACATATTATGATCCCATTGGGGTCACCAGACAGGGAGACTCACAAATTTTTCGGGGTTTTCCTAAAGATTTTAATCATACCCAAGTAGAGTTAGTAGTCAATGGCCCACCTTTAGAGAATAGTAGTAGTGTAGAAAGGTGGTCGTTACAGTTAGTATCAGAGCAGTTCTCATTCTCCAGCATCACACACATCAGCATCAATCTTGCCGTCTTCCAAGTAAGAATACCTCTTCTCTTATCTATGTTTTATGCTTTCATGTTTATAGATAACTAAAGCATGTTAATATTTGATAGCATTTGACATGATAATAGTAGTTACCTATAACATGATAGTATTAGTTATGCATGTTCTCTACCCATTTAGAAAATGGTACGAGGACGCCCAGCTAGAAGGGCACCAGCTACTGAGCCCCAGCATGAGGCAGGCAGTTCAGTGCCTCCCCCAGACCTTATAGCATTAGTGGGTCAGTTACAGCAGCAACTAGTAGAACAGCAACAGGAGATAGCCACCTTAAAGGCTAATCAGCAGAATACTCCCACCGTCACCCCGGAACCAAACATAGCAACCCCAGCATTTATAGAGGTTCCACCAGTCCAGCCTACAGCACCAGTAGTACCAGCAGCAGAGGCAAAGAGAGAAGCTTATCTGATCCTGTGGCAGAGAATTAAGCCAGAGAACTTCTCAGGCACCAGCAAACCCTGGGATGCTCAAGCGTGGAAAGGACAATGGAGCTTCTAGACCGGCCAGAACAGGAAAAGGTGAAGTACGCCTCCTTCCGTCTGACAGGAGACGCATGCATACGGTGGGAGAGAATCGAGCGGCGCCCAGTGAGCTAGATGACACGGGCGGACTTCGAGGGAGAATTCTTCGAGGAGTTCTTCCATACGCGAGTCACGAATCGCCACTACGACGAGTTCGCGCACTTCGCCGTGGCAACCTATCACTGGGAAGCCGAAGAAATTCAACAGTCGTCGCCTACGCCGTAACTAGTCGATGACAGAAAGAACGAGTCCGTTGACGCTCAAAATGCCGAGGTCGAAATATCTATGAACGTGGCCGGTGGCATCTATAGCCACAAACCACGGAGGAATTAATGAGTAGTGCTCGATCACCGAGCACTACCGCAATAGCATCAAGCAAATGTATAAGCCTTCTCGAGTCCAAGGACAAGGAGGCTCAGCCCGTAAAATGCAGGCCACCCGCCACGGTTTAACGAAAGGGAACTCAAGAATGGCCGCAAATCGGGAGTTACCCAAAGGACCAGCTAGCAAACAACCCAGCTATCCCAAGTGTGCCACTTGGGAAATTCCATCCGGGAGTTTGTCGCAAGGGTACACGAGGATGCTTGAATGCGGACAGAAGGGCATATGACCAAGCAATGCCCGAACAAGACCGGTTTTCCTCACCACAGCCGATTCAAGACGGAGGTCAGCCAGCACATGCAGGCTGCTTTAGATGGTCCACATATCGGCCAGGGCAGAAGCCCCTCACCTACGACCAACGCGAGGATCTACTCACCGACTGAGAAGATGAAGCAATGCCTCGGACGTTAGCTCGTATTAGTATTTTACAAGAAAGTACAACCGCCTTATTCGATACTCGGGCAACCCATTCTTATATAGCCAGGCATTCACGAAAAGTTAGCAATACCCCGTGAGGTACTCGAGTCGGCTTAACAACATTACCTTCGGAGAAGTTATGGATCCACGCACCGCCTGTAAAGGCTACCACGATAAGAGAGAGAACTCTTTTTGGATCCGATAGTGCTAGACACGATCGACTACGATGTCATATTTGAATGAACTTCCGATCGACACTTGCTCCACAGAGTGCCGTAAATGTAAAGTCATATTCCAACCTCAAGCGTATACGCTCGAGTACATCGGAGAACCCAAGAGAAAAGGCAGTTAAGTCCTCAATACGTAGGACCCTACCCCGATCACAGAGAGAATTGGGAAGGTAGCTTACAAGCTAGACTTATCTCAAGATATGTCAGCAATACACAATGTATTTCATGTCTCCATGCTAAAGAAGTGTATTCACGACCTTAGCCAAGTGATTCAGCCTCAGACAGTGCAGATCCAAGAGGATCTTTGCTATAAGAGCAGACACAGATAGTGGACAGAGCAGACAAGAGACTAGGAAACAGAGAAGTGTCATTAGTAAAAGTCATCTGGTAGAACTAGAAGCACGAGAAAGTTACTAGGGGAGCGTGGAGACAGCATGAGATAGAAATGTCCAGAATTAGTCTAAGTTCGAGGACGAACTTTTTATAAGGGAGGGAGAATTGTAACGACCCAATTTTCCCTATTTCGAGTTCTAAAAGTCCTTATAAAAATCTGGAAATGCTTTTAGAATATTCTAGAGATTTTTAGGAATTTTTAGAGTATTTTTATGCAATTTTTGGAGTTCGTTTGGTATTTTTACCCAGAGGAAGAAGTTTTAAAAATAAAATAAAAAGAAAAGAAAAATAAATTTGTAGAAGCTGGGGTTCGAACCCAACTCCTCGGCCCAAGCAGAAATCGGCCCAACCAGCTGAGCTACATAGTTAGTGAACGAAAGAAATTAGGAAATAAAATGTCCAAGCTGAGATTTGATCCGTGATCCTCGGGTGAAGCAGAGCTTCGCTTAACCAACAGACCAGCCGCGGGTTTGTTAATAAAACCCGAATCAAGTTGTATTTAAGCAATAGTTAGTTAACAGAATATTAAAGTTATAAGAAGAGAACTTAGGTTTTCCTCGTGACAAAAATCTTCTCCTCTCCTCTCGTGACGGCGTTTTTTCCTCTCGGGCAAAAACAGAGACGAAGCTAGGGCTTCGTCTCCGGCAGCCGGCGAGCACCCTTCTCCGCGAGTTCTTCATACCTTTGTGATCCTCTCGTCGAGGAGAGCAAGAAGATACCAAGAGATCGTCGAGGAAGCATATATCCGAAGCCCTAGAAGCCTCCTTCTTCTCGGTTGTAAGTCCAAGAACAGCGAGGTGAGTTGCTACTCACCTGCAGTAGGAGTAGTTCCGGATTCTCGTTCTTCTTGCTTTCGAAGTTTGCTGTGAAGTTTTTGGTTTTGGGCTTGTTGCCGTGTACCTCAAAGAAAGGAAATGGAATTGGTTTGTTTGTTTAGCTTGTGGTTGTTGGTTTCGAATTCTTGTTAGTTTCTTGCTGTTTTTCCGAAGCATGCTGTAAGGAGTGTATTCTTGAGGCTAGCAGCCGTGAGTTTTTAAGAAGATGAGGAGAGATTTGGAATAACATGGATAGCTGGTTAAGGAAGGTTTTGGATTTTGGTTTTTGTTCCATTAGTTGTGTTGTAGTTTCAATTTCAGAAGTTCGTTTGTTAAATCAGAGCATGAGTTTCTTTGCTTTTGGATTATGCTATACAGCATTGGAATAGTTAGATGTTTCTGAGTAGCATGGGTTTCTTGTTTCCTTTGCCTTGGATTATACTGTACAGTATTGAGTTAGCTAGAGGTTTAAGAGTAACATGCCTGTTTTGATTTCTTTCTTTTGATCTCAGTTTTAGCATCTCAGCTGTAGCATCACATTGTCACTGTAATATATATGTAATCAGCATTTCGAATTCTCAGTTTAGACCCCAGCATCTCAGTTTTTGCATCTCAGTTGTAGTATCTCAGTTTTTGATATGCCTCATGAATTTCATATTAGCCTTGAGATCTTGTTGTTGGTTGCTTAGTAAGAATAATTTTTTTTAGCATTGACAGATTTCTTTTCCATTGCTAATAGAAGTGCAGTTTTCCTTTTCTAGCTTTACCTTAGTACGAATTCTCAGTATTTCCTGATGAAGCATGATATTCTGTTAATTCCATGCAGCAACGATTTCTTTATTTCTAGATTCTATTGCATGCCTAGTAGTTGAATTTGTTTTACTATCAAAGCATGCTTAAGTTGTTCTAGTTTCCTATTTGCTATTGGAATAACATGAGCAGTCCTATTTTTTTATAGCATGCAGATTTTAGATAAGCTTAGTATGTAGATTTTTATAGGCTTAATATGCAGATTTTTGTTAAACTTTGCATGCAGATTTATGTTAAGCTTTGTATACAGATTTTCAGTACGTAGAGTGTGTTCTAGTGCACCCCAAGTGCTTGATAAAATGCTTAGCTCAATATAATGCTACAATAGGCATTTTAATAGCTCAGTAAATGCAGTAGAAGCATTTAAAATAACTTATTTAGTCTTGCTTCAGCTTATATGGGACTACGGTCCAATGGGTGGGCTCCCACAGTCGCCTCTAGGTTCAGATAACCTAGTTCTAGGTTCAGATAACCTAGTTAAAACAAGGTAAGAAAATTAGCTATGAAATCAGTATTTTATTTTCAGCAATGACACTGTACTGGATTAGATATCGGTTGGGCTCCCACAGTCTTCCCTAGGTTTAGATAACCTAGTAAACCCTACTAGACTCTAACTCGTAATCCCGGTTTAGTTAGGACGCGCACATAAGTACAATTCCGGGCCCATCGGCAAGATGATTATTATTTTAATCTATTATGTAAATAGTTTTCAAAACTTCACAAATTAGTTATGTGAATACAGTTAGACTCGGTTTAGCATTAATTAGTTTAGCTTAGGTATCAATTCAGTTTCTTATTGATACACATGATAGTTCTATGATTAGATTTACATGTTAGCTTTTCGCTTAGTTGTTTTCTATTTTGGCAATAGAGTAGCTTTATACGTTAGTATTCAGCTTTAGCATGTTTTATTTATATACACGATATCGAGTTTCAGAGTAGATAGCTACCACTAAGCTTTATGCTTATAGACCGCATTTCCTCCTACCGCAGATAAAGGAAAAGCTAAAATATAAGGAAGAAGGCGACAAGGAGACGATGTGTGGACTATGGAGATCCTCGAGACTTAGCTAAAGAACTCACTTAGTTTAAGATTTGTTATGTTTCATTTTCTTTCTCCTTAATGCCATGAATGGTCGAGATCAGAATTGAGTTTATTTCGTGATTCTGATACCTCCTATCATTGGAGTGATATGGTTGTTCGCCATCACAGAGTAGTTTCATTTTTATCAGGCTATTATATCGCGCGTTGTGAAAATATCTGCTCCAAATTAGCACCGAAAGTATACATGTTATGATCCCATCAAGTCACCCAGACAGGGAGACTCACAAATTTTTCTGTAGGGTTTTCCTAAAGATTTTTATCATACCGGTTAGAGTAGTAGTAGTGTAGAAAGGTGGGTCGCTACATACTGCAGTCCCATTCTCCAGATCACACACACATCAAGATCACCCTTGCCGCCTTCCAAGTAAGAATACCTTTCTTATCTATGTTTTGCTTTCATGTTTATAGATAACTAAAGCATGTTAATATTCGATAGCATTCGACATGATAGTAGTAGTTACCTATAACACGATAGTATTAGTTATGATGTTCTCTATCCATTTAGAAACGGTACGAGGACGCCCAAATGGGCACCACATCGAGCCCCAAAGACGAGGCAAAGAAAGGCTCTCCCGCACCTTACAACATTAGTGGCTCGGTTATAGCAAGAACTAGTGAACAGAATACGAGATAGCCACCTTAAAGGCTAATCAGAATACTCCCACTCCACCCTGAACCAAACATAGAACCCCAAGAGTTATAGAGGTTCCACCACCCACCACAAAGACCAGAGTACTAAGTTTCAAGAAAGCAAAACCGTAAGAGAAGTTTATCCGATCCAAAGCAGAGAATCAAGCCCGAGAACTTCCTGCACCAAGGAACCATGGATGCTCAGCGTGGTTCAAAACACTGAGAGGACAACGGGCTTCAGACCGCCGTAACAGAAAAGGTGAAGTACGCCTTCCGTCTCGATACGGTGGAGAGAATAAGCCCAAATGAGCTAGATGACACGGGCGACTTCGAGGAGAATTCTTCGAGGAGTTCTTCCATACGCGAGTCACGAATCGCCACTACGACGAGTTCGCTGAACTTCAGGGCAACCTATCACTGGGAAGCCGTGAAGAAATTCAACAGTTTGGCTCCTACGCCCGAACTAGTCAACACAGAGAAAGAACGAGTCCGGCTGATGCTCAAATGCCGAGGTCGGAAATATCAATGAACGTGGCGGTGGCATTCATAGGCCACAAACCACGGAGGAACTAATGAGTAGTGCCTCGATCACCGAGCACTACCGTAATAGCATCAAGCAATGAAGCCTTCTCGAGTCCAAGGGACAAGGAGGCCTCAGTGCCTGTAAACAAACAGGCCACCGCCACACGGCTCTAACGGAAAGGGAACCCACAAGCGCAAATCGTGGAGTTACCCAAAAGGACCACTTAGCAAACAACCCAATATCCCAAGTGTGCCACCAGGGAAATTCCATCCGTGAGTTCACGCAGGGTACACGAGGATGCTTAACGCGATGTGAAGGGCATACACCTGCAATGCCCGAACAAGACCGCTTTTCCCGCACCACACCGATTCAAGACGGAGGTCACCATACCCATCGACACAGCATAGATGGTCCATATCACCCAGTGCTAGAAGCCCCACCACGACCAACGCGAGGATCTACTCACCGACTGTAGAAGACGAATAGCCTCGACATTGTTACCGATTAGTATTTTACAAGAAAGTACAACTGCCTTATTCGATACTCGGGCAACCCATTCTTATATAGCCTGCATTGAAAAGTTAGCAATACCCCGAGGTACTGTGAGTCGCTTAACAACATTACCTTCGGAGAAGCATGGCATCCACGCACCGCTCGTGGCTACCATGATAGTAGACAGAACTCTTTGTGATCCGATAGTGCTGACATAACCGACTACGATGTCATATTTGGAATGAACTTCCGATCGATACGGTGCCTCCATAGAGTGCCGTAAACATAAACCGAAGCATAAGCACAGTTCGAGTACATCGGAGAACCCAAGAGAAAAGCAGTTAAGTCCTCAATACGTAGGACCCTACCCCGATCACAGAGAGAATTGGGAAGGTAGCTTACAAGCTAGACTTACCTCAAGATATGTCAGCAATACACAATGTATTTCATGTCTCCATGCTAAAGGAGTGTATTCACGACCTTAGCCAAGTGATTCAGCCTCAGACAGTGTAGATCCAAGAGGATCTTAGCTATGAGAGCATACACAGATAGTGGACAGAGCAGACAAGAGACTAGGAAACAGAGAGGTGTCAATAGTAAAAGTCATCTGGTAGAACCAGAAGCACGAGAAAGTTACTAGGGGAGCGTGGAGACAGCATGAGACAGAAATATATCCAGAATTATTCTAAGTTCGAGGACGAACTTTTTATAAGGGAGGGAGAATTGTAACGACACAATTTTCCCTATTTCGAGTTCTAAAAGTCCTTATAAAAATCTAGAAATGCTTTTAAAATATTCTAGAGATTTTTAGGAATTTTTAGAGTATTTTTATGCAATTTTGAGTTCGTTTGGTATTTTACCCGTAGGAAGAAGTTTAAAAATAAAATAAAAGAAAGAAAAATATTAAAGTTGGGTTTTGAACCCAACTCCTCGGACCTGAACCAGGTTTTAACCGGACGCAGCCAACCATCTGAGCTATGCACGTTTTGTTAATCATATATGGAGCGATATATATTTAAGTAATAGTTAGAAACAGTAAAATAATAGGAAATAAAATGGTTGCGGCTGGGATTCGATCCCCGATCAGGGCTTCGCTTAACCAACTGACCAGCCGCGGGTTTGTTAATAAAACCCGAATCAAGTTGTATTTAAGCAATAGTTAGTTAACAGAATATTAAAGTTATAAGAAGAGAACTTAGGTTTTCCTCGTGACAAAAATCTTCTCCTCTCCTCTCGTGACGGCGTTTTTTCCTCTCGGGCAAAAACAGAGACGAAGCTAGGGCTTCGTCTCCGGCAGCCGGCGAGCACCCTTCTCCGCGAGTTCTTCATACCTTTGTGATCCTCTCGTCGAGGAGAGCAAGAAGATACCAAGAGATCGTCGAGGAAGCATATATCCGAAGCCCTAGAAGCCTCCTTCTTCTCGGTTGTAAGTCCAAGAACAGCGAGGTGAGTTGCTACTCACCTGCAGTAGGAGTAGTTCCGGATTCTCGTTCTTCTTGCTTTCGAAGTTTGCTGTGAAGTTTTTGGTTTTGGGCTTGTTGCCGTGTACCTCAAAGAAAGGAAATGGAATTGGTTTGTTTGTTTAGCTTGTGGTTGTTGGTTTCGAATTCTTGTTAGTTTCTTGCTGTTTTTCTGAAGCATGCTGTAAGAAGTGTATTCTTGAGGCTAGCTGCCGTGAGTTTTTAAGAAGATGAGGAGAGATTTGGAATAACATGGATAGCTAGTTCTGGAAGGTTTTGGATTTCGATTTTTGTTCCATTAGTTGTGTTGTAGGTTCAATTTTAGAAGTTCGTTTGTTAAATCAGAGCATGAGTTTCTTTGTTTTTGGATTATGCTGTATAGCATTGGAATAGTTAGATGTTTCTGAGTAGCATGGGTTTCTTGTTTCCTTTGCCTTGGATAATATTGTACAGTATTGAGTTAGCTAGAGGTTTAAGAGTAACATGCCTGTTTTGATTTCTTTCTTTTGATCTCAGTTTTAGCATCTCAGCTGTAGCATCACATTGTCACTGTAATATATATGTAATCAGCATTTCGAATTCTCAGTTTAGACCCCAGCATCTCAGTTTTTGCATCTCAGTTGTAGTATCTCAGTTTTTGATATGCCTCATGAATTTCATATTAGCCTTGAGATCTTGTTGTTGGTTGCTTAGTAAGAATAATTTTTTTTAGCATTGACAGATTTCTTTTCCATTGCTAATAGAAGTGCAGTTTTTCTAGCTTTACCTTAGTACGAATTCTCAGTATTTCCTGATGAAGCATGATATTCTGTTAATTCCATGCAGCAACGATTTCTTTATTTCTAGATTCTATTGCATGCCTAGTAGTTGAATTTGTTTTACTATCAAAGCATGCTTAAGTTGTTCTAGTTTCCTATTTGCTATTGGAATAACATGAGCAGTCCTATTTTTTTATAGCATGCAGATTTTAGATAAGCTTAGTATGTAGATTTTTATAGGCTTAATATGCAGATTTTTGTTAAACTTTGCATGCAGATTTATGTTAAGCTTTGTATACAGATTTTCAGTACGTAGAGTGTGTTCTAGTGCACCCCAAGTGCTTGATAAAATGCTTAGCTCAATATAATGCTACAGTAGGCATTTTAATAGCTCAGTAAATGCAGTAGAAGCATTTAAAATAACTTATTTAGTCTTGCTTCAGCTTATATGGGACTACGGTCCAATGGGTGGGCTCCCACAGTCGCCTCTAGGTTCAGATAACCTAGTTCTAGGTTCAGATAACCTAGTTAAAACAAGGTAAGAAAATTAGCTATGAAATCAGTATTTTATTTCAGTTGGCACTGTATCGGATTAGATATCCATTGGGTTGGGTTCCCACAGTCTCCTAGGTTTAGATAACCTAGTAAACCCTACTAGACTCTTAACTCAATCCCGGGTTTAGTTAGGGACGCGCACAAAGAAGTACAGCCGGCCCATCGAAGATGATTATTATTTTAATCTATTATGTAAATAGTTTCAAAACTTCACAAATTAGTTATGTGAATACAAGTTAGACTCAGTTTAGCATTAATTAGTTTAGCTTAGGTATCAATTCGTTCTTATCGATACACGATAGTTCTATGATTAGATTTATATGTTAGCTTTTCGCTTAGTTGCTTTCGCTATTTATGAGCTAGGAGCTTATACGTTAGTATTCAGTTTTAGCATGTTTTTATTTATATACACGATATCGAGTTTTGTGAGTAGATAGCGCTCACTAAGCTTTATATTTATTTTCCTCCTACCGCAGATAAAGGAAAAGCTAAAATATAAGGAAGAAGGCGACATGGTGTGTGATGTGTGGACTATGGAGATCCTCGAGACTTAGCTAAAGAACTCACTTAGTTTAAGATTTGTTATGTTTCATTTTCTTTTCTCCTTAATGCTATGATGAAGTTGAGATTGTAATTGAGTTTATTTCCGCATTTGTAGTTTGATACCTCCTATTGTTGGAGTGATATGGTTGTTTGCCATTGCTAGAGTAGTTTCATATTTTTATTGTGCTATTATACTGCGTGGTTGTGAAAATATCTGTTCCAGCCGCCTGTGGCTGAGTATACATGTTATGTAGTACAGGGGAGACTCTGCCGAAATTTTTCGGTAGGGTTTTCCTAAAGATTTTTAATCATACCGGTTAAGTAGAGTTAGTAGTCAAGTAGCGTCCACCTTTAGAGAATAGTAGTAGTGTAGAAAGGTGGGTCGCTACACATTCCACTTGGTATATAGGGGAGAAATGTTAGTGTGTGCACTTATGTGCCAAGACACTCCTTATGTATTTTATGGATAATTAATGTATAAAGGTAAGTATTTATTATTAATTATTTATTTTTTTGTACATTCATTAATGATAAATATCCAGAGATTAATGAGTATATTAATCTAAAAATAGTCCTTGATCGGATAGATATATAGAGGGGACATGAATATCTAAATCAACGCTAAGTATGACTAGGTCGAGATAGACCAAGGGATGGATATCCAAGTTGTACTTGGGGGTGCCTTGAGTTTAGAGGTATACTAGACACGACCTACTTAAGAGAAGACCACATATTAAGTATCATTGGTCATTCCTCTTATGAACGAGTGTAACTCATCTTTTAACTTAAGATATTCATTTATTCTATGCGTGGAGTTATATGCATTACCACCATTAAAAGTAGTCTTAAATCGGACTGTGATTAATACGATAGTTGGGTGTATGGAAAAGCGTAAAGAGAATAGTGTTGAGTCAATAGAGGATTCATCTCTCTTGGATTAGGAGTTAACATCCTGGACGCTTAATAGAGATATTAGTGACTCAAAATCGATAGTCATGAGAGGAATGCTTTATCATTCAAGAGAAGTCTATTAAATATTGAAAATCAAGTAAAACAATAAATTTGGTAATGATGCATAATGTACCGAATTAATTGAGAAGTAGGCTTAGATGAAGAGATTGAATTACACAGTAATCGGCTCATGGTGGTTTATAGTTTATGTCTGATATTAATTTTATCACGTTGATGGCTAAAAATCGTTGCTAGATGGTTACCTTAATCTGTGTATGGATTTATGCTACCTTCGTGTATAAAACCTAGAGGGTCGCACGTATAGCACATAGACATGAACATTATTTATAATTGATTATTTTAGTGGATACTAAAATTAATCAATTGATTATTTTAGAATAAGAATTAATTAGATTATTAATTAATTCTGAAATATCGAAAGTTAGTTGAGATCAAGATCAAATATAGATTTATTTGATCCAAAGAAGAGAGAATTCGAATAGCTATAATCATGATAATTAATGGAGAATTCGAAGAGTCATCATAATGATGATTAATGGAGAATTCGAAAAGTCATCATAATAAAGGTCATAAATGAAGAATTGATGGAGGTCATAACTCTTCATCTTTCTAATTATGGGAGACCTTAACTCTTCGTATTCCTTGGAAGCTATAAGTAGCCATCCTTGGAAAGATTCAAGTGAAGAATTTATTCTCTCCATTTCTCCTTCAAAGATTTCTTCATCGCTTTATTCCATCGAAATATATCAGTAGTGCTTCCAAGGCTTTGTCGATCCAAGAGGCTAGCACCTAACAGTTCGTGTCAAGTTTGTGATCTAGTGTGCATAAATACCACTAGAGGAGTCACACGTGAGGCTCTTATTTGTCGGTGATATCATTCACGCCTATTGAGAACTCGAGGTAAGTTTTTATGTTATTTTGTATAAAACTATATATATCATGAAGAGATCCATGAATTAGTATATGTCTTCTGCTGCACTCCAATGCCAATAGTGGTATCAGAGCCTATTCATAGTTCGATCATATAGTACGAAACCTCTTCTTCAAGATTTATTTAAGAAATCCATCTTTCGAGAGATTTCAAAGTAATCTAAATTTCTTTATTTCAAGTTATATGCCTTAATATTTATTGATAGAAATGAATTTTTTCTAAAACCTGTAAAGTAATGCATGTTGGAATTTAGACTTAAATTTCTTATGGCATACATACATTAACATGTTAAAAATCTCTGAGGCCTATTTGTCTTAAAAGACTATAAGGATTAATAGAGATAAATCTCATATTGACATTGTGTAAATGCACAAGAAGTTAATTATAGTGAGACATTTTAATAAAATCCTTTAAATATATTAAAGTCAAGATTTGTTAAAAGCCCTCCACTAATAACTATGATGATAGTTAGAGTTTTTACATAAGTCGGTACAACTCAGCCGTGAGCTTGTGTCAAAACATCTATAATTTATCATAATTATAAGTGGGTCAACTTACCTCAAATTCATTGACTTGTTTAGTTCAGCTAAGGTCATGATTTAAGGGGCAAATGTTGAGAATATAAGGCTCGACAAGAATATATCGAAAGTCATACAGATTTATGATTGACAAGTTAAGGCCTACTTGATGAATGTAGTATGTAGGTACAGCTTAGCTGTGTGCATTCTATATGATTCAGGATTTTGGTCCTATTAGGAATTATTACCAACCAATTCCCAATTCTAATAGAAGGGGCTATTGGACTTGAATAAAATAATAGGAGTTATAAAAGATCTTTATTAAATATATTCCACAAATACTAAAACTCTACTTTAAATTATTATATTTTAGATGGCAAACACAAGTACCTTATCACTGTGAAGTATTCTCAAGAAAGAGAATATCCTCCTCGGTTCCAACTACCTAGATTGGTATAGGAAACTGAAAATGAACTTAAGACACGAGAGAAAAATTTATATACTCGAAGATGAACCACTGAAAGAGCCTGCACCCGATGCTTTAGACTAAGATCAGTCATACTATTCTCAGTATATGGAAGATGCAATAGATGTGTAATGCATCATGTTGTCTTCTATGTCTCCCGAGTTGTAGAGACAATATGAGAACATGAGTGCTAGGGACATTGATCAGCACTAGCGTGAGCTCTTCCAAGAGAGTGCAAGAGTAGAGAGGTATGAAACCTCTTGAGCACTATTTCGTACCATGCTAGAGGAAGGAAACCAAGTTGGGTCTCATGTACTCAAGATGATCGGGTACATAGAGAGGCACGAGAGCTTATGTTCCAAGTTAGACCAGGACTTAGTTGTTGACCTAGTCTTGTCATCACTACCTCCGTCATTTTCCTAGTTCATGTTGAACTTCAACATGAAGAGTATGGACAAGAGTTTGACTGATCTAATGGTAACACTAAAACTGTTGAGAAGGAGATGAAGGTAAATCCTTCACTACATGCGATGATGGTCAAAAAGACCAACAAGCACCTTAGCACTGGGAAGTTTAATCCCAAGGCTAATGTAGTGAAGAATCTTAGATATCTAGCTCAAAAGAAGCTTAAGAAAGGAATGAAGGTACCCTAATCTAATGAGAAGGAGGTCATGTGCTTCCATTGTGGCAAGAAAGGTCACTGGAAGAAAAACTACTTCCATTGTGGCAAGAAAGGTCACTAGAAGAAAAACTGCTATATTTTCATGAAGAAGAATGCTAGTGGAGTGGATGCTTCAGGTATCTTTATGATAGAGTGCAATCTTTCTAATTCTTCATCATGGGTCTTAGATTCTAGAAGTAGTTCTCATATTTGTGTAAACATGTAGGGTCTAAGTGACTGCAGATGATTGTCTAAGGGCGAAATGGACCTACGAGTAGCTAATGGAGCTAGAGTTGCTGCGTTAACTGTAGGAACCTATTCAATAAATTAGTCTAGTGGACTTGTTTTAAATTTAGAAAACTATTATTTAGTTCCTAGTTTCTTAAAGAATATCATTTCGGTGCCAAGTTTGGATGCCAAGGGATTTGTATTTCAATTCAAGGACAAGTTATGTTCCTTTTATTTGAATAATGTATTCTATGGGAATGGTTCATTGAATAATGGTCTTTATGTTCTTAATTTAGATGAACCGATTTATTGTATTGAAAGTAAGAAATAAAAATTACATGACTCAAACTTGACATATCTCTGGCACTATAGACTTGGTCATATAACCCAGAAACACATCACTAGATTATTTAGTAATGGGCATTTAAACTCTTTTAAATTAGAGCCCATAGATACATACGAAGCGTGTTTACAAGGAAAAAATGATCAAAAAGCCTTTTACCAAGATAGGTGAACGGGCAAAAGAATCACTAGAACTCATTCCTAGTGATGTTTGTGGGTCATTGCAAGTTCAGGCTAGAGGAGCATATAACTACTTCGTGCTTTTACTAACACTTTAATTAGATATGGATATATCTACTTAATGAGACATAAGTCTAAAACTTTAAATAAGTTAAAGGAGTTCAAGAATGAGATAGAAAATCAATGTGGCAAGAAGATTAAGGCCCTTCGGAGTGATTGAGGTGGCGAGTATCTAAGTGAAGGGTTCATTGATTACCTAAAAGAGTGTGGGATAATTTCCCAACTTATACCTCCTAGAATGTCAGAGTGAAACAGTGTTTCAGAAAGGAGAAATCACACACTCATGGATATGGTTAGATCAATGATGAGTCATGCAAGTCTTCCAATGTCATTTTAGGGCTATGCCTTAGAAACATCAGCACACACACTTCACCGAGTTCTAACCAAGACAGTAGATAAGACTCCTTATGAATTATGATTTGGAAAGAAACTAAATTCATCTTACCTTAAGATATGGGGTTGTGATGCTTACGTGAATAATGATAATTCTAATAAGCTTGCAACAAGATCCATAAAATGTATGTTTGTAGGTTATCCCAAATCTACAATGGGATATTATTTTTTCTCCCAAGTGAGCACAAAATTATTATTGCTCGATATGCTACTTTCTTGGAAAGAGAGCTTATTTTTAAAGAAAGTAGTGGAAGTAAAGTAAGTCTTGAAGAAATTATAGAATCTACAAATAGGTTGGAAGATGAATAGTTGGACAATGAGACAGTGCCACAAGTACAAGTGTCTCCTTCATTCGAGACTACTTAGGAAACGCAAGATCAATGTAAGTTTATAAGAATACACAGAGAGCTAAATAGATATGGTTGGTTGGTAACCCAAGATGAGGAAGTGCTACTCATTGAAGATGATGAACTGTCGACTTATGAGGAAGTAGTCATTTCAAATGATTCTAAGAAATGGCTAGAAGCCATGAAATCTGAAATGGACTCCATGTACACACACTAAGTTTGGAAGTTGGTTGATGTGCCAGTTGGGGTAAAACCCATAGGGTGCAAATGGATCTTCAAGAAAAAGATTGACATGGATGGGAACATAAGTACCTATAAAGCTAGGCTTGTGGTAAAAGCTTTCAATCAGCGTCAAGAAATTGACTATGATGAAACATTTTCGCCCGTTGCAATGCTTAGGTTCATTAGGATTTTGCTAGGTATATCATCCTACAAGGATTACAAGATTTGACAAATGGATGTTAAAATTATTTTCCTAAATGGAAGGTTAGAGGAGGAAGTATATATCGTACAACCTCCCGATTTTATAAAATTTAAGAATGCCAATAAACTATATAAGCTTAAGAGGTCCATTTATAGACTAAAGCAAGCATCTTGGAGTTAGAATCTATGATTTGACAAAGCCATTAAAGATTTTTCTTTTGTCAAGAATCAGGAGAACCTTGCGTTTACAAGAAGGTTAGTGGGAGCAATATTACGTTCCTAGTGTTATATGTTGATGATATACTTCTTATAGGCAATGACATCGCTAGCCTAGAATCTATCAAGACTTGGTTGGGAGAGTGTTTCTCAATGAAAGATCTTGGGGATGCAACCTATATCTTAGGTATTAGAATATACCGAGATAGACAGAGCAGGTTACTAGGATTGAGTCAAGGTACATATATTGACAAAATGCTTAATAGATTCAGTATGTAAGACTCTAAGAGAGGATATTTACCAGTGTCATATTGTTTACATCTTTCCAAGACTATGTGTCCAAAAACACAAGAGGAAAGAATTAGAATGGAAAGATACCTTATGTTTCAGCTATAGGGTCCATAATGTATGCTATGATATGAACTCGACCAGATGTCTTGCATGCATTAAGCATGATGAATAGATATTAGTCAAATTCTAGAGAGGGTCATTGGATATCGGTAAAACTATCCTCAGTATCTTAGAAGAACAAGGAACATGCTCTCAGTTTTCGAAGGAGACGAGAAATTAGTCGTTAGAGGATATACTAACACAAGTTTTTAGATAGAACAAGATGATCTGAAATCGCATCAAGGATATATGTTTTGTTTGAATAGTACAACTATTTGCTGGAGGAGTTCCAAGCAGGAGACAGTTGCAGATTCAATAGTTGATTCCGAGCACATAGCAGCTTTAGAGGCAACAAAGGAAGCTGTGTTGATCAAGAACTTCATAGTGGAGCTTGAAGTTGTTCCTAGCATTGTTGATCCAGTTGTGTTATACTGTGACAATAATGTGGCCATAGCACAGGCAAAGAAGCCAAGGTCTCACCAATAATCCAAGCATAAACTGAGGAAGTATCACCTCCTCAAAGAGATTATTCAAAGGGGTGATGTGTTGGTTATCAGAGTAGATACTCGTGAGAACATCACAGACCCACGCACAAAGATCTTACCTTTACAGAAACATGAGACTCCTATGAGGAGCCTCGGATTGAGAGTCCATAGTGTTTGGCAATAGTGTAAGTGGGAGATTATTAGTGTGTACACTTATATACCAAGCCACTCCTTATGTATTTTGTGGATAATTATTTCATAAAGGCAAGTATTTATCATTAATTATTTACTTTTTTGTAAGTATATGATTAATGATAAAGTCCTATAGATTAATGGATATATTAATCTGAAAATAGTCCTTGATAAGATAGATATCTAGAGGGGATATGGATATTGATCCTGTCAGAGAAGCTTGATAAAATGGAAAGCTGGGAGAAAACCTCACCGCTGATGAAGGATAATATCTCTGGACTACCGATCCGAGAAACCCAAACCGGATCTAAGAAAATGAATTCACCGAACGCCCTCCTTGTAACAAGATCCACAGACGAAAGGAAGGCACCAGTGAAAAAAATGGTAAGATCTGGAACTCCGATGACTTCTTGCGCACAAGAGAACCGCCAACACTATCGTCAGTGACCTAAGACTGAGGTGGGAATCCCAAGCTAGGCCCTCCAATGCTCAAGTTAGTGATCTTTCTTGGTGTGGAAGGGAAGAGCAAAAATGAAGATGAACAGTGATTAAAATTAAGGTTTCGAAAGTGGGTTGTGAGTGTGATGAGCCTGAGCATACTTGGCCAACGGAGAGGATTCCCCTTTTTATACAACTTCATATAACCTCGATAGTCATGAAGTGGACCCCATTTTATTAGAGTTTGTTATGAGATGACATCAGTCCTGCACTTACAGAAGATATCTTTTTAAGGAATCTTTTTTGTACCCCAGATGTACCTTCTTTGTCGTCTAGCGCTTGTAGAAGAGTCTAGAGATATTTTTCCCGCCAGATTAGTCAACCTGTCATACAAACATATGCAATAGATATTTTCATGAGCTATTTATGCACATTCTAGAAGTACTTGCTACCCCGGGCGGTGTTGACTTGTATTTTCTTAAGCATGTTATCCCGGCCGATATTGGTCTATATTGTGTTATCCCAGTCAATACTGGGCTATACCTCCTTAAGCTTGTTATCCCGACCGACCTTAGTCTTTATCTTCTTAAGCATGTCATCTCGGCCGATATTGGGCTATATTATGTTGTCCCAATCGATATTGGGCTATATTATGTTATCCCAGTCGATATGGGGTTGTACCTCCTTATGTTTATTATCCCGATCGGCCTTGGCCTATATTTCTTTAAGCTTGTTATCCCGTCCGATATTTGCTTATATTTCATTAGGCTTGTTATCCTGGCTGATATTGACCTATATTTCTTTAAACCTGTTATCTCGGACGATATTGGTCTATACCTCCTTATGTTGTTTATTATCCTGACCAGCCTTGGCCTATATTTCTTTAAGTCTGTTATCCCAGCCGATATTGGCTTATGTTTCATTAGGCTTGTTATACCGGCCGATATTGGCCTATATTTCTTTAAGCCTGTTATCTCGACCGATATTGGTCTATACCTCCTTAAGCTTGTTATCCCGACCGACCTTGACCTATATTGCTCTAAGCTTGTTATCCCGACTGGCCTTAGCCTATACTTTCTCACGCACGTTACCCCGGTCGGTATGCATACCTGCTTAATTCTGCTATCCTTTTTCCCCTTTTCATCGGGGACCTACTAAACCTAACCCATATCAGATATCTAGATCAATGCTGAGTATGACTAAGTTGAGATATACCAAGGAATATATATCCAAGTTGTACTTGGGGGTGTCTTGAGTTTAGAGATACACTGGACACGACCCGCTTAAGAGGAGATCACATATTAAGCATCATTAGTCATTCCTCTTATGAACGAGTGTAACTGATCTTTTGACTTGAGACCTTCATTTATTCTATCCATGGAGTTATATACTTTAACACCGTTAAAAGTAGTCTTAAATCGGATTATGATTAATACGGTAGTTGGGTATATAGAAAAGCGTAGAGAGAATAGTGTTGAGTCAATAGAGGATTCATCAATCTCTTGGATTAGGAGTTAATATCCATGGCCATGGGAGGAATGATTTATCATTCAAGAGGAGTCTATTATATATTGAAAATCAAGTAAAATAATTAATTTGGTAATGATGTATAATGTACTGAATTAATTAGGATGTATGCTTAGATGAAGAGATTGAATTACACAATAATCGGCTCATGGTGGTTTATAGTTTATGACTGATATTAATTTTATCATATTGGTTGGCTAAAAACTGTTGCTAGACGGTTACCTTAATCTGTGTATGGGTTTACACTACCTTCGTGTATAAAACCAAGAGGGTCGCATGCATAGCACGTAGACATGAACATTATTTATAATTAATTATTTTAGTGGATACTAAAATTAATCAATTGATTATTTCAGAATAAGAATTAATTAGATTATTAATTAATTCTAAACTATCAAAAGCTACTCAAAATTAAGATTGAATATTGATTTATTTAATCAAAAGAAGAGAGAATTCGAATAGCCATAATCATGATGACTAATAGAGAACATGAAGAGTCATCATAATGATGATTAATGGCGAATTTGAAGAGTCATCGAATCTTTACCGTTAGAGGAGTCACACGTAGAGCTCTTATTTGTCTGTGATATCATTCACTCCTATTAAGAACTCATAGTATGTTTTTATATTATTTTGTATAAAATTATATATACCACGAAGAAATCCATGATTTAGTATATGTCTTTTGTTGCGCTCCGATTCCAACAAGAAGCAGTAGTGTCGGTCGAAATAGGCATGGAGTCCGATCAGAGACAGCTATATGACGAAGAAAATTCTGAGTGGCATCTTATCGAGTTCGACTTAGTAGATGAAATCAGAGATAAAATAACCATTCAGCTAATGGCGTACCGGTAAATAATAAAGCAGAACTACAATAGAGGTGTTATTTCAAGATCATTCCAGGTCAGCAACTTAGTATGGAGAGAATATGTCATGCCCCGGAGGAGTCCCTGTCCGAAGAAATTTTGGCAGCATCTCCCCTGTACGGCGGACAATCTGAAACTTTCTACATATCCATATACCTCAGCCACATGCGGCTGGAATAATAACAGTAAATAAACAATCACCCACGCAGTTTAATAGTAGACAAACAGAGCAGTAATAAGATGACTCAAAAACAACCCTACTCCACTACACCCATAAAGCTCAAATCCGATTTTTCCTACTCCACTACACTCATAAAACAAAAATCTGACAAACTCACCTCTTCTGTCGTCTAGGCAGGTATGTAGTAAAACATATCGAATAAAAAACCATCGACAAATACAATCCATTTATTTTCCAAGTATCAAAATAAACCAATTCTAAACATAGTCAAATAAGAAGAAAAAAACTAAAAGGTCAATAAATCCTCGTGGTCTGCAGGGGACCAGCAACTGGAACTCTCTCCTGACAGCATCAACCAGAAAAATAACAACAATGGAGGCGGGGTAAGTCCAACACTCAGTAGGTACAACTGATATGCAAAGTAGGGAAATAATATCTAGCACTAATCATGCGTACAATCTCCTGATATAAAAGGATGAAATGCAACTGAAGTACACAGGAGAAAAACTGTACTAACCAGGGCCTGGGTATAAGGACAAACAGTCCGAGCGGCATAGAAATCCTGTATGCATGTCAAACATAGGCGTCCAAACAATATACAGCATATAACACAAGCAATAAATGCATCATGCATATGATGCTAATGATGCGTCCTGGTCACCCCTGACGCCAGTTGATCATCTCACACACAATAGTGAGGCCGAGTGGGTAGGGCTGTGACAACCGTGCACTCTGTCGTCACTACTCCTGATGAGTGACCGAGTGGACGGGATGCTGTCGGAGTACACCTATCCTCCTATCCCAAATCATAAATGGGGGAGCGCAATGCTCTCAACTCCCGGTACTCGATGATGGGAAGGAATCCCTGCCGGCTAACACGTTGCATCACGCTACCCATGAGCAGACCAACGAAGCCAAACAAAGTCCCTGCTGCAACACACACTGCCTGAATCGACCACTAACCCATGACTAGTGGTGTGTGCAGATCCATGTAACTGGCGATGTGCTCAATAATAATGGAGCGGACTATCGTACAGCATGCAATCATGCAAATGGTGCATGGCACTAACCACAAAAATATCCTGAGCTAATCCATATATATATAAAAGTGCACCATAGGTCAACGAATCAAATCAAAGGTACACTGAAGGTATAAAACCTAGGTCCTGAACATGGTGAAGCATGGTGTATCACTACCCCTATAAGCATGTATCAACAGGTAAGGTATAAATGAGATGCAAAACAAGCAATCAACCAATCATGTAACAAGTATCGGGTAGTGATTAACCGAAACAAATAAGAGAACATAATTATTGCTACTTGTTAAATTCACTACTATGCATATCAAAGACATAAAGTCAAAAGTACCCGCCTCCAATAAAATGGTCCAATCCGGTAATCGAGATACTCGTCTCGCGTCAAAGTCCTGTAGTACATGGTATCCAAATTTAGCTAATTATATATAAATAAATTAACTAAATCAAATCCTCGAGAAGCTAATATAAACCCAGATCCAAATATAAACCCTAATTGAATCATTTAACTCCTCAATTTGTTCTAATTAATCCATTCGAATTAGGACTTGCAATAAGCATGGTAATTATAGCATCTTACCCGATTTAGCCCTAATTCAATACATGTACCTAGGTTAACATTAGTTATTAACAAATCCATCAATCATCGACAACATGATCAAAATAAAACCCTATACAGTACCTCAATTCACAGCCGCAACATGAATCCACAACCGGAGACAACTTGCAGCCAATAAACCTGACTAAAACGAGGTAAATGGTGTTGCCCTCTAAATCAAATACCCTACATTTTAGTGTCCAGATTAGAATGGAACTCAAAAATCATTACAGTAGTCCAAACAACACAGAATCTACAACAAGGATAAAATTCTCTACTCCTTACCTCACTACCAAGCCACTGTTGGCGCTGGCACAAGACGCTGTAGCATGGGGTTACTGCCGGAAATCAAAAACACCCCACAATACACAAAACCTCACCAATCCGTGACCCAGATTAGCAACAAGGAGAGGATCAAGTTCATGAGTGGAGATTACTGCCCAACCATAACCTAATTCCAAACCAAAACTTACCTCCAAGATCAAATAGGGCACGCGGCTGGAGGCTAGGGCAGCGGCAAGGGATCGGCGGTGTCACTAGCTCAGAGAGGAGGAGGAGTCGGCCGGTGTTAGGGCAAAGGGTGCGGCGGTGCTGCTCGGGTCAAGAGTCGGTGGCCAGTGCTCGGGATCTCCACGGCTAGGGCGACGAGCGTCGGTGGCTAGGGCTCAGCGTCGACTGTGATTGGTGTCGGGGAGACGGTGTCGGCTAGGGCACGCGAGGAAGGGGAAAAGGAGAAGGAAAGGGCGGCTCGGCAAAGATCCGAGAGAGAAGAGGGCTCGGGCAGAAGTCGGCAGTGTTGAGATGCTCCGCGAGTGGTTTGTGCCGGCAGAGGAAGAGGAGAAGAGGAAGGAGAAGAACCGTCGCGTGCGCGGGCTGTTAGGGCTCGGAGGAGAAGATGGTGTCGACGCCGAGTGAGGCTCGGGAGGAAAGGCACGCGGGTGAGGGAATAAAAACGAAGGAAAAGAAGAAAAACAAAAATAAAAGAAATGAAAAGTAAAGGAAAAGAAATTAAACTTTTCCTCGTTTAAATGGGTAGCCTAAACAGGCTTTTTCCCGACCCCATTTTTATCCCCGTTAACTCTTCCGTACGAGCTCCGAAAAATTCCCGAAAAATTTTCAAAAATTCTGAAAAATTCCCTTATTAATATTCATCAATTTTCAATATTTTACATTCTCCCCCACTAATAAAAATTTGGTCCCCAAATTTCGGTATCTATCATCAGCAAGTACTAACAACAAATAGAAAGTATGAATGCTGAACTGTAAATTGAATCACATACCTCACGTAAAAAGATGGGGATATCGAGCTCGTATAGTATCCTCGAGCTCCCAAGTAGCCTCCTCGTCCGAATGATGCTGCCATCTGACTTTAACCAGCCGGATAGTCTTGTTCCGCAACTGACGCTTTTTCCGGTCCAGAATCTGTACCGGAATCTCCTCATAAGTGACGTCAGGCTGAATTGGAACTGAGACATCTGTCAGCACATGCGTCGGGTCATGTGCGTATCTCCTCAGCATCGATACGTGGAATACATCGTGAATGCCTGACAAGGACGGTGGTAGTGCCAGTCGGTAAGCTACCGCTCCGATCCTCTCCAAGATCTCGAAAGAGCCAATGTACCGCGGAGCTAACTTACCTCTGAGGCCAAATCTCTTCACCCCTTTCGTGGGTGAAACTCGTAGAAATACATGGTCACCAACAGAGAACTCTAGTGGTCTGCGTCTCCGATCAGCGTAACTCTTCTGGCGGCCCTGCGCCTCTGACAACCTCCGTCTGATAGTACGGACCAATTCTGTATCCTGCTGAGCTCTATGAGGTCCCAACATCTGGGCCTCTCCAACCTCATCCCAGAGGATGGGTGTCCGACAAGGCCTACCATACAACGCCTCAAACGGTGCCATCTGGATAGCCGAATGAAAGCTATTGTTGTAGGCAAACTCTACCAACGGCAGATGGTCCTCCCAACTGCCTCCGAAATCCATAACACATGACCTCAACAGATCCTCTAAAGTCTGAATGGTCCGCTCTAACTGTCCATCTGTCTGTGGATGGAAAGCTGTACTGAAACGAAGCTGTGTGCCCAAGACCTGCTGCAGACTCTACCAGAAACGAGACGTGAATCGTGGATCTCTATCCGAAATGATACTCAACGGAACACCATGTAGTCTGATGATCTCCCGACAATACAAATTTGCCAATCGATCCAGGGGATCAGTCCTCCGAATCGCTAAAAAGTGCGTGGATTTGGTTAATCGATCAACGATTACCCAAATCACGTCATGACCTCGTCGTGTCCTCGGCAAACCCACCACAAAGTCCATGGTAATGTGATCCCACTTCCACTCAGGAATAGGAATCCGCTGATTAATCCTGCAGGTCTCTAGTGCTCAGCTTTCACCTGCTGACAAACAAGACATCTAGCTACAAAATCCGCGATGTCTTTCTTCATATCGTTCCACCAATAGGAACGCCTCAAGTCTCGATACATACGGGTCCCGCATGGATGGATCGCAAATCGAGAACGATGAGCCTCCTGAAGTAGCTCCTTTAAGACCGGATGAGACTGAGGTACGCATAATCTGTCTCGGAAGTATATAATACCCTCTTCGTCTCGTGTAAACTCGGTCAGCTGCCCAGAAGCTATCTGACTACTAATGAACTGCAAATACTGATCACCAGCCTGGGCCTCTCGGATCCTCGTCCTGATCGACGACTGAGCAACCATGGTAACCATAATAACCTGCTCTGTCGGTCCCTGCTCCTTAAGATCTAACTCAGAGAAACCCTAAACCAAGTCAGTAACTGAAACTCGGTGGCAAGCCAAAGTCCCTCTGGACTTCCTGCTGAGTGCATCGGCAACCACATTAGCTTTCCCCAGGTGGTAGCTAATGGTACAATCGTAGTCCTTCAGGAACTCCATCCATCTCCTCTGTCGGAGATTAAGCTCCTTCTGAGTGAAAATATATTTGAGACTCTTATGATCAGTGAGAATCTCAAATGTAATACCGTATAAATGATGCCGCTAAAGCTTCAGAGCAAAGATAATGGCAGCTAACTCCAAGTCATGAACTAGGTAGTTCTTCTCATGCTCCTTCAGCTGACGAGAAGCATAAGAGACTACTCTGCCGTGCTGCATCAGAACAGCGCCCAAACCCTGAAGAGACGCGTCGGTGTAGAGTACAAATCCATCCTCTCCAGAAGGTAAAACCAAAACTGGAGCCGACACTAATCTCCGCTTCAGCACCTGAAAGCTGGTTTCACAATCCTCGAACCACGTAAACTTCACGCCTATCCTGGTAAGACGTGTCAACGGCATAGCAATATGCGAGAAACCCTCGACGAATCGTCTGTAATATCCTGCTAGTCCCAGAAAACTGTGGATCTCCTGTACTAATTTCGGCTGCTCCCAACTGGTGACAGCCTCGATCTTCTGAGGATCTACTGAAATACCTCTGCTTGAGACCACATGTCCCAGAAAACCGACTGAGGATAACCAGAATGCACACTTGCTGAACTTCGCGTACAGCTGATGTCGTCTAAGCGTCTCCAAGACTATACGAAGATGTTGTGCATGCTCCTCCTCGGAATGCGAGTAGACCAATATGTCATCAATGAAAACGATAACAAACTGATCCAGATACTCCAGAAAAATACGGTTCATCAAGTCCATAAACACTGCTGGAGCATTGGTATGCCCAAATGGCATTACCAAAAACTCATAATGACCGTATCTCGTACGGAAAGCTGTCTTCTGGATATCTGAGTCTCTGACCCTCAACTGATGATATCCGGATCGCAGATCAATCTTAGAATACACTGATGTACCTCTGAGCTGATCAAACAAATCCTCGATCCGTGGTAAAGGATATTTATTTCTGACGGTAACTGCATTCAGCTGTCTATAGTCAATACATAGCCTCATAGTGCCGTCCTTTTTCTTGACAAATAATACCGAAGAACCCCATGGAGAAACACTAGGGCGAATGAATCCCCTGTCTAAAAGCTCCTGGAGTTGAACCTTCAGCTCGTTCAACTCTTTTGGTGTCATACGATAAGGAGCTTTTGATGTCGGCGCGGTTCACCGAATCAGCTCAATAGCGAACTCCACTGGCCTTCTGGGAGGCAAACCAGGTAGCTCCTCAGGAAATACATCCGGGTGCTCACGGACCACAGGAACGTCGGAGAGTTGTGAATTACTGCTGTCTTCAGTACTAATCAGAGATAATAGGAAACCGTGACAGTCGTGAGACAGTAGCTTCTGCGCCTGGATCGCCGAAATAATAGAGATGCCATCGTCTCTGATGCCAGTGAAACTCCACGAGGGCTGGTTCGAACGCCGGAAGGTGACCACCCTCGTCTGGCAATCAACGGTAGCATGATATACTGACAGCCAATCCATGCCAAGAATGATATCAAACTCGACCATCTCCAATACTAGAAGATCTACCGTAAGTATCATGTTGCCAAAGTCTAACGGGCAACCTCTGACCTCCTGGGTGACGTCTAAAGTATTACGGTACGGTAGGGAGACGGTCAGTCGCTGCAGTCTAAAAGTAGGTAATCTACCAATCTCCCGCATAATGGTACGGGATATAAAAGAGTGCGAGCTACCAGTATCAATCAATATATCAGCAGAAAATGCATAAATGGAAATCGTATCGCGGAAAACGGATCTGTCGGCTCGCTGCGCATCTTCTCTGGTAATCGCATGAATACGTCCAGTCTCTGGCAGAGGAGGAGGTGGTAACGCTGCCAGCGGCTGCTGCGGTTGGGCAGAAGCCTGCCACTGAGGCAGTGCTGGATAATGTGCCAGAGAAGACTGAGAGGACGGTGACTGATACTGTGCCGATCACTAACTGGCCTAGAGGCTGAGGCTGCATCTGATACTGCCCCTGCGTCGGATAATAAGGTCCTGGAACAGAACTCTGGGGTGCTATGGAAGCACTGGAGTACTCCTGTCCAAGCATGCCAAATGCCGCTGCTGCAGGTGAAGCTATCCCCTGCTGACGATGTGAAGATTGGGCTTTCTGCCCTCCTCGATATCCCCCCGTCTGACTAGACTGTCCCCTCTGACCAGACCCTCCGGAAGCCGTGTGCTGAGCCTTCAGCTGACAATCTCGGCTCTGGTGCCCAGCCAGTTTGCAATAAAAGCAAACTGGCTATCCCAGAGAGCAAGCTGGGGTGAGGTGATCTCTGGACCCACATCTGAAACAGTGAGTATCACTAGAAGGTGGTTGCCGGTTCTGCCAAGAAAATCGGGAACGTCCTGAAGAAGACCGCCTTGACTTCTGAGGCCCACGAGATACCCTAGAAGTACCCTGACCTGACCGACTACGACTACTCTGCTGCTGTCCTGTCGCCAGTTGTTACTCTCCGCAAGTGTACGGAAATGTCGCAAGTAATATAAAAGATTATCGTATCCACAGGGACTGGAATAAGCACTAGAAATGTCTCAATGCGAATTAGCTAAACAACTATCCAATTGTTTCAAAAGCAAAGTAAAGGTAATCAAATCTAATATTAAAGATCAACAAACAAGAGTTTAGAGTTTTGGGTTATGATAAAGGAAGATTCTAGGAGTTTCGGTTTCTTTGTAAGATTTCTTGAATGTAAATGATTCACCAATTCTTATCCCTCAATTGCCAAACATGTAGAAAGTTGCCGGTTCCCTCTTGCAATAGACAACCGGCTAAGGACTGAGAAATGTATCTAAATAGGATTAATTAGACATGAACATATGTTGTCCTTACACAGAAGTGCACCTATTACTATGCCTTCCTCGGATATCAACGTAGAAGCCCACGACTCATTAATCTATCAAGATACAAGAAGCTAATCATAAAATCCATCCTACTCTCTTGAATATCCCTATTTCCTCTTCAAGATTATCTCTCAAACGTCCTTACACGGGCTTACACCTGTCACGTGGATCCCTCGGATGATCGAGTGAGAGTTTATCTTTACAAAGTCCATAAGAAATCCAAACAATCAATCAAGAATGAGAATTAATCACAAATCACCATCAATCATTCAAGATCTAATTGATACAAGCAAGATAATGTCATTGAAACAAGAAAATGGCAAATCCATAAGAGATTACATCAATCCATCATACAAATACTCCCTTAATCCTAGAATACAAGATCTACTCCATGAATCGAGGAAGAAAATCTGAAGAAATAGAGATTACAAGCTTTCCTTGAATCCCCAATCCAAGAAAACAAGAAGAGGGGAAAAGAAAACTTATCTACGAAGAAGCCTTGTCTTCGGATCCAATCCTCGCCCGAGTCGAAATCGTCGAGATCTCCTTTAGAATCGCCCAATCCTCCCAAGAATGGGAGGAAACCACCAAATCTTGCTTTCTCCCAAAGGGGGAGATCCCTTTCAATTCATGAAGAAGGGTTTAAATAGAGGAGAATCGGCGCATACACGGCCCGTGACAGTAGTGTGAGATTCACGGCCATGTCACCATTCCCTCGCCAAAAGCTGCACGTGTGACTCCACACGGCCGTAACCCTTCGCTCGAAATGCTACACGTGGGTGCATACGGCCACACCGCTGGTCTCTGGAAGTCTCACACGGCTGAGATCCACACGGCCATGTAAGGCTTCGCCCAGTTGGCTTCAAATCTTGACACTGCGAGGTCCACACGGCCATGTCATCTTCCTCTTCTGTTGGTGCCAAACTCCACACGGCCCGAGCTCCATCCCAGTGCATGGCCGTGTGAGGTACACGGCCCGGTGCTTTCTCCTTTCGTTTCCTCCAATGCATGCCCAAAGATGTAGATTCTTCACCAAATCGACTCCTGTGTACAGAAAATGCACCAAAAGCAGATCTCCGAACCAAAAGAGTAAATATGCTAAAAGGAAAGCTGGAAGTATAAAAATGCATAGATCAAGCATGCTCAAAGTATGTAAATGTGCGTAAAAACATGCATAAAAGAGTATATAATTTCACACATCACACCCCCAGACTTAGACCTTTGCTTGTCCTCAAGCAAAATGCTACAGTCTAAATTCATATGTTCTACAACACATTCATAAAACCCAGTGCACTTTCCTAACTCTAACAAAAAGTTTCATTAACAAGCTTGATCATAGAAACAAGTAAAGTATGGTTCAAACATAAGAATCTTGTGCGCAGTGTAAAAGTAACTCAACACCCTTCAAGTTTCAATCCATGTCCTAGTCAAGTCGTTATCAAATTTGAATTCCTAATGTTTCCAGTGAAAGACAAGGAACCAGTGATAGGCACTTACTTACCGTTCACTTGGTTCATATTTCTCAACTAACCCAAGGTCTCAAAGGTGTGCTCAATCTCAAGAGAAACTAAACAGTCATTTCCCCAGTAACCTAACTCGATCTCAAAGGGGTGACTTGCTAGATTCCACTCATGACAACTGTTTTTTATATCCCTTATTGTTTTTTTTTTTTATAAGTGTTTGCATTGTGCAAAACTTATTCACAAATGTACTTTTAGCACACATGTTGGGATATTTTGATTTTTCCAAATAAGCTTTAATGATTTGAGCCTCATCCAGTAACCAAAATGAAAGTTGAGAGATCACCATGGAAACCAAGTACTAAGCAAACAAGATGAATCATGACTATTTCAATGACATCAACTGTTCAAGCATCAAGCACAAGTGTAGTGAAGATAAAATCCTTAAGGTTGAACCAAAACTAAAACTCATCACCATAAGATTCTTAGCTTATTAATGCTTCCCAAGATAGAAAAAAGAACTACACAAAGTTTACTAGTAGCATCATGCGAACATCATGAATCGAGACAATAATCGTGCTAACATTTCACTTGAATCCAAGAAAGCATATAAGTGAAGATTTGATGTTCTCAAAAAAATTTTTGCCATGATTATTTCAAAAACAAGCAAAATAAAGCAACAAGCAATGAAAATAAGAACCAACATGAAAAACTAACAAAAACCAAAAACTGAAAACCAAACTAAACAGTACATGACACCCCCCAGACTTAAACTTTTCATCGTCCCGATGAAATCAATATGGTGGAGGAGGTGGAGGTGGATGAGGAAAAGGGGGCCTACGACGTGGTTGGCCAATAGGAAAACTAGGAAAACCTGGAATCTCACCCAAGGATCTATGATACTCATATAAAGCATCTACTTGTTGGCTAGTAAGTGTCATGCTCTGCATAAAATCTCTCATCCTAGCCTGATCAGTATCATAATCCTGCACAAACTCAGCCACTTGACCTTGAAAATTCCTCGTAAACTGAAAATGATTTTGTACCTCCCTAAACTGATCATCAGATAAAGAGAAGCGACCCTCCAACATTTTTCGTTGGGCATCTTGCTTCTCATGAAGTGATTCTAGAGACGTACGAAAATCTGAAAAATCAAACCTAGAAGATCCCGTGCCATATGCAAAAGAATGCCTAGCAGGCTCCATAAAACTAGAAGGCTGCGTATGTCCAGATGACGAGGGTTCATTATGTGGCTCAGTGTCTCCAGGTATAGAAGGGTTATCCTCAAAATCTAACTCAGAAATTACCCAATTAGCCCGGTTACGAATAGTAGTTCGTTCAGGAAAAGGAAGGGGTAAAGGAGAACCATTCCTCCTAGGAAACGCGAAACCATTCTCATCCCGAACGATCATTTTCATAGCAAGACATGTATCAATGTCAATCATGTCATTACCATGAATTATTTCCAACCCATCAACATCAAGATTTAAATTACAAGCTATTCGGGTAATCAAACCACCAAAAACAATTGATCCCGATGATGCCCTAGCTGATCTCAATAAGGTTTGAACAAAATGAAAACCAGAGTCAAATTCAACCTTATAAAGCATAGCCCATAAAGCATAAAGCTCTATCTTCTTAACCACCCCATCACTCTCTCCCCTACCAAAAATAGTTTTACTCATGACTCTATGTAGATACCTAAAGATGGGGTTTTGCATATGGGAGGCCTTAGCTCTTGAAGGCTCATAAGGTTGATCTAACCCAGTTATTGCATTCCAAAAATGATTCCAATTAAACCTTGGGTCAAACCTACGAGGGCTACCGGTGGTTATTCCAAAACAAGAATTAAAGTCACTAAATGCCCATAGAAATTCTTGATTCATTAATCTAAAAGAGATTTTTCCATAATAATCATCTTCATTAGTAAAATGGACATCCAATGAACTTAAAAATTCCAAAACAAGACGAGGATATGTAGGCAAATGTGTGTACATAATATCACTCCAATCCAAAAACCCAATCATCAAATCTACATCTTCCCTAATTCCAAGCATATCAAGAACAGTTGGGTCCATATATCTAGTACACACTATCTTTCTATTGACAAGAATTGCAAATCTAGTTACTTGATCATCGTTTCTGAACACAATATTGAATTCATTGTCATTACCTTCGTCGCGTGAAGTCCTTTTGCCTTTGCCCTTCACTGGTTGTTTTCCTTTGTCTCTTGATGGCTCCTTCTCTTTGTCTCCACTAGATCCACCACCTCCTTTGCGCAATCTCTTCAAAATATTGGACATCTTGATGAGTTTAGATAGGGGAAGAATTATCTAGAGTGGTGGAACTCAAAGAACGAAACTTCAAAGAACAAAAGATCTTAGGTTAAGAGAACAAAAGTCCAAGTCTTAGAGAGGAGGAGAATCGGATCTAAAAGATCTTGAGAGATTAGAGAGGAGTTTTTAAGAAATTGGGAGAGAAAGATATGTTTTGGAGAGTTGGGGGTGTGCGGAACACGGCCAAGATCTGGCCGTGTGAGGTAGGAGGTAGACTTTAATAGTTCTCCTACACGGGCCGTGTAGATCTACACGGCCCCCCCATCTTTCCTCTCGGGATCCTCTGCACGGGCCGTGTAGATCCACACGGCCTCCACCTCTTCCTTCTCTAGATTCCTCGCACGGCCGTGTCTGGGACACGGCCTCTCCATCTTTCCTCTCGGGATTCTTTGCACGGCCGTGTCTATGACACGGCCTATACCTTTTTCTCCTCGGGAGATCCCACACGGCCGTGTCTGGATGACACGGCCCAAACACTTCCCTTCTCTGCAACCTTTGCCTGGCCGTGTATAGCACACGGCCTGACTCTGTTTTGCACCTAACCTGAAAACAAAATCAAAAGAATGCATCAAACTAAAAGAAATTACAATACAAATCAAAACTAACTAAAAGAACCCTTGGGTTGCCTCCCAAGAAGCGCTTGTTTAAGGTCTTTAGCTCGACCAAACTTAATCATTCGCTCCTTTTCCTCGCCCTTGGAGGACAGATATACTTTTCGTTTCTGTTGGGAGATCTTCTCCCAACATCTTCCACCACATTGTCTCCTTCATTTGGTGGCCTACCATGAGGATGGAAATTCCATTCCTCAAGTTTATAAATGCTTGTCCTGCTACAAGCATTTAAGAGAGATGAGACATGGTTAGAGATATTAGATAAATCATATTCCAACTTTTCCTTACCAATTACCAAAGAAAGCTTATGATTTTTGACATCAATTATAGCTCCAGCTGTAGCAAGGAAAGGTCTTCCTAATATGATAGGAATCCTAGGGTCCTCTTCCATGTCCAACACGACAAAATCTCTGGGAATAACATTCCCATCCACCTCTACCGGCACATCCTCTATAATACCCAAAGGGTACCTGCAGGAATGATCGGCAAGTTGAAGTGCCATAGTAGTAAATTTAATGTTTTTGAGACCTAATTTATTACAAATTGAATAGGGAATGAGGCTAACACTCGCCCCCAAATCACAAAAATCTTTTTCAAAAAATTCTTTTCCTATGTTGCAAGGAATATAAAAGCTCCCTAGGTCCTTCAGTTTTGGAGAAGTGTTCTTCTCAAAAATAGCACTACATTCCTCACTAAGCGCAATGGTCTCGACCTCTCCTCTTCTTCTCTTATTTGACATGAGATCCTTCAGAAATTTGGCAAATCTAGGCATTTGTAGAATAGCATCAATAAGAGGTACCTCTACGCAAATTTCCTTAACCATTTCTAGAAACTTGCCAAATTCTTCATCCTTCTTGAGCATTGTAAGTCTCTGAGGAAAAGGGACAGCCTTGCTCTGATGGTTCAGTGGAAGAGTCTCTTCAACCTCAATAGTACTCTCCTCATTAGCTTGAATCTGATTCGGTATAGGAGGAGGGAGCTCTTCTTCTTTTTGTATCCCTTTTGAAGCAGTTACTTGGGAGTCTCCCAAGGTCTGTCCGCTCCTAAGCTCAATCCTATTGCAATTCTCCATAGGATTCACATCAGGTTTTCCTGGAAGTTGTCCTGGTGCTCTGGATGATGAGGAAGCTAGTTGGGCAATTTGACTATCCTGAATCTTTTGATGCTTTTCAGAATTATCCATTCTCTGAATGAGCTTTGCTATATCTTGCTTCATTTCATTCTGAGTTGAGATAATTTCTTCAAGCATCTTTTCAACATTTGACTTTGGTAAGCCTTGAGAAGATAGATGTTGAAAATTTTGTTGCCCAGCTTGAAAATTTGGTCTTGCCCCCATAGATGGTCCTTGATCTTGATTATTTCTGTAAGAAAAATTTGAATGACTCTTCCATCCAGGGTTATAAGTATTTGAATATGGGTTGTTCTGCCTTTGATTGTAACTCATGATTGCATCACATTGTTCAAGTTGATTGATTTGTGCAGTGATAGCTCCCAATGGACATGAGTCATTTGAATGCTCTGAACTCCCACATACTTCACAAGATGTACTAATAGCATTGACCATATTAGCACTAGTCCCCATATTCTCAAATTTCTTTGTAAGAGCGTCCAATTTTGCAGACAAAAGAGTGACTGCATCTACATCAAACTTCCCTGATGCTTTAATTGTTGGGTTTACAGAGGAATAGCCACCACTTCTTTCATTTGCCCATTGATGATGATTTTGTGCTACACTTTCAATGATTTCTTCGGCTTCATCTAAGCTTTTGTTCATAAGTGCCCCTCCAGCAGCTGAATCAAGGGACACTTTGGTATGATAATTGATACCATTGTAAAAAGTGTGCAACACTAACCATCTTTCCAACCCATGATGTGGGCATTGTCTGAGCATACTATTATATCTATCCCATGCTTCAAAAAGAGATTCTGAGTCGGTTTGCTTGAAGCTTGCAATTAAATTCCTCATATGAGCTGTTTTGCTTGGTGGATAGAACTTATCAAGAAACTGTTGCTCACACTGCTCCCAAGTGGTGATGCTATTAGGGGCCAAAGAATTCAGCCATTGCTTTGCCCTATCTCTTAAAGAAAATCCAAATAATAATAATCTAACTGCATCTGAAGGAACTCCATTCATTTTCATGGTACCACATATTTCATAAAAGACCTCTAAGTGTTGATTAGGGTCCTCATGAGGTCCTCCACCAAATTGGTTCTGCTGCACCATAGATATAATTGTGGGTTTGATCTCAAAGTTATTAGCTTCCACTGAAGGTCTTGAAATACTAGATCGAAAACCTCTCGCATAGGGTGCTGCATAATCCTTAAGTGGTCTATTTGCCATATTCAAATGTTCCTGTTCTTCAATTTGCCTTTGCAGAATTCTTCTTTTATGGAAAGTTCTATCAATCTCAGGGTCAAAAGGAAAGAATTCCCCTGCAAAGTTAGATCTTCGCATACACAAGAACAAGATAGCAGATAGCAATTCGACACAAAAAGAAAATTAGAAGAATCAAAAATGCAGAATTGAATTTGTACAAAAGGAATTAACAAGAAGTGAAAGTTATACAAGAAAGTAAAAAAAAATAGAAATCTAATGATTAGTTACAACTATGCAATATGAAAGGAAAACAAATGTTATGTTTAGTCTAACTCAATTGATAATTCCTAATGTTATAGCGCAGTCCCCGGCAACGGCGCCAAAAACTTGTTACTCTCCGCAAGTGTACGGAAATGTCGCAAGTAATATAAAAGATTATCGTATCCACAGGGACTGGAATAAGCACTAGAAATGTCTCAATGCGAATTAGCTAAACAACTATCCAATTGTTTCAAAAGCAAAGTAAAGGTAATCAAATCTAATATTAAAGATCAACAAACAAGAGTTTAGAGTTTTGGGTTATGATAAAGGAAGATTCTAGGAGTTTCGGTTTCTTTGTAAGATTTCTTGAATGTAAATGATTCACCAATTCTTATCCCTCAATTGCCAAACATGTAGAAAGTTGCCGGTTCCCTCTTGCAATAGACAACCGGCTAAGGACTGAGAAATGTATCTAAATAGGATTAATTAGACATGAACCTATGTTGTCCTTACACAGAAGTGCACCTATTACTATGCCTTCCTCGGATATCAACGTAGAAGCCCACGACTCATTAATCTATCAAGATACAAGAAGCTAATCATAAAATCCATCCTACTCTCTTGAATATCCCTATTTCCTCTTCAAGATTATCTCTCAAACGTCCTTACACGGGCTTGCACCTGTCACGTGGATCCCTCGGATGATCGAGTGAGAGTTTATCTTTACAAAGTCCATAAGAAATCCAAACAATCAATCAAGAATGAGAATTAATCACAAATCACCATCAATCATTCAAGATCTAATTGATACAAGCAAGATAATGTCATTGAAACAAGAAAATGGCAAATCCATAAGAGATTACATCAATCCATCATACAAATACTCCCTTAATCCTAGAATACAAGATCTACTCCATGAATCGAGGAAGAAAATCTGAAGAAATAGAGATTACAAGCTTTCCTTGAATCCCCAATCCAAGAAAACAAGAAGAGGGGGAAAGAGAAAACTTATCTACGAAGAAGCCTTGTCTTCGGATCCAATCCTCGCTCCGGAGTCGAAATCGTCGAGATCTCCCTTAGAATCGCCCAGAAATCCTCCCAAGAATGGGAGGAAACCACCAAATCTTGCTTTCTCCCAAAGGGGGAGAGATCCCCTTTCAATTCATGAAGAAGGGTTTAAATAGAGGAGGGAATCGGGCGCCACACGGCCCCGTGACACGGCCGTGTGAGATTCACACGGCCATGTCCAGTTCCCTCTCTGCCAAAGCTGCACGGCCGTGTGACTCCACATGGCCAGAACCCTTCTACTCTCTAGAAATGCTACACGGCCGTGTGGTGCACACGGCCACAGCTTGCTTGGTCTCTGGAAGTCTCACACGGCCGTGTAGATCCACACGGCCATGTAAGGCTTCTACTCTGGTTGGCTTCAAATCTTGACACGGCCGTGCGAGGTCCACACGGCCATGTCATCTTCCTCTTTTGTTGGTGCCAAACTCCACACGGCCCGAGCTCCATCCCAGTGCATGGCCGTGTGAGGTACACGGCCCGGTGCTTTCTCCTTTCGTTTCCTCCAATGCATGCCCAAAGATGTAGATTCTTCACCAAATCGACTCCTGTGTACAGAAAATGCATAAAAAGCAGATCTCCGAACCAAAAGAGTAAATATGCTAAAAGGAAAGCTGGAAGTATAAAAATGCATAGATCAAGCATGCTCAAAGTATGTAAATGTGCGTAAAAACATGCATAAAAGAGTATATAATCTTCACACATCACACCCCCAGACTTAAACCTTTGCTTGTCCTCAAGCAAAATGCTGCAGTCTAAATTCATATGTTTTACAACACATTCATAAAACCCAGTGCACTTTCCTAACTCTATCAAAAAGTTTCATTAACAAGCTTGATCATGGAAACAAGTAAAGTATGGTTCAAGCATAAGAATCTTGTGCGCAGTGTAAAAGTAACTCAACACCCTTCAAGTTTCAATCCATGTCCTACTCAAGTCGTTATCAAATTTGAATTCCTAATGTTTCCAGTGAAAGACAAGGAACCAGTGATTGGCACTTACTTACCGTTCACTTGGTTCATATTTCTCAACTAACCCAAGGTCTCAAAGGTGTGCTCAATCTCAAGAGAAACTAAACAGTCATTTCCCCAGTAACCTAACTCGGTCTCAAAGGGGTGACTTGCTAGATTCCACTCATGACAACTGTTTTTTATATCCCTTATTGTTTTTTTTTTTTATAAGTGTTTGCATTGTGCAAAACTTATTCACAAATGTACTTTTAGCACACATGTTGGGATATTTTGATTTTTCCAAATGAGCTTTAATGATTTGAGCCTCATCCAGTAACCAAAATGAAAGTTGAGAGATCACCATGGAAACCAAGTACTAAGCAAACAAGATGAATCATGACTATTTCAATGACATCAACTGTTCAAGCATCAAGCACAAGTGTAGTGAAGATAAAATCCTTAAGGTTGAACCAAAACTAAAACTCATCACCATAAGATTCTTAGCTTATTAATGCTTCCCAAGATAGAAAAAAGAACTACACAAAGTTTACTAGTAGCATCATGCGAACATCATGAATCGAGACAATAATCGTGCTAACATTTCACTTGAATCCATGAAAGCATATAAGTGAAGATTTGATGTTCTCAAAATTTTTTTGCCATGATTATTTCAAAAACAAGCAAAATAAAGCAACAAGCAAAGAAAATAAGAACCAACATGAAAAACTAATCAAAAACTAAAAACTGAAAACCAAACTAAACAATACATGACACCCCCCCAGACTTAAACTTTTCATCGTCCCGATGAAATCAGTATGGTGGAGGAGGTGGAGGTGGACGAGGGAAAGGAGGTCTACGACGTGGTTGGCCAATAGGAAAACTAGGAAAACCTGGAATCTCACCCAAGGATCTATGATACTCATATAAAGCATCAACTTGTTGGCTAGTAAGCGTCATACTCTGCATAAAATCTCTCATCCTAGCCTGATCAGTATCATAATCCTGCACAAACTCAGCCACTTGACCTTGAAAATTCCTCGTAAACTGAAAATAATTTTGTACCTCCCTAAACTGATCATCAGATAAAGAGAAGCGCCCCTCCAACATTTTTCGTTGGGAATCTTGCTTCTCATGAAGTGATTCTAGAGACGTACGAAAATCTGAAAAATCAAACCTAGAAGATCCTGTGCCATATGCAAAAGAATGCCTAGCAGGCTCCATAAAACTAGAAGGCTGCGTATGTCCAGATGACGAGGGTTCATTATGTGGCTCAGTGTCTCCAGGTATAGAAGGGTTATCCTCAAAATCTAACTCAGAAATTACCCAATTAGCCCAGTTACGAATAGTAGTTCGTTCAGGAAAAGGAAGGGGTAAAGGAGAACCATTCCTCCTAGGAAACGCGAAACCATTCTCATCCCGAACGATCATTTTCATAGCAAGACATGTATCAATGTCAATCATGTCATTACCATGAATTATTTCCAACCCATCAACATCAAGATTTAAATTACAAGCTATTCGGGTAATCAAACCATCAAAAACAATTGATCCCGATGATGCCCTAGCTGATCTCAATAAGGTTTGAACAAAATGAAAACCAGAGTCAAATTCAACCTTATAAAGCATAGCCCATAAAGCATAAAGCTCTATCTTCTTAACCACCCCATCACTCTCTCCCCTACCAAAAATAGTTTTACTCATGACTCTATGTAGATACCTAAAGATGGGGTTTTGCATATGGGAGGCCTTAGCTCTTGAAGGCTCATAAGGTTGATCTAACCCAGTTATTGCATTTCAAAAATGATTCCAATTAAACCTTGGGTCAAACCTACGAGGGCTACCGGTGGTTATTCCAAAACAAGAATTAAAGTCACTAAATGCCCATAGAAATTCTTGATTCATTAATCTAAAAGAGATTTTTCCATAATAATCATCTTCATTAGTAAAATGGACATCCAATGAACTTAAAAATTCCAAAACAAGACGAGGATATGTAGGCAAATGTGTGTACATAATATCACTCCAGTCCAAAAACCCAATCATCAAATCTACATCTTCCCTAATTCCAAGCATATCAAGAACAGTTGGGTCCATATATCTAGTACACACTATCTTTCTATTGACAAGAATTGCAAATCTAGTTACTTGATCATCGTTTCTGAACACAATATTGAATTCATTGTCATTACCTTCGTCGCGTGAAGTCCTTTTGCCTCTGCCCTTCACTGGTTGTTTTCCTTTGTCTCTTGATGGCTCCTTCTCTTTGTCTCCACTAGATCCACCACCTCCTTTGCACAATCTCTTCAAAATATTGGACATCTTGATGAGTTTAGATAGGGGAAGAATTATCTAGAGTGGTGGAACTCAAAGAACGAAACTTCAAAGAACAAAAGATCTTAGGTTAAGAGAACAAAAGTCCAAGTCTTAGAGAGGAGGAGAATCGGATCTAAAAGATCTTGAGAGATTAGAGAGGAGTTTTAAGAAATTGGGAGAGAAATATATGTTTTGGAGAGTTGGGGGTGTGCGGAACACGGCCAAGATCTGGCCGTGTGAGGTAGGAGGTAGACTTTAGTAGTTCTCCTACATGGGCCGTGTAGATCTACATGGCCCCCCCCATCTTTCCTCTCGGGATCCTCTGCACGGGCCGTGTAGATCCACACGGCCTCCGCCTCTTCCTTCTCTAGATTCCTCGCACGGCCGTGTCTGGGACACGGCCTCTCCATCTTTGTCTATGACACGGCCTATACCTTTTTCTCCTCGGGAGATCCCACACGGCCGTGTCTGGATGACACGGCCCAAACACTTCCCTTCTCTGCAACCTTTGCCTGGCCGTGTATAGCACACGGCCTGACTCTGTTTTGCACCTAACCTGAAAACAAAATCAAAAGAATGCATCAAACTAAAAGAAATTACAATACAAATCAAAACTAACTAAAAGAACCCTTGGGTTGCCTCCCAAGAAGCGCTTGTTTAAGGTCTTTAGCTCGACCAAACTTAATCATTCGGTCCTTTTCCTCGCCCTTGGAGGACAGATATACTTTTCGTTTCCGTTGGGAGATCTTCTCCCAACATCTTCCACCACATTGTCTCCTTCATTTGGTGGCCTACCATGAGGATGGAAATTCCATTCCTCAAGTTTATAAATGCTTGTCCTGCTACAAGCATTTAAGAGAGATGAGACATGGTTAGAGATATTAGATAAATCATATTCCAACTTTTCCTTACCAATTACCAAAGAAAGCTTATGATTTTTGACATCAATTATAGCTCTAGCTGTAGCAAGGAAAGGTCTTCCTAATATGATAGGAATCCTAGGGTCCTCTTCCATGTCCAACACGACAAAATCTCTGGGAATAACATTCCCATCCACCTCTACCGGCACATCCTCTATAATACCCAAAGGGTACCTGCAGGAATGATCGGCAAGTTGAAGTGCCATAGTAGTAAATTTAATGTTTTTGAGACCTAATTTATTATAAATTGAATAGGGAATGAGGCTAACACTCGCCCCCAAATCACAAAAATCTTTTTCAAAAAATTCTTTTCCTATGTTGCAAGGAATATAAAAGCTCCCTAGGTCCTTCAGTTTTGGAGAAGTGTTCTTCTCAAAAATAGCACTACATTCCTCACTAAGCGCAATGGTCTCGACCTCTCCTCTTCTTCTCTTATTTGACATGAGATCCTTCAGAAATTTGGCAAATCTAGGCATTTGTAGAATAGCATCAATAAGAGGTACCTCTACGCAAATTTCCTTAACCTTTTCTAGAAACTTGCCAAATTCTTCATCCTTCTTGAGCATTGTAAGTCTCTGAGGAAAAGGGACAGCCTTGTTCTGATGGTTCAGTGGAAGAGTCTCTTCAACCTCAATAGTACTCTCCTCATTAGCTTGAATCTGATTCGGTATAGGAGGAGGGAGCTCTTCTTCTTTTTGTATCCCTTTTGAAGCAGTTACTTGGGAGTCTCCCAAGGTCTGTCCGCTCCTAAGCTCAATCCTATTGCAATTCTCCATAGGATTCACATCAGGTTTTCCTGGAAGTTGTCCTGGTGCTCTGGATGATGAGGAAGCTAGTTGGGCAATTTGACTATCCTGAATCTTTTGATGCTTTTCAGAATTATCCATTCTCTGAATGAGCTTTGCTATATCTTGCTTCATTTCATTCTGAGTTGAGATAATTTCTTCAAGCATCTTTTCAACATTTGACTTTGGTAAGCCTTGAGAAGATAGATGTTGAAAATTTTGTTGCCCAGCTTGAAAATTTGGTCTTGCCCCCATAGATGGTCCTTGATCTTGATTATTTCTGTAAGAAAAATTTGGATGACTCTTCCATCCAGGGTTATAAGTATTTGAATATGGGTTGTTCTGCCTTTGATTGTAACTCATGATTGCATCACATTGTTCAAGTTGATTGATTTGTGCAGTGATAGCTCCCAATGGACATGAGTCATTTGAATGCTCTGAACTCCCACATACTTCACAAGATGTACTAATAGCATTGACCATATTAGCACTAGTCCCCATATTCTCAAATTTCTTTGTAAGAGCGTCCAATTTTGCAGACAAAAGAGTGACTGCATCTACATCAAACTTCCCTGATGCTTTAATTGTTGGGTTTACAGAGGAATAGCCACCACTTCTTTCATTTGCCCATTGATGATGATTTTGTGCTACACTTTCAATGATTTCTTCGGCTTCATCTAAGCTTTTGTTCATAAGTGCCCCTCCAGCTGAATCAAGGGACACTTTGGTATGATAATTGATACCATTGTAAAAAGTGTGCAACACTAACCATCTTTCCAACCCATGATGTGGGCATTGTCTGAGCATACTATTATATCTATCCCATGCTTCAAAAAGAGATTCTGAGTCAGTTTGCTTGAAGCTTGCAATTAAATTCCTCATATGAGCTGTTTTGCTTGGTGGATAGAACTTATCAAGAAACTGTTGCTCACACTGCTCCCAAGTGGTGATGCTGTTAGGGGCCAAAGAATTCAGCCATTGCTTTGCCCTATCTCTTAAAGAAAACCCAAATAATAATAATCTAACTGCATCTGAAGGAACTCCATTCATTTTCATGGTACCACATATTTCATAAAAGACCTCTAAGTGTTGATTAGGGTCCTCATGAGGTCCTCCACCAAATTGGTTCTGCTGCACCATAGATATGATTGCGGGTTTGATCTCAAAGTTATTAGCTTCCACTGAAGGTCTTGAAATACTAGATCGAAAACCTCTCGCATAGGGTGCTGCATAATCCTTAAGTGGTCTATTTGCCATATTCAAATGTTCCTGTTCTTCAATTTGCCTTTGCAGAATTCTTCTTTTATGGAAAGTTCTATCAATCTCAGGGTCAAAAGGAAAGAATTCCCCTGCAAAGTTAGATCTTCGCATACACAAGAACAAGATAGCAGATAGCAATTCGACACAAAAAGAAAATTAGAAGAATCAAAAATGCAGAATTGAATTTGTACAAAAAGAATTAACAAGAAGTGAAAGTTATACAAGAAACTAAAAAAAATAGAAATCTAATGATTAGTTACAACTATGCAATATGAAAGGAAAACAAATGTTATGTTTAGTCTAACTCAATTGATAATTCCTAATGTTATAGCGCAGTCCCCGGCAACGGCGCCAAAAACTTGTTACTCTCCGCAAGTGTACGGAAATGTCGCAAGTAATATAAAAGATTATCGTATCCACAGGGACTGGAATAAGCACTAGAAATGTCTCAATGCGAATTAGCTAAACAACTATCCAATTGTTTCAAAAGCAAAGTAAAGGTAATCAAATCTAATATTAAAGATCAACAAACAAGAGTTTAGAGTTTTGGGTTATGATAAAGGAAGATTCTAGGAGTTTCGGTTTCTTTGTAAGATTTCTTGAATGTAAATGATTCACCAATTCTTATCCCTCAATTGCCAAACATGTAGAAAGTTGCCGGTTCCCTCTTGCAATAGACAACCGGCTAAGGACTGAGAAATGTATCTAAATAGGATTAATTAGACATGAACCTATGTTGTCCTTACACAGAAATGCACCTATTACTATGCCTTCCTCGGATATCAACGTAGAAGCCCACGACTCATTAATCTATCAAGATACAAGAAGCTAATCATAAAATCCATCCTACTCTCTTGAATATCCCTATTTCCTCTTCAAGATTATCTCTCAAACGTCCTTACACGGGCTTGCACCTGTCACGTGGATCCCTCGGATGATCGAGTGAGAGTTTATCTTTACAAAGTCCATAAGAAATCCAAACAATCAATCAAGAATGAGAATTAATCACAAATCACCATCAATCATTCAAGATCTAATTGATACAAGCAAGATAATGTCATTGAAACAAGAAAATGGCAAATCCATAAGAGATTACATCAATCCATCATACAAATACTCCCTTAATCCTAGAATACAAGATCTACTCCATGAATCGAGGAAGAAAACCCGAAAGAATAGAAATTACAAGCATTCCTTGAATCCCCTATCCAAGAAAACAAGAAGAGGGGAAAAGAGAAAACTTATCTATGAAGAAGCCTTGTCTTCTGATCCAATCCTCGCTCCGAAGCCGGAATCGTCGAGATCTCCCTTAGAATCGCCCAGAAATCCTCCCAAGAATGGGAGGAAACCACCAAATCTTGCTTTCTCCCAAAGGGGGAGAGATCCCCTTTCAATTCATGAAGAAGGGTTTAAATAGAGGAGGGAATCGGGCGCCACACGGCCCCGTGACACGGCCGTGTGAGATTCACACGGCCATGTCCAGTTCCCTCTCTGCCAAAGCTGCACGGCCGTGTGGTGCACACGGCCACAGCCTGCTTGGTCTCTGGAAGTCTCACACGGCCGTGTAGATCCACACGGCCATGTAAGGCTTCTGCTCTGGTTGGCTTCAAATCTTGACACGGCCGTGCGAGGTCCACACGGCCATGTCATCTTCCTCTTCTGTTGGTGCCAAACTCCACACGGCCCGAGCTCCATCCCAGTGCATGGCCGTGTGAGGTACACGGCCCGGTGCTTTCTCCTTTCGTTTCCTCCAATGCATGCCCAAAGATGTAGATTCTTCACCAAATCGACTCCTGTGTACAGAAAATGCACAAAAAGCAGATCTCCGAACCAAAAGAGTAAATATGCTAAAAGGAAAGCTGGAAGTATAAAAATGCATAGATCAAGCATGCTCAAAGTATGTAAATGTGCGTAAAAACATGCATAAAAGAGTATATAATCTTCGCACATCACCAGTGTCTGCTGGATCTATCCGGATGCCTGACCTGTATGCTTCCTCTTCCTGTCCGAAAATGCTCTCTGCTGAGCTAACTCTATCATCAAAGCTCGATCCAGTGCACCAGAGTAAGATACGATCCCTAAACTGGCAAGCCTTACTTGCAGATAACCATCTAGTCCCTGTATAAACTGCATCATGCGAGATCTGTCCTCCGCAACTAACTCTGGACAAAACTTAGCCAACCGGTTGAATTCAGTATTATACTCTGTCACCGTGCGATTATTCTGACGCAGACTCATGAAATCCTGCCGGCGAGCCATCTGATATGATAGTGGAAAAAAACGGCTTTCAAAAGCCTCTCTGAACCTGACCCAAGTAACGTTCCGCTCACCGATGATGGAACGCTGTGTAATCCACCAGGCGTTAGCCTTATCCAGTAAATGGAAAGCAGCCAGCTCTGCTTTCTCCCACTCGGAGCAAGCCATATAGAAGAAGGTCTGCTCCATAGTCTCTATCCATGACAAGGCCATACTCGGATCAAGGTCTGCTCGGAAGAGTGTGAATCGAGTCTTCATCGACTCTGCTAATACTGGAATCCTAGCTTGTGCCGCGGCAATATCAGTGAGCTGTGTCGGGATGGCTGCAGGAAGTGGCGGAACCACTAGAACTGGTGTTACAGGTGGTACCGCGGAATAAACCAACTCCCGGTGCTGCTGTATAAACTGGAGCATAAGCCGTCGGTGGTACTGCCGGGTGAACAAAAGTGGTCGCAGCTGGGGGCACAGGTGCCACTGGTGTTGGGTACACTGTAGGTCCAGGTGGCGGTGGTGCCGGGTACGCCGTATGCTGCGCTGGAGCAGATATCGGGAACGCCAATGGTACCCCTGATGGTACCGGAACTACAGTAGGGATAGGTACACTCGGCATAACCGAGGTAGGTACCTCTATAGGAGCTGTCGGGGTCTGAGAGCCCGACGTGCCCGCAGTATGCTGAGTCTGTCCCTCACTGACAGGCTCATCAATAGTAGGCATCTCTAGCATATCCAGAGATCTCGTGGTCCTCGTACGTGGTCGTCCAGCACCACGTCTCGCCACAATACGCGTAGATCTCCTCATATATGTTAAGTTATATTACAGATATTACTACCAATATAACAATCATAAAATAAACATCATACATATTTGCTGTCTGGAGATGTTCCGTCGCTGTCCAGTCCCCAAACTGACCTCAAAATTCCATACAAGAAAATCACCGAAAATCCATATAAATCCATAACGGAAATCTGAAACATAACCATAACGAAAATCCGAAAATGTCCAGTTTGACTCGCAAACCTGGCTCTGATACCAAATAAATTGTCACGCCCCGGAGGAGTCCCTGTCCGAAGAAATTTCGACAGCATCTCCCCTGTACGGTGGACAATCTGAAACTTTCTACATATCCATATACCTCAGCCACATGCGGCTGGAATAATGACAGTAAATAAACAATCACCCACGCAGTTTAATAGTAGACAAACAGAGCAGTAATAAGATGACTCGAAAAAAACCCTCCTCCACTACACCCATAAAGCTCAAATCCGATTTTTCCTACTCCACTACACTCATAAAACACAAATCCGACAAACTCACCTCTTCTGTCGTCCAGGCAGGTATGTAGTAAAACATATCGAATAAAAATCCATCAACAAATACAATCCATACATTATCCAAGTATCAAAAAAAACCAATTCTAAACATAGTTAAATAAGAAGAAAAAAAACTAAAAGGTCAATAAATCCTCGTGGTCTGCAGGGGACCATCAACTGGAACTCTCTCCTGACAGCATTAACATGAAAAATAACAACAATGGAGGCGGGGTGAGTCCAACACTCAGCAAGTACAACTGATATGCAAAGTAGGGAAATAACATCTAGCACTAATCATGCGTACAGTCTCCTGATATAAAAGGATGAAATGCAACTGAAGTAAACAGGAGAAAAACTGTACTAACCAGGGCCTGGGTATAAGGATAAATAGTCCGAGTGGCATAGAAATCCTATATGCATGTCAAACATAGGCGTCCAAACAATATACAGCATATAAATGCAGCAAGCACAAACATAAGCAATAAATGCATCATGCATATGATGCTAATGATGCGTCCTGGTCACCCCTGATGCCAGTCGATCATATCACATACAATTGTGAGGCCGAGTGGGTAGGGCTGTGACAACCGTACACTCTGTCGTCACTACTCCTGATGAGTGACCGAGTGGACGGGATGCTATCGGAGTACACCTATCCTCCTACCCCAAATCAAAAATGGGGGAGTGCAATGCTCTCAACTCCCGGTACACGATGACGGGGAGGAATCCTTGCCGGCTAACATGTTGCATCACGCTACCCATGAGCGGACCAACGGAGCCAAACAAAGTCCCTGTTGCAACACACACTGCCTGAATCGACCACTAACCCATGAGTGGTGGTGTGTGCAGATCCATGTAACTGGCGATGTGCTCAACAATAATGGAGCGGACTATCGCACAACATGCAATCATGCGAATGGTGCATGGCACTAACCACAAAAATATCCTGAGCTAATCCATATATATATAAAAGTGCACCATAGGTCAACGAATCAAATCAAAGGTACACTGAAGGTATAAAACCTAGGTCCTGAACATGGTGAAGCATGATGTATCACTACCCCTATAAGCATGTATCAACAGGTAAGGAATACATGAGATGCAAAACAAGCAATCAACCAATCATGTAATAGGTATCGGGTAGTGATTAACCGAAACAAATAAGAGAACATAATTATTGCTACTTGTTAAATTCACTACTATGCATATCAAAGACATAAAGTCAAAAGTACCCACCTCCAATAAAATGTTCCAATCCGGTAATCGAGATACTCGTCTCGCGTCAAAGTCCTGTAGTACATGGTATCCAAATTTAGCTAATTATATATAAATAAATTAACTAAATCAAAACCTCGAGAAGCTAATATAAACCCAGATCCAATTATAAACTCTAATTGAATCATTTAACTCCTCAATCGTTTCTAATTAATCCATTCGAATTAGGACTTGCAATAAGCATGGTAATCATAGCATCTTACCCGATTTAGCCCTAATTCAATACATGTACCTAGGTTAACATTAGTTATTAACAAATCCATCAATCATCGACAACATGATCAAAATAAAACCCTATACCGTACCTCAATTCACAGCCGCAACGTGAATCCACAGCCGGAGACAATTTACAGCCAATAAACCTGACTGAAACGAGGTAAATGGTGCTGCCCTCTAAATCAAATACCCTACATTTTAGTGTCCAGATTAGAATGGAACTCAAAAATCATTACAGTAGTCCAAACAACACAGAATCTACAACAAGGATAAAATTCTCTACTCCTTACCTCACTACCTAGCCACTGTTGGAACTGGCACTAGACGCTGCAAGATGGGGTTACTGCCGGAAATCAAAAACACCCCACAATACACAAAACCTCACCAATCCGTGACCTAGATTAACAGCTAGGAGAGGATCAAGTTCATGAGTGGAGATTACTGCCCAACCATAACCTAATTCCAAACCAAAACTTACCTCAAAGATCAAATAGGGCACGCGGCTGGAGGCTAGGGCAGAGGCAAGGGATCGGCAGTGTCGCTAGCTCAGAGAGGAGGAGGAGTCGGCTGGTGTTAGGGAAAAGGGTGCGGCGGTGCTGCTCGGGTCAAGAGTCGGTGGCCAGTGCTCGGGATCTCCACGGCTAGGGCGACGGACGTCGGTGGCTTGGGCTCAACGTTGACTGTGATCGACGTCGGGGAGACGGCGTTGGCTAGGGCACACGAGGAAGGGGAAAAGGAGAAGGAAAGGGCGGCTCGGCAAAGATCCGAGAGAGAAGAGGGCTCGGGCAGAAGTCAGCAGCATTGAGATGCTCCGCGAGTGGTTTATGCCAGCAGAGGAAGAGGAGAAAAAGAAGGAGAAGAACCGTCGCGTGCTCGGGCGGTTAGGGCTCGGAGGAGAAGATGGTGTCGACGTCGAGTGAGGCTCGGGAGGAAAGGAACGCGGGTGAGGGAATAAAAATGAAGGAAAAGAAGAAAAACAAAAATAAAAGAAATGAAAAGTAAAGGAAAAGAAATTAAACTTTTTCTCGTTTAAATGGGTAGCCTAAACAGGTTTTTTCCCAACCCCGTTTTTATCCCCGTTAACTCGTCCGTACGAGCTCCAAAAAATTCTCGAAAAATTTCTAAAAACTCTGAAAAATTCCCTTATTAATATTCATCTATTTTTGGTATTTTACAGAATCAAACTAGTCAGCAACGCCAGCAATCTACAGGCCCCATGGTGTGGATTGTTGGTGCAATTGATATTTGACAATGTACTTATGTCTAATTAGTTTGACCAAGGGTTGATCCAAATAGGACATGATGTTTGGAAGAAAGAAGTCTAGTTAGGACTAGATGACTAGTAAGGAAAAGTTCTAACTTGGTTTGGCAAGGGGAAGTCCTAGTGAGTGAAACGAGGTTTTAGTGAGTGAAGAGAGGTCCTAGTGAGTGAAGCTAAGTAGTGGAAGTCCTGTTGAGTGAAGTCAGGCCCTAGTGAGTAATGCTAGGTAGTGGAAGTTCTGGTGAGTGAAGTCGGGCCCAAGTGAGTGAAGCTAAGTGGTGGAAGTCCTGGTGAGTGAAGTCAGGTTCTAGTGAGTGAACCTAGGTAGTGGAAGTCCTAGTAAGTGAAACTAGACCCTACTTAGTGAAGCTAGGTGATTGAAGTCCTAGTAAGTGAAGCCGGACCCTAGTGAGTGAAGCTAGATGGTGAAAATTCTCGTTAGTGAAGCCATGCAATGGAAGTCCTAGTGAGTGAAGCTGGGCAACCCTAGGGGGAGGTGACCCTAGGCAATGAGAAGTCTTGGAGCAGTAAAATCCAAGCATGTGTGACAGACTGGTTTCTAGTATAGTATGCATGATCAATCGGACCAACGAATTATTAATGATGCTCACTATTTTTCTTTACTATTTTATATTTATTGTGCTAACTTAGTATTGCAAGTAAGTCTTAATAGATCATCTTGGTTAGATACTAAGCAAGACCAGAGAAAGTCCAAATAGGTTTGGAGGACCAGATGTTTGGCAGGTAAATGGTAGTAAGCACTAGAGGAGAGTGTTCCAATGAGAACGAGTCCCAATTAGGAACTTTAGGCGCAGGTCTAATTAAGGTCAATTTCAGAAATCTAAGTTGAAACTCTGACTAGATACTAGTCTCAGGAAGACATAATCTAATTACTAAACTTCTTATTTTTATTATGTTAATTTTGTTTTGTGATGTATTCCCGCAAGCGCATGGGCATCGTCAAGTAATTAAATTTTTATAAGTTGATCCCACAAGTATTAAGGATCAAATGCTAATTAGTTTTACACTTCAAATTTAACAAGACAACATCGATAATTGTTTGATTTAAGATTTTCAACTAAAATGTGAAAATAGAAGAAAGATAATTGAGGACGCCTTTAATTCAAGATATTCTAGGCCTTCGATTTCATTAAAATGGTGAATGTTGTGCTATAAATTTACCCAATCCTAGTTCTCCACTTCTATGTTTGTAGGATAGTTTAAATAACTACCGAATACCACCTCGCGATGGTTTATCAGAGTACTTTCCCAGTCGGTAACTAAGTATGCCATCAAGTGAAGAAGTAACATAGAGAGTTCGAGATTTCAGTAGAGTACCTCCTGTTACAAGGCCTCCCTCGGGTTTACATCTCTAGATTATGTAGGTCACTTACTATAACATATGATTAGGGAAAATCCATTAGGTCAAATGATAGACTCATCCATACATAGAATTGTTCTCTCCTAGGAGGTTATGTTCCATATAGAAGGATAGTTACCTTAGATACTCAACGTTATATAAGCATCCTAAAGCCATGCCAAGCTATATCGGAACATACACTCAAAAAAGGTAACAATCTATGTAATTATTCAATAAAACTTCATATTCATGCTCAGATCTAGATACATAGCAATGTATCAAGTACAGAAATTAGATCTATGTATACAGAAATACAATCTAGATAGATAAAATTCAGATCCATAGAAAAAGCTTTCTTGCAAGCATTTCATCAAACAAAACAAGTGCCATAAAAGCTTCATTAAACAAGAAAATTGTCAAATGCATAGAGTGTTACATCAACTACACATTTCAATTACTCCCTACATCCTAGAATAATGCAGATTTACTCCATAATAGAAATAAATACAATCCAAGGACTCAAAATGATAGAAACTTCAAAAACTCAAAGCATGAGAAGAAGAAGTTTATCCTTTGATGTCGAGTGAAGCCCTTGGATGTAGATCTTGGAGTGTCAACAAGGATGGAGCAGTAAAACAACCTCAGATCATCCAGATTATGACTCATGGTGTAAAGATTCGACCTAGGGGTCTCCTTTGGCCTTGGAACTTCCTCCCTTTTGTAAAGGGGATGAAGTACACCTTTTATAGGGGTGGGGGCATGGGGTAGACATGCCCAGGGGCATGGCCTATGCCATTTGACACTGGCAAGGCCACTCTCTGGCTTCTGGTCGTGCCATTTGGCACGACCAGAGCTATCTTTAGCTTATTAGCCATGTCAATTAGCATGACCAGTGTAGAAACTGCTCTTCTTAGGCCTTTTGGGCCATGCCATTTGGCATAGATAATCCTTCAAAACTAGAGAAAAGCTGGATTTTGGGTCATGGCCATGTCAAATGGCACAACCCAATCTAATTCTGCACTAGGTTGAGCTCTCTGGCACTAGTTCCTTAGTTGTGCCTTTAGGCACAGGCATCCTTCTGGAGCTTCTCCTGGCCATGCCTCAAGGCATGGCTAGGTGTAATTTGACTCTGGAAATTTATTGTCGCTTGTTCCCCAAGACTAGGGCACTCCAATCCTTTGCTTTCAATAACCCGGGGGAGACATGGCTAGGTTATAGTCTTCTTCAAATGATCTTCTTTTACGTCTTTTGAATATTTTTTCTGCTCTGAACTACTCCTAAAAATGAAAATAGACATTGAGAAAATCTCTGGATGTAAAATAGTAATTATGCTAACATGAAAATGATAAAAGGTGCAAAAGCATAGATCATAGGCATTGAATACAGAAAGATGTGCGTTAAACAGTATAAAATAATATATAGAATCTGTGCACATCACACCCTAGACTTAAATTTTTGCTTGTCCTTAAGCAAACTCTGCAATTTAGATTCATGAGCTAATAATGTGTATCCCTAGTGATTTTATTCATTTTTATCAAATTGAAACTATTGAGCATAATCAAGAATGATCTATAAGAAAGCATTTGATTGTTATCAAATAAAAGTTTACAGTCTAGAAACATGTGTAGGAGTAAGTGCATGATCATAAATTTATCTCTTTCAAAAAAATTCAATAATGAGCATGATCATAAATAAATTTAACTTAGCATAAGAATGAGTTCTCCATGCTTAGTGCAAATTATGACCTAAATTTCTCAAGTATCAATTCTTAATCCTAGTCAAGTTATCATTGAACCATCTTTTCTTTTTATTTCCAATAGTAAACACTGCTTGGTTTATCTATCTTAAATCTACCCAAGGTTTAAAGAATGCACTCGATATCAAGAGAAATATAGTGTTCATTTCTCCAGTAACCTAACTCGGTCTAAAAGGGGCAAACAATTAGTTTCCACTCACGATAATAAATTTTTCAATTCCTTATTTCATATACTTTTTTTTAATTGCACATTTGTAAGAATGAAATTGGTGGGATTTTCATTTTTTTCAAATGGGCTTTAATGCTTCGAGTATCAATCTAGTGACCAAGATGTAGTTAAGAAATCACCATGGGAATTTATGTATTCACCAAGTCTATGAATCATGACTATTTTCAGAATCTTCAACTATCAAAATACTACAAAGTGTAAAGAGATCCTTAAGCTAGACTAGAATCAAATCCTTTCAATGAAATACAATGCTTATGTTGTGATATTGAAGATAGAGAAAAGTAAATCATCAAACATATTAGCACTAATAACCTAACAACATTAATCTAAATGATAAACATGTGAAAAATTTTTGTTATCAATTAAATGTTATGCTCATTTTGTTTCGCTAGAGATAGAAAAAATAAATCCCTAAATATACTAGCACTAAAAAGTGTAACACATGATCTCTAGTAATGATAGTGCTAGAAGTTTACTTTTAGACAAGTCAGCAATAATAGTGTGGATAGTGTAACTCAAAATGCCTCAAAACATGAGAGAAAACTAATCTAAGAAAACAAAGTGCAACTAAACTAAGAAAGCAAAATGCAAAAATAAACTACAACTATACATATATACAAGCCCCCCAGACTTGGACATTTCATTGTCCTCAATGAAATTAAAAATATGGGGGTGGGCGAGGGAAAGGGGGAGGGGAACGGGTAGGTCTACCACTCGTTGAAGATTGACCACTCGAAGGAGGTCTGCTCTCCGGTGGAGAGCGTGGCCCAGGAGGAAATCTAGGGACTCTAGGGAGATGGCCAATATTTTCATGGTACTAGTATAACGTGGCCATCTGTTGTCTAATGCTTTCCCTGATGAGTGTAGTAGTCTCGTACAAAATTGGATACCCTATTATAAAAATCATCCCTCTTTTGAAATTGGTCATGTACATATTAGAACTGATCAAGAGTGAAGTCACAATGGTCCTCCAACATCTTATGAGAAATGTCTTGCTTCTCATGAAGAGAGTCCAATGATGTACGAAAAATAGAGAAATCAAAGTTACAAAATCTTGCACTACCATCAGAAAATGAATGTCTAGACGGGTTGGAAAATTTGACCAGCAAAGGACCTCTAGGAGAGGGATACTCATGATGCTCTCTAGGGGATGCGAAGGAACTGTGAATTTTTTATTTAATAATCCAGTTGTTGGGGTTATGAACTATCATGTAGTCATGATTGGGTAAAGGGATAGGGAAACCATATCTTCTAGGAAAACTGAACCCATTTTCATCCAGATATTTCATGTTCATTGCTAGACACGTATCTATATCTATTTTGATATTTTCATGTATAGCCTCTAGACCCGAGAGGTCTAATTCAAGTTTCCTAGCAATGGTCATAATGAACCCACCAAACATGATTATTCTCAAGTTCACTTTCCCCGCCCTCTGCATAGTTTGTAAAAGGTGTAACCCTCCGTCAAATTCAATTTTGTGGATCATGGCCCATATAGAGTAATGCTCTACTTTTCTTACCACCCCATCACTCTAACCCCTACCATAGATAGTCTTTCTCATAACACGGTGGAGTTATCGAAAGATGGGGTTCTATATATGGGAAGCTTTACATCTAGATGGGGCATAGGGCTCACTTAGACTGATGATTAAGCTCCAAAAAGAATTAGCATTGTATCTAAAATCAAACTTGTGAGTTATCCCTGTAGGTAATCTAAAATAATTATTAAATTCATAAAGAGTCCAAAGGTAATCATGATTCATTAATCTAAACTAATTTATCCATCATGATCATCATTGGAAGTGAAATTAGACTCTAACAAACTCAACAATTCTAGGACAAAACGTGGATAGGTCGGTTCACAAGTGTACATCATATCATTTGAGTCTAGATTGTAAATCAACCAATCCACATTATCCTTTTTTTCCCAAGCGCTCCATGGTTGTACTATCAATATAACGTAAACAAACTAATTTATGGCTAAACAAATGATCAAATCTAGATTTCTGATCTTAATTTCTAACTCTGAATTCATAGTTTTACCTTCATCTAGAGTAGGGCACTTTCCTTTTCCTTTCACTAGCGCTTTCTCCTTCATGGATACTTTGCCTTTCCCCTTATCCTTGTTTTGATCTTCCCCTCCGTTAGATCCACCTAACCTGCAAAGTATTTTCATGACGTTAGACATACTGAAATATATCCAAATTGGGAAAGTTTATTTGCAATTAGGGAAACTAGATCTAAATAAGAAAAGAAAAGAAGAAGAGGAAAAGCTCTCTTGAAGAGAGTTATTAGAAGGATAAGAAGGGATCTAGAGAAAAAGACAAAGAGGAAGAGAGAAGAGATCTAGATCTTAAGGAAGAGAAAGTTTCTTGATCTAGATCAAGATCTAGATCTTGAAGGTTATCTAGATCTAGATCTATAGAGACGAGAAGAAGGATTTATTTGAGATCTATGTTTATTTGGGATGGAAGAGAAGAGATTTAAGAGTTGGAGAAGTAGATCTCATATAAGAAGAAGAGGTTTTGAGAAGAGAAGAGAGTTTAGAAGAAGAAGAGAGGTGAATAGTGTTGGCCCAGCGGGGGCCGGCAAGAGTGGGGTGAATTGCCTGCAAAATTAAAAATACTCTCCTCAAGACTTTCGACTCAAAATAAATAGCAATAATAATAAAGTAATAAGGCAAAAAGAATCAGAGAAGATCAGAAGTTGACTTGGTTACAACTAAGATGGTTATTAATCCAAGATGATGAAAAGCGCACTAACGATCTCCTTCTTTGAAGGTGGAGAAGTCTTTTACACACTAAAAGCTCAGAACTATTGTTAGAAATGAATACAGAGTTGATTGCTTGAATTCATGAAAAGATCTGGACCAAGGCTTTATTTATAGCCTTGGTCGGGGCACCCTAAAGGGTTTTGGGCGCCCTGGGGGATAAAATTTTATCCCCCAATGTTCAGATCGAATTTTGATTCCATCTAGTCAAAATCCAACACCAAGCACCCCAGGCTGTTCCGAGTGCCCGGAGGTCCGAACGCCCAGACATGAAAGTCAACTCAAGTTTGACTTTTGGTCCAGGCCTTCTGCTCTGTTTCAGCTCGTCTCGGTCCGGGTCTTTTTCGCTCCGGCTCCATTTTTTTGGGTGATCTCCGCTATCCGGAATAGGGCTCACCTGAACCCATCTTCCGATCTTTTCCTCAAGCAGGCTTCCATCCCAGCTTCTCATCCCTCGAACGCCGCACACGTTCTTCTTATCCACTAGAATACTCTTCCGCAGCTCTCTCGTCCTTCGGACACACCGAGCCCGTCGGCTCCCTTCCCGTGTCATCCTTCTCGCTAGTTACGTCTTTCACTCGACTTCCTACGCTCCTAGGTTCCTTCACACTTAGACACAGGGATCAAATAACAAGCAGGACCTAACCTAAGTTGTTTGATCACATCAAAACAACCACGGGGTTCAACAATCTCCCTCTTTTTGATGTGTATCAACTCATGTTCAAGTTAGGGTATAAAAACAAATAGTAATTTGAAAGAAATTACTAACTAACAGTTTAAGGATAAAAGTTACAAAAAGAAATTTGTAATACCAAAAAAATTTTAATTTTTCAATTTTCCTAACTCCCCCTTAACTTGTATACCTACTTCTCCCCTTTGATCACAGTAAAAATAATGACGTAAAAAAGTATAAGGTAAGGGTTTTTTTTTGAAAAATTTCAAGTAAAGTGTAAAACTAAAAAAAATTAGTTATTTGAAATTTTTTCAGAGATGATTTTGAAAATATAGATATGTTTGAGAAAATTTCAAAAAAATTCTAAGTACAAAATCAGTTATTTTAAAAAAGATTTCTAGGTATTTCCTTAAGATTTCACAAAAATTCTAAGTTAATCCAAGATTTTTTTTAAAAAAAATTCTAACATTTAGAGGTCTTTTTAACTTAGGAAAAAATAGTTTTAAAGATTTTCCAAAAAATTTTAAGTTAAAAAAAATTCACAGGAGAATTTCTCTAAGTATAGATTTTTTTAAAAAAAATAACTTAAACAAAAATATTTTCTCAAAAAATATTTTTGAAGAAAAAAATGTTTGAAGAACTTTTACAAGCATTATGTAATTCTAATTTTAATGCTTTTCAAGAAAGTTAATTAAACATTTCATTTCTATATTTGGCTTCCAGGCAGTGGCGAGACACTAGGCCTTCTTAGTTATTAGAGCAACAACCACTTTCTAGTCAAAGCCTCATAAGGAAATTTACTGTTTAATTTTCTCATTGAAAGCCTTTAACTTTTTAAATTTAATCTAGCAATGGTTTTGGAACCTAGTAAAGGTTCTTTCCTACTGGATTAATCAGAAACATAGGGGGTATATAGTTTCTTGGAACTTTCCTAAGTTTTCCCTGATGTTTTCTAATATACCAATTTAATTTTCCAAAAGTTCTTAGTTTTGATTTTGGAAATTTATTTAAGCATGCATGATTATTTTTCAACTTCTCAATTTCAATTTTTAATCTTTCATTTTCTAATTTTAAATTATCATATATTTCTAGTGGGGCATGATTTTGTTAAGTTCAATTTCAATTTAGCATTTTATTTTTCTAATTTTGCTAGATCTTTCGTAAGCACTTTGATAAATTTAAAGGATTGAGTAGGGGTGAGATCACGTACCTTACTTACCTCTCTTGGTGATGCTCCCCCTTCGTCGCAGCTTTCTTCGTCGCACATATATTTCTAGTGGGGCATGATTTTGTTAAGTTCAATTTCAATTTAGCATTTTATTTTTCTAATTTTGCTAGATCTTTCGTAAGCACTTTGATAAATTTAAAGGATTGAGTAGGGGTGAGATCACGTACCTTACTTACCTCTCTTGGTGATGCTCCCCCTTCGTCGCAGCTTTCTTCTTCTTTTGAGGATCCTCCCCCTTCATCTATGCTTATCTCTGAGTCAAAGTCATCGTCAAAGAGATGGTTGGCTATTAGTGCTATTCCTGAGAAGGCTTCGACTTCTAATTCGGATGATGAAGAATCATCCCATGTGGCCTTCAGATTTTTGCGTTTAGTGGATATCGGTCTCTGAGACTTGTCCTTTTTCTTTAATTTGGGGCAGTCATCCTTGATGTGCCCTTCCTCGTTGTAATTGTAGCATCGAACTATCTTTTTATAGTGTTGATGCTTTTTCGACCGCTATCAAAATTTGTTAGTTTTAATAAATTTATTTAATTTTCTTACCAGAAGAGCCGCTTCAGTTTCGTCGATCGATGCTTCAGAATCGGGATCATCCTTTTTAGCTTGTAGGTCAATATTGAGGTTTGTCTCCTTCGTTTGTTTAAGCTCTGCGATTCGAGACTCATGAAGTTCAAATGTAGAGAATAAATTTTCTAAATTACTTACCTCAAGGTCCTTAGAGATGTAGTAAGCATCTACTAAGGACGCCCACTCTGGAGTTCTTGGGAAGACGTTGAGCGTATACCGGATAGAGTCTCGGTTCGTTACCGGTTCTCTGAGGTTGGTCAGTTGAGTTATCAACTCCTTAATTCTTGCTTAGAGTTGCGCTACCTTCTCGTCATTATTCATCCGGAGGTTTGTTAACTGGGTCTGAAGGATGTCACACCTCGCTAGCTTTGCTTCTGAGGTGCCTTCGTGGAGCTCCGGGAATTTTTCCCAGAGGTCTTTGGCAGAGTCGTAGCTTCCGATCCGACTTACCTCCTGGGCGGCAGAACGCTAAGCAGGTGAAATTCTGCTTTTCCGTTGGCCACGAAATCGGCCTACTCCTTCTTCATCCAGTTGTATTCTTCTTTGTCTTTTGGCGCTATATATTCATATTTCATTATTAAAAGGATATCAAATTTGGTCTTAAAAAATACCTCCATTTTTCGCTTCCAAGTAGCGAAGTCTCCGTCGAATTTCGGGGGATGAATGTTCGCGTCGGCCATCGTCCTGACCTTTGTGCTTCAGTCGGCGGTTAGTCCTTCTAAGGATATTGGGCTCTGATACCACTTGTTGGCGCAGCGGGGGCCGGCAAGAAGGGGGTGAATTTCCTGCAAAATTAAAGATACCCTCCTCAAGACTTTCAACTCAAAATAAATAGGAATAATAATAAAGTAATAAGACAAAAAGAATCAAAGAAGACCAGAAGTTGACTTGATTACAACCAAAATGGTTGTTAATCTAAGACGACGAAAAGTGCACTAAAGATCTCCTTCTCTGAAGGTGGAGAAGCCTTTTATACACTAAAAGCTCAAAACTATTGCTAGAAATCAATATAGAGTTGATTGCTTGAATTCATGAAAAGATATGGACCAAGGCTTTATTTATAGCCTTTGTCGGGGCGCCCTAAAGGGTTTTGGGCGCCCTGGGGGGATAAAATTTTATCCCCCAACATCCAGATTGGGTTTTGACTCGATCTGGTCAAAATCCATCTCCGGGCACCCCGGGCTGTTCTGAGCGCTCGGAGGTCCAGGCTCCCAGGATTGATCCGGGCGCCCGAACATGGAAGTCAACTCAGGTTTGACTTTTGGGCTGAGCCTTCTGCTCCGTTTCAGCTCACCTCGGTCTGGGTCTCTTCCGCTCCGGCTCTATTTGTTTAGGTGATCTCTACTATCTGGAATAGGGCTCACCCGAACCCATCTTCCGGTCTTTTCCTCGAGCAGGCTTCCATCCCGGCTTCTCGTCCCTCGAATGTTGCGCATGTTCTTCTCGTCCACCGGAGTACTCTTTTGCATCTCTCTCATCCTTCGGACACACCGAGCCCGTCGGCTCCCTTCTCGTGTCGTCCTTCTCGCTAGCTGCGTCTGTCGCTCAACTTCTTACGCTCCTAGGTTCCTGAACACTTAGACACAGGGATCAAATAACAAGCAGAACCTAACCTAACTTGGTTGATCACATCAAAACAACCACAGGGTTCACCAAATAGGAGAAGAAGAAGGGAGTTTTAGAGCTTGGGAGGTGGTGTAAGGTGGTTGTCATGCCCTAGGGCATGGCCATGACTGAGTTTATATCCCAACCGTGTTCCATTGGCACGACCTGTGCCAAATGACTCCAACTGTACCAAATTGGCACTGCCAATTTTACTGTCTCTACATGTGCCCATGCCTTTTGGCACGACAAAGCCAAAATGGCTTTCTTTCTCTTCCTATGCACATGCCATATGGCATAGGCAAGGCCAAATCATTACTGTGGCCATGGGGATTCACAGGGTCAGTGTCATGGCCATGCTAAAAGGCATGGCCATGTCCAAAAACCTAAACATGCCCCCTATTTTCCTCCAAATAAGAGGCATGGCCAAGTTCATGGCCATGTCCTAGAGCGTCTGCCTTTCTAATAAGTTCTCGGCCTTCATTGTATATTCATCCATAACCTGAAAAAAAAAATATAAAGATGAAAGTATTAGGCTCCATAAAATTAAAAATAAAGAAACAAAACAAGAAAATAAAACTCTTGGAGTGCCTCCCAAGGAGAGCTAATTTAAGGTCACGAGCTCGAACTTTGACACAGCTCAACTAGGAGCCTTATCCATAAAAGGGAGATGCTCCCCTCCACAGCCAACCTTGTCGGCCCCCTCTATCAACCAAGCTTCTGTCGAGATGGTCCATTCGTAGTGGTGAGCATCGAGGTATATGTCCTTCCTCACCAGACTCTGAAAATCCGGTGGCCTTCTAAAAGAGTTGATTAAATTTTCTATAGGGTGTCCTCCCAACACCCCTCTTCTATTCTTCACTGGATTAATTGTTTTATATGGTGGTCTAGGAGGATGGTGAAGCACAACATTGTGGTTCACCACCAGCACCAAATCTTGCTTCCTCGGACTAACTATTATGTCTGGGGGTTGAGTCGGATGATATAGAAATCTTTCTTGTTTTTCTTCTCCAAACTTGTGATCATCTTCAATATGCATCAACGGACTTGGAGAAGAGTTTGAAACTTTTTCAAAAGAAGGGTACGGTGAAGCTGGGGATAAGTCGAATATAAGCTCTTCCTTGCCAACTTTTAGTAATAGCTTGTGATTCTTCCCATCAATATTAGCTTCAGTTGTGGCAAGGAAGGGCCTTCCAAGAATTATAGTGATCTTTGAGTCATCTTCCATGTCTAGGATCACAAAATCTGTAGGGATGATAAAACTCCCTATCTCTACCTGCACATCTTCAACTAAGCCCAGTGGATATCTACATGTAGAGTTCACAAGTTGAAGTGCGATAGTAGTTAGCTTCAGATCACTTAAACCCAACTTCTTATAAATTGAGTAGGGAATGAGACTAACACTAGCTCCCAAATCATAAAAAGTTTTGTCAATAATAGTATTTTTTTTATTTTGCATGGTATTGAAAAACTTTCTAGATCTTGGAGCTTGGGAGGCAATGCATTCAAAAGTCATGCACTAACCTCCTCAGTTAGGGCCACTATCTCCAACTTATCCTTCTTTCTTTTATTTGAAATTATATCATTCATAAATTTGGTGAATTCATGCATTTGATGCAGAGCATCCAATAATGGTATATCAATACAAATCTCTTTGATTTTTTCTAAAAATTTTCAAACTCTACATCTTTATGTGCTCTGAGCAATCTTTGAGGGAATGGAACTATTTGAATATTGGTTGCAGATGAGAGCTCTCCAACCTCAATGGTAATCTCCTCTTCCTTTTTATCATGCTTTGGATGTGAGGAAGAAGAAGGCGGCTCTTCACTAATGTTAATTCCATCTTCAACTATAGCAGTCACTTGGGGTCTATCCAAGGTCTGTCTGCTTCTTAGCTCAATTGCCTTACAATGCTCCACGAATTAAGTTTAAATTTACCAGGGAAATTTCCTTGTACTCTTGAGAAAGAAGAACTAGCTATTTGAGTAATTTGATTTTCAAGCATTTTGATGTGTTTGCCCTGGTTGTCCATTCTTACATTCATTTGCTTTTCTGAGTTATCTAACCGAATGTTCATTTTCTTGATGTTAGATTTCATTTCATTTTGATTAGCTAGTATCTCCTCAAGTAGCTTTTCAAATTAATTGGTTGACTTGACTATTATCCAGATTATTGCCCAAAGTCTTGATTATTCTTATATGAGAAGTTAGGATGATGTTTCCATCCTAGGCTGTAAGTATTGGAGTACGGATTATTTTGCCTCTGACTGTAGTTACCAATAACATCACATTGTTCCACTTGAGATACTTGCATACTAATAGCTCCAAGAGGACAAGAATCTTTCATGTATTCTGAAGCTCCACATACTTCACAAGATATAGAAATTTCATTTATCGAGCACGTATTCATATTCTCAAATTGCTTTGATAGTGAATCAAGTTTTGCAGTTATTAAGTCAAGGGTGTCCATATTGTATTTTCCCGATATTTTAATTACTACCGCACTTCTTTTTGAGGCCCATTGATGATGGCTCTGAGCCACACACTAAATAATATCTTCCGCCTCATTAAGGCCTTTGTTCATTAATGTGCCTCATTAAGGCCCTTGTTCATTAGTGCGCCTCCGATGGCAGAATCCAAGGAAACCTTTGTTTGATAATTTATACCATAGTAGAAAGTGTGAATCATGAGCTACTTTTTCAATCTATTATGTGGGTAGTCTCTCAGCATTCTCTTAAATCTATTCGAAGCTTCATAGAGAGATTCAGAGTCTGTTTGCTTGAAGCTTGTAATAAGATTATGGAGGTGTGTTGTCTTACATAGTGGAAAGAATTTATCCAGAAAGACTTGCTCACATTGAGCCCAAGAAGTGATACTATTTGGAGGCAAAGAATTTAGCTAGGTTTTTGCTCAGTCTCTCAAAGAAAACCCAAATAGTAATAATCTGATGGCCTCTGGAGGAACTCTATTAATATGCATTATGCTACATAATTCATTGAAGTTATCAAAATGATGATTAGGATCCTCCATCGGACCACCATCATATTGGTGTTGTTGAACTATGGAAATAAAAGTTTGCTTTAATTCAAAATGATTGGCATCAACTATAGGTCTAGAGATACTGCATCTTGGCCCTCTTGAATAAGGTACAACATAATCCTTCAAAGATTTGTTCGCCATGGTTCTTTGTTCTTGCTCTTGTAGGTCTTTTGTAGATTTAGTAATCGATGATATATCTGGTCGATCTCAGGGTCAACGGGCAAAATATCTACAGTATTCATTCGCATATACAAATAAGAGACAAATTAGAATTTGTTGTTTTCAGATTTTCTTTTAAAGAAACCAAATTGTAGAATTGAAATTGTAGAAATAAAAGTGTAGAAATGAAAGATAAAAAATAAAGAATAAAAATGAAAGAATGAAAGAATTATAAAATAAAAGAATTGTCTAAACAAACTCTAATGTAAACTAACTAGATTTAAAGCACTCAACCCCCGGCAACGGTGCCAAAAACTTGATGTGTTCCTGCAAGCACACGAGCATCATCAAGTAATAAAATTTATATAAGTTGATTCCATGAGGACTAAGGATCAAATGCTAATTAGTTCTGCACTTCGAACTTAACTAGACCAAATCGATAATTATTTGATTTGAAATTATCAACTAAAATGTGAAAATAAAAGAAAGATAATTAGGAAGCCCTTAATTCAAGAATATGTTCTAGGCCTTCAATTTCATTGTAATGGTGAATGTTTTGCTATGAATTTGTCCAATCCTAATTCTCCACTTCTATGTTTGCAGATGGTCTAAATTACTATCAAATACCACCCCGCGATGGTGTATCAGAGTACTTTCCTTGCAAGTAACTAAGTATGTCATCAAGTGAAGAAGTAACTTAGAGAGTCTGGGTTTTCAGTAGAATACCTCCTGTCACAAGGTCTCCCTCAGGTTTACGTCTCTATATTACGTAGGGCACTTGCTGTATCATATGCTTAGGAAAAGCCTATTAGGTCAAGTGATAGACTCATCCATACATATAATTGTTCTCCCATAGGAGTTTATGTTTCATATAGAAAGATAGTTACTTTAGATAATCAACGTTAAACAAGGATCCTAAAGCCATGCCGAGCTATATCGGAACATACACTCAAAAGAGGTAACAATCTGTGTAACTATTCAATAAAACTTTATATTCATGCTCAAATCTAGATACACAGTAATGTATCAAGTACAGAAATTAAATCTATATATACAAAAATGCAATTTAGATAGATAAAATTCAGATCTATAGAAAAAACCTTCTTACAAGTATTTCATCAAACTGAACATGTTCCATAAAATCTTTATTAAGCAACAAAATTAGAAAATCCATAGAGTTTTACATCATCCACACATTACAATTATTCCCTATATCTTAGAACAATGCAGATCTACTCCATAATAGAAAGAACTATAATCTAAGGACTCAAAATGATAGAACCTCAAAAACCCAAAGAAGGGGAAGAAGAAGCTTATCCTTTGATGTCAAGTGAATCTCTTGGATGCAGATCTTAGAGTGTCAACGAGGATGGAGCAGTAGAACAACCTCGGATCATTCAGATGATGACTCCTTGTGCAACGATTTGACCTAGGGGGTCTCCACCGACCTTGGAACTTCCTCTTTTTTGTAAAGGGGATGAAGTACCCCTTTTATATGGGTGGCATCATAGGGTACCCATGTTTAGGGGCACGACCCGTGCCATTTGGCATGAGCAAGGCCACTCTCTAGCTTCTGGTCATGCCATTTGGCATGGCTAGAGCTATCTCTGGCTTATTAGTCATGCCAATTGGCACGGTCAAAGCAGACACTGCTTTGTTTAGGCTTTCTGGGTCATGCCATTTGGCACAGCTAGTTCTTCAAAACTAGATGAAAGCTAGATTTTTGGCGATGGTCATGTTAAATGGCACAACCCAAGCTAATTCTGCACTAGATTGAGCTCTCTAGTAGTGCCATTTGGCATGGCAATGTCTTAACTAATTCCTTGGTCATGCCTTTAGGCACAGTTATCCTTCTAGGTCTTTTCCTGGCCATTCCTCAGGGTATGGCTAGGTCTAATTTGACTCTGGAAGTTTGTTGCCGCTTGTGCCCCAAGACTTGGGTGCTCCAATTCTTTGCTTTCTACAACCCGGGGGAGATATGACTAGGTCATAGTTTTCTTTAAATGATCATTTTTGCATCTTTTGAATCTTTTTTTCTACTCCAAAGTACTTCTAAAAATGAAAACAGGTACTAAGTAGATCTCTGGATGTAAAATAGTAATTTTACTAAAATTAACATACAAAAGCATAGATCATAGGCATTGAATATAGAAATATGTACTTTAAACAATACAAAATAACATATATAATCTACACACATCATTTTATAGGTTAGATATTTTGTGTTAGATTAACACATTTTGCAGAGTGAAAGGAGCACAAAATGTGAAGATCTCGACGCATTGGAAGGCGCCTTCAAGAGTTTGGAAGGCTCCTTTGGTCAGATAACGCAGAAGAGCTCGACGATAATAAGACACTAGTTTTTTGGGATAAAACTTTGCACATTGAAGGCACCTTCAATGTTATGGAAGGCGCCTCCAATGCTTAATAAAAAAGTATTTTAGCCAGCCTTCAAGACACAACTCTTTTACAAGCTTTTGCGCATCCGTTCGATGCTCCAATCTCTTCAAACTTTGTGCTACTACTTTGATATGACGTTATTGTACCTAACTATAGCTGAGGAGTCATCCAACACTGAGATTGATTCGATCATCTACTAGTGTTGGGGAACGAAGTTTTCTTTTGTGTACTTAATTATTGCTTAAAAGGAAATTGTAGCTTGTTACACTTATCTTATCTTTTCTATTGTACTTGTTTCCCTCTTCTAGCAATTCCAGAAGAGGATTATAGTGGATCGCCCATTGATATGGTCCACGGGATCCTGGGTCTTGGAGTAGGAGTTACCGAAAGCTCCAAACCAAGTAACCAATCGAGTTCTTGCTTATTTTATTTTCATATTTAGTTTTTCGCTACGTACTTATTTTGTATAATGAAAAAGATAAGTTTTTTAAAACCATATGATTCACCCCTCCCCCCTCTCACGTGTGTAACGATCCAACATGAACTATATAAAGTGATACAGAAGTTCAGTTCAGGATCTTACTATCTGCAAGATGAAAATGGGAGGAATCTGGACAGACTAGGGAGCGCAAACCATCTACTGCACTATCAGGCCGGGTAGTAAATTTGAGATTGAATTTATGTAAATTGTAAAAATATTTGTTCTATGAATACAGGAAGATTTAAATGAAAAATTACTAAGCAATCTAAACTCTCATATCATTTGACCGAGTTATAAGCGAACAAAGCTCTGGCACTAAGTATCCCTAACTCTCAAGCTGATCAGCCAAGTTATAAGTGAGCTTGCTCTCACGATTCCAGACTCTCATGCCATTTGATCGAGTTATAAGTGAGTTGAGTTTTCGTGCTAAGTGTCCAAGACTCTCGAGCTGATTGGTCAAGTTATAAGCGAGGAAAACTCTTGCACCAAATGTCCTAGATTCTCGATCCGATCCATCAAGTTATAAGTAAGCATGCTCTCAGGCTTCCAGACTTTCCTACCATTTAGCCAAGTTTTACGCCAAGTGTCCCAGACTCTTGAGGAAATCAGTCGAGTTATATGTGAGCATGCTCTCATGCTTCCAGACTCTCATGCCATTCAGTCAAGCTATAACTGAACTGAGCTCTCATACCAAGTGTTCTAGACTCTTGAGCTGATTGATTGAGTAAAATGTGAACATGCTCTCATGCTTCTAGATTGTTGTGTCATTCAGTTGAGTTATAAACAAGCAAAGTTCTTGAGCCAAGTATCCCAAACTCTCAAGCCAATCGACCGAGTTATAAGTGAGCTTGCTCTCACGCTTCTAGTCACTCATGAAGTTCGATCGAGTTATAAGCAAGCTAAGCTCTCGCACTCAGTGTTCCAGACTCTCAAGCTGATCGGTCGAGTAATAAGTGAGCATGCTCTCATGCTTCCAAACTCTGATGTCGTTCGACTGAGTTATAAGTGAGCTGAGCTATCGAGCCAAGTGTCCCAGACTCTCGAGCTGATCAGTCAAGTTATACGTGAGCATGCTCTCACACTTCTAGACTCTCGTGCTGTTCGACCAAGTTATAAGCAAGTTGAGCTCTCTCACCAAGTATCCAAGACTTTTGGGTTGAACGGTCGAATTAAAGGTGAGCATGTTCTCACGATTCCAGACTCTCATATCGTTCAACCGAGTTATAAGTGAGAAAAGTTCTCGTATCCCAAACTCTTGAGCCGATCGACAGAATTATAAGTAAGCATGCTCTCATGCTTCCAGACTCACATGTCATTTGACCGAGTTATAAGTGAGTTGAGCTCTTGTACCAAGTGTTCCAGACTCTTGAGTCGATTAGTTAAGTTATAAGTGAGCATGCTTTCACACTTCTAGACTCTTGTGTCATTCAGCCAAGTTAAAAGTGAGATGAACTCTTGCGTTAAGTGTCCCAGACTCTCTAGCTGATCGGTCGAGTTATAAGTAAGTATGCTCTTACACTTCCAAATTCTCGTTCCATTCAGCCGAGTTATAAGTGATCAAAGGTCTCACGCTAAGTCTCCCAGACTCTCGAGCAGATCAGCCGAGTTATAATAAGTGAGCATGCTCTCACACTTCAAGACTCTCATGTCTTTCTACTGAGTTATGAGCGTGCAGAGCTCTCGAACCAAGTGTCCGTTCAGTCACTTGATAGCCCCACCATTAATAGCACATTTGCAATAACAATACAACAACCATAATGATCTAGGCACACTAGATGATTGCACTGCTAATGATTACACACACAACGATTGTAATTGAACCTTCTTTTTAGTACAGTCAATTTTTTCCACTTGATTTTCTAGAAAATGGAAATTTACACTTGTTAGACACTTGTATAGTTAAATTTTAATATATTGTAGCATTTACCTCATGATCTTTAGTTTTCATCAAGTGTCTCAGCCAAGCTACGGATGATCCTATAGCATCGCCGACGCTTTGTCATGTACGGTTTGGAATGGGCAAAGGGGATATTTCATCCGGTGCTTGATCAACGGTGATGCACCAATGGTCTATATGTTTACTTGGATCACCATTAAGATGGTCATCATCTCTCCCAAGGCTAATAATTGTACCAAAAGAAAAATGGATGCCCGATTCCAAGCTTAAAGCAACTAATTGACCCTATAAGACAAACCATAATGTTTCTACCTATAATTCAACCAATTAAAATAAATTTGCCAATGAAATTCTAATTAAAATAAATCTGATGCATAAATATGATGTCACAACATAATTATATAGAGGAACACCCATGTTGCATAAGCCAATAAAACATCAAGTTTCAGGTTTGCACTTGAAAAGCATGCATAAAATAAAAAAAAACTATATTTGTTGAGATCATTAAAAGAGGCATCATACTTTGGAACCATGTCATGAAAGTTTATTAATTTTCTAACCCCATTAATGATGTACTAGCAAATAAAACATAAGTTCATGAAGATATGACATGGAAATAAAACAGATTGACTGAATTTTAGCATGAAATAAAACATAAGTTCCAATAAGAGAATAAACATACCTTTAAAGTCTCGGCCTCGTCAATCATATTGACAGTCATCATCACTATTTACTTTCATCTCCTTTAACTGTGGCTGATCATGTTTTAACACTATTTCATTCAAGGATAGAGGAAACTTGACACTACAACTTCCCATTTCATCATTCTCAACCTTATCTTTTTTGAAAACCTTAGCTTCTAACTTGTTTATCCCTCATCCTGCTCAAATTTTTTTTCCCTCCAGCAGCAAATTTTGTTGATCAATAAATATAGATTTTTGAGAGTCGGACTCCCATTTCGATAGGCCAAAGTATGCACTTAGAGTAACATTAGCTCCAACTGTGCTTACACAGCTAGCATGTTCATTGGAGTTAAGTGCAACTATGAGAATGTCATTTGTTACTTTCCTAGCCACTTGCTTTCCCTCCTTTTGTAAGATTCCTTCATCCTACAATACACAAAAGGCATATATTGAGCACTATTTAAATGGGAATCAATACCATATCAAGCTTAAACATTTTAACATTTTCTTACAATTTTTGGCATTGTAGCCTTCAGTTCATCACCATCAAAATCTCCTCCTTTATTCAATCTCCCTTTCTTCTATAAGATAGCTCGATTGATTTCATTATCATCACACAATTCATTCTTCTAATAGAATTAACAAATAACTCAATTAAATTTAAACCCCTTCTTAGTAAGCTATCAAATTTTTTATAATTGGTAATTAAAGATTACTTACTATTTCTTTAGTTAGTTGTGCATATCTTTTTTGTGAAATTCTATGGGGGTATTTGTTATGAGCTCTTCTTTCTTGTTATTTCTGACTTATGTCCTAAAAAACAAAGAAGAAAACAATGTTATCATGAAATGGTAAGTAAACTAGTCTATTAAGAAAGAAATCATAATTTGAGACAAAAGAATTATTATTTTACTTTAAAATTATCGAACAAATGTGTTATCACGAACTTGCTCCAACTGTCTACTAGAATACCTAATCTAGGGGGTGGCACATGCAACTTTGTTGGATTGTTGTGATTGAAGAAAATGTAATTTTGTGTGAGACTACATTTCCATTGTCTCCACTTTTCATTTGTCGAGCTTAAACAACCCTTTTTCTAGCTAGCATCTACTCGGTACGTCATCTATAATTACATAAAAATTGGATACACAATAACATGTTAACAAATAACATAAAAAAGTAATTGGTTTATATTTGAAAAATCAAAACACTAGCATTTATATTTACATTGACAACTTCCCATACACGTTCCTTGATGTCCATAGGAACTTGCTTCCAAGTTTCATAAGTTATTGGTACTTTCTTGCGAATAATCTTGCCTAGGGAACTTTACATTTTTGTTGCATTTTCACTAATTAGCTACCCGAGATTGTTGAAAGCAACTTCCAATATAATTCTCTTTGTCCTTAACCTTGAAATATTGTCCATATTTGTAGGATCTCTTGGTGTTCTATTTGATTGTGTGGTTTTTGAATCTTCTATTAAATCAGCGTCTATTTTTATCTTTCCCTTGTCAACTTGTTTACCTCCTCCTTTACTTTTTTTTTTGTTTCCATAGAGCTATTTGTTAATTATAAAAATAGGAGGATCAGTAAATAAATCATTCATCAATGCTATCATAGGAGAATGGAAGAAATTGCAATAAAATATATGCTTTACAATAATAAAATTCCAAACACTTGTTGGATTCATGAATAAAATAAAGATTAGCATGAATATAGAATGGTTGGATAAGTCAATAGGAATATGGCTATTAGCTTGGCCTTGCACAGGGTACTATTTAAGAAAAAAATTGCATGATAGGGTCCACTATTCATATAGCAATCAAAAATTATTTCCATGAATTAAGGGAACAATTAAGTTGAATGAATACAAAAATCTCCACTACATGAATCCACTTCATGTTTCATGTTTCTACTTTTTTTAATTCTCCTTTTGAGGCAAACAAATGGGATGCAAAATAAAACATGTCATAATAATTATAATGACATATGCTAGTTCCACTTTTTTTTCATTCTTCTTCTTATGACATATGCATATTTTTGAATCTTTTGTATATTGAATCTTCCATTTCTCAAATATTTTGATTAAAGGAAGCTACTTTACATCTTTGATCTCACATTTGGTAGGAACCTGCTTCAGAGGCTTTATTAGGGACGATGCATAAGACACTTCACTTACTTTAAAGGGGTTTCACTGAAGAATAAATATGAACGATGTTCTTACAAATCAAAACTTATAAACGAAAGTGAGTATTTAGCATCAGCTTCTACCTGGACCTCCAAAAATTATTTTATCTAGTTTCTTGAGAAGTATGAAAATAACTACTTACATTTTGTCTCTCTTAAACTATAGTATGTAGCTCTATCCTTTAACTTCAATTGTAACTTGGGTGTCCGTTCAGTCACTTGTGTCCTTTGCATTAGAGCATCTTTACATCTTTAATTTAAATACGTAGAAACACAATAAAATTTATGGTCATAGTAGAACTAGCATATGTCATAATAATTATAGAATTATTACATAATAAATGATGTAGGATTTAAAATTAAATAAAATTACCACACTAAGATAAAAAAATCATCAATCCAAGTCCCATCATAATCTTCATGAATGCATGGTAGTTCATTGTCATCTACTCTGTCAACATCCATTATTGGAAGCCCTTGAGAAAAATATTGTTGGTGGGTTATCGTTTCTTTCAAATCATCACCTGTAATATTTTCAAAGTAATCTCTACTAGGAGTTTCAAGTGCAATAGACCATGTGAGATCTTCAGGGTCATCAAGATAAAAAATTTGTTTCACTTGACTCCCTAAAATGAATGAATTAGATTTGAATCCTATCCTTATGAGGTTTACAAATGTGAAACTATGTTCATCTACTTTAATACCTCCATTATTATCAAACCCAGTTACATTTAAACATTGAAATTCGATAGAGATAGTAATTGAGCTTCCATATTTCATCAATAACTCCATAGAATAACATATCTGACACAATTGGATTCCTATCCTTTGCACTAGAAACCTGCATAATCTTTGCAACAAAGCTTACTCCAAAATTTTAAACTATCTGCACAACATCACGCTCTTTTGTGTGATATGTAACCCCATCAATTAAATACACAGAATACTTGAAGACTAGCTGGCTAGGTCCATGCGCCATCCACTTTAATTGCTTAGAGATTTTATGTGTGGAATGATTAATTTCATTTGCAACCTATAATTTGCAAAATACAAAAGTTGAATTATATATTAATCAAGTTCATAACTTCATAAATTATGAACTAGTGTGTAGCTTGCATGTAACTTACAGTATCACATGCTATGGAATTAAAGTTCGATTGTTCTCATCTTGTTACCACTTTTTTGACCTTCCTTTCTGATGAAATGTTGCCTTCAAATGAGCCATATGTTTTCTATTGAAATATGATAATGAAACGATTAACTACTAGATTCTAATGTCGCTCTTAAAAGTAGCAATGAGTTGGAAAAATTACTCGATATAAGGTGCCATATTATCATTATTTGTCAGTATGTGAGGATGTGCTTGCTCCCACTCCTCTTAATTCATAGAGTGGACTTGATCTTGTGATAAAGGTCTGGTAAACTCCAATTGATGATTCCTTATTGGGATGCCAACAGTATGCATATTAGATAGGTAGTTTGAGCAAAATTATATAGCCTCCTTAGTAATATAACATTCAGTTATACAACCTTTTGGTCAATTACGGTTTCATACATAATATTTCAATATTTTCATGAATCTTTTAAATAGGTTCATCCATCTATACCAAACTGGTCCACACAATTTAACCTCACACATAAGATGAATAGTCAAATGGACCATGACATCAAAAAATAGAGGAAAATATTTTTCAAATAAGCACAATGTTGTCACAATATCTCTTTGTATATCATCTAACTTCGAGGCATCTATCACTTTGCTACACAACATATTGAAGAAGAAGAACAACCGAGTGATACTATATCTAACATGTTTGGGTAAGACACCATGAATAGCAACCGTAAGTAACTGTTGCATCAAAGTGTGACAATCATGTGATTTCATACCAACAAGTTTCAACTCCTTCATCGATACAAGACTTCTAATATTTGATGAATAACCTATAGGAACTTCATTCTCAATAAGGAGCTACAAAATTTCCTTTTCTCATCTTTGCTTAATGTATAACATACAGCTAGTAAAAAAGTTTTCTTTTTCCCCTCCTTTGGTGCCAATACCAACCTGACATTCCTATCCACAAGGTCTAGTCGTGTTGCTGGTCCATCTTTTGTTTTTCCTAGAATGCCAAGTAATGTGTAAACCAAACTTTCACATATATTTTTATCTATGTGCATCACATCAAGAACATGTCGGGCATGTAGATGCTCCCAATACGCAAGTTCCAAGAATATTGATTTCTTCTTCTAATATGGTCGACTACCATCCTCTAGTGATTGAAGCTTTTCATTTATTTTTCCTTAATGATAATTAATTTTATCAACTATTCTAGAAATATCACGACCACTCAATGGTTTTGGTGCAATGTTAAAGTCTTGCCTATCGTCAAATGCTTCGATAAGGATAGTTCTCAGGAAGAAACCTTCTATGATCAGGAAGAAACCTTCTATGACCTATGAGTGACATTTTACTACTATGTTTCAACCTCCTCGCACATGTGCTTTCACCATAGATAGAAAATGCTTTATATCCTTTCACACAACATCCTGAAAGGTTTCCATATGTCAGAAAGTCATTAATTGTCCATAGTAGGACTGCCTTAAGGGTGAATCTTTCTTGTCGATATGCATCATACACTTTAACACCTTCTTCACATAAGTGCTTTAAGTCATCAATCAAAGGTTCTAAATAAACATCAATATCATTCCTTGGTTGTTTAGGACCCAAAATCAATAAAGTAAGTATCATAAAATTTCTCTTCATACACAAAAATGGAGGAAAATTGTAAGTGATCAGTAGAACTAGCCAACAACTATACGTAGAACTAATCAATCTATGAGGATTAATTCCATATGTAGATATGACCAATCTCAAATTTCTTGGTTCAAAAGCAAAATTTGGCCACTTATGGCCGACTACTGTCCAAGAGGGTGAATATGTTGGATGACGCAAATAACCATCACACACTACTATTAGCATGCCAGGTTAACATCTTAGAGGTTTCTTGGTTTCAAAACTTTTTTTTTAAATCTTGGAATCAGTGGAAAGTACCATAGGACCTTTATAGGAACTCTTTCATATCTTCCATCTTGAAATACCACAAGTAGGGTAATTGATATAATCCACATATTCCTTTCGATATAAGATACAATCATTGGGAGATGCATAGATTTTTTCATAGTCCATACCTAATGCAACCAAGGATTTCTTTACAGTATACACTGATAAATACAATTCATTACCATCTGGAAGTATTTCTCCAAACAAAGAAAGAATGGTTGTTAATCCTTTATCGCTCCAACTATATTTGGCTTTCAAGTTGTATAATTTAACAATTGTGAATAACTTGTAAATTTTGTACATCTTGGATATAAAGGTTTTTCAACATCGTGGAGTAAGTTACTGAATGTAGTTGGATTCTCATTATATTTATATGTCACATTTACCATATCTACCAGCTTCTCATCAAAGAAATTATGTTCGCCTTATTAGCCTTGTTCACTATCATTCATTGAGTTGGCAAATGATGACTTTTCTCCATGTCATATCCACACTACGTATGTTAAATCCATACCATTACTTCTTAAATAAGCCCTTATGATGTTAATAATGTTCCTTCTTAGATTACCACACTTGGTACATGGAAAAGATATGCATTAGAATAACTAGAATTTTACATTGTAAATTGCAAAGAGGACTCTACTCCAATAGCATATTCACGTGATAATCTATCCTTAGACATCTATTCATTATCCATTCTAGTAGATAAAAAAAATCAATTAATAACAAAATAAACCTTCATAATACTTAGCACCAATCTAATAGATAATATTATTGTAGCATTGTAGCTAACACCAATGCATCATATTAATCACTAACATTAAAACTTTCAAAAAAAAATACAGGAGATATAACTACTTCATAAACTATTTTAATATTTAGTAACATCTTAACATATATTTACATGGAAAATGATAAGTCTTATATTCGTGTTTGACCATAATATAACAAATGAACTAACTTGTGAGTCTCCTTCTATATAATTTTTCTCATTTTCATTAAAATGTTGGCTCACTCATCAATTCATTTCATCATTATGTTGTGGCATGTGAAAACACCATCTACATAGATTTTGGGCAAACTAATTCATTTGTGATATAGCCGAACAATGAAAAAATGAGATGAAAACTTTGTACCAAATTAGAGAATAACATTGCAAGATGAAAAAAGTCATGCAATGATTATTACCTTGATGGAGATGTTGTCCTTATACTTTTTCAATAAGTCCATAAGAACTCAAGCCAAATACCCTCAATAACTTAACAGACCAAGATCAAACAATATAATGGTCTCTCTGGCTGTAATAAAAAGAAAGTACAATGTGATTAGATCATATGTTATCCCAGATAAATATCGCCTTCATCACATAACTAACCTCAAACACACAAAATTGAAATGATGAGGAGAATGAGAAATCCAAATAATTTGAAGCAACACAAAAGGAAGGAGAGTTAGAAACAAGGTGTTTACTGTCGCTTCAATAATTTGGTGCAACAAGTTCCCTTGCTCAAAACCTTAGGTCTGCTTCGATGAAGAGATGGCAAGGAAAGAATAAGAGGGAAGTACTTGTGAGAGGTGACCACAGCTATATATTAGTCAAAATCAGAAGGGGAGGAAGGGTTGTGGTTTCGGTGTCGGGTGTATGCTTCTTGAGGTTAACTCCTCCCAACGTTCTTAGTGTTTACCATTGCTTCAATAACTTGGCGCAACAAGTTCCCATTCTCCAAACCCTAGATTTCCTTTGGTGAAGAGATGACATGGAAGAAATGAAGAGACTGTAGGGTTTCAGCATCAAGTGAAGAGGACGACAAACTTCGTATATTTTCTGTTTGTGATTACTTATTTTTTCACACAAGTGTTATAATTTTTGTAGTGAGTTTTAAGGTGGGGAAAAAAATACAATTGTTATAAATTCATTGACAATGGGTTATAACCGTTGTCTTATTATCAAAATTACAATGGTTTATGCACCATTATTCTAAGTGTTGTGAAAATATTCTATTTTACAGTGGTTCATTTAATCGTTGTCCCAACTATTGTTACAATCGTTCTTTTGGGGTAACGTTTGCACTGTTTTATCAAAAATCATTGTATTTTGCCAAATTTATAATGATTTTTTCTAAAATTATTATCTTTGTGGTGTTATCTTTAAGCAGATTTGTTGTAGTGAGAGATTTACGTGCTTACTTAAGAAAAGGTATCAGAGACACTTTATGACTTATCTTTTCCTAGTAATACTTTAGGACAACGTGTTAGTACTTTGAGAGATGTGGATAAAGCAACAATGAAATTATAAAAGTGGCCTTGGGTATGCGATGCTTCATATTTGAACATGTCCATTGCTACAGTCTTTTTACAGTTCTTCTCCTCTTCATACACAGATCACTGACTTGAGTGTCAGAGAGCCAATGTTGAGGACCCCTTCCCTAGTTTGGCACTAATGCTTTTAGTTTTGCAGGACAATGCGAGATCTTCTTCCAGTTAACAGCATAGTCATATTCCCAGCTAACCGTCTTCTCATCTTTCGAATAGGATCACCGTCAATTCATTTTTTTTTTTATGAACATTGGAACTCAGTGGTTCTGACCACCAACCATTCTAGCTATTAGGATAAGGGGGGTTTGTATTTTTTTTTTTTAACAGTTGAGACAATTTGATTATTTATTGATCAATAACTATGATTTAATGTCTGTTACTCTCCAAACTCTATAAATAGAGAGCTCATTTCATTATTTCCACATCCATCTTCTCTATTTTCATTCTCAATTATGCAATCTCTACATGCTTTCGACTCTAATTATAAATGTTTTGAATCCCTTTTTTTATTATAATGGAAGGAGAATGAGGAGATTCATCATCTAGATCTCGGAAGGACAAGGAAATAGTGAATTTGAATGAAGAGTTTAACATGATTCATGTTGGTTAGTCCTAGGAAAATCGTACCGGCTCGACTATACAAAAATTTTGTACTAGTGTCGAACCTTTCCTTAAATAACCTATTGTGTTCTTTAGAAGTTAAATTAGGAATCGCAGATGGAACTTAACATCATTGATTCCAAATTTAACTTATCTGTTCTTAATGATTTAGATTTGAATCGCAAGCGAAACTTAACACTATTGATTCAAATCCACCTATGTTATTAATTCCATTAAATATTAATTTCCAAAATTGGCTTCCAGGACTGCATGGCGAGGCACATGGCCTTCTTGGATATGGGAGCAACCACTACCGCCTAGACAAAGCCTTTTAAGGAAAGCTAATATTTAATTTCCTTAAATAACTCTAGGTTAACCAAAAAGAACAATCGAATCACAAATTCGAAAAAGAAGAAAACACAAACTCGAAAAACTAATTCGAAAAACTAGATCTAATGCCTCTTGTATTTGGAATTCTTACAAAAAGAAATAACTAGCATGATGCGGAAAATAATTGCTAATTATACCTTCTTTTTGTATGCTAATGACCTCGAGATCTTTTGTCGTATTCCTTGCCTCGCCTTGGACGTCGTGTGGGCAACGATCGTCCAAGATGAACACCACCCAAAAGCTTTCTTCCTCTTCCTCTAAAATCCTGCCACCACCACCACCACCACCAAGGAGAAGAGAGCAAGGGAAAAGAGAAGGAGAAGGGGTCAGCCACACCAAGATCTCCAAGCAAGAGAATAAAAATTGTTGTATATCATGAAGCCTCCTCACCCCTTCTTTTATAATACTTACCCAAGGCAAATAAGGAAAGAATTTTTACAAAAATTAAAATCTTCCTCTAGCTTTTCCTTTTCCCTTTTAATTTTCCTTTTCTTTCCTCTTGATTGAATCAATCACCAAAAATAAATTTGATGATTTTATTTTTTTTAAACATGGCCAGCCACTTTGCTTGGGCACCAAGCAAGGGTGGTCGGCCCCCATAAGAGGAAAGGAATTTTTTTTTATAAAATTTTACAAGAAAAACTCTTATAAAATTTTACAAGCTCTCTTTCCTAAAGTAGGAGTTAAAAAAAAAGAAAGTTCTAAAAATTAAAACCATGTTTTAAAATTTAAAACTTCTCTTATAAAATTTCCTTTTTTAACATGGTTATAGAAAATTTAAATTTTAAAACTTATCTTCCTTTTTTTCTTAAACCATGAGGATGGTTAAAAAAGGAAAGTTTCAAAACTTTTAAAATTCTCTATTAAAACATGTGGCCTAATTCAAATAAGGAAAGTTTTAAAAAAATTAAAATCTCTCTTTTAAAACTTATAGTTTTCTACAAAAAGAAGATTTTAAAAATTCAAAACAACCCTCCTTCTTTGAATTATTGTGGTCGACCCCTACATGCTTGGTCACCAAGCAAAGGGCCGACCCCTATAGAAGAGAATGTGGCCGACCCTTGCTTGGTCACCAAGCAGTGGATCGGCCTCCTTCTTGGACACCAAGATGGGCTTATATTTGGATGGACTTGAGGCTATAATGAGACTACGACAGGGACCTAGAGGAGAAATTAGTTTTGGCCTTCCGATGAGCTTGAGTATCCTGTGTTTGACCCGAACACACAACTCAAGTTCATCGATAATAACTCATTCCACTAGAGAGTTATTATCGCACTACCGCACCAATCCCAAATTACATTATGGGATCCTTCTTATCATGAGTGTGTTAGTCTCCCTGTGTTTAAGATAACGAATGTCTACTAATTAAGTTAAGTTACTGACAACTCACTTAATTAATATCTAGCTCCAAGAGTAGTACCACTCAACTTCATTGTCATGCCGGACTAAGTCCACCTGGAGGGTTTAACATGGCAATCCTTATGAGCTCCTCTTGGGGACATTATCAACCTAGATAACTAGGACACAGATTCCTTCTATACTCAACAACACACACTATAAGTAATATCATTTCCCAACTTATCAGGCATATTGATTTATCGAGCTAAACCTCACCCTTTGATAAGTCAAAGAAATAAATATTAAATAAATGTGCTTGTTATTATATTAGGATTAAGAGCACACACTTCCATAATAACTAAGGTCTAGTTCTTTTATTAAGTCAGTACAAAAAGAACTTACCTAAAATGGTCCTACTCAATACACTTAGAGTGTACCAGTGTAATTTATTAATCAAGATAAACTAATACTTAATTACACTATGACTATTCCGATGGTTTGTTCCTTTCCATCTTAGTTGTGAGCAACTGTTTATAATTTATAGAGAACTAATAACATGATTTTCTGAGTGTGACACCACACTCCATGTTATCTACTATATAAATTTATTGAACAATTACATTTAACAAATAAATGTAGATATTGACCAAATGTGATTCTTTTATTTCAAAATAAATGTTTACAAAAGCTAGGCTTTTAGTATACACTCTAACAATCTCCCACTTATACTAAAAGACTAAGCTGCCATATATGTTGCCACACATATGATTCTCATCCCCTCCACATGCCGATCAAAAGCTTTCGCCGGAAGGGTCTTAGTGAAAGGATCTGCCAGGTTATCTACTGATGCAATCTTGGCAACGACAACTTCTCCTCGTTTGACGATGTCTTGTATCAGGTGGTACTTACGCTCTATATGTTTACTTGCCTTATGGGCTCGTGGTTCCTTCGAGTTTGCAACTGCACCGCTATTATCACAATAAATTGTGATGATCTTGGGCAAACCAGGAATCACATCTAAGTCCATTAGAAAGTTCCTGAGCCATACAACTTCTTTGGATGCCTCAGAAACTGCCACATACTCAACTTCCATGGTTGAGTTCGAGACGCATTTCTGCTTAACACTCCTCCATGCAATGGCTCCACCTTCTAGAGTAAACACATAGCCTGACGTAGACTTACTATTGTCCCTATCTGATTGGAAACCCGAATCCGTGTAACCCACAGGGAGCAAATCGTCTGCTTCGTAGACTAGCATATAATCTCTAGTCCTTCTCAGGTACTTTAATATATGTTTTACAGCAGTCCAATATCCTTGTCAAGGGTTACTCTAATATCTGCTAATCATGCCCACGATAAAACAGATATCAGGTCTCGTACACAGCATTGCATACATAAAACTTCCTACAACCAAAGCATAAGGAACTATCTTCATATCCTCCATCTCCTTTGATGTCTTTGGAGACATCTCTTTAGATAAGGTTACTCCATGCCTACAAGGTAAAAAACCTTTCTTTGAGTTTTGCATGCTAAAACGAGCAAGGATCGTATCTATATATAAAGTTTGAGATAGACACAACATTCTTTTCTTGCGATCCCTTATTACTTTGATCCCAAGAATGTGTGCACATTCTCCTAAGTCCTTCATATCAAATTGTTTGGACAACCATACCCTTATGTCTGATAATACCTTGACATTGTTGCCAATTAACAAAATATCATCTACGTATAGTACAAGAAATACCACCACGTTTCCATTACACTTCTTGTATACACAAGACTCATCCAGACACTGAATAAATCCATAAGACTGGATTACTTTGTTAAACCGGATGTTCCAAGATCTTGAAGCTTTCTTCAGTCCATAAATGGACCGATTGAGCTTGCACACTGGATGCCCTTTGCCCTTTTCAATGAACCCTTCTGGTTGCTTCGTATGGATGTTTTCTTCAAGACTTCCATTAAGGAAAGCTGTCTTGACATCCATTTGCCAAATCTTATAATCCATATGAGCAACAATGGATAAGAGTATCCAGATAAACTTAAGCATGACTACTGGCGAAAAAGTCTTCTCATAATTGATTCTCTCTTTCTGAGTATACCCTTTCGCAACAAGCCTTAATTTGAAGGTTTCTACCTTCCCGTCTATCCCTCTTTTCCTTTTGTAGATTCACTTACACCCAACGGCTTTTATACCATCAGGTGGTTCTAGAAGCTCCCAGACCTTATTAAAATACATAGATTCTATTTCGAAATTTATTGCCTTTTGCCAAGATACTACATCTATATCTTGGAGTGCTTCGTCATATGTTCGGGGATCAGGTTCATGTTTACCCGGAATCAAGGCCGAAGACTCTCCTAAAAACATGAATCTCTCAGGTTGCCTTACAACCCTCCCACTACGACGATGCATTGTCTCTGGTTGTGTATCCTGTGTGACACGTGTTGCAGTTTCTAGTGGTACTTCATCTTGTACTGTTGGTATTAAAGTAGACGTTTCCTCTCGTATTTCTTCTAGAACTATTTCACTCATGGGCTTATAGTTCATTACATAATCTTCTTCTAAAAATCGAGCATTGGTGCTAACAATAATCTTCTGATTTTTAGGATTATAAAACAAACCACCTTTCGTTCCCTTAGGATATCCCACAAACAGACAGACTTCTGTACGTGATTCTAACTTGTCAGTATCTCCCTTCAGCACATGTATTGGACTACCCCATATCCGGATATGATTCAGACTAGGCTTACGCCCATTCCATAATTCAATGGGAGAAGAAGGAATTGTTTTAGAAGGTACCATATTCAGAATGTACATTGCTGTTTCTAAAGCATATCCCCAAAACGAATTTGATAATTCTGAATAACTCATCATCGATCTAACTATTTCCATAAGAGTCCTATTCCTTCATTCTGCCACACCATTCTGCTGGGGTGTACCAGGTGCAAACAATTGGGATTGAATCCCAACTTCTGATAAGTAATTCCTAAACTCTCCAAAGAGGTATTCGCCACCACGGTCAGACCGTAGTGTCTTGATACTTTTACCAAGACGTTTCTCCACATCAGCCCTATATTCGTTAAACTTGTTAAAGCATTCAGACTTCGGCGCATCAGGTAAATGTATCTGTATCTTGAATAATCGTCTATAAAAGAGACGAAGTATTCATAACCACCTCTTGCCTGGATAGACATAGGACCACTCAAATCAGAATGAACCAGTTCTAACGCATCTTTGGCTCTATACCCCTTGGCGTTAAAAGGTCTCTTGGTCATTTTACCTTCCAAGCAGGATTTACATGTTGGAAAGTTTTCCAACTCTAATGAACCCAAGAGTCCATCGGCTACAAGTCTTTGAATTCTACTTAAGTTAATATGACCAAGCCTTAGATGCCAAAGATACGTTTGGTTCATTTCCGAAGGTTCTTTTCTCTTATTAGAGTTAGAAGATGTGTTATTAATTTCCATATTTTGCTTTGTGGGAGAAATTAGATTTAAAGTATATAAATTGCCAACCAATGCACCAGAACAGATAATCACTTTATTTCTCTTTATAACCACATTGTTACTAAAGGAAACTGAATATCCATCCAAATACAGTTTAGAAACTGAAATTAAATTCTTTCTAAAACTGGGTACATAAAGATAATTTCTTAAAATTAAATTTCTATTCCTATCAAAAGATAAGTAAACGTCTCCCACTGCAACAGTCGCCACCTTAGTAGCATTCACTACAACAAAATTGTTAAAAGACAACATCATAAAGACAATGGTTTTAGAAGGAACTGTTGTTAATTTGGTTAAAGACAACGGTTTTTGACAAAACCATTGTCTTTGAGCGCCTGAAAAAATAAAAGACAATAGTTTTGTAAAAACCATTGTTCTTGAGCAATTTTTTGTAAAATCAACAACACTTTTTACAACAGTTTTCTAAAACTGTTGTCTTTAAGCGCTTTTTTAGGGGTCAAAGACAACAGTTTTAATAAACTGTTGTCTTTGAATTTATTCTTTCGCCGTTTTTCTCCTTCGTTGTTTTTGTAGTAGCAGTGATTTGCTTCCCTCTCTCCGAAAATTTTTTGGCGCTCTATTTTCCCCCCTTAACCTACCCGAACCCTAAACCTCTCCCCTCATACGATCTTTCTCCTCATACGGCTGCGCGACATGGCGCTGAAACCAAACCTTGATCCCTTCGGGGACTTCATCAACAATCTGTGACTCCTTTCGCCGCCATCTGCTTCCCCCGATCAACCCCCTCCCCTACTCCATTGCCGGCGTCATCAAGGACCAGCTTCGTGAGTCTCCTTCTTCTTTCCCTCTTGTAGATCTGAGGTTTTAGGTATGGATGGCGTTAAAACTCATATCTGAAAGAAAGATCTGGTTTTCCCTTTTTGATCGAGTTGCCCCTCGCTCACGAAGCTTGACGCCCTTCTCTCTCTTGGCTACGTTCTCAGCTCTATGACCAATTAGGAGCCCCCTCGATCGCCGAGATGGACCGTGGATCGGCAGCTCAAAACTCCCGCCTGGTGGAGGAGGTGTTCTGCGACATCAAGGGCCGGCGAGCCACCATCATCAGGGCACTCACCACTGGTAACTCCACTCTGCTTCTTTCTTCTTTTCCTTTCTCAACGATGTTATCGTCATTGACCTTCTGTTGTTTCCTGGTTATTCGCCTGTGTAGATTTCGAGGACTTCTATCAACAATGCGATCCCGGTTAGTAATTCCACAATCTTAGCTGCTGGTAGTCAACTTGGTTTTTGAATTTCAAGTACTAGGGAGTTTTATCTCAAATGGGGTACGGTGTGTTGGGAGGTGCTTATGGTGCTCTAGCTTCAAGGTTTCAGTAGGTATAAAGTACAACATGCTTCTTTAAGGAAAATGCGAAAGGCTCATTGTTTTACTGCATTATTTGCCTTACCTTTTGTTTCTCATATTTCTATTCAGAGGGTTTTGCATATCTCATTTTGCCTACTTTGCAGTCTATGGCTTATGGAAGGGGGCAGATCCCTACTGGCATGACAATGGTGCCCATGGTCTTACCCGATGGACGACTTGGATATGTGTTGTAAGTGAGCTAACAATTGTTTCAACAGATAAACATTCTCGTGGAGTAACAAAAGCTCTTTGTTTTTTGTCTTCCATATGTTTTTTTGTCTTGTTTTGTAACTAAGATTGTTAAATCATCAATACATTCTCCATTTATCTTAGGCAATAGCCTGAAGCACTTGTCTCAAGACCGCAACATGGGGGAAAATATGGTGGCAACTCAAGTGGAGGTCAGAACAATGACAGTGGACGTGGACGCAGATATAAGCCATACTAAGTCATTTTGGTTCTCTCTTCTAATTCCTGGATTTCAAGCTGTATTGATTGGATCCCTATGAGTTCAACGTTAATTTAAGTAGCTTACTTTTGTTACCTACTATGTTTTCACGTTTTGAGTCAGTTTCACCTACACAGTTGGAAGAGCATGGTTTTGAAAGCACGACTATTCGAGATGTTCTTACAGCTAAGGGGAAGAATGTTGATGGTTCCTGGCTGTGGTGCACAACTGATGACACTGTTTATGATGCTATCAAATCTGTAAATGGCCATTGTGTCAATCTTGTTTGGGATTACCATCCAGCTTTAAATAGTTTTAACTGACGGCTTATGCTCTACTTTTTCTAGATGAGACAACACAATGTTGGAGTTTTAGTGGTGGTGAGACCCGAAGAAGAGAAGGCAATTGCTGGAATTATTACTAAGAGAGGTAATTGGTTGTCCATGTTTGTTTTTGTTGGCTGTGAAATGGTATTAAATGTGCTCATGGGTGCATGGATAAAGCTAAACATTTATGTGAAATCATAAGATATTTTCCAATTAGTTGGTAAATTTCTCAATTCTATGGCTGCTCCAGTAGATTCAACTGGGTAGATGATTTTCATATGTTCTTCGGCAGCTTCAATTTTTATGGCAATCTTTTTACAACTGAGTGTACACCAATGTGAAGTTTTAAATTTCAATTAAGTTAAAAATTATCTAATTATCCTGAAAGTTATTTTCATGACATTTTGATAATCACATTGTCTCAAACACAATCATTTACTTGATGCAAATCAATTGTGTGATGGTCCAATGTGTGTGCCAGTTCTCTCTAAGCAGCGGATTTGTTCTTCACCTCTTCAAGACATTAGGGAAATAAGTTTAAGACTATTTTAACATCCTACAAGAGCAGTTGATTAGCAGATAAATTTGGCCTTCACCTCTGTTCAATATCTTTTTTGAAAACTAAGAACCAGTTTTGATAATGGTTCTTTTATGCAATTATACTTGCCGCGCAAATTACTTTTGTTATTAACGATTCCTTCTTCTTCAGATTATCTCCAGAAAATGATTGTACAGGGAAGATCTTCCAAGTCAACTAAAGTTGGTGACATCATGACTGAAGAGGTAAATTTCAATCTCAAGTTGTACAGACAATGTCTGAAAATTTTGAATTGAGTAGAAGTATTATTTCAAGATTTTGTTATTTTGCTTCCAATCTGATGCTGATTCTTTTCCTATATCTAGAATAAACTGATCACAGTGACTCCAGATACCAAGGTTCTGCAGGCAATGCAACTGATGACAGGTCTCTTTAGCAAGATTTTGTCGATAGATTGTCTAAATCAATTCAACTAGTTAATCTCTCAACATGTATTAAACTGCTTGTAAAATACCGGAAATAGGCGAATATTAATAAGGAAATTTTCCGAAATTTTTGGAAATTTATCGGGAAATTTTCGGAGCTCGTATGTACGAGTTGACGGGGATAAAAATGGGATCCGGAAAAGCATGTTTAGGCTATCCATTTAAGCGAGAAAAAGTTTATATATTTAATTCTTTTTCTTTTTCCTTATTTTTATTTCCCGTTTTCTTTATTTCCTCCGCTTCTTTCCCCGTGCACCCAACGCCGAACCCACGCGTGCCCGAAACCTTCTTCCCTTGCCCTAACCGGCGCCGACGCCTCTCTTCTCCTATCTCTTCTTCTCCTCTGCCGACGTCGACCTCCTTCCCCTGTGCCCTAGCCGCCGGCGACGCACGGAGCAGCGCCGACAGCCGATGCCCTTTCTGCCGCTGAGATAAGGAGCGCAACTTCTTTTCCTCCTTCCTCGCGTCGGCCACAGCTGACGCCGCCACCAGCCACCCGATCGTCGGGCAACGATGTTGACAGCTAACCCTAGTTCTCCTTTGGCGTGCCACTGTTGAGTCCTCTTCCCGCACGAGGCCAGCACAGTGACGCCAGCCGACCACCGGCCACAACTCACAGAGCCGACTTTTTCTTCTGTGCTCAGCCGCGACACTCATCTCACGGCGCCACCTCTTCTCTACCTTAGCCTTGTGCCCTAGACCTCTCCACAGCTGGTTCCTTTTCTTCGCCACCAGAAGCCGGCAGAGAGGAAGAAGTGTATCAAGTTGGTAAGGCATCATGTTTCATTTGATGATTTAGATATTATGTGATCAATTCATATTTTTCCTCTTACTCACCAGAGACATTAGGTGGTTGAAGTAATTTGGTTGTGGAGTCTAGTCTTCTTCTGGCAGCAACCATCTGTGGTTGAGAATCAAACAGAAGGGAAGAATTATAAGAGGTGAGGTTCTATGCACTGGGGTATTCGGTTGGTGGATTTAGGTTTTGATGTGGACAAGTTAATCGATGGCCAGTTAAGGTTGATTAATAATTAGGGTTTTCTTAATTGAGTTAAGAGTTTGATTTAGTTATTTGATATAGGTTGAGTAACTAAATTTTATGTGTTTAATTAGGTAGGGTAATGATTATGACTTAGGGTTTTGTCCTAAGTTGTGGTGGGAATTTTATTTAGCAATTCATTTGAATTTTTAGCTAAATAAAATATCTGTGTATTGGTATTACAGGACCTTGACGCGAGACGAGTATCTCGACGTCGTGTTCGGACCAGAATGGACTTTTCTAATCGGAGGTGGGTACTTTTGACTTATTGTCTTTGATATGCTTAGTAATGAAATTAACAATTTGCATTAATTGTGTTTTCTTATTTGTTCGGTTAATCACTGCCCGATACATGTTGCCTGCTTGATTGATTGTTTGTTTGCATCTCGTATTGATACCTATCTGATTTCACATGCTCATGGGTAGTGATATAACCATGTTTTACCATGTCAGGACCTAGGTTTGATACCTTATTTGATCAGTATACCTTGATATGATTTATTCACTATGGTGCCCATTGTTATATGTCCAGAGGTTGGTTTAGTATATTACCATGCTTAGTGACATGCACCATTTGCATGATCGCATGCTGTGCGATAGATTTCTCCATTATTATTGAGCACTTTGCCAGTTTTCATCACTGTTCGGTGCTCTGTTGTGACACTCATGGGTAGCGTGACACAGCGTGGTAGCACGTCAGTTTGGCTCTTCCGGTGCTCCGTTGGTCCGCTCATGGGTAGTGTGACACAGCGTGTAGCACGTTAGAGATCCCTCCCCGTCATAGCGTACCGGGAGATGAGAGCATTGTGCTCCCCCATTTATGATTTGGGGTAGGAGTACGTGTGTACTCCGACAGCATCTCGTCCACTCGGTCACTCATCAGGGGTAGTGATGCAGAGTGCACGGTTGTCACGGCTCTACCCACTCGGTCCCACTTTTGTTATGAGTTGGCTGACTGGCATCAGGGGTGACCATGACATTGGCATCATATGCATGATGCATTTATTGTTTGTGATTGTGTTTGCTGCATTTATATGCTGCATATTGTTTGGATACCTATGTTTGACATGCATACAGGTCTTCTATACCTTTCGGACTGTTTGTCCTTATACCGGGTCCTGGTTAGTACAGATTCTCTCCTGTCTACTTCGGTTTGCGTTTATCTTTATTTGTACGCATGATTAGTGCTAGGTGTTATTTCTTTACTTTGTATATCAATTGTACCTGCTGAGTGTTGGACTCACCCCGCCTCCATTATTGATATTTTCAGGTTGATACTGTCAGGAGAGAGTTCCAGTTGCTGGTCTCTGCAGACCTCGAGGATATGATTGGTTTCCTTTTGGTTTCTTTTCTGTTCTAGACTGTTTTCAATTTGTTATGTTTTGGATTATTTTACTTATGGACATTGTATGGATTTTATTTTGTCGATGGATTTGGATTTGGATTTATTCTACTACATGCCTGCCTGGACGGCAGAAGAGGTGAGTTCATCGGATTTGAGTTTTTCGAGTGTAGTGGAGTAGGGTTGATTTCGAGTCAGAGTATTATCTTTTTGTTTACTTGTTATATAAACTGCGTGGAATGTGTGGTTGTATTTTTATTGTTTTTATTATTTCAGCCGCCTGTGGCTGAGGTATGTGAGAATGTAGAAAAGTTTCAGATTGTCCACAGTACAGGGGAGATGTTTCCGAAATTTTCTCGGACAGGGACTCTTCTGGGGCGTGACAATTTAGTGGTATCAGAGCAGGTATACGATACTTGCTATGTGTTTTGGATTTTCGAGATTTATTCTGATACCAATTTATTTGGTATCAGAGGGCAGTTTTACGATCGTTGTCTTTGTATTTTGGATATTTGGGATAACCTGATACCAATTTATTTGGTATCAGAGCGCTAAAGTTTGGTGATACTTGGTTGGTTTCCGTGTGTTGGATTTTGAGATTTAACTGATACCAATTTATTGGTATCAGAGCAGGGTTATGATACCTGCTTTTGGTGTTCTGGAGATTTATCGGATACCTGTTGTTGGTATTCTGGATATTTGGGTTAGCCAGGTTTGCGAGTCAAACTGGGCATTTTCGGATTTTCGATATGGTTATGTTTCGGATTTTCGTTTCGGATTTATTTGGATTTCCGGCGATATTCTCGTTCGAAATTTTGAGGTCAGAAGTTAGGGACTGGACAGCGACGGAACATCTCCAGACGACATATAGGTATGATGTTTAATTTGATAGTTATGACATGTATTAGCACTTTATCTTTAGTACCTGTCTGGTTGTTGTAGCTCATATTACATATGATGGGTTAGCCACTGATCTTGGTCGACCCTAATAAAGATCAAGGATTATAGTCTCTGGTGATTTTATATATCTTACCACTAGTAGTTTTAGTTTATGTTACTACTAGTAGGAGTTGAAGGCACATACCAGCCTCTGCTATTGTTAGCTGGGTAATGGATGATACCTACATATTCGTGTGGACTTAGCCAGTAGAGTTTTTATACTCATATCTTTTGGATATTAGAGTACCTGATACGATGAAAATTGGTCATTGGGGAGTTATCATGTTTGATCATTGTTGAGAAAGGTTTGAGGTTGAGGGATATTGTGAGATTCAGATATTGTGATATGTTGATTTCTAATGATTTATGAGAGTAAATGTTATGTGGTTGTCGGATGATCTATTACTAGATATTGTTTTGATGATTTATTAGTGGATAACTATTTTGATGATCTATTATTTGGGTTGTCATTGATGGTGATATAGTAAGTGTCATGTATGATATTCACAGATTTGATGATTATAGTTGGTGATCAGATATAGATCAGGTGCTAGAGAATTTACGGTTGAGTGTGCCTATGAATTTTAATAAATCTGGTTAGTTATGGTTAGTTAACAGGATGATAAAATTGATATTTGCTTCCTCTGATATTGGACTATGTGGATAAATAATGATTTGATGTTTGAAATATTAATTTGCTCTCATGGGGAGTAGAGACTTATTCATCTGATATTATGTGGGTTGATATTTTTGAGGATAAAAAATGAGAGTGTCTTGATGTTCTTGAATTTTGACTTTATCTTTTGGGTCGTACACCTTTATACATATGATTATTGTGGGTTTCTAGTAGATTATACCCGAGTGGTTAGACATACATGTCTGATTGTTTATTGGAGGTATTTGTCAATTAAAAACTATGTTGTGGAATGTGCACATATGTTTGAGTGTTTTATTGGATGTATCTTATCGATCTAATCTGAGTTATGATATGTGCGGATGTGTTGGGTGTAATATTTGAGGTATCTTGTTTATTATATGATTGTTTTAAGAGTATACTTATGCCGATTATGATTTGTTGGAAGTATTACGTTGATTATACTCTTGGCATAGGTGTACATATGTCATGTGAGTGTTGTTGAGGTGTATTGTTGATTATACCTATGTCGATATATGCACACGGGTTCGGTAGGTATTGTTGGAGGTATTACACTGATTTATACCTGTGCTATGAGTGTGTTTGGTGTGTACTAATTGGATGATTATGTCGATCATACCTATGTTGTGTGTGCACGTGTGCCAGGTGCATTGTTGGTAGTATCATGATGATTCTACCTATGTTGAATGTAGAGTGTAAGTGTCTACATTATGTTATTGGTTGTATTATCCTGTCAATTAATTCTTCTATTAGTGGGTGACCGATCCACTAGGATGATGATAGAGTTGACTATGGATTTGATTTGCTTACTAGGTTGTTATACCCTAGGCTACTCATATTGATCTGTGGTTGAGTGATCTCTGCAGTCTCTAGTTGGATAGTTAGGTGCCTTGGACACTTATGGATTGTTTGTGGTGGAGCGGAGTTCCGACATATACATATTTCGGATTGCTTGTAGCGGAGCATTGCTCCCATATCTATTGCAGATACATGTTATAGATTATTTGTAGTGGAGTGTTACTCCTACATATTGAGGATTTTTTGTGGTAGAGTGTTGCTCCCACATATGTGGTATTTTCTGTGATGGAGCGTTGCTCTCACACTGGAGGATCTATGCTTAGATGATTTGTATTGTTGGTGATTATATTTCAGACTTATTGTCAGGGATCTTATGGTTAGAAATGTCTGTGATATGGACATTATGTGTCATGATTTTACCATTAGGGTTTGGGGAGCCTTAGAGGTTTTCAGAGACTTGATGATTTTGGTATTCCCAGGATGTTTGGATCGGTTTCCATTATCTTTGTTGACGGTGTTGTGATCTATTTCGGATCCACGGTGAGTTACGCACTTCATCTTTGTATAGTTCTAGAGATGCTTCGATGGAAACGTCTAGATGTGAAGATCAGTAGTGCGTATTTTGGTTGTCTTCTGTGAGATGTTTGAGACACACGGACATCAGTAGGAGTATACCGTGGTTCCACAGGAGATCGAGGTTGTTACCGTTGGGAGTAGACGGAGTCTATAGAAGAGGCTCGTAACTTCCTTTGTTTGGCTCGATATTTCCGAAGATACGTTGAGGGTTTCTCTCGGATAGCTATGTCACTGACATGCCTGACCTAGAAAGGCTTGAAGTTCACTTGGACTGAGGATGACAAGACCATCTTCTAGGAGCTGAAGCGGAGACTAGTGTCGGCTCTGATTTTGAATTTTTACCTTCTGGAGAGGACGGATATGTCCTCTGCACTGACACATCTATTAAGGGTTTGAGCGTTGTTCTGATGCAGCATTTTGAGTAGTCTCCTATGCTTCTTGTCGGTTGAAGGAGCAGGAGAAGAACTGCCCTGTACATGATCTGGGCAAGTCGCCATTATTTTTGCCATGAATATTTGGCGACATTATTTATATGGCATTACATTTGAGATTCTCACTGACCATAAGAGTCTCAAAGATCTATTTACTTAGAAGGAACTTAATCTCTGACAGAGGAGATGGATGGAGTTCCTGAAGGATTATGACTGTACGATTGACTATCACCGGGGAAAAACTAATATGTTTGCCGACACACTCAGCTTGAAGTCTAGAGAGATTTTAGTTTGCTACCGAGTTGTGGTCACAAACTTGATTTAAGGTTCCTCCGATTTGGGCCTTGAGGGGTAAGGACAGATAGAGCAGGGTACTCTGGTTATCATGGTTGCTCAGTCGTTGATCAGGACGAGGATACGATAGCCCTAGGCTGTTGATCAGTATTTGTAATTTATTTGCAGCCAGATAGCTTCTGGGCAGCAGACCGAGTTCACACGAGACGAGAAGAGTGTTACACTTCCGAGGAAGATTATGCGTACTTCAGTCTCACCCGGTCTTATAGGAGTTACTTCCGGAGGCTCATCGCTCATGATTTGCTTTCCACCAAGCGGTACCCGTATGTGCCAAGATTTGAGGTGTTTCTATTGGTGGAACGACATGAATGACGACATGAAGGAAGACATCGCGGATTTTGTAGCTAGATGTCTTGTTTGTCAGCAAGTGAAGGCCGAGCACCAGAGACATGCTGGATTACTTAGCGGATTCCTATTTCCGAGTGGAAACGGGAATATATTACTTTGGACCTGGTGGTGTGTTTGCCGAGGACACGACGAGGCCATGACGCGATTTGGGTAATCGTTGATCGATTAACCAAATCCGCGCACTCGTTAGCGATCCGGAAGACTGATTTCCTGGATCGATTGACAGATCTGTATTGCCGGGAGATTATCAGATTACATGGTGTCCCTTTGGTATTTCGGATAGAGACCCCGGTTCACGTCTCGTGTCTGGCAGAGTCTGCAGCAGGCCTTGCGAACGCAGCTCCGTTTCAGTACAACTTTCCATCCGCAGACAGATGGACAGTCAGTGTGGACCATACAGATTCTAGAGGATTTGTTGAGGTCATGTATGTTGGATTTTTTTTAGAGGCAGTTGGGAGGACCATTTGTCATTGGTAGTGTTCGCCTACAACAACGGTTCACATTTGGCTATCCAGATGACACCGTTTGAAGCGTTGTATGGTAGGCCTTGTCGGATACCCACCCTCTGGGATGAGGTTGGGGAGGTCCAGTTGTTGGGACCTCATAGAGCTCAGCATGAGGCAGAGTTGGTCCGTACCATCAGACAGAGGATGTCAGAGGGATAAGACTGCTAGAAGAGTTATGCTAACCGGAGTCGGAGACTCTTAGAGTTCTCTATTTGCGACCATGTATTTATGCGAGTTTCACCCGCGAAAGGGGTGAAGAGATTTGGCTTCAGAGGTAAGCTAGCTCCACGATACATTGGACCTTTCTAGATCTCGGAAAGGATTGGAGCGGTAGCTTACCGGTTGGCACTACCACCGTCCTTGGCAGGAGTGCACGATGTATTCCACGTATCCATGCTGAGGAGATACGTACCCAAACCGACACATGTGCTGACAGATATCTCAGTTTCAGTACAGCCTGGCGTCACTTATGAGGAGATTTCGGTACAGATTTTAGACCGGAAGGAGAGTCAGTTGTGGAACAAGACTATCCGGCTTGTTAAGGTCGGATGGTAGTATCTTTCGGACGAGGAGGCTACTTGGGAGCTCGAGGATACTATTCGAGCTCGATATCCCCATCTTTTCACTTGAGGTATGTGATTTGTTTACCGTTCAGTATTCATGCTTTATATCTGTTGTTGGTACTTGTTGATGGTAGATAATGAAATTTGGGGACCAAATTTTTATTATTAGGGGAGAATGTAAAAAACCGGAAAATAGGCGAATATTAATAAGGGAATTTTCCAGAATTTTTGGAAATTTATCGGGAATTTTTCGGAGCTCGTATGGACGAGTTGACAGGGATAAAAATGGGGTCCGGAAAAGCCTATTTAGGCTATCCATTTAAGCGATGAAAAGTTTATATATTTAATTCTTTTTCTTTTTGATTATTTTTATTTCCCGTTTTCTTTATTTCCTCCGCTTCTTTCCCCGTGCACCCGACGCCGAACCCACGCGCGCCCGAAACCTTCTTCCCTTGCCCTAACCGGCGCCGACGCCTCTCTTCTCCTATCTCTTCTTCTCCTCTGCCGACGTCGACCTCCTTCCCCTGTGCCCTAGCCGCCGGCGACGCACGGAGCAGCGCCGACAGCCGATGCCCTTTCTGCCGCTGAGATAAGGAGTGCAACTTCTTTTCCTCCTTCCTCACGTCGACCACAGCCGACGCCGCCACCAGCCACCCGATCGCCGGGCAACGATGCTGACAGCTAACCCTAGTTCTCCTTTGGCGTGCCACTGTTGAGTCCTCTTCCCACACGAGGCCAGCACAGTGACGCCAGCCGACCACCGACCACAACTCACAGAGCCGACTTTTTCTTCTGTGCTCAGCCGCGACACTCATCTCATGGCGCCACCTCTTCTCTACCTTAGCCTTGTGCCCTAGACCTCTCCACAGCCGGTTCCTTTTCTTCGCCACCAGAAGCCGGCAGAGAGGAAGAAGTGTATCAAGTTGGTAAGGCATCATGTTTCATTTGATGATTTAGATATTATGTGATCAATTCATATTTTTCCTCTTGCTCACCAGAGACATTAGGTGGTTGAAGTAATTTGGTTGTGGAGTCTAGTCTTCTTCTGGCAGCAACCATCTGTGGTTGAGAATCAAACAGAAGGGAAGAATTATAAGAGGTGAGGTTCTATGCACTGGGGTATTCGGTTGGTGGATTTAGGTTTTGATGTGGACAAGTTAATCGATGGCCAGTTAAGGTTGATTAATAATTAGGGTTTTCTTAATTGAGTTAAGAGTTTGATTTAGTTATTTGATATAGGTTGAGTAACTAAATTTTATGTGTTTAATTAGGTAGGGTAATGATTATGACTTAGGGTTTTGTCCTAAGTTGTGGTGGGAATTTTATTTAGCAATTCATTTGAATTTTTAGCTAAATAAAATATCTGTGTATTGGTATTACAGGACCTTGACACGAGACGAGTATCTCGACGTCGTGTTCGGACCAGATTGGACTTTTCTTATCGAAGGTGGGTACTTTTGACTTATTGTCTTTGATATGCTTAGTAATGAAATTAACAATTTGCATTAATTGTGTTTTCTTATTTGTTCGGTCAATCACTGCCCGATACATGTTGCCTGCTTGATTGATTGTTTGTTTGCATCTCGTATTGATACTTATCTGATTTCACATGCTCATGGGTAGTGATATAACCATGTTTTACCATGTCAGGACCTAGGTTTGATACCTTATTTGATCAGTATACCTTGATATGATTTATTCACTATGGTGCCCATTGTTATATGTCCAGAGGTTGGTTTAGTATATTACCATGCTTAGTGACATGCACCATTTGCATGATCGCATGCTGTGCGATAGATTGCTCCATTATTGTTGAGCTCTTTGCCAGTTTTCATCACTGTTCGGTGCTCCGTTGTGACGCTCATGGGTAGCGTGACACAGCGTGGTAGCACGTCAGTTTGGCTCTTCCGGTGCTCCGTTGGTCCGCTCATGGGTAGTGTGACACAGCGTGTAGCACGTTAGAGATCCCTCCCCGTCATAGCGTACCGGGAGATGAGAGCATTGCGCTCGCCCATTTATGATTTGGGGTAGGAGTACGTGTGTACTCCGACAGCATCCAGTCCACTCGGTCACTCATTAGGGGTAGTGATGCAGAGTGCACGGTTGTCACAGCTCTTCCCACTCGGTCCCACTTTTGTTATGAGTTGGCTGACTGGCGTCAGGGGTGACCATGACATTGGCATCATATGCATAATGCATTTATTGTTTGTGATTATGTTTGCTGCATTTATATGCTTCATATTGTTTGGATACCTATGTTTGACATGCATACAGGTCTTCTATACCTTTCGGACTGTTTGTCCTTATATCGGGTCCTGGTTAGTACAGATTCTCTCCTGTCTACTTCGGTTTGCATTTATCTTTATTTTTATCAGGAGACTGTACGCATGATTAGTGCTAGGTATTATTTCTTTACTTTGTATATTAATTGTACCTGCTGAGTGTTGGACTCACCCCGCCTCTATTGTTGATATTTTCAGGTTGATGCTGTCAGGAGAGAGTTCCAGTTGCTGGTCCCTGCAGACCTCGAGGATATGATTGGTTTCCTTTTGGTTTCTTTTTTGTTCTACACTGTTTTGAATTTGTTATGTTTTGAATTATTTTACTTATGGACATTGTGTGGATTTTATTTTGTCGATGGATTTGGATTTATTCTACTACATGCCTGCCTGGACGGCAGAAGAGGTGAGTTCATCGGATTTGAGTTTTTCGAGTGTAGTGGAGTAGGGTTGATTTCGAGTCAGGGTATTATCTTTCTGTTTACTTGTTATATAAACTACGTGGAATGTGTGGTTGTATTTTTATTGTTTTTATTATTCCAGCCGCCTGTGGCTGAGGTATGTGAGAATGTAGAAAAGTTTCAGATTGTCCACCGTACAGGGGAGATGTTGCTGAAATTTTCTCAGACAGGGACTCCTCTGGGGTGTGACACTGCTGGCTTCATGCGTTTCAGTACAACTTTGTTGGCTGTTTACTAGGACCACGTGGGAACTCCTTAAAAAGAGTTGAAGCTTCAACTCAATGCAGGGTTTATATATGAGGTCGAGGTTCAGTGAAGGATTCTATAATGGTATGTGGATATCATGTAATATTTATCTTAATGAAAAATGAGTATATTCCAATCTCCCAAACCTTGATATATTATCCTCACTATTAACTTTTTAAGGCCTACCTACATAAAAAATAGATCTTTGTCTTTATGTTTGAAGGCAAAATAATCCATGTTTTTGAATGTGATATGGGTTTCTCTTCTCTTGTTTCTCCTAGAGTATATTGTTCTTTGTACAAGTTACACCGACATTAAGTTAACCGTGCATTTTAGAACTTATGTAATTTTCGATATTAGCATCCTATAATATGTCCTAATTAATGGATTGTTATTATCAACTCAAAAGCTAAGGTGCATTATTTCTTGTCTTAATACTCAAGTTTTCTCTCCTTTTTTTGAACAGAAAGAAAGCTTATGGGATAAATCTGGATATGAACACTTAAACGAACCGCTGCACAGACTATTGGAGGCAGAATTTACACCAGACATAATTGATGCTCGTTTAAACCAAGCTGTTGCCACCCTTGAAGATCTTCTGAAGCTTGTGGCAACAAAAACTTTCACCTAGGTTGCATCCTCCTCATTGTTCTACAAGATGTTGATGCGAATGCTATTATCGAAACATAGTCACTATTCAAACTCCAAATCTTGCAGGACGAGTCAATGGACTACTACAAGAAGCAACAACTCAGGGAGTTGGCCATACTCAACGACACGTTGAGGGAAGAGAGTCCACAAATGAGTCCACAAACGTTCAGGGAGTTGCCCCACAGGAAGCAGTTGTAGATGGAGTTTATTTGTTTATTTGTATTGGGATAAATTTTATTTGAATATGAGACATGTTTCTTCTTGTATGATTATAATTCTTGTATAAGTAACATTTTAAATGACATTGATATGGGGAATATTATTTTTTTTGTGATTAAAAGATTTTATTATATATTTATATTGAAATATGATATATTGGTATTAAAAGACAATAGTTTAAAAGACAATGATTTAAAATTGTTATTATTGTTGTCTATCACCCTAAAAGACAACGGTTAAAAACCGTTGTCGTAGCCCCAAAAACTGTTGTAACTGATAGCAGTGTTATTAAAAGTGCTCTAAACAACAACGATTTTAAACCGTTGTCTTTTCATTCAAAGACAACGGTTTTAAATCGTTGCAAAACTGTTGTCGTTTCATTCTACGACAATGGGTTTAAACCGTTGTCGTAGCCCCCACTTTTAACAACACTGCCAGTTACAACGGTTTTAAAGGGCCTACGACAACAGTTTTTAACCGTTGTCTTTTAATGTTTTTGTTGTAGTGATTGCCAATGTAGACAGTTATCTCTCCATCAAATAGTCGTCGGGTTTCCTGGAACCCCTTTAAAGAATTACAGACATGATCAGTGGCTCCCGTATCTACACACCAGGTGCTGGTAGATAACACCGCTAAACATGTTTCAACTACTAGAGCATGAGATATACCTTTATTGTTCTGATTCCTACGAGGGCAGTCCGCCTTCCAATGTCTTGATTGCTTGCAGATGAAGAACTTGCCCTTCGACTTTTTCATTCCAGCTTTTTGTTCTTGAGGTTTATTCACTCGCTTTGCTAAAAAGACCTATTTCTTCTTCTTCTTGTCTTTCGGCTTAGAAGTAGAACCATTTTCAGCATAGTGAATCTGAGAACTTTGACGAAATATACCTTCTGCTGCCTATAGTTCTGTCAGAAGTTCCGCCAACGTATACACTCTTTTGTTCATGTTATAATTTAGGCAGAACTGCTCAAAACTTCTGGGAAGCGTTTGGAGAATTATATCGACCTGAGTTTCCCCATCGATTTCTCCTCCAAGAACTTGTATTTCGTTCAGATAGGCCATCATTTTAAGGATATGATCCCTCACGGGTGTCCCCTCAGACATGGTGGCTGTCATTAGCTTTCTCATTGCCTCTTGCCTAGCAGTCCGACTCTGGTGCCCAAAGAGTTCTTTGAGATTGTTCATTATATCATAAGCTGTTGGTAAATCTTGATGCTGATGTTGCAATACATTTGACATTGATGCCAAAATGTAACACCGCGCCATCTTATCAACTTTTACCCATTTCATATGATACTCAATCTCCTCTGGGGTAGAGTCACCGTCAGGTGCATCAGGGCAAGCCTCAGTCAGTACAAACTTATAGCTTTCAGTAGTAAGAACAATGTCCAGGTTTCTTTTCTAATCAATATAGTTGGGACCAGTAAGTTTGTTCTCTTTCAGTATAATGGCCAGTGGGTTGAAAGTCATCCTAAGAATCACAAAAATAAACTTTGGTAATTAAGACTCTAAATTTAGAATAATATTGATTCCTCAAACAATACTATTTTAAATTAACCAACACCTCAAATCACCGTGAATATTACATGCCACGTTAGTGTGGACGTATACAAATTCAACATTTGTAAGAGGAGGGTGTGACCCATTAATTTTATTATCTTGTCATCCTAACTTTATGACAAATAAAATTAATAGTTGGTTTCACTTTGGTCACACAAAACAATAGCAGTGACTCCGTTGGAGAGGATATTATTGAATGTGTCTAAATATATACCATTACTTGATACTAAGTCCATTAAATAGGATTGTGCCCCTTCAGTTGAAGAAGATCACATGCTCCTAAATAATTTCCTATAACCATCCATAAAAGAAGTTTGATCTAGTGATCCGCAACAAACCCATCCGTTGTGGAGGAAGGCACTCAGAGCCAACATGCAAGCTTGTTGCATCACTTACAAACCAGTAATAGAGACCATGGGATTTATTAAAATCCCTCTTCCACTTAGTTATTTAAAAATAAGGATTTTAACCTATGCTAGCATACATCACATGCACATAAACATCACAGTATATAAAAGTAATAAATTTGAAAATTAATTTTTCAACTATTATGGTCTTTTCCTTCACTGTCTTCAGTATGCTCCAACCCTAGCTGCTGTCATCTTTAGCCACCGCCATCGGGTCGAGTTATCGCATCTATCTTGCTTCTTATTCCGCTGCTCCTCTGGTCCTCCAATAGCACCACACCTCGCAAAGATACGATCCACGACAAATATATAATTTTACAAATATCGATCTTATATTCCATTAAGGAATGTACATGTATTCTAGATCGAACAAAAATAAAATTCTAAAAATAACACAGCTCCTACTGTATTTGATACATACAATCATGCACACAAAATAATGCCCTTGACATGTTCAAGGGTCCAATCACACACAATATCTAAATGTCATAATAGTTGGAGCCTGCAACCACAGAGTTAGCACATCCTACTATTATCCTGCCTAAATTATGTATGACATGTGCATAATTAATTTGAAAACCAAAACACACAAAGACAAACCCTAGCTCTGATACCAATTGTTGGTTAGTCCTAGGGAAATCGTACCAGTTTCACTGTACAAAAATTTTGTACTAGTGTCGAACCTTTCCTTAAATAACCTATTGTGTTCTTTAGAAGTTAAATTAGGAATCACAGACGGAACTTAACATCATTGATTCCAAATTTAACTTATCTATTCTTAATGGTTTAGATTTGAATCGCAAGCGGAACTTAACACTATTGATTCAAATCCACCTATGTTATTAATTCCATTAAATATTAATTTCCAAAATTGGCTTCCAGGACTACATGGCGAGGCACATGGCCTTCTTGGATATGGGAGCAACCACCACCGCCTAGACAAAGCCTTTTAAGGAAAGCTAATATTTAATTTCCTTAAATAACTCTAGGTTTACCAAAAAGAACAATCGAACCACAAATTCGAAAAAGAAGAAAACACAAACTCGAAAAACTAATTCGAAAAACTAGATCTAATGTCTCTTGTGTTTGGAATTCTTACAAAAAGAAATAACTTGCACGATGTGGAAAACAATTGCTAATTATACCTTCTTTTTGTATGCTAATGACCTCGAGATCTTCTGCCGTATTCCTCGCCTCGCCTTGGACGTCGTGTGGGCGACGATCCTCCAAGATGAACACCACCCAAAAGCTTTCTTCCTCTTCCTCTAAAATCCGGCCACCACCACCACCAAGGAGAAGAGAGCAAGGGAAAAGAGAAGGAGAAGGGGTCGGCCACACCAAGATCTCCAAGCAAGAGAATAAAAATTGTTGTATATCATGAAGCCTCCTCACCCCTTCTTTTATAATACTTTCCCAAGGCAAATAAAGGAAGAATTTTTACAAAAATTAAAATCTTCCTCTAGCTTTTCCTTTTCCCTTTTAATTTTCCTTTTCTTTCCTCTTGATTGAATCAATCACCAAAAATAAATTTGATGATTTTATTTTTTTTTAAACATGGCCGACCACTTTGCTAGGGCACCAAGCAAGGGTGGCCGGCCCCCATAAGAGGAAAGGAAATTTTTTTTTTATAAAATTTTATAAAATTGTTTTTGTAGAACATATTTCATTTAATTTTGGATCTAAATATATTTTTGAAGACTTTTATAAAGAATCTCTTACTCTATCTATTAATTGTGTTCCTTGAACTATATTTATAAAATTAATTAAAATTTTAGTAAAACAAAGGGGGAATTAATTGAAGAATTTTGTAAATTAAATAATAAAATTTCTTTATGTTCCAATATTTGGAATATTCATTGGCAAACACATTCATATATGAGTGTGACTTGTCAGTAGATTGATAATTCTTGAAATATCCAAAAAATATTGTTAGCTTATAGAATTCTTAATGAATCACATTCTGCTCACAATTATTATGTTGAATTTTATAATAATATGGATTAACTCATAAAATATTTTTAATATCATTTGATAATGTTAGTTCTATTACCGCTAGGTAGTAATGATGAACTAAAATTTATATGTCAACATATTATTCGTGGTTTTTTTGTCATATTTGTTGCGTATGTCTTATTTTAAATTAATGTGTTCAAGATGGATTAAGAATTTAAGAAAATCATATTAAACCAATTGGAATTGTTATTTTTTATTTATGGTCGCATTAATCTAATTAATATTAATATAAAGAATTATTATGTTCATTTTTTGTACAAACTATTAATAATACTAATATATATTTATTTTCACACCAATGAAATATTTGTAGTAGTATTTGTAAAATTTTATTAGTATTTAATGATGCAACTAAATAACTTTTTAGTTTTTATTATTCTACTTCTTAATTAGTTTTAGAGAATTTTTTTAATAAAGTATTAGTTTTATAGTACAAATGAATTTTTATCTTCTTGTATATTATCAATGAAAACCAAATAGAAAAAAAAAATTATATTCCTAAAAATTTTTTGTTGCATTTGCTTTAGACAGTAGTTGTAAATTAGAAGTTTTATCAGAAATATTAATTTTGTATTATAATACTTTAATTCCATTTAAAAAAATTTCTTCTCATGATCATAATAATATTATATATAATATTTCCTCAAGTTCCATGCAAGAATTTGAGAATTATTTTATTACTTCTTTTGATTTTAATGAGGCAAAGAGCTAAGCAGATTTCAATATCCTAAAGTTGTGGTCACAGAAGGCTCATAACTTTCTCATCTTCTTCATGATTACCAAAGAAATTTTAACTTATCCAGTGTCAACAATTGTTGTGAAATAGACGTTCAGTGGTTGAGATAACATATTGGATAAACGATGATCGACTTTGCTTCCCGACTTGTTAGAACCCAAGCATTACTGACGATTGGACCAGAGCCGAACAAAGAATCTAATGAATGAACCTTTCAAATGATGAAGTTGAAGAATTTGATACAGATGGAAAGAATACTACGGGAACAGGGAGCAGAAGTGAATAGCAATGTCACTTCTTAAGGTAAAAGAGTAAAAAGGTTAGAGTACTACTTAGACTTTGATTTCCCTATATCATAATAAATACTTAGGCAACTTAAATAAGTGTAAGCCCTATTTTATTTATATATTTTTTTATGAATTTATAATTTTAATTTTTTTAATATGATAATATTGAACTATGGTAAACCGTGAACCAAATAGTAAACCACTAGTTTTGAACTGTGAACTGTAATTGTCTTGGAAGGTTAAAGTTAAGGGTCGACCTATTAAAATAGTTTCGAACCAACGGTTCCAAACCGTCTGTTCCGAGTCATCGAATTGTCGATTCCGAGCCGTCAAACCGTCGGTTCTGAGCCATCGAAACGTTGGTTTCGAACCATCGAACAGTCGGTTTCGAATCATCAAACAGTCGAACCATCGGTTATGAACAGCCGATTTTGAACCGGGGTTGGGTGTAAGGTGAGGATTTGAGAGGTGATGTGGTTGGGTTTATAGTTTCTCATGTGATAAAAGGCAATTCGTTCGTCCCCAGCACCTCTGTCAACCCGTCCCTAGACAAATACGGAGGAGATAAATCACGGGTGACTACTAACTATTAGTACAAATAGCCAAGGTATGAGGGAAGATATACTCAGATATATCAAATTTTAATCCTAAAACCTCATATGATAATATCTTATATCTCAACTACTACACCGTCTCAAAAGGACGGTTTTATAATTTCTCAAGTTGAGTGGGTGGGTGATATTTATGTAACATGTCGTGGCTATAGTATTTACCATTTCTATAATCAGAAAATGCATGTTAGTCGGTCACCTCTAGAAGAGTTGAATACTTATATTATAAAAGGAAAAGAAAATCATGTTAACTTAATCAGCAAGAGTTCAATTAAGCCACCCTTCTCACTCTCTTTTTTTTCTCCCAAAAGGAAAGTTTTAAAAAAGTCTAATTTCTAATTGCAAGCGATCAGTAAGTCTCCGTTCCAACTCCCTCCAACACCCTCCTCCCTCCACCATCGAAAGTGGAGCAACTTTTATTGGAACTCAATTGAATTTTCACTACATAATCCAAAAAGACTCCAATCAATGAACCAAAACAAGGAGCATTGCATTGCAATGCAATGCAATGCATGATGTGTATTAGCTAAAATGACACGAAGAAAAAGAAACCAGGCATTATTAACAACTCCCACCAATTAAATAAGGTAATACTTCCTCTAATTAGCAAAATTCTATTTAAAAGGGAAAAGGAAATGGGCATGAAAAGGTAGTTGTGTCTAACTCGGCAACTACCACAATTTTTGGTCCATTAAAATTGTATTTACTTGGCACACCAAAAATATAAATATATGCGAGTAATTTACATTGAACAGTTTTGTGGATTTTTTACTTTCATCCAAATAAATATTAGGGTTTGGAAAAAAAAATATGATACATTGAACTCATTTATAAAAAGATAATTATATTCATCCTAAGCATTTTGTAGAGATTATGTAAAAGGAGATAAATCATAGGATCAGTTTATGTCCGACCGTTCAAATGGCTAGAAATGGAAGGATTATTTTTCTCTATTAATCCCTTCCTTTATTATAATAAATTTATTATCCTCTGACTAATTAAACATTCTGTGAAAACATGATGTATTGAACTCATGAAAATTATAGAAATGGTAAAAGGCTTGGAGCTAAAATAAAAAATGCACCACTGATTATGATTTTGGTCAAAAGAATAATTTTTTTTTAAAAAAAGGGTCAAAATAACACCCAATATATTTCTCATCTTGAAAATATTTTTATTCTAACATTGTTGTAACTACGGAGTTGCTACTACAATACCAATTTGCTATAACGTACGTGTTAGTAACTTATTTGTTTAGTTCAATTTGATAAAAGAAAAAATATTATACATAGAGCATTTTTATATCAAATTTTTATATAATTTAGTCAAAATTACTTAAAATGGTTGTAGCAAATATTTAATAGCAGTGTGGTAATCAATTATTTAATAATTGTTATATTTTTATAGCACTTATTCAATAATTGGTCTAATATTTTTAAAGTAATTTTGACTAAATGATTTTGACCAAATTTAAGTAATTTTAACAAATATAAAATTATTATATATATAATATTTTGATAAGTTGAACCGGTTTATTTTAACATATTATAACTGTTACAACATTGAAATAATGATATTTTCATAATGAGAAATATGTTCAATATTATTTTAACTTTTTTTTATAAAAGGGTGTTCGTTTGATGATTTTAATAATTTAGCATGCCTTTTTTATTTTTGCCTAAAGATATTGTCAATGTAAAGAGTGTAATTTTTACATATTATTTTATATAACAACAATAATCAAACATATATTCCACTAAGTGGAGAATATTATATATATGGATCATTTTATACTATTTGACTTGATCCCCTACTATATCATCATCTATATTTAAATTAAATTTATTATATTTATCATCATTAATCAAGTCTTTTTTTATTTTTCCTCTTCATCGATTAATATGTATATTTATTATGGTCTCACACCTCCTAACTCCTAACCGGAGCATTTATTACTCACCTAAGTAAATGTTCATATCATTTAAATACATATCTTGGATTTTTATTCTCACTAGATGCAATTCCAATTTTCTTTCTAATATTTTATTTCTTATCCTATTAATCATCATATGTTTACATATCCATTTTGACATTTTCATCTTTGCAACTTCCATATCTTGCTTATGTATTTGGTTTATAGTTCAAAATTTAACTCCATATAATATAATAGGTCTAATCATTATTTTATAAAGATTTCCTTTAAATTGTAACGTATCTTACAACCACAAAGACAACTTAACATCGGGAAAGGATCTTTTGGTCCACAAATGCTGGACCATCCCCTGGTCCAACATTTGTATTGGTGGGAGGTAATGGCCCCCACCTGCTTAACATGTGGGGGTCATTGCCTCCCACCAATCCACCTTTCCTAGTCTAAGAGTGGACCAGTAAAAGTGGCCGAGAGGATCACATCCCCTTTACATCCTCCTCCATTTCAACCATCATATTTGCATTTTATGTAAAAAAAAATATATATTGCCCCCTTCTATCATTTTACAATAACAATCCTAGAAACTTAAAACATTTAATTATTGGTAAATCATCATTTCCTAACTTAATAATTATCGTGTTATATCTACTACTAAACTTAAATTATATATATATTATATTTTAACTTTACTAAACCTAAAAACTTCAACTTTAAATATCTCTTGCTATGATTTGAGTTAAGTATTTGCTCCTTCACATTTCTCATTGATCAAGAGATTGACATTTGCAAACATGTACACTAATAATTTATCTTAGATGTATCTATTGAGTTCATCCTTGATGTAATCTTATTTTTATAAGAAATACTTTGGTTAATCTATCTCTAGTATTCGCTCTTGTTATTGCATCCTCACACATATCCTTAATTATTTCAATATATGTTATATTAACACCTTATTTTCTAAATTCACCACATCATTTTTTTGGACTTTGTGATAAGCTTTTTTAAATCAATGAATATCATATGTAAATCTTACTTTTGTTCTTGATACTTGTCAATTAGTTGTCTGAAAAATATATAGATTTTATTGTCAATCTTTTAACCATAAATTCAAATTTACTTTTGATCACCTTTATCTCCTTAATTTTTTCTTTCACTCTTTCTTAAAGTTTCATGGTATGTTAATAACTTAATACTCCTATAATTCACAAAATTTTATAAATCTCTTTTATGGATTAAAGTACTTACCTTCCACTAATCAAATATATATTTTTTTCAATATCAAATTGAATGACTTCATTAATCATTCAATACCTTAGTTTATTAGGCACTCCTAATCCTTTATTAGAATATCATCTAGGCTAACTATTTTTTTCATTTTTATCCAATTAAACATGTGTTCCACCTTATAAATTTTGATTCTCTAATAAAATTTAAATTTCTATACTTTTGTGACCTACTTAAATTTCCTAAACTAAATTGGTCATCTAAATCTTTATTTAAAAATTAATAACAATATTTATTCATTGTTCCTTTATTTCTTCATCCTTCACTAAGATTATTGGATTGCTCTTTAATGTATGTTATTTAGATATTATCCCTTATTTTTCTCTCTCATACTTTTATCTATTCTATAGATATTTCTTTTCTCTTATATATTTTAGTTCTTACAAGTATGTAATAATTTATTGCCTATATATGAATTAGAATATGCTCCTGTCAATTTGCCCAATTTTTTTAATTGCATGTTTACATAAGAGCAAGCTAGCTGCAACTTTAGGTGCCTGTGGTTCTAATGATTTGTTGCTTTAGTAAGTAATAAATGTGTATGAATTAATTGCTTAGATTTTAAAAATAGAGATTGATGATAGATTTATCTATTGACTGGGTTGCTATAACTTAAGAGAAGTTCAATAAAATAGTAGAGCTTTAAACTATTATAGGCTTAACATGGATGCTTGAATCTAGATGTATTCCAATTGATTTTAGATTAGCATATTTGATCCGCATCCTTTTCAAATACTTGTACCTGAGTCCAAGTAACATAGTATGCATTATTTTATTGTTCATTCGTGTCCTTTCAAATGCATGCTAGGTTTTCCTTCCTGCCTTAAGTTTTCCATTAATCAGAATCCTACTTTACATTCTTGTTGTTTGGACATTTAATTCGGGCTATTGTAACTCCTAAGCACTATAATGCACTCGGTAATACTGCCACTTATTATTTCACTTGAAATTAGGTTGGTTTGATGCTCAGAAACATGGGCTTCTCTAATGATATTGCCATTTATTTGGCTTCTGGGGAAATATATAAAGCTGAAAGACCATGGCTCCCCTTCTTGAAAGGTTTTCCCTTTTACAAAATAAAGAAACATTGGCATCAGCTGAGGAGCTTGTTGGTGTTAAGAAGGTGAAAGGGTGCCTCATTCCCTTCACCTTCTAACTCTTTCTCATTCCTCTATTAATGGAGGTAGAGGAAGATGAAGAGTCATCTTCCTCTATAAAAAAGCGTCCAAGGCAATTAATGCAATGAGGAAAAGATAGCAAGAGGGGTGCATGTTGGAGTGTATACTTAAAAGTTTAGCTTTTGTACACATTTATTTTGAAATAAAGAATTACATTGGTCAAATGTTTACATTTATTTGTTAAATGTAATTGTTTAATTAATTTATATAGTAGATAACATGGAGTGTGGAGTCACACTTAGAAGATCATGTTTTCGGTTCTCTATAAATTATAAACAGATGCTCATGACTAAGATGGAAAGGAACAAACCATCAGAATAGACGTAGTGTAATTAAGTATTAGTTTATCTTGACTAATAAATTACACTGATACACTTTAAGTATATTGAGTATGATCATTTAGGTAAGTTCTTTTTGTACTGACTTAGTAAAAGAACTAGAGCTTAGTTATTATGGAAGTGTGTACTCTTAATCCTAATATAATAACAAGCATGTATATTTAATATTTATTTCTTTGACTTATCAAATGGTGAGTTTTAGCTCGATAAATCAATATGCCCGATAAGTTGGGAAATGATATTACTTATAGTATGTGTTGTTGATTATAGAAGGAATCCGTGTCCTAGTTATCTAGGTTGAGAATGTCCCCAAAAGGAGCTCATAAGGATTGTCATGTTAAATCCTGCAGGTGGACCTAGTCCAACATGACAATAAAGTTGAGTGGTATTACTCTTGGAGCTAGATATTAATTAAATGAGTTGTCAGTAACTCACTTAATTAGTGGACATTCGTAATCTTAAACACAGGGAGACTAACACACTCATGATAAGAAGGAGCCCATAATGTAATTTGGGATTGGTGCGGTAGTGCGGTAATAACTCTCTAGTGGAATGAGTTATTATCGATGAACTTGAGTTGTGTGTTCGGGGCGAGCACGAGATACTCAAGCTCATCGGAAGGTCAAAACCAATTTCTCCTCTAGGTCCCTGTTGTAGGCTTAATAAAGCCTCAAGTCCATCCAAAGAAAAGTCTATCTTGGTGTCCAAGAAGGGGCCGGTTCATTGCTTGGTGACCAAGCAATGGCCGGCCACATATTCGCAAGAAGTGGCCGGCCCTTGCCTTGGGCAAGGGGGCCGATCACAATATTTAAATTAGGAAGGTTGTTTTTGAATTTTTAAATTTTCTCATATATTTACAATTTGTAAAAAGAGATATTTTAAAAATTTATAAAATTTTCCTAATTTAAATTAGGCCAAAAGGTTTTAAAAGAGAGTTGTAAAATTTATAAAACTTTCTTTTAAAAAGAAATATTATTAGAGATGTTTTAAATTTTAAAACTTGGTTTTAAATTTAAAACTTTCTTTTTAATATCCACATTTGAAAAAAAGAGAGTTTGTAAAATTTTATTAGAAATTTTCTTCTTTTAAATTTTATAAAAAAAAAAAATTCTTTCCCTTTTAATAAGTGGTCGGCCACCTTGCTTGGTGCCCAAGCAAGGGGCCGGTCAAATAATTAAACATCAACAAATAGTTATTTAATTAATAAATCAATCTAGGATTGATTAATTAAAAGGAAAGAAAAATAAAAAATTAAAAGGAAATAGGAATGAGTCTAATTTTTTATAAAACTCTTTCCATAATTTTTCGTTGGGAAACTAATATAAACAGGGGGGAAGGGGAGACCTTAAAAAACATAACAATTGATATTGTGTTGTTGGAGATCATCAAGTGGCCGGCCCCTCTCCCTCTCCTCCCTTTGCTCTCTTTTGCTCCTTTGTGGTGGTGGTGGCCGAATTCTAGAGAAGGAGGAGAAGCTTTCCGGGTGGTGTTCGTCTTGGAGGATCGTCGCCCACACGACGTCTAAGAGGAGGCGAGGGATACGGCAGAAGATCTCGAGGTTTTAGCATACAAGGAAGAGGTATAACTAGTATTTAATTTCCACATCATACTAGTTAATTTTTCCTTTGTATAAATACCAAATACAAGAGGCATTCGATTCTTGTTTTTCGAATTTAATTTCGATGTTGTGTTCTTTTTCTTTTTTCCTTGTGATTTGATTGTTCCTTTTGGTTAATCTAGAGTTATATAAGGAAATTAAATATTAACTTTCCTTAAAAGGCTTTGTCTAGTCGGTGGTGGTTGCTCCCATATCCAAGAAGGCCAAGTGCCTCGCCATGCAGTACTAGAAGCCAATTTTGAAAACTAATATTTAATTGAATTTATAACCTAAGTGATTTGGATCAAACGTGTTAAGTTCCGCAGGAGATCCAAATCTAAACCTAAACGAACATATAAGTTAAACTTGGAATCAAACGTGTTAAGTTCCGCAGGAGATACAAGTTTAACTTAAAAGAACACATGGTAGCTAGGAAAGGTTCAGATCACGTACAAAATTTTTGTACAGTGAAGCCATTGGATTTTCCGAGTAGCAACCAACAATTGGTATCAGAGCTAGGGTTTTGCCTCTGTGTATTTGGTATTAGTTTAATTATGCACATGTCATACATAATTTAGGCAGGTTAATAGTAGGATGTTCTAACTTTGTGGATGCAGGATCCAACAATTATGACTTATAGTTATTATGTGTGTGATTGGACCGTTGGACATGTCAAGGGCATTTATTATATGTGCATGATTGTTATTAGTTTTATTAGGATTTTATTTTTTGATCTAGATACATGTACATTCCTTTTATGGAATATAGGATCGATGGATGTAAATTTTATTTTATGTTCGATCTAGTTTACATGTACATTCCTTCGAGGAATATAGGATCGAAAAATGTAAAATTCTATTTATGTCGCGGATCGAATCTTGCAAGGCTTGGAACATTTTGAGGATCAGAGTGGCGCAGCGGAACAAGGAGCAAGATGGATGCGACAACTAGACCCGGTGGCGGTGGCCAAAGATGGCAGCAGCTAGGGATGACGACACACTGAGGACAACAATAGATAAAAGCCATAATAGTTGAAAATTAGTTTTTCTATTTATTGCTTTTGTGTTGTGCTGTGTGTGAATGTTAGTGTACATGTTTAGTAGGCTAGCATCATCAAAATTCTTCACATTAAATAACTAAGTGGGAGAGGAATTTATTTTAGTGAATTCCACGGTCTCCATTACTGGTTTCTAAGTGATGCAAACAAACTTGCACGTTGGCTCTGAGTGCCTTCCTCCATATCGGATGAGTTTGTTTGCGGATCACTAGACCAAACTTCCATTTCGGATGACTATAGGAAATTAATTAAGAGTGTGTGATCTTCCCCATCGAAAGGGGCACAATCTTATTAATGGACTTAGTGTCAAGTAATGGTATACACTTAGGCGCGTCTAATAGTATCCTCCCCATCGGAGTCACTGCTATTATTTATGTGACCGAAGGAAACCAACTATTAATTTTATTTGTCAAAAAGTTAGGTTGATAAGATAATAAAATTAATGGGATATACCCTTCTTTTACAAATGTTGAATTTGTATACGTCCACACTATCGTGGCATACAAAATTCACAGTGTTTTAAGGTGTTGGTTAATTTAAAATAGTATTGTTTGAGGAATCAATATTATTCTAAATTTAGAGTTCTGGCCAAAATTTATTTTGTGATTCTTAGGATGACTTTCAACCCACTGACCATTATTCTAAAAGAAAACAGACTTACTGGTCCCAACTATATAGATTGGAAAAGAAACCTGAACATTGTTTTAACTGCTGAGGGCTATAAGTTTGTACTGTCAGAGGAATGCCCAGAAACACCTAGCAATGATTCTACCCCAGAGAAGATTCAGCATCATAGTAAATGGGTAAAAGCTGATGAGATGGCGCGGTGTTACATCTTGGCTTCGATGTCAAATGTATTGCAACATCAGCATCAGGACTTACCAACAGCCTATGATATAATGAACAATCTCAAGGAACTCTTCGGACATCAGAATCGGGCTGCTAAGCAAGAGGCAATGAGAAAACTGATAACAGCCACCATGACTGAGGTGACTTCCGTGAGGGATCATATGTTGGATCGAGACGCGCTAGAGGGGGGGGTGAATAGCGCTCGTGGCTATTTGTTCGATTCGTAAAACGTAAGAATTATCGGAGTAATTAAGCAGCGGAATAAAACAAAGTAAGCACACAGAGACAAGACGATTTTTACTTCGTTCGGAGCCTTGATCAACTCCTACTCGAAGGCCCGCGATCCTTGATCGCTTCCGGTGGGCAACAACTATAAGCTCGTTAAAATATTACACTTATGAGTACAAATAAAAGCTATAAATATTATACCGACAACAAGAAATGCTAAATCTGAAGCTTCGGGTCGTCGGACACTTGTAGCAGCACTTCGGAATGTCTTTTGGAGCAGCACGTTGATGAAAGATCACTTGGAATTCATTGTTGTGAAGTGCTGGTCGAAACCCCCTTATAAAGGGTGTTCAAGGCGCCTTGAAGGCTGTTCAAGGCGCCTCCAAGCTGCCTGGTCTTCCACGTGGATCAAAACTGACCTGGTCGAATTTCATCCATTCAAGGCGTCTTATGGCCCTCTCAAGGCGCCTTCCAAGGCGCCTCCAATGGTGCTTCGCAGTCAGCTCAGCTTTTGCACCCGAGGCGCCTCCAAGCTCCATGGAGGCGCCTCGGACACTGTTCATCCGAGGCTTTAGGTTGCTCCTTTGCACCTGCAAGATATGTTAGTCCCAAACACTATCCTGCAACACAAAGTTAGCACAATAAACATGATAAATGAAGTATAGGCGGTCTCGGATGTCAGTCGACGGGTTTCCAAGGAAGCAGAGGTCGACGCCTCCCTCTACGGGCGCGTCCTCACCTACTCCACTCGGAGATTTACATTGCATCGATCCTCCGGATCACTGGACTTTTCGGCTCGATACTTCGGACTTTCTTGGACATCCGCTTCCCGGTTAGTCCAGTCTTTCACCGGTTCGCGACACGGGACTTTCCACCTAGGGTTACCACCCCAAGGACTTTTGAAGCCATCGACCGCCAAGACTTTCCGCATAGGTTACCACCCCTATGACCTAGGGTTACCACCCTAGGGTTTTCCCTTTGCCTAACCGCTAGGACTTTTCTCCACCTAGGGTTACCACCCCTAGGACCTAGGGTTACCACCCCTAGGGTTTTCACCTGCCTAAGGACTTTCCTGAAACACTCATTCAACATATTAGATAACAGAGAATCTTAACTTTGAATCCCTTTGCCATTATCAAAACTTAGGTTCGATCGTCGGATGCTTCCTGCACCAACAATCTCCCCCTTTTTGATTATGGCAACAAAAATTCAAAGTTAAGAAAATAATGCCATTAAAAGATAAGCATGAAAATACAAGCATAATGATAGTTAAGTGCAGAGCTAAATTAAGTGCAGAGCTCCCCCTTAATATAAAGACTCCCCCTTAATAAAAGCTCACTTTTTTTTTTTAAAATTTGAATTTATTCCAATTTTCTTTAATTATTTGAATTTTCTTCTACTCTCCCCCTTTGCCATATATCAAAAATTAGTTGAAAGCAAGTTTTAAGATTTTAAGAAAACAATCTTTTTGAGAGAAGGAAGAAGAAGGCTTGTGCAACTTAGTTAAACGGAATATTTTTCACCTAAGTTTAAAAGGCTAATATATGGATGATTTCAAATGATGTCTTTAGCCACTTTTGAGACTTAGTTGTATTTAGAAAGACATACCTAACTAAAGTTAAAAAAACTTAGCTAGATTTTTTTTTTTTTTTTATAATTTTGGAGCCAAATTGTTTGTAAAGAAATTTGAAGTCTCAATTTACTTAGCAAAAGTCTTTTGAAAGCCATGAGTTAAATTTTGCAAGTAAATGCAAGTAAAGAAATATGCCTTTTAATACTTTTAACTTAGAAAAGTATTTTAGCATTTAGAGTTAAAATTTATAAGGTGGCTAAGTTTGACACAGTTTGAAGGTTGCTATATGAGTCACTTTAGCTAAGCCTTTTGCAAACAATGAATTTTGAGAATGTAGGTTCAGTTTAAAAGGTACTTAGCGTTAAAACTTAATTTTGAAAAGATAAGAGTAAGAATTTTTTTTTTTTTGATAAAGAGGGAGTGACTAAATGTTTAATTTAGGTTATTTATTTTAGTTGGTCTTTAATTCCAAACATGAGGTTAAATAGATTTTAAGTTATCCAAATTATTTTGTTCAGGTATCAGAGCCCTAAAGTATGAGCATGCTCAAACTTCAAATCTCCATTCCCTTCAGGGCTAATTCCATATTCTTGTAAGTCTCATAAATTTAGGGGAGCAAGATTTTCAAGTATTTTTCAATGGATTTTGAAATTAGTTTTCCAAAGATTTTTCAAAGATTTTTGAATAGGCTTTTCAAGTATTTTTCAAAGGATTTTGAAACTGGTTTTTCAAATATTTTTCAAAGGATTTTGAAACTAGTTTCTAAGTATATTTCAAAGGATTTTTTAAATAAGTTTTTCAAGTATTTTTCAAAGGATTTTGAAATTAGTTTTCCAAAGATTTTTCAAAGATTTTTGAATAGGATTTCCAAATATTTTTCAAAGGATTTTGAAACTAGTTTTTCAAATATTTTTCAAAGGATTTTGAAACTAGTTTTTCAAAGTATTTTTCAAAGGATTTTTTAAATAAGTTTTTCAAGTATTTTTCAAAGGATTTTGAAATTAGTTGTCCAAAGACTTTTCAAAGATTTTTGAATAGGATTTCCAAATATTTTTCAAAGGATTTTGAAACTAGTTTTTCAAATATTTTTAAAATGATTTTGAAAAGATTTTTCAAAATACTTTTGAAATTAAGTTTTAAAAGATTTTTAAAATGATTTTGAAAAGATTTTGAAAATGAATTTTGAAAGATTTTTAAAATAAATTTTGAAATTAAGTTTTAAAAGATTTTTAAAATAATTTTGAAAAGATTTTGAAATTAAGTTTTAAAAGATTTTTAAAATAATTTTGAAAAGATTTTGAAAGATTTTTCAAATAATTTTCAAATAATTTTGAAATTAAGTTTTAAAAGATTTTTAAAATGATTTTGAAAAGATTTTTAAAATGAATTTTGAAATTAAGTTTTAAAAGATTTTTAAAATAATTTTGAAATCATTTTTCAAATGAATTTTGAAATTAAGTTTCAAAAGATTTTTAAAATGATTTTCAAAAGATTTTGAAAATGATTTTGAAAGATTTTTCAAATAATTTTGAAATTAAGTTTTAAAAGATTTTTTAAAATAATTTTGAAAAGATTTTGAAAATGATTTTGAAAGATTTTTCAAATAATTTTAAAATAATTTTGAAATTAAGTTTTAAAAGATTTTTAAAATGATTTTGAAAAGATTTTTCAAATAAAATTTGAAATTAAGTTTTAAAATATTTTTAAAATGATTTTGAAAAGATTTTTCAAAATACTTTTTTAAAAGATTTTTAAATGAATTTTAAAATTAAGTTTTAAAAGTTTTTTAAAATGATTTTGAAAAGATTTTGAAAATAATTTTGAATGATTTTTCAAATAATTTTAAAATTTAGTTTTAAAAGATTTTTAAAATAATTTTGAAAAGATTTTGAAAATGATTTTGAAAGATTTTTCAAATAATTTTAAAATTAAGTTTTAAAAGATTTTTAAAATGATTTTGAAAAGATTTTTCAAATAAATTTTGAAATGAAGTTTTAAAATAATTTTGAAATATTTTGAAAAGATTTTTAAATAATTTTTGAAATTCATTTTGAAAAGATTTTTAAATAATTTTGAAATTTAAGTTTTTAAAAAATTTTGAAATTTAAGTTTTTTAAAAAAATTTTGAAATTTAAGTTTTTAAAATAATTTTGAAATTAAAGTTTTTGAAAATAATTTTGAAATTATCAATTTGATTTTAATTACTTAGTCATCTCACCCGATCTAAATTTTCAATCAGGGAATCCTATAATTGTTGTGAGATGAATTGAGGTTCTATTTAAGGGTTTGGTTTAACTTTGTGTTAGATTCAGGTTTAGCTTTGGGTTCAACAAGTAAGCATTCTTTGGATAAACTTTTGGGCTATGGTGAGTCACGAGGAACTCATTAAAGTAGCCATGCCTTCGAGGTTTTCCAAATAGTCCTACCCATTGAACTTAATACTAAACCTTGGTCTAACTAGTTAGTATCCATTTAAGGGTAGCTTCGGTCAGTTCCACTTGGCCAAATGCACCAGGTCAAAGCCATATCTTTCTAGACATGTGATGCCCAAGCTTCCCTAACGTACTATCATCCAAAAATTTCACCAGTACTGTAGGTCAAGTTAAACCGAGCCCATTTTGATCTAACCTTAATTACCCTGTCGGGTAGTCTACTCTTGTTTACCCATTTCGGGTAGATTAAGTTGGGTTACCCTGTCGGGTAGTTCAGTTGGGGGTGCCAGCTAGTTTGGATCCTCCATCTATTTTTCAATTTTTTAATTTAATTTCGAATTTAATTTTGAATTTTGAATTTGTAATTTAATTTCGAATTTTAAATTTAATTTTAAATTTCAAATTTTGAATTTTGAATTTAATTTCAAATTTTAAATTTAATTTTGAATTTAAAATTTTGAATTTAATTTTGAATTTTAAATTTAATTTTTAAAATTTTAAGATTGTTTTTTTTTTGCTCCCCCTGGATCATAGCCTCGATCTGGTCTATCGAGGTAGTGTATTTGATCCTTCGGGACCCAATATTGACCAAGTCCAACTTGATTGACCAAGTTGGACTTAGGTACCCATGCTTGGACTACCTTTATATTATTTCTATTAACTAATGATAAATACGATTTGTATTTCGTTTTGGTCTTAAATCCAAGTCCGGCTTTGTTGTAAACGGCTTGCTGTTTTCCAAGAATCAGATCCAGATTCTTGGAACCCAAGGTGAACTGTTCCAATGTGTTCTTGAGTTCTTTAATTTGAGCTTTCAGATTGGAATTTTCTTCCTCAAGTTGTTGGACTTGAGTTGAACTTCCAATTTGAACTGACTCAGTTAAAGCACTCAAGTCAGTCGCTTCCTTGAGGGCTGTTACCTCCTTTTGGAGCGACTTAACCCGGACGTTGGATTTAGCCAACTTCTTTAATAAGTAAGGAATTAAATTTTATGAATCATCTAAGGTAATACTGGAAATTAGAGCACTTACAGTGGTTTTGGGTCCTTCAGAAACGGATACGGATCTGTGGCTTCGCTCAGACTCGGTGTCTGATTCGCTCTCGGTTTCTGAATTAGGCTCGAACTCGGACTCGGTTTCAACAACATGTGCTAGTACTGGTAGAGCGAGAAGGCTCGCTTACTCTTCTTCGTCCGATTCGGATTCATCTGATGACTCGGACCAAGTTGCCTTTAGTGCTTTCTTCGTCTTGCTTGTTCCTGCAAATACCGCAACACCTTCCTCGGCCGGAATAGCATTAGTCTGCTCAAATAATTTGTTTATTAAAACATGCTTACCTATTTTCGTATCAAGAATACCTTCATGTAGCTCAATCAGATTCTCCCACAGCTCCTTGGCGCTTGAGAATGGGCCGACGCGATTTAGCTCCTTATTCGTTAAGCCACACTGAAGTGTATACGTTGCTTTTGCGTTTGCTTCTACCTTTTTGATAAGGTTCGCGTCCCAGTTCTCGTACGGTAGTGGCTTGCCGGCACCGTCAGTTGGCAGTTGAAGCCCAGTTTTGACGAGCATCCAGACTTCAAAGTGAGTATGGAGATACGCCTCCATCCGACCCTTCCAATCTCCGAAATCATCTCCGGAGAAGAGCGGTGGGCGAGCAGTGTTGTAGGCTTCTTGATGGGCCATTTTAGAAAGACAATCTCACAAAATAAACACAATAAAACTTGTTCCAAGACTTAGTCTTGGATTAGTAGTGCGGGAGAGAAATAAAGATAGTAATTCAGGAATTTCGAGAAAAAATAATAGAATATTATTAAAATATTATTAAAAAAATATTAAAAAATATTACCACAAATTTTAGAAAACGCAATATTTTGTTAATTCCAACCAATGGTGAAAAGATGAAAATTAATTTTTCAAAAACAGTTTTGGAGGGAAAAAACGAAAGGCGTAAGGTTATATTTTTAACCTATATAAACGACAAAGCCACGAAAAATGCTTGAATGGTGGTTGCACCAATTCAAAGCGACCCCGCTCTGATACCAATTGTTGGATCGAGACGCGCTAGAGGGGGGGTGAATAGCGCTCGTGGCTATTTGTTCGATTCGTAAAACGTAAGAATTATCGGAGAATTAAGCAGCGGAATAAAACAAAGTAAGCACACAGAGACAAGAGGATTTTTACTTCGTTCGGAGCCTTGATCGACTCCTACTCGAAGGCCCGCGATCCTTGATCGCTTCCGGTGGGCAACAACTATAAGCTCGTTAAAAGATTACACTTATGAGTACAAATAAAAGCTATAAATATTATACCGACAACAAGAAATGCTAAATCTGAAGCTTCGGGTCGTCGGACACTTGTAGCAGCACTTCGGAACGTCTTTTGGAGCAGCACGTTGATGAAAGATCACTTGGAATTCGTTGTTGTGAAGTGCTAGTCGAAACCCCCTTATAAAGGGTGTTCAAGGCGCCTTGAAGGCTGTTCAAGGCGCCTCCAAGCTGCCTGGTCTTCCGCGTGGATCAAAACTAACCTGGTCGAATTTCATCCATTCAAGGCACCTTATGGCCCTCTCAAGGCGCCTTCTGCCTGCTTCAAGGCGCCTCCAATGGTGCTTCGCAGTCAGCTCAGCTTTTGCACCCGAGGCGCCTCCAAGCTCCATGGAGGCGCCTCGGACACTGTTCATCTGAGGCTTTAGATTGCTCCTTTGCACCTGCAAGATATGTTAGTCCCAAACACTATCCTGCAACACAAAGTTAGCACAATAAACATGATAAATGAAGTATAGACAGTCTCCGGACTGTCCGAGTCTGACTTCGGGTTTCCAACCGGAAACCCTAGGTCGACCCGACGCCTACTGTTCCCTCTACGGGGAACGCGTCCTCACCTACTCCACTCAGGAGATTTACCTGTTGCCAGTCGATCCTCCAGATCGACTGGACTTTTGCTCGGCACTCGATACTTCCGGACTTTCTCCTGGACATCCGCTTCCCCGGCTAGTCCAGTCTTTCACCTGGTTTGCGACACCAGGACTTTCCACCTAGGGTTACCACCCCCTAGGACTTTTGCCTGAAGTCATCGACCTGCCAAGACTTTCCGCATAGGGTTACCACCCCCTATGACCTAGGGTTACCACCCCCTATGACCTAGGGTTATCACCCCCTAGGGTTTTCCCTTTGCCTAACCGCAGCTAGGACTTTTCTCCACCTAGGGTTACCACCCCCTAGGGTTTTCACCTGCCTAACCGCAGTTAGGACTTTCCTGAAACACTCATTCAACATATTAGATAACAGAGAATCTTAACTTTGAATCCCTTTGCCATTATCAAAACTTAGGTTCGATCGTCGAATGCTTCCTGCACCAACATCATATTCTCAAGATGATGGCTTACTTAAACGAAATACAAGTTCATGGAGGGGAAATTGATGGGGAAACCCAGGTCGATATCATCCTCCAAACGCTGCCCAGAAGTTTTGAGAATTTTCGCCTAAACTATAATATGAATAAAAGGATGTATTCATTGGCGGAACTTCTGAAAGAACTTCAGGCAGCCGAAGGGTTGTTTCGTCAACATTCTCAAATTCACTATGCTGAAAATGGTTTTACTTCTAAGCCGAAAGGCAAGAAGAAGAAGAAACAAAATGGCTCAGCAAAGAAGGTGAATAAACCTCAAGGTGCAGGACAAAAAGCTGGAATAAAGAAGTCGAAGGGCAAGTGCTTTATTTGCAAGCAGACTGGACATTGGAAGGCGAACTGTCCTCATAGGAAACAGAACAATAAAGGTATATCTCATACTCTAGTAGTTGAAACATGTTTAGCGGTGTTATCTACAGCACCTGGTGTGTAGATACGGGAGCCACTGATCATGTCTGCAATTCTTTGCAGGGGTTCCAGGAAACCCGGTGACTATTTGATAGAGTGATAACTGTCTACATGGGCAATGCTACTAAGGTGGCGGCTGTTGCAATGGGAGACGTCTACTTATCATTTGATAGGAATAGGAAATTGGTTTTAAGGAATTGTTCTTATGTACCCAGTTCTAGAAAGAATTTAATTTCAGTTTCTAAACTGTATTTGGATGGATATTCAGTTTCCTTTAGTAACAATGTGGTTATAAAGAGAAATAAAGTGATTATCTGTTCTGGTGCATTGGTTGACAATTTATATACTTTAAATCCAATTTCTCCCACAAAGAAAAATATGGAAATTAATAACACATCTTCTAACTCTAATAAGAGAAAAGAACCTTCGGAAATGAACCAAACACATCTTTGGTATCTAAGGTTTGGTCATATTAACTTAAGTAGGATTAAAAGGCTTATAGCCGATGGACTCTTGGGTCCAGTAGAGTTGGAAAACTTTCCAACGTGTGAATCCTGCTTGGAAGGTAAGATGACCAAGAGACCTTTTAAGGCCAAGGGGTATAGAGCCAAAGAAGCGTTAGAATTGATTCATTCTGATTTGTGTGGTCCTATGTCTATCCAGGCTAGAGGTGATTTTGAATATTTTGTCTCTTTTATAGACGATTATTCAAGATATGGATACATTTACCTAATGTGCCGCAAGTCTGAGTGCTTTGATAAGTTCAAAGAGTACAAGGCTGATATGGAGAAACGTCTAGGTAAAAGTATCAAGACACTACGGTTTTATCGTGGTGACGAATACCTCTTAGGAGAGTTTAGGAATTACTTATCAGAAGTCGGGATTCAATCCCAATTATCGGCACCTGGTACACCCCAACAGAATGGTGTGGCAGAACGAAGGAATAGGACTCTTATGGAGATGGTTAGATCGATGATGAGTTATTCAGAATTACCAAATTCGTTTTGGGGATACGCTCTGGAAACAGCAGCGCACATTCTGAACTTAGTACCTTCTAAATCAGTATCTTCTACTCCCACAGAATTATGGAATGGGTGGAAGCCCAGTCTAAGACATATTCGGATTTGGGGTAATCCAGCACATGTGCTGAAACAAGATGCTGATAAGTTAGAATCTCGTACAGAAGTTCGTATGTTTGTGGGGTATCCGAGAGAAACGAAAGGCGGTTTATTTTATAGTCCTAAAGACCAGAAGGTCATTGTTAGCACTAATGCCCAGTTTTTAGAAGAAGACTATATAATGAATCACAAGCCCAATAGTAAAATTGTTCTAGAAGAACTTAGAGAGGACACGTCTACTTTAGTACCAACAGTACAAGATGAAGTACCACAAGAGACTGCAACACGTGTCATACATGACACACAACCACAGACGGTGCCTCGTCGTAGTGGGAGGGTTGTAAGGCAGCCCAAGAGATTCATGTTTTTGGGTGAGTCTTCGGACTTGATCCCAGGCAAACATGAACCAGATCCCCGGACATATGATGAAGCACTCCAAGATATAGATGCAGTATCTTGGCAAAAGGCAATGAATTCCGAAATAGAATCTATGTATTCTAATAAGGTCTGGGAGCTTGTAGAACCACCTGATGGTGTAAAAGCCATTGGATGCAAGTGGATCTATAAAAGGAAAAGAGGGACAGATGGGAAGGTAGAAACCTTCAAAGCAAGTCTTGTTGCGAAGGGGTACACTCAGAAAGAGGGAATCGATTATGAGGAGACCTTTTCGCCGGTAGCTATGCTTAAGTCTATCTGGATACTCTTATCCATTGCCGCTCTTATGGATTATGAGATTTGACAAATGGATGTCAAGACAGCTTTCCTTAATGGAAGTCTTGAAGAAAACATCCATATGAAGCAACTAGAAGGGTTCATTGAAAAGGACAAAGAGCATCTAGTGTGCAAGCTTAATCGGTCCATTTATGGACTGAAGCAAGCTTCAAGATCTTGGAACATCCGGTTTAATGAAGTAATCCAGTCATATGAATTTATTCAGTGTCCGGATGAGTCTTGTGTATACAAGAAGTGTAACGGAAATATGGTGGTATTTCTTGTACTATACGTAGATGATATTTTGTTAATTGGCAACAATGTCAAGGGATTATCAGACGTAAGGGTATGGTTGTCCAAACAATTTGATATGAAGGACTTATGAGAATGTGCACACATCCTTGGGATCAAAGTTATAAGGGATCGCAAGAAAAGAATGTTGTGCCTATCCCAAGCTTTATATATAGATACAATCCTTGCTCGTTTTAGCATGCAAAACTCTAAGAAAGGTTTCTTACCTTTTTGGCATGGAGTAGCCTTATCTAAAGAGATGTCTCCAAAAACATCAAAGGAGATTGAGGACATGAAGGCAGTTCCTTATGCTTCGGCTGTAGGAAGCCTTATGTATGCAATGTTGTGTACGAGACCTGATATCTGTTTTGCCATGGGCATGGTTAGCAGATATCAAAGTAACCCTGGACAAGGACATTGGACTGCAGTAAAGAATATATTAAAGTACCTAAGAAGGACTAGAGATTATATGCTAGTTTACCAAGCAAAAGATTTACTCCCTGTGGGTTACACGGATTCGGACTTCCAATCAGATAGGGAAACAGTAAGTCTACATCAGGCTATGTGTTTACTTTAGGACGTGGAGCCATTGCATGGAGGAGTGTTAAGCAGAAATGTGTCTCAGACTCAACCTTGGAAGTTGAGTATGTGGCAGCCTTTGAGGCAGCCAAAGAAGCTGTATGGCTCAGAAACTTTCTAATGGACTTAGATGTGATTCCTGGTTTATCCAAGATCGTCACAATTTATTGTGATAATAGTGGAGCAGTTGCAAACTCGAAGGAACCATGAGCCCATAAGGCAAGTAAACATATAGAGCATAAGTTCCACTTGATACGAGAAATCGTCAAGCGAGGAGAAGTTGTCGTCGCCAAGATAGCATCAGCAGATAACCTGGTAGATCCTTTCACTAAGGCCCTTCTGGCGAAAGCTTTTGATCGGCATGTGGAGGGGATGAGAATCAGATGTATGGCAACAGATATGACAGCTTAGACTTTTAGTATAAGTGGGAGATTGTTGGAGTGTATACTTAAAAGTTTAGCTTTTGTACACATTTATTTTGAATTAAAGAATCACATTGGTCAAATGTTTACATTTATTTGTTAAATATAATTGTTCAATTAATTTATATAGTAGATAACATGTAGTGTGGAGTCACACTTAGAAGATCATGTTGTCGGTTCTCTATAAATTATAAACAGATGCTCACGACTAAGATGGAAAGGAACAAACCATCAGAATAGACGTAGTGTAATTAAGTATTAGTTTATCTTGACTAATAAATTACACTGATACACTTTAAGTGTATTAAGTAGGATCATTTAGGTAAGTTCTTTTTGTACTGACTTAGTAAAAGAACTAGACCTTAGTTATTATGGAAGTGTGTGCTCTTAATCCTAATATAATAACAAGCATGTATATTTAATATTTATTTCTTTGACTTATCAAAGGGTGAGGTTTAGCTCAATAAATTAATATGCCCGATAAGTTGGGAAATGATATTACTTATAGTATGTGTTGTCGATTATAGAAGGAATTTGTGTCCTAGTTATCTAGGTTGAGAATGTCTCCAAGAGGAGCTCATAAGGATTGCCATGTTAAACCCTGCAGGTGGAGCTAGTCCAACATGACAATAAAGTTGAGTGGTACTACTCTTGGAACTAGATATTAATTAAATGAGTTATCAGTAACTCACATAATTAGTGGACATTCGTAGTCTTAAACACAGGGAGACTAACACACTCATGATAAGAAGGAGCCCATAATGTAATTTGGGATTGGTGCGGTAGTACAGTAATAACTCTCTAGTGGAATGAGTTATTATCGATGAACTTGAGTTGTGTGTTCGGGGCGAGCACGGGATACTCAAGCTCATTGGAAGGCCAAAACCAATTTCTCCTCTAGGTCCCTGTTGTAGCCTCAATAAAGCCTCAAGTCCATCCAAAGAAAAGTCTATCTTGGTGTCCAAGAAGGGGCCGGTTCATTGCTTGGTGACCAAGCAATGGCCGGCCACATATTCTCTAGAAGTGGCCGGCCGTAATATTTAAATTAGGAAGGTTGTTTTTGAATTTTTAAATTTTCTCAGATATTTACAATTTGTAAAAAGAGAGATTTTAAAAATTTATAAAATTTTCCTAATTTAAATTAGGTCACAAGGTTTTAAAAGAGAGTTGTAAAATTTATAAAACTTTCCTTTAAAAAGAAATATTATTAGAGATGTTTTAAATTTTAAAACTTGGTTTTAAATTTTAAAACTTTCCTTTTAATATCCACATTAGAAAAAAATGAGAGTTTGTAAAATTTTATTAGAAGTTTTCTTCTTATAAATTTTATAAAAAAAAAATTTTCTTTCCCTTTTAATAAGTGGTCGGCCACCTTGCTTGGTGCCTAAGCAAGGGGTCGGTCAAATAATTAAACATCAACAAATAGTTGTTATATTAATAAATCAATCTAGGATTGATTAATTAAAAGGAAAGAAAAAGAAAAAATTAAAAGAAAATAGGAATGAGTCTAATTTTTTATAAAACTCTTTCCATAATTTTTCGTTGGGAAACTAATATAAACAGGGGGGAAGGGGAGGCCTTGAAAAATATATCAATTGATATTGTGTTGTTGGAGATCATCAAGTGGCCGACCCCTCTCCCTCTCTTCCCTTTGCTCTCTTTTGCTCCTTTGTGGTGGTGGTGGCCGAATTCTAGAGAAGGAGGAGAAGCTTTCCGGGTGGTGTTCATCTTGGAGGATCGTCGCCCACACGACGTCTAAGAGGAGGCGAGGGATATGGCAGAAGATCTTGAGGTTTTTAGCATACAAGGAAGAGGTATAACTAGTATTTAATTTTCGCATCATACTAGTTACTTTTTCTTTGTATAAATACAAAATACAAGAGACATTCGATTCTTGTTTTTCGAATTTAATTTCGATGTTGTGTTCTTTTTCTTTTTTCCTTATGATTTGATTGTTCCTTTTGGTTAACCTAGAGTTATATAAGGAAATTAAATATTAACTTTCCTTAAAAGGCTTTGTCTAGTCGGTGGTGGTTGCTCCCATGTCCAAGAAGGCCAAGTGCCTCGCCATGCAGTACTGGAAGCCAATTTTGGAACTAATATTTAATTGAATTTATAACCTAGGTGATTTGGATCAAACGTGTTAAGTTCCGCAGGAGATCCAAATCTAAACCTAAAAGAACATATAAGTTAAAATTAGTATCAAACGTGTTAAGTTCTGCAGGAGATACAAGTTTAACTTAAAAGAACACATGGTAGCTAGGAAAGGTTCAGATCACGTACAAAATTTTTGTACAGTGCAGCCATTGGGTTTTCCTAGTAGCAACCAACAGTGCATGCATCAAGAAATGGTGTTGCATTGTGTATGCATATGTGACTGAAGCACATCAGAAGTGTTGTCAGAATTCTGTCAAGACTATATGTCGCACAGAGAAGAAGAACATTCGAGGCATAGGATTTGATTTGTGAATCATGAAGAACTTTTCGATTCGTTCGTGATCATTCTCCTAACGACAAGTGGCTCATGATCATTTTTCCGACGACAAAGGAAGATCAAGATCTACTACGGGAGATCACTATGAGTTTTACAGATTTTATATTTCTATATTTGTCATGTTTTAGAACTATCAACAATGGTATCAGAGCATTAGTTTTTGAATGCATGACACTTGTCTCTTCGTTTGCTGCCATCGCTGCAATATCGTGACTGGGTCACAATTTTCTACCGTTGTCGAGCCCTGAGAGGTTGCTGGCTATCGGCTTCCGTGGCCGGAGAGTGTCGGCGACCACGTCGGGAGGCCGACAATCGATAGTCGCGGCAACCGCGTTCGTCGCGGCAGAAGAAGAGAGTGTCGCAGTCATAGCAGATGATCCTGTCCGAATCGCCGAACCAAAGGACGCTGGGAACGTGGCGCACTCCTAGTCGATGGTGTAGGCCTCTGTCTGGTCGCATGAATCTCTGGCGAACCTGCACAAAAGTCGGGCCGGGAAGGGGTTCCCGGCGGTGACCCTCCGACGCTCAAGTCAGGTAAGCGAGTGGTGGAAAAAGTGGCTCCAAAGCTTGTAGAATGCATACCTCCGGTGAAGTAAGAGGCTCTTTATATAGAGCGGTGAAAGAATTAATGCACGTCCACCGAGGCGCATACGTGTCTGCAGCCCATACCTCGGTATGTACCTATCAGAGAGCTTACCTGACACCATACTGCTACAGTTCAATCACGTCTTCGATGGGACAACAGAACACCTTATTGTCAGACTTAGAGTATGGCCTAGCCATAGGACTTGACGGCTGTCAGAAGATGTTCCTATCCTTCGCCCACCGCTCGGCCGGGACGTTCGTCCGGCCGACCGGCGCGAAGAGCGTCGTCCGGACGGCCTTAATTCCCGGCGCCAGCCTGCCAGCGGGCCCATTATGTCTTGCCTTCTCTTAGGCCTTCCGCTCGGTCATTATTTACTATTTCATTGAGCGTCGGAACACCGACCCCTGTCAGGGCGTCTTCCACTATCAGACGTTTACGGGCAGGCCGATCGGCCTGCCCTTTTTTCATGCATCCGGTCGGCTCACCCTTCTTCGACGGACCACCTGGCCCTCTGACCTCCACGTGGAATTGACCCCTCGTTAGGGGGTCCCGGGCTCTTACCACCGGATCACTTGCCTCTCCCTCGAGTCTAGTCGAAGGAGGCAAAGTCCGACTGACTGGACTGCCGATCTGACTGTGCAATGATTGCTGCATTGGGCCGCTCGGCCAGGTGTAAGGATGCTCATCCGTTCGGCGGTATCTTGCCCATGCCTTGTGTTTTCTTGGAATCCATGTCTGATGCTCTCCCCTATTACCCATCACGTGCGCTGCGCACGGTAAGGATCCTGCTGACACGCGGCGATCGTGTGTTTGTCAGCGTATGGCGGTGGCGTCACTTCCGATGGGACAGCCGCCGTTTGAAATGAACGGCTGGATGACAACCTTGATATCGGTGACCTGAATTGGACGGTGGAAATTGATGGCGGCCTCCCATATAAAGCTCCCGACCCCTGCTCTTCGCCGCATTTCGACCTCCTCGTTTCCAGACATCCCGCTGCTCCTTCTTTCGCCGGCGACCCTGCGTTTCGGCTTTCCGGTGACCCTACAGCTTCTTCAGACCATCTTCCTTGCTCGTAAGACCCTTTTTCTCGCTCCCAACGTTTTCTTCTTTCCGTTAATCGTCTCCTTCGGTCGGTTTCCATTCATTCCTTGCTTGAACCTTCCCCCTTTTGTCCCGCATTCTTGTCTTTCGACCATGACTAGCACCTCGCAGTCGACCGGCGGTGCTCCGGGTCTATGGTACTCGACCATGGAAAGCCGTTTTGATGAGGAGGACGCGTTGAGTCTCGCTCGGACTTACGACATTCCTTCCGACCACCAAATAGTATTAGCCACACCGGTTGATCGGCCTCATGAACCGCCGATCGTCACAGTTCTTTTTTTCCGAGACCAATTTCTGGCCGGACTAGACTTCCCACCCCATAAATTTTTCCTACAAGTCTGCAATTACTTCCGCATTCCGCTCGGCCAGGTAGTTCCCAACTCTATTAGGCTGCAGAGCGGAGTAATAGTTTTGTTCAAACTGAACGACATCCCCTTAGACCCAAAAATCTTCCACTACTTTTCCTATCCCAAGCAGGCCGAGTGGGGAACTTTTGTTTTTCAATCTAGGATAGGTTTCGTCCTCTTCGACGGCATGCCGAGCTCCAACAAACATTGGAAGGAGCACTTTTTCTATATACGTTTTCCCGAGCGGCCAACTTTTCGTACCAAGTGGCAGACGGCGATGCCAGCGCAGCCGGAGCTTGGCAAATTTAGAGGTGACGCGGCCTACCTTCATGCAGCCGAACGGCTGGTTGGTCAGCGTTATCATATTGACAAGACTTCTCCCGGGAGTAATGCACATATTTGGCTTGTCCTCTACCACAGCCGATCGCCTGCAGATGAGTAAGTTCCCTTATCTTCCCGTTTGTTTTGTTCTAACTGATTTATTTTTTGCTTCTGCAGCTGAAGTCATGTGGCGCGCCAAGGCGATCGAGAAGCTCAAATTGAAAGCCGCTCAGATTAAGGCTGATCCGACCGGCGAAGCAAGTGAGGGGACTCAGAATGCCCCTGAAGCCGTAGCAGCTACTACCTCCCACGAGGAGGCAGCGGGCGACACAGAACCTCCTACCCAAGCCGAGGTGGAGGGCCGCTCGGCCGACGATGTTCCGCTAGCCACTCGGAAGCGCCGCCGACCGGAATCTGCGTCTGCCTCCACTCCACTTGATGAGCCACCGCCCGAGCGGGGCGCGGATGCTCCGATGTTGTCCGGGACGGTTTCCCTCGAGAGTACTCCAACCCCACATGGCTCTCTGAGGGCCAGCTCTGAGGTGCCGCCATCCAGCCCTTCTAGAACTCTGCGCGTATCAGGCGTTTGGGCGACCTTCCCTCCTCGTCCATCGGTAAGGCCGATGCCTCTCAGAGCGAGCCGAGCAGCTCAAATTTAATTAAGACCGTTCTGCACCTCCCCTCAGAGAAATACATGGTTGCTGCTGATCGGCCAGTTGTCCCCGAGCAGCAGATCACCTTGACGGGCCCCCTTGCAAAAGCTTGGGAGGACGCTAGGCGTCGCATAAAAGCGATGACTCCTGGGCAGCTCGGCGACAGCAACCTCCAACAGGCCACCGGGGTATGCTCTTCTTCTTTATTCGTGTAGTTGAATTAAGTTTTTAACCTATTCACCTTTGCTCGTAGAACTGGGTGGAGCAGATTGCCATTAGCAATCGGTTGGCCGAGCTGGAGGACGAACTGAGAAAACTTAAAGCCGCCGGGGACAACCAACAATCGACGGCCGCTCTGGAGAAGGCCAAAAAATCACTGGAAGCCGAACGGAAAAGGGCTTCCGATCTGGCGAGCAAGGTCGTTCGGCTTGAGGCGATGATCAAGCAACGAGATAAGGAGATCAAGACGGCGACCACCCGGAAGCGCCAGGCCATCGATGATATGGACCGGATGAAGGTGGAGATCTGAGGGCTGGAGCAACGTATCAAGGATCTGGATGCTCTGCTGGCTACCGAGAAGGAGAGCCGCTCGGCCGATCTCCAAAGATTTGATGGAGACTTGAAGGATCTCCAAGCCCTCAAAGAATATCAAGAGGGAGTCGGCCCGTTCTGACGAAGTGAGGAAGGCGTATCTCCGCTCGGAAGATTTCGGAGAGAAGTTTACCGACAAGATATCCCTCACTTTCAAAGAAGCGATCAAGGCGGCGGTGGATTACCTGAAGACCAAGGGTCACCTGCCCGTCGAGCTTGCCATCCCCCCCGAGGACCTCGCGACCGTGATGGGCGCCATCCCCGACACTCTTTTTGACTTTGACGCGTGATAAGCGTTTTTTCTGTGTATGAACTTTTTTGTATTCCAGCCGTTCGGCCCAACTTTTTTGGTTCACCCAGTGTATAATAGATAATCTTTTCTACACTTTTTTGAAGTGTTCTTTAAAACTCTTCCGCTCGGCACCACGCTCTACCTGACAAGTCGATTGTTTTTAATGTCTTTTATCATGCGACTGAGCAGCCGCTCGGCGTTTACACGCTAATATCTTTTAACTTCTACTGACCAACTTTTGCTCTGTGCCTTACCCCCAAAGGGGTTTTCCGTACACATTTGATAAGCGAGCCGCTCAGCCGTATGTTGGTCTTAACGACCAGGCTGTCGTTGATCGTATCATGTGAATGGCTATCCGCTCGGACGTTTATAGACGCCGGCTCGTCTCTCGATATTTAACGTCGGAGCTCGACGGTCTTCCGCTCGATCGGTTGTGCGCCGCGGCTCGTCTCTCGATATTTAACGTCGGAGCTCGACGGTCTTCCGCTCGGACGTTTATAGACGCCGGCTCGTCTCTCGATATTTAACGTCGGAGCTCGACGGTCTTCCGCTCGGACGTTTATAGACGCCGGCTCGTCTCTCGATATTTAACGTCGGAGCTCGACGGTCTTCCGCTCGGACGTTTATAGACGCCGGCTCGATATTTAACGTCGGAGCTCGGGGGGCTTCCGCTCGGACGTTTATAGACGCCGCTCGTCTCGATATTTAACGTCGGAGCTCGGCGGCCTTCCGCTCGGGCGTTTATGCCGGCTCGTCTCTCGATATTTAACGTCGGAGTTCGACGGCCCTCGGACGCTTATAGACGCCGGCTCGTCTCGATATTTAACGTCGGAGCTCGGCGGTCTTCCGCTCGGACGTTTATAGATCGGCTCGTCTCTCGATATTTAACGTCGGAGCTCGACCGTCTTCCGCTCGATTTATAGCCGGCTCGTCTCTCGATATTTAACGTCGGAGCAACGGTCTTCCGCTCGGACGTTTATAGACGCCGGCTCGTCTCTCGATATTTAACATCGGAGCTCGACGGTCCTCAAGGTTAATTTTGACGCTGCCGATCGGCGAATCCATTGGCCATCCTTTGCATTAATTTTGCTTCCTGCATTACAAGGACATGGGCGACTAACATATACAAAAATGATTTACATTTGTGCACCTTTCACCCCGCTCGATAAGGCTGGAGATGATTCGCACTCCACGGTCGATCCAGCTGCCGCCCGTCTTCATCCTCCAAATAATATGCTCCTGATCGGAGCTTCTCAATAACCTTGAAGGGGCCCGCCCAGGGAGCTTCTAACTTGCCGACATCGCCGACCGGCTTGACTTTCTTCCAGACAAGATCGCCGACCTGGAATGATCTGGGGATTACACGGCGATTGTAATTTTGCTTCATCCGCTGCTGGTACGCCATCAGCCGAACGGACGCCTTGGCTCGCTCGTCGTCGACCAAATCCAGCTCCATGTTCCTCCGTTCGGCGTTGCCATCATCATAACTCTGAATTCGGACGGACTCGACACCGACTTCAACCGGAATAACTGCCTCGCCACCATACACCAAATGAAATGGTGTGGTGCCCGTCCCTTCCTTCGGAGTCGTCCGGATGGCCCACAAGACGCCCGGCACTTCATCCAGCCAACTTCCTCCCAAATGGTCGAGCCGAGCGCGCAGAATACGAAGAATTTCCTGATTGGCTACTTCGGCTTGACCGTTGCTTTGGGGATAAGCCACGGACATGAAGTGTTGCTCGATGCTGTAGCTCTTGCACCAATCCTCCAGCACCTTCCCTGTGAATTGCCGTCCATTGTCGGAAATCAGTCGGCGAGGGATGCCGAACCGACAAATGATGTGTTGCCATATAAACTTTTTGACCATTTGTTCGGTGATCCTGGCCAGCGACTCGGCCTCCACCCATTTGGAAAAATAATCTACCGCCACTAGTAGAAATTTCCGCTGTCCGGTCGCCATAGGAAATGGGCCAACGATATCCATTCCCCACTGGTCGAACGGACACGAGACTGTAGATGCCTTCATTTCCTCTACCGGTCGGTGGTTGAAGTTATGGTACTTCTGGCATGAAAGGCACGTCGACACGGTCCGAGCGGCGTCTGCTTGTAAAGTCGGCCAAAAGTACCCGGCCAGGAGGATCTTCTTGGCCAACGATCGTCCGCCCGGATGCCCTCCGCACGATCCTTGATGTACTTCTTGGAGGATGTAAGCCGAGTCCTCCGAGCTCACGCATTTCAACAACGGGCGTGAGAAAGCCTTTTTTTAAAGCTGATCGCCGATGAGCGTGAACCGACCGGCTCTTCTCCTTAGCAGCTGGGCTTCATACTCATTGGATGGTGTGGCGCCCGAGCGGAGGAACTCTATGATGGGTGTTCTCCAGTCGCTCGGAATCGTGAGGCCTGCCATCCGGTCAACATGCGCCACCAACAATGCTTTTTCAATTGGCTGCTGAATGGCGATCGGCGTTATTGAGCTCGCGAGCTTGGCTAACTCATCGACCGCTTGATTTTCTGCTCTGGGTATCTTCTGAACAATAACTTCTCTAAAATCGGCTTTGAGCTTTTCGAAGGCTTCAGCGTAGAGCTTGAGGCGAGCATTATTAATTTCGAAGGTACCAGAGAGCGCGAATCCGAATGAAGCGTTACTCGACCGGCTCCCACATGCGGGGCAGCCTGCAAGCCAGCTATGAGGGCCTCATATTCTGCTTCATTGTTGGTAGCTTTATAATCCAGCCGGACAGATAAGTGCATCTTTTCTTCTTGAGGGGAGAGCAACAATATTCCAATCCCGCTTCCGAGCTGAGTGGACGACCCATCCACATATATTCTCCACATAGCTTCCGGCTCCGGCCTTTGCACCTCAGTCACGAAATCGGCCAAGGATTGCGCTTTGATCGCCGAGCGGGGCTGGTATTGGATGTCGAACTCACTTAATTCCGTCGTCCATTTGATGAGCCGTCCGGATGCCTCTGGATTTAGTAGGACTGACAATGATCGTATGCGCCAGGAAGTATGGACGAAGGCGCCGAGCGGCCAGGACCAAAGCGAAAGCCAGCTTCTCGAGCCCAGTGTAGCGAGATTCAGCATCTTTTAAAATGTGACTAAGGAAATATACAGGCTCTTCTCCGCTCGACCTCACTAAAGCTGAGCCGATTGCATGCTCGGTTGAAGACAAGTACATATGAAGTGGCTCACCCGCAGTCGGCTTGGCTAATATCGGGAGAGAGTTCAGAAATGCCTTCAAATCTTCGAACGCCCGGTCGCATTCTTCGTCCCAGTAAAATTTTGTAGCTTTGCGTAAGATCTTGAAAAAAGGAAGGCTCCGGTCGGTGGTTTTGGAGATGAATCTGGACAGAGCGGTTATCCGACCGGTCAAACGCTGCACTTCCCTTGTATTTCTTGGAGGCGGCATATCTTGTAGAGCTTTCACCTTGCTGGGATTTGCTTCGATTCCCCGCTCGGTCACTATGTACCCCAGAAAGCGCCCTCCTTTTGCTCCGAACAGGCACTTCTGGGGATTTAGCTTGACTCCATATTTGCGCAGCGTTCGGAAGGTTTCCTCCATGTCTTTGAAGAGATCGGCCGCTCGGACGGACTTAATGAGAATGTCGTCCACATAAACTTCTAGATTCCGCCCGATCTGCTCTCTGAATACTTTATTCATCAAGCGCTGATATGTGGCCCCCGCATTCCTCAATCCGAACGGCATCACATTATAGCAATAAGTCGGCCATCACGAAGCTAACCTTTTCTTGATCTTTACGGCGGCACTTGGTGATAGCCCGTAGGCGTTGAGCATCTGATTAATTATACCGTAGAGTCCACCGGTGATCTATCCAAGGCGGAGGATAAAATCTTTCGCAAGCTTTGTTGAGATCCCGAAATCAATGCACACTCTCCACTTGTTGCTGGCTTGGAGACTAATACTACGCTAGCCACCGGAACCACCCGCGTGGCCGGCTTTCAAAGCTTTTCCACCTCCGCTTGGATGATGGCATTCTGTTCAGTCCCTTTTCTTTGCTTCATCGCCGAGCGTCCGGTCGGACATGCAACTCGTCTGCGCTATGCTCGGCGAAATTTGGGCAGCTCATGCGACGAAGACATTATGATTTCTTCGAGGCATTGGATCAGCTCATCTTTCTGTTTCTCCTCCGGATCGGACGCAATAAAAGTCGTGGCATCCGATCGGGTTGGGTGAATCTGCACTTCCTCTTTTCTTCATAAATTAAAGAGGGTGGCTTTTCGGTGATGGCGTTTACCTCAATCCGGGCGCCTTCGAGCGGAATTGGCTCGCCGAGCTGCTAGCTGATCTCCCCGTACCTCTCCCACTTTGTCCTCCACGGGGAACTTGATCTTCTGATGGAAGGTTGAGACGACCGCTCGGAATTCGCTGAGCGCCGGTCGTCCCAAAATGACATTGTAGGAAGAGGGAGAGTCGACTACCACGAAGTTTGTTGTTCTTGTCCTCCTGAGCGGCTCTTCTCCCAGCGAGGTAGCCAGCCGGATCTGTCCGACCGGCTGAACTTCGTTACCAGTGAACCCATAGAGCGGAGTTGTCATGGGTAGCAGCTCGGCTCGATCAATTTGCAACTGATCGAACGCCTTCTTGAATATGATGTTGACTGAGCTCCCTGTGTCAACAAATACGCGGTGAATAGTGTAATTGGCTATTACCGCTTTGATGAGCAGAGCATCGTCATGGGGTACTTCAACTCCTTCCAAGTCCCCGGGCCCGAAACTAATTTCGGGTCCTTCCGCTCGTTCTTGGCTACAGCCGACCGCATGAATCTGGAGCTGCCGGACGCTCGCCTTTCTAGCTCGGTTGGAGTCTCCTCCGGTCGGCCCATGATCTCGCCTCGGGAAGTATTGCTTCTATTTTCCTCTTCCCGAGCGGATGGTCGAGACCGTTCTCTGGACGCTCGGCGATTCTCCTTCCTTGGGGAACGATGCCGATCGGGAGTCTGTTGCTGTGGCCTATCAGCTCGCGTCCGATCGGCGTCATGAGTTCTCCGTTGCCTGTCGACTGAGGGAGACCGTCGTCCGGCATTCCGGGGCGCAGGATGAGCCACGAAGGGAAGACTTCGACAATCCCTTGTGTTGTGCGTATCCGTCCGGTGGAAGGAGCAAAACATCGGGGTCCATTTCTTTTTTGGCTTGGGCCGGGCGGCGGCTACCTCTTGCACGTGGGACCTGGCATGGGGGGATCGGATTACTTCGGCCCTTGGTCCTCTGGGCGGCTGATGAACGGCGTGCTGTTTCCGCTCGGCTGGAGGAGCCCGCTCGGTTGAATTTTATTTTTTCCTAGCCGCCTGTGCCTCTTCCACGTTGATGTATTCGTTCGCCCGGTGTAGCATGTGATCATAGTCTCGGGGCAACTTTCGGATGAGCGATCGGAAGAAATCCCCATCCACCAGGCCTTGTGTGAAGGCATTCATCATGGTTTCCGAGGTGGCCGTTGGAATGTCCATCGCCACTTGGTTGAACCGCTGGATGTAAGCTCGAAGCGATTCACGGGCTTCTTGCTTGATGGCGAACAGGCTCACGCTCGTTTTCTGGTAGCGTCGACTGCTCGCAAAATGGTGGAGGAAGGCCGTTCGAAAATCTTTGATGTTCGTGATGGATCCGTCCGGTAATCTCCAAAACCACCGTTGAGTCGATCCCGAGAGAGTGGTAAGAAAAACTCGGCACTTTACTCCATCTGTGTATTGATGGAGAGTAGCTGTGTTATCGAACTTACCCAGATGATCATCTGGGTCGGTTGTCCCATTGTACTCGCCGATCGTCGGAGGCGCGTAGTGCTTTGGCAGAGGGTCTCATAGAATAACCTCTGAAAATTGGCGATTGATCCGCTCGGGCGATGCGTCCGCTCGGGGGGCTTTCCCTTTCTGTCATCTCGCCTAGGCATTTCCTCCGAAGAAGATCCCCTATCCCTATGAGCTGGTACGGCTTCAGGGGTGCGGAATAGGGCTCCATGAAATGCAACGGTGGTCGGTGGTGCTTCCGCTCGACCACCAGACGCCGATGTTGCTTGCTGCTCAGGCCGCTCGGCTGTGGCTTTTTGTTTTTGCTCTACGAGCTTGGCGGCCCTTATCTCGATCAGAGCGTCAAGTTCCTCGTTCGATAGCGTCACCACGTGTTGTCGTCCAGCCTCGTCCATGGCTGCCGATCGGACGCAGGAGCGTTCCCATCAGAGGCGCATACGTCCTGCGAAGTAAGAGGCTCTTTATATAGAGCGGTGAAAGAATTAATGCACGTCCACCGAGGCGCATACGTGTCTGCAGCCCATACCTCGGTATGTACCTATCAGAGAGCTTACCTGACACCATACTGCTACAGTTCAATCACGTCTTCGATGGGACAACAGAACACCTTGTTGTCAGACTTAGAGTATGGCCTAGCCATAGGACTTGACGGCTGTCAGAAGATGTTCCTATCCTTCGCCCACCGCTCGGCCGGGACGTCCGTCCGGCCGGCGCCAGCGGGCCGGCGCGCCCATTATGTCCTGCCTTCTCTTAGGCCTTCCGCTCGGTCATTATTTACTATTTCATTGAGCGTCGGAACCCCGACCCCTGTCAGGGCGTCTTTCACTATCAGATGTTTACGGGCAAGCCGATCGGCCTGCCCTTTTTTCATGCGTCCGGTCGGCTCACCCTTCTTCGACGGACCACCTGGCCCTCTGACCTCCACGTGGCATTGACCCCTCGTTAGGGGGTCTCGGGCTCTTACCACCGGATCAGCAGAGAAGAGAAGGAGAAGTTTAATCGATTAAATTAATCAATTAAAATAGATTTTAATCAATTCAAAATCTATGTAATCGATTAAATTGACGAAACAAGTAAATCTGTATAATCGATTCAAGTATAGGTGTAATCAATTCAAACAGATTTTTAATCGATCTGTTTAATCGATTTGAGTAATCGATTCAAGTCAAAGTTTTTTTTTGAGAAAAAAAGCTACTGTGTCGTTTTCTCTTTGTCACCGAAACTGATGCAAACATTGATAAGGGGCTGGTGACCGATGTCCATGGCCAGTGAGGGCCAGTTATCGAGTTGAAAGATCGGCGATCGGTGATCCACGCATTCGTCGCTTGAAGAAGATGCAACATTTTTTGTTTTTGATGGTGACATGTTTTTAATCGATTAAACAATCAGGGAATCGATTAAACTGACGAGATGAACCGTATGAATTACTGTTCATCCAAAAAAAATATTGTTTAAGAAAACATCAACAGTAGATTATGCATGAAACGTTTAATTAAAATTAATTAAATAAATGTAGAAATGTTTTGTTAATTAATAAATACATATTTAATTAATTTATGGTTCAATTAACTGAGAATTGAACTAGACCAGCTTAGTCCAATTAAATTCATGTCTAGTTTAAACCATTAGTTGATATAAAGAGATCAATTTTGGTTCATTAAGACATAATTCTGGTTTAAATCATTGGTTGGTTCAACTAGATTAATTTGATCCGATCAGACCAAGAATTGGTTCAAATCATTAGTTGATTTAAACAGACTAGTTTGACCAAATTAGTTTCGTCCAATCTGACCCGGTCTGTGATTTAAACCCTTAGTTGGTTTAACTAAACTAATTAGATTTATTTTAATGGGTCAGACTTAATCTAATAGACATTGGTTTGATCAATAAGTCTTAGATTGGCTTAAATGGTCTTGGTAAGAAATCCTTGTCTAATTACATTAGTTCTAACGAGGACATTGGACATAATTCAGGATCTGAATTCTCAATCGACCAATCAAATAGGTCAGTCGATTTAGATTCCTAAAAATTAAGAAGATTTATTTTTTTTATTAATAATGTTGGTTCTATTTCTGTATAAATTGAATTAAGCTGGTTTTGTACTGGTTAGTTGGTTTTGTACTAACTTATTTAATTTCAATTTAAAGATGACATGGATAATTACTAGTCCTAAAAACTCGAATAAGAAGAGTTCCCAATCTTGGATAATTACAAGATTTGGGCATTGATTCGTTCATTGCCAGAGAATCCTAAAGTGGTAGCACACTAGATATGGAGGCTCTCCGAAGGGAGAACCTTATATGCATAGTTGTGTGTGGAGCTACTTCACCATGAGTTCTTAGAGGAAGATCCAAAAGAATTTGAGAAAGATCTAGAGAAGGATCCTGAAGAATCTAGAGAGAATTCTGAAGAAGTTTTGATGATAGATCAAATTAAAAATCTTGAAGTTGGTCTATCTGAAATTGCCTCAAATAAGTCTAGGTTACGTTGAAGGGGACTATGTTGGCCACTGCACTAGTGTCTATCCTAGTGGGAGTGGTGTCAATCTATCTAGTTTGTAAAAGTTCTATTATTGTTACTATCATTATGTATGAACAGTATTAGTCCATTTAGTTCATGTCCATTTGTTATATGTTAAGAATATGCGGCATGTTTATATGAATGATATATTCATTCATATGCTAATTATTCTACATGATACATGAAAATGATTAGTTTATTTTTATTAAATAATTAGTTCATTTAATTAAAGAAATTATGATAAAATGATGATTAGTTCATTTGTTAGGATGTATGTAATATTGATCAATGTTGATTTGATTGGACCATACAAATGATGAGTCGAAACGTAGTTGTCACTTGATTTTGTAAGCCAACTCAAATTAATATTGAGACAATCATAAATTGCATGCATATTAATTGCACTGAATACTAAATAATATGTTTATTTATGTAAGATCATGACAAATAAGAACATCATAGCTAAACTCAATAACAGAAAGAAGTTATATGAGGATAACTACAAAATTTGGCAGCTCAAGATATAATATGTTCTTGAGAAAGAAGTTCTTGAGGCTATAAAATAGGTTATGGAAGAACCTGTAGATGGTCTCAGTGCACAGAACAGACAAGATCTTAATGTCTATAAGGCATGGAAGAAGAAGGTCTCCACTGCTAAGGGAATATTGATTAGTTCAATGGTTGATGACCTAGCTTTTGAGTATGAGTTGTATCTTACGAATCATGCAGTCTAGGTAGCCCTTAAGAAAAAATACAGTGGAGTAAGTCTTAGCAAGCTTCGACAGGTGACAATTAAGTTTGATAGCTACAAGAAGCGTCTGAATCTTACAATGGTTCAATACCTCAGGGAGATGTCAAACATGATTCGGGAGCTTAAAACTGCTGGTCATGAGTTGACTGATGAACAATAGGTTCAAGAAGTTACTCATTCCCTTCCAGATTCTTGAGAGACCATAAAGCAGACCCTAACTCACAATGAGAGTATTAAGACTTTCATTGACATCTCATGCTATGTAGAATTGGAGGCAGAGAGAGTTGAATCCGTAAGGATTTTTGGACTAGCCTATATGACTATTGGTTCTGTTGGATCATTAGGATCTAAGAAAAAAAATGGTTCAAGAAGGGGAAGGGAAAGAAGAAAGTGTTAGAACCCCAAGGTTGTTTTGGTGTGATCAACAAGTTAAGTTAGGTCCTGTGTGTATTTAACCTTGTGTCTAAGTGTGCAGGAGCTTAGGAGCACAGGTACTCGAGCGGAAGACGCAGCTAGCGAGAAGGACTGCACGCTGTGCATCCGAGGGACGAGGCGCTGCGGAAGAGTACACCGGCGGACGAGAAGGAAGCGCGCGGTGGTTCCGAGGGACGAAAGCCGGAGCGGAAGATTGCTCGGGGAGCAAGAGACGCAGCTAGCGAGAGGGTCGACGACCGAGGGACGAAGACTGCAAATGAGTACGCTGGCGGACGAGAAGGAAACACGCGGCAATTCTGAGGGACGAGAAGCCGGAGGGAAGCACGCTCGAGAAGACCGGAAGTTGGGTTCGGGTGAGCCCTTTTCCGGATGGCAGAGATCACCCAAGCAAGCGGATCCGGAGTAGAAGACCCGGACCGAGCTGAACCAAACCGGAGCAGTGGTCCCCAGATGAAAAAGTCAACATTGGTTGACTTTGGGCTCCGGGGCGCCCTGAGCAGCCCGGGGCGCCCGGACCCAGTATTTTGACCAGATCGAGTCAAAACTCGATCTGAACGTTGGGGATAAAATTTATCCCCGCCAGGGCGTCCGGAACCCTTCCAGGCGCCCCGACCAAGGCTATAAATATAGCCTTGGTCCAGAAGCTTCAAATGAACTCAGAGATTTACATTCCAAACACTTGTGCGACTCTGTTCTAGCTTAGCTTCTGTCATTTGTGCTTTCACTGCTGTAAGAGGCTTCTCCGCCTGAAGGAGATATTTTAGTGCACGTTCATTCCTTGGATTAACAACCTCCTTGGTTATAACCAAGTCAAGTTGTGAGCCTCTTCTTTCTGCTTTTTATTTACGACTAATTTACTTTATGCAAGTGTTCTGTTGAAAGTTCGAGAAGGGTCTTTTTCTGTTTATTTTTTTTAGGCTATTCAACCCCCCTTCTAGCCGGCCCAACGATCCTACAAGTGGTATCAGAGCCGAGACGCTTCAGGAGGACTAACCGTCGAACGAAGCAACGAGATGGCCGGATCTAACATCCACCCACCAAAATTTGAAGGGGACTTTGCAAGCTGGAAGAAGCACATGGAGGTATTTTTTGGCACCGATTTTGATTTATTACTAATAATGGAACTCGGTTTTGAAGCTCCCAAGTGTAAAGCGAAAAATCAATGGACAAAGAAAGAGCAGGCCGAGTACGTGGCAAACAAGAAGCAGAATTCCATTTGCTAACCGTACTTCCGCCACAAGAAGTCAACCGTGTCGGCACCTACAACTCGGCAAAGGAGCTTTGGGAGAAGTTCCTTGAATTACACGAAGGAACATCCGAAGCCAAGCTTGCGAGACGGGACTTACTTCGCAACCAGCTCACCAACCTCCATCTTGAAGAAGGTGAAACAATTGCACATCTACACTCAAGGATACAGGAGCTCATCATCGGACTTTCGAATCTCGGAAAAGAGGTAAGTAACCGAGATTTGCTCAGGTACCCTTTAAATTCCTTCCCTAGAAATTCAAAATGGGCATCACTAGTAGATGTTTTTTACATTTCGAAGGACTTAGAAAAAATTTCATTAGAAGAATTTTTTTCAACATTTGAAGTGCATGAGTCAAGATGTGCAGGAATGAGGGAGCCAAAGAACAACGTCGCCCTCAAAGCTTCGAGAGACGAACCTGAATCGGAATCTTCTCTCGATGACGAAGAAATGGTAATGATGGTAAGACGATTTAAGAAGTTATACAATTCTAGAAAAACTAACCATCCACAGGGTAGAAAGAAAAGAACGATCCACTGCTACCATTGCGACGAAGAAGGGCATGTCAAGGACAACTGCCCCAAGCTGAAGAACAAAGACAAGGAAAAGGGTAAGAAGCCTATCCAAAAACGAAAGCCCCTGAAGGCGATGTGGGACGATACCTCGTCCGAATCGGAAGTCGAAGCATTCTCCTGACTCGCACTGATGGCGAGTCATCAAGACGACGACTGCGATTCAAGCTCTTCCGAAATGAGCATCGAGAGCATCGATGAAGGGGGAGACACGTCGGAAGAAAGCAGCAGCTCGGGGGGAGAGATCGACAAGGTAAGTCAGGTATGATCTCTTCCTCCCGATAAAATGTTTAAGTTCGTTAAACTTTTAACAAAAGATTGCTACAAATTAGAAAGTGAAAATAAAAATTTAAAAGTAATTCTAGCTAAGTCTTGTTCCTTAGAAGAATTAGATAAATTAAAAATAGCAAATGAAAAATTGAAACTTGAAAATGATGATTTGAAAATTCAAGTAGAAAACTTGAAAAACTATGCATGTTCATCTAAAACCAATTTTAGAAGATTTAATAATTTAAATTGGTACTTTAAATATCACCCGGGACAAATTAGGAACATTTCAAGAAAATATGTCCCTAAAAGCTTTTTAATTAATCCAGTAGGGTGGAACCTATATTGGGTTCCTAAATCATGCCTAAACTAAATTGTAAAATTAGCGCTTTAAGTGAGAAAATTAAACAAAGAATTTCCTTATGAGGTTTTGTCAAGGAAGTGGTTGTTGCTCCAATAACCAAGAAGGCCTAGTGCCTCGCCACGACCTGGAAGCCAAAATATTGAAATAAATGTTTAATTAACTTACTAATAAAGCATTAATACAAGAATTAATTAGTGCTTTAAAAAGGTTATTCAAAACATTTTATTTTAGAAATTTACTTAGAAATTTTTTTCCCCTAAGTCATTTTTTTTGCGCTTAAAAATTCTCAAAAATTTTAGGATTTTTTTTCTTACTTAGAAAAATTCTCAAAAATCATTTCTTCCTAAGTTAAAAAAAAAAAAAAAACTTTTTCATGAAACTAGATATCTCAGCGTAAATTACTTAGAAAAATTTTCTAAATTTCTAAAAAACCTAGAAAATTTTTTTTCTAAGTTTTTAAACCCTTAGATTGTTTTTTCTTGGAACCCCACTTTTTTTGTGATCAAAGGGGGAGAAGGGAAAATACAAGTCTAGGGGGAGGTAGATTGATTTAATTTTTTTTATCTTTTCTATCTTTTTGCACTTAAATTACAAATTAAGTTAATTTACTTAATTTTATTTTATGTCTATTTTAACCCTACCTTAACTTAGGTTGATCACACCAAAAAGGGGGAGATTGTTGGAACCCCAAGGTTGTTTTGGTGTGATCAACAAGTTAAGTTAGGTCCTGTGTGTATTTAACCTTGTGTCTAAGTGTGCAGGAGCTTAGGAGCACAGGTACTCAAGCGGAAGACGAAGCTAGTGAGAAGGACGGCACGCTCTGCGTCCGAGGGACGATGCGCTGCGGAAGAGTACACCGGCGGACGAGAAGGAAGCGCACGGTGGTTCCGAGGGACGAAAGGCGGAGCGGAAGATTGCTCGGGGAGCAAGAGAATCAGCTAGCGAGAAGGTCGACGACTGAGGGACAAAGACTGCGGATGAGTACGCTGGCGGACAAGAAGGAAACACGCGGCAATTCCGAGGGACGAGAAGCCGGAGGGAAGCACGCTCAAGAAGACCGGAAGTTGGGTTCGGGTGAGCCCTTTTCCGGATGACAGAGATCACCCAAGCAAGCGGATCCGGAGTAGAAGACCCGGACCGAGCTGAACCAAACCGGAGGAGTGCTCCCCAGATGAAAAAAGTCAACATTGGTTGACTTTGGGCTCCGGGGCGCTCGGAACAGTCCCGGGCGCCCGGAGCATCCCGGGGCGCCCGGAACCCTTCCGGGCGCCCGGACCCAGTATTTTGACCAGATCGAGTCAAAACTCGATCTGAACGTTGGGGGATAAAATTTATCCCCCCAAGGGCGCCCGGAACCCTTCCAGGCCCCCCGACCAAGGCTATATATATAGCCTTGGTCCAGAAGCTTCAAATGAACTCAGAGATTTACATTCCAAACACTTGTGCGACTTTGTTCTAGTTTAGCTTCTGTCTTTTGTGCTTTCACTGCTGTAAGAGGCTTCTCCGCCTGAAGGAGATATTTTAGTGCACGCTCATTCCTTGGATTAACAACCTCCTTGGTTGTAACCAAGTCAAGTTGTGAGCCTCTTCTTTCTGCTTTTTATTTACTGCTAATTTACTTTATGCAAGTGTTCTGTTGAAAGTTTGAGAAGGGTCTTTTTCTGTTTATTTTTTTTAGGCTATTCAACCCCCCCTTCTAGCCGGCCCAACGGTCCTACAGAAAGAAGTTGCCTCGGGAGTGAGTTACATTTGTAGAGTATCGACGGGTACCAGCTGGCAACAAATGGATCTATGTAGGAACAATACAAAAGTTGATGTCAATGGAGTCGACACTTGCAAACTCAACCTCCGTGGTGGTAGTATTTTGTTTCTATACAATGTCTTGTATGCTCCTGAAATTCGACGGATCTTGTTTCCATTATAGGTCTTCTTGATTTAGGGTATTGTATTAATTTTTATAGCCGGAGAGTTAAACTTAAGATTAACTCAATGTCAATCGGATATGATTTTTTATCAAATGGTTTTATGGTTCTTGATGTAGAATCAGATATCAATTATGCTATTGAGGGTTGTTTTTCAAACATTGCTCTAACTAATGATATAGATATAACTAATGAGGTTTGACATGCTAAATTAGGACACATAGGACAAGAAAGTATGAATCGGTTAGCTAGAGAGGATCTATTGGGCACTCGGGCTAAGATTCACTTGTCTATATGTGAGCATTATCTTAATGGAAAAGCAACTTGGAAACTATTTGATAAGGCTATAAGAACTAAATCATCATTGCAATTAATTTATTCGGATATCTATGGTCTAATGAATGTGAAGGCTAGACATGGAACTTCCTATTTCATTACATTTATTGATGATTTCTCTCATTTTGGTCATGTGTATTTGATTTCTCATAAGTTTGAAGTATTAGATTGCTTCATTCGTTAAATAAACGAAGTTGAGAATCAAACAAAATGTAAAGTTAAGACTTTACACACTAATCGTGGAGGGAAATATTTGTCTGATATGTTCAAGACAATATATAATGATAGAGGGATTATTAGACAACTAATGATCCGGAACTCCACAGTAAAATGAGGTTGCTGAAAAAAGAAATAGAACTTTTCTAGATATGGTTAGATCTATGATGGCGCAAAGTAATTTGCTGAGATGCATTATTAGTTGCAGTCTATATAATTAACAAAGTGCCTTCAAAGTCAGTTCCATCTACCCCATATGAATGTTGAACAGACAGAAAATCAGATTTAAGTAATCTGAGACTCTCGGGGCTAGCTGATTAAGTTCATGATAGTTTTCACAAGTATAGAAACTGGGACCTATGGGTAGGAAATGTATCTTTATTAGATATCACGAGATCTCCAAAGGTTATATTTTCATAGGTGAGCAACTAGATGGAACCATCTCCAAAATAGATTCGAGAGATATAATTTTTCTCGAAACAAAGTTCCTAACCAGAGGTGATGTTGATAAAAGTGTCCTCTTTGAGAGGATGAGATATTATCAACAAGAGAGATGTCAAAAGAGATTCCTAAGTCTAGTCAACCTAGTGGGACTGATTTATCAATTCATAAGTTGACTTCTCAGCAACCCAACTTACGAAGAAATGGTTTGATATTGAGAATAAGACATTAATAACACTCTCAGTTGACACAATGAACCTCGAACGGTAGAAGAAGCATTAAGATGCTCCATTAGAGAAAAAAAGGGGTAAGTTGCAATGGATGAGGAAATGGATTCAATGAGAAAGAATCAAGTTTGGGATTTAGTCGATCTTCCCCTGGGTCGAAGGGTTATTGGGAATAAGTTAATTTTCAAAATCAAGAGAAAAGTGAATGGATCAATTAATCAATACAAATTTCGACTAGTTGCAAAAAGATATACCCAAATGGAGGGTATTATTTTTGAAGAGAAGCTAAGTACCTCTTACGAGTGAAGATCATGTAAGATCAATCAAAAGGCTTTTAAGTTTGTCTACAACACTTAATTGCAACATTGTATCCTAAGACTTCTGAAGAAATAGCCAAAATGAAAAAAAAAACATATATGTCAGTGCTATTGGTAGTTTGATATGCACTATGTTGTGTACTTATCCTGATATAAGTTATGATGTTGGCTTAGTTAGTTGTTTTCAGTTAAATCCAAGGTCGAGACACTGAAAAGTGGTGAAGAGGATATTAAAATACCTTAGAAGGGAAAGATATTATGTATCTGTTTTTAAGGATCTAAGATGAGCCTTAGTGGCTACACAATGCAGATTGGACAAGAGACCTTGATGACAGAAAATCCACATATGGCTGTACCTTTTTGCTAAATGGTGGCGTCATCTCATGGAATAGCAAGAAGTAGGTTTATGTAGTCGTGTTGACAATGGAAGATGTGTGGCTTAGCTTGTGTAGCCTTATCGACAATAGAAGCTATATGGCTAGGCTTGTGTAGTCTTATCGATAATGGAGCTGTGTGGCTTGCGCATCAGTTGTGCAACAATCTGTCTGGTTGAAAAGGTACCTGAAGCATTTGAAGATTACTAAGGACAGTGGGAGTCGTGTTACAGTGTACTGTAACGATCAAGCTAAGGATCCCAAATATCACAGCAAAGGCAAGTATATAGAATTAAGCATAATTTTTGTAAGGGATATTGTGGATAAGAAAATGATAATTCTTGAGTATATTCCTACACATACTATGCTTGCAGATCCTTTTACTAAGCTATTGACTAAAGAGTCATTTCAAGGAATGGGAAGTCTTTGTGACTTCGTAAAATGTAACACATTGTAAAATATCATGATCTATTCAGTATATATATTGTTACATTTTGGATTAAAATCTCGATGTGCATGTTGGCAGATTGAGATTGGTTCACTCACATGGACAATTATCTCTATTTGTTAAGTATAAATAGATGTAAGACCGTTACTTATGGGGCAGCTTATGTAGCTATGAATAGAGACATATCTATAAGTTAAGGTCACCTTGATAATTGTGTCAAGATGAGATCATTTATGTAATGATTGGAATAAATGTACCCACCATTTACTGAATCTGCTTAAGGCCAGATTGGAATTCATATGTTGAATTCAGGATTAGATATTAGATATGTCTAGATCGAAATCTGTATGATGTTAAAATTTGAGAAAAACATGCGCTCTTTTTAATAAAGAGAATAACACTATAGCATGTGATTCATACCACATGTGCTATGACGACAAGAAGGATAGTAAGAGAATAGATCTCTGTTTCTCTACTATGTGAGACCCTTGAGATTATAAGTTAATCTCAATTTTACCCTCAGTGACTATTTAGCTGTCTACTTGAAGTTATAATCAGTGTCTGCTACTTTAACATATTTTCTATTGACTATGGATGAATCGGTCTATGGAGCATAACTAGGAAAGTGACTAATTAAAATGAATAGATTCTAGCTAAAAATGAAGATTAAATAGATTTGCATCTTTTGATGTTATTCACTGGTCGACCTATTTCTGTTATGTATAGAAATGATTGTGAATATTGAATATGGAACATGCTCTTGACATAATAGTCATTATGAGGGATTAGAGATGTTCATATTGATGTAAATGAAGATTATTTAATCTGGGTAAATAGCAAGATATGAATATCTCCTAGATAATGGTTGTGTGTCACTGGGTGATTGAATATTTCTTGGGTAACGGATATGTTCCGCTAGGAGAGAGGCTATGTGTCATAATGAGAGTGTCTCTAATTCATTTGGAAGAACGGCTAAGTAAAGTGTAACAACTTTGCTAACATTGATCACTTAAAGAGTAGCTATGTAAGGTGTAGCATCAGAAGTGCTGTCAGAATTCTGTCGAGACTATGTGTCTTGCAGAGATGAAGAACATCCGAGGCATGAGATTTGGTTTGTGAACCATAGAGAACTTTCTGATTCGTTCATGATCGTTCTTTTGATGACAAGTGGTTCATGATAATTTTTCCGACGACAAAGGAAGATCAAGATCTACTACGGGAGATCATTATGAGTTTTACAGATTTTATATTTATATATTTTTCATACTTTAGAACTATCAACCGAGCTAGCCCCATTTAAGGTATTATTTTATTCATGAAAAGATCCCCATGTTATAGTATGTGGCTTGTCTTCGAATAGTTTTTAATTTGTGACTACTCAGTGTGTGTTCACAATGAAGTATTTGTGACTACTCAAGGTGGAAATTTTCCTCATTTTCTGATTGGCCATCAGAGATACATGTATGGGTGACACTCCAAGACCATCAAACCTGACAAGAGAAAATTGGCATTATTATTTGATAATCAGAATATGGGTACGTTAATTCATGTTCCTACTATCTAGCTTGTTTTTGCAATATTTTAACGACATCTTGGAAGCATTCGTTTAATTTAGGTACAGTTTTCTTAACATTTTATTTTTCTGTTCGTGTTATAGTTATGCATGACTTATGGCTAATTCACACTGATTTGAAACCAGAGAACATTCTTCTTGTCTCCCCTGAACATTCTTCTTTCTTGAGAAAAATTTATTGATTAACACTAGAATTTAAAGCGTGATCTTCAACCACTTGCAATTAGTTATATTTGCCGCTAGCTAGTCTCTTCTTTTTAGCTTTCATTGAGAAGCATCTCTGTTTAAATGCATGTGATAATATTTTCCTTGTTCATATCCATGCACAGATTTCCTGAGAAGAGAAACTTCAGATTAATTATTTTGACTTCTTCAACTCTATTTCATTCATGTAAAACATCAAATTGTTAGCTCATAGCATACTCGGTTCTTTTTTTCTTGTTCTCTACTTTGAATTCAATACATATTAATTGTAACAATCTAACTTGTGAAGAAATCTTTCTTGAATTCACCCCATGACTTCTATATCATACAATTCTTTTGCTATTGAGATATGCTTTTTCTTAGAAGCTTATCTTGTAGTGTAGATGTATGAAATATAATAATATTACATTTCAATTATTTAATGGTACATATGAGTAATTAATGTTGTCACTTTTTATTAGTACGAGGTGTTTTTATGATGCTATTGTTGTTGAATTGAATTAAAATCATGTGATTTTTATTTTTACGGATAGAAAATGGTATCATAGAAGATACACAAGTGGGAAAATTTTATCTAATAATGCAAGATATTTTGGAATTTATATGTGTGATTTTTTTATCTGTTGTGGCTACTATTTAATTTTATAAACTTGACTCAGAAGTTTATGATATATAGCTATATACTTCTTTTTGTTTAATTGTTAGTAGATTATGAGTATATTGATGATACATCCATTGTAATTCATGCATGTAGGTTCTTGATCAATGATACTTTGATAATGTTTGGATTGATTTTATATAAGCTTTGTTTGATATATGATTCGAACGGTCGTTAGCCCAATATTTTTTAATTATTTAAATAATTTTTCTTTCCAATATAAGACAATAGTTTTATAAATGTATTATTTAAATAAGATAAAGGTTTTAAAATAATGCAAAACACAATCAAAGACAACGATTTTCATTTGTTGTCAAGCTATTGTCTACTCCACCCAAAAACTTCGGTTTAAACTCTTTGTGAAATTGTTACTTAAAGCATTCAAAGATAATAGTTTAAAATCATTATTAAACTATTATCGATCATACTAAAAGACAACAGTAAAAATCGTTATTAAACCATTGTTGTTGACCAAAAAGACAATGATTTTTAACTATTATCATTTAGTGGTCCTTTTAACAACATATCTTTTAACAATAATTTTTTGGACCTACAACAATGATGAAAAACTCTCACGCCTGGGGGTATACTGATCTGATAGAAATGGATAGAACCTCCCTTGTAACAATGTCATATATAACTTGGACACAAGCAACAAATCACAATAACCACAACATAAGATAAAAGACCCACAACAATAGTACTGAAGGAGGGATTTACCCATCCCACAACAATTAACATAAAGGAGGGATTTACCCAATCCTCTCCACAAACATAGAAACCCAACATAATTGTAAGCCAGCTTGGCTTAAACACATAACAAAACCATAAACGAGTAAACAGAAGCCACAAGGCTAAAATCCAAAACCCCGCAGAATTATTACATAACCAAGTTTAAAATCTAAAATGCAAATAAAACTAGAATAGTATGGAAAGAACGATATCGGGTATGATGTGGAATCGACAGACATGATCGACCCTCCAAGTGACTCATATATATGTCATCTATCTGTTACCTGGAGAAAGAAAATATAAATTGGGTGGTGAGTCCAAATGACTTAGCAGGTAATAGATAAATGGTAGTGCATGGTAAAATATATAAGGAGATCAAAGTATATAGTCTCACAGGTAAATATCGATATACATAACTATAAATGACATAATAAATGCACATATTAGAATCAGTCTAACACATAAGGTATAATGATTAGTAATCACTAGGAATCTACAACAGATCTACTCATATAACATGAGCAACAATATGGAAGCATATACATGTATAATAAATGAACATATATGGCATATGCAACAATCATAGCTCAAACAAATATAACATATCAAAGGCATATGCAACAAGTTTCTCCAAGATATGTAACATGCATCATCTGTGCATATGTACATATATTGCGTCACTCCTACACACCACTCTAGCTACCACGATATCTGTGTGGCCAAGTGGGCAGGACTGTGACAACTGCTCACGACTCCAGCTACCACTACACTTGAGTGGTCGATCGATCAGGATGTAGAGTAGCTATCTAGCTACATAATATGGAGGTCATTTTCTGCACACAACTTGTCACTCCCTGAAGGCATACTTGTCCGACAGAATGGACGATACCCCTAGTGATAATGTACAATACAATATGGTATGTATTGGTTGCTACTCGGAAAACCTAATGGTTCTACTGTACAAAAATTTTGTACAAAGGTCTGAACCTTTTCCTAGCTACCATATGTATTTTAAATTAAACTTGGATCGCCTGCAGAACTTAACACGTTTGATCGAAAGTTTAATCTATTTGTTCTTTTAGGTTTAGATTTGGATCTCCTGCGGAACTTAACACGTTCGATCCAAATCACCTAGGTTATTAATTCCATTAAATATTAATTTCCAAAATTGGCTTCCAGAACTGCATGGCGAGGCACATGGCCTTCTTGGATATGGGAACAACCACCACCGCATAGACAAAGCCTTTTAAGGAAAGCTAATATTTACTTTCCTTAAATAACTTTAGGTCAACCAAAAAGAATAATCAAATCGCAAGGAAAAGAAAAACAAAGAACACAACATCGAAAATAAATTTGAAATACTAGAATCGCATGCCTCTTGTATTTGGTATTTTTTACATGAAGATAAAACAAGTATGATGCGGAAATAAAATACTAGTATACCTTTTCTTTTGCAAGCAAAAACCTCTAGGTCTTCTACGGTATTCCTCTTCTAACCTCGGACGTTGTGTGGGCAACGGTCTTCCGAGATAAGAAACCACCAAAGCACCTTCTTCTCCTCCTTGCAAGGTTTGGCCAAATCAAGTGCGCCTCCAAGGAAGAAGAGAAACAACCAACCAAGCTCCAAGGGATGAAAGCTTTCTCTCCTTCTTTTCCAAGCTAGAAACCGGCCACCACTTGATCTCCTTAGAGGAAGAGGAGGTTCGGCCACAACAAGGAGAAGATAGATCTTGAAGGGGCCGACCACACCAAGGAAGAAAAGAGGGAGAAGAATAATAAAGTTGTGTGTCATGAAGGCACCCCAACCCCCTCTTTTATAATCCTTAGCTTTGGTAAATAAGGAAATTTAATTACAATAAAATTTCCTAAATTTTCCATGACATGAATTAATTAAGAAAAATTAAACAAAATTTCCTATTCCTTCATGTCATGGCCGGCCACATCATTAAAAGCAAACAAGGCTATTTCAATTAACAATTAAAATTCCTTATTTGTCTTTGGAAATTAAAAAAAATAAAATTTTCCTTTAAAATCCCTTCATGGTTGATAAAAAGAAATTTCTATAATTTTAATTTTTCAACATGTGAATAATTTACAAAGAAGAAAAATAAAATATCTTTCCAATCTACAAATAAGGAAAGAGATCTAACCTCTTTCTTTAATCTTTTGTAGATCCTTTTAAAAGAGATATTTTAATTTTTAATCTCTCTAATAAATTATATCTTTCACATGAGAAAAATTTAAATTTAAAATTATTTTAAATTTAATGGGGGTCGGCCACCTAAGCTTGGGTTCAAGCTAGGGCCGGCCACCCATGAACCAAGGCTTGGCCGGCCCTAACTTGATCCACAAGCTAGCTTGGCCGCCTCCTACATCATGGGTATGAAGGTGGGTATAGGTGGGTATAGTACTCTATAAATAAGAGGCTACGATAGGGACCGAGAGGAGGAATTGGTTTTGGTCTCCCGAAAAAATTAAGCATCCCGTGTTCACCCCGAACACACAACTTAATTTTATCAATAATAATTCATTCCACTAGAGAACTATTATTGAACTACCGCACCAATCCCAAATTACATTTTTGGGCTCCTTCTTATTATGAGTGTGTTAGTCTCCCTGTGTTTAAGATGCCAAATGTCCACTAATTAAGTGAGTTACTGACAACTCATTTAATTAGTATCTTAGTTCCATAATAGTACCACTCAACCTTATCGTCATGTCATACTAAGTCCACCTGCAGGGTTTAACATGACAATCCTTATGAGCTCATCTTGGGGGCATTATCAACGTAGATCACTAGGACACAGTTTCCTTTTATAAACAACAACACACACTATAAGTGATGTCACGCCCCAGAGGAGTCCCTGTCCGAGAAAATTTCGGCAGCATCTCCCCTGTACGGTGGACAATCTGAAACTTTTCTACATCTCACAAATACCTTAGCCACAGGCGGCTGGAATAATAACAACAAAATAATACATCACCACGCAGTTATATATAATCTATTCAGCCTCTGGCTGTCACAACCACGCAGTTAAGATAATTAAACAGTAAAATAATACTCTGACTCGAAATCCACCCTACTCCACTACACTCGTAAACCTCAAATCCGACGAACTCACCTCTTCTGCCATCCAAGCAGGCATGTAGTAGAATAAAATCCAAATCCAAATCCATCGCAATAATAAAATCCATACAACATCCATAAGCAGAATAATCCAAAACATAACATGTTCAAAACAGTCTAGAACAGAAAAGAAACCAAAGAAGACCAAACATATCCTCGAGGTCTGCAGGGACCAGCACTACGTGCAGTGAGGACTAGCGACTGGAACTCCCTCCTGACAGCATCAACCTGAAAATAACAACAATGGAGGCGGGGTGAGTCCAACACTCAGCAGGTACAATTGATATGCAAAGTAAAGAAACAACACCTAGCACTAATCATGCGTACAGTCTCCTGTACTAACCAGGTCCTGAGTATAAGGTCAAACAGTCCGAGGGATAAGTAAATCCTGTATGCATGTCAAACATAGGTATCCAAACAATATGCAGCATATAAATGCAGCAAACACAAACACAAGCAATAAATGCATCATGCATATGATGCCAATGATGCGTCCTGGTCACCCCTGACGCCAGTCGATCATCTCACACACATAGTGAGGCCGAGTGGGTAGGGCTATGACAACCGTGCACTCTGTCGTCACTACTCCTGATGAGTGACCGAGTGGACGGGATGTTGTCGGAGTACACCTATCCTCCTACCCCAAATCATAAATGGGGGAGCGCAATGCTCTCATCTCCCAGTACTCAAAGACGAGGAGGAATCCCTGCCGGATAACATGTTGTGTCACACTACCCATGAGCGGACCAACGGTGCCTAACAGAGTCCCTGCTGCAACACACTCAGCCTGAATCGACCACTAACCCATGAGTGGTGGTGTGTGCAAATCCATGTAACTGGCGATGTGCTCAACAATAATGGAGCGGACTATCGCTCAGCATGCAATCATGCAAATGGTGCATGGCACTAACTACAAAAATATCCTGACCTAATCCACGTATATATAAAAATGCATCATAGGTCAACGAATCCAAAACAATCCAAAGGTATACAGAGGGTATAAAACCTAGGTCCTGAACATGGTCAAGCATGGCATATCACTACCCCTATATGCATGTATAGACAGGTAAAGTATACATGAGATGCAAAACAAATCAATCAATCAAACATGTACCAAGATTTGGGTAGTGATTAACCGAAATAGATAAGAAACATAATTAATGAAACATGTTAATTCCATTACTAAGCATATCAAAGACAAAAAAAGTCAAAAGTACCCGCCTCCGATAAAATGGTCCAAATCTGACTTCGAGATACTCGTCTCGCGTCAAAGTCCTGTAATACCAAATATATACGATTATTTAGCTAAATTCCTATAAATAGCTAAATAAATTCTTTAACCCTAAATTAGGGCAAAAACCCTAATTCCAAAAACACATAAACCTAATCAACCGACACATGAATAATCATCTAACAAAAAATCAAGTACACTACGATCTACAACTAAGCAAATGCTTAATCCAGATACCCAATAAACCTTACCTACTCTCACAGCCACTGTTATTAATCCACAATTAGGGATAGTGCCGCCAAAAGGAGTAGCCGCTGTTGGAGACCAGGACCCTACAATCAGAGACCACCCAACATAGTACTGCTCACGGTAGAACACAAAACAAAGCACAAAAAGGAAAAACCAACTCTAAACCCTCACCTTCAATCACTGCTAAGACACGACACAGAAAAATGGAACCACGGAGTCGGCTCGATGCGTCGCCGGCGGCTAGGGCACAAGGGAAAGAGGTCGGCGTCGGCAGAGGAGAAGAAGAGATAGGAGAAGAGAGGCGTCGGCGCCGGTTAGGGCAAGGGAAGAAGTCGGGCGCGCGGGTGGTTTCGACGTCGGGTGCACGGGAAATAAATAATAGAAAAAGAAAAAGAAAATGGAAAAGAAAAATAAATCTTTTCCTCATTAAAATAGGGTAACCTAAACAGGCTTTTCCGGACCCCGTTTTTATCCCCGTCAACTCGTCCATACGAGCTCCGAAAAATTCCCGAAAAATATCGAAAAATTTCAGAAAATTCCCTTATTCATATTTGCCTATTTCCGATATTTTACATTCTCCCCCACTAATAAAAATTTGGTCCCCAAATTTCGTTATCTACCATCAGCAAGTACTTACAACAGATATAAAGTATAAATGCTGAACGGTAAACTAAATCACATACCTCAAGTGAAAAGAAGGGGATATCGAGCTCGGATAGTGTCCTCGAGCTCCCAAGTAGCCTCCTCGTCCGAATGATGCTGCCATCCGACTTTAACCAGTCGGATAGTCTTGTTCCGCAACTGACGCTCTTTCCGGTCGAGAATCCGTACCGGAACCTCATCATATGTAATGTCAGGCTGAACTGGAACTGGAATATCTGTCAGCACATGCGTCGGATCGGGTACATATCTCCTCAGCATGGATACATGAAATACATCATGCACGCCTGACAGGGACGGTAAGCTACTGCTCCGATCCTCTCCAAGATCTCGAAAGGACCAATCTACCGCGGAGCTAGCTTACCTCTGAGGCCAAATCTCTTCACCCCTTTCGTGGGCGAAACTCGTAGAAATACATGGTCGCCAACAGAGAACTCTAGTGGTCTGCGTCTCCGATCAACATAACTCTTCTGACGATCCTGCGCCTCTGACATCCTCCGTCTGATAGTACGGACCAACTCTGCATCCTGCTGAACTCTATGAGGTCCCAACAACTGAGCCTCTCCAACCTCATCCCAAAGGATGGGTGTCCGACAAGGTCTACCATACAACGCCTCAAATGGTGCCATCTGGATAGCCGAATAGAAGCTGTTGTTGTAGGCAAACTCTAGCAACGGCAGATGGTCCTCCCAACTGCCTCCGAAATCCATAACACATGACCTCAGCAGGTCCTCTAAAGTCTGAATGGTCCGCTCTGACTGTCCATCTGTCTGTGGATGGAAAGCTGTACTGAAGGCCTGCTGCAGACTCTGCCAGAAACGAGACGTGAACCGTGGATCTCTATCCGAAATGATACTCAATGGAACACCATGTAGTCTGATAATCTCTTGACAATACAGATATGCCAATCGATCCAGGGAATCAATCCTCCGGATCGCTAAGAAGTGCGCTGATTTGGTTAATCGATCAACGATTACCCAAATCGCGTCATGGCCTCGTCGTGTCCTCGGCAACCCTACCACAAAGTCCATGGTAATGTGATCCCACTTCCACTCAGGAATAGGAATCCGCTGAAGTAATCCTGCAGGTCTCTGGTGCTCACCCTTCACCTGCTGACAAACAAGACATCTAGCTACGAAATCTGCGATGTCTTTCTTCATACCGTTCCACCAATAGGAACGTCTCAAGTCTCAATACATACGGGTCCCGCCTGGATGGATCACAAATCGAGAACGGTGTGCCTCCTGAAGCAGCTCCTTTAAGACCGGATGAGACTGAGGTATGCATAATCTGCCTCGGAAGTATATAACACCCTCCTCGTCTCGTGTGAACTCGGTCTGCTGCCCGGAAGCTATCTGACTGCTAATGAACTGCAAATGATGATCACCAGCCTGGGCCTCTCGGATCCTAGTCCTGATCGACGACTGAGCAACCATGGTAACCAGAATACCCTGCTCTGTCGGTCCCTGCTCCTCAAGATCTAACTCAGAGAAACCCTGAATCAAGTCCGTGACTGAAGTCCGGTGGCAAGCCAAAGTCCCTCTGGACTTCCTACTGAGTGCATCTGCAACAACATTAGCTTTCCCCGGGTGATAGCTAATGGTACAATCGTAGTCCTTCAGGAACTCCATCCATCTCCTCTGTCGGAGATTAAGCTCCTTCTGAGTGAAAATGTATTTGAGACTCTTATGATCAGTGAGAATCTCAAATGTGATACCGTATAAATGATGACGCCAAAGCTTCAGAGCAAAGATGATGGCAGCTAACTCCAAGTCATGAACTGGGTAGTTCTTCTCATGCTCCTTCAGCTGACGAGAAGCATAAGAGACTACTCTGCCGTGCTGCATCAGAACAGCGCCCAAACCCTGTAGAGACGCGTCGGTGTAAAGTACAAATCCATCCTCTCCAGAAGGTAAAACCAAAACTGGAGCCGACACTAATCTCCGCTTCAGCTCCTGGAAGCTGGTCTCGCAATCCTCGGACCATATGAACTTCACGCCTTTCCGGGTAAGACGTGTCAGTGGCATAGCAATACGCGAGAAGCCCTCGACAAAACGTCGGTAATATCCGGCCAATCCCAGAAAACTGCGGATCTCCTGAACTGACTTCGGCTGCTCCCAACCGGTGACAGCCTCGATCTTCTGAGGATCAACTGAAATACCTCTGCTAGAAACCACGTGTCCCAGAAAATCGACTGAGGATAGCCAGAATGCACACTTGCTGAACTTCGCGTACAGCTGATGTCGTCGAAGAATCTCCAAGACTGTGCGAAGATGCTGTGCATGCTCTTCCTCGGAACGAGAGTAGACCAATATGTCATCAATGAAAACGATAACAAACTGATCCAGATACTCCATAAAGATGCGGTTCATCAAGTCCATAAACACCGCTGGAGCATTGGTAAGCCCAAATGGCATTACCAAAAACTCATAATGACCGTATCTGGTACGGAAAGTTGTCTTCTGAATATCTGAGTCTCTGACCCTCAGCTGATGATATCCGGATCGCAGATCAATCTTAGAATACACTGATGTACCTCTGAGCTGATCAAACAAATCCTCAATCCGTGGTAATGGATATTTATTTCTGACGGTCACTGAATTCAGCTGCCTGTAGTCAATACATAACCTCATGGTGCCGTCTTTCTTCTTGACAAATAGAACTGGAGAACCCCATGGTGAAACACTAGGGTGAATGAATCCTCTGTCTAAAAGCTCCTGGAGTTGAACCTTCAGCTCGTTCAACTCTTTTGGATACGGAGCTTTCGATGTCGGCTCGGTTCCCAGAATCAGCTCAATAGCGAACTCCACTGGCCTTCTGGGAGGCAAACCTGGCAGCTCCTCTGGAAATACATCTGGGTACTCCCGGACAACAGGAACGTCGGAGAGCTGCGAACTACTACTGTCCTCAGTACTGATCAACGACAACAGAAAACCATGACAGCCGTGAGACAGCAGCTTCTGCGCCTGAATCGCCGAAATAATCGAGATGCCGTCGTCTCTGATGCCAGTGAAACTCCACGAGGGTTGGTTCGGAGGCTGGAAGGTGACCACCCTCGTCTGGCAATCAACGGTAGCATGATATACTGACAGCCAATCCATGCCAAGAATGATGTCAAACTCGACCATCTCCAATACTAGAAGATCTACCGTAAGTATCATGTTGCCAAAGTCTAACGGGCAACCTCTGATCTCCTGGGTGACGTCTAAAGTATCACCGGACGGTAGGGAGACAGTCAATCGCCGCAACCTAACAGTAGGTAATCTACCAATCTCCCGCATAAAGGTACGGGATATAAAAGAGTGCGAACTACTAGTATCAATCAAAATATCAGCAGTAAATGCATAAATGAAAATCGTACCGCGGAAAACGGATCCGTCGGCCCGCTGAGCATCCTCTCTGGTAATAGCATGAACACGACCAGTCTCTGGCGGAGGAGGAGGTGGTAATCTTGCCCGGCCGGGCGTGGCCACAGGCGCTGGACTATGTGCGATAAGACCGAGAGGATGGTGGAGGGTGGGACCGAGTCGACATCGCCGAGTCGGATAATAAGGTCACGGAGCAAAACTCGAGATGCTCGAGTACTCTTGTCCAAGCATGCTAAATGTGCGGAGGGAGCGCCTCCGACGTGTGAAGATTGGGCTTCGCCTCCTCGATATGCCTCGACCGACTAGACTGCCCCTCGACCTGACCCTCAGGCCGAGCCTTCAGCTCACAATCTCGGCTCTGGTGCCCCGACAGTTTGCAATAAAAGCAAACTGACTGTCCCAGAGAGCAAGCTGGGGTGAGGTGATCTCTGGATCCACATCTGAAACAATGAGTATCACCGGAAGGTGGTTGACGGTTCTGCTGAGAAAACCGGGAACGTCCTGAAGAAGACCGCCCTGATTTCTGAGGCCTACGAGACGCCCCAGAAGTACCCTGACCTGACCTTCTGTGACTACTCTGAGGCTGTCCTGTCGCCTGAGTCTGCTGGACCTGCCCTGATGTCTGACCCGTATGCTTTCTTTTCCTGTCCGGATATGCTGTCTGCCGAGCTAACTCTATCATCAAAGCTCGATTCAATGCATCAGAGTAAGATGAAATCCCTAATCCGGCAAGCTGTACATGCAGATAACCATCCAATCCCTGTATAAACTGCATCATGCGAGTTCTGTCCTCCGCAACTAACTCTGGACAAAACTGAGCCAACCGGAGGAATTCAGTATTATACTCGGTCACTGAGCGATTATTCTGCCTCAAACTCATAAAATCCTGTCGGCGAGCCATCTGATAGGACAGTGGAAAGAAACGGCTCTCAAAAGCCTCTCTGAACCTGGTCCATGTGACGTTGCGCTCACCAATAATAGAACGCTGAGTAACCCACCAGGCATTAGCTTCATCCCGTAAATGGTAAGCAGCTAGCTCTGCTTTCTCCCACTCGGAGCAAGCCATATAGAAGAAAGTCTGCTCCATAGTCTCTATCCATGACAGAGCCATACTCGGATCGAGATCTCCGCGGAAAAGAGTGAAACGAGTCTTCATCGACTCAGCCAGTGCTGGAATCCTAGCTCGTGCAGCGACAATAACTGGCGGAAACACTGGAGCTGATACTACAGGTGGTACCGCGGAATAAACCGGAGGAGGAACTCCCGATGCTGCTGTATATACCGGAGCATAAGCCGTCGGTGGTACTGACTGGGGAACAAAAGTGGTGGCAGCTGGAGGTACGGTAGGTAATGGTACCGGATATGGTGCAGCTGCTGCTACTGTAGGCACTGGGGGCACAGGTGCCACTGGTGTCGGGTACACTGTAGGTCCAGGTGGCGGTGGTGCCGAGTACGTCGTAGGCTGCTCTGGAGCAAATGTCGGGTACGCCAATGGTACACCTGATGGTACCGTAAATACGGTAGGAGTGGATACCGTCGGTGTGGCCAAAGTAGGTATCTCTACAGGAGCTATCGGGATTTGAGAGCCCGATGCTCCCGCTGCATCCTGAGTCTGTCCCTGACTGACAGGCTCACTAACAGTGGGCATCTCTGGCATATCCAGAGATCCCGTGGTCCTCGCACGTGGTCGTCCAGCACCACGTCTCGCAGCAATACGAGTAGATCGTCTCATATCTGTTAAATTAAATTATAGATATCAATACCAATATAACAAACATAAAATAACAACATACCTATTTGTGTTCGAGATGTTCCGTCGGTCCCCAACTTTGACCTCAAATTCGAACGAGAATATCACCGAATCCAAATAAACCAAACGGAACCAAACATAACCATATCGAAAATCCGATAATGCCCGTTTGACTCATCGCTACCTATCCGATACCAACAATGGTATCCAATTAATCTCCAACACCAAAAGCGGTATCATAACCCGCTCGATACCAAATAAATTGGTATCGATAAATCCCGAAAATCCAAAATACGAAACAAAAGATCGTAAAACGTGCTCGATACCACTAAATTGTCACGCCCAGAGGAGTCCCCGTCCAGAAAATTTCGACAGATCTCCCTGACGGTGGACAATCGAAACTTTCTACATCTCACAAATACCTCAGCCACACGCGGCTGGAATAATAACAACAAAATAAAACATCACCACGCAGTTATATATAATCTATTCAGTCAATCCATGCCAAGTAAGATATTAAACAATAAAATAATACTCGACTCGAAATCCACCCTACTCCACTACACTCGTAAACCTCAAATCCGACGAACTCACCTCTTCCGCCATCCAAGCATGTAGTAGAATAAAATCCAAATCCAAATCCATCGCAATAATAAAATCCATACAACATCCATAAGCAGAATAATCCAAAACATAACATGTTCAAAACAGTCTAGAACAGAAAAGAAACCAAAGAAAACCAAACATATCCTCGAGGTCTGCAGGGACCAGCACTACGTGCAGTGAGGACAACATCAACCTGAAAATAACAACAATGGAGGCGGGTGAGTCCAACACTGTACAATTGATATGCAAAGTAAAGAAACAACACCTAGCACTAATCATGCGTACCTGATAAGAAAGATAAAATGCATCAAGTAAACAGGAGAATACAGACTAACCAGTCCCGAGTATAAGGTCAAACAACCGAGGATAAGTAAATCAGATGCATGTCAAACATAGGTATCCAAACAATATGCATATAAATGCAGCAAACACAAACACAAGCAATAAATGCATCATGCATATGATGCCAATGATGCGTCCTAGTCACCCCGACGCCTCGATCATCGTGAGGCCGAGTGGGTAGGGCTGTGACAACCGTGCACTCTGTCGTCACTACTCCTGATGAGTGACCGAGTGGACGGGATGCTGTCGGAGTACACCTATCATCCTACCCCAAATCATAAATGGGGGAGCGCAATGCTCTCATCTCCCGGTACTCAAAGACGAGGAGGAATCCCTGCCGGATAACACGTTGTGTCACACTACCCATGAGCGGACCAACGGTGCCTAACAGAGTCCCTGCTGCAACACACTCAGCCTGAATCGACCACTAACCCATGAGTGGTGGTGTGTGCAGATCCATGTAACTGGCGATGTGCTCAACAATAATGGAGCGGACTATCGCTCAGCATGCAATCATGCAAATGGTGCATGACACTAACCACAAAAATATCCTGACCTAATCCACGTATATATAAAAATGCATCATAGGTCAACGAATCCAAAACAATCCAAAGGTATACAGAGAGTATAAAACCTAGGTCCTGAACATGGTCAAGCATGACATATCACTACCCCTATATGCATGTATAGACAGGTAAAGTATACATGGGATGCAAAACAAATCAATCAATCAAACATGTACCAAGATTTGGGTAGTGATTAACCGAAATAGATAAGAAACATAATTAATGAAACATGTTAATTCCATTACTAAGCATATCAAAGACAAAAAAAAGTCAAAAGTACCCGCCTCCGATAAAATGGTCCAAATCTGACTCCGAGATACTCGTCTCGCGTCAAATACGATTATTTAGCTAAATTCCTATAAATAGCTAAATAAATTCTTTAACCCTAAATTAGGGCAAAAACCCTAATTCCAAAAACACATAAACCTAATCAACCGACACATGAATAATCATCTAACAAAAAATCAAGTACACTACGATCTACAACTAAGCAAATGCTTAATCCAGATACCCAATAAACCTTACCTACTCTCACAGCCACTGTTATTAATCCACAATTAGGGATAGTGCCGCCAAAAGGAGTAGCCGCTGTTGGAGACCAGGACCCTACAATCAGAGACCACCCAACATAGTACTGCTCACGGTAGAACACAAAACAAAGCACAAAAAGGAAAAACCAACTCTAAACCCTCACCTTCAATCACTGCTAAGACACGACATAGAAAAATGGAACCACGGTGTCGGCTCGATGCGTCGCTGGCGGCTAGGGCACAAGGGAAAGAGGTCGGCGTCGGCAGAGGAGAAGAAGAGATAGGAGAAGAGAGGCGTCGGCGCCGGTTAGGGCAAGGGAAGAAGTCGGGCGCGCGGGTGGTTTCGGTGTCGGGTGCACGGGAAAGAAATAAGAGAAAAAGAAAAAGAAAATGGAAAAGAAAAATAAATCTTTTCCTCATTAAAACAAGGTAACCTAAACAGGCTTTTCCGGACCCCGTTTTTATCCCCGTCAACTCGTCCGTACGAGCTCCGAAAAATTCCCGAAAAATGTCCAAAAATTTCGAAAAATTCCCTTATTCATATTCGCCTATTTCCGGTATTTTACAAGTGATATCATTTCCCAACTTATCGGGCTTATTGATTTATCGAACTAAATCTCACTCATTGATAAATTAAAGAAATAAATATCAAATATATGTGCTTGTTATTATATTAGGATTAAGAGCACACACTTCCATAATAACTGAGGTCTTTGTTCCTTTATAAAGTCAGTATAAAAGAAACGACCTCTAATGGTCCTACTCAATACACTCTAAGTGTACTAGTGTAATTATATAGTTAAGATAAACTAATTCCTAATTACACTACGACCTTCCAATGATTTGTTCCTTTCCATTTTGGTCGTGAGCTACTGTTTATAATTTATAAGGTACTGATAACATCATCTTCTGTATGTGACACCACATACTATGTTATCTACAATATAAATTAATTGAACAACTACAAACAAATGTAGATAATTTGACCAAATGTGATTCTTTATTCAAAATAAATGTTTACAAAAGCTTAGGCTTTCAGTATACACTCCAACAATCTCCCACTTATACTAATGACTAAGCTGCCATATCTTCTGCCATACATCTGATTCCCATTCCCTCCACATGCCGATCGAAAGCTTATGCCGGAAGGGCCTTAGTGAAAGGATCTGCTAGGTTATCTGTTGATGCAATCTTGGCGATGACAACTTCTCCTCGCTTCACGATATCTCGTATCAGGTGGTACTTGCGCTCTATATATTTACTTGCCTTATGAGCTCGTGGTTCCTTCGAGTTTGCAACTGCACCGCTATTATCACAATAAATTGTGATGATTTTGGGCAAACCAGGAATCACATCTAAGTTCATTAGAAAGTTCCTGAGTCATACTGCTTCTTTAGCTGCCTCAGAGGCTGCTTGCATTTCTGCTTAACACTCCTCCATGCAATGGCTCCACCTCCTAAAGTAAACACATAGCCTGATGTAGACTTATTGTTGTCTCTATCTGATTGGAAATCTGAATCCGTGTAACCCACAGGGAGAAAATCGTCTACTTGGTAAACTAGCATATAATCTCTAGTCCTTCTCAGGTACTTTAATATATGCTTTACCGCAATCCAATGTCCTTGTCGAGGGTTACCCTGATATCTGCTAACCATGCCCACGGCAAAACAGATATCAGGTCTTGTACATAGCATTGCATACATTAGGCTTCCTACAGTCGAAGCATAAGGAACTGCTTTCATGTCCTCTATCTCCTTTGATGTCTTCGGAGACATCTCTTTAGATAGAGCTACTCCATGCCTAAAACGTAAGAAACCTTTCTTGGAATCCTGTATGCTAAAACGAGCAAGGATTGTATCTATATATGAAGCTTGGGACAGACACAACATTCTTTTCTTGCGATCCCTTATAACTTTGATCCCAAGAATGTGTGCACAATCTCCTAAGTCATTCATATCAAATTGTTTGGACAACCATATCCTTACGTCCGATAATACCTTGACATTGTTGCCAATTAACAAAATATCATCTACGTATAGTACAAGAAATACCACTACGTTTCCGTTACACTTCTTGTATACACAAGACTCATCTGGACACTGAATAAATCCATATGACTGGATTACTTCATTAAACCGGATGTTCCAAGACCTTGAAGCTTGCTTCAGTCCATAAATGGACCGATTGAGCTTGCACACTAAATGCTCTTTGCCTTTTTCAATGAACCCTTCTGGTTGCTTCATATGGATGTTCTCTTCAAGACTTCCATTAAGGAAAGCTGTCTTGACATCCATTTACCAAATCTCATAATCCATATGAGCAGCAATGGATAAGAGTATCCGGATAGACTTAAGCATGGCTACCGGTGAAAAGGTCTCCTCATAATCGATTCCGTCTTTCTGAGTGTACCCTTTCGCAACAAGCCTAGCTTTGAAGGTTTCTACCTTCCCGTCTATCCCTCTTTTCATTTTGTAAATCCACTTGCATCCAACGGTTTTTACACCATCGGGTGGTTCTACAAGCTCCCAGACCTGATCAGAGTACATAGACTCTATTTCAGAATTCATTGCTTTTTGCCAAGATACTACATCTATATCTTCGAGTGCTTCGTCATATGTATGGGGATCAGGTTCATGTTTACCCGGGATCAAATCCGAAGACTCTCCCAAAAACATGAATCTCTCAGGTTCCCTCACCACTCTCCCACTACGACGAGGCACCGTCTATGGTTGTGTATCATGTGTGACACGTGTTGCAGTCTCTTGTGGTACTTCATCTTGTACTTTTGGTAATAAAGTAGACGTGTCCTCTTTAAGTTCTTCTAGAACAACTTTGCTACTGGGCTTGTGATCCATTATATAGTCTTCTTCTAAAAACTGGACATTGGTGCTAACAATGACCTTCTGGTCTTTAGGACTATAAAATAAACCACCTTTCGTTCCTTTGGGATAGCCCACAAACACGCGAACTTCTGTACGAGATTCTAACTTATCAGCATCTGGTTTCAGCACATGTGTTGGACTACTCCAAATCCGAATATATCTTAGACTAGGTTTTCGCCCATTCCACAATTCTGTGGGAGTAGAAGAAACATATTTAGAAGGTACTAAGTTCAGAATGTACACTGTTGTTTCCAGAGCATATCCCCAAAACAAATTTGGTAATTCTGAATAATTCATCATCGATCTAACCATCTCCAAAAAAGTCATATTCCTTTGTTCTGCCACTCCATTCTGTTGGGGTGTACCAGGTGCAGACAGTTGGGATTGAATCCCAACCTCTGATAAGTAATTCCTAAACTCTCCTAAGAGGTATTCGCCACCATGATCAAGACGTAGTGTTTTGATACTTTTACCTAGTCGTTTCTCCACATCAGCCTTGTATTCTTTCAACTTATCAAAGCACGCAGACTTACGGCGCATTACGTAAATGTATCCGTATTTTGAATAATCATCTATAAAAGAGACAAAATATTCAAAACCGCCTCTTGCCTGGATAGACATAGGACCACACAAATCAGAATGAACCAATTCTAACACTTCTTTGGCTCTATACCCCTTGGCCTTGAAAGGCCTCTTGGTCATTTTACCTTCCAAGCAAGATTCACAAGTTGGAAAATTTTTCAACTTTAATGAACCCAAGAGTCTATCGGCTATAAGCCTCTGAATCCTACTTAAGTTAATATGACCAAGCCTTAGATGCCAAAGATATGCTTGGTTCATTTCCGAAGGTTCTTTTCTCTTATTTGAGTTAGAAGATGTGTTATTAATTTCCATATTATGCTTTGTGGGAGAAATTAGATTTAAAGTATACAATTGCCAACTAATGTACCAGAACAGATAATCACTTTATTTCTCTTAATAACTACATCGTTACTAAAGGAAACTGAATATCCATCCAAAAATAGTTTAGAAACTGAAATTAAATTCTTTCTAAAACTGGGTACATAAAGACAATTTCTTAAAACCAAATTTCTATTTCTATTAAAAGATAAGTAGACGTCTCCCACTGCAACAGCCGCCACCTTAGTAGCATTGCCCATGTAGACTGTAATCTCTCCTTCAGTTAGTCGTCGAGTTTCCTGGAACCCCTGCAAGGAATTGCAGACATGATCAGTGGCTCCCGTATCTACACACCAGGTGCTGGTAGATAACACCACTAAACATGTTTCAACAACTAGAGCATGAGATATACCTTTGTTGTTTTGATTCCTACGAGGACAGTCTGCCTTCCAATGCCTTGATTGCTTGCAGATGAAGCACTTGCCCTTCGGCTTCTTCATTCCAGCTTTAGGTCCTGTACTTTGAGATTTATTCACTTTCTTTGCTGAGCTAACTTGTTTCTTCTTCTTCTTCCTTTTGGTTTAGAAGTAGAACCATTTTCAGCATAGTGAATATGAGAATTATGACGGAACAAACCTTCTGCTGCCTGAAGTTCTGTCATTAATTCTGCCAATGAATATACCCTTTTATTCATATTGTAATTCAGGCGGAATTGCTCAAAACTTCTAGGTAGTGTTTAGAGGATCATATCGATCTGGGTTTCCCCATCAATTTCTCCTCCAAGGATTTGTATTTCATTTAGATAAGTCATCATCTTTAGGATATGATCCCTCACGGGAGTACCCTCTTGCATGGTGGCTGTCATTATATTTCTCATGGCTTCTTGTCTAGAAGCCTGATCCTGATGACCAAAGAGTTCCTTGAGATTGTTCATAATATCATAAGCTGTTGGTAAATCTTGATTCTGATGTTGCAATACATTTGACATTGAAGTCAAAATGTAACACCGCACCATCTCATCTGCTTTTACCCATTTCCTATGATATTCAATCTCCTCTTGGGTAGATTCACCAGTGGGTGCATCAGGGCAAGGCTCAGTCAGTACAAACTTATAACTTTCAGCAGTAAGAACAATGTCCAGGTTCCATTTCCAATCTATGTAGTTAGGACCAGTATGTCTATTCTCTTTTAGTATGATGGCCAGTGGGTTGAAAGTAATCCTAAGAATCACAAATAACTTTTGGTCAGAACTCTAAATTTAGAATAATATTGATTCCTCAAACAATACTATTTTAAATTAACCAACACCTCAAAACACCGCGAATTTTGTATGCCACGATAGTGTGGACGTATACAAATTCAACATTTATAAAAGGAGGGTTTAACCCATTAATTTTATTATCTTGTCAACCTAACTTTTTGACAAATAAAATTAATAGTTGGTTTCATTTAGTCACACGAATAATAGCAGTGACTCTGATGGGGAGGATACTATTAGAGATGTCTAAGTGTATACCATTACTTGACACTAAGTCGATTAATAAGATTGTGCCCTTCCGATGGGGAAGATCACACGCTCTTAATTAACTTCCTATAGTCATCCAAAAATGGAAGTTTAATCTAGTGATCCACAAACAAGCTCATCTGATATGGAGGAAGGCACTCAGAGCCAATGCGCAAGCTTGTTGCATCACTTATAAACTAGTAATGGAGACCGTGGAATTTATTTTTAAAAATAAATCCCTCTCCCACTTAGTTATTTAAAGTGAGGAATTTTGACTATGCTAGCCTACTTAACATGTGATCCTGTCCGAACCAGGAGTCAACGGACGCTGGGGATGTGGGGCTCCCTGCTGGATCCTCGAGTGCTCCGGCGAACCTGCAACAAAACCGAGCCGGGAGGGGTGTCCCGGCGACGACCCTCCGACGCTCAAGTCAGGCGAGGAATAACAAAGAGGTGGCTTTAGAGATCCAGACCCGCGTACCTCCGGTGAAGAAATGGAGACCTTATATAGACCTCTCGAAGGAGCCTGGGCGCGCCAATCAAAGCAATCACCTGCTTTCGACCATGCCCAGGTATGGGTCTGTCAGAAGGGCATCCATAAGGCCATACCGCCATCAGATTGACCTCTCCATGATGTGTCGCAAGACTCTATCGTGAAATCTTGTGCGATAATCATCAAACATGCCTTGCCGACATCCCATATCCGAGCCGAACGAATAGGCCGCTCGGCTAACCTTTGTATCCTCGCCCTTATCCCGCCGAACGGACCACCCGCCGCCCTTCGGTTACACCCGCCGCCATTCGCCTCCCGCTTGGTGCCCAAGCCTATGGCTAGGTTATCTCCGGCCCGCCGACCGCTCAAGCTGACGCGCCATTACCCGCTTAGTCGCCCTCCATCCGTCCTCGCCGACCCTTCGGAAGTGGGTCCCCATTTCATCACGGATCACTTGCCTCCCTTCAAGTATAGTCGAAGGAGGCGTGAGTCCGACCGACCGACTATGTGTCCGAGCGGCGTCGCCTTTATCGCCGCTATAATATCCATTGAGCCGCTCGCCTTTATGCCAAATTCGCTTCTTCGTTTTGGATGTCGTGGCGCTCAACGTGGATGTTTGCTTGTCTAAATCTTCTCGAAAATCACGCAAATCCTTTTCATTAAGTCGAAGCATGCGCGGTATGGGCGCATTAATTGCGCCTAGTGACAGAGCGCCACGTGGCTCTTCTCGCGTGGCGGTGATGATCCGTATGATGGGACGCCGATTGTTTTGAAGTGGACGGTTAGATGATGACCTCGTCTCTCGTGACCTGCATCCGACGGACGAGGCCGACCAGCCTCGTTCGCATAAAGCCTTCGTCTTCGCCTTTACGCTGCATTCTCTGTTTAATTGCGCGTCCTCCGTCGAAGGTGCCCACGGCTGCATCGTTTTCGGCTTTCTGGTGATCCTCTCCGTTCATCTTCCCTCAGTAAGCTTCTCCCTTCATTTCGTTCGGCCTTTCCCTTTCGCGGGGAACTCCTTTCGTCCCCTTGCTTGCGAACTTTTATCTGTCCTCCGTTTCCGAGTTTCTTTCGGCTTCCTTCTTTCTTTTTCTTGGTACTTTAGTCATGGCGAGCACTTCCGTACCCGCTGTTGATGTTCATGGTCCCTGGTATATGACCATGGAGAGTAAATTTGACGAGGAGGGCACTCGGCATCTTGTTCGGACGTACGGGATCCCGGACGACCATGAAATAGTTGTAGCCGACCTGACCGACCGGCCCCATAACCCGCCAATCGGTACCATTTGTTTTTTTCTGGACCAATTCCAGGGCGGCCTTAGATTTCCTACCCATCGTTTTGTTTTGGAAGTTTGTAATTATTTTCGCATCCCGCTCGGCCAACTTGTGCCGAATTCCTTTAGGCTGCTGAGCGAGGTGGTCGTCCTCTTTAAGCTGCACAGTATCCCACTCGACCCCAAAATATTCCACTACTTCTTCTACCCCAAACAATCCGAGTTGGGTACTTTTATTTTCCAAAGTAGAATAGGCTTCAAATTTTTTGAGAATATGCCGACCTCCAACAAGCACTGGAAGGAGTTCTTCTTCTATATACGACTTCCCGAGCGGCCAGCATTCAGAACCAAATGGCAGACCGCTGTGCCGACCCCTGCCTACCTTCATGCGACAAACTGGTTGTCCAGTCAGCGGTACAAAATAGACCAGTTGCTTCTCAAGGGGGTGTTGTACATTTTTGGATTATCTCCCGTTCGGGCCAATCTTCCCTATCGCATGGGTAAGGACTCTTTACTCACTTCGCCTTTTTTGTCTAACTGATTTTAATTTTTTCTACTGCAGCTGAAGTCATGTGGCGCTCCAAGGCTACTGATCATCTGAAATTGAAAGCCATGGAAATTGAGGCGGCTACCAAAAAAGAACTCGCCGAGCGGGGTCTTATCCCCAGCCGCCCCTGAAATAGAAGTTACCCAATCCGCTTCAACGGAGGTTGAGGCGGATCCTCGCTTCTCCGCCCACCGAGCCGAGTCCCCAGGCCGGGGAAACGTCGAAGGGACTCCAGCCTTCCGCCGACCCCAGAGGGCGAACCACCGGCGCCGATCGAGATCGCTTCGCCAGATCGCACGCCGTCGCAGATCAGGACCCCCGTGGCCTCGCCCACCGCACAGCCCTCTGGCTCTCCTCCACGGACTCGTCGTCGCTTACGACGGTTGGGCGAAACATCAACCATAGGGGAGTCCTCGGGCCAGGCGACGGCGGCTGAGGAGGTGCCGGCCGGCCACCCGACCATCAAGACTACCCTTCGATTCCCATCGGAGGAATATTTATTGTCTGCCGATCGACCATCAAGCCCCGTTCATGAAATAACCTTGACGGGTCCGCTCGCCAAACTTTTCGAGGACGCCCAGATTCGAGTGGCCCTCATGACGCCCAAGCAGCTCGGCGATAACCACATGCAGCAGGCCACTCAGGTAGGTTCGGTTTCTGATTTTATTATTTCACTTACAGCATTGGGCTGAGCAAATCGCCACCAGTCGGCCGAGCAGGAAAAACAAGCTCGCGAGGCCGAACAGAAGAAGGCCGCCGACCTGACTACAGAGGTGGCTCGACTTGAAGGCCTGGTGAAGAAACGCGACGCAGACGTGAAGCGCGCCAGTAGCCGGAAGAAGCGGGCGATCACTGATCTGGACAAGATGAAAGTTGAAGTCCGAGCCCTAGATCAGCAATCTAAGGATCTGGAAGCCCAATTAACTGCCGAACGGGATGGGCGCTCAGCTGAACGCACTAAAGCGGAGGTGGACCAAAAAGTTCTCCAAGATTCACTAATTGCCTCCCGAGCGGCGCTCAGAAAGTACAAGGAGGGGGAGCCGAGTCGCCTAGCAGCAGCGCGCCAAGAATACCTCCGCTCGGAGCGGTTCGGCGAAAAGTTCGGTGGCAACGTCTCCTCAACTTTCGCCGAGGCGGTCAAGGTCACCATGGCGTACTTGAAGAAGGGTGGCCACCTCCCGGCGGAAATGCACATTCCCGCCTCCGATCTGGCGACCATGATAGACGACATCCCGGACGGTTTCTTTAACTTCGAAGACCCGGAGTGAGGCGAGTTCTTCCAAGTACTTTCTGTATTTCATCCGCTTTGCGGACGTAAAATTTTTGTACGCGCCGTTCGGCATAGTTGTGTTCCTTTGCTTGTATTTTTGTTTTCCCTTCATTGCCCTTCTTTTGTCTGTTTGGTGCTTATCCGTAGAGTCAGTTAAGCTCCACGTGTTCCCCACTAGACGACCGATCAGGTTAATCAGTTGACTTGTTTTCCTCGAAATCGTTTAGCGCTTGGCTATGTTGTTTGCATTCAGTGAATGCGAAGTATTGGCAAACTGATGGCCAATCGGACTTAATCAATTCAGTACTTGCGAACGCTCGTTATTTAGCGTCCTTAGTTTCGTCCAGTAAGCTCATAGTCGCGAGTTCGACTCTCGATCTTTAACGACGGAGCTCGGCGGTATCGGAGCGGCTCTCGATCTTTAACGATGGAGCTCGTCGCGTCGGATTTAGACGGTCTTCCGGCCAGAGGGTTTATAGACGCCGGACCGTCTCTCGGTTTCCGGTCGGAGGGCGGCGCGGCTCTCGATCTTTAACGCCGGAGCTCGACGGATATTTGATCGGGGCGGCTCTCGATCTTTAACGACGGACTCTCGATCTTTAACGACGGAGCTCGTCGGCGAGGATATTTATAGCCGGCGCAGCTCTTGATCTTTAACGACGGAGCTCGTCGGCGCGGATATTTAGCGGCTCTCGATCTTTAATGACGGAGCTCGCCGGTCTTCCGCCGGATTTATAGACGCCTGCCTCCGTTTCTACGGAGTGTTTATAGAGGCGGACCGTCTCGATCTTTAACGTCGGAGCTCGACAGATATTTAGCTCGGGTCGGCGCCGCTCTCGATCTTTAACGACGGAGCTTGTCGGTATCCGATCGGCGCCGCTCTCGATCTTTAACGACGGAGCTCGTCGGCGCGGATATTTAGGCGCGGCTCTCGATCTTAACGACGGAGCTCGGCGGATATTTATAGCCGATCGGCGCGGCTCTCGATTTTTAACGACGGAGCTCGGCGGTCTTCCGCCCGGACGGCCGGAGGGTTTATAGACGCCGAACCGTCTCTCGATCTTTAACGTCGGAGCTCGACGGCTCGGATATTTATAGCCGGTCGGCGCGGCTCTCGATCTTTAACGACGGAGCTCGTCAGCGCGGATATTTATGGCCGGTCGGCGCGGCTCTCGATCTTTAACGACGGAGCTCGTTGGCCTTTCAAGGCTAACTCCTTACCAGGCCGAGCGGCCTGGGTCTTCATATCATATCCTGCGCTCGAACAATATTTATGCCCGGCCGAACAACACGGGTCATTCGCTTACGAGTCTAAAAATATACACCTCCTGGCCGATCGGCTCGAGGGCCTTCGCTTTTTTGTGCCGATGAAGGATATCGCACGCACGGCCGAATGGCTTGGGCCTTCGTCCTTGAGCATTTTGCTTGAATAATTTACCTCCGGCCGAACGGCTTGGGGCCTTCGATCCTCGAGCCTTTGGCTCAGCTAATATACCTTCGTCCGAACGGTACAGGGCCTTCCATCGAGCTCGGGGCTCGACTAATACACTCCTGGCCGAGCGGCACGGGGTCTTCTTCATCGAGCGCTTGGCTCAGATATTATACCTCCGGCCGAATGGCTCGGGGCCTTCAGCCTCGAGCGCTTGGCTCGGATCTTATACACCATGAAGATAGGCCGCTCGGCCGATAACGCCAATTGCGCACATTATAACATTTTGCCTTCTACATTTCAAATATACAACCAAACGGAAAATATACAGCACATATCCTATTGGTGCACCTTTCACCCTGCCCCGGATAGGCTGGAGAAAATTTGCGCTTCATGGTGGATCCAAGTGTCAATCCATCTTCATCCGCTCGGCAGCTCGTCCACCCAACCCCCTCGTATGCGGTCGATCCATCGCCTGACATCAAACTCCCGCTCTTGAGGTTCCAGAAGGAGGGGCTTGCTATAAGTTGGATTCGGGAGATGAAGTATCTGCTTTTGAGGGAAATGGGACTGTGGCAATCGGTGCTTCCGCTTGGGAGAAGCGTCCGCTCGGAGGGCCTTGCCTTTTCTGTTGTCCCGTATTGGTATTTCATCTGACGAAGATCCCCGATTGCGATTCACTGCTACATCATCAGGAGGCGTCCGGAATAGGGCCCGACGGAATAGAACGGTAGCCGGTGGTGTTTCCGCTCGACCACCAGACGCTGACGTTGCTTGCTTCTCCGGCCGCTCAGCTGCTGCTTTCTGTTTTTGCTCCACAAGTTTGGCAGCCCTTATCTCGACCAGAGCGTCGAGTTCTTCTGTCGAAAGCATCACTGTGTGTTGTCGTCCAGCCTCATCCATTATTCCCGTTCGGATGTAGGTGCGTTCCCACAGACGGCGCCAATTTGATCCTGTCCGAACCAGGAGTCAACGGACGCTGGGGATGTGGCGCTCCCTGCTGGATCCTCGAGTGCTCCGGCGAACCTGCAACAAAACCGAGCCGAGGGGGGGCGCAAGCCCTCCGACGCTCAAGTCAGGCGAGGAATAACAAAGAGGTGGCTTCAGAGATCCAGACCCGCGTACCTCCGGTGAAGAAATGGAGACCTTATATAGACCTCTCGAAGGAGCCTGGGCGCGCCAATCAAAGCAATCACCTGCATTCGACCATGCCCAGGTATGGGTCTGTCAGAAGGGCATCCATAAGGCCATACCGCTACTGTATTGACCTCTCCATGATGTGACGGCAAGACCCTCTATCGTGAAATCTTGTGTACGACATAATCATCAGACATGCCTTTGCTGACATCCCATATCCCGAGCCGAACGAATAGGCCGCTCGACTAACCTTTGTATCCTCGCCCTTATCCTGGCCGAACGGACCACCGCCTTGGCGTCGGAAACCCAAGCCTATGGCTAGGTTATCTCTGGCTCCGCTCGGACCTGCTCAACTGCTTGGCGCGGCCATTACCCGCTTAGTCAGCACTCCATCCGTCCTCAGGCTGGGACCCTTCAGGAAGTGGGTCCCCCATTCTTACCGCCGGATCAACATGCATACTAACAAGCACACACAGTCACAACATAAAAAGCAATAAATTGAAAAACTAATTTTCAACTATTATGGCTTTTATCTATTGCTGTCCTCCGTGTATCGCCAACCCTAGCTGCTGCCATCTTTGGCCACTGCCACCGGGTCTAGTTGTCGCATCCATCTTGCTCCTTGTTCCGCTGTGCCTCTGGTCCTCAAAAGGTTCCATGCCTTGCAAGATTCTATCCGCGACATAAATAGAATTTTACATTTTTGATCCTATATTCCTCAAAGGAATGTACATGTAAACTAGATTGAACATAAAATAAAATTTACATCCATCGATCCTATATTCCATAAAAGGAATGTACATGTAACTAGATCAAAAATAAAATCCTAATAAAACTAAATACAGCTCCTGCTGTATTTTATAATACAATCATGCACACACAATAAATGCCCTTGACATGTCCAAGGGTTCAATCACACACATAATAACTAAAAGCCATAATAGTTGGATCCTGCATCCACAAAGTTAGCATATCCTACTATTAACCTGCCTAAATTATGTATGACATGTGCATAATTAAACTAATACCAAATACACAGAGGCAAAACCCTAGCTCTGATACCAATTGTTGGTTGCTACTCGAAAAATCTAATTGTTCCACTGTACAAAAATTTTGTACAAAGGTCTGAACCTTTTCCTATCTACCATGTGTTCTTTTAAATTAAACTTGGATCGCCTGCGGAACTTAACACGTTTGATCCAAAGTTTAATCTATTTGTTCTTTTAGGTTTAGACTTGGATCTCCTGCGGAACTTAACACGTTCGATCCAAATCACGTAGGTTATTAATTCCATTAAATATTAATTTCCAAAATTGGCTTCCAGGACTACATGGCGAGGCATATGACCTTCTTGGATATGGGAACAACCACCACCGCCTAGACAAAGCCTTTTAAGGAAAGCTAATATTTAATTTCCTTAAATAACTTTAGGTCAACCGAAAAGAACAATCAAATCACAAGGAAAAGAAAAACAAAGAACACAACATCGAAAATAAATTCGTAATACTAGAATCGCATGCCTCTTGTATTTGGTATTTTTTACATGATGATAAAACTAGTATGATGCGGAAATAAAATACTAGTATATCTTTTATTTTGCAAGCAAAAACCTCTAGGTCTTCTACCGTATTCCTCTTCTAACCTCGGACGTTGTGTGGGCAACGGTCTTCCGAGATGAGAAACCACCAAAGCACCTTCTTCTCCTCCTTGCAAGGTTCGGCCAAATCAAGTGCACCTCCAAGGAAGAAGAGAAACAACCAACCAAGCTCCAAGGGATGAAAGCTTTCTCTCCTTCTTCTCCAAGCTAGAAACCGGCCACCAATTGATCTCCGTAGAGGAAGAGGAGGTTCGGCCACAACAAGGAGAAGAGAGATCTTCAAGGGGCCGGCCACACCAAGGAAGAAAAGAGGGAGAAGAAAAATAAAGTTGTGTGTCAAGAAGGCACCCCAACCCCCTCTTTTATAATCCTTAGCTTTGGTAAATATTGAAATTTAATTACAATAAAATTTCCTTAATTTTCCTTGACATGAATTAATTAAGAAAAATTAAACAAAATTTCCTATTCCTTCATGTCATGGCCGGCCAAATCATTAAGAGCAAACAAGGCTATTTCAATCAACAATTAAAATTCCTTATTTGTCTTTGGAAATTTTAAAAAATAAAATTTCTCTTTAAAATCCCTTCATGGTTGATAAAAGAAATTTCTATAATTTTAATTTTTCAACATGTGAATAATTTACAAAGAAGAAAAATAAAATATATTTCTAATCTACAAATAAGGAAAGAGATCTAATCCCTTTCTTTAATCTTTTGTAGATCATTTTAAAAGAGATATTTTAATTTTTAATCTCTCTAATAAATTATATCTTTCACATAACAAAATTTTAAAATTAAAATTCTTTCAAATTTAATGGGGGTCGGCCACCTAAGCTTGGGTTCAAGCTAGGGCCGGCCACCCATGAACGAAGGCTTGGCCGGCCCTAGCTTGATCCACAAGCTAGCTTGGCCGACCCCTACATCCTGGGTATGAAGGTGGGTATAGGTGGGTATAGTACTCTATAAATAAGAGACTACGATAGGGACCGAGACGAGGAATTGGTTTTGGTCTCCCGATAAAATTAAGCATCCCGTGTTCGCCCCGAACACACAACTTAATTTTATCAATAATAATTCATTCCACTAGAGAACTATTATTGAACTACCGCACCAATCCCAAATTACATTTTTGGGCTCCTTCTTATTATGAGTGGGTTAGTCTCCCTATGTTTAAGATATCAAATGTCCACTAATTAAGTGAGTTACTGACAACTCATTTAATTAGTATCTTAGTCCAAGAATAGTACCACTCAACCTTATCGTCATGTCGGACTAAGTCCACCTGCAGGGTTTAACATGACAATCCTTATGAGCTCATCTTGGGGACATTATCCACCTAGATCACTAGGACACAGTTTCATTTTATAATCAACAACACACACTATAAGTGATATCATTTCCCAACTTATCGGGCTTATTGATTTATCGAACTAAATCTCACCCATTGATAATTAAAGAAATAAATATCAAATATATGTGCTTATTATTATATTAGGATTAAGAGCACACACTTCCACAATAACTGAGGTCTTTGTTCCTTTATAAAGTCAGTATAAAAGAAACGACCTCTAATGGTTCTACTCAATACACTCTAAGTGTACTAGTGTAATTATATAGTTAAGATAAGCTAATTCCTAATTACACTACGACCTTCCAATGGTTTGTTTCTTTCCATTTTGGTCGGTAGCTACTGTTTATAATTTCTAAGGTACTGATAACATCATCTTCTGTATGTGACACCACATACTATGTTATCTACAATATAAATTAGTTGAACAACTACAAACAAATGTAGATAATTTGACCAAATGTGATTCTTTATTCAAAATAAATGTTTACAAAAGCTTAGGCTTTCAGTATACACTCCAACAGTATAAGCCCACAACACGGACATAAATACACAATGGAAGATATATAAAATATAGTGACAACAATAAAGAATGATTTATACAATCCCCACACAATATAGAAAACATAAATGACTGTGTGCCAGTATGGCTTAATACAACAAATATCACAATCGAATAAAAGTACACTAAGACTTAAATCCACAAATAAATTTAAGTGCAAATATAAAGTAGCAAAACATAATGTGAAAAAGCGCAATCTCGAGTGCAATGTGGGACTGACAACCAGGACCTTTGAGTGACGCAATACATCCTTTATCTTCTAACCTGAAAGACAAAAGAAAAGTAAGGGGTAGTGAGTACAACAACTCAGTGGGTATAAAAAGATAGTGCATGATATTAAATATGAGGAGATCAAAGAATTCAGTCTCAAGTAAATATTTACTATAAAAGTAAGAATGTCGATATAATTATCTGCTAACCAAAAGCATAACCAACAATAAAATACTCCATTAACTTGCTCAACTAAGTATACCAATAGACCAAGAGTACATACAGTCCAGCACGAACAAATACATAACCGCCATATATCAAGCATAGAACCATTCCTAACTAGTGCAACAATATGTGATAATGAATGGGTACTCTTAGGTTGTCAGGATATATAAAGCGTCACTGTTTGTGGGAGAACGCTCTACCACGAATGATCCCGTGGGTGAACAAGATGAGGTAACTATCTAGCTTCTCAGCCACTGACTGTTGAGAATGCTCTACTACGGATATTCCTATGGGCAGTCAGGGTATGTCAATAGTCACTATCTGCGGGAGAACGCTCAACCATGGATGGTCCTATGGATAGTCTGGGTATGCCAACAATCACTATCTATGGGAGAATACTCTACCATGGATGGTCCCATGGGCAGACATATGCATCATAATTGTTGGCGGCTCAACCAGAAATGGGAGACAATGGTCGACAGGATATACTAAAGGCCACTGATGTTAGGGTCGATTGATGCTAGAGGGGGTGAATAGCTCATCGCGCTTCGGTTGCTTGCTTTGATGATATTATTGCAGCGAAAAATACTCAAGCAACTCTCACAATGCTAACACAAGGGATTTACTTGGTATCCACTTCAAGAAAAGGTGACTAATCCAAAGATTCGACCCTCACTTACTCATCCAATGTGAAATAACTCCTTCTCGGTAATTACCAGAGGTGGAGAAGCCTTGTACAAGCTCACACACACAGATATACAAGAAGACGAAATACAAGCTAATATAATATCAAATCTTATAAGATCTGTGAAATCCTAGCTTGCTTATCCTTCTTGTATATGGATGTCTCTTGACCTTGGAAGTGCAACAACACTTTACTCCAAGAAAGCTTCAAGAACCAGTGTGAACCTGTGAGCATTATGAGAAGAAAAATAGTGGAGAACTTCTAGAGTCACCACGAGGAAGATGGCTTTAAACTTGATGCTTCCTTTAGAATGGTCACATCCCAATCGATTGACTAATCGATTGGGGAGGCTTGAATCGATCGGTCGATCGATTCAGAGAGCCTTTGTGCTCGTTGGAAACTGCCTGAATTGATTAATCAATCGATTCAGTCTTTCTCGCGATCGCGCGAGAAAACCAGCCTCCAATTGATCGACTGATCGATTGGGAGCTCCTCAATGGTCGCGATTTAACTTCCCAATTGATCGGCTGATCGATTGGGGCAGCCTTCACTCGCACACACAACCAATCGATTGGCTCATCTATTGGACTATGATTGTAATGCCTGAAAATTCTCAAAATTATTTTAGAAATATTCTATGATTTTTTTGGAATTTTAGAATATTTTTATGGAATTTTTAGAGTAGTGGAAGTAGCAAAAATAAATAGGACCGTAAAATAGCCTACGCGGGAATTGAACCCGAGATCTAATGGGTCCTATGACTTATGGTGAACCATGGTAACCAAGTGAACCCAGCAGGGCCGTGCTAAAAGGAAAGGGAGACAATTAAATTTATATTCAAGTTGGGCCGGAAATTACCACTTAATATAAATAGGGAGGAATTAATTGAAGAGTTATTTTCTTTGAACGTAACTTTTCTTTCATCACCCTAGTTTCCGCCGACTCCTCTCCCTCCTCTTCCTCTCTTGGCGCACCAAGCCCTAAGGGTTCTAGGACACCTTCTGGCAATGACTCCAATACGAGGACATTCCCCTCCGCGAGAAGAACGCATAGACGCATGGAGATTGTCGAAGGGATCTTCTCCACCGGAAATCTAGCGATTAGAATCGTAAGAAACTTCGAGCAGGAGGTAAGAAACCCCTCACCTACAGTATAAGTAGCTTTTCGGATGATTGTATTCTTTTAATTTAGCTATACGCAGTTTTTCGACATAAGGGATGCGAACTAGCGCATACCAAGTGTTCGACCAAATTAATAGCACAGTTAAAATGCAACTTAGGCATTTTAGTAGCCTAGATAAATGCAATAGAAGTATTTTACAGCTTATTTAGTCTTGCTACAGTTATTATGGACTAGATGTCCAATGGGTGGGCTCCCACAGTCACCTCTAGGTTCAGATAACCTAGTCCTGGGTTTAGACAACTTAGTAAAAGCAAGACAATAGTTATTAGCTTATGTTCAGTATTTTACTTTCTCAGTGGCACTGTACTGGATTAGATATCCATTGGGTTGGGCTCCCATAGTCGTACCTAGGTTTAGATAACCTAGTAAACCCTACTAAATTCGGGACTTGCAAACCCGGGTCTAGTCAAGGATGCGCGCATAGCAAGTACAGTTGTCGGGCCCAAACAGCAGCTTGATTATTATTTTAATCTACTTATGAATATAGTTTTCAAACATCACAAAATAGTTATGTGAATCAGTACAGCTTTAGTATCAGTTTAGTATTAGCTTAGCTCAACTTTTGTATCAGTTTAGTTTCAATTGATACAACATGATAGATTATGATTAACATTTATTGCCATGATCAGTTTCGATTTCTATGTGTTGTATGCCATGCCATGTTTAGCATATTCAGTTTGTATTTCAAATAGCATGTTTTAAAATCATGAATTTCATCGTATGCATGTTTTAGTGAGGTAGATGATTTCTTACTAAGCGAAAGCTTATAGATACTTTTTCCTTATACTGCATATAAAGGTAAAGGAATGATGGACTAGCGAAGGCTGGAGGGTAATGCGATGAAGATGTGTGTGGATGGAACTTGGAATAAAGATCTTAGGGAATTTCAGCAAGCTTGTTTTAAGCATTAGAACCTTTTTACATTTTGTTATTTTGCACCTTAGTATGTTAAATGTTATGAATTAGTTAATCATGCATCCTATCATGTTAAGAACACTATGTTTGTGATGTTAGAATGTTTGGTATTTAGTTAGAATTGTTATAAGAAATTTTGGCATGAACAAGTGCTGAAATTAGACCTTTGGCACGAAATCAGAAACTCGAATCGATTAGCTGATCGATTCGAGAGTTTCCAATCGATTGAAGGATCGACTGGGCAACTTGTCTCGCAAACAGTAGGCCTCTGGATCGATCAGCCGATCGATCCAGCGAATTCTGTCGTGAACAGAAGGCTCTAGGATCGATCACTGGATCGATTGGCCAGTCTGGATCGATCAGCCGATCGATCCAAAATATCGCCCCGAGCACAGTAGCGGGCTGGATCGATCACTGGATCGATCCAACCCAAGTCCGGCATACAGTAGCCGGTTGAATCGATCACTGGATCGATTCAACCATTCCAATCAATCCGTGGATCGATTGGGAGGCCTGAAATTGCTGGGAAGCCTTTAGTTCAGTTCCTTGACCATGGTGGAGGTAAAATATGTCATAAACAGCCTAGATTACACCCCTTAGCACATGTAGAATGGTGAAAAGATAATAGTTTAGGAAAATTTTAATTAGTACAGCTTCCGCATCTAGATTTAGCGATGGTCAGGGAATAGTTAGCACAGATTAATGTGACGATTGACCTCACAGCCTAGTCAGTAGGAGGCGGGTCATTACAACGGTCCAATCAATTAGTTGATATATTGGTCTCCCTTTGACTTTCTTAAATCAAGTCTAGGATCCCCAATTCCAGCATCCGGTTAACCGTGACTTGTTGGAACTCCTCGTTCCTAGCATCTGGTCAACATGACTTGCAGGGACATCTTCACCAAGTGTCCAGTCAACCCTTTGACCCACTTGAATTTTTCTCCTCGTGCCAAGTGTCCAGTCAACCTTGACCCACTTGGACTTACCGTCTCGTGCCAAGTGTCTGGTCCTCCATGACCCACTTGGACTTCCACCAGATATCAGGTCACCCTTGACCCATCTGGATTTCTTCGTGCCTGTCTTCACTCACCAGGTCCTTTCATCTGTCTAGTTTCACTCACTAGGACTTTTCATCTGCTTGACTTCACTTATTAGGACTTTCACCTAGCTTCACTCACTAGGATTTTTCCATTGCCCGACTTCACTCACTTGGACTTTCCCCTGACTAGCTTCACTCACTAGGTATTTTACCTGGCTTCACTCATCAGGATTTTTCAACTGCCTAGCTTCACTCACTAGGTCTTTCACCTGACTTCATTCGCCCGGATTTCCAACTGCCTGGCTTCACTCACGAGGACTTCCCCTTGCCTAACCTCCATTTAAGACTTTCCTAGTCAAGTATCTAGTCAACCCTTTAACCTATTTGACTCTTCTTCAAATCAGACTGGTCAAACCTTGACCAGAGGGGAATTTCTCCAACAATATTCCTAATCGGACGATTGCTCTTGCGATCTCCATATTTATCAAATATCGAAACCCGAACATCAAGACTCAAGCTTGAACCAACTCAAACTTAGTCAACCTGACCCAAGGGATATTGCACTAACAATCTCCTCCTTTTTTATGTTTGACAATACCTTTAAGTTAGGCTAATCCAATAACCTCAACTTCTTCTTCATGCCAATGCATGAATGAGGGTTTCCTTCATTCTCTCCCTTTCCAAGAGGACAAACTCCCCTTTGGATAATGAAGGCATAATTTAGACCCTACATTCTCCCCCAAACTTTCCTAGAGGGAAAAAGGCCTAACTTAAACCCTACATTCTCCCCCTATTAGCACACATCACAAACTCTCCCCCCTGAAGAGTTACTCAACGTTGTTCACAACCTACCATATTGGTTATAACACTACAATGAAGGTCTCATACCCTTCATTATATCCAATGCTCACCCTTTAGCATTAAACCTCTTCACAATTCTCATCCTAGAGCATTCGTCATTCCAATAATGAAGGTCTAATACCCTTCATTATAGCCAATGTTCACCCTTGAGCATTAATCCACTTCATAATACTCATCATTGAGCATTCACAACATAATAACGAAGATATCCACTCTTCATTATTTTTCAATGCTCAACCTTGAGCATTTACTCTAAAGAAGGTTAAACCACCTTCCAAGGTGTTTGAAAAAATTTAATTTTTATGTCCTTAAAGAGTAACTCCCCTTAAAGACATGCTCCAAACTTCTATCATTGCACCAACAATGACTTGGAATCCCTAAACCTTTAGGAAACCCCAAAACGTGAAGTTTTGAGGTTTAAGTATCAAAATTTGAATGCAAACCTCAACCTAACTTCAATCTAGTGTTCCTTAACCATTTTTCCTTGTTTTCATCATGGAAATTACCTTAAATGTATATAAATATATTCCAAGGGGTTAGGAGTGGTTAAAGGGACTAAAAATGGCTTAAAGCACTAAAATCAAGCTTTCCTAGCCAAATTAGCCTTTTCAATCAATTGGGTTGGGACTCAATCGATTGCCACTTGTTTCAATCGATCGTTCGATTGATTCCACGAGCTTCTGTTCATGGAAAACTGCATGAATTGATCCACTAATTATCCAGCCAGGGTTGAATCGATCAGTTGATTGATTCAGCAAGCTTCTGTTTGTGACAATGCCCTTCTCAATAGATTGGCTGGTCGATTGGATTTCTGAATTTCTGAAATCCAATTTTAGTCGAAATTCAAAAATACCCTAAAATTTTTACAAAATTCTAAAAATTATGAAACTTCTTATATACATTATTTAAGGCATACACTATCATGGAAAAATAGTTTTCTAAGAAAATACACCTTATTTTCAAATATTGACACAAACTTGAAAACTTGTAAAAACTTCAATGTTTCTTCCAAGTTTGTGTCTAACTTTTCAATGATGATTGCTATAAAAAAATAGTCTTTACCAAGGTTTTCTAAAGTATATTTGAAATGATTTTCAAATCTAATTTCCAACCATGTTCTTTGGGCTCAATGCACATTACTTGTACATTAGCTTTCCCAATGATTGGAGTACACATAACTATGTGTTTAGATGAAATCAAAACTCAAATAAATGTACTAAATCAACATCTTGAGTCTTGTTCATCATCCTAGTATATCACTTGTATCTAATGCGCACTAAAACACATACAAGTCACCTTATAGTCTTTGTGAGATGTAGATTTTGATTTTGCCCTAAACTAGGGATCATGCATATATCTATCTAGGCATTTTAGAAATTAAGAACATCCACCTAGGATGTCACTTGTTAGTAAATGCCACTGCCCTTAATTACAAAGAAATTAAAATAATACATGATGAGTTATGGTATACATCAAAAATAAATAATTTTCAAAAGAAAATATACTTTTGTTACATGATGTATGTATGACATGACTGTTGGTTGCTACTCGGAAAACCTAGAGGTTCCACTGTACAAAAATTTTGTACAAAGGTCTGAACCTTTTACTAGCTACCATGTGTTCTTTTAAATTAAATTTTGGATCGCCTGCGGAACTTAACACGTTTGATCCAAAACTTAATCTATTCATTCTTTTAGGTTTTGACTTGGGTCTCCTGCGGAACTTAACACGTTCGACCCAAATCACCTTAAGTTATTAATTCCATTAAATATTAATTTCCATAATTGGTTCCCAGTACTGACGTGACGAGGCACATGGCCTTCTTGGATATGAGAGCAACCACCACCGACTAGACAAAACCTTTTATGGAAAGCTAATATTTAATTTCCTAAAATAACTTTAGGTTAACCGAAAAGAACAATCAAATCACAAGGGAAAGAAAAACAAAAGAACACTATATCGAAAATAAATTCGAAACTCTAGAATCGTATGCCTCTTGTATTTAGTATTATTTCCAAAAATAACTAGTATGATGCGGAAACAAAAATTACTAGTTATACCTTTTAGAAAGACCTCTTGATCTTCTACCGTATTCCTCTTCTAACCTCGGACGTTGTGTGGGCAACGATCTTCCGAGATGAGAACCACCTAGCACCTTCTTCTTCCTTACAAGTTTCGGCCACCACCACCATGCTCCAAGGGATGCTAGAAAAGAGGCTTCTTTTCTCTCCTTCTTCTCCTTCTTAGATCCGGCCACCAAAGCTATCTCCACCATGAGAAGGTTTCGGCCACACAAAGGAGAGGAGAGGAAAGAAAGGGCCGGCCACACCCTAGGAGAAAAGAGAGGAAAAATAGAATAGAGTTGTTAGCCTTGAAGCCTCCTCTACCCCCTCTTTTATAATCCTTGGTCTTGGCAAATAAGGAAAATTTAATAAAAACTTCCTTAATTCTTTTGCCATTGAAAAGGAAAATTTATTTAATTAAAATAATTTTCTTTTCAAATTATAATGGCCGCCACTCTTCTCCCCAAAACAAGGAGAGTTTTAATTAAAACAAAAATTAAAACTTCCTAATTTGTTTCTAGAAATTTATAAAAATTTCTCCAATAATTTTAATCCCTTCATGATTGGTTAATAAAAAGAAATTTTATAAATTAAAATCTTTCTTTTAAACATGTGGATAATTTCCAAAAAGAAAAGTTATCTCTAAAAATTAAAATCTCCTTTCAATCTACAAATAAGGAAAGATATTAAATCTTTTCTTAATCTTTTGTAGAAACTAATAAAAGAGAATTTTTAATTTTTAAACTTTCTTTTAAATCATGAATATAATTAAAAGGAAAGTTTTTACCAAAATTAAAATCAACCTTTTAATCTACAAATAAGGAAAGAGATTTTAACTCTTCTCTTAATCTTTTGTAGAATCTTATAAAAGGAAGGATTTAAATTTTTAAACTCTCTTTTAAATTATATTATCCACATAAGAAAATTTTAAAATTAAAATTCCTTTTTATTTTAATAGGGACGGCCACATGAATTCACCCATGAACATACCCATGGTCGGCCCTAGCTTGGTCTCCAAGCTAGCTTGGTCGGCCCCTATATGATGGGTAAGAAGGTGGGTATAGGTGGGTATAGTACTCTATAATTAAGAGGCTACGATAGGGACCGAGAGGAGGAATTGGTTTTGGTCTCCCGATAAAATTAAGCATCCCGTGCTCGCCCCGAACACACAACTTAATTTTATCAATAATAATTCATTCCACTAGAGAACTATTATTGAACTACCGCACCAATCCCAAATTACATTTTGGGCTCCTTCTTATCATGAGTGTGTTAGTCTCCCTGTGTTTAAGATAACAAATGTCCACTAATTAAGTAAGTTACTGACAACTCACTTAATTAATATCTAGCTCAAGAGTAGTACCACTCAACTTCATCGTCATGTCGGACTAAGTCCACCTGCAGGGTTTAATATGACAATCCTTATGAGCTCCTCTTGGGGACATTCTCAACCTAGATTACTATGACACAGTTTCCTTCTATAATCAACAACACACACTATAAGTGATATCATTTCCCAACTTATCGGGCTTATTGATTCATCGAACTAAATCTCACCCATTGATAAATTAAAGAAATAAATATCAAATATATGTGATTTTTATTATATTAGGATTAAGATCACACACTTCCATAATAACTGAGGTCTTTGTTCCTTTATAAAGTCAGTATAAAAGGAACGACCTCAAATGGTCCTACTCAATACACTCTAAGTGTACTAGTGTAATTATATAGTTAAGATAAACTAATACCTAATTACACTACGACCTTCCAATGGTTTGTTCCTTTCCATCTTGGTCGTGAGCTACTGTTTATAATTTATAAGGAACCGATAACATGATCTTCTGTATGTGACACCACACACCATGTTATCTACAATATAAATTAATTGAGCAACTACATTTATCATAAATGTAGACATTTGACCAATGTGATTCTTATTTCTAGATAAATGTTTATACCAAAAGCTAGGCTTTTAGTATACACTCTAACAATCTCCCACTTATACTAAAAGACTAAGCTGCCATATCTGCTGCCATACATCTGATTCCCAACCCTTCGACATGCCCATCAAAAGCTCTTGCCTTAAGGACCTTAGTGAAAGGATCTATAGGTCATCACCTGATGCAATCTAGGCAGCAACAACTTCTCCTCGTTTATACGATTTCTCGTATTGGGTGGTACTTGCGCTCTATTGTGTTTACTTGCCGTATAGACTTTTGGTTTCTTCGAGTTTGCTACTGCACCAACATTATTCCAATAAATTGTAACAATCTTTGGACAAACCAGAAATCATATCTAAGTCTATCTTGAGGTTATTGAGTCATTCAGCTTTTATGGCTACCTCAGAGGCTTGCCATATACTAAGCTTCTATGGTGGAGTCCAGAAAAACACCTATGCTTATCACTCTTCCATAGTTATGACTTTACCTCCTAAAGTAAACACAAAAACCCGAGGTTGACTTATTATTGTCTCAATTGGAAATCAAAATCCGTTCAACCCACAAGGACCAAATTAACTATCTTGTAAGCTAGCATATAATCTCTAGTGCCTCTAAGGTACTTCAATATATGCTTTACTACAGTCCACTGTCCTTGTCCAGGGTTACTTTGATATCTGCTAACTATGCCCTTGGCAAAACAGATTTCAGATCTCGTGCATAGCATACATTAGGCTTCCGATAGCCGAAGCATGAAGAACTGCCTTTATTTCCTTTATCTCCTTTGATGTCTACAGAGACATATCTTTAGATAAAGTTACTCCATCCTAAAAAGTAAGAAACCTTTCTTGGAGTTTTGAATGCTTAAAACGAGCAAGGATTTTTCCGATGTATGAAGCTTGGAATAAGTAAAATATTCTTTTCGTGCGATCCCTTATTACTTTGATCTCAAGAATATATACATTCTTCCAAGTCCTTTATATCGAATTGTTTGGACAACCATACCCTTACTTCTGACAACATTTTGATATTGTTTCCAACTACCAAAAATGTTATCTACGTATAGTACAAGAAATACCACCACGCTTCCATCACACCTTTTGTATACACAAGACTTATCCAGTTACTAAATGAATCCAAAGGTCTGGATTACTTTGATAAACTGGATGTTCAAAGACCTTGAAGCTTTGTATCAGTCCATAGACTGATTGAGCTTGCACACAAGATGCTCTTAGCCCTTTGCAATGAACCCTTCTGATTGCTTTATATGGATGTTTTCTTCAAGACTTCCATTAAGGAATGCTGTCTTGACATCCACTTACCAAATAGATAAAAGAATCCGGATAGACTTAAGCATGGCTACCAGTGAAAAAGTTTCCTTTTTCATCTAGCCTTGCTTTGAAAGTTTCTACCTTCCTGTCTATCCCTCTTTTCCTATTATAGACCTTTTTATACCCAAAGGCTTTTACACCATTTGGTGGTTCTACAAGCTTCCAGATTTTATTAGAATACATATATTCTAATTCTGTTATTCATTACTCTTTGCCAAGATATTGCATCTTTATCTTGGAGTGCTTCGTCATATGTCCGGAGATCAGGTTCATGTCCTCCAGGGATCGAGTCCAAAAACTCTCCCCAAAACATGAATCTTTTTAGGTTGCCTAACAACCCTCCCACTACGACAAGGCACTTTCTGCAATTATGTATCATTTGTGATACGTGTTGCAGTTTCCTTGTGGTATCTCATCTTGTACAATTGGTACTAGATTAGACATGTCTTTTATTATTTCCTTAAGAACAAATTTTCTTATGGGCACATGGTTTATTACATAGTTCTTTTCTAAAAATCGGTCATCGATGCTAACAATGACCTTCTGATTTTTAAGACTATAAACCTACTTTCATTTCTCTAGGATAACCCACAAACAAGTGAATTCCTGTCCAACTTATCATTGTCTCTCTTCAGCATATGTGCTGGACTACCCGAATCCGAATATGCTTCAAAATAGGCTTACACCTATTCAACAATTCTATATGAGTAGAGAGTTCTGACTTTGGAAGGTACTATATTCACTCCCGTTTCCAGAGTATATCCTTAAAATGATTTTGATAATATTCTTAATAACTCATCAATCTACTTATTTCCATAAGAGTCCTATACCTTCCTTTTCCTACACCATTTTGTTTGGGGTGTACCAGGTGCAGTTAGTTGGAATTGAATCCCTACTTCTGATAAATGACTCCTAAATTCTCCCAAGAGGTACTTGCCACTACGATCTTACCGTAGTGTCTTGATACTTTTACTTTGTCGTTTCTCCACATCAGCCTCGTACTCTTTGAACTAATCAAAGCACTTAGACTTGCGGCACATCAAGTAAATATATCCGTATCTCAAATAGTTGTCTATAAAATAGATGAAATATTTGAAACAACCTCTTGCCTGGATGCTCATAGGATCACACAAATCAGAATGAACCAATTCCAATATATCTTTGACTTCATACCCCTTAGACTTAAAAGCTTCTTGGTTATTTTTCCTTCCAAGTAAGACTCGTAGGTTGGAAAGATTTCCACTACTAATGAACCCAAAAGTTCATCAGCTACCAATGAATCCTACTCAAGTTAATATAACCTAGCCTTAGAAGCCAAAGATATAATTGGTTCATTTTCGAAGGTTACTTTCTCTTAAGTTTAGAAGATGTGTTACTAATTTCCATTTGTTGCATCGTGAGAGTTATTGGATTTTTAAATTGCCAACCAACGTACCAGAACAGATAACTTCCCTCTTTTTCTTAATAACAACTTTGTTATTTAAAAGAGGCAGAATATCAAGTTCTTTGAATAGTTTAGAAACTGAAAACTAGTTCTTTCTAAACTTTGTGCGTAAAGACAATTACTCAAAAATCCATGTTTTATTCTTTTCAAAAGATAAACATCTCCCACTGCAACAGCTACCATTTTTACAGTAGTGCCCATGTAGACGGTGTTTTAATTTTCATTTAGTTGCCGGGTTTCCTGGAACCTTGCAATAAATTGTGGACATGATTAATGGCATCTGTATCTATACTCCAGGTTCTGGTAGATAACACCACTAAACATGTTCTTAGTTCTAAGAAGACAGTCTACCTTAATGTCCAAGTCCTATTTCCAATCATTACAATTGGGATTACTAAGTCTTTCTTATAGTATGACTACTAGGGGATTGACAAACATTTTAAATCCTAAGAATCACAAAAATACTTGGTCAAGATCAACTCCTTAAAAATCCACATGAATTTTGTATGCCACGTTAGTGTGGACGTATACAAAATCGAAGAGGAGATTTTATTCATTAATTTTATTATCTCGTCAACTTTACTTTATGACGAATAAAATTAATAGTTGATCTTTCTTTGATCAAATATTTGGTCAAAACTCTTTGAATTTAAAATAACATTGATTCCTCAAACAATATTATTTAAATTCACCAACACCTCAAACACCGTGAATTTTGCATGCCACGTTAGTGTGGACATATACAAATTCATCATTTGTAAGAGGAGGGTTTTACCCATTGACTATCTTGTCAATATAACCTTTTGACAAATAAAATTACCTCAAACACCATGAATCTTGTATGCCACGTTAGTGTGGACGTATACAAATTCAAACATTTGTAAGAGGGGGTTTATTAATTTTATTATATTACCAATCTAGTTTTATGACAAATCAATAGTTGGTTTCCCTTTGGTCACACAAGTGATAGTAGTGAATCCGTTGGGGAGGATACTATTAAATGTGTCTAAGTGTATACCATTACTTGACACTAAGTCCATTAATAAGATTATGTCCCTTCCGTTGGGGAAGATCACACGCTCTTAATTAACTTCCTATAGTCATCCAAAAATGGAAGTCTGTTCTAGTGATCCACAAACAAGCTCATCCGTTATGGAGGAAGGCACTCAGAGCCAACGCGCAAGCTTGTTTGCATCACTTACAAACCAATAATGGAGACCATGGGATTCACTTAAAAATCTCTCTCCCACTTAGTTATTTATAAATGAGGAATTTTAACTATGCTAGCCTACTAAACATGTAAACTAACATACACACACAGCACAATATAAAAGAAATAAATAGAAAATCTAATTTTCAACTATTATGGCTTTTATCTCTAGTTGTCCTCCGTGTGTTGTCATCCCAAGTTGCTGCCATATTTGGCCACCGCCACCGGGTCTAGCTGTCGCATCCATCTTGCTCCTAGTTCCGCTGCGCCTCTGGTCCTTAGAAGGTTCCACGCTTTGCAAGATTCGATCTGCGACATAAATAGAATTTTACATTTTTGATCCTATATTCCATAAAAGGAATGTACATGTATCTAGATCAAAAATAAAATCCTAATAAAACTAAATACAGGCTGTATTTTATAATACAATCATGCACACATATAAATGCCCTTGACATGTCCAAGGGTCCAATCACACACATAATAACTAAAAGCCATAATAGTTGGATCCTGCATCCACAAAGTTAGCACATCCTACTATTATCCTGCCTAAATTATGTATGACATGTGCATAATTAAACTAATACCAAATACACAGAGGCAAAACCCTAGCTCTGATACCAATTGTTGGTTGCTACTCGGAAAACCTAGAGGTTCCACTGTACAAAAATTTTGTACAAAGGTCTGAACCTTTTCCTAGCTACCATGTGTTCTTTTAAATTAAATTTTGGATCGCCTGCGGAACTTAACACGTTTGATCCAAAACTTAATCTATTCGTTCTTTTAGGTTTTGACTTGGGTCTCCTGCGGAACTTAACACGTTCGACCCAAATCACCTCAAGTTATTAATTCCATTAAATATTAATTTCCATAAATGGTTCCCAGTACTGACGTGGCGAGGCACATGACCTTCTTGGATATGGGAGCAACCACCACCGACTAGACAAAACCTTTTATGGAAAGCTAATATTTAATTTCCTAAAATAACTTTAGGTTAACCAAAAAGAACAATCAAATCACAAGGGAAAGAAAAACAAAAGAACACTATATCGAAAACAAATTTGAAACTCTAGAATCGTATGCCTCTTGTATTTAGTATTATTTCCAAAAATAACTAGTATGATGCGGAAACAAAAATTACTAGTTATACCTTTTAGAAAGACCTCTTGATCTTCTACCGTATTCCTCTTCTAACCTCGGACATTGTGTGGGCAACGATCTTCCGAGATGAGAACCACCTAGCACCTTCTTCTTCCTTACAAGTTTCGGCCACCACCACCATGCTCCAAGGGATGCTAGAAAAGAGGCTTCTTTTCTCTCCTTCTTCTCCTTCTTAGATCCGGCCACCAAAGCTATCTCCACCATGAGAAGGTTTCGGCCATACAAAGGAGAGGAGAGGAAAGAAAGGGCCGGCCACACCCTAGGAGAAAAGAGAGGAAAAATAGAATAGAGTTGTTAGCCTTGAAGCCTCCTCTACCCCCTCTTTTATAATCCTTGGTCTTGGCAAATAAGGAAAATTTAATAAAAACTTCCTTAATTCTTTTGCCATTGAAAAGGAAAATTTATTTAATTAAAATAATTTTCTCTTTTCAAATTATAATGGCCGGCCACTCTTCTCCCCAAAACAAGGAGAGTTTTAATTAAAACAAAAATTAAAACTTCCTAATTTGTTTCTAGAAATTTATAAAAATTTCTCCAATAATTTTAATCCCTTCATGATTGGTTAATAAAAAGAAATTTTATAAATTAAAATCTTTCTTTTAAAAATGGGGATAATTTCCAAACAGGAAAGTTATCTCTAAAAATTAAAATCTCCTTTCAATCTACAAATAAGGAAAGATATTAAATCTTTTCTTAATCTTTTGTAGAAACTAATAAAAGAGAATTTTTAATTTTTAAACTTTCTTTTAAATCATGAATATAATTAAAAGGAAAGTTTTTACCAAAATTAAAATCAACCTTTTAATCTACAAATAAGGAAAGAGATTTTAACTCTTCTCTTAATCTTTTGTAGAATCTTATAAAAGGAAGGATTTAAATTTTTAAACTCTCTTTTAAATTATATTATCCACATAAGAAAATTTTAAAATTAAAATTCCTTTTTATTTTAATAGGGACGGCCACATGAATTCACCCATGAACATACCCATGGTCGGCCCTAGCTTGGTCTCCAAGCTAGCTTGGTCGGCCCCTATATGATGGGTAAGAAGGTCGGTATAGGTGGGTATAGTACTCTATAATTAAGAGGCTACGATAGGGACCGAGAGGAGGAATTGGTTTTGGTCTCCCGATAAAATTAAGCATCCCGTGCTCGCCCCGAACACACAACTTAATTTTATCAATAATAATTCATTCCACTAGAGAACTATTATTGAACTACCGCACCAATCCCAAATTACATTTTGGGCTCCTTCTTATCATGAGTGTGTTAGTCTCCCTGTGTTTAAGATAACAAATGTCCACTAATTAAGTAAGTTACTGACAACTCACTTAATTAATATCTAGCTCCAAGAGTAGTACCACTCAACTTCATCGTCATGTCGGACTAAGTCCACCTGCAGGGTTTAACATGACAATCCTTATGAGCTCCTCTTGGGGACATTCTCAACCTAGATTACTAGGACACAGTTTCCTTCTATAATCAACAACACACACTATAAATGATATCATTTCCCAACTTATCGGGCTTATTAATTCATCGAACTAAATCTCACCCATTGATAAATTAAAGAAATAAATATCAAATATATGTGCTTTTTATTATATTAGGATTAAGATCACACACTTCCATAATAACTGAGGTCTTTGTTCCTTTATAAAGTCAGTATAAAAGGAACGACCTCAAATGGTCCTACTCAATACACTCTAAGTGTACTAGTGTAATTATATAGTTAAGATAAACTAATACCTAATTACACTACGACCTTCCAATGGTTTGTTCCTTTCCATCTTGGTCGTGAGCTACTGTTTATAATTTATAAGGAACCGATAACATGATCTTCTGTATGTGACACCACACACCATGTTATCTACAATATAAATTAATTGAGCAACTACATTTATCATAAATGTAGACATTTGACCAATGTGATTCTTATTTCTAGATAAATGTTTATACCAAAAGCTAGGCTTTTAGTATACACTCTAACAATGACATGGTATTTTTGTTTGTTTTTCATAATAAACATGAATGCAAAATATGATGTCATGACATATGATGGCCAAACAATCATGGTAATTTAGCATAAATAAAATATACATAGATATTCTATCTAAATATCCTTAATCCTTAGCTAAACCTAAAATTGATCATAAATTTGCCCTCATTTTCTCAAGAAAATGTCAAAACCCAACTTAGCATTTCTTTTGGTTTTCCTTATTTGTGCCACTTAAAATTAAATCCAATTCCTCAAATTTGGGCACATTTTACTCTTCCAAAGAGTAATCAATTAATACTTTTCATTTTCAAAGGTTAACAAAAACCTTGAAAATGCCTCTAAGTGCCAACTTTATCAAGGTTGGGTTAACCACCCTACCCATTTAGAGTTGAGACTCTCTAAACCCATATAAGGCATAGAGAATATGTTCCTCGAAATCCAAAACCTATTGGTGCTCCTTGGATACTCTAGGTACTCACTAGGGATAACTTCCCTAGATACCTTCCTAATAATCTTTCTAGTCTTCTTAGAAGCCTTGGTCACTTTTTCTAGGTCAACTCTAGGGATAGCTTCTCTTGTGACCTTCTTGGTGACTTTCTTTGACTTCTTAAAAGTCTTAGTCACATTATTCTTTGCAAAAATACTCCTAGGGATAACTTTCCTTGTATTTTTGATTTGACCGCCAGACCTAGGGTTGGTTCCATAATTATATGGAACCTTATGATAAGAGGCTACATCCTTCTTGATTTTAGGTTTGTATCCCAAACCTCTATGACCATTGGATGACCCTTGTTGTTCTAACCTAGGTTATTATTCTTGCACCCTTATTTTTTAAGTGTGATTTTTCTAAGGGCCCTTTCTAATTTATCAATTCTTGACCTCAAGACTTGATTTTCCTTTCATAACACCTCAACCTTAGATTTTTCACTAAAGCCTTGATTTTTCTTTTTCTTAAGCAAATATCTAGAATCCTTAGAGTTATTGCCTAAATTGTTTTCTACCCTTCCAACTTTATGTTGAGTGGTTTTAGCATGATAAGCTACATATTTTTCCTTAATTCTATCATGATTCCTATTTTCATGATAAATAACATTAAAATGATATAAACTAGATTTAGCATGCTTTTTATCATGACTTAAAGGGATAGACTCAATAAATGATACCTTGGGTTTGCTCTTGAGAGCTCCCGCTTGAGTTGAGCTTCCTCCTTGGGCTTTGGCCGGTTTCTTCTCCTTAGGACATTGACTCCTATAATGTCCTCTTTGATTGCAAGAGAAGCACACAATGTGCTCCTGCCCTTGCGTTCCATGGGACCGACTCTCTTGGGCTTCTCCTTGCTCTTGGGTGCCACTTGACCCTTCTTCTTGGCCAATTTTGGACACTTGCTCTTATAATATCCTCTTTCCCTACACTCAAAGAAAATAATGTGATTTTTATTATTTAAAATTGAAATTGTTATACCTTTCCTTGTTCGGGTGGCACATGATCCTCCATTTGAACTTTCTTAATTTGTGGAGGTGGCACCATCTTCTTCTTCATTTAACCTAGAGGTAGATACTTCTTCTTGCCTTGGTGTCAATGAAGTAGGCTCCCCCTCTATCCTAGAAGTGGAGGCCTCTCCATCTTCATCTTCTTGCCCGTTGAACAAAGAGTATGCTCCCTCTTTGCCCTTTTCATTGTGCCTCGTTGAAGATGAAGCTTCTTGTGTTGGATCGTGGCGGCTGGCTAGAATGAGGGTTGAATAGCTTGCAAAAATAAAAACCAACCCTTCTCGAACTTTCAAAATAACACTTGTATAAAATAGAAAAGTGATAAATTAAAATAGAAAAAAGAGGCACAAGATGTTTACTTGGTTACAACCGGGGAGGTAGTTAATCAAAGGAGTGGAACGCACTAGAATATCTCCATCAGGCGGAGAAGCCTCTTACCGCAGTCAAAGCGCAAAAAGAAAGAAGCTAAGCTCTAAAGGAAGCACACAAGTGTTGGAATTACAATTCTTGAGATGATATGAAGCTTCTGGACCAAGGTTGTATTTATAACCTTGGTCGGCACGCCTGGAAGGGTTCCAGGCACCTGGGAGGGGATAAAATTTTATCCCTTCGCAACAGATAGCGTTTGACGCGATCCTGGTCAAAAAGTCAACTCCAGACGCTCGGAATGGTTTCGGGCGCCCCGGGCTATTTTGGGCACCTCGGACTATTCCGAGCGCCCCGGGTGGGGAAAGTCAACCTCGTTGACTTTTTCAGCCTGGGTCTTCTGCTCCGGCTCCGTTCGCCTCAGTCCGGGACTTTCGCTCGCTTGGGTGATCTCGGCCATTCGGAATAGGGCTCACCTGAACCCAACTTCCGGCCTTCTCGAGCAACCTTCCACTTCGGCTTTTCGTCCCTTAGAAACACCGCGCGCCTCCTTCTCGTCCGCCCGCGTGCTCTTTCGCAACACCTCGTACCTCAGACGCATTGAGCCCATCGGCTCCCTCCCGTGCTATCATTCTCGCTAGTTGCGTCTTTTGCTCGACTCCCTGTGCTCCTAAGCTCCTGCACACTTAGACACAAGGTTAAAAATACGACAGGACCTAACTTAACTTGTTGATCACATCAAAACAACCTTGGGGTTCCAACAATCTCCCCCTTTTTGAAGTGAGCAACGCAAGTTAAGGTAGGGTAAATAGACATAATAATAAAATATCTAATATTGTAATAGAGTGCAAAAAGATAGAAAATTTTATAAAAAAATTAGTCTACCTCCCCCCTAGACTTATACTTTTCCTTCTCCCCCTTTGATGACATAAAAAATGTGGTTCAAGAAAAAATCTAAGGGTTAAAACTTAGAAGATTTTGAAAATAATTTCAAAGATTTTACTTAAAAATTTGCAATAATTTTCAACAAGGTTTCTACGTAAAAAAAAACTAAGTTTAAACAAGATTCTAAGTTAGATAATTTGAAAAAGAAATATTTTTGAAAAAAAATTCTAACTTAAATCTTTGAGAATTTTCTATGTAAAAACTTTAGGAAAAAAATTTAAGCTACAATTTTAGAAGAAATTTTAACTTACGCAATTTTTGAGAATTTTTTTTACGCAAAATTTTTTTTTTCTAAGTATATAAAAAATTTGAAAGATTAAAAAAAATGTTTTGAAAAACTTTTTTTTAAAGGTATTATTTAAATTTCAATCTTAATGCTTTATCAGAAAGTTAATTAAACATTTCTTTCAATATTTTGGCATCTAGGTAGTGGCAAGGCACTAGGCCTTCTTAGTTATTGGAGCAACAACCACTTTTTAGACAAAGCCTCATAAAAAAATTTTAATGTCTAATTTTCTTGCTGAAAGCTCTAAATCTAATTAATGGTTCAAGTTAAACAGGACTTTGGAACCCAATATAGGTTCCAGTCTATTGGATTGACTAAAAATTTCTTAGGGGCATACTTTTTTGAGATATTCCTAATTTGTCCCTTATGGTATCTAAAGTACCAATTTAGATTATTAAATTTTCTAACATTTGTATTAGATGAGCATGCACAGTTTTTTAAGTTATTTACATGTATTTTTAAATTATCATTTTCTAATTTTAATTTGTTTAACTCCTCTAAAGGAAAAGATTTAGCAAGTATTAGTTTTAAAATTTTATTTTATTTTTCTAATTTATAGCAATCTTTAGTTAACAATTTAATAAACTTAAATAATTTATCTGGAGGAAGAGATCGTACTTGACTTACCTTATCGATCTCGTTGTCCGTCTCTCCCCTTGAACTGCTGCTATCTTCCGACGTACCTCCCCCTTCATCGATGCTCTCGATGCTCATTTCGGAAGAGCTTGACTCGCAATCGTCTTCTTGATGACTTGCCATTAGTGCAAGTCCGGAGAAGGCCTCAACTTCTGATTCGGACGACGTATCGTCCCACGTCGCTTTTAGGGCCTTGCGTTTTTGGACAGGTTTCTTACCTTTATCCTTGTCCTTATTCCTCATCTTGGAGCAGTTTTCCTTGATGTTCCCTTCTTCGTTGCAGTGGTAGTAGCAGATCGCCCTTTTCTTTCTACCATGCAGATGGTTAATATTTTTAGATTTACAAAGTTTCTTGAAATGTCTTACCATCATAACCATTTCCTCATCATCGAGAGAGGACTCTGACTCAGGTTCGTCTCTCGATGCTTTGAAGGCGACATTGTGCTTGGGCTCTTTCATACCTGCACATCTTGATTCATGCACTTCAAATATTGAGAATAATTCTTCTAAAGTAATTTTTTCTAAATCTTTAGAAATATAAAAGGCATCTACTAGTGATTCCCATTTCGTATTTCTAGGAAAAGAATTTAGTGCATACCTGAGTGAATCTCGGTTACTTACCTTTTCTCCGAGATTCAAAAGTTCGGTGATAAGTTCTTTGACTCTCGAGTGCAGATGCGCAGTTGTTTCATTGTCTCCAAGCCATAGGTTGGTGAGCTGGTTGCGAAGTAGATCCCGTCTTGCAAGCTTGGCTTCAGATGTCCCTTCGTGCAGCTCAAGGAACTTCCCCTAAAGTTCCTTCGTGGAGTCGTAGTGGCCGATTCGGTTTACTTTTTATGGTGGAAGAACGCTCAGCAGATGATACTCCGCTTTGTCATTTGCCACATAGTCGGTCTGCTCCTTTTTTGTCCATTGAAATTTTTCTTTACCCTCCGGTGCTACAAAACCAAATTCCATTATAAGAAGTAATTCAAAATCAGTTTTGAAAAATACCTACATTCGTTTTTTCCAAGTAGCGAATTCCCCTTCGAATTTTGGCAGGTAGATGCTTGGTTCAACCATTAGTTCGGTGCTTCGTTTGGTGGTTAGTCCTCCTGAAGCATCCTCGCTCTGATACCACTTGTTGGATCACGACGATTGGCTAGAAGGGGGGGTTGAATAGCTTGCAAAAATAAAAACCAACCCTTCTCGAACTTTCAAAATAACACTTGTATAAAATAGAAAAGAGATAAATTAAAACAGAAAAAAGAGGCACAAGATGTTTATTTGGTTACAACTAGGGAGGTTGTTAATCCAAGGAGTGGAACACACTAGAATATCTATTTCAGGTGGAGAAGCCTCTTACAATAGTGAAAGCGCAAAAAGAAAGAAGCTAAGCTCTAAAGGAAGCACACAAATGTTGGAATTACAATTCTTGAGATGATATGAAGCTTCTGAACCAAGACTGTATTTACAGCCTTGGTCGGGGTGCCTGGAAGGGTTCCAAGCACCTAGGAGGGGATAAAATTTTATCCCATCACAACGGATCACGTTTGACGCGATCCTAGTCAAAAGTCAACTTCGGGCGCCCGGAATGGTTTTCGGCGCCCCGAGCTGTTCCGGGCGCCCCGGACAGTTCCGGGTGCCCCGGGTGGGGAAATTCAACCTCGTTGACTTTTTTAGGCGAGGTCTTCTGCTCCGGCTCCGTTCGCCTCAGTCCGGGTCTTCCGTTCGCTTGGGTGATCTTGGCCATCTGGAATAGGGCTCACCCAAACCCAACTTCCGACATTCTCGAGTAACCTTCCACTTCGGCTTCTCGTCCCTCGAAAATGCCACGCGCCTCCTTCTCATCCGCCCGCGTACTCTTCCGTAGTGCCTCATACCTCAGACACACTGAGCCCGTCGGCTCTCTCCTGTACTATCATTCTCGTTAGCTGCATCTTTTGCTCGACTCCCTGTGTTCCTAAGCTCCTTCACACTTAGACACAAGGTTAAAAACACGATAGGACCTAACTTAATTTGTTGATCACATCAAAACAAGCTTGGGGTTTCAACATTTTGGACTTCTTCTTTGGAAGTTAAACATCTCTCGACTTCTGAGTCCTCTTCCTCTTGATCTTGATCCAATAAGACACCCTCTTTGGATTTATCTTAGTTTGGTACAGTGGAGGGTTTTTCATGAAGCTTGGCCAATTTGCTCCATAGTTTATTTGCATCCTTGTATTCTCTAATTTTGCAAATGATTGTGCTTGGCAATAGACTAATCAATAATATGGTTACCTTGTCATTCGCCTCACACCTTTGAATTTGCTGCTTGCTCCATTTTCATTTCTTGAGAATTTTGCCCTTTGAATCTTTTGGAGCTTCAAAGCCTCCCATTAGAGCAAACCATTGCTCTATCTCCATCATGAAGAAATTTTTTATTCTTGATTTCCAAGAATTAAATTTTGTCATTGATGTGAATCGTGGATGCACCCTTGTGTCGAATCCGAGTCCATCTCAGAAATTCATCTTGAAGTTGAGCCTTTGATAAAGTCTTTGACTTGTTGAAATTTGCTTCAACTTCCTCTCCCTCTAGCTTGTTACCCTTTCCAATGATGATTTCGGTGAAGAGCGATCTTGCTTTGATACCACTTGTTAGGGTCGATTGATGCTAGAAGGGGGTGAATAGCTTGTTGCGCTTCGTTTGCTTGCTTAGATGATGTTGTTGCAGCGGAAAACACTCAAGCAACTCTTACAATGCTAACACAAGGGATTTACTTGGTATCCACCTCAAGAAGAGGTGACTAATCCAAGAATCCAACCCTCACTCACTCATCCACTATGAAATAACTCCTTCTTGATAACTACCGGAGGCAGAGAAGCCTCGTACAAGCTCACACACATAGATATACAAGAGGAACGAAATACAAGCTAATACAATATCTGTGAAACCCTAGCTTACTTCTCCTTCTTGTATGGAACGCCTCTTGACCTTGGAAGTGAAGCAACACTTTTCTCTAAGAAAGCTTCAAGAACTGGCATGAACCTATGAGAATTGTGAAAAGAAAAAAAGTGGAGAACTTCTGGAGTCGCTATGAGGAAGACGACTTTAAACTCGACGCTTCCTTCGCAACAGTCACATTCCAATCGATTGACCAATCGATTGGGGAGGCTTGAATCGATTAGTCGATCGATTCAAAGCACCTTTATACTCGCTGGAAACTGCCTAAATCATTTGACTGATTGATTCAGGCTTTCTCATGATTGCGCGAGAAAACCAGCCCCTAATCGATCGGCTGATCGATTAGCGGTGCCCAATCGATCGGCTGATCTATTAGGATCTTCTTTGTGGTCGTGATTTCGCTTCCCAATCGATCGGTTGACCGATTGGGCCCGCCTTCACTCACGCACACAACTAATCGATTAGTTGATCAATTGGACTACGATTCAATCGATTAGCTGATCGATTAGACTATGATCCAATCGATTAGTTGATCGATTAGCCTCCCTTTGACTTGATTAAATCAAGTCTTGGATCCCTAATTCCAACATTCAGTCAATCTGACCTGTTGGAACTCCTCATGCCTAGCATCCGGTTAACATTGACCTGTTGGGACTTCTTCACCAAGTGTCCAGTCAACCCTTTGACCCACTTGGACTATTCTCCTCGTGTCGAGTGTCCGGCCAACTTCGACCCACTTGGACTTACCGTCTCGTGCCAAGTGTCAAGTCCTCCATGACCCACTTGGACTTCCACCATATGTCCAATCACCCTTGACCCATCTGGATTTCCACGTGTCTAGCTTCACTCACCAGGTCCTTCCATCTGTCTAGTTTCACTCTCTAGGACTTTTCATCTATCTGACTTCACTTACTAGGACTTTCACCTAGCTTCACACACTAGAATTTTCCCACTGCCCGGCTTCACTCACCGGGACTTTCCCCTATCTAGCTTCACTCACTAGGTCTTTCACCTGGCTTCACTCACCAGGATTTTCCAACTGCCTAGCTTCACTCACTAGGTCTTTCACCTGTCTTCATTGTCAGGATTTCCAACTATCTGGCTTCACTTACCAGAACTTCTCAGTCAAGTATCCGGTCAACCCTTTGACCTACTTGACTCTTCTTCACATCAGACTGGTCAAACCTTGACCAGAGGGGAATTGCTCCAACAATATCCCCAATCGGATGATTACTTGTGTAATCTGCATATTTATCAAACATCGAAACCCAAACATCAAGACCCAAGCTTGAGCCAACTCAAACTTAGTCAACCTGGTCAACCTGACACAAAGGATATTGCACCAAAGCTGACGACTCCTTCAACCACAAATGGGAGACAGTGGTCGTTAGGATATAAGAACATAATGATAAACAAAATGTCAAGAATCACATACAATATAACCCTCTAGAATCATATCTTGATCTAACTTCACTTGCGTATAGGCTTGATGTTGGGTGCTACTTGAAATTTCGTTCTGTTTTGCTTATTCAAAAATTTGTACAAGAACAAGACTTTTCCTAGCAGCCCATGTGCTCTACAGAAGTTAAACTTAGATTGCAAATGAAACTTAACATTATTAATCCAAGTTGTTTTTCAGAAGTTAAACTTGGATTGGAAATGGAACTTAACATTTTTACTCCAAGTTCAACCCATGTATTCTTCAGAAGTTAAAACCATATTACAGAAGTTGATTAAATATCTATTTCAAAAATTGACTTCCAGGTTAAACATGACGAGGCACTCGGCCTTCTTGGGTATGAGATCATCCACCACTTCCTAGACAAAGCTTTTCAAAGAAATTGAATATTTAAACTTCTTACAGTAACCTTAGGTTTAACTATAGATACCACAATAGAAACACAAAATCAAAACACAAAATCGATAGCCATTTGTGTTGGTATTTCAGGATCCATACAAAGAAAAACTAAACTAGTTCGCTGCAGAATAAATTAACTAGTTATACCTTTCTTTATATCTTAAAGAACTCTTGATCTTCTGCTATATTCCTTTCCTCATCTTGGACGTCGTGTGGGCGATGATATACCAAGATGAAGACACCCAACCTCTTTTTTCTTTTCTAAGCTTTCGGCCACCAAAGAATACAAAGTGAAGAGGCCTCCTCCTCCTCCTTCTTCTCCAAGCAACCGACCACAAGGTGAAGGTCCTTCTCCAAGTGTCGCCGACCCTTATGAAGAGGAAAGGGAAAAGAGCTAAGAGCCGGCCACAAGAAATTAGAAGAGGAGCCTTGGTTGTGTTATTAGAGAGCATCCCCTCCTCCTCTTTTATAATCTTTGCTAGCGGCTAATAAGGAAAGTTTTTAATAAAATTTCCTTTTATTTGCTATTGTAGATGGTTACAAAAAAGGAAACATTTTAACAAAAATTAAAATCTCTCTTTTAAACCATTGTAAATAGCTATAAAAGGAAAGATTAAAACAAAATTTTGTTTTAAACAAAATCTTCCTTTTATTCCTATAATGGTTGGTTACAAAAAGGAAAGATTAAAATCTCGCTTTTAACCATTGTAGATAACTACAAAAAAGGAAATATTTTAACAAAATTAAAATATCTCTTTTAACCATTGTAGATAACTACAAAAAAGGAAAAATTTTAACAAAATTAAAATATCTCTTTTAACCATTGTAGATAACTACAAAAAGGAAAGATTTTAACAAAATTAAAATATCTCTTTTAACTATTGTAGATAACTACAAAAAAAGAAAGATTTTAATAAAATTAAATTCTCTCTTTTAACCATTATAGATAACTACAAAAAGGAAAGATTTTAACAAAATTAAAATCTATCTTTTAATCCATTGTAGAAAGCTATAAAAAGGAAAGATTTTAACAAAATTTTATTTTCAACAAAACTTCCTTTTCTCATCTTGTATGGCCGACCCCATGCTTGGTACCAAGCATGGCTTGGCCGACCCACATCTTGGGTACCAAGAGGGCTTGGCCGATCCCTTGCTTGGGCACCAAGCAAGGATGTGACCGACCCCTCATTTGGGTAAGAAGGAAAATCAAAATGGGTGAACGCGATGCTTTATAGAGGCTACAGTAGGGACCGAGAAGAGGAATTGGTTTTGGCCTCCCGATGAGCTTGAGCTTCCTGTGTTCGACCCGAACACCCAACTCAAGTTCATCAATAATAACTCATACCACTAATGAGTTATTATTGAACTGCCGCACCAATTCCATATTACATTATGGGCTCCTTCTTATCATGAGGGCGTTAATCTCCTTGTATTTAAAATATCGAATGCCCATTAATTAAATGAGTTACTGACAACTCACTTAATTAACATCTAGTTCCAAGAGTAGTACCACTTAACTTTATTGTCATATCGGAACTAGGTCCACCTACAGGGTTTACATGATAATCCTTATGAGCTTCTTAAGGGGACATCATCAACCTAGTTAATTAGGACACAGTTTCCTTCTATAATCAACAACACACCATATAAATAATATTATTCCCCAATTTATCGGGCCTATTGATTTAACGAATAAATCTCACCCATTGATAAATTAAAGAAATAAATACTAAGTACATGTGCTTGTTATTATTGTTAGGATGTATACTAAAAGCCTAGCTTTTGTATGAACATTTATTGAATGAATATTTATTTTGTAATAAGAATCACATTAGTCAAATGTCTGCATTTAGTTAAATGCAGTTGTCCATTTAATTTATATTATAAATAACATGGTGTGTGGTGTCACACAGAAGATCATGTTATCAGTTCCTTATAAATTATAAATAGTAGCTCACAACCAAGATGGATTGGGACATACCATTGGAATGGTTGTAGTGTAATTTGGTACTAGTTTATCTTGACTATAAAATTACACTAGTACATTATGTGTGTATTGAGCAGGACCATTTGAGGTTGTTCCTTTTATACTGACTACATTAAAGAATATAACCTCTGTTATTATAGATATGTGTACTCTTAATTCAGATATAATAACAAGCACATATACTTAGTATTTATTTCTTTAATTTATCAATGGGTGAGATTTATTCGTTAAATCAATAGGCCCGATAAGATGAGAAATAATATTATTTATATGGTGTGTTGTTGATTATAGAAGGAAATTGTGTCCTAATTATCTAGGTTGATGATGTCCCCTTGAGGAGCTCATAAGGATTGTCATGTAAACTCTGCAGGTGGACCTAGTTCCGACATGACAATAAAGTCGAGTGGTACTACTGTTAGAGCTAGATATTAATTAAGTGAGTTGTCAGTAACTCATTTAATTAATGGGCATTCGATATCTTAAACACAAGAAGATTAACGCACTCATGATAAGAAGGAGCCCATAAAGTAATATGGGATTGGTGCAGTAGTTCAATAATAACTCTTTAGTGCCATGAGTTATTATTGATGAACTTGAGTTGGGAGTTCGGGTTGAATACAGGAAGCTCATGCTCATTGGGAGACCCAAACCAATTCCTCCTCTCGGTCCCTGTTGTAGCCTCTATAAAGCTTTGTATCCACAAAGTCCACTTCTTACCCAAGTAATGGGCCAGACACATCCTTGCTTTGTGCAAGGGGGCTGGTCAAGCATTAGCTTGGAGCACAAGTAGTGGTCGGCCAAGCCTTGCTTGGTGCCAAAGCAAGGGTCCGATCATAGCATGATAGAAAAGGAGATTTTATTTAAAATTAAATTTTGATAAAATCTTTCCTTTTTTGAAGCCATCCACATGGTTTTAAAAGAGAGTTTTAAATTCTAAAATCTTTCCTTTTATAGCTATCTACAAAGGATTAAAAGAGAGATTTTAATTTTGTTAAAATCTTTCCCTTTTTGTAGTTATCTATAATGTTTAAAAGAGAGATTTTAATCTTGATAAGACTTTCCTTTTTTGTAACCATGATTTAAAAGAGAAGCTTTAATTTTAATGTTTCCTTTTTTTTAGCCATCTGCAATGTTTAAAAGAAAGAGATTAATTTTAAAACTTTCCTTTTGTAGCCATCACAATAGGAAATTTAAAAGAGAGAGATTTTAATTATTATTAAAATTTCTTTTTTTTCCATGACTAAGGATTATAAAAGAGAGGTAGAGGGTGCCTTACAAGAGAAAGAAAAATCTCTCAAAAGCTCCTCTCTTTTCCTTGGTGGTCGGCACCCCTCTCTCTGTTCTTTCCTTGCTTGTTCTCCTCGGGCCGACCACTATTTTTAGCTATTCTTCTTCTCATCTTGCTTGGTTGCCTAAACCTTGCTTGGAGGGGAAGAACATAAGGGTCGGTGGTTGCTTGGAGAAGAAGGAGAAGAGAAGGAAGTTTCCTATTTTGGCATTCTTTGGGTGGCCGAAACTTGTAGGCAAAGAAGAAGGTTTGGGTGGATTTCATCTTGGTAGATCATCGCCCACACGACGTCTAAGAGGAGGAGAGGAATACAGAAGAAGATCAAGAGGTCTTCGTTTACAAAGAAAGGTATAACTAGTTCTTAATTCCGCAGCAAAACTAATTTTTCTTTGTATGGATCCTGAAATACCAACACAAGAGGCTAGCGATTTTGTGTTTCATTTTTTGTGTTTCGATTTAGTGTTTTGATCTTGTGCTTCTATTGAGGTCTCTGTAGTTAAACCTAGGGTTACTATAAGAAGTTTAAATATCTAATTTCTTTGAAAGCCTATGTCTAGGAAGTTGTGGATGATCTCATACACAAGAAGGTCGAGTGCCTCGCCATGTATAACTTGGAAGCCAATCCTTAAAGTAGATATTTAATCAACTTCTATAACATGGGATGAACTTGAATTAATAATGCTAAGTATCGTTTGCAATCCAAGTTTTAACTACTAAAGAACACATGTGTTGAACTTAAAGTAAAAATTTTAAGTTCCGTTTCCAATTTAAGTTTAACTCATGAGGAATACATAGGTTGTTAGGAATGTTCTGTGCTTGTAAATATTTTTGTACAGGGGAAGCAGAACAGAATTTTGAGTAGTAACCAACAATTGACATCAGAGCTAGTTTTCTACCTCTGTGTGTTTGGTTTTCAATTAAATTGTGCACTCTTCATACATAAATTTAGGCAGGATAATAGTAGGATGTGTAAATAGATTAACTCTGTGGTTGCAAGCATCCTAGTTCCAACTATTATGGCCCTATTGTGTTTGTGTGTGATTGGACCCTCGGGCATGTCGAGCGCATTTTATGTGTATGCATGATTGCAATTATTAAATATAGCAGGAACTGTATTAGTTTTAGGATTTTACATTCTGTTTGATCTAGATTACATGTACATTCCCTTGTGGAATATAAGATCGATAAATGTAAAATTTTATTTTTGTCGCAGATCATATCCTTGCGAGGCGTGGTGCTATTTGAGGACCAGAGGCTCAGCAGAAAATGAAGCAAGATAGATGTGACGATATGACCCGTTGGCGGCTGCTAGGGTTGGTGGCACACGGAGGATAGCTATGGATGAGGTCATAATAGTTGGAAAAATATTTTTCATATTTATTGCCTTTTATGTTATTTATGTGTTGTGTGTGTGTGCATGTTAAAATTCCTCATTTTAAATAACTAAGTGGGAGAGGAATTATTTAAATTTCACGGTCTCTATTATTGGTTTGTAAGTGATGCATTCAAACTTGCGTGTTGGCTTTGAGTGACTTTCTCCACATCGGATGAGTTTGTTTGTGGATCACTAGATGAAACTCCCTTTATGGATGATTATAGGAAATTATTTAGGTTTGTGTGATATTCTCCATCTGAAGGGGCACAATCCTATTTAATGGACTAAGTATCAAGTAATGATATACACTTTGACGCATTTAATAGTATCCTCCCCATCGGAGTCATTACTATTATTTGTGTGACCGAAGAAAAACCAACTATTAATTTTATTTTTCATAAAGTTAGGTTGACAAGATAATAAAATTAATGGGTAAAACCCCCTCTTTCAAATGTTTGAATTTGTATATGTCCACACTATCGTGGTATATAAAATTTACAATGTTTTGAGGTGTTGGTGAATTTAAATGATATTGTTTGAGGAATCAATATTATTTTAAATTCTTAAGTTTTGACCAAATATTTTGTGATTCTTAGGATTTCAAATGGCATTTAATATTCTTGCAGTTATATAGAAAGAGAACAAACTTACTAGACCCAATTATATAGATTGGAAGAGAAACTTAGATATTGCCTTAATTGTTGAAGGCTACAAGTTCGTACTTTTAAAGATCTATCCAAGCTTGCCTAATAGTGATTCTAGTGAAGAGGAGATTGAGTGTCATAAGAAATGGGTCAGGGTAGATGAGATGGTGCGGTGTTATATTTTGGCTTCTATGTCAAATGTACTGCAACATCAATATTAGGTCATGCCTACTGCTTATGACATGATGCACAATCTCAAGGAACTCTTCGGACACCAAAATCGGGCTGCTAGGCAATAGGCTATGAGAAATTTGATGACGACCACCATGACTGAGGGGGCACCCGTAAGGGATCATATCCTCAAAATGATGGCTCATTTAAATGAGATAGAAATCCTTGGGGATGAAATCGATGGGGAAACCCAGGTCGATATCATTCTCCAAACATTGCCTAAAAGTTTTGAGTAGTTTCGCTTAAACTACAACATGAACAAAAGGGTTTATTCATTGGCGGAACTTCTGACAGAACTTCAAGCAGCGAAAGGGTTATTTCGTCAAAGCTCTCAAATTCACATAGCTGAAAATGTTTCTACTTCTAAACCGAAAGGTAGAAAGAAGAAAAAGAAACAAGTTGATTTAGCAAAGAAAGTGAATCGATCTCTAGGGACTGAACCGAATGTAGGTGTGAAGAAGCCAAAGGGCAAGTGCTTCACATGCAAGTAGTCTGGACATTGGAAGGTGGGTTGTCTTCATAGAAAGGAGAACAATAAAGGTATATCTTATTCTCTAGTAGTTGAAACATGTTTAGTGGTATTATCTACTGGTACCTGGTGTGTAGATACGAGAGCCACTAATCATGTATGCAATTCATTGTAGGGGTTCCAGGAAACTCGACGACTACATGAAGGGGAGATTACCATCTACATGGGTAATGCTACAAAAGTAGCGGCTGTTGTAGTGGGAGATGTTTATTTGTCTTTTGATAGGAATAAAACATTGATTTTGAGAAATTGTCTTTATGTACAAAGTTTTAGAAAGAACTTAATTTCATTTTCTAAACTCTTTATGGATAGATATTCTATTTTTTTATGATAAAGTAGTTGTCAAGAAAAATAGGGAAGATATATGTTCTGGTACATTGGTTGGCAATTTGTATACTCTAAATCCAATAACTCCCATGATGTAACAAATGGAAATTAATAACACATCTTCTAATTCTAATAAGAGAAAGCAACCTTCGGAAATGAACCAAACATATCTTTGGCATCTAAGGCTAGGTCATATTAATTTAAGTAGGATTCAAAGGTAAATAGCCGATGGACCTTTGAGTTCATTGTTGGTGGAAGACTTTCCAACCTACGAATCTTGCTTAGAATGAAAAATGACCAAGAGATTTTTTAATGCCAAGGGGTATAGAGCCAAAGATGTGTTAGAATTGGTTCATTTTGATTTGTGTGGACCTATGACTATCCAGGCAAGAGGTGATTTCGAATATTTTGTCTCTTTTATAGACGACTATTCGAGATACGGGTACATTTACTTGATGCATCGCAAGTCTGAATACTTTGATAAGGTCAAAGAGTACAAGGCTGATATGGAGAAATGTCATTGTAAAAGTATCAAGACACTACAGTCTGATCGTGGTGGCGAGTACCTCTTAGGAGAGTTTAGGAGTTACTTATCAGAGACCGGGATTCAATCTCAACTATCTGCACCTGGTACACCCCAACAGAATGGTATGGCAGAACGAAGGAATATAAATCTTATGAAAATGGTTAGATCAATGATGAGTTATTCAGAATTACCAAATTCGCTTTGGGGATATGCTCTAGAAACGGCAGTGTATATTCTAAACTTTGTACCTTCTAAGTCAGTACCCTCTACTCCCACAGAATTATGGAATGGCCGTAAGCCTAGTCTGAAGCATATTCGGATTTGGGGTAGTCCAGCACATATGCTGAAGGGAGACACTAATAAGTTGGAATCACGTACAGAAGTTCGTTTGTTTGTGGGTTATCCTAAAGGAACGAAAGGCGATTTATTTTATAGTCCTAAAAATTAGAAGGTCATTGTTAGCACCAATGCCCGATTTTTAGAAGATGACTATGTAATGAACCACAAGCCCATGAGTAAAATTGTTCTTGAAGAAATAAGAGAATACACGTCTACCTTAGTATTTGTTGGAGTGTATACTGAAAGCCTAAGCTTTTGTAAACATTTATGTTAAATAAAGAATCACATTTGGTCAATTTATCTACATTTGTTTGTAGTTGTTCAATTGATTTATATTGTAGATAATATAGTATGTGGTGTCACATAAAGAAGATGATGTTATCAGTACCTTATAAATTATAAACAGTAGCTCACGACCAAAATGGAAAGGAACAAACCATTGGAAGGTCGTAGTGTAATTAGGAATTAGTTTATCTTGACTATATAATTACACTAGTACACTTAGAGTGTATTGAGTAGGACCATTTGAGGTTGTTTCTTTTATACTGACTTTATAAAGGAACAAATACTTCGGTTATTATGGAAGTGTGTGCTCTTAATCCTAATATAATAACAAGCACATATATTTGATATTTATTTCTTTAATTTATCAATGGGTGAGATTTAGTTCGATGAATCAATAAACCCGATAAGTTGGAAATGATATCACTTATAGTGTGTGTTGTTGATTATAGAAGGAAACTGTGTCCTAGAGATACTAGGTTGATAATGTCCCCAAGAGGAGCTCATAAGGATTGTCATGTTAAATCCTGCAGGTGGACTTACTCTGACATGACGATAAGGTTGAGTGGTACTACTCTTGGACTAAGATATTAATTAAATTAGTTGTCAGTAACTCACTTAATTAGTGGACATTCGATATCTTAAACACAGGGAGACTAACACACTCATAATAAGAAGGAGCCCAAAAATGTAATTTGGAATTGGTGCGGTAGTTCAATAATAGTTCTCTAGTGGAATGAATTATTATTGATAAAATTAAGTTGTGTGTTCGGGGCGAACACGGGATGCTTAATTTTATCGGGAGACCAAAACCAATTCCTCCTCTCGGTCCCTATCATAGCCTCTTATTTATAGAGTACTATACCCACCTATACCCACCTTCATACCCCTGAGAAGGGGGCCGGCCAAGCTAGCTTGTGGTTCAAGCTAGGGCCAGCTAAGCCTTGGTTCATGGGTGGCCGGCCCTAGCTTGAACCCAAGCTTAAGTGGCCGGCCCCCATTAAATTAAAAAGAATTTTAATTTTAATTTTTATTATGTGGAAGATATAATTTATTACAGAGAATTAAAATTAAAATATCTCTCTTTAAAAGATCTACAAAAGATTAAAAGAAAGAGATTAGATCTCTTTCCTTATTTGTAGATTGGAAAGATATTTTATTTTTTCTCTCTGAAAAATTATTCGCATGTTGAAAATTAAAATTATAGAAATTTCTTTTTATCAACCATGAAGGGATTTTAAAAGGAAATTTTATTTTTTAAATTTCCAAAGACAAAAAAGGAAGTTTTAATTGTTGATTAAAATTATCCTATTTGCTCTACATAAGGTGGCCGGCCACATACAATTAATTAGGAAAATTTATTTAATTTTTTCTTAATTAATTGTTGTCAAGGAAAGTTAAGGAAATTTTATTATAAATAAATTTCCTTATTTGCCAAAGCCAAGGAATATAAAAGAAGGGGTAGGGGTGCCTTCATGGTGAACAACCTCTATTATTCTCCCTCTCCTATTCCTTGGTGTGGCCGGCCAACATCCTCTCCCTCTCTTCCTCTTTGTGGTGGCCGAAACATCCCTCTTGCTTGGAGTTCTTGTGGTGGCCGGATACTACTTGGAGAAGAAGAAGAAGAAGAAGGAGAGAAAGCTTGCATCCCTTGGAGCTTGGTTTGTGTTTTTCTTCTTCCTTGGTGAAGCTCTCTTGTTTTGGCCGAACCTAGCTAGGAGGAGAAGAAGGTGTTTGGTGGTTTCTCATCTTGGAAGATCGTTGCCCACACAACGTCCGAGGTTAGAAGAGGAATACGGTAGAAGATCAAGAGGTTTTTCTAAAAGGTATAACTAGTAATTTTTCCTTTCCGCATCATACTAGTTATTTTTGGAAATAATACCAAATATAAGAGGCTTACGATTCTAGTATTTCGAATATGCTTTTCGATGTTGTGTTCTTTAGTTTTATTTGTCCCTGTGATTTGATTGTTCTTTTCGGTTAACCTAAAGTTATTTTAGGAAATTAAATATTAGCTTTCTATAAAAGGTTTTGTCTAGTCAGTGGTGGTTGCTCCCATATCCAAGAAGGCCATGTGCCTCGCCACGTCAGTACTGGGAACCAATTATGGAAATTAATATTTAATGGAATTAATAACTTAAGGTGATTTGGGTCGAACGTGTTAAGTTCCGCAGGAGATCCAAGTCAAAATCTAAAAGAACAAATAGATTAAGTTTTGGATCAAACGTGTTAAGTTCCGCAGGCGATCCAAAATTTAATTTAAAAGAACACATGGTAGCTAGGAAAAGGTTCAGACCTTTGTACAAACTTTTTGTACAATGGAACCTATAGGTTTTCCGAGTATCAACCAACAATTGGTATCAGAGCCGGAGTTTTGCCTCTGTGTATTTGGTATTAGTTTAATTATGCACATGTCATACATAATTAAGGCAGGATAATAGTAGGATGTGCTAACTTTGTGGATGCAGGATCCAACTATTATGACTTTTAGTTATTATGTGTGTGATTGGACCCTTGGACATGTCAAGGGCATTTATATGTATGTGCATGATTGTATTAAAAATACAGCAGGAGCTGTATTTAGTTTTATTAGGATTTTGTTTTTGATCTAGATACATGTACATTCCTTTTATGGAATATAGGATCAAAAATGTAAAATTCTATTTATGTCGCCGATCGAATCTTGTAAAGCGTGGAACCTTCTAAGGACCAGAGGCGCAGCGGAACTAGGAGCAAGATGGATGAGACAGCTAGACCCGGTGGCGGTGGCCAAATATAGCACCAACTTGGGATGACAACACACGGAGGACAACTATAGATAAAAGCCATAATAGTTGAAAATTAGATTTTCTATTTATTGCTTTTATATTGTGTTGTGTGTGTATGTTAGTTTACATGTTTAGTAGGCTAGCATAGTTAAAATTCCTCATTTATAAATAATTAAGTGGGAGAGGGATTTTTAAGTAAATCCCAAGGTCTCCATTACTGGTTTGTAAGTGATGCAAACAAGCTTGCGCGTTGGCTCTGAGTGCCTTCCTCCATAACGGATGAGCTTGTTTGTGGATCACAAGAACAGACTTCCATTTTTGGATGACTATAGGAAGTTAATTAAGAGCGTGTGATCTTCCCCAACGGAAGGGGCATAATCTTATTAATGGACATAGTGTCAAGTAATGGTATACACTTAGACACATCTAATAGTATCATCCCCATCGGAGTCACTGCTATTATTTGTGTGACCAAAAGACACCAACTATTAATTTTATTTGTCAAAAAGTTAGGTTGACAAGATAAAAAAATTAATGGGTTAAAACCCTCCTTTTACAAATGTTGAATTTGTATACGTCCACACTAACGTGGCATACAAAATTCACAGTTTTTTGAGGTGTTGGTTAATTTAAAACAATATTGTTTGAGGAATCAATATTATTCTAAATTTAGATTTCTGACCAAAACTTATTTGTGATTCTTAGGATGACTTTCAACCCACTGTCCATCATACTTCAACAGAATAGACTTACTGGACCTAATTACATAGATTGGAAAAGGAACCTGGACATTGTCCTTACTGCTGAAAGTTATAAATTTGTACTGACTGAGCCTTGTCCTGAAGCACCTACTGGTGAATCTACCCAAGAGGAGATTGAATATCATAGGAAATGGGTAAAAGCAGATGAGATGGCACGGTGTTACATTTTGGCTTCAATGTCAAATGTATTACAACATCAGCATCAAGATTTACCAACAGCCTATGATATTATGAACAATCTCAAGGAACTCTTTGGTCATCAGGATAGGGCTTCTAGACAAGAAGCCATGAGAAAGATAATGACAACCACCATGCAAGAGGGTATTCCTGCGAGGGATCATATCCTAAAGATGATGGCTTATCTGAACAAGATACAGATCCTTGGAGGAGAAATTGATGGGGAAACCCAGATCGATATGATCCTCCAAACACTACCTAGAAGTTTTGAGCAATTCCGCCTAAATTACAATAAGAATAAAAGGGTATATTCATTGGCGGAACTACTGACAGAACTTCAGGCAGCAGAAGGATTATTTCGTCACAATGCTCAAATTTACTATGCTGAAAATGGTTCTACTTCTAAGCCGAGAGGAAAGAAGAAGAAGAAACAAGTCGGTTCAGCAAAGAAAGTGAATAAGTCTCAGAGTACGGGATTTAAAGTTGGAGTGAAGAAGCCGAAGGGCAAGTGCTTCATCTGCAAGCAGGCAGGACATTGGAAGGCGGACTGTCCTTGTAGGAACCAAAACAAAGGTATATCTCATGCTCTAGTTGTTGAAACATGTTTAGCGGTGTTATCTACCAGCACCTGGTGTGTAGATACGGGAGCCACTGATCATGTCTGCAATTCCTTGCAGTGGTTACAGGAAACCCGACTATCTGAAGGAGAAATTACCGTCTACATGGGCAATGCTACTAAGGTGGCAGCTGTTGCAGTGGGAGACGCCTACTTATCTTTTAGTAAAAATAAAAATTTGGTTTTAAGAAATTATCTTTATGTACCCAGTTTTAGAAAGAATTTAATTTCAGTTTCTAAACTGTTTTTAGATGGATATTCAGTTTCTTTCAGTAACGATGTAGTTATTAAGAGAAATAAAGTGATTATCTATTCTGGTACATTAGTTGGCAATTTGTATACTTTAAATCCAATTTCTTCCACAAAGCAAAACATAGAAATTTATAACTCATCTTCTAACTCAAATAAAAGAAAAGAACCTTCGGGAATGAACCAAGCATATCTTTGGCATCTAAGGCTTGGTCATATTAACTTAAGTAGGATTCAGAGGCTTATAGCCGATGGACTTTTGGGTTCATTAGAGTTGGAAAATTTTCCAACTTGTGAATCCTGCTTGGAAGGTAAAATGACCAAGAGGCCGTTCAAGGCTAAGGGGTATAGATCCAAAGAAGTGTTAGAGTTGGTTCACTCTGATTTGTGTGGTCCTATGTCTGTCCTGGCAAGAGGAGGTTTTGAATATTTTGTCTCTTTCATAGACGATTATTCAAGATATGGATACATTTACCTAATACGTCGCAAGTCCGAGTGCTTTGATAAGTTCAAAGAGTACAAGGCTGATGTGGAGAAACGACTAGGTGAAAGTATCAAGACACTACGGTCAGATCGTGGTGACGAATACCTCTTAGGAGAGTTTAGGAATTACTTATCAGAGGTCGGGATTCAATCCAAACTGTCCGTACCTGGTTCACCCCAACAGAATGGTGTGGTAGAACGAAGGAATAGGACTCTTATGGAGATGGTTAGATCGATGATGAGTTATTCAGAATTACCAAATTCGTTTTGGGGATATGCTCTGGAAACAGCAGTGTATGTTCTGAACTTAGTACCTTCTAAATCAGTTTCTTCTACTCCCATAGAATTGTGGAATGGGCGAAAACCCAGTCTAAGACATATTCAGATTTGGGGTAGTCCAGCACATGTGCTGAAACCAGATGCTGATAAGTTAGAATCTCGTACAGAAGTTCAAGTGTTTGTGGGATATCCCAAAGGAACGAAAGGAGGTTTATTTTATAGTCCTAAAGACCAGAAGGTCATTGTTAGCACCAATGCCCAGTTTTTAGAAGAAGACTATATAATGGATCACAAGCCCAGTAGTAAAGTTGTTTTAGAAGAACTAAGAGAGGACACGTCTACTTTAGTACCAACAGTACAAGATGAAGTACCACAAGAAACTGCGACACTTGTCACACATGATACACAACCACAGACAGTGCCTCGTCGTAGTGGGAGGGTTGTAAGGCAGCCTGAGAGATTCATGTTTTTGGGAGAGTTTTCGGACTTGATCCCGGGTAAACATGAACCTGATCCCCGAACATATGACGAAGCACTCGAAGATATAGATGCAGCATCTTGGCAAAAGGCGATGAATTCTGAAATAGAGTCTATGTACTCTAATAAGATCTGGGGGCTTGTAGAACCACCTGATGGTGTAAAAGCCGTTGGATGCAAGTGGATCTACAAAAGGAAAAGAGGGACAGACGGGAAGGTAAAAACCTTCAAAGCTTGGCTTATTGCGAAAGGGTACACTCAGAAAGAGGGAATCGATTATGAGGAAACCTTTTCACCGGTAGCCATGCTTAAGTCCATCCGGATACTTATCATTCTATTATGGAGATATTTAAATGGATGTCGATGACACTTTCCTTAATGGAAGTCTTGAAGAGAACATCCATATGAAGCAACCAGAAGGGTTCATTGAAAAAGGCAAAGAGCATCTAGTGTGTAAGCTCAATCGGTCCATTTATGGACTGAAGCAAGCTTCAAGATCTTGGAACATCCGGTTTAATGAAGTAATCCAGTCATATGGATTTATTCAAAGTCCGGATGAGTCTTGTGTATATAAGAAGTGTAACGGAAACGTGGTGGTATTTCTTGTACTATACGTAGATGATATTTTGTTAATTGGCAACAATGTCAAGGTATTATCAGACATAAGGGTATGGTTGTCCAAACAATTTGATATGAAGGACTTAAGAGAGTGTGCACACATACTTGGAATCAAAGTAATAAGGGATCGCAAGAAAAGAATATTGTGTTGTCTCAAGCTTCATATATAGATACAATCCTTGCTCATTTTAGTATGCAGGATTCCAAGAAAGGTTTCTTACCTTTCAGGCATGGAATAGCTCTATCTAAAGAGATGTCTCCTAAGACTTCAAAGGAGATAGAAGACATGAAAGCAGTTCCTTATGCCTCGGCGGTAGGAAGCCTTATGTATGCAATGCTATGTACGAGACCAGATATTTGTTTTGCTGTGGGCATGGTCAGCAGATATCAGAGTAACCCTGGATAAGGACATTGGACTGCGGTAAAGCATATATTAAAGTACCTGAGAAGGACTAGAGATTATATGCTAGTTTACCAAGCAGACGATTTGCTCCCTGTGGGTTACACGGATTCAGATTTCCAATTAGATAGGGACAACAGTAAGTCTACATCAGGCTATGTGTTTACTTTAGGAGGTGGAGCCATTTCATGGAGGAGTGTTAAGCAGAAATGCGTTTCGGACTCAACCATGGAAGCAGAGTATGTAGCAGCCTCTGAGGCAGGTAAAGAAGCAGTATGGCTCAGGAACTTTCTAATGGACTTAGATGTGATTCCTAGTTTGCCCAAAATCATCACAATTTATTGTGATAATAGCGGTGCAGTTGCAAACTCGAAGGAACCACGAGCTTATAAGGCAAGTAAATATATAGAGCGCAAGTACCACCTGATACGAGATATCGTGTAGCGAGGAGAAGTTGTCATCGCCAAGATTGCATCAGCGGATAACCTGGCAGATCCTTTCACTAAGGCCCTTCCGACGAAAGCTTTTGATCGTCATGTGGAGGGAATGGGAATCAGATGTATGGTAGAAGATATGGCAGCTTAGTCATTAGTATAAGTGGGAGATTGTTGGAGTGTACACTGAAAGCCTAAGCTTTTGTAAACATTTATGTTAAATAAAGAATCACATTTGTTCATTTATCTACATTTGTTTGTAGTTGTTCAATTGATTTATATTGTAGATAACATAGTATGTGGTGTCACATATAGAAGATGATGTTATCAGTACCTTATAAATTATAAACAATAGCTCACGACCAAAATGGAAAGGAACAAACCATTGGAAGGTCGTAGTGTAATTAGGAATTAGTTTATCTTGACTATATAATTACACTAGTACACTTAGAGTGTATTGAGTAGGACCATTTGAGGTTGTTTCTTTTATACTGACATTATAAAGGAACAAATACTTCGGTTATTATGGAAGTGTGTGCTCTTAATCCTAATATAATAACAAGCACATATATTTGATATTTATTTCTTTAATTTATCAATGGGTGAGATTTAGTTCGATGAATCAATAAACCCGATAAGTTAGGAAATGATATCACTTATAGTGTGTGTTGTTGATTATAGAAGGAAACTGTGTCCTAGAGATACTAGGTTGATAATGTCCCCAAGAGGAGCTCATAAGGATTTTCAGGTTAAACCCTGCAGGTGGACTTAGTCCGACATGAAGATAAGGTTGTGTGGTACTACTCTTGGACTAAGATATCAATTAAATGAGTTGTCAGTAGCTCACTTAATTAGTGGACATTTGATATCTTAAAAACAGGGAGACTAACACACTCATAATAAGAAGGAGCCCAAAAATGTAATTTGGGATTGGTGCGGTAGTTCAATAATAGTTCTCTAGTGGAATGAATTATTATTGATAAAATTAAGTTGTGTGTTCGGGGCGAACACGGGATGCTTAATTTTATTGGGAGACGAAAACCAATTCCTCCTCTGGGTCCCTATCGTAGCCTCTTATTTATAGAGTACTATACCCACCTATACCCACCTTCATACCCATGAGAAGGGGGCCGGCCAAGCTAGCTTGTGGTTCAAGCTAGGGCCGGCCAAGCCTTGGTTCATGGGTGGCCGGCCCTAGCTTGAACCCAAGCTTAAGTGGCCGGCCCCCATTAAATTAAAAAGAATTTTAATTTTAATTTTTATTATGTGGAAGATATAATTCATTACAGAGAATTAAAATTAAAATATCTCTCTTTAAAAGATCTACAAAAGATTAAAAGAAGGAGATTAGATCTCTTTCCTTATTTGTAGATTGGTAAGATATTTTATTTTTTCTCTCTGAAAAATTATTCACATGTTGAAAATTAAAATTATAGAAATTTCTTTGTATCAACCATGTAGGGATTTTAAAAGGAAATTTTATTTTTTAAAATTTCCAATGACAAAAAAGGAAGTTTTAATTGTTGATTAAAATTATCCTATTTGCTCTACATAAGGTGGTCGGCCACATACAATTAATTAGGAAAATTTATTTAATTTTTTCTTAATTAATTGTTGTCAAGGAAAGTTAAGGAAATTTTATTATAAATAAATTTCCTTATTTGCCAAAGCCAAGGAATATAAAAGAAGGGGTAGGGGTGCTTTCATGGTGAACAACCTCTATTATTCTCCCTCTCCTATTCCTTGGTGTGGCCGGCCAACATCCTCTCCCTCTCTTCCTCTTTGTGGTGGCCGAAACATCCCTCTTGCTTGGAGTTCTTGTGGTGGCCGGATACTACTTGGAGAAGAAGAAGAAGAAGGAGAGAAAGCTTGCATCCCTTGGATCTTGGTTGGTGTTTTTCTTCTTCCTTGGTGAAGCTCTCTTGTTTTGGCCGAACCTAGCTAGGAGGAGAAGAAGGTGTTTGGTGGTTTCTCATCTTGGAAGATCGTTACCCACACAACGTCCGAGGTTAGAAGAGGAATACGGTAGAAGATCAAGAGGTTTTTCTAAAAGATATAACTAGTAATTTTTCCTTTCCGCATCATACTAGTTATTTTTGGAAATAATACCAAATACAAGAGGCTTACGATTCTAGTATTTCGAATATGCTTTTCGATGTTGTGTTCTTTTGTTTTATTTTTCCTTGTGATTTGATTGTTCTTTTCGGTTAACCTAAAGTTATTTTAGGAAATTAAATATTAGCTTTCTATAAAAGGTTTTGTCTAGTCGGTGGTGGTTGCTCCCATATCCAAGAAGGCCATGTGCCTCGCCACGTCAGTACTGGAAACCAATTATGGAAATTAATATTTAATGGAATTAATAACCTAAGGTGATTTGGGTCGAACGTGTTAAGTTCCGCAGGAGATCCAACTCAAAATCTAAAAGAACAAATAGATTAAGTTTTGGATCAAACGTGTTAAGTTCCGCAGGCGATCCAAAATTTAATTTAAAGGAACACATGGTAGCTAGGAAAAGGTTCAGACCTTTGTACAAAATTTTTGTACAATGGAACCTATAGGTTTTCCGAGTAGCAACCAACAGTTGGTATCAGAGCCGGGGTTTTGCCTCTGTGTATTTGGTATTAGTTTAATTATGCACATGTCATACATAATTTAGGCAGGATAATAGTAGGATGTGCTAACTTTGTGGATGCAGGATCCCACTATTATGGCTTTTAGTTATTATGTGTGTGATTGGAACCTTGGACATGTCAAGGGCTTGTATATGTGTGTGCATGATTGTATTAAAAATACAGCAGGAGCTGTATTTAGTTTTATTAGGATTTTATTTTTGATCTAGATACATGTACATTCCTTTTATGGAATATAGGATCAAAAATGTAAAATTCTATTTATGTCGCAGATCGAATCTTGCAAAGCGTGGAACCTTCTAAGGACCAGAGGCGCAGCGGAACTAGGAGCAAGATGGATGCGACAGCTAGATCCAGTGGCCAAATATGGCAGCAACTTGGGATGACAACACACGGAGGACAACTAGAGATAAAAGCCATAATAGTTGAAAATTAGATTTTCTATTTATTTCTTTTATATTGTGCTGTGTGTGTATGTTAGTTTACATGTTTAGTAGGCTAGCATAGTTAAAATTCCTCATTTATAAATAACTAAGTGGGAGAGAGATTTTTAAGTGAATCCCATGGTCTCCATTATTGGTTTGTAAGTGATGCAAACAAGCTTGCGCGTTGGCTCTGAGTGCCTTCCTCCATAACGGATGAGCTTGTTTGTGGATCACTAGAACAGACTTCCATTTTTGGATGACTATAGGAAGTTAATTAAGAGCGTGTGATCTTCCCCAACGGAAGGGACATAATCTTATTAATGGACTTAGTGTCAAGTAATGGTATACACTTAGACACATCTAATAGTATCGTCCCCATCGGAGTCACTGCTATTATTTGTGTGACCCAAAGACACCAACTATTAATTTTATTTGTCAAAAATTTAGGTTGACAAGATAAAAAAATTAATGAGTTAAAACCCTCCTTTTACAAATGTTGAATTTGTATACGTCCACACTAACGTGGCATACAAAATTCACGGTGTTTTGAGGTGTTGGTTATTTTAAAATAGTATTGTTTGAGGAATCAATATTATTGTAAATTTAGAGTTATGACCAAAACTTATTTGTGATTCTTAGGATGACTTTCAACCCACTGTCCATCATACTTCAACAGAATAGACTTACTGGACCTAATTACATAGATTGGAAAAGGAACCTGGACATTGTCCTTACTGCTGAAAGCTATAAATTTGTACTGACTGAGCCTTGTCCTGAAGCACCTACTGGTGAATCTACCCAAGAGGAGATTGAATATCATAGGAAATGGGTAAAAGCAGATTAGATGGCGCGGTGTTACATTTTGGCTTCAATGTCAAATGTATTACAACATTAGCAACAAGATTTACCAACAGCCTATGATATTATGAACAATCTCAAGGAACTCTTTGGTCATCAGGATAGAGCTTCTAGACAAGAAGCCATGAGAAAGATAATGACAACCACCATGCAAGAGGGTACTCCTGTGAGGGATCATATCCTAAAGATGATGGCTTATCTGAACGAGATACAGATCCTTGGAGGAGAAATTGATGGGGAAACCCAGATCGATATGATCCTCCAAATACTACCTAGAAGTTTTGAGCAATTCCGCCTGAATTACAATATGAATAAAAGGGTATATTCATTGGCGGAACTACTGACAGAACTTCAGGCAGCCACAATGCTCAAATTTACTATGCTGAAAATGGTTCTACTTCTAAGCCGAGAGGAAAGAAGAAGAAGAAACAAGTCGGTTCAGCAAAGAAAGTGAATAAGTCTCAGAGTACGGGATTTAAAGCTGGAGTGAAGAAGCCGAAGGGCAAGTGCTTCATCTGCAAGCAGGCAGGACATTGGAAGGCAGACTGTCCTCGTAGGAACCAAAACAAAGGTATATCTCATGCTCTAGTTGATGAAACATGTTTAGCGGTGTTATCTACCAGCACCTGGTGTGTAGATACGGGAGCCACTGATCATGTCTGCAATTCCTTGCAGGGGTTCCAGGAAACCCGACGACTATCTGAAGGAGAAATTACCGTCTACATGGGCAATGCTACTAAGGTGGCAGATGTTGCAGTGGGAGACGCCTACTTATCTTTTAGTAGAAATAAAAATTTGGTTTTATGAAATTGTCTTTATGTACCCAGTTTTAGAAAGAATTTAATTTCAGTTTCTAAACTATTTTTAGATGGATATTCAGTTTCTTTCAGTAACGATGTAGTTATTAAGAGAAATAAAGTGATTATCTGTTCTGGTACATTAGTTGGCAATTTGTATACTTTAAATCCAATTTCTTCCACAAAGCAAAACATGGAAATTTATAACTCATCTTCTAACTCAAATAAAAGAAAAGAACCTTCGGGAATGAACCAAGCATATCTTTGGCATCTAAGGCTTGGTCATATTAATTTAAGTAGGATTCAGAGGCTTATAGCCGATGGACTTTTGGGTTCATTAGAGTTGGAAAATTTTCCAACTTGTGAATCCTGCTTGGAAGGTAAAATGACCAAGAGGCCGTTCAAGGCCAAGGGGTATAGAGCTAAAGAAGTGTTAGAGTTGGTTCACTCTGATTTGTGTGGTCCTATGTCTGTCCAGACAAGAGGAGGTTTTGAATATTTTGTCTCTTTCATAGACGATTATTCAAGATATGAATACATTTACCTAATACGCCGCAAGTCCGAGTGCTTTGATAAGTTCAAAGAGTACAAGGCTGATGTGGAGAAACGAATAGGTAAAAGTATCAAGACACTACGTCAGATCGTGGTGGTGAATACCTCTTAGGAGAGTTTAGGAATTACTTATCAGAGGTCGGGATTCAATCCCAACTGTCCGCACCTAGTACACCCCAATAGAATGGTGTAGCAGAACGAAGGAATAGGACTCTTATGGAGATGGTTAGATCGATGATGAGTTATTCAGAATTACCAAATTCGTTTTGGGGATATGCTCTGGAAACAACAGTGTATGTTCTGAACTTAGTACCTTCTAAATCAGTTTCTTCTACTCCCATAGAATTGTGGAATGGGCGAAAACCCAGTCTAAGACATATTCGGATTTGGGGTAGTCCAGCACATGTGCTGAAACCAGATGCTGTTAAGTTAGAATCTCGTACAGAAGTTCGAGTGTTTGTGGGATATCCCAAAGGAACAAAAGAAGGTTTATTTTATAGTTCTAAAGACCAGAAGGTCATTGTTAACACCAATGCCCAGTTTTTAGAAAAAGACTATATAATGGATCACAAGCCCAGTAGTAAAGTTGTTTTAGAAGAACTAAGAGAGGACACGTCTACTTTAGTACCAACTGTACAAGATGAAGTACCACAAGAAACTGCGACGCGTGTCACACATGATACACAACCATAGACAGTGCCTCGTCGTAGTGGGAGAGTTGTAAGGCAGCCTGAGAGATTCATGTTTTTGGGAGAGTCTTCGGACTTGATCCCGGGTAAACATGAACCTGATCCCCGGACATATGACGAAGCACTCCAAGATATAGATGCAGCATCTTGGCAACAGGCGATGAATTCTGAAATAGAGTCTATGTACTCTAATAAGGTCTGGGGGCTTGTAGAACCACCTGATGGTGTAAAAGCCGTTAGATGCAAGTGGATCTACAAAAGGAAAAGAGGGACAGACGGGAAGGTAGAAACCTTCAAAGCTAGGCTTGTTGCGAAAGGGTACACTCAGAAAGAGGGAATCGATTATGAGGAAACCTTTTCACCGGTAGCCATGCTTAAGTCCATCCAGATACTCTTATCCATTGCTGCTCATATGGATTATGAGATTTGGCAAATGGATGTCAAGACAGCTTTCCTTAATGGAAGTCTTGAAGAGAACATCCATATGAAGCAACTAGAAGGGTTCATTGAAAAAGGCAAAGAGCATCTAGTGTGTAAGCTCAATCGGTCCATTTATGGACTGAAGCAAGCTTCAAGATCTTGGAACATCTGGTTTAATGAAGTAATCCAATCATATGGATTTATTCAAAGTCCGGATGAGTCTTGTGTATATAAGAAGTGTAACAGAAACGTGGTGGTATTTCTTGTACTATACGTAGATGATATTTTGTTAATTGGCAACAATCACAAGGTATTATCAGACGTAAGGGTATGGTTGTCCAAACAATTTGATATGAAGGACTTAGGAGACTGTGCACACATACTTGGAATCAAAGTAATAAGGGATCGCAAGAAAAGAATGTTGTGTCTGTCTCAAGCTTCATATATAGATACAATCTTTGCTCGTTTTAGTATGCAGGATTCCAAGAAAGGTTTCTTACCTTTCAGGCATGGAATAGCTCTATCTAAAGAGATGTCTCCTAAGACTTCAAAGGAGATAAAAGACTTGAAAGCAGTTCCTTATGCCTCGGCTGTAGGAAGCCATATGTATGCAATGCTATGTACGAGACCTGATATTTGTTTTGCTGTGGGCATGGTCAGCAGATATCAGAGTAACCCTGGACAAGGACATTGGACTGCGGTAAAGCATATATTAAAGTACCAGACGGATAGAGATTCTAGTTTACCAAGTATTTGCTCCCATTACCATTCCGATTCCAATGAGAGAACAAACGTAAGTCTACATCAAGCTATGTGTTTACTTTAGGAGGTGGAGCCATTGCATGGAGGAGTGTTAGCGAAATGCGTTTCGGACTCAACCATGGAAGCTTCTGAGGCAGCTAAAGAAGCAGTATGGCTCGGGAACTTTCTAATGGACTTAGATGTGATTCCTAGTTTGCCCAAAATCATCACAATTTATTGTGATAATAGCGGTGCAGTTGCAAACTCGAAGGAACCACGAGCTCATAAGGCAAGTAAACATATAGAACGCAAGTACCACCTGATACGAGATATCGTGAAGCGAGGAGAAGTTGTCATCGCCAAGATTGCATCAGCGGATAACCTGGCAGATCCTTTCACTAAGGCCCTTCTGGCGAAAGCTTTTGATCGGCATGTGGAGGGAATGAGAATCAGATGTATGGTAGAAGATATGGCAGCTTAGTCATTAGTATAAGTGGGAGATTGTTGGAGTGTATACTGAAAGCCTAAGCTTTTGTAAACATTTATGTTAAATAAAGAATCACATTTGTTCATTTATCTACATTTGTTTGTAGTTGTTCAATTGATTTATATTGTAGATAACATAGTATGTGGTGTCACATATAGAAGATGATGTTATCAGTACCTTATAAATTATAAACAATAGCTCACGACCAAAATGGAAAGGAACAATCTATTGGAAGGTCGTAGTGTAATTAGAAATTAGTTTATCTTGACTATATAATTACACTAGTGCACTTAGAGTGTATTGAGTAGGACCATTTGAGATTGTTTCTTTTATACTGACTTTATAAAGGAACAAATACTTCGGTTATTATGGAAGTGTGTGCTCTTAATCCTAATATAATAACAAGCATATATATTTGATATTTATTTTTTTAATTTATCAATGGGTGAGATTTAGTTCGATGAATCAATAAACCCGATAAGTTGGGAAATGATATCACTTATAGTGTGTGTTGTTGATTATAGAAGGAAACTGTGTCCTAGAGATACTAGGTTGATAATGTCCCCAAGAGGAGCTCATAAGGATTGTCATGTTAAACCCTGCAGGTGGACTTAGTCCGACATGACGATAAGGTTGATTGGCACTACTCTTGGACTAAGATATTAATTAAATGAGTTGTCAGTAACTCACTTAATTAGTGGACATTCGATATCTTAAACACAGGGAGACTAACACACTCATAATAAGAACAAGCCCAAAAATGTAATTTGGGATTGGTGCGGTAGTTCAATAATAGTTCTCTAGTGGAATGAATTATTATTGATAAAATTAAGTTGTGTTCGAGGCGCTTAATTTTATCGGGAGACCAAAACCAATTCCTCTTCTTGGTCCCTATCGTAGCCTCTTATTTATAGAGTACTATACCCACCTATATCCACCTTCATACCCATGAGAAGGGGGCCGACCAAGCTAGCTTGTGGTTCAAGCTAGGGCCGGCCATGGGTGGCCGGCCAGCTTGAACCCAAGCTTAATGGCGGCCCCCATTAAATTAAAAAGAATTTTAATTTTAATTTTTATTATGTGGAAGATATAATTTATTACAGAGAATTAAAATTAAAATATCTCTCTTTAAAAGATCTACAAAAGATTAAAAGGAGATTAGATCTCTTTCCTTATTTGTAGATTGGAAAGATATTTTATTTTTTCTCTCTGAAAAATTATTCACTTGTTGAAAATTAAAATTATAGAAATTTCTTTTTATCAACCATGAAGGGATTTTAAAAGGAAATTTTATTTTTTTAAATTTCCAAAGACAAAAAAGGAAGTTTTAATTGTTGATTAAAATTATCCTATTTGCTCTACATAAGGTGGCCGGCCACATACAATTAATTAGGAAAATTTATTTAATTTTTTCTTAATTAATTGTTGTCAAGGAAAGTTAAGGAAATTTTATTATAAATAAATTTCCTTATTTGCCAAAGCCAAGGAATATATAAGAAGGGGTAGGGGTGCCTTCATGGTGAACAACCTCTATTATTCTCCCTCTCCTATTCCTTGGTGTGGCCGGCCAACATCCTCTCCCTCTCTTCCTCTTTGTGGTGGCCGAAACATCCCACTTTCTTGGAGTTCTTGTGGTGGCCGGATACTACTTGGAGAAGAAGAAGAAGAAGGAGAGAAAGCTTGCATCCCTTGGAGCTTGGTTGTTGTTTTTCTTCTTCCTTGGTGAAGCTCTCTTGTTTTGGCCGAACCTAGCTAGGAGGAGAAGAAGGTGTTTGGTGGTTTCTCATCTTGGAAGATCGTTGCCCACACAACGTCCGAGGTTAGAAGAGGAATACGGTAGAAGATCAAGAGGTTTTTCTAAAAGGTATAACTAGTAATTTTTCCTTTCCGCATCATACTAGTTATTTTTGGAAATAATACCAAATACAAGAGGCTTACGATTCTAGTCTTTCGAATATGATTTTCGATGTTGTGTTCTTTTGTTTTATTTTTCCTTGTGATTTGATTGTTCTTTTCGGTTAACCTAAAGTTATTTTAGGAAATTAAATATTAGCTTTCTATAAAAGGTTTTGTCTAGTCGGTGGTGGTTGCTCCCATATCCAAGAAGGCCATGTGCCTCGCGACCTCAGTACTGGGAACCAATTATGGAAATTAATATTTAATGGAATTAATAACTTAAGGTGATTTGGGTCGAACGTGTTAAGTTCCGCAGGAGATCCAAGTCAAAATCTAAAAGAACAAATAGATTAAGTTTTGGATCAAACGTGTTAAGTTCCGCAGGCGATCCAAAATTTAATTTAAAAGAACACATGGTAGCTAGGAAAAGGTTCAGACCTTTGTACAAAATTTTTGTACAATGGAACCTATAGGTTTTCCGAGTAGCAACCAACAGTACTAACGGTACAAGATAAGATACCACAAGAAACTGCAACACGTGTCACAAATGATGCACAATTACAAGCAGTGTCACGTCGTAGTGGGAGGGTTGTTCGGCAACCTGATAGATTCATGTTTTTAAAAGAGTCTTCGGACTTGATCCCTGGTAAACATGAACCTAATCCCTGTACATATGATGAAGCACTCCAAGATAAAGATGCAGCATCTAGGCAAAATGCAATGAACTCTGAAATAGAATCTATGTATTCTAATCAGGTCTGGGAGCTTGTAGAACCACCAAATGGTGTAAAAGCCATTGAGTGTAAATGGATCTACAAAAAAAAAAAAAGAGGGGTCGACGGGAAGGTGGAAACCTTCAAAACAAGGCTTGTTGTAAAAGGGTATACTCAGAAAGAGGGAATTGATTATGAGGAATATTTTCGCCGGTAGCTATGCTTAAATCTATCCGGATTCTTTTATCTATTATCGCTCATATGGATTATGAGATTTGGCAAATGGATGTCAAGACAGCTTTCCTTAATGAAAGTCTTGAAGAAAACATCCATATGAAACAACTAGAGTGATTCATTGCGAAGGGCAAAGAGCATCTTATATGTAAGCTCAATCGGTCTATTTATGGACTGAAAAAGCTTCGAGATCATGGAACATGCGGTTTAATGAAGTGATCCAGTCTTATGGATTCATTCAGTGTCCGGATGAGTCTTGTGTATACAAGAAGAGTGACGGAAACGTGGTGGTATTTCTTGTAATATACGTAGATGCCATTTTGCTCATTGGCAACAATGTCAATGTAATGACCACCTTAATTTGAAACCCTAACTTAGAGCATGGACGTTACTTTTTTTTATACCTTCTAAGGACATTGTTATTTGCACTTCGCTTGATTTAGAAATCTAGTGTGAACTTGTTTCGACTGTTAAGCCATGATTTAGAGCGAAGCAGAGCTGAGAGGAACTCTATAATTGCTGAGGGGTCTAGGCTGTGTGACCCTAACCAGCCTTGTGACCCTACCCATGAAGGGGCATGCTATGGCCGTGTGGTGATGACCGGTCGTGTGGCCTTACTAGACCCAAGTTTGGGCATGGTCGTGTATGCCACACGGGCGTGTAAGGCCTTCCCTGCTGGAGTAGGGCACGACCGTGTGGCTTCCACACGGGCGTGCAACCTAGGCAGCGAGGAAGAGGGGCATGACCGTGTAGCTCACACGACCGTGTCACCTCAACTGTGACGAAGGGGTGCACGACTGTGTGAAATCATACGGCCGTGCCATCTTACCCGAGAAGAAGAGGTGCACGGTCGTGTGCTTCACACACCCGTGTCACCTTGACCGAGACCAAGAGAAATGCACGGTCGTGTGAAGGCACACGACTATGTCACTCTAACCGATAGGAAGAGGTGCACGACCATGTGAAACCGCACTGCCGTAGCACCCTAGCCGAGAGGGAGCAGGTGATGGCCGTGTGAACTCACACAGCCGTGTCACGAGCCGTGCAGGGGGTCACACACAACACTACAAAGGAGGTTGGTCCTCCCCTTTGTACTCCCTCTTGGCATACCGTTCTCTCCCATTTCTTTAGAAAGAGTCTTTGATATGTTAATTACTAACAAACTGTCAATTTCATCATACACAATTCTTAATAAAATTTTTATACTAAGCAGGATAAGAAAATAGGTCCATCAGTACCAAAATCGAACATATTCCATGCACTAGCAAGTTCCAAGAACACTTCCCACTGTTCCGTCGCACACATTAGCAAACATTGCTCCTGTTGCCCCTCCTTACTCGAGCTTTCCTTTACCTTTATTTGCAGTATAAGGAAAAGTAATCTATACGCAAATGCTTAGAAGTACCATCTACTCACAAAATAATGCATTCAAAGAGTACATGTTTTTCAAAGTGCTTGCGAAAACCCAAAACATGCACTTAACAATCATTTATGCTAAAATGCATAACTCAAAAATAAGTATATTGCATGCATTTTAAAATCAGTTTATCATGCAATATATCAACTTAAAACCATGCAATGAAAAACATAAAATTTGCTATGCTATAGAGATCAAACCCTGCACTCTCTAACTCTAGTTCTCAACTTAATATTGTTTTCACTTTAACAAATCAATGAGCTTTGAAAACTTTATCTTACATACTAGTAAAAATAATAATCACTTGCTTTGGGTCCGGCATTGTACCACTTTGCGTGCATCCTTAATAAAGTCTGAGGTAGCTAATCCTGAACTTATTAAGGTACTACTAGGCGATCTAGGGGTGATCTAGTAGCCCACCAATGGACCTTGTGTCTAGTACATGCCATCTTAAAGTAAAATACTTTTTTTTAATACTTCTTTCTTATACTTGTACTAACTTGTCATTTCAACAAACACCATGTGTGCACTTAATCCCTCACACTTATAGGGAAGCACTTTGGGGGCACTTGATTATGCTTCTTAGTCCCAAAACATAATGGAAAGAAAATCAAATACTCTAGACATGCTCTTAATCCCAAAACTTTAGAGGGCATCATACAATCATAGCATCTATCTCCTTTAACATACATAAAACATATCAGGACATGATTCTTCCTTTAACTTGCATAGATACATACTACAACATGCATCAACGAAGCAACTTATACTGTAGGTGAGAATTATTTACATCCTTTCGCTAAATCTTACTAGTATAAGATATAGGGAAGACAATCTTCTCTTGCCCTCCCAAATTTCCAAGACACCTCCCTGCACGTTCTACTTCCTTGGGAGAGACCCTCCCCTTAGATTCTTACCTTGAAAAACATAAAGACTTGCAGCCCTAGGTTTCTTGGCTGAAACTTGAAAGAAGGAAGGAGAGATTTCGGCTAGAGTGGAGAAGAGGAAGATGAAAAGCTAGGTTTTCATCTCTTCTTTTCCCTTTTATATTAGGTGGAAGTTGAAGCATCTTTTCATTTAAAAATCTACTTATAATCAATTGTTTCCTATTCCCAATGTGATGCTTTACCACCATCCTAATGACAACTTTAACAAATCTTAAATAAATGGTCTTGGGTTCAATCTAGCCCAGGGCTATTTGTAAATCTATTTTTTTTTATTTCTTTTACTATCTCCTATTTATTTTTTCTCTTGTGACATAGAAGAAATTTATGGTATTACAATTCCCCATACCTTATAAAATGTTCATCCTCGAACTTAGAACAATTGTGGATACTTCTGTCTCATATCATCCTCGCGTTCCCATGTTGCTTCTTCATACTGTTGACTTTGCTACAACACTTTTACTAACGGTATCTCTTTGTTTCTCAATTTCTTAACTTCTCGATCTATTATCTGAATAGGTCGACTTTCATAACTGAGATCCTCTTGAACTTGTACCGTCTATGGTTCAATCACTTGGTTTGCATCGGGAACATGCTTCTTCATTATTGAGACATGAAATATATTATGAACAACTGACATTTCCTGAGGTAGTTCGAACTCATAAGCTACCTTGCCAACTCTTTTGGTGATCAAGTATGCCCCCACATATCGTGGACTCAACTTTCCTTTCTTCCCAAATCGCATTACTCCTTTCATAGGAGCTACATTGAGGAATATTGAATCCCCAACCTCAAATTCTAGCGGTTTACGACGCACATCCGTATAACTCTTCTGCCGGCTCTAAGCAGTTTCTATTCTCTGGAGAATGTTCTGAATAGCTTTGGTGGTGTCTTCGATGAGGTCTGTCTGGAGTCCCTTTTCCTTCTTTTCACCACCTTCATACCAACAAATAGGAGATCTACATCTCTTCCCATATAGAGCCTCATAGGGTGCCATTTCGATAGTAGCTTGATAGCTATTATTGTATGCGAATTCTGCTAAGCATAGGTATCGACACCAACTCTCCTTGAAATCTAAGGCACAAGCCCATAGCATATCCTCCAAAATTTGGTTTACCCGTTCTGTTTGTCCATCAGTTTGAGGATGAAATGCAGTGCTAAATCGCAACTTAGTGGCAAGAGCTCTCTGAATACACTCCCAAAAGTGTGAAGTAAAGCGACCATCTCTATCAGAAATTATGGTTTTAGGAACTCCATGCAATCTGATAACCTCTTTAACATACATTTGTACTAATTGTTCAACAGAGTAGGAGGTTTGGATGTCTAGGAAGTGAGTAGACTTAATCAATCTGTCTACTATTACCCAGATAGCATCATATCCATTCATAGTTCTAGGTAATCCTACTATAAAATCCATAGATATATCCTCCCATTTCCATTCTGGAATTTGGATAGGTTGTAGAACTCCGCCCGGTCTCTGATGTTCCGCTTTAACCCTTTGGCATGTCAGGCAGGTACTGACATATCTTGCAACATCTCTCTTCATTCCAGACCATCAGAAGCATTCCTTTAAATCTTGGTACATCTTGATGGAACCAGGATGCATTGCATACGGTGTTCTATGGGCTTCATCTAGAATTTTCTTTCGCAGTTCTTCTTGATTAGGGACACAAAGACGATTATCATAATATAGCATCCCATGGTCTGATATTCGAAACTCCCCATTTTCTCCTTCTTGTATTCCCTGCTTGATCTTCTGAATATTAGGATCTTCATCTTGCCTTATCTGTATATCATCAAGCAAGGTTGACACTAGTGTCAAAGTGGAGAGCTGCCCAGTAATAATTTCTATCCTAAAATTTACTACTTCCTTCCGTAGGGGTTGGGAAATGGCAGATAAGGACAATAAAGTTGCGCAAGATTTTCTATTTAGCGCATCTGCCACCTTGTTCGCCTTCCCTGGATGGTAGAGGATTTCACAATCATAGTCTTTGACTAACTCAAGCCATCTCCGTTGTCTCATGTTAAGGTCTTTCTGAGTGAAGAAATACTTCAGACTCTGGTGATCTATATAAATCTTACACTGAGTTCCATATAAGTAGTGCCTCCAGACTTTGAGAGCGAAGACTACTGTTGCTAACTCGAGGTCATGAGTGAGATAGTTCTTCTCATAATCTTTGAGTTATCTCGAGGCATAGGCAATGACTCTGCTATTCTGCATCAGTACAGCTCCGAGTCCCAATTTAGAAGCATCGCTATACATATCGAAGCTCTTGCTCTTTTCTGGAAGAGTCAGGATTGGAGCACTGGTCAGTCTCCTTTTTAGTTCAATGAAACTCTTCTCACAATCCTCTATCCACTCAAATTTTCTATTCTTTCTAGTAAGTGTTATCAATGGAGAGGCAATCCTTGAGAAGTTCTCAACAAATTTCCTATAATAGTCTGCTAATCCAAGGAAACATCTGATTTCTCTGACATTCCTGGGTCTATTCCAGTTACTCACAGCTTCACTACAACAAAAATATTAAAAGACAACGGTTAAAAACTGTTGTCGTAGGCCCTTTAAAACCGTTCTAATTGGTAGTGTTGTTAAAAGTAGGGGCTACGACAACGATTTTAAACCATTGTCTTTGAATGAAAAGACAATAGTTTTGCAATGGTTTTAAACCGTTGTCTTTGAATGAAAAGACAACGGTTTAAAATCATTGTTAGTTAGAGCATTTTATTACCAGTTATAATCATTTTTGGGGCTATGACAACGGTTTTTAACCGTTGTCTTTGAGGGTGATAGACAACAATAACAGTTTTAAATCGTTGTCTTTTAAATTATTATCTTTTAATACCAATATATTAGATTTCAATTTAAATATATAATAAAGAATCATAATCAAGAAAGAATATTCCCCACATCAATATCATTCAAAATGTTAGTTATACAAGAATTATAATCACAAAAGAAGAAACATATCTCATGTTCAAAAAAAAATATCCCAATAGTATGAAAAGACAACGGTTACTTCCTCGAGTTGACTTGGTCTTGTGCTTGTTGTAAACCTTGCGCTGAAGGACTCAGTCATATAGCTGGTCAGACTCCTATTTGCAGTTCTTCTATCATTGTTACTTCCTCGAGCTGATTTGGTCCTGTGCTTGTTGTAATAATTTTTCCTTGCTTTGGGAAGTTGATGGTGATTCTTCTTCACAGTGTGTAATAGTAAGGTGCATGGTGGATCATAGACATCAGGAGCCCATTTCACATGTAACTTGAAGTTCAATGGTAAACCATGTTGTGCGCGACTTCCCTTCATGGCAGAAATAAGCTTTGGAAGCATCTGGAGTAGCAGTCCAATAAATACATTAAGGAGAAGTATGAAATTTGCAAACATGAACGTGTATCACATATGGCCAATCCCACTAAAGAAATTATAATCCAATGAAAGTAGAATCAATTCTTGCGAGTTACAACTAACATGGTCCTATTTTCTATAAATAGGAGCAAATCATTTTTGTAGACATGAATCTGCTGCATTTATGCAGAGAATGCAAATATGTCTTTTTTGGAGTAATACTAATTAAGGAAGTTCAATCTGTATGAAAAATTATAATGAGCTTATTTTCATACTAAAATTTTACAGCAAGTGCATGTATATACCTTATACAGCAAGTGCGTGTACCTTTGAGGATGATACTATTCCATGTAGTCTTGATTGTCAGTTGTCACACTATTTTGCAATGTTAGTGCTTGACAACACTAGTAAAAAGGATCAACATGCGTATAAGAATTTCTGCTTCAAATAAAAGTGCAATTCATACGGGAACATAGACCAACATGTTCCATATAAGTCTATTTTAATTGTTATGTTCAACTAATGCATTTAATTAATTATGAAAAAATAGATAAAGAAATATAGAATGTTGAGTGAATATTACTTGTAATTGTCAAATCCTGAACAACATTTGATGTTACTTGGAACGTTGGTAGCACGCTAGGAAACTTTGTCAATAGAACCTGCAAAATATAAACATATATTAGAAGATAAAAATATCCAAAACAAGGTCATTATCCCCTCAACTAGTTAGGTTTTTTATTCTACTATGAAGCATTACAATACAAACATGTCTGAAGTTTAAACAATGTAAACTAACCCTCATTTAAGTAATTGTGTTTGATAAAAAAGAGAAAGGATAATAAATCATGCAATTAAATTTGAATATAAAGAACAAACTTTACATTAAGCTAACAAAATTTTTATATTGATTCTAGCAATCTCTTGTCTAAATGAAATATTAATACATTGCATGTGATAGTAAGGGTACATCAAGGCAGCTATACATAGACTAAGAAATGAAGATTGAGAAAATTACTTACAACTACGATAGAAAGGCTAGAATCTTCCCCAGGATGAGAATGTGTTACGTCAGCACCAAAAATTATAGTAGGTCGGTCGCTAACAAGAGGAATGCACCTTGTCAATGCATCTACAAGAACTGTGTCCCTTCCTCCAACCTATGAATCAAGCCTTAGTAACACAAAGAAGAACAAGAAAAATAGATCCACCTTCCACGTACTCAACTTTCCATTGATCTAGAGGCCAACATTGGCAAGGGACTATTTACTCATCCTGAAAACATGCTTTGTCAAGCAACATTGTGAAACTAAACCAAGGCCAGTGTCACATATCTGCTTTTGATCACTTGTAATAACTATGACATATAATAATAAAGCGAACAAGGAAAGGAAAAAAAATTAAAGCTAAAAGGTTCAACCAATTGATATTTGTCAACAAGCAAAAATATCAGGTTGTGTCGAACAAGATCAAGTGCAAGAAAGACATCATAACATAAAGAGAACCATCATTATCATGCAATATTACAATGAGAAAATCAAGCTCCTTTCCCTGAGGTTGGAGTATAATCATTGCATCATAAAAAATCATGAGTTTGGGATGAGAAATTGGTTGTTTTTAGAGTTGCACAACAGAGAAAGTAACATGGAGACAATCTGAGACTTAAAAACCTATTTAGAAGGTTAGAGGAAATGAGCAATCTGTACTTTCACTCTTAGTCAAAATTAGACAGCTGTAAGAAAAATCTCCAATGAACAAATATCAAAGTCTAATCCTCACAAGCATCCAATTGAACTGCAGCATGGTTGAAAAATTTTATAATTGACATGGAAAGAGAATATGCATCTATAGCTTGTGACCACCATGCCAAGAGAATGAAATATTTTTTCAAAAGTCAACAAACCACCAATATCGATACCAAATTATGGTCACAATTATAACATATCTCAAACTATCTGAATCTAAAGCAGGAAATATGGGTTAATCAGTTCCATGATTACATACATACATACATACAAGTAGATCCCATATGAAGAGGAATTTAGATAAGAAAAAGTTACCTCCTACACTATGCATTCCCCCACCAGTAATAATGGAGAAAATTCTAGCTGCACAGATGTATCTCCACTAAGTAAACATGAACTCGACGTTAACCTGTAGATTTCATTTCCAGATTAAATACTCTTGAAATATTATCAGACTATAAGATTGTGCTACAGAATATGATTTCTCAATAACTGGTAAAAACCATGGTGCATTAGTTATTTCTAAGGCAATAATAAACTTAATAAAGAATCATGAGTTCGGGATAAGACTATATTAAATGAAAATCTGTTGAAATTTTTTGAAACATTCTACTTTTGGATAAAATACTTCAAATTCTTCAACCATAGCAAATACTCACGACTGTCTTTATTTATCATGTACTTATGTAGGAAATTGGTTGTCAAAGGGGAAATTCCTCTTATCTCTAGATACTTGTGAAAGGATTTCTGCAGATTCTCATCCAGATCACTGCACAAAAAAAATGTTGTATTGTTGTTCCTTAGCATAATCATACAAAATAACAAAATGAAGGAAAAGAATACAAACCTGAAATCAGGTCCTTCATAGTCAAGCCATGATAGTTTCTCTTCATAGGCTAGGCATGGAAACTATGACCTCGACACTCTCTCTCCATGATAGTTTCTCTTTAGAGTAACAGTGTTCATTCCCTTCTCATCTTGGATCTCAAAAGGAAAGCCACCTGGTATCTCCTCCACCTGCTAAACCCATGCGATATCAAGAACAACATGAATTAATTGGCCAGAAAAGTATTTTTGTTTTCTAGCAAAAACAAAAATTATTCGATAACGATAATGATCACCAAAGAATCATTACTAAACTCATCACCAAAGAATCGTCGATAACGATCATTGTAGCAAAAAAAACCCCATTTGGTATCAGCCAAGTGCCCTGAAGTAGCTGCCTACCCATAAATTATTCCATTTAACCGAAAATATCTCATGAGAAAAGTGATCGGACAATAACAAAGGAGGAATCGATACACCAGAAAGGAGTTTCCTTCTCTATGGGAGATGTCGTGCTAGGGATGATTGGAGGATGCGACAGTCTTCCAAGGTCGTCGAGGTCGCCGTTGGTACGATCCATGGCTACAGATCAGAGGTACGCGATGAGGTTTAGGATGCCTCGACAGAGATCGTCAACATTGAAAACCTCTAAGCCTTCTTCTATCCTTCCATTCTACTCCAATCCCACAGCCGCGCGCTCACCATCACCATAGAAAACGAGAGAGCAAGTGAGTAGTTTTAGGGATCGAGAAGGTAAAGTGGCGGAATGCGGCGGCAAAAAATTTCAGAGAGAGGGAAAGACAAAACGCAGTGGCAAAAAATTGCGAAGGGGAAAAAGCAGCGAAAGAAAAAAGAATAATGATATTCAACAACACTTAATAGACAACGATTTTCAAAAATCGTTGTCGTAATCCCAAAAAAAACGCACATAGACAATAGTTTTAAAAAATTATTGTCGTAGCCTTTAAAAACCTTTGTTGTAGCCCTAAAAAGTATAAATAGACAACGGGTTTTAAAAATCATTGTCGAAGGTCAAAAAAAATGCTAAAAGACAACGGTTTTTGTTAAAACCGTTGTTAAAAGGGAAAAAACAATGATTTGGTATAAAACTGTTGTCGTTTGAGTATTGTTGAATGAGGATTTTCTTGTAGTGCTTCCATTTTTGTCGGGTCTACCATGACCCCATCCTTGGAAATAATGTGACCTAGGAAGGACACTTGATCGAGCCAAAACTCACACTTGGAGAACTTCGTGTACAACTGTCTCTGCTAAAGAATCTGTAATACTGTCTTCAGATGTTCAGCATGTTTTTCTTGACTTTTGGAGTATATAAGAATATCTTCTATAAAGATGATCACAAACTTATCCAAATACGCTTTGAACATTCTGTTCATTAGATCCATAAACGTGGTCAGAGCGTTCGTCACTCCAAAAGGCATGACTACAAACTCGTAGTGTCCATACCTCGTTCGGAATGCTGTCTTCGGTATATCATCTGCCCTCACTTTCACTTGATGATATCCGGACCGCAAGTCTATCTTGGAAAAGACTGTGGTTCCCTTTAACTGATCAAATAGATCATCAATCCTCAGCAAGGGATACTTGTTCTTGATTGTTACTTTCTTGAGCGTTCGGTAGTCCACACACATTCACATGGACCCGTCCTTATTTACGAATAACACCGGAGCTCCCCATGGTGAGTGACTAGGGCGAATGAAGCCCTTATCGAGTAGCTCCTGTAACTGTCCCTGAAGTTCTTTCAATTCTGCTAGAGCCATGCGGTAGGGTGCTTTTGAGATTGGATGGGTACCAAGAATGAGTTCAATTTCAAATTCAATTTCCCTATCCGGAGCTAAGCCTGGAAATTCGTCCGGAAATACTTCTGGGTAGTCACATACAACTCTAACTTCCTCTAGCTTTTGGGCTCTCTCTTGCTGGGTGTTAACCACATGAGCTAGAAACCAAGCACATCCATCGGCTAACATCTTCTAAGCTTTCAGGGCTGATAAAAATTTATGGGTTCTCTTCTTTGAATCTTCGATGAACTCAAACTTAGACTCTTCCTCAGGTTGGAATAGAACCCTTCTCTTATAGCACTCGATGGAAGCACCATACTTGATCAGGAAGTCCATCCCAAAAATAACATCATAATCAGACATGTTCAGCAAGATCAGATCGCTGTATAGTTCTCTGTTTGAAATTTTGACTGGCACAACTCACAGTCAGTGCATAGATGTCATTATCTCTCCCAAGGGTAGTGTCGTCAAGAATTGTCCATTTAGGGCTTTCGGGGGTATACTTATTCTTTCAGCAAACACTATGAAGCCAAACGAATAGGTTGCTCCAGTATCAAATAGCACAGTTGCATATTGATTAAAAATATTTATCTGACCTGTGACAATGGTGGAGTCATTTGATACTTCCTCTTTGGTAAGGGAGAAAATTCGAGCATTTGTAGAACTTGGTGGAGCTTCCAGTCTGCCTTGACTAATATGAGGACCCTCCAACGCTTGCATCTGGTGTAGTTGTGCCTGCTTGCCTCCATATTGCACAGGTTATGCAGGAGGAAGGTTGATCTTGGTCGAGCAATTCTTGGCCATATGCCCCTCTTGACCACAGGTATAACAACCACTCGTGCCCTTGCGACAGATTCCAGGATGCATCTTTCCGCAGGTGGAACATGTGGTATACTTAGGTTGCTTGTTTACGGATCCTCCCTTCTTATTACTCCACTGCTTCCTCTTGGAGCTCCCTTTCCAGGTTGACCCATGACTCTGGGGTTTCTGAGTGTCAGAACTCCCTTGACCTTTGTTCTCTATCAGTACTGGCTTCTGTTGCTTGATACTGTTCATATAATGCTCCGTGATCAGGGCACCACTAATCAGCTCTTCTGCAGTCTACGGTCTATTAATTCTGCTAGCTACATTTAGAGCTATCTCTGGCCTCAGCATTTTGAGCATTAGTCTTACCCTTTCCTATTCTGTGCTAACCAGTTTAGGGCATAGGCGAGCCAGCCTATTGAATTTCTTCACAGCTTCGTCCACTGATAAATTTCCTTGTCGGAATTCTGTGAACTCATCGTAATGTTTGTTCGTGACTCGCATATGAAAGAATTCTTCGAAGAACTCCGTCTCGAAATCACACCAGATCATTTGATCTACTTTTTATTTTGCCTTGACCCGTTCCCACCACGTTCTTGCATCACCAGTGAAATAGAAAGAGGAACACTTAATCTTTTGTACCTTCGGTCAGTCCAGTAGCTCCATTATACTCTCCAGGGTTTTGAACTAGGCCTGAGCATCCCATTGTTCATTGGTGCTAGAGAAATTCTTCAGTTTCAGTTTCTGCCACTAGATGAGGTATGCTTCTTGCCTCACTACCTTTGCTGGGGCTACAGGTGTAACGGAGGGTACTTCAGCTATAGTAGGTGCCACCATAATGACTTCCGGTGGAACCACAGAGGGAGCTTGCTGGTTAGCAATCAGGGCGCCAATAACCTACTGCTGTTCCGCCACTTGTCTTTGCAGTTGAGCTACTACTTCTAAAAGGTTGGGCTGTGGTATAGACTCATTTGTCTCTGGTTGAGGTTCGTTAACTCTCGGCTGTCTAGCCGGCCGTCCTCTGGCCATCTACTTATTCATAACCCAACCAATGAGACATATGTCAGCCCATCATCATTCTTACTTGTTGCCCTTAATACTTTCATGTATAAGTATGCTTAATCCTATAAATATTTAATACTAATCATAATAGAAATAAAATACATAAAAGTTGTGAGAAGGTACTGTCTTACTTGGGAGATGCAGGATCAATGCTTGATGTGTGTGTGGCGGAAGGGTGGAACTTGCTCTGATACCAAACTGTAACAACTGCCTTAATCTGAAACCCTAACTTAGAGCACGGACGTTACTTTTTTTTATACCTTCTAAGGACATTGTTATTTGCACTTCACTCGATTCAGAAATCTAGTTTGAACTTGTTTTGACTGTTAAGCCATGATTTGGAGCGAAGCAGAGCTGAGAGGAACTCTATAGTTGTTGAGGGGTCTGGGTCATGTGACCCTAACTAGTCCCGTGGCCCTACCCATGAAGGGGCATGCTATGGTCGTGTGGTGATGACCAGCCGTGTGGCCTTACCAGACCCAAATTTGGACACGGACGTGTGTGCCACACGGCCGTGTAAGGCCTTCCCTGCTGGAGTAGGGCACGGTCGTGTGGCTTCCACACGGCCGTGTCACCAGGGCAGTGAGGAAGAGGGGCACGACCATGTAGCTCACACGGCCGTGTCACCTCGGTTGTGATGAAGGGGTGCACGGCCGTGTGAGACCACACGGTCGTGTCATCTTACCCGAGAAGAAGAGGTGCACGACCGTGTGCTTCACACGACCACGTCACCTTGACCGAGACCAAGAGGAATGCACGACCATCTGAAGCCACACGACCGTGTCACTCCGATCGACAGGAAGAGATGCACGACCGTGTGAAACCACACGGGCATAGCACCCTGGCCGTGAGGGAGCAGGTGATGGTCGTGTGAATTCACACGACCATGTCACCTTGGCTGAGAGGGAGCAGGTGATGGTCGTGTGAACCCACACGGGCGTGTCATGGACGGTGTAGGGGGTCACACACAACACTACAAAGGAGGTTGGTCCTCCCCTTTGTACTCCCTCTTGGCTTACCGTTCTCTCCCATTTCTTTAGGAAGAGTCTTTGACATGCTAATTACTAACAAACTATCAATTTCATCATACACAATTCTTAATAAAATTTTTATACTAAGCGGGATAAGAAAATAGGTCCATCAGTACCAAAATCTAATATATTCCATGCACTAGCAAGTTCCAAGAACACTTCCCACTGTTCCGTCACACACACCAGCAAACATTGCTCCTGCTGCCCCTCCTTACTTGAGTTTTCCTTTACCTTTATCTGTAGTATAAGAAAAAGTAATCTATAAGCAAATGCTTAGTAAGTACCATTTACTCACAAAACAATGCATTCAAAGAGTACATGTTTTTCAAACTGCTTGTGGAAACCCAAAACATGCACTTAATAATCATTTATGGTAAAATGCATAAATCGGAAATATGTATATGACATGCATTTTAAAATCAGTTTATTATGTAAAATATGCACTTAAAACCATGCAATGAAAAATATAAAATTTGCTATGCTATAGAGATCAAACCCTGCACTCTCTAACTCTATTTCTCAACTTAATAATATTTTCACTTTAACAAATCAATGAGCTTTGAAAACTTTATCTTACATACAAGTGAAAATAATAATCACTTGCTTTGGGCCCCGAATTGTACCACTTTGCCTGCATCCTCAATAAAGTTCGAGGTAGCTAATCCTGAACTTATTAAGGTACTACTAAGTGATCTAGGGGCCTAGGGGCAATTTAGGAGCCCACCCATTGACCTTGTGTCCAGTACACGCCATCTTAAAGTAAAATACTTTCTTTTTTTAATACTTCTTTCTTATACTTGCACTAACTTGTCATTTCAACAAACACCTTGTGTGCACTTAATCTCTCACACTTATAGGGAAGCACCTTGGGGGCACTTGATTATGCTTCTTAGTCCCAAAACTTAATGGGAAGCAAATCAAATACTCTAAATGTGCTCTTAATCCTAAAACTTTAGAGGGCATCTTACAATCATAACATCTATCTCCTTTAAAATACATAAAACATATCATGGCATGATTCTTCTTTTAACTTGCATAGATAGATACTACAACATGCATCAACGAAGCAACTTATACCGCAGGTGAGAAGTACTTACATCCTTTCGCTAAATATTACTATTATAAGATGTAGGGAAGACAATCTTCTCTTGCCCTCCCTAATTTCCAAGACACCTTCCTGCACGTTCTACTTACTTGGGAGAGACCCTCCCCTTAGATTCTTCCCTCGAAAAACTTAAAGACTTGCAACCCTAGGTTTCTTGGCCGAAACTTGAAAGGACGATGGAGAGATTTCGGCTTGAGAGGAGAAGAGGAAGATGAAAAGCTAGGTTTTCATCTCTTCTTTTCCCTTTTATACTAGGTGGAAGTTGAAGCATCTTTTCACAAAAAAATCTACTTATAATCAATTGTTTCCTATTCCCAATGTGATGTTTTACCACCACCCTAATGGCAACTTCAACTAATCTTAAATAAAAGGTCTTGGGTTCAATTCTAGCCCATGGCTATTTGTAAATCTTTTTTTTTATTTCTTTTATTATCTCCTATTTATTTTTACTCTTTTGACATAGAGGAAATTTATGGTATTACAGTCAAAATGTTGTCAGACATAAGGGTATGGTTGTCCAAACAGTTTGATATGAAGGAGTTGGGAGAATGTGGATATATTCTTAGGATCAAAGTAATAAGGGATCGTAAGAAAAGAATATTGTGCCTATCCCAAGCTTCATACATCGATACTATTCTAGCTCGTTTTAGCATGCAAAACTCCAAGAAAGGTTTTCTACCTTTTCAGCATGGAGCACCTTTATCTAAAGAGATGTGTCCTAAAACATCAATGGAGATAGAGGACATGAAGGCAGTTCCTTATGCTTCGGTTGTAGGAAGCCTAATGTATGCAATGCTATGTACGAGACCGGATATCCATTTTGTCGTGGGTATAGTTAGCAGATATCAAAGTAATCCAGGACAGGGACATTGGACTGCCATAAAGCATATATTAAAGTACATGAGAAGGACTAGAGATTATATGCTGGTTTACTAGGCAGATGATTTACTCCCTGTGGGTTACACAGATTCTGACTTCCAATTAGATAGGAGCAACAGTAAGTCAACCTCAGGGTATGTATTTACTTTGGGAGTAGAGTCATAACAAGGAGGAGTGTTAAGCAGAAATACATTCAGACTCCACCATGGAAGCTGAGTATGTGACAGCCTCTGAGGCAGCCAAAAGAGCTGTATGGCTCAGAATTTTTTTGATGGACTTAGATGTGATTCCTAGTTTTCCCAAAATTATCACAATTTATTGTAATAATAGTGGTGCAGTAGCAAACTCGAAGGAACCATGAGCCTATAAGGCTAGTAAACACATTGAGCACAAGTACCACCTGATACGAGACATCGTAAAGCAAGGAGAAGTTGTTGTCGCCAAGATTGCATCAGAAGATAACCTAGCAGATCCTTTCACTAAGGCCCTTTCGGCAAGAGCTTTTGATAGGCATGTAGAAGAGATAGGAATAAGATGTGTGGCAGCATATAAGGCAGCATAGCCTTTTAGTATAAGTGGGAGATTGTTAGAATGTATACTAAAAGCCTAGCTTTTTGTATGAACATTTATTGAATGAACATTTATTTTGTAATAAGAAATACATTGGTCAAATGTCTGTATTTAGTTAAATACAATTGTACATTTAATTTATATTATAGACAACATGGTGTGTGGTGTCACTCAGAAGATCATGTTATTAGTTCCTTATAAATTATAAATAGTAGCTCACAACCTAGATGCATTGGGACAAACCATTGGAATGATTGTAGTGTAATTTGGTACTAGTTTATCTTGACTATAAAATTACACTAGTACACTATGTGTGTATTGAGCAAGACCATTTGAGATTGTTCCTTTTATACTTACTACATAAAAGAACATAACCTCTGTTATTATAGAAGTGTGTACTCTTAATTCAGATAAAATAACAAGCACATATACTTAGTATTTATTTCTTTAATTTATCAATGGATGAGATTTATTTGTTAAATCAATAGGCCCGATAAGTTGAGAAATAATATTATTTATATGGTATGTTATTGATTATAAAAGGAAACTGTGTCCTAGTTATCTAGGTTGATGATGTCCCCTTGAGGAGCTCATAAGGATTGTCATGTAAACCCTGCAGGTGGACTTAGTCCGACATGACAATGAAGTTGAGTGGTACTACTCTTGGAGCTAGATATTAATTAAGTGAGTTGTCAGTAACTCGTTTAATTAATGGACATTCGATATCTTAAACACAGGGAGATTAATGCATTCATGATAAGAAGGAGCCCATAATGTAATATGGGATTGGTGCGGTAGTTCAATAATAACTCTTTAGTGGTATGAGTTATTATTGATGAACTTGAGTTGGATTGTTCGAGTCGAATACAAGCAGCTCAAGCTCATCGGGAGACCAAAACGAATTCCTTCTCTCGGTCCCTGTTGTAGCCTCTATAAAGCCTTGTATCCACAAAGTCCACTTCTTACCCAAGTAATGGGTCGGACATATCCTTGCTTTATGAAAGGGGGTCGGCCAAGCATTGGCTTGAAGCACAAATAGTGGTCGGCCAAGCCTTGCTTGGTGCCCAAGCAAGGGGCCGACCATAACATGATAGAAAAGGAGATTTTATTTAAAATTAAATTTTGGTAAAATCTTTCCTTTTTTGTAGCCATCCACATAGTTTTAAAAGAGAGTTTTAAATTTTAAAATATTTCCTTTTATAGCTATCTACAAAGGATAAAAAGAGAGATTTTAATTTTATTAAAATCTTTCCTTTTTTGTAGTTATCTATAATGTTTAAAAGAGTGATTTTAGTTTTGATAAAACATTCCTTTTTTGTAACCATGATTTAAAAGAGAAGCTTTAATTTTAATCTTTTCTTTTTTATAGCCATCTGCAATGTTAAAAAGAAAGAGATTAATTTTAAAACATTCCTTTTGTAGCCAACACAATAGGAAATTTAAAAGAGAGAGATTTTAATTATTATTAAAAAATTTTTTTTTACCATGACCAAGGATTATAAAAGAGAGATAGAGGGTGTCTTACAAGTGAAAGAAAAATCTCTCAAAAGCTCCTCTCTTTTCATTGGTGGTCGGCACCCCTCTCTCTATTCTTTCCTTGCTTGTTCTCCTAGGGTCGACCACTATTTTTAGCTATTCTTCTTCTCATCTTGCTTGGTGGCCGAAACCTTGCTTGGAGGGGAAGAACATAAGGGTCGGTGGTTGCTTGGAGAAGAAGGAGAAGAGAAGGAAGTTTCCTATTTTGGCATTCTTTGGGTGGTCGAAACTTGTAGGCAAAGAAGAAGGTTTGGGTGGATTTCATCTTGGTAGATCGTCACCCACATGACGTCCAAGAGGAGGAGAGGAATACAGTAAAAGTTCAAGAGGTCTTTGTTTACAAAGAAAGGTATAACTAGTTCTTAATTCCACAGCGAAACTAGTTTTTCTTTGTATGGATCCTGAAATACCAACACAAGAGGCTAGCGATTTCGTGTTTCATTTTTTGTGTTTTGATTTAGTGTTTTGATCGTGTGCTTCTATTGAGTTCTCTGTAATTAAACCTAGAGTTACTGTAAGAAGTTTAAATATCCAATTTCTTTAAAAGGCTTTGTCTAGGAAGTGGTGGATGATCCCATACCCAAGAAGGCCAAGTGTCTCGCCATGTTTAACCTATAAGTCAATCCTTGAAATAGATATTTAATCAACTTCTATAACATGGGATGAACTTGGATTAATAATGTTAAGTATTGTTTGTAATCTAAGTTTTAACTACTGAAGAACACATGAGTTGAACTTGAAGTAAAAATGTAAAGTTCTGTTTCCAATTCAAGTTTAACTCATGAGGAACACATAGGTTGTTTGGAAAATTCTGTGCTTGTACAAATTTTTATACAGGGGTAGCAGAACGAAATTCCGAGTAGTAACCAACAATTATATCGGGATTAAAAGTACACACATCCATAATAACAGAGGTTATATTCTTTTATACAGTCATTATAAAAGAAACAACCTCAAATGGTCATGCTCAATACACACATAGTGTACAAGTGTAATTTTATAGTCAAGATAAACTCGTACCAAATTACACTATAACCATTCCAATGGTTTTTCCCAATCCATCTTAGTTGTGAGCTACTATTTATAATTTAAAAAGAACTGATAACATGATCTTCTGTGTGACACCACACACCATGTTATCTACAATATAAATTAAATGAACAACTGTATTTTACTAAATGCAGACATTTGACCAATGTGATTTTCATTTCAAAATAAATGTTTATACAAAAAGCTAGGCTTTTAGTATACATCCTAACAATCTCCCACTTATACTAAAAGACTATACTGTCATATATGCTGTCATACATCTGATTCCCATCCCCTCAACATGCCCATCAAAAGCTCTCGCTTGAAGGGCCTAAGTGAAAGGATCCAGGTTATCTGCAGATGCAATCTTGGCGATAACAACTTCTCCTCATTTTACGATGTCTCGTATTAGGTGGTACTTGCGCTCAATGAGTTTACTTGCCTTTTGGGCTCGTGGTTCCTTCGAGTTTCCTACTGCACCACTATTATCATAATAAATTATGATAATTTTGGGTAAACCAGAAATCACATATAAATCCATCAAGAACTTTCTGAGCCATACAACTTCTTTGGCTGCCTCAGAGGCTGCCACATACTCAGCTTTCATAGTAGAGTCTTAAATGCATTTCTGCTTAACATTCCTCCATGCTATGGCTCCACCTCCCAAAGTAAACACATACCTCGAGGTAGACTTACTATTGTCCCTATCTGATTGGAAGTCAGAATCCGTGTAACCCACAGGGAACAAATCATCTGTCTGGTAAACCAGCATATAATCTCTAGTCCTTCTTAGGTACTTTAATATATGCTTTACGGTAGTCCAATGTCCCTGTCCTGAATTACTTTGATATCTGCTAACCATGCCATATGGAAAAATTGATATCCGGTATCCTACATAGCATTGCATACATTAGGCTTCCTACAGCCGAAGCATAAGGAACTACCTTCATGTCCTCTATTTCCTTTGATGTTTTAGGACACATCTCTTTAGATAAAGGTACTCCATGCCGAAAATGTAGAAAACCTTTCTTAGAGTTTTGCATTCTAAAAAGAGCTAGGATAATATCAATGTATGAAGCTTGGGATAAGCATAACATTCTTTTCTTGTGATCCCTTATTACTTTGATCCCAAGAATATGTCCACATTCTCCCAAATCCTTCATATCAAACTGCTTGTACAACCATATTCTTACGTCTAACAACACTTTGACATTGTTGCCAATGAGCAAAATGTCATCTACGTATAGTACAAGAAATACCACCACGTTTTCGTCACTCATCTTGTATACACAAGACTCATCCGGACACTGAATAAATCCATAAGATTAAACCGGATGTTCCAAGATCTTGAAGCTTGCTTCAGTCCATAGATAGACCAATGCTGCATCTTTATCTTGGAGTGCTTCATCATATTTCTAGGGATCAGGTTTATGTTCACCAGGCATCAAGTCTGAAGACTCTCCCAAAAACATGAATCTATCAGGTTGCCAAACAACCCTTCCACGACGACGTGGCACTGCTTGTAATTATGCATCATTTGTGACACGTGTTGGAGTTTCTTGTGGTATCTCATCTTGTACCGTTGGTGCTAAACTAGATGTGTCTTCTCTTATTTCTTCAAGAATAATTTTACTCATGGGCTTGTGGTTCATTACATAGTCCTCCTCTAAAAATCAGGCATTGGTGCTTAAAATGACCTTCTGATCTTTAGGACTATAAAATAAACCACCTTTCGTTCCTTTAGGATAACTCACAAACAAGCAAACTTCTGTGCGTGATTTCAACTTATTAGTGTCTCTCTTCAGCACATGTGCTGGACTACCCCAGATCCGAATATGCTTCAGACTAGGCTTACACTCATTCCATAATTCTATGGGAGTAGAGGGTACTGACCAAGTTCAGAATGTACACTCCCTTTCCAAAGCATATCCCCAAAATAAATTTGGTAATTCTGAATAACTCATCATTGATCTAATCATTTTCATAAGAGTCATATTCCTTCATTCTGTCACACCATTCAGTTAGGGTGTACCAAGTGCAGACAGTTGGGATTAAATCCCGGCCTCTGATAACTCCTAAACTCTCCTAAGAGATACTCGCCACCTCGATCAGACCATAGTGTCTTGATACTTTTACCATGACGTTTCTCCACATCAGTCTTGTATTCTTTGAACTTATCAAAGCACTCAGACTTGCGGTGCATCAAGTAAATCTACCCGTATCTCGAATAGTCATCTATAAAAGAGACAAAATATTCGAAACCACCTCTTGCATGGATAGTCATAGGTCCACACAAATCAGAATGAACCAATTCCAACACATCTTTGGCTCTATACCCCTTAGGCTTAAAAGGTCTCTTGGTTATTTCCCCTTCCAAACAAGACTTGTAGGTTGGAAAATTTTCCACCACCAATGAACCCAAAAGTCCATCGGCTATTAACTTTTGAATCCTACTCAAGTTAATATGACCTAGCCTTAGATGCCAAAGATATGTTTGGTTCATTTCCTAAGGTTGCTTTCTTTTATTTGAATTAGAAGATGTGTTATTAATTTCCATTTGTTGCATCATGAGAGTTATTGGATTTAGAGTATACAAATTGCCAACCAATGTACCAGAACAGATAGCTACCCTATTTTTCTTGACAACTACTTTGTCATCAAAAGAAACAGAATATCCATTCATAAATAGTTTGGAAACTGAAATCAAGTTCTTTCTAAAACTTGGTACATAAAGACAATTTCTCAAAATCAATGTTTTATTCCTATCAAAGGATAAATAAACATCTCACACTGCAACAGCCGCTATTTTTGTAGCATTGCTCATGTAGACGATGATTTCCCCTTCATAGAGTTGTCAGGTTTCTTGGAAGCCCTGCAATGAATTACAGACAAGATCAGTGGCTCCCGTATCTACACACCAGGTATCGGTAGATAACAACGCTAAATATGTTTCAACAACTAATGAATAAGATACACCTTTATTGTTCTCCCTTTTGCGAGGGCAGCCCAAGTTTTGTTTCCAATCAATGTAATTGGGACCAGTAAGTTTGTTCTCTTTTAATATATCATCAAGAGGATTGAAAGTCATTTGAAATCCTAAAAAACACAAAATATTTGGTCAAAACTTTAGAATTTAAAATAATATTGATTCCTCAAACAATATCATTTAAATTCACCAACACCTCAAGACATCATGAATTTTGTATGCCACGATAGTGTGGACGTATACAAATTCAAACATTTATAAGAGGGGGTTTTACCCATTAATTTTATTTCTTGTCAATCTAACTTTATGACAAATAAAATTAATAGTTGATTTTTTTTCGGTCACACAAATAATAGCAGTGACACTGATGGGGAGGATACTATTAAATGCGCCTAAGTGTATACCATTACTTGATACTTAGTCCATTAAATAAGATTGTGCCCCTTCAGTTGGAGAAGATCACACAGACCTAAATAATTTTCTATAATCATCCATAAAGGAAGTTTGATCTAGTGATCCGCAAACAAACTCATCTGATATGGAGGAAGGCACTCAAAGTCAACACGCAAGTTTAAATGCATCACTTACAAACCAGTAATGGAGACCGTGGAATTTAAATAATTTCTCTCCTACTTAGTTATTTAAAATGAGGAATTTTAACATGCACATACACACACCACATATAAACAGCATAAAAGGCAATAAATAATTTTTCAACTATTATGGCCTCATCCATAGTTGTCCTCCGTGTACCACCAACCCTAGTCGCCGCCAACTGGTCATATCGTCGCGTCTATCTTGCTTCCTTTTCTACTGCACCTCTTGTCCTCAAATAGTACCACGCCGCGCAAGGATACGATCCGTGACAAAAATAAAATTTTACATTTATCGAACCTATATTCCACAAAGGAATGTACATATAATCTAGATCGAACAGAATGTAAAATCCTAAAACTAATACATCTCCTGCTGTATTTAATAATTATAATCATGAACACACATAAAATGCCCTCGACATGCCGAGGGTCCAATCACACACAAACACAATAGGGTCATAATAGTTGGAACTAGGATGCCTACAACCACAGAGTTAATCTATTTGCACATCCTACTATTATCCTGTCTAAATTTATGTATGAAAAGTGCATAATTTAACTGAAAACCAAACACACAGAGGCAAAAAACTAGCCTTGATACCAATTGTTGGGTGCTACTTGGAATTTCATTCTGTTTCCCTTGTTCAAAAATTTGTACAAGAATAGGACTTTTCCTAGCAGCCCATGTGCTCTACAGAAGTTAAACATGGATTGCAAATGAAACTTAACATTATTAATTCAAGTTGTTCTTCAGAAGTTAAACTTGGATTGGAAACGGAACTTAACATTTTTACTCCAAGTTCAAACCATGTGTTCTTCAGAAGTTAAACCATATTACAGAAGTTGATTAAATATCTATTTCAAAGATTGGCTTCCAGGTTAAACATGGCGAGGCACTTGGCCTTCTTGGGTATGGGATCATCCACCACTTCCTAGACAAAGCCTTTCAAAGAAATTGAATATTTAAACTTCTTACAGTAACCTTAGGTTTAACTATAGAGACCACAATAGAAACACAAAATCGAAATACAAAATTGATAGCCTCTTGTGGTGGTATTTTAGGATTCATACAAATAAAAACTAAACTAGTTCGCTGCGGAATAAATTAATTAGTTAGACCTTTCTTTGTATCTTAAAGACCTCTTGATCTTCTGCTGTATTCCTCTCCTCTTCTTGGACGTCGTGTGGGTGATGATCTACCAACACGAAGACACCCGACCTTCTTCTTCTTTTCCAAGCTTTCAGCCACCAAAGAATACAAAGTGAAGAGGCCTCCTCCTCCTCCTCCTTCTTCTCCAAGCAACCGGCCACAAGGTGAAGGCCCTTCTCCAAGTGTCGTCGGCCCTTATGAAGAGGAAAGGGAAAAGTGGGAAGAGTCGGCCACAAGAAATTAGAAGAGGAGCCTTGGTTGCACAGTAAGGGCATGCCAACCAACCATGAGTACTCCAACCAGACAACATTGCATATGCTGGAAAATCACTAATTGTCCACAAAAGTGCAGCCTTCATTTGAAAATTCTGTTTAGAGCACACATCATAGGTTTTGACACCAGTAATCCATAATTCTTTTAACTCATCTATTAAAAGATGTAAAAAAAACATCAATATTTTTTCCTGGACTCTTTGGTCCGACAATAACCATGTTAAGGAACATGAAAGGCTTTTGTATGCACATCCATGGAGGGAGATTATAAACTGTAATAATCACTGGCCAACATGAATAAGGGGTACTTTGATGACCAAATGGGCTGAACTCATCTATGCATAATCCAAGACGCACATTGCAAGAATCTGAGGCAAATGAAGGATAAGTGCGATCAAAATGCTGCCAAGCTTCACCATGAGATAGGTGTGCCATTTTTCCATCTACGCAATGGTTTTTTGCATGCCAAGTCATGTGCTCACAAGTATATGTAGATGCATAAAGCCTCTTAAGTCTTGGTATTAACGATAAGTACCGTAAGACATTAAAAGGAACTTCTTTCCACACTCCAGGCTTCCGTGGTTTAAATCTGGGATGAAAGCAAATGGGGCATTCTTTGTAGTCTTTGCTTTCTTCATAATATAAAATACAATTATTCACACACGCATCAATTTTCTTATAACCAAGTCCAAGATTGGCAAGTTGCTTCTTTGTTTTATATAAATTTGGTGGTAAATTATCACTCTCCAATAACATACTTTTTATTATTGACATAAGTCTGTCGTAGCATGCCTCAGTAGATTATACTCAGACTTAAGATTTAACAACTACGCCACAGCTGAAAGTTTAGTGTCATTTTTACAACCATTCCATAGTGGCTCATCAGCATCCTTTAATAAGTCAAAGAATTTCTATGCATCATAATTTGGTGGTTGTTCATTACTTAGTGAAGTCCAATCAAAACCTTGATCAATACCCTCAATCACCATAGTTCTATAACAAGATCCTTCTTCATTATGAACTCTTTCATAATCATTAGTTTTTTGTAATGGTTCACCATGTGCATGCCATTGCTCGTAGCCACGAGTGAATCCATTTTTGATGAGGTGATAACGCACATCCTTTTCCTTTAAAAACTTTCTATTACGATACTTGCTGCATGGACATCTTATTTTGTTATCATAGACACAAGTCGGATGTTCATAGGCAAACTTTAAGAAGCCTTTGACTCCTTCAATAAACTCATTGAGAAGAAAACCATTATCATCTTTTTGGCGCCACATCCAATTACGATTTATAGACATTTTCTACATTTTTAGACAATATACAGATATTTTTTATAAACAAAATAAGAGAACTTTATAGCATTCAATTCTAAAACTATAATTATATTATTATCTAATCATTTACATTTATTAAAAGACTATTTGTGTTAATTCAACACCTTCAATATTTTGACAATCAATAATAACATGTAAATTTTAAGATTTGATCTATATCTCCAAATATAAAATAATAAAAGAACAATAGACATTTAAATGTAGAATATTAGAACTTGATATGCATTTCTAGAATAATATTAATGATTAATAATTTCATTAATAAAACAGTAAATATTCAAAAAACATTAAATTAACAACTCAGGATGCAATATTAGCTTAGGTTGTGTATGAACTACATGGATGTTAGTGAGTGTTTTCACATGATACTGCTTATTTTGCTCCTCAATCCACATGGAATAAGCAATATTATAATCTCCATGCTCCAGTATATATAGTAAGGTTTCTAATATTCTTTTAACATGATCGAGTTCATACATGTGGTGAAAACTTGAAAGGTTTTTGATTACTATGAGCAGGGGCGGATCCAGGATTATAGGTTTGGGAGGGCCACATATTAAGTAACGAAAATAATTATTATACATTGTATCTATGGTGATTGGATTATCCTTCCCTTAGAAAATCTAAAAGAACTTTGTTCAAAATATAGCTAGAACTAATAAACCAACTTAAATCTAGATAGATATTTAAAAAAAGATTTTTGAACCATCTAATACATAAAAGGACTACTCCAATTCCAAAAGTTACTTAGAACTATAAGTGTACATGCTTTTCCTTAGAATACGTGATCTTCAAGTATGAGACGCTCAACTCACAACTAAAAACTTCATTGTTGAAAACAAATTGATAACATAAGTGACAGTAATTGAGTTTAGTCTAGTTTCTCAAGGCAGAGAAAATAATATATTTAATATCCACATAACAATTTTTGATATGGGTCATGGGATGATGTCATTTACCAGTATTGTTGATACAACAAATCAAAATGCATAAACAAGGTGAAAGACAACAGAGCAAAATGGCATAACCTTCAAAATTTTGAAAATTTTAATGTAGCAATGCTCAACATTGCTAGGAAAATTGGACTCTAGGTGCACAACAAAAGGTTATACCTTTGTTACATATAAACTTTACTGCTCTCTACTACAGTAACTCACACTATCAAATTCCTGAATCTGATAACTTACAAAGAAAACCTATCTAGAACTATTTAAAATCAAGCAAGAAACTATCAAAAGGTAAGTATAACCATAAAAAAAGTCTACTAAACTTAAAAGGCAAAGCCAACAAGCAGGCCGCTAAACAAGTAGATCAAATTGGTCTTAGAAATCTTACTTGATAAGCTATTGCTTCACTATCAATGCAACTTCAATGCATTCCATAAGCGGGTTAGCTGCAATAGCTCCTTCCTTAACAATACAAAAGGATGTATCTTAGTCAAACATTGTGCTACTAGTACAATTTATGGCAAATAACAAATAACATTTACAATAGGATAAACATGCTCTTGCACCTCCATCTAGGAAAAAGGCAGAAACACAAAAGACTAAAAATATTATAGATATATCTTATAAAGAGGTCAAATGGCATCCTATCTTTGAAACTAATGAACGTGGGCAATGCCTCAAATGGAAGCCTCGCGAGGTGGCTATCTCGCTGCCTTGCAGGGAAACGGCTACTTCGCAAGCGGCCATGTCGCTGCCTTTCGCTGCCTCGTGAGGCTTCCACATTGTTGCCTCACAAGGCGAGGCAGCGATGCGGTGGTCACACGCTCGGGTGGCTACCTCGTTAGGCAATGCAAGCGGTCACATCCCCATCTTTTTTGTGGAATAGAAAAAAAATTTTAGGGTTACCTAAATTTGATACAGGTTCCTTGCTTGCTTCAGAGTGCGGAGTGAGGAGGGAGGAGGGCGTAGTTGCTGCAAAAAGGGAAGGAGACAAATTCACATCCACTGATCCACATACTAAAATTTGGCAATTTAGAAAACCTCCAATAAGATATCAGCAAGGCTTTGACGACACTCAGCAGCAACTCGGATCGAACTGCTTCAACTCGCTGAATGTATGAAGCATGCAAATACTAAACAAAATTTTCCACCAAAATAACAAACAAACAAAATGAGAGAGGAAATAAGAAATGAAGAATGTGTTAGTTAAAGCCCCAGAGCCAATCATTTGATGATTGTATTATGGACTTGTTATATCATATTCTTATATAAATAAAGGCATTTGTTTTTGGTTATTATACTTACTTGTATTGGTGCCAAATAAACTAAGTATAATAGCGTCCTTGAGTAGAAGGTTCTCACCTATATCAATCGGTTAGTTGAACCGATAGTGAGATGATATAGGGAACACTACTCTTAATCATTCCTAGTCGAATATTAACATTCAGGGACAATGTTAATGTAATAAAACTAGCATGTAGGTCAACTCGATGAATTGATCTCACAAGTCATGGATATAGAGATATCAAGTTGACACATGGGTATGCATTGGAGAATGTATACTGAATGATCCGCCATGAGAAAGTATCATGGATCGTTATATGAGTGTCATATACTTTCTCATGTGGCTATTAGTATGAGTACTAGTCCTTAGACCTGAAGTCACCATGGATCCCTACATAAGGAGTTATGTACTTTGGTTTCATCAAACGTCACCCGTAACTGGGTGGACTATAAAGACAATTACTGGGTATATAACGAATTATGCAGAGGGATGTGAGTGATGTAGATGAGATCTATCTCTCCTATATGATGGGAGCGTCATCGATATTCTTGATAGAGTGAGACCACAAAGTGCATGGCCATGCCCAATGAGTCAATATGAGATATTTGGCTCATTTGATTTAGTGAGTCTACTTGGAGTTTAAGATTTAGATTGATTAGAGGATGACACGGTCTATGCCTCATATTGATCAATCTAGATGTCTAGGATAGAAGGACACTTGTCATATATTGTGAGGAGTCGCAATTGGTAGTCACAAGGTGATGTTGGATCTCAACATTCTTGTAACTTGGGTAGTAATGATGTGTTGCTAGATACCGCTCATTAATTATGCTCCTAAATGGGTTTAGGGGCATTGCCAACGTTACAAGAACTTATAGGGTCACACACTAAGGACAATTAGATGGAGATTAGGTTCATATGATGAACCAAGAGGTTTAGATTCATGTGATGAATCAAATTGGATTAAGAGTAATCCTAATTGGGCTAATTGAGTTGGACTCAAATTGATTCATGTGTTCAATGAGTCTAATTTAGATTATGACTCATTGAATCAATTTAATTAAATGAATTAGATTCATAATATTAAATTGGTTTGAATCAAATGGTTAGATTAGATCAACCATGAGAGAGATTTGGTCAAGTTTGACTTGACTTGAGAAGGAAGATGAAAGGTCAAGTTTGACTTGACCATTTGCCACCTCATTTGTGAGTTGGCATTAAGTGGCCAATGATGATGTGCCACATCATCATAGTTGGCACATGTGTGTGCCACCTCATGGAGGTTACAAGTCCCCTCTTTAATGACCTCCACATTTAATGAAAAGGAGTTACAACTCCAAGAGGTGGCCGGCCACTTTTGTGAGGAATGAAAATTCATTTTTCATTCGAGGCTCATTCACTTCATTTTCATCCTTGCTCTCTCTTCTTGCTCTCCCTCTCCTCCTCTTGCTGTGACTGATCAAGGGTGCTAGCACACCTTTGTTTAGTTTTTCTCCACCCATTTGTTCGTGTGGATACTTCTAGAGGATCGTACGCTTGACGATCTCGAGATCTGGCACTTCCTTGGACGAGCGGGATTCATAAAGGGCACACATCAAGGGTAAAAGGTTTTCTCCTTGTAAATCTAGTTTAGAACAACCATAAAACTCGTACTCGTTATGTTTTTCGAAAGTTTTACTTTGCCCGGATCCGGTGGTATGGGGGTTTCGGAGTTTCTGCGACGCGAAAAAGCGGTTTTCACGGCCCGAAAAATCCAACAGTGGTATCAGAGCCACGTGCGAAGTCTTGTACGAGTTTAGTTTGCATTTTTATGAAAAGTGTAGGTTCTGTAATTTTCTGTAAAATTAGGTTTATATCATTTTTATGGGTATTTTTCTCGTAGAAGCGAAGCACAAGTGTTTAGACACTTGTAGGCTTCGGCTACTGAGAAGATTTTTCCGAAACGGCAAGGTTTCACCCCAAATCCTTTTGGGACAGTGGGATAAGGCGCTGTAGGATTGCTAAGGAACACTCGTGATTGTTAGATCACGGGTAGGGGCGCTGCCCCTTGCCCCCGCATGGGGATTTGTTCCGCGATTGAGTCCGAAAACCCGCTAAACGGAACCGCTGTGAATTTACTCATAAAAATTGTAAAAATTATAGTAAAATTTACAGAAAATTATAGAAAATACATAATTTAGAATTATGTATCATTTGTGATAGTCATGGCCCAAAAAGACCCAATTTGATTGGTATATTTGTGTTGTAATTCATATTACGGCCTACGTGCCGTCATTTGTGTTGTGTGTGCTGTATATTTGATACGTGACCTGCGCGTCGTGCCTTTCTCCATTTATTCTTGTTGTAAATTATTTTAGACTCGAATGTAACTCAAGTTTCAAAATTGTAATGTACAAAATTGGAGCGGTGGAAGGTCCACTCAAGACGGAGTTACGAGGAGGGCGCGAGCAACACAAGGTGGTTAAAGGGAGGAGCTTGAGAAGTTGTTGACCTTAGGTTGACCATCCGATCTTCTCATTGGCTTGAGAAGATCGTAGTAGAGCCATGACTAATCACAAATAATTTAATTAATTGTTTATGTGTATGTGATGCATAATAAGTAATTAATTAGTGCCTTAACGATTCGATTCGATCAATCACGTACATGATGCGCCCTAACGATTAGATTAGATCTAAATCGAGTATATGATACACCTCGTCGATTAGATTAGATCTTAATCGTGACAACTCGTAATGCCTACCATGCCATGATACCTATCACTACCTCGATCACATGTAGTTGTTGAATCTGCCAAAGCAGAGCAACACATATTATCTTGGTAGGGTATGGAGGGACAATCTTGGTCTCGCCTATCAACGCATGGGTGAGTAAAACTCAATTAGATTGAGTATAACTAGTTAAATCAAGTTTAACTGTAGGCATTTATCCAATAGTTAGAAGATAGGACAAAATCACGTTTATATTTACTCTTGGGCGTATTACCCAAAGCTAACTCGAGTTTTAATATAAATGCGGATCTTGATCCTATAAACAAGAGTTGCATAGAGATGTAATTGGTAAATTAGTTACCTACCGATCATACTAAGTCTTGGGCGATTTGGCCAAAGCTAACTCAAGGCGTAGTATGATATGGATCTTGTCCCACATGAACTATAGAATTCAGTGGGAGCATCATTTAATTAAAAGACCTAATTAAGTGATTACTAGAATATGATGTTTATTTATTTTCTGTATTTTTCTGTTGTAGATTACCATGACGTCAAACACGAACACCTTCTCTCTGCGTTTCTGTCCTTGACAAGGACAAGCTCAACGGAGCAGATTTCCTGGACTGGTACAGGAATCTGAGAATAGTTCTCACCCAAGAATGTAAACTGTATGTTTTGAAGCAGCCCATTCCGGAGGCTCCTCCTACCAATGCCACGCGAGCTGACAAAGATGCTTATAAGAAGCATCAAGATGACGCATTAGATGTGTCATGTCTTATGCTTGCAACCATGAACTCTGAGCTTCAGAAGCAACATGAGTTAATGGGTGCTTATGATATGGTTGAACATCATCGTCAACTATATCAAGGACAAGCACGACACAAGAGATTTGAGATCTCAAGGGCACCATTTCAGGACAAGATGTCAGATGGGGCTCCCGTAGGTCCATATGTACTCAAGATGATTGGGTACATAGAGAATCTACAGAGGTTGGGATTCCCACTTGGCCAAGAACTGGCCACTGACCTGATCTTGTAGTCTTTTCCAGAGAGCTACAGTCAGTTTGTCATGAACTACAACATGAACGAAATTGACAAGCCACTGCCCGAATTGCTTAGTAAGTTACGAACTGCTGAGCTCAACCTTAAGAAGGTTAAGCCTAACTCTATTCTGATGGTTCAGAAACACAAGGGCAAGGGCAAGCCTAAAGGCAAGGGAAAGTCCCAAGCCAAGGGCAAAGGTAAGGCATTGAAGCCTAAAGGAGGGGTCACCAAGGATGCTACCTGCTTCCACTGCGGTCAGACCGGGCACTGGAAGAGGAACTGCAAATTGTACCTGGAAGATCTTAAGAAGAAGAGAAGTGAGACTTCCACTTCAGGTATATATGTTATAGAAGTCAATATATCTATTTTTTCATCATGGGTATTAGATACCGGATGTGCTTCTCACATTTGTACTAATGTGCAGGCGTTGAGATGTAACAACCCACCCTTCTTACTACTACTCTCTAAGGGCGACCGTTACCTAACTGCTACTCTACTTACTAGTGTCACTGATGTTATTATTAGAATCAGTTAGATTTATCACGGTTCAGAGGAATTCCTACCGAAAAATTTTGGGAGAGTCTCCCCTGTATCGGTGACCAAATCCATAATACATAAGATATATACTCAGCCACAGGCGGCTGGAACACATTTTCCACAACCACGCAGTAATAAAGTCACAATAAAAACAAAGAAACTACTCTAGCAATAGCCACGACTATAACATTCCACAAATAATAAAAGAACTAACTAGACATGCAGAAATAAACTCAACTACAATCCCAAATTTAATATAACATTAAAAGAGAACTAAAAGAAAGACTTGACAATTTTGCCAGCTACTTCTGGATCTCTCCACAGTCCAGTCATCACACACCTTCATCACCACCACCACCCTGTCGCCTCCCTTTCATATCTTAGCTTTTCCTTTATCTGCAGTAGGAGGAAAGAAAATAAAACTATAAGCGAAAATCCTTAGTAAGTACTAATCTATCTCACAAAAACTCGAAGTGCATAAAAGTAATGTAATAATACTGAAACTGAAATGCTAAAGCCAAAGATGCATGTATTCATGGTATACAGAAATAAAACTGAATACTAAACATGCTCACTAACTGATAGGAAAGTAAGGAAACAACTACTGTAAGCTTAGAATTAAAGAACTAAACTTTTATTGACTCTAAGCATAAACCTGTTTCCTTTTCTTATATCCTTATACTAGAAATTAATCTTTTAATTTCTCTTTCACTTTCTTCTTCTTTTTCTTTTCTTACTTTTCTTACTTTTCTTTCTTTGTTCATTTCTTCTTTGGGCCCAGGCTTAGTACCATCTTTGTTTTGCGCGCTCTCTAATAGTGACTGAGGTAGCGAGCCTCTAGTCCTATGAGGTAAAGACCTTGATCTTACCAGGGCCAAGACATTGGAATTGGTCACCTGGATTTATTTAACCACAACCTTGGAAGTCGGGTACTAGCCTCTTACTTTAATTTACTTGTTATCTCTTTTTAACTAGACTTTAGTCTTTTTCTTTACTCATGCTTCTTATAATCCTTTATTGGAGCCTATTAGAATCCTGTAGATATATCTAACAAATATGGGATTACAACTAACTAAGCATGCTATATAATAATCACACAAGGGAAGTAGATCCGAACTCTCTAAGATCATGTTATAAAATAGAGCAAAAGCAAGCAAATCTGAATTTTCTAAACATGCTATAAAATAAAGCAAAAGAGAGCTTATTTGGACTTCCTAAACATGCTGTGATAAAAGCAAAAGGAAACTAATCTAACCTCACTAATCATGCTACAAAGTAGAGCAAAAAGAAAACTAATTTGATCTTGCTAATCATGCTACAAAATAGAGTAAAAGAAACTCATTTGGACTTTCTAAACATGATGTAAAGTAGGGCAAAATAAACCAACTTGGACTTACTAAACATGCTGTAAGATAGAGCAAAATAAAGATAACTTGGACTTACTAAACATGCTGTAAGATAGAGCAAAAGAAAGCTAACTTGGACTTACTAAACATGCTATAAAAACAGGGAAAAAGAATGAAACTTTAAGCTTTCTAACATGCTGTAAAAATAGGGCAAAAGAATGAAACTTTAAGCTTTCTAACATGCTGTAAAACAGGGCAAAAGAATCCATTTTGCTGGAATTTATGGTAGCAATTAGACTTACACGGATACAACATTTAAGAGCTACAGGCATGCTTAAAACACAACCATAGGCTGGAATCAGGGTTGTCCGTCTTAACAAAGAATTCGAAACAGAAATTCTATGCAAGAAATGCTCTAATCTACCAGGTATAAAGAGCTAACAGCATAGGCAGAACATGCACTTACTTAACTGCATAAGAAAATTAATAGCACAACCAAGAAACACTACCATCTACCCGGTATAAGGGAACTAATAGCACAAAGAAGCTACATATCCAACCCCACCCCTTCCCTTCTTGTATCCTTAAGTGAACTCACGGCAGCAACCATGAAATAGCAATTTGTACGGTATAATCCAAAAACAGGGAAGCAAAGGACAAACTGAAACTTAACTTTGCATGGCAAAATACCTAGCAACAACCAAAGGAAAGAATGCATAACAACCCTAGCATCCCCCCCTGTTCAGTGGCAAGGCAGGAAACCGAATCACACTAACATGAACTGATTAGTATGCTACAAATTTATTCTTAGGTTGCAAACTATTTAAACAAATGAGTACAACACCGAAATTAATCCCAAACCTCCAATCCCTTCTCAAAAAGCTCACAACAGCAAGCAAAACCTCAAAATCCTTACAAACTAAATTTTGAAAGCCAAGAAAACAAATCGAAGCTCGGAACTACTCCTACTACAGGCGAGTAGTACTTACCGAGGGTTCTTGGACTTACAACCGAAGGAGAGGAAGGTCTAGGGTTCCAAAGCTTGAAACTTTTGACTTCTTCTTGTGCCCGCGTGTTCTCCTTGCCGAGAGAAGTTTGGCTTTGTGAATCGCCTAGGTTTGAGCTGCGGTCTTCGCCCGAGGAGAGGAGACGCCGTCGCGAGGGAGGAGGAGAGAAAATGTTTCGGTTTTATTTTTTCAGAAAAATGAAAACCTAACTTTGTTTCTTATATCCGGGTTTTGATCAAAACTATGCTATAAACCTAATTTCCTCCATATAAGGTTAACAAAATCTTGTAGCTCAGCTGGTTGGGCCGGTTTTGCTTGGGTCAGTCCGACCCAGGGTCGTGGGTTCGAACCTCGCCTTCCACAGTTTTTGTCAAACTTTCTTTCTTTTTGTAAACATACTAAATGACCTCCAAAAATTGCGTAAAAATACTCTAAAAATTTCTAAAAATCTCTAGAATATTTTAAAAGAATTTCCAAATATTTTTATGGACATTTGGAACTCGAAATAGGAAAAATCGGGTCATTACAATCCCCCATACCTTATAAAAAGTTCATCCTCGAACTTAGAATAGCTCTGGATACTTCTGTCTCATGCTGTCCTCCCACTCCCAAGTGATTTACTCGTGCTTTTGGTTCTACCAGACGACCTTCACTAGTGGTACTTCTTTATTTCTCAATCTCTTGACTGCTTTGTCCACTATCTGTGTAGGTCTACTCTCATAACTAAGATCCTCTTGGATCTGCACTGACTAAGGCTGAATCACTTGGCTCAGGTCATGGAGATACTTCTTTAGCATGGAGACATGAAATACATTGTGTATTGCTGACATATCTTATGGTAAGTCCAGCCTATAAGCTACTTTCCCAATCCTCTCTATGATCAGGTAAGGTCCTACATAGCGAGGACTTAATTTGCCCTTCTTGCCAAATCTCATCACTCCCTTCATAGGAGCGACTTTGAGGAAAACTGAATCTTCTACTTGGAATTCCAATGGCCTACGACGTGTGTCAGCATAACTCTTCTGTCTGCTCTGGGCAGTCTCAATTCTCTGTCTGATTTTCTGGATTGCCTGAGTGGTCTCGTCTATCAGCTCTGTTTGAATGCTTAGCTCTACTTCCATCTCTTTTCTCTCTCCCGCTTCTTTCCAGCATATGGGTGATCTGCATTTCCTGCCATATAGTGCTTCATAAGGTGTCATCTTTATGGTGGTCTGATAGCTATTGTTGTAGGCGAATTCAGCTAAGCACAAATACTTGCACCAACTTCCTTTGAAATCTAGCGCACAAGCTCTGAGCATATCTTCTAAAATCTGATTCACTCGCTCTGTCTGTCCATTAGTCTGTGGATGGAAAGCTGTGCTGAACTTAAGTTTTGTGTCTAGTGCATTCTGAACGTATTCCCAAAATCGTGAAGTGAAGCGCCCATCTCTATCAGAAACGATAGATTTAGGAACTCCATGAAGTTTGACTACCTCTTTAACATATAGCTGGGCCAACTGCTCTATAGAGTGGGACACCTTGATGGCTAGGAAGTGAGCAGACTTGGTCAATCGGTCCACTATTACCCATATTACGTCATATCAATTGGTGGTTCTTGGAAGACCTGTTATGAAGTCCATGGATATATCTTCCCATTTCCATTCTGGTATTGGAAGAGGCTGAAGAACTCCTCCTGGTCTCTGGTGTTCTACTTTGACCCTCTGACATGTCAGGTAGGTACTGACATATTTAGCTACATTTCTTTTGAGTCCTGACCACCAGAACTTCTGTTTCACATCTTGGAAGAACCAGGATGCATGGAGTACGGTGTACTGTGAGCTTCTTCTAAGATCTTCTTCCTCAGTTCTTCATCATTGGGCACGCAAATGCGACTCCCCTAATAGAGAATCCCGCTGTCTGTTACTCGAAAATCTGATTTGTCTTCTTTCTGTATCCCTTGCTTGATCTTCTGGATGCCCGGATCTTCACTTTACTTTCTCTGTATCTCCTCAAACAATGTAGACTACAAGGTCAATGCAGAGAGTTGTCTTTCAATAATTTCGAGTCCAAAACCTGACAACTCCTTCTGCAGTGGCAGGGCTAGTGATGACAAATACATCAGTGATGAACTGGATTTTCTGCTGAGTGCATCTGCCACTCTGTTAACTTTGCCTCGGTGGTAGAGGATTTCACAGTCGTAATCTTTGACGAACTCCAGCCACCTGCGCTGTCTCATGTTTAAGTCCTTCTGAGTTAAGAAGTACTTAAGACTCTGATGATCTGTGAAGATTCTACACTGAACTCCATACAAATAATGTCGCCAAAGTTTCAGTGCAAAAACCACAGCTGCCAGCTCAAGATCGTGAGTGGGATCGTTCTTCTCGTAGTCTTTGAGTTGTCTGAAAGCATAGGCTATGACTTTTCCTTCTTGCATGAGTACAACTCCTAAGCCCATCTTGGAAGCATCACTGCAGATGTCAAAACTCTTGTCGCTCTGTGGAACAGTCAGAATGGGAGCACTGATCAATCTCTTCTTTAGCTCTTGGAAACTCTGCTCACATTTATTTGACCATTCGAATCTCTTGTTCTTTCTGGTGAGGGCTGTTAGTGGAGAGGCTATCCTGGAAAAGTCCTCCACGAACTTCCTGTAGTACCCAGCTAAACCAAGGAAGCTTCTGATATCTCTGACGTTCTTGGGTCTACTCCAGTTGTTGACCGCTTCCACTTTGGCTGGATCCACTTGAATACCTTCTTTAGAAATAATGTGACCTAAAAACGCCACTTGATTTAACCAGAACTCGCACTTTGAGAATTTAGCATAAAGCTGCTTTTGCTGAAGGGTCCGTAGTACTATCCTCAAGTGCGTGTCATGCTCCTCTGTGGTCCTTGAATAGACCAGAATGTCGTCGATGAATACGATGACAAATTTGTCAAGATATTCTCTGAACACTCTGTTCATTAAGTCCATGAAGACCGCAGGTGCATTAGTCACTCCAAAAGACATGACTACAAACTCGTAGTGCTCGTATCTGGTCCTGAACGTCGTTCTGGGTATATCTCTTTCTTTCACCTTCAGCTGATGGTACCCAGAGCGTAGGTCTATCTTTGAGAACACTGTTACTCCTCTTTACTGATCAAATAAGTCATCGATCCTAAGAAGGGGGTACTTGTCCTTAACTGCTACTTTGCTCAGCGTTCTGGAATCTATGCACATTAGCACGGATCCGTCTTTCTTCATAACGAACAACTCTGGAGCTCCCCGGGGTGAATGACTAGGGCGAATGAAGCCTTTGTCAAGTAACTCCTGTAGTTGTTCTTGTAACTCCTTCAGCTCTGCTGGAGACATGCGATACGGAGCTTTGGAAATTGGACCAGTTCCAGGAACCAATTCAATCTCAAATCCATTCATTTATTGGGAGGTAGTCCAGGTAGATCTGCTGGGAATACTTCGGGATATTCACAGACCACTCGAACCCCCTCTTTCTTACCTTCTTTCTGTTCTTCCACACTTACTTGACTGGGGCTTCGGGCTCCCTACTGTCTTGTCTTCTATCTTAGCTGGCTTGAACTCTATAAACTCCTCGTAGTGCTTGTTGGTAATCTGCAGGTGGAAGAACTCTTCATAAAACTCTGACTGAAAATCTGCCCAGCTCATCTGATCAGCTGCTCTCTTGGTCTTTATCCTCTCCCACCACATACGAGTATCTGCAGACAGGAAGAAAGAAGCGCACTTGACCTTCTCGACTTCTGGCTAGTCAAGAAGCTCCATAGTACTCTCCAGTGTTTAAACCAAGCCTGGGCATCCCAGGGCTCAATCGTGCCTGAGAAGCTCTTTGGTTTCAGACGGCTCCCTGAGTAGCTGGTGGAGTCTCAATTACCACTGGAGCCTCTGTAGTGATGGCTGGAGGAGGGGGAGGAACTGCTGACTAGTTTTCCATTAGATTGGCAATCACTTGCTGCTGCTCTGCTACTTGTCTCTGGAGCTGAGAAACCACTTCAGAAAGGTTGGGCTCAGTTGCCCTAGGCACTTCGTTCTCTTGAGCTGGTTCCTCGGTGTGAGTAGTACGGGAACGTCCTCTTCTTGCCATCTAATTATGCAAGGTAAAGGCTTGATATCTTACTTTAACTCTTCTAATCATACATAAATACGAATAGAGAAAAGGGAAACTAAATCTTCTATCTTACTTTGGTACTCAAAAAAAATAAGTACTCTATACTGCAGTTAATAATAAGAAAAGTAGAATAAAGAAAGGATTTAAATACTTTCTTACTTGGAGACGGCAAGGATGATGCTGATGTGTGTGTGTGATGCAGGAGAATGGAACTCTGCTCTGATACCAACTGTAACAACCCACCCTTCTTACTACTACTCTCTAAGGGCGACCGTTACCTAACTGCTACTCAACATACTAGTGTCACTGATGTTATTATTAGAATCAGTTAAATTTATCACGGTTCAGAGGAATTCCTACCGAAAAATTTCGGCAGAGTCTCCCTTGTACCGGTGACCAAAACCATAATACATAAAATATATACGCAGCCACAGGCGGCTGGAACACATTTTCCACAACCACGCAGTAATAAAGTCACAATAAAAACAAAGAAACTACTCTAGCAATAGCCACGACTATAACATTCCACAAATAATAAAAGAACTAACTAGACATGCGGAAATAAACTCAACTACAATCCCAAATTTAATATAACATTAAAAGAGAACTAAAAGAAAGACTTGACAATTTTGCCAACTACTTCTGGATCTCTCCACAGTCCAGTCATCGCACACCTTCATCACCACCACCACCCTGTCGCCTCCCTTTCATATCTTAGCTTTTCCTTTATCTGCAGTAGGAGGAAAGAAAACAAAACTATAAGCGAAAACGCTTAGTAAGTACTGATCTATCTCACAAAACTCGAAGTGCATAAAAGTAATGCAATAATACTGAAACTGAAATGCTAAAGCCAAAGCTGCATGTACTCATGGTATACAGAAATAAAACTAAATACTAAACATGCTCACTAACTGACAGGAAAGTAAGGAAACAACTACTGTAAGCTTAGAATTAAATAACTAAACTTTTATTGACTCTAAGCATAAACCTGTTTCCTTTTCTTATATCCTTATACTAGAAATTAATCTTTTAATTTCTCTTTCACTTTCTTCTTCTTTTTATTTTCTTACTTTTCTTACTTTTCTTTCTTTCTTCTTTTCTTCTTTGGGCCCAGGCTTAGTACCATCTTTGTTTTGCGCGCTTTCTAATAGTGACTAAGGTAGCGAGCCTCTAGTCCTATGAGGTAAAGACCTTGGTCTTACCAGGGCCAAGACCTTAGAATTGGTCACCTGGATTTATTTAACGACAACCTTGGAAGTCGGGTACTAGCCTCTTACTTTAATTTATTTGTTATCTCTTTTTAACTAGACTTTAATCTTTTTCTTTACTCATGCTTCTTATAATCCTTTATTGGAGCCTATTAGAATCCTGTAGATATATCTAACAAATATGGGATTACAACTAACCAAGCATGCTATATAACAATCACACAAGGAAAGTAGATCCGAACTCTCTAAGATCATGTTATAAAATAGAGCAAAAGGAAGCAAATCTGAATTTTCTAAACATGCTATAAAATAAAACAAAAGAGTGCTTATTTGGACTTCCTAAACATGCTGTGATAAAAGCAAAAGGAAACTAATCTAACCTAACTAATCATGCTACAAAGTAGAGCAAAAAGAAAACTAATTTGTTCTTGCTAATCATGCTACAAAATGGAGAAAAAGAAACTAATTTGGACTTTCTAAACATGATGTAAGGTAGGGCAAAATAAACCAACTTGGACTTACTAAACATGCTGTAAGATAGAGCAAAAGAAAGCTAACTTGGACTTACTAAACATGCTGTAAGATAGAGGAAAAGAAAGCTAACTTGGACTTACTAAACATGCTGTAAAAACAGGGCAAAAGAATGAAACTTTAAGCTTTCTAACATGCTGTAAAAATAGGGCAAAAGAATGAAACTTTAAGCTTTCTAACATGCTGTAAAAATAGGGCAAAAGAATGAAACTTTAAGCTTTCTAACATGCTGTAAAACAAGGCAAAAGAATCCATTTTGCTGGAATTTATGGCAGCAATTAGACTTACACGGATACAACATTTAAGAGCTACAGGCATGCTTAAAACACAACCATAGGCTGGAATCAGGGCTGTCCGGCTTAACAAAGAATTCGAAACAGAAATTATATGCAAGAAATGCTCTAATCTACCTGGTATAAAGAGCTAACAGCATAGGCAGAACATGCACTTACTTAACTGCATAAGAAAATTAATAGCACAACCAAGAAACACTACCATCTACCCGGTATAAGGGAACTAATAGCACAAAGAAGCTACATATCCAACCCCACCCCCTTCCCTTCTTGTATCCTTCAGTGAACTCACGGCAGCAACCATGAAATAGCAATTTGTACGGTCTGATCCAAATACAGGGAAGCAAAGGACAAACCGAAACTTAACTTTGCATGGCAAAATACCTAGCAACAACCAAAGGAAAGAATGTATAACAACCCTAGCATCCCCCCTGTTCAGTGGCAAGGCAGGAAACCGAATCACACTAACATGAACTGATTAGTATGCTACAAATTTATTCTTAGGTTGCAAACTATTTAAGCAAATGAGTACAACACCGAAATTAATCCCAAACCTCCAATCCCTTCTCAAAAAGCTCACGGCAGCAAGCAAAACCTCAAAATCCTTACAAACTAAATTTCGAAAGCCAAGAAAACAAATCGAAGCTCGGAACTACTCCTACTACAGGTGAGTAGTACTTACCGAGGTTCTTGGACTTACAACCGAAGGAGAGGAAGGTCTAGGGTTCCAAAGCTTGAAACTTTTGACTTCTTCTTGTGCCCGTGCGTTCTCCTTGCCGAGAGAAGTTCGGCTTCGTGAAGAATCCGTGGAGGAGAGAGCTCGCCGGCCGCCGGAATCGCCTAGGTTTGAGCTGCGGTCTTCGCCCGAGGAGAGGAGACGCTGTCGCGAGGGAGGAGGAGAGAAAATGTTTAGGTTTTATTTTTTCAGAAAAATGAAAACCTAACTTTGTTTCTTATATCCGGGTTTTGATCAAAACTATGCTATAAACCTAATTTCCTCCATATAAGGTTAACAATATCTTGTAGCTCAGCTGGTTGCGCCGGTTTTGCTTGGGTCAGTCCGACCCGAGGTCGTGGGTTCGAACCTCGCCTTCCACAGTTTTTGTCAAACTTTCTTTCTTTTTGTAAACATACTAAATGACCTCCAAAAATTGAGTAAAAATACTCTAAAAATTTCTAAAAATCTCTAAAAATCTCTAGAATATTTTAAAAGCATTTCTAAATATTTTTATGGACATTTGAAACTCGAAATAGGAAAAATCGGGTTGTTACATGAGAAATAGCAGGGCATTGACGAAGGGCAAGGTGGACCTACGCGTAGGCAATGGAGCATGGGTTGCTGCTATTGCTGTAGGGACTTATTTTCTCTCTCTGCCCTCTGGGCTTGTATTAGAGTTGGATGATTGTTGTTATGTGCCTGCTTTGACTAAGAACATTATATCAGTTTCTTGTTTGGATAAGAAAGGGTTTTCATTTATAATAAAGAACAAATGTTGTTCAGTTTATTTAAATGATATGTTCTATTGTAGTGCACCTCTGATGAACGGACTCTATATTCTAGACCTTGAGAGCCCTATCTATAACATAAGTTCCAAGAGGTTCATGTCAAATGACATGAACCCAACCTATCTCTAGCACTGTCGCTTAGGTCATATAAATGACAAGCGCTTATCCCAGCTCCATAAAGATGGTTTGCTGGGCTCATTTGATTTTGAATCATATGAGACATGCGAGTCATGCCTACTAGGCAAGATGACCAAGACTCCCTTTAGTGGACACAGTGAGAGAGCGACTGATTTGTTAGGACTTATACATAGTGATGTATGTGGCCCTTTCAATGTCGCTGCTAGAGGTGGTTATAGGTACTTCATCACATTTATTGATGACTTCAGTAGATATGGTTATGTGTACTTGATAACACATAAGTCAGAATCCTTTGAAAAGTTCAAAGAATTCAAGAACGAAGTACAGAACCAGCTTGGCAAATGTATTAAGATACTTCTATCAGATCGAGGTGGAGAATACCTTAGCCATGAGTTTCGTGACTATCTAGTTGAGTGTGGGATTCTATCCCAACTCACTCCTCCTGGAACACCACAGTGGAATGGTGTATCCAAAAGGAGGAATCGTACCCTATTAGATATGGTACGATCTATGATTAGTCACACAGATCTTTCGACATTCGTTTGGGGCTATGCTCTAGATATGACAGCTTTTATACTCAACCGAGTTTCATCCAAGGCCGTGATAAAGACACCATATAGGATATGGACTGGGAGAGATGCCTAGGTGTCTTTTATGAGGATTTGGGGTTGTGAGGCTTACGTCTGACGTCTAGTCTCAGACAAATTAGGACTCAAATCCGACAAGTGCTACTTTATTGGATATCCCAAGGAAACTAAGGGATATTACTTCTACATTCCCAGTCAGCACAAGGTAGTTGTGGTAAAGACTGGGGTCTTTCTAGAAAGGGACTTCGTTTCTAGAAAGACTAGTGGGAGTACGTTCGATCTTGAAGAAGTTCAAGATGCGGAATATAGCACTAAAGCCTTGATGGAAGTTGAACTGGAACCATAAAATATTGTGGATGATGTTGTTCCACAAAGAGTTGAGGAACAACAACCAGTTCAAGTAGACATACCTCTTCACAGGTCTGATAGGCTACGTCGTCAGCCTAAGAGATACTCTTTTCTCTTGTCTAACCATGATGACGTTGTGCTCATAGAGGATGAGCCTACCACCTATCAGGAGCTGTGATGAGACCAGATTCCGAGATATGGCTAGAGGCCATGAGATCCGAAATGGAATCCATGTACACCAACCAAGTATGGACTTTGGTTGATCCACCTGAAGGGCTAAAACCCATTGGGTGTAAGTGGGTCTTTAAGAGAAAGATTGACATGGATGGACTTATCTATAAGGGTCGCTTGGTAGCTAAAGGTTTCAAGCAAATTCATGGTATTGACTATGATGAAACATTTTCTCCAGTAGTGATGTTTAAGTCCATTCGGATCATGCTTGCTATTGTAGCTTACCATGACTATGAGATATGGCAGATGGATGTCAAAACTGCGTTTCTGAATGGAAACCTGCTCAAGGATGTGTACATGACACAACCTGAGGGTTTTGTAGATCCACAGCATACTGGCAGAGTATGCAAGCTGCATAGGTCCATTTATGGACTAAAGCAAGCTTCTCGAAGCTGGAATCTTCGACTTGATGATGCAATCAAACAGTTTGGTTTCATCAAGAATGAAGATGAACCTTGTGTCTACAAGAAGGTTGTTGGGGACATAGTTGTTTTCCTCATATTGTATGTGGATGACATACTACTAATTGGGAAAGACATTCCTTTGCTACAGTCTGTCAAGACCTGGCTAGGGACATGTTTCTCAATGAAGGACTTAAGTGAGGCATCCCGCATTCTAGGGATATAGATCTATAGAGATAGATGTAAGAGATTGCTTGGCCTAAGAGTACATATATTGACAAGGTACTCCTTCGGTTTGCCATGTAGAACTCCAAGAAGGGATTTCTGCCGATGTCACATGGCGTGAGTCTTTCGAAGACTCAAGGTCCCTCTTCAAGGGAGGAGAGAGACCGCATGGATGAGATCCCTTATGCCTCAGCCATAGGATCTATCATGTATGCCATGCTATGTACTCATCCTGATGTCTCGTATGCTTTGAGCATGACGAGCAGATACCAGTCAGATCCAGGTGAAAGTCACTGGATAGCGGTCAAGAATATTCTTAAGTACTTAAGAAGGACTAAAGAATATTTCTTGATATATGGAGGAAATGACGAGCTAGCTGTAAAGGGTTATAGTGATGCCAGCTTTCAGACCGACCAGGATGATTATCGATCGTAGTCAGGGTTCGTGTTTTGCATTAATGGTGGTGCTGTGAGCTGGAAGGGTTCGAAGCAAGACATAGTTGCTGATTCTACGACAGATGCCGAGTACATTGCTGCATCAGAGGCAGCAAAGGAGGCAGTTTGGATCCGCAAGTTCATCACTGAACTCGGGGTGGTTCCTAGTATTGCTGACCCTATTGAGCTCTATTGTGACAACAATGGAGCTATAGCGCAGGCTAACGAACCTCGCTCACACCAGCGGACCAAACACATACTACGGCGCTTCCATCTCATTCGAGAGATTATCAAGAGAGTAGATGTGAAGATTTGCAGAGTACCTACAGAGGCTAACATCACAGATCACTTGTCCAAGGCTTTGGCACAAAGGAAACATGATGGTCACACTAGGTCATTGGGGCTTAGAGCCTACACTGATTAGCACTAGTGCTAGTGGGAGATTGTTAGTTAGAGCCCTAGAGTCAATCATTTGATGATTGTATTATGGACTTGTTGTATCATATTCTTATATAAATAAAGACATTTGTTTTTGGTTATTATACTTACTTGTATTGGTGCCAAATAAACTAAGTATAATAGCGTCCTTGAGTAGAAGGTTTTCACCTATATCAATCGGTTGGTTGAACCGATAGTGAGATGATATAGGAAACACTACTCTTAATCATTCCTAGTCAAGTATTAACATTCAGAGACAATGTTAATGCAATAAGACTAGCATGTAGTTCAACTCGATGACTTGATCTCACAAGTCATGGATATAGAGATATCAAGTTGACACATAGGTATGCATTGGAGAATGTATACTGAATGACCCGCCATGAGAAAGTATCATGGATCATTATATGAGTGTCATATACTTTCTCATGTGGCTATTAGTATGACTACTAGTCCTTAGACATGAAGTCACCATGGATCCCTACATAAGGAGTTATGTACTTTGGTTTCGTCAAATGTCACCCGTAACTAGGTGGACTATAAAGGCGATTACTAGGTATGTAACAAATTATGCAGAGGGATGTGAGTGATGTAGATGGGATCTATCCCTCCTATATGACGGGAGCGACATCGATATTCTTGATAGAGTGAGACCACGAAGTGCATGGCCATGCCCAAATGAGTCAATATGAGATATTGAGCTCATTTGATTTAGTGAGTCTACTTGGAGTTCAAGATTTAGATTGATTAGAGGATGACATGGTCTATGCCTCATATTGATTAATCTAGATGTCTAGGATAGAAGGGCACTTGTCATATATTGGGAGGAGTCACAATTGGTAGTCACAAGGTGATGTTGGATCTCAACATTCTTGTAACTTGGGCAGTAATGATGTGTTGCTAGATACCGCTCATTACTTATGCTCCTAAATGGGTTTAGGGGAATTGCCAACGTTACAAGAACCTATAGGGTCACACACTAAGGACAATTGATGGAGATTAGGTTCATATGATGAACCAAGAGGTTTAGATTCATGTGATGAATCAAATTGGATTAAGAGTAATCCTAATTGGGCTAATTGATTTGCACTCAAGTTGATTCATGTGTTCAATGAGTCTAATTTAGATTATGACTCATTAAATCAATTTAATTAAATGAATTAGATTCATTATATTAAATTGGTTTGAATCAAATGGTTAGATTAGATCAACCATGAGAGAGATTTGGTCAAGTTTGACTTGACTTGAGAAGGAAGATGAAAGGTCAAGTTTGACATGACCATTTGCCACCTCATTTGTGAGTTGGCATTAAGTGGCCAATGATGATGTGCCACATCATCATAGTTGGCACATGTGTGTGCCACCTCATGGAGGTTACAAGTCCCCTCTTTAATGGCCTCCACATTTAATGAAAAGGAGTTACAACTCCAAGAGGTGGCCGACCACTTTTGTGAGGAATGAAAATTCATTTTTCATTCAAGGATCATTCACTTCATCTTCTTCCTTGCTCTCTCTTCTTGCTCTCCCTCTCCTCCTCTTGCCGTGACTGATCAAGGGTGCTAGCACACCTTTGTTTAGTTTTTCTCCACCCATTTGTTCATGCGGATACTTCTAGAGGATCGTACGCTTGACGATCTCGAGATCCGACACTTCCTTGGACGAGCGGGATTCGTAAAGGGCATGCATCAAGGGTAAAAGGTTTTCTCCTTGTAAATCTAGTTTAGAACTAGCAAAAAACTCATACTCGTAATGTTTTTTGAAAGTTTTACTTCACACGGATCCGGTGGCATGGGGGGTTCGGGGTTTTCGCAATGCGAAAAAGCGGTTTTCGCGGCCCGAAAAACCCAACAGAATGCAAGAGATTTTGAAAGAATATAAATCTGCAATCCGACTTTGGAAGAAGATATTCTTCCAGAATTACCTACTACCTATCATTGTTCACAGTGCCTCTTTTAACAAAGTAAGCATGAACTAGTTCGAAACACTTTCAGCAAAATTATAAATCCGCCCCTGGACTATGAGGAAGCATTGCAAAAAGAATTCATAAGAGGAAGCAGTGCAAAAACAACTTCATAAGAGAAATACAGTAATTCAAATCTGAAGAGTCAACCTTCCAAGCAGAGAAGTCTTTTTGGCTTGGAACAGAATGGAGAAAAGGGAACATTGCTAGTTGAGAGAGAGCTACTTAGAATTGAATTCATAGAAATCGAGCTATCTTTGCAAGATAAAAATCTGGAAATTGATTTTCTTAAGAAAGAGATAGAAGTTTTAAAAGAGGAAATCTGTAAATCATTGGTGAACATAAATGCATACAAAAGATGGAGAGCAACAGACGAGGTCGGCGAGAAGAAGAAAGCGGCGAGATAAGATGAAGAAATTAGGGATTACCTTTTTTGAGAGAGAGCAACAGACGAAGTCGGCGAGATTGACCAAGCCGATGAGATACAAGCAGCGAGAAAGCAGTTGCAAACGAGAATAAAGAGAATATGTAAGTAGGAGTCGGCGAGATAAGAGGAGAAGAAGAAAGCAGAGTCGACGAGGAAGGAATGTTGCGAGGGAAGACAACGAGAATATGTAAGCAAGATTTAGGGGTTTTGTAAAAATAAAACAAAATAAAATAATAATAATTTAATACATTTCTTTATTATTTATATAAATTAAAAACAGAATTTATTTCCGTTTAAAAATATATAAACGGATTTGTTGACAAATAAAATTTCGTATTAAATTCTGTTTCAAATCTATATATATTTTTGTTTATAAATATTTATTTTATAAATTCATTTTGAGTTTGTTTTAAATTCCATCTCAAATTTTTTTTTATATTATATTTTATTTAAATATAATAGATTATTAATTTCGTATTAAATTCATTTTTGATTTACTATAATTTAAAACGGATTTTAATTATGTTTTAAAAATCCGTTTCTGAAGTCTTTTTTCTTGTTGCGATCCCCCTCCTCCTCTTTTATAATTTTTGCTAGCGGGTAATAAGGAACATTTTAACAAAATTAAAATCTCTCTTTTAAACCATTGTAAATAGCTATAAAAGAAAATATTATAACAAAAGTTTATTTTAAACAAAATCTTCCTTTTATTACTATTATAGTTGGTTACAGCAAGGAAAGATTAAAATATCTCTTTTAATTGTAGATAACTACAAAAAGGAAAAATTTTAATAAAATTAAAATCTCTCTTTTAACCATTGTAGATAACTATAAAAAATGAAAGGTTTTAACAAAATTAAAATCTCTCTTTTAACCATTATAGATAACTATAAAAAAGGAAAGATTTTAACAAAATTAAAATATCTCTTTTAACCATTGTAGATAACTACAAAAAGGAAAGATTTTAATAAAATTAAAATATCTCTTTTAACCATTGTAGATAACTACAAAAAAGGAAAGATTTTAATAAAATTAAAATCTATCTTTTACTCCATTATAGAAAGTTATAAAAGGTAAGATTTTAACAAAATTTTGTTTTCAACAAAACTTCCTTTTCTCTTCTTGTATGGCCAGCCCCATGCTTGGGCAACAAGCATGGCTTGGCCGGCCTACATCTTGGGTACCAAGAGGGCTTGGTCAGCCCCTTGCTTGAGCACCAAGCAAGGATGTGGCTGTCCCCTCATTTGGGTAAGAAGAAAAATCAAAACGGGTGAATGCGAGGCTTTATAGAGGCTACAACAGGGACCGAGAGGAGGAATTGGTTTTGGTCTCCCGATGAGCTTGAGCTTCCTATGTTCGACACGAACACTCAACTCAAGTTCATCAATAATAACTCATACCACTAAAGAGTTATTATTGAACTACCGCACCAATCTCATATTACATTATGTGCTCCTTCTTATCATGAGTGTGTTAATCTCCCTCTGTTTAAGATATCGAATGTCCATTAATTAAATGAGTTACTAACAACTCACTTAATTAATATCTAGCTCCAAGAGTAGTACCACTCAACTTTATTATCATGTCGGAACTAGGTCCACCTGTAGGGTTAACATGACAATCCTTATGACCTCCTCAAGGGTACATCATCAACCTAGATAACTAGGACACAGTTTCCTTCTATAATAAACAACACACCATATAAATAATATTATTCCCCAACTTATCGGGCCTATTGATTTAACAAATAAATCTCACCCATTGATAAATTAAAGAAATAAATACTAAGTACATATGCTTGCTATTATATCGGGATTAAGAGTATACACATCCATAATAACAGAGGTTATGTTCTTTTATGCAGTCAGTATAAAAGGAACAACCTCAAATGGTCCTGCTCAATACACACATAGTGTACTAGAGTAATTTTATAGTCAAGATAAACTAGTACCAAATTACGCTACAACCATTCCAATGGTTTGTCTCAATCCATCTTGGTTGTGAGCTACTATTTATAATTTATAAGGAACTGATAACATGATCTTCTGTGTGACACCACACACCATGTTATCTACAATATAAATTAAATGGACAATTGAATTTTACTAAATGCAGACATTTGACCAATGTGATTCTCATTTCAAAATAAATGTTTATACAAAAAGCTAGGCTTTTAGTATACATCCTTACACTTGATCCTATAGAACACACAAAAGTATAATAGGATACTCGATATCCTATAATACGGTATGATGTTACTAAATTATAGGCTTGAGTCTAAATAACAACCAAGAATCTAGTAGGATATTCGATATCCTATACTACGATATAATCTTATTAAAGTATAGGTCTTAGCCTAAGTAGCAACCAAGGGTTTAGTAGGATACTCAATATCTTATAATATGGTATGTTAGCACTAATGCACAGGCATGAAAAAATATCAAGCTGGTAACCTAATTCAATATTTTATAGCTATGTTGCGGTATAGTATCACAAGCATAAAAGGACAAGTATAAATTACCATAAATAGCATGGGCAACAACGAGACTGCATGAATATCAAATGGATCAAAATATAAGCTCAAGTAATAAAAGGTCAACCTGAATAAGTAACAGAGTAAATATCAAGAATATCAAGGTAAAATAATGACTACTCAATCGATACAAATAATATAATTATGCACTAAGGTTAAAGATCTAAAGAAGATAATCAGGAACTACCCACCTCAAATGTGGCTCGTGCTGAACTAATCCCACGTCGAGACATTCCTCTTTAATCAAAGTCCTGAAATCACATAATGTACAGTTTAGCTAATCTCTTATGCAACATCTATCTTAACAAAATTTTAAACTAATTATGGAAACTCCTAACCGAAATGATTATTAATTAACCCTAATTAATTATTAACTTTAAATAAATCCTCATTTCCTTGATCAATTAGTTTACCTACAACCCAATCTCTTTCTGATTAAGAAAACCCCTAATTGAATTGATTAACCTAGATTCACCAAATCCATTGATTAAATTAGATTTAATCCAACATCATCAACTCATTAATTGATCCATGTAAAATCCATTTACTAATAAGTCAACTCTTACTTTAATCAATTATATAGTCATGTAATAAATCTATCAATTAGGTGTATCACTGGATTTGTTCACATCATTAATCTATTAATCAACCTAATCAACTGTTACCAATTAATCAAGGTATGAAATTAGTAATTACCAATTAATCAATTCATTACATATCAATATAACCACCTGTTAATTAACCTAGTAATTCAACCAAACTCTTCCTGAATCAGACATATAGATTAATATCATAATCAATTGCTAACCAACCCAAATTTGATAATTAATCTAATCATTGATCAAATAGGGTTAGCCATACTATCAAACCTAATTAATCCATCATATTAATTAGATTAGGCATACTCACATCAACCATAATCCTTACCCTTATTGTTAACATATGTTTCCAATTCAATAAAACCTAACTCACCCCCTCACTGTTAATCGATGTTACTCAACCCAATACACCAATAAATTCTAAATTCATGTTGTGAGGTTGATGATTGGTAACAAGTTAATTCATCAGTTCGTTAACTATCATCACATTTCAAGTACACTTAATTGAATGCATAGCACATCTTACCCAAATTAGATATAGCCGCTCGGTGAAGAACTCAGATGAAGCTAGAAGGAAATGGAACTCTCCTATTCGAATCCAAAGAGGAGATGCCATCACTGATGGTTGTCCTCCTCTCCAAATCTGGAGAGGGAGGAGAAATAGAACTCCAGCCGGCGGTTGGGTGTGCAAGGAGCAACGTCGGTCGTTTTTGTAGCACTGGTAGTGGATGCATCAGATGGCTTCCGCTGGGGGCCAAGGTCTAGGGAGGAGAGGTCAACGACAATTGTGGTTGGCCTCGACTGCTAGTTGTGCACGTGAGAGGAGGAGAAGATGGTGACAATAGTGATGGATGGCGTTGATCATGCATTGTTTGGATAGAATACCAGCCGACCGTGATGTACACCCTGCAACGATGTTCGATGGAGGGGAAAAGCAAAGCTAGCGGCACCAACAGTGATAGCATCAGGCAGAGGTTGGCACACCATCGGGCAGTGGCGGTATCGGGCAGAGACGGGAGGTGGAGGCTAGGGCACGACAAAAAGGGGAAGATGGGAATAGGAAAAAGACTTAGGGTTTGATTGAATAAACTTAGGTTTTATATTCAATCAACTCTCATCATAATTGAGTATTCTAAATAGACATCCTAAAAGCCTAAAAATTTCATACAAACTCCGTTTAATTTTATCCCCCTAAATATGTCATATGAACTATGTTTAAATCTTAAAAAAATTTTAAAAAGTTTTAGAAAATTCTATAAGGTAATCCCATAATTAACACTTATTATTTTATTAGTATTTAAGTGTCATATATAATATTTTTCTCCACTAATAAAAATTTTGTCCCAAATTTACTACTCAAACTAAGAGATCCTCATCTTAAGAGTTACAACTAAGCAACACACCCACATACTAGTCCATCCTAGTATCATGAATAATTTTCTAACCATGAGGGATTTGTTGGAACCCTAAGATTGTTTTGGTGTGATCAACAAGTTAAGTTAGGTCCTGCGTTGTTTTAACCTTGTGTCTAAGTGTGCAGGAGCTTAGGAGCACAGGTACTGGAGTGGAAGACGCAGCTAGCGAGAAGGATGGCACGCGGTGCGTCCGAGGGACGAGGCGCTGCAGAAGAGTACCCCGGTGGATGATAAGGAAGCGTGTGGTGGTTCCGAGGGACGAAAGCCGGAGCGGAAGATTGCTCGGGGAGCAAGAGACACAGCTAGCGAGAAGGTCGGCACGCGGTGCGACCGAGGGATGAAGACTGCGGATGAGTACGCTGCTGGACGAGAAGAAAACACGCAGCGATTCCGAGGGACGAGAAGCCGGAGCGGAAGGCTGCTCGAGAAGACCGGAAGTTGGGTTCGGGTTAGCCCTTTTTCGGATGGCAGAGATCACCCAAGTGAGCGGATCCGAAGGAGAAGAACCGGACGGATGGACCGAACTGAGAAGAGGTCCCGACCAAAAGTCAACACCTGAGACTTTGGGCCCGGCCGGAGGCCCGGGCGCTGAGCTCCCGCCTGAAACCCTTCCGCCTTGACCGATTTTGACCAGATCATGATTTACGCGATCTAAACGTTGGGGAAAAAGCCTAACCCTTCCAATATTCCCCGACCAAGGCTATAAATATAGCCTTGGTCCAGAAGCTTTTCAACGAACTCACTGATTGTAAATCCAGTGTTTGCACACTCTCTTTTAGTCTAAGCTTCTATTTTCTGCGCTTCAACATTGTAAGAGACTTCTCCGCCTGAAAGAGTTTTATTGAGCTTAATCTTCCTTGGATTAATAACCACATCGGTTGTAACCAAGTAAATACTTTTGCCTAATGATCCGGTGGTAAGAGCCCGGGACCCCCTAACGAGGGGTCAATGCCACGTGGAGGTCAAAGGGCCAGGTGGTCCGTCGAAGAAGGGTGAGCCGACCGGACGCATGACAAAAGGGCAGGCCGATCGGCCTGCCCGCATATCGCCTGATAGTGAAAGACGCTCGACAGGGTCGGGGTTGGCCAATGAAGTAGTAAATGACCGAGGAAGGCCTAAGAGAAGGGACATAATGGTGACCGCCGCGCCAAAATTAAGGCCGTCCGACGACGTCAAGATCGGACGGACGTCCCTACCGGGCGGTGGGTGAAGGATAGGAACATATTCGACAACCGTCAAGTCCTATGGCTAGCCATACTCTAAGTCCGACAACAAGGTGTTCGTTGTCCCATCAAGATGTGATTGTATCAGAGCGATATGGTGTCGTGTAAGCTCTCACTGTACATACCGAGGTATGGGTCAGGACACGTATGTGCCTCGGACGTGCATTAATTCTTCACCGCTCATATAAAGAGCCTCTTCCTTCACGGAGGTACGATTCTACAAGCTTGAGCCACCTTTGCTGTCCGCTACCCGACTGAAGGCCGGAGGGTCGCCACGGAACCCCTTCCCGCGACTCGCAGTTCGCCGAGATTCGTGACGACGAAGGCCTACAACATCGACTAGGAGTGCGCCACGTGCCCAGCGTCCTTTGGTTCGGCGATTCGGACAGGATCAATTTGGCGCCGTCTGTGGGAACGCTCCTGCATCCGATCGGCAGCCATGGACGAGGCTGGACGACAACACGTGGTGACGCTCTCGAACGAGGAACTTGACGCTCTGATCGAGATAAGGGCCGCCAAGCTCGTGGAGCAAAAACAAAAAGCCACAGCCAAACGACCGGAGCAGCAAGCAACATCGGCGTCTGGTGGTCGAGCGGAAGCACCACCGACCACCGTCGCATTTCATCGAGCCCTATTCCGCACCCGGCCGCTACCATAGGGATAGGGGATCTTCTTCGGAGGAAATGCCTAGGCGAGATGACAGAAAGGGGAAAGCCCCCCGAGCGGACGCATCGCCCGAGCGGATCAATCGCCAATTTTCAGAGGCTATTCTGCGAGACCCTCTGCCAAAGCACTATGCGCCTCCGACGATCGGTGAGTACAATGGGACAACCGACCCAGATGATCATCTGGGTAAGTTCGATAACACTGCTACTCTCCATCAATATACAGATGGAGTAAAGTGCCGAGTTTTTCTTACCACTCGCTCGGGATCGGCTCAACGGTGGTTTCGGAGATTGCCAGACGGATCCATCACGAACTTCAAAGATTTTCGAACGGCCTTCCTCCACCATTTTGCGAGCAGTCGACGCTACCAGAAAACGAGCGTGAGCCTATTCGCCATCAAGCAAGAAGCCCGTGAATTGCTTCGAGCTTACATCCAGCGGTTCAACCAAGTGGTGATGGACATTCCAACGGCCACCTCGGAAACCATGATGAATGCCTTCACACAAGGCCTGGTGGATGGGGATTTCTTCCGATCGCTCATCCGAAAGCCGCCCCGAGACTATGATCACATGCTACACCGGGCGAACGAATATATCAACGTGGAAGAGGCACAAGCGGCTAGGAAAAAAGAAACTCCAACCGAGCGGGCTCCTCCAGCTGAGCGGAAACAACACGTCGTTCATCAGCCGCCCAGAGGACCAAGGGCCGAAGTAATTCGATCCCCCCATGCCAGGTCCCACGTGCAAGAGGTAGCCGCCGCCCGGCCCAAGCCAAAAAAGAAATAGACCCCGATGTTTTGCTCCTTCCACCGGACGGATACGCACAACACAAGGGATTGTCGAAGTCTTCCCTTCGTGGCTCATCCTGCGCCCCGGAATGCCGGACGACGGTCTCCCTCCGTCGACAGGCAACAGAGAACTCATGACACCGATCGGACGTGAGCTGATAGGCCACAGCAACAGACTCCCGATCGGCATCGTTCCCCAAGGAAGGAGAATCGCCGAGCGTCCAGAGAACGATCTCGACCATCCGCTCGGGAAGAGGAAAATTGAAGCAATACTTCCCGAGGCGAGATCAACGTTATTGCTGGTGGGCCGACCGGAGGAGACTCCAACCGAGCTAGAAAGGCGAGCGTCCGACAACTCCAGATTCATGTGGTCGGCTGTACCCAAGAACGAGCGGAAGGACCCGAAATTAGTTTCGGGCCCGGGGACTTGGAAGGAGTTGAAGTACCCCATGACGATGCTCTGCTCATCAAAGCGGTAATAGCCAATTACACTATTCACCGCGTATTTGTTGACACAGGGAGCTCAGTCAACATCATATTCAAGAAGGCGTTCGATCAGTTGCAAATTGATCGAGCCGAGCTGTTACCCATGACAACTCCGCTCTATGGGTTCACTGGTAACGAAGTTCAGCCGGTCAGACAGATCCGGCTGGCCACCTCGCTGGGAGAAGAGTCGCTCAGGAGGACAAGAACAACAAACTTTGTGGTAGTCGACTCTCCCTCTTCCTACAATGTCATTTTGGGACGACCGGCGCTCAGCGAATTCCGAGCGGTCGTCTCAACCTTCCATCAGAAGATCAAGTTCCCAGTGGAGGACAAAGTGGGAGAGGTACGGGGAGATCAGCTAGCAGCTCGGCGATGCTACATCGAGATGGTCCGAGCAGAAGCCAATTCCGCTCGGAAGGCGCCCCGGATTGAGGTAAACGCCATCACCGAAAAGCCACCCTCTTTAATTTATGAAGAAAAAGAGGAAGTGCAGATTCACCCAACCCGATCGGATGCCACGATTTTTATTGCGTCCGATCTGGAGGAGAAACAGAAAGAGGAGCTGATCCAATGCCTCCGAAGAAATCATGATGTCTTCATCTGGTCGACACATTAGCTGCCCGGAATTTCGCCGAGCATAGCGCAGCATGAGTTGCATGTCCGACCGGACGCGGCGATGAAGCAAAGAAAAGAGACTTCAGCGAATGCCATCATCCGGCGGAGTGGAAAGCTTTGAAAGCCGCCATATACGCGTGCTTCCCCAGCCGGTCAGCAACGTATTAGTCTCCAAGTCGGGCAAAAGTGGAGAGTGTGCATTGATTTTCGATCTCAACAAAGCTTGCCCGAAAGATTTTTATCCTCCGCCTTGATAGATCACCGTGGACTCTCTACAGAATTAATCATATGCTCGACGCCTACTGGCTATCACAGTGCCGCGTGAAGATCAAGAAATGTTAGCTTCATGACGACCTACACTTATTGCTATAATGTAATGCCGTTCGGATTGAAGAATGTGGGGGCCACATATCACGCTTGATGAATAAAGTATTCAGAGAGAAGATCGGGCGGAATCTAGAAGTTTATGTGGACAATTTTCTTATTAAGTCCTCGAGCGGCCGATCTCTTCAAAGACATGGAGGAAACCTTCCGAACACAGAAATATGGAGTCAAGCTAAATCCCGTAAGTGCCTGCTCGAGCAAAAGGAGGGCGCATCGGGTAGTGACCGAAGGAATAGAAGCAAATCCAAGAGGTGAAAGCTCTACAAGATATGTCGCCTCCAAGAAATAAGTGAAGCGTTTGACCGGTCGGATCACCGCTTTGTCCCAAAATCGCCGACCGGAGCCTTCCTTTTTTCAAGATCTTACGCAAAGCTACAAAATTTTACTGGGACGAAGAATGCGACCGGGCGTTCGAAGATTTGAAGGCATTTCTGAACTCTCTCTCGATATTAGCCAAGCCGACTGCGGGTGAGCCACTTCATATGTACTTGTCTTCAACCGAGCATGCAAACGGCTCAGCTTTAGTGAGGTCGAGCGGAGAAGAGCCTGTATATTTCCTTAGTCATATTTTAAAAGATGCTGGCTTTCGCTCTGGTCCTGGCCGCTCGGCGCCTTCGTCCATTCTTCCTGGCGCATACGATCATTGTTAAAACCAATAGCCCGCTCGGACGTGTCCTACTAAATCCAGAGGCATCCGGACGGCTCATCAAATGGACGACGGAATTAAGTGAGTTCGATATCCAATACCAGCCCCGCTCGGCGATCAAAGCGCAATCCTTGGCCGATTTCGTGACTGAGGTGCAAAGGCCGGAGCCAGAAGCTATGTGGAGAATATATGTGGATGGGTCGTCCACTCAGCTCGGAAGCGGGATTGGAATATTGTTGCTCTCCCCTCAAGAAGAAAAGATGCACTTATCCGTCCGGCTGGATTATAAAGCTACCAACAATGAAGCTGAATATGAGGCCCTCATAGCTGGCTTGCATGCCTTCATTCGGATTCGCAGTTGGCCGCTCAGCAGCTCTCTGGTACCTTTGAAATTAATAATGCTCGACTCAAGCTCTACGCTGAAGCCTTCGAAAAGCTCAAAGCCGATTTTAGAGAAGTTATTGTTCAGAAGATACCCAGAGTAGAAAATCAAGCGGCCGATGAGTTAGCCAAGCTCGCGAGCTCAATAACGCCGATCGCCATTCAGCAGCCAATTGAAAAAGTATTGTTGGTGGCGCATGTCGACCGGATGGCAAGCCTCACGATTCCGAGCGACTGGAGAACACCCATCATAGAGTTCCTCCGCTCGGGCGCCACACCATCCAATGAGTATGAAGCTCAGCTGCTAAGGAGAAGAGCTGGTCGGTTCACACTCATCGGCGATCAGCTTTACAAAAAGGCTTTCTCACGCCCGTTGTTGAAATGCGTGAGCTCGGTGTTAGTTAGAGCCCTAGAGCCAATCATTTGATGATTGTATGGACTCATTGTATTATATTCTTGTATATTAATAAAGGCATTTGTTTGGTTATTATACTTATTTGCATTAGTGCCAAATAGACTAAGTATAATAGCGTCCTTGAGTAGAAGGTTCATACCTATATCAATCGATTAGTTGAATCGATAGTAAGATGATATAGGGAACACTACTCTAAATCATTCCTAGTCGAGTATTAACATTCAGGGACAATGTTAATACAATAAGACTAGCATGTAGGTCAGCTCGATGACTTGATCTCACAAGTCATGGATATAGAGATATCAAGCTGACACATGGGTATGCATTAGAGAATGTATACTGAATGACCCGCCATGAGAAAGTATCATGGATCGTTATATGAGTGTCATATACTTCCTCATGTGGCTATTAGTATGACTATTAGTCCTTAGACCTGAAGTCACCATGGATCCCTACATAAGGAGTTATGTACTTTGATTTCGTCAAACGTCACCCGTAACTGGGTGGACTATAAAGGCGATTACTGGGTATGTAACGAATTATGCAGAGGGATGTGAGTGATGTAGATGGGATCTATCCCTCCCATATGACGGGAGCGACATCGATATTCTTGATAGAGTAAGACCACGAAGTGTATGGCCATACCCAAATGAGTCAATATGAGATATTGAGCTCATTTGATTGAGTGAGTCTACTTGGAGTTCAAGATTTAGATTGGTCAGCGGATGACACGGTCTATGCCTCACATTGATCAATGTAGATGTCTAGGATAGAAGGACACTTGTCATATATTGTGAGGAGTCACAATTAATAGTCACAAGGTGATGTTGGATCTCAACATTTCTTGTAACTTGGGTAGCAATGATGTATTGCTAGATGCCGCTCATTGCTTATGTTTCTAAAGGAGTTTAGAAACATTGCCAACGTTACAAGAACCTATTGGGTCACACACAAAGAACAAGTGGATGGAGATTGAGTTCATATGATGAACCAATTGGATTCAAATTAGACTTATTGAGTTAGACTCAATTAGATTCAATTGTTGAATGAGTCTAATTTAGATTTGATTCATTGAGTCAATTTATATTAATGAATTGAGATTCATTAAATTAAAATTGACTTGAGTCAAAGGTTGGATTTAACTCAACAAGGAAGACAATTGGTCAAGTTTGACTTGACCAAGTAGAAGTTGAAACATCAAGTTTGACTTGATGTGTTGCCACATCATAAGGATGACTCATCCTTGCCACATCACATGCCACCTCATGGAGGTTACAACACTTCCCATTCCATTTAATGTGGCCGGCCACATTAAATGAGGGAGTTATGTGTGTGGCCGGCCACACTAAAGAGGGAATGGTTTTCATTTAGTGTGTATTGATGTGTGGTAATTATTTCATCTTCTTCCTAGCTTCTTCCTCCTCTTCTCTTGTTGTTGCCGTGGGTTCCAAGGGATGATGAAGGTGGTTGAGTGAGTTCCAAGAGCAAAGGAAGAGTGAAGATCACAAAGGAGGGATACTACTTCTTGAGTGTAAGACATTCCTTTTGCATCCTTTCTTTTCTTCCTTTTAAATCCTACCCGAGAGCCTTAGAAAGTGCTAGCACACTTGGGGCTCTCTTCTCTATCCTTTGAGTGTGAGAGACACTCCTTGTTCGTGTGGATATCACTAGAGAAGTATCTACCTTGATACTTTGGAGATCCGACACGTACCTTGGACGAGCGGGATTTGCGAGGGCACGCACCAAAGGTATAAAGTGTTTTCTTTGTAGATCTACTGTAGATCGTTGTTTATAACTCGTACTTGTGTTTTCTAAATTTTTCCTTGCACGGATCCTACGGCTTTGGGTGATTCGGGGTTTCCGCGACGCGAAAAGCGGTTTTCGCGGCCCGAAAAATCCAACACTCGGAGGACTCGGCACATCCTCCAAGAAGTACAGCAAGGATCGTGCGGAGGGCATCCGGGCGGACGATCATTGGCCAAGAAGATCCTCCTGGCCGGGTACTTTTGGCCGACTTTACCAGCAGACGTCGCTCGGACCGTGTCGACGTGCCTTTCATGCCAGAAGTACCATAACTTCAACCACCGACCGGCAGACGAAATGAAGGCATCTACAGTCTCGTGTCCATTCGACCAATGGGGAATGGATATCGTTGGTCCATTTCCTATGGCAACCGGACAACGGAAATTTCTACTAGTGGCGGTAGATTATTTTTCCAAGTGGGTGGAGGCCGAGCCGCTAGCCAGGATCACCGAACAAATGGTCAAAAAGTTCATATGGCAACACATCATTTGTCGGTTCGGCATCCCTCGCCGACTGATTTCCGACAACGGACGGCAATTCACATGGAAGGTTCTGGAGGATTGGTGCAAGAGCTACGGCATCAAGCAACACTTCACGTCCGTGGCTTATCCCCAAAGCAACGGTCAAGCCGAAGTAGCCAATCGGGAAATTCTTCGTATTCTGCGCGCTCAGCTCGACCATTTGGGAGGAAGTTGGCCGGATGAAGTGCCGGGCGTCTTGTGGGCCATCCGGACGACTCCGAAGGAAGGGACGGGCGTCACACCATTCCATTTGGTGTATGGTGGCGAGGCAATTATTCCGGTCGAAGTCGGCGTCGAGTTCGTCCGGATTCAGAGTTATGATGATGGCAACGCCGAACGGAGGAACATGGAGCTGGAGATTCATTAAATTAAAATTGACTTGAGTCAAAGGTTGGATTTAACTCAACAAGGAAGACAATTGGTCAAGTTTGACTTGACCAAGTAGAAGTTGAAACATCAAGTTTGACTTGATGTGTTGCCACATCATAAGGATGACTCATCCTTGCCACATCACATGCCACCTCATGGAGGTTACAACACTTCCCATTCCATTTAATGTGGCCGGCCACATTAAATGAGGGAGTTATGTGTGTGGCCGGCCACACTAAAGAGGGAATGGTTTTCATTTAGTGTGGATTGATGTGTGGTAATTTTTTGATCTTCTTCCTAGCTTCTTCCTCCTCTTCTCTTGTTGTTTCCGTGGGTTCCAAGGGATGATGAAGGTGGTTGAGTGAGTTCCAAGAGCAAAGGAAGAGTGAAGATCACAAAGGAGGGATACTACTTCTTGAGTGTAAGACATTCCTTTTGCATCCTTTCTTTTCTTCCTTTTAAATCCTACCCGAGAGCCTTAGAAAGTGCTAGCACACTTGGGGCTCTCTTCTCTATCCTTTGAGTGTGAGAGACACTCCTTGTTCGTGTGGATATCACTAGAGAAGTATCTACCTTGATACTTTGGAGATCCGACACGTACCTTGGACGAGCGGGATTTGCGAGGGCACGCACCAAAGGTATAAAGTGTTTTCTTTGTAGATCTACTGTAGATCGTTGTTTATAACTCGTACTTGTGTTTTCTAAATTTTTCCTTGCACGGATCCTACGGCTTTGGGTGATTCGGGGTTTTCGCGGCCCGAAAAATCCAACAGTGGTATCAGAGCCACGTGCAAGGCTTGTACGAGTTTGATTTTTGGTTTTATGAAAACTAAAGTTTCTGTAATTTTATGTAAAATTATGATTTTATAGTTTTTTATGGGTAATTTTTCCGTAGAAGCGAAGCACAAGTGTCTCGGCACTTGTAGGCTTCGGCTACCGGAAAGATTTTTCAAAACGGCTTCGTTTTGCCCCAAATCCATTTGGGACAGCGGGCTTGGGTGCCATTAGATCGCAAAGGAGCAACTCACAATGGTTAGATCGTGGGTAGGGGTACTTCCCCTAATCCCGCAAGGGGATTTGCTCCGCGATTGCACCCGAAATCGCTAAAAACGAACCCGCTGGGAAGATTTTTCCGAAACGGCAATGTCTCTGCCCAAATCGTTTTGGGACAGCGGGTTTAGGCGCTATTGGATCACAAAGGAACCCTCGTGATGGTTAGATCGTGGGTAGGGGCGCTGCCCCTGGGCCCCGCAAGGGAATCCGTTCCGCGATTGCGCCCGAAACCGCTAAACGGGACCGCCGGGAAATTTTACTCGTAAAAATTGTAAAAATTATTTTTAAAATTATAGAAAATTATGATAATATATAATTTTGAATTATATATTAATTTTGTGATAGTCATGGCCCAAAAACCCAATATGATTGGTTGTGTTGTAATTCATAATACGGCCTGCGTGCCGTTATGTGTTTGTGCGTGTTGTATGTTTTTATTTATTCGCGACCTGCCCGTCGTGCCTTCTCTTATATTCTTGTTGTAAATTAGATTCAGACTCGAATGTAACTCGAGTTTCAAATTGTAATGTACAACTTGGAGCGGTGGAGGGTCCACACGAGACGGAGTTCCGAGGCGGGCACGAGCAACACAAGGTGGTCAAAGGGAGGAGCTTGGAGAAGCTGTTGACCCTAGGTTGACCATTCGATCTTCTCATTGGCTTGAGAATATCGTAGTAGGGCCATGACTAAATCACAAATATATTAATTAGTTAATTGCTTATGTATATGATGCATGTTTAATAAGTAATTAATTAATTAGTGCCTTACGATTAGATTAGATCTAAGTCGTGCACATGATGCACCCTTGCGATTAGATTAGATCTAAGTCATGCACAAGATGCATCCTTTTCGATTAGATTAGATCTCGATCGAACCAACTCTAAATGCCTAACTGTGTCGTGATACCTATCACTACCTCGATCACATGTATTGTTGAATCTGCCAAAGCAGAGCAATACATATTATCTTGGTAGGGTATGGAGGGACAATCTTGGTCCCGCCTATCAACGCATGGGTGAATACAAACTCAATTAGATTGAGTATTCCTAGTTACTCGGTTGGATCGAGTCAACTATAGGCATTCTTCCAATAGTTGGAATGATAGGTCAAAATCACATCTTTATTAACTCTCGGGCGTATTAGCCAAAGCTAACTCGAGTTTTAATATAAATGCGGATATTGATTTTATAAACAAGAGTTGCATAGAGATGTAATTGGTAATCGTTACCTACCGATCATACTAAGCCTTGGGCGTATTAGCGAAAGCTAACTCAAGGGTTAGTATGATGTGGATCTTGTCTCACAAGAATTATAGAATTCAGTGGGAGCATCATTTAATTAAAGGTCTAATTAAATGATTTTAAAAGAATATGATATTTATTTCTGCAAATTTTCTGTTGTAGATAACCATGACGTCGAATACGAACTCTTTCTCCTGCGTTCTGTCCTTAAGAAGGACAAGCTCGAAGCAAATTTCCTGGTACAGGAACCCGAGAATAGTTCTCACTCGGGACGTAAACAGTACGTTCTGGAGCATTCCGGAGGCTCCTCCTGCCAACGCCACGCGAGCTGACCGGGATGCTTACAAGAAGCATCAAGATGACGCATTAGATGTGTCCTGTCTTATGCTCGCAACCATGAACTCTGAGCTTCAGAAGCAACATGAGTTGATGAGCGCTTACGATATGGTTGAACATCTTTGTCACCTATATCAAGGACAAGCAAGGCACTGGAAGAGGAACTCCAAAGAATACCTGGAAGATCTTACGAAGAAGAGAAATAAGATTTCTACTTCAGGTATACATGTTATAGAAGTCAACCTCTCTATTTCTTCATCGTGGGTATTAGATACCGGATGTGCTTTGCACATTTGTACTAATGTACAAGCGCTGAGAAATAGCAGGGCATTGACAAAGGGTGAGATAGACCTACGAGTAGGCAATGGAGCACGAGTTGCTGCTATTGCTGTAGGAACTTATCATCTATCTCTTCCCTCTGGGCTTGTACTAGAATTAGATGATTGTTGTTATGTGTTTGCCTTGACTAAGAACATAATTTCAGTTTCTTGTTTGGACAAGAAAGGGTTCTCGTTTATAATAAAGAACAAATGTTGTTCTGTCTATTTAAACGATATGTTCTATTGTAGTGCACCTCTGATAAACGGACTCTATATTCTAGACCTTGAGAGCCCTATCTATAACATAAATACCAAGAGGTTCAAGTCAAATGACATGAACCAAACCTACCTCTGGCACTGTCGCTTAGGTCATATAAATGACAAGCGCTTATCCCAGCTCCATAAGGATGGTTTGCTGGACTCATTTGATTTTGAATCATATGAGATATGCGAGTCATGCCTACGAGGCAAGATGACCAAGACTCCCTTTAGTGGGCACAGCGAGAGAGCGACTGATTTGTTAGGACTCATACATAGTGATGTATGTGGCCCTTTCAATGTCGCTGCTAGAGGCGGTTATAGGTACTTCATCACATTTACTGATGACTTCAGTAGATACGGTTATGTGTACTTAATGACACATAAGTCCGAATCCTTTGAAAAGTTCAAAGAATTCAAGAATGAAGTACAGAACCAGCTTGGCAAGAGTATTAAGATACTTCGATCCGATCGAGGTGGAGAATACCTTAGCCATGAGTTCCGTGACTATCTAGCTGAGTGTGAGATTCTATCCCAACTCACTCCTCCTGGAACACCACAGTGGAATGGTGTATCCGAACGGAGGAATCATACCTTATTAGATATGGTACGATCTATGATGAGTCACACAGATCTTCCAACATATCTATGGGGATATGCTCTAGACACGGCAGCTTTTATTCTCAACCGAGTTCCATCCAAGGCCGTGATAAAGACACCATATAGGATATGGACTGGGAGAGATGCCCAGGTATCTTTCATGAGGATTTGGGGTTGTGAGGCTTACGTTCGACGTCAAGTCTCAGACAAGTTAGGACCCAAATTCGACAAGTGCTATTTCATCTGATATCCCAAGGAAACTAAGGGATATTACTTCTACATTCCCAGTCAGCACAAGGTAGTTGTGGCAAAAACTGGGGTCTTTCTAGAAAGGGACTTTGTTTCTAGAAAGACTAGTGGGAGCGCGTTCGATCTTGAAGAAGTTCAAGATGCGAACAATAGCACTGAAGCCTCGATGGAAGTTGAACTGGAGCCACAAAGTGTTGTGGATGATGTTCCACAAGGAGTTGAGGAACAACAACCGGTTCAAGTAGACATACCTCTTCGCAGGTCTGATAGGGTACGTCGTCAGCCTGAGAGATACTCATTTCTCTTGTCTGACCATGATGACGTTATGCTCATAGAGGATGAGCCTACCACCTATCAGGAAGCTGTGATGAGACCAGATTCCGAGAAATGGCTAGAGGCCATGAGATCCGAAATGAAATCCATGTACACCAACCAAGTATGGACTTTGGTTGATCCACCTGAAGGGGTAAAACCCATTGGGTGCAAGTGGGTCTTTAAGAGAAAGACTGACATGGATGGACTTATCTATAAGGGTCGCTTGGTAGCTAAAGGTTTCAAGCAGATTCATGGTATTGACTATGATGAAACATTTTCTCCAATAGCGATGTTTAAGTCCATTCGGATCATGCTTGCTATTGCAGCCTACCATGACTATGAGATATGGCAGATGGATGTCAAAACCGCGTTTCTGAATGGAAACCTGCTCGAGGATGTGTACATGACACAACCTGAGGGTTTTGTAGATCCACAGCATACTAGCAGAGTATGCAAGCTGCATAAAGCAAGCTTCTCGGAGCTGGAATCTTCGTTTTGATGATGCAATCAAACAGTTTGGTTTCATCAAGAACGAAGATGAGCCTTGTGTCTACAAGAAGGTTGTAGGAGATATAGTTGTCTTCCTCTTATTGTATGTGGATGACATACTACTCATTGGGAAGGACATCCCTATGCTTCAGTCTATCAAGACCTGGCTAGGGAGTTGCTTCTCAATGAAGGACTTAGGTGAGGCATCCCGCATTCTAGGGATACAGATCTATAGGGATAGATCTAAGAGATTGCTTGGCCTAAGTCAGAGTACATACATTGACAAGGTACTCCTTCGGTTTGCCATGCAGAACTCCAAGAAGGGATTTCTGCCGATGTCACATGGCGTGAGTCTTTCGAAGACTCAAGGTCCCTCTTCTAGAGAGGAGAGAGACCGTATGGATCAGATCCCTTATGCCTCAGCCATAGGATCGATCATGTACGCCATGCTATGTACTCAACCTGATGTCTCGTATGCTTTGAGCATGACGAGCAGATACCAGTCAGATCCAGGTGAAAGTCACTGGATAGCGGTCAAGAATATTCTTAAGTACTTAAGAAGGACTAAAGAATATTTCTTGATATATGGAGGCAATGATGAGCTAGCTGTAAAGGGTTATAGTGATGCTAGCTTCCAGACCGACCAGGATGACTATAGATCACAGTCGGGGTTCGTGTTTTGCTTAAATGGTGGTGTTGTGAGCTGGAAGAGTTCGAAGCAGGACACAGTAGCTGATTCTACAACAGAGGCCGAGTATATTGCTGCATCAGAGGCAGCAAAGGAGGCAGTTTGGATCCGCAAGTTCATCACTGAACTTGGGGTGGTTCCTAGCATCGCTGACCCAGTTGAGCTCTATTGTGACAACAATGGAGCTATAGCACAGGCGAAGGAACCTCGCTCACACCAGCGGACCAAGCACATACTACGGCGTTTCCATCTCATTCGAGAGATTATCGATAGAGGAGATGTGAAGATTTACAGAGTACCTACAGAGGCTAACATCGCAGATCCCTTGACCAAGGCTTTGGCACAGAGGAAGCATGATGGTCACACTAGGTCGTTAGGCCTTAGAGCCTATACTGATTGGCACTAGTGCTTGTGGGAGATTGTTAGTTAGAGCCCTAGAGCCAATCATTTGATGATTGTATGGACTCATTGTATTATATTCTTGTATATTAATAAAGGCATTTGTTTGGTTATTATACTTATTTGTATTAGTGCCAAATAGACTAAGTATAATAGCGTCATTGAGTAGAAGGTTCATACCTATATCAATCGATTAGTTGAATCGATATTGAGATGATATAGGGAACACTACTCTAAATCATTCCTAGTCGAGTATTAACATTCAGGGACAATGTTAATACAATAAGACTAGCATGTAGGTCAGCTCGATGACTTGATCTCACAAGTCATGGATATAGAGATAACAAGCTGACACATGGGTATGCATTAGAGAATGTATACTGAATGACCCGCCATGAGAAAGTATCATGGATCGTTATATGAGTGTCATATACTTTCTCATGTGGCTATTAGTATGACTATTAGTCCTTAGACCTGAAGTCACCATGGATCCCTACATAAGGAGTTATGTACTTTGGTTTCGTCAAACGTCACCCGTAACTGGGTTGACTATAAAGGCGATTACTGGGTATGTAACGAATTATGCAGAGGGATGTGAGTGATGTAGATGGGATCTATCCCTCCCATATGACGGGAGCGACATCGATATTCTTGATAGAGTAAGACCACGAAGTGTATTGCCATACCCAAATGAGTCAATATGAGATATTGAGCTCATTTGATTGAGTGAGTCTACTTGGAGTTCAAGATTTAGATTGGTCAGAGGATGACACGGTCTATGCCTCACATTGATCAATGTAGATGTCTAGGATAGAAGGACACTTGTCATATATTGTGAGGAGTCACAATTAATAGTCACAAGGTGATGTTGGATCTCAACATTCTTGTAACTTGGGTAGCAATGATGTATTGCTAGATGCCGCTCATTGCTTATGTTTCTAAAGGAGTTTAGAAACATTGCCAACGTTACAAGAACCTATTGGGTCACACACAAAGAACAAGTGGATGGAGATTGAGTTCATATGATGAACCAATTGGATTCAAATTAGACTTATTGAGTTAGACTCAATTAGATTCAATTGTTGAATGAGTCTAATTTAGATTTGATTCATTGAGTCAATTTATATTAATGAATTGAGATTCATTAAATTAAAATTGACTTGAGTCAAAGGTTGGATTTAACTCAACAAGGAAGACAATTGGTCAAGTTTGACTTGACCAAGTAGAAGTTGAAACATCAAGTTTGACTTGATGTGTTGCCACATCATAAGGATGACTCATCCTTGCCACATCACATGCCACCTCATGGAGGTTACAACACTTCCCATTCCATTTAATGTGGCCGGCCACATTAAATGAGGGAGTTATGTGTGTGGCCGGCCACACTAAAGAGGGAATGGTTTTCATTTAGTGTGGATTGATGTGTGGTAATTTTTTGATCTTCTTCCTAGCTTCTTCCTCCTCTTCTCTTGTTGTTGCCGTGGGTTCCAAGGGATGATGAAGGTGGTTGAGTGAGTTCCAAGAGCAAAGGAAGAGTGAAGATCACAAAGGAGGGATACTACTTCTTGAGTGTAAGACATTCCTTTTGCATCCTTTCTTTTCTTCCTTTTAAATCCTACCCGAGAGCCATAGAAAGTGCTAGCACACTTGGGGCTCTCTTCTCTATCCTTTGAGTGTGAGAGACACTCCTTGTTCATGTGGATATCACTAGAGAAGTATCTACCTTGATACTTTGGAGATCCGACACGTACCTTGGACGAGCGGGATTTGCGAGGGCCCGCACCAAAGGTATAAAGTGTTTTCTTTGTAGATCTACTGTAGATCGTTGTTTATAACTCGTACTTGTGTTTTTGAAATTTTTCCTTGCACGGATCCTACGGCTTTGGGTGATTCGGGGTTTCCGCGACGCGAAAAGCGGTTTTCGCGGCCCGAAAAACCCAACACTCGGAGGACTCGGCTTACATCCTCCAAGAAGTACAGCAAGGATCGTGCGGAGGGCATCCGGGCGGACGATCATTGGCCAAGAAGATCCTCCTGGCCGGGTACTTTTGGCCGACTTTACCAGCAGACGTCGCTCGGACCGTGTCGACGTGCCTTTCATGCCAGAAGTACCATAACTTCAACCACCGACCGGCAGACGAAATGAAGGCATCTACAGTCTCGTGTCCATTCGACCAATGGGGAATGGATATCGTTGGTCCATTTCCTATGGCAACCGGACAACGGAAATTTCTACTAGTGGCGGTAGATTATTTTTCCAAGTGGGTGGAGGCCGAGCCGCTAGCCAGGATCACCGAACAAATGGTCAAAAAGTTCATATGGCAACACATCATTTGTCGGTTCGGCATCCCTCGCCGACTGATTTCCGACAACGGACGGCAATTCACATGGAAGGTTCTGGAGGATTGGTGCAAGAGCTACGGCATCAAGCAACACTTCACGTCCGTGGCTTATCCCCAAAGCAACGGTCAAGCCGAAGTAGCCAATCGGGAAATTCTTCGTATTCTGCGCGCTCAGCTCGACCATTTGGGAGGAAGTTGGCCGGATGAAGTGCCGGGCGTCTTGTGGGCCATCCGGACGACTCCGAAGGAAGGGACGGGCGTCACACCATTCCATTTGGTGTATGGTGGCGAGGCAATTATTCCGGTCGAAGTCGGCGTCGAGTTCGTCCGGATTCAGAGTTATGATGATGGCAACGCCGAACGGAGGAACATGGAGCTGGATTTGGTCGACGAGGAGCGAGCCAAGGCGTCCGTTTGGCTGATGGCGTACCGGCAGCGGATGAAACAAAATTACAACCGCCGTGTAATCCCCAGATCATTCCAGGTCGGCGATCTTGTCTGGAAGAAAGTCAAGCCGGTCGGCGATGTCGGCAAGTTAGAAGCTCCCTGGGCGGGTCCCTTCAAGGTTATTGAGAAGCTCTGATCGGGAGCATATTATTTGGAGGATGAAGACGGGCGGCAGCTGGATCGACCGTGGAGTGCGAATCATCTCCAGCCTTATCGAGCGGGATGAAAGGTGCATGAATGTAAATCATTTTTGTATATATTAGTCGCCCATGTCCTTGTAATGCAGGAAGCAAAATTAATGCAAAGGATGGCCAATGGATTTGCCGATCGGCAGCGTCAAAATTAACCTTGAAGACCGTCGAGCTCCGACGTTAAATATCGAGAGACGAGCCGGTGTCTATAAACGTCCGAGTGGAAGACCGTCGAGCTCCGACGTTAAATATCGAGAGATGAGCCGGCGTCTATAAACGTCCGAGCGGAAGACCGTCGAGCTCCGACGTTAAATATCGAGAGACGAGCCGGCGTCTATAAACGTCCGAGCGGAAGACCGTCGAGCTCCGACGTTAAATATCGAGAGACGAGCCGGCGTCTATAAACGTCCGAGCGGAAGACCATCGAGCTCCGACGATAAATATCGAGAGACGAGTCGGCGTCTATAAACGTCCGAGCGGAAGACCGTCGAGCTCCGACGTTAAATATCGAGAGACGAGCCGGCGATTATAAACGTCCGAGCGGAAGACCGTCGAGCTCCGACGTTAAATATTGAGAGACGAGCCGGCGTCTATAAACGTCCGAGCAGAAGACCGTCGAGCTCCGACGTTAAATATCGAGAGACGAGCCGGCGTCTATAAACGTCCGAGCGGAAGACCGTCGAGCTCCGACGTTAAATATCGAGAGACGAGCCGGCGTCTATAAACGTCCGAGCGGAAGACCGTCGAGCTCCGACGTTAAATATCGAGAGACGAGCCGGCGTCTATAAACGTCCGAGCGGAAGACCGTCGAGCTCCGACGTTAAATATCGAGAGACGAGCCGGCGTCTATAAACGTCCGAGCGGAAGACCGCCGAGCTCCGACGTTAAATATCGAGAGACGAGCCGGCGTCTATAAACGTCCGAGCGGAAGACCGTCGAGCTCCGACGTTAAATATCGAGAGACGAGCCGGCGTCTATAAACGTCCGAGCGGAAGACCGTCGAGCTCCAACGTTAAATATCGAGAGACGAGCCGACGTCTATAAACGTCCGAGCGGAAGACCGTCGAGCTCCGATGTTAAATATCGAGAGATGAGCCGGCGTCTATAAACGTCCGAGCGGATAGCCATTCACATGATACGATCAACGATAGCTTGGTCGTTAAGATCAACATACGGCTGAGCGGCTCGCTTATCAAATGTGTGCGGAAAACCTCTTTGGGGGTAAGGCACAGAGCAAAAGTTGGTCAGTAGAAGTTAAAAGATATTAGCGTGTAAACGCCGAGCGGCTTCGTTAGAATGCCGAGCGGCTGCTCAGTCGCATGATAAAAGACATTAAAAACAATCGACTTGTCTGGTAGAGCGTGATGCCGAGCGTGGTGCCGAGCGGAAGAGTTTTAAAGAACACTTCAGTCGTGTCGAGAAAAAAATTTCTTGCCAAAACAGAAGTTGAAGGAACAGAAAGGATTATCTATTATACACTGGGTGAACCAAAAAAGTTACTACAAAAATAAGTTCCAAACGGCGGATACACGTCGAAGTCAAAAAGAGTGTCGGGATGGCGCCCATCACGGTCGCGAGGTCCTCGGGATGGATGGCCAGCTCGGCGGGCAGGTGACCACCGCCTTGATCGCTTCTTCGAAAGTGAGGGATATCTTGTCGGTAAACTTCTCTCCGAAATCTTCCGAGTGGAGATACGCCTTCCTCACTTCGTCAGAACGGGCCGACTCCCCCTCTTGATATTCTTTGAGCGCGGCGTGGGCAGCGTCGCTGGCGGCTTGGAGATCCTTCAAGTCTCCATCAAATCTTTGGAGATCAGCCGAGCGGCTCTCCTTCTCGGTAGCCAGCAGAGCATCCAGATCCTTGATGCGTTGCTCCAGCCCTCGGATCTCCACCTTCATCCGGTCCATATCCTCGATGGCCTGGAGCTTCCGGGTGGTCGCCGTCTTGATCTCCTTATCTCGTTGCTTGATCATCGCCTCAAGCCGAACGACCTTGCTCGCCAGATCGGAAGCCCTTTTCCATTCGGCTTCCAGTGATTTTTTGGCCTTCTCCAAAGCGGCCGTCGATTGTTGGTTGTCCCCAGCGGCTTTAAGTTTTCGCAGTTCGTCCTCCAGCTCGGCCAACCGATTGCTAATGGCAATCTGCTACACCCAGTTCTATGAGCAAAGGTGAATAGGTTAAAAACTTAATTCAACTACACGAATAAAGAAGAAGAGCATACCTCGGTGGCCTGTTGGAGGTTGCTGTCGCCGAGCAGCCCAAGAGTCATCGCCTTTATGCGACGCCGAGCGTCCTCCCAAGCTTTTGCAAGGGGGCCCGTCAAGGTGATCTGCTGCTCGGGGACCACTGGCCGATCAGTAGCAGGCATGTATTTCTCTGAGGGGAGGCGCAGAACGGTCTTAATTAAATTCTCGCCGCTCGGCTCGCTCTGAGAGGCATCGGCCTTACCGGTGGACGAGGAGGGAAGGTCGCCCAAACGCCTGATACGGCGCAGAGTTCTAGAAGGGCTGGATGGCGGCACCTCAGAGCTGGCCCTCGAAGAGCCATGTGGGGTCGGAGTACTCTCGAGGGAAACCGTCCCGGACAACATCGGAGCATCCGCGCCCCGCTCGGGCTGTGGCTCATCAAGTGGAGTGGAGGCAGACGCAGATTCCGGGCGACGGCGCTTCCGAGTGACTAGCGGAACATCGTCGGCCGAACGACCCTCCACCTCGGCTTGGGTAGGAGGTTCGGTGTCGCCCGCTGCCTCCTCGTGGGAGGTAGTAGCTGCTACGACTTCAGGGGCATTCTGAGTCCCCTCACTTGCTTCGCCGATCGGATCAGCTAGACCAAGGCCCCGCTCGGCGACCTCTTTGTTCGTCACCGCCTCAATCTGAGCGGCTTTCAACTTGAGCTTCTCAGTCGCCTTGGCGCGCCACATGACTTCAGCTGCAGAAGCAAAAAATAAATCAGTTAGAACAAAACAAACGGGTAGATAAGGGAACTTACTCATACTGCAGGGCAGATCGGCTGTGGTAGAGGACAAGCCAAATATGTGCATTACTCCCGGAAGGAGCAGCTTGTCAATATGATAACGCTGACCAACCAGCCGTTCGGCTGCATGAAGGTAGGCCGCGTCGCCTCTAAATTTGCCGAGCTCCGGCTGCGCTGGCATCGCCGTCTGCCACTTGGTACGAAAAGTTGGCCGCTCGGGAAAACGTATATAGAAAAAGTGCTCCTTCCAATGTTTGTTGGAGCTCGGCATGCCGTCGAAGAGGACGAAACCTATCCTAGATTGAAAAACAAAAGTTCCCCACTCGGCCTGCTTGGGATAATAGAAGTAGTGGAAAATTTTTGGGTCTAAGGGGATGCCGTTCAGTTTGAACAAAACTATTACTCCGCTCAGCAGCCTTATAGAATTGGGAACTACCTGGCCGAGCGGAATGCGGAAGTAATTGCAGACTTGCAGGAAAAATTCATGAGGTGGGAAGCGTAGTCCGGCCAGAAATTGGTCTCGGAAAAAAAGAACTGTGTCGATCGGCGGTTAATGAGGCCGATCGGCCGGTGTGGCTAATACTATTTGGTGGTCGGAAGGAATGTCGTAAGTCCGAGCGAGACGCAACGCGTCCTCCTCGTCAAAACGACTTTCCCTGGTCGAGTACCATAGACCCGGAGCACCGCCGGTCGACTGCGAGGTGCTAGTCATGGTCAAAAGACAAGAATGCGGGACAAAAGGGGAAGGTTCAAGCAAGGAATGGGTGGAAACCGACTGAAGGAAACAATTAACAGAAAGAAGAAAACGCTGGGAGCAAGAAAAAGGGTCTTACAAGCAAGGAATGGGTGGAAACCAACTGAAGGAAACGATTAACAGAAAGAAGAAAACGTTGGGAGTAAGAAAAAGGGTCTTACAGCAAGGAAGATGGTCTGAAGAAGCTGTAGGGTCGCCGGAAAGCCGAAACGTAGGGTCGCCGGCGAAAGGAGGAGCAGCGGGATGTCTGGAAACGAGGAGGTCGAAATGCGGCGAAGAGCAGGGGTTGGGAGCTTTATATGGGCGGCCGCCATCTATTTCCACCGTCCGATTCAGGTCACCGATATCAAGGTCGTCATCCAGCCGTTCATTTCAAACGGCGACTGTCCCATTGGAAGTGATGCCACCGCCATACGCTGACAAACGCACGATCGCCACATGTCAGCAGGATACTGGCCGCATTTAATGAACTCCCCTTACCGTGCGCAGCGCACGTGATGGGTAATAGGGGAGAGCATCGGACATGGATTCCAAGAAAAACACAAGGCATGGGCAAGATACCGCCGAACGGATGAGCATCCTTACGCCTGGCCGAGCAGCCCAATGTAGCAATCATTGCTCAGTCAGATCGGCAGTCCAGTCAGTCGGACTCGAGGGGGAGGCAAGTGATCCGGTGGTAAGAGCCCGGGACCCCCTAACGAGGGGTCAATGCCACGTGGAGGTCAAAGGGCCAGGTGGTCCGTCGAAGAAGGGTGAGCCGACCGGACGCATGACAAAAGGGCAGGCCGATCGGCATGCCCGTACACGTCTGATAGTAAAAGACGCCCTGACAGGGGTCGGGGTTCCGACGCTCAATGAAGTAGTAAATGACCGAGCGGAAGGCCTAAGAGAAGGCAGGACATAATGGGCGCGCCGGCCGGCTGGCGCCAGAAATTAAGGCCGTCCGGACGACGCTCTTCGCGCCGGCCGGCCGGACGGACGTCCCGGCCGGGCGGTGGGTGAAGGATAGGAACATATTCTGACAGCCGTCAAGTCCTATGGCTAGGCCATACTCTAAGTCTGACTCTGTTGTCCCATCGAAGACGTGATTGAACTGTAGCAGTATGGTGTCAGGTAAGCTCTCTGACAGGTACATACCGAGGTATGGGCTGCGGACACGTATGTGCCTCGGTGGACGTGCATTAATTCTTTCACCGCTCTATATAAAGAGCCTCTTCCTTCGACGGAGGTACGCATTCTACAAGTTTTGGAGCCACCTTTTGTTGTCCGCTTACCTGACTTGAGCGTCGGAGGGTCGCCGCCGGGAACCCCTTCCCGGCCCGACTTCTGTGCAGGTTCGCCGGAGATTCGTGCGACCAGACGGAGGCCTACACCATCGACTAGGAGTGCGCCACATGCCCAGCGCCCTTTGGTTCGGCGATTCGGACAGGATCACCTCGCTTTTTCTTTATGCTTTTAATTTACTGCTTAGTTTATTTATGCAAGTGTAAGCTTAAAGAGTTCGAGGAGGGTTTGCTTTTTGACCTGAAGTCACCATGGATCCCTACATAAGGAGTTATGTACTTTGGTTTCATCAAACGTCACCCGTAATAGGGTGGACTATAAAGGCGATTACTGGTATGTAACAAATTATGCAGAGGGATGTGAGTGATGTAAATGGGATCTATCCCTCCCATATGACGGGAGCGACATCAATATTCTTGATAGAGTTAGACCACGAAGTGCATGACCATGCCCAAGTGAGTCAACATGAGATGTTGAGCTCATTTGATTGAGTGAGTCTACTTGGAGTTCAAGATTTAGATTGATTAGAGGATGAAACGGTCTATGCCTCATATTGATCAATCTAGATGTCTAGGATAGAAGGACAATGTCATATATATTATGAGGAGTCACAATTAGTAGTCACAAGGTGATGTCGGATCTCGACATTCTTGTAACTTGGGTAGTAATGATGTGTTGCTAGATACCGCTCATTACTTATACTCCTAAATGGGTTTAGGGCATTGCCAACATTACAAGAACCTATAGGGTCACACACTTAGGACAATTAGATGAAGATTAGGTTCATATGATGAACCAAGAGGATTAGATTCATTTGATGAATCAAATTGGATTAAGAGTAATCCTAATTGGGGTAACTTGAGTTCGACTCAAGTTGATTCATGTGTTCAATGAGTCTAATTTAGATTTTGACTCATTGAATCAATTTAATTAAATGAATTAGATTCATTATATTAAGTTGGCTTGAATCAAATGGTTAGATTAGATCAACCATGAGAGAGATTAAGTCAAGTTTGACTTGACTAGAGAGGAAGAGGAAGATTCAAGTTTGACTTGACTCTTTACCACATCATGAGTGATGTGGCAAGATGTGGACCGATGGTGTTGTTCCACATCATCTTGCTTTGCCACCTCATGGAGGTTACAAGCCTCCATTGTATTTAATGTGGGTTGGCCACATTAAATGAGTGGAGGTTACTCATTTGCCACATCATTGTGAGGTGGCAAGATGTGGACCAATGGTAATGGTCCACATCTTCATGATGTGCCACATCATAGGAGTTACACAACACCTCTTAATGGCTTCACATTAATTGTGATTAATGTGGAATGCGAGTTACACTCCATGGAGTGGCCGGCCACACAAAAGTGGTGAATGAAATTTGATTTTATTCAAGGCATTACTTCTTCTTCTTTCTCAAGAGAGCTCTCTGCCTCTCCTCCTCTTGCCGTGACCACACAAGGTGCTAGCACACTTTTTGTGTGTTTTCTCCATCTACGTGTTCGTGTGGATACTTCTAGAGGAGTATCTATTTTGATACTCTAGAGATCCGGCAATTCCTTGGACGAGCGGGAACGCGAAAGGGCACGCTTCGAAGGTATAACTCTCATCTAGTGTAGATCTAGAGTCTTTGAAACTCGTACTCGTATTTTCATTCGTTTTTCCCTTTACACGGATCTACGGCTTTGGGTGATTCGGGGTTTCCGCGACGCAAAAAGCGGTTTTCGCGGTCCGAAAAACCCAATAGTGGTATCAGAGCCACGTGCAAGGCTTGTACGAGTTTAATTTTTTGTTTTATGAAAACTAAAGTTTCTGTAATTTTCTGTGAAATTATGATTTTTATAGTTTTTATGGGTAATTTTTCTGTAGAAGCGAAGCACAAGTGTCTCGGCACTTGTAGGCTTCGCCTACCGGAAAGATTTTTCCAAAACAACTTCGTTTTGCCCCAAATCCATTTGGGACAGCGGGCTTGGGTGCCATTAGATCGCAAAGAAGCAACTCACGATGGTTAGATCGTGGGTAGGGGTACTGCCCCTAACCCCGCAAGGGGATTTGCTCCGTGATTGCACCCGAAATCGCTAAAAACGAACCTGCCGGGAAGATTTTTTCGAAACGGCAATGTCTCGACCCAAATCGTTTTGGGACAGTGAGTTTGGGCGCTGTTGGATCGCAAAGGAACCCTCGCGATGGTTAGATCACGGGTAGGGGCGCTGCCCCTGGCCCCGCAAGGGGATTCGTTCCGCGATTGCGCCCGAAACCGCTAAACGGGACCGCCGGGAAATTTTACTCGTAAAAATTGTAAAAATTATTTTCAAAATTATAGAAAATTATGAAAATATATAATTTTGAATTATATATTAATTTTGTGATAGTCATGGCTCAAAAACCCAATATTGTTGTAATTACTCTAGAGATCTAGCAATTCCTTGGACGAGCGGGAACACGAAAGGGCACGCTTCGAAGGTATAACTCTCATCTAGTGTAGATCTAGAGTCTTTGAAACTCGTACTCGTATTTTCGTTCGTTTTTCCCTTTGCATGGATCTACAGCTTTGGGTGATTCGGGATTTCCGCGACGCGAAAAGCGGTTTTCGCGGCCCGAAAAACCCAACAAATCACTCTCTCGAAAGAATTTTGCGATTTAGAAATTGAGTCACCGAAAAGGTGTTTCGGATTAAGAAATCTATTGTTAATAGATTCCTGTAAATTAGAATTTTTGTTGTTAAAAATTCTTGCAAATTACAAAATATTCTTTCGAACGAATTTTGCACATTGCCGAAAGAATTTTTTATATTGTTGAAAAATTTTGTCAAGTTAGAATCTATGCTATTTGAATATTTTTGTGAAGTTGAAATTCAAAAAATAATAGAAATTAACATGATACAAATTATTGCATGTTTAATATCTGTGGCTTTAAATTTGAAAAAGTGTAATTTGAGATGTTATGAAAAATTGAAATGGAAATTTAAGACTTGCTGATATAAGTATCAGTATAAAATAAATAAATAAATGCATAGAATTTTTTTTTTAATACTATCAATTTTCTTAAATTTTCTTGCATAAATTTTTGGGCTTAGAAAGATTTATTTTTGGTGAAAACTTAGAAATTTTTCAAAAGTCATTCTTTGACTTAGAAATTTTTTTTGGAAATATTTTTTCTCTGAAAAACATTGAAATAGATTTCTATAATTTTTTTTGTGTCAAACCCTTAGATTGTTTTTCTTGAAACCCCATTTTTATTGTGATCAAAGGGGAAGAAGGGAAAGTATAAGTCTAGGGGGAGGTAGAAAATTGAAAATTGAAAATTAAAATTTGAAAATTTTGAAATTCAATTTTTTCTATCATGTTGCATGTTATTGCAATAAATTGTTTTTATTCAATGTCTATTTGTAACCCTAGCTTAAAATGGGTTGATCACACCAAAATGGGGGAGATTGTTGGAACCCCAAGGTTGTTTTGGTGTGATCAACAAGTTAAGTTAGGTCTTGCGTTGTTTTAACCTTGTGTGTAAGTGTGCAGGAGCATAGGAGCACAGGTACTCGAGCGGAAGACGCAGCTAGCGAGAAGGACGGCACGCGGTGCGTCCGAGGGACGAGGCACTGCGGAAGAGTACCCCGATGGACGAAAAGGAAGCGTGCGGTGGTTCCGAGGGACGAAAGTCGGAGTGGAAGATTGCTCGGGGAGCAAGAGACGCAGCTAGCGAGAAGGTCGGCACGCGGTGCGACCGAGGGACGAAGACTACGGATGATTACGCTGGTGGACGAGAAGGAAACACGCAGCGATTCCGAGGGACGAGAAGCCGGAGCGGAAGGCTGCTCGAGAAGACCGGAAGTTGGGTTCGGGTGAGTCCTTTTCCGGATGGTAGAGATCACCCAAGTGAGCGGATCCGGAGGAGAAGAACCGGACCAAGGCGGGACTGAACCAGAGAAGAGGTCTCGGACGAAAAAGTCAATGCCTGTTGACTTTGGGCTCCGGGGCGCCCGGAGCCCTCCGGGGCGCCCGGAACCCTTCCAGGCACCCGGACCCTGATTTTGACCAGGATCATGATTTACGCGATCTGAACGTTGGGGGATAACGTTTTATCCCCCCAGGGCGCCCGGAACCCTTTCAGGCGCCCCGACCAAGGCTATAAAGATAGCCTTGGTCCAGAAGCTTCTCAACGAACTCATTGATTGTAAATCCAGTGCTTGCACACTCTCTTTTAGTCTAAGCTTCTATTTTCTGCGCTTCAACATTGTAAGAGGCTTCTTCGCCTGAAGGAGTTTTATTGAGCTTAATCTTCCTTGGATTAACAACCGCATCGGTTGTAACCAAGTAAATACTTTTATCTCGCTTTTTCTTTATGCTTTTAATTTACTGCTTAGTTTATTTATGCAAGTGTTAGCTTAAAGAGTTCGAGGAGGGTTTGATTTTGTTTTTTTTTACAGGGCTATTCAACAACCCCCTCCTAGCCGGCCCAACAGTCCTACAGGATTTAAGATTTTTGTATAATACTACATGATAATCCACCTCCAAGTAGATAGTGATGACTCTGTGGGTTATGAGCTCACCCAACTTCCGCTACTCTAATATTTCCATCTATTATGATACTCAGAAGAATACCATAAAGTCTGATAATTTTTTTTATAGTATAACTTTGCTAAATGATCTAAAGGATTTGTCCTACAGATCGGCAAAAACAAAGCAACTTTGGTTAATCAATCCATGATTACTCAAATTGTGTCATGCTCTTTCCATGTTTTGGGTAAGCCTACAACAAAGTCCATCATGATATGCTTTCATTTCCGTTCTGGTACCTGAATCTTCTAAAGTAAATCCACTGGTCTCTAATGTTCGGTCTTTGTTACGAACCGTAAGTGCATGGATTCGTCGTCAGTAATAAAAATATCGATCCCACAGGGACTGGTTATAAGCAATAGCAATTATTCACTTAGGTTTAGCTAGGCTACCAATGGTTGGGAACAATCTAAAGAAGAAAGGTCAGGAAGAAGAATCGAGAACTGGTAAGTCGAAGTGTTAAACTTGGTTATGAGTGTTGGATCGAGATGTGCTAGAGGGGGGGGGTGAATAGTGCTTGTGGATTTTTCACTTTTCGTATTCTGAAATCGTTCGAGAGTTTAAAGCAGCGGAAATAAAAGATAACACACGCGAACACAAGTATTTACTTGGTTCGGAGCCTGTGGCGACTCCTACTCCAAGGCCCACGCTCGTTGAGCGTTTACGGTGGGCAACAACTATATTTCGTAAAATCTATTACAAGTTAAGTACAAATTAACTGTAAATGAACTTTATACCGACAACAGCAAAATGAAAACTGAAGCTTCAGGCCGTCGGGATGTTGTTGCAGCACTTCGGGATCGTTTCGTAAGCAGCTTGCAGCGTAAGGATTGCTTGGAATTCGTTGATTGTAGCTGCTGCTCGAATACCCCTTTTATACAGTGCTGGAGGCGCCTCCATGCCTGTTCGAGGTGCCTCCAGGCCATCGAGTCGCACGCGTGGATCAGCTCTGAGCTGGTCACGTCTTATCCCATTGAAGGCGCCTCCAAGCTGCTCCAAGGCGCCTCCAACGCCTGGTCCAAGGCACCTTCAGCTTCCTCCGAGGTGCCTCCAGCTCCTCTGGACAGCTGGCTTCGGCTTGCACCCGAGGCGCCTCCAAGCTCCACGGAGGCGCCACGGACACTGTTCATCCGAGGTATAAATTGCTTCTTTGTTCCTGCAAAATGTGTTAGTCCCAAATACATACCCTGCAAACACAAAGTTAGTACAGAATAGGTATACTAAATGAATATTGACAATCAACAGACTGTCCGGATTTGACTTCGGATTTCCATACGAAAATCCTAGGTCGACCCGACGCCTACTGTTCCCTCTACGGGGAACGCGCCCTCGCCTACTCCTCTCAGGAGAATTACCTATTGCAAGTGCAATCATCCAGATCGACTGGACTTTTTCTCAACGTCCGATGCTTCCGGTCTTCATGCTGGATGTCCGGTCCTCGACCCATCCAGTCTTCTACCTAGTTTGCGACACCAGGATTTGAACCTAGGGTTACCACCCCCTAGAATTTTTGCCCAAAGCTTCGACCCGCCAAGACTTTCCGCATAGGGTTACCACCCCCTATGACCTAGGGTTACCACCCCTTAGGATTTTTCACCTTGCCTAACTGCAGCTAGGACTTTTGCCTAAGAAACCTTAGGACTTTTCTGCAAACTTGTTCAACATATTAGAAAACAAAACATTTTAACTTTGAACCCTTTGACATAATCAAAATATAGGTTCGATCGTCGGATGTTTCTCGTGTAACGCCCGCCCTCCCTGCTAACCCTAAGGGACGGGGCTACGATACTCTACATACATATTACAGCGGAAGACTTAAAATAATTTTTCTTAGATTAATAAAACTTTTCTTTTGTTTGCATACCCGAACTACACTAATATGGTTTCCATAACATGATAACAAGATAAATAGAAACATAACATCAAGTCACCCATTTAGTACTACAATTTAAGAAACCAAAGCGTAATTCTTAAAAGTTCTTAAAGCAGGTTCTTATTTGGTTGCCTAGCCACAGCCACACACATCTCCTTGCCTCTCCTGCTGCTCCTTTAGCACATCCATCTTTTTCCTTTATCTGTGGTACAATGAAAGTAAGCTGTGAGCACTCATGGCTCAGTAAGTTCCTTTCCTACTCACTAAAACCGAAAATCATCACATGATCAAAGAATATCTCAACATAACATGATCTCAACTAGTCATGGCATAACATATCATACTCTTTAAGCATATCATGCAACATAACAAAATCATATCTAATCAAGGCACATCATCTCTTAAAGCATAGCATGATACATAACATAATCATATCTAATCATGGCATATCATAGCATCATCATAAGGTAGCATGGCATATCAAGCATAGCATGAAATATAACATAATCATATCTAATCATGGCATATCATAAATCATAGCATCATCACAACATGATCATAAGGTATATGCAATATGATTTTGAAAACATGTATCCGAAAAACATGTGTATGTCTCATGTTCTTTAAAACCATTTCTTCTTATATATATATTTGAACGTAATATCAACATATTCAGGGCCCCGGATTGTACCATACATAGATAACATAGATGCACGCGTCCTAAGTATATCAAAGTAGTAAGTCTTGAATCATACTAGGAACTAGGTCAGGATCACACAGCCATAGACCTAGGGGCGTACTAAGGAGCCCATCCCTTACTAGCCTGGATCACACAGCAAGGCCTAGGGGTACTAAGGAGCCCATCCCTTTATTTTTACTAGCCCGGATCACACAGCCAAGGCCTAGGGACTGATTAGGAGTCCACCCTTGGTACAAGCCTTACAAAGTAAAGTAGCATGTATAAAAATGCATCATTTAGTCACATAGCATATCATAGAAGTATGCATCACTTAGGCATACATTATGTCATAAAAGTATGCATCACTTAGGCATACATCATATCATAAAAAGTATGCATCACTTAGGCATACATCATGTCATAAAGATATGCATCACTTAGGCATACATCATATCATAATATTATGCATCACTTAGGCATAGATCATAAAAACATGCATATCTTAAGCATAAAGCATATCATCAAGCATGCATAATTTAACCACATAGCATATCATGAAAGCATGCATATTCTAAGCACATCACATATCATCAAAGCATGTATATTTCTATCCACATAGCATATCATGGAAAGTATAAATCACAAGCATACATGTTTAAGCATAAGGGTGTATCATGTGATTATACTAACATAAGAAACATGGTAACATAGTTAACTTGGGTTCTAAGCTTCCTAATCCCTTGGGTTCTTATCATGGCCGAACCCCCTTAGATCTCAATTTAGGTAAAAACAACTTCCAAGCATGTGGAACCTAAATTATCATCACATCAATTTCATAGGAAGCATTATAAGCATGATTACCTTGGTTTCTAAGTTTTCCAAGTCCCTAAACTCATGTGGCCAAACCCTATCAGATGTGAAACAAGGTCTCAAATGTCATGAAAGCATGGAAACCTTAAACCATATTTATAGCATTTTTTCCAAGTGACATAGTAAGCACATTTGAGCTAGTTACTAAGTTCTTCAAGCCCTTAACATATGTCATGGCCAAACTTTTAACGAGTATTCCTTAGGGATAAAAACAAGTATACAAGCATGTGAACTTGAACTAACATCATGTATAAATTCATAATAAGACATCATACAATAGGTATGGCCGAAACTTACCCTAACCTCATTTAAGTCACTAAATAACATATAGCATGAGAACTTTGGTTTTCTACTTATCATATTTCATGTAGAGTGACATAAGCATATTTAATTTTTGTTCTAGGGTTTCTAGGGCATCTATCCCTTCATGGCCGAAATATACAATGGTCCATTTAGGTCATGGAAAAATTATACAAGCATGTGACACAATCAACATATTATCATATTTCCATAAGAAGCATTTTTAACACCATTGGTTTCAATTCTAAGGCTTCTAGGTCTTTTAAACCCTACTTGGCCGAGACTCATCAGTGTATAAACTTGCTTCAAATAGCCTAAAAGCATAAGAAGTCTTACAAGTCTCATAGCATATATAAAGACAAGCATAATAAACATACATGTGAATTGTGTCTTAGGCTTCCTAGGTTTCTTTCTCTTTTTCTTTTATTTTTCCTCATGGCCGAAACCTACCAATCCCTAAACTAGGTTTTAAGTGGCCTAAAGCATGGAAACCTAAGTAAGTTTCATGGTAAAAATTACTAAGAACATCATATACAAAGTTGGTTCATAAACAAGTTAGGACCCTTGTGATCTTACATGTCATATATCACGTAACTAAATTTTTCTATACTCTAATTAAGCATAAGAGCATCAAACAACTTCCATATCATAATATTACAGAGGTCTTGAGCATGTTAAAATTTTGTTTAAGCTTTTCTAAGCTATCCATCTTATCATGGCCGAAAATCTAAAATAAGAGTTCATGAATTTCTAGCAATATTCAACATGCAGTTCTTTAAGAGAACTCTATATTCTATCATACAAACATGGTTACTTAAATTTAAAGGTCTTCCTAACCCTAAGCCCTTTTCTTGGCCGAAACATATGAGTGGATTTCTTTTGGTTCCAAGTAACTTCCAAGCAAGAAAACCAATAAAAGACCCTTTACTGTTCATGGGGGAAATCTTGTACTAGTTTGGTTAAACAATGATTTCTCCAACCTTTTGAAAATATTTTTGGCCAAAATTCTAAGGTTAGGTACTCCTCTGATCAAGCATCATATAGGTATAAAAACATGAAGGAAAAACCTTCCTACATGGCATAGAAAAATATCATGAAGTGAGGACTTGTTTAAACCTTCCTAGATTTGAAAAACTCTTCTTTCGCCGAATTTTCTTAAATTCTTTTCTAGGTTTTCTAATCCTCATAAAATCCGAAAATCATATAAAAAGCCTTGTACCACAGGTGAGGGGAAGCTTACATCCTTTTCGCTTGTGGATCTAAGGTGTGATGATGGAAGAAGTAGCCTCTTCTTCTTGTTCCCTTCCCTTGATTCCCTTGCTAAGTCCTCCTTGTATCTTAGGCTTTCTTAGGAGAAAACCTTGGCTTGGGGCCGAAGATGGAGGAGAGGGGACTGAGGTTTCGGTGAGGGAGAGGGTGAATGAGAAAAATGAGAGAAAATAGAATTTTCCCTTTACATATTCTCTTTTATGTTAAGGGGGAAGAGGTAGCAAACTTGGTTTTCGCTTTCCTTCTCCCTTAGCCTTTTTTTTATTTTTTTTATTATTTTATTTTCTAATTTATTCTCATCATTCATGATGAAACAAGGGGGAATGAATCCCCTTAATTCTTCATTTAAGGTCACGGCAAGAGAGGGAAAAGAGAGAGGAAGGGAGGAAGGCAAATTGCCTTTCTCTTGCTCTTTTCTTGCTTTCTCTTCTTAGATCTTTACTCCTATCTTTATCATGCATTCCCTTTCCTTGCTATCAATATCTTCTCTCTATCCCAATTGGTTTCTACTAATTAATTCTATCTATTATAGTATAAGAGGTTCAAGGTTCAATCCTTGACCTCCTCTTCTTTTTATTTCACTTTATTTCTTTTTGCTTCAACTCACTTCTTATTATTTTTCTAAGGCAAAATTCATCATTCTCTTATTTATCTTAAAAGCTTAGTGGGTGTTACATCCCACACCAACAATGAGGAGTCCTAGGAGGTCGGTTTCATTACGGCGGTGTTGATGTGTCACGTTTTATCCTACACTCACTGTCCTTCAGCACGCATTTGTTGGAAGCTAAAGCGACTATTCTTATATACTAGAATAAAGAGGAACCCTAAGAAGTCCTATTACGATTTACCCCTTTCACTAGGGCGCCTCGGCAAATCTTGAGGACACAACTTTAATTGGTAATGTTAAGAATAGAGAATCAGATCTAAGCTTGGTCTCTCACTTCCTTGAGGGGAATTTGCCTCTCCTTTTAAGGAAGTATGCTAGATGTCTGTGAAAGGGTTACCCCTATCACTAGGGCCCCGTGGGAGTAAAATCTAGAGATAATCCCTCTACGAGGCTAACAAATTTCCACACAATCAATCGACATGCAATTAAGACAAAGCATAAGAGATCATCTAATGAGTATAAACATAAATACAAGTTTTACATCAAACCGAGCCACAACTACTCCCTAGTTGTAGAACAAGGAATCTACTTCATGAGTGCCAGAAAAATCCCCGAAAACATAATGTAGATAGACATACAATCTTCAAACATGAAGAAAGAAAGAAAAGATGTGCTTATCCAATGACAACGAGTGGCTTTCGGATCCAATTCTCTGCTCTTGGATTCGATGTGGTGATGGAAGATCGCTGGACAGAGGTCCACGACGGCGTGGGATGACACCAAGATGTTCTCCAACTGACGGCTCGTTTCCCCTCGCAGCCTCCCTGGAGACAAAGGGTTAAAACCCTTATATAGGCTAGGGCACGACTGCGGCGGCACGGCCGTGCCCTTTCCCTTCTCTAATCGCACTACACGGCCATGCAAATTGGCACGACCGTGTGGTGTCTGGGCTCGGCTCCTGGAGCACGGTCGTGCAAGGATGCACGGCCGGGCACTTCCTGGTCTCAGTCAAGGGGTGGCACGACTGTGTAGGGTTGCACGACCGTGTGCTGATCTGCCTCGGTCTCGGTTGCACGACCGTGCAGGGTTGCACGACCATGCACTTCTCCTCATCGGTTTGGTCACACGAGCATGCAAGATCGCACGACCATGTTCTTTGGCTTGTTCCGGTGCGTCGATAATCGTCGTTTTCGCTCCAAAAGTTGTCCCTGTCAACATAAAACCAAACAAAGAGTAGATATCCAAACAAAAGAGTATATATAATGAGTACAAGATGAAAGAGGCAATCATGCAATGAATATGTATGCATAAAGTAAGTAAATGTGCGCTAAAACATGCGTAAATGATCATAATATTTGCGTACATCACACCCCCAGACTTGAACCTTTGCTTGTCCTCAAGCAAAACACTACAAACTATGTTTATAAGTTTCTATAGTGCTTCATAATCCCTAGTGTATTCGCCTAAATCTATCAACTAGTTTCATTGATAAGCATGACTGTGGAGTAATCTAAGTATGGCCTAAGCATAAGTCCTTTGTGCTCGGTGCAGTAAGTAGCTCAAACCCTTAAAGTTTCAATTCTCTGTCCTAGTTAAGTCGTCATACAATTGAGTTCCTAATGTTCCCGGTGATAGGCACTTACCTGCCACACACTTGGTTCATTTTCCTTAAATCACACAAGGTCTCAAAGGATACTACTCAGAATCAAGAGAAACATAACATTCATTTCCCCAGTAACCTAACTTGGTCTCAAAAGGGTGAATTGTTAGTTTCCACTCATGACAACTGTTTTTTTATCCCTTATGCATCATCATTTTTTTAGACAAACACACATGCGAGCTACATATGTTGGGATTTAGAATTTTTCCAATGAGCTTCCATGATCCGAGGCCATCCAGTAACCAAAATGCAAACAAGGAATCACCATGGAAACAAAAGTACTAAACAATTTGGATGAATCATAACTATTTCAAAAGCATATCTACTATTCAAGCTTGAGTACTTAAGTGTAGTGAAACAATGATCCTTAAGGTTAGGCCAAAACTTATACCAAAATCCATAAAATACTTAGCTTATTTCATGCTACTAAAGATAGAGAAAGGAGATCCACCAAACATACTAACACTATTTGGACAACTCATGAACTAATAAAATGCTAGCCATTTTACTATCGGACAAGTAGCAGAAAAAGTAGACGGTTGATGTTCTCAAATATGCCATAAAATGGAAGGAAATTGCAAATGAGATGTAAAATAAAAATATGAAACAAGAAAAATGCAAAAAATATGAAATATGCAAAGCAGAAAGAAGATGCAAAAGAAAAGGGAAAGAAAACACGAAGAACCGACTCAGGTTGTGTAGACAGACACAACACCCCCCAGACTTAGACTTTTCATCATCCCGATGAAATCAATATGGTGGCGGAGGTGGGGGATAAGGGGGTCCCCGATGTGTGTTAGGGGGAAATCTAGGCATACCAGGAAAATGGCCAAGGTGTTGATGATATTGATATAGGGCATCTACTTGTTGTCTAGTGATATCTATATTATCCATAAAATTTCTCATCCTTTCCTAGTTAATATCATAATCCTGAACGAACTCTGTCACCTTACTATAGAAGTCCCTAGTGAACTAAAAATAGTCCTGTACCTCCCTAAACTGGTCGTCAGATAACTTGAAGCGACCCTCCAACAATCGTTGTTGGGTATTTTGTTTCTCATGAAGGGAGTCTAAAGAGGTACGGAAATCAGAAAAATCAAACCTAGAGGATCCCATGTCATAATCAAAAGAGTGTCTAGGAGGTTCTGGATATCCGGAAGGTTGCGAGAATCCTGATGACGAGGGCTCTTGGTGGTACTCAGGTTCTTCTACAATGGAAGGTACAATCTCGGAGTGTAAATCAGTAATCACCCAATTCGCGGGGTCACGAACTGAAGTGCACTCGGGGGCAAGGAAGGGGTAATGAAAAACCATTAGATCAAGGGAAAGCAAACCCATTCTCATACTGACAAATCATCTTCATAGCAAGACAAGAATCGATGTCAATCTTGTCATTACCATGAATCACCTCTAATCCATCAAGTGCACAACCCAGATTGAATGCTACTTGGGTAATTAATCCTCCAAACACTATCATCCCCAAAGCTGCCTTAGATGCCTTAGCTGCCTTCCACAAAGTTTGCAAGAAATGAAACCCCGAATCAAAATCAACTTTCTTTAACATCGCACAAAGAGAATACAGTTCTATCTTTCTAACCATCCCATCACTCTCTCCTCGACCAAAGATTATTTTTCCCATCACCCGGTGAAGGTATCTAAAGTCGGGTTTTGAATGCTGGATGCTTTGTCTCTAGAGGGCTCATAAGGGTCTTTTGATCCGGTTATCGATGTCCAAAATTCATTCCACCTAATTTCATTATCAAATCCTCGGGCACCACCAATGGGTAAACCAAAAAAGTTATAGAAATCACTAAAATTCTATCGAACTTCTTTATTCATCATCCTAAAAGTTATGATCCCTACATAGTCATCTTTAGAAGAGAATTTAACATCAAGTGAGCTCAAAAATTCAAGGACTAGGCGGGGGTAGGTCGGTGCATGAGCGTACATAATATCATTCCAAACTAAGGAGCTTATCATCCAATCTACATCATCCCTAATTCCTAACATGTCCATAGTAATAGTATCCATATATTTAGTGCATGTAATTTTCCTAGCGACAAGTATATCATTTCTAGCTTTTTGTTCATGATTTCTAAAATGATATTGAACTCATTTTCATTACCTTCGTCGCGTGCCACCTTTTTTCCTTTTCCTTTTGAAGTAAGAGTCTTCCCTTTGCCTTTGTCGCCTCCCGGTGTGTCTCCTTCGCCAGACCCACCGCTTCCTCGACGAAGTCTCTTCAAGATCTGCAACATGGTGCAAGGCTTTGAGGAGTTTCTTGTGGAAATGGGTCTTGAGGATGGAAATAGAGAGGAGAAGGAAGGGAAAAAAAGGGAAGTTTCCTCTCTCTTTTCAGTTTTGTGGCTTGAAGAATATTTAGATCTGGATGTAGATCTAAACAAAAGTGAGCTCTAGAGGTGGGAAATCAGGGATTGATAAGGTGTAGTAGAGAGGAGAAGGCTTTTGGGCGAGAGGGAGATGGAAATAGGGTTTCTTGGAAGAGGAGGCGAAGCGCGCGAGTTAAGACACGACCAAGTCAAGCGAGATGTCGCACGACCATGCCGATTGGCACGCCCCTGTCTTCTTCACTTCTGCATAGGTCGCGCGCTCGTGCCAATAGGCACGGCCTGAATCTTCTTCCTCTCTAGCAGTGTAGCATGGCTGTGCCAACTGGCATTGCCTGTGCCCCTTTGTTCTCTACACAGGCCACACAACCGTGCAGGGTTGCACAGCCCGTGGCTTTTGTTTCTCCGTTGGCTCTGCACGGCCGTGTGGAGTCACACGACCAGCTCCTTTAAGCTCAAAGTGATTCACCCTTCGTCATTTTGGTTCCTCCGATGCCTCCACGCCCATGAGACGCTCACGGTCAGCTCGTGGAGGTTGTGCACACCCTAAAAATGAAATTCCCAAAGTAAAATACTCAACTAAACCAACTAAAGGAATGAAATGAATAACGGGACAATAAATCGAAATGAAAAATCCTTGGGTTGCCTCCTAAGAAGCGCTTGTTTTAGGTCTTTAGCTCGACCCCGTTCAGTAAGTGTGGACTAAACCCATGGAAGCACGACCCTCCTCCTAGGGTTAGCGCTCCAGTCTACGCCTTTAGTTTTGCTCGTGCAAGACATATATACTTCTTATTGTTCACTGGAGGTGAACTCTGATAGGAGCTACATGCCTTAGCTCTATGCATGTTCATCCTGCTAGAGTTTTCCTGAGAAAAAGAGGCGCAGTTGGAAGAGTTGGATAAATCAAACTCAATCCTCTCCTTGTCGATCTCCAAGGATAACTTATGACTCTTCACATCAATTAGGGCTCCAGCTGTGGCAAAGAATGATCTTCCAAGGATGATCAATATCTTGGGATCCTCCTCCATATCCAGAATAATGAAATCGGTAGGAATGATACATCCACCCACCTCTACTGGCACGTCTTCTACTATTCCCATTAGATATCTACATGAGTGGTCAGCTAATTGTAGTGTCATGGTAGTCAGTTTAATGTTCTGGAGTCCTAGCTTCTTACATAGAGTATGGGAGTAAGCTAACGCTAGATCCCAGGTTGCAAAAAGCTTTCTGTATGAATTCAAAGCCGATTTTGCAAGGTATGGAAAAGCTCCCTAGGCCCTGAAGCTTTGGTGGAGTGTTCACCATAAGTATAGCGCTACAATTCTTTGTCAATGCCACGGTCTCGAAATCTCCTTTTTGCCTCCTGTTAGATAAAATTCCATTTAAAAATTTTAAGAACTTCGACATCTGGTGCAGCGCATCTATTAGTGGTACTTCTATGCAGATCTCCTTGATTTTCTTCAGGAAACGGTCGAACTCTTCCTCTTTCTGAAATACTATCAGCTTCTGAGGGAAGGGAACTATCTTACTCTGTGGAGGTATTTGAAGAGTCTTCTCGGTGATTTCCTCTCCACCCTTGTTCTGGATCTGGTTGGGCTCTCCCTCTGAGTCATGTTCTTTCTGGGAAATAATCTGGGGATCTCCCAAAGTTCATCCGCTCCTTAGCTCGATGCGGTTGCAATGTTCTACTCGATTTATATCAGGCTTTCCTGGGAACGTTCCTTGTACTCTTGAGAAAGATTGAGCTATCTGGCTGTCTTGCATCTTTTGATGTTTTTCAAAATTTTCCAGCCTCTGGGTCAGTTGCTTGATCTCATTCTTCATCTCCTTTTGTTCTAAGAGATCTTCCTCAAGCATCTCTTCAATTCTGGACAGTTGTAAAGGTTGCTGCTGTTGATAAGTCTGTTGTCTAGATTGGTACCCCTGTTTCCCAGGCTGATGACTTTGATGTGCTAGTCCTTGGTCATGATTATTCCGATATGAGAAATTGGAGTGGTTCCTCCATCCAGGGTTGTATGTGTTGGAGTACATATTATTTTGCCTCTGATTGTAGTTGGCTATTGCATCGCATTTCTCAAGTTGGTTCATCTGTACCTGAATCGGCCCAAGGGGCAAGTGTCTTGAGCGTGATCCGTACTTCCACAAGTGTCGTGGACACATGCTATTGCATTAGCTGTGTTGCCTCCCATGGCATCAAATTTCTTGGTCAAAGCATCCAGCTTTGCAAACATGAGTGTGACTGCATCCACGTCGAATTTCCCTGACGCTTTAATTGGATTCCCTATGAAAGAGCCACTAGATCTTTCAGACGCCCACTGATGGTGGTTCTGTGCCACATTCTCTATGATCTCTTCAGCTTCATCAAGGCTTTTGTTCATCAGTGCTTCTCCTGCTGCAGAATCGAGAGACACCTTCGCGTGATAATTGATTCCATTGTAGGTGTGTAAAACCAACTATTTTTCAAGGCCATGATGGGGGCACTGTCTCATCATGCTCTTGAATCTGTCCTAAGCTTCAAATAATGATTCTAAGTCAATTTGTTTGAAGCTAGCAATCTGGTTCCTCATGTGAGCAATTTTGCTAGGTGGGTATAACTTATCCAGAAATTTCTGTTCACATTGCTCCCAGGATGATATGCTATTCGCTGGAAGGGAGTTCAGCCACTACTTGGCTCTGTTTTTCAGGGAAAACCCGAAGAGAAGTACTCTAATTGAATCCGGGGGGACTCCATTTACCTTCATAGTGTAACGCCCGCCCTCCCTACTACCCTAAGGGACGGGGCTACGATACTCTACGTATAAATTTTTCTTTTTAAAAATAGCGGAAGACTTAAAATAATTTTCATAGTTTTAATAAAACTTTTCTTTTAAATTTCTTTTGAACTATACTATCACATGGCATCAAAATCATAACATCAAATCTAGTGGAATCATAATGTCAAGCCACACATGTTTAGGTATCACAAGTCATAAAATACCAATGCATAGTTCTTTAAAGAAACTTTAAGCAGGTTCTTAATTAGTTGCCTAGCCACCGCCACACACATCTTCGTTGCCCCTCCTGCTGCTCCTTTAACTCATCCAGCTTTTTTCCTTTATCTGTGGTACAAGGAAAGTAAGCTATGAGCACTCATGGCTCAGTAAGTTCCTTTCCTACTCACTAAAGCCAAAAATCAGCACATAATCAAGAATGCATCAACAAATCATAATCTCAACTAATCATGGCATAACATAGCATTCTATTCAAGCATATCATGCATCATAATATAATCACAACTAGTCATAGCATATCAAGCATCACCATGGCCGAAACATATACATAGTGCATTGCATAAAACATAGCTAGACATGGCATAACAAACAAGTATCATGGTATATCAAAGCATGGCCGAAACATGTATATCAAAGCATCATACTATGGCCGAAACATATACATCAAGGCATCATCATATCCATGGCCGAAATCTATATATCAAGCATCAACATATCCATAATCGAAACATGTCTATAAGGTATAGCATGAACATAACATAATCATACCTTATCATGGCATATCATAATCAAGAGCATAACATGAAACATAGCATAATCATAAGGTGTATGCAATATGATTTTGGAAAACATGTATCCGAAAAACATGTGTATGTCTCATGATCTTTAAAACCATTTTCTTTTACATATATATACTTGAAAATAATCTCAACATAAGGGGGATCCCGGCTATGTACCACTTACATATTGCGCGCAACCTTGTAGGTCCAAGGTAGCAAGTCTTGAACCCTACGAGGCAAACATACTAGGCCCTTAGTCCTAGGGGCACTTAGGAGCCCATCCCTAACGAGGTCCTTAGTCCCCGGGGCGCTTATGGAGCCCACCCTTGGTACAAGCCACTCACATATAAAGTAAAATACATGTCATACATATCATGTATCATAAAAGCATGCATCACTTAGGCACACATCATATCATAAAAGTATGCATCACTTAGGCATACATCATGTCATAAAAGTATGCATCACTTAGGCATACATCATATCATAAAGGTATGCATCACTTAGGCATACATCATGTCATAAAGGTATGCATCACTTAGGCATACATCACTTCATAAAAGTATGCATCACTTAGGCATACATTACAGCATCAAATCATACATTTTTAACCACATATCATAACATAAAGCATGCATTCTTTTAAACACTTAGCATATCATCAAAGCATGCATATATTAACCACATATCACATTCTAAAGCACGCACATTTTTAAGCACTTAACATATCATCAAAGCATGCATATATTAACCACATATCACATTTTAAAGCATGCACATTTTTAAGCACTTAACATATCATCAAGGCATGCATATATTAACCACATATCACATTTTAAAGCATGCACATTTTTAAGCACTTAACATATCATCAAAGCATACATATATTAACCACATATCACATTCTAAAGCACGCACATTTTTAAGCACTTAACATATCATCAAAGCATGCATATATTAACCACATATCACATCATGAAAGCATGCATATTTTAAGCACTAAACATAGCATCAAAGCATGCATAATTTAACCACATATCATAACATAAGCATGCATATTTTAAGCACAAAGCATATCATATCATAAAAGCATGCATATCATATCATAAGTCATAAATCACAAGCATACATATTAAGCATAAGGGTGTATCTTGTGATTATCCTATCATAGGAAACATGATATCATATTTATCTTGGTTTTAATCTTCCTAAACCCTTGTGGCCGAAACCCTTTAAAGCTCAATTTAGGTTAAACACAACATCCAAGCATGTGGCACCTAAATTATTATCATAACATTTTTATAGGAAGCATTATAAACATGATTAACTTAGTTTCTAAGTTCCTCAAGTCCCTAATTTCATATGGCCGAAACCTTAAGGTGTAAAACAAGGTTCCATATGACATAAAATCATATTTATGTCACCAAAGAACAAGGTAAACACATTTGACACATTTGAATTAGTTCCTAAGTTCTTTAAGCCCTTAACATATGTCATGGTCAAAATTTAACAAATTCTCATTAGGGCTACAAACAAGCATACAAGTATGTGAACTTGGACTAATATTATGTATAAATTCATACAAGGCATCATCCAATAGTTATGGCCGAAACATACCCTAGCATCATTTTAGGTCATAAAACAACATATAGCCATTGAACCTTGGCTTTCTACTTATCATTTTTCATGTAGAGTGACATGAGGATAATTAATTTAAGTCCTAGGGTTTCTAGGGCCTCTAAACCTTCATGGTCGAGACTCACAAAGGTCCATTTAGGTCATGGAAAAATCATACAAACATGTGACACAATCAATAGGTTATCATATTTTCATAAGAAGCATTTTAACACCTTTGGTTTAAATTCTAGGGCCTCTAGGTCATTTAAATCCTTCTTGGCAGAACCTCATCAGTGTTTAAACTTGCTTCAAGTAACATAAAAACATATGAAGTCATACAAGTTTCATAGCATGTGTAAAGACAAGCATAATGAGCATACATATGAATTGTGTCTTAGGCTTTCTAGGTTTCTTTTTCTCTTTTTCTTTTATTTTTTTCTCATGGCCGAAACCTACCATTCTTTAGCTAGGTTTTTAAGTGGCCTAAAGCATGAAAAACCTAAGTAAGTTTCATGGTAAAATTTACTAAGAAACATATATATAAATTTGGTTCATGAACAAACTTGGACTCTTGTGATCATACATGTCATATGTCATATAACAAATTTTTCTACACCCTAATTAAGCATGAGGGCATTAGACAACTCTCATATCTAAACATCACAGAGGTCTTGAGCATATTAAAATTTTGTTTAAGCTTTTCTAAGCTATCCATCTCATCATGGCCGAAAAACCCTAAGAAGAGTTCATGAAGTTCTAGCAATATTCAAACATACAAATCTTTTAAGATCTTTGTATTCTATCACATGAGCATGTTTATTTAAATTTAAGGGTCTTCCTAACCCTAAAACCTTTCTTAGCCGAAACATATGAGTGGGTTTTCTTTTAGTTTCAAATATCTTTTAAGCAAGAAAACTAATACATGATCCTTAATATTTCATAGGGAGAACCTTGTACTAGTTGGGTAAAACAATAAATTTTCCTAGCCTCTTAAAAATATTTTTGGCCAAAATTCTAGGGTTAAGTACTTCTCTGATCAAGCATCATATAGGTATTAAAACATGAAGAAGAACCCTTTTCCATGGCATAGAAAATCTATCATGTAGTGAAGACTAGTTAAACATCACTAGATTTTTGAAAGCTCTTCTTAGCCGAATTTTCTCAAACTTGTTTCTAGGTTTTAAAATCTTCTTAAAATCCGAAAAGCACATAAAAGCCTTGTACCACAGGTGAGGAGAAGCTTACATCCTTTTTCGCTTGTGGATCTAAGGTATGAAGAAGAAGAAGTAGCCTCTTCTTCTAGTTCCTTTCCCTTGATTCCTTTGCTAAGTCCTCCTTGTATCTTAGGTTTTCTTAGGAGAAAACCTTGGCTTGGGGATGAAGATGGAGGAGAGGGGACTGTGGTTTCGGTGAGGGAGAGGAGAGAATGAGAAAAATGAGAGAAAATAGAATTTTCCCTTTACATATTCTCTTTTATGTTAAGGGGGAAGAGGTAGCAAACTTAGTTTTTGCTTTCCTTCTCCCTTAGCCTTTTTTTTTCTATTTTATTTTTATTTTTATTTATTTATCTATCCTCATCATTCATGGTGAAATAAGGGGGTATGAATCCCCTTAACTCCTCTTTAAAATTTCGGCAAGATCTAAGAGGAAGAGGGAGAGGAAGGGAGGAAGGCAAGTTGCCTTTCTCTTGCTCTTTACTTGTTTCCTTTTGGTTAGCTTTTACTCTTACCTTTATCATGAGTTTCCCTCCTTTTCTATCAACATATTATTCCTATCCCAACTGGTTATTACCCATTAATCCTATCATTCACTTCATGAGAGGTTCAAGGTTCAATCCTTGACCACTCCCTATTTTTATTTCTTTTCATTTCTTTTTGGTTCAATATTCCACTAATATTTTTCTAAGGCAAATTTACCATTCTCATGTTTATCTTTAATGAGGCCATGTCCTCATTCATCCCCCATGAAATGGAGGAGGGGGAAAGGAAGGAAATTTGCCTTTTTCTTGCTCCCTCTCTTAACCATGAAAAAGAGGAAGAAGACTACTTGTTCTTTTCTTGCTCCTTTACTAAATTATTCTCTTACCTTTAACATGAATTTTTCTTCTTTTCTTTCCATCTATTATTCCTTATCCTAGTGATTATCATTCATAAATTTAATTCTATTATTAGTGGGAGGTTCAAGGTTCAAACCTCAACCTCACCTTCTTTTTCTTTCATTTTGCTTTCCATTCCCCATTTCCCTATTTTATTTTATTTTATTTTCCTTTTATCCTTAGGAAAATACTCTTAGGTATAGCTTAGCATATCGTGGGTGTTACACATAGTGCCACAGATCTCGTAGAACAGCTCTAGGTGGTGGTTTGGGTCCTCATGCGGTCCTCCTCCGAATTGATTTTGCTGGACCATGTGGATTACTACTGGCTTGATTTCGAAATTGTTGCATTCAATGGGCGGTCGGGTGATACTGGACCGAACCCCTCGTGCATATGATGTTGCGTAATCTTTAAATAGTTTGTCGGCCATTTCTGAGGATTCCTGTGTTGCTTGGAATGCCTTTTGTAGATTTCTTCTTCTCAGAAAGGCCCTGTCGATCTCTGAATCGAATGGTAGTAGTTGTCTTGAAAGGTTAGCTCTTCGCATGCAATAATAAGATATGGAATGTAGCAGCAGAATAAAAAGTACAAAAAAAATGCAAAAAATGAAGAAAAGAAGCAAAGCCTAGTCTAATCCAATATGATTTTGCTAATGTTATAGACGCAGTCCCCGGCAACGGCGCTAAAAACTTGTTACGAACCGCAAGTGCACGGATTCATCATCAGTAATAAAAATATCGATCCCACAGGGACTGGTTACAAGTAATAGCAATTATTCACTTAGGTTTAGCTAGGCTACAAATGGTTGGGAACAATCTAAAGAAGAATGGTCAGGAAGAAGAATCGAGAACTGGTAAGTCGAAGTGTTAAACTTGGTTATGAGGAGTCCTAGGAGGTCGATTTCGTTGTGGCGGTGTTGATGTGTCACATTCTATCCTACACTCACTGTCCTTCAACACGCATTTGCCGAAAGCTAAAGCGACTATTCTTATGTACCAGAAGAAAGAGGAGCCCTAAGAAGTCCTGTTACGATTTACCCCTGTCACTAGGGTGCCTCGGCAAATCTTGAGGACACAACTTTAATTGGTAATGTTAAGAATAGAGAATCAGAGCTAAGCTTGGTCTCTCACTTCCTTGAGGGTAATTTGCCTCTCCTTTCAAGGAAGTATCCTAGATGTCCGTGAACGGGTTACCCCTGCTACTAGGACCCCTCGGGAGTACGATCTAGAGATAATCCCTCTACGAGGCTAACAAATTTCCACACAATCAACTGATATGCGATTAAGACAAAGCATAAGAGATCATCCAATGAGTATAAACATAAATACGAGTTTTACATCAAACCGAGCTGCAACTACTCTCTAGTCCTAGAACAAGGAATCTACTCCATGATTGCCAGAAAAATTCCCGAAGACATAATGTAGATAGACATACAATTTTCAAACACGAAGAAAGAAAGAAAAGATGTGCTTATCCAATGATGACGAGTGACCTTCGGATCCGATTCTCTGCTCCTAGAGTCGATGTGATGATGGAAGATCGCTGGACGGAGGTCCAAGATGGCATGGGATGACACCAAGATGTTTCTCTAACTGACGGCTCGTTTCCTCTCGCGGCCTCCCTGGAGACAAAGGGTTAAAACCCTTATATAGGCTAGGGCACGACTACGGCGGCATGGCCGTGCCAATTTGGCACAGTAGTTCCCTTTCCCTTCTCTGATCGCGCTGCACGACCGTGCCAATTGGCACGGTCGTGTGGTGTCTGGGCTCGGCTCCTGGGGCACGACCGTGCAAGGACGCACGACCGAGCACTTCCTGGTCTCGGTCAAGGGGTGGCTCGGCCGCGCAGGGTTGCGCGGTTGTGTGTTGATCTGCCTCGGTCTCGGCTGCACGACCGTGCACTTCTCCTCATCGGTCTTGTCATTCGGCCGTGCGAGATCGCACGACCATGTTCTTTGGCTTGCTCCGGTGCGTCGATAATCGTCGTTTTCGCTCCGAAAGTTGTCCCTTTCAACATAAAATCAAACAAAGAGCAGATATCCGAACAAAAGTATATATATAATAAGTACAAGATGAAAGAGGCGATCATGCAACGAATATGTATGCATAAAGTAAGTAAATGTGCGTTAAAACATGTGTAAATGATCATAATATTTGCACATATCAATCTTCACTTATTAACATACTAAATATCGAACTGCAAAGTCTGTAATAATCTTCATCCTACTATTCCATTAATAGGAGCGCTTTGTGTCTTGATACAGTTCCTCGTAAGTATCCTGTGAATTATTATTGATATGCTTCTCAGAGTAGTTTTATGGTTAGGATATAACTACCAAACTTCAAGGACAACCCTTAATTTATTGACTAGAAGACAATACCTCCCTTGATGGAATTGATACTGCTAATTCCAAAACCACGAGGGCAACTAGTATCTGTCTCCATCATGACCTAATAATGATGTGATACTAAGGAAAAAATCAAACGCCGGATTTGTCACAAAGACAATCCACGACATTTAAGCATTTCACTTTTTCATCCTTAAACTGTTGCAATCTTAAGTGGGCACTCACAGAATGCATGACAATTGACATCTAGCTCAAAGGCAATAGCAGAGTGACTACAAATGACGAGAATCAATATAGCTAGTACATAAAAGTTGAGCAGTCCTAGAATCACATCTAGACCTCTGCAAAGTCAAGGAAGAACCCTGGATTGTGATTATTCTAATAATTATTAATCAAAAATGATTTCAGCATCCAGGATCACTAACAGACCACAATATTCAAGGACAACAATAAGTACATGGTAATATTGTTAAAAGAAGAATAGAAAGAAGAAAAAAATATGAGAGTAATAATTAATCTTATTATTCATTGATATTTGTTCTCAAGATAATATAATATATAGGGTTTAAACAAGTCCTCGGTCAATTAATCAATTAATAAATAACAGAATAATTCTAAAAATTATTCTGACAATTATTTTAATAATTATAATTGAATTATTAGAATAATCCAAAAATTAATTTGATTTGATTTGATAATTTGATCCGGTCAATTTTGATAATTTTCTTTTATCTCTTTTACCCTCGACAAACTTAACGGGAGATCTTTGACGTTGAGTTTGCTTGCTAACTTGTTGAAACATTGTCTGAATAATGGCTTAGTAAAGATATCAGCAATTTGATTTTCAGCAGAGATATAAGAGACGGATAATTGTTGAGTTGTCACACGTTCATAAATAAAATGAAAATTAATCTCCACATGTTTTGTACGAGCATGAAAGATTAGATTTGCTGTGAGATATGTTGCTCCAATATTGTCGCACCAAATGTTTGGTGCAATATTTGATGCAAGATGAAGTTCAGAGAGAAGTGATTGAAGCCAAATAATTTCAGACGTTGTATTTTGCTATAGCTTTATATTCTGCCTCAGTACTTGAACGAGATACCGTAGGTTGCTTCTTCGAATTTCATGAGATAAGATTTCGTCCAAGAAATATTGCATATCCACTATCAGAGCGTCTATCTTCAGGAGAACTTGCCCAATCCGCATCACATAGGCATGTAAATCTCAAGACAATTGACGATATAAAAGAAGACAATGTAGAATAGTACCTTTGAGATAGCGAAATATTCTTTTTACATTATCCCAATTTTGTTCAGTTGGAGCATGCATGAATTGACAAGCACGATTTACTGTAAAAGTAATATCAGGTTGTGTGATAGTGACATATTGTAAGGCTCCAACAATGCTTCGATAAATCTGTGGATCAGATGGAATAGGAGAGGATGAAGATGGAGAATTGTTTATAGCAATTGGTGTAGAGACCGGACGTGCTCCTTCCATTTTGGCTCTTTGAAGAAGTCCAGTAATGTATTTGCTCTGAGAGAGAAGATAGTCATACTCATGTGGAATAAGCTCAATACCAAGAAAAAAACGAGCAATGCCCAAATCTTGGGTAGGAAATTCTTGATTGAGAAGACTTAATAAAGTTATGATACCCTTGTGATCATTACTGGTTATCAGGATATCATCCACATAAATAAGAAAAAATATCATTGACCAATCATTATATTTGTGAAATAGAGACGAGTCAGTCTTTGATCCAGAAAATCCTTGAGCTTGTAACCAATTGGATAGTCGATGAAACCATGCATGAGGAGCTTGTCGAAGACCATATAAGGATTTCTTAAATTGGAAAATAGAATTATTAGAATAATCCTAAAACTAATTTGATTTGATGATTTGATCCGGTCAATTCTGGTAATTTTCTTTTATCTCTTTTAAATACTACACTAATACTAATCGCTTTGATATTCCATATCAATCATTACTGGTCCCTGTTTAAGACAAATTACAGACGATGATCCAACTCATTAAGAAAGCAATCTAGAAAAATAAACAAAAGCATTTCCCATTTACACTCATGTCTATGTCAATCCGATTAACCACATTTACAAACTCTGAAGTCCATATTATCAGATTCACAAACCATAAATCATCAAGTCTATCAATATCCCCTAGACAATATCAACAACTTCTTAATTACAAAACTATAGAATTAAACATCCACTAATAAACCATCAAAAGCAATATTTCACAAAATCTCTAAATTTCAATTCATCCTCGACATCAATATCTAAATCGTTCATTAATACCATTATACAATGTATGTTTTAGGTCACCCCAACGAATCAGTTGGCAGTAATTCAGATAAGAAGTTTAAATTCAATACCACCAATATTTGACCTAAAGTAACAAATGGTGAACCATTGGCTTGTACTGTATCGACTACATTTTTTTTTTTTTCCTATTAAAAGTATGTCAAGTGCTCATGCTATATGCATGCTAGACAAAAGTTGCATGTCATCCTTAAGAATGAATTCTAATCCCACAAGAACTATTAAACTTCATAAGAAGTCTAAAAGAGAAAAAAAACCAGATATATAAGGTCATTGCTTTCACTTCTCCCTAACCTATCTAATGCAGTCATTCGCATTCATCAAATTAACTATTTTTAACCAAATCTATTATTTATTCAGATGCTATATTAAACATAAACAGCATATAACCAAGATAAATTTCCTTCATCATTACAGCAAGACATACATGAAATGTAGTTAACAATTAGTAGATCCTTTCTCTTATATATGGAAAATCAAGATATTATGTAGGCATGTAACACATATGATCCATTTGTCTGATAATTAATGCACTTCAAACAACTATTTCCATCAAAGGACTGCGTAATAAACTAATCCCTTGTAAATAGTCCGAGGTACACTCCGAGGTCATCGATCAAATTTGTAAGTCTACGCGCAACACGTATCCATCCATGAATGCAATCAGAAGAAGAAATGAGGAGCTAACCCTTTAGCTATCTCACTTACGACAACTACTTTGATCCTACTTGCAACATTGTTGATCTCCATCTCACTTACTGCAATCTCCATTCGACCGTGCAATTAGCTTGCAACATTGTCCTGATGTCAGTGTATCCTCAAAAACTGTCAATGACTAATAATTTATTGAAGATATCTATATGTTTTCAGACATGGAACCACAATGGCTAGTTCACAAAGATGACAATGATATCAACAATACTGCTAGAGGAATAAAGTTATTTTTGAGATTAATTAAAAACCAGACAATATAATTTGATTAATGAATATTGGAATCTACCTTATGTTCTCATTGTCATTGATTTTGACTTAATCGACTTAAATGTTTACCATGTTTTGCTTGCAAATGTATCATTTGATCTCCAATAGGTTGTTGATAGACCCGACCCCTCATCCTAACTTGGTATCAATTGGCGCCAAAGAAGAATCAATATTCTCAGCCTTAAGTTCGCGTTTTAATTTAATGTATCAATTGGTCGCTTTCATGGTCGACCCCAACCATGATTGCTAATAGGGTTCACTCACTAAGTGTCATTGTGCTAAAACTAACTCAGCGAGTAATTAATAGATAGGTATAGAACTATCTACACAATCTAACTAAATTGGAGAGCATCAAACCAACCATATCTTAATTTCTACCACATTCAACTTGTCTAATAGTAATTTAAACAAGTAACGAACACAAAAGATAAGATAATCACTAGAGGTATACCTTACTTTCCTATAGCTCAGAGATGTCCTTCGGCTTGTCTTGTCCCAAAACTCAAAAAGTCATATCGAGAGAACAAACCATGAAATTCGAAACAAAAAAAAATAGGTTTCACAACCTGGACTCTGATACTAATAAAATTATCATGCCCCAAAGGTATAATTGTCCAACGAAACTAACAGTACACCCTAGTGACAATATATGATACAACATGCAATATAACAAATATGACTTTCTGCAGCACATCATCAACGACACACAATTAGTGCATGCCGTTAATAATAATTTTTATGGCGCACCCAATTATATGCGCTACAGATAGTATAATGTTTATATAAACGTCGTATAGAAAAAGTATATTGCTAATAAACTTTTCTACGACGTGCAAAGTATACCGTTAAAACTTAATATTAACGACATGTGAAGTGCACTGTTAATTTTATTATACTTATATAAATGGTAGCATGTAAAAAGTCAATAAATATTATTTATAAAAAATATTAACAGCATGCTTTGGACACTGTTAATATTATTATTATTATTTTTTTAATCCCTAAAACTTTTGTTCCCACCTCGCAACGAATCCTTAGCCAAATTCATTCTGCCAAATCCCTAAAGCCACCTCGCGACTCCCTCTTCACCAAAATTTTTACGCGACAAACCTTAATCCCTCTTCACCAAAACCCTTCCTCTTTGCCCGAAACCTTCCCCTCTGTCGAAACCTTCTGTGCTCTACCTCTGTAATCCACCTTCATCTCTACGGTGCTCCTCCTTCCTCGCTCTCATAGTTGCCCTAAGTCGCCGCAGGATAACTACACTCTCGCACTTCGATCCTTATGTTCTTCAGTGCCTAGCGATGTGAGTCCTCATCGACAGTCTCTTCGAAAAAAAGGATTTTGATTGGATAAAAAAATGTTCCTTTTACCCTTGATTTCTTTTGCAAGGAGGTTGATTACCAAACGCAACAATGTATCATGGATGGGGAACTCCGGTTTGAGGGATGGCCTCTCCGATCAATCGTATGGGAGGAGTCTCAGTAGTGGATTCTATGATGTTGGAGACATCATCAAGCTTACCTTCCCCCTTTCCTTCTCCATGACCATGCTCAGTTGGAGCATTATTGAGTACAATGCCAAATATGAATCCATCGAAATATGAATCCATCGAAGGTCTCCACCAAGTCAAGGAGGTCATAAGGTGGGGCATCAATTACATACTGAAAACCTTCAATTCTTTTGCAGACACCACTAATAACATCATTGTAGAGGTAAAGGAAAGCAAAAAAAAAAAAAAAGACAGTTTTTATAGAAAGAAACCCTAAATGGTGCTCTTAAATATTTAGTTTTTGCAGGTTGGGCAAGGTTTAGCTTCAAGTGGATCTAAGATAAATGACCACTACTGTTGGATGAGGCTAGAGGACATTGATTATCGATGCTGGTTGCCATCTGCTGGGTTAGGTGCTCCAACCTCGCCACAGAGGCTGCTGTTGTTGCGCTGCAGCTTCCATTGTCTTCAAAGACGACAAGGCCAACTCCCACAAGCTCGTCCATGGCGCTTCCACTCTTTGGAAGTTTGCCTCTAAAGACATCAAGCACAAAAATGTATATATTGGACAATGGGATGCCACCTCCTACAATTAGACTAGTTTAATTGCTTCTTTGAAATGAATTCAATTCCACTTCAATACATATTCATCAACTTACAATGAGATATTCACTATTCCTTGGATTCTTTTATGTGGTAGTTTGTTCTCTTAGACAAACTTATGATATTAATGTTATAGTTAAAGGAATGTGAGATTGTCTTCAATTCATAGGCATCTTTTAGTTGAAAAGATGGAAGTATGCATGCAAAAAATTCACAAAGAATTGGAAGTAGAATCTTAGATGTGCCCAAATTGTATCGATATTTATGTGGTAATGTCTTTATGTTTGAGATGATTGCTAGAACAATGATGTTTGTGATATTAGAAATACAATGTGTTGAAAAAGAATGAGGCAATTAGCAATGTGGTTGAGGGTTGTTTGTCATGCTCTAGGGTTTGTAGATGGTTAAAAGGAGATTTTCAAGAAGTGATACATGGAAAATGTACAAAAAGGGAAAAAAGAGAGGATATTTTCAAGTGTTACTGTAGTATCTTGTCACAATTTTGTAAATATTTTAAATAGAATTTGGTGCATCTATTTTAAATTTTTTGTAATACAATGTGCTACATTAGAGTTTTAGCTATGTTTGTGCTGTTTTTTCTCATCTAATCATAGTAGTATCTACTTTGCTCGTCAACCAACATTTTATGTTATGACCAAATTACTATTTTGTATGTGTTACTTGATTCTTTTTATATAATTAATGTTCACAATATTCTTTCTATATAATGCTCACAATATGTAGACATAGACGTAGGGTTGTTTAATCTCTGAACTATAAATTATTTTTAGGATAAAAATATTTGATGCTTTGTTTCCTTCATTATGTCTTGATTCTCTTTGTATAGTTGGCAATTTCTATGCTTCTCTTTGTATAACTACTTTTGAGATTCTAACTTTGTTATGTAAGTACATCTAGTAAATATTCACATTTGCAAGACATGATATATTACTAGTTTGGGTTAAAGACAAGTGCTTCCCTTTAATTTTCAATCTAGCTAATTCAGATTCTTTACACTCCTGTCAATATGTTACACTTTACTTACAATCCAGGAGATTGAATGAACAAAGTGCCTCCTCACAAAGAAATTTTGCACTAGGAGTAAAATATCAAATATGAAGTTAAGTATCCTCTCTTCTTTTCATTCTATTTCTTGCTTATTTATTCTCTTCACTAGGCCTTGCTGAATAGTACTTTTCTTTGTATCTCATGGGTGACTAGGTTGCAGAAGTAGATCCCTGAAAAGAAAAGGTACAAAAGGAGAACAAAAATGTGGAGAAGCTGAAGGGAGAGATCAATGAGAAAGTCCAAGATAAGATAAAGGCTAATATGAAAGTTTTGAGAATGACACGAACATTGATGGCTAGTGGAACGCTATTGGATGCATATTAGATTGAAGCAATGTTGGAACAATATTGATAGTGAAATCTTTGATTGTTAGTGATTCATGATTTTTTGATTTAGAGAAATTTGTGAGCTTTGTAAAAGAATTATTAGATGAATAAAAATTATGTATTCATATTTTGACTATATTTTATAATATTTTTATTTCTATTTTAAGTAATGGATGATTATAATAATATCTAAATTTTAAATTTAGAATATATGTAATAAATAAATATTAGTGATAATTATATGATATTTTAACTGCAGCATGTATCATGGGCTATAAATGCCCTTAACCGCAATGTGCAGTACACACTGCAAATGCTCTTAAGCGTAGCATGCAACCAGTGTTACGAATGTTGTTAACCATAGCGTGGGGCGCATTGTGAAAGTTATCAATTGCTCTTAACTGCAACACATGCCACATGTTGTCGATTGTTCTTAACTGCAACACGTGGCATGCACTGCGAATGCTTAACTATAGCACATGGTGTGTGCTGTCGATGTCTTATGACTTTTAATAACTTATAATTGTGTAGCGTGTAATGCACGATGTGAATAGTATAATCGCGCACTGTGAAAGTTATATTTATTGTTGTGATGGTATGAGTCCATAACACGGACATAAATAAACAGCGAAAGATAGAATATAGAGACAACAATAAAGAGAGATTTACACAATCCTCACACAACATAAAAAATATAAATGACTGCATGTCAGCATGGCTTAACACAACAAATATTACAACTGAATTAAAGTACACTATAAGACTAAAATCCACAAATAAACTCAAGTGCAAATATAAAGTACCAAAACATAATGTGGAAAAATGAAATATCGAGTGTGATGTGGGATTGACAGCCAAGATCTCTGAGCGGCATAATACATTCTCTATCTATTAACCTAAAAGACAAAGGAAAAGTAAGGGATAGTGAGTACAACAACTCAATGGGTATAAGAAGATAGTGCATATACTAAATATGAGGAGATCAAAGGATACAAGCTTAGGTAAAATACTTACTATAAAAGTAAGAATGTCGATATAATCGTCTGCTAATGAAAAGCATAACCAACAATAAAATGCTCCATTAACCTGCTTAACCAAGTATAACTAATAGATCGAGAGTACATACCATACATCCAAACCTACATAAATAAACACATAATCATCATATAGCAAACATATAACCAGTCCTGACTAGTGCAACAATATTCGATCATGAATGGGTCTTGTGGATAGTCAGGATATATAAATAGTCATTGTCCATGAGAGAACGTTTTACCACGGATGGTCCTATGGGCGGATAGAATGAGGTAGCTATCTAGCTTCTCAACCACTGACTACGGGAGAATGCTCTACTACGATAGTCCCGTGGGCAGTCAGGGTATGTCAATAGTAACTATTTACGGGAGAACGCTCTACTAGGGATGGTCCCATGGATAGTCTGGGTATGTCAACAGGCACTATCTATGAGAGAATGCTCTACCATGGATGGTCTCTTGGGCAGATATATGCATTATGATTGCTGATGACTCTCTCAGCCATAAATGGGAGACAATAGTGACAGGATATATTAATTGTCACTAACGACTCTCTCAACCATGAATGGGAGACAATGGTCGTTAGGATATAACAATGTAATGATAAATAAAAAGTCAATAATCACATCCAATATAACCCTCTAGAATCATATCTCGATCTAACTTTACTAGTGTATAGACATGAGCCTAAAGAACACACAACGGTCTAATAGGATACTGGATATCCTATAATATGGTATGATCTTACTAAATTATAGGCTTGCACCTAAATAACAACCAAGAATCTAATAGAATACTCGATATTCTATACTACAGTATAATCATACTAAAGTATAGGCCTGAGCCTATGTAGCAACCAAGGGTTTAATAGGATACTCGATATCCTATAATACAGTATGTTAGAACTAATACACAGACATGAATAAATATTAAGCTAGTAACCTAGTTCAATATTTTATAGCTATGTTGAGGTATAGTACCACTAGCATAAAAGGACAAACATAAATGACCATAAATAGCATGAACAATAATGAGACTACATGAATATCAAATGGATCAAAACATAAGCTCAAGTAATAAAAGATTAAGCTCAAGAAGTAACAGAGTAGATATCAAGGTAAAATAATGACTACTCAATCAATACAAATAATAGAATCATGCACTAAGGTCAAAGATATAAAAAAGACAAGAAGAAACTATCCACCTCAAATGTAGCTCGTGCTAAAGTAATCTCACGTCAAGACGCTCATCTCGAATCAAAGTCTTGAAATCAAAGAATGTACAGTTTAGCTAATCTCTTATACAACATCTAGCTAAACAAAATCTCAAACTAATTAGGGAAACCCCTAAATAAAATGATCATTAATTAATTCTAATTAATGATTAACTTCAATTAAATCTCCATTTCCTTGATCAATTAGTTAACATACAACCCAATCTCTTTTCGATTAAGAAAACCCCTAATTTAATTGATTAACCATGATTCACCAAATCCATTGATTGAATTAGATTTAACCCAACATCATCAACTCATTAATTGATCCATGTAAAAGTCCATTTACTAATAAGTCAACTCTTACTTTAATCAATTCTACAGCCATGTAATAAACCGATCAATTAGATTTGTCACTAGCTTTGTTCACATCATTAATCACTTAATCAACCTATTCAACCATTACCAATTAATAAAGGTATGAAATCAATAATTATTAATTAATTACATATCACTATTAACCACTTATTAATTAACCTATTAATTCAATCAAACTCTTTATAAATTAAACATATAGATTAATATCATGATCAATTGCTAACCAACCCAAATCTGATAATTACTCTAATCATTGATCAACTTAGGGTTAACCATACTATCAAACCTAATTAATCCATCCTATTAATTAGATTAGGTTTAACTCACATCAACCATAATCTTTACCCTTACTGTTAACATATGTTTTCAATTCAATGAAACCTAACTCATCCTCTCACTGTTAACTAGTGTTGCTCAACCTAAAGCACCCATAAATTCTGAATTCATGTAGTGAGATTGATGATTGTTAACAAGTTAATTCATCAGTTAGTTAACTATCATCACATATCAATTATAGTTAATTGAATATAGAGCATAACTTACCCAAATTCGAAGTGATGGATGATGGTATAAGCTCTCCTCTTCAAATCCGAAGAGGAGATGGCATTGCTGATGGTTGTCCTCCTCTCCAAATCTATAGTGGGAGGAGAAACAAAACTCCAACCGACGGTTGGTGCACAAGGAGCGACACTGGTCGTTTGATGTGTGTATATTATATATATTTTTATGTATTTTCTGATGCACATCTACTTATATTTTATACATATAATCTATATTTACTGCACTCTATTTTATGATTATGTTATACTTCCATTCTATTTGTTCATAGATTTGCTTTTTGTTTATTTTAATTGATAAGATGTGTGTTCAGAGCAAAAATGGAGTAAAAAAGCCTTAGAATGTGAAGTTGTAGGAAAGAGCACGCTCACACAAAACATACACAAATGAAAATTATTTCAAAACACTTTCAAATTAGAGATTTAATCAAAAACATATACTCTAGCCATGTTACTTAACATGTGCATGATCCTAGGGAAGAAATTTGATGGAAAATGGAGCTTAAATAGAGTCTAGAGCCTCCAAAAGGTTCGGGTAGTGCCTATGAGGCACGACCATGTGACAATTGTAACACCCGTAAATTTTCTTTCCTCTAAAAGAGCAAAAAGAAATAGAAGAAAAGAAAAGAAATAAAAATATATATACACAAATAACTCGAGTTAGGATTTGAACCCTAGACCTTTGATTTAAGATTGGTTTAAGTAGCCATTAGGTGGTGGTAAAGCATCACATTAGAAATAGGAAACTATTCATTATATGTTGATTTTGTGAGAAGAGATGCTTCAACTTCCACTTAGTATAAAAGGGAAGAGAAGAGAAGAAAACCTAATTCTTCATTTTCTCTTCTCCTCCCTAGCCGAAATTCCTCTTCTCCTTTCTTTTGGTTTTTGGCTAAGAACCCTAGGGTTCCAAGGTTCCAAATTTTAAAGCTTTTCAAGGGAAGAATCTTAGAGGAGGGTTTCTCCCAAGGAAGTAGTACGCGTGTGAGGGGCTATCCGGAGAGTAAGGCATACAAGAGAGGTCGTTCTCCCTAAACCCTAACGGTGTAAGAGTAAGAAATAGCAAGAGGATGTATGTACTACTCACCTGTAGTATAAGTTGCTTCGATGATGCATGTTGTGATATCTTTTATGCCTGATTAAGAAGACACATGTTATGATATGTTTCTTTTTACATGTTAAAGAAGATGTATGATATGATATGTAAGATTCCCTCTAAAGTTTTAGGACTAAGAGCATGTTTAGAGTATCTTGAATTGCTTCCCATTTAGTTTTGGGGTTAAGAAGCATATTCAAGTGCCCTAAAGTGTTTCCTTATAAGTGTGAGGGGATTAAGCGCACATAAGGTGTTTGTTTAAATGGCAAATAAGTGCAAGTACAAGAAAGCAATATTTAAAATAAAGTATTTTACTTTAAAGTGGCATGTACTGCACACAAGGTCCATGTGTGGGCTCCTAGATCGCCCCTAGACCCCTAGATCGCCTAGTTGTACCTTAATAGGTTCGGGATTAACTACCTTGGTGTTAGCTAGAGCCCTAGAGCCAATCATTTGATGATTGTATTTTGGACTTGTTGTATCATATTCTATATAAATAAAGGCATTTGGTTTTTGGTTATTATACTTGTATTGGTGCCAAATAAACTAAGTATAATAACGTCTTTGAGTAGACAATTCTCACCTATATCAATCGGTTAGTTGAACCGATAGTGAGATGATATAGGGAACACTACTCTTAATCATTCCTAGTCGAGTATTAACATTCAGGGACAATGTTAATGCAATAAGACTAGCATGTAGGTCAACTCGATGACTTGATCTCACAAGTCATGGATATAGAGATATCAAGTTGACACATGTGTATGCATTAGAGAATGTATACTGAATGACTCGCCATGAGAAAGTATCATGGATCGTTATATGAATGTCATATACTTTATCATGTGGCTATTGTTGGTTGCTACTCGAAAAATCTAATGGTTCCACTGTACAAAAATTTTGTACAAAGGTCTGAACCTTTTTCCTAGCTACCATGTGTTCTTTTAAATTAAACTTGGATCGCCTGCGGAACTTAACATGTTTGATCCAAATTTAATCTATTTGTTCTTTTAGGTTTTGACTTGGATCTCCTGTGGAACTTAACACGTTCGATCCAAATCACCTAGGTTATTAATTCCATTAAATATTAATTTCCAAAATTGGTTTCCAGTGTTGACGTGGCGAGGCACATGGCCTTCTTGGATATGGGAGCAACCACCACCGACTAGACAAAACCTTTTAAGGAAAACTAATATTTAATTTCCTAAAATAACTTTAGGTCAACCGAAAAGAACAATCAAATCACAAGGAAAAGAAAAACAAAAGAACATTACATCGAAAACAAATTTGAAACACTAAAATCGTATGCCTCTTGTATTTGGTATTATTTCCAAAAATAACTAGTATGATGCGGAAAGGAAAAATACTAGTTATACCTTCTAGAAAGACCTCTTGATCTTCTACCGTATTGCTCTTCTAACCTCGGACGTTGTGTGGGCAACGATCTTCCAAGATGAGGACCACCAAAGCACCTTCTTCTCCTCCTTGCTAGGTTCGGCCAAATCAAAAGCTTCACCAAGGATGAAGAAAAACACCAACCAAACTCCAAGGGATGAAAGCTTTCTCTCCTTCTTCTTCTTCTTCTCCAAGTAGTATCCGGCCACCACAAGAGCTCCAAGCAAGAGAGGGTTTCGGCCACCACAAAGAGGAAGAGATGGAGAGAGGATGGCCGGCCACAACACCAAGGAAAAGAGGGAGAGAATAATAGAGGTTGTGTCTCATGAAGGCACCCCAACCCCCTCTTTTATATTCCTTAGCTTTGGTAAATTAGGAAATTTAATTACAATAAAATTTCCTTAATTTTCCTTGACATGAATTAATTGAGAAAAATAAAATAAAATTTCCCAATTAAACTTGTAATGGCCGACCACCTCATGGATAGCAAACAAGACAATTTTCAATCAACAATTAAAAATTCCTTATTTGTCTTCGGAAATTTTAAAAAATAAAATTTCCCTTTAAAATCCCTTCATGGTTGATAAAAAGAAATTACTATAATTTTAATCTTTCAACATGTGAATAATTTTCAAAAAGAAAAAATAAAATATCTTTCCTATCTACAAATAAGGAAAGAGATCTAATCTCTTTTCTTAATCTTTTGTAGAAGAGATATTTTAATTTTAATTCTCTTCAATAAATTATTTCTTCCACATAAGAAAAATTTAAAATTAAAATTCTTTTAGATTTAATGGGGGCCGGCCACCTAAGCTTGGGTTCAAGCTAGGGCCAGCCACCCATGAACCAAGGCTTGGCCGGCCCTAGCTTGAACCACAAGCTAGCTTGGTCGGCCCCCTTATCATGGGTATGAAGGTGGGTATAGGTGGGTATAGTACTCTATAAATAAGAGGCTACGATAGGGACCGAGAGGAGGAATTGGTTTTGGTCTCCCGATAAAATTAAGCATCCCGTGTTTGCCCCGAACACACAACTTAATTTTATCAATAATAATTCATTCCACTAGAGAACTATTATTGAACTACCGCACCAATCCCAAATTACATTTTTGGGCTCCTTCTTATTATGAGTGTGTTAGTCTCCCTGTGTTTAAGATGTCGAATGTCCACTAATTAAGTGAGTTACTGACAACTCATTTAATTAATATTTTAATCCAAGAATAGTACCACTCAACTTTATCGTCACGTCGGACTAAGTCCAACTGCAGGGTTTAACATGACAATCTTTATGGGCTTATCTTGGGGATATTATCAACCTAGATTACTAGGACACAGTTTCCTTCTATAATCAACAGCACACACTATAAGTGATATCATTTCTCAACTTATCGGGCTTATTGATTCATCGAACTAAATCTCACTCATTGATAAATTAAAAAATAAATATCAAATATATGTGCTTGTTATTATATTAGGATTAAGAGCACACACTTCCATAATAACTGAGGTATTTGTTCCTTTATAAAGTTAGTATAAAAGTAACAACCTCAAATGGTCCTACTCAATACACTCTAAGTGTACTAGTGTAATTATATAGTTAAGATAAACTAATTCCTAATTACACTACGACCTTCCAATGGTTTATTCCTTTCTATTTTAGTCGTGAGCTACTGTTTATAATTTATAAGGTACTGATAACATCCTCTTCTGTATGTGACACCACATACTATGTTATCTACAATATAAATTAATTGAACAACTACAACTAAATGTAGACAATTTGACCAAATGTGATTCTTTATTCAAAATAAATGTTTACAAAAGCTTAGGCTTTCAGTATACACTCTAACAGCTATTAGTATGACTACTAGTCCTTAGACCTGAAGTCACCATGGATCCCTATGTAAGGAGTTATGTACTTTGGTTTCGTCAAACGTCACCCGTAATTGGGTGGACTATAAAGGCGATTACTGGGTATGTAACGAATTATGCAGAGGGATGTGAGTGATGTAGATGAGATCTATCCCTCCTATATGACGGGAGTGACATCGATATTCTTGATAGAGTGAGACCACGAAGTGCATGGCCATGCCCAAATGAGTCAATATAGGATATTGAGCTCATTTGATTGAGTGAGTCTACTTGGAGTTCAAGATTTAGATTGATTAGAGGATGACACGGTCTATGCCTCACATTGATCAATCTAGATGTCTAGCATAGAAGGACACTTGTCATATTTTGTGAGGAGTCACAATTAGTAGTCACAAGGTGATGTTGGATCTCAGCATTCATGTAACTTGGGTAGTAATGATGTGTTGCTAGATACCGCTCATTACTTATGTTCCTAAATGGATTTAGGGGCATTGCCAACGTTACAAGAACCTATAGGGTCACACACTAAGGTCAATTAGATGGAGATTAGGTTCATTAGATGAACCTAAATGATTACGTTCATATGATGAACCAAATTGGATTAAGAGTAATCCAAAGTAGGTTAATTGAGTTGGACTCAATTTGGTTCATGTGTTAAGTGAGTCTAATTTGGACTTAGACTCATTTAATTAATTTAATTCAATGAATAGAGATTCATTAAATTAAAATTGACTTAAACCAATGGTTAGATTAGATCAACCAAGGGAGAGAAGTGGTCAAGTTTGACTTGACTTAAGTAGAAAGATGAAGAGTCAAGTTTTGACTTGACTTTGACTTGACCAATGCCACATCATCAAGACTTCTTCATTTGGTCAAGTTTGACTTGACCAAATGCCACCTCATGGAGGAGATCAAGAGACTTGACTCTTGATATTCCATGGGGGTTACATGCCTTGAAGTGGCCGGCAACTTTTAGGTGGAATGAAAATTGATTTTTCATTCAAGTGGTTGTAACTCCATCTTCTTCTTCCTCTTGAGTTTTCTTCTTGCTTTCCCTCTCCTCCCTACTGATCTCTAAGGTTGCTAGCACATCCTTAGAGATTTTTCTCCATCTCTTGCTTGTGTGGATACATATAGAGAAGTGTCTACTTTGACACTTTCGAGATCCGGCGAACCGAGGACAAGCGGGATTGCGAAGGGCTTCGCATCGAAGGTATAAGTCTTTCTTCATGTAGGTCTAGGAGTAGATCTAAGTAGAAACTCGTACTCGTATTTAAATTATTGAAATCTATCCTTCGCACGAGATCCAGTGGCATGGGTGATTCGGGGTTTCCGTGACGCGAAAATGTGGTTTTCGCGGCCCGAAAAACCTAACACTCGGATCTTATTAGGGATGCGCGTAGAGTGGTACAATGCCCGGCCCAAGCAAGTTTATTATTATTTTCACTAATTATGTAATACAAAGTTTCCAAACTTCGTTGTTTGTCTTAGTGGAAGTTTTCCTAAGGTTGAGAACCTGAGTTATAAAGTGCAACATTGATGAACTCTATAATATGCTAAGATTCCTGTTTTCATTACATTACTAGCATGCTTTTAAGTTGATGTTTTGCATGATAAACCTATTTAAAAATACATGCCATTCACATATTTCCGAATTATGCGTTTTAGCGTAAATTACTGTCAAGTGCATGTTTGTGTTTTCCCCAAGCAGTTTGAAAAGCATGTTTTCATTGTTTGTGTTTTCCCCAAGCAGTTTTGAAAAAAGTATGTTTCCCTTTTGAATGTTTGTTTTGTGAGTAGATGATATTTGCTAAGCATTCGCTTATAAATTTACATTTCCTTATACTGCAGATGAAGGAAAAGGACAGGTCGAGTAGGAGGAGGCAACAGGAGCTGTGTTTTGTGTGTGTGTGTGACGGAACAGTGGAAGAAGATCAGGAACTTGTTATTTTATGGAACATGTCGGAACTTGGTGTTTAAGTAATTTCTTTTTTTCGCTCTACCTGAAATACTATCACTAATTGCCTAGGATGAAGTTGTTAGTTTGATGGTATAAGAGTGGCGAAGAGGGGAGCTCTTGGGTCTCCCCAAAGGGGAGAACAAACTCTTTTGTAGAGGAGGGTGTGACCTCCACACGGCCCTTGTCACAGCCGTGGGAATCCACACGGCCGTGTCACGGCCGTGGGAATCCACACGACCCCCTACTTCTTGCTCTCGACCAAGGTGACACGGCCGTGTGGATTCACACGGTCGTGCACCTCTTCCTCTCGGCCAAGGGGACACAGTTGTGTGGATTCGCACGGCCGTGCACCTCTTCCTCTCGGCCAAGGGGACACGGTCGTGTGGATTCACACGACTGTGCACCTCTTCCTCTCGGCCAAGGGGACACGACCGTGTGAATTCACATGGTCGTGTAGCTCTGCTTGTCTCCAGGTCATGTCCTATCAGTTGAAACAAGTTAGAGTAGATCTATGGACTGAGCAGTACATAATGTGTAAGAATGCCAAAATTTAGATATGGAAAGGGTAACATCTGTCCTGATAGGTAAGAGTGTGAAGGTCAGACGTTACAGTTTGGTATCAGAGCCAGTTCCACCCTTCCGCCACACACACATCAAGCAGTGATCCTGCAACTTCCAAGTAAGAAAGTACTTTCCACAACTTTTATGCATTTTATTCCTATTATGATTAGTAAGAACTATTTGTTAAGGTTAATCATTCTTATACTTGAAAGTATTACTGGGCAGCAAGTAAGAATGATGGTGGACTGACGTATGTCTCACTGGTTGATTATGAATATATAGATGGCTAGAGGACGGCCGGCTAGACAGCCAAAAGTTAATAAACCTCAAGTAGAGACAAATAAGTTTGTACCACCGGCCAATCTTTTAGAAGTAGTAACTCAGCTGCAGAGACAATTGGCAGAACAATAGCAGGTTATAGCCACCCTGACTACTAACCAGCGAACTCCTCCCATAGTCCCACTGGAAGCTAATGTGATGGCACCAATTGCAGCCGAGGTTCCATCAGTTACACCTGCAGCCCCTGTAGGGGTAGTGAGGCAGGAAGCATACCTTATTCAGTGGTAGAAACTAAAACCAGAGAACTTCTCTAGTACCAACGAACCGTGGGATGCTCAGGCATGGTTCAAAACCCTAGAGAGTATAATGGAGTTACTGCACTGGCCAGAGGTAGAAAAGATAAAGTGCACTTCCTTCTGCCTCACTGGTGATGCAAGAATGTGGTGGGAATGGGTCAAGGCAAAAAGAATAGTGAATCAAATGACCTGCTCTAACTTCGAGACTAAGTTTTTCAAAGAGTTCTTTCATATGCGAGTCACGAACAAACATTACGATGAGTTCATGGTATTCTGACAAGGAAGTTTATCAGTTGATGAAGCCGTGAAGAAATTCAATAGGTTGGCTCGCTTATGCCCCGAACTGGTCAGCATAGAACGAGAAAGGGTAAGGCTAATGCTCAAAATATTGAGGCCAGAGATAGCTCTGAATGTAGCTGGTGGAATAAATAGACCGTAGACTGTAGAAGAGCTGGTTAGTAGTGCCTTGATCACGGAGCATTACCAAAACAGTATCAAGCAGCAGAAGCCAGTACTGATTGAGAATAAAAGTCAAGGGAGTTCTGGCACTCAGAAACCTCAAAGCCAAGGTTCAACCTAGAAGGTGAGCTCTAAGAGGAAGCAATGGAGTAATAAAAAAGGAGGATCCGTAAGCAAATAGCCTAGGTATGCTACGTGTCCCACGTGTGGAAAGATGCATCCCAGAATCTGTCGCAAGGGCACTAGTGCTTGTTATACATGTGGTCAAGAAGGACATATGGCCAAGTATTGCCCGACCAAGATCAACCTACCTCTAGCACAACTTATGCAGTATGGAGGAAAGCAAGCACATCTACACCAGACGCAGGCTACGTTGGAGGGTCCTCATATTAGCAAATGCAGACTGGAGGCTCCACCAAGTTCTACAAATGCTCGAGTTTCCTCCCTTACCAGAGAGGATGTAGTAAACGCCTCCACTGTTGTCATAGGTCAAATATGCATTTTTAGTCAATATGCAACTGTGCTATTTGATACTGGGGTTGTTGGTGTTGGTTAGTCCTAGGAAAACGTACTGATTCCACTGTACAAAAATATTTTTGTACAAGTGTCGAACCTGTTGGATCGTGAAACATCGATAGAGGGGGGGGGGGGGTGAATATCGATTCGAAAAACAGTGTTAATAAGAGTTAAGCGCAGCGGAATAATAAAAAACTAAGAAAAGCTGAACACGGTGTTTTTTACTTCGTTCGGAGCCTGTGACGACTCCTACTCGAAGGCCCGTACTCCGTGAGAACTTTCGTTGGGCAATCACTATCAATTCAAATATTACAGAGTTAAGTACAAGAATTGACAGATAAAGAAAATACCAACAATAGAATTAAAACAAAACCATCACTGAGTCGAAGAGCTTTTCGTGGCGTCGCAAGAGCACAGAGCAGCAGATCTTGGATTCTGAGTTCATATCTAAGCTCTACCCTTGCCCCTTCTTTTATATGAAGCTCAGGGTGCCCCGGATCCCTTCCAGGCGCCCTGGTGAGACGTGGCAGGTCCAACCAGTGACCTCCACGTGGCAACGCGCAATCGGGATAAAACTTGCCTCCCGGGCGCCCGGATCCCTTCCGGGCGCCCGGATCCCTTCCGGGCGCCCCAGAACAGGTCCTTCTCCTGCAAGACAAGGTTAGTCCGAGGCAAGTAAAATAAATTTCCTGCAAAACAAAGTGTTAGCACAGTTCATGAGTTTGACATGAAAAAGTATGACTTAGATTCCGTCTTTCAGAGACCGGAATCTAGTCACGATCTCGACTTAGATATCCGAAATGGATCTAAGCCGGATCGATGCCTAATGTTCCCTTCCCGGGAACGCGTCCTCATAGTCACTCCCTTCTAGTGACTTACCTTTACTCACCTGCCAGATGTCCGGTCAGCCCTTCGACCCGTCTGGACTTCTCGCCAGCTATCCGGTCAGCCCATCGACCTAGCTGGACTTCTCGTCAAGCGTCCGGTCAGCCCGTCGACCCGCTTGGACTTCTCGCCAGCTATCCATTCAGCCCGTCGACCTAGCTGGGCTTCGTGCCAGACATCCGGTAAGCCCGTCGACCTGTCTGGACTTCTCCTGCACACTCGATCAGAGTGTTAGACAACAACATACTAACTTAACCTGATTTGTCATTCATCAAAACCTGGGTTAAATCGTTAGTGCTAACCGCACCAATAATCTCCCTCTTTTTGATGGAATTACAACCTGGTTAAGTTAATGAAAACATATGCAAAGAAAACATTTAAAGGGTTTTTTAAGTTAGTTTTGTATTTTTAATTCTGGTTTAGCTAACTTAACCACCTAACTCTCCCCCTTTGGCATTCATCAAAAATAAGCATGGATTAAGTAAGCATAAACATAGACTTCAGTAAGAAATTGTAAAATACCGGAAAATATGCGAATATTAATAAGGGAGTTTTCCAGAATTTTTGGAAATTTTTCGGGAATTTTTCGGAGCTCGTATGGAACAGTTGACGGGGATAAAAGCGGGGTCCGGAAAAAGCCAGTTTAGGCTATCCATTTAAGCGAGGAAATGTTTATAATTACATTTTCTTTTTCTTAATTTCTTTATTTGTTCTTTCTCGTCGAAAAATCCCCGCGCGCCTCTCTTCTCCCTCACTCCCGAACCCGAGGCTAAAAGGAGCCCTAACCGCCGGCCACTCGGCGGTTCTCTCCTCTTCTCCTCTCCTCTGCCGCCACCACAGCCGACGCCGAGCATCGGCCACAAGAGCTCCAGCGACTGCCTTTGTGCCCTAGCATCGGCCCGCCGCCGAGCCCTAGCCGTGTCGTCGCCACTCCGACCCAGAACCGCCGATGTCCGAGCCCTAGCGCCGACCTCTCCCTCTCTTCTTCCTTTACGAGCCGCACTGGACGGCGCCACCACTTGAGGCCGAAGGGAGCAACGTCGCCGTGATTTTTCTGCCCTAGCGCCGGCTGCCACCACCCCTGTGCCTATCGACGCTGCCACTTATTCCCGAGCCACAGGCTCCGCGTAGACCGCCGCCTGCTTCGGTCGATCTCAGCCGAAAATCGAGTATCTGAACTCTAGATTGGGTTTCTGTGCACCGTCCGAAGCTTCCCTTCTTGTGTCTCTGCTTGACAGTGCCGAAGACAACACAAAGTTGTGCCCTAGCCGGATCTTGGAGGTAAGTATGGTTGGTATTAGGTTAATAGGGATTTAATTCTATACGGTGTTGAATCCCGAATCTGAATGTGATCTTCACTCTTGACCTCACCTTTGATCCGAACAGGGTATAGGAATTCCAGATGAGGATAAGACTTGCTGTGGGGTTTTTTTTCTTGGATCTGGCAGTCACTGCTTCCAGCAAACTCTTTGATTTCCAGTAGCAAGAACGACTGTGGAATTTGAGGTAAGGGAAACACATTTCTTTTTGTGGCTGGATTGAAGTTGTGAGTGGATTTCTAGGTTGATTTATGATGTTCTTTGGATCTGGGCTGTGAGGAAGAGTTTCTAGCCAAGCATTGTGCGTTGTGGGGAAAATTTTAGCAAGGAGGTCTCGGTTGAAGAATTTGGAATCTGTTGAGGTGAGTTTGGGAAGATGAATTGGATGATTTCGATGGTCTGAGCTATTGGTATTACTTCTGTTATGTAAGCATAAGGTTAATTATATTAAATCCTGTGTAGATCTTATATGGTGACTTCCTTTGCAGACCTTGTTGGAGAGAGAGAGAGCACTAACCGCTGTGATCTTCCTTTTGTTTGATCCAGAGGTAAGGCTTAATGAATACAATCAAATATGTTGGTTGACTTTGATTGATGGTGTAATTAGGGTTAATGAAACTAACCCTAGATGGTTGATGGATTAGGAATTTATTTAGCTATTTGTTTATACTTAGCTAAATTGTAGGATTTATCACAGGACCTTGACGCGAGACGAGTTTTTCGACGTCCGGATTTGGACTGATTGGACCTTTCTTATTGAAGGCGGGTACTTTTGACTTTTTGTCTTTGATATGCTTAGTAATGAAATTAACATGTTGCATTAATTGTGTTTCTTACCTGTTTCAGCTAATCACTACCTAAATCTTGGTACATGCTTGATTGATTGATTGGTTTGCATCTCATGTATATTTTACCTGTTTATACATGCTTATAGGGGTAGTGATATACCATGCTTTATCATGTTCAGGACCTAGGTTTTATACCTTCTGTGTACCTTTGGATTGTTTTGGTTCGTTGACCTATGATGCATTTTTATATACATGTGGATTAGGTCAGGATATTTTGTGGTTAGTGACATGCACCATTTTCATGATTGCATGCTGTACGATAGTCCGCTCCATTATTGTTGAGCACATCGCCAGTTACATGGATCTGCACACACCACCACTCATGGGTTAGTAATCAATTCTGGCTGAGTGTGTTGCAGTAGGGACTCTGTTAGGCACCGTTGGTCCGCTCATGGGTAGTGTGACACAACGTGTTATCCGGCAGGGATTCCTCCCCGTCTTTGAGTACCGGGAGATGAGAGCATTGCGCTCTCCCATTTATGATTTGGGGTAGGAGGATAGGTGTACTCCGACAGCATCCCGTCCACTCGGTCACTCATCAGGAGTAGTGACGACAGAGTGCACGGTTGTCACAGCCCTACCCACTCGGCCTCACTATTGTGTGTGAGATGATCGACTGGCGTCAGGGGTTACCAGGACGCATCATTGGCATCATATGCATGATGCATTTATTGCTTGTGTTTGTGCTTGCTGCATTTATATGCTGCATATTGTTTGGATACCTATGTTTGACATGCATAAATGATTCCTATACCACTCGGACTGTTTGTCCTTATACTCAGGTCCTGGTTAGTACAGTTCCTCTCCTGTTTACTTCAGATGCATATTTTTATCTTTCTTATATCAGGAGACTGTACGCATGATTAGTGTTAGGTGTTATTTCTTTACTTTGCATATCAATTGTACCTGCTGAGTGTTGGACTCACCCTGCCTCCATTGTTGTTATTTTTAGGTTGATGCTGTCCGGAGGGAGTTCCAGTCGCTAGTCCTCACTGCACGTAGTGCTAGATCCCTGCAGACCTCGAGGATTTATTTACCATTTGGTTTGGTTTTTATTTGCTTATGTGTGTACTTGGTTATTTGGATACTTGGACATCGTATGTTTTTCTTTTGATATTGATGGATATTCTATTCGATATGTTTTTACTACATGCCTGCCTGGACGGCAGAAGAGGTGAGTTTCGTCGGATTTGAGTTTTACGAGTGTAGTGGAGTAGGGTGGATTTCGAGTCAGTGTAGTATTGTGATGTTACTATTATAAACTGCGTGGTGAATGTTTTTATTTATTGTTATTATTCCAGCCGCCTGTGGCTGAGGTATATGAGATGTAGAAAAGTTTCAGATTGTCCACCGTACAGGGGAGATGCTGCCGAAATTTTTCTCGGACAGGGACTCCTCTGGGGCGTGACAATTTAGTGGTATCTGAGCACAGGTATACGATCTTTTGTTTTCGTATTTTTGATGTTTAGGATAACCTGATACCAATTTATTTACTTGGTATCAGAGTGCCAAGTTTGGCGATACTTGTTGGATTTTTGTATTTTGGATTTTCGAGATTTATCTGATACCAATTTATTGGTATCAAAGCAGGTTATGGATACCTGCTTATGGTGTTCTGGATTTTTGGATGTCTATTTCGATTTGTACGGATTTCCGTTATGGTTATGTTTCGGACTTCCGTTTCAGATTTATATGGATTTCCGGCGATTTTCTCATTCGGAATTTTGAGGTCGGAAGTTTGGGACTGGACAGCGATGGAACATCTCCAGATGGAAAATAGGTATGATGTTTATTTTATGATAGTTAGGACATCTATTAGCACTTTATCTTTATTACCTGTCTGGTTGTTGTAGCCATATTACATGTGATGGGTTAGCCACTGATCTTGGTCGACCCTAATAGAGATCAAGGATTATAGTCTCTGGTGATTTTTCATATCATACCATCAGTAGTTTTAGCTTCTGTTACTACTATTAGGAGATGGAGGCACATATCAGCCTCTGCTATTGTTAGCTGGGTAATGGATGATACATATATATTCCTGTGGACTTAGCCAGTAGAGTTTTTATACTCGTATCTTTTGGATATTAGGGTATCCGATACGATGAAAATTGGTCATTGGAGAGTTATCATGTTTGATCATTGTTGAGAATGATTTGAGGTTGAGGGATATTGGGAGATCAGATATTGTGATGTGTTGATTTCTAAAGATTTATGAGAGTAAATGTTATGTGGTTGTTTGATGATCTATTACTAGATATTTGTTTTGATGGTCTATTAGTGGATAATTATTTTGATGATCTATTATTTGGTTGACGTTGATGGTGACATAGTGAGTGTCATGTATGATATTCACAGGTTTGATGATTATAGTTGGTGATCAGATATAGAGCGGGTGCTAGAGAGTTTACGGTTGAGTGTGCCTATAAATTTTAATAAATCTGGTTAGTTGTGGTTAGTTAACAGGATGATAAAATTGATATTTGCTTCCTCTGATATTGGACTATGTGGATAAATAATGATTTAATGTTTTGAATGCTAACTTGCTTTCATGGGGAGTAGAGACTGATTCATCTGATATTATGTGGGCTGATATTTTTGAGGATAAAAATGAGTGTCTTGATGTTTTTGAATTCTGACTTTATCTTTTGGGTCGTACATATTTATACATATGATTATTGTGGGTTTCTAGTTGATTATACCCGAGTGGTTAGACATACATATCTGATTGTTTATTGGAGGTATTTGTCAATTAAAAACTATGTTGTGATATGTGCAGATGTGTTCGGTGTAATATTTGAGGTATCTTGTTTATTATATTTGATTTGTGGATGCACTTGTGTCTATTAGGCTTTGTTGGAAGTATTACGTTGATTATACTCTTGACATAGGTGTATATATGCCAGGTGAGGTTGTTTGAGGTGTATTGTCGATTATACCTATGTTGATATATGCACACGGGTTCGATAGGTATTGTTGGAGGTATCACACTGATTTATACCTGTGTTATGAGTGTGTTTGGTGTGTACAAATTGGAGGATTATGTCGATTATACATATGTTGTGTGTGCATGTGTACCAGGTGTATGGTGGGTAGCATCATGATGATTCTACCTATGTTGAATGTAGAATGCTGAGTGTCTACATTATGTTATTGGTTGTATAAATCTGTCAACTAATTCTCCTATTAGTGGATGACCAACCCACTAGGATGATGATAGAGTTGACTATAGATTTGATTTGTGTACTAGGTTGTTTATACCTTTGGCTGCCCACAGTGATATGTGGTTGAGTGGTCTCGGGCAGCCTCTAGTTGGATAGTTAGGTGCCTTGGACACTTATGGATCGTTTGTGGTGGAGCGGAGCTCCCACATATACATATTTCGGATTGCTTGTAGAAGAGTATTTCTTCCATATCTATTGCAGATACATGTTATGGATTATTTGTAGTGGAGTGTTTTTCCTACATATTGAGGATTTCTTGTGGTAGAGCGTTGCTCCCACATATGTGGTGTTTTCTGTGATGGAGCATTGCTCTCACACGGGTAGATCTATTCTTGGTGATTTGTATTGTGGTGATTATATTTCAGACATATTGTCAGGGATCTTATGGTTAGAAATGTCTGTGATACGGACATTATGGGTCATGATTTTACCATTAGGGTTTGGGAAGTCTTAGATGTTTTCAGAGACTTGATGATTTTGGTATTCCCAGGATGTTTGGATTGGTTTCCAATGTCTTTGTTGACGATGTTGTGATCTATTTCGGATTCACGGTGAGTCACGCACATCATCTTTGCATAGTTCCAGAGATGTTTCGGTGGAAACGTCTAGATGTGAAGATCAGTAGTGCGTATTATGGTTGTCTTCTGTGAGATGTTTGAGACATACGGTCACCAGTAGGAGTATACCGTGGTTCCATAGGAGAACGAGGTTGTTACCGTTGGGAGTAGACGGAGTCTATAGAAGAGGCTCGCAACTTCTTTTGTTTGGCTCGATATTTCCGGAGATACGTTGAGGATTTCTCTCGGATAGTTATGTCACTGACACGCTTGACCTGGAAAGACGTGAAGTTCACTTGGATTGAGGATGACAAGACCAGTTTCTAGGAGCTGAAGTGGAGACTAGTGTCGGCTCCGATTTTGGTTTTACCTTCTGGAGAGGACGGATATGTCCTCTACACCGACGCATCTATTAAGGGTTTGAGCGCTATTCTGATGCAGCACGATAGAGTAGTCTCCTATGCTTCTCGTCGGTTGAAGGAGCAGGAGAAGAACTGCCCTGTACATGATCTAGGCAAGTCGCCATTATTTTTGCCATGAAGATTTGGCGACATTATTTATATGGCGTTACATTTGAGATACTCACTGACCATAAGAGTCTCAAATATCTGTTTACTTAGAAGGAACTTAAATCTCCAACAGAGGAGATGGATGGAGTTCCTGAAGGATTATGATTGTACCATTAACTATCACCTGGGGAGAGCTAATGTGGTTGTCGATGCGCTTAGCAGGAAGTCCGGAGGGACTTTAGCTTGCCACCGAGTTGTGGTCACAGACTTGATTTAAGGTTCCTCCGATTTGGGCCTTGAGGGGTAAGGACAGACAGAGCAGGGTACTCTGGTTACCATGGGTGCTTAGTCGTTGATCAGGACGAGGATACGAGAGCCCTAGGCTGCTGATCAGTATTTGTAATTTATTTGCAACCAGATAGCTTCCGGGCAGCAGACCGAGTTCACACGAGACGAGGAGGGTGTTATTCACTTCCGAGGTAGATTATGCGTACTTCAGTCTCATCCGGTCTTATAAGAGTTACTTCCGGAGGCTCATCGCCCATGATTTGCTGTCCACCCAGGCGGTACCCGTATGTACCAAGATTTGAGGCGTTCCTATTGGTGGAACGACATGAAGAAAGACATCGCGGATTTCGTAGTTAGATGTCTGCTTTGTCAGCAAGTGAAGGCTGAGCACCAGAGACCTACAGGATTACTTCAGTGGATTACTATTCCTGAGTGTAAGTGGGAACACTTTACTATGGACTTTGTGGTGGATTTGTCGAGGACACGACGAGGCCGTGACGCGACTTGGGTAATTGTTGATCGATTAACCAAATATGTGCACTCGTTAGCGATCCGGAAGACTGATTTCCTGGATCGATTGGTAGATCTGTTTTGCCGGGAGATCATCAGATCACGTGGTGTCCCATTGACTATTATTTCGGATAGAGACCCACGGTTCACATCTTGTTTTTGACAGAGTTTGCAGCAGGCCTTGGGCACGCAGCTCTGTTTCAGTACAACTGTCCATCCGCAGACAGATGGACAGTTAGAGCGGACTATTCAGACTTTAGAGGATCTACTGAGGTCATGTGTTATGGATTTCGGAGGCAGTTGGGAGGACTATCTGCCGTTGGTAGAGTTTGCTTACAACAACAGCTTTCATTCGGCTATCCAGATAGTACCGTTTGAGGCGTTGTATGGTAGACCTTGTCGTACACCCGTCCTCTGGGATGAGGTTGGAGAGGTCCAGATGTTGGGACCTCATAGAGTTCAGCATGAGGCAGAGTTGGTTCGTACTATCAGACGGGGGATGTCAGAGGCGTAGGACCGCCAAAAGTGTTATGCTGGTCGGAGACGCAGACTCCTAGCGTTCTCCATTTGCGCCCATGTATTTCTGCGAGTTTTACCCACGAAAGGGGTGAAGAGATTTGATCTCAGAGATAAGCCAGCTCCGTGATACATTGGATCTTTCCAGATCTTGGAGAGGATTGGAGCGGTAGTTTATCGACTGGCACTATCGCCGTCCCTGGCAGGAGTTCACGACGTATTCCATGTGTCTATGCTGATGAGGTATATATCCGACTCGACACATGTACTAACAGATATCACAGCGTCGTTCAGCCTGACGTCACCTATGAGGGGTTCCGTTACGGATTCTGGATCGGAAAGAGCGTCAGTTGCGGAACAAGACTATCCGGCTAGTTAAAGTCGGATGGCACCATCATTCGGATGAGGAGGCTACTTGGGAGCTCGAGGATACGATCCGAGCTCGATATCTCCATCTTTTCACTTGAGGTATTTGATTTATTTACCGTTCAGCATTCATACTTTCTACTTGAAGTTAGTACTTGCTGATGGTAGATAATGAAATTTGGGGACCAAATTTTTATTAGTGGGGGAGAATGTCAAATACCGGAAAATAGGCGAATATTAATAAGGGAATTTTCCAGAATTTTTGGAAATTTTTCGGGAATTTTTCGGAGCTCGTATGGACGAGTTGACGAGGATAAAAACGGGGCCCGGAAAAAGCCTGTTTAGGCTATCCATTTAAGCGAGGAAATGTTTATAATTACATTTTCTTTTTCTTAATTTCTTTATTTGTTCTTTCTCGCCGAAAAATCACCGCGCGCCTCTCTTCTCCATCACTCCCGAACCCGATGCCAAAAGGAGCCCTAACCGCCGGCCACTCGGCGGTTCTCTCCTCTTCTCCTCTCCTCTACCGCCACCACAACCGACGCCGAGCATCGGCCACAAGAGCTCCAGCGACTGCCTTTGTGCCTTAGCGTCGGCCCGCCGCCGAGCCCTAGCCGTGTCGTCGCCACTCCGACCCAGAACCGCCGGTGTCCGAGCCCTAGCGCCGGCCTCTCCCTCTCTTCTTCCTTTTCGAGCCGCACTGGACGACTGCCACCACCCCTGTGCCTGTCGACGCTGCCACTTATTCCCGAGCCACAGACTCCGCGTAGACCGCCGCCTGCTTCGGTCGATCTCCGCCGGAAATCGAGTATCTGAACTCTAGATTGGGTTTCTGTGCACCGTCCGAAGCTTCCCTTCTTGTGTCTCTGCTTGACAGTGCCGAAGACAACACAGAGTTGTGCCCTAGCCGGATCTAGGAGGTAAGTATGGTTGGTATTAGGTTAATAGGGATTTAATTCTATACGGTGTTGAATCCCGAATCTGATTGTGATCTTCACTCTTGACCTCACCTTTGATCCGAACAGGGTATAGGAATTCCAGATGAGGATAAGACTTGCTGTGGGGTTTTTTTTCTTGGATCTGGCAGTCACTGCTTCCAGCAAACTCTTTGAGTTCCAATAGCAAGAACGACTGTGGAATTTGAGGTAAGGGAAACACATTTCTTTTTGTGGCTGGATTGAAGTTGTGAGTGGATTTCTAGGTTGATTTATGATGTTCTTTGGATCTGGGCTGTGAGGAAGAGTTTCTAGCCAAGCATTGTGCGTTGTGGGGAAAATTTTAGCAAGGAGGTCTCGGTTGAAGAATTTGGAATCTGTTGAGGTGAGTTTGGGAAGATGAATTGGATGAGTTCGATGGTCTGAGCTATTGGTATTACTTCTGTTATGTAAGCATAAGGTTAATTATATTAAATCCTGTGTAGATCTTATATGGTGACTTCCTTTGCAGACCTTGTTGGAGAGAGAGAGAGCACTAACCGCTGTGATCTTCCTTTTGTTTGATCCAGAGGTAAGGCTTAATGAATACAATCAAATATGTTAGTTGACTTTGATTGATGGTGTAATTAGGGTTAATGAAACTAACCGTAGATGGTTGATGGATTAGGAATTTATTTAGCTATTATTTTATACTTAGCTAAATTGTAGGATTTATCACAGGACCTTGACGCAAGACGAGTTTCTCGACGTCCGGATTTGGACTGATTAGACCTTTCTTATTGGGGCGGGTACTTTTGACTTTTTTTCTTTGATATGCTTAGTAATGAAATTAACATGTTGCATTAATTGTGTTTCTTACCTGTTTCAGTTAATCACTACCTAAATCTTGGTACATGCTTGATTGATTGATTGGTTTGCATCTCATGTATATTTTACCTATTTATACATGCTTATAGGGGTAGTGATATACCATGCTTTACCATGTTCAGGACCTAGGTTTTATACCTTCTGTGTACCTTTGGATTGCTTTGGTTCGTTGACCTATGATGCATTTTTATATACATGTGGATTAGGTCAGGATATTTTGTGGTTAGTGCCATGCACCATTTGCATGATTGCATGCTGTGCGATAGTCCGCTCCATTATTATTGAGCACATCGCCAGTTACATAGATCTGCACACACCACCACTCATGGGTTAGTGGTCGATTCAGGCTGAGTGTGTTGCAGCAGGGACTCTGTTAGGCACCGTTGGTCCGCTCATGGGTAGTGTGACACAACGTGTTATCCGGTAGGGATTCCTCCCCATCTTTGAGTACCGGGAGATGAGAGCATTGCGCTCCCCCATTTATGATTTGGGGTAGGAGGATAGGTGTACTCCGACAGCATCCCGTCCACTCGGTCACTCATCAGGAGTAGTGACGACAGAGTGCACGGTTGTCACAGCCCTACCCACTCGGCCTCACTATTGTGTGTGAGATGATCGACTGGCATCAGGGGTGACCAGGACGCATCATTGGCATCATATGCATGATGCATTTATTGCTTGTGTTTGTGCTTGCTGCATTTATATGCTGCATATTGTTTGGATACCTATGTTTGACATGCATACAGGATTCCTATACCACTCGGACTATTTGTCCTTATACTTAGGTCCTGGTTAGTACAGTTCCTCTCCTGTTTACTTCAGATGCATATTTTTATCTTTCTTATATCAGGAGACTGTACGCATGATTAGTGTTAGGTGTTATTTCTTTGCTTTGCATGTCAATTGTACCTGCTGAGTGTTGGACTCACCCCGCCTCCATTGTTGTTATTTTCAGGTTGATGCTGTCCGGAGGGAGTTCCAGTCGCTAGTCCTCACTGCACGTAGTGCTAGATCCCTGCAGACCTCGAGGATTTATTTACCATTTGGTTTGGTTTTTATTTGCTTATGTGTGTACTTGGTTATTTGGATATTTGGACATCGTATGTTTTTCTTTTGATATTGATGGATGTTCTATTCGATATGTTTTTACTACATGCCTGCCTGGACGGCAGAAGAGGTGAGTTTCGTCGGATTTGAGTTTTACGAGTGTAGTGGAGTAGGGTGGATTTCGAGTCAGTGTAGTATTGTGATGTTACTATTATAAACTGCGTGGTGAATGTTTTTATTTATTATTATTATTCCAGCCGCCTGTGGCTGAGGTATATGAGATGTAGAAAAGTTTCAGATTGTCCACCGTACAGGGGAGATGCTGCCGAAATTTTTCTCGGACAGAGACTCCTCTACCGAAAGACAAACGATATCTAATTTTTCTTTCAAAAGTTCCCCCCTTTGCCTGATTGGTGGTTGCACCAAATCAGGGCGGTACCTACTCTGATACCACTTGTTGGATCGTGAAACGTCGATAGAGGGGGAGGGGTGAATATCGATTCAAAAAACAGTGTTAATAAGAGTTAAGCGCAGCGGAATAATAAAAAACTTAGAAAAGCTGAACACGGTGTTTTTTACTTCGTTCGGAGCCTGTGAGGACTCCTACTCGAAGGCCTGTACTCCGTGAGTACTTTCGTTGGGCAATCACTATCAATTCGAATATTACAGAGTTAAGTACAAGAATTGACAGATAAAGAAAATACCGACAATAGAATTAAAACAAAACCAGCACTGAGTCGGAGAGCTTTTCGTGGCGTCGCAAGAGCACAGAGCAGCAGATCTTGGATTCTGAGTTCATATCTAAGTTCTACCCTTGCCCCTTCTTTTATAAGAAGATCAGGGTGCCCCGGATCCCTTCCAGGCGCCCTGGTGAGACGTGGCAGGTCCAACCAGTGAGCTCCACGTGGCGACGCGCAATCGGGATCAAACTTGCCTCCCGGGCGCCCGGACCTCCGGGCGCCCGGACCACCTTTCTCCAGAACAGGTCCTTCTCCTGCAAGACAAGGTTAGTCCGAGGCAAGTATAATAAATTTCCTGCAAAACAAAGTGTTAGCACAGTTCATGAATTTGACATGAAAAAGTATGACTTAGATTCCGTCTTTCCGAGACCGGAATCTAGTCACGATCTCGACTTAGATATCTGAAATGGATCTAAGCCGGATCGATGCCTAATGTTCCCTTCCCGGGAACGCGTCCTCACAGTCACTCCCTTCCAGTGACTTACCTTTACTCACCTGCCAGACGTCCGGTCAGCCCTTCGACCCGTCTGAACTTTTCGCCAGCTATCCGGTCAGCCCATCGACCTAGATGGACTTCTCGCCAAGCGTCCGGTCAGCCCGTCGACACGCTTGGAATTCTCGCCAGCTATCCGGTCAGCCCGTCGACCTAGCTGGGCTTCGTGCTAGACATCTGGTCAGCCCGTCGACCTGTCTGGACTTCTCCTGCACACTCGATCAGAGTGTTAGACAACAACATACTAACTTAACCTGATTTGTCATTCATCAAAACCTGGGTTAAATCATTAGTGCTAACCGCACCAACAGAACCTTTCCTTAAATAACCTATTGTGTTCTTTAGAAGTTAAATTAGGAATCACAGACGGAACTTAACATCATTGATTCCAAATTTAACTTATCTGTTCTTAATGGTTTAGATTTGAATTGAAAGCGGAACTTAACACTATTGATTCAAATCTACCTAAGTTATTAATTCCATAAATATTAATTTCCAAAATTGGCTTCCAGGACTGCATGGCAAGGTACATGGCCTTCTTGGATATGGGAGCAACCACCGCCGCCTAGGAAAAGCCTTTTAAGGAAAGCTAATATTTATTTCCTTAAATAACTCTAGGTTAACCAAAAAGAACAATCGAATCACAAATTCGAAAAAGAAGAAAACATAAAATTGAAAAATAAATTCGATAAACTAGATCTAATTGCCTCTTGTATTTAGAATTCATACAATGAAAAATAACTAGTATGATGCGGAAGAAAAATACTAGTTATACCTTCTCTTTGTAAGCTAATGACCTCAAAATCTTCTGCCATATTCCTCGCCTCGCCTTGGACGTCGTGCGGGCGACAATCCTCCAAGATAAACACCACCCAAAAGCTTCCTCCTTCTTCTTCTAAAATCCGGCCACCACCACCACCAAGGAGAAGAGAGCAAAGGGAGAGGAAGGAGGGTGAGGGCCGACCACCAAGAGATCACCCAAGCAAAAGAATAAGAGTTGTGTCTCATGAAGCCCTCTCACCCCTTCTTTTATATTACTTATCCAAGGCAAATAAGGAAAAACTTTTTATAAAAAATAAAATCATCCAAGAGTTTTTCCTTTTCCCTTTTTATTTTTTCCTTTTCTTTCCTCTTGATTGAATCAATCACCAAATTTAATTTTGTGATAATTTTAAATAATTTAATATGGCCGGCCACTTGCTTGGGCACCAAGCAAGGTGGCCGACCACCTCATTAAGGGGAAAAAGGAATTTTATTTTTATAAAATTTTACAAGAAAAACTCTTATAAAATTTTACAAGCTCTCTTTCCTAAAATAGGAGTTAAAAAAGGAAAGTTTCTAAAAATTAAAACCATGTTTTAAAATTTAAAAACTCTCTTAAAAATTTCATTTTTTAACATGTGTATAGAAAATTTTAATTTTAAAACTTATCTCATTTTTTTTTCCTAAACCATGAGGATGGTTAAAAAAAGGAAAGTTTTAAAACTTTTAAAACTCTCTATTAAAACATGTGGCCAAATTCAAATAAGGAAAGTTTTAAAAATTAAAATCTCTATTTTAAAACTTATAGTTTTCTACAAAGAGAAGATTTTAAAAATTCAAAACAACCCTCCTATTAGAATTAATATTGGTCGGCCCCTACAAGCTTGGTCACCAAGCTATAGGGCCGACCCCTATAAGAGGATGTGGTCGGCCATTGCTTGGTCACCAAGCAAAGGTCCGGCCCCCTTCTTGGACACCAAGAAGAGCCTTACATTTGGATGGACTTGAGGCTATAATGAGGCTACGACAGGGACCTAGAGGAGAAATTGGTTTTGGCCTTCCGATGAGCTTGAGTATCCCGTGCTCGCCCCAAACACACAACTCAAGTTCATCGATAATAACTCATTCCACTAGAGAGTTATTACCGCACTACCGCACCAATCCCAAATTACATTATGGGCTCCTTCTTATCATGAGTGTGTTAGTCTCCCTGTGTTTAAGATTACCAATGCCCACTAATTAAGTAAGTTACTGACAATTCACTTAATTAATATCTAGCTCCAAGAGTAGTACCACTCAACTTTATTGTCATGTCGGACTAGGTCCACCTGCAGGGTTTTTTAACATGGCAATCCTTATGAGCTCCTCTTGGGGACATTCTCAACCTAGATAACTAGGATACATATTCCTTCTATAATCAACAACACACACTATAAGTAATATCATTTCCCAACTTATCGTGCATATTGATTTATCGAGCTAAACCTCACCCTTTGATAAGTCAAAGAAATAAATATTAAATATATGTGCTTGTTATTATATTAGGATTAAGAGCACACACTTCCATAATAACTAAGGTCTATTTCTTTTACTAAGTCAGTACAAAAAGAACTTACCTAAATGATCCAACTCAATACACTTAAAGTGTATCAGTGTAATTTATTAGTCAAGATAAACTAATACTTAATTACACTACGACTATTCTGATGGTTTGTTCCTTTCCATTTTAGTCATGAGCAACTTGTGTATAATTTATAGAGAACCGACAACATGATCTTCTGAGTGTGACACCACACTCCATGTTGTCTACAATATAAATTAATTGAACAATTACATTCAACAAATAAATGCAGATATTGACCAATGTGATTCTTTTATTTCAACAAATAAATATTTACAAAAGCTAGGCTTTTAGTATACACTCCGACAATCTCCCACTTATACTAAAAGACTAAGCTGCCATATCTGTTGCCTTACATCTGATTCCCATCCCCTCCACATGTCGATCAAAAGCTTTCGCTGGAAGGGCCTTTGTGAAAGGATCTACTAGGTTATCTTCTGATGCAATCTTGGTGATGACAACTTCTCCTCGCTTGACGATGTCTCGTATCAGGTGGTACTTGCCCTCTATATGTTTACTTGCCTTATGAGCTCGTGGTTCCTTCGAGTTTGCAACTGCACCGCTATTATCACAGTAACTTGTGATGATCTTGGGCAAACTAGGAATCACATCTAAGTCCATTAGAAAGTTCCTGAGCCATACAACTTCTTTGGCTACCTCAGGGCTGCCACATAGTCAGCTTCCATGGTTGGGTCCGAGATGCATTTCTACTTAACACTCCTCCATGCAATGGCTTCACCTTTTAGAGTAAGCACATAGCCTGATGTTGACTTACTATTGTCCCTATCTGATTGGATGTCCGAATCCGTGTAATCCACGGGGAGCAACTCGTCTGCTTGGTAAATTAGCATATAATCTCTAGTCCTTCTCAGGTACTTCAATATATGCTTTACCGCAGTCCAATGTCCTTTTCCAGGGTTACTCTGATATCTGCTGACCATGCTCACGGTAAAATAGATATCAGGTCTCATACACAACATTACATACATAAGGCTTCCTACAGCCGAGGCATAAGGAACTGACTTCATGTCCTCTATCTCCTTTGATGTCTTCAGAGACATCTCTTTAGATAAATCTACTCCATGCCTAAAAGGTAAGAAACCTTTCTTGGAGTTCTACATGTTGGTTGCTACTCGGAAAACCTAGAGGTTCCATTGTACAAAAATTTTGTACAAAGGTCTGAACCTTTTCCTAGCTACCATGTGTTCTTTTAAATTAAATTTTGGATCGCCTGCAGAACTTAACACGTTTGATCCAAAACTTAATCTATTTGTTCTTTTAGGTTTTGACTTGGGTCTCCTGCGGAACTTAACACGTTCGACCCAAATCACCTTAAGTTATTAATTCCATTAAATATTAATTTCCATAATCGGTTCCCAGTACTGACGTGGCGAGGCACATGACCTTCTTGGATATGGGAGCAACCACCACCGACTAGACAAAACCTTTTATAGAAAGCTAATATTTAATTTCCTAAAATAACTTTAGGTTAACCGAAAAGAACAATCAAATCACAAGGAAAAGAAAAAACAAAAGAACATGACATCGAAAAACATATTCGAAATTCTAGAATCGTAAGCCTCTTGTATTTGGTATTATTTCCAAAAATAACTAGTATGATGCGGAAAGAAAAATTACTAGTTATACCTTTTAGAAAGACCTCTTGATCTTCTACCGTATTCCTCTTCTAACCTCGGACGTTGTGTGGGCAACGATCTTCCGAGATGAGAAACCACCAACCACCTTCTTCTCCTCCTAGCTAGGTTCGGCCACAAAAAGCTTAACCAAGGATGAAGAACAAAATACCAACCAAGCTCCAAGAGATGCTAGCTTTCTCTCCTTCTTCTTCTTCTTCTTCTCCAAGTAGTATCCGGCTGCCACAAGAGCTCCAAGCCTTTGAGAGTTTCGGCCACCACAAAGAGGGAGAGAGGAAGAGGATGGCTGGCTACTCCAAGGAATAAAAGAGGGAGAGAAATAATAGAGGTTGTGTCTTGTGAAGGCACCCTCACCCCTTCTTTTATATTCCTTGGCCTAGGCAAATTAGGAAATTTAATTACAATAAAATTTCCTTAATTTCCTTGACATGATTTAATTGAGAAAAAAAAATAATATTTCCCAATTTAATCTCTAATGGTCGGCCACATTAAAAGAGATAAATTAGACAAGTTTTACTCAACAATTAAAACTTCCTAATTTGTTTCCGAAAATTTTTAAAATTAAAATTTCTCTTTAAAAATCTCTTCATGGTTGATAAAAGGAAATTTCTATAATTTTAATTTTACAACATGTGAATAATTTTTAAAGAGAAAATAAAATATCTCACCAATCTACAAATAAGGAAAGAGATCTAATCTCTTTCTTTAATCTTTTGTAGATCTTTTACAAGAGAGATATTTTAATTTTAATTCTCTTTAATAAATTATATCTCCCACATAATAAAAAATTAAAATAAAAATCCCTTTTTAAATTAATATAGTCGGCCCCTCTAGCTTGGGTTCAAGCTAGGGCCAGCCACCCCAATTTATACCTAGGCCGGCCCTAGCTTGGTTCCCAAGCTAGCTTGGCCGGCCCCCTATTGGTGGGTATAGAAGGTGGGTATAGGTGGGTATAGTACTCTATAAATAAGAGGCTACGATAGGGACTGAGAGGAGGAATTGGTTTTGGTCTCCCGATAAAATTAAGCATCCCGTGTTCGCCCCGAACACACAACTTAATTTTATCAATAATAATTCATTCCACTAGAGAACTATTATTGAACTACCGCACCAATCCCAAATTACATTTTTGGACTTCTTATTATGAGTGTGTTAGTCTCCCTGTGTTTAAGATATCGAATGTCCACTAATTAAGTGAGTTACTGACAACTCATTTAATTAATATCTTAGTCCAAGAGTAGTACCACTCAACTTTATCGTCATGTCGGACTAAGTCCACCTGCAGGGTTTAACATGACAATCCTTATGAGCTCCTCTTGAGGACATTATCAACCTAGTATCTCTAGGACACAGTTTCCTTCTATAATCAACAACACACACTATAAGTGATACAATTTCCCAATTTATCGAGTTTATTGATTCATCAAACTAAATCTCACCCATTGATAAATTAAAGAAATAAATATCAAATATATGTGCTTGTTATTATATTAGGATTAAGAGCACACACTTCCATAATAACCGAGGTCTTTGTTTCTTTATAAAGTCAGTATAAAAGAAACGACCTCAAATGGTCCTACTCAATACACTCTGAGTGTACTAGTGTAATTATACAGTCAAGATAAACTGATACCTAATTACACTACGACCTTCTAATGGTTTGCTCCTTTCCATTTTGGTCGCGAGCTACTGTTTATAATTTATAAGGTACTGATAACATTATCTTCTGCATGTGACACCACATACTATGTTATGTACAATATAAATAAATTGATCAACTACAACTAAATGTAGACAATTTGACCAAATATGATTCTTTATTCATAATGAATGTTTACAAAGCTTAGGCTTTCAGTATACACTCCAACAACCCTAACCCTAGCTTCTTCTTCTTTCTGTAGATCCGCCTCTTGACTTGGAAATGCATCCAAGAACCTTCAAGATCTGGCGGTGAGAACTCTGTGGAGAAGCACTGGAATCGCTGTGAAGATTAGAGATGAACAGTGCAAGTGTTGGCAGAGAAAGAGCTCGATAACGGCTTTAATCGACACCAACGATCAAATCCCAATCGATTGGATTGCTCCCAATCGATTGGGGAGGCTTTGGATCGATCGGCTGATCGATCTAGAGTGCCTCTGTGCTCTCGGAAAGTGTTTGGATCGATCGACTGATCGATCCAGGGCTTATCGCGCAAACTCGCAGCTCCCAATAGATCGCCCGATCGATTGGAGGCTCCCAATCGATCGGCTCATCGATTGGGAGGCTTTATGTTCGTGCGACACTTCTATCCAATCGATTCACTGATCGATTGAGAGGAGGTTTGTCGCGGGACTCACCCAATCGATCAGTTGATCGATTGGGCATGAGTCAATCGATCGGTTGATCGATCCAGCTCTTGTTTTTGCCCCAAAACAAGTCCAAGGTCCCCTAACCCAACATCCAGTCAACCATGACCTGTTGGTACATCATGCCTAACATCTGGTCACCCTTGACCTGCTAGAACTCCCTCACCAAGTGCCCGGTCAATCCCTTTGACCCACTTGGACTTTTCTCCTCGTGCCAAATGTCCGGTCATCCTTGACCCACTTGGACTTATCTCCACTAGGTGTCTGATCAACCTTGATTCACCTGGATTTCCTGTGCTTAAGTATCCGGTCAATCCCTTTGACCTACTTGGGCTTTCCAACACCAGATGTCTGATCAAACTTGATCCATCTGGATTTTCTGTGTCTGGCTTCACTCACCAGGACTTTCACCTAGCTTCACTCAATAGGATTTTCCTTCTGCCTAGCTTCACTCACTAGGACTTCTAATTTACCTGGCTTCACTCACCAGGACTTTCGATACTGCCTAGCTTCACTCACTAGTTCTTTCACCCGTCTTCACTCATCAGGATTTTTCGGCTGCCCGGCTTCACTCACCGGGACTTTCACCTAGCTTCACTCACTAGGATTTCCCATCTGCCTGGCTTCACTCACTAGGACTTCCATTTTGCCTAGCCTCACTCACTAGGACTTTCCCATCTGCCTGGCTTCACTCACCAGGACTTTCCTTCTGCCTAACTTCACTCACCAGGACTTTCCCATCTGCCTGGCTTCACTCACCCGGACTTTCCAGTCATGTATCCGGTCAACCTTGACCTACGTGACTCTTCTTCACAATCTATCCACATGAACAATTGCACCTGCAATCTCCATGTATTGTCAAACATCGAAACCCAAACATCAAGACTCGAGCTTGAACCAATTCAAGCTCAGTCAACCAGGTCAACCTTGACCTAGTGAATATTGCACCAACAGAGCTCAATGGGCGTCGATGCCGGCAGAGAAGATCACCGGAGTTGGAGCCTTGCTCCCGTCACCGTCGCTCGTTCGCGGGAGAGAACAAAGAAGGAAGAGAGGGGAGATCGGGGAAGGAGGTCGGGTCGGGTGGAGAGGAGAGTTCGGGATCGGAGATATGTTGGGGAAATAAGAAAAGGAATTTATAATTAAAACATTTCCTCACTAAAATGGGTATCCGAAATAGGCTTTATCCGCACCCGCCAATCGATCTCCTCAAAACCCTCCGTTCGAGCTCTGAAAAATTCCCAGAAAATTCCTAAAATTCCAGAAAAATTTTATAAGGTTATTTCTCAAATAACCCCATTTATTTAAATTTTCCGATATCTCACAATATTTTCAAAGTATTAATGATAATTAATTTTTAAAATCTTAATTAATTCTCCAATCATATTTTCAAATTATGATTACAAACTCAATTAATTTTTAATATATTTTGAAAATCTTTAAAATTTTAAATGTTTACTTATTTAGAATTCAAACTTATTTTAAATATAAATATTTTTTAAATGTTGGTAAAATTAAAGACAACTCCATCTCACACTCACTCATAAGCTGAACATGCTTGATAACCTAGAATGGGTGAGATGGAAAATTAAAAAAATATAAAATATTTTTTATTTTACATGCTGACTCTAGAATCCTCAAAATTTTTAAGCATTAATTAAGGGGGGCCAAAAGAAAAACTAAACTAAGTTTTGATCATTTTTTTAAAACTAAGCGTTTTATAATTTTTTAAGACAAGGTATTTAACTAAGTATCTCTGTACGTGATTCCAACTTATCAGTATCTCCCTTCAGCACATGTGCAGGACTACCCCTTATCCGGATATGATTCAGACTAGGCTTATGCTCATTCCATAATTCCATGGGAGTAGAAGGACTGTTTTAGAAGGTACCATATTCATAATGTACACTGCTGTTTCTAAAACATATCCCCAAAACGAATTTGGTAATTCTGAATAACTCATCATCGATCTAACTATTTCCATAAGAGTCCTATTCCTTCGTTCTGCCACACCATTCTGCTGGGGTATACCAGGTGTAGACAATTGAGATTGAATCCCAACTTCTGATAAGTAATTCCTAAACTCTCCAAAGAGGTACTCGCCACCACGGTCAGACCGTAGTGTCTTGATACTTTTACCAAGATGTTTCTTCACATCAGCCCTATATTCTTTGAACTTGTCAAAGCATTCAGACTTGCGGCGCATCAGGTAAATGTATCCGTATCTTGAATAATCGTCTATAAAAGATACGAAGTATTCATAACCACCTCTTACCTGGATAGACATAGGACCACACAAATCAGAATGAACCAGTTCTAATGCATCTTTGGCTCTATACCCCTTGGCCTTAAAAGGTCTCTTGGTCATTTTTCCTTCCAAGCAGGACTCACATATTGGAAAGTTTCCAACTCTAATGAACCCAAGAGTCCATCGGCTACAAGCCTTTGAATCCTACTTAAGTTAATATGTCTAAGCCTTAGATGCCAATGATACGTTTGGTTCATTTCCAAAGGTTCTTTTCTCTTATTAGAGTTAGAAGATGAGTTATTAATTTCCATATTTTACTTTGTGGGAGAAATTGGATTTAAAGTGTATAAATTGCCAACCAATGCACCAGAATAAATAATTACCTTATTTCTCTTTATAACGACATTGTTACTAAAAGAAACTGAATATCCATCCAAATACAGTTTAGAAACTGAAATTAAATTCTTTCTAAAACTGGATACATAAAGACAATTTCTTAAAATTAAATTTCTATTCCTATCAAAAGATAAGTAGATGTCTCCCACTGCAACAGTCGCCACTTTAGTAGCATTGCCCATGTAGACGGTTATCTCTCCATCAAATAGTCGTCGGGTTTCCTGGAACCCCTGCAAAGAATTGCAGACATGATCAGTGGCTCCCGTATCTACACACCAGGTGCTGGTAGATAACACCGCTAAACATGTTTCAACTACTAAAGTATGAGATATACCTTTATTATTCTGATTCCTACAAGGACAGTCCGCTTTCCAATGTCTAGACTGCTTGCAGATGAAGCACTTGCCCTTCGGCTTCTTCATTCCAGCTTTCTATCCTGTACCCTGAGGTTTATTCACCTTCTTTGCTGAAAAGACCTGTTTCTTCTTCTTCTTGCCTTTCGACTTAGAAGTAGAACCATTTTCAGCATAGTGAATCTGAGAACTGTGTTGAAATATTCCTTCTGCTGCCTGTAGTTCTGTCAGAAGTTCCGCCAACGTATACTCTCTTTTGTTCATATTATAGTTCAGGCGGAACTACTCAAAACTTCTAGGTAGCGTTTGGAGAATTATATCGACCTGGGTTTCCCCATCGATTCCTCCTCCAAGGACTTGTATTTCATTTAGATAAGCCATCATTTTGAGGATATGATCCCTTACGGGTGTCCCCTCAGACATGGTGGATGTCATTAGCTTTCTCATTACCTCTTGTCTAGTAGTCCGACTCTGGTGCCCAAAGAGTTCTTTGAGATTGTTCATTATATCATAAGTTGTTGGTAAATCTTGATGTTGATGTTGCAATACATTTGACATTGATGCCAAAATGTAACACCGCGCTATTCATCAGCTTTTACCCATTTCTTATGATACTCAATCTTTTCTGGGGTAGAGTCACCGTCAGGTGTATCAGGGCAAGCCTCAGTCAGTACAAACTTATAGCTTTCAGCAGTAAGAATAATCTCCAGGTTTCTTTTCCAATCAATATAGTTGGAACCAGTAAGTTTGTTCTCTTTCAGTATAATGGCTAGTGGGTTGAAAGTCATCCTAAGAATCACAAAAATAAACTTTGATCAAGACTCTAAATTTAGAATAATATTGATTCCTCAAACAATACTATTTTAAATTAACCAACACCTCAAATCACCATGAATATTGCATGCCACGTTAGTGTGGACGTATACAAATTCATCATTTGTAAGAGGAGGGTGTGACCCATTAATTTATTATCTTGTCATCCTAACTTTATGACAAATAAAATTAATAGTTGGTTTCACTTTAGTCACACAATACAATAGTAGTGACTCCGTTGGGGAGGATACTATTGAATGCGTCTAAGTGTATGCCATTACTTGATACTAAGTCCATTAAATAGGATTGTGCCCCTTTAGTTAGAGAAGATCACACACTCCTAAATAATTTTCTATAACCATCCATAAAAGGAAGTTTGATCTAGTGATCCGCAACAAACCCATCCGTTGTGGAGGGAGGCACTCAGAGCCAACACGCAAGCTTGTTGCATCACTTACAAACCAGTAATGGAGACCATGAGATTTATTAAAATCCCTCTCCCACTTAGTTATTTAAAATGAGGAATTTTAAACTATCCTAGCATACAAACATCACATGCATATAAACATCACAATAAATAAAAGCAATAAATTTGGAAATTAATTTTCCAACTATTATGACCTTTTTCATCACTGTCTTCAGTATTCTCCAACCCTAGCTACTGCCATCTTTAGCCACCGCCATCGGGTCGAGTTGTCACATCCATCTTGCTTCTTATTCCGCTGCACCTCTGGTGCTCCAAAAGTACCACACCTTGCAAGAATCTGATCCACAACAAAAATAAAATTTTACATATATCGATCCTATATTCCACGAGGGAATGTACATGTATTCTAGATCGAACAAAAAATAAAATTCTAAAAATAATACAGCTCCTGCTGTATTTTATACATACAATCATGCACACAATTAATGCCCTTGACATGTCCAAGGGTCCAATCACACACAATATCAATAAGCCATAATAGTTGGAGCCTGCAACCAAAGAGTTAGCACATCCTACTACTATCCAGCCTAAATTATGTATGACATGTGCAAAACCTATTTGAATTCTAAAAATACGCAGAGGCAAACCCTAGATTTGATACCAATTGTTGGTTAGTCCTAGGAAAACGTACTGGTTCCACTGTACAAAAATATTTTTGTACAAGTGTCGAACCTTTCCTTAAATAACCTATTGTGTTCTTTAGAAGTTAAATTAGGAATCGCAGATGGAACTTAACATCATTGATTCCAAATTTAACTTATCTGTTCTTAATGGTTTAGATTTGAATCGCAAGAAGAACTTAGCACTATTGATTCAAATCTACCTAAGTTATTAATTTCATAAATACTAATTTCCAAAATTGGCTTCCAGGACTGCATGGCGAGGCACATGGCCTTCTTGGATATGGGAGCAACCACCACCGCCTACTCAAAGCCTTTTAAGGAAAGCTAATATTTATTTCCTTAAATAACTCTAGGTTAACCAAATAGAACAATCGAATCACAAATTCGAAAAAGAAGAAAACACAAAATCAAAAAATAAATTCGATAAACTAGATCTAATTGCCTCTTGTATTTAGAATTCATATAATGAAAAATAACTAGTATGATGCGGAAGAAAAATACTAGTTATACCTTCTCTTTGTAAGCTAATGACCTCAAGATCTTCTGCTGTATTCCTCGCCTCGCCTTGGACGTCGTGTGGGCGACGATCCTCCAAGATGAACACCACCCAAAAGCTTCCTCCTTCTTCTTCTAAAATCCAGCCACCACCACCACCAAGGAGAAGAGAGCAAAGGGAGAGGAAGAAGGGAGAGGGGCGACCACCAAGAGATCACCCAAGCAAAAGAATAAGAGTTGTGTCTCATGAAGCCCCCTCACCCCTTCTTTTATATTACTTGCCCAAGACAAATAAGGAAAAACTTTTTACAAAAAATAAAATCATCCAAGAGTTTTTCCTTTTCCCTTTTTATTTTTCCTTTTCTTTCCTCTTGATTGAATCAATCACCAAATTTAATTTTGTGATGATTTTAAATAATTTAATATGGCCGGCCACTTGCTTGGGCACCAAGCAAGGTGGCCGGCCACCACATTAAGGGGAAAAAGGAATTTTATTTTTATAAAATTTTACAAGAAAAACTCTTATTAAATTTTACAAGCTCTCTTTCCTAAAGTAGGAGTTAAAAAAGAAAAGTTTCTAAAAATTAAAACCATGTTTTAAAATTTAAAAACTCTCTTAAAAATTTCCTTTTTCAACATGAGGATAGAAAATTTTAATTTTAAAACTTATCTCCTTTTTTTTTCCTAAACCATGAGGATGGTAAAAAAAAGGAAAGTTTTAAAACTTTTAAAACTCTCTATTAAAACATGTGACCAAATTTAAATAAGGAAAGTTTTAAAAATTAAATTCTCTCTTTTAAAACATATAGTTTTCTACAAAGAGAAGATTTTAAAAATTCAAAACAACCCTCCTATTTGAATTAATATTGGCCAGCCCCTACAAGTTTAGTCACCAAGCTATAGGGCCGGCCCCTATAAGAGGATGTGGCCAGCCATTGCTTGGTCACCAAGCAATGGTCCGACCCCCTTCTTGGACACCAAGAAGAGCCTTACATTTGGATGGGCTTGAGGCTATAATGAGGCTACGACAGGGACCTAGAGGAGAAATTGGTTTTGGCCTTCCGATGAGCTTGAGTATCTCGTGCTCGCCTCGAACACACAACTCAAGTTCATCGATAATAACTCATTCCACTAGAGAGTTATTACCGCACTATCGCACCAATCCCAAATTACATTATGGGCTCCTTCTTATCATGAGCGTGTTAGTCTCCCTGTGTTTAAGATTACGAATGCCCACTAATTAAGTAAGTTACTGACAATTCACTTAATTAATATCTAGCTCCAAGAGTAGTACCACTCAACTTTATTGTCATGTCAGACTAGGTCCACCTGCAGGGTTTAACATGGCAGTCCTTATGAGCTCCTCTTGGGGACATTCTCAACCTAGATAATTAGGACACCGATTCCTTCTATAATCAACAACACACACTATAAGTAATATCATTTCTCAACTTATCGGGCATATTGATTTATCGAGCTAAACCTCACCCTTTGATAAGTCAAAGAAATAAATATTAAATATATATGCTTGTTATTATATTAGGATTAAGAGCACACACTTCCATAATAACTAAGATCTAGTTCTTTTACTAAGTCAGTACAAAAAGAACTTACCTAAATGATCCTACTCAATACACTTAAAGTGTAACGGTGTAATTTATTAGTCAAGATAAACTAATACTTAATTACACTACAACTATTCTGATGGTTTGTTCCTTTCCATTTTAGTCGTGAGCAACTTGTTTATAATTTATAGAGAACCGACAACATGATCTTATGAGTGTGACACCACACTCCATATTGTCTACAATATAAATTAATTGAACAATTACATTCAACAAATAAATGCAGATATTGACCAATGAGATTCTTTTATTTCAACAAATAAATGTTTACAAAAGCTAGGCTTTTAGTATACACTCCAACAGTTGGTGCGGTTAGCACTAACAGTCTAACCCAGGTTTTGATGAATGACAAAATAGGTTAAGTTAGTTTTGTTGTTGATCTAACACTCTGACCGAGTGTGCAGGAGAAGTCTAGATAGGTCAACGGGATGACCGAATGTCTGACATGAAGCCCAGCTAGGTCAACGGGCTGACCGGATAGTTGGCACGAAGTCCAAACAGGTCGAAGGGCTGACCAGACGTTTGGTACGAAGTCCAGCTAGGTCGACAGACTGACCGGATAGCTAGCATGAAGTCCAAATGGGTCGAAGGGCTGACCTGACGTCTGGTAGGTAAGTAAAGGTAAGTCACTGGAGGGGAGTGACCATGAGGACGCTTTCTCGGGAAGGGAACTTAGGCGTCGATCTGACTTAGAACCATTTCAGAACTCTAAGTCGAGATCTTGACTAGATTCCGGACTCAGAGAGACGGAATCTAATTAATGCTCTTTCTGTTAATCTATAAATTGTACTAATAATCTATTTTGTTGGAGATATAAGTGCCTCGGACTAACGTTTTTTTGTAGGAAAGGAAGCTGCTGGAAATCAAGGTCCAGGCGCCCGGAGGCAAATTTTATCATCTTTACGTCGTCCCCATGTGGAGCCTCCTGGTTGGGTCGGCTACGTCACACCAGGGCGCCCTGAAGGTTTCAGGCGCCCCGAGCCTCCTATATAAGGAGGGTCAAAGGTGGAGCTCCAATAATAACTCTCAATTCGATCTCTGGTGTCCTGCGGCGCTGCGAAAGCTCTCCGACAAAGTTCTAGTTCACTTTTTCTTTACTAATTGTCGATTTTTATTTTTCCTAATTAATTCTGTACTTAGTCCTGTAGTAATCTTTTGAATTAATTAGTGATTGCCCATTGAAAGCACCCTTGTGTGCGAGCCTTAGAGTAGGAGTCGACACAGGCTCCGAACTAAGTAAATCGAACTGTGTCAGCATTGTTCTTTTCGCTTATTATTTTTTCGTTGCTTAACTCTTTACGAAAGTTTTTTGATATTCACCCCCTCCATCGAACGATCACGATCCAACAGGGGCAACCCATTCGTTTGTCTCCATAGCATTTGCTGAAAGAATAGGTATACCTCCGGAGGTCCTACACGAACAATTCTTGATGACACTACCCTCGGGAGAGATAATGACATCTACGCACTGGCTACGTGCTGTGCTAGTCAAAATTTCAGACAGAGAACTGTATAGTGATCTGATAATACTGAACATGTCTAATTATGATGTTATTTTTGCGATGGACTTTCTAAGCAAGTATGGTGCTTCCATCGAGTGTCGTAAGCAAAGAGTACTATTTCAACCAGAGGCGAAGTCTAAGTTTGAGTTAATTGGAGAATCAAAGAAGAGAACCCAGAAATGCTTATCGGTCATGAAAGCTTAGAAAATGTTAACCGATGGGTGTGCTGGGTTTCTAGCTGATGTGGTTAATACCCAGCAAGAAAGAGATCAAAAGCTAGAGGAAGTTAGAGTCATATGTGACTGCCCAGAAGTGTTTTCGGATGAGTTGCCAAGCTTAGCTCTAGATAGGGAAATTGAATTTAAGATTGAACTCATCCTTGGTACCCATCCAATCTCAAAGGCACCCTACCGGATGGCTCTGACAGAATTGAAAGAACTTTAGGGATAACTACAGCTACTCAACAAGGATTTTATTCGCCCTAGTCACTCACCATGGGGAGCTCCGGTGTTGTTTGTAAAGAAGAAGGGCGGGTTCATGCGAATGTGTGTGGACTACCGAGCGCTGAACAAAGTAACAATTAAGAATAGGTATCCCCTGCCTAGAATTGATGATCTATTTGATCAGTTAAAGGAAGCCACAGTCTTTTCCAAGATAGACTTACGTTCTGAATATCATCAAGTGAAAGTGAAAGGGGATGATGTATCGAAGATGACATTCCGAACGAGGTATGGGTATTATGAGTTTGTAGTTATGCCTTTAGGAGTGACGAACGCTCCTGCTACGTTTATGAATCTGATGAACATAGTGTTCAAAGCATATTTGGGCAAGTTTGTAATTGTCTTCATAGAAGATATCCTTATATACTCCAGAACCCAGGAAGAACATGTTGAACATCTGAGGACAGTATTACAGATTCTTCAATAGAGCTAGTTGTATGTAAAGTTCTCCAAGTGTGAGTTTTGGCTCGATTAAGTGTCCTTCTTAGGTCACATTATTTCCAAAGATGGGGCTATGGTGGATCCAATAAAAATAGAAGCTGTGAGTAACTAGAATAGACCTAAGAATGCCAGTGAAATCAGGAGTTTCCTTGGGTTAGCAAGCTACTACAGGAAATTTGTAGAGAACTTCTCAAGGATCGCTTCCCCATTGACAGTACTTACCAGAAAGAACAGAAAATTTGAGTGGACAGAGGATTGTGAGAAAAGTTTCACTGAACTGAAAAGGAGACTGACCAGTGCTCCAATCCTGACTCTTCTAGAGAATAACAAAAGCTTCGATATTTACAGCAATGCTTCTAAATTGGGGCTCGGGGATGTATTGATGTAGAATGGCAAAGTCATTGCCTATGCCTTGAGACAACTCAAGGATTATGAGAAGAACTATCCTACTCATGACCTTGAGTTAGTAGCGGTAGTCTTCGCTATCAAGATTTGGAGGCATTACTTATACGGAGCTCAGTACAAGATTTACACAGATCACCAGAGTCTTAGGTATTTATTCACATAGAAAGACCTGAACATGAGACAGCGGAGATGGTTGGAGCTGGTCAAAGACTATGACTGTGAAATCCTCTACCATCCAGGGAAAGTGAACAAAGTGGTAGATGCACTAAGTAGGAAATCTTGTGCAATGTTATTGTCTATATCTGCTATGCCCATCCCTTACAGAAAGAAGTAGTAAATTTTGGGCTTGAAATTATTACTGGGCAGCTCTCCACTTTGACACGAGTGTCAACCCTGCTTGACGTTATACAGAAAGGGCAAGATGAAGATCCTAATATTCAGAGGATTAAGGAGGGAATACAGGAAGGAGAAAATGAGAAGTTCCGAGTATCAGACTGTGGGATACTATATTATGGTGATCGCTTCTGTGTCCCTAACCAAGAAGAACTATGACAGAAAATTCTAGATGAAGCTCATGGAATGTCCTACGCTATGCATCCTGGTTCCACCAAGATGTACCAAGATGTAAAGGAATGCTTCTAGTGGTCTGGAATGAAAAGAGATATTGCAAGATATGTCAGTACCTACCTGACATGCCAATCGGTTAAAGCAGAACATCAGAGACCGAGCAGAGTTCTGCAGCCTATCTAGATCCCAGAGTGGAAGTGGGAGGATATATCTATGGATTTTATAGTAGGGCTACCCAGAACCACGAATGGTTACGATGCCATCTGGGTAATAGTGGACAGATTGACCTAGTCTGCTCATTTTCTAGCTATTAAAATATCCTACTCTATCAAACAACTAGCGCAAATATATGTTAAAGAGGTTATCAGATTGCATGGAGTTCCCAAAACTATAATTTCTGATAGAGATGATCGCTTTACTTAATACTTCTGGGAGTGTGTTCAGAGAGCTCTTGGCACTAAGTTGCGATTTAGCATGCATTTCATCCTCAAACTGACAGGCAAACTGAACGAGTAAATCAAGTTCTGGAGGATATACTATGGGCTTGTGCCTTAAATTTCAAAGGAGCTATTGTTGATATCTATTCTTAGCAGAATTTGCATATAATAATAGCTATCAAGCTACTATCGGAATGGCGGCCTACGAGGCTCTATATGGGAGGAGATGTAGATCTCCTATATGTTTATATGAAGGTGGTGAAAAGAAAGAAATGGGACTCCAGATAGATCTTATTGAGGACACTACTAAAGTCATTCAGAACATTCGCTAGAGAATAGAAACTGCCTAGAGCCAGCAGAAAAGCTATGCGGATGTGCACCGTAGACCGTTGGAATTTGATGTTGGGGACTCAGTGTTTCTCAAAGTAGCTCCTATGAAAGGAGTGATGAGGTTTGGAAAGAAAGGAAAGTTGAGTCCACATTTTGTGGGGTCATACCTGGTTACTAAAAGGGTTGGCAATGTAGCTTATGAGCTGGAACTACCTCAGGAGATGTCGGCTATCCATAATGTATTCCATGTCTCAATGCTGAAGAAGCATGTTCTCGATGTAAACCAAGTGATTGATTCACAGTCTATACAAGTTCAAGAGGATCTCAGTTATGAAAGTCGACCTATACAGATAATAGATCGAGAAGTTAAGAAGCTGAGGAACAAAGAGATACTGTTAGTGAAAGTGCTGTGGCAAAGCCAACAGTATGAAGAGGCGACATGGGAATGCGAGGATGATATGAGACGGAAATATCCACAATTGTTCTAAGCTTGAGGATGAACTTTTTATAAGGTATGGGGATTGTAACACCGATAAATTTCCTTTCCTCCAAAAGAGCAAAAAGAAATAAAAGAATAGAAAAGAAATAAAAATATATATACACAAATGACCCGGGCTGGGATTTGAACCCAATACCTTTGATTTAAGATTCATTTAAGTAGCCATTAGGTGGTGGTAAAGCATCACATTAGAAAAAGGAAACTATTCATTATATGTTGATTTTGTGTGAAAAGATTCTTCAACTTCCACTTAGTATAAAAGGGAAGAGAAGAGAAGAAAACCGAGCTCTTCATTTTCTCTTCTCCTCCCTAGCCGAAATTCCTCTTCTCCTTTCTTTTGGTTTTCAGCCAAGAACCCTAGGGTTCCAAGGTTCCAAGTTTTAAAGCTTTTCATGGGGAGAATCTTAGAGGAGGGTTTCTCCCAAGGAAGTAGTACGCGTGTGAGGGGCTATCCGGAGAGTAAGGCATACAAGAGAGGTCGTTCTCCCTAAACCCTAATGGTGAAAGAGTAAGAAATAGCAAGAGGATGTAAGTACTACTCACCTATAATATAAGTTGCTTCGATGATGGATGTTGTGATTGTTGGGTTTTTCGGGCCGCGAAAACCGCTTTTCGCGTCGCGGAAACCCCGAATCACCCAAGCCACGGATCTCGTGCAAGGTAAAACTTTCGAAAACACAAGTACGAGTTATAAACAATGATCTACAGTAGATCTACAAAGGGAAAAACAATTTTACCTTCGAAGCGTGCCCTCGCAAATCCCGCTTGTCCAAGGTACGCCGGATCTCGAGAGTGTCAACGTAGACACTCCTCTAATGATATCCACACGAACAAGGAGTGTCTCCTACACTCAAAGGATGGAGAAGAGAGACCCCAAGTGTGCTAGCACTCTCTCTAGGGCTCTCGGATGGGAAATAGAAAGGAAGGAAAAAGAGGAGATGCAAAAGAATCTCATACACTTACTAGTGGTAACCTCCTTTGTGACCTTCACCCTTCCTTTTTGTTGGAACCCACTCAAAACATCTTCTCCTCACCATGGATGTCACGGCAACCTCAAGAGGGAGAGGAGGAAGAAGCAAGGAGAGGAAGATGGAATGAATGCACACAAAATCAAAAACCCCCTTCACTAATGTGTGGCCGGCCACACAATGTAACCCCCACATTTAATGTGGCCGGCCACATTAAGTGGTATGAGTGTGTAACCTCCATGAGGTGGCACACCATTATGAGGTGGTGATGATGTGGCAAGGATGTGTCATGCCATGTAAGATGAGTCAACCTACATGATGTGGCAATGCATCAAGTCAAACTTGATGTTTCAACTTCCATTTGGTCAAGTCAAAATTGACCAATTTCTTCCTTGTTGAGTTAAATCCAACCTTTGATTCAAGTCAATTTCGATTTAATGAATCTCAATTCATTAATATAAATTGACTCAATGAATCAAATTTAAATTAGACTCATTCAACAATTGAATCTAATTGAGTCTAACTCAATAAGTCTAATTCGAATCCAATCTTTGGTGCATCATATGAACCTAATCCAATTGGTTCATCATATGAACCCAATCTCCAACCACTTGTTCTTTGTGTGTGACCCAATAGGTTCTTGTAACGTTGGTAATGTTTCTAAACTCCTTTAGAAACATAAGCAATGAGCGGCATCTAGCAATACATCATTGCTACCCAAGTTACAAGAAATGTTGAGATCCAACATCACCTTGTGACTACTAATTGTGACTCCTCACAATATGTGACAAGTGTCCTTCTATCCTAGACATCTAGATTGATCAATGTGAGGCATAGACCGTGTCATCCTCTGACCAATCTAAATCTTGAACTCCGAGTAGACTCACTCAATCAAATGAGCTCAATATCTCATATTGACTCATTTGGGTATGGCCATACACTTCGTGGTCTCACTCTATCAAGAATATCGATGTCTCTCCCGTCATATAGGAGGGATAGATCCCATCTACATCACTCACATCCCTCTGCATAATTTGTTATATACCCAGTAATCGCCTTTATAGTCCACCCAGTTACGGGTGACGTTTGACGAAACTAAAGTACATAACTCTTTATGTAGGGATCCATGGTGACTTCAGATCTAAGGACTAATAGTCATACTAATAGCCACATGAGAAAGTATATGACACTCATATAACGATCCATGATACTTTCTCATGGCGGGTCATTCAGTATACATTCTCTAATGCATACCCATGTGTCAGCTTGATATCTCTATATCCATGACTTGTGAGATCAAGTCATCGAGCTGACCTACATGCTAGTCTTATTGTATTAACATTGTCCCTGAATGTTAATACTCGACTAGGAATGATTTAGAGTAGTATTCCCTATATCATCTCACTATCGATTCAACTAATCGATTGATATAGGTATGAACGTTCTACTCAAGGACGTTACTATACTTATTTTATCTGACACTAATACAAATAAGCATAATAACCAAAAACCAATGCCTTTATATATATATAAGAATATGATATACATGAGTCCATACAATCATCAAATGATTGGCTCTAGGGCTCTAACTAACAGTGATATCTTTTATGGCTGATATGTAAGATGCCCTCTAAAGTTTTGGGACTAAGAGCATGTTTAGAATATCTTGAATTGCTTCCCATTTAGTTTTGGGGTTAAGAAGAGTATTCAAGTGCCCTAAAGTGCTTCCCTATAAGTGTGAGGGGATTAAGCGCACATAAGGTGTTTGTTTAAATGACAAATAAGTGCAAGTACAAGAAAGCGATATTTAAAAGAAAGTATTTTACTTTAAAGTGGCATGTACTGGACACAAGGTCCATGGGTGGGCTCCTAGATCGCCCCTAGGCCCCTAGATCGCCTAGTAGTACCTTAATAGGTTCGGGATTAGCTACCTCGGATCTTATTAGGGATGTGCTTAAAGTGGTACAATGTCGAGCCCAAGAAAGTTTATTATTATTTTCACTAATTATGTAATACAAAGTTTTCAAACTTCGTTGTTTGTCTTAATGGAAGTTTTCCTAAGGTTGAGAACCTGAGTTATAAAGTGCAGCATTGATGAACTCTATAATATGCCAAGATTCCTATTTTCATTACATTACTAGCATGCTTTTAAGTTGATATTTCGCATGATAAACCTGTTTAAAAATACATGTCATACACACATTTCCGAATTATGTGTTTTAGCGTGAATTACTGTCAAGTGCATGTTTGTGTTTTTCCCAAGCAGTTTGAAAAACATGTTTCCACTGTTTGTGTTTTCCCCAAGCAAATTTGAAAACAGTATGTTTCCCTTTTGAATGCTTGTTTTGTGAGTAGATGGTACTTACTAAGCATTCGCTTATAGATTTACATTTCCTTATACTGCAGATAAAGGAAAAGGATAGGTCGAGTATGAGGAGGCAGCAGGAGCAGTGTTTTCTGTGTGTGACGGAACAGTGGAAGAAGATCGGGAACTTGTTATTTTATGGAACATGTCAGAACTTGGTGTTTAAGTAATTTCTTCTTTTTTTCTCTTCCTGAAATACTATCACTAATTGCCTAGGATGAAATTGTTAGTTTGACAGTAAAAGAGTGGCAAAGAGGGGAGCTTTAGGGTCTCTCCAAAGGGGAGAACAAACCCTTTTGTAGAGGAGGGTGTGACCTCCACATGACCCGTCTCACGGCCGTATGAATCCACATGACCCCCTACTTCCTGCTCTCAGCCAAGGTGACACGACCGAGTGGATTCACACGGTCGTGCACCTCTTCCTCTCGGCCAAGGGGGCACGACCGTGTGGATTCACACGGGTGTGCACCTCTTCCTCTCGACCACGGGGGCACGGCCGTGTGGATTCACACGGCCATGCACCTCTTCCTCTCGGCCAAGGGGGCATGACCATGTGGATTCACATGGTCATGCACCTCTTCCTCTCAGCCAAGGGGACAAGGCCGTGTGGATTCACACGACCATGCACCTCTTCCTCTCATCCAAGGGGACACGATCATGTGGATTCACACGGTGGTGCACCTCTTCCTCTCGGCCAAGGGGACACGATCGTGTGAATTCACATGACTGTGCAGTTCTGCTTGGCTCCAGGTCATGTCCTATCAGTTGAAACAAGTTAAAGTAGATCTATGGACTGAGTAGTACATAATGTGTAAGAATGCCAAAATTTAGATATGGAAAGGGTTGTTAGTGCAATCGACCTAGATTTTGAAGTGTGTGTTAAAGAGTTTAAGTTAGGCTTTCATATGTATTTGATATGTGTTTAAGTCGTGCAGGACTTGCAGAAACACATGAGGAACTTGGTATGGAAAGCTCATCCAAGGGCTCGGATCCTTGAGTCAGTGAAGGATGGTGTGGAAAACATCCGAGGGACCGCCGGACGAGGAGCAATGGAGTGGAGCCGAGGGAAGTGGACTTCAAGGTAATGTGAAGGATGGCACGGAGAGGAGCCGTGGGCTCGGGTGCATCTGAGGGATGAAGCTCGAGGAAGAGGACTTCAAAGGTGACTCCGAGAATGAGTGTGTGAGAATGTACTGGGACCAGTCGACTGGTCATTGGACCAATCGACTGATCCTATTTCACAGAATGCCAGAATGATTCTGTGCTTGTCGACTACGGGGACCAGTCGACTGGTCATGGGACTAGTCGACTGGTATATGGCCGTTGGCAGAAATTGGCTTTCTGCAGAGAGCCGTTGGGTGTGTCCAACAGCACATCAGTCGATTGATGTGTGGACCAGTCGATTGGTGTCAGGTATGAGTTGATTAGTGATCAACTCTCTCCTCTTATTTAAGGGGAGCTTTGGGCCATGAAGAAAGTAACTCATGCACATTGAATAACTTCTAGTCTCTGCCCAAAGCTTCCAAAGTTCACTCTCTTCTTCCTAAACCTAAACTTCATCTTGTAAAGAGGGAGAGATTATTTGTGATAGGTTTGCTCCACTGAGAAGGAGAAGCTCTAGCCGGGGACTGATCCACAGAAGGATCAAGGGCTCGTCCACCTCAAGGACACGTCGTGGAGTAGGAGCAAGCAATCTCCGAACCACGATACATCGACCTTGTTAGCGTTTGTATTTTTCCTTGATTGCTTACATTGTTTTGTTTAGTGTATTCCGCTGCGTACTAACCTTCTTGTAGAGAAGAAATCGATTTGGGAGTGGCCTAACTATCCAACTCCCCTTAAAGCCCACCACCGATCCTCCAACAACTGGTATCAGAGCGAGGACACCCTTCAACGGACTAATCGCTGAGAAGAGCAACATTATCAAATGGTCGGCTCAAACATTCATCCACCCAAATTCGAAGGCGACTTCTCTTGGTGGAAGAAGAGAATAGAGGTATTTTTCAATACCGATTTTGACATTATGCTAATTATGAGAAGTGGTTTTGAAGAGCCCAAGGATGAACACAATGAGACCATCGACATAACAAGATGGACCAATAGGCAAAAAGAAGAGCATCTAGCAAATTCCAAGACAATCCATCATCTACTAAATGTTCTTCCCCAACAAGAAGTAACAAGGGTTGGAACCTACTCAAGTGCTAAGGAGTTATGGGAAAAGCTAGTGGAGCTTCATGAAGGGACATCAGAAGCAAAATTGGCAAGAAGAGACCTCCTTCAAACTCAACTCAACAATATCAAGCTTGAGAAAGGAGAAAATGTATCAATTTTACATTCTAGAATTAAGGAAATTATTAATGGACTAACAAGTGTAGGTGAGACACTTTCAAATCGAGACATGATGATGAAAGCCCTAAATGCTTTCCCAAGAACCACAACTTGGATCTCCATTGTAGATTCATACTACATATCAAAGGACCTAGAGAAATCCTCTCTAGATGAACTCTTCTCAACAATGGAGCTCCACGAAACAAGAGTTGAAGGATTAGATGGAGAAGCTCATAGATCAAGAGGAGTAGCCCTTGTGGCAAACAAGGGAAAGGGTAAGAAGAAGAAGTCATCATCCCCACCATCCTCCGACTCCGAAGAATCAAGTGCCTCAGTGGATAGTTATCAAGAGGTGTATATGGTAAGAAAAATGAGAAGGGCATTTAAAAAGTTTTCTACTAACAAATCTCATGCTAGGAAAAGCTCAAGAAGCAAAAGTAGAAGAAGGAGGATAATTTGCTATAATTTCCAAGGAGAGGGACACATAAGAGATGATTGTCCTCTCTTGAAGAAGAAGGAAGGGAAGAAGAGGGAGGAGAAGAAGACAAAAGAAAAGGGGAAGAAGGCTGAAAACCTAAAAGCAACATGGGATGCTCCTTCATCATCATCGGAGGAAGAAGAGCATCATGTAGTCAATTATGCTCTAATGGGAATTGATGATATAGCCTCCACCTCATCCGAAAATGAAGAGGGAAAGAGCTCAAGTGAAGATAAAGAGGGGAGCTCAAATGAAGGGGAGGTCAAACTTCGGATTCAGACTTCTCGGTAAGTGAGGTACATAATTTTCCTCCCCATATTTTAATCAAAATTATTTCAAGTACAAATGATGATTTGTTTAAAGCTAAAAGGAAAAATAAATCCTTGAAAAATGATATTTGCATGCTTGAAGCAAGATTAGAATCCATGTGCTCTAAGGACAACAATATGCATGCTTCTTCTAATTCTTCAAATGATTCATGTTTAGAAGAAGAAAATAGGAAATTAAGGGAAAATGTAGAATACCTTACCGATACCCTTAGGAAATTTGAAATTGGCTCTAAAACCCTAAATATGATCATTGGGAGCCAAAGGGCAAGTTTTAAGAAAAATGAGTTAGGATACAATGAACCCAACAATGAAAAGACCTACCATTGTCTACTTGCTAGGGGGCAATCAAAAACCAAGACCATAGATAGAAAATGGATTCCCAAGTAATATTTGGTTAACCCAATTAGAAAGAATTTCCATTGGGTACCAAAATCAATCCTCAAGGGTTAGAGGATTTTAGGTCAAGTCAACCATAGAAATCATAATTCAAATCCTTGAAAAAAAAATGGTTGACTTGAGACCTTAAGGGGGAGCACTTAGTCTTGATAGAGATTCATGATCAAGAGGGCTAAGTAGAGGTTACCTTTATCTCACAATGACTTGCACTATTTTCTAACCATAAATGTGAGATTCTAGGATGATACTATAATTCACTTATGCTTATGGCATTTTGATGAGTTATGAAGTGTATCAAATTGTTAGTAATCATAGACCGACTATGGAGAAAGCAAATGTTTAATTAATGGACATCTTGCCCATAGATCATAGTTGGATATTTCAAATATTTTGAAAATAATTCTATGTTTATTTACTATGGAATAGCTATATTGAAACATATGATTGCAAAACTAGGTGTTAATTTGATGCCAACTTGCATGTTTTTGATACTTTTGAGATTTTGTCAAAATTTTAAAAATACTTTGACTTTTCATGAAGACATATTTTTATTAGTTAAAGGACATTTCAAGAAATATGTTTTCAAAATTTCATAATTTTTAAATTTTTTTGGAATTTTCTATGAATTTCTGAATGTGGCTTCAGAAGGCTGAAAATAGATTTCAGAGTGTACCAGTCGACTGTGTCAAGTACCAGTCGACTAATACCAGCCTTCCAGCATTCTTATGGCTTATGAAATCAATTTTGTGGTCAAAATTTGGTTAGAGTTGGTGCTATAGAATACATGATTGATTGGTACAATTTTTTTGATGATGTCAAAGGGGGAGAAATGGGTAGGTTTAAGTTAGAAACCTACTTGTGTACAAAACTTTGACAAAATTTTGAAAATTAAGGTTGAGAGCAAATTTTAAGGGGGAGCTTGGGTTTTAGGCATCATGTTTACAAATTGCTTGTAATTTTTCAAAGTTGTTATTTGTGCCTAACTTAAACATATTGCCACACATCAAAAAGGGAGAGATTGTTGGTGCAATCAACCTAGGTTTTGATGTGTGTGTCAAAGAGTTTAAGTTAGACTTTCATATGTATTTGATATGTGTTTAAGTCATGTAGGACTTGGAGAAACACATGAGGAACTTGGTATGGAAAGCTCATCCAAGGGCTCGGATCCTTGAGTAGGTGAAGGATGGTGTGGAAAACATCCGAGGGACCACTGGACAAGGAACAATGGAATGGAGCCGAGGGAAGTGGACTTCAAGGCAACGTGAAGGATGACACGGAGAGGATTCGCGGGCTCGGGTGCATCTGAGGGGCGAAGGCTGAGGAAGAGGACTTCAAAGGAGACTCCGAGGACGAGTGTGTGAGAATGTACTGGGACCAACCGGCTGGTCATTGGATTAGTCGACTGATCCTATTTCATAGAATACACAGAATGATTCTGTGCTTGTCGACTACGGGGACTAGTCCACTGGTCATGGGACCAGTCGACTGGTATATGGCCGTTGGCAGAAATTGGCTTTTTCCATAGGGTCGTTGGGTGTGTCCAACGGAACATCAGTCGACTGGTGTGTGGACCAGTCGATTGGTGTCAGGTTTGTGTTGATTAGTGATCAACTCTCTCCTCTTATTTAAGGGGAGCTTTGGGGCATGAAGAAGGTAACTCATGCACATTGAAAAACTTCTAGTCTTTGCCCAAAGCTTCCAAAGTTCACTCTCTTCCTCCTAAACTGAAACTTCATTTTGTAAAGTGGGAGAGATTCTTTGTGAGAGGTTTTCTCCACCGAGAAGGAGAAGCTCTAGCCAGAGATTGCCGGGGACTGATCCACCGAAGGATCAAGGGCTCGTCCACCTCAAGGACATGTCGTAGAGTAGGAGCAAGCAATCTCCGAACCACGATACATCGCCCTTGTTAGTGTTTGTATTTTTCCTTGATTGCTTACATTGTTTTGTTTAGTGTATTCCGCTGCGTACTAACCTTCTTGTAGAGAAGAAATCGATTTGGGAGTGGCCTAACTATCCAACTCCCCTTAAAGCCCACCACTGATCCTCCAACAACTGGTATCAGAGCGAGGACACCCTTCAACGGACTAATCGCTGAGAAGAGCAACATTATCAAATGGTCGGCTCAAACATTCATCCACCCAAATTCGAAGGCGACTTCTCTTGGTGGAAGAAGAGAATAGAGGTATTTTTCAATACCGATTTTGACATTATGCTAATTATGAGAAGTGGTTTTGAAGAGCCCAAGGATGAACACAATGAGACCATCGACATAAAAAGATGGACCAAAAGGCAAAAAGAAGAGCATCAAGCAAATTCCAAGACAATCCATCATCTACTAAATGTTCTTCCCCAACAAGAAGTAACAAGGGTTGGAACCTACTCAAGTACTAAGGAGTTATGGGAAAAGCTAGTGGAGTTTCATGAAGGGACATCGGAAGCAAAATTGGCAAGAAGAGACCTCCTTCAAACTCAACTCAACAATATCAAGCTTGAGAAAGGAGAAAAGGTATCAATTTTACATTCTAGAATTAAGGAAATTATTAATGGACTAACAAGTGTAGGTGAGACACTTTCAAATCGAGACATGATGATGAAAGCCCTAAATGCTTTCCCAAGAACCACAACTTGGAGCTCCATTATAGATTCATACTACATATCAAAGGACCTAGAGAAATCCTCTCTAGATGAACTCTTCTCAACAATGGAGCTCCACGAAACAAGAGTTGAAGGATTAGATGGAGAAGCTCATAGATCAAGAGGAGTAGCCCTTGTGGCAAACAAGGGAAAGGGTAAGAAGAAGAAGTCTTCATCCCCACCATCCTCCCACTCCGAAGAATCAAGTGCCTCAATGGATAGTGATCAAGAGGCGTATATGGTAAGAAAAATGAGAAGGACATTTAAAAAGTTTTCTACTAACAAATCTCATGCTAGGAAAAACTCAAGAAGCAAAAGTAGAACAAGGAGGGTAATTTTCTACCATTGCCAAGGACAGGGACACATAAGAGATGATTGTCCTCTCTTGAAGAAGAAGGAAGGGAAGAAGAGGGAGGAGAAGAAGACAAAAGAAAAGGGGAAGAAGGCTCAAAACATAAAAGCAACATGGGATGATCCTTCATCATCATCGGAGGAAGAAGAGCATCATGTAGTCAATTATGCTCTAATGGGAATTGATGATATAGCCTCCACCTCATCCGAAAATGAAGAGGGAAAGAGCTCAAGTGAAGATGAAGAGGGGAGCTCAAGTGAAGGGGGAGGTCAAACTTCAGATTCAGACTTCTCGGTAAGTGAGGTACATAATCTTACTCCCCATATTTTAATCAAAATTATTTCAAGTACAAATGATGATTTGTTTAAAGCTATAGGAAAATTAAATCCATGAAAAATGATATTTACATGCTTGAAGCAAGATTAGAATCCATGTGCTCTAAGGACAACAATATGCATGCTTCTTCTAATTCTTCAAATGATTCATGTTTAGAAGAAGAATATAGGAAATTAAGGGAAAATGTAGAATACCTTACCGATACCCTTAGGAAATTTGAAATTAGCTCTAAAACCCTAAATATGATCATTGGGAGCCAAAGGGTAAGTTTTAAGAAAAATGGGGTTTGATACAATGAACCCAACAATGAAAAGACCTACTACTGTCTACTTGCTAGGGGGCAATATGTAATGACCGCACTTCTATACGCTGACACAAGCCACGAACGTTACTCCTTTCATACTACTATGGACATTATTGTATGTACACTGTTGGGTTCAGAGAGCTACTCTGAACTTATTTCTACTGTTAAGTCGTGGTTCGGGAGCGAAATAGAGCTAAGATAAAGTTTAGAACTGCTTGAGAATCTAGGTCGTGTGGTGATGACTAGCCGTGTAGCTTTACTAAGCGTTTGGGCACGGCCGTGTAAGGCCCTCCCTGCTGGAGCAGGACACGACCATGTGGCTTCTACACGGTCGTGTCACCTTGGCTATAATGAAGATGGGCATGGTCGTGTGGCTCACACGACCGTGTCACCTCGGCTGAGTCAAAGGGGTGCACGGCCGTGTGGATCCACACGGCCGTGTCATTTTGCCCGAGGAGGAGAGGTGCATGGCCGTGTGTGGCACACGACCGTGCAACCTTTCCAGAGACTAAGCCTTGCATGGCCGTGTGTGGCATACTGCCGTGCAACTTTTCCAGAGACTAAACCTTGCATGGCCGTGTGTGGCACACGACCATGCAACTTTTCCAGAGACTAAACCTTGCATGGCCGTGTGTGGCACACGGTCATGCAACCTTGGCCGAGAGGGAGAGGGTTGGGGCCGGGTGCACGTCTGTGTGGGAGTCACGTCCTGCACGCAAAAAAGAGTGGTTCTCCCCCTTTGTACGCCTTCTTGACTTATCATTTTATCCCACAACCTTAGGGAGAATATTTGACACTTCAACTACTACCAAACCGCAAATTCATTGTACACCATTCTTAATAGGACTTTTACACTAAGCGGAGATAAGAACATATGTCCATCAACACCAAAATCTAACATGGTCAAATACTAGCAAATTCCAGGATTATTTCCCACTATTCCGTCACCCCTACCATCAAACATTGCTCCTGCTGCCCCTTCTTACTCCATCTTTCCCTTACCTTTATCTGCAGTATAAGGAAATGCAAACTATAAGCAAAGGCTTAGTAAGTACCATCTACTCACAAAACTACGCATTAAGAGAACATGTCTTTTTATTGTAAAACTGCTTGGAAAGAGAACAACAAACATGCACTTGAGAATAGTTCACGCTAAAATATATGCTTTGTAAATATGCATTTGATATGTATTTTTAAACAGTTTTAAAATGCTAAACACCAACTTAAACCATGCTAGTGATCTAACGAGAACAGAAATCTTAGCATATCTTAAAGTTCATCAATACTACACTTTATAACTCAAGTTGTCCACTTAATGATGGTTTCACTTTAACAAACCAATGAACTTTGAAACTTTATAATACATACTAGTGAACATAATAGTCAACTTTCTTGGGCCCGACAATATACCACTTTGCGCGCATCCTTAATAAGATCCGAGGTAGCTAATCCCGAATCTATTAAGGTACTACTAGGCGATCTTATGCCTAGGGGCAATCTAGGAGCCCATCCCAAGGACCTTGGTCCAGTACATGCCACTTCAAAGTAAAATACTTTTTTTTAATAGCATTTTCTTTTACTTTGCACTTGCTTGTCATTTCAACAAACACTTGATGTGTACTTTATCCCCTCACACTTATAGGGAAGCACTTTTAGGGCCTTTGAATCTGCTTCTTAGTCCCAAACTAAATGGGAAGCAATTTGATACTCCCTACACATGCTCTTAGTCCCCAAAACTTTAGAGGGCTTCTTACATAATATGATAAGCTTCTTCCTTAACATGTCTAAAGCATAACTCAACATAAATCTTCTAAATCATGCATAAAAGACATTACTAAATACTTCTTCGATGCAACTTATACTGCAGGTGAGAGGTACTTACATTCTTTTGCTATTTCTTACTCATACACCGCTAGGGTTTTGGGAGAACGACCACTCTTGTATGCTTTACTCTCCCTGGTTAGCCCTTCTAAGCGTACTCCTTCCTTGGGAGAGATCCTCCTCCTAGATTCTTCCCTCGAAAGGCTTTAAAAACATAAAGCCCTAAATTCTGGCCGAACTTGAGCAAGAGGATGGAGAGAATTCGGCTAGAGAAGAAGACGAAGATAAAAACTAGGTTTTCATCTCTTCAACTCCCTTTTATACTATGTGGAAGTTGAAGCATCTCTTCACACAAACTCCACATATAATGAATTGTTTCATATTGCTCATGTGATGCTTTACCACCACCCTAATGGAAACTCTAACCAATTACATATAAGAGGCCTTGGGTTCAATCCTACCCAAGCCCATTTTTAAATCTATTTTTTTATTTATTATTTATTTCTTTTTTATTTATTTTTCTCTTCTTCTAGTTCTTTTTGCCTTTTTGAACAGAGAGAGAATTTACGGGTGCTACAATCCCTCATACCTTATAAAAAGTTCATCCTCGAACTAGAACAATTGTGGATACTTCTGTCTCATCTCGTCCTCACGCTCCCAGGTTGCCTCTTCATTCTGTTGACTTTGCCACAGTACTTTTACTAACGGTATCGCTTTGTTCCTCAATTTTTTAACTTCTTGATCTATTATCTTAATAGGTCGACTTTCATAATTGAGATCCTCTTGAACTTGTACCGTCTGTGGCTCAATCACATGATTTGCATTGGGAACATGCTTCTTCAACATTGAAACATGAAATATATTATAGACAGCTGACATTTATTGAGGTAGTTCCAGCTTATAAGCTACCCTGCCAACTCTTTTGGTGATCAAGTATGGCCCCACATATCGTGGACTCAAATTTCCTTTCTTCCCAAACCGCATCACTCCTTTCATAGGAGCTACTTTGATGAACACTAAGTCCCCAACCTTAAATTTTAGTGGTCTACGGCGGACATCCACATAGCTTTTCTGCCGGCTCTGAGCAGTTTCTATTCTCTGGCGAATGTTCTGAAAGCTTGGGTGGTGTCTTCGATGAGATCTGTCTGGAGTCTCATTTCTTTCTTTTCACCACCTTCATACCAACAAATAGGAGATCTACATCTCCTCCCGTACAGAGCCTCATAGGGTGTCATTCCGATAGTAGCTTGATAGTTATTATTGTATGCAAACTCTGCTAAGCATAGGTATCGACACCAGCTGCTCTTGAAATCTAAGGCACAAGCCCGTAGCATATCCTCCAAAACTTAGTTCACCCATTCTGTTTGCCCGTCAATTTGAGGATGAAATGCAGTGCTAAATCGTAACCTAGTGCCAAGAGCTCTCTTAACACACTCCTAGAAGTGTGAAGTAAAACGACCATCTCTATCAGAAATTATGATTTTGGGCACTCCATGTAATCTGATGACCTCTTTAACATATATTTGTGCTAACTGCTCAATAGAGTAGGATGTTCTAATTGCTAGGAAATGAGTAGACTTGGTCAATCTGTCTACTATTACCTAGATAACATCATAACCGTTCGTGGTTCTGGGTAATCCTACTATGAAATCCATAGCTATATCCTCCCACTTCCACTCTGGGATCTGGATAGGCTGCAGAACTCCGCCTGGTCTCTGATGTTCTGCTTTAACCCGTTGACATGTCAAACAGGTACTGATGTATCTGGCAACATCCCTCTTCATGCCAGACCACCAGAAGCATTCTTTTAAATCTTGGTACATCTTGGTGGAACCAGGATGCATTGCATAGGGTGTTCTATGGGCTTCATCTAAATTTTTTTCCGCAGTTCTTCTTAATTAGGGACACAGAGACAATTACCATAATATAGTATCCCACTATCTAATACTTGAAACTCTCCATTTTCTTCTTCCTGTATTCCCTGCTTGATCTTCTGAATAATAGGATCTTCCTCCTACCCTTTCTGTACGTCGTCAAGCAAGGTTGACACTAGTGTCAAAGTAGAGAGCTGCCCGGTAATAATTTCAAGCCTAAAGTTTACTATTTCTTTTTGTAGGGGATAGGCCATAGCAGATATAGACAGTTAGGCAACACAAGATTTCCTACTTAGTGCATCTGCCACTTTGTTCGCTTTCCCTGGATGGTAGAGGATTTCATAGTCATAGTCCTTGACCAGTTCAAGCCATCTCCGTTGTCTCATGTTAAGGTCTTTCTGAGTGAAGAAATACTTTAGACTCTGGTGATCTATGTAAATCTTGCACTGAGCTCCGTATAAGTAATGCCTCCAGGCTTTGAGAGTGAAGACTACTGCTGCTAACTCAAGGTCATGAGTGGGAGAGTTCTTCTCATAATCTTTGAGTTGTCTCGAGGCATAGGCAAATACTTTGCCATTCTGCATCAGTACAGCTCTGAGTCCTAGTTTAGAAGCATCGCTGTATATATCAAAGCTCTCGCCATTTTCTGGAAGAGTCAGGATTGGAGCACTAGTCAGTCTCCTTTTTAGTTCAAGGAAACTCTTCTCGCAATCCTCTATGCACTCAAATTTTTTATTCTTTCGGGTAAGCACTATTAGTGGAGAGGCGATCCTTGAGCAGTTCTCTACAAATTTCCTATAGTATCCTGCTAACCCAAGGAAACTTCTGATTTCACTAACATTTTTGGGTCTATTCCTGTTACTCACAGCTTCTATTTTTGTCGGATCTACCATAACCCCATCTTTAGAAATAATGTGACCCAGAAAGGACACTTGATCAAGCAGAACTCACACTTAGAGAACTTTGCGTACAACTGTCTCTGTTGGAGAATCTGTAATACTGTCTTCAGGTGTTTAGCATGTTCTTTTAGAGTTCTTGAGTATATAAGAATATCGTCTATGAAGACGATCACAAACTTATCAAAATACTCCTTGAACACTCTGTTAATCAGGTCCATGAACGTAGCAGGAGCATTCGTCACTCCAAAAGGCATAACTACAAACTCATAGTGCCCATACGTCATTCGAAATGCTATCTTCGGTACATCATCAGCCTTCACTTTCACTTGATGATATCCAGACCACAATTCTATCTTGGAAAAGACTGTAGCCCCCGTTAAATGATCAAATAGGTCATCAATTCTCGGCAAGGGATACCCATTCTTGATTGTCACCTTATTCAGCACTCGGTAGTCCACGCACATTCGCATAGACCCGTCCTTCTTCTTTATGAACAACACCGGAGCTCCCCAGGGTGAGTGACTAGGGCGAATGAAGCCCTTGTCGAGTAGCTCTTGTAATTGTCCCTGAAGTTCTTTTAATTCTGTCGGAGCCATTTGGTAGGGTGCCTTTGAGATTGGATGGGTACCAGGAATGAGTTCAATCTCACATTCAATTTCCCTATCCGGAGCTTACCCTGGCAACTCTTCCGGAAACACTTCTGGATAGTCACATACAACTCTAACTTCCTCTAGCTCGTGATCTCTTTCTTGCTGGGTATTAACCACATGAGCTAGAAATCTAATACATCCATCGGCTAACATTTTATGAGCCTTCATGGCTTATAAAAATGTCTGAGTTTTCTTCTTCGAATCTCCATGAACTCAAACTTAGACTCTGCCTCAGGTTGGAATAGAACCCTTCGCTTATGGCACTCAATGGAAGCACCATACTTTATTAGGAAGTACATCCCAAAAATAGCATCGTAATCAGACATGTTCAGCAAGATCAGATCAATGTACAGTTCTCTGCCTGAAATTTTGACTGGCACAGCTCGCAGCCAGTGTGTAGATGTCATTATCTCTCCCGAGGGTAGTGTCGTCAAGAATTGTCCACTTAGGACTTTCGGGGGTATACCTATTCTTTCAGCAAATACTATGGAGATAAATGAATGGGTAGCCCCAGTATTAAATAACGCAATTGCATATTGATTAAAAATGCATATCTGACCTGTGACAACAGTGGAGGCGTTTGCTACCTCCTCTCTGGTAAGGGAGAAAACTCGAGCATTTGTAGAACTTGGTGGAGCTTCCAATCTACCTTGACTAATATGAGGACCCTCCAATGCGGCCTGCATCTGGTGTAGCTGTGCCTGCTTGCTTCCATATTGCACAGGTTGTGCAGGAGGAAGATTGATCTTGATCGAGCAATTCCTGGCCATATGCCCCTCTTAACCACATGTATAACAACCACTCGTGCCCTTGCGATAGATTCCAGAGTGCATCCTTTCGCAGATGGAACATGTGGCATACTTAGTTTGCTTGTTTACTGATCCTCCCTTCTTATTACTCCACTGCTTCCTCTTAGAGTTCCCTTTCCATGTTGACCCATGACTATAGGATTTCTGAGTGTCGGAACTCCCTTGACCTTTATTCTCCATTAGTACTGGCTTTTGCTGCTTGATACTGTTCTGATAATACTATGTGATCAGGGCACTACTAATCAGCTCTTCTACAGTCTGTGGTCTATTAATTCTGCCAGCTACATTTAGAGCTATCTCTGGCCTCAGCATCTTGAGAATTAGCCTCACCCTTTCTCGTTCAGTGCTGACCAGCTCAGGGCATAGCGAGCCAACCTATTGAATTTCTTCACAGCTTCATCCACTGATAAATCTCCTTGTCGAAATTCCGTGAACTCGTCATAATGTTTATTTGCGACTCGCATATGGAGGAATTCTTCAAAGAACTCAGTCTCGAAGTCAGACCAGGTCATTTGATCTACTTTTCATTTTGCCTTGACCCATTCCCACCACATTCTTACATCACCGGTGAGGCAGAAGGAGGCACACTTAATCTTTTCTACCTCTGGCCAGTCCAGTAGCTCCATTATACTCTCCAAAGTTTTGAACCATGCTTGAGGATCCCATGGCTCATTGGTACTAGAGAAACTCTCTGGCTTCAGTTTCTGCCACTGGATCAGGTATGCTTCTTGCCTCACCACCTTAGCTGGGGCTACAGGGGTAACTGATGGTGCTTTAGCTATAGTAGGTATTACCATATTGACTTCCGGTGGGACTACAGGGGAAGCTTGCTGGTTAGCAGTTAGAGAGGCAATAACCTGCTGCTGCTCAGCCACTTGTCTCTGAAGTTGAGCTACTACTTCTAAAAGGTTGGGTTGTGGTGCTGACTCATTTTCCCCTGGTTGAGGCTCATTAACCCTCGGCTGTCTAGCTGGTCTTCCTCTAGCCATTTTACATATCATAAGTCAAAACTAGTGAAAACATACGTCAGCCTCTCATCATCCCTACTTGCTACCATTACTACTTTCACATATGAGCATGCTAAAACTTAACAAAAATTTCTTACTAAACATAACAGTAACTAGGTACATGAAAAAAAGGTACTTTCTTACTTGGAAGCTGCAGGATCAATGCTTGATGTGTGGGTGGCGGAATGATGGAACTGCTTTAATACCATAATTGTAACGACCGCACTTCTATACCCTGACACAAGCCACGGACGTTACTCCTTTCATACTTCTAAGGACATTATTGTACGTACACTGTTGGGTTCAGAGATCTACTCTGAACTTGTTTCAACTGTTAAGTCGTGGTTCGGGAGCGAAATAGAGCTAAGATGAAGTTTAGAACTACTTGAGAATCTGAGCCGTGTGGTGATGACCGGCCGTGTAGCTTTACTAAGCGTTTGGGCACGACCATATGTCCCACACGGCCGTGTAAGGCCCTCCCTGCTGGAACAGGGCACGGCCGTGTGGCTTCCACACCGTCGTGTCACCTTGGTCGTAATGAAGGGGGCATGGCCGTGTGGCTCACATGGTCGTGTGGCTCACATTGTCGTGTCACCTCGGTTGAGTCAAAGGGGTGCACAGCAGTGTGGATCCACATGGCCATGTCATTTTGCCCGAGGAGGAGAGGTGCATGGTCGTGTGTGGCACACAGCCGTGCAACCTTTCCAGAGACTAAGCCTTGCATGGTCGTGCGTGGCACACGACCGTGCAACTTTTCCAGAGACTAAACCTTGCATGGTCGTGTGTGGCACACGACCGTGCAACTTTTCTAGAAACTAAACCTTGCATGGTCGTGTGTGGCGCACGGCTGTGCAACTTTTCCCAAAGACTAAACCTTGCATGGCCATGTGTGGCACACGGTCATGCAACCCTGGCAGAGAGGGAGAGGGTTGGGCACGTGTGACTCCACACGGCCATGTCAAGGCCGTGTGGGGGTCACGCCCTGCACCCAAAAAGGAGTGGTTCTCCCCCTTTGTACTCCTTCTTGACTTATCATTTTATCCCACGACCTGTAACGACCACCCTTCTTACTACTACTATTCTCTAAGGATGACCGTTACTTAACTACTAACTCTACTTAACCGGTATGATTAAAAATCACATGGAAACCCTACCAAAAAAATTTCGGCAAAGTCTCCCCTGTACCGGTGACCATATTCAACAATACATGCAATATATATACTCAGCCACAAGCGGCTGGAACACATAACAATCAACCACGCAGTATAATAATTTTAACTCTGCAACAATAAAGGAAAACTAATCCATGCCACAACTGAATAGCAAATACAGTATTAAGTGTCCTTATAAACAGTTATCAAATTTCCTTAACACATAAAGACTTAATTAACTCAAAGAAACAAATCATAATTTATTTTATTCGCAAGAATCCCTAGGACTTCCATAATGCAGAGATCACACACTCCTCTTGCATCTCCTTGTCGCCTTCCTTTATATTAGCTTTCCTTTTTCTTTATCTGCAGTAGGAGGAATGCAAACTATAAGCAAAATGCTTAGTGAGCGCTATCTAACTCACAAAATTTCGACATGCATGTATATAAATAAAAACATGCTAAAACTGAATGCTAACATGTAAAGCTACTCATGCTCATAAATAGCAAAGGAATCATACTAACTGAAATACTAAACATGTATAGCTAATCATGCTCATAAATAGCAAATAACAGTAAACTAACTCATGCTCTTCTATTAGTAAAGAAGCGTACTGAAAGGCTAAACATGTAAGGCAAGTCTATACTATCATGCTTGCATAAAGAACTTAACTTACTGAATTCTAAACACCTTCTGTATCTTATTTCACTTGCTTAAAGACTTATTCTTTAATACTTATGTGAAACTTATCTTACTTGTTCAAAAACTTATACTTATAATACTTCAAAATAATAATCAACTTCTTCTTGGACCCAGGCTTAGTACCATCTTATGCGCGTTCCCTAATAGGTTGGGGTAGCGAGCCACCAATCCTAAAAGAGCAGACCTTGGTCTACCAGGGCCAAGACCTTGGAATTGGACACCCGAATTTGTTTAACGACAACCTTGTGGAGTCGGGTACTAGCCTCTTCTTAAAAGTAAAATACTTATAATCTTAATTACTTCTTCTTTAAATGCCTTGACATTTTAATAGACACCTTGTGTGCCAAAATCCCTAAAGTCTTGACTTTGGAATTTACTTAAGGTCTTGACCTTTTCCTTTCTTTCCTTTACTCATACTTCTCATAATCCTTTCTTAGAGCTTACTAGAACACTGTAAGTTAATCTAACAAGTTGAGAATTGCAATTAACTAAGCATGCTATATAAAATAAAGCAAAGCCAATCAACTACAAGATAAACTTAATAACTGTTCATGTTAAACTAATCATGTTTAATTATTAGCAAATGAAAGCTAAAAGATCTGCTCATGTATATCTATATAAACTAAATTTGCTACACAAAGGTGCTAAAAATGAAGGTCGTTCATGCTTGTTCAAGTAAGGAAAATTAACTGTATGTTTCACTTTAAAGAGCTTTTAAAAGCAAATGAATACATATATGCATATATATCAAAAATCCCCACAGGAAGCTTAAAGTAAGGAATGCTAGTTATCTAAACCTATTACACGTGTTAAGCTTAAGGTTGTCCTTGAAACATGGATTTACTAGAACAGAACCTGAGAGATACTACTCATTCTAAATTAATTCCTTCCAAGCAAAGCATAAAGGAACACTACTGTTGCCATCACAAATTGACACGTGCTGGAGTTTTAAAACCCACATAAAACTTGTTTTCATTTCAAATACCCAGCACATACAAAAAACCAAAACCTACCAAAACTAAAGATTCCTGTAACTTGTTCATAACTATACTTTTATCAAGCAACATAACCCTTTAAACTAATTACAGCAGAATTAAACAAAAGAAACCCAAAACTCAAAATTCCTCATCGAGCAACAGATCTTTAAACTGTAAAATTCCACACGAATAGAGCAGGGTATTCCTTCGTAAGAAGCATGGTGAAAAGAACAAGGATCTGAAATGTTTCAAGAAAATGAAACAACCTATGAAAACTTATTCCCAGCTTATGTTTATATAGAGTAAAGGAAACCTTTAAAACATGCCACAATGCTTTCAACTACTGAAAACTAAGACATCAATTGTTCTCCATCCTATGTGCCACGGCAACAAAAAGAATTGAAGGTTGCTACTGCTCAGTCCACGACAAAGAACCAAAACAAAAGATTTCTCATTGCCTAGTATAACAAAATCCAAATTCAAACTATAAAGCTTGAGATATTAAACCCACATGCTTGAATTTTACCCATCCTATTCCTTCTTTGAAGGTCACGGCGGCAAACCCTAAACCAACACCACAGAAAAATTTGGAAACAAATGAAATAGAAATCCGAAACTATCCTACTGCAGGTGAATAGCGACTCACCCTTGTTCTTTAACTTACAACCAAGAAGATGGCTGCTAGGGTTTCGGATAGGTGAAGGTTTCGGCTCTTCTTTGTGTTTCCGAGATCCCCTTGTCGAGGAGACCTCGAATCTGTGAAGAACCCACGGAGAGAAGTGCTCGCCGGCCACCGGAAGTCAATCCCTAGCCGCTGCTACGTTTTCGCCCGAGAGAAGCGTCGTCGCGTGAAGGAGGAGAAGAGAGGATTTCGGGTTCGTCAAAGACTAAGTTTTCCTTTAAAACTAGGGTTTTTTTTATTATCAACTATAGCTTATATATTTGTCGCTGCCTATTTAATTAGCACCGATCGCTAGCCCAGTTGGTCAGCTAGCTTTTAACTAAATCAAAGGTTTGGGCTTCGATTCCTCCGCCGCGCACTTTTATTCCAATTTATTTTAAACGTTCCAACTATAGCTTAAATCTATTTCTCTCCATACTTGGTTAACAAAACCCGCGTAGCTCAGTTAGTTGGCTGCGTCCGGTTGGGTCAGGTCCGGCCGGAGGTCTTGGGTTCGAGTCTCACCTTCAACGTTTTTTGTCAAAACTTCTTTCTTTTTGTAAACCTACTAAACGACCTCTAAAAATTGCATAAAAATACTCTAAAAATTCCTAAAAATCTCTAGAATATTATAAAAGTATTTCTAAATATTTTTGAGGACATTTAGAACTCGAAATAGGGAAAATTGGGCCGTTACAATCCCCCATACCTTATAAAAAGTTCGTCCTCGAACTTAGAATAGCTCTGGATACTTCTGTCTCATACTGTCCTCCCGCTCCCAAGTGACTTCCTCGTGCTTCTGATTCTGCCAGATGACCTTCACTAGTGGTACTTCTTTATTTCTTAGTCTCTTAACTGCTCTGTCCACTATCTGTGTAGGTCTGCTCTCATAACTAAGATCCTCTTAGATCTGCACTGACTGAGGCTGAATCACTTGGCTCGGGTCGTGAATACACTTCTTTAGTATAGAGACATGAAATACATTATGTATTGCCGACATGTCCTGTGGTAAATCCAGCTTGTAAGTTACTTTCCCAATCCTTTCTGTGATCAGGTAAGGTCCTACATAACGAGGACTTAATTTGCCCTTCTTGCCAAATCTCATCACTCCCTTCATAGGAGCGACCTTGAGAAAGACTGAATCCCCTACTTGGAATTCAAGTGGCCTACGGTGTGTGTCAGCATAACTCTTCTGTCTACTCTGGGCAGACTCAATCCTCTGTCTGATCTTATAAATAGTCTGAGTAGTCTCATCTATCAGTTCTGTCTGAATGTCCAGTTCTACTTCCATTTCTTTTCTCTCACCTGCTTCTTGCCAGCAAATGGGTGATCTGCACTTCCTACCATACAACGCCTCATAAGGTGCCATCTTGATAGTGGCTTGATAGCTATTGTTGTAGGCAAATTCAACTAAGCACAGATACTTGCACCAACTTCCCTTGAAATCTAGTGCACAAGCCCTGAGTATATCTTCTAAGATCTGGTTTACTCACTCTGTCTGTCCATCAGTCTGAGGATGGAAGGCTGTATTGAACTTGAGTTTGGTGCCTAGTGAAGTCTGAACACACTCCCAAAAGTGAGAGGTGAAGCGTCCATCTCTACCGGAAACAATAGACTTCGGAACTCCATGAAGTCTGATCACTTCCTTAACGTACATTTGTGCCAACTGCTCTATAGAGTGGGACACCTTGATGGCTAGAAAATGGGCAGACTTGGTCAATCCGTCCACTATTACCCATATTGAGTCGTATCCATTCGTGGTTCTTGGGAGACCTGTTATAAAGTCCATGGATATGTCTTCCCACTTCTATTCTGGTATTGGAAGAGGTTGCAGGACTCCTCCTGGTCTCTGGTGCTCTGCTTTGACTCTCTGACATGTCAGGCAGGTACTGACATATTTAGCAACATCTCTTTTGAGTCCAAACCACCAGAACCTCTGTTTCACGTCTTGGTACATCTTGGTAGAACCAGGATGCATAGAGTAAGGTGTACCATGAGCTTCTTCTAAAATTTTCTTTCTCAACTCTTCATCATTGGGGATACAATGGCGGCTCCCCTGATAAAGAATTCCACTGCCTGATACTCGAAACTCTGAATTTTCCCCTTCTTGTATCCCTTGCTTGATCTTTTGGATATCTGGATCTTCACTTTGCTTTCTCTGTATATACTCAAGCAGGGTTGACTCTAAGGTCAATGCAGAGAGTTGCCCATAAATAATTTCCATTCCAAAATCTGACAACTCCTTCTGCAGTGGTAGGGCTAATGATGACAAAGACATCAGGGATGCACTGGATTTTCTGCTTAGTGCATCTGCCACTTTATTAACTTTGCATGGGTGGTAGAGGATTTCACAGTCATAATCTTTGTCCAACTCTAGCCACCTACGCTGTCTCATGTTTAAGTCCTTCTGAATGAAAATTCTGCACTGAACGCCATACAAATAATGTCGCCAGAGTTTTAGTGCAAAGATCACAGCTGCCAGCTCAAGATCATGAGTGGGGTAGTTCTTTTCATAATCTTTGAGTTGTCTGGAAGCATAAGCTATCACTTTTCCTTCCTGCATGAGTACAGCTCCTAAGCCCATCTTGGAAGCATCACTGTAGATATCAAAACTCCTGTCACTTTCTGGAACTGTCAGGATAGGAGCGCTGGTCAGTCTCTTCTTGAGCTCTTGGAAACTCTGCTCACATTTATCTGACCATTCAAACTTCCTGTTCTTTCTGGTGAGGGCTGATAGTGGAGAGGCTATCCTGGAAAAGTCCTCCATGAATTTCCTGTAGTACCCAGCTAAACCAAGGAAGCTTCTGATCTCCCTGATGTTTTTGGGTCTACTCTAGTTGTTGACTGCTTCTATTTTGGCTGGATCCACTTGGATGCCTTCTTTAAAAATTATGTGACCTAGAAATGCCACCTAATTTAACCAGAACTCACACTTTGAGAATTTAGCGTAAAGCTTCTTTTGCTGAAGAGTCTGCAGTACTATCCTCAAGTGCGTGTCATGCTCCTCTAGGGTTCTGGAATAGATTAGAATGTCGTCGATGAACACAATGACAAATTTGTCAAGGTATTCTATGAACACCCTGTTCATTAGGTCCATGAAAACTGCAGGTGCATTAGTCACACCAAAAGGCATGACTACGAACTCGTAGTGTCCATATCTGGTCCTGAAAGCCGTTCTGGGTATGTGACGGCCCTTGTGGTGGCCCTTATGTCGTCGACCCATTTGGCGACCTCTCATGTCATCGACGGACGACCCTTTGGCCGTGCCGTTACTCACTAGGACTTTCCACCCCTGGCAATGGATTTTTGCCTCCCCCAGGATTCGAACTCTAAACCTCCAGGCTTAAGTATTAGAATTTATGAATCCTGGTAACCAAGTGAGATGATCTCACTTGGTTACCAGGATTCATAAATTCTAATACTTAAGCCTGGAGGTTTAGAGTTCGAATCCTGGGGGAGGCAAAAATCCATTGCTAGGGGTGGAAAGTCCTAGTGAGTAACGGCACGGCCAAAGGGTCGTCGGTCGATGACATGAGAGGTCGCCAAATAGGTCGACGACATAAGGGCCGCCAGTTGGGCCACCACAAGGGCCGCCCAAGAGGCTAAAGGGCCGGGTCGTTACACGACCTTAGGGAGAATATTTGACACTTCAACTACTACCAAACCATAAATTCATTGTACACCATTCTTAATAGTACTTTTACACTAAGCGGAGATAAGAACATATGTCCATCAGCACCAAAATCTAACATGGTCAAATACTAGCAAATTCCAGGATCGCTTCCCACTGTTCCATCACCCTTACCATCAAACATTGCTCCTGCTGCCCCTTCTTACTCCAGCTTTCCCTTACCTTTATCTGCAGTATAAGGAAATGCAAACTATAAGCAAAGGCTTAGTAAGTACCATCTACTCACAAAACTACGCATTAAGAGAACATGCCTTTTATTGTAAAACTGCTTGGAAAGAGAACAACAAACATACACTTGAGAATAGTTCACGCTAAAACATACGCTTTGTAAATATGCACATGATATGTATTTTTAAACAGTTTTAAAATGCTAAACACCAACTTAAACCATGCTAGTGATGTAACGAGAATATAAATCTTAGCATATCGTAAAGTTCATCAAAACTACACTTTATAACTCAAGTTGTCCACTTCATGATGGTTTCACTTTAACACACCAATGAAATTTGAAACTTTATAATACATACTAGTGAACATAATAGTCAACTTTCTTGGGCCCAGCAATGTACCACTTTGCGTGCATCCTTAATAAGACCTGAGGTAGCTAATCCCGAATCTATTAAGGTACTACTAGGCGAACTTATGTCTAGGGGCAATCTAGGAGCCCATCCCAAGGACCTTAGTCCAGTACATTCCACTTTGAGGTAAAATACTTTCTTCTAATATCATTTTCTTTTACTTTGTACTTGCTTGTCATTTCAACAAACACTTGATGTTCACTTTATCCACTCACACTTATAGGGAAGCACTTTTAGGGCCTTTGAATTTGCTTCTTGGCCCCAAACTAAATGGGAAGCAATTCGATACTCCCTACACATGCTCTTAGTCCCCAAAACTTTAGAGGGCTTCTTACATAATATGATAAGCTTCTTCCTTAACATGTCTAAAGCATAACTCAATATAAATCTTCAAAATCATGCATAAAATACATTACTAAATACTTTTTCGAAGCAACTTATACTGCAGGTGAGAGGTGATAGTTAGAGCCCTAGAGCCAATCATTTGATGATTGTATTATGGACTTGTTGTATCATATTCTTATATAAATAAAGGCATTTGTTTTTGGTTATTATACTTGTATTGGTTCTAAATAAACAAGTATAATAGCGTCCTTGAGTAGAAAGTTCTCACTTATATCAATCGGTTAGTTGAACTGATAGTGAGATGATATAGGGAACACTACTCTTAATCATTTCTAGTCGAGTATTAACATTCAGGGACAATGTTAATGCAATAAGACTAGCATGTAGGTCAACTCGATGACTTGATCTCACAAGTCATGGATATAGTGATATCAAGTTGACACATGGGTATGCATTGGAGAATGCATACTGAATGACCCGCCATGAGAAAGTATCATGGATCATTATATGAGTGTCATATACTTTCTCATGTGGCTATTAGTATGACTACTAGTCCTTGGACCTGAAGTCACCATGGATCCCTACATAAGGAGTTATGTACTTTGGTTTCGTCAAATGCCACCCGTAATTGGGTGGACTATAAAGGCAAATTACTAGGTATGTAACGAATTATGCAAAGGGATGTAGTGATGTAGATGGGATCTATCCCTCTTATATGACGGGAGTGACATTGATATTCTTGATAGAGTGAGACCACGAAGTGCATGGCCATGCCCAAATGAGTCAATATGAGATATTGAGCTCATTTGATTTAGTGAGTCTACTTAGAGATCAAGATTTAGATTGATCAAAAGATGACACGGTCTATGCCTCACATTGATCAATCTAGATGTCTAGGATAGAAGGACACTTGTCATATATTGTGAGGAGTCACAATTAGAAGTCACAAGGTGATGTTGGATCTCAACATTCTTATAACTTGGGTAGTAATGATGTGTTGCTAGATACCGCTCATTACTTATGCTCCTAAATGGGTTTAGGGGCATTGCCAACGTTACAAGAACCTATAGGGTCACACACTAAGGAAAATTAGATAGAGATTAGGTTCATATGATGAACCAAGAGGATTAGATTCATTTGATGAATCAAATTGGATTAAGAGTAATCCTAATTGTGCTAAGTGAGTTGGACTCAAGTTGATTCATGTGTTCAATGAGTCTAATTTAGATTATGACTCATTGAATCAATTTAATTAAATGAATTAGATTCATTATATTAAATTGGCTTGAATTAATTGGTTGGATTAGATCAACCATGAGAGAAATTAAGTCAAGTTTAACTTGACTTGAGAGGAAGAGGAAGAGTCAAGTTTGACTTGACTTTATGCCACATCATTTGTGACTTGGCATTAAGTGGCCAATGATGAGGTGCCACATCATCATGTTTAGCACATGTGTGTGCCACCTCATGGAGGTTAAAAATCTCTTTAATGGCCACATTAAATGAGAATGGGGAGTTACAATGCCATTGTGGCCGGCCACTTCAGTGATTGAATTAGAATGAATTTTTCATTCAATTGTATTCATTCTATCTTCTTCCTCCTAGAGCTCTCTCTTTTTTGCTCCCCTCTCCTCATCTTGACGAGACCTTCTTGGAGTGCTAGCACACTCTAAGGTTCTCCCTCCTTCGAGTTATTCGTGTGGATACTTCTAGAGGGTTGTCTACTTTGACAATCTTGAGATCCGGCACCTTGGACGAGCGGGATTCGCGAAAGGCACGCATCAAGGGTAAAAACTCATACTCTAATGTAGATCTAGAGTTTGTAAACTCATACTCATAGTTTTTCGAAAGTTTTATTATTCGCACGGATGCGGTGGCGGGGTTTCGGGGTTTCCGCGACACGAAAAAGTGATTTTTGCGGCCCGAAAAACCGATTTTTGCGGCCCGAAAAATCGATTTTCGCGGCCCGAAAAACCCAATAAGAGGTACTTACATTCTTTTGCTATTTCTTACTCTTACAGTGCTAGGGTTTAGGGAGAACGACCCCTCTTGTACGCTTTACTCTCCCTGGTTAGCCCTTCTAAGCGTACTCCTTCTTTGGGAGAGATCCTCCTCCTAGATTCTTCCCTCGAAAGGCTTTAAAAACATAAAACCCTAAATTCTGGCCGAACTTGAGCAAGAGGAAGGAGAGAATTCGGCTAGAGAAGAAGAAGAAGATAAAAACTAGGTTTTCATCTCTTTAACTCCCTTTTATACTATGTGGAAGTTGAAACATCTCTTCACACAAACTCCACATATAATGAATTGTTTCATATTGCTCATGTGATGCTTTACCACCACCCTAATGGAAACTCTAACCAATCACATATAAGAGGTCTTGGGTTAAATCCTACCCAAGGCCATTTTTAAATCTATTTTTATTTTTTTTATTTTTTTTATTTCTTTTTCTCTTCTTCTAGTCCTTTTTGCCTTTTTGAACAGAGAGAAAATTTATAGGTGCTACACAATCAAAAACCAAGACCATTGATAGAAATGGATCCCCAAAGAATATTTGGTTAACCCAATTAGAAAGAATTTCTATTGGGTACCAAAATCAATCCTCAAGGGTTAGAGGATTTTAGGTCAAGTCAACCATAGAAATCATAATTCAAATCCTTGAAAAAAAAATGGTTGACATGAGACCTTAAGGAGGAGCACTTAGTCTTGATAGAGATTCATGATCAAGAGGGCTAAGTAGAGGTTACCTTTATCTCGCAATGACTTGCACTATTTTCTAACCATAAATGTGAGATTCTAGGATGATACTATAATTCACTTATGCTTATGGCATTTTGATGAGTTATGAAGTGTATCAAATTGTTAGTAATCATAGACCAACTATGGAGAAAGTAAATGTTTAATTAATGGACATCTTGCCCATAGATTATAGCTAGATATTTCAAATGTTTTGAAAATAATTCTATGTTTTATTTACTATAGAATAGCTATATTGAAACATATGATTGCAAAACTGGGTGTTAATTTGATGCAAACTTGCATATTTTTGATACTTTTGAGATTTGCTCAAAATTTCAAAAATACTTTGACTTTTCATGAAAATATATTTTTATTATTTAAAGGACATTTCAAGAAATATTTTTCAAAATTTCATAATTTTTAGAATTTTTTGGAATTTTCTATGAATTTCTAAATGTGGCTTCAGAAGGCTGAAAATATATTTCAGAGTGTACCAGTTGACTGTTTCAGGTACCAGTCGACTAGTACCAGCCTTTCAGCATTCTTATGGCTTATGAAATCAATTTTGTGGTCAAATTTTGGTTAGAGTTGGTGCCATAGAATGCATGATTGATTGGTACAATTTTTTTGATGATATCAAAGGGGGAGAAATGGGTAGGTTTAAGTTAGAAACCTACTTGTGTGCAAAACTTTGACAAAAATTTGAAAATTAAGGTTGAGAGCAAATGTTAAGGGGGAGCTTGGGTTTTATGTTTCATGTTTACAAATTGCTTGTAATTTTTCAAAGTTGTTATTTGTGTCTAACTTAAACATATTGACACACATCAAAAAGAGGGAGATTGTTGGTGCAATCGACCTAGGTTTTGATGTGTGTGTCAAAGAGTTTAAGTTAGACTTTCATATGTATTTAATATGTGTTTAAGTCGTGTAGGACTTGGAGAAACACATGAGGAACTTGGTATGGAAAGCTCATCCAAGGGCTCGGATCCTTGAGTCGGTGAAGGATGGTGTGGAAAACATCCGAGGGACCGCCGGACGAGGAACAATGGAGTGGAGCCTAGGGAAGTGGACTTCAAGGCAGCGTGAAGGATAGCACAGAGAGGAGTCGCAGGCTCGGGTGCATCTGAGAGGTGAAGGCCGAGGAAGGGGACTTCAAAGGCGACTCTAAGGATGAGTGTGTGAGAATGTACTGGGACCAGTCGACTGGTCATTGGACTAGTCAACTGATCCTATTTCACAAAATGCACAAAATGATTTTATGCTTGTCGACTACGGGGACCAGTCGACTGGTCATGGGACTAGTCGACTGGTATATGGTGGTTGGCAGAAATTGGCTTTTTGTAGAGAGTTGTTGGGTGTGTCCAACAGCACATCAGTCGACTGGTGTGTGAACCAGTATACTGGTGTCAGGTTTGAGTTGATTAGTGATCAACTCTCTCCTCTTATTTAAGGGGAGCTTTAGGGCATGAAGAAGGTAACTCATGCACATTGAATAACTTCTAGTCTCTATCAAAAGCTTCTAAAGTTCACTCTCTTCCCTAAACCTAAATTTCATCTTGTAAAGAGGGAGAGATTCTTTGTGAGAGGTTTGCTCCACCGAGAAGGAGAAGCTCTAGCCGGAGATTGCCTGAGACTGATCCACCGAAGGATCAAGGGCTCGTCCACCTCAAGGACATGTCGTGGAGTAGGAGCAAGCAATCTTCGAACCACGTTACATCGAGCTTATTAGCGTTTGTATTTTTCCTTGATTGCTTTCATTGTTTTGTTTAGTGTATTCCATAGTGTACTAACCTTCTTGTAGAGAAGAAATCGATTTGGGGGTTGCCTAGCTATCTAACCCCCTTCAAGCCGGTCACCGATCCTCCAACAAGAGTAACGTCTGTCTTGATAGGTAAGGGTGTGAAGGTCAGGCATTACAACAATAATATTTTTCCCATTGTCTGACTGTGCCTCTCAGGCATGGCCATGTCTGAAAAAAGTCATGGTCGTGTCTTAAAATAGTCATTGTCATGTGAAATTTTCTACACTGCTAACTAAAAGTAAAATGACTATAACTTTTTGTTTAGTTGGAGTTACGGGTTGTTCCAGATATCAAAATGTAAATAACTTAGAGATACAACTTTATTTCAGACTTCAACCAAAGGAAACCATGTCTAAATGGTCTTAAAGATATTTCCATGAGACATAGCCATCCTAGGGCTTGCCAAGGTCAATCTTTTTCATAGGTCCATGAGACACGACCATGTGAAATCACACGACCGTGCCTCCCATCTAGAGTCTATTCAAAAGGAGGTCGTGTGAAATCACAAGGTCGTGCCTCCTTTACCAAGCCTATTCATACTTTGGCCATGCTAAAAGGCACGGTCGTAACATGGCCTAAGTTGGGGTTGTGCCTAGTGCTATATAGGGGATTTTCTCCCTTTTTCACTCATCTTTAGCTTGGGGCTCGACCCCATTCCTTGGAGAAGGATTCTACCACCTTGGAGAATCCTAGAAGCTTCTTCTTCGCTGATTCATCCACCTTCAGAGCTAGGATTTCATCTAAGAAGACCGATGATGCATAGATAAGCATTCTCCTCTCTTTATCTCATGTATTGAGCTATAGATTCTTATTCTTCTTGTCTCTTGATTGTATTTCCAACGTAATGGAGTAAATCTCTAGATCTAGAATATAGAAAGTAGTTATGTTATGATATTGATGTATGAACTATGTATTTAAATATTTCTTATTCAATGAGGTGTTTATGTCATGTTCTATGTGTGTTGTATCTTCTATGTGTTTAATGAAATATATGAATAGTGTAAACATGTAGATGTGTATTGAGTTTTTACTCTATAGAGGGAATATTCTTGATTGTATAACCAGGGGCCCTAGGGACAAGGATATCCCTTTAAGCAGACATCTAGAGTATCGCATTATAAGGGAGGGCAATTCTCCATAAGGAAGCATCTAATTAGGCTTAATGGGTTATCTCTGATCCTATGTTAATAAGTATTTTGTGTAATCTAGAGATTATATGACTAGGAGGCCCTAGTGACAAGGATATCTCTTTAACCGGGCTTGCTTACCTCTTCTACTTAGTGGCATCGGATACTAATAGGGGTAGCACTTTGACATAACTATTGCGGGGTAGTGTTGGTATTTAGTTTGACTTCCTACATGTGCATAAGGATAGAGGTAAGGAGATGAACAATGTATAGGGATATTAACTAGGATCTTAGTAAAATCGAACTCCTAGAATCATTAACCCAAACTAACTCATCTCTCTCTTACTCTCTCTCTCTCTTCCCTCTCTCACTTAATCTCTTGCCTTCAAGCTCTCAACCAACCTTCTATTGTCTAGATAATTTACTATGCTAAGTCAATTAATGCTTAATCAACAGTCCCTGTGGGATCGATATTTTATTACTTGACAATAATTGTGCGCTTACAGATTGTACACATCAAGTTTTTGGTACTATTATTGAGGATTGTTTCTGAATAACTTTAGTTGATTAGTATATAAGTTAATCTAGACTTGTTAATAGATTTCACATTTTCTTGTTTATTTTTTCTGCATTTACTCTTATTATTAGTTTATAGTTTAATTTTTTTTCTTTCCTTAATTTCTGTATTTTTTTTTTTGCTCTTAATTCTGCATTTTATTTTCTTTTAGTTAGTCTTTACATTTTTGTTTATCCATGAACACTAATATGTCAAGCAGACCTTTAAGAAAATTTTCTACACCTATTTCTATAATATTTATGTTTCCTATTATGCAACGTTATATCGACGTAAAAAGTTTTCAACTGGATTTAGAATTAATTACCATGATACAAGGTCATAAATTTGGAGGAGAAGTATCAAAAACCCCATACTTGCACCTTGAAAAATTTCTTGAATATTATAACATGGTAAACTATGAAGGAGTGTCAATGGATGTAGTTCAGTTGATGTCATTTCCTTTCAGTATCAAGGATAAAACAAGGACTTGACACTACAACAAAATCGCTCATAGACATCGGTGGAACAACAACGGTTTTAAGCAAAAACCGATGTCTTTGAGTATTTTACACCGATTTTTCTAAAAACTGATGTCTATGAGCACAGATTTTCGCTCATAGACATCGGTTTTTTAGCTGGTGTCTATGAGCGCCCTTTTTTTTTGTTAATAGACACCGGTTTTAATAGCGGTTTTTAAAATCCGATGTTAATGAACCAAAAAAAAATAATTTAATTTTTTCACAGACCAAAATTTACAACATTTCAGAAAATTCCCTCCAAACCTAAACCAATATCCCTTCTCTCAGCCTAAACCTAAACCTCAGCCTCATCTCCATCTTCCCCTTCCGCCGTCCCCTTCGTCTGCAAGTCCTGGTACCGCGCCTCCCTCGACCCTAGCTGCTGGCGCCGCCTCAACTTCCACTCCCTCGATTTCACGCCCTGGAGCCCTTTCTCCCGTGCCTTTGCGCTCCGCTACCGCCTCCACTCCCCCCTCTCCTTCTCCGCCTTCCTCCGTTTCGCCCTCCACCGCTCCCACGGCGTCGTCGACCAACTCGCCTTCCCCCTTTCCTCTGCCGTCTCCATCCACGACCTCGCCTATGCCTCTGTCAAGTGAGTCTACGCCTCCTTCTGGTTTCGTCGCCCTCATCGCTCACTACCTGTTCGACGAATTTGCTCATCGATTATTAGCGCAGATGCTTGAGATTGAAGGCGCTGGCTTTGCCGGACTACCTGATGCTGGAGGACGACCTTCGAATCCCGGAGCTGGTGTGGCGGTGGAAGGATCTGGAGCATCTGGAGATGGAGACCAAGCCCTCCTCGTTCCTGGAGGCGGTCGCCGAGATCGACCGTAACTGCCCGCGGTTCGTCGGGTTGAAGGTGCGCGGGCTAATCAGGCGCGAGGATGCCAAGGCTCTGGCTCGGTGCCTGCCGGAACTGAAGCACCTGGAGTTGAGCAAGTCCTACTTGACCAAGGACGAGCTGTTGGTGGTCATCGGCGGCTGCCGGAAGCTGGAAATGTTGACCGTAAAGGATTGCCTCGGATTCCAGGCGGACGACGAGATTCTGAAGCTGGTGTCGCGCATCGAGCGGTTCGAGCACGAGGGGTCGACGCTCGTATATTCTTACACCTGTTCGAACATTGGCAGTAGGTCCGCTTTACAGGTCTCTTTCTTTTTATCTACTTTAGATCCGTAATTCGTAGCCAAGGGGTTTGATGAGATTCATACTGTGAACTATAGAATTATCGAGGGTCACAGTTGGAACTGCACTTGAGTTTCTTTCTGTTCCCTCAGTCCCTAAACACGACCCTGTCTTCGCTTTCTCTTTATCTTGCAGTGTGTTTAGAGAAGGAGAAAGAGAGAGAGGATAAGTGAAGTGAAGTGAAGTGAAGGGAGGAGGTCATGGGAGCTACGCCGGACACCTCTTTACTCTCTCCCGGTTATGTGCACCGATCAGCAGGAGGTCATCCACTTCGACTTCGCTTTCTTGTGATATCACGACTATCTTGTTCTTGCGATTGCCAGGGGATGATATAATGGATGATCAATTAATGTCAAATAAAGCACGCATTTAATGGCGTTTAATTGGTTTTGAAGGACATCTATTGCAAATGCTCTTTTCGTGAAAACCTCTACTTTTTTTTTCCTGAAACTTGTCTCTTCTTATCGCTTCAAATCTTTATGGTTCTTGATGGTTTCTTGAGATTATCCTGTCGTTTTGCCTTTCTTTCTTTAATTTCAATGACAAAGAGAATAGCCAGTCTGATGACTTGGTATCGTTCTTAGCATCTTTAGAATTGTGACATCGCTGCGTTTCCTCTATAAAGAAATGTCGTTTTGTTTTGTGTAGGATATTCTCGGACGTTGCTGGGGATGTAACTATTTATGTGGATGGCCAATCATTCCTATTGCACAAGGTATACATTCTTAAACTGGCTCTGCAGACATATCTTGATATTGTTTTTCATAACTTCCTTTTCAATTTTTGCATATTGTTGTCCTAAGTTCCCTCTGGTTTCACGAAGTGGAAAAATCTGGAAAATGGTAGTTGAATCCAGGGAGCCAGACCTTATTCCAGTGGTGTCTAACATAGAACCTGCAAATTTAGGAGAATTAACTTGATCGTAATTGTGAAAAAACAAGTGCTCATACAGAGTACATTTTTTACGTACTTAGATAGGAAGAAATATATTCCAAAGAATACCCACAAGGCAAATGTAAGTAGCCAGCAAAAGATGATAGACCTGTCAGATTAGAAAGATAATGTTGGATTTTACATTAAAAATACGAATTGGATTTTTGGAGATCTTTATGATCTCTGTTATTTTACAGTGAGATCTGAACTCTTAACTGACTTGACGACTAGTTAAATTTGCTTACTTACAGAGAAAAAGTCCGGCTAAGTCTTAGTCTCAGAGGCCTCAAGACTGCAACAAGGAAGGAAATAAAACAATTAGATGTAAAATTAATGTGGTAAAAAAATTAATAAAAGATGGTTAACGCAAGATTTACCAACAACTGCAAGAACAACTATAAGATTTGGCACAATGATGAAGATGGTCATCATTTTCCTGCAAAATGGACCATTGCCAATGTTATTAAAGACAACAGTTTGATGTTCATTTCCCTCTTTGTTTAGTGTTCAGTTCTTACAATATGCCAATTGCCCTATCGACCAGGTGCATGCTCTTCTCAGCCTTTTGCTGCATGTTTGCAGCTTCGTCATTAAGAATTTGCGACCTGGAATTCAAATAGCTGGATCCTTCAAGGCTGCCATATTGATATTGTGCTGCAACACTTTCCATGTCGCCTATAGCTTTTGTCACGTTGTTTATGGTTTGGGAAGCCTCTTGTGATGTTTTTACGATGATGTTCTTGATGGATCGCACTCTTGAATGAAACTTAGAGCTTCCACCAAGCACAATACCAGATGCTACTCTGCATATTAACTTTTTTACAACATTTGTTTTTGGATAAACATTCTCATCTCATAATAACAGGCTTACATGGCGAGGCATGCCAAGATGATCCCAAGCACCATTGCCCAGACATGGTGTCTCTTAGAACAAGGGAGTTCTTTCTTTTGCTTCCTTTTGACTTACTGTCCTTTTGACTTACTGTCCTTTAGAACATGGTGTCTATTAGCATTGGAATACTTCTGTTAACTGCTGCTATAATTTACTGTCCTTTTGACTTTATTCCAGTGGTTTCTTGACAAAGCATCAATTTTTAGAAGAGCTGCTGAGGATGACTTTCTCAATATATGGGATTATGAAGGTATTTGTTTATCTATAATGAAGGTTTTGGAAAGTCATTTTCCCATATATTTTTTTGAAGCGAGTCTTTAAAGACAATAGAGGACCACACTCGTCTTCTGTCCATGTGATGATGCCATTCATGCTCAACACTAAAGGCATTTTTTTTGGTGAAATAAGCATCACTCCAATCTTCCATCGCCTCTATTGTCGGGGGTTGTTAATGTAACGACCCAATTTTCCTTATTTTGAGTTCTGAATATCCTTAAAAATATTTGGAAATGCTTTTAAAATATTCTAGAGATTTTTAGAAATTTTTAGAGTATTTTTATGCAAATTTTGGAGTCTGTTTGGTATTTTTACCGAGTGGAGAAAGTTTAAAAAAAAAAGGAAAAATAAAATAAAAACCAAAGTGCAAGAGCTGGGATTCGAACCCAGCTTCTCGGGCCCAAGCAGTAAGCGGCCCAACCAACCGAGCTGAGCTCGTTTTGTTAACTAAGTGGGGGAACAAATATATTTAAATAATAGATGGAACCAAAATAACCCAGGTTATTTAAGGAGGTAAATTTCTTCCCGAGCCCTAAAAAAAAAATCCTTTTCCTCTTTTTTTTTCTCTCCCGACGGCGCTGTTCTCCTCTCGGGCGAAACCGCAGCCAAGGCTAGGGTTCCTCCTCCCGACGCCGGTGAGGGGTTTTTCCGGCCGGTCTCCAACCGTGGGTGACCTTTCCGGCAGGGAAAGCTCGGGGAACACAAGGAGAAGGGAGAAACGAAGCTCTACCGAAACCCTAGGGCATTTCTCTTCGGTTGTAAGTTCAAGAACCCGATGTAAGTGCTTCTCACCTGCGGTAGGAGTAGCTTTTGGGGTTTTTGTTCGCATTTTCTTGTTGTTGTGTAATGAACAAGAGCAGCCCTTCATTCTAACCTATTGTCCAGATTTCAACCTTTGCTAGCATTTCGGTTTGGGCTTTGGTTCAAGTTCTTTTGCTGTTTTTAGATCACGGACAGATTTTTTTAAGTGTCTTCTTGATTTGTTACAGCATGCTTATCTAAATGTATTTACCTTACATTTCAAGCATATCTAAGTAGTTATGTTTCCTTCAAGTCATGGTATGATCAAAGAATTGTTAAGATTCAAGAATAAATTGGTTTTACAAGTTTGCTATTGGGAATCTGTTTGCTGCCGTGGACCTGACCAAACATATTTCATATGACCATGTAGTCTTTTAAGTACTGTTGAGTTTTGTTTTGAATATATACAGATATATATATCAGTGCCATGTAGTTTAAAATCTCTTGTTTGCTGAATAAATGAGAGAAGTACAAGAAAAGCAATACTAAGATACAATCTGATCCTAAGGTTCAGAATTTAGAACCAAGGCACACTAAGTGCTTAAATAAATGCCAAGGCATTTATTTAGAAGAAGTATTTAAAGAAGGATATAAAGAAAAGTATTTTACTTTTAAAAGGGCATGTACCGGACACAAGGTCCAAGGGATGAGCTCCAAGTTGCCCCTAGACATAAGGTCTAGAAGTGTCTTAATGATTTTGGGATTAGCTACCTCAATTCTCATTAAGAAAGGCGCGCAAAGTGGTACAATGCCAGGCCCAAGTTAAGTTGAATATTATTTTTAAAGTATACAAGTATTAATTTGGAAACAAACAGAACAAGTTCTTTTATCTAAGTTGCAAATTTTAGCAAATTAAATTGCTGTTTCCTTTAGAGATGCATGATGTAGTTCTATTTGCTATTTTCATGTTGAGCATGTATTTCCCTGCTTTCTTTTATGCTTATGCATTCCGTATCGGATTTTGTGAGTAGAAAGCACTTACTAAGCTTTTAGCTTATAGATACTACCTTTCCTCCTACTGCAGGTATGGATAAAAATAAAGGAAAAGCTAAAGTGGTGTAGAAGAAGGCGACAAGGAGACGTTGATGATGTGTGTGTGGGAGGCTGATATGGAAGCTTGGGACCTTGCTAGAAGAAATTAGAAATCGTGCCTGCTGGGGTTTTTGTTACTGCTAGAGTAGAATTTATCTTGCATTACTAACTTCGTTATCTTCCTATCATTTAGTTGGATTAACTGTTTATGCTGGGAACATGTTCTTTTCCTTATTTCTGGATTAGTTTTCAAGTTTTGTGAAGTGAATTCTGCTTTAATAAGAATCTGCCGTATGATTCATCTTAACTCTTTCTGCTGTAGAGATAGATTCATTTGCTGTATTTGGTTTGTTTTAATGATTCTTTTGTTATGGTTAAGTGCTGCTTGGAATTTCTACAGTAAGACTCGTCTCCATGATCAGCAGGTTGTATTTAAATAAATTTATTGGTTACCTTGTATTGTTGAAACGTTTCTTGGTACTGGTTGTTTTTAATTCGGACTGGTAATTGCTGAAGTTGAGTCTCTTTGAAATCTGTTGTAAATGCATGCAAATTTAGTATAGCAGAAATCTGATGCATAACCAGTAGTATGCAAGTAGGAAATTTGAAAGTTGCTGGAATTTTATTCCCATTACAAATGCAGCATGCAATATAGAATTTTCCTTGTTATGTTGTTGTCTTGAAACTTAAGTACCGTAGTTTTAAAATCTCAGAATGAATCACTACATTCTTTAATAGATATGGAGCCATGTTCTACATATGATAAGTAGACAAGTAGCTATGCTTATTTAGGTACAGTAGGCATGTTTTATTTGATTGGGCAGTAGAAGTATATAAGCTATATATGTCTGTATGCTATGCTCGCTTGTGGTCTTACATAAATGCATATCTGACCTTGAAAAGAGTTTAAAAAAAAAAAAAGTCTGAAGAAATTATATGATGCCATTTAGAGACATGTTTCCAATAGTTTAAAGTATCTCTAGTATTAGAGTAGGTAGTACCAGTTATGTGTAGATAGCAGAATCAGTAGCGGTCACCCTCAGAGTAGTAGTAAGGAGGGTGGCCGTTACAGTTGGTATCAGAGCAGGTCCATTTTCCAGCAACACACACACATCAGCATCATCCTTGCCGTCTTCAAGTAAGAAAGTATTTAAGTTCTTTCTTTATTGCTTTCCTTTATTATTATTATTTGCAGTATGGATGGATTGTTTATAAGTGATTAAGTAAGATAAGAGTGTTTAGCTATTTCCTTTCTTAATATATAAATGTGTATGTTTAGAAAGGGTAGAGGAATTATCAAATTTCTTATTTGTTTAACTAGATGTCGAGAAGAGGACGTCCCCGTACTGCTCGTACTGAGGACCAAGTTCAGGAGAAAGAGGGGCCAGGCTCACCTGAGCCCAATCTTTCTGAAGTTGTTGCCCAACTTCAGAAACAAGTAGCTGAGCAGCAGCAAGTAATTGCCAATCTGATGGCAAATCAACAACCAGTTCCTCCTACGCCTCAAACAGTAACTGTGGAGACTCCAGTGGTAACTGAGGTTCCACCAGCTGCCCAAGGAGTCATCACAGCATCCCAGAGACAAGAATCCTACCTCATTCAGTGGCTGAAACTAAAACCAGAGAGTTTCTCAGGCACAACTGAGCCCTGGGATGCCCAGGCTTGGTTCAAAACACTGGAGAGCATCATGGAGCTTCTTGATTGGCCAGAAGTCGAGAAAGTCAAGTGTGCCTCCTTCTGCCTGGCTGGAGATGCACGCATGTGGGCAATCAATCAGATGAAATGGATTGATTTTGAGACAGAATTCTACGACGAGTTCTTTCGCCAAAAGATCACCAACAAGCACTACGAGGAGTTTATGGAGTTCAGACAGGGGGATCTGACAGTGGAGGAAGCAGTTAAGAGATTCAACAGGCTAGCTCGTCTCTGCCCAGAACTAGTAAGTACAGAGAAGGAGCGAGTCAGACTAATGCTCAGAATGCTGAAGCCTGTGATATCACTTAATGTGAGCAGTGGGACTCATCAGCCCCTGACTGGAGAAGAGTTGGTCAGTAGAGCCTTAGTAGCTGAGCACTACCTGAGCAGCATGAAGGCACAAAGAGAGCAACACAAGCCAATCAAGATGGAGACCAAGACTGGGGGAAATCAGAAACCCCAGTCAAATAATCAGAACTGGAAAGGCAAGGGCACTAAAAGAAAGCAGTGGGATTCAGGAAGTAACCAGAAGGGAGGACCAGAAACCAAGCAGACTAAGCTCCTTCCCTGCCCTAAATGTGGGAGAACACATCCAGGAGCCTGCCTCTTGGGTAAGACTGGATGTTATTCTTGTGGTCAAGAAGGACACATGGCCAAACAGTGTCCTAACAAGTTCAAAGCACCCCAGCCACAACCAATACAATATGGAGCCAAGCCTCAACTACATTATATGCCTGCAACTCTGGAAGGACCTCAGATCAGTCAAGGAAGGTTGGAAGCTCCACCAGTTCCAGCCTTTGACAATGCCAGAGTATTCTCCCTTACCAAAGAGGAAGCTGCTAGTGCCTCCACGGTCGTAACAGGTCAAGTAGTTATTTTTCAGCATATAGCTACTGCACTATTTGATACTGGGGCGACCCATTCTTTTGTATCCATACCTTTTGCCAAGGAATTACAGGTACCTACAGAAAGCATGAATTCCAAGTTCCTGACAACCCTACCTTCTGGGGAAGTCATGGAATCTAGTCAGTGGCTTCGGTCTGTACCAGTCAGAATTTCAGACCGAGAGCTATGTGTTAATCTGGTAGTCCTCGCTATGCAGGATTTCGATATCATTTTGGGTATGGATTTCCTCAGCAAGTACAGTGCTTCAGTGGACTGCCGCAGAAGAAAAGTGATCTTTAGTCCAGAAGGTGAACCATCCTTTGAATTTACAGGAGTACCAAAGAGGAAGACCCAGAAATTCCTCTCTTCTCTCACAGCTCACCAGATGTTAGCTAAAGGGTGTGCTGGTTTTCTTGCATTCATTGTGAGTACAGAGGAAGAAGAAAGACCTAAGCAGGAGGAAGTTCGGGTAGTCTGTGAGTATCCAGAGGTGTTCCCAGAAGAGCTACCTGGACTACCTCCGAATAGAGAGGTGGAGTTTGAGATTGAACTGGTTCCTGGTACCGGTCCAATTTCAAAAGCTCCATATCGCATGTCTCCAGCAGAGCTAAAAGAGTTACAAGAGCAACTTCAGGAGCTACTTGACAAGGGTTTCATTCGCCCTAGTCACTCACCATGGGGAGCTCCTGTGTTGTTTGTCAAGAAGAAGGATGGATCTATGCGGATGTGCATAGATTATAGAGCTCTAAATCAAGTGACCATCAAGAACAGGTATCCACTGCCCAGGATCGATGATTTATTTGATCAATTGAAAGGGGCAACAGTGTTCTCTAAGATAGATCTGCGCTCTGGGTACCATCAGTTAAAAGTAAAGGAGAGTGATATACCCAGAACTGCTTTCAGGACCAGATATGGACACTATGAATTCGTGGTTATGCCTTTTGGTGTGACTAATGCACCTGCAGTCTTCATGGACTTGATGAATAGAGTGTTCAGTGAATACCTTGACAAGTTTGTCATTGTGTTCATCGACGACATTCTAATCTATTCCAGGACCCCAGAGGAGCATGATGCGCATTTGAGAATAGTCCTACAGACTCTTCAGCAGAGACAGCTCTATGCTAAATTCTCAAAGTGCGAATTTTGGTTGGAGCAGGTGGCATTTCTAGGTCACATTGTTTCAAAAGAAGGCATTCAAGTGGATCCAGTCAAAGTAGAAGCGGTCAGCAACTGGAAGAGACCCAAGAATGCCAGGGAGATCAGAAGCTTCCTTGGTTTAGCTGGGTACTACAGGAAATTTGTGGAGGACTTTTCCAGGATAGCCTCTCCACTTACAGCCCTCACCAGGAAAGATAAGAAGTTTGAATGGTCAGATAAATGTGAGCAGAGTTTTCAAGAACTCAAGAAGAGACTGACCAGTGCTCCTATACTGACTGTTCCAGAGAGCGACAAGAGTTTTGACATCTACAGTGATGCTTCCAAGATGGGATTAGGAGTTGTACTCATGCAGGAAGGAAAAGTTATAGCTTATGCTTCCAGACAACTCAAAGACTACGAGAAGAACTATCCCACTTATGACCTAGAGCTGGCAACTGTGGTCTTTGCACTGAAACTCTGGCGACACTACTTGTATGGAGTCCAGTGCAGAATCTTCACAGACCATCAGAGTCTTAAGTACTTCTTCACTCAGAAGGACTTAAACATGAGACAGCGCAGGTGGCTAGAGTTGGTCAAAGATTATGACTGTGAAATCCTCTACCACCCAGGTAAAGCTAATAAAGTGGCAGATGCATTAAGCAGAAAGTCCAGTGCATCCTTGATGTCCTTATCATCGTTAGCTCTGCCACTACAGAAGGAATTGTCAGATTTCGGACTTGAAATTATTTATGGGCAACTCTCTACATTGACCCTAGAGTCAACCCTGCTTGAGGATATACAGAAAATGCAAAGTGAAGATCCAGATATCCAAAAGATCAAGCAAGGAATACAAGAAGAAGGAAATTCAGAATTTCGAGTATCAGACAATGGAATTCTTTATCAGGGAAATCGCCTTTGTGTTCCCAATGATGAAGAGCTGAGAAAGAGAATTTTAGAAGAGGCCCATAGTACGCCATACTCTATGCATCCTGGTTCTACCAAGATGTACCAAGACGTGAAACAGAAGTTCTGGTGGTCTGGACTCAAAAGAGATGTAGCTAAATATGTCAGTACCTGCCTGACATGTCAGAGGGTCAAAGCAGAACACCAGAGACCAGGAGGAGTTCTACAGCCTCTTCCTATACCAGAGTGGAAGTGGGAAGACATCTCTATGGACTTCATAACAGGTCTCCCAAGAACTACGAATGGATATGATGCAATATGGGTAATAGTGGATAGATTGACCAAGTCTGCCCATTTTCTAGCCATCAAGGTGTCCCACTCTATAGAGCAGTTGGCACAGTTATATGTTAAGGAGGTGATCAGACTTCATGGAGTTCCCAAATCTATTGTTTCTGATAGGGATGGGCGCTTCACCTCTCACTTCTGGGAGTGTGTTCAGACTGCACTAGGCACCAAACTCAAGTTCAGCACAGCCTTCCATCCTCGGACCGATGGACAGACAGAGCGAGTAAATCAGATCCTAGAAGATATGCTCAGGGCTTGTGCACTAGATTTTAAAGGCAGTTGGTGCAAGTATTTGTGCTTAGCTGAGTTTGCCTACAACAACAGCTACCAAGTCACCATCAGGATGGCACCATATGAGGCGTTGTATGGCAGAAAGTGCAGATCACCTATATGCTGGCAAGAAGCAGGTGAAAGAAAGGAAATGGAAGTAGAGCTGGGCATTCAGACAGAGCTGATAGAAGAAACCACTCAGGCTATTCAGAAAATCAGACAGAGGATTGAGACTGCCCAGAGTAGACAGAAAAGCTATGCTGACACACGCCGTAGGCCACTGGAATTTCAAGTAGGAGATTCAGTTTTTCTCAAAGTTGCTCCTATGAAGGGAGTGATGAGATTTGGCAAGAAGGGCAAATTAAGTCCTCGCTATGTAGGACCTTACCTGATTACGGACAGGATTGGGAAAGTAGCTTACAGACTGGACTTACCACCAGACATGTCAGCAATACACAATGTGTTTCATGTCTCCATGTTAAAGAAGTGCCTCCATGACCCTAGTCAAGTGATTGAGCCTCAGTCAGTGCAGATCCAAGCGGATCTTAGTTTTGAGAGTAGACCTACACAGATAGTGGACAGAGCAGTCAAGAGACTAAGAAGCAAAGAAGTACCACTAGTGAAGGTCGTCTGGCAGAACCAGGAACACGAGGAAGTCACTTGGGAGCGGGAGGATAGTATGAGACAGAAATATCCAGAACTATTCTAAGTTCGAGGACGAACTTTTTATAAGGTATGGGGAATTGTAACGACCCAATTTTCCTTATTTTGAGTTCTGAATATCCTTAAAAATATTTGGAAATGCTTTAAAAATATTCTAGAGATTTTTAGAAATTTTTAGAGTATTTTTATGCAAATTTTGGAGTCCGTTTGGTATTTTTACCGAGTGGAGAAAGTTTAAAAAAAAAGGAAAAATAAAATAAAAACCAAAGTGCAAGAGCTGGGATTCGAACCCAGCTTCTCGGGCCCAAGCAGTAAGCGGCCCAACCAACCGAGCTGAGCTCGTTTTGTTAACTAAGTGGGGGAACAAATATATTTAAATAATAGATGGAACAAAAATAACCCAGGTTATTTAAGGAGGTAAATTTCTTCCCGAGCCCTAAAAAAAAAAAAAAAAATCCTTTTCCTCTTTTTTTTTTCTCTCCCGACGGCGCTGTTCTCCTCTCGGGCGAAACCGCAGCCAAGGCTAGGGTTCCTCCTCCCGACGCCGGCGAGGGGTTTTTCCGACCTGTCTCCAACCGTGGGTGACCTTTCCGGCAGGGAAAGCTCGGGGAACACAAGGAGAAGGGAGAAACGAAGCTCTACCGAAACCCTAGGGCATTTCTCTTCGGTTGTAAGTTCAAGAACCCGATGTAAGTGCTTCTCACCTGCGGTAGGAGTAGCTTTTGGGGTTTTTTGTTCGCATTTTCTTGTTGTTGTGTAATGAACAAGAGCAGCCCTTCATTCTAACCTATTGTCCAGATTTCAACCTTTGCTAGCATTTCGGTTTGGGCTTTGGTTCAAGTTCTTTTGCTGTTTTTAGATCACGGATAGATTTTTTTTTAAGTGTCTTCTTGATTTGTTACAGCATGCTTATCTAAATGTATTTACCTTACATTTCAAGCATATCTAAGTAGTTATGTTTCCTTCAAGTCATGGTATGATCAAAGAATTATTAAGATTCAAGAATAAATTGGTTTTACAAGTTTGCTATTGGGAATCTGTTTGCTGCCGTGGACCTGACCAAACATATTTCATATGACCATGTAGTCTTTTAAGTACTGTTGAGTTTTGTTTTGAATATATACAGATATATATATCAGTGCCATGTAGTTTAAAATCTCTTGTTTGCTGAATAAATGAGAGAAGTACAAGAAAAGCAATACTAAGATACAATCTGATCCTAAGGTTCAGAATTTAGAACCAAGGCACACTAAGTGCTTAAATAAATGCCAAGGCATTTATTTAGAAGAAGTATTTAAAGAAGGATATAAAGAAAAGTATTTTACTTTTAAAAGGGCATGTACCGGACACAAGGTCCAAGGGATGGGCTCCAAGTTGCCCCTAGACATAAGGTCTAGAAGTGTCTTAATGATTTTGGGATTAGCTACCTCAATTCTCATTAAGAAAGGCGCGCAAAGTGGTACAATGCCGGGCCCAAGTTAAGTTGAATATTATTTTTAAAGTATACAAGTATTAATTTGGAAACAAACAGAACAAGTTCTTTTATCTAAGTTGCAAATTTTAGCAAATTAAATTGCTGTTTCCTTTAGAGATGCATGATGTAGTTCTATTTGCTATTTTCATGTTGAGCATGTATTTCCCTGCTTTCTTTTATGCTTATGCATTCCGTATCGAATTTTGTGAGTAGAAAGCACTTACTAAGCTTTTAGCTTATAAATACTACCTTTCCTCCTACTGCAGGTATGGATAAAAATAAAGGAAAAGCTAAAGTGGTGTAGAAGAAGGCGACAAGGAGACGTTGATGATGTGTGTGTGGGAGGCTGATATGGAAGCTTGGGACCTTGCTAGAAGAAATTAGAAATCGTGCCTGCTGGGGTTTTTGTTACTGCTAGAGTAGAATTTATCTTGCATTACTAGCTTCGTTATCTTCCTATCATTTAGTTGGATTAACTATTTATGCTGGGAACATGTTCTTTTCCTTATTTCTGGATTAGTTTTCAAGTTTTGTGAAGTGAATTCTGCTTTAATAAGAATCTGCCGTATGATTCATCTTAACTCTTTCTGCTGTAGAGATAGATTCATTTGCTGTATTTGGTTTGTTTTAATGATTCTTTTGTTATGGTTAAGTGCTGCTTGGAATTTCTGCAGTAAGACTCGTCTCCATGATCAGCAGGTTGTATTTCAGTAAATTAATTGGTTACCTTGTATTGTTGAAACGTTTCTTGGTACTGCTTGTTTTTAATTCGGACTGGTAATTGCTGAAGTTGAGTCTCTTTGAAATCTGTTGTAAATGCATGCAAATTTAGTATAGCAGAAATCTGATGCATAACCAGTAGTATGCAAGTAGGAAATTTGAAAGTTGCTGGAATTTTATTCCCATTACAAATGCAGCATGCAATATAGAATTTTCCTTGTTATGTTGTTGTCTTGAAACTTAAGTACCGTAGTTTTAAAATCTCAGAATGAATCACTACATTCTTTAATAGATATGGAGCCATGTTCTACATATGATAAGTAGACAAGTAGCTATGCTTATTTAGGTACAGTAGGCATGTTTTATTTGATTGGGCAGTAGAAGTATATAAGCTATATATGTCTGTATGCTATGCTCGCTTGTGGTCTTACATAAATGCATATCTGACCCTGAAAAGAGTTTAAAAAAAAAAAAAAGTCTGAAGAAATTATATGATGCCATTTAGAGACATGTTTCCAATAGTTTAAAGTATCTCTAGTATTAGAGTAGGTAGTACCAGTTATGTGTAGATAGCAGAATCAGTAGCGGTCACCCTCAGAGTAGTAGTAAGGAGGGTGGCCGTTACAGTTAATATTAATATAATTAACGTGATGTGTTTGTCTTAATTATTTGGGCTTAACTATATGGATCTTATCTTTCCATTGAACTATATGCAATATTTTATCACTAGGAATATTGAAATTAATTGATATTAGCTCTGAGTGTACAACCTACATTAACTTTTTTGGATTTTTCAGGTTAAATTATTTATATCCTATCAAAAAAAATTATGAGGAGATAAATAAATAAATTTTACATTCCAACTTTTGCCAAAATCTATACTGACAATTTTATTTCCACAAATGGAATTAGGGCAGTATATTTCACTATATGCCCACATCAGGCTACATCAAAAGTTCATAAGTACTTGTTTGTGTTCTTGATTCAATGGGGGTTTCAATGCATTAGTGAATACAGTTTTTTTCCATTAGATATTGTCCTTTCTGATACTTTGGCTTTCATATGCCTTCTCTACACCTGTCAACATCCACACTTCCAATCAAAACTTGACACTCTTAATTTGATAGCATGTAAACGTTTACAAAAAGCATTAGATGTTTTGTTTCACAAGAGTGAAAACTAGTTGCTTCTACTTAATATGTACATGGTTTATGCATATGGCTTAGGTGAAAAGGAGAAAAGAACCCACACAAATTGGGATGAATTTAGCTCTGACATAGCATGTACAGTAGCTTAGGGATGACCTTAAGCAATTCACACAACATAAAACACATGAATTAAACAACCCATATTAATTGACCTACATCCCATTAAAGAAAATTTATATGTTGACTTAAGCAATCCTTATGCAACCATTAATGAGTGTAGCATTCTCTCATTTCATAAGCTTATATGGTTGCTTTATTTGCCTAAAATAAGTTACAAACTGGATGCTATGCTTTTGTTACAAACCAGATACTAGTTGGAGACTAAATGATTGCCTAAGAAGAAAGGAATTAGAGATTAGGAGCTGCAGTGAGTAGAGTGGCTGGATAAGCTATCTTAAATGGTAACCTTAGGATTAAAGTATTGATTACATTTTTTTAACCTGCTCAACTTCCTCTAAATATCTAACACATTGATACTCGAATTTAACCTAACCTATTAAGATAAATGGGTAATCAAACCTAAAGGGTACCCATTACCATATTTAGCTATACCAATAAATTTCAAGTTCAACTAGAAGTAAGAGTGAGTGTCAATATGTCTGTGGGCACCTCAAGAATAGGGAACTCTTTGTTTTTATGATTTAACCCCTCTTCATTATTTTACTCACCTCTTTTGTTTTCACCTATATTCATGTTTTTCATTAATCAGATAGAGACCCCTAACTACATTATTTAGGCTACAAGCTCGACCTCTACCATCAAGTATGACCCTACTTTATTAGATGCTATCATGTTTCTTTATTAGAGAAAGTTTTTTTTGTAAGTGTGATATGTTAGGATCTTTATGTTCTTGAATTTGGGATATGTTCTTTATGTTCCAGTTGATCTAGTTTGTTATCTTTCACCCAACTGTCAAATTCAAGAAATATGATCACTGAAAAAGAAAAAGAGGAGGATTAAACTATCTAGTCATGTAGGTAATAGAACAGTGGAAATACTTGTCAAGTATTTGGAGTTCTTCCTGATATCTACGCTGAGAAGTTTCAAAGGAACCCAATGCCAATTCCACTAGATCCCTATCCTTTATGCTATAACGCCTATTTACAGGTTCAAAAAAATCAGGAGCATAATATGCAGAAAGTTGAAGATATCATTATTGCCACACATTATATTGGAATCTTACTCGTATGAAGTTTTGAGAACTTGCAAGTTGCCAAGAGTGAAGTTCTCAATGGTATTTTTATGCTCTAAACGTTCCACATTGGACCAAATCGGAAAATTTAGAGCATAATCCACCTGAACAAAACTCCAAATTTATGAATGTTCAGACATGATTTTTCTTTGCAAGTAATATCCATTTACCTCTTGTAAACGCATCTGGTACTGTTCGTGATTTCGGTTGGTGGTTAATGCTTCTTTCAAAAACATTCTTGACCAGGAGGCTAATTTGTCTAAACCTTGCTCGTAGGGAAATATTTTGATTTGTGATGCCTTGTACAATTCTAATACAGTGTTCACATCCTTCAGATATCCTTGCAATGTATTGTTAAAATAGTGCTCAGACTTGAGTCATGATTTGCTGCAGTTCCACTTAATTAACACTTTCACTGCATATCAACCCACCTTGTGTTTGCCTGCTTCATTGATTGTGTGGTGATGGTGAATTTTATAGCTTTTGCTCCTTATTGTATTATGTCTATTAGCCATGTGTATACAAAGGGCACAGTTGCATTCTTGCTTATGAGATTTGGAAGATGGCATCAGAGGTAGTACAATAAATAGTATATCTCTTCATTTGCTTGTTAACTATGAACATTTTCTTTGTTCTTCTATGCTTCCTTCACTGTTATATTCGTTATCTTCCACAACAGCCTTTAAAAACTCAGTATTCTATTTTATTTGATACATGTACACATTTGTTTTAGTTATTTGACATATGGTGGATTTATGTGTTTTTACAGTTTACAAATCTCAAGTACTCCAGAGTTGAAATTGATGAAGTGCGGTTCGAGTGGGCTGAATGCATGCTAGATTACATTTGAGACAGTTGTACCTTGATGTGTTAACAGAATGTTATACTTTGATTTTGATATCTATTAGCTAGCTTTTGATGTAAAAAGAATGTTTGGGTATTTTATGGATATTGTTGTAAGAAGATTATTTATATAATTTGTGAATATTTGTGTATTTTATGGATATTATTGAATGAAGAATATTTGTACAATTTGTGAATATTTGTGTATTTTTTTTTTGTTATTGTCGGTTTTAAAATCAAATCTGTGCTGTTAAAAAAAATACATATTACATCGGTTTTCCACCGATATAAAACCGGTGTTATAAAGTAATATTACATCGGTCATTTACCGCTGCCAAAACTGGTGTTATTAACATATAATATTATATCGGTTTTACACCGTGTATGAAACGGTGTCGTTAAGTGATACTACACCGGTTAATAACCGATTCGAAAACCGGTGTCGTTAAGTGATACTACACCGGTTTTAACCCGATGTCTAAAATGGCAGACTTTTAACATCGGCTTCATAGACATCGGTCGAAAATCAAATAGACACCGGTGGAAAACCGATGTCTATGAGCGATTTTGTTGTAGTGTGATTATATTCTCTCCGTCCACAAAGCATTACATGTTGGGAAGAATTGGAGCAACGATTCCTGAATTACTTTTTTCCTCCAAGCAAAATAATGTACATGAGGAATTGCATCCAAAGCATTGTTTAAATGGATGGGGAATCAATATTTAAAGCATGGGACAAAATTAAGAGTTTATTGCGACAGTGTCCTTATCATGGTTTGGAAAAAAGGTTGACTCTACACATATTCTATAGGATTTTTTTTCAAGTAAGAGATTTTTGGATTCAACTACTAGAGGTTCTTTGATGAATAAAAGTCTAGATAAAACATACACGTTAATTGATCAAGTGACACTGAATCTCCAAGAATGGTCAAATAAAAATTTGAAGACACCTTCTTCAAGAATCCCAAATGTGCATAATAATTTCAAGATGAGAAGTGGCTGGAATAGCAATGAATTTTAGAATAAAGATGGGTATGGATATGAGATGAGGAATAAAAGAGAATCACAAAATCTCACCTCCATGACTCTAACAAAAGACTATAGGTCAGCAATACCATTTCCTCAATGGTTATGAGTTCAAGCCTAGAGAAGCAATTTGAACCTCTCTTACATATTCAAAGAGAATCTGTAGAAAAAAAAAAGATAAAACAATGCTACCATCTTCACTGAGAACAAATGTACCACTCATCCCCTTTCCATAGAGGTTAGTGAAAACCAAGAAATATTAATAATTTGATGAACTCTATAATGATGTGGTGGAAAATGCAACTTTTAGATATAGCTACTAAAGTTTTAGGTGGTTATAATATTTTAGATTCTTCTTATAGAGATAGTTATTATAATGTAGTGGCTTTTAAATTTTTGGATTTACTTATTGGGGTTAAAGGTTGCTATAGTGATATAGAGTTTTCAAATGATGATGTTGATGAGTATGCTTAGCATGTAATTTCTAATGATGTTGTTGATCCTTCTATTGATGATATTGATATTACTGTACTTTTCAATGTCATGAATAAAAGTGTATGGAAATTTTCTATAGAAGCAACATCCCAAGAATCAACTCCTTTGATCATACAACCACTTGGTACAATGGAAGTTGCAGAGATTGAATTTGTTGAAGATATATGTACAAGGACTTTTGCAGTAGAGGCAGAGTCCCAAGAATCACCTTCTTTAGAGGCACCACCACTACAGCCAGAGCAAGAACCTTTACTTGATCCAGAGGGAGTCATATTCAATTGTTTAGAATGTTCATGTACCTTTCTGCAATACAAAGTATCACTAGTGATCTTTTAGAAAACTTCATAAAGGTACTCGTTATTAATTTTATTAGATGTGATTCATCTTTTGATACATGCTTTGTTAAACCTAATATTTTTATAGTTCTTTCTTATCTTTATCTTGTATAGGAGGTGTGCTCTTTCTTTTGGTGTGCAAATTTTCATGGGGCCTATAATTGGAAGCTCAATCTGAACCATCTTCGATGACCTAAAAGAACCCTCAAAAAGACGAAGATGGAGAGAGCGGTGCTACACTACATTGATCTAATAATGACAACTCTCTTCATAATAATATAGGCCATTGGAAGAAAAGTCCAAAAGTTTCTCACTCTTACCAGAGTGGGATTTAGATGAGCTCAAATAAGGGGTCAATCTTATGACCTAAAATAATAGCTTCTTGGGAGGCAACCCAAGTTTTTCTTTCCTATTTTCATCTAAGTTTTTTAGTTCCTTTTTAGTTTACTTTTATTTCTTCACAATTACCCTAAACCCTTTACTTAATTTCTCTTTTCTAATTTCTTTTTATAGGTTTCAAAATTATGGAGGAATGTGAGCATTAGATAGAGGAGTATTTCCAAGGATATAACATAGCCTTGGAGCTAATCACTTGGTAATTTCTCTTACTTCAAAACCTCCTCCATATTAAATTTCTAGTTTTCAATGGGATAATGAAAAGTTTAAGTCTGGGGGGAGTTTTTGAATTTAGTTTTTGTCATATGTCTTTTTGTATAATAAAAATTTTCTAGTTGTATCATTCATCACATCATGATTGATTGTTCTTTAAAGCAAAATACCAGCACGCTTGTTCTAGATTTCATGTGGTTTATTGATTATTTATGGTGCTAGTATATTTAGTGATCTATCATTTCCTATCTATGTTAGCATGAAGCAAGTACTATTTTTTACTATAGAAGTTTGAGTGTTGGCCTTGTTTTAAGATCTCTAGACACTTTGCCTAATTTTGAAGGTAGTTAACTCTGAAAATAGTTATGATTCATAGAATTGGACTAGTACTTGTGTTTCTAAGGTAACCTCTCAATTATATTTTGGCTACTTGATATCTTAGATCATGGCAACTCACTTGGAAAAATTAAAATCTCTACATTTGTATTTATATATTTGTATTTGTGTTAGTGATTCACATTTAAAACGCCAAAAAAAAAAAAAGAAGAAAAATTATTTGAATAAGGGGTAGAAAATAGTTGTCATGAGTGAAAACTAATAATTTACCCCTTTGAGACCGAGTTAGGTTACTAGGAAATAAATGTTTTATTTCTCTTGATTCTAATCTTGTGTAGTATGAGAGGGAGGAAACATGCATGTAGCAAGTAAGTGTCTATCTCTAGGAACATAAGGAACACAATGATATGATGACTTAATTAGGCTTAGGGATTGATACTTGACAAATTTAGGCCACTATTGCATTGAATATGGAGAACTATTACTTAGGCCATACTCAAATAAATTTTGTATCTTGCTCACCAATGAAATCATTTGATAGGATTAGATTTACTTGCTAGAGATTATGATGCACTATTTTTCCACTGAAGTCTAGAATGCAATTTTTGCTTGAAGACAAGCAAAGGTTAAAGTCTGGGAGTGTGATGTGTGTAGATTATATATATTTTTATGCATCCTTTGACGCACATCTACTTATATTTTATGCATATAATTTATGTTTAATGCACCCTATTTTATCATTATATCATACTTTTATTCTATTTATTCAGAGATCTTCTTTTTATTTATTTTGATTGATAGGACATGTGTTTGGAGCAAAATGGAGTAAAAAAGACTTAGAACGTAAACTCAGAGGAAGGAGCATGCTCAAACAAAACATACACGAAGGAAAAGTCTTTCATAATAATTTCAAATTGGAGATTTAATTAAGGAATATGCTCTAGCCATGTTCCTTGACACGTGCATGATCTTACGAATGAAATTTGATGGAAAACATAGCTTAAATAGAATCTAGAGTCCTCTAAAAGGTTTGGGTCGTACCTATGAGGCACGACCATGTGAAAATCAAGTTTTTCCCATGGTTTAGCCATGCCTCTTAGGCATGGCCGTGTCTAAAAAAAGTCACAGCTATATCTGGAAAAAGTCATAGCCTTGTGGAAATTTCTACATTACGAACTGAAAGTAAAATGGCCATAAATTTTTGTTCTGTTGGAGTTACAAGTTGTTTCAATTATCTAAATGTAGATAACTTCAAGATATATAACTTTTCTTTAGACTTAAACTAGAGAAAACCATATATATGTGGTCTAAAAGATGTTTCCATAAGACACAGTCATCCCAGGGCCTTACTAGGACCATACCAAGGTCAAGTTTTTTCACAGGGCCATGCCTCCCATCCAGAGTCTATTCAAAGGGTGGCCATGTAAAATCATACGGTCGTGCCTCCTTTCTCAAGACCATTCATACTTTGGCCATGCCAAAAGGCATGGTCATGATACTGCCCAAGCAAGGGTCGTGCCTAGTGCAATAAAAGGGTATTTTCTCTCCTTTTCACTCATCTTTGGCTTGGGGCTCCACCCCATTCCTTGGAGAAGGGTTCTCCCCAGTTGGGGGAACCCTATGTAGGTGCAGTGGAGGCCGACAAGAGCTAAAATCAAAAATAAACTATACCCTCCTCGGATTCCAACTCAGAAATAAAATCAGCAGTAAAAATAACTAGCAACTATATAAAATTAAAGATAGAAATAAAATGGGAGACCAAGGTTTAACCTGGTTACAACCAAGGAGGTTGTTAATCCAGGACAATCGAAGATCGCATTAGCAGAGTCTCCTTCACTGTAGGCGGAGAAGCCTTTTTACACACTTAATGAACTCACAATTTGCTAGGAATTGAAAGCTTGAATCAATGAATGAATTCCTAGGTCCAGGGGTCCTTTTATAGCCCCTGGAAAGTCTATCCCGAAGCTCCAAGATGCCTCCGACAATGGTCCAAGGCGCCTCCAAGCAAGTGTTCGGATAGAACTCTATCCGAAGCCAAACGGTCGATTTGGCCAGACTCAAGGCGCCTTAAACAAGCCTTGAAGGCGCCTTCAAGTTGAAGGCGCCTTCAAGCATGATGAAGGCGCCTTGAGCTGCCTTTTCAGCTCCTTTGCTTCTTTGCTTCGTCTTCTGACGTCTTCCGTAGTTCCGGTCGTTTGGGTGATTCCAGCCAACCGAAATAGGGCTCACCCGAACCCAATTTCCGACCTTCCTTGAGCAGGCTTCCGTCCGACTTCTCGTCCCTCGAACGCCACGCACGTTCTTCTCGCTCCACCGGAGTACTCATCTGTAGCTCTCTCGTCCTTCGGACGCACCGAGCCCGTCGGCTCCCTTCCCGTGCCGTCCTTCTCGCTAATTGCGTCTTCCGCTCGACTTCCTGTGCTCCTAAGCTCCTGCACACTCAGACACAGGGATCAGACAAAACGCAGGACCTAACCAACTTGGTTGATCACATCAAAACACCTACGGGGTCCAACAATCTCCCCCTTTTTGATGTGCATCAACCCAAGTTCAAGTTAGGGTAAATAGACATAAATAGTAATTTTAAAGGAAATTACTAAAATAACATATTTAAGCATAAATTTGCAAAAAATAAAATTACAACACAGTTTAGAAAAAATATTAAAATTTTTAATTTTCGTACTCCCCCTAAACTTGTACCTTTCTCTCCCCCTTTGATCATAGCAAAAATGGGGTACTAATAAGAGAATATTAAGCAAATTATTAAGGTAGAACAAATTCTGAGCAAAAGTGAATTTTTAGAAAAATTTTCTAAGTTAGATTAAATTTTTTAAAAAAATTTCTAAGAAAAAATGAATTTTTTTAGAATTTTATAAAAAAAATTCTAAGTTTAAACTGAATTTTTTTAAAAAAAATCTAAGTAAAAAAAAATCCTAAGTAAACTGTTTGAATGTTCCCAAAAAATTTCTAAGTCAAATGAAGTTATTTAGAATTTCTCCAGAAAAAAATTTCTAACTAAAATAAAAAATTTCTAAGTTAGAATTTTCAAGAATAGTTTCCAAAAAAAATGTTTGATAAACTTTCAAAGCATTATTTAATTCTTGTTTTTAATGTTTTTTCAGAAAGTTAATTAAACATTTTCTTTCAATATTTTAGCTTCCAGGTCGTGGCGAGGCACTATGTCTTCTTGGTTATTGGAGCAACAACCACTTCCTTAGACAAAGCTTCCATAAAGAATTTCAATGTTTAATTTTCTCTCTTAAAGCTTTCAAAAACATTAATTTAGCACAGATTTTGGAACCCAATAGAGGTTCCTTCCTACAGGGTTATTCAAAAATTTAGAGGGTACATAGTTACTTGGTACTTTTCTAAGTTAACCCTGATGGTTTCTAATGTACCAATTTAATTTACCATAAATTCTAATTTTTGAATTTGGAAACTTCTTTAAGCATGTATCATTTTCCAATTTTTCAATATCATTTTTTAATTTTGTATTTTCTAATTTCAAATTTTCATTTTCCTTTTCAAATTTATCAAACTCTTTAGAAAGTGCTTTTATAAATTTAAAGGACTTAGTCGGGGTTAGATTGCGTACCTTACTTACCTGACTCGGTGATGCTCCCCCTTCACTGTAGCTTTCCTCTTCTGACATTCCTCCCCCTTCGTCGATGCTCATCTCTGAGTTGGACGTTTCTTCTAGCTAATGGTTGGCCATCAGTGCTAGTCCTGAGAATTCTTCGACTTCCGATTCGGAGGATGACGAATCATCCCACGTGGCCTTTAGGTTGTGTTTGGTTCGAGCTGGCTTCTTGCTCCTTTCCTTATCCTTCTGTTTGCTCTTCAATTTTGGGCAGTCCTCCTTGATGTGCCCTTCTTCGTTGCAGTTGTAGCAACGGACTGTCCTTCTCTTTTGACGATGTTTACTTGACTGCAATCTAAATTTGTTAGATTTAAAACACTTATTAAAATGTCTTACCATTAATGCAGCTTCATTTTCGTCGATTGTCGCTTCGGAGTCAGGATCGTCCTTTTTAGCTCGTAGGGCAATGTTGAGGTTCGACTTCTCTACTAGATTTTCTACAAGTCGAGATTCGTGAAGTTCGAAGGTTGAAAATAATTGTTCCAATGTACTTACCTCGAGATCCTTAGAGATGTAGTAAGCATCTACTAAGGAGGCCCACTCGGGAGTTCTCGGGAAGGCGTTGAGCCGTATCGAATTGAGTCCCGGTTCGTTACTTCTTCTCCAAGGTTGGTGAGTTGAATGATCAGCTCTTTGATCCTCACTTGGAGTTGCGCTACCTTCTCGCCTTGGTTCATCCGGAGGTTCATCAACTGGGTCTAGAGGATGTTGCGTCACACCAGTTTTGCTTCGGAGGTACCTTCATGAAGCTCCAGAATTTCTCCCAGAGATCTTTCGCGGAGTCGTAGCTTTCGATTCGACTTACCTCTTATGGTGGCAGCACACTAAGCAGGTGGAGCTCTGCCTTTCCGTTGGCGACGAAATCGGCTTGCTCCTTCTTGCTCCATGTGTTTTCTTCTTTGTCTTTCGGCGCTGCAAAACCATATTTCATTGTAATAAGAATATCAAAATCTGTTTTAAAAAATACCTCCATTTTGCGCTTCCATGTGGCAAAGTCTCCGTCGAACTTCGGGGGATGTATGTTCTCTCCGGCCATCGTCTTGATCGTAGTGCTTCAGTTGGCGGTTAGTCCTTCTGAGGCGATCAGGCTCTGATACCAATAGTAGGTATCGCGGAGGCCGGCAAGAGGAGGGTGAATTGCTGACATCAAAAATAAACAATACCCTCCTCGGATTCCAACTCAGAAATAAAATCAGCAGTAAAAATAACTAGCAACTATATAAAATTAAAGACAGAAATAAAATGGGAGACCGAGGTTTAACCTGGTTACAACCAAGGAGGTTGTTAATCTAGGACAATCGAAGATCACACTAGCAGAGTCTCCTTCACTGTAGGCGGCGAAGTCTTTTTACACACTTAATGAACTCACAAGTTGCTAGGAATTGAAAGCTTGAATCAATGAAAGAATTCCTAGGTCCAGGGGTCCTTTTATAGCCCCTGGAAAGTCTATCCCGAAGCTCCGAGGTGCCTCCAACAATGGTCCAAGGCGCCTCCAAGCAAGTGTTCGGATAGAACTCTATCCGAAGCCAAATGGTCGATTTGACCAGACTCAAGGCGCCTTAAACAAGCCTTGAAGGCGCCTTCAAGTTGAAGGGGCCTTCAAGCATGATGAAGGCGCCTTGAGCTGCCTTTTCAGCTCCTTTGCTTCTTTGCTTCGTCTTCCGACGTCTTCCGTAGTTCCGGTCTTTTGGATGATTCTGACCAATCGAAATAGGGCTCACCCGAACCCAATTTCTGGACTTCCTCGAGCAGGCTTCCGTCCGGCTTCTCGTCCCTCGAACGCCGCACACGTTCTTCTCGCTCCACCGGAGTACTCTTCCGCAGCTCTCTCGTCCTTTGGACGCACCGAGCCCGTTAGCTCCCTTCCCGTGCCATCCTTCTCGCTAGCTGCCTCTTCCGCTCGACTTTCTGTGCTCCTAAGCTCCTACACACTCAGATACAGGGATCAGACAAAACGCAGGACCTAACCAATTTGGTTGATCACATCAAAACACCCACGGGGTCCAACACCCTAGAAGCTTCATTTTCATCAATCTGTCCACCTCCGAAGCTAGGATTTCATCTAAGAAGACTGGTGACTTATAGATAAGCATTCTACTCTCTTTATCTTATGTATTGAGTTGTAGATTCTTATTCTTCTTGTCTCTTAGTTGTATTTTCTACACAATGGAGTAGATCTCCAGATCTAGAATATAGGAAGTAGTTATGTTGTGATGTTGATGCATGAAATATGTGTTTAGACATTTTTTTTATTCAATGAAATGTGTATGACATGTTCTATATGTGTTGTGACTTCTATGTGTTTGATGAAATGTGTCAATGGTATAAATATATAGATGTGTATTGATTGTTCATCCTGTAGAGGGGATACTCTAGATTGTATGGCTGGGGGTCCTAGTGATAAGGATATCTCTTTAACTTGACATCTAGAATATCGCTTTGAAAGGGAGGATAATTCTCCTCAAGAAAGTATCTATTAGGTTTAGTGAGTTATCTATAATCCTATGTTAATAAGTGTCTTATGTAATCTAGCGATTGTATAACCGAGAGGTCATAGTGACAAAGGTATCCTTTTAACCGAACTTACTAGGTTACCTCTTCTACTTAGTGGCATCGGATACCAATAGGGGTAGCACTCTAACATAACTGTCATGTAGTAGTGCCAGTATTTAGTTTAACATCCTACATGTGTATAATGTTGGTACGGGAAGTATCCGACAGTCGAACCTATGTTTTGATTATGTCAAAGGATTCAAAGTTAGGTTGTCTTGTTATCTAATGTGTTTGAATTAGCTTGTAGGGAAGTCCTAAGTATACTTAGGCAAAAGTCCTAGCTGTGGTTAGGCAGGTGGAAAAACCCTAGGGCGTGGTAACCCTAGGTCATAGGGGGTGGTAACCCTAGGTAAGGAAAAGTCCTAACTGTGGTTAGGCAAATGAAAAACCCTAGGGGGAGGTAACCCTAGGTCCCAAGGGATGGTAACCCTAGGCGGAAAGTCTTGGCGGGTCGAGGGCTTCGGGCAAAAGTCCTAGAGTCGAGGACTCTAAGTGGAAAGTCCTGGTTTCGCGAACCAGGTGAAAGACTGGGTGGGTTGTGGAGCGGACGTCCAGCAGAAAGTCCTGGAACATCAGGCACTGAGCAAAAGTCCAGTTGGTCTGGAGGATCAACTGACAACAGGTAAACTCTCCTGAGTGGAGTAGGTGGGGACACGTTCCCCGCTGAGGGAATAGTAGGTGTCGATTTGACCTAGGGTTTCCGGTCGAAAATCCAAAATCAGAACCGGACAGTCCAGAGATTGTCAAATACTGTAGGATATGTTGTTATTTTGTGGACTAACGTATCTTGCAGGACGTAAAAAGAACTCAAATCCCGGGATGAATAGTGTCTGAGGTGCCTCCATGGAGCTTGGAGGCGCCTCGGGTACTTTGGCAGAAGCTATGCAGAAAGTTGGGTTGAAGGCACCCTCCTAGAGTGCTGAGGTGCCTCGGACAGACTTGGAGGCACCCTCAAGGCATCGGAGGCACCCTCAAGAGGATAAGCAGCGGGCAAAGTGGAGCTTATCTGCGTTGCGAATCCGTCGGTGATGGAGGCACCCTCAAGGCCCTTGAAGGCGCCCTCTACAGCCTATATCAGCCAGTCTCGACCAGTAGCTTGATACAACACATTCCAAGCAATCCTTTAGCTATGTACTGCTAACGGGACGATCCGGCTGAGCTATAATAAGACCCAACGACCCAAAGCTGTGAAATTTCAATTTCTTGTTGTCGGTATAGTTTTTCAGTACAGTTTTATTGTAATAATCTCTTGTAATATTTGTGAGCTTATAGTTGTTGCCCAAACTAAATACTCAACGAGCGTGGGCCTTGGAGTAGGAGTCACCACAGGTTTCGAACCAAGTAAATCTCTGTATTTGCTTGTGTCTCTGTGTTTTGATTTCCACTACGTTTATTCTAAGATTTCTGAAATGAAAAGTGAAAGTCATGAGCGCTATTCACCCCCCCCCCCCTCCTCTAGCGCTTTTCGATCCAACAATTTGTATCAGAGTGAGTCAATCTGAATCGGTACAACTACCGTTAGAGAATTTTTTTTGGCTTTTTTTCATCCATTTTTTCTAAAAATAAAACCTTACACCTTTCATATTTTCCCTCCAAAATTATTTTCAAAAAATTCATTTTGATGTTTCCACCATTGGTCGGTATTAGCTAAATATCGCATTTTCAAAAATTTGTGATAATATTTATTAATATTTTATTTTTTTTTAATTTAATTACTATTTTTTTCTCTCCCGTACTACTAATCCAAGACCAAGTCTTGGGATATTTGGTTCTTTTTCTTTTTGTGTGCGAGAGTTTTCTCCTAAATGGCCCATCAAAAAGGATATAGCACAGATCGCATGCCACTCTTCTCTAGAGAAGATTTCGGATACTAAAAATGTAACGACCCAAGTTTCCCTATTTCGAGTTCTAAATGTCCTTAAAAATATTTGGGAATTCTTTTAAAATATTCTAGAGATTTTTAGAAATTTTTAGACTATTTTTATGCAATTTTTTGAGGTCGTTTAGTATTTTTACTAAACGAAGGAAGTTTTGACAAAAAATGTTAAAGTCGAGATTCGAACCATGGACCTGGGACCTGAACCGAGCCCAGCCGGCCAACTGTTCTACAAATGTTTTGTGAACATAAATGGAACGAAGTATATATAAACAGTAGTTAGGAACGTTTAAAATAAATTACAATAAAAAGTGCGCGGCTGAGGGATCGAAGCCGAGGCATCGAAGCTGAGGCCTTTGACCCGAGCAAAACCTGCCTCACCAGCTCTACTGGCGGCCGATGTTAATTAAGGAAAGAGTGAATAATACTGGGAGTCAAAAAGGTCTAAATGTAGAAGTTCTAATATCGAGTAGGTGTAACGACCCAATTTTCCCTATTTCGAGTTCCAAAAGTCCTTAAAATAATTTAGAAATGTTATAGAAATATTCTAGAGATTTTTAGGAATTTTTGGAGTATTTTTTGCAATTTTTGGAGTTCGTTTGGTATTTTTACCAAGAGGAAGAAATTTCAAAAAAATAAAGAGCTCCAGCCGAGGTTCGACCCGTAGACATTGGACAAGTCATAAGCCTTAAGTGAAGCGAGATAACCAAGTGTTCAACAAATATTTCATGAGCAAATAGGAACTCAATTGATCTTAAGTAAGAGTTAGCCTTAAGCCATAAAAGGGAACAGAAAATACCAAAATAAAGGGCTGAGGCAAGGTTCGAACTAACGACCTTTGACTCAGCCAAACCTTTACCTGTCCAGGCTAGCCAATTGTTCCGCGGGTATTTTGTGATCAAAGTAAGGGCGGAATTAATTTAAGTTATAATAAAGAACAGAAATAAAACTCAAGTTATAAGGAGAGGACTTAAGTTATTTCCCGTGACCTAATTCCTTCTCACCTCTTCTCCTCTCACGCATGCGCGGCGCGGCGAGGCGATTTTCTGCTCTCGGCGGAAGAAAGGGCGATGGAGCTAGGTTTCCTCCCTCCGGCGCCGGCTAAGGGTTTTTCCAGCCGGTCTTCACCGTGCGTGATCACCTCGACGAGGAGAACTCGAAGACGCGAAGAAGAGGCCGAGATCATGAGTTTCTCCGAAGCCCTAGAAGCTGTCTCTTACGGTTGTAAGTGCAAGAACAAGAGGTGAGTTGCTACTCACCTGCAGTAGGAGTAGTTCCGCGATTTTGTCTTTCTTCTTTGCTTTGCTTTCGGATTCTTGTTCCTTCTTTAATTTCGAAGCATGTTGACCCTTCAGCCCTTTTAATTGAGTTTCATGATCAAAATTCTATTGGTTGTTACCTTAATGGGCAGTTCGGTTGCACAATGAGAAGGGTAAGAACATTTTTCTGGAGTTGTTGTGCATCCGGGTTTTTTTTTTCATTTATGGACAGTAAGCATAAAGATATGTTGCATGAGGTTTGGTTTGTGCACGTCAAATAAAGCAATGCAGATTTTATTAAGCTTTTACTTTCATGGTACATACAGTAGGCATGAGAGAAATATGTAGCAGTGCAGTTGCATCTCCTTAAGAATGCACTTCCTTTGGAAATACAGTAGGCATGAAGATTTTGATATGCATGTTTTAATGTAGATTTGTAAGCAATCATTTTAGTTTTTAATGCAAGTTTTGTGAGCAATCAACTTAGTTTGTATGCAGAATTAAGCATAAGCTGATATGTAGATTTTGTTAAGTTAGTATGCAGAATTTTATAGCTTGAAGAAATGTAACAAGTTTTACATAAGTTTTTGAATCCCAGCAGGTTTTAGCTTGAATTGTGCTATTTAGTGGGCACGAACAACCTTAATCCAAGAACGTAGTGTTGGCTTTCTTGCTATTTAATAAACATGAATAGCCCTGTTTAGTAGCATTAAAAATTTAGTTTTTCTTGTTTATTTTATAAGCACGAGCAGTTTTTTTTAATTGCTGTAATGTGAGCATGTGCAGATTTCATTAAGTACTAGTATGCAGCTTTTATTAATCTTACAAGAGCAAATTTTATTAAGTTTATAATGCAGAAATTTATTAATAGTATGCAGGAACTTATTAGTAGTATGCAGATTTGATAAGTATAGTATGCAGACTTTAATAAGTAGATTTTTATAAGTATAGCATGCAGATTTGATAAGTATAGTATGCAGACTTTAATAAGTAGATTTTTATAAGTATTGCTTGCAGATTTTGATAAGTATTGCATGCAGAATTTCAGTTTTAGAATAGATTTTTATTAAGCTTATAGTACAGAATTTTTGATTAGCATAATATGCAGCATTTTATTAGCATAGCATGCAGAATTTTGATTAAGATTGTATGCAGATTGTTTTTAGTTAAGCCTTTCGAGTTTAGAATTGTTTAAGCATATCAGATTTAGAATTTGCTTAAACATTTTAGTTTAGTAGAAGCATTCCTTTATTGGAATTATTAATAAGAACAAGTATTTTACTTGAACAAGTATAAGAAAGATAAAGAAAAGAAAGAAAAAGGCCAAGGCCTTAAGTAGATCCCAAAGTCAAGACTTTAGGGATTTTGGCACACGAGGTGCTTATTAAAATGCCAAGGCATTTAAAGAAGAAGTAAATAAGATAATAAGTATTTTACTTTTAAAGGGCATGTACCGGACACAAGGTCCAAGGGATGGGCTCCAAGTTGCCCCTAGGCACAAGGCCTAGAAGTATCTTAGTAGTTTCGGGATTAGCTACCTCGATTCTTATTAAGAATGCGCGCAAAGTGGTACAATGTCGGGCCCAAGAGAAGTTGATTATTATTTTCAAGTATTAAAGTATAAATTTTAAACAAGTGAAATAAAAGAATAAATTTAGAGTAAATGAAGTAAGTTTCACTTTGTTTTAAAGATCAGCCAGTTTAGCTTTCTTTTATGCTAAGCAGCTTTTACATGTTTAGTTTCTTACATGTTATTTATTTGCTAGTTGATGAGCATGTTTAGCTTTACATGTTTAGTATTTCAGTTAGTATGCTTCCTTTATTGGTTTATGAGCATGAGTAGCTATACATGTTTAGCTTTTCAGTTAGTTGATTTATTTTCTATTTATGAGCATGAGTAGCTATACATGTTAGCTTTTCAGTTAGTTGATTTCTTTGCTATTTATGAGCATGAGTAGTTATACATGTTAGCTTTTCTGTTAGTTGATTTCTTTGCTATTTATGAGCATGAATAGCTTTACATGTTAGCATTCAGTTTTAGCATGTTTTTATTTGTATACATGCATATCGAGTTTTTGTGAGTAGATAGCGCTCACTAAGCTTTATGCTTATAGACTGCATTTCCTCCTACTGTAGATAAAGGAAAAACTAAGGTATGAAAGGAAGGCGACAAGGTGGTGGTGATGAAGGTGTGTGATGACTGGACTATGGAGAGATCATGAGTTTGCTAAGGAGTTTTTAAAACTTACCTGATTAGAGTTTCCTTTTCTTTTCTCCTTAATGCTATGATGAAGTTGAGATTGTAATTGAGTCTATTCCGCACTTTGTTATGTTTTATTGTTGGAGTATTATCTGTTTACTATTGCTAGAGTAGTTTCATTCTTCTTATTGAGTTATTATACTGCGTGGTTGAGTGATTATATGTTCCAGCCGCCTGTGGCTGAGTATATATTATTTGTATTGTTGATTTGGTCACCGGTACAGGGGAGACTCTTCCGAAATTTTTCAGTAGGGTTTCCATGTGATTTTTTTTAATCATACCGGTTAAGTAGAGTTAGTAGTCAAGTAACGGTCATCCTTAGAGTGTAGTAGTAGTAAGAAGGGTGGTCGTTACATTGTCGATGGTGACGGCGTCGAGCAGAGGGTGGCACAACATCGGGCGGCGGCAGCATCAGGCAAAGACGGGAGGTGGAGGCCAGGGCATACAAAGAGGGGAAGAGGGGAATAGGAAATAAGACGTAGGTTTTGATTGAATAAACTTAGGTTTTATACTCAATAAACTCTTATTTTAATTGGATATTCTAAATAGGCTTTCTCACATCCTAATAAGTTTATCCCCTTAAACATATCATACAAACTTTGTTTAAATCATAAAAAATTTCTAAAAATTTTAAAAAATTCTATAAGATTATTCCATAATTACCACTTATTATTTTATTAGTATTTAAGAGTCATATCTAATAAAACTTATTACCATTGCCCTGAATGGCCGAGTGGGCACTATAGGATAAGCTCCACTTAACTCTAGCTACCACTATTCCTGAGTGGCCTAATGGGCAGCGAATATGATTGTCGACTCTCTCACACCACAAGGGAGATAACTGTCGACTCCATCTTTGCTTCAGCTCGATCTGATCTGTGCTGAGTCATCAGGGTTCGGTCGATCGATCAGCTGGTTCGGTCGACAAATCAAGCTTAGATTGGAAGCTGTGTTCTGTTTGGTTCTGATCTATTCTTAGTCAACCTGGTTCAGTTGAATGATCTTTGCAATCAGTCGACCAATCAGGTCAGGCCTACAAAATAGTGTTAGACATATAATTCTGCAAAACAAAGACTAGCACAATAATATTATATTTGATGCATGAGTAGTATTAGATAGTAGAACTGTCTTAATCTCAACTTGGAAACCTTTCCAATTTCTTTAGTTGGATCAGCGACCTTAGGTTGTTCCTTTCAAGAACACGACCTCACTATTGCTCCTCTAGTTGCTTATCTCAACCTACCTACCAAACATAGTCCTCCAGACATGTTTAGACTTTTACCGCTTAGCATTGGATCGGCCACCTAAGACTTTCCCTCGATTTACAGTCCTCCAAACCTATCGAGCTTCTCTGCCAAGTGTCGAATCCTCTCGACCCATTTGGTCTTTCCACATGGCTTCCACGATCTGCTAAGTCTTTCTTGCCTAGCCTCCAACTAGGACTTTCTCGGTTGAGTAAACAACCTACACACTTGGTCAATTTCTTAAATCGCAACAAGACTTAACTTGAACCTTTTACAACATTAAAACTTAGGTTTGATTCTGGTGCAACCTGCACCAACATCATGGACACCATGTAGAAGACTAGACAGGTCAAGGTTCAGACTCTAGTGGAACGTTCTGAGGTCTCTGGTGCTGGGCAAAAGTCCAAACTATCTGGAGGACCAGTTTGGCAAAAGGTAACTCTCCTGAAAGGAGTAGGTGAGGATGCATTCTCTGTTGAGGGAATAGTAGGCATCAATCCGACCTAGAGTTCCAGCAAAACTCAAAGTCATGACTGGATAGTCTGAAGATTATCAAATATTATTCTGCTTTACATATTATTGTTTGTTGGACTAATTCTATATTGCAAAAAGTCAAAGGTTGGAAAAAGGGCTCCAAATACTCAGAGCTTGTCTCGAGGTGCTCCAGGTGCCTGGATAAGTGGATAGGCTCTTGAACGATGGCCTAAGTTTGCACTCATTAGTTAGCTAGCCCAAATTGGCAATTCGGGTCCTTGGACCGGTTCAGGCGCCCAAACTAGTTTAGGCACTCAGACCAGTTCCGAAACCTAGATCAGTCAGGGCATCCAAAGGTGGATAATGTTTATGGGATAAACTTTGAACGAATTGTAGCAACATCAACACACTCCAAGCACCCGGGGGTGCTTTCAGGCGCCTAGAGAGATCCTATAAAATGATCTTTGAGCAACTTTTGCTCTTGCGCATTACTCCAGAAATGACTCTACAATGCGGAAATGTTGCTTCAACAACTAACTATCGAATCTATTCTAATTCTCTTTGTGTCAGTAATTTTACTTTATAGTTCTTATACTTCAGTTGTACTTTAATTTTGTAATATTCGAGCTATTAGTGGATTGCCCATTGAAAACACTCAACAAGTGTGGGCATTGGAGTAGGAGTCATCACAGGCTCTGAACCAAGTAAAAAATAACTTGTTAGCATTATTTTTGTTCTTCATCTCCTTTCTTTCTGCTACATCTACTCGATAGTTTTAAGCAAAAAAAGTGAAAAAGCCATGAACGCTATTCATCCCTCCTCTAGCTCTTTCGATCCAATATTTTGTATCAGAGCTGGGTCACTCTGAATTAATAAAACCATCATTCAAGGAAAAGTTTTTTCATGTTTTTCACTGTTAAAAAAAATAGTGTTATCACCCCTTCTGATTAGATTTTTGTTCTTTCATAATCAAGTTTTATGTTTCTTGAAGTTGATGCAACAATACTCAAGTTCTTTAACCTTTTTCTTTTATACCGCACTAATAATCCAAGACCAAGTCTTGGTACACTTTTTCCTTGATTTGTGTTATTGTGAGATTGTTGATTTCAAATGGTCCATCAAGAAGGCTATAGTACCGCACGACCACCCCTCTTCTTCAGTGAGAATTTTGGTACTGGAAAGGTCTGATGGAGTACCACCTTAAGATGCAAGTGGAGATATGGATCATAATCATGATGGATCAAAATGAAGCAATAGAGGGGGGTGAATATCGCTTATTAAAAACTTTTCTTTTCATATCGATTCATAAAACAAATATCAAAGTAAGGAAGAGGAAAATAAGATAGTAAAAGAAAGACAGGTGACTCAGGTGTTTACTTGGTTCGGAGCCTATGTCGACTCCTACTCCAAGACCGCAATCCTTGATTGTACCGTTGGGCAATTCATTATAATTTTTCTTCCCCAAATTTTCAGAAAGAAGCAATTCATACAGATGAAAAGATAGTAACATACTAGTATCTTTTAGAAAGTAAAATGATGGAAGCTAATTAAAATTATACCGATAAAGAGTAAGAAGCGAAGCTTGTCGATACTTTTTGATGGAGCAGCTTGCTTATGAAGACGAAGCATAGAATAGCAAGAGCATTGATAGATAACTAATTCAAAACATATTGCAAAGTTGTTTCGGCTTGGACCTCGAGCACCCCTTATTTAAGTCTAGTTCAGTCGATCGAAAAGTCATTCAGTCAACTGATTCTTTCAGTCAACTAATCCTCCTATCGATGGACTAAACCTCTTGCTTCCCTTCTTCGCTAAAATTCAATCTTCGCACATTTATGAGCATTAATTTATTGGTCAACCAATCACCTTGTTCGGTTGACCGAATAGAGTAGTTTCCCTGTTCGCTAAGATTCACCGTTAATTCTCCATTAATGCATTAATTGTTCAGTTGACTAATTCCTAGGTTTGGTCGACTAAGTAGTCAGGCTTCCATGTTTTTTTCTGTGTGATCTCAACCCTACCATATCATCTAAGTTCCGTTGACTGATCCATAGGTTCAGTCGATCGATCAGATTGATTCCTATAAAATAGAGTTAAATAAATACTCATGCAAAACCAAGTTAACACAGTAATATATGATACATAAATAGTAATATGTATGCATAGTAATTGACAATAAAACTATCTTGATCTCAACTTGAAACCTTCTCGATTTTTTCAAATGGATCAGCGACCTAAGGTTGTTTCTTTCTGAAATATAACCTCACTGTTGCTCCTCTCCAGTTACTTATCTCAACCTACCTGTCATACATTAGTACTCTAGACTTGTTTGAACTTTACTTCTTACTATCTAATCACCTGATCCACTAAGATTTTTTCTACAATACTAAATTAGCTAACAATAACAATAGTAATGCAAAATACTATGGTAAAACTAAACTTAGATTTACCAAAATTCGCTAGTCCAATTGACCGTACGCGGTCGACTAAAAACTATCTGATCAACTTTGCTTGGAGTTCACTCCTCTAAACCTTATCGTTACCTAAGGTTACCTCCCCATAGGACTTTCTCTATTTGGCTTCACTCACCAGGACTCAGCATTGAATCAACCCACTAGGGATTTGATATTGGGTTCTCCAGACCTATTGAATCCTTCTATCTGGCTTCCATGATCTGCTAAGGTTTTACTTACCTAGCCACAACTAGAACTTTTCTTGCCTAACCGTAGTTACGACTAGTCATTCGGTTGACTTCTCACCCTTATCTAGTCATGACTAGGACTTCCCTTGATCAAGCTCCATTAAATATATTTTTGGGACACTAAAACCTTGGAGGTCGATTACACCAACAATCTTCCCTTTTTGATGTTTGACAAATATGTTTAAGTTAGGGGTAATTATTGATTTAGATTTCTAACTTAAACCCTTCCTCTCCCTCTTTTGTCACTCATCACCCTTCATAAATATATTCAAGACTTAAAATATTTTTGTAAAACCAAGATATAAAAGAATTAATGCTTTTAAAATTTTTTCAAGTAATTTTATAAAAGTTATTTTCAAAAATATTTGTTAAGGAATAAGAGTTTCTTAAAAAGATATACAAAGACTATTTATCAAAGATCTTTTTCAAGGAGTTTTTCAAAGTAAGAAACATAATTTTTTAAAGGTATTTTTAGAATATTTTTCAAAATATCTTCAAAAGTATGATGTTAAAAAATATTTTAAAGAATTTTGAAAAAGAGGATATTTGAAGTCAAAAATTTTCTAACCCTTTTTAAAGATATATAATATTTCAATATGTTTTTCAGTCTCTCCCACTTAACTAAACATTATTTTTGGATATTCTTCTTATCCACAAGGAAGTCATACATATGTGTCTAAGATTTTAGAAATTCACGGTTGACTTAGGAACCTAAAAACTTAGGTGCTGGTCAGCAATCATGTACAAACCTTAAAAGATATCCTTTCAAAAAATTTTCAATTTACTTTTCTTATTATCTCACATATTCTAAGTGATTAAATAGAAATCTATGATTTTGTGAGATGATTTGTTTGATTGAAAATTTTAGATTAGTTTCACCTAAGTAAAATTTTAATTGAGTTAAATCTTATTAATTATGGGTTATTAATTATTGATTAAAGATTAATTTAGAGTTATGTTGATTATTATTAATATTTGAAGTGTAAGTTAAATAATTTGATTATTGAATTATTTAAGTTAAGCTTAATTTGTGATAATTTAAACTTAGTTTCTAATTGATTAATTGATTATTTATTTATTTTTTTAAGGTTAGAGTACTTTATTAGTTACGTAAATTTTAAGTTAAATTACGTGTATTAGGTTAAATTTTAAAGTTAATTATTAATTTAATTTAATTAAACTTATTTAATAAATAATTTTTGATTTCAAGTTTAATTGGATTAATTGATTAATAATTTAATAATTAATGATTAATTTATTTTTATTTAAAGTTAATTTAGTTTACCTTTAAACACTTGAGTTAATTTAATTTGAGTTTAAGTTTACAATTTTTTTTAGTTTTAAATTAAATTTAAGTTTTTAATTTTAGTTAAGTTTTTAAGTAAGTTTTCATTTAATTTTAATTTAAGTTTTAATTAAATTGTAATTAATTTTAATATTTAAATTTAAATTAGGGTTAATTTGTTTAAGGTATTGAAAAAAAATATTTATAATTATGAATTAAATTTTATTTATTTTAATTAAATTATAATTTAGTTTTATTATATTATTTATTAATTCATTAATTATGAATTAAGGTTTAGACTTTTGGTTAATTAATTAGTTTAAGATTTAATTGAATAATATGATTGTTTGATTAAAGTTTATATTATTTTAATTGATTTGAGTTATTTAAAAATTTATTAAAAAGATTGTTTAATCTATGTTAGATTTAAACTTAGCTTTGAGTTAATCAAGTAAGGTTCCTAAGGGTATGTGTTTTAGTTAATGGCGAGTCATATGACTTTCGTGTATATCAATAGTGGACTATTTTCTGAATACTTTCCAAAATAGTCCTGCCTAAAGAACTTAATATTAAATTTTAGTCTAACTAGCTCAAATTTGACTAGGTAGCTTCAGCCAGATCCACTAAGTCTAGTGCACCAGGTAGAATACACATGATTCAACCTAGGCATATGTCTTTGACAAAGTCTCTTTGGTGTACTATCATCCCAATCCATTCCAATGATATGTTATTAGGGTCAGTTAAACCTTTTTAACTAACCATTCTAAATTAATACATAAGGATAAAATGACATGATATATAACATTTAATACATGATCATGGCAAGATGAGCATGTAACCAATCAAGTCAAGCAAGTTATATTCTTCTTCTTCTTCTTCTTATTAATATTATTATTATTATTATTATTATTGATTAGTTTTATAATTAAAGGGTACATGATTAGAATTAGGTTTGTGGAGTTTGAAGGTTTGTTTTTGATTTGGGTTTGATTTATAACCTAGATCTAGATTTTATGAATTGGCAAAATTATTAATAATATTTTCTAGTTTATCAATTTTATTTTTCAAGATGTTATTTTGCTATTCTAATTTTCTTAATTTTATATTTTTAAATATTGAAAATTTATTTTTTTTTTATTTAATATAAAGGTAGAATTTTGATTTTTATTAGTTGAAATATTTTTTTCTAAATTCTTATTTTTAAAGTTTAAAGAATTATTTTTTTATTAAATCCTTATTTTTCATTTTCTAAATTTTTAATTAATTTTTTTTTTATTTTTAGTTATTTTTAAATTTTTATTATCCAAATTTTAATTTTAATTTAATATATTTGGATCTATATTTTGATCAAATAAATTAAGATTTGGGTTAATTTTATCAAGTTTAGTTACATTTGAATTAATTAAATTTTTATTAATTAAATTATTTTTGTTAAACAATGTTAATTCAAAATATTCATGAATTTCTATTTCTTTAGTATAATCTAAACATGAAATATTTAAAGCATGCAAATTTTCGTAAAATTTAAGTTGATTTACTTTAATTGCTCCCCTAAGTCCTTGGGTCTTCTCTTTGGACATTGAAATTTGTAATGTCTGGTTCTTTTGCACTTGAACATTCGATATGGTCCTTTTCTGGACTCTAAGCATTGGTTCCTCCTTTCCTTCCGGTTGTATGGATCCACTCTTATAAGTAGGACACTTGTTTTTATAGTGTCATCTTTCACTACATTTAGAATATATTATGTGATCTTTAGATTTTATATTTACAATGTTACCTTTTGAACCCTTGTTATGATTCTCCCCTTTGACTATTGTCATCTTGGATTCAGATTTGAACTCTTGTTCTGACTTAAGTTCAGATCCATCAGCCGCCTCCTTAGCCATTAGTGTAATAAAGTAGATTTGGTCTTGCTCTTCTAAATCTGACTCTGAGGATAACTCTCTAGATTCAAACTCGGGTTTAATTCACTTTTACCTTAATCTTCTAGCCTCAACGGTGTCTCATGAAGCTTGATCAATTGGATCCACAACTCGAATTTATTCTTGTAATTTTCTAGCAGACATAATTTTGTTAGGAAAACCACTAATTAATATATTTGTTACCTTTGTGTTTACGTCTGAGTTTTGAGAAGGTTGTTTTAATGCAATACAATTGTCAAAACTCTCACTTCCTATGAAAGATTCCATTCCTTGTCTCCAGCAATTGAAGTAGACTTGATCGTATGGTGGAGGGTCGTAGATGCTTCATCCTTCTTGATATGACATCAACATTCTTGCATAAGGAAATTAATAAAATAAAGTTTTCAAGACTCTCGTCTTGGGATTAACAGTGCTAGATAAAAAGAGAAATATAATAATAAAAAAATATATTTTAAGAAAAGAAAAAGCTTTTAAAAATGCTCAAAAAACTGTTAAGTAAATTCAAAGCGACCTACTCTGATACCATGTAACGCCCCGACCCAGGCGGGCCCCACCCGGACCGAACCAGGAACGCCACCAGAATTATCCATCAAGTTGACGACTAGCTCCACAGACCACTGGAGGTCCTTTCAGCGTGCTTTGTCCTCACTCACACGCACCCTGGAAAACTTCCCAGGAGATCACCCATCCTCAGATTTCTCTAAGCCAAGCACGCTTAACTTTGGAGTTCTTAAGTTTAGGCTTCCGAAAAGGAAGGTGCACCTTGGTGATATGGATAGTACCATATAACTGTAACGACCCACCTTATACAGGCTAAGCTGTAAGGCCGATCGTCACATTATGCTGTGCTAACTAATCCATGACCATCATTAAATCTAGATGCGGAAGCTATACTAATCAAAATTTTGCTAAACTATTATCATTTCCTTGTTCTACATGTGTTAAGGGGTGTAATCTAAACTATTAATGTCATGATTACCTCCCCTTATGGTCAAGGAACTTAACTAAGGGTTTATAACTAATATCAGGCCTCCCAATCGATCCACGGATCGATTGGAATGGTCGAATCGATCCAGTGATCGATTCAGCAGGTTACTGTATGCGGGACTTGGGTTGGATCGATCCAGCACGCTACTGTGCTCGGCCGATATTCTGGATCGATCGGTTGATCGATCCAGACTGGTCAATCGATCCAGTGATCGATCCCAAGGCCTTCTGTTCGCGACAGAGAGCGTCCGGATCGATTGGCTGATCGATCCAGAGGCCTACTGTTCGTGAGACGAATTGCCCAGTCGATCCTCCGATCGATTGGAAACCCTCGAATCGATCAGCTGATCGATTCAAGTTTTTGATTTTGTGTCAATTGTCTGATTTAAGCACTTGATCGTGCCAAAACTACTTGTAACATTTCTAAACTAGATGCCAAATGTTCTAACATCATAAAGATAGTATTCTAAACATGATAGGATGCTTGAGTAACTAATTCATAACATTTAACATGCTAAGGTGCAAAATAACAAAATGCTAAAAGGTTCTAGTGCTTAAACAAGCTTGCTGAAATTCCCTAAGATCTCTATTCCAAGTTCCATCCACACACATCTTCGTAGCATTGCCCTCCAGCCTCCGCTAGTCCATCTTTCCTTTACCTTTATCTGCAGTATAAGGAAAAGAAAGTATCTGTAAGTTTTCGCTTAGTAAGAAACCATCTACCTCACTAAAACATGCAATCGATGCAAATCATGCTTTGAAAACATGCTATTTAAAACATGTACTGATTGAACTAAAACATGGCATGCTATCATACAATACATAACAATCAAAAGCTAGTCATGGCATACTATCATCTAAAGCATGTGTAACATGAACTAAACATAGAGCTATCATACACAATCATAAGAGTGAGCTGAGCTGAGGCATGAACTGATCTAAACTAAACTAAGCTAGTACTGAATTTAAGCTGTATACACAACTGATTTGTGAGAGTTTAAAAACTATACATATAATAGATGAAGATATATAATCATGCTGCTAATGGGCCCGACAACTGTACGTGCTATGCGCGCATCCCTAACTAGACCCGGGTTTGCAAGTCCCGAATTTAGTAGGGCTACTAGGTTATCTGAACCTAGGGACGACTGTGGGAGCCCAACCCAATGGATATCTAATCTAGTACAGTGTCACTGAAAAGTAAAATACTGAACATAATCTAATAAATTCTTGTCTTGCTTTTACTAGGTTGTCTAAACCTAGAACTAGGTTATCTAAACCTAGAGGCGACTGTGGGAGCCCACCCATTGGACATCTAGTCCTGTAAAAGCTGGAGCAAGACTAAATAAGCTATAAAATGCTTCTATTGCATTTATCTAAGTTACTAAAATGCCTAAGTTGCATTTTTCTGTGCTAACTATTTAATCGAACACTTGGTATGCGCTAATTCGCATCCTTTGTGTCGATAGTCTACATATTACTAAACTAAGACATGAAATTCACACGAAAGCTACTTATATTGTAGGTGAGGGGTTTCTTACCTCCTGTTTGAATTTTCTTACGATTCTAATCGCTAGATTTCCAAAGGAGACGATCCTTTCGACGATCTTCTCACGTCTATGCGTTCCTCTCGCGGAGGGGAGCGCCCCCGTGTCGATGTCGTCGCCGGAAAGTGCCCTTGGGCGGAACCCTAGCCTTCTTTGTGGTTGGTGCCGAGAGAGGAGGAAAGGAGAGGCGGGCGGCGGTGAGGTTTTGAGGAGAGGAAAAATCACGATCCAAATAATCCTTCACTTAATTATTTCTTATTTATATTAAGTGGAAATTTCCGGCCCAACTTGAATATAAATTTAATTGTCTCCCTTTCCTTTCAGCACGGCTCTGCTGGGTTCACTTGGTTACTAGAGTCCGCTATAAGTCGTAGGACCCAATAGGTCACGGGTTCAATTCCCGCGTAGGCTATTTTCATTTTCTATTTATTTTTGCTACTTCTGTTATTCTAAAAATTCCATAAAAATATCCTAAAATTCCAGAAAAATACTAGGATATTTCTAATAATTATTTTGAGAATTTTCGGGCATTACAATCCCCCATACCTTATAAAAAGTTTATCCTCGAACTTAGAATAACTCTGGGTACTTCTGTCTCATACTGGCTTCTGTCTCCCAAGTTGTCTCTTGTTCTGTGTGATTTTGCCAAATAACTTTGACTAATGGTACTTCCTTGTTCCGCAATTTCTTAACTGCTCGGTCTATTATCTGAATAGGACGACTGTCATAGCTAAGGTCTTCGTGGATCTGTATCGACTGGGCCTCAATCACCTGGGTGGCATCTGGGATATGCTTCTTCAGCATAGAGACATGAAATACATTGTGGACAGCTGACATTTCCTAGGGTAACTCTAGCTCATATGCTACCTTGCCCACTCTTCTGCTGATGAGGTATGGTCCCACGTATCTGGGACTTAGCTTGACCTTCTTCCCAAAACGCATTACTCCCTCCATGGGAGCTACTCTGAGGAACACTGAATCCCCAATAGAAAACTCTAAAGGTCTGCGCCGTGTATCAGCATCCTCTGGCAGATCTGCTGTATAGCTGCTGTAGTATCTGCTACTAGATCTGTCTGAAGTTCTAGTTCTTTCTGTTCACCACTCTCATACCAGCAGATTGGAGATCTACACCTCCGCCCATAGAGAGCCTCGTAAGGTGCCATGCCGATAGTGGCCTGATAGCTGTTGTTGTATGCAAATTCTGCTAAGCTCAGATATTTGCACCAACTTCCTTTGAAATCTAGGGCACATGCTCGGAGCATATCTTCGAGTACCTGATTTACTCACTCTGTTTGACCATCTGTCTGAGGATAGAAGGTTGAGCTAAACTTTAACTTAGTGCCCAAAGCTTACTGTACACACTCCCAGAAGTGTGATGTGAACCTACTGTCCCTGTCTGAAATAATGGTTCGTGGGACTCCATGTAATCTAACGATCTCCTTGAGATACAACTGAGTTAGCTGCTCCATGGAGTAGGATATCCTGATAGCTAAGAAGTGAGCTGATTTAGTCAATCTGTCGACTATTACCCAGATGGTATCAAAACCATTCGTGGTTCTGGGTAGTCCCACTATGAAGTCCATGGAAATATCTTCCCACTTCCATTCTGGAATCTGGATAGGCTGCAGAACTCCTCCTGGTCTCTGGTGTTCTGCCTTGACCCTCTGACAGGTCAGACAGGTGCTAACATATCTAGCGATGTCTCTCTTCATCCCCGTCCACCAAAAACGTCTCTTCAGGTCTTGGTACATCTTGGTGGAGCCAGGATGCATCGCATAAGGAGTTCTGTGAGCCTCATCTAAGATCTTCCTGCGTAGTTCCTCCTGATCTGGAACGCATAATCTATCGCCAAAATACAACACCCGCTAGCGGACACTCTGAATTCTCCACTTTCTGATTCTTCTATCCCTTGCTTGATTTTCTGTATTTCAGGATCCTGTTCTTGAGCTGTCTGAATGTCATCAAGCAAGGTCGACTCTAAAGTCATAGTAGAGAGCTGTCCAACTATTAGTTTGAGACCGAAATCTGCGATATCTTTCTGTAGGGGTGGTGTCATGGCTGCTAGAGATAATAAGGTAGCACTGGACTTCCGGCTAAGTGCATCGGCTACCCTATTGGCTTTCCCTGGGTCGTAGAGGATGTTTATATCGTAGTCTTTGACCAGCTCTAGCCATCTGCGCTGTCGCATATTCAGAAGTACTTCAGACTCTGATGATCTGTATATACTCTGCACTGAGCTCCATACAAGTAATGTCTCCAAATCTTGAGAGCGAACACCACTGCTGCAAGCTCAAGGTCATGAGTGGGGTAATTCCTCTCATAATCCTTAAGTTGTCTGGAGGCGTAGGCGATTACCTTGCCATCTTGCATCAGCACTGCTCCTAGTCCCAGTTTAGAGGCATCACTATATATATCAAAGCTGTCTGTGCTTTCTGGTAGAGTCAGAATAGGTGCACTGGTCAATCTCCTTTTTAGCTCGTCCTCTGTCCACTGAAACTTTCTGTTCTTTCTGGTAAGAGCTGTCAGTGGGGAGGCTATCCTGGAGAAGTCCTCTACAAATTTCCTGTAGTAACCTGCTAATCCCAGAAAGCTTCTGATCTCACTAGCGTTCTTGGGTCTTTTCCAGTTGCTCACAACTTCTATCTTACTGGGGTCTACCATGATACCATCCTTTGAGATGATGTGACCCAGGAAGGACACCTGATCTAACCAAAATTCACATTTTGTGAACTTGGCGTACAGCTGATTCTGCTGAAGGGTCTGCAATACTATTTTCAGGTGCTCTGCGTGTTCTTCCTGAGTTCCTGAATAGATAAGAATGTCATCGATGAACACGATAACGAACTTATCTAAGTATTCTCTGAATACCCTGTTCATGAGGTCCATGAAAGTAGCTGGAGCATTAGTCATGCCAAAGGGCATGACTACGAACTCGTAATGTCCGTATCTAGTCCTGAACGCTGTCTTGGGTATATCCCCTTTCTTGACTTTCACCTGATGATAACCTGATCTGAGGTCTATTTTTGAGAACACTGCTGCTCCCTTTAGCTGGTCGAACAGGTCATCTATTCTGGGAAGAGGATACCTATTCTTGATCGTGACTTGGTTCAGTGCCCGGTAATTTATACACAGGCGCATGCTCCCGTCCTTCTTCTTCACGAACAATACAGGCGCTCCCCATGGTGAGTGACTAGGGCGTATGAAGCTCCTGTAGCTGCTCATGAAGTTCTTTTAGTTCTGCTGGAGCCATGCGGTAAGGCGCTTTGTAAATAGGATTTGTACCGGGAATGAGCTCTATCTCAAATTCGATCTCCCTGTCTGGTGCTAAGCCTGGTAACTCTTCAAGGAAGACTGCCGGGTAGTCACATACGACTCGGACCTCTGCTAGCTGTCGGTCCTCGTCCTGACTGGTACTGACTACGTGTACTAAAAATCTCGTACATCCTGAATCCATTAATCTCTGTGCCTTCATAGCTGAGAGACACTTCTTGGTCTTTCTCTTGGGTTCTCCAATGAACTCGAACTGTGCTTCTGCTTCAGGTTGGAATACGACTTTCTGCTTACGGCACTCGATGGAGGCACCGTATCTGATCAAGAAGTCCATTCCAAATATGATATCGTAGTCGGTCATATTTAGCACTATCAGATCGCAAAAGAGTTCTCTGTCTGCTATAATGACTGGCACTGCTCTGAGCCAGTGTGTGGATGCCATAATTTCTCCTGAAGGTAGCGTTGTCAGAAACTGACTACTGAGTACCTCTGGAGGTATCGCTAACTTCTCAGCAAATGCCCTGGATATATATGAATGAGTTGTCCCAATATCGAATAAGACAGTTGTACTTTGCTGTAAAATACTAATCTGACCTGAAACAACTGTCGAGGCATTTGCTACGTCCTCTCTGGTGAGTGAGTAGATCCTCACATTGGTCATAGCTGAAGGGGCTTCTAATCTGCCCTGGCTAATGTGTGGACCATCTAAAGCGGCCTGCATCTGATGCAACTGTGCTGGCTTGGCTTCATACTGGATCGGTTGTGGTGGAGGAAAGCTGGCCTTGTTTGGACACTGCTTGGCCATATGCCCTTCTTGTCCGCATTCAAAGCATCCTCGTGTGCCCTTACGACAAACTCCAGGATGGAATTTCCCACAAGTAGCACACTTTGGATGGCTGGGCTGCTTGCTAGCTAGTCCTCCCTTCGGGTAACTCCCTGGTTTGCGCTTGTTGCTGGAGTTCCCCTTCCAGTTAGAGCCGTGGGAGCTGTGGCCCTGGTGTTTCTGAGTGCCTGAGCCTCCTTGACCTTTCAACTCTGAGAGAACTTGCTTCTGCTACTTGATATTGTTCTGGTAGTGCTCGGTGGTCAGAGCACTGCTGACTAGTTATTCGGTGGTTTGCGGCCTATGAACGCCACCAGCCACATTCATTGCTATTTCCGACCTCGGCATCTTGAGCATCAACCGGACTCGTTCTTTCTCTGTGCTGACTAGTTCAGGGCATAGACGAGCCAATCTGTTGAATTTCTTCACGGCTTCCTCAACTGATAGGTTGCCCTGACGAAACTCCGTGAACTCGTCGTAGTGGCGGTTTGTGACCCGCATGTGAAAGAACTCCTCGAAGAATTCTTTCTCGAAGTCAGCCCATGTCATCTGGTTCACTGGGCACTTCGCTCTAATTCTCTCCCACCACATGCGTGCATCTCCTGTCAAGCAGAAGGAGGCGCACTTCACCTTTTCATGCTCTGGCCAGTCCAGAAGCTCCATCGTGCTCTCCAGTGTTTTGAACCAGGCTTGAGCATCCCATGGTTCACTGGTGCCAGAGAAGTTCTCGGGCTTGACTCTTTGCCTCTGTTGCTGGGGCTACTGGTGCTGTAGGCTGGACTGGTGGAACCTCTATAACTACTGGGGTTGCTATGTTTGGTTCCGGGGTGACTGTGGGAGTATTCTGCTGATTAGCCTTTAAGGTGGCTATCTCTTGTTGCTGTTCAGCTAGCTGCTGCTGTAACTGAGCCGCTAATGCTGTAAGGTCTGGGGAAGGCACTGAACTGCCTGCCTTATGATGGGGCTCAGTAGCTGGTGCCCTTCTAGCTGGGCGTCCTCGTGCCATTTTAGAGACATAGAGGACATACATAACTAATACAATCGTAATTGCATATCTATGGTTATCATGTTAGGTACTATCATAAGTAAACATGCTTCATTTATTTCTAACATGAAAACAGGAAACATAAATAAGGTGAGAGATGTTCTTACTTGGAAGCTGCAGGTTCAATGCTGATGTGTGTGAAGGAAGTATGGAAACTGCTCTGATACCACTCTGTAACGACTCACCTTCTACTGGCTAAGCTGTAAGGCCGATTGTCACATTATGCTGTGCTAACTAATCCATGACCATCATTAAATCTAGATGCGGAAGCTGTACTAATCAAAATTTTGCTAAACTATTATCATTTCCTTGTTCTACATGTGCTAAGGGGTGTAATCTAAACTATTAATGTCATGATTACCTCCCCTTATGGTCAAGGAACTTAACTAAGGGTTTATAGCTAATATCAGGCCTCCCAATCGATCCACGGATCGATTGGAAAGGTCGAATCGATCCAGTGATCGATTCAGCAGGCTACTGTATGCGGGACTTGGGTTGGATCGATCCAGTGATCAATCCAGCATGCTACTGTACTCGGCCGATATTCTGGATCGATCGGCTGATCGATCTAGACTGGTCAATCGATCCAGTGATCGATCCCAGGGCCTTCTGTTCGCGATAGAGTGTAACGCCCACCCTTCTTACCCAACCAAAGGTGGCGCTACGTTCTTATACTACTTACGTACATGCTTTAGTTATAACAGCGGAAGAATAAAAACTTTAAAGAATTTAATTTATTAAGCATAATATCACATATTCTGATTTGTTCAAATGTGCATATATTGAACTTATAACTAAAAATATTAATTTGTCTGAATCGTCCTAGCCGAGCCACCACCACACACATCACTATCTGCTCCTCCTGCTGCTCCGTTGTACATCCAGCTTTCTCTTTTATCTGCGGTACAAGGAAAGTAAGCTATGAGCACTCATGGCTCAGTAAGTTTCTTTCCTACTCACTAAAACCGAGAATCATCGTATATCAAGAATGGATCAACATATCATCGTCTCAACTAATCATAACATAACATATCATTCTATTCAAACATATCATGCATATTTCTTATTCACATATCATTTCATAGAAGCATGAATATCATATCATAAAACAAATAAATCACAAGCATGAGACATACAAGGGCATCATATTCATATCATAATATCACATGACATTATATCATATCATCATATAATTCAAGCACATATGAATGTAGGCAATGCATCGTGAATTTGAAAACTTATACTTAATAGTACTTGAAATTAATATCATCATCATTTGGGATCCCGGTTTGTACCACATACATAATGCGTAGGTCCAAGGTAGCAAGTCTTGAGCCCTACCATGCATACATACTAGGCCCGAGTCTTACTCCATCGACCTAGGGCACTCAAAGGCCCATTACTGACGAGGCCCGAGTCTTACTCCATCGCCCCCGGGGCGTTTACGGAGCCCACCCTTGGTACAAACTATAAAAATAACTTATCATGCATAACTATCATATCATGTCCTTAACAATCTTTCATGCATTTATTCTTTTTCATTTCTTTTCATTATGTATAGCATTTTCTATGCTATCACATATCATAACATAACTTCATTTCTTTTCATTATGTATAGCATTTTCTATGCTATAACACATCATGGCATATTTCATAATATAACTTCATTATGCATATCATTTCGTAACTAAAGCAATCATGCATTCCAACTTATTATCATATCATTTTCATACAGCATGGCATAGACATATTTAATTTTTGTTCTAGGGTTTCTAGGGCATCTATCCTTCATGGCCGAACACATAATGATTCATTTAGGTCATACAAACATGTATCACATTCACACATTATCAAGTTTTCATAAGAAGTACTTTTAACCCCTTAGGTTTCATTTCCAAGGCCTCTAGGTCCTTTAAACCTTACTTGGCCGAAATTCATAGAATATAAACTTCCTTTAAGTGGCCTAAAGCATGGGAAACCTAAGTAAATTTCATAGCAAGATTTACTAAGAACATCATACACAAGGTTGGATCATAAACAAGCTAGGACTCTTGTGATCTTACATGTCATAAATCATGTAACTAATTTTCTACATTCCAATTAAACATGAGAGCATTAATCGTCTTTCATAACATAATATCACAGAGGTCATTGAGCATATTAGAATTTTGTTTAAGCTTCTCTAAACTATCACCTTACCATGGCCGAAATATTAAGAGTAAGGTTCATGAGTTTCTTTCAACATACAAGTATACAACTCTTAAGAACTTTATATCATGTCATATAAGCATAGTTATTTTAAATTCAAGGTCCTCCTAACCCTAAATTCTTTCTTGGCCGAAACATGAGAGTGGGGTTCTTTTGGTTCCAATCAACTTCCAAGCAAGAAAACCATAGGAAGGTCCTTAGCATTTCATAGAGGGAAACTTGCACTAGTTTGGTTAGACAATAATTTTCCTAACCTATTTACAATATTTTTGATTGAAATTCTAGGGTTACATACACCTCTGATCATGCATCATATATGTATACAAACATAGGGGAAAACTTTCTTTCAAGGCATAGAAAAAGAATCCGAAAATCACATGAAAGCCTTGTACCGCAGGTGAGGGGAAGCTTACCTTCTTTGCTTAAGTTTCCTAGAGTTGAGAACTTGCTTGTGGACCTTTCTTCCTTGCTTGCTTTGCTCGGCACCAATGGAGGAAGAAGTGGCTAGGTCTTTTGGTGGAGAGGAGGAGGAAGAAGAGGAGGCTTCTTCCTCTTGTGTTGCTCGGCAATAAAAAGAAAGAAAGAAGGGGGAGAGTTGTTGCTCTCGGCAACAAGAGGAAAGAGGGAGGAAGAGTGCTCGGCACAAATGGAGGAGAGGAGGAGAGTGAGTTGAGGATGAAGCCCCCCCCTCCATGCCTATTTATACTAAAGTGAGGGGAGGAAAACTTGACTTGATTCATCCTCCCCATTTACTTCTCCTCTTAATGAGAAAGAATATGCTAGAGAAATGCTTCTTGAGTTTCTCTCTTTTCTTTCTCTTAATTTCTCTCCTTTCTTTCCTTTAATTATAATTCCCATCTCTCCTTTTACAATATTCACTCCTATCACACTTGGTTAACACATGCATGCATCCACAAGAGAACCAAGGATCAAATCCTTCTCCTAACATATTTTTGTACAAAATAATTCATGTATATGCATTATGCATAAATATTTCATACATGCATATATAATATCTCATATCTCTTTTGTTTACATTAATTCCTTGCATTATAAATCATGTATAGAACTTTATATTCTCAACTTTATTTTCTTTCATAAAGTTTTTAATCATCTAAATCCTTCCCATCGTAACATTCAACGTAGACTATCTACACATTCTTTTCATTACATTTGTACTCTCATTGCCCTTACTTTATCTAGGCTTTCTAGGGGTGTTACAAACTCCCCTACTTATTGAAAGTTCGTCCCCGAACTTAGAATGACAATTTCTGCTCAGATTCCTTAGACGTTGGTGGAGCTTCTAATCTCCCTTGACTTATTGAAGGTCCCTCAATAGAAGTCTGCAGTTGGTGTAACCTTGCGGGACCACCTTGATTCATGCTTAAATTGATACCATTTCTACTCTTTTTATTCATCAAAAGCTTTTATTACATTTTTTTGTTCATAACTTCTTCTCTTAAAAGGCCAGGCAGGTTGTGACTACTCCTGCCATAAAGGACATGAGAGCAGTAGTCATCATCAACCCAACCTGTATCGACTTGCCCAGATCATTCTGGGGTGGATCAGGCATTATCGGAGGTTGAATCTCCGATGCCTCTTCCGGGTTCATCCGCGAACTCGAGGTATTCGCCAAAATATTCTACATCCTCGGGATCGTATTCGAACGGGATATAGTCCATTTCTACAAGATTTTAAAGATTCATTATTCCTCTTATGTTATAGCCTAAGGTTCTTGTATCTAGGCTACCATTCATGCATCCTAGAATATCATGCACCATTCTCTAGGGTATAACTTAAAGTATCCTTCCTAGGCTACCATTCATGCATCCTAGAGTATCATACTATTTTTAACACATACTTGTCATCATGCACCCTTCTCTAGAGTATAGCTTAAGGTATCCTTCCTAGGCTATTATTCATGTATCCTAGAGTATCATACTAATTTTTGCATACAGATAAATTAAGCAACTGTACTTACTTGGAGCGACAGGATGGAGCTTGATGTGTGTGTAGTGAGCTGGCAAAACTTGGCTATGATACTACCTGTAACGCCCACCCTTCTTACCCAACCAAAGGTGGCGCTACGTTCTTATGCTACTTACGTACATGCTTTAGTTATAACAGCGGAAGAATAAAAACTTTAAAGAATTTAATTTATTAAGCATAATATCACATATTCTGATTTGTTCAAATGTGCATATATTGAACTTATAACTAAAAATATTAATTTGTCCGAATCGTCCTAGCCGAGCCACCACCACACACATCACTATCTGCTTCTCCTGCTGCTCCGTTGTACATCCAGCTTTCTCTTTTATCTGCGGTACAAGGAAAGTAAGCTATGAGCACTCATGACTCAGTAAGTTCCTTTCCTACTCACTAAAACCGAGAATCATCGTATATCAAGAATGGATCAACATATCATCGTCTCAACTAATCATAACATAACATATCATTCTATTCAAACATATCATGCATATTTCTTATTCACATATCATTTCATACAAGCATGAATATCATATCATAAAACAAATAAATCACAAGCATGAGACATACAAGGGCATCATATTCATATCATAATATCACATGACATTATATCATATCATCATATAATTCAAGCACATATGAATGTAGGCAATGCATCGTGAATTTGAAAACTTATACTTAATAGTACTTGAAATTAATATCATCATCATTTGGGATCCCGGTTTGTACCACATACATAATGCGTAGGTCCAAGGTAGCAAGTCTTGAGCCCTACCATGCATACATACTAGGCCCGAGTCTTACTCCATCGACCTAGGGCACTTAAAGGCCCATTCTTGACGAGGCCCGAGTCTTGGGGCGTTTACGGAGCCCACCCTTGGTACAAACCATAAAAATAACTTATCATGCATAACTATCATATCATGTCCTTAACAATCTTTCATGCATTTATTCTTTTTCATTTCTTTTCATTATGTATAGCATTTTCTATGCTATCACATATCATAACATAACTTCATTTCTTTTCATTATGTATAGCATTTTCTATGCTATAACACATCATGGCATATTTCATAATATAACTTCATTATGCATATCATTTCATAACTAAAGCAATCATGCATTCCAACTTATTATCATATCATTTTCATACAGCATGGCATAGACATATTTAATTTTTGTTCTAGGGTTTCTAGGGCATCTATCCCTTCATGGCCGAACACATAATGATTCATTTAGGTCATACAAACATGTATCACATTCACACATTATCAAGTTTTCATAAGAAGTACTTTTAACCCCTTAGGTTTCATTTCCAAGGCCTCTAGGTCCTTTAAACCTTACTTGGCCGAAATTCATAGAATATAAACTTCCTTTAAGTGGCCTAAAGCATGGGAAACCTAAGTAAATTTCATAGCAAGATTTACTAAGAACATCATACACAAGGTTGGATCATAAACAAGCTAGGACTCTTGTGATCTTACATGTCATAAATCATGTAACTAATTTTCTACATTCCAATTAAACATGAGAGCATTAATCGTCTTTCATAACATAATATCACAGAGGTCATTGAGCATATTAGAATTTTGTTTAAGCTTCTCTAAACTATCACCTTACCATGGCCGAAATATTAAGAGTAAGGTTCATGAGTTTCTTTCAACATACAAGTATACAACTCTTAAGAACTTTATATCATGTCATATAAGCATAGTTATTTTAAATTCAAGGTCCTCCTAACCCTAAATTCTTTCTTGGCCGAAACATGAGAGTGGGGTTCTTTTGGTTCCAATCAACTTCCAAGCAAGAAAACCATAGGAAGGTCCTTAGCATTTCATAGAGGGAAACTTGCACTAGTTTGGTTAGACAATAATTTTCCTAACCTATTTACAATATTTTTGATTGAAATTCTAGGGTTACATACACCTCTGATCATGCATCATATATGTATACAAACATAGGGGAAAACTTTCTTTCAAGGCATAGAAAAAAAATCCGAAAATCACATGAAAGCCTTGTACCGCAAGTGAGGGGAAGCTTACCTTCTTTGCTTAAGTTTCCTAGAGTTGAGAACTTGCTTGTGGACCTTTCTTCCTTGCTTGCTTTGCTCGGCACCAATGGAGGAAGAAGTGGCTAGGTCTTTTGGTGGAGAGGAGGAGGAAGAAGAGGAGGCTTCTTCCTCTTGTGTTGCTCGGCAACAAAAAGAAAGAAAGAAGGGGAGAGTTGTTGCTCTCGGCAACAAGAGGAAAGAGGGAGGGAGAGTGCTCGGCACAAATGGAGGAGAGGAGGAGAGTGAGTTGAGGATGAAGCCCCCCCCCCCTCCATGCCTATTTATACTAAAGTGAGGGGAGGAAAACTTGACTTGATTCATCCTCCCCATTTACTTCTCCTCTTAATGAGAAAGAATATGCTAGAGAAATGCTTCTTGAGTTTCTCTCTTTTCTTTCTCTTAATTTCTCTCCTTTCTTTCCTTTAATTATAATTCCCATCTCTCCTTTTACAATATTCACTCCTATCACACTTGGTTAACACATGCATGCATCCACAAGAGAACCAAGGATCAAATCCTTCTCCTAACATATTTTTGTACAAAATAATTCATGTATATGCATTATGCATAAATATTTCATACATGCATATATAATATCTCATATCTCTTTTGTTTACATTAATTCCTTGCATTATAAATCATGTATAGAACTTTATATTCTCAACTTTATTTTCTTTCATAAAGTTTTTAATCATCTAAATCCTTTCCATCGTAACATTCAACGTAGACTATCTACACATTCTTTTTATTACATTCGTACTCTCATTGCCCTTACTTTATCTAGGCTTTCTAGGGGTGTTACAAACTCCCCTACTTATTGAAAGTTCGTCCCCGAACTTAGAATGACAATTTCTGCTCAGATTCCTTAGACGTTGGTGGAGCTTCTAATCTCCCTTGACTTATTGAAGGTCCCTCAATAGAAGTCTGCAGTTGGTGTAACCTTGTGGGACCACCTTGATTCATGCTTAAATTGATACCATTTCTACTCTTTTTATTCATCAAAAGCTTTTATTACATTTTTTTGTTCATAACTTCTTCTCTTAAAAGGCCAGGTAGGTTGTGACTACTCCTGCCATAAAGGACATGAGAGCAGTAGTCATCATCAACCCAACCTGTATCGACTTGCCCAGATCATTCTGGGGTGGATCAGGCATTATCGGAGGTTGAATCTCCGATGCCTCTTCCGGGTTCATCCGCGAACTCGAGGTATTCGCCAAAATATTCTACATCCTCGGGATCGTATTCGAACGGGATATAGTCCATTTCTACAAGATTTTAAAGATTCATTATTCCTCTTATGTTATAGCCTAAGGTTCTTGTATCTAGGCTACCATTCATGCATCCTAGAATATCATGCACCATTCTCTAGGGTATAACTTAAAGTATCCTTCCTAGGCTACCATTCATGCATCCTAGAGTATCATACTATTTTTAACACATACTTGTCATCATGCACCCTTCTCTAGAGTATAGCTTAAGGTATCCTTCCTAGGCTATTATTCATGTATCCTAGAGTATCATACTAATTTTTGCATACAGATAAATTAAGCAACTGTACTTACTTGGAGCGACAGGAAGGAGCTTGATGTGTGTGTAGTGAGCTGGCAAAACTTGGCTCTGATACCACCTGTAACGCCCACCCTTCTTACCCAACCAAAGGTGGCGCTACGTTCTTATGCTACTTACGTACATGCTTTAGTTATAACAGCGGAAGAATAAAAACTTTAAAGAATTTAATTTATTAAGCATAATATCACATATTCTGATTTGTTCAAATGTGCATATATTGAACTTATAACTAAAAATATTAATTTGTCCGAATCGTCCTAGCCGAGCCACCACCACACACATCACTATCTGCTTCTCCTGCTGCTCCGTTGTACATCCAGCTTTCTCTTTTATCTGCGGTACAAGGAAAGTAAGCTATGAGCACTCATGGCTCAGTAAGTTCCTTTCCTACTCACTAAAACCGAGAATCATCGTATATCAAGAATAGATCAACATATCATCGTCTCAACTAATCATAACATAACATATCATTCTATTCAAACATATCATGCATATTTCTTATTCACATATCATTTCATAGAAGCATGAATATCATATCATAAAACAAATAAATCACAAGCATGAGACATACAAGGGCATCATATTCATATCATAATATCACATGACATTATATCATATCATCATATAATTCAAGCACATATGAATGTAGGCAATGCATTGTGAATTTGAAAACTTATACTTAATAGTACTTGAAATTAATATCATCATCATTTGGGATCCCGGTTTGTACCACATACATAATGCGTAGGTCCAAGGTAGCAAGTCTTGAGCCCTACCATGCATACATACTAGGCCCGAGTCTTACTCCATCGACCTAGGGCACTCAAAGGCCCATTACTGACGAGGCTCGAGTCTTACTCCATCGACCCCGGGGCGTTTACGGAGCCCACCCTTGGTACAAACCATAAAAATAACTTATCATGCATAACTATTATATCATGTCCTTAACAATCTTTCATGCATTTATTCTTTTTCATTTCTTTTCATTATGTATAGCATTTTCTATGCTATCACATATCATAACATAACTTCATTTCTTTTCATTATGTATAGCATTTTCTATGCTATAACACATCATGGCATATTTCATAATATAACTTCATTATGCATATCATTTCGTAACTAAAGCAATCATGCATTCCAACTTATTATCATATCATTTTCATACAGCATGGCATAGACATATTTAATTTTTGTTCTAGGGTTTCTAGGGCATCTATCCCTTCATGGCCGAACACATAATGATTCATTTAGGTCATACAAACATGTATCACATTCACACATTATCAAGTTTTCATAAGAAGTACTTTTAACCCCTTAGGTTTCATTTCCAAGGCCTCTAGGTCCTTTAAACCTTACTTGGCCGAAATTCATAGAATATAAACTTCCTTTAAGTGGCCTAAAGCATGGGAAACCTAAGTAAATTTCATAGCAAGATTTACTAAGAACATCATACACAAGGTTGGATCATAAACAAGCTAAGACTCTTGTGATCTTACATGTCATAAATCATGTAACTAATTTTCTACATTCCAATTAAACATGAGAGCATTAATCGTCTTTCATAACATAATATCACAGAGGTCATTGAGCATATTAGAATTTTGTTTAAGCTTCTCTAAACTATCACCTTACCATGGCCGAAATATTAAGAGTAAGGTTCATGAGTTTCTTTCAACATACAAGTATACAACTCTTAAGAACTTTATATCATGTCATATAAGCATAGTTATTTTAAATTCAAGGTCCTCCTAACCCTAAATTCTTTCTTGGCCGAAACATGAGAGTGGGGTTCTTTTGGTTCCAATCAACTTCCAAGCAAGAAAACCATAGGAAGGTCCTTAGCATTTCATAGAGGGAAACTTGCACTAGTTTGGTTAGACAATAATTTTCCTAACCTATTTACAATATTTTTGATTGAAATTCTAGGGTTACATACACCTCTGATCATGCATCATATATGTATACAAACATAGGGGAAAACTTTCTTTCAAGGCATAGAAAAAGAATCCGAAAATCACATGAAAGCCTTGTACCGCAAGTGAGGGGAAGCTTACCTTCTTTGCTTAAGTTTCCTAGAGTTGAGAACTTGCTTGTGGACCTTTCTTCCTTGCTTGCTTTGCTCGGCACCAATGGAGGAAGAAGTGGCTAGGTCTTTTGGTGGAGAGGAGGAGGAAGAAGAGGAGGCTTCTTCCTCTTGTGTTGCTCGGCAACAAAAAGAAAGAAAGAAGGGGGAGAGTTGTTGCTCTCGGCAACAAGAGGAAAGAGGGAGGGAGAGTGCTCGGCACAAATGGAGGAGAGGAGGAGAGTGAGTTGAGGATGAAGCCCCCCCCCTCCATGCCTATTTATACTAAAGTGAGGGGAGGAAAACTTGACTTAATTCATCCTCCCCATTTACTTCTCCTCTTAATAAGAAAGAATATGCTAGAGAAATGCTTCTTGAGTTTCTCTCTTTTCTTTCTCTTAATTTCTCTCCTTTCTTTCCTTTAATTATAATTCCCATCTCTCCTTTTACAATATTCACTCCTATCACACTTGGTTAACACATGCATGCATCCACAAGAGAACCAAGGATCAAATCATTCTCCTAACATATTTTTGTACAAAATAATTCATGTATATGCATTATGCATAAATATTTCATACATGCATATATAATATCTCATATCTCTTTTGTTTACATTAATTCCTTGCATTATAAATCATGTATAGAACTTTATATTCTCAACTTTATTTTCTTTCATAAAGCTTTTAATCATCTAAATCCTTCTCATCGTAACATTCAACGTAGACTATCTACACATTTTTTCATTACATTCGTACTCTCATTGCCCTTACTTTATCTAGGCTTTCTAGGGGTGTTACACAGAGAGCATCCGGATCGATTGGCTGATTGATCCAGAGGCCTACTGTTCGCGAGATGAATTGCCCAGTCGATCCTCCGATCGATTGGAAACCATCGAATCGATCAACTGATCGATTCGAGTTTCTGATTTCATGCCAATTGTCTGATTTCAGCACTTGTTCGTGCCAAAACTACTTGTAACATTTCTAAATTAGATGCCAAACGTTCTTACATCAGAAAGATAGTATTCTAAACATGATAGGATGCTTGATTAACTAATTCATAACATTTAACATGCTAAGGTGCAAAATAACAAAATGCTAAAAAGTTCTAGTGCTTAAACAAGCTTGCTGAAATTCCCTAAGATCTCTATTCCAAGTTCCATCCACACACATCTTCGTAGCATTGCCCTCCAGCCTCCGCTAGTCCATCTTTCCTTTACCTTTATCTGCAGTATAAGGAAAAGAAAGTATCTGTAAGTTTTCGCTTAGTAAGAAACCATCTACCTCACTAAAACATGCAATCGATGCAAATCATGCTTTGAAAACATGTTATTTAAAACATGTACTGATTGAACTAAAACATGGCATGCTATCATACAATACATAGCAATCAAAAGCTAGTCATGACATACTATCATCTAAAGCATGTGTAACATGAACTGAACATAGAGCTATCATACACAATCATAAGAGTGAGCTGAGCTGAGGCATGAACTGATCTAAACTAAACTAAGCTAGTACTGAATTTAAGCTATATACACAACTGATTTGTGATAGTTTAAAAACTACACATATAATAGATGAAGATATATAATCATGCTGCTAATGGGCCCGGCAACTGTACGTGCTATGCGCGCATCTCTAACTAGACCCGGGTTTGCAAGTCCCGAATTTAGTAGGGCTACTAGGTTATCTGAACCTAGGGACGACTGTGGGAGCTCAACCCAATGGATATCTAATCCAGTACAGTGCCACTGAAAAGTAAAATACTGAACATAAGCTAATAAATTCTTGTCTTGCTTTTACTAGGTTGTCTAAACCTAGAACTAGGTTATCTAAACCTAGAGGCGACTGTGGGAGCCCACCCATTGGACATCTAGTCCTGTAAAAGCTGGAGCAAGACTAAATAAGCTATAAAATGCTTCTATTGCATTTATCTAAGTTACTAAAATGCCTAAGTTGCATTTTTCTGTGCTAACTATTTAATCGAACACTTGGTATGCGCTAATTCGCATCCTTTGTGTCGATAGTCTACATATTACTAAACTAAGACATGAAATTCACACAAAAGCTACTTATATTGCAGGTGAGGGGTTTCTTACCTCCTGTTCGGATTTTCTTACGATTCTAATCGCTAGATTTCCGGAGGAGACGATCCTTTCGACGATCTTGTCACGTCTATGCATTCCCCTCGCGGAGGGGAGCGTCCCCGTCTCGAAGTCATTTCCGGAAAGTGCCCTTGGGCGGAAACCTAGCCTTCCTTGTGGTTGGCGCCGAGAGAGGAAGAAAAGAGAGGTGGGCGGCGGTGAGGTTTTGAGGAGAGGAAAAATCACGATCCAAATAATCCTTCACTTAATTATTTCTTATTTATATTAAGTGGAAATTTCCGACCCAACTTGAATATAAATTTAATTGTCTCCCTTTCCTTTCAGCATGGCCCTGCTGGGTTCACTTGGTTACTAGTATCCGCTATAAGTCGTAGGACCCAATAGGTCACGGGTTCAATTCCCGCGTAGGCTATTTTCGTTTTCTATTTATTTTTGCTACTTCCGCTATTCTAAAAATTCCATAAAAATATCCTAAAATTCCAGAAAAATACTAGGATATTTCTAATAATTATTTTGAGAATTTTCGGGCATTACAATAATCTTTCAAGCCATACTTAACCAGAATATTAGAACTGGGGTATTACAATCACCCCTACTTAAAGACACAACGCCCTTGTTCTGTAACCACGAATTACACCACTGACAAATTTCAGAATCTCCCTCGCTAGGTGGTGCCCTGGGTGCTCCTGCTACAGGCGCACTCACCGTCGCAAGGTCATTCTGATACTAAACTATAACAACCCACCCTTCTAACCTTACCTTACAGGTCAGACGTTACTTTTTTCATATCTAAAATTTTGACATTCTTACATATTATATACCACTCAGTCCAGAGATCTACTTTAAACTTGTTTAGACTGATAGGATGTGACGTGGAGCCAAGCAGAGCTGGAAGGGAGTCCAGAGCTTCTAGCGATTCTGGGCCGTGTGGCCCTGACCGGCCGTGTAGCCTTGCCCGAGAAGGAGAAAGACCTGGTCATGTGGCGATGACAGACCGTGTCACCTTGGCAGCGCACAGTCGTGTGAGGGTCACATGGCCGTGTCACCTTGGCCGAGAGGAAGAGGTGCACGACCGTGTGAACCCACACGACGATGTCACCTTGGCCAAGAGGAAGAGGTGCACGGTCATGTCACCTTGGCAAAGAGGGAGAGATGCACGGCCGTGTGAATCCACACGGTCGTGTCACCTTAGCCGAGAGGGAGAGGTGCACGGTCGTGTGAATCCACACGGACGTGTCACCTTGGCCGAGAGGGAGAGGTGCACGGCAGTGTGAATCCACACAGTCGTGCCACCTTGGCCGATGGAAAGAGGTCCGAGGTCGTGTGAATCCACAAGGCCATGTCATGGGCCATGTGGGGGCACACCCTACTCTACAAAAAGGGGTTGTTCTCCCCTTTGTACTTATCTTTGCCACTCTAATTACTACCAAATTGATAAATTCATCCTAAGCAAATAGTGATAGTATTTCATATAAAACGGAGAGAAGAAAATACTTTAGCATCAGTTCTAACATATTCTAAACAATCACAAGTTCCCAGATCTCCTTCCACTGTTCCATCACACACACACAAAACACCGCTCCTGCTGCCTCCTCCTACTCGAGCTTTCCTTTACCTTTATCTGCAGTACCATCTACTCACAAAACAAGCATTAAAACAAGAATAGGCTTTTCAAAACTGCTTGGGAAAAAAACACAAAACTCGCACTTGACAATAATTCACGCTAAAATGCAAAATTCAGAAATATATACATGGCATGCGTTTTTAAATAGATTTATCATGCAAAATATCAACTTAAGACTATGCTAGCAATGTAAACATGTAATGGAAACATAAGTCTTGCCATACTATAGAGTTCATCCATGCTACACTTCATAACTCAAATTCTCAACTTAAGAAGGCTTCTACTAAGACAAACAATGAAGTTTGAAAACTTTATATTACGTAACTAGTGAAAATAATAATAAACTTGCTTGGGCCTGACATTGTACCACTTAGCGCGCATCCTTAATAAGATCCGAGGTAGCTAATACCGAACCTATCAAGGTACTACTAGGTGATCTAGGGGCCTAGGGGCGATCTAGGAGCCTGTGTCTAGTACATGCCACTTTAAAGTAAAATACTTTCTTTTAAACATTACTTTCTTATACATGCACTTACTTGTAAAATACCGGAAATTGGAGATTAATGATAAGGGAATTTTTCAGAATTTTTGGAAATTTTTCGAGAATTTTTCGGAGCTCGTATGGACGAGTTTATGGGGATTAAAATGGGGCCCGGAAAAGCCTGTTAGCGCTACCCCATTTAAGCGAGGAAAAGTTATTTATTTATTTATTTTATCTTTTCCTTTTTCTTTCCTATTTTCCCCTAATCGCCGTCTTTTGCCCTAAACCCGCGCCATCTCTTCCTCGACGCCTCCTCAGCCACCACCGCCCACATACCGTCGACGATCCATTTCCGGCAGCCGATTCTCTCCTTGTTGCTCCCTTCGTCCCTCTATGCTGGTTTGACCACTGATGACGCTGACTTCCCTGTCCAAGCGCCGGCGACACTCGAGCCACGGCCAGTCGAGCCGCTCCTCAGCCCTAGCGTCTGCCTCCTCCACGCTGTGCCACAGTTTTCCCGACGTCGATCGCTTTTTGCCTAGCACTAGCGCCGGCCACCATGTTCCCCGAGCCACCACTGCTCGATTTGGCCAAATTCCTGTTGCCTAGGTTGGGACCACAGTCGGCCGAATCTTCCCTCAGATTCCCTTGCGGCTAGGTCACGGATTGAAGGTGTTAGAGATCAGTAAGGTTAGTGGATGGAATATGGAAGTAGGTTATATTTGAATGCCTTGTTGAATTCTTGATCTCCATTATTGATCCTCGTACGTGATCTGTTCAGTGAAGAATTTTCCCTGCTGTGGATTAGAAATCACGGCTGCGAGGAAGAGTTTCCAGCCAAGCGTTGTGCGCTGAGGGGAAGATTTCAGCAAGGGGATCTGCCGGGGTGTACTTTGTTCTAGCAGCAACAGCGATTGTGAGGGGGAGGTTGATTTCTGTGGATCAATGGCTGTGAATACGGTTGTGAACTTGAGGTAAGGATAAGGATTTAATATATGTGTTGAATTGGATTACATAGTTAATTGTTAGTAGTTCATGTGTGATTGAAATTAATCTAACGGTATGATTAGGGTTAAGATAATTAACCCAAGTTAATCGTTGGATTTAATCTAGGAAGGTAGAGGTTTATGTGATTGGGGGTTTTCCCTAAATTGTCCTTAGGGATTTTGATTAGCTATCCTTATGAAACTTTAGCTAAATAAATGTATGTATATCGGTTGACACAGGACTTTGATGCGGGACGAGCATCTCGACATCGGATTGGTTCGATTCGATCTACATTGGAGGCGGGTACCTCTTGACTTATCTTTTATGATATTGTCATTGGATATGCATAGTATTTTATAACTACAAGCAATGAACATGTTTGCCTTTGGTATGTCAATGTTTGATATCCATAGCATGTTAGATTTGTCGCTTGTGAAGTATCCGTACTTATGTCTCGTGATTTGTTACCATGAGTATCTTATTGCCATGAGTACTTTATTACCATGAGTATCTTAGTTTCTAGAGTGACATACCATGCTTTACTGAGGTTAGGGTTAGACTCTGGATTTTTGTTTCTGACATGTATATCCAAATTATCTGATACTTAGGTTTTTATGTCATGCTTGGATTGTGTATTTCTATTGGTATATCATATATGATTCGTGTACCTAGATCTTGTGGTTTTGATCTGTGCATATTGTAGGTACATATGCTATGGAAGGGGGATATGTTTAGGATCTAGGTTGTTATACCATAGAGGACCAGTATACCCTAGATCCGTGGATTTGACATACTGATACTGTGGTACCCATATTATGTATATATGGATTTTTCTTTATGCTAATCGGGACATTCCATACTTATTATGTTCAGGACATAGGTTTTTGATATTCTATCTGACCTGTGTACTCTAGATCTTGGTATGTGACCATCGATTTTTACCGTACTCATTTTATACATATGGATATGGTTATGTTGATCAGTTTATGACCATGCTTAGTTTCATGCATCATGATTGCATGCTGCGCGATTGTCAGCTCTACTATGGTTGAGCAAATCGCCAGTTACATGTACTGCACACACCACCACTCATGGATTAGTGGTATATCAGACAGGTGTGTGGCGGTTCTGTTGTTTGGCTCCGTTGGTCTGAGGACTCAGCGTGGTAGCCGGCAGTCAGTTCCGCTCTGTTTGACTCCGTTGGTGTAGCCGGCAGACGGTGGACTCTGCTTGGCTCCGTTGGTCGTGACTCTGCGTGGTAGCCGACAGAGATTTCCTCCCCGTCATACCGGGAGATGAGAGCATTGAGCTCCCCATTTATGATTTGGGGTCACAGGACGGAGTACTCCGACAGTCCACTCGGTCACTCATTAGGAGTAGTGACGACAGAGTACGCTTGTCACAGCCCTACCCACTTGGTCTCACCATTTGTGTGTGTGAGATGACTGATGGCGAGGTGTGACCAGGACGCATCATATGCATTGATGCATTTATATTTTTATGATTGTGTTTGCTGCATTTGGTTGCTGCATTTTGGTTGGATACATACTTTTGACCTGCATACAGGATTATTGACACTTTCGGTTTGACGACCTTTTTGTCTGGATAGGAGTTCCTGGTGAGTACTGCTTCCTCAGTTACCTTTCAGTTTTGTGTATTCCCTATATATGATTAGGAAGCTGTATTCCATGTTTGTTGCTGTTAGATATATCTTACTACTCATGTCCATTGGTATTCGCTGAGTTGTTGAACTCACCCCCGTTGATACTATTTTTTTTTCAGGTACCAGGTTGGTTTTGGTGTCGCTTGGAGTATCCTGTCTGCTGGTCCCCACGACACATCAGAGGACTTATCGGTTTCACGTATTTTTATTTGTTTTATGTATCAGTTTGTTTAGCTCTGTACTCTGGTTTTATTTTTGGAGGGTTGATGTTGTTATGTGGTGTTTTGTATTTGTTATTGGTTGTGTAAGCCTAGCCGACTAGCAGTTTTGTGTTTTGGTTTTGGTATAGCCGAGTAGGCTGAATTTGATATTAACTGCGTGGTGTTTGTTTTCTTTTATTGTTATTATTCCAGCCGCATGTGGCTGAGGTATATAGTGCTTGTAGAAAAGTTTCAGATTGTCCGCCGTACAGGGGAGATGCTGCCGAAATTTCTTCGGACAGAGACTCCTCTGGGGCGTGACAATTTAGTGGTATCAGAGCAGGTATACGATACTTGCTATGTGTTTTGGATTTTCGAGATTTATCTGATATCAATTTATTTGGTATCAGGGATCGACTTACGTGTCTTATTTTTCGGTGTTTCAGATTTTGTGTTTTGGTCTTTTCGATGTGACTTTTCGGATTTTGGGACCTGGCAGCGACAGGACATCTCCAAGCTATAGGAGGTATGTGATTTAATTTACCGGTCAACATTTTGTACTCTTTACCTGTTGTTAGCAGTTGCTGATGATAGATAACGAAATTTGGGGACCAAATTTTTATTAGTGGGGGAGAATGTAAAATACCGGAAATTGGTGATTAATGATAAGGGAATTTTTCAGAATTTTTAGAAATTTTTCGAGAATTTTTCGGAGCTCGTATGGACGAGTTTACGGGGATTAAAATGGGGCCCGGAAAAGCCTGTTAGGGCTACCCCATTTAAGCGAGGAAAAGTTATTTATTTATTTATTTTATCTTTTCCTTTTTCTTTCCTATTTTCCCCTAATCGCCGTCTTTTGCCCTAAACCCGCGCCATCTCTTCCCCGACGCCTCCTCAGCCACCACCGCCCACATACCGTCGACGATCCATTTCCGGCAGCCGATTCCCTCCTTGTTGCTCCCTTCGTCCCTCTATGCTGGTTTGACCACTGATGACGCTGACTTCCCTGTCCAAGCACCGGCGACACTCGAGCCACGGCCAGTCGAGCCGCTCCTCAGCCCTAGCGTCGGCCTCCTCCACGCTGTGCCACAGTTTTCCCGACGTCGATCACTTTTTGCCTAGCACTGGTGCCGACCACCATGTTCCCCGAGTCACCACTGCCGATTCGGCCAAATTCCTGTGCCCTAGGTTGGGACCACAGTCGGCCGAATCTTCCCTCAGATTCCCTTGCGGCTAGGTCACGGATTGAAGGTGTTAGAGATCGGTAAGGTTAGTGGATGGAATATGGAAGTAGGTTATATTTGAATGCCTTGTTGAATTCTTGATCTCCATTATTGATCCTCGTACGTGATCTGTTCAGTGAAGAATTTTCCCTGCTGTGGATTAGAAATCACGGCTGCGAGGAAGAGTTTCCAGCCAAGCGTTGTGCGCTGAGGGGAAGATTTCAGCAAGGGGATCTGCCGGGGTGTACTTTGTTCTAGCAGCAACAGCGATTGTGAGGGGGAGGTTGATTTCTGTGGATCAATGGCTGTGAATACGGTTGTGAACTTGAGGTAAGGATAAGGATTTAATATATGTGTTGAATTGGATTACATAGTTAATTGTTAGTAGTTCATGTGTGATTGAAATTAATCTAACGGTATGATTAGGGTTAAGATAATTAACCCAAGTTAATCGTTGGATTTAATCTAGGAAGGTAGAGGTTTATGTGATTGGGGGTTTTCCCTAAATTGTCCTTAGGGATTTTGATTAGCTATCCTTATGAAACTTTAGCTAAATAAATGTATGTATATCGGTTGACACAGGACTTTGATGCGGGACGAGCATCTCGACATCGGATTGGTTCGATTCGATCTACATTGGAGGCGGGTACCTCTTGACTTATCTTTTATGATATTGTCATTGGATATGCATAGTATTTTATAACTACAAGCAATGAACATGTTTGCCTTTGGTATGTCAATGTTTGATATCCATAGCATGTTAGATTTGTCGCTTGTGAAGTATCCGTACTTATGTCTCGTGATTTGTTACCATGAGTATCTTATTGCCATGAGTACTTTATTACCATGAGTATCTTAGTTTCTAGAGTGACATACCATGCTTTACTGAGGTTAGGGTTAGACTCTGGATTTTTGTTTCTGACATGTATATCCAAATTATCTGATACTTAGGTTTTTATGTCATGCTTGGATTGTGTATTTCTATTGGTATATCATATATGATTCGTGTACCTAGATCTTGTGGTTTTGATCTATGCATATTGTAGGTACATATGCTATGGAAGGGGGATATGTTTAGGATCTAGGTTGTTATACCATAAAGGACCAGTATACCCTAGATCCGTGGATTTGACATACTGATACTGTGGTACCCATATTATGTATATATGGATTTTTCTTTATGCTAATCGGGACATTCCTTACTTATTATGTTCAGGACATAGGTTTTTGATATTCTATCTGACCTGTGTACTCTAGATCTTGGTATGTGACCATCGATTTTTACCGTACTCATTTTATACATATGGATATGGTTATGTTGATCAGTTTATGACCATGCTTAGTGTCATGCATCATGATTGCATGCTGCGCGATTGTCGGCTCTACTATGGTTGAGCACATCGCCAGTTACATGTACTGCACACACCACCACTCATGGATTAGTGGTATATCAGACAGGTGTGGCGGTTTGCTGTTTGGCTCCGCTGGTCCGAGGACTCAGCGTGGTAGCCGCAGCCGGCCCACTGCTTGGCTCACCGGCATTTAGTGTAGCAGCAGTAGCCGCAGACGGTGGACTCTTTGGCTTGGTCGTGTGACTCAGGTAGCCGGCAGAGATTTCCTCCCCATCATCGTGTACCGGGAGATGAGAGCATTGAGCTCCCCCATTTATGATTTGGGGTCACAGGACAGGAGTACGCCGACAGCATCCCGTCCACTCGGTCACTCATCAGGAGTAGTGACGACAGAGTGCACGGTTGTCACAGCCCTACCCACTCGGTCTCACCATTTGCGTGTGAGATGACTGACTGGCGTCAGGGGTGACCAGGATGCATCATTAGCATCTTATGCATTGATGCATTTATATTTTTATGATTGTGTTTGCTGCATTTGATTGCTGCATTTTGGTTGGATACATACTTTTGACCTGCATACAAGATTATTGACACTTTCGGTTTGACGACCTTTTTGTCTGGATAGGAGTTCTGGTGAGTACAGCTTCCTCAGTTACCTTTCAGTTTTGCGTATTCCCTATATATGATTAGGAAGCTGTATTCCATGTTTGTTTCTGTTAGATATATCTTACTACTCATGTCCATTGGTATTCGCTGAGTTGTTGAACTCACCCCCGTTGATACTATTTTTTTTCAGGTACCAGGTTGGTTTTGGTGTCGCTTGGAGTATCCTGTCTGTTGGTCCCCACGACACATCAGAGGACTTATCGGTTTCACGTATGTTTTGTTTGTTTTATGTATCAGTTTGTTTAGCTCTGTACTCTGGTTTTATTTTTGGAGGGTTGATGTTGTTATGTCGTGTTTTGTATTTGTTATTGGTTGTGTAAGCCTAGCAGGCTAGCAGTTTTGTGTTTTGGTTTTGGTACAGCCGAGTAGGCTGAATTTGATATTAACTGCGTGGTGTTTGTTTTCTTTTATTGTTATTATTCCAGCCGCATGTGGCTGAGGTATATAGTGCTTGTAGAAAAGTTTCAGATTGTCCGCCGTACAGGGGAGATGCTGCCGAAATTTCTTCGGACAGAGACTCCTCTGGGGCGTGACATTACTTGTCATTTAAACAAGCGCCTTATGTGCGCTTAATCCCCCATACTTATAAGGAAGCACTTTAGGACACTTGAATATGCTTCTTAGCCCCAAAACTAAATGGGAAGAAAATCAAGATACTCTAAACATGCTCTTAATCCCAAAACTTTAGAGGGTCTCTTATAATCATAACATGTATCTTCTTTAACATGCATAAAACATATCACAACATGTATCTTCTTGAACATGCATAAAACATATCACAACATGTATCTTCTATAACATGCATAAAACATATCATAACTTGCATCATCGAAGTAACTCATACTGCAGGTGAGTAGTATTTACATCCTTTCACTATATCTTACTATTATAGGGTGTAGGGAAGACAATCTTCTCTTGTACGCCTTAATCTCCAAGACACCCTTCCCGCGCGTCCTAATCCTTGTGAAAACTCTCCTCTTAGATTCTCCTCTTAAAGAACTTAGAACCTCGGAACCCCAGGGTTCTTGGCCGAAAACTAAGAGGGAAGAGGAGATTTCGGCAAGGGAGGAGAAGAGAAAATGAAAAGTTAGGTTTTCTTCTCTTCCCTTCCCCTTTTATACTAAGTGGAAGTTGAAGCATCTCTTCACCCATAATCAACATTATTGGAATGTATACTAAAAGTCTAGCTTTTTGTATAAATATTTATTTAGAAATAAGAATCATATTGGTCAAATATCTACATTTATGATAAGTGTAGTTGTCCATTTAATTTATATTGTAGATAATATGGTGTGAGGAGACACACAGAAGTTCATGTTATCAGTTCCTTATAAATTATAAACAGTTGCTTACAACCAAGATGGAATGGGACAAACCATTGGAGTGGTTGTAGTGTAATTAGGTATTAGGTATTAGTTTATCTTGACTAATAAATTACACTAGTACACTATGAGTGTATTGAGCATGACCATTTGAGGTAGTATCTTTTTATACTGACTATATAAAAGAACGATACCTCTGTTATTATGGAAGTGTGTACTCTTAATCATGATATAATAACAAGCACATATACTTAATATTTATTTCTTTAATTTATCAAAGGGTGTGATTTAGCTCGTTAAATCAATATGTCCGATAAGTTGGGAAATGATATTATTTATATGGTGTGTTGTTGATTATAGAATGAAACTGTATCCTAGTAATCTAGGTTGATGATGCCCCCTTGAGGAGCTCATAAGGATTGTCATGTAAACCCTGTAGGTGGACTTAGTCCGACATGACGATAAGATTGAGTAGTACTACTCTTGGAGCTAGATATTAATTAAGTGAATTGCCAGTAACTCATTTAATTAATGGACATTCGATATCTTAAACACAGGGAGGCTAACACACTCATGATAAGAAGGATCCCAAAATATAATTTGGGATTGGTGCGGTAGTTCAATAATAGCTCTTTAGAGGTATGAGTTATTATTGATGAACTTGAGTTGGGTGTTCGGGGCGAACACGGGAAGCTCAAGTTCATCGGGAGACCATAACCAATTCCTCCTCTCGGTCCCTATTGTAGCCTCTTATATAAAGCCTTATATCCACCCAAAGCCTAGCCTCTTAGCTCATGCTAGGGGCCAGCCCCTATCCTTGCTTGGAGCCAAGCAAGGGGCCGGCCAAGCCAAGCTTGGAGCTAAGGCTAGGCCCGGCCAATCCTTGCTTGGTGCCCAAGCAAGGGGCCGACCAAGTGTGAAAGGGAAGAGGGTTTTTATTAAAAATAAAATTTTGATAAAATATTTCCTTTTATGTTTTTATCCACATGGTTTTAAAAGAGAGTTTTTAATTTTAAAATCTTTCCTTTTATAGATTTTCTATAAAGGATTAAAAGAGAGATTAAATATCTTTCCTTATTTGTAGATATCTATAATGTTAAGAGAAATATTTTAATTTTTAAGAAAACTTTCCTTTTTTTGTAATCATGATATAAAAGGAGTTTTATTTTTAAATCTTATCTTTTATAGATATCCATAAAAGGATTTAAAAGAGAGAGATTTATATTTATAAAACATTCCTTTTATAGCTAACCACAAAAGGGTTTTTTAAAAGAGAGATTTTAATTTTTGTTTAAAATCTTTCCTTGTTTGTTTAAACATGGTGTGGCCAGCCATAGAGAGGAATAAAAGGAAGTTTTATTTTTTGTTATAAAACTTTCCTTTTTTGGATTCACCAAGGATTATAAAGAGAGGGAGGGGGTGCCTTCATGAGACACAAAACCTATTCTATTGTTCCTTTCTTCCATCCTTTTTGGTCGTCCCTTCCTCTTCTTTTTCTCTTCTTCTTTGTGGTCGGCGCCATCATCTCTTGTGGAGCTCTTAGTGGCCGGTTGCTTGGAGGAGAAGAAGTAGAGAAAGGAGGCATTGTTTTCTAGCAGCCCTTGGAGTATTGTGGTGGTGGCCGAAACTTGGAAGCAAGGAAGGCTTTGGTGGATTTCTTCTTGGTAGATTGTCACCCACACTATGTCCAAGAGAAGGAGAGAAATACAATAGAAGATTAGGAGGTTTTTGTTAACAAAGAAAGGTATAACTAGTTGTCTTGTTCCGCATCATACTAGATTTTTTTGTACGGATTTTGAATTACCAAACACAAGAGGCTAACGATTTTAGGCAATCGAATTTATGTTTCAATTTTGTGTTTCTTTTATTTTTCGATCTTGTGATTCGATTGTTCTTAATGGTTAAACCTAAGGTTACTATAAGGAGATTAAATATTGAATTTCGTTGAAAGACTTTGTCTAGGAAGTGATGGATGATCCCATGCCCAAAAAGGCCTAGTGCCTTGCCATGTTTAACCTAGAAGCCGATCTTTGAAATAAATATTAAATCAACTTTGTAACATGGGTGGATTTGGATCAATAATGTTAAACATCATTTACGATCCAAGTCAAAACCACTAAGAACAGATAAGTTGAATTTGGAATCAATAATGTTAAGTTCTGTTTGCGATTCCAAATTTAATTTCTAAAGAACACAATAGGTTGTTAGGAAAGGTTCGGGACTTCTAAAAAATTTTTGTATAGGGGAACCAGTACGATATTCTGAGTAGCAACCAACAAATATATAATAAATAGTTTCCTATTTCTAATGTGATGCTTTACCACCACCCTAATGGTTACTTAAATAAATCTTAAATCAAGGGTCTAGGGTTCAAATCCCAGCTCGAGTCATTTATATATATATATTTATTTATTTTCTCTTGTATTTCTTTTTGCTTTTTTTGGAGGAAAGAAAATTTACGGGTGTTACATACCAATTGATGGATTGAAATGAAACGATAAAGAGGGGTGAATATTGCTCATTAAAAACTTTTCTTTTGTATCAATTCATAAAACAAATATCAAAGTAAGGCAGTAGAAATAAGATATTAAAAGAAAGATAGGTGACTTAGGTGGTTACTTGGTTCGGAGCCTACTCCTACTCCAAGATCCATAATCGTTGATCACACCATTGGACAATTCACTATGATTCTTCTTCCTAAAATTTTCAAAAAAAACCAATTCATACAAATAAAAAGATAGTAAGACATTATTATCTTTTAGAAAGTAAAACGATGCAAGCTAATTAAAATTATACCGACAAAGAGGAAGAAGCGAAGCTCGTCAGTACTTCTTGATGGAGCAGCTTGCCTGAGAAGATGAAGCATAGAATAAAAGGAGCACGGATAGAGAATTGATTCAGAACATATTGCAAAGTTACTTCATCTTAGACCTCGAGCACCTTATATAAGTCTCGTTCGATCAACCAAAAAGTCATTCGGGCGACTGATCCTTTCAGTCGGTTGATCCTCCTATTGGTTGATTGAACTCCTTGCTTTCTTTTATCACTGAGATCCGATCTTTGTACATTTATGAGCATTAATTGATTAGTCAACTGATCACCTTGTTCGGTAGACCGAATAGAGAAATTTCCCTATTCATTAAGATTCACCATTAATACATTAATTGTTTGATCAATTGATCCCTGTGTTCGATCAACTAATCAGTCTGGCTTTCATGTTTGCTTCTACACGATCTCAACTCTACCATATCATCTAGGTTCGGTCAATTGATCCATGGGTTCCGTCGACCAATCAGATCGATTCTTACAAAATAGAGTTAAACAAATACTCCTGCAAAACCAAATTAACACAGTAATATATGATGCATTAATAGTAATATGCATGAATAATAATTGACAGTAAAACTATCTTGATCTCAACTTGGAAATCTCCCTAGTTTTTTCAGTTGGATCAGCAACCTAAGGTTGTTCATTTCCAAAGCATGACCTCACCATCGGTCCTCTCCAGTTGCTTACCTCAACCTACTTGCTAAACATTTATTCTCCAGAATTGTTTGGACTTTACCGAGTAGTGTCTGATCACTTGATCTACTAAGACTTTTCTTGCAATGCTAAATTAGCCAATAACAATATTAGTAATGTAAAATACTATGGTAAAACTAAGCTTAGATTTATCTAGATTCTCTGGTTTAATCAATCATGCGCAGTCGATTGGAAACCATCCTATTAACTTTGCTTGGATTTCACTCCTCCAAGACTTTCCATTACTTAAGATTACCTCCCCATAAGATTTTTTCCATTTGGCTTCACTCACCAGAACCTAGAGTTACCTCCCCCTAATCGCCGTCTTTTGCCCTAAACCCGCGCCATCTCTTCCCCGACGCCTCCTCAGCCACCACCGCCCACATACCGTCGACGATCCATTTCCGGCAGCCGATTCCCTCCTTGTTGCTCCCTTCGTCCCTCTATGCTGGTTTGACCACTGATGACGCTGACTTCCCTGTCCAAGCGCCGGCGACACTCGAGCCACGGCCAGTCGAGCCGCTCCTCAGCCCTAGCGTCGGCCTCCTCCACGCTGTGCCACAGTTTTCCCGACGTCGATCGCTTTTTGCCTAGCACTGGTGCCGGCCACCATGTTCCCCGAGCCACCACTGCTCGATTCGGCCAAATTCCTGTGCCCTAGGTTGGGACCACAGTCGGCCGAATCTTCCCTCAGATTCCCTTGCGGCTAGGTCACGGATTGAAGGTGTTAGAGATCAGTAAGGTTAGTGGATGGAATATGGAAGTAGGTTATATTTGAATGCCTTGTTGAATTCTTGATCTCCATTATTGATCCTCGTACGTGATCTGTTCAGTGAAGAATTTGCCCTGCTGTGGATTAGAAATCACGGCTGCGAGGAAGAGTTTCCAGCCAAGCGTTGTGCGCTGAGGGGAAGATTTCAGCAAGGGGATCTGCCGGGGTGTACTTTGTTCTAGCAGCAACAGCGATTGTGAGGGGGAGGTTGATTTCTGTGGATCAATGGCTGTGAATACGGTTGTGAACTTGAGGTAAGGATAAGGATTTAATATATGTGTTGAATTGGATTACATAGTTAATTGTTAGTAGTTCATGTGTGATTGAAATTAATCTAACGGTATGATTAGGGTTAAGATAATTAACCCAAGTTAATCGTTGGATTTAATCTAGGAAGGTAGAGGTTTATGTGATTGGGGGTTTTCCCTAAATTGTCCTTAGGGATTTTGATTAGCTATCCTTATGAAACTTTAGCTAAATAAATGTATGTATATCGGTTGACACAGGACTTTGATGCGGGACGAGCATCTCGACATCGGATTGGTTCGATTCGATCTACATTGGAGGCGGGTACCTCTTGACTTATCTTTTATGATATTGTCATTGGATATGCATAGTATTTTATAACTACAAGCAATGAACATGTTTGCCTTTGGTATGTCAATGTTTGATATCCATAGCATGTTAGATTTGTCGCTTGTGAAGTATCCGTACTTATGTCTCGCGATTTGTTACCATGAGTATCTTATTGCCATGAGTACTTTATTACCATGAGTATCTTAGTTTCTAGAGTGACATACCATGCTTTACTGAGGTTAGGGTTAGACTCTGGATTTTTGTTTCTGACATGTATATCCAAATTATCTGATACTTAGGTTTTTATGCCATGCTTGGATTGTGTATTTCTATTGGTATATCATATATGATTCGTGTACCTAGATCTTGTGGTTTTGATCTGTGCATATTGTAGGTACATATGCTATGGAAGGGGGATATGTTTAGGATCTAGGTTGTTATACCATAGAGGACCAGTATACCCTAGATCCGTGGATTTGACATACTGATACTGTGGTACCCATATTATGTATATATGGATTTTTCTTTATGCTGATCAGGACATTCCATACTTATTATGTTCAGGACATAGGTTTTTGATATTCTATCTGACCTGTGTACTCTAGATCTTGGTATGTGACCATCGATTTTACCGTACTCATTTTATACATATGGATATGGTTATGTTGATCAGTTTATGACCATGCTTAGTGTCATGCATCATGATTGCATGCTGCGCGATTGTCGGCTCTACTATGGTTGAGCACATCGCCAGTTACATGTACTGCACACACCACCACTCATGGATTAGTGGTATATCAGACAGGTGTGTGGCGGTTCTGCTGTTTGGCTCCGTTGGTCTGAGGACTCAGCGTGGTAGCCGGCAGTCAGTTCCGCTCTGTTTGGCTCCGCTGGCATTTAGTGTAGCAGCGTAGTAGCCGGCAGATGGTGGACTCTGTTTGGCTCCGTTGGTCAGGTGACTCAGCGTGGTAGCCGGCAGAGATTTCCTCCCCGTCATCGTGTACCGGGAGATGAGAGCATTGAGCTCCCCCATTTATGATTTGGGGTCACAGGACAGGAGTACTCCGACAGCATCCCGTCCACTCGGTCACTCATTAGGAGTAGTGACGACAGAGTGCACGGTTGTCACAGCCCTACCCACTCGGTCTCACCATTTGTGTGTGAGATGACTGACTGGCGTCAGATGTGACCAGGACGCATCATATGCATTGATGCATTTATATTTTTATGATTGTGTTTGCTGCATTTGGTTGCTGCATTTTGATTGGATACATACTTTTGACCTGCATACAGGATTATTGACACTTTCGGTTTGACGACCTTTTTGTCTGGATAGGAGTTCCTGGTGAGTACAGCTTCCTCAGTTACCTTTCATTTTTGTGTATTCCCTATATATGATTAGGAAGTTGTATTCCATGTTTGTTGCTGTTAGATATATCTTACTACTCATGTCCATTAGTATTCGCTGAGTTGTTGAACTCACCCCCGTTGATACTATTTTTTTTTCAGGTATCAGGTTGGTTTTGGTGTCGCTTGGAGTATCCTGTCTGCTGGTCCCCACGACACATCAGAGGACTTATCGGTTTCACGTATGTTTTGTTTGTTTTATGTATCAGTTTGTTTAGCTCTGTAGTCTGGTTTTATTTTTGGAGGGTTGATGTTGTTATGTGGTGTTTTGTATTTGTTATTGGTTGTGTAAGCCTAGCCGACTAGCAGTTTTGTGTTTTGGTTTTGGTACAGCCGAGTAGGCTGAATTTGATATTAACTGCGTGGTGTTTGTTTTCTTTTATTGTTATTATTCCAGCCGCATGTGGCTGAGGTATATAGTGCTTGTAGAAAAGTTTCAGATTGTCCGCCGTACAGGGGAGATGCTGCCGAAATTTCTTCGGACAGAGACTCCTCTGGGGCGTGACAATTTAGTGGTATCAGAGCAGGTATACGATACTTGCTATGTGTTTTGGATTTTCGAGATTTATCTGATATCAATTTATTTGGTATCAGGGATCGACTTACGTGTCTTATTTTTCCGGTGTTTCAGATTTTGTGTTTCGGTCTTCTCGATGTGACTTTTCGGATTTTGGGACCTGGCAGCGACAGGACATCTCCAAGCTATAGGAGGTATGTGATTTAATCTACCGGTCAACATTTTGTACTCTTTACCTGTTGTTAGCAGTTGCTGATGATAGATAACGAAATTTGGGGACCAAATTTTTATTAGTGGGGGAGAATGTAAAATACCGGAAATTGGCGATTAATGATAAGGGAATTTTTCAGAATTTTTAGAAATTTTTCGAGAATTTTTCGGAGCTCGTATGGACGAGTTTACGGGGATTAAAATGGGGCCCGGAAAAGCCTGTTAGGGCTACCCCATTTAAGCGAGGAAAAGTTATTTATTTATTTATTTTATCTTTTCCTTTTTCTTTCCTATTTTCCCCTAATCGCCGTCTTTTGCCCTAAACCCGCGCCATCTCTTCCCCGACGCCTCCTCAGCCACCACCGCCCACATACCGTCGACGATCCATTTCCGGCAGCCGATTCCCTCCTTGTTGCTCCCTTCGTCCCTCTATGCTGGTTTGACCACTGATGACGCTGACTTCCCTGTCCAAGCACCGGCGACACTCGAGCCACGGCCAGTCGAGCCGCTCCTCAGCCCTAGCGTCGGCCTCCTCCACGCTGTGCCACAGTTTTCCCGACGTCGATCACTTTTTGCCTAGCACTGGTGCCGACCACCATGTTCCCCGAGTCACCACTGCTCGATTCGGCCAAATTCCTGTGCCCTAGGTTGGGACCACAGTCGGCCGAATCTTCCCTCAGATTCCCTTGCGGCTAGGTCACGGATTGAAGGTGTTAGAGATCAGTAAGGTTAGTGGATGGAATATGGAAGTAGGTTATATTTGAATGCCTTGTTGAATTCTTGATCTCCATTATTGATCCTCGTACGTGATCTGTTCAGTGAAGAATTTGCCCTGCTGTGGATTAGAAATCACGGCTGCGAGGAAGAGTTTCCAGCCAAGCGTTGTGCGCTGAGAGGAAGATTTCAGCAAGGGGATCTGCCGGGGTGTACTTTGTTCTAGCAGCAACAGCGATTGTGAGGGGGAGGTTGATTTCTGTGGATCAATGGCTGTGAATACGGTTGTGAACTTGAGGTAAGGATAAGGATTTAATATATGTGTTGAATTGGATTACATAGTTAATTGTTAGTAGTTCATGTGTGATTGAAATTAATCTAACGGTAAGATTAGGGTTAAGTTAATTAACCCAAGTTAATCGTTGGATTTAATCTAGGAAGGTAGAGGTTTATGTGATTGGGGGTTTTCCCTAAATTGTCCTTAGGGATTTTGATTAGCTATCCTTATGAAACTTTAGCTAAATAAATGTATGTATATCGGTTGACACAGGACTTTGATGCGGGACGAGCATCTCGACATCGGATTGGTTCGATTCGATCTACATTGGAGGCGGGTACCTCTTGACTTATCTTTTATGATATTGTCATTGGATATGCATAGTATTTTATAACTACAAGCAATGAACATGTTTGCCTTTGGTATGTCAATGTTTGATATCCATAGCATGTTAGATTTGTCGCTTGTGAAGTATCCGTACTTATGTCTCGTGATTTGTTACCATGAGTATCTTATTGCCATGAGTACTTTATTACCATGAGTATCTTAGTTTCTAGAGTGACATACCATGCTTTACTGAGGTTAGGGTTAGACTCTGGATTTTTGTTTCTGACATGTATATCCAAATTATCTGATACTTAGGTTTTTATGTCATGCTTGGATTGTGTATTTCTATTGGTATATCATATATGATTCGTGTACCTAGATCTTGTGGTTTTGATCTGTGCATATTGTAGGTACATATGCTATGGAAGGGGGATATGTTTAGGATCTAGGTTGTTATACCATAGAGGACCTGTATACCCTAGATCCGTGGATTTGACCTACTGATACTGTGGTACCCATATTATGTATATATGGATTTTTCTATGCTGATCCGGATATTCCATACTTATTATGTTCAGGACATAGGTTTTTGATATTCTATCTGACCTGTGTACTCTAGATCTTGGTATGTGACCATCGATTTTACCGTACTCATTTTATACATATGGATATGGTTTTGTTGATCAGTTTTGCTATGCTTAGTGTCATGCATCATGATTGCATGCTGCGCGATTGTCGGCTCTACTATGGTTGAGCACATCGCCAGTTACATGTACTGCACACACCACCACTCATGGATTAGTGGTATATCAGACAGGTGTGTGGCGGTTCTGTTGTTTGGCTCCGTTGGTCTGAGGACTCAGCGTGGTAGCCGGCAGTCAGTTCCGCTCCGCTGGCATTTAGTGTAGCAGTGTAGTAGCCGGCAGACGGTGGACTCTGTTTGGCTCCGTTGGTCAGGTGACTCAGCGTGGTAGCCGGCAGAGATTTCCTCCCCGTCATCGTGTACCGGGAGATGAGAGCATTGAGCTCCCCCATTTATGATTTGGGGTCACAGGACAGGAGTACGCCGACAGCATCCCGTCCACTCGGTCACTCATCAGGAGTAGTGACGACAGAGTGCACGGTTGTCACAGCCCTACCCACTCGGTCTCACCATTTGTGTGTGAGATGACTGACTGGCGTCAGGGGTGACCAGGATGCATCATTAGCATCATATGCATTGATGCATTTATATTTTTATGATTATGTTTGCTGCATTTGATTGCTGCATTTTGGTTGGATACATACTTTTGACCTGCATACAGGATTATTGACTCTTTCGGTTTGACGACCTTTTGTCTGGATAGGAGTTCCTGGTGAGTACAGCTTCCTCAGTTACCTTTCAGTTTTGCGTATTCCCTATATATGATTAGGAAGCTGTATTCCATGTTTGTTGCTGTTAGATATATCTTACTACTCATGTCCATTGGTATTCGCTGAGTTGTTGAACTCACCCCCGTTGATACTATTTTTTTTCAGGTACCAGGTTGGTTTTGGTGTCGCTTGGAGTATCCTGTCTGCTGGTCCCCACGACACATCAGAGGACTTATCGGTTTCACGTATGTTTTGTTTGTTTTATGTATCAGTTTGTTTAGCTCTGTACTCTGGTTTTATTTTTGGAGGGTTGATGTTGTTATGTCGTATTTTGTATTTGTTATTGGTTGTGTAAGCCTAGCAGGCTAGCAGTTTTGTGTTTTGGTTTTGGTACAGCCGAGTAGGCTGAATTTGATATTAACTGCGTGGTGTTTGTTTTCTTTTATTGTTATTATTCCAGCCGCATGTGGCTGAGGTATATAGTGCTTGTAGAAAAGTTTCAGATTGTCCGCCGTACAGGGGAGATGCTGCCGAAATTTCTTCGGACAGAGACTCCTCTGGGACGTGACATTACTTGTCATTTAAACAAGCGCCTTATGTGCGCTTAATCCCCCATACTTATAAGGAAGCACTTTAGGACACTTGAATATGCTTCTTAGCCCCAAAACTAAATGGGAAGAAAATCAAGATACTCTAAACATGCTCTTAATCCCAAAACTTTAGAGGGTCTCTTATAATCATAACATGTATCTTCTTTAACATGCATAAAACATATCACAACATGTATCTTCTTGAACATGCATAAAACATATCACAACATGTATCTTCTATAACATGCATAAAACATATCATAACTTGCATCATCGAAGTAACTCATACTGCAGGTGAGTAGTATTTACATCCTTTCACTATATCTTACTATTATAGGGTGTAGGGAAGACAATCTTCTCTTGTACGCCTTAATCTCCAAGACACCCTTCCCGCGCGTCCTAATCCTTGTGAAAACTCTCCTCTTAGATTCTCCTCTTAAAGAACTTAGAACATCGGAACCCCAGGGTTCTTGGCCGAAAACTAAGAGGGAAGAGGAGATTTCGGCAAGGGAGGAGAAGAGAAAATGAAAAGTTAGGTTTTCTTCTCTTCCCTTCCCCTTTTATACTAAGTGGAAGTTGAAGCATCTCTTCACCCATAATCAACATTATTGGAATGTATACTAAAAGTCTAGCTTTTTGTATAAATATTTATTTAGAAATAAGAATCATATTGGTCAAATATCTACATTTATGATAAGTGTAGTTGTCCATTTAATTTATATTGTAGATAATATGGTGTGAGGAGACACACAGAAGTTCATGTTATCAGTTCCTTATAAATTATAAACAGTTGCTTACAACCAAGATGGAATGGGACAAACCATTGGAGTGGTTGTAGTGTAATTAGGTATTAGGTATTAGTTTATCTTGACTAATAAATTACACTAGTACACTATGAGTGTATTGAGCATGACCATTTGAGGTAGTATCTTTTTATACTGACTATATAAAAGAACAATACCTCTGTTATTATGGAAGTGTGTACTCTTAATCATGATATAATAACAAGCACATATACTTAATATTTATTTCTTTAATTTATCAAAGGGTGTGATTTAGCTCGTTAAATCAATATGTCCGATAAGTTGGGAAATGATATTATTTATATGGTGTGTTGTTGATTATAGAATGAAACTGTATCCTAGTAATCTAGGTTGATGATGTCCCCTTGAGGAGCTCATAAGGATTGTCATGTAAACCCTGTAGGTGGACTTAGTCCGACATGACGATAAGATTGAGTAGTACTACTCTTGGAGCTAGATATTAATTAAGTGAATTGCCAGTAACTCATTTAATTAATGGACATTCGATATCTTAAACACAGGGAGGCTAACACACTCATGATAAGAAGGATCCCAAAATATAATTTGGGATTGGTGCGGTAGTTCAATAATAGCTCTTTAGAGGTATGAGTTATTATTGATGAACTTGAGTTGGGTGTTCGGGGCGAACACGGGAAGCTCAAGTTCATCGGGAGACCATAACCAATTCCTCCTCTCGGTCCCTATTGTAGCCTCTTATATAAAGCCTTATATCCACCCAAAGCCTAGCCTCTTAGCTCATGCTAGGGGCCAGCCCCAATCCTTGCTTGGAGCCCAAGCAAGGGGCCGGCCAAGCCAAGCTTGGAGCTAAGGCTAGGCCCGGCCAATCCTTGCTTGGTGCCCAAGCAAGGGGCCGACCAAGTGTGAAAGGGAAGAGGGTTTTTATTAAAAATAAAATTTTGATAAAATATTTCCTTTTATGTTTTTATCCACATAGTTTTAAAAGAGAGTTTTTAATTTTAAAATCTTTCCTTTTATAGATTTTCTATAAAGGATTAAAAGAGAGATTAAATATCTTTCCTTATTTGTAGATATCTATAATGTTAAGAGAAATATTTTAATTTTTAAGAAAACTTTCCTTTTTTTGTAATCATGATATAAAAGGAGTTTTATTTTTAAATCTTATCTTTTATAGATATCCATAAAAGGATTTAAAAGAGAGAGATTTATATTTATAAAACATTCCTTTTATAGCTAACCACAAAAGGGTTTTTTAAAAGAGAGATTTTAATTTTTGTTTAAAATCTTTCCTTGTTTGTTTAAACATGGTGTGGCCAGCCATAGAGAGGAATAAAAGGAAGTTTTATTTTTTGTTATAAAACTTTCCTTTTTTGGATTCACCAAGGATTATAAAGAGAGGGAGGGGGTGCCTTCATGAGACACAAAACCTATTCTATTGTTCCTTTCTTCCATCCTTTTTGGTCGTCCCTTCCTCTTCTTTTTCTCTTCTTCTTTGTGGTCGGCGCCATCATCTCTTGTGGAGCTCTTAGTGGCCGGTTGCTTGGAGGAGAAGAAGTAGAGAAAGGAGGCATTGTTTTCTAGCAGCCCTTGGAGTATTGTGGTGGTGGCCGAAACTTGGAAGCAAGGAAGGCTTTGGTGGATTTCTTCTTGGTAGGTTGTCACCCACACTATGTCCAAGAGAAGGAGAGAAATACAATAGAAGATTAGGAGGTTTTTGTTAACAAAGAAAGGTATAACTAGTTGTCTTGTTCCGCATCATACTAGATTTTTTTGTACGGATTTTGAATTACCAAACACAAGAGGCTAACGATTTTAGGCAATCGAATTTATGTTTCAATTTTGTGTTTCTTTTATTTTTCGATCTTGTGATTCGATTGTTCTTAATGGTTAAACCTAAGGTTACTATAAGGAGATTAAATATTGAATTTCGTTGAAAGACTTTGTCTAGGAAGTGATGGATGATCCCATGCCCAAAAAGGCCTAGTGCCTTGCCATGTTTAACCTAGAAGCCGATCTTTGAAATAAATATTAAATCAACTTTGTAACATGGGTGGATTTGGATCAATAATGTTAAACATCATTTACGATCCAAGTCAAAACCACTAAGAACAGATAAGTTGAATTTGGAATCAATAATGTTAAGTTCTGTTTGCGATTCCAAATTTAATTTCTAAAGAACACAATAGGTTGTTAGGAAAGGTTCGGGACTTCTAAAAAATTTTTGTATAGGGGAACCAGTACGATATTCTGAGTAGCAACCAACAAATATATAATAAATAGTTTCCTATTTCTAATGTGATGCTTTACCACCACCCTAATGGTTACTTAAATAAATCTTAAATCAAGGGTCTAGGGTTCAAATCCCAGCTCGAGTCATTTATATATATATATATATATTTATTTTCTCTTGTATTTCTTTTTGCTTTTTTTGGAGGAAATAAAATTTACGGGTGTTACATACCAATTGATGGATTGAAATGAAACGATAAAGAGGGGTGAATATTGCTCATTAAAAACTTTTCTTTTGTATCAATTCATAAAACAAATATCAAAGTAAGGCAGTAGAAATAAGATATTAAAAGAAAGATAGGTGACTTAGGTGGTTACTTGGTTCGGAGCCTACTCCTACTCCAAGATCCATAATCGTTGATCACACCATTGGACAATTCACTATGATTCTTCTTCCTAAAATTTTCAAAAAAAACCAATTCATACAAATAAAAAGATAGTAAGACATTATTATCTTTTAGAAAGTAAAACGATGCAAGCTAATTAAAATTATACCGACAAAGAGGAAGAAGCGAAGCTCGTCAGTACTTCTTGATGGAGCAGCTTGCCTGAGAAGATGAAGCATAGAATAAAAGGAGCACGGATAGAGAATTGATTCAGAACATATTGCAAAGTTACTTCATCTTAGACCTCGAGCACCTTATATAAGTCTCGTTCGATCAACCAAAAAGTCATTCGGGCGACTGATCCTTTCAGTCGGTTGATCCTCCTATTGGTTGATTGAACTCCTTGCTTTCTTTTATCACTGAGATCCGATCTTTGTACATTTATGAGCATTAATTGATTAGTCAACTGATCACCTTGTTCGGTAGACCGAATAGAGAAATTTCCCTATTCATTAAGATTCACCATTAATACATTAATTGTTTGATCAATTGATCCCTGTGTTCGATCAACTAATCAGTCTGGCTTTCATGTTTGCTTCTACACGATCTCAACTCTACCATATCATCTAGGTTCGGTCAATTGATCCATGGGTTCCGTCGACCAATCAGATCGATTCTTACAAAATAGAGTTAAACAAATACTCCTGCAAAACCAAATTAACACAGTAATATATGATGCATTAATAGTAATATGCATGAATAATAATTGACAGTAAAACTATCTTGATCTCAACTTGGAAATCTCCCTAGTTTTTTCAGTTGGATCAGCAACCTAAGGTTGTTCATTTCCAAAGCATGACCTCACCATCGGTCCTCTCCAGTTGCTTACCTCAACCTACTTGCTAAACATTTATTCTCCAGAATTGTTTGGACTTTACCGAGTAGTGTCTGATCACTTGATCTACTAAGACTTTTCTTGCAATGCTAAATTAGCCAATAACAATATTAGTAATGTAAAATACTATGGTAAAACTAAGCTTAGATTTATCTAGATTCTCTGGTCTAATCAATCATGCGCAGTCGATTGGAAACCATCCTATTAACTTTGCTTGGATTTCACTCCTCCAAGACTTTCCATTACTTAAGATTACCTCCCCATAAGATTTTCTCCATTTGGCTTCACTCACCAGAACCTAGAGTTACCTCCCTCTAGGGTTTTCTTCACCTTCTTTCACTCATCAGGACTCAGTATTAGATCAACCCACCAAGAATTTGATATCGGATCCTCTAGATGTATCGAATCCTTCTACTTGGCTTCCATGATCTGTCGAGATTTCACTTGCCCAGCTATAACTAGAACTTTTCTTGCCTAACTATAGTTAGGACTAGTTACTCAGTTGACTTCTTATCCTTGCCTAGTCACGATTAGGACTTCCCTTGATCAAGCTCCATTAAACATATTTGTAGGATAATAAAACCTTGAAGGTCAATTGCAGCAACAAATCTAAACTATATTCACACTCCCCATCAAAAATAGAGAACCGCTCGCTTGCGACAAATGGGATGAACCAATAAAAAGGAAGATCAAGACAGACACAAATGCCACTCAGACATTATAGTGAGGCTTGAACAAAGAGGAGTTAAACTGAGTCGGTCCATTCTCAAGTGCAAAGGATCTCTAGCAAAAGTTGATTGAATTTCACGAAGGAACCTCCGATGCTAAGGTTTGTAAGAAAGATTTGTTGTTAAATAAATTATATAACATTAAAATGCAAAATGAAAAATTAGCAACTCAACCACACACCCGAATCTAAGATCTTCTCAACAAACTCTACTCAATTGGGTAAAAAGTGGAGAATCACGATATTATATGGTATGCTCTTAACACATTTCCAAGGATCACTTTGTGGGTTTCCATGGTAGATGCTTACAAGGTTTCTAAGGATCTTTCATCCATTAGACTAGACGAGCTATTTTCTGTATTTGAATTGAATAAATAGACTAATGCATGTTCCATCAAGAAAGGAATTGCTTTACTTGTAGGAAAATTCAAGACTCAAAAGTCGAAACCCAAATTTCAACCCAAACCTAAATTCAAAGTGGACTAAGATGATGACAAAGAGATCACCTCCAAACTAGTTAGCCAAGTTTGAAAATTGCTAAAGAAGCAAAGAAAAAGGAAGGTCCGGAAAGCAATGTAGTCTAAGTCCTTGGAAGACTCTGACAAAAAACATGAGCAAGCGAGTTTCCTCACTTTACCAGTACAAGCTCACATTGCTGAGACCAAATCCGAGTTGGAGCCTGAGATCGAATTGGAGGCCAAGTCCGAGAGAAGCCACAGATTCATATCCATTTTTGAAAGGTCAGATAACACTATAAGTTCTCCTTTAGTAGATAAGTTGTATAATTTAATAAATTTTTTGGTGCGTAAGTTAGCCAAGTCTCTAGTCTGGGTCAAGTCACTCCAAAAGGAGGTAACAACCCTTAAGGAAGTGACTGATCTAAGTTCCTTGGCTGACCAAGTTCAAGATGGAACGTCAACTCAAGTCCAACAACTTGAGGAAGAGAATTGCACTTTGAAAAGTCAAGTCATGGAACTCAAGGATACATTAGAATAGTTCACTTTCGGTTCCAAGAATGTTGATCTTGTTGGTTGCTACTCGGAAAACCTATAGGTTCCACTGTACAAAAATTTTGTACAAAGGTCTGAACCTTTTCCTAGCTACCATGTGTTCTTTTAAATTAAATTTTGGATCGCCTGCGGAACTTAACACGTTTGATCCAAAACTTAATCTATTTGTTCTTTTAGGTTTTGACTTGGATCTCCTACGGAACTTAACACGTTCGACCCAAGTCTCCTTAAGTTATTAATTCCATTAAATATTAATTTCCATAATTGGTTCCCAGTACTGACGTGGCGAGGCACATGGCCTTCTTGGATATGGGAGCAACCACCACCGACTAGACAAAACCTTTTATAGAAATCTAATATTTAATTTCCTAAAATAACTTTAGGTTAACCAAAGAGAACAATCAAATCACAAGGGAAAAGAAAATACAAAAGAACACAACATCGAAAAACATATTCGAAAATCTAGAACGTAAGCCTCTTGTATTTGGTATTATTTCCATAAATAACTAGCATGATGCGGAAAGAAAAATTACTAGTTATACCTTGTAGAAAAACCTCTTGATCTTCTACCGTATTCCTCTTCTAACCTCGAACGTTGTGTGGGCAACGATCTTCCGAGATGAGAAACCACCAACCACCTTCTTCTCCTCCAAGCAAGGTTCGGCCACAAAGGAAAAACTTCACCAAGGAGGAAAACCAAAATACTAACCAAGCTCCAAGAGATGCTAGCTTTCTCTCCTTCTTCTTCTTCTTCTTCTCCGAGTAGTATCCGGCCACCACAAGAGCTCCAATGGAAGAGAAGGGTTCGGCCACCACAAGAGGAAGAGAGGGAGAGGATGGCCGGCCACACCAAGGAACAAAAGAGGGAGAGGAATAATAGATGTTGTATCTCATGAAGGCACCCTCACCCCTTCTTTTATATTCCTTGGCCTAGGCAAATTAGGAAATTTAATTACAATAAAATTTCCTCAATTTCCTTGACATGATTTAATTTGAGAAAAATAAAATAAAATTTCCCAAATAAACCAATGGCCGGCCACATCAATGAAGGAAAAAATTAGACAAGTTTTAATCAACAATTAAAACTTCCTAATTTGTTTCCGGAAATTTTAAAATAAAATTTCTCTTTAAAATCTCTTCATGGTTGATAAAAGGAAATTTCTATAATTTTAATTTTATCAACATGTGAATAATTTTTAAAGAGAAAACAAAACATCTCTCCAATCTACAAATAAGGAAAGAGATCTAATCTCTTTCTTTAATCTTTTGTAGATCTTTTACAAGAGAGATATTTTAATTTTAATTCTCTTTAAATTATATCTTCCACATAATAATAAAAATTAAAATTAAATTTCTTTTTTAATTTAATTTGGCCGGCCCTACTAGCTTGGGTTCAAGCTAGCCGCCACCCAAAAAGCGGTTTTCGCGGCCCTAAGAACCCAACACCCTATTGGGTGGGTATAGAAGGTGGGTATAGGTGGGTATAGAACTCTACAAATAAGAGGCTACGATAGGGACCGAGAGGAGGAATTGGTTTTGGTCTCCGATAAAATTAAGCATCCCGTGTTCGCCCGAACACACAACTTAATTTTATCAATGATAATTCATTCCACTAGAGAACTATCATTGAACTACCGCACCAATCCCAAATTACATTTTTGGGCTCCTTCTTATTATGAGCGTGTTAGTCTCCCTGTGTTTAAGATATCGAATGTCCACTAATTAAGTGAGTTACTGACAACTCATTTAATTAATATCTAAGTCCAAGAGTAGTACTACTCAACCTTATCGTCATGTCGGACTAAGTCCACCTGCAGGGTTTAACATGACAATCCTTATGAGCTCCTCTTGGGGACATTATCAACCTAGTATCTCTAGGACACAGTTTCCTTCTATAATCAACAACACACACTATAAGTGGTATCATTTCCCAATTTATCGGGCTTATTGATTTATCGAACTAAATCTCACCCATTGATAAATTAAAGAAATAAATATCAAATATATGTGCTTGTTATTATATTAGGATTAAGAGCACACACTTCCATAATAACCGAGGTCTTTGTTTCTTTATAAAGTCAGTATAAAAGAAACGACCTCAAATGGTCCTACTCAATACACTCTGAGTGTACTAGTGTAATTATACAGTCAAGATAAACTGATACCTAATTACACTATGACCTTCTAATGGTTTGTTCCTTTCCATTTTGGTCGTGAGCTACTGTTTATAATTTATAAGGTACTGATAATATCATCTTCTGTATGTGACACCACATACTATATTATCTACAATATAAATTAATTGAACAACTACAACTAAATGTAGAAAATTTGACCAAATGTGATTCTTTATTCATAATAAATGTTTACAAAGCTTAGGCTTTCAGTATACACTCCAACAGATCTGATTCTTGAAAAATAAAGGGTAGTATACAATCGAATTGGACTTGGATACAAGACTAAATATCGATTTAGATCTTACTTATCTTTAATGAATTGAAAAAATAGAAACCTAGTCCAAGCATGTATCTCTAAGTCTAACTTAACTAATCAAGTTGGACTTAATTAATTTTAGATCCCCAAAGATCAAATCCATTACCTTGATAGATCTTGTCAAGGCTATGATCTAGGGGGCAATAAAAAGGCCATAAAGGGCAGCCTGTTGCACGAAGCTCCCGCTATGCGGGGTACTGGGGAAGGATCCATTGTACATAGTCTTACCCTTCTTTTTGTAAGAGGTTGTTTCTAGGATTCAAATCCGTGATCTTTTGGTCACAAAGCAATAACTTTACCATTGCACTAAGGCTCCCCTTCGGCAATAAAAAGACCATCTTTATTATTAAATAGATTTGCTTGATTGTTTAATTTATTTCTTTCATTATTTCTGCCTAGATTAGGATGGTTAGATAAAGACTTAGGCTTCATTAACACTTGACTAGTTAGGCTAAGAATTTTTAGAAAGAAAAATAAATATTTAATTTCTTTAAAAGACTTTGTCTAGAAGTGGTTATTGCTCTGATACTTAAGAAGGCTCCTGTGCCTCGCCACAGCTTGGAAGCCAATTATCGAAATAAATATTTAATCGACTAACTGTTAAATATAAATTTAACTCAAATATAAATCAATCCTTAGATTTCAATTTAAATTGAAGATAAAAATTAACCTTCTCACAAAACCCATAAGGCTACCACATTTGAAAAATCTAAAATAGATGAGATGCTAAGAAAATTAAGTATTCTTAATCACGCTTTGATCTAGGTTGCATACTTGTTCTTTTATTTTACCCAGTCCTTCATTCTTGCAAGTATTAATTTTAGTTACCCAATTTTTTCTTTCCTTAAAAACTTTTCAAAATTGATTTCACAATTTCCTATCTTTAAAATATTTTCATCTTGAAACATATGTTTCAAAATTTTTTCAAACTTCTTTAATATTATTTTCAAATTCTTTCAAGAGAGGTATTAATTAAGGGGGAATGACTTAAAATCATTGAAGTATTTTTTAAAGAATGTCACTTTTTTTTTTTGATATATGCCAAAGGAAGGAGGTTAAAAGTTAAATATTCTCAAAAAAAAAAAAAGTTATATCTAAAAGGAAAGTGATATCTAAAAAATATAACTAAATTCCTTTTTAAAGCTAAATATTTTTTAAATAAATTATTTTCAAAGCTAAGTACTTAGCTAAGTATTGTTCAAAGAAATTATCTTCAAAGGTAAGTATTTAGCTAATTATTTTTTCAAAAAAAAAAAGAAGAAAAGATAAGTTTTTTTTTTTGAAAATAAAATGACGTGCTGTTTTTTTAGGGGGGTTGGGGAGTTTAAAATCAAAGTTTTTGAAAATATTAACCTAGAAATATTTCTAAGTTCTATTTTTATACTTAAAAAATTCTTACTTTAAATAAACTCTTACTTGTGAAATTTGTTGTTTTGTACTTAACTTGCTAGAATATTTTCTTTATGCTTAACTTAACTTTGAACCATGTTGCCATAATAAAAAAAAAAAAGAGAGATTATTGGTGCAAAGAACACTAGATGATCGAACCTGAGTTTTGATATTAGTAAAAGGTCCAAAGTTAAGTCTTACTGTTGTACTGATAAGTTTGACTAAGTGTATAGAAAGTCCTAAGTGATCTTAGGCAAGGTGAAAGTCTTCGTTGAGGTTAGGCAAAGAAGTCTTAGTAGATACCAGGCAGGTGGAAAGTCCTAGTTGTGGGTAGGAAAGGAAGTCTTGTTCGGAGGACATCGAGCAAAAATCCTAAGATCAATGACACTTGGTGAAAGTTCTAAGGGTCATGGACGTCAGGCGAAAGACTGGATGAGTCGGGATTCGAATGTTCAACGGAAAATTCTAAGGTCTCGAGTGTTGAGCAAAAGTCCAAATAGTTTGGAGGATCACTTTAGCAAAAGGTAAACTCTCCTGAAAGGAGTAGGTGAGAACCTGTTCCACATTAAGGGAATAGTAGGCATCAATCTGACTTATAGTTTCAGCGAAACTCACAGTCAAGACTGGACAGTTCAGAGACTATCAAATATTACTCTATTTTATATATTATTACTTGTTGGACTAAGTCTATATTGTAGAAAATCAAAGGTTGGGAAAAGAGTTCTAGGTACTCATACCTTGTCTGAGCACTCGGAGATCCGAGTGCTAGGAGGTCTGCATGCCCGAAGGTTCGAGCGCTAGGAGGTTTGGCCGCTCAGAGGTCTAGCACTCAAAGGTCCGGGTGCTCAAAGGTTCGGGTGCCAGGAGGTCCGGATGCTCAAAGGTGCTCTAGGCGCTCAAACAAGTAGATAGGCACTCAGATGATGGCTTGAGGTGGCACTGACTAGTTGTCCTGCCCACGTCTGTGATTCGCGTGCTCGGACTAGTCCAGGCGCCTAAAGGTGGATAAAGTTTGTGAGATAAACTTTCGATGAGGTGCAACCACGTCAGCACACTCTAGGTGCCCAAGAGTGCTTCCAAGTACTCGGAGAGGTCCTATAAAAAGGCCTTCAAGCAATAGCTTCAAAACATCAATTCAAACAACTTCTGCTCTTGCGCACTGCTTCGGAAACAACTCTTTGACACCATAATGCTGCTGCGACAACTGACTATTGAATCTTTGCTAATTCTCTTTGTTGTTAGTAATTTTACTTTATAGTTCTTATACTTCATTTGTACTTCAATTTAATAATATTCAAGCTATTAATGGATTTCCCATCGTAAGCACTTAACAAGTGTGAGTTTTGGAGTAGGAGTCATTATAGGCTTTGAACCAAGTAAAAAATAACTTGTTAGCATTGTTTTTGTTCTTTATCTCCTTCTTTCTTTCCACTGCGTTTACTCAATAGTTTTACGCAACAAAGGTAAAAAAAGTCACGATCACTATTCACCTCCTCCCCCTCTAGCGCTTTCAATCCAACATAATCCTCAATTAACCCTAACCATTCCACAATCTAATTAGATTAGATTTATACATGAATCATCTCTAAAACTCACCCAAGCTCAAGGTGGTCATTGGTGGCTCACGACCAGAGGAGTTCATGGCCAAAAGATGGTGGCTGGTGCTATGAGAGGGTTGTTGAAGTCCAAATGGTTAACCCCCAAGTCAACATAGTGTTATCCTTTTCCCTTCTTCTTCCTATTCATATTCACAACCAATACCATATAAATCAATTAAACCAAAATCAACAATTTGGATCCTCTAGCCTTACACCCATTCGGTTAGCATGATAACTCAATCAATTGACATTCTCAACCATCAATGAATCAATCAACACCTTCCTAAATCACTATCAGATTCATCTTCTTATACTGAAATAAGTTTCATAACATCAAATGTATTTTCCTTAAAGGGTAAGGGAATTTCATTACCCACTTCTTCTTCTCCAATAATGACCATTATTTTTGGCAAAGGTAGCAAAATCGAGGTGATAGTGGTCGCAACTGCCCTATGGTAGCAGTAGCTACTACCACATGAGGGAAAATGTGTTAGTGTGTTGGCCCAATTCCAACCTTCCAGTAAAGTCCTCCGTAACCAAGACCAAGGAAGGTGGCTAGCAGAGTAGGTGACTGTGATGACACCAAAAACAATGGCAGTGATCTTGTCTGAAGGCTAGGGAGATGGCGCGCTGGCTCAAGTGGATGGTTTGCTGACTAGCGGAAGACTTCTTTAACCTATGATGGAGCTCCTCAACAATCCTGCACATAATTCAACAATCTAACAAAGCATTAGTAACCAAATACCAGGGAAGGGGTCCCTAGAAAGGCCCTCCGATGCTCAAGTCAGTACATTTTTTGTTGAGTGGGTGAAGAAGAATAAGAGGATATGCATGAGAGTAAGGTTTAGATGATGCTCATTGCATACCTTGCTAACGGAGAGGATACCCCCTTTAGATACCACCTCTCATAACCTCCATGATCATGAGGTAACCCTTTGCGTCAGAGTTTGTTAGGTGATGGAAAAAAAATAGTCTGAGTGTTCCGTAATAATAGTCCGAGGAATCTTTTTTCTACCCATAGATGTACCTCTTTTGTCGTTTATGCTTCACGCCATTATTGAGGTGGTTAAGAGAATATACTGTTATAACATCCCTAGTTTTTCCTTTGTTGTTTTTTTAATTCATAAATGTAACTACGGATATCACTTGCTCATACTTTCATAGCAGTTTCTTAGTTCAAATAAAATTACATAGACGTTTTGAAAAATAACATAGCTAAATGCATAAATTAAATTGGAAGTCTTCGGGTTGTACTTCTATTGTTTCGAGCTGGCTCACTGGTCAACGTCTCCTATCTCATTTGTTCCATTGTCTAAAAAAGAAATGTTAAAATCTATGAGTCGAGAGACTCAGTATATTCAAAACCATACCATGCAACAGTTAGTGCCTATAATCTAGTGTACAAAGAGAAACCACGTTCTAGGTAACTAGGGATCATCCTACTAACATACCATAAATGTACGCATAGGCATCAACATAAGCATGAGGGCATAAATATAAGCATATGAACAGACATAATCTTGAGTATGTACATCAGCATAATGTAAGCATAAACATAAGTATACGAACAGACATAATCATGAGCATATATATAAGCATAACATAAGCATATAAATAAACATAATCATGAGCATGTATATAAGCATACTAACAGAGATAATCATGAGCATGTACATAAGCATACTAACAGACATAATCATAAGCATATATATAAGCATAACATATCATAAATTTTTTTAAGGTAAGGATCATTGAAAGTGATTAGCTATCATCATATTGTCGATTGATCAATCTCAGCTGTAAAACCATGGTACCTGGCGGCGGGGCATCAGCAACTCTCATCACTGGACTATGGCCTAACATGGAAAATCGATATTGGGCTCCCTCTGGAACCTTGTCCAATAAACAGAATCGCTCTAGGGTCTTTTCCCTTACGATGTTCCCATCTAATTATTATCATTTTGTCACAGTCAAATTACCCGATATTGGGCTCCCTCTAGGGCCTTCTCTAATAAACGAGCACCCTCTGAGGCCTTTTTCCTCACGGTATCCTCATTAAATATTTATCATTATCACTTTAAGGTATCATAATCAGACATAAGAGGGACATGAACATAAACTTAAGTACAATCATGTAAATTCACAACATAAGCTTAAGCATGGATTTCAACGCCATTTTGTGCATAAACATAGTGTGAGCATGCATAAACATAAACATGGTATAATTGTAAACCTAAATGTAAGTAATTTTTATATCATAAGCTTAAGCATAGACTTGTGCATCAACTTAGCATGTGCATGCTTAGCAACATAAACATGGCATAATCGTGAACCTAAACATAAGCATGCAAAGATCTCTAGTTTCTAATGGAAAACAAATAGAAGAACATAAAACCATTATAGAGCAATCTCATGGTGATTAAATCCTTAAAAATAGAATTTAGTCTACTCCTATAAATCTAAAATTTACAAGTTTTATAATTCAAATTGAGCATCAAATGGTCTTCTACCTTCTAAAGGAAAACAACTAGAAGCATGGAACAAACATGAAGTGCAACATCAAACTATATAACTTCTAAAAATAGAATTTAATCTACTCCTATAAATCTGAAATTTACAAGTGTTATAATTCAAATTGAGCATCAAATGGTCTTCTATCTTCTAAAGGAAAACAACTAGAAGCATGGAACAAACATGAAGTGCAACATCAAACTATATAACTTCTAAAAATAGAATTTAATCTACTCCTATAAATCTGAAATTTACAAGTTTTATAATTCAAATTGAGCATCAAATGGTCTTCTATCTTCTAAAGGAAAACAACTAGAAGCATGGAACAAGCATGAAGTGCAACATCAAACTATATAACTTCTAAGAACAGAATTTAATCTACTCCTATAAATCTGAAATTTTCAAGTTTTATACTTCAAATTGTGCATCAAATGGTCTTCTATCTTATAAAGGAAAACAACTAGAAGCATGGATCAAACATGAAGTGCAACATCAAACTATATAACTTCTAAAAACAGAATTTAGAACTACACTTATGGAACCGAAACCTACAAGTTTGATGGGAATATAAATAATTCTCTAGCTTCCATGTAGAGGTGAGGAAGGAACCTAAGCCATGGCATCATCTTCTTAGAATATAAAAGAATATAAGGTTCCATAAAACCTAAAACTTACAAGTCCTAAAATCAATGGAAGAATTAATAATTTTCTAATTTCCAAATAGAGATGAGGAAAGAACCTAAACCATAACATCAACTTCTTAAAGCCGAAAAGAACATAGGAAACTATAAAATCTGAAATCTTCCATTTAAACAAACCTTAAGGGCTTTAAAGAAAGGACTTAAACTAAAGCATCACAACTCAATCTATGGTACCCAAAATTCACAAGACATAGAAGCTAATCTAAAGCATTAACATAATTCATAACATGCCTTAAAATCTTGGCTACTAACCCCTCCTTAGTTGTCTTCTCTTGGAGTTATAGCACCGGCGGAATTGGGTGAGGTGAGAGGCTTAGGACCGGTGGCAAGTCCAAAAATAAGATAGGGTTCTATGTGAGGGTTTTATATAAGATGGAAGTTTTAGGAGTTGGTCTAGATTTTATCTATTAAATCATATAAATTATTATACTAGATAGATTTTATAGATGCTAAATCATTTATATTATTTTCTATAAACTTTATACTAAATCCAAATAGAAACTTATATTCATGGTTATTTAATTTCACATGCATACCAAGTCATCAAGTTGCTATTTAGTCCAAAATTCCATATATATCCATGTATATATCATATTCACATACTAAAATGTTATAGTTTCTTACCGTTATATTAATCTTTATTTTTTTCTTTTATACTACATAATTTATATTATTATATTTTATATAATATTTCTTAGTTACACGTTATATTAATCCTACCTTTTCCCTTATTTAATCTCATTTATACATTATAATTTATATTAAACATTTTATATTATAAAATATATTATTTATATTTTATTTCTATATTAATTAGATGAATAATCTATAAAAATTTATATATACTAAATTTTATCCATTCATAAATGCTAAGTCCTATAATTCCTATATACTACATTTTATCCATTTATAAATCCTAAGTCTTATAATTTTTATATACTAAGTCATTAATTTGATATTAAATTAAATTTCCTATATATATATATATATATATATATATATATATATATATATATATATATATATATATATATATATATATATATATATATATATATATATGTTATCGTTTTGTGCGCGCCGCGCAGGATAACAACGGTTTTTAATTTTTTAATTTTTTTTTAAATTTATAAAATAAAAAAATAAAAAAAATAAAAAAAATATTTTTTTAAGAGTTTATTTTAGGGTTCAGGCTTTGGTTATAGTGTTAAAACTATTTTTTTTTTTAGATTTTACCTCTGGGGTTTAGGCTTTCCAATTAGGTTATAGTGTTTGGTTTTAAAAAAAAATTAAAATAAAATTAATTTAAGTATTTATTGAGTATTGTAATATGTTAAGTGGATATATTAAGGTATTAAAAATTTATATAAGGAAATGTTAAATTTTTTAATTGATTTTTGAAATTTAAAATATTTAAAAAATTAAAAAAAAATAAAAAACTGACCGATCTCCTGCGCGCCTGCACAGTCACGCACTGTGCGAGCGCGCAGGAGATCAAAACTCTATATATATATACACATTTTTAACTATATAGCTTATATTATATATTTAATACATATAATATATATTATTTATATTTCATTTCCATATTTATTAGATGGATAATTTATACACATAAATTATACTAAGTCTTTATATATTTGTATCTTATTATTTTCTTAATATAATTCACTAGTCCAAATTTCTTAGTTGTAGGTTAACTTAATTAATTAGGTTAATTTATGTAAGTAAATTCTTAATTAAATCAAATGAATGATTATAATTAGCCCAATAAATATCCTTAATTAAATAAATTCAAAATTTAATTAAATTCTAATTAACCCAGTAAATAACTTTAATTAAATAAATTTGAAATATAATTAAATTATAATTAATCCAACAAATCTTCTTAATTAAATAAATTTGAATTCTAATTAAATTATAATTTAATCTAATAAATATCCTTAATTAAATAAGTGGTTTCAAACACAACAACTATTATAATTAACTAACTTATGAGAGACATAATAACCTTCGAAGAAGGCTTCAAAGGAATATTCCTTGATAAGTTCTAATAAGTTGTTATATTGTTGTTTGCTGCTTGTCTGTTGAATGTATCTAGGTTGATCCATAAATCTGGCTGTTTTGCTCACCATTGTATCAATCTACTCTGTCATATGTTAAATACTACCAAGATCTGTTTAGACACTAATATAGTACCCATAGTATGCCAACGATCCATTCAAGGAGTCATATGTTAAATCATGTATGTTAGAGCTTTATTTTAAGGATAATATGACATCAAGTAACTTAAACTTGGTCGACCTTTACCCGACTGACCGTATATGTAGAGTTTCCTAAGGATAAGTGTCTTTAAGCTCGCCTGGTCTTAACCCGATCTGGTATACACATAGAGCCTTATGCTCAACCGACCTTTATCTGGCTGATCTAGTATAAAGAGGTTTATGATTCTAAGTATCTTTAAGTCTGCCCGATCTTTGCCCGGCCGAGCGTACACATAGAGCCTTATGTTCGACCAACCTTTATCCGACCGCTCTAGTATAAAGAGGTTTATGAGGCTAAGTGTCTTTAAGTTCGTCCGGTCTTTGCCCAGCCAAGTGTACATATAGAGCCTTATGTTCGACCAACCTTTCGTCCAGTCGTACGAGTATAAAGATTTTTATAAGGCTTAAGTGTCTAGAGCCCGGTTGGCCTTTCCTCCGGCCGGGCTCTTTTGAACTCGACCGACCATTTATTGACCGAGCTTATTATTTCTTTAGTTTCAACATGAAATCCTAGATTCCTTATATCCTACCAGGTTTGTAATTGGTCGACCTTATTTGAGCGTTCTGCTTTAGGGTCGTGCGAGCAGGATCCAAGAACTTTGAGGTTGGACGATCAATAGAATCAAGTGCAGAATGCTCCTTTACCCTGACTTTGACCGCCACATCACCTTGACTTTGACTGTCACATCACCTTGACTTTGACCATCACATCATCTTCTAGATCTGCTCAATATAACTCGTATCACTAGCCTTCCCTTAAAGTCTAGTCGAAGGAGATGTAGGCGACTGATTGGACTCAAGTCCTATTTTTGCCCACTCGCCTTCTTACTATGGTCATTCGGCAATTCATACCCTTATTCGTGCCTTGAACATTAACTACTTAGAAAAAAAAGGGGTACCATGGACCTGTGAAAAGGTATTTTGGCTACAAAATGCATTACTTGTTGTGTCCATCATAAATGACCATTTATGGGTGAGTGGCACGTGGTAACTCATTCTCTGCAACGTCTTCTAATATTCCTCACTTCGCATAATGCATTGGCACGTCCAACTTTGCAAATCAATGACTCTTTATAGCCTTGCTATTTCAATCTAACGATGGTAATTAAACTACCTTTTATAAAATCCTACACACCGTGGGTTCCTCACACTTCGTCCTTCATCCTTTTAGGCTTATTTTCTTCGATGACCTTCCTTCTTCCATCTATTTTTTTTGGCGATCTTCCTTCCTCTGCATCCCTTTTTTCTTGAATCTCAGATAACCTAGTAAGTTACTCATCCTCTATCTAAGTTTCATTCTATCATGGCTTACGAATCTTTTGCCCCTTGGTACACCTCTACCTCTTCAAGTTTTGATGCCTCTAATCGGGCTTACCTCTACTCTAGATATGAAATCCCTCATGATTATTGTATCTATCTTCCTCCTTGAATGATCATCCTCACCTTCCTCCTGATAATCATATCACTTTTTTTTCCAATCAATTAGTGGTTGGTCTGTGTTTCCTCATTCATCCTTTTTTGTCGACAGTAAGCCAATATTTCTACATCCCATTGCAACAGTTTGTGTCAAACGCTTTCTAGTATATATGAGGGATATTTATGTTGTTTCTCCTATTCAGGATTCTTCCTACTCCCCTTAATCTTTACCTATTTTCATACCCTAAAAAATCAGAACCTAGGGTTTTTCGCTTTCAATCTCGATCGGAAGCAATTGTCTTCGAGAACATTCCATCCTCGAATAAGGATTGGAAGTCTCACTTTTTCTTTTTAGGGATGTCAAATCCTACTACTTGGTCTGTCAGATAGAAATCTTCCTTTGCCCCTCTTTATAATCCTACAAAACTTAAATAGGATCCAATCTTTCTTTCTTATCTCCCCAAGTTGAGCAATCAACACTTTAGAATTCGCAAATGACTATAGAAAGGATTTTTATATCTTTTTGGTTTAAGCCCTATTCAAAAGAGACTACCCTATCCCTTTAGTAAGTTTTGCTAATTTCAATACTTACACTATTGCTAACTAAGATATTTTTTTATTTTATGCAGTGGATGCTATTCTTTTATCCTTGATCGATGAATCAATCGATCTGAGAGCGGGGGAGCTTCGTGCTAAGGAACAAGAGTTGTTAGCTGAGTGGGATTTACCATTACCTCCTCCTTCTAATGAGGCATCCGAAGATCAAACAACTGAGGTGAGCACAGCTACTGCAACTGTGGAGTTACCTTTAAATCCTCTGATATCTGCTGATTAATTTGAGTAATATAGCTAGTAACAAACTGTTGGATCATTACATATATGAGAGGGGGGGGTGAATTATGTGGTTTTAAAAAACTTATCTTTTCAATTTACAAAATAAGTACGTAGTAAAAAACTAAACATGAAAATAAAACAAGCAAGAACACAATCAGTTACTTAGTTCAGAGCATTTGACGACTCCTACTCCAAGAACCATAATCCCACGGACTATATCGATGAGAAATTCACTATAATCCTCTCCCGGAACCACCGAAAGAGGGAAATTAGAATAATAATAAAGATAGGATAAGTGTAACAAGCTACACTTACCTTTTAAACAATAATTAAGTACATAAAGAAAACTTTGTTACCCAACACTTGTAGATGATCGGATTAGGCTTGGTGTTAGATGGCTCCTTACCAGTAGTCGAGTGTAGCAATGTCGTAGAAGAGAAGCAGCATGAAGTTGTAGTTATTAGAGCATCGAACGGATGCGCAAAGGCTTATAGAAGATTTGTGTTCATTGCACTATTTGAGCTTTCTTTTATAGAGTGTTGAAGGCAGCTTCAATAGCACTGGAGGCACCTTCCATAGCACTGAAGGTGCCTTCTGTTGGATTTTTCGGGCCGCGAAAACCTCTTTTTCACGTCACAGAAACCCCGAAACTCCCTAGCCAACGGATCCGTGCGAAGAGTATAGAACAAAATTTTACATGTATGAGTTTACTAACTAGATCTACTCTTAGATCTATATGTTTAGAAAATTACCCTTGATGCGTGCCCTTTTCGAATCTCGCTCGTCCAAGGAAGTGTCGGATCTCAAGATTATCAACGTAGACAATCCTCTAGAAGTATCCACACGAACAAGATGTGTTCTATAACACACAAGGATGGAGAAGAGAACAACACAAGTGTGCTAGCACTTCTTGGTGCTCTCGGATGGGATTGGAAGAAGAAGAAAGGAAAAGAAGAGAACACACTCCTCTAAAAAATCTCTATGTGACTTTCACTAACCTTTCTTCTTGGATTAGACTCACTCTCCTTTCTTCTCCCTTACCTGAAACCCATGACTAAGAGAAGAGAAGGAGCAAAAAGAGAGCTTGAGGAAGAAGATGATGTGAATGTGAGTGAATGAAAAATTCATTCTCATTCAAAACCAAAAAGGTAACCCCCATTCTCATTAAATGTGGTCATTAAAGAGAATAGATTTATAACCCCCATGAGGTGGCACACTTTGATGATGTGACACATCATCATTAGTCCTCCTAATGCCAAATCACTAATGATGTGGCAAATAGTCAAGTCAAACTTGACTCTTCCTCTTCCTCTCAAGTCAAGTCAAACTTGACTTAATCTCTCTCATGGTTGATCTAATCCAACCATTTAATTCAAGCCAATTTAATATAATGAATCTAATTCATTTAATTAAATTGATTCAATGAGTCATAATCTAAATTAGACTCATTGAACACATGAATCAACTTGAGTCCAACTCAATTAGCCCAATTAGGATTACTCTTAATCCAATTTGATTCATCACATGAATCTAATCCTCTTGGTTCATCATATGAACCTAATCTCCATCCACTTGTTCTTTGTGTGTGACCCAATAGGTTCTTGTAACGTTGGCAATGCCCCTAAACCCATTTAGGACCATAAGTAATGAGCGGTATCTAGCAATACATCATTACTACCCAAGTTACAAGAATGTTGAGATCCAACATCACCTTGTGACTACTAATTGTGACTCCTCACAATATATGACAAGTGTCCTTCTATCCTAGATATCTAGATTGATCAATGTAAGGCATAGATCGTGTCATCCTCTAATCAATCTAAATCTTGAACTCCAAATAGGCTCACTCGATCAAATGAGCTTAATATCTCATATTGACTCATTTGGGCATGGCCATGCACTTCGTGGTCTCACTCTATCAAGAATATCGATGTCGCTCCCGTCATATAGGAGGGATAGATCCCATCTACATCACTCACATCCCTCCGCATAATTTGTTACATACCCAGTAATCGCCTTTATAGTCCACCCAGTTACGGGTGACGTTTGACAAAACCAAAGTACATAACTCCTTATGTAGGAAACCATGGTGACTTCAGGTCTAAGGACTAGTAGTCATACTAATAGCCACATGAGAAAGTATATGACACTCATATAACGATCCATAATACTTTCTCATGGCGGGTCATTCAGTATACATTCTCTAATACATACCTATGTGTCAACTTGATTTCTCTATATCCATGACTTGTGAGATCAAGTCATCGAGTTGACCTACATGCTAGTCTTATTGCATTAACATTATCCCTGAATGTTAATACTCGACTAGGAATGATTAAGAGTAGTGTTCCCTATATCATCTCACTATCGATTCAACCAATGGATTGATATAGGTAAGAACCTTCTACTCAAGGACGTTATTATACTTAGTTTATTTGGCACCAATACAAGTAAGTATAATAACCAAAAACTAAATGCCTTTATTTATATAGAATATGATACAACAAGTCCATAATACAATCATCAAATGATTGGCTCTAGGGCTCTAGCTAACAATCTCCCACTAGCACTAGTGCCAATCAGTGTAGGCTCTAAGCCCCAATGACCTAATGTGACCATCATACTTCCTCTATGCCAAATCCTTGATCAAGGGATCTGCGATATTAGCCTCTGTGGGTACTCTGCAAATCTTCACTTCTCCTCTCTCGATAATCTCTCGAATGAGATGGAAGCACCGTAGTCTGTGTTTGGTCCGATGGTGTGAGCGAGGTTCCTTCGCCTGTGCTATAGCTCCATTGTTGTCACAATAGAGCTCAATAGGGTCAGCAATACTAGGAACCACCCCAAGTTCAGTGACGAACTTGCGAATCCAAACTGCCTCCTTTGCTGCCTCTGATGCAGCAATATACTCGGCCTCTGTCGTAGAATCAGCTACTGTGTCCTATTTCGAACTCTTCCAGCTCACAACAACACAATTTATGCAAAACACGAATCCTGACTGCGATCAATAATCATCCTGGTCGGTCTGGAAGCTAGCATCACTGTAACCCTTTACAGCTAGCTCATCATCGCCTCCATATATCAAGAAATATTCTTTAGTCCTTCTTAAGTACTTAAGAATATTCTTGACCGCTATCCAGTGACTTTCACCTAGATCTGACTGGTATCTGCTCGTCATGCTCAAAGCATATGAGACATCAGGTCGAGTACATAGCATGGCGTACATGATAGATCCTATGGCTGAAGTATAAGGGATCTGATCCATGCGGTCTCTCTCCTCTCTAAAAGAGGGACCATGAGTCTTCAAAAGACTCACGCCATGTGACATCGGCAGAAACCCCTTCTTGGAGTTCTGCATGGCAAACCGAAGGAGTACCTTATCAATGTATGTACTCTGACTTAGGCCAAGCAATCTCTTAGATCTATCTCTATAGATCTGTATCCCTAGAATGCGGGATGCCTCACCTAAGTCCTTCATTGAGAAACATGTCCCTAGTCAAGTCTTGATAGAATGTAGCAAAGGGATGTCTTTCCCAATGAGTAGTATGTCATCCACATACAATATGAGGAAGACAACTATGTTCTCTACAACCTTCTTGTAGACACAAGGTTCATCTTCGTTCTTGATGAAACCAAACTATTTGTTGCATCATCGAATCGAAGATTCCAGCTCCGAGAAGCTTGCTTTAGTCCATAAATGGACCTATGCAGCTTGCGTACTCTGCTAGTATGCTGTGTCATGTACACATCCTCAAGTAGGTTTCCATTCAGAAACGCGGTTTTGACATCCATCTGCCAGATCTCGTAATCGTGGTAAGCTGCAATAGCAAGCTGATCTGAATGGACTTAAACATCGCTACTGGAAAAAAGGTTTCATCATAGTCAATACCATAAATCTTCTTGAAACATTTAGCTACCAAGTGACCCTTATAGATAAGTCCATCCATGTCAGTCTTTCTCTTAAAGACCCACTTACACCCATTGGGTTTTACCCCTTCAGGTGGATCAACCAAAGTCCATACTTGGTTAGTGTACATGGATTCCATCTCGGATCTCATGGCCTCTAGCCATTTCTCGGAATCTGGTCTCATCACAGCTTCCTGATAGGTGGTAGGCTCATCATCTATGAGCACAACGTCATCATGGTCAGACAAGAGAAATGAGTATCTCTCAGGCTCACGACGTACCCTATCAGACCAGCGAAGAGGTATGTCTACTTGAACTGGTTGTTGTTCCTCAACTCTTTGTGGAATAACATCATCCACAACACTTTGTGGTTCCAGTTCAACTTCCATCGAGGCATCAGTGCTATTGTTCACATCTTGAACTTCTTCAAGATCGAACGTGCTCCCACTAGTCTTTCTAGAAGCAAAGTCCCTTTCTAGAAAGACCCCAGTCTTTGCCACAACTACCTTGTGCTGACTAGGAATGTAGAAGTAATATCCCTTAGTTTCCTTGGGATATCCAATAAAGTAGCACTTGTCAGATTTGGGTCCTAACTTGTCTGAGACTTGACGTCGAACGTAAGCCTCACAACTCCAAATTCTCATGAAAGACACCTGGGGCATCTCTCCCAGTCCATATCTTATATGGTGTCTTTATCACGGCCTTGGATGGAACTCGGTTGAGTATAAAAGCTACCGTGTCTAGAGCATAGCCCCAAAGGTATGTCAGAAGATCTGTGTGACTCATCATAGATCGTACCATATCTAATAGAGTATGATTCCTCCTTTCGGATACACCATTCCACTGGGGTGTTCCAGGAGGAGTGAGTTGGGATAGAATCCCACACTCAGCTAGATAGTCACGAAACTCATGGCTAAGGTATTCTCCACCTCGATCTGATCGAAGTATCTTAATACTCTTGCCAAGCTGGTTCTATACTTCATTCTTGAATTCTTTGAACTTTTCAAAGGATTCAGACTTATGTGTCATTAAGTACACATAACCATATCTACTGAAGTCATCAGTAAATGTGATGAAGTACCTATAATCGCCTCTAGCCACAACATTGAAAGGGCCACATACATCACTATGTATAAATCCTAACAAATTAGTCGCTCTTTCGCTGTGCCCACTAAAGGGTGTCTTGGTCATCTTGCCTAGTAGGCATGACTCGCATGTCTCATAAGATTCAAAATCAAATGAGTCCAGCAAACCATCCTTATGGAGCTGGGATAAGCGCTTATCATTTATATGACCTAAGCGACAGTGCCAGAGATAGGTTTGGTTCAGGTCATTTGACTTGAACCTCTTGGTATTTATGTTATAAATAGGACTTTCAAGATCTAGAATATAGAGTCCGTTTATCAGAGGTGCACTACAATAGAATATATCATTTAAATAGATGGAATAACATTTGTTCTTTATTGTAAATGAGAAACCTTTCTTGTCCAAACAAGAAACTGATATAATGTTCTTAGTTAATGCAGGCACATAACAACAATCATCTAATTCTAGTACAAGCCCAGAGGGCAGAGATAGATGATAAGTTCCTACAGCAACAGCAGCAACCCGTGCTCCATTGCCTACTCGTAGGTCTACCTCACCCTTCGTCAATGCCCTGCTATTTCTCAACACTTGTACATTAGTACAAATGTGCGAAGCACATCCGGTATCTAATACCCACGATGAAGAAATAGAGAGGTTGACTTCTATAACATGTATACCTGAAGTAGAAATCTTATTTCTCTTCTTCTTAAGATCTTCCAGGTATTCTTTGGAGTTCCTCTTCCAGTGCCTCGCTTGTCCTTGATATAGGTGACAAAGATGTTCAACCATATCGTAAGCGCCCATCAACTCATGTTGCTTCTGAAGATCAGAGTTCATGGTCACGAGCATAAGACAGGACACATCTAATGCATCATCTTGATGCTTCTTGTAAGCATCTCGGTCTGCTCGCGTGGCATGGGCTGCTCCAGAACGTACAGTTTACGTTCTTAGGTGAGAACTATTCTCAGGTTCCTGTACCAGTCCAGGAAATTTGCTCCGTTGAGCTTGTCCTTCTTAAGGACAGAACGCAGAGAGAAGTTGTTCGTGTTTGACGTCATGGAAATTCTACAATAGAAATAAATGCAAAAATAAATATCATATTCTTTTAAATCATTTAATTAGGCCTTCAACTAAATGATGCTCCCACTGAATTCTATAATTCATGTGGGACAAGATCCACATCATACTAACCCTTGAGTTAGCTTTGGCTAATACGCCCAAGATTTAGTATGATCGGTAAGTAACTAATTACCAATTACATCTCTATGCAACTCTTGTTTATAGGATCAAAATCCACATTTATATTAAAACTCGAGTTAGCTTTGGCTAATACGCCAAGAGTTAATATAAACGTGATTTTGACCTATCTACCAACCATTGGATAATGCCTATAGTTAAACTCGATCCAATTGAGTTAACTAATTACTCAATCTAATTGAGTTGTACTCACCCATGCGTTGATAGGCCAGATCAAGATTGCCCCTCCGTACCCTACCAAGATAGTATGTGTTGCTCTGCTTTGGCAGATTCAACAACAACATGCGATCGAGGTAGTGGTAGGTATCACGGCATGGTAGGCATTAGAGCTGACGTGATTTAGATCTAATATAAATGTTGATGTTGTATCATATACTCGATATAGATCTAATCTAATCGATAGGGTGCATCTTGTACACGATGTAGATCTAATCTAATCGTAAGGGTGCATCTTATCCACGATTTATATCTAATCTTAATCGTTAGGCACTAATTAATTACTTAATTAAACATGCATCACATACACAAGTAATTAACTAAATTTTGTGATTATGTCATGGCCCTACTACGATCTTCTCAAGCCAATGAGAAGATCGGATGGTCAACCTAAGGTCAACAACTTCTCAATCTCCTTCCTTTGACCACCTCGTGTTGCTCGCGCCCTCCTCGTAACTCCGTCTCGAGTGGACCTTCCACCGCTTCAAAATTTACATTACAATTTTGAAACTCGAGTTACATTCGAGTCTAAATCTAATTTACAACCAGAATATAAATAGGGAGGCACGACGCGCAGGTCGCAGACGGCACGCAGGCCGTATTATAAATTACAACACAAATCCAATCATATTGGGTCTTTTTGGGCCATGACTATCACAAAAATAATATATAATTCTAAATTATATATTTTTCATAATTTTCTATAATTTTTCATAATTTTTACAATTTTATGAGTAAATTTTTCCCGGCGGTCCCGATTAGCGATTTCGGGCGTAATCGCGGAGCAAATCCCCTTGCGGGGTTAGGGGCAGTACCCCTACCCGCGATCTAACCATCGCGAGTTGCTTCTAAGCGATCCAAGAGCACCTTAGCCAGCTGTCCCAAAAAATTTTGGGGCGAAACTTTGCCGTTTTGGAAAATTCTTCTCGGTAGTCGAAGCCTACAAGTGTCTAAACACTTGTGCTCCGCTTCTAGGAGAAAAATACCCTTTAAAACTATAAAATTCATGAAATTACAGAAATTCACAGAATTTTTATTTTTCATAAAGAACAAAATAAACTCGTACACGCCTTCGCACGTGGCTCTGATACCACTGTTGGGTTTTTCGGGCCGCGAAAATCGCTTTTTCGCGTCGCGGAAACCCCGAAACTCCCTAGCCAACGGATTCGTGCGAAGAGTATAGAATAAAATTTTACATGTACGAGTTTACTAACTAGATCTACTCTTAGATCTATATGTATAGAAAATTACCCTTGATGCGTGCCCTTTTCGAATCCCGCTCGTCCAAGGAAGTGCCGGATCTCAAGATTGTCAACGTAGACAATCCTCTAGAAGTATCCACACGAACAAGATGTGTTCTCTAACACACAAGGATGGAGAAGAGAACAGCACAAGTGTGCTAGCACTTCTTGGTGCTCTCGGATGGGATTGGAAGAAGAAGAAAAGAAAAGAAGAGAACACACTCCTCTAAAAAATCTCTATGTGACTTTCACTAACCTTTCTTCTTGGATTAGACTCACTCTCCTTTCTTCTCCCTTGCTTGAAACCCACGACCAAGAGAAGAGAAGGAGCAAAAAGAGAGCTTGAGGAAGAAGATGATGTGAATGTGAGTGAATGAAAAATTCATTCTCATTAAAAACCAAAAAGGTAACCCCCATTCTCATTAACTGTGGCCATTAAAGAGAATAGATTTGTAACCCCCATAAAGTGGCACACTTTGATGATGTGGCACATCATCATTAGTCCTCCTAATGCCAAATCACTAATGATGTGGTAAATAGTCAAGTCAAACTTGACTCTTCCTCTTCCTCTCAAGTCAAGTCAAACTTGACTTAATCTCTCTCATGGTTGATCTAATCCAACCATTTAATCCAAGCCAATTTAATATAATGAATCTAATTCATTTAATTAAATTGATTCAATGAGTCATAATCTAAATTAGACTCATTGAACACATGAATCAACTTGAGTCCAACTCAATTAGCCCAATTAGGATTACTCTTAATCCAATTTGATTCATCACATGAATCTAATCCTCTTGGTTCATCATATGAACCTAATCTCCATCCACTTGTTCTTTGTGTGTGACCCAATAGGTTCTTGTAACGTTGGCAATGCCCCTAAACCCATTTAGGATCATAAGTAATGAGCGGTATCTAGCAATACATCATTACTACCCAAGTTACAAGAATGTTGAGATCCAACATCACCTTTTGACTACTAATTGTGACTCCTCACAATATATGACAAGTGTCCTTCTATCCTAGACATCTAGATTACGGGTGACGTTTGACGAAACCAAAGTACATAACTCCTTATGTAGGGAACCATGGTGACTTCAGGTCTAAGGACTAGTAGTCATACTAATAGCCACATGAGAAAGTATATATGACACTCATATAACAATCCATGATACTTTCTCATGGCGGGTCATTCAGTATACATTCTCTAATGCATACCCATGTGTCAACTTGATATCTCTATATCCATGACTTGTGAGATCAAGTCATCGAGTTGACCTACATGCTAGTCTTATTGCATTAACATTGTCCCTGAATGTTAATACTCGACTAGGAATGATTAAGAGTAGTGTTCCCTATATCATCTCACTATCGATTCAACCAATCGATTGATATAGGTAAGAACCTTCTACTCAAGGACGTTATTATACTTAGTTTATTTGTCACCAATACAAGTAAGTATAATAACCAAAAACCAAATGTCTTTATTTATATAGAATATGATACAACAAGTCCATAATACAATCATCAAATGATTGGTCTCTAGCTAACACCTTCCCTAGGCAAAGTTTTATCACAAGAAGATAGTGCCTTATCATCGTCGAGGTCTTCTGTGTTATTCGACGGAAGGCGCCTTCCAAGCTCTCGAAGGTGCATTTCATAACCCAGCTCAAGGAGCCTTCCTTTGCATGGATGGTACCTTAGGTACTATTCACCCGAGGCATTTTATGCTACTTTCGCCTTGTAAAATATGTTAGTCCAACAAAATAAAGTATACCCTGCAAGACCAAGTTAGCACAATAAAAATAAGCAATTTAGTAATTAAATCCTGCCCCCCCCTAAACTAGGATCTAGTTAGAGTCTCAATTTAGGTTTTCAAAATGGACCTAAATTAGGTCTGCACCTAAAGTCCCAAATTGGGGCTCATCCTCACTAGAATATTCTCCTCTAGTAACTTACCTTACTTACCTTGTAGAATTACTTGACTCTACCTCGGTTCACCAGGTCTTCCCGTCAATTGTCAAGTCCACGGATTCAACTAGAGTTCGGCTAGCTGTCAGGTCTCACGGACCCAACCGAACTTTTTGTTAGATATTGGGTCACTCCTTGACCTATCTAAACTTCTACACTAGCTATTAGGTCCTCCAAACCTAGCTTAATTTTAGCTTAGTGTTAGACCAGTTAAGTCATGCACGCTTGGTAGAAAGATTAGATTATAACATATCTAATTTTAATCAACTAATCATTTATTAAAATATAGGTTTGATTATTTGTACCAACTACATCAACAATCTCTCTCTTTTTTATGCAATGACACTCTGGGTTAAAATTAGAAAAATATGCAAAAAAAAAAAAAAGCAAAAAAAACTGATTCAATAGAAAAAAATAAGCAGCTTCAATTTCTATTGTATTCTCTTGATCACTTTAGGATTAAGATTTTCAAGATTTATCTTTAGTTTTTCTTACTTAAACCTTATCCTCACCCTTTGGCATTCATCAAAAAAACCATGAAATTAGGTAAGAGAAAGTTTAAAACAGGGAAAATAGAGCAAGTGAGCAACTCAAATATTTGAAAAAAAATTGTGCCTAAAATTTTAGGTCTATATCAAGGAAGATATTTTTCAAAACAAGTCAAACTTAGCCAATTATTTATGTTTTGAAAGACCATCTTCTAAATCAGATATTTGAAAAAGTATAAAAAGTATTTTCTAAGACATTTTTCAAATATTTTCAAAGTAATTTTAAACATATTTTCAAAAATGTTTGATAATTATTTTTAAAGGAAAGTAGGGCAAAATAATTTTGGATCCCCTTAAAAAAATTTGCAAAGCATTTCTTAAAGCTATAATAAAAAAAACTTTGTAAAATAAATTTTGTAACCCCTTTTTCAAAATAAGTTGCAAAGCAAATTTTGAAAAGTAGTGTTTTAAAGGGAATTTTCAAAGCAAATTTTGTAAGATAATTTTCAAAGTGATAAAGTAATTTTCAAAATATTTTTGCAAAATATTTTCAAGGAAACTACCAAAGAAGGTTATAAAGTAATTTCTAAAATACTTTTCATTTCATTTTTCAAAATTGACATTTGAAAAAGTGTAATAGTATTTTTCAAAACTAGTTTTGAAAGGAAGTTTTGAAAGCATTTTACAAATTTAAAGTTAATTTTCAAGGCCATTATGGTTAATATTTCAAAAAAGAGTTTTTCACAACTTTTGAAAACATAAAATTTTGTAACATATTTTGAAAAAGCATTTGTCTCAAAATATATTTTTAAAAATTCTAAAGAAAAATAATAATTTTGAAATATCCTCCCCCTTAACCTGATATTATTTTAAAAATAATGTTCATCTACAAATTATCCTTAAATATCTAACCTTTAGTTACTAACTAACTACCAGAAGATAACAGTATTCTCTTGGTTAGTCAAGTTAAGTATTATTTTTCAGTTAGATTTTTACTCAAAAAAGGACTACTTAACTTGATTAATATACTATTATATTTTTTTACCCAAACTTATATTGATGCACTGATATAAACATCTAAAGTCCAAGCAAAAGGCATATATATCTCAAGTCATTCTAAGTTTTTGAATACACAATCAAGGTAGACCTAGTGTGTTTGTGAGATTCTTGTTACCTAGATCTATAGGATCATGCTTTATAGGGATTCATCCTAGACTAAGGCCAAAATAAATTTTGAAACACTAGTAAATAAGAAATTTTTAAAATAAATACAAATAAGAGTAGCCTAGAAGTTGTAAGTTATTTGAAAATTTATTTGATAATAAGAGTCTTAGTCTATTGTGCACATTCCCAGTTTTCTTCTTAAGTTACTAAATTCAGATTCTGGTAGTGGTTTAGTGAAGATGTTAGCCAGATTTAACTTGGACTCAACATAGTTGAGTTCAATATCTGCTTGGGTGATGTAATCTCTCAAAAGTGGTGTTTGATTTCAATATGTTTGATTCCTGAATGATACACTGGATTCTTAGTTAAGTTAATTGGACTTACATTATCAATGAAGAATTTTATATTTTTATGCTCCAAGTTAAAATCTTTTAATGTGTGCATCATCTATAACAATTGTACCACACACTCGTCTGTTGTTGTCTCTACTTCAATAATAGATAAAGTAATACAATATTATTTTCTACTAAACCAACTTATAAGTGATGGTCCAAGTAGTTGATATCTACCACTTGTACTTTTTTGATCTAGTAGTCTGAGTTAGAGTAACCTCTATGTGTAAAATTAGGTGTTCTAGGGTACTAAATTCTTACATTTGGTGTGCTTTTCAAGTATCTAAAATTTATTTTTACATAAGTTAAATGGGATTCATTAGCATAGATTTAGTATCTAGTACACATACTGACTATAAAGAAAATATCAGATCGACTTGCAGTTAAGTATAAAAGACTACCTATAGCACTCGTATCATATTTTAGATCTACTAGTTTTCCATTTGGTTCACTATCTAAAGTTGTATTAGTTGTCCTTAGTGTTTTTATTTCTTTAGTATTTTTCATTCTAAATTTTTTAAGTAATTATTTGGTGTATTTTTTGTTGGTAAATATAATTTCCTTCATTTGTTTGTTTAATTTGTAAACCTAAGAAATAGGTTAGTTTTCCCACTAAGCTCATTTCAAATTCTTATTCCATCAAAATTATAAATTCTTGCAAAACTTCTAAATTGGTTGAACAAAAAATTATATCATCTACATATATTTGGGCTATAAAAATATCTTGTTTAAGTGATTTAACAAATAGAGTTGGATTAATTTGACCTTGGTTGAATCATTTCGAAATTAGATGGGAAGTTAACCTTTCATACCAAGCCCTAAGTACTTGTTTAAGACCATATAATGCTTTCTTTAGTTTATATACGTGGTCAAGATGATCTAGACTCTCAAACCCAGGCAGTTGACCAACATATGTAACACCCCAAATTTCATGATTTGGAATCCTAAAAGACCTTATTAAAATCTAGAAATGCTATAGAAAAATTCTAGAGATTTTTAGGAATTTATAGAATATTTTTATGCAATTTTTGGAGTTCGTTTGGTATTTTTACCAAGAGGAAGAAGTTTAAAAAATAATAATAATATATGTTGAAGCAGCCGGGTTTTGAACCCAAGATCACGGACCCGAACCCAAGTCTTAACAAACTCAGCCCAACCATCTGGTCTACAGATGTTTTGTTAATTATATATGGAGCGATATATATTTAAGTAGTAGTTAGGAACAGTAAAATAAATTGGAAATAAAAGTGCGCAGCGGAGGATTCGAAACCACAACCCTTGACTTGGTCAAAACCGCAGCCAACCAACTCTTCCGCAAATATTTCGTGAAAAGGTAGGGTGCGAGATATATATATATGTTATGATTGAAACCTTAGTTATAAGAAGAGAGAACTTAAGTTTTCTTTTTCCCCGAACCTTTCTCTCCTTTTCTCCTCTTCCCTTATGCGACGGCGCCGATTCTGCCGAGTGAAGAAAACGAAGCCCTAGCTTCGTTTCCGGCGGCCGGCGAAGGCGTTCTCCGAAGGTTCCTTCACCATCGTGATTCTTCGTCGAGGAGGACCCGTGAGCACGAAGAAGAGCCGGAGAACTTGAGTTTTCTCCGAACCCTAGCAGCTGCTCTTCCCGGTTTTGAGTCCAAGGATAGGTAAGTCGCTACTCACCTGCAGTAGGATAGTTCCAGATTTCAATTCGTTTTGGTATTCCCTTATTTGTTCGAGTTGTGCTGTGAAGCATGTTTGGGATTTGTCTATTGCCGTGAGTTTTCAAAGGAAGAATAGTTATATTTTGTTTTCCTTACCATGACATTGAGTATGAAGAATAGAAGATATGAGAATTGAAATGAGTTTTCATTTTGGTTGGTGGCTATAGATAGCAAAACTAGGTTTAGAAGAACAAACTGACAATTTCGAAATTTATTTGTAATTTTCTGATACTTGCAACAATCTTTATAAGTTGTAAATTCTATGCAGAACAATGTGTGTTGAGACCTTGTTTCCATGGAGAGGCTTGGTTTGCATTCCTATATAGATGAATTAGGTTGAACTCTTCTGGAAACAAATTAGTTGATGGCATTGCTAAAGTTATGAGCACGGTCTAGTAGTACTGGAATTTTCTTTATGAACATGTTATGCTTGCTGGAATCTTGTGATAGATTAGTAATTTAGTTTTGAGTTAGGTTGCAATTAATTGGACATGTACAGTAGGTGTTAAGCATTTCATATTCTTGCATCAAATATCTAGTTTCCTTTGAATTTAAGTTTATTTCCTTTAGCAGTGCAGATTTTTGCTGTTTTCTTTAAGTATCTACTTCTTTTTGTTTTGGCAATAGGCGTGTACCATATCTAGTAGAAGTGTAGAATTTTAGATTTCTATAAGCATCTAGTTCTTTTCAGTTTGCAGTTTAGCAAGTATAAGATTTAGTTTTTCTTACCGTGTAGTTTTAGTTTTCCTCTTCGTGCTCAAGTTTCAGATTTAGTTCTCTTTAGTTTTCCTTGTGTTAACCTTGTATCTAAGTATAAGATTTCAGTTTCAGATTTAGTTTCTTATGCTTTCTTAATTAGTTGGAACAACCCTTATATTTAGCATACAAGTTTAGATCTTTTTGTGCCATTAATGGGCACGAACAACCCTGTTATTAGCATTGCAGTTTTAGTTACTTCGTTACTTTAACAAGCATGAATAGCTACTCTCCAAGTGTATGCAGTTTTTTTTTAGAATGCAGATATTTCTTTCTTTGATTTATTTCTACTGTAGCATGCCTAAAGATTTCAGATTTGTTTTTCCTTGGTTTTAAATCTGTTGTAGCATGTTGGAATAGGCTAGTATTTTACTTGAACAAGTATAAGAAAGATAAAGAAAAGAAAGAAAAAGGCCAAGGCCTTAAGTAGATCCCAAAGTCAAGACTTTAGGGATTTTGGCACACAAGGTGCTAAAGAAAATGTCGAGGCATTATATAGAAGTATTAAAAGATAACGAGTATTTTACTTTTATCAGTGGCACTGTACTGGACTCTCTGTCCTTGGGTTGGGCTCCCATAGTCATCCCTAGGTTTAGATAACCTAGTAGTAACGGCTCGGCCGACGGTCGACGGTCGACGACCATAGGGTCGCCAAATGGGCCGCCAAATGGGCCGCCGAATGTGTCGGGTCATTACAAAAGTAAAAGCACAGTTGCCGGACCCAAGAAGAAATTGATTATTATTTTGAAGTATTATAAGTATAAGTTTTGAACAAGTAAAGCAAGTTTTACATAAGTATAAAGTATTTAAAGAATAAGTCTTTAAACAAGTGAAATAAGATTCAGAAGGTGTTTAGAATTCAGTAAGCTTAGTTCTTTATGCAAGCATGATAGTATAGACTTGCTTTACATGTTTAGCCTTTCAGTATGTTTCTTTACTAATAGAAGAGCATGAGTTAGTTTACTGTTCTTTGCTATTTATGAGCATGATTAGCTATACATGTTTAGTATTTCAGTTAGTATGATTCCTTTGCTATGTATGAGCATGAGTAGCTTTACATGTTAGCATTTAGTTTTAGCATGTTTTTATTTATATACATGCATATCGAGATTTTGTGAGTTAGATAGCGCTTACTAAGCAAATTTTGCTTATAGACTACACTTCCTCTTACTGCAGATACAGGAAAGGAAAAGATATAGAAAGGAAGGCAACAAGGAGGTGTTCGAAGGATGTGTAATGCCAGGACTATGGAAGCCTTGGGACTAGGAAAATAGTTTTAGTTTAGTTTTTATTGTCTTTTGCTATGTTAGGAGTATTTGAGATAGTATTTGTTATTTTGATATGATTAGGACGTAGTAGAAGAATCGTAATTTTGTGTGATGATTTCTTGTGTTGTTTTCTTTATTTTGGATTTATTATACTGCGTGGTTGATTGATATGTGTTCCAGCCGCTTGTGGCTGAGTATATATTGCATATATTGTTGAATAAGGTCACCGGAACAGGGGAGACTCTGTCAAAATTTTTCGGTAGGGTTTCCATGTGATTTTTAATCATACCGGTTAAGTAGAGTTAGTAGTTAAGTAACGGTCATCCTTAGAGAGTAGTAGTAGTAAGAAGGGTGGTCGTTACAACATAGACCTTTTCTTTTACAAGTCCATTTAAGATGGTGGATTTAGCATCCATTTGATCAAGTTTAAATCCTTTATGGGTTGCATAATTTAGTAGTATTCTAATAGACTCAAGTCTGGCTACTAGAGCATATGTTTTATCATAGTTAAGTCTCTCTACTTGACTAAATCCTTGAGCTACTAATCTAGCTTTATTCTAACATTTTTTTTATTTTCACTTAGTTTATTTTTGAACAACCATTTTATTTCTATGACCTTTTTATGATTAGGTAATGGTACTAAATCCCAAACTTCATTTCTTTTAAATTAGGCAAGTTCTTCCTGCATGACTATAATTTAGTCTGGGTCAAGTAGGGATTCTTTTACTATTTTGGGTTCAATTTTAGAAATTAAAGATATTTGACTTAGTTTTCTGAAAGATGATCTAGTTTGAACTCTTAGGTATGGGTAACTTATAATTTGTTTAATTGGGTGGTCTAAGCTAACTCTTATTGTTTTAGACTCAGTTTATATTTGTTCATTTTCTTGTGGTTAATTTTGTTTATCTTCATATTCATCTATTTGATTTGGGTTTTCACTTGCTCCCCCAGATCAGTGCTAGCTATAATGAAATTAATTGGTTGGTATTGAGTTTGAGTTGAGTTCGATTCTTTAAAGTTTGTATTTTCATTGAATTTTACATTAGTTGTTTGCTCAATTCTTAGTGTAGTTTTATTGTAAACTCTATATTCTCTACTATTTAGGGAGTACCCTATAAAGATTCTATTTTCTACTTTTGAGGTAAATTTTTCTAAGTGTTCTCTTGTGTTTAATATGTAAGCTATACATCCAAATACGTTAAAGTATTTAATGTTGGGTATTTTGTTATAATATAGTTTATAGGAAGTTTTGTTATAATTCTTGTTTATTGTTATCCTATTTTGCACATATCATACTATATTTACGGCTTCAGCCCATAGATATTTGGGTAGTTGGTATTCATTAAGTATTGTCTTAGTTGCTTCTTGTAGTGTTCTATTTTTTCTTTCAACTATTCTATTTTGTTGAGGTATTTTAGGACATGAGAATTCTTGATCATATCCATTTCTAAATAGAATTTTGTAAACTTATGATTTTTAAACTCTCCCACATTGTCACTTCTAATTCATTTGATTTTTAAGTCATTTTTATTTTCAATTTATTTACAAAAGTTACTAAAGGTTTCAAATATTTTATCTTTATTTCTTAGAAATTTTACCCAGGTGAATCTAGAATAGTCATCTATTATTACTAAACAATATAGGTTTCCATTAATTGATTTAAGTCAATGAGAGTCAAATATATCTAGATGTAGTAGTTTAAGTATTGATTTAGTCTAAGTTGGATTAGTTGGTTTGTAGGTTGACTTAGATTATTTTCCTTATTGACAAGGATTACAGATTATTACATCTAAATAAGGTAGTTTTGGAAGTCCTCTAACTAGGCTATTTACTTTAGTGAGGTTTCTAAAGTTAGTATGAGATAGTCTTCTATGTCATAGCAGGTTCCCTCTTTTTATGTCAAATGACACTTAAGTGAGGAGCTGACTAGGTTAATTGTGTAAATATTATTATTCCTAAATCCTTTTAATTTTATTATGGGGTCTTTCATATGTTTAATTAAATATTCAGTGGATATAAACCTAATCTTATACTCTGAATCACACAATTGACTAATACTAAGTAAGCTGAATTTTAAATTTTTATCAAGTAATACTTTATAAATAATGAAATTAGACTCTATTTCAATGTTACCTATATCAATTACCTTAAGTTTGTCATTGTTTCCAAAGACAACCATTCCTAGGCTTTTATATTTGAATTTGGTATGATCCCTAGTCATATATCTGGAGCAACTACTATCCAGGATCCAATTAGACTCCTACAAGAAGGTAGGAGTCAGAATTTAGTTAAATGTTAACTTAATTTTTAATTTTAAGTTTTAAGTTTAAATTTTAATTTTAATTTTAAAGTTAAGTTTAAATTTTAAGTTTAAGTTTAAATTTTTATTTAATTTTAATTTTAAAGTTAAGTTTAAAATTTAAGTTTAAGTTTAAATTTTAATTTTAAATCAATGTTTGGTTTTAGGTTAAATTTGAATTTTATTAATCTAATCATCTCACCTAGTCTAACTTTTTAGACAAAGGTATCTTATCATTGTGTGAGATAAGTTAAGTTAAATTTTTAGGGGTTGGTTTAACTTGGATTAGATTCAAGTTTAGTTTTGGCTTAATCAAGTAGGCATTATTTGAATAAATTTCTAGGTAGTGGTGAATCACACAGACATTATTAGAGTAACCACGTGCTTCGAGATTTTTTAAATATTCTTGCCCAAACAACTTAGTATAAAACTTTAGTCTAACCAGTTTAGATTGGTAAGGGGTAGTTTCAGTTAGTTCTACTAAGCCAAATGCATCAGGTCGAACACATATGATTTATTTTAGACATGCATAGATAGAGCTTCCCTAATCTACTATCATCCCAAACTTCTCTATAATTGTTTGCTAAATTAAATTAGTCCCTAATTTAACTAGTCTTAATTACCCAACCAGGTAAACTATTATTTTAGAGGTGTCAACTAATTTGGTATCTCCCCCTACATTATTGAACTTGGGTTTAAGTTTTTGGTTTATGTCAATTGGTTTTATAGTTGTAATAAACTTGATTGTAACTTGAGTTTAAATTGGATTTGTAGTTAATTATTTTAAGTTTTGTTTTTGAGTTTGATTTATTTGATTTCATTTTATTTTTTTAGGTTTAAATTTAGATTAGTAGGTTTAATTTTTGAGATTAAGGTTAAATTATTTGGTTTATTTTGATTTGGTTTTAGGTTGTATATTTCATTTTAAGGTATATAGTATTGATTAAATCCTAGTTGCTTGGTTAGATAAGCTTTTGGAACCCAAGCTTTGGTTTGTTTTGTTATTTGACTAAAATGATGTAAATATTTTATTTGAGCTATTTTTATATCCAAATCTAGATTTATTATAGACAACTCTTTGTGATACAAGAATAAGATCAAGATTTTTGGATCTTGTTGTAAATTTTTCAAGTAAGCTTTTAAGGTTTAATATTTCAGATTTTAGTGTAGAATTTTCTTCTTCAAGTTTGGTATTCTAAATTGAATTTTTAAGCTAACTTGGTTTAGGATTTGATTCAAGTTGTTCTTTTAGCTCCTTATTTTCTTTACTAAGTGTATCTATTTGACTTTCGGTAGTAGATAATTTCTTATGTAAATATGAAATAATTTTGAAAAATCGAGAGGTTAGAACAGAGTTTACCTTGGTGGAACCTTTGAAAATGAGTGCGAACTCATGGCTCAACTCATATTCTGACTCTTCATCTTGTTCCAATTCACTTTCTAATTCTAGTCCGGTTGCCATCAGTGCTAGATAGTTGTTGTGCTTCAGTTCATCGTTATCTGATTCCTCCGAAGATGACTCATCCCAAGTTGCCTTGAGTGCCTTATTTTTCTTGAGGTTCTTGGGTTTATCTTCCTTGATGTTCGGACATTCGTGCTTGTAGTGACCCTTTTTGTTGTATCCGAAGTAGGTAATGCTTGACGTACTGATGTTGGGCTTGATCATCTTTTGAAGGTCCTTTGTGTTGAAGTCCTTTTTGGTGAGCATTCTTCTTACCATGTTCACCAATTGCTCTTCTGGATTTGAGTCTAAGTTAGACTCAGATTCTGCCTTTTGTTTGGTCTTGTTCTTTTTCTAATTTGTAGAACCTATAAGAAATACTATACCTTTCTCGATCTTTTGGGAGTTAGTCTGTTCGTGCAGCTCTACTTCGAAGAATAGTTAATATAATTAAGTTTATTCAAGTTCCTCAAAAGTTTATAAGCATCCACTATGGATGTCCACAGTGCATTTTGGGGATACAAATTTAAAGCATACCTTATAACGTCCAGATTTTGAAGTTCGTGGCTAATAAGATGCAGCCCATTTAAGGATATCTTTGATCCTTGCATGGAGTTGTGTTTTTGTTTCTCCATCTTGTATTTTAATGTTGAATAATGAATTTAGTAGGAGGTCTCTTTTTGTTACCTTTGGATCGTTGGTGTCCTTGTGTAGTTCGATTAGCTTATCCTAAAGCTCCTTTGCATTTTCAAATAGACCAACCTGGTTGAGTTCCTCCTTGGTCAGTCTGCACTGGAGGCTATTTAGTGCTTTGGAATCTATCTGAGCTTTCCGCCTCATGTTTGGTGTTCCAATTCTTTGGACCCATAGGTGTTTTGGTAGCTTCGTTGACTGGTGCTTGGTATCCGCATCAGATTGAGAACCATTGGTTGATGTTCATCTTGAGGTATACTTTCATTCTCCTCTTCCAATACAGGAAGTTGTCTCCAGTGAATAGTGGCAGGCACGTGGTGCTAAAGCCTTCATTTTAGTCCATGTGATTATTGAAATAGAAAACTAGAAAGAAGTACTAAAACATAGTCTTGGATTAATAGTGCGAGAGAAGAAAGAAAAAAAAGACTCGAGTGGTGTTGTGTAAGATTATTGCGCTAGAGGGGGGTGAATAGCCCTCGTGGCTTTTTTACACTTTTCGGAAAACAAAGAACTATGCAGTGAAAAGGAAAAGAAAACACAATGCTAACACATCCAAGTTTTACTTGGTTGAGATCCTATAACGATTCGTACTCCAAGGCCTACGATCGTTGATCGCTTTCATTGGGCAATCACTATAATTTTAGAAAATATTTACAAATAGAAAAATTATAAGTGCAATAATTTAATTACAATATACCAACAATGACGGTGTTGAAATTGCAAGCTTCTGGTTGTCGAAGCAGCGTTATAGATTCGTTAGATCATCTTTAGAGCAGCGCATAAGAGAATAGTCATGAATTCAAGTTATGTTCATGTATCTGCTCGAGGACTTGTTTTATAGAGTGCTAAAGGTGCCTTCAACCTCATTGAAGGCACCTCAAGTGGTGCAGCTTATCCCTGCAACATCGGAGATGATAACCTCCATAATCTGTGAAGTTTATATTGAGGATTGGTGGCCGACTAAAACGGGGGTTGAATAGACATTAACCCCAATCAAACTTTCTTTCTACAAGATGATTAGTGCGTAGCGGAAATACAATTACTAAGACAATGAAAGCAATAAAGAAAATAAACACTAACAAGATTGATGCAACGTTGTTCAAAGATTGCTTGCTCCAAGTTCATAGTTTGTCCTTTAGTTGGACGATCCCCAAATCCATTGGTGGATTAGTCCTCGACAATCTCCGACTAATTCTTTCTCCTTCATGGTGGAGCAAACTTTTGATAAAGCTCTCTTCCTCTTTACAAGATGAAAACATAAATTAGGAGGAAGAGAATTGGCTCGAAAGATTGAGGGAATGACTTAGGAGAATTCTAGCAAGAATCAGTGACCTCCTCCATCCCTCAAAGCTTCCTTAAATAGAGTGGAAAGAGTTGATTACAAGACAACTCATTTCCTATGCACTAGTTGATTGGCACTTCTATCAGTCAACTGGTGTTACTGTTGGATATAGCCAATGGCTACTTCACAGAATCAAGGATTCTTTCAACGATCATCAATGGGCACTTACCAGTCAACTAGTAATAGTACCAATCGACTGGTTGTTGTTGGCTAAGTGAACAGAATATTTTTGTTCACTCCCAGTCGCCTACTTAGTCGAGTCGACCAATTGATTGTTACTTCCATCAGTCGACTAGTCTTGGTTACACACTCATACTCATCCTCTCCAGAGTCGCCCTTTGAAGCCCTCTTCCTTGGCGTTTGTCCCTCAGATGCACCCAACCCTGTTGCTCCTCTTCAATCATCCTTTGTGTTACCTTGAAGTCTGCTTCCCTCAACTCCACTCAATTGCTCCTCCAGTGGTCCCTCTAATGCCTTCCACATCATCCTTCACCGTCTTAAGGACCCGAGCCCTAAGATGAGCTTCCCAAGCTTGGCCACACCAAGCTCATCATGTGTGTTTCGCCAAGTCCTACATGACTCAAACACACGTATTAAACCAATATGAAAGTCTAACTTAAACTCTTTGACACACACATCATGTAATGACCCAAATTTCCTCATTCCGAGTCCTAATAGCACTTAAAAATATTTAAAAATGCTTTATAAATATTCTATAGATTTTTAGAAATTTTTAGAGTATTTTTATGTAATTTTTGGAGTTCGTTTGGTATTTTTACCAAAAGAAACAAGTTGCAAAAAAATAAAAAAATTAAGCCAAGGTTCAAACCGGAGACCTCCGGTCAAGTAAAGCCTTAAGTTGTCTCGGCTGACCAAGTGCCCAAGCGGGCATTGCTGATTAAAGGAAGAGTGAAATTTATTTAAGTAGCAGTTAATAAACAGAAAATAAATAGGAATAAAAGAGATTCGGCCGAGATTCGAACCCGCGACCTCCGACCCGACCCGAACCTTAAGCGAATCCGGCTGACCAAGAACCCAAGCGGGCCGAGCTGTTTAGAAAAGATAGTGAAATAATTTAAAGGATAGTTAGATAACAGAAATATTAGGAGTTATAAAAGGATAAGTTAAGAGGAGAAGGGGATTATTGTCGTGACCTAATTTCTTCCCCGCCCTTCTCTCGCGCGCGCGACGTTTTTGCTCGAGCGAAAACAAAACGAAGCCCTAGCTTTGTCTCCGGCGGCCGGCGAGCGCCTTTCTCTGTGAGGTCTTCACACCTTCGTGATCCCCTCGTCGAGAAGAGCAAGTAGATACAATGAGATCGTTGAGGAAGCACATCTCCGGAACCCTAGAAGCTCCCCTTTGGTTGTAAGTCCAAGAACTCTAAGAATAAGTAAGTGCTTCCTCACCTACAGTAGAGTAGTTTCGGATTCATGTGTTCTTGATTTCTGACGCATGCCGCAAAGATTTATGATTTTGAAGGTTTCCTGCTGTGAGTTTCATAAAGAAGATGAGAAGGGGTTTTAATTAATTTGAATATGTGGTTTAGTTTATTCCTTATTGTTTGATTGAAGCTACTGCCATGAAACTAAATTTAGTTCATTTAAATTTGGAAAGGAGTAAATTGTTCTATTTTGAATGGCTATGGGTGGTATTGTAGTTCCTTTATGCCTCCTTGCCGTGGACTGAAATAGTAGCAATTCCCTGCTTTTCTTTTGTTGCCGTGGCACATAGCATGAAGAACAATTATGGTTTGGGTTTACAATAAAAATTATCCTTGCTAGTTGCCTTTTGGGTTCCTTGTTGTGGTACTGAACATGAAAAGATTTAGTTTACGGTTTGAGCTTATGGTTTAGTATTCCAGTTCAGATCATGTTGTAACATGCTTAAAGACCTCTATTGCTCTTTAAAGGTATAAGCTTTGCATAGGTTTCACATAGATTTATAATCTGAACCCTACATAGATTCAGTTTTGTGTTGAATAACTAAGCATGAACGACCTTTGGGGATTTCGTATTTCCTGCCGCTGGGCAAGGAACAAGAAAGAGTTTAGTTTTCTTCTAAAGCCTGTAGGTTTGTTTTTTTGGTAGCTTACTGCAGAATGGATTATGCTTTGTTACTGAACATAAAGAACAGTCCTTATAGTTAGCATTTCATTCTACAATTCTTATCAATAGCATGCTTAGTCTTGCTTCAGTTTATATGGGACTACGGTCCAATGGGTGGGCTCCTATAGTCGCCCCTAGGTTCAGATAACCTAGCTCTAGGTTCAGATAACCTAGTAAGAGCGAGATATGATAAATCAGCTTATGAATCAGTATTTACTTTTATCAGTGGCACTGTGCTGGACTCTTAGTTGTCCTTGGGTTGGGCTTCCATAGTCGTCCCTAGGTTTAGATAACCTAGTAAACCCTACTAGATTCGGGACTAGCTACCTCGGGTCTAGTTAGGGATGCGCGCATAGTAAGTACAATTGTCGGACCCATCAGCAGCATGATTATTATTTTTTATCTATTATGAAAATAGTTTTCAAAACTTCACAAATCAGTTACGCGAATACAGTTCAGATTCAGCATTAGCCTAGCATCAGTTTAGCTCAGCTTATGTATCAGTTCAGTTAAACTTATTATTCTGAAGTATAAAAGTATAGTTTTGAACAAGTGAAGTAAGCTTTACATGTTTAACATTTCAGCATGTCTTGTTTCTTTTGCTATTAGATGAGCATGTGTAGTATTTCCTTTAAAGCATTCAGTTTTAGATTTATTTTATTCACATGCATATTCGAGTTTTGTGAGTTAGATAGCGCTTACTAAGCAATTTTACTTATAGTTGCATTTCCTCTTACTGCAGATAAAGGAAAGGAAAAGTTATAGCAAAGGAAGGCGACAAGGAGGTGCGGATGGATGTGTGATGCCTGGACTATAGAAGCCTTGGGATTTAGCATAAGAATTTATTAAGATTGCCATGTATTTAGAATTATTTCATTTAAATTGTTATGCACATTAGACCTATTATCTGAGTTGTACAATGGTTGCACGTATGTTCAGATTAATACATATATTTCAGCATGTTTAGATTGATGTATAGTTTTAGTTGTGTATACATGCTGGAGTAGAATGTATAGATAAGTTGTTTATGTTTTCCGCTGCTATCAGTTGCATGTTTAGAGAGTTTATATATTGATCTTTACATGTGAATAACTCTAATTAAGTATAGTTAGTAGTCCAGTAGCGCTCCGCCCTCACAGACTAGTAGTGAGGAGGGTGGGGTGTTACACATCAAAACCATGATCGTGCCCAATCAAACCTAGATCGATTGCTCCCATAATTTATCCCTTCAAAGGCACCTTTAAGCTCATAGAAGACGCCTTCCATCTAGTCTCCAATGCACCTTTAGGCGCATGGAAGGCACCTTCGCCCCTCTCCGTGTGGGCCTTTAGCCAAGACACTCGAGGCGCCTCCAACCACCCCAGAGGTGCCTTGAAACTGCTCATTTGAGCTTGAAATGTGCTTTTCACTCCCTGCAAGATATGTTAGTTCAAAATACCAAACATACCCTACAAAACAAGTTAGAACAAATAAAATATAAATAATAAAACTACTTGATAGTCTCTGTACTGTCCGATTATGACTTTTGGATTTTTTGGAAATTCTAGGTCAAACTGACGCCTACTATTCTCTTAATGGAGAACATGTCCTCACTTACTCCTCTCAGGAGAAATTACTGTTAGTACCCCCAGGATTGTTTTGATGTGATCAAACAAGTTAGGTTAGGTCTTGTTGTGTTTAATCCTGTGTCTAAGTGTGGAGGAACTTAGGAGTACAGGATATCAAGCAAAAGACGCAGCTAGCGAGAAGGACGGTACGGGAGAGAGCCAATGGACTCGGTGTGTCTGAAGGACGAGGTGTTATGGAATAGTATGCGGGCAGACAAGAAGGAGGCGCGCGGCGTTTCAAACGAACGAGAAGCCAGGAGCGGAAGCTTGCTCAAAAAGGCCGGAAGTTGGGTTCAAGTGAGCCCTATTCTAAATGACCGAGATCACCCAAGCAAGAGGAACTAGAGCAAAAGACCTAGACCGAGGTGAGTGAAACTAGAGCAGAAGGCCCAGACTGAAAAAGTCAACTTGGTTGACTTTGCTACTTCGGGCGCTTGAACCCCTTCCGGGCACCCAGAATCGAAGTTTATCTATATCGCATTTGACCACTATCCGTTGCAAAGGGGATAAAATTTTATCCCCCTCCAGGCACCTGGAACCCTTCCAGGCGCCCCGAACAAGGTTATATAAGCAGCCTTGCTCCTAAAGCTTCACAACAACGTGAAATACAAAGAAACAACACTTGTGCACTTTAGTTTTATTTAGCTTCTTTTCTGTGCGTTCATTGTTGTAAAAGGCTTCTCCGCCTGAAAGAGATTCTTAGTATGATTCAACTTCTTTGGATTAACAACCTCTCCAGTGGTAACCAAGTAAATCTGTGAGCCTCGTCTTTTTATCTCTTATTTTGTTTATGCAAGTGTTCATTTTATTTAAGTTATAAGTCCGAGGAAGGTATTTTTGTCTTGATTTGTGTAGGGGTTATTCATCCCCTCTCTAGCCGGTCGCCAAGGGTCCTAATAAGTGGTATCAGAGCCAGGACACTTCAGGAGGACTAATCGTTGAACGAAGCACACGAGATGGTCGGACCGAGCATCTATCACTACTAGAAATATGATCTATTATGACATTTTCTTTATGACATTTAATTTTAAATGTCATTATAACTAATTTTTTATGACATATAACTAAAGAGATTATTTTAAATATTAAAATATCATTTTAGACTATTTATGGTGACAAATTTTAATAATGTCATTATATAACCTATATAGTTATACGAGTTTGTGTTTATTTTTTCCGCAGCCGCGTCGTTATTTTTGCCCGAGCATTGTTCCTCCTCAAGAGCGTCGATTCTTTCTCTCGCACAATCCCTAATTATCGTCGTCACCGTTGTTCCTCCTCAAGAGCACCAATTCTTTCTCCTCCCTAACCTGCTCTTACCGCCGCCACTCCAATCACCCATGCTCATCATCTCTGTCGCTGCTCCTCACCCTTTTTCCTCCCTAACATGCTCTCACCGTCGCCACTCCTCTCACTCACGTTCATGCATCCTTGTTACCACCGGCCTCCAAGCACCTAAGCATCCCTGTTGTCGCCGCCTCCAGCTGCCTAAGCAATCTAAAGTTTTATAGGTATTTCTTTATTACCTGATACCTTTCGTTTTTGTGTACAATTGATTTTGTCAATCCAAACCCTAGAGAGAAAGGCAGGAACATTTGGAATCCTAGAGAGAACATTTTGATCCACCTCCAGCCGCCTAAGCATCCTTGTGTACTATTGATTTTGTTAATAAGGTGCTTGGGTAATTACTAATATGGCAAGAACATTTGGAACCCTAGAGAGAAAGGCTAATGACAAAGATGCTTTGGAGAGCAGAAACTGTAACTAAGCTATTTTTTTTAACTAGGGTCGTGTTCAGATGGTAGATCCTCAATTTGAAGCTCTAGTCATCTTTGAGTCTTGAGGAGCTTATCTTTGACATTGCCAAGAAAACCATGTCAGGAGTGAATCTAGGACGTTGATGCAGGCTAGGTTCTAAAATCTTCTAAAAGGTTGACCTACCTATTTGAGATTCAACAAATAATTTATTTTGTGCAGGATGCTGACTTAAACTTGACCTATTCAATTTTTTAGACCCTGTTATTTAGTAGGGCTAGGTAAAGAACCACCTTCTTTAGTTTTTGGCAAGGAAAAACTCAGTTGAACTGGAGATTGTTTTTTATCATTCGTACGATTAAAATGTTCACTATAGGATATTTAGGCCCTCTATCACTGCATTCTGTGCAAGCTGGAAGATATGCACTAGGAGGAAGCTATGCTGGTAAGGTAGATATATGCTGATTTTGATGCTTTAGCAGGGTTTGATATATGCTTAATGAATTTCATTTTTCATAATGCAAGTCCTAGAACTCTTGCTAAGGTGGCGATCCACCTTTTTTTCAATCAAGCCGACTCTCCTTGGCAAGTTTGTTTGAACAATAGATTTGTAGATAGGGAGATTGACACTAGAGCTTCAACTAAGCTATTTTTTTATTGTAATTTGTTAGATTGACCCCTAACATGCAAGTTGTATTCCAAAATTTTGCTAGCCAAATTCTAGCCTAACAACATTTTTTTTATTTTACATGTTTTCGGATACAGGTTACCATTTGCAGTCAATCTGTTTACTAGCATATATTTGAATACTATGGCATAAGTACTAAAATTGCAACTTCATTACCGTACAATACTGTAACTAAGCTATTTTTAATTGTATATGTGTTAGCTTGATCCCTAACAACATGTATGTAGTATTCTAGTCAAATTCTAGCCAACACGTGTTAATTTGCTTGATCCCTAACAATCCTTATTTCTATGAATAAATAGCTTGCCAAATTCTTAAGTTTCAATAAAAGCTGCACAGAAGCTTTGTATGATAATATAGTTGTATTTTATCTTTGTTGATGATAATATAGTTGTATTTTATTTATGGGTATATATTTCCATGTATTTTATTTTATTTGTAGTGTTTCTTGATGATGCTACTAAATATTAGTCATAAATCAGGTTTGAATTTTTAATGTTGGTGCCAATATATTATATTCATGTTATTTATTTCAAATTTCTATTAATATTTTAGTTTGCATCATGAATCAAGAACCAGTATTAGATATGTAAGTTGTAAATCTTGTCATGCCATTAGAATTGAAGAAAATAGTAAATCTTGCCGGAGTAATGAGCTGGCACTAAGATCATTCCTTCTTATTAGCATTTTTTTGACAATCAGAACTCTTTGTTAAGTTTTGTTTTGATCATCATTAGCTTGCAACTCAAGGGTTAGTAGATATGTAATTTTACATATGATTAGGTACTTTATGATTAACAAAAGCTTAGTAGCACATAGACTTAGCATAAGTACCAGTAGCACATATACTTAGTAGCACATAGACTTGCTTGTTTTCTACTCTTCTTTAGCAACTCAAAGAAAGTTCCAAGCATTGATTCGTACTGTTGATATAGCTAAAGCTGGAAACCCTTAAATTAACCAAATCATTCTCCTTGTCATTGATCAACAAGAGTTAGGGAATTCTGAGAACCTTAAAACCTCAATTGCAGGAACAGAAGGAAGCAGTGAGTGGAGGTTTTGGTCTAAGACACCGAAAGCTTAAGCTTTAAAGGTCTTTCCTTTTTACCTTTCTTTTTTTTTGTATTGTATATTTTTCTTTTGTACTGTGTATTTTTCTTAGGTGAGGTAAATTATGAGATACCATATATTGTTGTATCCTCTTAAGTCATGATGTTTCATTCTTGATTTGTAAAGCCTTATCCCATGTCTCTTTAAATTTCATTTAAACTATATTTGTTGTCTAGAGTTCTTATTATACTTGAATTTCACTTGTAACTCAGTTCTTTATTTATGAATGTTAAATTTAGTATATATGCATTTTAAAATTTAACAATTTACCATAATGTTAAATTGATTTTAATAAGTGTTTTTTTGTAGAATCATTATGGATAAGAGTTGGATGTTTTTACCGAGGCAAACTGAGGAGTATAGAAATGGTGTTGCAAGTTTCTTATATTTTGTATTTTCTAATGCAAATATAAATGGAATGATTTTATGTCCTTGTATATGATGTAAGATTGGCATATTTGTTTCAAGAGAGGTTGCCTTTGATCATTTGATAGTTGGTGGATTTATCAAAGGTTATACTCACTGGGTAGCTCATGGAGAGATAGTATATAGTGCATATACAAACTCTACTTCTGTTCCATCTAGAAACGATGCAGATGATATGCAAGGTTTAATTTATGAGGCATTTGGGATCTCTGAGCACAATGATAATATAAATAGTATATCAGAATTTGAAAATGATAAGGAGATTCCAACTAGAGAGACTGAGAAATTCTATAAATTGATTGATGATTCACAAAAAAATTATATCCAGGATGCAAGAAATTCTCAAAACTTGCATCCATGATTCGCTTGTTTCACTTAAAGTGTCGAGGCAAAATTAATAATAAGATATTTGATATGCTTTTAGATTTGTTGAGAGAAGCATTTCCTAATGCCATGGATGATTTACCCAAATCATACTATGAAGCAGAGAAATTGATGAAGCAAATAGGATTTGGTTATGAAAAGACTGATGCTTGCTCTAATGATTGTACTTTGTACTGGAGGTTGGACAAAGAAAGAATTTAATGTGAAGCATGTAGTGAGCCCAGATGGGAAACATCTGAAAAAGATTCTATCGGTGAAAAGAGAAAAATTACAAATAAGGTTTTATGGTATTTCCAATAAAGCCAAGATTACAACATTTGTCCATGTCATCCAAAACAACATCCCATATGAGATGACATTCTGAATCTCGCACAAAGGATGGTTACATGCGACATCTAGCCGACTCTCTAGCTTGGCAAACATTTGATCATAAGCACTAAGAATTTCCAAAGGATCCTAGGAACATAAGGCTTGGTTTAGCATCAGATGGATTTAATCCATTCAAAAATATGAGTGTGACACATAGTACGTGACCGGTCATTTTAATGTCATATAATCTTCCACCATGGATGTGTATGAAGCAATCATACTTTATGTTGTCACTATTGATACCCGAACCATCTGCTCCAGGAAATAACATCGATGTCTACTTGCAATCTCTTATTGCAGATTTGAAGGAATTGTGGGAGACAGGGGTGCAAATATACGATGCATCAACTAAACAAAATTTTCAATTGCATGCTGCATTATTATGGACAATAAGTGTTTTTCCTAGTAATGCAACATTGTCAGGATGGAGTACAAAAGGACAACTAGCATGCCCAGTATGCCACAAATTTACACATTCACAATGGTTAAAGAATGGTGGAAAATATTGTAACACACATAAATTTCCTTTCTTTCAAAAAAAAAGAGCAAAAAGGAATAGAAGAAGAGAAAAGAAATAAAAATATATATTCATAAATGACCCGGGCTAGGATTTGAACCTGAGGCCTCTTAGTTGATATTGGTTTAAGTAGGCATTAGTATATGAAACAATATGACATCACATGAGCAATATGAAACAATTCATTATATGTAGATTTTGGGTGAAGAGATGCTTCAACTTCTACTTAGTATAAAAGGGGATGGATGAGATTAAAAACCTAATTTTCATTTCCTCTTCTCCTCTAGCCAAAATTTCTCGTTCCTCCTTTCAAGTTTCGGCCAAGAACCCTAGGGCTCCAAGTCTTAAAGATTTTCAAGAGGAGAATCTAAGGGGAGGGTCTCTCCCAAGGAGGTAGTTCACTCGAGGAAGGGTGTCTTGGAGATTAAAGCGTGCCAGAGAGGATTGTCTTCCTTACACCATATAATAGTAAGATCTAGCGAAAAGATGTAAGTACTACTCACCTACGGTATAAGTTGTTTCGATAATGCATGCGGTGTTATGGTTTTTATGCTGGAAGATACATGTTGGTTTATGTTAATGCATGGTAAGGAAGATACGTGTTATGGTTGGTTGATGTCCTCCTAAGTTTTTGGGATTAAGAGCATGTTAGAGTACCTTGAATCGCTTCCCATTTAGTTTGGGGCTAAGAAGCATAATCAAGTACTCTAAAGTGCTTCCCTATAAGTAAGGGGGAACTAAGCGCATATAAGGTGTTTGTTTAAATGACAAGCAAGTGCAAGTACAAGAAATCAATAGGTAAAAGAAAGTATTTTACTTTAGAAAGGCATGTACTGGACACAAGGTTCATGGGTGGGCTCCTAGATTTCCCCTAGGCTCCTAGACCGCCTAGTAGTACCTTAATGGGTTCGGGATTAGCTACCTCGGATTTTATTAAGGATGTGCGCAAAGTGGTACAATGCCGGGCCCAAAGCAAGTTGTTTACTATTTTCACTAGTTATGTAATATAAAGATTTCAAAATTCATTGGTTGTCTTAGTGGAAGCTTCCTAAGTTTGAGAACTTGAGTTAAAAGGGCAGCACTGATGAACTCTATAATATGCCAAGATTCCCGTTTTCTTTATATTACTAGCATGGTTTGAGTTGATGTTTTGCATGATCAATCTATTAAAAATGCATGTCGTGTATTTAATTCTGATTTATGTGTTTTAGCGTGAATTACGGTTAAGTGTAAGTTTTGTACTTTCCACAATCAGTTTTTAAAAAGAAAACATGTTCTCTTTAAATGCATCATTTTGTGAGTAGATGGTACTTACTAAGTATTAGCTTATATATTTACATTTCCTTATACTACAGATAAAGGTAAAGGAAAGCTCGAGTAGGAGGAGACAGCAGGAACAGTGTTTTGTGTGTGTGTGCGACGGAACAGTGGAAGAAGATCTTGGAATTGGCTATGTTAGACCTTGGTGCTAATGTATTTCTTTATTTCCACTCCACTTGAAACACTAGTAATGGTTATTATGATGAATTTACAGTTTGGTAGTAATTGGTGTGTCAAAGACTCCTCCTCAAGTAATGGGATAGAATAGTAAGCCAAGGATGAGTACTCAGGGGAGAACAACCTCTCTTATGGAGCAAGGGGTGACCTTCGCACGACCCGTGTCATGGCCATGCAGACTCACACGGTCCCCTACCCCCTACTCTCGGCCAAGGTGACACGGCTATCTGGATTCACATGATCGTGCACCTCTTCTTCTTGGCCCAAGGTGACACGGCCGTGTGGATTCACACAGCCGTGCACCCCTTCCTCTCTATCAAGGTAACACGACCGTGTGGATTCACACGGTCGTGCACCTCTTCTTCTTGGGCCAAGGTGACACGGCCGTGTGGATTCACATGGCCGTGCACCCCTTCCTCTCTGTTAAGGTGACACGGTCGTGTGGATTCACACGGTCGTGCACTTCTTCCCCTCGGCCAAGGGGACACAACTGTGTGGATTCACACGGTCGTGTATCTCTCTCTCTCTGCCAAGGGGGCACGGTCGTGTGGATTCACACGGTCGTGAAGCTTTGCTTGGCTCCAAGTCATGTCCTATCAGTCGAACAAATGAAAGTAGACCTACAAACTGAACCGTACATAATGCGTAAGAATGCCAAAAAAATTTAGATATACAGAAAGGGTAACATCTGTCCAATTGTCTTATAAGTTAAGGTTAAGGCGAAGGGTGGGAGTTACAGTTTAGTATCAGAGCCAAGTTCCACCCTTCCACCACACACACATCAAGCATTGATCCTGCAGCTTCCAAGTAAGAAAGTACCTTCGCATAACTTTTACGCATTTATTCTGTTATGATTAGTAAGAACTGTTGTTAAGATTAAGCATGCATATACATGAAAGTGCTAATAATAGCAAGTAAGAATGATGATGGGCGGATGCATTGTCTCACTGGTTGGTTTGTGAATATGTAGATGGCTAGAGGATGGCTTGCTAGACAGCCAAGTGTTAATGAACCTCAACCAGAGATGAATGAGTCTACACCACTGCCCAACCTTTTGGAACTAGTAACTCAGCTACAGAAACAAGTGGCAGAGCAGCAGCAGGTTATTGCCACCCTGACTGCTAATCAACAAGCTTCTCCGGTAGTCCCACCGGAAGCCAATATGGTGGCACCTATTACAATCGAAGTCCCATCAGTTACTCCTGTAGCCCCAGCAAAGGTAGTGAGGCAAGGCATACCTCATCCAGTGGCAGAAACTGAAACCAGAGAATTTCTCTAACACCAATGAACCATGGGATGCTCAGGCATGGTTCAAAACCCTGGAGAGTGTAATAGAGCTACTAGATTGGCCAGAGGTAGAAAAGATAAAGTGTGCCTCCTTCTGCCTCACTGGAGATGCAAGAATGTGGTGGGAACGGGTCAAGGCAAAAAGAGTAGTGAATCAAATGACTTGGTCTGACTTCGAGACAGAGTTCTTTGAAGAATTCTTTCATATGCGAGTCACGAATAAACATTACGATGAATTCACGGAATTCTGGCAAGGGAGTTTATCAGTTGATTAAGCCGTGAAGAAATTCAATAAGCTGGCTCGCCTATGCCCTGAACTGGTCAGCATAGAACGAGAAAGGGTAAGGCTAATGCTCAAGATGTTGAGGCTAGAGATAGCTCTGAATATAGCTGGCAGAATAAATAGACCGCAGACTATAAAACAGCTTATTAGTAGTGCCTTGATCACGGAGCATTACCTGAACAACATCAAGCAGCAGAAGCCAGTATAGATTGAGAACAAAGGTCAAGGGAGTTCTGGCACTCAAAAAACTTAGGGCCAAGGTTCAACCTGGAAGGGGAGCTCCAAGAGAAAGTAGTGGAGTAATAAGAAGGGAGGATCCGTAAGCAAGCATCCTAAGTATGCCACGTGTTCCACGTGCGGAAAGATGCATCCTAGAATCTGTCACAAGGGCACTAGTGGCTATTATACGTGTGGTCAAGAGGGGCATATAGCCAAGTATTGCCTGACCAAGATCCACCTACCTCTAGCACAACCTGTTCAGTATGGAGACAAGTAGGCACAGTTACACCAGATGCAGGCCGCATTGGAGGGTCCTTATATTAGTCAAAGCATACTGGAGGCTCCACCAAGTGCTACAAATGCTCGAGTTTTCTCCCTTACCAGAGAGGAGGTTGCAAACGCCTCCATTGTTGTCACAGGTCATATACACATTTTTAGTCTATATGCAACTGTGCTATTTGATACTGGGGCAACCCATTCGTTTGTCTCCATGGCATTTGCTAAAAGAATAGGTATACCCCCGGAGGTCCTACGCGGACAATTCTTAATGACACTACCCTCGGGAGAGATAATGATATCTACGCACTGGCTACGTGCTGTGCCAGTCAAAATTTTAGACAGAGAACTGTATAGTGATCTGATAATGCTGAACATGTCTGACTATGATGTTATTTTTGGGATAAACTTTCTGAGCAAGTATGATTCTTCCATCGAGTGTCGTAAGTGAAGAGTCCTATTCCAACCTGAGGCAGAGTCTAAGTTTGAATTCATTGGAGAATCAAGGAAGAAAACCCAGAAATTTATCGGCCATAAAAGCTCAGAAAATGATAGCCGATGGATGTGTCGGGTTTCTGGCTCATGTGATTAATACCCAGCAAGAAGGAGACCAAAAGTTAGAGGAAGTTAGAGTTGTATGTGACTACCCAGAAGTGTTTTCGGATGAGTTGTCAGGCCTAGCTCCGAATAGGAAAATTGAATTTAAGATTGAACTCATCCCTATTCCCTGGTACCCATCCAATCTCAAAAGCACCCTATCGTATGGCTCCGGCAGAATTGAAAGAACTTCAGGGACAGCTATAGGAGCAACTCGACAAGGGTTTTATTTGCCCTAGTCACTCACCATGGGGAGCTCCAGTGTTGTTCGTAAAGAAGAAGGACGGGTCCATGCGAATGTGTGTGGACTACCGAGCGTTGAACAAAGTAACAATTAAGAATTGGTATCCTCTGCCTAGAATTGATGATCTATTTGATCAGTTAAAGGGAGCCACAGTCTTTTCCAAGATAGACTTACGGTCTAGATATCATCAAGTGAAAGTGAAAGGGGATGATTTACTGAAGATGGCATTCCGAACGAGGTATGGGCATTATAAGTTTGTAGTTATGACTTTTGGAGTGACGAACGCTCCTACTACGTTTATGGATCTGATGAACAGAGTATTCAAAGAATATTTGGAAAAGTTTATAATCATCTTCATAGACGATATCCTGGTATACTCTAGAACCCAGGAAGAACATACAGAACATTTGAGGACAGTATTAAAGATTCTTCAGCAGAGCCAGTTGTAAGCAAAGTTTTCCAAGTACGAGTTCTGGCTCGATCAAGTGTCCTTCTTAGGTCACATTATTTTCAAGTATGGGGTTATGGTCGACCCAACAAAAATAGAAGCTGTGAAATCAGGAGTTTCCTTGGGTTAGCAGGCTACTACAGAAAAATTGTAGAGAACTTCTCAAGGATCGCCTCACCACTGACAGCACTTACCAGAAAGAATCGAAAATTTGAGTGGACAGAGGATTGTGAGAAGAGTTTCACTGAACTAAAAAGGAGACTGACCAGTGCCCCAATCTTGACTCTCCCAAAGATTAACGAAGGCTTCAATATTTACAGTGATGCTTCTAAATTGGGACTCAGGGTTGTACTGATGCAGAATGGCAAGGTCATCGCTTATACCTCGAGACAACTCAAGGATTATGAGAAGAACTATCCTACTCATGACCTTGAGTTAGCAGGGGTAGTCTTCGCTCTTAAGATTTAGAGGCATTACTTATACGAAGTTCAGTGCAAGATTTACACAGATCACGAGAGTCTTAGGTATTTCTTCACTCAGAAAGACCTAAGCATGAGACAGCAGAGATGGCTGAAACTGGTCAAAGACTATGACTGTGAAATCCTCTACCATCCAGGGAAAGCGAACAAAGTGGCAGATGCACTAAGTAGGAAATCTTGTGCAACGTTATTGTCTATATCTGTTTTGTCCCATCCCCTACAGAAAGAAATAGTAAATTTTGGGCTTAAAATTATTACCGGACAGCTCTCCACTTTGACACTATTGTCAACCCTGCTTGACGAGATACAGAAAGGGCAAGATGAAGATTCTAATATTTAGAAGATCAAGCAGGTAATACAGGAAGGAGAAAATGAGGAGTTCCGAGTATCAGGCGGTGGGATACTATATTATGGTGATCACCTCTGTGTCCCTAATCAAGAAGAACTACGAAAGAAAATTCTAGATGAAGCCCATGGAGCACCCTATGCAATGCATCCTGGTTCCACCAAGATGTACCAAGATTTAAAGAAACACTTCTGATGGTCTGAAATGAAAAGAGACGTTGCAAGATATGTTAGTACCTGCCTGACATGTCAACGGGTTAAAGCAGAACATCAGAGACCGGACGGAGTTCTACAGCCTATCCAGATTCCAGAGTGGAAGTGGGAGGATATATCTATGGACTTCATAGTAGGATTACCCAGAACCACGAATAGTTACGATGCTATCTGGGTAATAGTGGACAGATTGACCAAGTCTACTCATTTTCTAGCTATCAGAACATCCTACTCCATTGAACAGCTAGCACAAATGTATGTTAAAGAGGTTATCAGATTGCATGGAGTTCCCAAAACCATAATTTCTGATAGAGATGGTCGTTATACTTCACACTTCTGAGAGTGTGTTCAGAGAGCTCTTGGCACTAAGCTGCAATTTAGCACAACATTTTATCCTCAAACAGATGGGCAAACAAAATGAGTAAATCAAGTTCTGGAGGATATGCTACGGGCTTGTGCCTTAGATTTCAAAGGGAGCTAGTGCCAATACCTATGCTTAGCAGAATTCGCATATAATAATAGCTATCAAGCTACTATCAGAATGACACCCTACGAGGCTCTATATGGGAGAAGTTGTAGATCCCCTATCTATTGGTATGAAGGTGGTGAAAAGAAAGAAATGGGACTCTAGACAGATCTTATCGAGGACACCACCAAAACTATTCAGAACATTCGCCAGAGGATAGAAACTGCTCAGAGCCGACAGAAGAGCTATGCGGATGTGCGTTGTAGACCACTAGAATTCGATGTTGGGGACTTAGTGTTTCTCAAAGTAGCTCCTATGAAAGGAGTGATAAGGTTTGAAAAGAAAGGAAAGTTGAGTCCACGTTATGTGGGGTCATACCAGATCACTAGAAGGGTTGGCAAGGTAGCTTATGAGCTGGAACTACCGCAGGAAATGTCAGCCATTCATAATATATTTCATGTCTCAATGTTGAAGAAGCATGTTCCTAATGCAAAGCAAGTGATTGAGCCACAGACGGTACAGGTTCAAGAGGATCTCAATTATGAATGTCGACCTATACAGATAATAGATCGAGAAGTTAAGAAGTTGAGGAACAAAGAAATACCGTTAGTGAAAGTGTTGTGGCAAAGTCAACAGTATGAAGAGGCAACATGGGAATGCGAGCAAGATATGAGACGGAAGTATCCACACTTGTTCTAAGTTCGAGGATAAACTTTTTATAAGGTATGGGGATTGTAACACCCGTAAATTTCCTTTCTTCCAAAAAAAAAGAGCAAAAAGGAATAGAAGAAGAGAAAAGAAATAAAAAATATATATTCATAAATGACCCGGGCTAGGATTTGAACCCGAGACCTCTTAGTTGATATTGGTTTAAGTAGCCATTAGGTGGTGGTAAAGCATCACATGAGCAATATGAAACAATTCATTATATGTAGATTTTGGGTGAAGAGATGCTTCAACTTCCACTTAGTATAAAAGGGGATGGATGATATTAAAAACCGAATTTTCATTTCCTCTTCTCCTCTAGCCGAAATTTCTCGTTCCTCCTTTCAAGTTTCAGCCAAGAACCCTAGGGCTCCAAGTCTTAAGGCTTTTCAAGGGGAGAATCTAAGGGGAGGGTCTCTCCCAAGGAGGTAATTCGTGCGAGGAAGGGTGTCTTGGAGATTAAAGCGTGCAAGAGAGGATTGTCTTCCCTACACCATATAATAGTAAGATCTAGCGAAAAGATGTAAGTACTACTCACCTGCGGTATAAGTTGTTTCGATAATGCATGCGGTGTTATGGTTTTTATGCCTGAAGATACATGTTGGGTTATGTTAATGCATGGTAAGGAAGATACGTGTTATGGTTGTATGATGTCCTCCTACGTGTTTGGGATTAAGAGCATGTTAGAGTACCTTGAATCGCTTCTCATTTAGTTTGGGGCTAAGAAGCATAATCAAGTACTCTAAAGTGCTTCCCTATAACTAAGGAGGAACTAAGCACACATAAGGTGTTTGTTTAAATGACAAGCAAGTGCAAGTACAAGAAATCAATAGTTAAAAGAAAGTATTTTACTTTAGAAAGGCATGTACTGGACACAAGGTCTATGGGTGGGCTCCTAGACCGCCTAGTAGTACCTTAATGGGTTCGGGATTAGCTACCTCGGATTTTATTAAGGATGCGCCCAATGTGATACAATGCCGGACCCAAATCAAGTTGTTTACTATTTTCACTAGTTATGTAATGTAAAGATTTCAAAATTCATTGGTTGTCTTAGTGGAAGCTTCCTAAGTTCGAGAACTTGAGTTAAAGGGCAGCATTGATGAACTCTATAATATGCCAAGATTCCTATTTTCTTTATATTACTAGCATGGTTTGAGTTGATGTTTTGCATGATCAATCTATTTAAAAATGCATGTCGTGTATCTAATTCTGATTTATGTGTTTTAGCGTGAATTACGGTCAAGTGTAAGTTTTGTACTTTCCGCAATCAGTTTTTAAAAAGAAAACATGTTCTCTTTAAATGCATCGTTGTGAGTAGATGGTACTTACAAAGCATTCGCTTATATATTTGCATTTCCTTATATTGCAGATGAAGGTAAAGGAAAGCTTGAGTAGAAGGAGGCAGCAGGAGCAGTGTTTTATGTGTGTGTGCGACGGAATAGTGGAAGAAGATTTTGGAATTGGCTATGTTAAACCTTGGTGCTAATGTATTTCTTTATTTCCACTCCACCTGAAACACTAGTAACGGTTATTATGATAAATTTACAGTTTGGTAGTAATTGGTGTGTCAAAAACTCCTCCTTAAGTAATGGGATAGAATAGTAAGCCAAGGATGAGTAGTCAGGGGAGAACAACCTCTCTTATGGAGCAAGGGGTGACCTCTACACAGCCCGTGTCACGACCGTGCAGACTCACACGATCCCCTACCCCCTGCTCTCGGCCAAGGTGACACGGCAGTGTGGTGTTGGAGTGTATACTAAAAGCCTAACTTTTGTAAACATTTATTTTTGAAATAAAATAATCACATTGGTCAATATCTACATTTATTTGTTAAATGTAATTATTCTATTAATTTATATATAATAGACAACATGGTGTGTGGTGTCACACACAGAAGATCATGTTATTGGTTCTTTATAAATTATAAACAGTTGCTCACGACTAAGATGGAAAGAAACAAACCATCTGAATAGTCATAGTGTAATTAGATATTAGTTTATCTTGATTAATAAATTACACTAGTACACTCTAAATGTATTGAGTAGGACCATTTTAGGTAAGTTCTTTTTGTACTGACTTAATAAAAAACTAAATCTTAGTTATTATGGAAGTGTGTGCGCTTAATCCTAATATAATAACAAGCACATATATTTAATATTTACTTCTTTGACTTATCAAAGGGTGAGGTTTAACTCGATAAATCAATATGCCCGATAAGTTAGAAAATGATATTACTTATAGTGTGTGTTGTTGATTATAGAAGGAATATGTGTCCTAGTTATCTAGGTTGAGAATGTTCTCAAGAGGAGCTCATAAGGATTGCCATGTTAAACCCTGCAGGTGGACTTAGTCTGACATGACAATGAAGTTGAGTGGTACTACTCTTGGAGCTAGATATTAATTGAGTTGTTAGTAACTTACATAATTAGTGGACATTCGTAATCTTAAACACAGGGAGACTAACACACTCATGATAAGAAGGAGCCCATAATGTAATTTGGGATTGGTGCGGTAGTGCGATAATAACTCTCGAGTGGAATGAGTTATTATCGATGAACTTGAGTTGTGTGTTCGGGGTGAACACAGGATACTCAAGCTCATCGGAAGGCCAAAACCAATTTCTCCTCTAGGTCCCTGTCGTAGCCTCATTAAAACCTCAAGTCCATCCAAATATAAGCTCATCTTGGTGTCCAAGAAGACGGCTGGTCCAATGCTTGGTGGCCAAGCAAGGGCCGGCCACATCCTCTTCTATAGGGGTCGGCCCTTTGCTTGGTGCCCAAGCATGTAGGGGCCGGCCACAATAATTCAAACAAGGAGGGGTGCTTTGAATTTTTAAAATCTTCTCTTTGTAGAAAACTACAAGTTTTAAAAGAGAGATTTTTAAATTTTTAAAACTTTCCGTATTTGAATTAGGTCACATGTTTTAAAAGAAAGTTTAAAAGATTTTAAAACGTTCCTTTTTTAACCATCCTCAGAGTTTAGAAAAAAAAAGGAAGAGAAGTTTTAAAGTTTAAATTTTCTATAACCATGTTAAAAAAAGGAAATTTTATAAGAGAAATTTTAAATTTTAAAACATAGTTTTAATTTTTAGAACTTTCCTTTTTTAACTCCTACTTTAGATAAAGAGAGCTTGTAAAATTTTATAAGAGTTTTTCTTCTTGTAAAATTTTATAAAAAATAATATTTCTTTCCTCTTATGGGGGTCGGCCAACCTTGCTTGGTGCCCAAGTAAGGTGGCCGGCCAAAATGAAAAAAAAAATCATTATCCAAATTGATTTGGTGATTGATTCAATCAAGAGGAATGAAAATGAAAATAAAAAGGGAAAAGGAAAAAAACTAGAGGAAGATTTTAATTTTTGTAAAAATTCTTCCCTTATTTGCCTTAGGCAAATATTATAAAAGAAGGGGTGAGGAGGCTTCATGAGACACAATTCTTATTCTCTTGCTTGGAGGATCTCTTGGTGTGGCCGGCCCTCTCTCTTCTCCCTTTCCCTTTGCTCTCTTCTCCTTGGTGGTGGTGGTGGCCGGATTTTAGAGGAAGAGGAAGAAAGCTTTTGGGTGGTGTTCATCTTGGAGGATCGTCGCCCACATGACGTCCAAGGAGAGGCAAGGAATACGGCAGAAGATCTCGAGGCCATTAGTTTACAAAGAGAAGGTTTAATTAGCAATTGTTTTCCGCATCATGCTAGTTATTTCTTTTTGTATGAATTCCAAACACAAGAGGCATTAGATCTAGTATTTCGAATTAGTTTTTCGAATTTGTGTTTTCTTTGTTTTCGAATTTGTGCTTCGATTGTTCTTTTTGGTTAACCTAGAGTTATTTAAGGAAATTAAATATTAGTTTTCCTTAAAAGGATTTGTCTAGGCGGTGGTGGTTGCTCCCATATCCAAGAAGGTCATGTGCCTTGCCATGCAGTCCTGGAAGCCAATTTTGGAAATTAATATTTAATGGAATTAATAACATAGGTGGATTTGAATCAATAGTGTTAAGTTCCACTTGCGATTCAAATCTAAACCATTAAGAACAGATAAGTTAGATTTCGAATCAATGATGTTAAGTTCTGTCTGCGATTCCTAATTTAACTTCTAAAGAACACAATAGGTTATTTAAGGAAAGGTTCGACACTTGTACAAAAAAATTTTGTACAGTGGAACTGGTTCATTTTCCTAGGACTGATCAACAATTGGTATTAGAGCTAGGGTTTGCCTCTGTGTGTTTTGGTTTTCAAATTAATTATGCACATGTCATACATAATTTAGGTATAATAATAGTAGGATGTGCTAACGTTGTGGTTGCAGGCTCCAACTATTATGACATTTAGATATTGTTTGTGATTGGACCCTTGGACATGTCAAGGGCATTATTTTATGTGCATGATTGTATGTATCAAATACAGCAGGAGCTGTATTATTTTTAGAATTTTATTTTTGTTTGATCTAGAATATATGTACATTCCTTTATGGAATATAGGATCGATATATGTAAAATTCTATTTTTGTCGCGATCGGATGCTTGCAAGGTGTGGTACTTTTTGAGGACCAGAGGCGCAATGGAATAAGAAGCAAGATAGATGCGACAATTCGACCCGATGGCGGTGGCTAAAAATGACAGCAGCTAGGGTTGGAGCATCTTGAAGACAATGATGGAAAAGGCCATAATAGTTGGAAAATTAATTTCCAAATTAATTTCTTTTATTTACTGTGATGTTTATGTGCATGTGATGTATGCTAGCATAGGTTAAATAACTAAGTGGGAGAGGGATTTTAATAAATTCCATGGTCTCCATTACTGGTTTGTGAGTGATGCAACAAGCTTGCGTGTTGGCTCTGAGTGCCTCCCTCCACAACGGATGGGTTTGTTGCGGATCACTAGATCAAACTTCCTTTATGGATGGTTATAGGAAATTATTTAGGAGTGTGTGATCTTCTCCATCTAAAGGGGCACAATCATATTTAATGGACTTAGTATCAAGTAATGATATACACTTAGACGCATTCAATAGTATCCTCCCCAACGGAGTCACTGCTATTGTTTTGTGTGACCAAAGTGAAACCAACTATTAATTTTATTTGTCATAAAGTTAGGATGACAAGATAATAAAATTAATGGGTCACACCCTCCTCTTACAAATGTTGAATTTGTATACGTCCACACTAACGTGACATGCAATATTCATGGTGATTTGAGGTGTTGGTTAATTTAAAATAGTATGGTTTGATGAATCAATATTATTCTAAATTTAGAGTCTTGACCAAAGTTTATTTTTGTGATTCTTAGGATGACTTTCAACCCACTAGCTATTATACTGAAAGAGAACAAACTTACTGGTTCCAACTATATTGATTGGAAAAGGAACCTAGACATTGTTCTTACTGCTGAAAGCTATAAGTTTGTACTGATTGAGGCTTGCCCTGATGCACCTAACGGTGACTCTACCCCAGAGGAGATTGAGTATCATAAGAAATGAGTAAATGCTGATGAGATGGCGCGGTGTTACATTTTGGCATCAATGTCAAATGTATTGCAATATCAGCATCAAGATTTACAAACAGCTTATGATATAATGAACAATCTCAAAGAACTCTTTGGGCACCAGAGTGGGACTGCTAGGCAAGAGGCAATGAGAAATTTAATGATAGCCACCATGTTTGAGGGAACACCCGTAAGGGAGCATATCCTCAAAATGATGACCTATCTGAACAAAATACAAGTTCTTGGAGGAGAAATTGATGGGAAAACCCAGGTCGATATAATTCTCCAAATGCTACCCAGAAGTTTTGAGCAGTTCCGCCTAAACTATAACATGAACAAAAGAGAGTATACATTGGCAGAACTTCTGACAGAACTACAGGCAGCAGAAGATATATTTCGTCAAAGTTCTCAGATTCACTATGCTGAAAATGGTTCTACTTCTAAGTCAAAAGGAAAGAAGAAGAAGAAATAGGTCTTTTCAGCAAAGAGAGTGAATAAACCTTAGGGACAAAAAGCTGGAATGAAGAAGCCGAATGGCAAGTGCTTCATCTGCAAGCAATCAGGACATTGGAAGGCGGACTGTCCTCATAGGAATCAGAACAATAAAGGTATATCTCATGCTCTAGTAGTTGAAACATGTTTAGCGATGTTATCTACCAGCACCTGGTGTGTAGATATGGGAGACACTGATCATGTCTGTAATTCTTTGCAGGGGTTCCAGGAAACCAGACAACTATTTGATGGAGAGATAACCGTCTACATGGGCAATGCTAATAAGGTGGCAGCTGTTGTAGTGGGAGACGTCTACTTATCTTTTGATAGGAATAGAAGTTTGATTTTAAGAAATTGTCTTTATGTACCCAGTTTTAGAAAGAATTTAATTTCAGTTTCTAAACTATATTTGGATGGATATTATGTTTCCTTTAGTAACAATGCCATTATAAAGAGAAATAAGGTGATTATCTATTCTGGTGCATTGGTTGGCAATTTATATACTTTAAATCCAATTTCTCCCACAAAGCAAAATATGGAAATTAATAACACATCTTCTAACTCTAATAAGAGAAAAGAACCTTCGGAAATGAACCAAACGTATCTTTGGCATCTAAGGCTTGGTCATATTAACTTAAATAGGATTCAAAGGCTTGTAGCCGATGGACTCTTGGGTTCATTAGAGTTGGAAAAGTTTCCAACATGTGAATCCTGCTTGGAAGGTAAAATAACCAAGAGACCTTTTAAGGCTAATGGGTATAGAGCCAAAGATGTATTAGAACTGGTTCATTCTGATTTGTGTGGTCCTATGTCTATCCAGGCAAGAGGTGGTTATGAATACTTCATCTCCTTTATAGACGATTATTCAAGATACTGATACATTTATCTGATGCGCCGCAAGTCTGAATGCTTTGACAAGTTCAAAGAATATAGGGCTGATGTGGAGAAACGTCTTGGTAAAAGTATCAAGACACTACGGTCTGACCGTGGTGGCGAATACCTCTTTGGAGAGTTTAGGAATTACTTATCAGAAGTCGGGATTCAATCCCAATTGTCTGCACCTGGTACACCCCAACAGAATGGTGTGGCAGAACGAAGGAATAGGACTCTTATGGAAATGGTTAGATTGATGATGAGTTATTTAGAATTACCAAATTCATTTTGGGGAAATTCTCTGGAAACAGCAATGTACATTCTGAATATGGTACCTTCTAAAACAATTCCTTCTACTCCCATGGAATTATGGAATAGGCGTAAGCCTAGTCTGAATTATATCCAGATATAGGGCAATCCAGCACATGTGCTGAAGGGAGATACTGACAAGTTGGAATCACGTATAGAAATTTGTCTGTTTGTGGGAGATCCGAAGGGACCGAAAGGTGGTTTGTTTTATAATCCTAAAAATCAGAAGATCATTGTTAACACCAATGCTCGATTTTTAGAAGAAGATTATGTAATGAACCATAAGCCCATGAGTGAAATAGTTCTAGAAGAAATAAGAGAGGACACGTATACTTTAATACCAATAGTACAAGATGAAGTACCATAAGAAACTGCAACACGTGTCACACATGATACACAACCAGAGACAGTGCCTCATCATAGTGGGAGGGTTGTAAGGCAACCTGAGAGATTCATGTTTTTGGGAGTCTTCGGACTTGATCCTGGGTAAACATGAACCTGATCCCCGGACATATGACGAAGCACTCCAAGATATAGATGCAGTATCTTGGCAAAAGGCAATGAATTCAGAAATATAATCTATGCATTCTAATAAGGTCTGGGAGCTTGTAGAACCACCTGATGGTGTAAAAGCCGTTGGATGCAAGTGGATCTATAAAAGGAAAAGAGGGACAGACGGGAAGGTAGAAACCTTCAAAGAAAGACTTGTTGAGAAAGGGTACACTCAGAAAGAGGAAATCGATTATGAGGAGACCTTTTCGCCGGTAGTCATGCTTAAGTCTATCCGGATACTCTTATCCATTGTCAATCATATGGATTATGAGATTTGACAAATGGATGTTAAGACAGCTTTCCTTTATGGAAGTCTTGAAGAAAATATCCATATGAAGTAACCAGAGGGATTCATTGAAAAAGGCAAAGAGCATCTAGTGTGCAAGCTGAATCGGTCCATTTATGGACTAAATCAAGCTTCAAGATCTTGGAACATCCGGTTTAATGAAGTAATCTAGTCATATGGATTTATTCAGTGTCCGGATGAGTCTTGTGTATACAAAAAGTGTAACGGAAACGTGGTGGTATTTCTTATACTATACGTAGATGATATTTTGTTAATTGGCAACACTGTCAAAGTATTATCAGACGTAAGGGTATGGTTGTCCAAACAATTTGATATGAAGGACTTAGCAGAATGTGGACACATTCTTGGGATCAAAGTCATAAGGGATCGCAAGAAAAGAATGTTGTGTTTATCTCAAGTTTCATATATAGATACAATCCTTGCTCGTTTTAGCATGTAGAACTCCAAAAAAGGTTTCTTACCTTTTAGGCATGGAGTAGCCTTATCTAAAGAGATGTCTCCGAAGACATCAAAGGAGATGGAGGATATGAAGGCAGTTCCTTATGCTTCGGCTGTATGAAGCCTTATGTATACAATGCTTGTACGAAACATGATATCTATTTTACTGTGGGCGTGGTTAGCAGATATCAGAGTAACCCTGGACAAGAACATTGGACTGCTGTAAAGCATATATTGAAGTACCTGAGAAAGACTAGAGATTATATACTAGTATACCAAGTAGACGATTTGCTCCCTGTGGGTTACACAGATTCGGACTTCCAATCAGATAGGGACAATAGTAAGTCTACGTCAGGCTAAGTGTTTACTCTAGGAGGTGGAGCCATTGCATGGAGGAGTGTTAAGCAGAAATGCGTCTCAGACTCAACCATGCAAGCTGAGTATGTGGCAGCCTCTGAGGCAGCCAAAGAAGTTGTATGGCTTAGGAATTTTCTAATGAACTTAGATGTGATTCCTACTTTGCCCAAAATCATCACAATTTATTGTGATAATAGCGGTGCAGTTGAAAACTCGAAGGAGCCACGAGCCCATAAGGCAAGTAAACATATAAAGTACAAGTACCACCTGATACGAGACATCGTCAAGCGAGGAGAAGTTGTCGTCGCCAAGATTGCATCAGTAGATAACCTGGCAGATCCTTTCACTAAGGCCCTTCCAGCGAAAGCTTTTGATCGGCATGTGGAGGGGATGGGAATCTGATGTATGACAACAGATATGGCAGCTTAGTCTTTTAGTATAAGTGGGAGATTGTTGGAGTGTATACTAAAAGCCTAACTTTTGTAAACATTTATTTTTGAAATAAAAGAATCACATTGGTCAATATCTATATTTATTTGTTAAATGTAATTGTTCAATTAATTTATATATAGTAGACAACATGGTGTGTGGTGTCACACACAGAAGATCATGTTGTCGGTTCTTTAAAAATTAAAAATAGTTGCTCACGACTAAGATGGAAAGGAACAAACCATCGGAATAGTCGTAGTGTAATTAGGTATTAGTTTATCTTGATTAATAAATTACACTGGTACACTCTAAGTGTATTGAGTAAGACCATTTTAGGTAAGTTCTTTTTGTACTGACTTAATAAAAGAACTAGACCTTAGTTATTATAGAAGTGTGTGCTCTTAATCCTAATATAATAACAAGTACATATATTTAATATTTATTTCTTTGACTTATCAAAGGGTGAGGTTTAGCTCGATAAATCAATATGCCCAATAAGTTGAGAAATGATATTACTTATAGTGTGTGTTGTTAATTATAGGAGGAATATGTGTCCTAGTTATCTAGGTTGAGAATGTCCCCAAAAGAAGCTCATAAGGATTGCCATGTTAAACCCTGCAGGTGGACTTAGTCCAACATGACAATGAAGTTGAGTGGTACTACTCTTGGAGCTAGATATTAATTAAATGAGTTGTCAGTAACTTACTTAATTAGTGGGCATTCGTAATCTTAAACACAGGGAGACTAATACATTCATGATAAGAAGGATCCATAATGTAATTTGGGATTGGTGCGGTAGTGCGATAATAACTCTCTAGTGGAATGAGTTATTATCGATGAACTTGAGTTGTGTGTTCGGGGTGAACACGGGATACTCAAGCTCATCGGAAGGTCAAAACCAATTTCTCCTCTAGGTCTCTGTCGTAACCTCATTAAAGCCTCAAGTCCATCCAAATATAAGCCCATCTTGGTGTCCAAGAAGACGGCTGGTCCAATGCTTAGTGACCAAGCAAGGGTCGGCTACATCCTCTTCTATATGGGTCGGCCCTTTGCTTGGTGCCCAAGCATGTAGGGGTCGACCATAATAATTCAAACAAGGAGGGGTGTTTTAAATTTTTAAAATCTTCTCTTTGTAGAAAATTACAAGTTTTAAAAGAGAGATTTTTACATTTTTAAAACTTTCCTTATTTGAATTAGGCCACATGTTTTAAAAGAAAGTTTAAAAGATTTTAAAACGTTCCATTTTTAACCATCCTCATGGTTTAGAAAAAAAAAGGGAAGAGAAGTTTTAAAATTTAAATTTTCTATAACCATGTTAAAAAAAGGAAATTTTATAAGAGAAGTTTTAAATTTTAAAACATGGTTTTAATTTTTAGAACTTTCCTTTTTTAACTCCTACTTTAGGAAAGAGAGCTTGTAAATTTTATAAGAGTTTTTCTTATTGTAAAATTTTATAAAAAATAATAATTCTTTCCTCTTATGGGGGCCGACCAACCTTGCTTGGTGCCCAAGCAAGGTGGCTGGCCAAAAAGAAAAAAAATAAATCATCATCCAAATTGATTTGGTGATTGATTCAATCAAGAGGAAAGAAAAGGAAAATAAAAAGGGAAAAAGAAAAACTATAGGAAGATTTTAATTTTTGTAAAAATTCTTCCCTTATTTATCTTGGGCAAGTATTATAAAAGAAGGGGTGAGGAGGCTTCATGAGACACAATTCTTATTCTCTTGCTTGGAGAATCTCTTGGTGTGGCCGGCCCTCTCTCTTCTCCCTTTCCCTTTGCTCTCTTCTCCTTGGTGGTAGTGGTGGCCAGATTTTAGAGGAAGAGGAAGAAAGATTTTGGGTGGTGTTCATCTTGGAGGATCGTCGCCCACACGACGTCCAAGGCGATGTGAGGAATACGGCAGAAGATCTCGAGGTCATTAGTTTACAAAGAGAAGGTATAATTAGCACTTATTTTCCGCATCATGCTAGTTATTTCTTTTTGTATGAATTCCAAATACAAGAGGCATTAGATCTATTATTTCGAATTAGTTTTTCGAATTTATGTTTTCTTTGTTTTCAAATTTGTGATTCGATTGTTCTTTTTGGTCAACCTAGAGTTATTTTAAGGAAATTAAATATTAGCTTTCCTTAAAAGGATTTGTCAAGGCGGTGGTGGTTGCTCCCATATCCAAGAAGGTCATGTGCCTCGCCATGCAGTCCTGAAATCCAATTTTGGAAATTAATATTTAATGGAATTAATAACATAGGTGGATTTGAATCAATAGTGTTAAGTTCCGCTTGCGATTCAAATCTAAATCATTAAGAACAGATAAGTTAAATTTGGAATCAATGATGTTAAGTTCCGTCTGCGATTCCTAATTTAACTTCTAAAGAACACAATAGGTTATTTAAGGAAAGTTTCGACACTTGTACAAAAAAATTTTGTACAATGGAACCGGTACGTTTTCCTAGGACTAACCAACAATTCACACAGCCGTGCACCTCTTCTTCTCGGCCCAAGGTGACACGCTCGTGTGGATTCACACGGTCGTGCACCCCTTCCTCTCTATCATGGTGACACGACCGTGTGGATTCACACGGTCGTGCACCTCTTCTTCTCTGCCCAAGATGACACAGCCGTGTGGATTCACACGCCGTGCACCCCTTCCTCTCTGTCAAGGTGACACGACCGTGTGGATTCACACGGTCATGTATTTCTTCCCCTCGGCCAAGGGGACACGGCCGTGTGGATTCACACGGTTGTGTACCTCTCTCTCTCTGCCAAGGGGCACGGTCGTGTGGATTCACACGGTCGTGCATCTTTACTTGGCTCCAAGTCATGTCCTATCAGTCGAACAAATGAAAGTACACCTATAGGCTAAACCGTACATAATGTGTAAGAATGCCAAAAAATTTAGATATACAGAAAGGGTAACGTCTATCCAATTGTTTTGTAAATTATTGTTAAGCCGAAGGGCGGGCGTTACAAATATTGCTATATGGGTCATCGTAATTTTTTAAATAGTGATCATATGTTTAGAAAAAATGCTCAATTTTTTGATAGCACAGAAGAGTTTGGAAGACCACCACCCACACTATCAGGAGACATGGTGATGGATGAGTTGAAAATTTTGAAATTTACATTTGGGAAAACAATTAATGATAATTCAGCACTACCATTTAATTGGAAAAAATTAAGTATTTTTTTGTCTACCGTATTAGAAAGATAATGTGATACGTCACAATCTTGACCTTATGCATATTGAAAAGAATGTTTGTGAATCTATTTGTGGGGCATTGCTGAATATGGAAGGAAAAATGAAAGATAATCTTAAATCTCGAATTGATTTGCAAGAAATGGGGATAAGAACAACACTTCATCCTATTGAGAAAGGACCAAAGAAAGTTTATTTACCTCTAGCATGTTAGAGTGTATACTAAAAGCCTAGCTTTTGTATAAACATTTATTTAGAAATAAAGAATCACAATGGTCAAATATCTATATTTATTTGTTAAATGTAATTTGTTCAATTAATTTATATAGTAGACAACATGGTGTGTGGTGCCACACACAGAAGATTATGTTGTCAGTTCTTTATAAATTATAAACAGTTGCTCGCAACTAAAATGGAAAGGAACAAACTGTTGAAGTAGTCGTAGTGTAATTAAGTATTAGTTTATCTTAACTAATAAATTACAATGATACACTCCAAGTGTATTGAGTAGGACCATTTTAGGTAAGTTCTTTTTGTACTGACTTTATAAAAGAACTAGACCTTAGTTATTATGGAAGTGTGTGCTTAATCCTAATATAATAACTAACACATATATTTAGTATTTATTTCTTTGACTTATCAATGGGTGAGATTTAGCTCGATAAATCAATAAGCCCGATAAGTTGGGAAATGATATTACTTATAGTGTATGTTGTTGATTATAGAAGGAAACTGTGTCCTTGTAATCTAGGTTGAGAATGACCTCAAGAGGAGCTCATAAGGATTGTCATGTTAAACCCTGCAGGTAGACTTAGTCCGACATGACGATAACGTTGAGTGATACTACTCTTGGACTAAGATATTGATTAAGTGAGTTGTCAGTAACTCATTTAATTAGTGGGCATTCATTATCTTAAACACAGGGAGACTAACACACTCATAATAAGAAGGAACCCAAAATGTAATTTGGCATTGGTGCGGTAGTTCAATAATAGTTTTTTAGTGGAATGAATTATTATTGATGAAATTAATTTATGTGTTTGGGGCGAACACGGGATGCTTAATTTCATCGGGAGATCAAAACAAATTCCTCCTCTCGGTCCCTATCGTAGCCTCTTAATTATAGAGTACTATACCCACCTTCTTACCCAGCCTATAGGGGCCGGCCAAGCTAGCTTGGAGTCCAAGCTAGGGTCGGCCAAAGGCATGGTTCATGGGTTCATGAGGTGGCCGGCCCTAGCTTGAACCCAAGCTTAGGTGGTCGGCCCTATTAAATTAAAAAGTAATTTTCTTTTTAAAATTTTTCTTATGTGGATTCCATTGTTTTAAAAGAGAGTTTAAAATTTAAATATTTCCTTTTATAACTTTCTATAAAAGATTAAGAAAAGATTTGAAATCTTTTCTTATTTGTAGATTGAAAGGTAGATTTTAATTTTGAGAAAACTTTCCTTTTTTAACCATGATCATGATTTAAAAGAAAGTTTAAAAATTAAATATTCTCTTTTATTAGTTTCTACAAAAGATTAAGAAAAGATTTGATATCTTTCCATATTTGTTTATTAAAAGGAGATTTTAATTTTTAGAAATAACTTTCCTTTTTGAAAATCATCCACATGTTTAAAAGAAAGATTTTAATTTATAAAATTTTATTTTTATAATCCACCATGAAGGGAAAAATTATTAGAGAATTTTTTTTATAAATTTCCGGAGACAAATTAGGAAGTTTTAATTCTTATAATTAAAACTCTTCTTATTTATAGCTTATAGATGTGGCCGACCATGTAATGTGAGAAGAGGAAATTATTTTTAATTAAATAAATTTTCCTTTTCATGACAAAAGAATTAAGGAAATTTTTATTTAAATTTCCTTATTTGCCAAGACCAAGGAATATAAAAGAGAGGGTAGAGGTGCCTTCATGGGGGATAACCTCTACTCTATTTTTCTCCTCTCTTTTTCTCCTTGGGTATGGCCGGCCCCTTCTTTTTCTCTCCTCTCCTTATTGTGGCCGAAACTTTTTCAATGGTGGAGTTCTCTTGGTGGTCGGATCAAGCTTGGAGAAGAAGGAGAGAAAGGAAGCCTAGTCTCTAGTATCCCTTGGAGCATTGGTGGTGGTCGAACCTCTCCATCAAGAAGGACTCTTGGTGGCCGAAACCTAGAAGGAAGAAGAAGGTGTTTGGTGGTTCTCATCTTAGAAGATCGTTTCCCACACAACGTCCGAGGTTAGAAGAGGAATACGGTAGAAGATCAAGGGATCATTAAAGTTTACAAAGAAAGGTATTACTAGTATTTATTTTCCGCATCATGCTAGTTTATTTCTTTGTAAGAATTCCAAACACAAGAGGCAATTAGATCTAGTTTTTCGAATTAGTTTTTTGAGTTTGTGTTTTCTTCTTTTTCAAATTTGTGATTCGATTGTTCTTTTTGGTTAACCTAGAGTTATTTAAGGAAATTAAATATTAGCTTTCCTTAAAAGGCTTTGTCTAGGCGGTGGTGGTTGCTCCCATATCCAAGAAGGCCATGTGCCTTGCCATGCAGTCCTAGAAGCCAATTTTGGAAATTAATATTTAATGAAATTAATAACATAGGTGGATTTGAATCAATAGTGTTAAGTTCCGCTTGCGATTCAAATCTAAATCATTAAGAATAGATAAGTTAAATTTGGAATCAATGATGTTAAGTTCCATCTGCGATTCCTAATTTAACTTCTAAAGAACACAATAGGTTATTTAAGGAAAGATTCGACACTTGTACAAAAAAATTTTGTACAGTGGAACCAGTACGTTTTCCTAGGACTAACCAACAATTGGAACCAGAGCTAGGGTTTGCCTCTGTGTGTTTGGTTTTTAAATAGATTATGCGCATGTCATACATAATTTAGGCAGGATAATAATAGGATGTGCTAACTTTATGGTTGTAGGCTCCAACTATTATGGCATATAGATATTGTGTGTGATTGGACCCTTGGACATGTCAAGGGCATTTTATTATGTGTGCATGATTGTATGTATCAAATACTGTAGGAGCTGTGTTATTTTTAGAATTTTATTTTTATTTGATCTAGAATACATGTACATTCCTTTATGGAATATAGGATCGATGTATGTAAAATTCTATATTTGTCGCGGATCATATCCTTGCGAGACGTGGTGCTATCGGAGGACCAGAGGCGCAGCGGAATAAGAAGCAAGATAGATGCAACAACTCGACCCGATGGCGGTGGCTAAAAAAGGCAGCAGCTAGGGTTGGAGCACACGGAGGACAGTGATGAGAATGCCATAATAGTTGGAAAATTAATTTCCATATTTATTGCTTTTATTTACTGTGATGTGTGTGTGCATGTGATGTATTCTAGCATAGGTTAAAATTCCTCACCATAAATAACTAAGTGAGAGAGAGATTAGTATATGAATCCCATGGTCTCCATTACTGGTTTGTAAGTGATGCAACAAGTTTGCGCGTTGGCTCTGAGTGCCTTCCTCCATATCGGATGAGTTTATTTGCGGATCACTATATCAAACTTCCATTTTGGATGGTTATAGGAAATTAATTAAGAGCGTGTTATCTTCCCCATCGGAAGGGCATAATCTTATTTAATGGACTAAGTATCAAGTAATGGTATACACTTAGGCTCATTTAATAGTATCCTCCCCATCGGAGACACTGCTATTATTTGTGTGACCAAAGGAAAACCAACTATTAATTTGTCACAAAGATAGGTTGACAAGATAATTAAAACCCCCTCTTACAAATGTTTGGTTTTGTATACGTCCACACTATCGTGACATGCAAAATTCACAGTATATGAGGTAATTTTATTTGTCAAGTTGACAAGAAAATAAAATTAATTGGAAAAACTCCTCTTACAAATGTTTGGTTTTGTATACGTCCACACCATCATGGCATACAAAATTCACGGTGTCCGAGGTAATTTTATTTGTCATAAAGATTTATTGACAAGATAATTAATGGGTAAAACCCTCCTCTTACAAATGTTCAATTTTGTATACGTCCACACTATCATGACATGCAAAATTCACAGTGTTTGAGGTGTTTGTGAATTTAAATAATATTATTTGAGGAATCAATGCTATTTTAAATTCAAAGTTTTGACCAAATATTTGATCAAAGATAGACCAACTATTAATTTTATTCGTCATAAAGTAAGCTTGACGAGATAATAAAATTAATGTATAAAATCTCCTCTTTGATTTTGTATACGTCCACACTATCGTGACATACAAAATTCACGGGAATTTTTAAGGAGTTGGTCTTGACCAAATATTTTTGTGATTCTTAGGTTTTCAAATGTTAGTCAATCCCCTAGTTGTTATACTATAGAAAAGACTTAGTAGTCCCAATTATAATGATTGGAAATAGGACTTGGACATTAAGGTAGACTGTCCTCTTAGAACTAAGAACAATATAGGTGTATTTTATTCATTAGTTGTAACATGTTTAGTGGAGTTATCTACCGGTACCTGGCGTGTAGATATGGGAACCACTAATCATGTCTGCAATTTATTGTAGGGTTCCAGGAAATCCGACAACTATATGAAAAGGAAAACGCCGTCTACATGGGCACTACTGCAAAAGTAGCAGCTGTTGCAGTGGGAGATATTTATCCTCTGATAGGAATAAAATATGGATTAACTTTACGTACTAAGTTTAGAAAGAACCTGATTTCAGTTTATAAACTATTAAAGAATAGATATTGTGTCTATTTTAATAATAAAGTTGTTATCGAGAAAATAGGAAAGATATTTGTTCTGGTACGTTGGTTGGCAATTTATAAATCCAATAACTCCCACGATGCAATAAATGGAAATTAATAACACATCTTCTAACTTTAATAAGAGAAAGCAACCTTCAGAAATGAACCAATCACATCTTTGGCAGTCTAAGGCTAGGTAATATTAACTTGAGTAGGATTCAAAGGATAATGAACTCTTGGGTTCATTGGTAGTGGAAATCTTTCCAACCTGCGAGTCTTACTTGGAAGGAAAAATAACCAAGAAGATTTTAAGTATAAGGGGTATAGAGTCAAAGATGTGTTGAAATTGGTTCATTCTGATTTGTGTGGTCCTTTGACTATCCAGATAAGAGGTGGTTTCGAATATTTCGTCTCTTTTATAGATGACTATTCGAGATAAGGATACATTTACTTGATGCACCGCAAGTCTAAGTACTTTGATTAGTTCAGAGAGTACTAGGCTGATGTGGAGTAATGTCAAAGTAAAAGTATCAAGACACTATGATGAAATTGTAGTAACAAATACCTCTTAGGAGAGTTTAGGAGTCACTTATCAGAAGTCAGGATTCAATCCCAACTAACTGCACCTGGTACACCCCAACAGAATAGTGTAGTAGAAAGAAGGTATAAGGCTCTTATGGAATAATTAGATCGATGATGAGTTATTCATAAAATTACCAAATTTGTTTTAAGTATATACATTGGAAACGGAAGTGAACATAGTACCTTCTAAGTTAGAACTCTCTACTCCCACAGAATTGTTGAATGGGCGTAAGCCTAGTCTGAAGCATATTCGGATTTGGGTGGTCTAGCATGTGAGAGACACTGAAAAGTTGGACATGAGTTCACTTGTTTGTGAGTTATCCTAGAAAAATGAAAAGAGGTTTGTAGTCCTTAAAATCGAAAGGTCATTGTTGGCACCAATGCCTGATTTTAGAAAAGGACTATACTATAAACCTCAAGCCCATGAGTAAAAATTGTTCTTAAGGAAATTAAAAGACACGTCTAATCTAGTACCAACTGTACAAGATGAAATATCACAAGAAACTACAACACGTATCACAAATGATACACAATTGCAGAAAGTGTCTCGTCGTAGTGGGAGTGTTGTTAGGTAACCTAAAAGATTCATGTTAGAGAGTCTTTGAACTCGATCCCTATTGGATATGAACCTGATCTCCGAACATATGACGAAGCACTCCAAGATAAAGATGCAGCATCTTAATATATGTATTCTAATAGAGTCTGGGAGCTTATAAAATCACCAAATGGTGTAAAAGCCATTGGGTGAAAATAAGTTTACAATAGGAAAAAAGGGATAGATAGGAAGGTAGAAACTTTCAAAGCAAGGCTTGTTGAAAAAGGAAACTTTTTCACCGGTAGCCATGCTTAAGTCTATTCGGATTCTTTTATCTATTACTTCTCATATGGACTATGAGATTTAGTAAGTGGATGATAAGACAGCTTTCCTTAATGGAAGTCTTGAAGAAAACATCCATATAAAGCAACCAGAAGGGTTCATTGAAAAGAGCATCTTATGTGTAAGCTTAATTAGTCTATGGACTGAAGTAAAGCTTCAAGGTCTTGGTACATCCAGTTTAATAAAGTAATCCAGACCTATGGATTTATTTTATAACCGAATGAGTTTTGTGTATACAAGAAGTGTGATGGAAACGTGGTGGTATTTCTTGTAATATACGTAGATAACATTTTTGGTAGTTGGAAACAATATCAAAGTGTTGTCAGAAGTAAGGGTATGGTTGTTCAAACAATTCGATATGAAGGACTTGGGAGAATGCATATATTCTTGGGATCAAAGGGATCGTAAGAAAAGAATATATTTTACTTATCCCAAGCTTCATATATCGAAACAATCCTTGCTCATTTTAAGCATGCAAAACTCCAAGAAAGGTTTCTTACCTTTTCTACATGGAGTAGCTTTATTTAAAAGAGATGTCTCTGAAGACATCAAAGGAGATAGAGGAAATGAAGGCAGTTCCATATGCTTCGGTTGTCGGAAGCCTAATGTATGCTATGCACGAGATCAGAAATCTGTTTTGCCAAGGGCATAGTTAGCAGATATCTAAGTAACTCTGGACAAGGACATTGGACTGCGGTAAAGCATATATTGAAGTACCTTAGAGGCACTAGAGATTATATGCTAGCTTACAAGGCAGATAATTTGGTCCCTGTGGGTTGAACAGATTTTGACTTCCAATCAGATAGGGACAATAGTAAGTCGACCTCGGGGTTTTGTGTTTACTTTAGGAGGTGAAGTCATAACTATGGAAGAGTGATAAGAAAAGGTGATTTTTCAGACTCCACTATGGAAGTTGAGTATGTGGCAGCCTTAGAGGCAGCCATAGAAGCTGAATGACTCAGTAACCTCAAGATGGACTTAGATATGATTTCTGGTTTGTCCAAAGATTATTACAATTTATTGTAATAATAGTGGTGCAGTAACAAACTCGAAAAAACCATGAGTCCATAAGTCAAGTAAACATAATAGAGCGCAAGTACCACCCAATACGAGAAATCATATAAACGAGGAGAAGTTGTTGTCGCCTAGATTGCATCAGGTGATGACCTATAGATCCTTTCACTAAGGTCCTTAATGCAAGAGCTTTTGATGGGCATGTTGAAGGGTTGGGAATCAGATGTATGGCAGCATAGTCTATTAGTATAAGTGGGAGATTGTTAGAGTGTATACTAAAAGCCTAGCTTTTGTATAAACATTTATTTAGAAATAAAGAATCACAATGGTCAAATATCTACATTTATTTATTAAATGTAATTTGTTCAATTAATTTATATAGTAGACAACATGGTGTGTGGTGTCACACATAGAATATCATGTTGTCAGTTCTTTATAAATTATAAACAGTTGCTCACGACTAAAATGGAAAGGAACAAACCGTTGAAGTAGTCATAGTGTAATTAAGTATTAGTTTATCTTAACTAATAAATTACACTGATACACTTCAAGTGTATTGAGTAGGACCATTTTAGGTAAGTTCTTTTTGTACTGACTTTATAAAAGAAATAGACCTTAGTTATTATGGAAGTGTGTACTCTTAATCCTAATATAATAACAAATACATATATTTAGTATTTATTTCTTTGACTTATCAATGGGTGAGATTTAGCTCGATAAATCAATAAGCCCGATAAGTTGGGAAATGATATTACTTATAGTGTGTGTTGTTGATTATAGAAGGAAACTGTGACCTAGTAATCTAGGTTGAGAATGACCCCAAGAGGAGCTCATAAGGATTGTCATGTTAAACCCTGCAGGTGGACTTAGTCCGACATGACAATAAGGTTGAGTGGCTACTCTTGGACTAAGATATTGATTAAGTGAGTTGTCAGTAACTCATTTAATTAGTGGACATTCATTATCTTAAACACAGGGAGACTAACACGCTCATAATAAGAAGGAGCCCAAAATATAATTTGGGATTGGTGCGGTAGTTCAATAATAGTTCTTTAGTGGAATGAATTATTATTGATGAAATTAAGTTATGTGTTCGGGGCGAACACGGGATGCTTAATTTCATCGGGAGACCAAAACCAATTCCTCCTCTCGGTCCCTATCGTAGCCTCTTAATTATAGAATACTATACCCACATATACCCACCTTCTTACCCATCCTATAGGGGTCGGCCAAGCTAGCTTGAAGTCCAAGTTAGGGCCGGCCAAAGGCATGGTTCATGGGTTCATGAGGTGGTCGGCCCTAGCTTGAACCCAAGCTTAGGTGGCCGGCCCTATTAAATTAAAAATTAATTTTATTTTTAAAATTTTTCTTATGTGGATTCCATGGTTTTAAAAGAGAGTTTAAAATTTAAATCTTTCCTTTTATAGCTTTCTACAAAAGATTAAGAAAAGATTTGAAATCTTTCCTTATTTGTAGATTGAAAGGTAGATTTTAATTTTGAGAAAACTTTCCTTTTTTAACCATGATCATGATTTAAAAGAAAGTTTAAAAATTAAATATTCTCTTTTATTAGTTTCTACAAAAGATTAAGAAAAGATTTGATATCTTTCCTTATTTGTAGATTAAAAGGAGATTTTAATTTTTAGAAATAACTTTCCTTTTTGGAAATCATCCACATGTTTAAAAGAAAGATTTTAATTTATAAAATTTTATTTTTATAATCCACCATGAAGGGAAAAATTATTGGAGAATTTTTTTATAAATTTCTAGAGACAAATTAGGAAGTTTTAATTCTTATAATTTAAACTCTCCTTGTTTATAGCTTATAGATGTGGCCGGCCATGTAATGTGAGAAGAGGAAATAATTTTTAATTAAATAAATTTTCCTTTTCATGGCAAAAGAATTAAGGAAGTTTTTATTTAAATATCCTTATTTGCCAAGACCAAGGAATATAAAAGAGAGGGTAGAGGTGCCTTCATGGGGGATAACCTCTATTCTATTTTTCTCCTTTCTTTTTCTCCTGGGTATGGCCGGCCCCTTCTTTTTCTCTCCTCTCCTTATTGTGGCCGAAACTTCTTCATTGGTGGAGTTCTCTTGGTGGTCGGATCAAGCAAGGAGAAGAAGGAGAGAAAGGAAGTCTAGTCTCTAGTATCCCTTGGAGCATTGGTGGTGGTCGAACCTCTCCATCAAGAAGGACTCTTGGTGGCCGAAACCTAGAAGGAAGAAGAAGGTGTTTGGTGGTTCTCATCTCAGAAGATCGTTGCCCACACAACGTCCAAGGTTAGAAGAGGAATACGGTAGAAGATCAAGGGGTCATTAAAGTTTACAAAGAAAGGTATTACTAGTATTTATTTTTTGCATCATGCTAGTTTATTTCTTTGTAAGAATTCTAAACACAAGAGGCAATTAGATCTAGTTTTTCAAATTAGTTTTTCGAGTTTGTGTTTTCTACTTTTTCGAATTTGTGATTCGATTGTTCTTTTTGGTTAACCTAGAGTTATTTAAGGAAATTAAATATTAGCTTTCCTTAAAAGGCTTTGTCTAGGCGGTGATGGTTGGTCCCATATCCAAGAAGGTCATGTTCCTCTCCATTCAGTCCTGGAATCCAATTTTGGAAATTAATATTTAATGGAATTAATAACATAGGTGGATTTGAACCAATAGTGTTAATTTCCGCTTGCGATTCAAATCTAAACCATTAAGAACAGATAAGTTAAATTTGGAATCAATGATGGTAAGTTTCGTCTATGATTCATAATTTATTTTCTAAAGAACACAATACGTTATTTAAGGAAAGGTTCGACACTTGTACAAAAAAAATTTTTACAGTGGAATCGGTACATTTTCCTAGGACTAACCAACATCTTTTACAATGGGGAAAAAAGATAAGGGCATATTTTGCAAGGTCTTAAAGCAAATTAAAGTTCCAAATGGCTATGCATCTAACATATCACAGTGTATTCAAATGAAACCGGCAAAATTAATTGGTCTAAAAAGTCATGACAATCACATTTTGATGCAGCAATTGTTGCCAGTAGCACTGCGTAGAACATTATCTAAGTTAGTTTGGGTTCCTTTGATTAGATTAAGTAGATATTTTCGAGAGATATGTAGTAAAGTAATTTCTCCTACAGATATGACTCGTCTGAGGAGAGATATTGTAGTGATTCTATGTGAGTTGGAAAAGATTTTTCCTCCATCATTTTTTGACATAATGGTTCATCTAACTATTCATTTGGCCACTGAAGTACAACTTGCTGGTCCAGTTCACTATCGTTGAATGTATCCAATTGAAAGGTAGTATATATATCTTTTAATGTTATTTTATTGAAATTATATTGTTTGTTAAATAATACTAATTGTTGTGTTTTTGACATATCGTACCTAGGGGTGTAAGATATCAAAAAATTTAAATAATAGGGTTATTTGAGAAATAACCTTATAGAATTTTTCCTAAATTTTTAGAAATTTTCTAGGAATATTTTGGAGCTCGTACGATGGGTTTTGAGGGGACGAATTGACGGCGCAGATAAATTCTGTTTAGGATACCAATTTAAGTGAGGAAATGTTTTCAATTATAAATTCATTTTCTTTTATTTCTTTCCCCAAATCGTCGTTTCCTCCTCTCCTCACCCGAACACTTTCTTCTTCCCCCAATCCATCTCGATCCCGATCCTCCCTTCTTCTCGTTCTCTTCCACAGACGACTCAACGTCGAGGCTAGAGAGCACGTTACCGGAGCTTGACGCAAGGGAGCCACCGGATCTCTATGGATACCAACGGGCTCCAGGTCGTCTTCGGCTGAGGGGTTTCTTCTTCGATGGATTTTACGACCAATCACCGACGATAGGTGGCTAGGGCACAGTGAGGAGCAGGATCTAGCATTATTTCCAACCGGTAGACCTTCCCTCTCCTCCCCTCGTGCTGCTCACACAGCGATTCGTCTCCTTTCTTGTTGGAATTGAACAGCGACGCCATCAGGAGGTGATCCAGAGAGGTAAGGTTTCGTTGGATCTGTGTTGGTTTAAGGATTTTAGCTAGATTAGGGTTCTTCTTTTGGCATTGGCTCATCTTGTGCTGGACTTTTCTCCTGATCAGATTGGTTCTCCTCTTCTTGCGGCTGATTGGGGGATTCAGTTGAAAAAGTTGGGACTAGTGAGGTGTTCTTGAGCTGTCGGGCAGAGGCTAGAAGGATTATTGCTGGATCAGTGAGCTTCTTGCTTGATTCCTTCTTGATCCGGCTGATTCCAGTAGGCGATGAGGTTCTGTTCTGTGGTGTTCTTGATCTCACCTTGGACCGATTGAGTAGGGAGGGAGATCAGCAGGATTATGTTCTGTGAATTCTCTTTGGCTCCAGCAGTAGCTCAGTTTGGTTCGGCAGCCACCCATACCTCAGTGTTCTTTGTTCCAGCATCTTGTTCGACTGTGAATCGAGGTAAGTGTAGGGATTTGATACGTGTTGTGGATAATGGATTGATTTAGATATGATTTGATTTCATGAAGAGGTGTAGATTTGAATTAGGGTTATACTTAGTTGGTTATGTGTAGGTTTGATTGGAGGTTGTAGTTAGATGTTGATTGTGATTAGATATACTTCCTTAGATTTAATCTAATGGAATGATTAGGGTTATGGCAATTAACCCTAGTCAACTATTAGATTTAATTTAAGTTTAGATTTCTAATCTAATTGGTGATTAGGGATTAGGTAACTAACCCTAATTAACCGTTAGATTTGTTAGGTAGGATGAGCTGGATGTGATTAGGGTTTTGCCCTAATTTAGTTTTAGGGATTTTATTTAGCTATTCATTTGATGTAGCTAAATAAAATATGTGTGTATTGTTTGTTTGACGCAGGATTCTGATTCGAGACGGGCGTCTCGACTTCGGATTTGGATTGATACAACCCGATATTTGAGGCGGGTACCCTTTGACTTATCTTTTCGATATTGTCTTATGATATGTGTAGTTTACATATAACTAGTAGTAATTGGTAGACTAAGCACTTCCCTGGTTTTAGCTTAGATAATACCTGATACATGCTTCTATTGACATTTGCTACACATTAGTCTGGTATACTTTTATTTCTTGCCATGCGTATCTATGTTCATTAAGATAGATGTATTTATAGTGCTTCACTATACTGGATTAGTTGATTTACATGTTTGATACATGCCCTTGGATTCATGATACTTATATCATTGTTATATGTGATGTTCTTGGATTTATGCTGCATATATCATGGTTATATATATGCATTTACCTTTTTGGCACACACATATATGGAGGAGGCTATGTTCAGGTATGACATACTAAGCATCATGCACCATCCCGCATGATTGCATGCTAGGCGATTGACGACTCCATTATTGTTGAGCTCGTCGGCTGGCTACACGGGCCTGCACACAACGTGACCACTGCATGGGTAGTGGCACAGCACCAAGGGTGTGTATGGAAGTTGCTCTGCAGTGCTCCGCTGGTCCGCTCATGGGTAGTGTGACTGCAGCGTGGTAGCAGGCAGGGATCCCTCCCCGTCATCGCGTACCGGGAGATGAGAGCATTGCGCTCCCTCACTATGTTTGAGGTAGAAGGATAGGTGTACTCCGACAGCATTCCGTCCACTCAGTCACTCATCAGGGGTAGTGACGGCAGAGTGCACGGTGTCACAACCCTACCCACTCGGTCTCACCATCGCATGTGAGATGGCTGACTGGCGTCAGGGGTGACCATGTCATATTGCATCATATGCACAGATTACATTTATTGTGATTGTTGTATATTAGATGATGCATTTTGGTGACTGCATATGATTGACATGCATACAAGATACATGCTTATTTGTTCTGACTATCTTTATCTGTGTATGTCCACAGTCATTTGCCCAAGCCTCGCAGGTGAGTATAGTTTATTTCAGTATTGTATTTCTTATTATTCTTGCAGTAGATTGTATTATATGCCTATTGTTGGTTACTACAGTTTATTCAGTTATGCATACCTATTTACTGTTAGGAGACTGTACTATATGTTGTATTGTTAGGATACTGTACCGTAGGATTGTTGCTGGTAGTTATATGTTGTTGTACATATCTATTGGATTACCTGCTGAGTTCTTTGGACTCACACCATTATATTACTACCTTTCAGGTTGATGCCATCGGGAGATATTCCAGTCACTAGCCCCCCTTGTCGCGAGGATTCATTATTGTTGGTTTCTGTTATGGTTTCTATGCATATACTGGTGATGTGGGTTTTGTATTGTGGACTTTATGTTGAACCTTTGGGTTTGCTACTTTTGTTTTCCGCTGTAGATATTTTCATTACTTCGTGGATTTCGTTTTCTTCGTTGTAGTGGATTATGATGTTATACATATATCTGCGATGATTTCTATATCGTCTTTTCTCTATATTAAACTGCGTGGATTGTTCATATTAAACTGTGTGGAATGTTGACATAAACTGCGTGGTTTGGTTATTATTTGTATAGTATTGTTCCGGCCGTGTGGGCCGATGTATGGATATATGTATTCTGGATTCATATTGTCACCCGTTCAGGGGAGATGCTGCCGAAATTTCTTCTGGCAGGGACTACCTGGGGCGTGATAATTTATTTTGTATCAGAGCGGATTTCTGATACTTGTTTCTCGTGTTCTGGATTTTCGAGATTTATCTTATATCAATTTATTTGGTATCAGAGCAGGTTTACGATACCTGTTTCGGATTTTTGAGTTTATCGGATACCAATATTTTTGGTATCAGAGTAGGTTTACGATACTTGCTTTTCGTAATGGATTTTTTTGATATAATCTGATACCAATATTTATTTGATATCAGAGCAGGTTACGATACTTGCTAGGCATTCTGGATTTTTAGGATTTTATCTGATACCAATTTATTTGGTATTAGAGCGAGGCTCTGATTTCAGATTTTTGTGTTCTAGAGTTTGTGAGCGTATCTAGGTATTTTCGGATTGTACGGATTTTCGTCGATTTTTCGATTCAGAATTCTGAGGTATTTTGAGGAGGTTTTATTTGGGGGACTAAGCAATGACAGGACTTCTCCAGACGGCAAATTGGTAAATTAGGTAATTTTATAGTTTTTATACCTGTAGTAATATCTGGGTAACATTTTGTTACAGATATGACACATACACGTGTTCCGGTTCTGAGACGTGGTCGACCTCGTAAGAGGCCAATAGATTTTCCTGAGACAGAGTCTCCAGAGAGAACTTCTAGGGTCGAGCCTGTCCGTAAGGGACAGACTTGTCAGGATATTATAGGCACGTCGGATTATAAGACCCCGACAGTTCCGACTTCAGAGGTACATACCTCGACTGTACCACTAGTGGTATCACCTTCAGTATAGCTGACACCCCCCACCCGTCGTGCCTACTATTGTGTACTTGAGGTACGAGATGAGGCAGAAATCTGGTGGGACACACAGCGCTCGATTATAGGCGAGCAGCATATTACTTGGGAAAGATTTAGAGAGGCATTCGGGAGTCAGTATTTTCCTCGGACGTATCAGATGACACGTCGGCAGGATTTTCTGAGTCTTCGATAGAATAACCGCTCAGTGATGGAGTATAATGCTGAATTTAATCAGTTGGCCAGATTCTGTCCTTAGTTGGTTGCCGATGATAGATCTCGTATGCTTCAGTTTGTCCAGGGACTGGATGGACATCTTCAGGTGAAGATTGTCGGTCTTGGTATAGTATCATACACAGAGGCACTGGATAAGGCTCTTATGATTGAGTCAGCTCAGCAGAGAGCAAATGCGGATAAGAAGAGAAAACAAACTGATCGGACTTCCGGACAGATTCAGCAGCCACAGACCACAGGACAGAAGCAGAGCAGTCGCACTCAGACAGGTCAGGGTACTTCTGGGGCATTTGGTCGACACCAGAAATTAGAACAATCTTCATCAGGACATTCTCGGTCTTCTCAGCAGAACCGGAAACTGTCGACCGGTGACTCTCACTGCACTCGATGTGGATCCCGAGATCACATCACCTCTGCATGCACCCTGAGACAGTCAGTTTGCTATTATTGTAAACTGCCTGGGCACGTGAGCTGAGACTGTTTGCTGAAGCCTCAGCATGTAGCTTCCGGGATTTCTGTTCCGGGAGGACAGTTTGGTCAGTCCGGGACTCAAAGAGGCGGGCCAAAAGCCCAATATTCGCATCGTCAGCAGAGGGCAGCTCCTCCTGCAGCAATTGCATATGACATGCATGGGCAGGAGCATTCCGGTGTCCTTGTGGAGAACCCCACGGTATTCCGCCTTAGGATTCTCCTGTACTATTCGTCAAGAAGAAGGATGCTACTCTGAGGTTGTGCATCGATTATAGGCAGCTGAATGAGTGACTGTCAGAAATAAGTACCCCTTGCCACGAATTGAGGATTTATTTGATCAGCTCAGGGATACATCAGTGTATTTTAAGATTGATCTGCGGTCCAGATATCATCAGCTGAGAGTCAAATATTCTGATATTCAGAAGACAACATTCTACACCAGATACGGACATTACGAGTTTTTGGTAATGTCATTTGGGCTTACCAATGCTCCTGCAGTATTTATGGATCTGATAAACCGTATCTTTCTGGAGTACCTAGATCAGTTTGTTATTGTGTTTATCGATGATATATTGATTTATTCGCGTTCTAAGGAGGAGCACGCACATCATCTTCGCATAGTCTTGGAGACTTTGTGACGACATCATCTGTATGCGAAGTTCAGCAAGTGTGCATTTTGGCTATCCTCAGTTGGTTTTCTGGGACATGTGGTGTCTAGCCGAGGTATTTCAGTAGATCCTCAAAAGATCGAGGCTATTACCAGCTGGGAGTAACCTAAGTCAGTCCAGGAGATCCATAGTTTCTTGGGATTGGTTGGATATTATAGACGATTTATTGAGGGTTTCTCTAGTATTGCTATGACGTTGACACATCTGACTAGGAAAGGCGTGAAGTTCACATTGTTAGAGGCTTGTGAGACCAGCTTCCAGGAGCTGAAGCAGAGATTAATATCAGCACCAGTTTTGGTTTTACCTTCTGGTACACAGACGCATCTCTTCAGGGCTTGGGCGCTTTGTTGATGCAGCACGACAGGGTAGTCTCCTATGCTTCTCGTCAGTTGAAGGAGCATGAGAAGACCTACCCAGTACATGATTTAAAGCTAGCCTCTATTATCTTTGCTTTGAATATTTGGCGACATCATCTTTATGGTATTACTTTTGAGATTCTTACTGATCATAAGAGTCTCAAATATATTTTCACACAGAAGGAACTCAATCTCCGACAGAGGGGATGGATGGTGTTCCTGAAGGATTATGATTGTACTATTAGCTACCATCCGGGTAAAGCTAATGTGGTTGCTGATGCACTTAGCAGGAAGTCCAGAGGGACTTTAGCTTGTCACCGAGTTTTAGTCACGGACTTGATTCAGGGATTCTCCAAGTTGGGCCTTGAAGAGCAGGGACGGACACAGCAGGGTATTCTTATTACCATGGTTGCTCAATCATCGATCAGGATGAGGATTCGAGAGGCCCAGGCCGGAGATCAGCATTTACAGTTCATTGGCAGCCAGATAGCTTCCGGACAACAGACCGAGTTTACACGAGATGACGAGGGTATTGTTTTTTCCCGAGGCAGATTATGTGTACCTCAGTCTCACCCGGTCATGGAGGAGTTACTTCAGGAGGCTCATCGTTCTAGATTTGCTATCCACCCAGGTGGGACCTGTATGTATCGTGATTTGAGGCGTTCCTATTGGTGGAACGGTATGAAGAAAGACATCGCAGATTTTGTAGCTAGATGTCTTGTCTGTCAGCAGGTGAAGGCTGAGCACTAGAGACCTGCTGGTTTACTTCAGAGGATCCCTATTCCAGAGTGGAAGTGGGAGCACATTACTATGGATTTTGTGGTAGGATTGCCTAGGACTCGACGAGGCCATGATGCGATTTGGATAATCGTTGACCGATTAACCAAATCCGCACATTTTATAGCGATCCGGAAGACAGATTCTCTAAATCGATTAGTAGGGTTATACTGTCGTGAGATTATGTCATGCCCCAGAGGAGTCCCTGTCCGAGAAAATTTCGGCAGTATCTCCCCTGTATGGTGGACAATCTGAAACTTTTCTACATTCTCACATACCTCAGCCACAGGCTTCTGGAATAATAAAAACAATAAAAATACAACCACACATTCCACGCAGTTTATATAACAAGTAAACAGAAAGATAATACCCTGACTCGAAATCAACCCTACTCCACTATACTCGAAAAACTCAAATCCGATGAACTCACCTCTTCTGCCGTCCAGGCAGGCATGTAGTAGAATAAATCCAAATCCAAATCCATCGACAAAATAAAATCCATACAATGTCCATAAGTAAAATAATCCAAAACATAACAAATTCAAAACAGTCTAGAACAGAAAAGAAACCAAAAGGAAACCAATCATATCCTCGAGGTCTGCAGGGACCAGCAACTGGAACTCTCTCCTGACAGCATCAACCTGAAAATATCAACAATGGAGGCGGGGTGAGTCCAACACTCAGCAGGTATAATTGATATACAAAGTAAAGAAATAACACCTAACACTAATCATGCGTACAGTCTCCTGATAAAAATAAAGATAAATGCAAACCGAAGTAGACAGGAGAGAATATGTACTAACCAGGACCCGGTATAAGGACAAACAGTCCGAAAGGTATAGAAGACCTGTATGCATGTCAAACATGGGTATCCAAACAATATGCAGCATATAAATGCAGCAAACACAATCACAAACAATAAATGCATCATGCATATGATGCCAATGTCATGGTCACCCCTGACGCCAGTCAGCCAACTCATAACAAAAGTGGGACCGAGTGGGTAGAGCTGTGACAACCGTGCACTCTGCATCACTACCCCTGATGAGTGATCGAGTGGACGGGATGCTGTCGGAGTACACACGTACTCCTACCCCAAATCATAAATGGGGGAGCGCAATGCTCTCATCTCCCGGTACGCTATGACGGGGAGGGATCTCTAACGTGCTACACGCTGTGTCACACTACCCATGAGTGGACCAACAGAGCACCGAAAGAGCCAAACTGACGTGCTACCACGCTGTGTCACGCTACCCATGAGCGTCACAATGGAGCACCGAACAGTGATGAAAACTAGCAAAGTGCTCAACAATAATGGAGCAATCTATCGCACAGCATGCGATCATGCAAATGGTGCATGTCACTAAGCATGGTAATATACTAAACCAACCTCTGGACATATAACAATGGGCATCATAGTGAATAAATCATATATACTGATCAAATAAGGTATCAAACCTAGGTCCTGACATGGTAAAACATGGTTATATCACTACCCATGAGCATGTTAAATCAGATAGGTATCAATACGAGATGTAAACAAACAATTAATCAAGCAGGCAACATGTATCGGGCAGTGATTAACCGAACAAATAAGAAAACATAATTAATGCAAATTGTTAATTTTATTACTAAGCATATCAAAGACAATAAGTCAAAAGTACCCGCCTCCGATAAGAAAAGTCCAATCTGGTCCGAACACGACGTCGAGATACTCGTCTCGCGTCAAGGTCCTGTAATACCAATACACAGATATTTTATTTAGCTAAAAATTCAAATGAATTGCTAAATAAAATTCCCACCATAACTTAGGACAAAACCCTAAGTCATAATCATTACCCTACCTAATTAAACACATAAAATTTAGTTACTCAACCTGTATCAAATAACTAAATCAAACTCTTAACTCAATTAAGAAAACCCTAATTATTAATCAACCTTAACTGGCCATCGATTAACTTGTCCACATCAAAACCTAAATCCACCAACCGAATACCCCAGTGCATAGAACCTCACCTCTTATAATTCTTCCCTTCTGTTTGATTCTCAACCACAGATGGTTGCTGCCGGAAGAAGACTAGACTCCACAACCAAATTACTTCAACCACCTAATGTCTCTGGTGAGCAAGAGGAAAAATATGAATTGATCACATAATATCTAAATCATCAAATGAAACATGATGCCTTACCAACTTGATACACTTCTTCCTCTCTGCCGGCTTCTGGTGGCGAAGAAAAGGAACCGGCTGTGAAGAGGTCTAGGGCACAAGGCTAAGGTAGAGAAGAGGTGGCGCCGTGAGATGAGTGTCGCGGCTGAGCACAGAAGAAAAAGTCGGCTCTGTGAGTTGTGGCCGGTGGTCGGCTGGCGTCACTATGCTGGCCTCGTGCGGGAAGAGGACTCAACAGTGGCACGCCAAAGGAGAACTAGGGTTAGCTGTCAGCATCGTTGCCCGGCGATCGGGTGGCTGGTGGCGGCGTCGGCTGTGGCCGACGCGAGGAAGGAGGAAAAGAAGTTGCGCTCCTTATCTCAGCGGCAGAAAGGGCATCAGCTGTCGGCACTATTGGATCGAGAAGCGCTAGAGGGGGGTGAATAGCGCTCGTGGCTATTTCGTTCGATTATCGAAATCGTAAAACACTCGAGTAAAAACGCAGCGGAAATGAAAGAAATACAAGCAGATGAACACAGTGGATTTACTTCGTTCGGAGCCTGTGACGACTCCTACTCGAAGGCCCGCGATCCTTGATCGCTTTCAGTGGGCAACAACTATAAGTTCGTTAAGAGTATTACAAACTAATTATAATTCAAAGCTGTAAAAGATTATACCGACAACAAAAAGATTAAATCCGAAGCTCCGGGTTGTCGGGGTGTCGTTGCAGCACTTCTGGATTGAGTCGTTAGCAGCTTGTCGCAAGGAGATTGCTTAGATAATTGTTCTGTCCAGAAGCTGCACCTCAACCCTCCTTTTATATGCGGTTCCGGGCGCCTGGATCCCTTCCGGGTGCCTGGAGTGTGACGTGGCCAACCAACCAGGATGCTCCACGTGCCGAAGTCGCGCAGGGGATAGAATTTGGTCCCGGGCGCCCGGACACCTTTTTCCAGCAGGTTCCTCACCTGCAAACAAAGGTTAGTCCGAGCAAAATACCCTGCAATACAATTTTAGAATATGATAAAACACAGTAAGTAATAATTGACAGTCTTCGGACTGTCCGAGTCTGACTTTGGATTTCCTCCCGGAAACCCTAGGTCAACCCGACGTCTACTGTTCCCTCTGCGGGGAACGCGTCCTCACCTACTCCACTCAGGAGATTACCTGTTGCCATTCGATCCTCCAGATCGACTGGACTTTTGCTTAGCACTCGATGCTTCCGGACTTTCTGCTGGACATCCGCTTCCCCGGCTAATCCAGTCTTTCACCTGGTTCACGACACCAGGACTTTTCACCTAGGGTTACCACCCCCTAGGACTTTTGCCTGAAGCCATCGACCTGCCAAGACTTTCCGCATAGGGTTACCACCCCTTATGACCTAGGGTTACCACCCCCTAGGGTTTTCCCTTTGCCTAACCGCAGCTAGGACTTTTCTCCACCTAGGGTTACCGCCCCCTAGGACCTAGGGTTACCACCCCCTAGGACTTTCACCTTTGCCTAACCGCAGTTAGGACTTTCCTGAAACACTCATTCAACATGTTAGATAACAGAGAATCTTAACTTTGAATCCCTTTGCCATTATCAAAACTTAGGTTCGATCGTCGGATGCTTCCTGCACCAACAGGCACTGCTCCGTGTGTCGCCGGCGGCTAGGGCACAGGGGAAGGAGGTCGACGCCGGCAGAGGAGAAGAAGAGATAGGAGAAGAGAGGCGTCGGCGCCGGTTAGGGCAAGGGAAGAAGGTTTCGGGCACGCGTGGGTTCGGCGTCGGGTGCACGGGGAAAGAAGCGGAGGAAATAAAGAAAACGGGAAATAAAAATAAGGAAAAAGAAAAAGAATTAAATATATAAACTTTTCCTCGCTTAAATGGATAGCCTAAACAGGCTTTTCGGGACCCCATTTTTATCCCCGTCAACTCGTCCATACGAGCTCCGAAAAATTCCCGATAAATTTCTAAAAATTCTAGAAAATTCCCTTATTAATATTTGCCTATTTTTCGGTATTTTACAGATTATCAGGTTGCATTGTGTTCCTTTGAGTATTATATCAGATAGAGACCTACGATTCACGTCCCGGTTCTGGCAGAGTCTGCAGCAGGCTTTAGGTATGCAACTCCGTTTCAGTACAGCATTCCATCCGCAGACAGATGGATAGTCAGAGAGGATCATTCAGACTTTGGAGGACATGCTGAGGTCTTGCGTTATGGATTTCGGAGGCGATTGGGAGGACCACCTGCCATTGGTGGAGTTCGCCTACAACAACAGCTATCATTCGGTTATCCAGATGGCACCGTTTGAGGTGTTGTATGGTAGACCTTTTCGGACACCCACCCTCTGGGAAGAGGTTGGAGAGGCCCAGCTGGTAGGACCTCAGAGAGCTCAGCGGGAGGCAGAGTTGATTCATATTATCAGATGGAGGATGTCAGAGGCTCAGGACCATCAGAAGAGTTATGCTAATCGGCGACGGAGACCCTTGGAGTTCTCTACTGGTGATCATGTGTTTTTGAGGGTTTCACCCACGAAAGGGGTGAAGAGATTTGGTCTTTGAGGTAAGTTAGCTCCACAATATATTGGGTCGTTCCAGATATTAGAGAGGATTGGAGCAGTAGCTTATCATCTGGCGCTACCACCATCGCTAGCTGACATTTACGATGTATTCCATGTATCTATGCTAAGGAGATACGTATCCGACCCAGTATATGTTCTGTCAGATATATCAGTTCCCATTCAGCCTGACGTTACTTACGAGGAGGTTCCTATACGGATTCTGGACCATAGAGAGCGTCAGCTGCGGAACAAGACTGTCCGACTGGTCAAAGTCGGATGACAACATCATTTTGACGAGGAGGCTACTTGGGAGCTAGAGGATATGATCCGAGCTCGATACCCCCATCTTTTTACTTGAGGTAATGTGGGTTAGAGTTCCTTTCAGCATTTATATTGTTTGGATATATTCAAGTATTTGCTGTTGGTTATAGCGAAATTTGGGGACCAAATTTTTATTAGTAGGGGAGAATGTAAGATATCGGAAAATTTAAATAATAGGGTTATTTGAGAAATAACCTTATAGAATTTTTTGGAAATTTTTAGAAATTTTCTTGGAATTTTTCGGAGCTCGTACGATGGGTTTTGAGGGGACGAATTGACGGCACAGATAAATTCTGTTTGGGATACCAATTTAAGTGAGGAAATGTTTTCAATTATAAATTCATTTTCTTTTATTTCTATCCCCAAATCTTCGTTTCCTCCTCTCCTCACCCGAACACTTTCTTCTTCCCCCAATCCATCTCGATCCCGATCCTCCCTTCTTCTTGTTCTCTTTCACAGGCGACTCAACATCGAGGTTGGAGAGCACGTTACCGAAGCTCGACGCAAGGGAGCCACCGGAGCTCTATGGATACCAGCGGGCTCTAGGTCGTCTTCGGCTAAGGGGTTTCTTCTTCGATGGATTTTGCGACCAATCACCGACAATCGGTGGCTAGGGCACAGTGAGGAGCAGGATCTAGCATTATTTCCAACCGGTAGACCTTCCCACTCCTCCCCTCGCGCTGCTCATAGAGCGATCCGCCTCCTTTCTTGTTGGAATTGAACAACGACACCATCAGGAGGTGATCCAAAGAGGTAAGGTTTCATTGGATCTGTGTTGGTTCAAGGATTTTAGCTAGATTAGGGGTCTTCTTTTGGCATTGGCTCATCTTGTGCTGGACTTTTCTCTTGATCAGATTAGTTCTCCTCTTCTTGCGGCTAATTGGGGGATTTAGTTGAAAAAGTTGGGACCAGTGAGGTGTTCTTGAGCTGTCGGGCAGAGGCTAGAAGGATTGTTGCTGGATCAGTGAGCTTCTTGCTTGATTCCTTCTTGATCCGGCTGATTCCAGTAGGTGATGAGGTTCTGTTCTATGGTGTTCTTGATCTCACCTTGGACCGATTGAGTAGGGAGGGAGGTCAGCAGGATTGTGTTCTGTGAATTCTCTTTGGCTCCAGCAGTAGCTCAGTTTGGTTCGGCAGCCACCCATACCTCAGTGTTCTTTGTTCCAACATCTTGTTCGGTTGTGAATCGAGGTAAGTGTAGGAATTTGATACGTGTTGTGGATAATGGATTGATTTAGATATGATTTGATTTCATGAAGAGGTGTAGATTTGAATTAGGATTATACTTAGTTGGTTATGTGTAGGTTTGATTGGAGGTTGTAGTTAGATGTTGATTGTGATTAGATATATTTCCTTAGATTAAATCTAATGGAATGATTAGGGTTAAGGCAATTAACCCTAGTCAACTACTAGATTTAATTTAAGTTTAGATTTCTAATCTAATTGGTGATTAGGGATTAGGTAACCAACCCTAATTAACCTTTAGGTTTATTAGGTAGGATGAGCTGGATGTGATTAGGGTTTTGCCCTAATTTAGTTTTAGGGATTTTATTTAGCTATTCATTTGATGTAGCTAAATAAAATATGTATGTATTGTTTGTTTGACGCAGGATTCTGATTCAAGACGGGCGTCTCAACTTCGGATTTGGATTGATACGACCCGATATTTGAGGCGGGTACCCTTTGACTTATCTTTTCGATATTGTCTTATAATATGTGTAGTTTACATATAACTAGTAGTAATCGGTAGACTAAGCACCTCCCTGGTTTTAGCTTAGATGATACCTGATACATGCTTCTACTGACATTTGCGACACATTAGTTGTCACGCCTCGGAGGAGTCCCTGTCCGAAGAAATTTCGGCAGCATCTCCCCTATACGGTGGACAATCTGAAACTTTCTACATATCCATATACCTCAGCCACAAGCGGCTGGAATAACAACGATAATAAATTACAACACACAGACATTCCATGTAGTTTAATAAGAAATAAACAAATTAGTAATACCATGACTCGAAAACAACCCTACTCCACTACACTCATAAAACACAAATCCGACGAACTCACCTCTTCTGCCGTCTAGGCAGGCATGTAGTAGAACAAAACCAAATCATACTAAAATCCATTTACGATAAGAATCTATACAAGATCCATAAGTAAAACCAATACAAGACTAAGACATAGTCTGATAGAGATAAAAAAAATAACAACTCGAGATCAGCAAAGGCCTAGCACCATGTGCAATGGGGACTAGTGACTGGAACTGCTCCGGACAGCCTCAACCTGAAAATATCAACGGAGGAGGGTGTGAGTCCAACACTCAGCAGGTACAACTGATATGCATAATAAAGTAAATAACAGACAACACTAATCAGGCATACAGTCTCCGGAATACAAGAAGAATAAATGCAACTGAAACAAAAACAGGAGAAAACTATACTACCCAGGACCAAGGTATAAAGGTAACAGGGTCGTCAAACCGAGGGTGTCATAATCCTGTATGCATGTCAATCATATGCATCCATATAAATGCAGCATGTAATTGCAGCAAACACAAACAATAAATGCATTATGCATATGATGCCAATGACATGGCCACCCCTGACACCAGTCAGCCATCTCACACACAATGGTGAGTCCGAGTGGGTAGAGCTGTGACAACCGTGCACTCTGACATCACTGCCCCTGATGAGTGACCGAGTGGACGGGATGCTGTCGGAGTACACACATACTCCTACCCCGAAATAATAAATGGGGGAGCACAATCCTCTCATCTCCCTGTACACGATGATGGGGAGGAATCTCTGCCGGCTACCACGCTGAATCACACTACCCATGAGCGGACCAACGGAGCCAAACAAAGTCCAACTGCCTGCCGGCTACAACGCTGCTACACTAAACCAACGGAGCCAAACAGAGTCACCAGACCAACGGAACCAAACAGCAGAACTGCCACACACCTGTCCGATATACCGCTAACCCATGAGTGGTGGTGTGTACAGATACATGTAACTGCCGATGTGCTCAACAATAATGGAGCAGACAATCGCACAGCATGCAATCATGCAAGATGATGCATGACACTAAACATGACAATATCATGAATAGCATAGCATGCTCCATACATAAATATAAAATGTGTACCACAAGATAATGAATCAAATGGAAGGTACACAAACAGATAGGGTATCAAATAAACCCTAGGTCCTGAACATAATGTCTCATATAGTTGTGTCACTACCTAAAAGCATGAATGATCAGGTAAATAATAACATGCAGTGCATAATAAGTAAACAAACAAACATGTAATATATAATGTAGTCACCAACCGAAACAAATGGAAGAAACACAATCATTGCTATATGTTAAACACATTATTATGCATATCAAAAGACATAAGTCAAAGTACCCGCCTCCAAATCGAAAATGTCCAATCCGATAATCGAGATACTCGTCTCGCGTCAAACTCCTGTGTTATCAAACAAAAGGTCTAGTTTAGCTAATTCTATCATACAACAATTAGCCAAACTAAATTCTAATCCAATTAAAAATTTCTAAATTGGATCCAACTAATCAACCCAACACAATTAACGAACCCTAATTAAATAAAATCAGTGGGTCCACTAGGGTTAGTTCCTTAACCCTAATCATCCTAGCATAAGGATTAACCTAACAAACGGAATATCACTCACCTGATTTGAATGCCTCAGTTGAATCTCACAGCCACTAGTTTGTACTGATATCAAAGAGTTGCTGGCTGGAATTTCTGTTGTTAAGGAATGTTAGCTGTTGGAAACAAAACAAATAAACCAAATCAACCATTTTCCTTCCAAAACATAACCATTACCTCTACGGTGGCAGTCCTTGTGTCTAACTGAGACACCTCTGACCAACTCGTAACCTAGATTAGCAGCAAGGAAAAGATCAAGTTCAAGGGTGGAGATTACTGCCATATAATAACCTAATTCCAACCAAATTACCTTCTTCCTCTCTACTAGTCAGAGGCGATACAGAATCCGGCGATAGTAACAGTGCACGGGTACTAGCAGTGGATCGGCAGTGGCATGACAGCAACACTAGGGCACAAGGTCGGCGGCAGTGCTCGGGTGTCACCGAAAAGAAGGCGTCGACGGAAGATCTAGGGCACGGGGCGGCTCGGGAAGGAGGTAAAGGTGAGGTCGGCGTCACGGGCAGAAGGTCGGCGCTATGGCACAGGCAACAGCGGCGCCACTGGGACCCCCACGGTGATGGGCGACGGGCGCTGGTGGCATCGTTGGGCAGTGATGAGAGGTAGGCGGACGATGGCGCGATGAATCGAGCTAGGGCACGGCTCCGGATCGGAGTTGTCGCGACGCTACTCTGCGCGATTCGGGGATCTACGCGGCAAGGAAACGATTAGGGCAATAGCGTGGGATCAGGCGAAGAAGCATCGGGGAAAAGAGGAGGAGAAGAAGGGATTAGGGGAGAAGAACTGCCGCGTGCGGTTAGGGCACGGGCACGCGGGGGAATTCGACAGGGAAGGGAGACTCGGGCGCGCATGGTTTCGGCGAGGAAGAAAAAGAAAGAAAATAAAGAAAATAAAATAGAAAAGGAATTAAGAAAATAACATTTCCTCGCTTAAATGGGTAGCCTAAATAGGCTTTCCCGGGCCTCGTTTTTATCCCCGTTAACTCATCCGTACGAGCTCCGAAAAATTCCTGAAAACTTTCCAAAAATTCTGGAAAACTCCCTTATTAATATTCACCTATTTTCGGTATTTTACATTCTCCTCCACTAATAAAAATTTAGTCCCCAAATTTCATTATCTACCATCAGCAAGTACTAACAACAGATATAAAATATAAATGCTGAACGGTAAATTAAATCACATACCTCAAGTAAAAAGATGGGGATATCGAGCTCGGATAGTATCCTCGAGCTCCCAAGTAGCCTCCTCATCCGAATGATGCTGCCATCCGACTTTAACCAGCCGGATAGTCTTATTCCTCAACTGACGCACCTTCCGGTCCAAAATCCGTACCGGAACCTCCTCATAGGTGACGTCAGGATGAAGGGAAACTGAAATATCTGTCAACACATATGTCGGGTCGGGTATGTATCTCCTCAGCATAGATACGTGAATTACATCGTGCACGCCTGGGTGGATCACAAATCGAGAGCGATGAGCCTCCTGAAGTAGCTCCTGTAAGACCGGATGAAACTGAGGTACGCATAATCTGCCTCGGAAGTATATAATACCCTCCTCGTCTCGTGTGAACTCGGTCTATTGCCCGGAAGTTATCTGGCTACCAATGAACCGTAAATACTGATCTCCAACCTGGGCCTCCTGAATCCTCATCCTGATCGAGGATTGAGCAACCATGGTAACCAGAATACTCTGCTCTGTCTGTCCCTGCTTCGCAAGGCCTAACCCGGAGAAACCCTGAATCAAATCTGTGACCACAACTCGGTGGCAAGCTAAAGTCTCTTTAGACTTCTAGCTGAGTGTGTTGGCAACCATATTAGTTTTCCCCGAGTGATAGTCAATCGTACAGTCATAATCCTTCAGGAACTCCATCCATCTCCTCTGTCGGAGATTAAATTCCTTCAGGGTAAAAATATATATTTGAGACTCTTATGATCAGTGAGAATCTCAATTGAAATACCGAACAGATGCTGCTGCCAAATCTTCAAGGTAAAATAATGGCAGCCAGCCATAAGTCATGTACTGGGTAGTTCTCCTCATGCTCCTTCAACTGCCGAGTAGGAGACTACCCTGCCGTGCTGCATCAAAACAGCGCACAAACCCTGTAGAGATGCGTTGGTATAGAGCACGAATCCGTCCTCTTCACAAGGTAAAACCAAAATCGGAGCCGGCACTAGTCTCCGCTTCAGCTCCTAGAAGATGATCTCATAATCCTCAGTCCAAGTGAACTTCACGCCTTTCCTGGTCAAGCGTGTAAGTGGCATAGCAATCCGAGAGAAACCCTCAACGTATCTCTGGAAATATCGAGCCAAACCAAGGAAGTTGCGAGCCTTCTCTATAGACTCCGTCTACTCCCAACGGTAACAACCTCTATCTCCTGTGGAACCATGGTATACTCCTACTGGTGACCGTGTGTCTTAAACATCTCACAAAAGACAACCAAAATACGCACTACTGATCTTCACATTAGACGTTTCAGTCGAAACATCTCTAGAACTATGCGAAGATAGTGTACGTGATACACCTCAGATCAGGAATAAAACACCACGTCGTCAATAACGATAACGAATTTTGATCCAATATCCTAGGGATACCCAAATCATCGAGTCCATGAAAACATCTAAGGCTCCGCAAGTCCTAATGGTAAAACCAAGACACATAATGTCCGTATCACAGACATTCCTAACCATAAGATCCTCGACAATAAACAGATCTGATCACCAATGATATAAATCACCAAAGAAGAGATCCTCCAGTGTGAGAGCAACGCTCCATCACACGAAATACCACATATGTGGGAGCAACGCTCTACCACAAGAAATCCTCAATATGTGGGAGCAACGCTCTACCACAAACAATACATAAGTGCCCAAGGCACCTAACTATCCGGCTAGAGACTGCACGAGATCTCTCTATCACAGATCACTGTGAGTAGCCTAGGGTATAACAACCTAGTAGGCAAATCAAATCCATAGTCAACTCTATCATCATCCTAGTGAATCGGTCACCCACTAATAGGAGAATTAGTTGACAGGGTAATACAACCAATAACATAATGTAGACACTTAACATTCTACATTCAACATAGGTAGAATCATCATGATGCTACCAACAATACACCTGGCACACGTGCACACACAGCATAGGTATGATCGACATAATCATCCAATTAGTACACACCAAACACACTCATAGCACAGATATAAATCAGTGTGATACCTCCAACAATACCTACCGAACCCGTGTGCATATATCAACATAGGTATAATCGACAATACACCTCAAACAACCTCACATGGCATATATACACCTATGCCAAGAGTATAATCAACGTAATACTTCCAACAAAGCCTAATAGACACAAGTGCATCCATAAATCAAATATAATCAATAAGATACCTCGAATATTACACTGAACACATCTGCATATATCAAAACTCAGATTAAATCGATAAGATACCTCCAAATAAACAATCAGACACGTATGCCTAACCACTAGGGTATAATCTACTAGACACCCACAATAATCATAACTGGACAAGTATACACCACATAGATATACCTAATCAGCATATTTAATCCAATCAACCTGACATTCCCTATTTTACCTTCTATGTTATCCAAATCCGACACAATACTCAACCATTTTCATCTAGCCTTGACATTGATGAAAAATTGGTTACATTTAACATTTCAATAAAATTTATATCCTTAATATCTGAAACCATTACTAATCATTCATATGGAGTTATATGATCAAAAATTTTGCCAGGATTCACAAACCAATCCAATCATAATCAACCGGATATCATGTTCTATACATGTATCCATTATAATTGTAATACTTGAAAGAAATCCATGCAAATTCGAAACCATCTTATACTAAACATAGGTTTAGTACATCTTTAGAATACTGCTCAGTTTTCCCGACTCATACACTGTTTAGAGACATTTTGCTTCATGGAAATTTTAATAAGATTATATATATTTGAGCAGAGAAATGAATTCCTTGTATAAACAAACACAACGGTCAACGTATCCACTCAGCAGACCCAGAAAAAATTTCAACTATGACAACCAAAGGCAGCACAACAAAAATCCTACCAGTTCATTGATCCATAATCCATACAGAACTATCCGAAGGGATCCATCTTTATAGACACCAGAGCAAGTAACAACTTGACCCTAAAATAAATTGTCAAATAACTAAATCAGTTCATGGGTCAATTCAACACTAATTACATCAACTCAAACTAGAAAATGCCAACCCACATAATATCATATGTATAAATGTGTACGACCCAAAAGAAAAAGTCAAAATTCAAGATCATCAAGACACTTTCATTTTTTATCCTCAAAAATATCAGCCCACATATATCAGATGAATAAGTCTCTACTCCCCATGAGAGCAAGTTAGCATTCAAAACATCAAATCATTATTTATCCACATAGTCCAATATCAGAGGAAGCAAATATCAATCTTATCATCCTGTTAACTAACCACAACTAACCAGATTTATTAAAATCTCATAGGCGCACTCAACCGTAAACTCTCTAGCACCCGATTTATAATCTGATCACCAACTATAATCATCAAACCTGTGAATATCATACATGACACTCACTATGTCACCATCAACGACAACCCAAATAATAGATCATCAAAATAGTTATCCACTAATAGATCATCAAAATAAATATCTAGTAATAGATCATCAGACAACCACATAACATTTACTCTCATAAATCATTAGAAATCAACATATCACAATATCTGATCTCATAATATCCCTCAACCTCAAACCATTCTCAATAATGATCAAACATGATAACTCCCCAATGATCAATTTTCATCGTATCAGGTACCCTAATATCCAAAAGATATGAGTATAAAAACTCTACTGGCTAAGTCAACAGAAATATGTAGCTATCATCCATTACCCAGCTAACAATAGCAGAGGCTGGTATATGCCTCCATCTCCTACTAGTAGTAACAGAAACTAAAACTACTGATGGTATGATATGAAAAATCTCCAGAGACTATAATCCTTGATCTCTATTAAGGTCAACCATGCTCAATGGCTAACCCATCATATGTAATATGTGTTACAACAACCAGACATGTACTAAATAAAGATTGCTAATACATGTCATAAACTATAAAATTACACATCATACCTACATGTCGTCTGGAGATGTTTCATCGCTGTCCAGTCCCCAACTTCTGACCTCAAAATTCCAAACATGAAAATCGTCGGAAATCCATATAAATCCTAAACGGAAGTCCGAAGCATAACACAACAGAAATCCGTACAAACCGAAGTAGATATCTAAAAATCCAGAATACCTAAAGCAGGTATCATAACCCGCTCTGATACCAATAAATTGGTATCAGATAAATCTCGAAAATCAAACACACGGAAATCAAACAAGTATCGCCAACCTGGCGCTCTGATACCAATAAATTGGTATCAGGTTATCCCAAATATCCAAAATATGAAAACAAAGATCTTAAAACTTAAGCTCTGATACTAAATAAATTGTCAAGCCCCGGAGGAGTCCCTGTCCGAAGAAATTTCGGCAGCATCTCCCCTGTACGGCGGATAATCTGAAACTTTCTACATATCCATATACCTCAGCCACATGCGGCTGGAATAACAATGATAATAAAATACAACACAGGCATTCCATGCAGTTTAATAAGAAATAAACAAATCAGTAATACCATGACTCGAAAACAACCCTACTCCACTACACTCATAAAACACAAATTCGACGAACTCACCTCTTCTGCCATCCGGGCAGGCATGTAGTAGAACAAAACCAAATCATACTAAAATCCATTTACGATAAGAATCCATACAAGATCCATAAGTAAAACCAATACAAGACTAAGACATAGTCTGATAGAGATAAAAAAATAACAACTCGAGATCAGCAGAGGCCTATCACTACGTGCAATGGGGACTAGCGACTGGAACTGCTCCGGACAGCCTCAACCTGAAAATATCAACGGAGGAGGGTGTGAGTCCAACACTCAGCAGGTACAACTGATATGCATAATAAAGTAAATAACAGATAACACTAATCATGCGTACAGTCTCCTGAATATGAGAAGAATAAATGCAACTGAAACAAAGACAAGAGAAAACTGTACTAACCAGGACCAAGGTATAAAGGTAACAGGGTCGTCAAACCGAGGGTGTCATAATCTTGTATGCATGTCAATCATATGCATCCATATAAATGCAGCATGTAAATGCAGCAAACACAAACAATAAATGCATCATGCATATGATGCCAATGACATGGTCACCCCTGACACCAGTCAGCCATCTCACACACAATGGTGAGTCCGAGTGGGTAGAGCTGTGACAACCGTGCACTCTGACATCACTGCCCCTGATGAGTGACCGAGTTGACGAGATGCTGTCGGAGTACACACATACTCCTACCCCGAAATAATAAATGAGGGAGTGTAATGCTCTCATCTCCCGGTACACGATGACGGGGAGGAATCTCTGCCGGCTACCACGCTGTCACACTACCCATGAGCGGACCAACGGAGCCAAACAAAGTCCAACTGCCTGCCGGCTACAAGTTGCTACACTAAACCAATGGAGCCAAACAGAGCGGAACTGTCTGCCGGCTACCACGCTGAGTCACCAGACCAATGGAACCAAACAGCAGAACTGCCACACACCTGTCTGATATACCACTAACCCATGAGTGGTGGTGTGTACAGATACATGTAACTGCCGATGTGCTCAACAATAATGGAGCAGACAATCGCACAGCATGCAATCATGCAAGATGATGCATGACACTAAACATGGCAATATCATGAATAGTATAGCATGCTCCATACATAAATATAAAATGTGTACCACAAGACAATGAATCAAATGGAAGGTACACAAATAGATAGGGTATCAAATAAACCCTAGGTCCTGAACATAATGTCTCATATGGTTGTGTCAATACCAAAAAGCATGAATGATCAGGTAAAAATAACATGCAGTGCATAATAAGTAAACAAACAAACATGTAATAGATCATGTAGTGACCAACCGAAACAAATGGTAGAAACATAATCATTGCTATATGTTAAACACATTATTATGCATATCAAAAGATATAAGTCAAAGTACCCGCCTCCAAATCGAAAAGGTCCAATCCGATAATCGAGATACTCGTCTCGCGTCAAACTCCTGTGTTATCAAACAAAAGGTCTAGTTTAGTTAATTCTATCATACAACAATTAGCCAAACTAAATTCTAATCCAATTAAGAAATTCTAAATTGGATCCAACTAATCAACCCAACAGAACTAACGAACCCGAATTAAATAAAATCAGTGGGTCCACTAGGGTTAGTTCCTTAACCCTAATCATCCTAGCATAAGGATTAACCTAACAAACGTAATATCACTCACCTGAGTTGAATGCCTCAGTTGAATCTCATAGCCACTAGTTTGTACCGATATCAAAGAGTTGCTGGCTGGAATTTCTGCCGTTAAGGAATGTTAGCTGCTGGAAACAAAACAAACAAACCAAATCAACCATTTTCCTTCCAAAACATAACCATTACCTCTACGGTGGCAGTCCTTGTGTCTAACTGAGACACCTCTGACCAACTCGTAACCTAGATTAGCAGCAAGGAAAAGATCAAGTTCAAGGGTGGAGATTACTGCCAAATAATAACCTAATTCCAACCAAATTATCTTCTTCCTCTCTACTGGTCAGAGGCGATACAGAATCCGACGATAGTACTAGTGAACAGGTACTGGCAGTGGATCGGCAGTGGCACGACAGCAACACTAGGGCACAGGGTCGGCGGCAGTGCTCGGGTGTCACCGAAAAGAAGGCGTCGACGGAAGATCTAGGGCACGAGGCGGCTCGGGAAGGAGGTAAAGGTGAGGTCGGCGTCACAGGCAGAAGGTCGGCGCTAGGACACAGGTGACGGCGGCGCCACTGGGACCCCCACGGCGAAGGGCGACGGGCGCCGGTGGCATCGTCGGGCAGTGATGAGAGGTTGTTGGACGGCGGCGCGATGAATCGAGCTAGGGCACGGCTCCGGGTCGGAGTGGCGGCGACGCTACTCGGCGCGATTCGAGGATCTCCACGGCAAGGAAACGATCAGGGCAGTAGCGTGGGATCAGGCGGAGAAGCGTCGGGGAAAAGAGGAGGAGAAGAAGGGATTAGGGGAGAAGAACTGCCGCGTGCGGTTTGGGCACGGGCACGCAGGGGAATTCGGCAGGGAAGGGAGACTCGGGCGCGCATGGTTTCGGCGAGGAAGAAAAAGAAAGAAAATAAAGAAAAGAAAATAGAAAAGGAATTAAGAAAATAATATTTCCTCGCTTAAATGGGTAGCCTAAACAGGCTTTCCCCGGGCCCCGTTTTTATCCCCGTTAACTCATCCGTATGAGCTCCGAAAAATTCCCGAAAATTTTCCAAAAATTCTGGAAAACTCCCTTATTAATATTCGCCTATTTTCGGTATTTTACATTAGTCTGGTATACTTTTATTTCTTGCCATGCGTATCTATGTTCATTAAGATAGATGTATTTATAGTGCTTCACAATACTGGATTAGTTGCTTTACATGTTTGATATGTGCCCTTGGATTCATGATACTTATATCATTGTTATATGTGATGTTCTTGGATTTATGCTGCATATATCATAGTTATATATATGCGTTTACCTTTTTGGCACACTCATATATGGAGGAGGCTATGTTCAGGTATGACATACTAAGCATCATGCACCATCCCACATGATTGCATGCTGGGCGATTGACAATTCCATTATTGTTGAGCTCGTCGGCCGGCTACACGGGCCTGCACACAACGTGACCACTGCATGGGTAGTGGCACAACACCCAGGGTGTGTATGGTAGTTGCTCTGCAGTGCTCCGCTAGTCCGCTCATGGGTAGTGTGATTGCAGCGTGGTAGCAAGCAGGGATCCCTCCCCGTCATCGCGTACCGGGAGATGAGAGCATTCCGCTCCCTCACTATGTTTGAGGTAGGAGGATAGGTGTACTTCGACAACATCCCGTCCACTCGGTCACTCATCAGGGGTAGTGACGACAGAGTGCATGATGTCACAGCCCTACCCACTCGGTCTCACCATCGCGTGTGAGATGACTAATTGGCGTCAGGGGTGACCATGTCATATTGCATCATATACACAGATTGCATTTATTGTGATTGTTGCATATTGGATGATGCATTTTGGTGACTGCATATGATTGGCATGTATATAGGATACATGCTTATTTGTTCTGACTATCTTTATCTGTGTATGTCCACAATCATTTGCCCAAGCCTCGCAGGTGAGTATAGTTTATTTCAGTATTATATTTCTTATTATTCTTGCAGTAGACTGTATTACATGCCTATTATTGGTTACTGCAGTTTATTCAGTTATGCATACCTGTTTATTGTTAGGAGACTGTACTATATGTTGTATTGTTAGGATACTGTACCGTAGGATTGTTGCTGGTAGTTATATGTTGTTGTACATATCTATTGGATTACCTCCTGAGTTCTTTGGACTCACACCGTTATATTACTACCTTTCAGGTTGATGCCGTCGGGAGATATTCCAGTCGCTAGCCCCCCTTGTCGCGAGGATTCATTATTGTTGATTTCTGTTATGGTTTCTATGTATATACTAGTGATGTGGGTTTTGTATTGTGGACTTTATGTTGAACCTTTGGGTTTGCTACTTTTGTTTTCCGCTGCGGATATTTTCATTACTTCGTGGATTTCGTTTTCTTTGTTATAATGGAGTAGGATGTTATACATATATCTGCGATGATTTCTATATCATCTTTTCTCTATATTAAACTGCGTGGATTGTTCATATTAAGCTGTGTGGAATGTTAATATAAACTGCATGGTTTGGTTATTATTTGTATAGTATTGTTTCGGTCGTATGGGCCGATGTATGGATATATGTATTCTGGATTCATATTGTCACCCGTTCAGGGGAGATGCTGCCGAAATTTCTTCTAGTAGGGACTACCTGGGCCGTGACAAGGGGCATTGAAGTCCTATGTTCGAAATAGAAATAGGCCAGAAGGATCTATTGCTGAAGGGTATTTGGCTAAGGAATGTTTGACATTCTGCTCTTTATATTTTGCAGATTATGTAGAGACAAGATTTAATCAATCATCAAGAAATGATAATGCAAATATTGACTCAACATTTGCATTAGATGTGTTTAACATATCTGGTTATGCACTTGGAAAGGCCATTGCAACTAAGTTTGATATTGAGATATTAAAAAAGGTGCATCAATATGTGTTATTCAATTGTCAACACATACAATCTTATATAGAGTATAATTTTATATAATTCATGGTTTTTAAATATATTACTATTTAGTCATAACTGTTTATGAAATAAATATTACTAATTTGTAGTGAACATCATGGAATTGTGCAACTTAGTCATTCCCATCTTCCATTGCATCAAATTGAACGTATGCATAGTGAAACTTTTGCCTCGTGGTTTGCTAATCACGTAAGTTATGTTGTAATAGTTATTAAAAATACATATTATTTTTTTCTAAATATAATTAAGTACTTCTTGTATGATAGATTGAAGATACAAATCTTCCAGAAGATGATCCGGTATCAAATGATTTGAGATCACTTGCTAGAGGCCCAAATAACATTAGGATACAATATGATAAATTTTTTTCAAATGGATTTATATTTCATACAAAAGAAGTGGAACGTAAAAGAAAAACTCAAAATTGTGGTGTAACTGTTAGGGCAACTACTTCAAGTTATTCAAGTATAAAAGACCACAATCCAGTATTAAGCGAACTTGATTATTATGGGATTTTGCAAAATGTGATCGAGTTGGATTATGGGGGAGGTTGAAAAGTTGTTTTATTTGAATGTGAGTGGGTCTCCAAAGGCAAACGATTAAAATGGGATGAAGATGGTTTTATGTTGGTCAATTTTAAAGATGTTAGGTGTCATAACGAGCCTTATATCTTAGCATCTCGGGCTATGCAAGTATTTTATGTGGAAGATCCAAATGATTGTGATTGGTGTTGGGTTCGTCGGGCCGCGAAAACCGCTTTTTCACGTCGCGGAAACCCCGAGTCACCCGAAGCCATGGATCTCGTGCAAAGATTCGTAAACAAAACTTTTCGAAAAACCTTTTCTTGTACGAGTTTGTAAAAACTTTAGATTTACACTAAAGTTAAGATCATTACCCTTGATGCGCGCCTCACGCGAATCCCGCTCGTCCAAATGTTGCCGGATCTCAAGACCGTCAAGCGCACGGTCCTCTAGAAGTATCCACACGGACACACTAGATGGAGGTGACCAAAAACCAAGGTGTGCTAGCACCTATGTGGTTCGGCCAAGGAAGGAGGAGAGGGAGAGAGCAAGAAGAACTCTAGGAGGAAGAAGAAGGAATGAATGATGGAATCAATTTTCAAAAATGAAAATTGTTCTCCACATTCAAGTGGCCGGCCACCTTCTAGGAGGTGTAACCCCCACATTAATTCCAATTAATGTGGAGACCATTAAGAGTTGTAACCCCCATGAGGTGGCACTCTAGGATGATGTGGATCAACACTATTGGTCCACATCTTGCCACCTCACTAAATGACATGGCAACAAGTGTAACCTCCTCATTTAATGTGGGTTGGCCACATTAAATGCTATGGAGGCTTGTAACCTCCATGAGGTGGCACACATTGATGATGTGGAGCAATTCTATTGGTCCATATCTTGCCAACTCACTAGTGATGTGGCAAAAAGTCAAGTCAAACATGACTTTTTCTCTTCCTCTCAAATCAAGTCAAACTTGATCAAATC